>NC_064626.1:899394792-904194792 GCF_023864275.1 Schistocerca cancellata | reverse complement strand
TTGCTGCCACGCTCCAACCTCCCTTCCGTAACCAATCAAGGCCTTGCGGAAGGCAGGCTTTACAAAGACCGGTGTCAAAGATACGTTGTCCACGTGCTCTCGATGAGCTGCCGGCAGTCGGGTGAAGTAAGGTGAATCGTGGTTAGTTAGCACGGTCCACGGCCGCTTCACACCATTTGGTGGCAGGGACTGATGACGCAAATATATGCGTCATGGTCAGAGAACGCAACGGGCCAGACTTCAGCAGCCTGTACCTCACTGGCAATATCGAGGGAGGTGTAAACACCATCGAGTCGGTTGGAATAATGGCTAGTGAAATGTGTAAACCCTAGACGATCGCCATGAACATGCTACCAAGAATCCACTAGGCTGAGAGCTGGAGAATTGACGCTAGCAGCGCCCACGGACAGAGACGTGGTAGTGGTCTTTGGGTGCCTGGGTGCAGTTGAAATCGTCTCCCATGAGTAATGCTTCCTGCCGACCCAGGAAGACAGGCTTGACTGGCTCCGAGAAGAATGTGGAACGTTCACGGCGGCGACCCGAACCAGATGGCGCATAGACACTGACGACCCTGACGCCACTAAACATTACAGCCATACCTCTGGCATTAGCGAGGGTACCGTCATGTAAGAGGAGCGCCATCCCACTACTAGTAGGGGTAGCATGAGAGACGTGTGCTGTAAAATCATGGGGAGCACAGAAAGCTACAACGTGCACCTCTTGAAGGAGAGTGATGTCAACGTCTGCGGCGTATAGAACATCGTGAGTAAAGCCATTTTGTGGCGTACGTGAATGGTGTTGACATTGACTGTGGTTATGCGATAAATGTGGAAAGCTGACATCGCCAGGGGGACGAGCAGTTCAAACATGGAGGGAACACTCGGAAATCGTTGTTAGGCCTCCATGGAAGGGCACAGCACTGTGATGGGGAGGGAGCCGACTCCACCGGGAGTGAGGGACCCGTTGCTCTGTACACCTCCAGAATGTCTATCCGCAGCGTAGACATCATCCGCCCAGGAGACAGACGTCTCACTGGGCCAATTCAGTGGAACACCATCGGTGGTGCGCCCAAAGGTAGCGTCGGACACAGAAATGGAGGCAACCGCATCAGATGCAGACAGGGGAAGGTCGGTGTCCATAGGTCGACGGGGAAGGACGTAGGGTCGTCAGGTGTCAGGGCGTCACCATCCGTAGGAATCGTCATCCTGTGCTGATACTCAATGGACGCAGATGGGGTACGGCGTTGTCTCTTGTCTCTTCCGTTTCCTCGGCGACCATTGTTTCCTAATATGCTGTTCCGTGTCGGATGGTGGGCAGCTATCGTCCGACATTTGACTAGAGGGCAGAAAAGTGGGGGTAGGTACAGCTCCATGATCAACAACCATGAGGTTGGGGCAGACAGCTTGTGCTTCCTGACGGTTATCGTTCATTTGAATTGCCTCCGGTAAGAATGTAGGAGATAGAGGAGAAATGTCCATCGCGTCGTCGAGAGGAGCCGACGCCGGGACCGACTGATTCAGAGGGGGCGCAGCAGGCAGCACCGCCGCAGACGCTTAAGACAGAAATAACATAGAGGGCGGCGGAGGAAGCGTGACGTCTCCGATCGGCGTAGGAAACATTCAGGACGGACATAGCCTTCCCGGCCACAACCTGAACAGGTGCGCCACTGTCCATCGTACATGACGACAGTCCTGCAGTCGGCAACAACCAAGTAGGAAGGCACGTGTTTCCGTAGTTCAGTTTTTATCTAACGGAAACCACTGAGGACACGGTATGTTTCGAACGTCTTCCACGTCTACATCTACATGATTACTCTGCAATTCACATTTAAGTGCTTGGCAGAGGGTTCATCGAACCACAATCATATTATCTCTCTACCATTCCACTCCCGAACAGCGCGTGGGAAAAACGGACACCTAAACCTTTCTGTTCGAGCTCTGATTTCTCTTATTTTATTTTGATGATCAGTCCTACCTATGTAGGTTGGGCTCAAAAAAATATTTTCGCATTTGGAAGGGAAAGTTGGTGACTGAAATTTCGTAAATTGATCTCGCCGCGATGAAAAACGTCTTTGCTTTAGTGACTTCCATTCCAACTGACTGAGATTCATTGGAAGAATCCTAAGGAAATGCAATCCGAAAACAAAGGAAGTAGGTTACAGTACGCTTGTTCGCCCACTGCTTGAATACTGCTCAGCAGTGTGGGATCAGTACCAGATAGGGTTGATAGAAGATATAGAGAAGATCCAACGGAGAGCAGCGCGCTTCGTTACAGGATCATTCAGTAATCGCGAAAGCGTTACGGAGATGATAGATAAACTCCAGTGGAAGACTCTGCAGGAGAGACGCTCAGTAGCTCGGTACGGGCTTTTGTCAAAGTTTCGAGAACATACCTTCACCGAAGAGTCAAGCAGTATATTGCTCCCTCCTACGTATATCTCGCGAAGAGACCATGAGGATAAAATCAGAGAGATTAGAGCCCACACAGAAGCAAACCGACAATCCTTCTTTCCACGAACAATTCGAGACTGGAATAGAAGGGAGAACCGATAGAGGTACTCAAGGTACCCTCCGCCACACACCGTCAGGTGGCTTGCGGAGTATGGATGTAGATGTAGATGTAGAACTCGCGTATCATATCTGCCACACTCTCTCCCCTATTACGTGATAATACAAAACGAGCTGTCCTTTTCTGCACCCTTTCGATGTCCTCCGTCAATCCCACCTGGTAAGGATCCCACACCGCGCAGCAATATTCTAACAGAGGACGAACGAGTGTAGTGTAAGCTGTCTCTTTAGTGGACTTGTTGCATCTTCTAAGTGTCCTGCCAATGAAACGCAACGTTTGGCTCGCCTTCCCCACAATATTATCTATGTGGTCTTTCCAACTGAAGTTGTTCGTAATTTTAACACCCAGGTACTTAGTTGAATTGACAGCCTTGAGAATTGTACTATTTATCGAATAATCGAATTTCAACGGATTTCTTTTAGAACTCATGTGGATGACCTCACACTTTTCGTTATTTAGCGTCAACTGCCACCTGCCACACCATACAGCAATCTTTTCTAAATCGCTTTGCAACTGATACTGGTCTTCGGATGAGCTTACTAGACGGTAAACTACAGCATCATCTGCGAACAACCTAAGAGAACTGCTCAGATTGTCACCCAGGACATTTATATAGATCAGGAACAGCAGAGGTCCCAGGACGCTTCCGTGGGGAACACCTGATATCACTTCAGTTTTACTCGATGATTTGCCGTCTATTACTACGAAATGCGACCTTCCTGACAGGAAATCACGAATCCAGTCGCACAACTGAGACGATACCCTGTAGGCCCGCAGCTTGATTAGAAGTCGCTTGTGAGGAACGGTGTCAAAAGCTTTCCTGAAATCTAGAAATATGGAATCAACTTGAGATCACGCTTCAGCTACGTGACTGACGACGTTGGCGCGAAGTTTAAAGGCGGTCACCAAAACCCGCAACGTTCGGAGGCCAAAACCAGCAGTCCCTATACTTCCGTCACAGTACCGGAACTTGAGGGTGTTAGCGTTAGTGTGAGGTTTAACTACGCCGGCCCCAACTTTGTATACACAGTAGTATTGAGGATCAAAAAATGAATTCCAAGAACTTCTTGTGGCGAGAGACGCATTTCATCCCATATAAAACGTTCTACTTCATATGCCTTCGGTCGTTCGTGAACCAAAGGAAAAGCTAATTTCATTGTGGTTTGGCGGTAAGGAAACGCAATGATAATCGATGAAGTCAGACTCTGAGACAAGCTGCTACGCGGAAGCAAACATACGCGCGCTCGCTCGCAAGCAGCACAACAGGCGAGTCGCAAACAAGGCGCGCGCGCCTCACCACAGCCAAAGCGCAACTGCCCCTAGACCAGGGCTTAACCACTGGCCGGTTTTGAGCGCGAGTACTCGCGTCTGCTCAGTCACGTGCTCGCGAGCAGGTGCAAGGTCGCGGAGTAGGGAGGGAGGGGTGGGAGGGGAAATGCGCGCGCACGTTTGAATGTGATCTCGCGTTCTTAGCAGATTTATCTGAATGCTTTGAACATTTTACTACAAGGTAAAGATCTGCTAATTACTCATTTCATAGATCGAATACGAGCTTTTAAAATGAAATTGACACTTTGGGTGAGTCAGCTGGAAACAGGAAACCTAGCTCATTTTCCTAAATTATCATCCATGCAAGATGTTCACAAAGACTGTGAACGTATTTCACATAGTTTAGTTGATCAGCGCTTTGATCTGACAGAACTAGACAGTGATTTTGATCTGTTCTCTCCATATTCAGCGAATATTTAAGAGATTCGTCCTGAGCTGCAGCAAGAAATTATTGACCTGCAGTCCGACAGAGAATACAGAGACAACTTTCAGAACAAGAAAAACATTTTGGAATTCTGCAGACACTTCCCTCAGGATAGATTTCCTCGTTTGCACAAACTGGCGGCTACAATAATATCGATGTTCGGTTCCACGTATGTTTGTGAACAACTGTTCTCTGCAATGAAATGTAACAAGACGCGCCTGAGAAACGCATTGTCTGATCGAAATTTAAACTGCACGCTGCGCCTAAAATTCACAAGAACAATTACTCCGAACATAGACGCAATTGTAAAGGGCAAAAAGTACAAGATAACTGAGGATCCCACACTTCAGTGACAACTTTTATTGTGTAACAGTTCACAAATTAATGCGAATGTAGAGGCATACACTAAGGTAATAAAATTATGTGGCATGTGTACATTCTCCTTTATTTGTTTCATTTGTCGCAGTAATAATTCGTGAGTGATACCCCTGCAGGTGGCCGCGGATTTACATTGACTGACGGCAGCTGTTGTGTGCCCCACGTGACTTTCCCCACTCTCCGCTCTGGTCCGGTAGTGGGGCTAGCATGCTTGCGCTGCTCCGTGCTCGCGCCTTGCTGCTCACAACTTGCTCCGCGAGCACGTATGTTGTGAAGCCCTGCCCTAGACCATGGGTGCGAACACAAATTGGTACTGGTATTAAAATCTACGACCATTTGCGAACTGTGACGAATATGAACCAAGTGAATCCGATGAGGCCACCGTACATTTATTTAATCGTAAAGCAGGGTGAGATGAAAACGGTCTATAAATCGTTACCTACTTTATTCAGTAATCTTTGTTCACAGTGGATCACCTCCTTTAAATAAGATTGCAAAAGTAACGACAAATCGGCACGTTTTGTGTCGAATGTGATTAAAGTTTGCAGGTGTATACGAAACTTGACGCGATATGGATAAAACTTGAGTCCGGAACCGCGCGGCTGCTACGGTCGCAGGTTCGTCTCCTGGTCACATGGTCCTTAGCTTGAGATTGCACTTGCGTGGTCCGAAGTGTCCATAGCTGAGGTGAGTATACCATATAACCTTGTTTATTAGGTGTTCAGGGATGCATACCCCCCATTCAGTGTCATTGGCATAATTTCGGTGGAAAATTATGCCTTTCCGCAAGAGGTAGAACTGCCTGATGGTGGCGTGTCTTCTGTCTATCCATTTCTGTTTCAATAACACTAGGGCAGGGTCCTTGTCTTGCTCCTTCTTGATGTCATGCATACTACAGGTAATAAAATTTTCAAAGGCTACTTTCTGCATATAGAAAAGGCAGTAGTGATTTTCCTCCAGATCTTCTTCCATGTTGTGCTCAAATCCGATCGGTGACCGTGATAAGGCGTCTGCAATAATGTTCTGACTGCCGGGGATATATTCTATCGAAAAGTTGTACTGCTGCAGATATGATGCCCACCTAATGAGCCGCCTGTGATTAAGCTTTGCAGTCATCAAGAACTCGAGTGCCTTGTGGTCTGTGTAGACCCTCGTCTTGCGACCAAACAGAAGGTATCTGAATTTTTCAAACGCCCATACAATAGCCAGCGCCTCTAACTCGGTTACTGAGTAATTCCTCTCACTCTTGGCTAGTACTCTGCTACCAAACGCAATTGTCTTCCACACCCTGTTTCCTTCATGTACATAGTCTTGGAACACCATGACACCCAGACCTGAGTATGAACTGTCCGTTACTATGCAAAGCTCTTCTGCTAAGTTAGGGTGTGATAGGATGGGTGCTTGTAATAATGCGAATTTTAATGCTTTCCATTCGGATTCGGCCGCCTCATCCCATTCCCAAGGAATCTTCTTTCCTGTAAGTTGATGCAACCTAGGACTGCTCTGAATTTTGACATGTATAAAGCGGTTGTAAAAATTTATGATCCCCAAGAACCCCCTTAACTGCTTCTTTGTCGTAGGAATGGGAAACTTTTCAATCGCTTCGATCTTTTCGGGATTTGGCGCAATGCCCTCACCCGTGATGATATGTCCCAGAAATTTGACAGAGGACGTCCCAAAATTCGATTTTTCGATATTGATAGTCACTCCGTATTCCTTGAATGTCGCAAGGAGTTCACCGAGGACCGCATTGTGCTCTCCCCAAGATTTCTCCGCGATCAGCAAATCGTCCACATAGCTGGTGACATGACGTTTCAAATTATCGCTTAGTATGCCGTCCAGCCCCCGAATGAATGCGGCAGATGAAACGTTCAAACCAAATGGTAGACAACGAAACCGGTAACATCTTCCAAATGCTAAAAAGGCTGTGTACTGTCTGCAATTTGGATGGAGCTCGATCTGCCAGAAACTCGATTTTAGATCAACTGATGAGAAGATTGATATTCCATGGAAGTTTTGTAAGAGTTCCTCTAATCGTTCCGGTCTGTCTGTTTCGGGTTCTATTATGGTATTAATTTGTCGCGAGTCCAAGACTAAACGAATACTACCATCTGCCTTCTCGACTACTCTTAACGGGTTATTATAGGCTGAAGCCGTAGGTTCTATTATTCCTTCACTCAACATTCGCGTAATTTCGGCTGCTACTTTCTGTCGATATGCCAAGGGGATTGGATAGGGTGGCACACGAAACTGATTGTGCGGACGTACACGAAATTCATATTGGAAGTTCTTTATTGATCCTGTCTTGGGAATGAAGACCTCCGCATGTTCTACTAGTAATTTATGAAGTTCTTTGCGGTGGTCGCACCTTATATTCTTTATTGCTTCCACTTTTTCTCCTATTTTCTCCTTTATTTCCCCCATTATTCTGACTTCATTCTCATCTGTGTCCGCTCCCCTACCCGCAACGTCGACCTGTTCTTCCTTTCTGTCTTTCAGACACGCATAGTTTATCCGTACACAGTTAGACGGTAGTTGAGCTGGGATCAGCTGATCGTCGAATTTAATGTGGACGGGATTCCCTTTCCTCAAAACCACTTCACCTCGTCCTAGATCAACTATCGCTTCATGTTCATTTAGGAAGTCCGTTCCTATTATCATGTCGATCGCCAGATTTGGCACAATCCAGAAGTTAGACTCTATTTTGTGTCCTTGGCAGGAGAATTCCAGTCTTGTTTGTTGGGTGACCTCCGTACATTTTCCCGCTAATGCCCCTTTTATTTTGGTTTTCTTAACCGATAGGACAGGCCAGTCCATCTCCTGAGAGCACATCTTGTATGCTGCCACAGATATTGCTGTTATGTAGCTTCCACTATCTATTATCGCATTCATACTCTTTTCAGCTATTGCTACTGTGATAAGAGGCTGCCGATCTTGTCGAGGAGTTGCTTTATGTTCCTCGAGCAGGATTTCTGATAAATCTTCGTAATGTATCATCCGTAGTTGGCCAGGTCCGAGATTACGTGCGAAATTCCGGCGGCCTGTGTTCGCACTAGTCTGGCGTCAATCCCTTGTTAAGCTCCCCCTCCTCTGACGTGCATTAGGATTTGCGGGTCTAGTTTCAATCTCCTGGTTCCACTGTTGTCCTTGGTTTCGCTCTCTCCAATTACGGTCGCTTTGCCGTTCGTTATTCCTCCTATCCCAGATTCCTTGTCTAGATTGACCCTGCTCCCTGACGTTCTGGTTTCCGTGTCTTTGGTTTCCATAACCTTGAATAGCGTAACCTTGACTTCCGTAACCCTGGTTTCCTAACTGACCAGTGCGATTATGCGATCTGTTGTCGTCTTCCCTTCCTGGCCCGTGGTATTTGTTACTTTGCCCCTTCTTCCTGTCCTTTGCGTCTTGTTTATCAAAGACTACTTCGAGTTCGCGCAATAGACTCTTGAATGCTTCTATGTCAGATCCACACTTGCCGACAAGTGTCTGTTGGTACCTAACTGGCAATTTGGAAAAGCAAAATTTAATGATTTCTCCGTTGCTATATGGACTATCTAAAAATTGATTCTTCTTGAGTAACTCATCAAGAAATTTGGTTGCGCTCCTATACCCGGACACTTCCAGTTCAGGACAAAATATTATTTCATCTTTAATCCTGTCCTGCGTTTCCTTTGACCAGTAGGTCCGCAGGAATGCACCAACAAATTCCTGATAAGTCCGACACGTCACTGCTACACCCCGCATCTTTTCCGCGGCTTGGCCTTCGATGTGTCCACACATGAATTCTAATTTTGCCTGGGTTGGCCATGATGCCGGTAATGAATTTGTAAACTGCATCACCCAGCTCTTCGGATGCATCGACCCTCCATTTTCTTTGAACTTCTGGAATTTTAGTATCGACAGGAAATGATTCTGATCAAAATCCTGTCTGATCCTCGCACTGGTGTTGTCACTCGTTTCCGATACTTGCACGTCTGCTGAGTGTCCTGTTCTATCTTGGTGATAACTGTGATGTGCTACCTCTGTATCACAGTGGATGTGGCACTCAGAATTCACAAGTGGGCTACAATTATTGGAGCTATTACTCGCTGTTTCTGCGTGTGCATTGTTAGTTCCGCACTCGGTCATTGGGCTAGAGCACGGCGGGCTTTTCCTCGGAGACACAATTCTGTGTACTCCATCATTGGTATCCGAACGCGCAGTGCTCGTGTGCCCGTTTTGCTCTAGTTTTGCTATCCGACTCTCTACTTCTTCCATTCGTTTCGTGTTGTTCGCAACCGCGATATTACCCTGAATTTTTAAGAACGCTAGGGATTTTGAGTGGGATTGTGTTGTACGTCGCAAGCGCCCTGCGAGTTTAGAAGTTGCTTCCGCGACTTTCATTGCCCCTATTGCTGCCGTTTTAGCCAGGCCTGCTACTTTTTGTGCAGCCATTGACATTTGTTTTACCTCTCCACATTCTTTCTTTATTGTTAGTAATTCCCCACGAATTTCCCCTATATGCGAAATTATTGCCTCAGTGTCCTTCTTACGCTGTTCGTCAGCTTCTTCCTTCTCCTTCTTACGTTGTTTCTCCTCTTCTTCCTTCTCCTTCTTACGTTGTTTCTCCTCTTCTTCCTTCTCCCTCTTACGCTGTTCGTCAGCTTCTTCCTTCTCCCTCTTACGTTGTTCGTCAGCTTCTTCTTTCATTGATCGTAGGAAGCTCAGTATTGGGTTAATGTCATCATTTTGATCCTCGTCACCCATGGGTGATGTAACTCTGGACACCTGGGCGCTAGAGCTCTGACGTGGCCGAGCTGGCCCCTGTCTGCTCTCGTTCGTTTGATTATAAACTTCTGCTACCGTCTCGACCTGTGTGACTGTCTCTGTTTCATCCTCTACTTCACTATCATAATCACGGCCGCAACGCTGCTCTGAGATCGCGTCCAAATCACCTTCCTCATCAAAGACCCTGGCGTCCTGTCCTGCTAAAAATGTGCCCATCTCATCTCCGAACCTATTCCCGTTAAACTGCCCCTTATCCATTATGCTATCCTCTTTTGTTTTAGCTTCGCTCGATAATAGTCGTGCCTTACTTCTCGTTATCATTCATGAAAACAAATTTATCTAAAATGCACAATAAAATTAATCTACTCCATATATTTTTACACATAGACACAAAATTTCAACAACGCTGTTCCAACGCTGTAATTACAAGCACAATTTGAAGTGGTACAGAAACTGCACACAAATCCGACAAAGTGCGATGTGGTACGGACACCACACCAACGAAACACAAAAAAACAATGAACAAAAAAAACAAAACAAAAAAAAAATATATACACTGAAAACAAAAACTGTAATCATGCGCCGCTACTTAAAACTAAACGCGGAACTACCGGAAAAAAAAACTTGGGTATTAATCAATAAAAAAAGAGAGAAAAAAAATTGAATGTTCCTACTAAGAATCCTGTTTGCTTATCAGAGATTCACAGGGAAGATCCAAGGCCAAGGGTCGCCATATTATGCGAGGTGCCGGGGCTAGCAGTGTTTTTAACACTCAATTCTTAGAGAATTTACATATGTACATGATGCTCTAAGCCCCCCCTTTTCTAACTCCAACTTTTCCTGTTGCACAAGGATAAAAAAAATACGCGAACTGACTCTAATCAACCCTGCCAGTGGAGTAGAAGAGAGTTTGGCACCTGCAATAATTTAATTTGTTAAATAAGTTAATTAAACGAAGATTTCATTAACATAGTGAGGAATGATGGGGTTACTCTATCTATTAACAGAATGAAAGTTCTGTCCAAAATAACAATATGATTTATTATGACTAAACACAAAATAATAAACAACAACACATGAAACATTAACAATATATCAAATTGGCTCTAATTGGATACTTAAACAAACGCTGTGAAATTGAAGTTGTCCCTAAACTAGATTGTGAGGATTATGACGAAGTGGTATGTGCAGCCAATTCCTAGCAACTCAATTCTTAGGGAAAACACATAGCCAACCCACCATTAATTGCTGCTACCCAAGACAGAACAAAGTTAGAAAAGAAAAAAAAAAAAAAGACGAACAGGCGCACTCTGCTGAGCTCTGATTGTCACCTAGGAAAATCCCTATCTGCCGGTGCTGCGGACATACATTACCAAACCGACTTCTTGACTCCCAGAACACGATCTGCCGTACCGGAGCCGTTGGCTGGTTGCTTCGACGTCCTCGACCGAAAGGCGAGAGACGACTACCCCACAAGAGCACCCGTACAAAAACCGAACACAGAACATTCCCGCCCCCACGACAGTGGCCGTGGTTAAACGTTCCAATCAGCAACTCGAAAACCGGCGGAAATTCCACTCCATTGCCGGAACGCTACCATTCCACCAATGGAGATTCTTGGCGCCAATTTCTGCGCCGATCTTGCTACGTCACGGAGCTATGCCCTGAGCAAGCCAATCACAGTTACTATTTTGCAGAAAGTGCGGGAATTTTCCCGCCACAGCTGCCTGGGTACACAAGTCATTCCCACGCCTCGCTGGTAGCTCGCCAGAAAGTGTTTTCGCTAAATTTCTGCGAAGTAACGGAACCTCTAGCCCAGCCACTACTTCAAGCTCTGCGGGCGTGCCTCTTGACAATGTCGGTGTCTGCAAAGCATTCACTCGACTTCCTCACACCCGTCGGCTTAAAGCTTTCCAGATCAGCAGAGCCCGCCTGTCACCGGACCACCCGGGTGACGAGAGACGCTGCGTGGGAAGTCCGCGCGTGAAGGAATAGCAACTTTCCACCGCATGCAATTATAGAGGAGAATCGTAAGATAGAAATATGAGAGGGGGCTCATGCCACCTCTCAACTTAACTTCTGAGGTCAGCAGTCCCCTAGAACGTAGAACTACTTAAACCTAACTAACCTAAGGATATCACACACATCCATGCCCGAGGCAGGATTCGAAACTGCGACCGTATTTCACCTATCCTATGTCAGTTGAAAGTTATTCATTTACAACTACAATTAAATTCATTTTATGCTGATTTATTTAATTATATATTCGACATTCTGTTTTATTTCCACCTTACACACATATTAACACTTTTATATGTATATATGTACACTCACGGAAAAAGATCGCAGATTAAAGGGAGTGCGAGATAAGCCACTACAAACGTGAAATACCGGTACATTAATAACCGGTGTAACTGCCAGACTGTTGAACGGAAGCATGCAAACGTGCATGCATGCACCGTGTTGTACAGGTGCCGGATTTCAGTTTTTGGGGTGGAGTTCCACGCCTGTTGCACATCGTCGGTCAATACATGGACGGTTAATGCTGTTTGTCGATGACACCGGAGTTATCACCGATGATGTCCCATATGTGCTCGACTGCAGAGAGATCAGATGATCGAGCAGGCCATGGCAACATGTCGCCACTCTGTAGAGCATGTTGGTTTACAACAGTTGTATATGGACGAACGTTATCTTGCGGTGCTGTTAAAATGGCAGCAAAACAGGTTGACGAATAGGTTTGGTGTCAGGGCGCGAGGGCAATCACGCGAGTGATTCTGCTGTCACCGAAATCGCACACCAGAGCATAACTCCAGGTGTAGGTCCACTGTGACAAGCACGCAGAGAGGTTGATTGTACGACCTCAAATGTTTTCCCTCTCAGCAACACACGGTCACCACCGGCACTGAGGCAGACCCAGCTTTCATCAGAAAACACAACAGACCTCTGCCATGCCTTCCAATGAGCTCTCGCTTGACACCACTGAAGCCGCAAATGGCAGTGGTTTGGGATGCGTGGAATGCCCCCTGCAAGGCATCTGATTCGGAGCTGTCCTGAAAGTGATCAATTTGTAACAGTTCTTTGTGTCACTATGGTGCCAACTGCTGCTCACACTGCTGCTGCAGATGGGGTACGATGCACCAGAGACATACGCCGAACACGATGGTCTCCCCTCCTGGTAGTGCCACGTGGCCGTCCGCAGCCCAGTCTTATTGCGAGCTTACATTCTCGTGACCACCATTGCCAGCAATCATGTACAGTGGCTTCATTCCTTCCAAATCTTTCTGCAGTATCACAAAAGGAACATCCAGCTTCTCGTAGTTCTATTACAAGACCTGGTTCTAACTCAGTGAGTTATCAATAATGGCGTCTTTGTTGCCTTAAAGGCATTCTAAGACTAACGTCAGCTTACCACGCTCAGTGCCAAAGGTAACTAAAGCTTACGACCGTTGCAGCTCGTATTTAAGACAAACCTGATTTCCATACTCATAGTGAAGCTACTAGCGCCATTGTTGTACAACCGGCCGCTGTGGCCAAGCGATTCTAGGCGCTTCATTCTGGAATTGCGCTGCTGCTACTGTCGCAGGTTCGAATCCTGCCTCGGGCATGGATGTGTGTGATGTCCTTAGGTTAGTTAGGTTTAAGTAGTTTTAAGTCTAGGGGACTGATGTCCTCAGATGTTAAGTCCCGTAGTGCTAAGAGCCATTTGAACCATCATTTTTCAGATGTAGGAGCACCCTTACCAACTTAAGCTTATGTCACAAAACTCCTTCTTGGTGCTGTGATTTTTTTCAATCAGTGCAATATCAAACTCTGTATTTTATGTTTATTGAATATGTACAACCAGTTTAGAGTTTCCAGATAAAAGGACTAAAATTTATGATAATAAATTGAACACAATCGAAATACACCATACATTAAAATCATGTCTCCCTATTTCTGTAATGAGAATTGCTCCATCAAAAAACATTGTGCCCATGGAAATAAATTTTAAACGTGACGGATGAAACGTGTCTTTATGGATGAACATTAAAACAGTTGCGAAGAGTTCATATTACATTTAATTTTTATTAGAGAAGTGAAACATCTGTATTCAAATAGCCAATGATTTATTTAATGGAGTTACAGGGTTGTACAAATGTATGGGAACACCGCGAGAAATGCATGCTTGAACATAAATGCAGATGCTAGCCGAGCCTGCGGGCTGTGCTGTTGTCTTAGATCACGAACGGCGCCTGTGCAGTGTCCTTAGTGCACTGTAAGTGTCATTCACGGCCACAACAGTATTCCTTGTATTTGTGAGTCGAATCTAACTGTATTAGGACGTGCGCAAATTGTTCCTGCTCGTATGGCACGTGCTTCCGTAACGAATGTAGCCGAAATATTTGGTGTTTCAAAAGGAATTATATGGAAGATTTGTAGAGCATATAGAGAAAGCGGAAAAACATCATTCTCTAAGTCAGAATACGGACGAAAGTGTTGAGTGATCTAGACAAATGATCATTGAAGAGAAGTGTGACAAGCTGCAAAACTCACTTCAGAACAGTATGTCGCACTCGCGAATCCAGTCTGCACCAAAACAACGGGAAGGGAGCTCCATAAGGTGAGAAATGCAGGCGAGCTGGATTTCCAAAACCACTCATCAGTGATGCGAACACCTATAAGGTAAATGTGGTGCCGAAGCCATAAAACCAGGACTGTGGAGCAATGCGACAAAGCTATTTGATTGCATACTGTGTCCAACTTCTGGCAGAGTTTACGTTCAAAGAGTGAAACATGGCAGGGGTTCGGTGATGATTTGGACAGCCATATAGTGGTATTCCATAGGTCCGTGGTTACTCTACAAAGTCGTGTTACTGTTGTGAGGGTACTGGTGTGTAGCATCTGTAAGTGGTTGTTCTTTGGAGGGCGACAGTGGCCAGTGGCGCTAGAGTCGCAAGCAGAAGCAGTTGTTGAGAGGCTGTGGAACGTGTAGGCTGCGTGAGCCAAAGGCGGTTGCGTACAGAAGGATTTATCTCTATGTTTAAAAGTAGTGGCACACAGTTTGAATAATAGTGTGTTTATGTTTGCGCAGTGTGATAAAGCAAATAAATTAAATTTTACCAGTTCTTAATGTGTCTCCATCAGTTAGTACCACACTATTGCATTTAAGAATGAACGAAGTCTCGATATACACGGTCAACTACAGCAAGAGGATTGTAACATAATAATCATTAATTAATCCATATAATCTCCTAAGAAGACGAAGGGAGCATATACTGTCAAGGATTAACTGCCAAGTTTGGCTAATCAGATCCATCCCATGGTACATGTTAGTTCCCCATTGCTAATACTGTGTTCCGAGATTACAGGGTTTCTGTTCACACAGCTCGCATAGTCCAGGACTACTTTTGTGTGCTCGTGGATGAATTGTCGCTTCTCCCCTGATAACCACAGTCACTAGATCTCAATATGACTGTGACTCTGTGGTCTTCCTTGGAGAGGAGGATGCCTTTCCGTTACTTATTTCCATCATCGTTACCTGAATTTCTCACTGTTTTGCAGGAAGCTTGGTATAATATTCTCTTAAAAACCATACCATTCCAAGACGAGTGGAAGCTGTTTTGAATGCCAAAGTTTTTCCTACACCGTCTTAGGAGTGATGAAATGCTGTGTTTGTGGTGATTCGATATTTTTGTCCACTCCTTGAACATATTCGCTCGCATTACAGTGCGAATCAATGCTCCTGAAGTTGTAATGTGTGAAGAATATTGTCGAATCGAGATTCTGACCAACGTTTGTCACCAGAAGATTAGAACGCTTCTCTAATCAAAACTAAGTTTTCGTTTTATACCGTCATTCGTCAGAATAGAGGAGTGTACGTTTTGATGTCTCTTCTCCTCTTTTTCACGAGTGTATACAATAGCACTACCACTTCATTTAGAGCAGAGGTTCCCAAACTTTGTTTGTCACGCTCCCCTTCTGCCGAAAAGAAAACCTGCGTGCCCCCCCTAAAAAATATTGAGATTTTTATTAATTATCAAGAAACTATTGAAAAATTTGTGATGGTGACATCATGTAACATGGTGGGCTGTTGATGTATCGAGTCGCCGTTATTGCGTCATCAGTCTAGTCTAGTGATTATAAGCCACTCCTAAAGTAAAGAAAGTCCTTGATAAACAAGGAAAAATATTTGCGACCTTTGCAGGTTAGTGGATGTGGGTCATTATTTTAAGCTGAGTGTAGCTTATTACTTTCACTCATCATCAAAAATAGTCACTCAGTCACGGTGTTAATGAACATAACTGATTTGTACGGCTATATCGCTCCCCACTGTTATTGCGCATAGGTTGGCATTTATGTCAACGACGACAGTTACCGAACTGCGAAAAACGCCCAGTTCTCAGAACCAGACAAAAAATAAAAAATAAGTTTCACGAAATAATTTTTCAGACTACACAGAACTTTAAAAAATATGAATAAAACAACTTCCTTACCTTGATTACATTCCCTTACTGCACACAATTTCTTCACCAGTATACGATTTTAGGACTACTCTTCGCTTGCCATATCTAGGATAAACTTTCGCTGTGTCTTCATCCAGAAGAAATATTATTATTAGTTGCAATAACATACCACACGTAACATCATAATCCATAAGGATCACACGCAGTATTTATATTTAAATCAGATTCACTATGTTTATATTATATTTTTTCTTCGAAATAGTTTTTCATAATTTTACAGTATTGCCTACATGTAAGGATAGTTAGGAGAAAAATAACAAGTTCCCTTATAATGTGATGTATTTATTATAAAAATATTATTTCCACACACATATGGCAAGAAACATCAAATAAATCAATGTGAAGGATGAGCTTGCATATTTTTTACAAGATTTTGAATTTTTCTCTGAATAGTAGAAACTGCGCAACGTAAATCATTGGCAGTACGGAGTTTGCTTCTAAGCTTATTTTTTATCGCCACTACCGCTGAAAATGCCCTTTCGCACAAATAAGTGCTTGAAAATGGTAAATAGAGTTTCAGTGCTTGTTCTGCTGTGCTGGGATACACCGTGAGATATTTCCCCCAAAATTAAGGCTTATACATCTTCTCAAAGTCATACTTCGCTGCAGAATCATTTTTAATTTCTAAGACTTCCTCTTGTAGTCTGTCTGGCAACACATCCACGTCAACGTGAAATGGATCCGTCGCTAACCTATAATAAATTTTATCATCACAACTGTTAGGGAAGTATCGTTCGAATTCATCAATGAGGTGCTGCAAATGGTTCGATATTTTACTCTTAGTATCAGTATCCTTAAAATCGTTGTGAAATCGGGCTTCTTCCAGGATTCCAAACAATCTGGGAAATCAGGAATAATTGCAGGCTAAAATTTTACGTTTCCATAGTTGCAACTTATCAGTAAACGCTTTGATGGCATCCCGATGAAAAATTATGTTTGACTCTCCACCTTGTAATTTCAAATTCAATGTGTTTAAAGATTCGAAAATACCTGACAGATAAGCCAATGCAACATGAACACCGGGCTTTCTAAATTCCACATACAATTCAGTTTGTTATTTTCCAAAAACTGCATCATTTCGTCTCGTAGTTCAAATAATCTTCCTAGCATATTTCCTTTTGAGAGCCAGCGTACTTCTGTATGAAATTAAAGTGTTTTATACTCTGCTCCTTTCACAAAGAGCCGTAAATAACCTCGAATTTAACGCACTCTTTTTAATATGATTCACGATTTTGATGCAAAATTTCAAGACATCATTGAGTTCCTTTGGAAGTGTCTTAGCTGCCAATGCTTGACGGTTATTACACAGTGGATAGCAGTAACACTAGGGTTTTTTTCTCTGACCATCTGCACGAATCCTGAGCGACATCCAAGCATTGATGGGGCGCCGTCTGTGCGTATGTCTATCAGTTTCTGCCATGATAACTCATTTTTACAAAAGAATCCAGAGACAGCTGCCATCATATGAACTGCTTTTGAAGTTGTCTTTAACTCTGTAGAAAACAGCAACTCTTAGTTAATTGCTTCATTTTCTATATAGCGAACGAAAGCCAGCAGTTGGCAACAATTCGCAACATCGGTACTCTCGTCTAACTGTATTGCGAAAAAGTGCGATGGTTTGACGGCCGTAACTAATTGATTTTGTATGTCTTCGGCCATATCATCAATCCAACGTTTCACAGTATTGTCAGAAAGCGGTATTTGTGAAAGTTTTTGTTTGCTTCCTGACCCAAGAACAATATCAGCGGCTTTCAACAAACAAGGTTTGACTAGTGTCTCTCCGGTAATATGACTTTTCTTGGTCCTTGAAATAAGTAGCGATACCTCTTACGAGGCTTCCAGTACCTTTTCTGATGTCCGTTTCAAATTATCACATTTTGCAGCAAAAAATTCCTGCGGCTTCTCTTTCAATGCACCATGCTTTGCCCACAAATGGCGTTCCAGACGAGAAGGTCTCATGGAATCATTGCTCAATACCTCATAGCAAATAACACACAGCGGCTGGTCAACACCATCTTTTTGTATATAAGCAAAACCGTATTTGATATAATCATCATTATATTTACGTTTTTTCACGACACTCATGGTGAAGTAAAAAGAAAACAAGAACAACAACAGTATAATTTCGCACTCACACTGATTTTATTGAGGCACAACTGTGAAAGATTCAACGCGATTTCAGCAAAATCCAATACATCAGATGTGTCAACAACTGCAAGCAACCAACTGAAATAAAGCAAAGCTACTGTCATCTGTCGGCACCTCAGATGACTGCCTGTGAGGAGTGGGGCGAAGAATGCGGAAGTCCAGCTGCAGCGCAGGTAGTCAGTGCACTGTCTGTCTGCCACCTGGTGGCCGAGCAGGGCTCTTGCCGGGAGAAAAAAGGGGTTTTTCCGGATTAGGGCGGAAACAGCCCACAGGCACTCTAAGAATTTGCTGCCTGTTCTGCGGTGCTGTTCTGAGCAGTGCAGCTTGGGGTTTTATGCGAAAATAGTTTTCGTGCCCCTATCTTTCGTTACTTATAAACGAAACGTTATAAGTTTTGAGATAACATCAATGAATTGGTTGTCAAATTTCACAGTAATTACGTAAGGTCATGGATACACCTCACACATCGCTGGAAACTGTGCACAGTGCCAAGCAGTTATCTCTGTATTCGTACCAAAAGAAGCCATTGTCGCAGCAAAGAACGTACACTAATTTCAAACGAAATTATGCCGTATTTCAAAAAGGCAGAAGTAAAATAACTGTTTTGTCAGATAAGTAATCTGAATGAAAGAGCTGCAGTACTGACCGTTCGAAAAATATAGCCTCACTAATGGACTTCATTGTCTACCTAGCTGGGTTATGTGTCATTGATAGCACTCACGACAATGTTTCCAGAACGGCGTGAAGTACTCTACTCCGAACGAGCACTTGTACTTGTTTCGCATTGATGTCGTGCACATTTTTCTGGTGACAAAGGGCATAAACCTGGCGTCCAAATTACGAACCCGCCAGTTCATTTGAAGCGTATACAGTCTGTTAAAGTCACTGTAATCGCATCACATGGGGATCCGCGGGTTGACAGGTTAATAAAACGGCATTTTTGCAGTTACGCGTATAAGTGATTATTACTCTGATGAACATAGCCTACTACGGCTAAAATTTATAACATGATTACGTTCAGTTCATTTGTTCAAATGTACGGAATAGTTAATACCTGACTTTTCGGTTTTCCAATTGTCAGAAGTAAATTGTTTACAAATCTGATATATTAGAATTAACGCATGTCGCCTTCGTAATTTTGAGAGTTTCTGTGTGTGACATTCTAAACGTGACATTCTAAACGTGATCTTCAAAAGCTATATGTTCTAGGATAGGTTATTGAGATAGGATTGTGGGAAGTGGGACGCAAAACCATTGCATTTAGCACCATAATCTATCATTAATACCTGCACATTCATTTTTATTAAAATATCGATATTAAAAAGTAATATTAGGTTTATACCGCTAACTCCACCCGCACCCCCCTTGCAATATCATCACGCCCCCCTGGGGGGGAACCTCTGATTTAGAGCTTCAATTTTTTGTCCAGTAATATACTAAAACAGAGAAGAGCTTACGTCTATTCATAAACAGACAGCCGAGACAGCAGTTAAGACCCCATAAGGAGACGACGCTGCCCTGAATGGAGAACGTTTGACCCAGGAAATATGAGCCAAGTCAAAGATGAGAAACACGGACCCAGGAAAAGGGACCAGCGTGGATCAGAGGTATGGTAGTAAGGTAACCTGCCAACACTCATGACCCCCTTAACAGAGCAGCCTCGTCACTTTGGACCACTGTAGTGTTTAGTGAAATCCGCCAGGTCATGATTTTGCCCCTTTTTCGATAATTCAAGGTGTTGAAGCATTTGCCGGTCGGGTGACCGAGCGGTTCTAGGCGCTACAGTCTGGAACCGCGCGACTACTACGGTCGCAGGTTTGAATCCTGCCACGGGCATGGATGTGTGTGATGTCCTTAGGTTAGTTAGGTTTAAGTAAGTCCCATAGTGGTCAGAGCCATTTGAGCCATTTTGTTGAAGTATTTACCCTTCAGTGTGTGATGGATCTGGGAGACGTGTTATTTTCTACCGGATTTGTCGATACAAAATCTAATGAGGGAGGTTGTAAATGTTTTCTTATATTCTTGTCAGAATATTTTTTGTGATTTGTAATTTGCCTTATTTTATGCTAATTTGCTCATATGTTCGAGAGTGACAGCATATTGATTAATATTAGTAGATGTGGCGAACAATATCAAAGAGACTGGTTACAAGTGGAAGCTCGTGTATAGTGTGAAATGTCTTTGACGCTGGATCGTCTTTGACCGTAGTCAGTCGACAGTGAACACTCGGTGTGTGACGGTGGAACAATGTACAGGTCCCCGTTATAATAATTTGCAAGTGACCAGCAAAAATGAGTTATTCTACTAGTTTTTTATATAAACATCAAGAAGGAAGTACATTCGGAAAAATGGTATTTGAAGCACCAAAGATGAGGCAAACGCATTGAACCAGGACATTTCCGCAGCTGACGAAACAGCATTACGAAATCATACCTTCACTAGACGACTGAAGCCAACACAAAAAAGTCAAATATCATCTTATAAACATACACAGAAAAGTAGTACTGTCACGAAATATGCTAAATTCAAGTGTATATAAATAGTGAGCATTAAAATGGTTCAAATGGCTCTGAGCACTATGAGACTTAACTTCTGAGGTCATCAGTCCCCTAGAACTTAGAACTAATTAAACCTAACTAACCTAAGGACATCAAACACATCCATGCCCGAGGCAGGATTCGAACCTGCAATCGTAGCGGTCGCGCGGTTCCAGACTGTAGCGCCTAGAACCGCTCGGTCACCCCGGCCGGCTAAATAGTGAGCATATTTCAAGTGTATGGAGGGTGTAGTTCAGGCTGAAGGTGGGTCTGTGATGTTTCAGGTTTGTTTTTCCTTTTATGACTAACGCCCACAGATTTAGCCTACTGTCGCCTCCCCTCCGTTGACCCCATGTTGCCCTTTCTTCTGCATGTTCACAATGAGTATGCAGTGAAAACTCCCGTTTACCAAGATGACAGCACCTGTATTCGTAGGGCTGCGTGCATGCGTTCGTTCTTTGACTAAGCCCAGGCATACCTATAGAAACTTGTGGACTCTCTTTTTCGCCAAATTATGATTATAAAGGTTAGAGATGGTGTTACACGGTATTAGTGTGCTGCTCATTGTGCTTATGAGAGAAGTAAATGATGAGAAAAAATTGTAGTAGGACAAGGGTTTCTCGATTGCACGAAAACTGCTGACTCACAGAGGGCTAGCTTACACGTTTAAAGACGGCGCAGGCCGACGAGCGCACTTACCGAGCTGCGTCGCTTCTCCAGCGGCGGCAGCATGTGCGGCTTCTTGCTGGGCTGCTGCGGTGTGCCGTTGCGCAACATGCTGGCCTCGGCCCTCTGCGGCTGTGTCCTGCGCACAAACACAACACACACACCATCAGCGCAGGCGCTCCAACATGGCACAGCGAAGCAGCCGGGGCGCAGCCCACGAGAAATACCGGCCCTCGTAGGAGATTCTGATGTCACACTAGTAGCCTCGTTCGCCATACTTCACGAACTCTTGGTTCCGACGTGATGTTTTGACTTGTGGGGCACTCAACTGCGCGGTCATCAGCGCCCGTACAAAGCACTATCACAAGCGCTTGTTCAGAGAAGCTGTAGAAATACAAAAACACGCGAACAGTTTGAACAAGAAAGGGGAAAGCCTTAAGGTAAACGGATCCTTGCTTCCCGTACTGCAGCGAACGACCGTCGCAGGTAGCAAGAGGAGAACCGCACCGGAAATGACTGCGGAGAAGCCCTCGGACGTTGGCGCGCCAGGTACACATAGTCTGCACCCGCGAGCTCGGCTCCAGTTCGCAATCGGCAATGGAGGGTGAAGCTTTGACAATGCCAGCCACTCGTGCTGGCGAAACGTCAGAAAAATCATTAGATGAACGTCGGCCGAAGAACCCGAGACAGAAGCCTTATAGGCAGTTTGTCAACAAGTGGCCACGAAAGCCTTAACAATTTTGTAAAGTCCCAATTTTTACACAGTCAAATTTTTACGCAATCCAATAGAGCCACTGTCACGAATGATGACGATGATGTTGATGATGAAATCATGAGGACAACACGAACGCCCAGTCCCCGCGCAGAGAAACTCCCCAACCTGGTCGGGAATCGAACCCGGGTCCCTGTAATCCAGAAGCAGCAACGCTAGCCACAAGACCACGAGCTGCGGGCAGGTTCCGACGTAGCCCACAGGAAATCAATAGGTCAGTGTAAAGCTACCCATCAAAGATCTTGAGTTTGTCTGGTGTATCGAGAGCTTGCATACATGTTAACGTGCAGTTAAAAACTATTAAATTCGTCTGAAGTAGTTACTCTCCCTCCGCCGGAGACGGCTGCTGGCACTCGTAAGGCCTGCAGTGTTTGTGCTGTGACATACAGCGCCGGCCGCTGTGGCCGAGCGGTTCTAGGCGCTTTAGTCCGGAAGCGCGCTGCTGCTACGGTCGCAGGTTCGAATCCTGCCTCGGGCATGGGTGTGTGTGATGTCCTTAGGTTAGTTAGGTTTAGGTAGTTCTCAGTCTACGGGACTAGTGACCTTGATGTTAAGTCCCATAGTCCTTAGAGCCATTTCTACCATTTTTTCTCGTAGGCCTCGGAAACAGCCAGGCGTACGCGAACACCGACCTGAAATGGTTACAGAAACTTTCCTTAATGACCACGCAGTCTTTCGCGATGGATTTGTTGTACTAAGTTCTCCCGCTTAGCTGGGTGGTAGCGTGCTTGCGTTCGGTGCAAGCAGGTCCGGATTCGATTCCCGGACTGGTTGGAGACTTTCTCGAGGACTGGATGTTGTGCTGTCCTTATCATCTTTTCATCCTCATCACCGACACTTAACGGCCGAACTTCCCGGGATGGGACCTCCCGGCCAACAATGACATACTCTCATTTCATTTCCATTTTTGTTATACTAAGCTTTCTCTGTTCACTTTTCACGTTATTTCTCGATAAAATTACGAGATTTCAACCATATCCGCTATTGTCATCGTCGAAGAAGAAGAAAATGTATTACACGGTTATAACTGCATGGAGGTATAATAACGGATGGTGGCGCTACAGACTTACGCTGTATACTGCTACTAGTCGGCACCGCCACGTTAGTGGCCCACAAACATTAGCAGACTACTGTTTACAATCGCTTCCTTCTCCTCAATTGCTGTCGTGTCCACGTGACAGCTGATTGAGTAAAATTGCATTGCTCTCGTGAATTACACAGTGTCAGGAAGGTATTTTCAGACATTTCTTCTGGTCTTACATGCATATTTTATCCATTAATAAGACGTATTTGGCCATGTCAGTGTATGTTTTCTTTTATTACACGTTTCGTATAACCAAGAAGCGGTGTGCCTGATGTGAAAAGGCTGATTTTGTAATCCAGCATTTTCCGTAATACTGAGTGACGAAACTCATGTTCCGTCTACATCCTTCTCCTGAAAACGCTGAGAACATCTCATGCTATGAAACTTCCTGGCAGATTAAAACTGTGTGCCCGACCGAGACTCGAACTCGGGACCTTTGCCTTTCGCGGGCAAGTGCTCTACCAACTGAGCTACCGAAGCACGACTCACGCCCGGTACTCACAGCTTTACTTCTGCCAGTACCTCGTCTCCTACCTTCCAAACTTTACAGAAGCTCTCCTGCGAACCTTGCAGAACTAGCACTCCTGAAAGAAAGGATATTGCGGAGACATGGCTTAGCCACAGCCTGGGGGATGTTTCCAGAATGAGCACTTGCCCGCGAAAGGCAAAGGTCCCGAGTTCGAGTCTCGGTCGGGCACACAGTTTTAATCTGCCAGGAAGTTTCATATCAGCGCACACTCCGCTGCAGAGTGAAAATCTCATTCTGTGATCTCATGCTATGTTTGGTCGGTTTCCAGTCTTTTCTTCACACAGCGGTCACAAGAGAGTTCTTAGATCTGGACTCACAGTTATTCCAAAGTCTAATGACAGAAATAAAACTACTAGAATAAAAGTAATCAGCGCAGCCCAAATCTATATACAGGGTGGTCCATTGATCGTGAATGGGTCAAATATCTCACGAAATAAGCGTCAAATGAAAAAGGTACAAAGAACGAAACTTATCTAGCTTGAAGGGGGAAGCCAGATGACGCTATGGTTGACCCGCTAGATGGCGCTGCCATAGGTCAAACGGATATCATCTGTGTTTTTTTGAAATAGGAACCCCCTTTTTTTTATTACATATTCGTGTAGTACATAAAGAAATATGAAAGTTTTAGTTGGACCACTTTCTTCGCTTTGTGATAGATGGCGCTGTAATAGGCACAAACATATGGCTCACAATTTTAGACGAACAGTTGGTAACAGGTAGGTTTTTTAAATTAAAATACAGAACGTAGGTACGTTTGAACATTTTATTTCGGTTGTTCCAATGTGATAGATGTACCTTTGTGAACTTATCATTTCTGAGAATGCTTGCTGTTACAGCGTGATTACCTGTAAATGCCACATTAATGCAATAAATCCTCAAAATGATGTCCGTCAACCTCAATGCATTTGGCAATACTTGTAACGACATTCCTTTCAACAGCGAGTAGTTCGCCTTCCGTAATGTTCGCACATGCATTGGCAATGCGCTGACGCATGTTGTCAGGCGTTGTCGGTGGATCACGATAGCAAATATCCTTCAACTTTCCTCACAGAAAGAAATCTGGGGATGTCAGATCCGGTGAACGTGCGGGCCATGGTGCTTCGACGACCGACCCAACTGTCATGAAAAATGCTATTCAATACCGCTTCAACCGCACGCGAGCTATGTGCCGGACATCCATCAATGTTGGAAGTACATCGCCATTCTGTCATTCAGTGAAACATCTTGTAGTAACATCGGTAGAACATTACGTAGGAAATCAGCATACATTGCACCATTTAGACTGCCATCGATAAAATGGGGGCCAATTATGCTTCCTCCCATAGTGCCGCACAATACATTAACCCGCCAAGGTCGCTGATGTTCCACTTGTCGCAGCCATCGTAGATTTTCCGTTGCCCAATAGTGCATATTATGCCGGTTTACGTTACCGCTGTTGGTGAATGACGCTTCGTCGCTAAATAGAACGCGTGCAAAAAATCTGTCATCGTCCCGTAATTTCTCTTGTGCCCAGTGGCAGAACTGTATACGACTTTCAAAGTCGTCGCCATACAATTGCTGGTGCATAGAAATATGGTATGGATGGAATCGATGTTGATGCGGCGTTGTCAACACCGATGTTTTTGGGATTCCCGATTCTCGCGCAGTTTGTCTGCTACTGATGTGGGGATTAGCCGCGACAGCAGCTGAAACACCTACTTGGGCACCATCATTTGTTACAGGTCGTGGTTGACGTTTCAGATGTGGCTGAACACATCCTGTTTCCTTAAATAACGTAACTATCCGGCGAACGGTCCGGCCACTTGGATGATGTCCAGGACACCGAGCAGCATACATAGCACACGCCCGTTGGGCATTTTTATCACAATAACCACACATCAACACGATATCGAACTTTTCCGCAATTGGTAAACGGACCATTTTAACACGGGTAATGTATCACGAAGCAAATACCGTCCACACTGGTGGAATGTTACGTGATACCACGTATTTATACGTTTGTGACTATTAGAGCGCCATCTACCACCAAGCGAGAAACGTGGTCCAACTAAAACATTCATATTTCTTTACGTACTACACGAATATGTAATAAAAATGGGGGTTCCTATTAAAAAAAAAACGCAGTTGATATCCGTTTGACCTGTGGCAGCGCCATCTAGCGGGCCAACCATAGCGCCATGTGGTTTCCCCCTTCAAGCTAGACGAGTTTCGTTCTTTGTAGTTTTTTCGTTTGATGCTTATTTCGTGAGATATTTGGGCCGGTCACTATCAATGGACCACCCCGTAGATAAAAGAAAATAGTGCTTGAACGAGTCCACTTACAAATCAGATGTCATCTCTTTACACTTTCGACTATAATCAGAACAAGTAGTACTCCTGCAAATGCTTCAAGCTGGCATTTTTTATCAAAACATTTCCATCAGAAGTTAATGTTTGGCCCCACTTTGTGGACGTCGGCTTCAAGTTTGTGACGTCATGACAACTCCCATTGTTATACCTCCATATGTAACTGAGGTAGAAGCACAGACTAATATATTAGACTGTGGTAGTATAACCAACTGCGATCAGAGATTACATTAGCGTCTGAGATTAACCTTCAGTAGTAGCGTCTTTGTTTCCACGACGACTTATATTACGGGAAATACTCTTCTGCAGTGTCTGCACCACTCAGTCGCAGTGACGCACTCGTACATACACTGCACACTACATACATACTCGAAACAAAAAAAAAAAATCTTAATTTTTGACAGCACAATGAATGACATTGGTCAAAAGGTAAATTAAAAAATCCTTACCAGTCAGTTTCGACGAAGGTTTTTCCAGATTTTCCTTGCTTGTATCTTTGTTACTGTTGTTTCACGCACATTCTGATTACACAGAGACCGCGTTACAATCTATGTTCCCTCAAACAAGATTTTGTGCTTATTCGTGTAGCCTACGTTTTGCAACAGCAGCACTTTATGTGCCGCTGACGTCCGGCACAGCGCTACGAAACTGTCCCACGTAACTATTGCCAAGTCCACATGAAATATTGTAAACATCTGGGACTCTGAAGCCGTGACTATCCATCAGTCGCCAAAGTGTAGAAACTAGAATGTGTGTAAACAACTTATAGAGATGCTTGATCTAGAATATGTGGGAACAAATTCATGTAGAATTATGTGATTTGGACTCGGCAGTGCACGGGGTGACTACTGCACACTAAGACACTGAACTTCAAATTCCATTTTTACGCTCATTTAAAAGTTGCAGTTCTTTTCAGCCAATACCTGGCGAACTTGTAGTGGTTCTGAGAGGTTTTACAATCGGGAATACATGGGACTGATTTACTAGTTCCGTTATTTGTCTGCTAACCACGGGAAACTTGTTGAAACGTTGGTGGGAAATAGGGGATTGGAACTGTTCGCATTTACTCCTGAGACAATGTCATACACTGCGCATATATGTTGTGTATGTGCGTGTTCCTTACTGGGCGGAATGATGTGTTGCACAAACTGCAGAGGAGCGTTTCCCATATTATACGTCGCAAATGAAACAAAGGTGCTGCCAATGACGATTCATCTTTGCACCAACGTAATCTCCGGTCGTAGTGGGCAGTTCTATATGAGCTACGTCTCCATGATTCTGTTGCTTCTTCCGCTCTCAGTTGCTTTCCTAGCGATTAAAACGGTGGATGTTGTCGAAATATCGGATTTTCATCGAGATAACGCGACAAGTGCGCCCGCCACTTTTAACACAGTTTCATTTAGTTTAGATCTTATGTAGTAACTCGTAATCTTTCGTCCATTTACCATTTGATCTCCGCCAATACAGGTAAAGAATCATTAGGTGGCGATAATAAGGTTCGAGTCCTCCCTCGTGCATGGGTGTGTGTGTTGTTCTTAGCATAAGTTACTTTAAGCTAGCTTAAGACTAGGGACCGATGACTTCAGCAGTTTGGTCCCTTAGTAATTCACACACACAATTCGAATCAGTCTCCAGTTGTGGTAACAGGAAGTTCTCAAGCATATCGTAATATGTGCTTCCTGTAACAGGTTCTCGGCTAAGAAGAATGGACCATACACCTTTTCCCGTGAAACCGCACAAAACGTATTAAATCATGGAGAGCCCCTCTCATGTTGTACAACTTCAAGTGGCTATTCCGTACCCCATACTTTCACACTATGACGGTTCACCTTTCCATTTAAATGGAACGTTGCCTCGTCATTAAACATTAAGCGTATAAGGAAACTGTCAGCATCGATCTTGCGAAGAACGAAATTACAGAACTCCACACGTTGTCGTTTGTCACCTTCAGCAGTAGCTGAATTTTGTATGGTTTCATGTGTGCCGGCCGGAGTAGCCGTGCGGTTCTAGGCGCTACAGTCTGGAACCGAGCGACCGTTATGGTCGTAGGTTCGAATCCTGCCTCGGGCATGGATGTGTGTGATGTCCTTAGGTTAGTTAGGTTTAATTAGTTCTAAGTTCTAGGCGACTGATGACCTCAGAAGTTAAGTCGCATAGTGCTCAGAGTCATTTGAACCATTTGTTTCATGTGTAAACGTCGACGCAACACAAGCCAGACGGACATCGGGAGCATGTTTAGCTGCCGATCTGCACAGCGAACGGATTTCTGCGGTCTCCTTGTGAAACCATGGCGGATGCGTTGGACGTGTGTGTCAGACACATGGGGACGGCTCGGCGGTTTTTCTTTACACAAACAACCTGATTCCCGGAATTGTTCATACCATCGTCTAATGCTCTGTGCTGTAGGAGGATCCACACCATACCTAGTACGAAAGTCACGCCCAACATTTATTACTGACCCGCACTGCGAAAAACGTAGAACACAAAACGCTTTCTGCTGTCCCTACACCATTTTCACTACAACTGAAGAAGACGCACACTGCTGCTGCCTAGCGGGAGCCATGTAAAACTCGACAGTTTCCCCTTTCCAGCAGTACACTGTTCACGCACATATTTCAGATAACATAATAGTTATAATTTTTTTAATTGGGTGTTTCTTTTTGATACACACTAGCGTTACAAAAGGTCACAGTCGGTGTCGTTAGGTAGCTAGGAGTGTATAAGTGCAAAAGTGGGAAGTGTATGAATTTACCTGACTTGTTTTTGCGGATCCACACATATTTGTGCCTCCTACCCAGTGGAGGCAGTGTCGGTCTATGTGGTCCCATGAACTCACAACTGACATGCTTCATATTTCGTCTCACCTCTCCGCCCCCTTACTCCCCCCCTCTCTCATCTCGCTCGTTTCAACGTCAGGAATGGAATTACAGTAATCAGAACGTCAGACATCGTGGAAAAGGTCGTTGAAAATAGATCGAGAAGACGGCAACGATTTAACGTTATTTCACGATATAACGGGGCACGTAACGCAAGAAAATTTTTGAGGGTATATCAAAATCACAGAGGAAGGCTAAGTTTTTATATGTTGTTGAAGATACAATCAAATTCAGGAGCCGGCCGGTGTGGCCGAGAGGTTCTAGGCGCTTCAGTCCGGAACGGCACTGCTGCTACGGTCGCAGGTTCGAATCCTGCCTCGGGCGTGGATGTGTGTGATGTTCTTAGGTTTGTTAGTTTTAAGTAGTTCTAAGTCTAGGGGACTGATGGCCTCAGATGTTAAGTGCCATAGTGCTCAGAGCCATCTGAACCATTTGAAAATCAGGATTTTGAGAAGAGCAGGTCATAAACGTTACATTTTTGGTCAGACCCTCAAATTTGTATGATCGACCACTCTCTTGTATTTATACACGCTCTAGACTTTTTCGAAGTATTCTTCAGCAATAGCCAATAGGTGGTCAGGATATCTTCTTCACCATCTCTCAATACATTTGCGCATTGCAGACAGCCTGCTGCCATCGGAAGGTTGCGAAATTCTTCCCTACAAGAGTTTTGTCACTTTTTCACGGTCTTTTGACCTTCTTCCACGCGTTGGCAGACACGTCAGCTATTTGCCCTAGCGAGTACCACTAACGGGCAGGAAAGGAAGAAATCAAATTTACGTCCGTTGGGAGACGAAAGAGTGTGCTTAGGAAAAGACGGTAGGGTAGTCCCAGAATGAAAGAGCAACGTGCTCTTTATATAAACCTGTGGCACAACCGAGCAGTCTTTGTCCCTCACTCTTTTGTATTCTTCCACCCGAGAGGAAAACAGCGCGGGCTGTAAAGTATAATACCTAACGTTCCACTCTTCATCTGTTCTGAGTGGACAAATACTGCAGTTGCCTCCGAAGAGCAATACGATGCAACGCCAGCTACACAATTTGATTGTTCTGGTTTTACAGTATCGAATTTTTTATGAAAGTACCTGTAGATGATTTTCTCTTTGACGAAAAGACGTTTTCACACCCGACAGCCTCTGTACATCCTTTTACGCGGAAGGCTTGGTGACAGGCAACCACGTTACTTTCACAGATCAGCGCTGTTCGCCAGGGATTATCATAACTATTGAAACACTATTCAGTTGTTCCATTTTTTTTAGTCATCAGTGTTCTTCACATTACGAAGATGGGCTTACTCCCATAATAAAAGAGGGTTGATAATATTATCTAAGATATGAGTATACACTTTTAACAGGTTCGATGGAAATAATGACTAGAACTTTATTGCTCTTTTGTACAGGTGTCACGACCAATTTGCCAAACTGCTTCTGAACAGAAATGACGTGTCATTATTACTTTTCGTCTTTCGGTGTATCTACATGTTTCTCTGCAGAGACACCGATGAGCCACAACTTTATGACCACCTGCTTGATAGTGTGATGATCAGCCTTAGGAACGCAGTAAAGCAGCAACGCAAGTTTCGATCCTGGAAGACGGCCCATCCGGACCTGACCATCGACCTAGGGTAACGAGAAACGTGATTCACCCTAGCAGGCGACACGTTTGCGTTGATACACAGTCCAGATGGTTCCGTGTGCGCTGCAGTCTTAGCTGATAATTACGCTTGGTCAACGCGGGAACTTGCAGGAATCGTCTGCTGCGTAGTCACACATTTAACAACGTGCGCTGAACATTGTGCTCCGAAACAGTGGTGCCTATACCTGCATTGTGCTCTGTTGTCATATCTGCAACGGATAACCGCCTTTCCTGGTTTACAGATTTGGCAAGCAGCCGACCTCCATGTTCTGTGATGAGGGGTAGATATCCGACATGTTATCGACTACTAGTGGTTTCAGCGTCCTTCACTTTCCGTAGATGCCCACGATAGTAGCACGTTGACAGCCGACCATCTTCGCCAGTATGCAGATGGTTGTTCCCAAGCGTCGGGGGCCATAATAGTATTCACTTTTTAAGTTGGTTACGATAGAGGCTTTCCCCAATTGATACCCATATCGTCGCTGAATGATTCCCCCGTTCGTCTCTGCTCCGTAATATAAAGGGTTGGAACTTTAGTAGTGGCAACTATTTATTTATAGCTCGTACAAAATAGATTAGTGTTTCAGAGTTTTACTGACCTTCAGACTAGTCACCAGCATTGTGTTTAACTCGTTGCCAGCAATGTGGAAGTCGTAGGATACTCTTAGCATTGCCAGTTGTGTTGACAGTTCAAGCGGCGCGGTCTATTGCCCGACGAATTTTTAGCAGTTCTGAAGCGATTGCTGTGAAGTATTTCCTTCAGTTTAGAAATCGAGCTGAACTCACGAGGGCTTAAGTCAGGGGAGTGCAGTAGGTGGTATAGCGCTTAGCAGCCCCATCAGTCAAACAAATCAGTAACAGTTTGTACTGTACGTGCTTGAGCATTGTCCTGCAAAATGATGGTCAGGTCCTGCAGAAAGTGTCATCACTTCCGTCTCTACGCTGTTCATTTTTGGAACACAGCCTATGACCAGCTTAGAGACGGAAGTGATGACACTTTCTGGAGGACCTGACCATCATTTTGCAGGACAATGCTCAAGCACGTACAGTGCAAGCTGTTACTGATTTGGTTGACTGATGGGGCTGCTAAGTGCTATACCACCTACTGCACTCCCCTGACTCAAGCTCTCGTAAGTTCAACTGGATTTCTAAAGTGAAGGAAAGACTTCACGGCATTCGCTTCAGAACTGCTACAAATTCGTCGGGCAATAGACCGCGCCGCTCGAACTGTCAACACAAGTGGCACCACTAAGAGTATCCTACGACTTTCACATCGCCGGCAACGGGTTATACACAGTGCTTGTGACTACTTTGAAGGCCAATAAAGCTTTGAAACACGTATATATTTTGTACGAGCTGTAAATAAATAGTTGCCACTGTTAAAGTCCCAACCCTCGTACTTTCCTCACCGAATCACGTGTCACCAGGCGGCATGTAATTTCACGTTGAATAATAGGCATAATATTTTGGTTCATCAACGGAATCGTCAGAAGGAGGAGTGTTTTGTATGATGGTTCAAATGACTCTGAGCACTATGTGACTTAACTTCTGAGGTCATCAGTCGCCTAGAACGTAGAACTAATTAAACCTAACTTAACCTAAGGACATCACACACATCCATGCCCGAGGCAGGATTCGAACCTGCGACCGTAGCGGTCGCTCGGTTCCAGACTAAAGCGCCTAGAGTCGCACGGCCACTCCGGCCGGCGTTTTGTCTGACTTGAATTGTTCTTCACATAGGGCTTGCAATTCGACGAGGCGAGCTCACATGTTTCTTATATTGACGTTCCAATGTATCTGTCTTGACGTTTTTCCGCGGTGCTTCATAACAATTCCACAACCAGACTGCAGTCACATACGCATGCGTCTGTCACGTACGACCGACTGTAGCGGGACTCATGCTACAACACTGTGTTTTGCTGTTTGGCATGTCAGCTTTAGCATTCATCCGCCTATTTCACTTGTGGCGTTTGAGTTTCCTGGGCATAGGAGCTGGCGAACCGGTCAAAATTATACCCTCATTATAAATCAAACATAACATTTTTTTGCACACGTTCAAGAAAAGTCCTAATGTATGGAACATGGAGTCCAAAGTAAACCAAACTGTTAAAATAGTCTGACAATACGCGCACTAATATACATGACTGATCAAGAACTTGTAATGTTTAAGTAGCGAATACAGCTCATTTCGTTGGTGGTGGTGGTAAGTTCCTATGTGACCAAACTGCTGCGGTCATCGGTTCCTAGGCTTACACACTACTTCATCTAACCAACTTACGCTAAGGACAACACACACGTCCATTCCCGAGGGAGGACTCGAATCTCCGACAGGGGTAGCTGCGCGAACCTTGGCAAGTCGCCTAAGACCACGCGGCTACCCCGCGCGGCTCTAATTTCATTATCTCTACAATTATAAATTACCTGCAAGCATCTTTTATCGGTGCCTTCCATCTACAGCGAATCGAAAAATCGTAAGAATTTTTTGCGGGTGTGTCTGTTGGGGAGAAGGGTAAGGCCTCGTTAGAAAAAGGAATCGGAGGCGAAAGTGGACGTTATTGTTTAAGGTAATAAATGGCTGACTGTAAGTAGCATTTTTATGTGTGTGTGAACAGTGCACCCAGCTCAATTCAGGAACATTGAAATTATAAGGCAAACCATTGTTTATTTATGCCTCATCCATCAACTATGTGCTACATGTAACGTTGACCAATCAAGATGCAGTTCGGGAGCGAAGCGGCGGAATCGCTATAAGCAAGAGCGTGTGCGTTCCTGTCAAAAAGTTTACAGACGAGCTGTGCTGTCAGCCAGAAATAAAAATTTCAGTCGTGGTGGGCCAAATTTACATTTTAATTTGCCATTGAAAAAGGACTGTGGAATAACCAATTGTTCGCCATTGTCCGCTTACAAGTAATGGAATGACAGTACAGCTAACAGTCATTTTGTCGATATGTGACTTTCTGGTCTTTATGACCAGTTGCACCGGCCGTTGTGTCCGAGCAGTTCTAGGCGCTTCAGTCTGGAACCGCGCGACCACTGCTGTCGCAGGTTCGAAAACTGTTCAAATGTGTGTGAAATCCTGTGGAACTTAACTGCTAAGGTCATCAGTCCCTAAGCTTACACACGACTTAACCTAAATTATCCTAAGGACAAACACCCACACCCATGCCCGAGGGAGGACTCGAACCTCCGCCGGGACCAGCCGCACAGTCCATGACTGCAGCGCCAAGACTGCTCGGCTAATCCCGCGCGGCTCGCAGGTTCGAATCTTGCCTCGGGCATGGATGTGTGTAATCTGCTTAGGTTAGTTAAGTTTAAGTAGTTATACGTTCTAGGGGACTGATGACCTCAGCTGTTAAGTTCCATAGTGCGCAGAACCATTTTTTGAACAGTTGCGTGTACAAAGCGAATTTAATACAATGTGTCCTACTCATGGGAATGTGCCTCCCCGAACCCTCCTCTGAACACACATCCACACTCACTCACTCACTCACACACACACACACACACACACACACACACACACATACACAGACACACGTGCATGCTTAACTCGTTACGCTGGAGATAAAACATCAGCTTGGCCCACGTCGTTAGCCTCATTGCCTCATTTTACGTTTAATCTGCCTCAACATTTGCCCAACAAATATAGATGCTTTATTGCCGTTCGGGTGGCTTCGAAAGTGTACCGTCAAATGTTTACCTACTCACATAATTGCCATCACATAAAAAAGTATTTAGTAATTGTCGAAATGTTTTAGTACGAGCGGTGTTCTTATTGCTACTTCCTTTCAGATTAGGCCGGGTGGAATATTACACATGTAGACTATGACAATGTGACCGTTAACTAGTCAGTACTTCATTCTCAGATCATTGATGAGTACGATGTCTTTATTATCTGACTCAGAAGTTATAATTCTTGCTACTTACCTCAGATGATTTATAGATACACATCGGTGTTTTATAAAGGTGCAACAGGAATGACTATCTTTTGAGGGCAGATGAGCTTCGCGTGTAGGACTCCTAGTAACTGACTGAAGTAAGATGGTACCTCATGGAACTCACACTAACCTACAAGCAGAGCGATGCAGCAAGTAATAGCTGCCACACAAAACTTCGCGGATACGTGTAGTTTTACCAAGACTTGGCAGAACTAATGATGAATAACATTCAAGAGACTTTGGAAAATGGATCGTCTAGTGACTGATATTAGATTCAGTGGAAGCAACAGGCGTAACACATGAAAAGTGAAAATCAGTATTAAAAAAACTATTCATATACGCCATTAGTCACCACATAAAACGCACACACACACACACACACACACACACACACACACACACAAAATATTTCCGTACACTCTTTACTGAATATCGTTGTTAGTACGGTTATTAAAACAAGTACGACGTCTCGTTGGTATTGAATAAGAAATGAACTGCCTTTATTGCGATAGGTTCGAGGAATTAATGATAATGAAGGGGAAAAAAGGACATCCGCCTGATTATCCAACGAGACGAAGTAGCTAGCGTTTTTCTGTGAATGCTCTGTTGGTGCTGGTACTCAGTGGTGTTGAAAGTACACAGAATGAAAGTGGGCTCTTAACTGGCCTCGTAATGGACAAATATTTGAACTGAAGGTGAAAAAAGGGCACTCATTATTGGTTGACGCTTTATGCAAATAAATTTCTGATGGAACAACACCGCCCCCTAATGGTGGCATATTAATTTATTACGATTGGAATCGGCTTCGACCTCACAAAGCTGACAGGTGTTCCAGGGCTCTTTCAGTGATAGCCAGTTAATTCAGCACCCCAGCAGCCCATTTCGAATTCCACTTGGTTGTTAATCGATGCGGTTCCCGGAGGCCGACAACAAGAGGCCAGTTAACGAGTTATCGACGGAAGGGTGGGCGAAACACCACCGCTGATCCCACGGGGCGCGGCCGTTTGTTTACGAGGATTAAATGCTGAGCTAAAGCTGACGTAGGCAGTACTTCGCCTCTCATTTTAAAATATTCTCATCGAGACATGTCTGACGAAAAGAGATATTATTGGCTACATTGTATAAGATTAATTTGGTATTTCTCGTATTAGCGATTTTCTCTAGAAATATCCTTGCTATCTGTTCGGAGTCGTGCAGTGGATTTTACAAAGAAGTGGTGGAACTCAGGAAACATGTTTTCGTTTAGGTAACGCAGTATGTTACATATACCCAACCAGACAATGTAACGGTTCATGTGCAAATACACTTTCAGCAGTAAATACTGAAGATGTCGAAGAGTTACTTCAGCAGCCTATGCTCTCACAGATGGCAGGTGGCAATACGAGCAGTGGAGGCTATACAAACCGTATAGAGGGAATTTGGTAAACAGTGCAGTCGTTGTCGTATTACGGAAACGGAGCGATTTATCTGACATCCAAAGAGCAGGATCATTGGCTTTCGGACCAAGGATGAAGGCGTTTTCGAAACAAGTATGAAAATGGTTCATGTGCCACCATGGTTAATATATATATATATATATATATATATATATATATATATATATATATATATATATATATATAGGGCTATTACAAATGATTGAAGCGATTTCATAAATTCACTGTAGCTCCATTCATTGACATATGGTCACGACACACTACAGATACGTAGAAAAACTCATAAAGTTTTGTTTCGCTGAAGCCGCACTTCAGGTTTCTGCCGTCAGAGCGCTCGAGAGCGCAGTGAGACAAAATGGCGACAGAAGCCGAGAAAGCGTATGTCGTGCTTGAAATGCACTCACGTCAGTCAGTCATAACAGTGCAACGACACTTCAGGACGAAGTTGAACAAAGATCCACCAACTGCTAACTTCATTCGGTGATGGTATGCGCAGTTTAAAGCTTCTGGATGCCTCTGTAAGGGGAAATCAACGGGTCGGCCTGCAGTGAGCGAAGAAACGGCTGAACGCGTGCGGGCAAGTTTCACGCGTAGCCCGCGGAAAATTGGCTCATGCCACAACTGGAGACCGACAGCGCCGACTTCATCTTTCAACAGGATGGTGTTCCACCGCACTTCCATCATGACGTTCGGCATTTCTTAAACAGGAGATTGGAAAACCGATGGACCGGTCGTGGTGGAGATCATGATCAGCAATTCATGTCATGGCCTCCACGCTCTCCCGACTTAACCCCATGCGATTTCCTTCTGTGGGGTTACGTGAAAGATTCAGTGTTTAAACCTCCTCTACCAAGAAACGTGCCAGAACTGCGAGCTAGCTTCAACGATGCTTTCGAACTCATTGATGGGGACATGCTGCACCGAGTGTGGAAGGAACTTGATTATCGGCTTGATGCCTGCCGAATCACTAAAGGGGCACATATCGAACATTTGTGAATGCGTAAAAAAACTTTTTGAGTTTTTGTATGTGTGTGCAAAGCATTGTGAAAATATCTCAAATAATAAAGTTATTGTAGAGCTGTGAAATCGCTTCAATCATTTGTAATAACCCTGTATATATATATATATATATATATATATATATATATATATATATATATATATATATATATATATATATATATATATATATATATGTATGTATATATATGTATATATATATATATCCAAAACCGGCGCAGAGGCATCTGTGGTGCACCACAGGCCAAAAGTGACAGGGGTGAAGGGCGGCTGCAGAGATGTGTACGGGTGAACAGACGTACAATTGTGGAGCAACTGACTGCCCATTACAACCAAGGAGCTACCAATAGTGTCTCCTCAACGAAGGTTCAGCGAACGTTGCCGCGTATGGGCCTCTCCGCAGCAGGCGCCTAATTCATGAGCCGCGAGGGGTAGCCGCGCGGTCTATGGCGCTTTACCACGGTTCTTGCGCCTTCCCCCGTCGTAGGTTCGAGTCCTCCCTCGGGCATGAGTGTGTGTGTTGTCCTTAGCGTAAGTTATTTTAATGTAGATTCAGTAGTGTGTAAGCCTAGGGACCGATGACCTCAGCAGTTTGGTCCCATAGGAACTTTCCTCAAATTTCCAAAATTTCCTAAGTCATGCACCCATGATGACTGCTGTTCGTCGGCGACGAAGGCAGGAATTTGCACGCCAATACTGCAACGGAACCTCAACTAAGTGGCGACAGGTGGCCGCTTCAGACGAATCACGAAAATGGTTCAAATGGCTCTGAGCACTAGGGGACTTAACATCTGTGGTCATCAGCCCCCTAGAACTTAGAACTACTTAAACCTAACTAGCCTAAGGACATCACAAACATCCATGCCCGAGGCAGCATTCGAACCTGCGACCGTAGCAGTCACGCGGTTCCGGACTGCGCGCCTAGAACCGCTAGACCACCGCGGCCGGCAGACGAATCACGATTTATGCTCTATCGGACAGATGACTTTTGGGCTGTATGAGCCTGCAGTGATCGTCGTAAGAGTCCAGGCTGGAGCAAGGAGGGTTGTGGTGTGTGGAATGTTTGCGTGGCATAGCTTGGGTGGTGCCATCATTATGGAAGGCACAATTTGTCAACAGAGGTATGCATCTATCCTTGGCGGCCATGTGCACGCCGACAGGCGGTTCGTTTCTTCTCGGCATGGTGGCAGGACAATGAAACGTGTAGGACAATGAAACGTGTCACACAGCTCGCAAAGTACGTGCGAAGTCTGAAAAGCACCAGGATGAACTTACCGTACTGCCTTGGTCAATTAAACTCCCCGGATTTAAAAAGAGGTGAGAATCTGTGAGACGACCTCGACCGAGTTGTTTGCACCATGAATCCTCAACCCCGACACCTAGCACACCTCACCACAGTACTGTCTGCATCTCCCAGAATCCCATTGACTCTCTTTCTGCACGTCTCGCAACGATCTCCGCTGCAGGAGGTGGTTATCTGGACTTTCGACATATGGCCAGATTAAGGTGAAAGCCTGCAATGTCACAGCTCGTCATTTATCAGACCACGAAACAAACAGTAATTAGTAAGGGGCAGTACATAGACTGGGTGATGCCTAGTATCATTTTTTGTGCTATTTATTTTCTAGGTAGAGCGGGCTGTTCGACTAATGACCGACTGAAGAGTCAGAGACTTTTCGACCAAACACCTGGCAAACTGCGAAAGAGGATGTTCCAATTGGAAATCTATTGGAGGTAATTTCCAGAACCTGCATTTATCTTACAACAAAGGAAAACCTCTGTGAAACCTTGTAAGAAGTGAGGATGGAAACCATTTTTATTCTGGACGATATACACTAGACAAAAAAATCACATGAGGAAGGAAAGAGACTTTTCCATCCTTCATCTTCTTCCCCCCCCTTCCCACCCCCCACCCCCCTCCCAGCCCAGTTCCATTCACTTCTTCCTGCTCACCTTTTCCTTTCCTCCAACTCACTTTTCATCACATCACGCTATTATACACTTATGTCCACTCGTAAAAAAATAACTCCGCCATTATTCCTTCATTAATCTTACACAATGTATAAATGCACAGCAATGTACTTAAATAGAATAACACATACTGTATAATGGTCAAAGACAAAATAGTGGCACTGCTATGTTGGGAACACTGCAAAACACAATACATGTTAAGAAGTTCGAAAATAAACAGTAAGTAGTGGTGTACAAAAAAGTAGTAAAACATAAGAAATGCATAGTCCTGCAGGGAAACAAAAAATTAAACTACTAGTGTGAGTGTCTAATGAAGAAAGGCAGCAGACCGCGTTTCCTGATGGAGGCCAGAAACCAAGCAGAAACCACCGTAAGTAAAAACCATCAAATTGTTAACGAACTGGTTTTCGAGCTTAAAAACAAATCAAATTGTAAATGTCTTTAATTACAGACAACTGATGATGCCTTACCTTTATAAAGTGAAACGCGTCTGTGGAGAAAAACACGCATTTCCTTGTAGTTGTAACGAAAGAACGAAAATACCCTCAGAGTTGTAAAGCAACTACGGACAATACGGCCACACAAATGAAGAAATTAAAAGCCAGTACTTTAAATGTTCACTATGTAGCCACACTTCGCGAAAGCAAATGTAAATCTAGTGAATCGTTCAGAACAGTTCTGCAGTATTTTAAATATGACTTCTGCGGTGGACATATAAGGAGCGCAGTGTCCTCACGTTCAGAATACCATCCACGTATATCGACGTTTTGAGGTAGACTCTACCGTAGGCAGAATGTGTACAAGTACCAATCTCCCAGTCACGTCACTGACCACGTTCATTAACTATAGTAATTAAACAAGGAAATAAGGAGCACTCAGAACGAGATTTGGTCTTGCTAAATCGTTGAGTTCCATAATAGGTGATCTGAAAGAGAGAAAATTACAGAGCTGATGTTTTTATAGCAGGTGTCTCTCCTAAGGGTCGTCAGGCGCATTTTGTCTGCATCTTCGTTTTTGCAACGTGTAGCTGGAGTCAGCCCAAACAAGTACTGTTGTGATACGATGTCCAGCGTCGACAGAAAGCTACGGTTTGTTTCCAATTACAAACAAAATGACTTTTATAGTGGAATTTTGAGTATCTGTTTGACAGAGTGATCCCAGATTAGTCTAGTGAGTAATTCGTTTTGTATTTGCGTGTTAACAAGGACAGTAAAACACGAGGAATAATCAGAACTTCAGCGGTGACTGATCAGTGCTTATCCATGGCGGCGGCAGCTGTCAGCCGGACCCTGGCTGTGCAGTCGCTGTTGAAGCACTGGCTGTTCCTCATGTTTACTGTCCTTGTTAATACACGTCGATAAAAGGAATATACCACTTGACTAATTTGCGGTCTTCAATGCGAGATGCTTATAGTAGTTTCTACAACGAAACTTTGTCTCCAAAGCTGGCAGAAAATCCCAAGAGATGCTGGTCATATGTGAAGTATGCTAGTGACAAAAAGAAAAGCAATGGACGTACTATCGACGACAGTGCTGCTAAAGCAGAGTTACTGAACACAGCTTTTCGAAATTCCTTCACCAAGGAAGACGAAGTAAATATTTTGGAATTAGAATGATATCCTCGGAATAGTGAAGCAACTTAAATCATTCAGTAAGAGAAAGGTAGGTTCCTTTCAGCATATGCTGATACAATAGCTCCATACTCAACAATCATATTATACAACCGCTCCCTAGAGGCAAGATCCGTATCCAAAGATTGGAAAGTTGCACAGATCACACCAATATTCAAGAAATGTTGTAGGAATAATCCGATAAATTACAGGCTCATATCATCAACGTCAATAAGCAGCGGGATTTTGGAACATATGTTGTGTTTGAACATTGTGAATGAAATCGAAGGGAAAGGTCTATTGACACACTGTCAACACGGATTTAGAAAACAACATTCTTGTGAAACACAACTAGCTCTTTACTAAAACCAAGTGTCGAGTACTATTGGCAATGGATTTCAAACTGATTCCGTATTAATGGACTTCCGGGAAGCTTTCGACGCTGTACCACACAAGCGGTTCGAAGTGAAATTGCGTGCTTACGAAATATCGTCTCAGTTATGTTTCTGGAATACTCTCTTTCAACTTCTAAAGGTGGCAGGGATAAAATACGTGGAAGGAAAGGCAATTTACAATTTGTACAGAAACCAGATGGCAGTCATAATAGTCGATGGGCACGAAAGAGGAGCAGTGGTTCAGAAGGGAATGAGACACAGTTGTAGCCTACCCGCGATGTTATTCAATCTGCATATTGAGCAAGCTGTAAAGCAAACAAAAGAAAAATTTGAAGTAGGAATTAAAATGCTGGGAGAAGAAATAATAATCTTGAGGTTTGCCGATGACATTGTAATTCTGTCAGAAACAACGAAGGACATGGTAGAACAGTTGATCGGAATCCCCGATGTTATTAAATCTGTTTATTGAGCAAGCATTAAAGGAAACAAAAGAAAAATTTGAAGTAGGAATTAAAATGCTGTGAGAAAAAATAATAATCTTGAGCTTTGCCGATGGCATTGTAATTCTGTCGTAAACAACGAAGGAGTTGGAAGAACAGCTGAACGAAATGGACAGTGTCTTGAAAGGAGGATATAAGATGAACATAAACAAAGGCAAAACGAGGATAATGGAATGTAGTCAAATTAAATCGGGTGATGCTGAGGGAATTAGATTGGGAAACGAGATACTTAAAGCAGTAGAGCAGCACATTTTGTATTATTCCGAAATAGGAGAGAGAGTGTCACGGACATGATGCAGGATTTGAGTTGAGTATCATTAAAACGAAAACGTTTTTCGTTGCGGCGGAATCTGGTCACGAAATTTCAGTCACCAAGTTTCTCTTCCGAATGAAAAAAATATTTTACCAATGAAAACCTACACACAAAGAAAAAATCATCATAGTAAAATAAGGGGAATCAGAGTTAGCACGACAAGTATAGGTGTTGGTTTCTTTCGCGGATTGTTCGAGACTGGAATAATGGAGAATTATTGTGAGAGTGGTTCGATGAAGCCTCTGCTAGGCACTTAAGTGTGATCTGCAGAGTATACACGTAGATGTAGATGTAGATCACTCTATCGAACAGACACTTAAAATTTCATTTTTGAACATAATTTTGTTTGTAACTGGAAAGAAACCGACGCTTTTCGTCGGCGCTGGGCGCCGCATGAAAGGCATGTGAGCAGTGGTGTTTGTTTGGGCTGACTCTTGCTACACGTTGCAAAAAAATAAATTGCAGATATCTGCCGAAACTCCAGAGAAAATGTGCCTGACGACCCTTAGGAAAGAGATGCATTACATGCTGAGAACAACAGAAGTGGCAGAAACTTTTACAAACTACACGACCTCACTTACTTTCGTTAGAAATTAGCGTAGCGTTGTTGTATTAATATTCAAACCCCCACAGTTGCGCAACAGAGCTGCCATGCGTTCCAGAAACCGACACCCGACGCGTTAAATAAGTTATGAGTGTTTCGACTGAAGGTGAACGGTGTTAGTGGGACAGATAGAGACTTCACCTCAGAATGTCGCTAGTGCAGGGTGAGGGTGCCCCTACTGATCGCAATGTCTTTCATTGTAGGTTCATTCAAAATTCACTACTATTGATTTGACCTTACTGGAGTTTTCCTCAGTATTATATAACCCCAGGGTATCTTCGTTTGTCATCTACTACTTTACCACAAAGCTCAATTTTGAAGACAAATCTATAACGTACAAACCTATAACTTTTTGTGTTATTAATCACATCTTATTATCGTTTTCAGTGATTTGTTTATGTATGATGCCAAGTTCCACCGTGGTTCGAAGTTCACTTTATAACTGGTTGGTTTAATGATTTCACAGGTCAGAGGAGGACTAGGGCCTAAGACTTCTAGTGCGACCGTGCCTACTATAGTACTGTGGTGCTCATACAACCTTCGGGTTAATGACAGCTTTGCTGATAATGTTACTAATAATATTACAGAATTGCTTCTTCTTGTTATACACTTCAGCCCCTTTAAACGGGATTGTACTGTTGTTTCATTTTTTCCTGTTGGACTTATCTACTTTAACCCACTTTTAGTTTAATTATTTACATTCTCCGTAAGTTAGTCTTTACTTAATTATGTATTCGATTATTTACGCTGACAAAACTAGAGCCTTCGTTCATTTACTTACATCGAAATATGCCTTACATATTACTGCATATTCACATATATTACTGCTCAAGAATTAAGGACAGTAAAAGGAAATATGTAATTCATTTATATAGTAACAATTTTACATAAGAAAAGCTCGCGAGTTCAACGCTGTGGCCTCACTGTTCTGACCTCCGTCGCAAAGGCTCTAAAGAAGGGGTGAGATATGGGTAAGTGGAGGGGGGATCATGACCTTCCTATTGCGTGACACGTCCGCTGTGGTGTTGGGCAGAATTGCAGAATTGTGGGGAAATTTGGTGCCAACGTGAGATCATTACACCTCACACGAACTTCTTAACAGTAGCCTTTTTTCACATGTATCGATACACTGCTGTTTCAAAGTCACAAGGCGCTAGCCACATTTTTGCACCATTACAGAGAAAGACTGTAGGCACATTTGAGCTAAAATTCAGACTTCTGCGTCGCAGTGGGAGAAAATGACGGGGTTTCAAAATGGTGACCTAATTGTTCTTATATATATCTATATCTACATGACTATTCTGCAGTTTTACTGAAGTCCTAAACACAGAAGTCATCGAATCACTTTCAGACTGTCTCTCTACCGTTTCACTCTCTAATAGCACGAGGAAAAAGAACATCACTACGGTCATTTCTCCTTGTGTAAGTGGAAGTCATCAAAATATTTTCGCATTTGGAGGAAAAAGTTGGTATTGAAATTTGATGAAAATATCTCGCTGCTCCGATACACGCCTTTGTTTTAACGACTGCGCATATCATGTTTCTTAGCACTCTCTCTCCTGTTTCAAGGTAATACAAAACGAGCTCCTCTACTTTGAATTATTCCTGTGTCCTCCGTCAGTCCTATCTAGTAAGGATCCCATAACGTGCGGCAGTACGCAGGCAGGGGACGGACAAACGTAGTGTATGCACTTTCTTTAGCAAATTTGTTGCATATTTCAAGTGTTCTGGCAGCAAATAGTAGTTTTTGGTTCAGCTTCCTCACGAGATTTTCTATGTGATGGTCACAATTTAAGTTGTTCGTAATTGTAATCGCTAGTTATTTAGTTGAACTGACAACCCTTTTACGTGCACGTTTTATCGTGTAGCCAAAATTTAGCGGATCGTGTAGAAGATCCCACATTTTTTGTTGTTTTGAGTCAGTTGCCACTGTTACGACTATCTTGCCTAAATCACTTTGCAATTGATGTTAATCTTATGTCTTTACTAGACAGTAAACGACGGCATCATCTTTAAGCAATGTAACAGGACTGTTCTCATTTTCTCCTAAAGCTTTTATGTAGATTAGGAACAGAAGGAGGCCTGTAGCATTTCCTTTGGGGACTCCACATATCGTTCCCATTTCGCTAGATGAATTCATTTACTGCAACCTGTGACTTTTCCGAAAGAAAATTCAGTAGCACACCCGAGACGATACTTTGTATGTACGCAGTTTGACAAGAAACCGATTACAGGGAACGATGTCAAAGGTCTTCTGGATATCTATAAATTTGGAATATATTTGAGATCCCCTGCCGACAGCACTCATTACTTTGTGTGAAAAGAGAGCAATATGTTTTTCACAAGATCGATCTTTTCTGAATCCGTGTTGACTGTTTATCAATAAATCTTTTTCTCGAGTTAATTCATAATGTTTGAGCATACAATATGTTCTAGAATCCTACCACAGATCGACGTCAGTGATATAGGTCTACAATTTAGAAGATAACTTCCATTTCCTTTCTTGTGTATTGGGTGGCCCTTTCAACTTTCCATTCCTTAGGCACGGATCTTTCGTCGAGCGAGCGGTTGTATACTCGTATGATTGCTAAGTATGGAGCTATTACATCAGCATACTCCAAAAGAAACATAGCTGGTGTACAGTCTAAACCGGAAGATTTGTCTTCATTAAGTTACTTAAATTGCTTTGCTACATCGAGGGTATCTACTTCTAAGTTACTCCCTTTGGCAGCTGTTCTTGATTCGAATTCTGTAAAGTTTGTTGCATCTTCTTTCATGAAGAACGTTAATTAAGTAAATACATCGCTCATCGATAATTATGTAGTAGATGCAAGACATATAAGGTATACGTCATATGTTCGTTCTGAGAAGATGACATTGTGTGAAATTATTCGTATATTAAATGTCCGACTAAATAAATATTTAAGAAGGACACCGAAGCCTCTGTTAAGTAATGTGTGAGGAGTAGATAAATGCTATGTGATTGCAACCAAGTCGGTAGTACGAAATTGCAAATTGATCTTCTCCCATACTAATGTACTGATTACGGCGTATCTTTTATCAAAATGTCGCCGCAAGACGTTGATACCTTACGAAATAGTACTATTAAACAAATTCCTATTTATGATTGTTATTCAAAGTATTCCTCATGTGATGTCATTTTATTGAAAGTAGTGTAAAGTTACGTCTTTTAATCAGTACTAAGAAGGGAAAGTACGCAGTATAGAGCAATCTTATGCCTACCTGTTTTTCAAGTAACAATTATCTGTTTAATAAAAAAACGTTGTTAGATTGTTTTAATCATTTCTTCTTCCCTTTCTGGACGCAGAATGATACAGATGTAAGTTAGCCGCACTTTTTAGTATTTCTGAATAACAGTATGACGTTTAGTTCAAAACTGTCTTATTTTAGCAAGGTAATTAACCTGTTATCCTCTTTGCTTTAAATGAGTTACGAAAATAACTTTCTGGCCATTTTAAGTAAGTTGGAGGCGGTTCGTTCAATGACGCAACGTTAGAGAGCTATCACCGCTCTTACGTTAGCTATTTTATCACTAAATGTGGAGCCTTCAAGTTTAATACGAAGTCTGATAATCTTTTTTCAAAACATTTTGTTGTGTGAGAATATTAAGTTACTTACATGAGCGTACGTCACCAAATAGGCCAACAAATAACACCAAATTTTACTGTAACTCTAATCTTCTAAATGAATTGAAATATACAGATAATTTACGTGCAAATTTTAAAAGAAAATCAAAATTCTAATTGATAATCAAACGTGGAAAGTACAGCATTCGTTTTACACCGCTGTTGGAGTGGATCCTTTCGATGTATACTTTTAAAAATACATTTGTCTTGAAAAATAAATGAGTGGCATGAAAGAAACCATTTCATGATGAATACATGATCTCTCATTCCCTACTACTTGTAGTTACTGTATTCCGTTTCTTATTGATTGTGTTACACAATAATCAATGATAATACTCTGACTTCCTTTACATATTGTGAAGGAGGTTACTATACACTGTCTCAAAATAGATTGCAAAAAAAGATTATTCTGCTTCGCAAGCAAAATATGTTGCACGAAAAACGGCTCTGAGCACTATGGGACTCAACTGCTGTGGTCATAAGTCCCCTAGAACTTAGAACTACTTAAACCTAACTAACCTAAGGACATCACACACATCCATGCCCGAGGCAGGATTCGAACCTGCGACCGTAGCGGTCGTGCGGGTCCAGACTGTAGCGCCTTTAACCGCTCGGCCACTCCGGCCGTGTTGCACGAAAGATAGGTTAAATACATCAACACGAATCGAAAACAAAATACATTATTTTTATGTTTATGCTGACGGCAACTGAATCGGCAAAAATATTTCGTGAAAAGCCTTGAACAATTTAGGTAAGAAACTTTGACACATTTGGTTGTCGATAGTACAGTTCTAGAGGCACACACATTCCCTCTTGTCACATGTAGTGCCATAAAGTGTGGTTTTAATTATCTTTTAGACAGAAATCCGTCCTTCGACATGAGTATATAGTGCAACTGGCACATCAGTTCATCTATGGACAAAATGCATCAGACAGGTAGATCATTGAACGGGATGTTGGAAACCATTCACACGTCATAATATTTATATTCCAGAAATTTTCACACTGTTCGATTAGTAAGTTCATTTCTTTCAGAAAATAAAAAGAAATAAAAATGAGATTAATTATTTGTTTGTGAATTGTTAACGACTCAGAAGTGTTCAACTGCCTTGAGATTAAAAATTCTAGTCCCTCTGCTGCATGAAATGAATTATTTGATAGGTAAGAAAATTACTTTTGAGGAAACCCTAGGACTGTCAACAAACAGTCTCTTGTATAAATTAATGTCTTCCACTAATGAAGCTAAGACATTTACTGTTGTCAGTCTAACCTGAAAAATGTATGCGTCAACGAGCAAAATATAGCAGAGTGCGTGAATGAGTTCTTCTCCAGAAACTTCTACTAAAAAACCATACACAACATCGTTACGAAATTGGTGTGTATTACGCAAGGAACAGTCGAAATTTAATATTTTCTCGTGACATAAGTATCACGTTGATTGGGTTAATGTATTACATTCTATAGAGTAGACAATGCGTACGATGCAATTTTATCGACCAGCTCAATTTAAAAGGTAACTGTCATTATCACGTGAAAGGTCCCTACATTCAGTTTCTTCATCGAGTTTTATTTTTGCATTATCCATTTCTGTCCTTGTGGATTATCAAGTACGAAAGCACGAAGCAGGCTAGTGTTTTATTTTGATTTAAGCAAGATCGTTGTACAAGCTAAATGTATAATACTAAACATCTGGCCGGCCGCGGTGGTCTAGCGGTTCTGGCGCTGCAGTCCGGAACCGCAGGACTGCTACGGTCGCAGGTTCGAATCCTGCCTCGGGCATGGGTGTGTGTGATGTCCTTAGGTTAGTTAGGTTTAAGTAGTTCTAAGTTCTAGGGGACTTATGACCTAAGATGTTGAGTCCCATAGTGCTCAGAGCCATTTTTTGAACTAAACATCTGAAGGAAGTATTCAATGCATTTATGCGTTACATAATTTCTTAAGACATCCTAAAACGATCTGTGCGGTGTTATTTACGAGTAGTGGAACTATAATACCACAGACTGGCGAAGTAAGAACTGGTTCTTTGGTAGTAAAAGGGCGACGAATGGAATAAAGTTGAACAATTAATTACAGCAGATGAATTATCATAGGAGCTAATTACCGTACGCGATGGGTGTACGAAGAGAGAAACATAATGAAGCGGCAGCAAAACAGAGAGGGGTAAGCGAGAAGCACAGGATCGGATGAAATTACCCTGCCTCCCCAGGTTACCTGTTTATTCCAATCTTATACCAGGCAAGAAATAATATGTAATCTGTCAACAGCGTTCATCCAACATCTGTTTTGGAACTATAAGTTCAAATGGTTCAAATGGCTCTGAGCACTATGGAACTTAACATCTGAGGTCATCAGTCCCCTAGAACTTAGAACTACTTAAACCTAACTAACCTAAGGACATCACACACATCCATGCCCGAGGCAGGATGACCGTAGCGGTCACCGGTTCCAGACTGTAGCACCTAGAACCGCTCGGCCTCCGGCCGGCGCGGTGTTCGTGTCAGATGAAATGTTTACTCACTAAAAGTACCCAAAAATATTGTAGTCCAAGGGAAACATTCTGTAAATACAATAAACCCTGTAATATGTATTTCTGAGTTATTAAAGTCACCCGTCTTTTCATACAGTTTCATGTAAGGTTAATAGTGAACAGCAAGAGTTTCCGAAGTGTTCTCGGCAAAGAAAACTTACGTAAAGAGATTAGGGTGGAAAATGGATACGATGACTTTTATGGTTTACATTGTATAAAAGTATTTTATTAGAAAAGCAGAAATATGTTAACTTTGTTTGGGCACATGACAAAACGAAAACATAAGGAAAACTAGAAAGGAAACGGGAAAGTACCCTGAACTAAAAAAGGTCAGGATACGTGAATAAGGTACTGTATCTAATACAAAGTATAGATAGAAACGAATAAGAAAGAGAGTGTAAGGAGCAATTATTACGGGATGATGCGTCAGAATTATTTTTATCACATTGCCTAAGCATGTTGAGACTGTTCAACATAAAGAGAGGAAATATAACATGAGGTTTATAGAAAAGTAGACGAAATCTTCATGACAACAGAAAGCCAATATAATTGAGAGGATTTCTAGGCAGTCAGGGATGAATGAAAATTTGGTCTAAAATATGTCATTATGTTTTCGCCATTGCGTAACGAGAGCCGGTTGTGGTGAGACGCAGAAGAGGTTAAAAGGCAAGAGGACCGATAGTAGGCCTCTGCGGTGTGGGGGCTGGCGGGGTCAGCTGACGGAGAGTCCCACCTAAGGCTTCAGCAACGCTCCACCCACCCACATTCCGCAGCCTGGATTTACAAGGGCGACACGTAACGAGGGACGGCCTAGCTGACAGGGGCTACCTGGTGACTCAAGTAAACACAGGCTCTAGGGCGGACAGAACATGACGTTTCATCGGGGTTGCTGGATGGATATACATGTTGAAATAAGTCTGCCAAAAAATTACAAACAGTTTATGAAGATTACAGTTCTTTTACTCCTATATTTCTCTAACACTTCAGTAATTTAAGAAATTGGATTACTCGGTATTAAAGACACAATAGTGTGATATTTCTTTTGTCCATGTTACAGCCTCGTAGGATACCAACCATGTGATTAAAATGTGTAGATAATATAATAACCTTACAACCAGTTACAGTTTTCATCTCGATTCTTTTTCATAACGAGCCCTCTTTCAAGCTGAGCGCCTAGCATCACATCGTGTCATTTCCACTGGTTTTGCATCCAGTTTCAGATGATTTCGTGGATGTGGAAGTGCAGAGATTAACAGAGCACTCCATTACAAACATGTGACCAGTTTGAGCACTCATTTCAACACGGCGGTCAGCGAAAAGGGAGTCACAGTAGCTGTTGGAGTTACACCGCAACTTGCTTCCGCTGATGATACGAAGGATATTCTGACGTATCACTCCACAGTCACTTTACATTGTTTTCAGGCAACTGCAGTTAGGAAGCGAGGCCCTAAATTAAAACTTGTTAGTTTCGAGGATTACTGACTGACAGGATGTAGACTTCATCTAAAGAGTACCTAGGTGGGCATTTAGTCTTCCAGAGTACAACAACATTACAACGTACAAGACCGGCAGAAAATTTCAAAAAGTTGACCATTTTTCGAAAGATTCCTTAAAAAGCAAATTTAAATCTAATGAGCTGATTTGTTGAAGGAATGAGGAAGGGAATTATCTCATTTCAGAGACCGAAGTGGCAGATACTGACATGATTTTTCGTGGAACAAAAAATCAACTAACAGTAAAAGGCATCTGTAAGCTCTGAGATCCTTGAGAAGCTATGCAAAGATCACCTGCTTTGGGCGAACGCTCGTGATCAGATATAAGTGAACTAAAAGTTAGAATGTGATTAATTGTAATTCTTTCTCTTGCCACGCGTGACAATAAAACAGAATTTGTTTATAGTACCACTGGTAAATAATAACAGCTATATGTCGCAACAGTGTGTTCCTTTACTTAGGTAAATTGCGTTTAGAGCATTTATATCAATATGAGAGGACTTGTACTCTAAAGCACACAAGGAGACTGTTAAGTATTCAGTATCTGACTGGCAGTTACTGGAAGCTAATGTAAAATCAAAAATATCTAGACTTTTTAATTTTGTATGTGTATTGTGAAACTAGGAATGTGTTTGAAATTTGACACTGAGGCATTGCAGATTTTCTGTCACAGCTCATGTGCTGATATAATAGGGATTTTTCCCGTATATTTGTCCCCTTATATCGAAAGTTCATCGAACGTGGTCGAGCGAGAATGGCGACCATCTTTCCTAGACGCGTCCTGCGCTGATTGGTGTCGTTTTACTGCCCCACTCAGAAGGTCTGTGTCACCGTCTAGCCTCACATCTTCCCACGATGTCAACATCATCTGGCTGGTGCCACCCACTCCATGTTAATACACATGCTCTCCGATAGTGTCATGTTTTCTTTCGCAAACGATTTCTAATACAATCTGAAGCAAATTCACAACTCCTGCAGAACATTTATCGTTTTTTGCAATGTTATTACGGATGGTTTAGCCAATTCTTTTGGCCATGACAGGGGCGGTAGTTGCTTAAGTCCTTATTTTAAATTACTGTGTAACAGAGGAAAACTTTTGCATGGAGTTCGTGTCTAGCAAAATACAGATTTCGTTCCCTAAATAAGCACAGGGGACAAACAATTAGTCAGCACCAAAAGGTATCGAATTAACACCGTGTTACACCACCTGTAACTGATAATTGCCTCAGTTCTGCAAAGAAGAGATACCGCAAATTTCTTTATGTTTGTTATAGTCAGCCAAAGACAGTCGCTGATGATTAGAGCTGTCAGAAAGTGGAGACGTTCAATGTTACGCTTCAACTGGAGTTCCAAAGAGTTCCAGATGTCTATAATGGAGTTAAGATAATGCGGTTTAGGGGGCAATAGCGCGTCTGGGTGTCCGCCAAAACAGGAACGTACGCTTGCAGCTCAGTGAACACAGCTGCTTTCAGCTCGGAAAACCGGAGGCTCCACAGCATATTCACCGTGACGATGCAAAAGAATGAGCAACACATAATCATCGACGATGTTGAAATAAAACCTCTTTACTCATATTCGTGGTAACCATAGTGAAAGGCACTCAAGTCGTGGTACGAAAAGTAGTCCGAAAACATCGCAGAACCAGCGTTCTCGCTTCCCACGCCCGGGTTCCCGGGTTCGATTCCCGGCGGGGTCAGGGATTTTCTCTGTCTCGTGATGATTGGGTGTTGTGTGATGTCCTTAGGTTAGTTAGGTTTAAGTAGTTCTAAGTTCTAGGGGACTGATGACCATAGATATTAAGTCCCATAGTGCTCAGAGCCATTTGAACCATCACAGAACCACCACATCCGGCCTGACAGTCCGCGTTGATACACCATGAAACAGGACAACTTCATTGTCGTCGTGATTATGGCAAGTCCGAAAGAACTTGGTAGCTCCTTTCTGCCATTCTGTGACGTCTCCAAGTCGGCCCATGTTGTCGTGCTGCTTCCATACAGCCGACTGACGCCATGGCATGACTTACAACAGTGGTGACCAAAACACATCAGAGAGAACACATGTTGAAGGTATATACCAAAAGACATGTAAACAACTCGTCGAAGTAACAGTTTCGGAGCTGAACAACGGCATGATCGCCTGGTATCAGTTCTAAACATTCACACCGCTTGAGAGCGAAATGCGTGCTCTTTTAACGAGGACACCGATAATCTTCTGGGTGAGCTTAGACGTTCTCCTGGAGATATTCTCATTAATGCAATGTTCACACGTGGTCAGGAGAAATTTGAGTCTGTGTCTCTTGCTGCACCGAGTCACCGAGTAGGATGGTGCAATTGTTGGCAGTACTGGACCCGCAGTCGGAACGAGTGAGGCTCAGACGGCCATCCGCCATACAGATATACGTATTCCGGGGGTTTTATAAATCATTCAAGGTGAAAATGTCAAGTGTCAATTTCCTTCCGATCGCTGTACTATCCGAGCCCGTGCTCGTTTCTGGCTACCTCACCGTTGACGCGACGTTAAATTTTCTAATTCTTCCCTATCTCACTCTTCTGCTCAATTATTTCCACCCTTTATTGCTTTTGTGCTTGAAACATCCACGTTGTGTGGATGTTTCAAAATTATACAAATTTCTGTCATTTATTGTAGATGTCTTTTCAGCCTCAAAGTTGTTGCAAAGACAATTGCGTTTACATGTTAAACGAAGGAAATCCGGTCAAAATTTCTATCAACAGTGTCTTGGTGACCAGCTGACCTGATGTAGTAAATTTAGAGAAAATCGTAACCAGTGAGATGGCTGCGCGCAGCTAGTGTGAATTAATACACCAACGACCAAAAGTAAGGAGCGAAATAGAAATGTAAATACCAAAAATAGCTAGTCTATGTTAATTACGAAGAAACAGGAATTTATTCTACAACGTATACAGGAAAGTAAAAGCAAATGACGAAAAAGGTGCAGTAGATGTGCATGGGCATATAGTGACGGGAAACACTAGGATAGAAAGAAAATCAAACAGATGCATCGGGAATCTATGCGGAGTGCAAAATATAATACTGACGCTAGTAAACATGAAATGGAGCTGGGCGGCACATGTTTCCAGTGAAACTGATGGTACAATGAACAAGGAATAGATGACAGCATTAGGGAGGCAGAGTGCGTTACGAGGGGAGTAGAAAACGTAATGCAACGCATTTTGTTTCTTGTCCAGTTTTGATTGAAAAGATGGGGGATCTGTTGTGGGACACAGTGGAATATTCCCGCTTCAGCCTCTTACAGTTTCATGAAGTTTCAATTGGTGTCGGCGCTATATCTAGCGTTCAAAATGGAGGTGCGTTCCAAACAGACAGCTGTCACTGAGTTTCTTTTAGCGGAAAACCAGAGCATCGTAGATCTAAATAGGTCTCTACTGAGACAAGACAATCAACAAAAGCACGGTGAGTCGTTGGACGAGATGTCTGTCATCATCGCAACAAGATCGCGCATACCTGTTCGATCTCCTACATGCCAGCCGGCCGCACGCAGCTGTGATTGTTGCAGTATGGGGACTTGCAGACACTCTCATTCGAGATGATCGACGACTCACAATCAAACACCTCGCTGCAGAACTGGACGTATTAGCAGTGCTGACGCACTCGCCCGGCAGTTGCAGTACCCAAAAGTGTGCGCCCGTTGGTTTCCTCGCTGCCTAACAGACCGTAAAGCGCGACGAAAGACCATCTGTGCGGAACTACTTGCGCTTTATGAGGCTAATCGTGACAAATTTTTGGCGACCGTCGTCATACGCGAAGAAATTTGGGTTCATGACTTCGAACCGTAAACAAAACAGCAATCTGGGGACTGGCACCACACCACCTCTCATCCGAAGAAAAAGTTCAAAGCTGCACTACCGGCGAATCATGCTGACAGTCTTCTGTGACTCTGAAAGGGTTATTCTGTTTGATGCCTTCCCTCTTGGGGCAACGATCAACTCTGACGTGTATTGTACTACACTCTAGAAGTTGAAAAATGGTTCAAATGGCTCTGAACACTATGGGACTTAACATCTGAGGTCATCAGTCCCCCTGCCGGCCGCGGTGGTCTAGCGGTTCTGGCGCTGCAGTCCGGAACCGCGGGACTGCTACGGTCGCAGGTTCGAATCCTGCCTCGGGCATGGGTGTGTGTGATGTCCTTAGGTTAGTTAGGTTTAAGTAGTTCTAAGTTCTAGGGGACTTATGACCTAAGATGTTGAGTCCCATAGTGCTCAGAGCCATTTCATCAGTCCCCTAGAACGTAGAACTACTTAAACCTAACTAACCTAAGGACATCACACACATCCATGCCCGAGGCAGGATTCGAACCTGCGACCGTAGCAGTCGCACGGTTCCAGACTGAAGCTCCTAGAACCGCTCGGCCACACCGGCCGGCAGAGAAGTTGAAGAAACGACTTCAGAGTGGTCGTCACCACAGAAATGCATACGAACTTCTCCTTCTCCATGACGACGAAAGGCCTGACACAAGTCTGCGCACCAGTGAGGAGCTCACAGAATTTCAGTGGACTGCTCTTCCTCATCCACTCCACAGCCGGGATCTCGCACTTTCCGAGTTCCATCTGTTTGTCCCAATGGACAATGCACTCCGTAGGAAGCAGTGCGTGGATGATGGGGAAGTTGTTGATGCAGCGAGACGTTGGCTCCGACGTCGACCAGTAAGTGGTACCATGCGGGCATGCAGACCCTCTCAGTAACGTGGCGTAGGGCCGTGAAAAATAGGATTTGTAGCCAAAAGCGTGAGGAATAAAATGGTGTGATGGAATCCTGAGTAAGACTAGCCACCATTCGCAAAAAAGTTGTATTTCATATTGAAGGCCCCTCACGATAAGCACGGAGGAGCAACATAGCCGTGTATAGCTGTTCACCATAAATCTCATAGAAGTCTGGAGGAGGCCTTTATTTAGCAGTCGATGCTGAAGTTGAGGATGATGATGATGAGACCGCCACTATCTGAGTTGTGGTCGCACATGTGAGCAAAGTATACATTCTAGTGAGGCTTAAGATGTAATCGTACACTGGTCCACAGCTCGTGGTTGTGCGGTAGCGTTCTCGCTTCCCACGCCCGGGTTCCCGGGTTTGATTCCCGGCGGGGTCAGGGATTTTCTCTGCCTCGTGATGACTGGGTGTTGTGTGATGTCCCTAGGTTAGTTAGGTTTAAGTAGTTCTAAGTTCTAGGGGACTGATGACCATAGATGTTAAGTCCCATAGTGCTCAGAGCCATTTGAACCATTTTTTGTAATCGTACAGTGATGCCATCTTTCTCATGTTTTGTAGACACGCATCGGCAGATGCCGCGAAACTGATTCAGCACGCCCCGAAGTCTCAGCGTCGTTCCGTCTGCCACAAAATATCATTTCAAGGATATGGCGAGGCTATGGAGACTTACATTACGTGCAAATCACCTAGGAAAATTAACTTCATAGAATTTTTAGTGCTGAGTGAGCAACGCAATCCAACGATATCTGCGAAGAAATGCCGCTGGAGTATACGCTGTCACAGTAGCTGAAAATTGTGTGTCGTGCGCGCAGAGCTGATTGTATGCATGCCAAATTTCTGACGTTGTGTATCTCACTCATAATTGTGCACAGACAGACTTGTTCATCGCGAGATAAGAAACGTCGAGAGTGTGCCATGAATTAATGGTCGAATGGGCTCTCCTGAGACTAAATCTAGTCCATATTCATTCTTGTTGCACATCGTCTTGAGGAGTAGCTGAGACAATCACTAAAACACCGTCAGACGTTTCTCTCGTGGATGAGTATCCCACTGGTGAGGTATTCATCGTATGGATTGGGCAGCGAGGTATCCGGTTATGAAACATACTGACTGCGTCTGGGCTGCAGTGGGGAGGCAAGTTGTAGCCCTTCAACAGCTACCAACGACTCTACCTAACTTCCATACATCTCCTGAACAACCGAATAACGATGTGAGGCATGTATGACCGCTAAGAAAAGGAATAGTCTCCACCAATTTTGTTGCTGTGGATGATTTTCAGACAATATGATGTGGAGGTTCGGTTTCAGAACTTTTTTAACTGCCTGCTTTGGGCGCTGAACTAGTGGTTGACTACCTAAACGCAGAAAAGTTTATAGGTAAAAACAGTGTTGAGAGGTAGTTGTGTGGGAAGCTATGAAAACTTAATTGTTGTCAAGCTTATTTCGTTATTTTCAATCGAAATGGCACAGTGTCAAGAAATTCAACTCGTACTGGAAACGAGATGGGCAAAAATACCAGTCCAGAGATCCTGAAATAGGTTCATTTACGTGAGTCCTGGTATACCTCCTTTGGCAGACCATGGCCTTTCTCCATCCTTGTCCAAATGCGCTAGTGATCTATCCATGTAACCAGGATGCAGACGCGACCTGAAATAGTAATAACCACCAATGCTGCTCTGCTGCCCATGGATGCTAGCTTGATTATACGGCTTCACTTCGCACGCAGTAAGTAACAAGCTCGTCTTTCTGATCCATGGGTAGAGAATCGTGTTTCTAGAGGACTTACCGGCTGAAAATAGTGAACCCAACCACACAATCCTTATTCCGGGACGTCCGCATTTAGAAACATATAAGACTTTGCTTCAGTGACACATTCCACTTGTTGTCTTTGTGAAATTGCAAAAGATAAACAAATTATGACATGCTAGCTTTCTTCCCGCAGTTTCGCGCCCGTACATATATTCCATACATATGTATCTCTCACATATGTCCACATATTTCATCTGCATCTGTAGTGCATTTCGCTCTGCAGGATCACCTGACTCCTAAGAAATCTGTCTGATTCTCCTCGTTTGACACCAAGTGACCTAAGGAGTTGATGTTAAATGTGTCTGGTACTCAGCAGTGTTGTATAATCTTAGGCCTCGAAACATTCTGGTGAAACTGTTGGCTCGCTGCAGTGCTGATTCTCGCGGATTGATTCATTCACTTACAAACACAAATAAGAGACGGACTGCGCTTCATACTTTTTAAAACGTTTCAGTTCCATTAATTATAGGAAAGTAACACCTCATCCCGCCCCCCCCCCCCCTCTTACTCATTGTGTAATAGGGATGTACTGCACTGAAGGTATTTTCATACAAGTAATACAATGTATCACGTATATACAAAATTTAGTTAAAATTGCTCCAGACGTTCCCGAGTTTTCGCACCCACTCCTGTTGATGGTAGGTGGTTCTTATAGCCACAGTGCTTCTTACGAGACAGTAAATGGTACGTGTACTAAGTTTCTTTGAAACTGATCCATGTGTTTCGGGGGAGATGCGAAAAGCACATTTATACATACAGAGAAAAAGAAAGAATAAAGTCTAACGTCGTGTTTGACGTCGAAATGTCATTAGAGACGGACCACAATCTCCTATTAGGGAAGGAAATCTGCCGTGTCTTGAAAAAAGGAACCAACTCGGCGTCTGCTTTAAGCGATTTAGGGAAATAACCGAAAATCTGTATCTGGATTTCTTGACAGTGATTTGAACCGTCGTCCTCCCGACAGCGAGTCCAAAGTCTTAACTACCGTACCACCTCGCTCGGTCCATACGCACTTACATATAATGAATTTTATAAATACACAAATAGTCAAACTATATTGTACACTTTGCACATACAGGGTGGTCAGAAGCTGTCTGTAAGTGTGTTGCAAGGTAGGTTGTGCTGAGAAATAACTGTTAAGAAGAAAATTCGATACGTTACGCAGTTTACGATTTAATTAACATTGAAGTTACCCAACCAGGCCGATGCGCGAGCCAGGCCAAGTGGCCTGCAGGGGACGGTATCACCAAAAGTGTTCTTTGTTTGGTTTAATAAAACCTAACAAGAGAAAGATACAAGAATTGGACACGGGACGATAGTAAGGATCGAACCCGTGCTAAAAGCTGGACAGTCTTGTGTGCTATCATATGCGCCACGAGGAAAACTGAGACTAATTTGTCGGGTTGATTGAATCTGCTCGCATAACAGCCTGACCGGCTAACGTCGATGCTAATTAACTCGCAAACGGAGCAACGAAGCGAATTTTTCTTCTTAACAATTACTGCTCAGCATAATCGACCCTGAAACACACTAACAAACTTTTCAAACTGTTTCTGATCACCTTGTGTAATGAAAAACACCGATGTAAAAACTAGTTTCATTAATGAGAAGCTGCACATTAGTTGCTCTTGTGTGAATCTTGTTTTGAACGCCGTGTTGAAGAGCAAACGGTGATATCAGTGTGTGATAGTGCTCCCTCTGTGTAACCGTAAGAGAGTCAAACTTTGGTAACCAGCAAGGTGATGCAGTACTGAGTCACTGGACTCGTATTCAGGAGGACGGCGGTTCGAATCACCGGTTCGACATTCAGGCTTAGGTATCCTACTATGTTACTATGTTCCTAGATCGCTCACCCCAAATGCCTGTATGGAGGGGGTTAGGATCAGCGTACCATTACTGCGGCATATCCGACCATTCGCCTGCAACTACCGCTACCGGCATAGCACTCGTAGTAGGCAGTAGGCGGGTAGTCACGCTCCAGTATCACAGAAGACTTACACAGAAAACAGCGGACGCACAGTGCTATTCAAACACTGGCGGCACGCGCGTCACGTGGATGCCAACTTACGTCCGACGACACGAGCACACCTCTTGACGACCGAAGCTCTTAACAGGCGCCACCAGCGGCGCCAGCCTCGCACAACAGAAGGGTACGCATCGGCGACAGCGGCGCTTCCATTTCGGGCAGTATGTTGTATCAGCGAATCACATGCTCACCAAGAACCACGCTAATATCCTGTCAAACGTGATGCAGGGTGAATCACCTCAAACTTGTACCGTAAATATTGCGCTAATGGAAAGTGCTATTGATGTACGGTTTGCACAGAATGGATTGGTAATCAGAGACTCGTATTGTTAGCCAATAAACAGATTGTAATAATATTTACAACGTGTACTTTTTGTGCAAACAGACACTTTTTTAAGTGGAACAATGCCTATTGCCATTAACAAACTGAAAGTAGGGTAAATTAGAATGTCAGTGGTGTCTGTTGCAGGACTCTGGTGCGAGTCCTCTACGAGATACCGTATTTAGAAAAGTTCCCGCATCTACTCCCGTACAATACCAGTGGTAGCACACACTACAGACGAAGACAAGTGCATACATTGGTTATGAGAGTTCTGCGCAGTAACGAGATAACAACCACCACAGGTTGTGTTCAAAATGCTACCGGCAACGGCAATACATGCTTCCAGTCTGTTATGGAATACTTGTGCACGTTCAAAGTTCCGTCTATGACTAACGGACCTATGAGCTGATGGTTCACTATTCCACACCACACGTTTACTCTCCATGGTCGCTGACATTCCACCTGACGAAACCAACGGGGATTGTCGACAGACCAATATTGTATATTTCGTTGGTTTATGTAGCCACAATTGGTAAATGTGGCTTCATTATTGAACAAGATACGTGATACATCTGGAGTATGCTGTCTAAGCGCCCATGTACAACAGTTAACACGATTTTCATACTCGTTTCCACGCACCTCTTGATGGAGAGAGATGTGATAGCGATGACCGCTCTGTCGACGGAGAATGTGTAGGACACTTGCCTCTCTCATGCCACTTCCTCGGGCGATTGCGCGGGAGCTAATGTATGGAGCGACTGCCACAGCAACAAGAACATTAATTTCCGCCGGCCGTTGTGGCCGAGCGGTTCTAGGCACTTTAGTCCGGAACCGTGCGACCGCCACGGTCGCAGATTCGAATCCTGCCTCGGGCATGGGTGTGTGTGATGTCCTTAGGTTAGTCAGGTTTAAGTAGTTCTAAGTTCTAGGGCAGGCTGTTCCAGCTCGTCGGCTCCGTTGTGAGCCGCGGAGCGCTCCCTGCTCCAGGGAGCCGTGTCGCTCCCCGTGACCATTCAAGTGGGCCGGCACGCCGGCACGTGGCATGGCTGGCTGAGGCAGGCGGCAAGGCAAGCGTTTTGATGTGCCAGCTGCGTCTTTAAAGATCGACAACCTCATACTCTTAGCTGCTAAGACGTGGTGTCATGCTACACCAGGAAATACGATGTTCAGGAAATAAATATGAAACAACTGTTTTACAAGCCATTGCATACTAAATTTATTGGGCCTCTGTAGCTTGACATTTTCTTTTGATTACAAGATCGGAAATATCAGGCGTCAAAGTATTCGCAGCGTTAATGCGGAGGATGGCCTTCATTGTTGCATCCTGAAGAAATGATCGTTCCTTACTTTTTACTCATTTCATTGCTGAGAAAAGCTGCTTACAACAATACGTAGATCCAAACATGCACATGATCTGAGCGGCATTGTTGTGAAGCTTGGGAAATGTTTTTTGCTGTAATGACCGATACCCCCATGACAAATCCAACGTGTTGTAGTACCTCTCTTTCAACAAATTTCAATTTTGCAAATCAATAGTCTCCAATTGAAGTGATGATGACAAGTCATCAAGAAAAACTGGAAAAGGAGTGCTGAACACCTTAAGTTCCATTTCCAAACTAGGGAGGTCTCAGAATCGTGTTTCAAACGACGTGATGAGCTGCTTTAACTTTGCTCGGTAATAGCCAAAAGTAGTACCTTCAGGTAGTTTTAAAGAAGCAAGACGATTGAAGAAAGTTAAATGTCCATTACTCATCTGCCTCTCCAATAAACGTAACTTTTCCATGAACGCTTTGATCTGGTCATGCATGTCAACGATTAGCTGGCCTTTGCCCCGCAATGACAGATTTAAATTATTCAGATGCATAGTTATGTCAGCTAGGAACGCCAGGTCTGATACCCATTTTATATCTTTCAAAATGGTTCAAATGGCTCTGAGCACTATGGGACTTAACATCTATGGTCATCAGTCCCCTAGAACTTAGAACTACTTAAACGTAACTAACCTAAGGACAGCACACAACACCCAGTCATCACGAGGCAGAGAAAATCCCTGACCCCGCCGGGAATCGAACCCGGGAACCCTGGCGCGGGAAGCGAGAACGCTACCGCACGACCAAGAGCTGCGGACTTATATCTTTCAGACAACGCATTTCTTCCCCTTTATTTAGAGAAAAAGGGATATTTCCTCACGAATGGCAAAGAAAACATCAAGAACTTTTCCCCGACTCAGCCAACCAACTGTACTGTGGTAAGGTATATTCCCATACTCCGCTTCCATATCTTTCAGGAATACTTCGAATTATCGATGATTCATACCGTGACGCCGCACAAAATTCACACACTTCACGACATCTTTCATTACGCCACCTAGCTCTACTGTTTCAGCACACAGTGCCTCTTGGTGAATAAAACAATGAAGAGTCAAAATGTCTTTCCCGAATTCGTCCCTGAGCTTATTTTTCAAACGAGAAGCAAAACCTTGGTGACGCCCGATCATTTGTGGTACACCGTCTGTCGCTACAGAATGGAGCTTATCCCACGGCAAATTCATGATTCGCAAACAGCTTCAAAAATGTCACACCCTGTTGCAGTGTAATCGAGTGGTACCACATCCAAGAGTTCTTCAGTTATTTGCAGCTCCATGTCGACACCACACACAAAGACTGCAAGCTGAGCACAGTCCGGTATGTCGGTGCTTTCGTCAAGCGCTAGCGAAACTGCAACAAAGGTCTCCGCCTTTTTCCTGAGCTGTGTCTCTAAATCCGCTGCCATGCCCAGGATTCGACGAGACATTGTTTTCTTCGACAGGCAAACCCCTTCAATTGGCTTCACCTCCCTTGGAAACAAACATTCTGCAACTGCTACCATGCACGATTTTACGAGTGGTCCCACCGAAAACGGCTTGCCACTCGTCGCAATGATGTGAGCGACCCTGTAGCTTGCTCGAATAGCAGATTCAGTAGTGTTTTCTCCGCTCTCATTCATCTGAAAATTATAAGCGCATTATAGAACACGAACTATGTTTCATGTTTTGATACCCTCCGTATTATGTACCCGTATTTAAACTTACTTCTCCTGGTATGTCGTTCTTAAGTCTGGCTACCAGGTCTCTTCGTGCAACGCCTTCTACCTGATCTTACTGCGCTGCGTGAAGACGTGTATAATGTTGTTGTATATTGTACCTCTTTGCAGAATTAAATACTTTATGACATACAAGACACTGTGGACGACTATCCCTCTCAATGAATAGAAAGGTATCCTACAATAGACGTACAGGGCTCCCGCGGCTAGTCATAGCTGTCATTGAACACGGATTATTGCGTCAGTTGCGGCTGCATGCGGCCAGGGGGCAGTGAGTTCGCTTTCCCCCTCCATGCGGGCTCCGAGCTGCCGCAGTGAGCGCTCCGGAGCGCTCCGGCTCCCTGGAGCTCGGTTGGAACAGCCTTTTCTAGGGGACTGATGACCTCAGATGTTAAGTCCCATAGTGCTCAGAGCAATTTGAACCATTTTTGAAACCACAGTGCTCAGAGCCATTTGAACCATTAATTTCCTCCTCCTCTGTCGTTTGGAAATTTATGGTAAGTTATATGGAACCAAACTGCTGAGGCCATCGGTCCCTAGGCTTACACAATAGTTAATCTAACTTAAGCTAAGGACAACACGCACACCCATGCCCAAGGGAGCACTCGAACCTCCGACTGGGGGAGCCGTGAAAACAGTGGCAGGGCGCCACGGCAAGCCCTCGCGGCTCACTTGTTTATTTTTGTTACACTGTCTAGGTGTTACACAGCCACTTTCACGTAACTGGTTGATAAAAAATTGAGGAAGTTGTCAACGTCTATTGGGATACAAGAACAGCCTGTATTCTTCGTACACTTTTCATACACTTTGAACATGTCGGCTTCTTGTGCATTGGTAAATCCCATCGTTCATTCACGACCTATTGCTTGGACGACGACACACTAACCGACTAGCAAATCGCAATGCACTCAAGGAACACACAAGCACAGTGTAAGCAAACATAACAATAGTGTCAGAGTTGAAACTTTTCAAAATACGATATCTCGTAAACGAATCGCACCTAAATCCTGCAACAAACACCATTGACATTCTGTTTTGCCCTACTTTTAATTTCTTAATGTCAATAGGCATTCTTCCATATAAAAAGTGAATGCTTGTACAAAAATACACTTTTTAAGTATTATTACGATCTGTTTACTAGCTAACAATAAGGGCTACTGATTTGTCACTCCATTCTGTAAAAACCGCACATCAATAGCACTTTCCGTTTCCGCAATATTTGGGGTGCAAGTTTTAGGCGATTCACACTGTCATGGATTGAATGGTATTCCTTATCACATGGGCAGTTATCGAAGCAGCTGCTCTGACAATTCTCTCTCGCATATCTTCAGGCGTGGTTGGAACGTCCTTATAAACAATTTCTTTTACGAATCCCCGGCCACGACACATATCCTCCGCGTCCAATGCAACGATTTGGGAATTGTCATTGAAACTCACTTCTAACCATCAGCGAAAAATGTGCCGGACACCCATCGTGTTGATAACACATTCTGTTCCTTGTTCCTAAAGGTATTTCTTCCAATAACAGACCTAATGTTTCTTGCAGGGATGTGGTGTACTTCCTATAATTAAGATTTTCTTCGATGAAATAGGGACCTATAATTCTGTACTCCTGAATCCCACACCATAGATTCACCGAGCACGGTTTTTGGTGTATAACTTGCGGCAGTCAACATGGATTTTAAGTTGTCCAGTAATGCATTTTACGCAAATTAACCTTTCCATGGTTCGTGAATGTAGCCTCGTCAGTAAATAAAATCAAATTAATAAATGTATCATCCCTCTGAATCTGAAGTTGAGCCTATCGGCAGAAATCAATGTGACGCATACAATCCGTGCTAGTTAATTCTTGGTGATATGGTAAGAATGATGTTTAAGACGATGCAGAACACGAACAACACTTCTCTGGCTCATGCCACATTCCCCTGTGATTTGACGCGAACAAACACAAGGTTCTCGAATCACAGTGGCAAGAGTGCCAATTTCCATTTCCTCGTTAGTAACCTTCCTTTGCCGGATATGTTTCCGATGCGTTACAGATACAGTTGTTCTCAATTTATCATACACATATTTAAATGTACGACGTGTAGGGTGAGTACGTTGAGAATATCTATCAGCTCTCACTGAATTTCGTTGGCATTCTCCGTAAATGAGAAGTATATCGACTTGTTCTTCGAAGGAATACATCATTCACATTAGCTTGATTCGACGATAATAGTCTTACCGTTCCTATTAGTGTTGTATTGCGAAACGGTGGAATGGTGTTTGCATTTCAATGGCACTTTAGACGGATAGGCCGTATTCGGCGAATATTTACTATTTGCACGATCTACGAGAGAGAGTTGTCAGAGCATGTCGTTCGATAAGTGCCGAAGTGATGAGGAATACCACTTAATTCATGATAAGAAGATGGCAGCACTGCATTGATACCAATGGTCATCACTTCGAACACCTTGTGTAAATGGACGTTCATGCCACCTTTTCGACCTTCGTTGACCTTCAAAGACCTTACCGTTACACATCACTGGATTCGTCTCGATAGCCGCTATTAGAGAATAAGTACCCAACTATGGCATCCCATTTAAAAAAAAAAAAAACAAAGTTGACCTTCATATCTCTGACGCGACCCCACTTAGCAACAAAAAACCAATATCATGTTATGGCCCCTTTTTCTATGGAATATTTGTCCCACAAACTTTTCAGCTGCTATCATGCTTTTGGAATTATTCTAGGTGGCAGTAGTTAGTTGCCGGCCGGTGTGGCCGAGCGGTTCTAGGCGCTTCAGTCTGGAACCGCGCGTCCGCAACGGTCGCAGGTTCGAATCCTGCCTTGGGCACGGATGTGTGTGATGTCCTTAGGTTAGTTAGGTTTAAGTAGTTCTAAGTTCTAGGGGCTGATGACCTCAGATGTTAAGTCCCATAGTGCTCAGAGCCATTTGAACCATTTGAACCAGTAGTTAGTTACTCATCCTGTACATGACACTGCCAGAGCGGTAGCACGCAGCTCACTCTCAGTCTCTCCATGTTTCCCAGCTCTGTCTAGCAGAGCCCAGTCACTGGATGTAAACTACACCGTGACGCTGCTCCAACAGCAACCTTGGAAGATACTCAACATGAGACACATCGAGCGGCCAGCCATCACCCTCGGAGCCTCAGCCGCCTCCACCGTTTGCCTTCCCCAGACTCGGTGTCCGGCCACTGGTATTCTTCTGTTTAGACTGTGAAGCGGTATTCTCCTGTGGAACTTAGACTGTGGACCTGTGCCTAACAGCGACTGTCACGACCTATGTCACAACGGAATTTGACTTCATCATATTCCTATGAGATCAGGAGTATCTTTTAATTATGTCTATCAGAAGGTATATTATGTTGAACTTGCTCTTTATGTGTTATGCAAAGAAAGTAGTACGTACGAACTACCTGGGAATTAGCAGTTATAGTGTGTGTGCCACCATTCAGGACACAAAACCATTCTCCCTGCTTTTGTCAGATTTCAAGAGCTAGGACCCTCTTCTTCTCATGCAAGTAGCTCGTCAGTTGGCATCAGGACACAGAGGGCACCCCGTTCCAGTCTTCACACCATGGAAAGATCGATAGAAGTAACGGATATTGAAACCGAGTTGTTAGCATAGTAAATACGCTGGCTGCTCAGTTATAGGCGCGGATTGTCAAGCTCGAAGCGGGCTTTCGATTCCTCAATGACAGATTGTTCCCAGAGAGTTGAAACAATGAGCAGGTACATCTACATGATTACTCTGCAATTCACATTTAAGTGCTTGGAAGAGGGTTCATCGAACCACAATCATACTATTTCTCTACCATTCCACTCCCGAACAGCGCGCGGGTAAAACGAACACCTAAACCTTTCTGTTCGAGCTATGATTTCTCTTATTTTATTTTGATGATCATTCCTACCTATGTAGGTTGGGCTCAACAAAATATTTTCGCATTCGGAAGAGAAAGCTGGTGACTGAAATTTCGTAAATAGATCTCGCCGCGACGAAAAACGTCTTTGCTTTAATGACTTCCATCCCAATTCGCGTATCACATCTGCCACACTCTCTCCCCTATTACGTGATAATACAAAACGAGCTGCTCTTTTTTGCACCCTTTCGATGTCCTCCGTCAATCCCACCTGGTAAGGATCCCACACTGCGCAGCAGTATTCTAACAGAGGATGAACGAGTATAGTGTAAGCTGTCTCTTTGGTGGACTTGTTGCATCTTCTAAGTGTCCTGCCAATGAAACGCAACCTTTGGTTCGCCTTCCACACAATATTATCTATGTGGTCTTTGCAACTGCAGTTGTTCGTAATTTTAACACCCAGGTACTTAGTTGAATTCACAGCCTTGAGAATTGTACTATTTGTCGAGTAATCGAATTCCAACGGATTTCTTTTGGAACTGATGTGGATCACCTCACACTTTTCGTTATTTAGCGTCAACTGCCACCTGCCACACCATACAGCAATCTTTTGTAAATCGCTTTGCAACTGATACTGGTCTTCGGATGACCTTACTAGACGACAAAGTACAGCATCATCTGCGAACAACCTAAGAGAACTGCTCAGATTGTCACCCAGGTCATTTATATAGATCAGGAACAGCAGAGGTCCCAAGACGCTTCCCTGGGGAACACCTGATATCACTTCAGTTTTACTCGATGATTTGCCGTCTATTACTACGAACTGCGACCTTCCTGACAGGAAATCACGAATCCAGTCGCACAAATGAGACGATACCCCATAGGCCCGCAGCTTGATTAGAAGTCGCTTGTGAGGTATTGATACTTCCTGTCTTATTAGCTGCGCTGTCTATTTTCAAGCTTTCTGAGGGTACAGCGAAAATTACGCCGTCGCTCAATTTTGAATTTATTTGTTTCTCAGTTTTATTCGACGAGTAATATACACATCTTCCGGTGTAGAGCTTTATATTGCGTTTTCGCATTTGCTTCTAGCGAGATTTCAACAAATGTGTCACCCACTTGACACGAAACTATGTCACAGCTGACGTTCCGTGTAAATATATTATACGTAGTTTCTTCTGGTGTACCTATCGTTCCCCTTATTTGTTATACATTTCATAGCCGAACGATATTGTGAACTTTCTCGATATTTTTTTGTGTGCTTCCAATCCTTGGATGTTCATCACGTGGATCATCTTCAGAACAGCAACGAGCACATTTAAATTTGAGTACCTCTCTATTAACTGTTGAATAACAAGGGGGATACATATAAACGTTCAGAAACTTTCGATGCTTTTCCATTAGCATAAATAAGTTTTCAGTGGTATTATATTCTCGTTAACTGCTTTGAACGAAACATGCACAACAGTTAGTTCAGAAAGCCAATTAAATAAAGCTATTCCTCATATCACATTGACGAGTCACTTGCTTTATGATGCAGTTTTCACTAGCCCAACAATAACAAAGTCGCGTTGATATCAATAACATTTACAAGACAAGCCCATAAAATTTCACCTTGTTTTCGAACATAAAGATCAATGAACATCATTTCCTATAATAATTTTCTCCGCATGCGATCCTCCCAAGATTTTTACATGGTCGGATAGTAAGTGTACCGGCTAACAAACCATTGCAAAATGGCGCGGAGGATGACAGTCTGCACAGATACGCAGAGATCTGTCATAAGCTGTAGTGAAGTCGAGCACAGTTTCTGTGGTGTAGCCCTGTATTCTAACCCTTGTGTTACAGTTATTAATTAAACACAAAATTCTTTACGTAACGATTTCAACTCTCAGAAGGCTACCTGAACAATATGTTTAAATACATATATTTTTTTTTACAATGCAATAAGTATTGTTCCAGAAAGAAAATTCATCTACAAAGAGTGGCATAAATTTTTTGGAGTTCATTTGATTGCTACTATCCATACATATCATAACAATATACGTATGTATGTTCCGCATTTTGCCGGCCGCGGTGGACGAGTGCTTCTAGGCGCTTCAGTCCGGAACCGCGCGACTGCTACGGTCGCAGGTTAGAATCCTGCCTTGGGCATGGATGTGTGTGATGTCCTTAGGTTAGTTAGGTTTAAGTAGTTCTAAGTTCTAGGGTACTGATGACCTCAGAAGTTAAGTCGCATAGTGCTCAGAGCCATTTGAACTATTTCCGCATTTCCTCCAAAACTACTGTATCGATTTGAACCAAACTTGTTACACGTGTCACGTAGTGTCTGGAAAGAAGCACTATCGGGGAAGAACCACCTTCCTATCAAACGGGTGGGGGTGGAGGTGAAAAATTAAAAAAAAATGGCTCTGAGCACTATGGGACTTAACTTCTGAGGTCATCAGTCCCCTAGAACTTAGAACTACTTAAACCTAACTAACCTAAAGACATCACACACATCCATGGCCGAGGCAGGATTCGAACCTGCGACCGCAGCGGTCGTGCGGTTCCAGACTGAAGCGCCTAGAACCGCTCGGCCACTACGGCCAGCCTGAAAAATAAGTGTAGCCAATGCCACACAACTACCCTCACCCAGTATTTTAGAATGGGAACACATGTTATCTTATGTTATGTTATGTTAACTGGGGACCTAGAAACGACGGAGAGGCTCCGTCCCCGCCGCAGCCGTATTGGTCCGCAACCCTTCGACGACTACCGCAGTCCACTCCACCCCTCCGCCGCCCCACAACCAACCCAGGGTTATTGTGCGGTTCGGCCCCCGGTGGAACCCCCCAGGGAACGTCTCACATCAGACGAGTGTAGAGTAATGGTGGTGTGCGCGTACGTGAAGAACTTGTTTGCGCAGCCATCGCCTACATAGTGTAGCTGAGGCGGAATAAAGGGAACCAACCTGCATTTGCCGAGGCAGATGGAAAAGCGTCTAAAAACCATCCACAGACTGGTCGGTTCACCGGACTTCGAGACAAATCCGACGGACGGATTAGTGCCGGGGACCGGCGCTCCTTCCCGCCCGGAAAGCCGTGCGTTAGACCGCACGGTCAACCGGGCGGGCATGGAAACACATAGTCGTTTGCAAGATCCTTTACACACAATTTAAAACCTTTAAGAAATTATTTCTCGCTGACACCACCTACAAAATGATGGAAGGGAAAGTAATTTATCGCTTACTGCATTTTCGCTTTTCATGCAGTAGCACTGCCACGTCAGCCATGACGTTTTGATTTATTACTAGTTTACTACTAACTCAATTTCCAACACATTTCGCAGACAGTATCCACATGTGCCGTACCTGCAAAGGAGTTCAGGAGATCAGAATTTATAAACATTGAGCCGCTCGAGAACGGAACTGCTGGATGAAACATATTCAGTTGAAATATGTGTCCAAATATGTGTGAATTATGTAAAATATTTGTGACACATGTGCACTCGGGTGAACATGCGGTGAAAAAGCTTCTCCTAAACTCCTGGATCGATTCCAACCAAACTTGGTAAACATGTTACTTCCTAGGTGGAATGAAGTACTGTGGGGTTAAGAATCAGCAACTTCCTATTGGGGTGGGGCTGATGGACGGGGAGAGTGGAGGAGCAGAATGACGGATGAGCGGAGATGGACAAAGAGGGGGAGGGAGGAGGAGATCGATGGAGAAAGGCGCAGGAGGAGGTGGGAAGAGAATGAGGGGTGGGGGAGGTCGACATTCAGAGGGGGGGAAGAAGAGATGGATAGAGGGAGGGGGAGTATGAAATGGACGGAGACAGGGGGAGGAAGAAGTGGACAGAAAAGGGAAGGAGGAACAGACAGAGAGAGGGAGATGGACTAGAATAAGATTGCAATAAATCATGCCTGTCGAACGCCAGGTACGCCGCTAGTAATATACAAAAGCGTGTTGAATCGGCGAAACATATTGTTCACTAAGATAACAATTCAAAATTAAATCTACAACTTACGGTACCTGCCTGGTTTGTTGTCACAAAATTCTCTTACATCAAAAGCCACACCCTTCGCTATTGATAGAGCAGCGATGTTGTACGTTTGGTTTCTTCTCTCTCTTCTTTATTTCTCTCTCTCTCTCTCTCTCTCATTTTTCTTTCATATCCTACTCATCAAAGTCGGTGGGGGGGCGGGTCGTTGTAGAACGCTTTTATTATCAGCAAAGCATCCCAGTATGCTTGGAAAGGACCAGAGAGGTTCCCGACTGAGTTTATTGTGAATAATTAAGAGGAAACTTGCAGTTCCTGAATTTTCCTGGTTGCCTAGGGAAGATCGGAAACGGGGTATTGGATCTGTCTTTATTTCAGACTTGGAATGCGTGCCTTGTACTTACAACAAGAGGCACACACTTGTGATGTGTTGATGCTTAGCTCTGAGAGTTGGACTATGGACATAAATCAACAAGAAAAATTGGAACAGCAAAAATGAAACTCCTAAGAATAACGGACGAGTATAACTTTAGAAATAAAATAACAGACGGAAACATCAAGGCCGGAATAACATACATTTGAAATAAATAAAAAGATATAAGAAGATACACGCAACTAGTGTAAGTACTTCTTACGCACTGAAGTTAAAATACGTGCCTAAAATGGTTACCTCAATAATCGGCTAGTTCAAGAGACATTGGATACTCGAGGGAGAGTTGGAAGATGACCATGTAATTTGTCTTTGATGGAAACGGACAGCATGGTCCCCTGTCAATAAGATAATGACATACAAACGAATTGCTGTGAGCCATCAAGTGCCTTAAGAGTTCGTCTCAGAAACGGCTCGTTGCAATGTCTTGATCTCCATTGATAAGGCAAAATATTACGGCACGTGTTTCATTTCCGTCTGGTGACGTTGCAGGAACTTGACGTGATGAAAATGTGTAAGAGCGGAGCAGAGATGAACGAGTAATCATCCTAGCGATGATACGGGCCACAAATGAGGAAATCTACTGAGATATGACTTTGACATAGGGCAGATTGTTAGGTCCCGGTGCCTGGAACACGGCATGTAGGCGAAGATGGTCGTTGTTTGCTTTCTACTGTCGTGAGAATCCGTGGAAAGTGGTTGAAGGATGGTGAAATCACTGTTACGGCTCGGCGCCTAGAATAGAGCATCTCGTTAACAGCGAAAGTGGTCAGCTGTTAGCGTGCCAGTGTCGTGAACATCTGTGGAAAGTGGTTGACGGACCGTGAAACCACGAGTAGACGATAAGATTTTAGACGTCTACGTCTCATCACATAACGTGGCGGTCAGAGGCTTGCCCGTTCTGCAAAGCAGGGTAGTCGGCTATCTGTGGTAGATCTGATGTTAGAGAACAATGTTGTTGCAGGCACCAGTGTTTCGGAGTATACGGTGCAGTACAGTACAGTATATCTACGTAGTAGATGACACCCTACGTTTTTTCATGTTGACTTGACGACATCGTCAATTACGATTTAAGTGGGCTCAGGACCTCGAAATTGGACCGTGGATCAATCCAAACGTGTTGCCGGGTCCGAGTCACGTTTCTTGCTACACGAGGTCTATGGTCATGTCGGGATAAGCTGTCATCCATTCTAATGACCGCTCAAAAAAAAAAAACACTGCAGGTTGCAGGTCGGTGTGGCTGTTTTACGCTACGAGGAATATTCATCTGACATTCCGTGGGACCCTTTGTAGTAATCAAAGGCACTATTGAAAGCTGTTAACTACGTGAATATTACTGTGAACCACCTCCATTAATTCACACTTGATGTCTCCCACGACGGTGAAGTTATCTTCCAGCAGGATAACTGTCCATGTTACAGTGCCAGATTCATGATACGTTATGTTGGTGTCTTGGCCACTGAATTCACACAGTATGGCACGACGGAACGCTATCTTAGTCCAGCTACGCGCAACGAACCGCTGGCCGGAAATTTACGGGACTTGAATGACCCGCTCGTGGCCATCTGGTGCCACATACCGCTGGATATCTAGGGAGGACTTTGTCATTCGACACTGTATCATCGGAAGACAAGAGATCGGTTATGTTAAAATGTGTGGTTAAAAATCCTGGTTCAAGACTGCCAAAACTCCTTTATTGATTACTAGTTTCAGCTAATTGAGGAGCCATCTTCAGAGCAATGGAAAGTATTACTTACCTTCGAATGTATCAGACACCAGATATTACACATTGTCATAGTCTGTTGAACTGAATCGCTCTTGTTACATGCACCTTAAAGTAGGTCGTCATAGTTACATTATATACAAAGTTATGTAACCATGACGACCTACTTTAGTATGTACGTGACAACAAGAATGATTCAGTTCAACAGACTGTGACGACGTGTAATGCCTGGAGGCTAACACACACAGAATTACGTAATGATTCCCATTGATCTGAAGATGGCTCGTCAATGAGCTGAAACTAGTAATCAATAAATGAGTTTTGGAGTTCTTTATCTAGGATTTTTATCTACATAATTTAGCAAGGACTTGTCGAATGCATGTCACGCAGAATCGCTGCAGCATCGTATGCTAAAGATGGACAACAAGATATTAACAGGTAGTCACAATGTTCTGGCTCATCTGTGCAAATGCTTTAAGGTCAGATGAAACGGTGGAGCCTGAATTGATTTTCAGCGAATATTTCATTTCTGCACATTCACGCTGGAACAAAAAACGTATGCAACTTACAAAAGAAGTAACCGTCAAATTTGGCAAATATCTAAAGGGTGAAAGACCCATAGTTAAAAAGGGCAATGAGTCATGGCAAATTACGGTTTTTTTTAAATTTTTCGAAGCTGTACATTCGCCGTCGACATGAACACCGTGAAAGCCAGGGGACCGTCTGATTTGGACAATGGTGGCACTGAGGTCAGTATTGACAGGTTTCGGTGTGTGGATCTGTTGCTGAGCCTCTAACGAAACGATACACGGTCTAAAATCTAACAGCAGACTCATGTTGAGCAGCTATGTGAAATGAACATGAACTATAGAGCTAAACTTGTAGGCATCGTTGAATACTGACTGAGTTGTATCGCATAATAAGGCTTTGAGCTTTGCTGTCTTTATAGTAAGTGCTTAAGCTGGGATGTGTTTAAATTTGTTACATACCTCATACTAATTTTAACACGGTGTAGAGGAAAAAAATTAGTATTAGTTCATCTTCTGCTTTGGTTTTGCAAAATGCGTTCGAATTTTCGATAGATATGATCTCCCAAAAACTATACAGCAACTTAAGGACTGTGGCACATGCTAGTGCCTTCGAGGTGACTAACGCCGACATGATCCTTGATCGTGAGGGTGCTAACTAGATTTTGGAAAACCAGGCACTTCACTTTCTACATCTACATCTACATCAACATGGATACTCTGCAAATCACATTTAAGTGCCTGGCAGAGGGTTCATCGAACCTCCTTCACAATTCTCTATTACTCCAATCTCGTATAGCGCGCGGGAAGAATGAACACCTATATCTTTCCGTACGAGCTCTGATTTCCCTTATTTTATCTTGGTGATCGTTCCTCCCTATGTAAGTCGGCATCAACAAAATATTTTCGCATTCGGAGGGGAAGTTGGTGATTGGAATTTCGTGAGAAGATTCCGTCGCAACGAAAAACGCCTTTCTTTTAATGATGTCCATCCCAAATTCTTATCGTTTCTGTGACACTCTCTTCCATATTTCGCAATAATACAAAACGTGCTGCCTTTCTTTGAACTTTTTCGATGTACTCAGTCAGGCCTATCTGGTAAGGACCCCACACTGCGCAACAGTATTCTAAAAGTGGACGGACAAGCGTAGTGTTGGCAGTCTCCTTAGTAGGCTGTTCCGCGGATGGCACTTACGTTGACGTAAGTGCTGTAGTAGCTACGTAATACAGTGTCGGAGGAGAGTAGTGTTTAACGTCCCGTCGACAACGAGGTCATTAGAGACGGAGCACAAGCTCGGATTAGGGAAGGATAAGGAAGGAAGTCGGCCGTGCCATTTCGTAGGAACCATCCCGGCATTGGCCTGAAGCGATTTAGGGAAACTACGGAAAACCTAAATCAGGATGGCCGGAAGCGAGTTTGAACATTCGACCTCCCGAATGCAAATACAGTGTGCTAACGACTGCACCACCTCGCTCGGTGTAAGATAGTGTCGTTCTACGGTATGTTACCTACGACTTAGGTGCAAAATGCTTCACTGATGAATGAATCTGGAAATATAATAATAATAATTCCTTTGGATGGAGGAGCGTAATCAAGCACACTCACATACTGCAATGAATGAAGGAAATCTGGGCTTCAAAGAAAGCAAAGTTCACTATCAGATGAACGAAACTTAACGTGGTCGTAGAAGGCCACAGCAAAATAATAACAATAACAATGATTATTGTTATTTTTACCATTTAGTTCCCGGCCGGAGTGGCTGTGCGGTTCTAAGCGCTACAGTCTGGAACCGCGAGACCGCTACGGTCGCAGGTTCGAATCCTGCTTCGGGCATGGGTGTGTATGATGTCCTTAGGTTAGTTAGGTTTAAGTAGTTCTAAGTTCTAGGGGATTGATGACCTCAGATGTTAAGTCCCATAGTGCTCAGAGCCATTTGAACCGTTTTTTTTTTTACCATTTAGTTAGAATCAAAACGTACAGCTAAAGGCGATACGAACGTTTCCAATGTTTTATAGGGACTATTTTGCACCGCGAGGCCGCAGGAGCACTGCGCGCTGAGCGTTTTGCCACCCCCCCCCCCACCCCACCCCCTCCCTTGGGGCAGTTGAGCTGAGCGAGCAATATAGAAGAATTAATAGTTGCGTTTTGATTTTTAATTACATCTTTGCCTATATAACAGACAGATTAATTTCTGTATCTATGGGATACACAAACGACAATTTCAGTGTGTCTCACGATATTATACATCTACATCTACATCTATACTCCGCGAGCCACCTTACGGTGTGTGGCGGAGGGTACTTATTGTACCACTATCTGATCCCCCCTTCCCTGTTCCATTCACGAATTGTGCGTGGGAAGAACGACTGCTTGTAAGTCTCCGTATTTGCTCTAATTTCTCGGATCTTTTCGTTGTGATCATTACGCGAGATATATGTGGGCGGTAGTAATATGTTGCCCATCTCTTCCCGGAATGTGCTCTCTCGTAATTTCGATAATAAACCTCTCCGTATTGCGTAACGCCTTTCTTGAAGTGTCCGCCACTGGAGCTTGTTCTGCATCTCCGTAACGCTCTCGCGCTGACTAAATGTCCCCATGACGAATCGCGCTGCTTTTCGCTGGATCATGTCTATCTCTTCTATTAATCCAACCTGGTAAGGGTCCCATACTGATGAGCAATACTCAAGAATCGGACGAACAAGCGTTTTGTAAGCTACTTCTTTCGTCGATGAGTCACATTTTCTTAGAATTCTTCCTATGAATCTCAACCTGGCGCCTGCTTTTCCCACTATTTGTTTTATGTGATCATTCCACTTCAGATCGCTCCGGATAGTAACTCCTAAGTATTTTACGGTCGTTACCGCTTCCAATGATTTACCACCTATGGCATAATCGTACTGGAATGGATTTCTGCCCCTATGTATGCGCATTATATTACATTTATCTACGTTTAGGGAAAGCTGCCAGCTGTCGCACCATGCATTAATCCTCTGCAGGTCTTCCTGGAGTACGTACGAGTCTTCTGATGTTGCTACTTTCTTGTAGACAACCGTGTCATCCGCAAATAGCCTCACGGAGCTACCGATGTTGTCAACTAAGTCATTTATGTATATTGTAAACAATAAAGGTCCTATCACGCTTCCTTGCGGTACTCCCGAAATTACCTCTACATCTGCAGATTTTGAACCGTTAAGAATGACATGTTGTGTTCTTTCTTCTAGGAAATCCTGAATCCAATCACAAACCTGGTCCGATATTCCGTAAGCTCGTATTTTTTTCATTAAACGTAAGTGCGGAACCGTATCAAATGCCTTCCTGAAGTCCAGGAATACGGCATCAATCTGCTCGCCAGTGTCTACGGCACTGTGAATTTCTTGGGCAAATAGGGCGAGCTGAGTTTCACATGATCTCTGTTTGCGGAATCCATGTTGGTTATGATGAAGGAGATTTGTATTATCTAAGAACGTCATAATACGAGAACACAAAACATGTTCCATTATTCTACAACAGATTGACGTAAGCGAAATAGGCCTATAATTATTCGCATCTGATTTATGACCCTTCTTGAAAATGGGAACGACCTGCGCTTTCTTCCAGTCGCTAGGTACTTTACGTTCTTCCAGCGATCTACGATAAATTGCTGATAGAAAGGGGGCAAGTTCTTTAGCATAATCACTGTAGAATCTTAAGGGTATCTCGTCTGGTCCGGATGCTTTTCCGCTACTAAGTGATAGCAGTTGTTTTTCAATTCCGATATCGTTTATTTCAATATTTTCCATTTTGGCGTCCGTGCGACGGCTGAAGTCAGGGACCGTGTTACGATTTTCCGCAGTGAAACAGTTTCGGAACACTGAATTCAGTATTTCTGCCTTTCTTCGGTCGTCCTCTGTTTCGGTGCCATCGTGGTCAACGAGTGACTGAATAGGGGATTTAGATCCGCTTACCGATTTTACATATGACCAAAACTTTTTAGGGTTCTTGTTTAGATTGTTTGCCAATGTTTTATGTTCGAATTCGTTGAATGCTTCTCTCATTGCTCTCTTTACGCTCTTTTTCGCTTCGTTCAGCTTTTCCTTATCAGCTATGATTCGACTACTCTTAAACCTATGATGAAGCTTTCTTTGTTTCCGTAGTACCTTTCGTACATGATTGTTATACCACGGTGGATCTTTCCCCTCGCTTTGGACCTTAGTCGGTACGAACTTATCTAAGGCGTACTGGACGATGTTTCTGAATTTTTTCCATTTTTGTTCCACATCCTCTTCCTCAGAAATGAACGTTTGATGGTGGTCACTCAGATATTCTGCGATTTGTGCCCTATCACTCTTGTTAAGCAAATATATTTTCCTTCCTTTCTTGGCATTTCTTATTACACTTGTAGTCATTGATGCAACCACTGACTTATGATCACTGATACCCTCTTCTACATTCACGGAGTCGAAAAGTTCCGGTCTATTTGTTGCTATGAGGTCTAAAACGTTAGCTTCACGAGTTGGTTCTCTAACTATCTGCTCGAAGTAATTCTCGGACAAGGCAGTCAGGATAATGTCACAAGAGTCTCTGTCCCTGGCTCCAGTTCTGATTGTGTGACTATCCCATTCTATACCTGGTAGATTGAAGTCTCCCCCTATTACAATAGTATGATCACGAAACTTCTTCACGACGTTTCTAAGCTTATTGCAGCTATATATAGTGTACGGGGATTTAAGGACACTGGAAAGAAACACGAAGTCTGCGCGAGGGCGACTACTGATCTCACTGCTAGGTTTGAGCTGCGCTGTAGAAGGAGAGCCTGTTAAGTGAAGCCAGAAATAGCTTTCACAGGGGAAACACTGGAGGCCAGCAATTCTTTCAGCTCGTACGTATTTGAAAATCGTCACTCGAGTTGTTTTGTCCTGCAGTTGAATATGAATGCTTTGGCTGCTAAGAGTCTTTAAGGAAAACCTTTGAAGGCGCTCAAAGAGGTAATGAGAGATACGGTTAGAAGTGTCACATCTGACGGAAATACATCTACTTGTTTGCTGCCAGAAAAATCTATTCGTAATCACATTATGTGTTGAAGTAGCTTTAATATTGATTTAAAATTATCCACTATTTGAACTGTATGCGTACGAATCTTCCTTATTTCGGTGATGTTGACGTAGTTTACTTGTTTCTTTGTAGACTGTGTTAAGGTGAATGTAAGTATGACGTGTTATGGATCTGGTTTGGATCGATTCATTAGGACCACACCAGACTAAGCAGACTGAGCTTTCAGAGCGAGCTCATAGAGAGTATTTAGTTCGCAGTAATGCCACTAATCTGGTGAAATTGCAGGCGAGGGGACACACTAATATGAAGATAAAACGCGAGATGATTTTTGTTATGTGTAGCCACTTAGAAACATTTTGCCTCAAATGAAACACGAATTTCTTGATTGTCCGTATAAGGAATGATATAGTCTGGCAGTAATTTTACAACTGCACCGGCGTTAATGTAATCCGATCTCGTTGTGTGCAACAAGCGACATAGATTGTTAGCTTGGCTCTCTTCAATGTGGTAGGGATCGGTGGTACGCCAGCGCTCGGAAAGTCATGTACATACTGCAGGTCTGACCATTAAACCATTATAATTTAGTAATCAGGTTAGAGAAATAATTAGTAAACAAACAGCACGCACGGATAACTCCTGTGGGATTAATAATGTTGTCGCAGTAGGCTAATCATCGTTTAAATCACATAAAGCTTTATTGAAAATGTTTCATACGTTTGCTGAACAGTAGCCTTCCACAATTGCGGCTTCAAATGAAAACAAAGGTAAATAATAATTGATGTAGTGCAGCAGACTAACATAAACGGAACACATACGTGCAAAGTTTATTTAATAGTCCAGTAATCGCGAAATTCGTATACAAACACGAAGTACGACAGTACAGTTTCTCTCTGTTAATCGTAACATAAAGCAGTTGTTAATTATCGTAAATAATCACTGAAAACACTAGAAGACAAGTCCCTCAGACGCAGTTCTCACCATTAACTGAAGCAAACTGGTTGAAATTCTCATCTGTCCCAAGATGCACAAATAAAATTAAAAATCACCAAAGCCACGAAAAACCACAGTCAGATGTTTTATGTCCAGTCCAAAATTAATGTATGAGTCTGCGCTCACCAGAATTATTCTAAATCTTGGCACCCGAACAGAGTTCGTGTTTTACTAGCGTGGCGTCTTCGCTGCCTCACTGTCTAGACTGCCGCCAAGCACGTCCGCCGACTCAGCACCGCTCACAAAGAAAAAAGAAAGTCTCCTCGGACGACGCACAGAAAACCAAAGGCATTGTGCGAGCTGGTGTTCGTCCTCAAATACTATAACAGTGCGTCGCACACTGCTGGAACTATATTACGTATTCGAACAACAAGCACCTTTCAAAATTTAGAGTATCTGCACAGATATGCATATCATTAGAATAAACCCACAATTGTTACAATTATTTTGCGACCTCTCATTACAAACTTAATTCAGTGTTACGTAATTTATTAGCAAATTTCCTAAATATGTTTACATCTCATTTTACAATACGAAATACACCACACAAACAAGATTTGGTAAGTAGGACATGCGCAACTGAGAGGCATGATAATTATCTTAGAATGATCCGCTTCAATTATACTAATGTTTATGTAAACCACGACCGGTTTCGAGCTTTTAAAATCTCATCCTCAGGTGTATGAAAACTGTAACACAAAGGAGAGGAAGGAAGAAATACAGTGCAAAGTTTTGTAGATGTAAAAACCCAAAGAGCAGGGTATCGAAACAAGGCGACTTACTTATAGTATTTGGTAATAGATAATATACTGTTGGGCCAGTCAGTGCAAGATTTTCAATCACTGTATGTTGGCGGAAGTAGTTCCGCTAGCATGCAATGACAGTCTGCTCTCCTGGTTCTTACACATGCAGTATTTCACATTCACAAACTCAATCACTTGTGTAATAAAAGAACCACGAGATACTGACAGAGACGACGTTTTCTGAGACAATCAAATACTGGCAGAGTAGTGTAGGTAGTGCACGCGAATTCAGGAGGAGATAAAATATCGAACGAACATACTGATCGGGATTTTGCGTATTTTCACTAAATCGTTCCACGTTCATGTTGAGATTTCTTTGAAATGGGGGTGGCTGATTTGTCATCCTTTTCCATTTTACAAAACGCTGACTGCGAAGGGTAAAATCCTAACCTCCGTTTCCTCCACAATCTTAATATATGCAGATTAACCAAAATATTACTACACCGTGAAGGTGACCACTTATAGGTCTCATGAAACGGATGTAAAGTACGGCATAAGTACGTAACACGGGCCGTATACACTTGGAAGTCTTTTTTATCGACGCCTTGTTAGTGACTGAACTGACTTTGCCATAGGGCAGATTGCGATGGTTCAAAAGACAGTGAACTGATATTATGAAATCAGAGAGGACATTCGATGTTTATGGCGCTCCGTTTGTTCTCCATTCTGAACAGGGAAATGATGGTGTGACCTCTAACAGACTGCCAGACATCGGTAACTGTGGATGATGTAAGAACATGCACTTCCCATGCGAGGCAACAGTTTATTGCCCAAGTGAGAGTGGAACAAAATAATGAGAAAGATAATATTTTCAGGCACAACTTTCATCTTCCATTTTAGCAAATGAGGCTCCTCAGTAAATGGGCGGAACATCCACTTCTATTGGCGCAACGACCTCATCAGTTATGGCTGCAATAGACACAGAAACTTTGTGTATCTAGTATGTCCCAATGAAAACGAACTGCCCGGTCAGATTAACTTCGCATTCCATTATTCAAGTCGATGATGACATCATGATATACCACCTTCGTGGAGAACTCTAGTTCAGCATAAATGTGACGATGGTTTCAACACCATGGTGGATAGCCAGCATAATATTCTACAGAAGGCAGGTCAGTACTATTGGCGATCACTTACGACGCTCCGTCGTCGATATTTTCTCCACTGAACGTGACGTAATCCAGTCGGATAGGTCTCCACTACATGAGACCAAATTCATGCCAGAACGCCTTTTGCGGCGTGATGATAAATTTCAGTTAATAGGGTAATTCAGTAAGTTATTATGAAATAACATTCGATGCAGTAAGGCATGCAGCCGTGTAGCACGGTGGCTTCAGGATGGCCATGTTTTTTCTTAGCTCTGACTCACAGCGCAGCTGACTTTACCAGCCGTGAGAAAGGTCTCAAGTAACATTCAGTCGGTACGCAAATTCATACGCACTACGAATATAAATAAACCAGGGTAATTACCACCCGACTTTGTTCAAACTTGGTATGAAATCTTTTGTTATTAAGGACGGGATCCTGTCAAAATTTCAGATTTTTGTCTATTATAGTTACAGAAATTGAGAAAATTACTTAAATGTCCTAAAATCGACTCTTATGTTTCAAAACTCAGTTAGGAACAACAACCAAATGTCTTTTACTATCATCTGAAGTCATAACAAAGCTGGCAGTATATAAAATCACTTAATTGGAATTTTCTTTTCAAAACTTCAATTACTCTGCATTACATAGTATAAAAAAATCATTCAAAATTATTATTTGCTTCTTATTTTTGTGTGTGAATACGATGGAATGCATGAGAGAGTGTATGCGGGAGATACGTTAGAAATTAATGTAATTTTATGTAAAACCTTATAAAATTGAACCGTGGGAAAATTTGATTGCAACCACGATGCTGATGACGTATGTCGATGTGTGCTTGCTTTTCTAAGAGAGCAGCCAGAATAAAAGTCTGAAGCGGAATTAGTTTCTATATTAATCTAAAAAATATTTTGCGTTTCGTTATATTTTATTAAATAATATATTAAAAATTGAAATTGTAATGACGTAAATGACTATCTGATTAGTGATTAGCTAAGGCCAGTTATGTCGCGACAATGATCTGAAAGGATCATTCTGATTGGTCATTCAGATCAATAGCCAATCAGAATTAAGCAGTTCCCGCGTGCAGATAGCCAGGCAGTGAGAAGAGGAGCATCGGGAGAGTCGCTCGCTAACCTGTAACCGAGTAACACCATGATAGATGTCTCCGCGAAGATAGTATGTAAAATGAAGAGTTAGTGAGACCATTTTATAGAGAACTGTATGAACTATAGAATAGACTAAAGCGGTTTAAGTTACGAACTGTTTGAGGAAAGTGTGATGTTTCGGAACTAATTAGTTTTACAAGCGTGTGATCTTTTGGTCGTAGAGACAATTCTGCGTGGCATATTCCGTGTTCTTGATGGAATACTTTGGCGAGCACTTCTAACATAGAAGACCACTGAAACGACCGAATGTTCAACTCGCTAATAGTGATGAGTCAGTGACTGTTAGATCGCAAAATTAATCGGGACGGACTAGCAGGAATTCTGGCTGTTTTTACATGTGAAATATATTGGATAAACAGTGAAATTGGAATGATACAGCATTTGCATTATTAAATACGGACTTGACAGCCATTTCATGTGCTTCCTTATGAATATAAAGACGTTAATACAATTTTCAAATGCTTACTGCAATTAAACTGCATTCTCCTACCGCCCGAACTTTGTGAAAATGAACTTACAGGAACTGATTTGCAACTTGAGTTACGCGGCCTCTGTGTGGTAGGTATTAGGTAGTGGTTTCATCAATGCTGCTTTACACTACCTAGCGTGTATCTACTACTGCAGAGTGAAGGGACGTCGGAAGGAAGAAATACAGAGGTAGTTGAACTGTTCGATGTAATTGACTGAGAGAGAGAGAGAGAGAGAGTAAGGAGACGAAAGAACGACAGGACGATCCGACGCCGCAATATCCAGCTCCTTGATTTCTAACGTACCATGACTATCGAGAAAATTTTGAATGTTATAAAGAGTTGAGAGAGAACTCACAAACAAACAAATTGCAATTTATGCGAATTGTGTCAGAGGTACGTACATTTTTTTTTCTAACTTGTATCTACCGCCTTGCCATAGGCAAGAAGACATGATAGAACATTATATGGGTTGCGAAAATATTCTTGATTATTTATATACAAGGGGATACCAACAATGTGCAAGTGCCATAGGAACGTTATGAACTGTTGGTTGCGAGATAAGTGGAACACACGTCATGTAGTTGACTACATTCTAACAGCAAAATTGAAACTGCTTTCATTTAATATTTATGTTCTAAGCATTTAAATAAATTAGACTGTCCATGGATTTCTGTGACAAAAATTTTAGAAAATGAAAAGGTCCCTTGTTGTATAACACTGTTTTGCCATTCGTTTCCATCTTTTTTTTTGTGACTAAGACAGCTTCCATCGTTTCAGAGTCTTCCTCGAACAGTTTTACAATTTCAGTATAGTCGAAGATGAATCGGACCTGAATCCCAATAAATATGAATGCGTCGAAGCTACGGAATCATTTACAGGCTTCATTCACATAGAAATATATTGATTACATAAAAATGCAACAAGTGAATAAAAGACAAGAAAGCAGCTCTAGCAGAACACAGTAGATAGGTAAATATAATGGACATAGTGTCGATGGTAGTAGTGTGAAAGTATTTTCTCAAGTTGAATTCAAAGGTTTTACGTTATATGGATGAAACATACACTCGGTTTTAAGAGATAACAAATAAATTCGGGAATGTAGAAATTGTGCGTTTCAGAAGGGAGGGGACTGACGACCTCAGATGTTACGTCCTATAGTGCTCAGAGCCATTTTTCCGAAGGGATGATTTCAGCTTCTTTTTTCTAACCTATCCCCAAACAGTTAGTATAAAGCGCCTGCTGCCAAATCTAGTAACCTGTAAGAATGCCATATATTTGGAAGAGTTGTGTGCTGCATTGTTTAGCGTGAAATATTAACACCACTTTTAGGTGTTAATTAGTGGTGTTCTAAAATAACAGCTTTTTGGATGGTGTAGCGAGCACAGATGCTAGAGGCTGTTTTATTTCATTCAGCATATTTCTCTGACATTGTTTTATAGACGAAAATGACCGAACTAAAATATATTCGAAAGATCGAGGTATTGCTGTGAGCTCTATATACCGGTTTATTTCACTTGCTGTAGCTACCATAGCTGACGTTTTTACAGGAGTAGGTCGATAAAGACTGAGAATAAACCTTTTTGTGTCGTGTGCTGCACACATGCAGCTTTGAGCAACGTTTCGTGGGAAGTACGAGTCACGCGAGGCATACAGTGCTAAAATCGCGCGTGTGCGCACGTATGTCTTATAACGGCGCTGTGGACGTTTTGTTGCCTACTAAAAGGGGAGTAGGTTCCCACTGAGCATAAGGCAGCTTCAAAATTTAGCTAGCATCTGCAGAAATGAACAAGACAACACTACGAAATAGTGCAACGTGAGAATGTTTCACATGTTCTTCAACAGCTCTACTGGTTCTAACAGTTGAAAGACAAATAGCCTTTAACATTAAAACAAGAAGTCCAGGAGAAACTTCCTGGCAGATGAAAACTGTGTGCCGGGCCGAGACTCGAACTCGGGACCTTTGACTTTCGCGGGCAAGTGCTCTACCCTCTGAGGTACCCAAGCACGACTCACGCCCTCTCCTCCCCTAAAACCGTCTTTTGTTTGTTTCGCGGCCGTTAGCCACTAGTCACTTGAATCAGCAGTTGTCTTGTGACAGCCAGAGCGAGAGCACCAGCAGCAGCGAGTACTGTTTGTATAAAGCGTTTATTTTGCATTTTGTTTACGACCTTCCACTAAGGAAGGGATTCTATTTGTGTTTATCTGCTCTGCATAGTAACTAACAGTTCTTGATAAAACTTTACGTAGTTTTCGTGTTAGATTTCTTAGTGTTTTCTTGATCGTTTAGAACAGAAAGCGCCCTAAAACCGTCTTTTGTTTGTTTCGCGGCCGTTAGCCACTAGTCACTTGGATCAGCAGTTGTCTTGTGACAGCCAGAGCGAGAGCACCAGCAGCAGCGAGTACTGTTTGTATAAAGCGTTTATTTTGCATTTTGTTTACGACCTTCTACTAAGGAAGGGATTCTATTTGTGTTTATCTGCTCTGCATAGTAACTAACAGTTCTTGATAAAACTTTACGTAGTTTTCGTGTTAGATTTCTTAGTGTTTTCTTGATCGTTTAGAACAGAAAGCGCCCTAAAACCGTCTTTTGTTTGTTTCGCGGCCGTTAGCCACTAGTCACTTGAATCAGCAGTTGTCTTGTGACAGCCAGAGCGAGAGCACCAGCAGCAGCGAGTACTGTTTGTATAAAGCGTTTTTGTACTTATTTGCTGCGCTTAGCTTTTAGATAGTTTTTCTGGGAAAACCTAGCGTAGTTTTCGCGTCTCGTATTTCAGTGAGTGTTTCTTGATTATCAGAGTAGCTCATCAGAAGATTATCTTGGGAATTTGTCACCGTATAGGGTAGGGTAAACATAGTCATGTGTAGGGACTGTGGTTGTTGTGAGCGGACGCAAGGAGAATTGGCCACTCTTCGGGGGCAGGTGGAGGCTTTGTCTGTTAGGCTCATCGAGCTCGAGGCGCAGGCGTCGGCTCGTAGTGGCGTTGGGGCAACTGTGGTGAGACCTATGCCTACTTCGGTGGCCTTGGAATCACATGGAACCCCTGATGTCGCTGCGTCTTCCGGCAGTGAGCATCTTACCGGTCAGCCATCACTCCAGGGTGAATGGCGGACAGTGGTGGGCTCGCGCGTGCCTGGCCGAAAGGCGAAGGTGGGATCTGGCCGCGTGGCAGCTGCCTTACCCCTTTCCAACAGGTACGGGGTGCTTCCTAGTGGTGATGACATCGTTTCCGAGCCACCACAGGATGCCTCGCCTGTTGGGCCAGTGGCCGATTCTCCGGCAAGGTCCCGACAGTCACAGAGGGCGGGCCTATTAGTTATAGGGAGCTCCAACGTTAGGCGGGTTATGGAGCCCCTCAGGAAAATAGCGGGTAGGTCGGGGAAGAATGCCAGTGTGCACTCGGTGTGCTTGCCAGGGGGTCTCGTCCATAATGTGGAGGAGGCCCTTCCGGCAGCTATTGAACGCACTGGGTGTGACCGGCTGCAGATAGTAGCACATGTTGAAACGAATGACGCCTGCCGCTTGGGTTCTGAGGCCATCCTTGGTTCCTTCCGGCGGCTGGCTGATTTGGTGAAGACAACCAGCATCGCACGCGGAGTGCAAGCTGAGCTTAATATCTGCAGCATAGTGCCCAGAGTCGATCGCGGTCCTCTGGTTTGGAGCCGTGTGGAGGGTCTAAACCAGAGGCTCAGACGACTCTGCGACTATAATGGTTGCAAATTCATCGACCTCCGTTATTGGGTGGAGAACTGTAGGGCCCCCCTAGACAGGTCAGGCGTGCACTACACACCGGAAGCAGCTACTAGGGTAGCAGAGTACGTGTGGCGTGCACACGGGGGTTTTTTAGGTTAGAGGGACCCCCCCTTGGGCGAAACGATAAAATACCTGACGGCTTACCAGAGAGGACATTATCATCGTTGATAAAGAACGTCCGTCCTCAGAGACCAAAAACAGGAAAAGTTAACGTAATATTGGTAAACTGCAGGAGTATCCAGGGCAAGGTTCCTGAATTGGTATCTCTTATTGAAGGAAATAGTGCGCATATAGTATTAGGAACGGAAAGTTGGTTAAAACCGGAAGTGAACAGTAACGAAATCCTAGACACAGAATGGAATATATACCGCAAGGATAGGATAAACGCCAATGGTGGAGGAGTATTTATAGCAGTAAAGAATTCAATAATATCCAGTGAAGTTATTAGCGAATGCGAATGTGAAATAATCTGGGTTAAGCTAAGTATCAAAGGTGGGTCAGATATGATAGTCGGATGCTTCTATAGACCACCTGCATCAGCAACCGTAGTAGTTGAGCGCCTCAGAGAGAACCTGCAGAACGTCGTGAAGAAGTTTCGTGATCATACTATTGTAATAGGGGGAGACTTCAATCTACCAGGTATAGAATGGGATAGTCACACAATCAGAACTGGAGCCAGGGACAGAGACTCTTGTGGCATTATCCTGACTGCCTTGTCCGAGAATTACTTCGAGAAGATAGTTAGAGAACCAACTCGTGAAGCTAACGTTTTAGACCTCATAGCAACAAATAGACCGGAACTTTTCGACTCCGTGAATGTAGAAGAGGGTATCAGTGATCATAAGTCAGTGGTTGCATCAATGACTACAAGTGTAATAAGAAATGCCAAGAAAGGAAGGAAAATATATTTGCTTAACAAGAGTGATAGGGCACAAATCGCAGAATATCTGAGTGACCACCATCAAACGTTCATTTCTGAGGAAGAGGATGTGGAAAAAAAATGGAAAAAATTCAGAAACATCGTCCAGTACGCCTTAGATAAGTTCGTACCGACTAAGGTCCAAAGCGAGGGGAAAGATCCACCGTGGTATAACAATCATGTACGAAAGGTACTACGGAAACAAAGAAAGCTTCATCATAGGTTTAAGAGTAGTCGAATCATAGCTGATAAGGAAAAGCTGAACGAAGCGAAAAAGAGCGTAAAGAGAGCAATGAGAGAAGCATTCAACGAATTCGAACATAAAACATTGGCAAACAATCTAAACAAGAACCCTAAAAAGTTTTGGTCATATGTAAAATCGGTAAGCGGATCTAAATCCCCTATTCAGTCACTCGTTGACCACGATGGCACCGAAACAGAGGACGACCGAAGAAAGGCAGAAATACTGAATTCAGTGTTCCGAAACTGTTTCACTGCGGAAAATCGTAACACGGTCCCTGACTTCAGCCGTCACACGGACGCCAAAATGGAAAATATTGAAATAAACGATATCGGAATTGAAAAACAACTGCTATCACTTAGTAGCGGAAAAGCATCCGGACCAGACGAGATACCCTTAAGATTCTACAGTGATTATGCTAAAGAACTTGCCCCCTTTCTATCAGCAATTTATCGTAGATCTCTGGAAGAACGTAAAGTACCTAGCGACTGGAAGAAAGCGCAGGTCGTTCCCATTTTCAAGAAGGGTCATAAATCAGATGCGAATAATTATAGGCCTATTTCGCTTACGTCAATCTGTTGTAGAATAATAGAACATGTTTTGTGTTCTCGTATTATGACGTTCTTAGATAATACAAATCTCCTTCATCATAACCAACATGGATTCCGCAAACAGAGATCATGTGAAACTCAGCTCGCCCTATTTGCCCAAGAAATTCACAGTGCCGTAGACACTAGCGAGCAGATTGATGCCGTATTCCTGGACTTCAGGAAGGCATTTGATACGGTTCCGCACTTACGTTTAGTGAAAAAAATACGAGCTTACGGAATATCGGACCAGGTTTGTGATTGGATTCAGGATTTCCTAGAAGAAAGAACACAACATGTCATTCTTAACGGTTCAAAATCTGCAGATGTAGAGGTAATTTCGGGAGTACCGCAAGGAAGCGTGATAGGACCTTTATTGTTTACAATATACATAAATGACTTAGTTGACAACATCGGTAGCTCCGTGAGGCTATTTGCAGATGACACGGTTGTCTACAAGAAAGTAGCAACATCAGAAGACTCGTACGTACTCCAGGAAGACCTGCAGAGGATTAATGCATGGTGCGACAGCTGGCAGCTTTCCCTAAACGTAGATAAATGTAATATAATGCGCATACATAGGGGCAGAAATCCATTCCAGTACGATTATGCCATAGGTGGTAAATCATTGGAAGCGGTAACGACCGTAAAATACTTAGGAGTTACTATCCGGAGCGATCTGAAGTGGAATGATCACATAAAATAAATAGTGGGAAAAGCAGGCGCCAGGTTGAGATTCATAGGAAGAATTCTAAGAAAATGTGACTCATCGACGAAAGAAGTAGCTTACAAAACGCTTGTTCGTCCGATTCTTGAGTATTGCTCATCAGTATGGGACCCTTACCAGGTTGGATTAATAGAAGAGATAGACATGATCCAGCGAAAAGCAGCGCGATTCGTCATGGGGACATTTAGTCAGCGCGAGAGCGTTACGGAGATGCTGAACAAGCTCCAGTGGCGGACACTTCAAGAAAGGCGTTACGCAATACGGAGAGGTTTATTATCGAAATTACGAGAGAGCACATTCCGGGAAGAGATGGGCAACATATTACTACCGCCCACATATATCTCGCGTAATGATCACAACGAAAAGATCCGAGAAATTAGAGCAAATACGGAGACTTACAAGCAGTCGTTCTTCCCACGCACAATTCGTGAATGGAACAGGGAAGGGGGGATCAGATAGTGGTACAATAAGTACCCTCCGCCACACACCGTAAGGTGGTTCGCGGAGTATAGATGTAGATGTAGATCTCAGTCTATATTACGTCATATCTTCTTCACTATACATTATACAACGATTTAAATTTATAGGTACATTCACTGGTATCTGCAGATATTGTCTGCAAAATGTGTTGCGAATAGAGTTAGCAGTAAAGATGTAATAAATTAAAAGGCAGTGCCTGATTACGAACTTTTACTGCAAGAACAACGAAAATGTATCAAGCGATAAATTTTTTTCGTTTCACTCTTTTGTGGAAGATGTCAGCGAGAAAAGTTTCTTGAAGTCTTGAAATTGTGTGTAAATATTCTTGGAAGTCGCTAAGTGCTCTCATTCGCAAATACTGGAGGAATATATTCCGCGTAATTTTCGCGCCATGAAGAATGCTACCTCAAGAGATATACACAGTTTCTAACTTTGATGCTTGACTTACTGCATTAAATTTTTAATGTAATATTGTACTTCTTAATTAATAGATTATGATTTGTTTGAAATTACTAAATTTGGTCATTAATTCTATGGACTTCTGACAACAATGTTTTTGTCGCCCCTGACAGCTGTTAGATAGGCAACCTGGAACTGGGACTTGGTGGCAGTTTCAGCCTTTTAATACGATACAGGTTATGGCCAGTGTTCTTACGCAGTTGTATGTGACTGCTAGCGGCGCAGCGTTCCTTGCAGACATCTTGGTGAATCCGCATTGTTATTCTAACAAATACAACAGCTTCACATCTGATGTAATGATGGACACGTCCAATCACAAAATTTCTTTTCTGTTTTACTGTCACTTCTCCACCTCAACTTATCTAAATATATATATATATATATATATATATATATATATATATATATATATATATATTCCATAAACCGACTAGCTCATACACACCACTTCAGGCGCTATCTCATAGCAGCAGTTTAAGAGTACACATGGCCCCCTAGTATCAGTTATATACCATCTACATGACTAATCTAATATCCAGTTAACTTATTTTCAGTCCTGTTCTATACAATTTCGAATAAAGGAAAATATGATTACTGACTAATATGTCATCTATGCATTCTAAAGTCACATGTATTATACTAAGGATACTTACGCAATGTATAGGAGAGAGACAATAGAATTGTCGAGACAATCTTCTTCGAAAGCTGCTTTTTACTGGAAAGTTTCGCAGGAGACCAATGTCGCCTATCTTCCAAAGATTAGTGAAACGGTCTTCTATTACGGAATAGGGAAACAATAGGAAGGACTGGGCCTCTTTTGTTATCACACGTTTTATTTAACAATCATATCAACAAATTCCTTTAGGACAACAATATCTTAACCCTGAATATTTTAGGTAATAAGAATAGTAAGTCACAAGAATTTAGTGAATCTGCTACCAATGTCTTTTCATGAAACAAAGTCTATCTCATATATAAGAAAATTTTAAAACCACAGACACGTATGCACCTGACGGCTTAAATTAAGACACACAATATTTCTGACTAGTCTTCGGACACTGAGAACTGATGTTCTCAAAAACATTTACCTAAAAAACAACCTGCCAGAGATGCACCAAATAAATAACAGGATGAAGTTAATACAAAGGAACGTGTTTCACAATCAACAGACAATCAATACAGACAATCAATATCATTAAGTCTTACTAAGGTTTCAAGCTTCCGCTCCAAAGCCCAGTAACACAATTAGTCTGCGCAAAGTCTTACTAAGATTAGCACAGCAACAACCCTTCACAGTCGTATGGTACTCTTGAGACAAGGTATTATAAAAATAATAAATATAATAAATATCGAAGTAAATATAATTAGCGCCAGAATTAATTAGCGAGGAGTGACGCCAGGTCCCTCGAAGGCAGAACGAAAATTTAACTTGGAGAAGCCAAGGCGGAAGGCGGCAGTTCGTACAAGACCCACTTCTCGACTTCGACCCGGAGTCATCTCCCGCTACCCAGGATTTCACAGCCCCGGTACCCAAAGGTGAAAAGGTAGTGCTTACTCCCAAACACCAGCCAGCCAGCTGTAACATTTAACAAGCGCACACAACAGGTCCGCAGGGACAATGTAAACAACCACCGAAAGATGTTACATACCAGTTTAAATTATTCACTAATAAAACTGCACACTGCCTTTGCCCCACTACGAATGAACTAACAGGCAAGGTACAACCAACAGCGCAAATCTTATCAATAAGCTAAAGGAGAATTGCCTGCTATTAAGATATTTAAAAAAAAACTCACTATTACTAGCAAGGCCAGTGGGCACTCCAGTCTTAGTCACAATTAAATTACGTGAAGTCTTATGCCCCACTGTTCAGTAAAAACCGTAACGAGCACAATACTGAAAATTTCATTATAAGCTTTACTGGGGCTCGCTAAGGCTACCAAACACTCGAATTCAATATATTTGATAAACAGATTACGTCCTTGGTTACGTATTACACCAAACAACAATTTCCCACGAGCTGGAAGAGGCACCCGTCTAAACACCATGAACTCTTCACAGGCACACCTTTACTTCCATGGTAACACCCATGCGCTTACAGTTACCAGAAGTGAGGTAGCAGCCCTCAACACCTTTACACACATGCCGGATATGGCTTGCGTCGGGTACAGCAGGCGGCAATAAGATAGCGGACGACCGTAGAGAGGCGTGCCCCCCCTCACAGGCTACAGGAAAGGCTCTCCACCAAGCTGCCCCATTCACGTGGTAGGTTCCTGCTTCACTACAAGTGCAGTCCGGCCTCAGGCAACATCCAGCGCTAACTTTCCGCGTCCTTGGCGAGAGCCTCCAGTTAACTCCCCCGGCATAGATAAAGGAGCCAAGCCTCTATACGCGCCACAAGCAAAGATAAGAGCGCAAAGGCGAGGTACTTGCAAATACGCTGGCGTGCCAGCAAAACGCCACAGCTCAATTAGCATTTGAGTCACTTATCATATCTGTTTAGATTTTTCTATGGCGATTCCGAAGTGCTAACATCCTAACGGCCGGCCGGAGTGGCCGAACGGTTCTAGGCGCCTCAGTCCGGAACCGCTCGACCGCTATGGTCGCAGGTTCGAATCCTGCCTCAAGCATGGATGTGTGTGATGTCCTTAGTTAGGTTTAAGTAGTTCTAAGTTCTAGGGGACTGATGACCTCAGATGTTAAGTCCCATAGAGCTCAGAGCCAATTGAAACATTTTTTTAACATCCTAATAGTGCGTCTCTTGTTTGTATCGTTGTCTTATTTGATAAAAATTGCATAACTAGGAGTAGCACTGTACAATTGGTCCCATTAGAGTCTTGTATGTGATATCCCTTACAGATGCAGTATACTTTCGCAGTATCCTCCCAAGAAATCGAAGCCTTTCTTTAGCGTTTCATACTACTGACGACACCTGGTCCTTCATATCACTTTTTCCTATTAATACTAGATATTTAAAGCAAGGGACGCCTTAAGAGAACTATCAGCCAGTGTACGAATTGGAAGCCCTATCGAAGTGATAACGCAGTGAAGATACATTGCTAGAGACACCATCATTTTCAGTGATTACTTTTATAGTGGCTGCGATGTAGAGCCACTTCTATGGCCTGCGTAGTACTTGAGTGTAGCACTGTTGGCACACCTCTCTGCCTCTGCTGCTGCATGAAGGAAAACAATAATAATGGTCGCCGTGCTGACAGTCCATGGTGTTCCAGAGTCATCTGGTTACTTGTCTGGGTGAAAATGAATCCGTTTCCGGATACTAGGTATGTACAAGGTACTTAACATACCTGTATGCTGCTGCACAGTTGATCGAAGAATATGTTTCCCCTCTCGGGCGCTAGTCACATAGGGTCTTGAGATTCCGCTTTACGTCGAGTATGGGACTCCTAAACCTGTCTATTTCATGTCTGTATGACATTCAGGAATGTTGAAACTGAATGCTATTATTAATTCAGCCGAAACCTCCACAGTAGCATAAAACAGTTTCACAGCTGTAGTTCCTTGAAGGTGGTTGAGGGTATGCTTAGTAATTATCATCTTAAGCACTAGCTAGGAACAGAAATGTGGAAACACAGTACGGAAAAAAACAATAACATTTATCAAGAGTATGTTATAAAATGGCACTTCAATTTGGAACAATTTGATGTGTGGCACTTGATGTCGTAAACCCAATAGAACAATATTTAAATAACTTTGCTGTGTCTTGGAAGTCAATGATAGTATTACTATGACTGAAAGTAATATTTCAGACGCTCTTGACTGTCCCATTACTCAGTAAATAGTGGCTTCTAAGTCGAATGTAGTCTTGCAAGAACAATACTGAGCTAGCTGTAGGCACTGAACTGAACTGACTAACTGCTGGTTAGGAACTGTGTGAGCGTCCGCAGTGCGTCGTGTTTTGAGTCCATCTGCAGAAAGATTTCCATATCCGCCAGTACAAGGCAGGAGCAATGTAGTCCACAGTTGACAGTGCACTCTCTGGCGGTTCTCCACTATCGGCGGACAAGTACAATGGGGCGAAGGACGGGTGGTACTGAAGTAGAGAGAGGTCTGGATTGTGAGAAACATCTGGAGGCTGCTGCTCGGAACTGAGAGCCGCCAGGTGAGTGGTTGTGACTGTGTGGCGGCAGACCCATGTGATATTTGTTGTGTGCCTCTTGCTTAATACACAACACCAACCATCAGGGAACCATAGCTGCGATAGGCGACGAAACCGCTGCTGCTGGATTCCGACACGTGCTGGAAGCCGTTTCTCCTTCTTGCATGAGGGAGAAAATAATCTCCTCACGAAGAACATTTAAATTTCATCTTTGAAAGAGTAACATGCGCCATAACATGTACAGTATTCACATACCGCTTGCGCCTACCTTCTTTGTGTGGTTGTGCATGTAGTACACTTCATGCCAATTTGAGGTTTGTTGCAGGCCGCCTTTATGGCGTTGCAGTTTTAATGCCCAGCAGTGTAACTGGCCTAAAGGAACGGTGACACCTTCAATTGGTTCAAATGGCTCTGAGCCGTGCCCGAGGCAGAATTGGAACCTGCGACCCTAGCGGCCGCGCGGTTCGATACTGAAGCGCCTTAACCGCTCGCGGTGATACTTTCCTAGAGACAACAGCATTGTCAGCGGTCAATCTTATGCTACTATTCACCCAATTTGCAAAGTCGTTTATGTATTTTGAGAAACTAAGCGCTGTTATTACGCATCCTTGGGATACACTCGACGATGCTTAAGCATCCGTTGAATACTCGCCTTCTAGATTAATGTAGCGGATCCTTTTCGTCAAAACCGAGCGAGGTGCCGCAGTGGTTAGCACACTGGACTCGCATTCGGGAGGACGACGGTTCAATCCCGTCTCCAGCCATCCTGATTTAGGTATTCCGTGATTTCCCTAAATCGTTTCAGGCAAATGCCGGGATGGTTCCTTTGAAAGGGCACGGCCGATTTCCTTCCCCATCCTTCCCTAACCCGAGATTGCGCTCCGTCTCTAATGACCTCGTTGTCGACGGGACGTTAAACAACACTAACCTTTTCGTCAAAAATTATCATTACTTCAAATAGGCAATTCCGCAATACGTTTAAAACCATTCCTCTTGATCCTGGTAAAAGTAAGTATTTGTTCTACCCTTGCTTCATTAGAAGTAGCGTTGCGTACACAACGACAGTAAATAATTTACAAATCAGTGGAGTTCACTTGTAGAAATAAATTAGATTAATACCCGGCGTTGCCCTGGTGTGTATTTACTCTAGTCTTCTATTAATCCATTTCCTCCTCACCCGTCTCTCTGTCCATTCATCCTCACCACTCCCTCCCCTGCCATATCTTCCTCCCCCTCTCTCTGTCCATTTCGCCCCCCCCCTCTCGTTGTACATCTCCATCTCCTTCTCTCTATCTGACATCTGCTCATCTTTTCTTTCTCTGTTCATCTCTTCTCTCCCCTCTCCTCTCCATCTCCTCCTCCTTCCTTCCCCTGTTCATTTACTACTCCCCTCCCTCTGCACGTCTCCCCTCCCCTCTCTCTATGTCCTCCATCCCCTCCCTCTGTTGATCTGCTCTTCCACTCTCTGTCTGTCCATCTCCTCCCCTGCTATCTGTGTCCATCTCCTACCTCTTCTGTTCATCTCCTCCTCCCCCCTTCTTTCTCCACGTTGCTGCTTCTTACCCCAACAGTATTTCTTTCCAGGGGTTTAGGAGGTGCTTTTTATCCATGGCTTTGTTCACGTGCTTTTTGCCACATATATTTCACATATTTCACTCATATTTGTGCACGTATTTCACCTGTATTTCTAGAGAATTTAGTCCTGCAGATTAGTTTTCACGAAGTTAAATGTTTATAATGTCAGATCCCCTGAACTATATGTTGTACAATGATGTTATTTTGAAGGTTCATTCTGTGGTATACGTGCGTTCTGCCTGGGTAATATGTTGCGATGTGAGCTCGTTGTGAAGAAGTAACAGATTAAAAAATCATGCATACATCTTTCCCCACACCACAGTGTTTACGACGTCATAGATCCTGAACTATGTATTGTACAATGACATAATTTTGTATGTACAGTCTTGGGCAAAACGAGCGAGACCCCTCGTCTTTTCGTTATGCTGATCCGCACAGCTTTAAAGTCTGCTACACAGCATAACAGGCAAGCCGACGAAGTGCTACCAACATACTACGCACAGGCGTGAAATTGAAAAACTATCCGAACTTTGTCAGTCTGTTTTCAATCATGGTTATGACTATATTAAACTGATTAGTGTGTTAAACACAACACCTGAATGTAAGATATAAATAGAAGGTGAAACGCTAAGTAGTATGAACAGTACTAATAAAAATGAATTTCGGCTTACCCAGATATCGTAACTGTTTTAGTAAGACAAAGTACCCCAGATCGTTACGAAGTAGCAAAATATTACGCGCATTCGGCCACGAAATGGTCTTTGTTACGTCCAGACCAGTCATACTGGATTACCGATGCCGACCTACCATGAAAGTGTGCAAATTTAGCAATGCGTGAAGATTCATAAAGAAATTCAGTTAAAAATCATTCAGTGCCACACGTAAGTCAATTCAGTTATTGACAGAAGCGGAAAAAGTAGGCAGTGACAAGTAAGAAATTCTACAAGATTTTCATATTTACATCCACAGTGCGCCGGTAGAGAATAAAGGTAGCAATAAAACGTATTGGGGACGAGAATTTCTTAAAATTGTTTTACTGATAGTCTATCTGTCTCCATCTACATTAGAACCGAAAACAAACCAGATCTCCCTTGCAGTAGCAAACACGTTTCACTACGCTAGAGACAACCCAGACAAACAGCCCTCTATTTTAACCCTACACATGAATAAGCCGGCAATTTCGCAATGGAAATGGCAAAATGTTTCTGTTGCATAGAGATTTCTGGACTCAAAAACAAGAATTTCCTACCTTTATGTCACAGCTTATGTGACAATCATTCGGGATGTTTATCGAAATAACAAAATACTATTATTAGCGAGTAAATTTAGTAGGATAATCCTGCACCACCCTAGGAAATAAAGGGCTACCTAACTGCCAAACGTATTCTAGAATGTTTCGAATTCTCCATTAGACTCGCCACAGCCAGAAAACGTTCATTAGCCGAAGTGTTTCTTAAGCTAGCCAGCAATGGGAATGCTCGTACTTCTAAAACGCGGTATCATTAATACTGCAACTAGAACATTTCGAATATAGAGTAGGGGGAATTATTTATGCGGCACTCATCTTCAGTAACTGTCATAGCTATTTTCGTTGTTAGGATTTCGTCACCTAAATCGGTAAAAATGGAACCCCTGTAGTCTCACTTTCTTGACCGTCTCTCTGTCTGTGCATAGTATGTTGGTAACACTTCGTCGCCTTGCCTGTTATCCTGTGTAGCAGACTTTAAAGCTGTGCGGATTAGCATAACGAAAAGGCGAGTGGTCTCGCTCGTTTTGTCCACGGCTGTACATTGACCGGCATATGTGGACACAGTCTGCGAAATGTGTCGCCAATACAGTTAGTAGTAAAAAAAGTAATAAATGAATACGTTAAGGCTGATGCGGCATGAACAGTGTACGTTGTGAGAGAGAAAACATTTCGTAAAAGTTTGTTGCAACTCGTTAAATGCTCACATTCACATGAATAAAGTCCGGACATTCACGCAAGAATACTACACTCGTTTCTCACCCCTACCATAACCCCTTCGATTGGTAGTTGGTTCTTACGCTTAAAGCGATTCTTTCCAGACAGTAAGGGTCAAAAATGGGTCAAATGGCTCTGAGCACTATGCGACTTAACTTATGAGGTCATCAGTCGCCTAGAACTTAGAACTAATTAAACCTAACTAACCTAAGGAGATCACATACTTCCATGCCCGAAGCAGGATTCGAACCTGCGACCGCAGCGGTCGCCCGGTTCCAGACTGTAGCGCCTAGAACCGCACGGCCACTCCACCGGCGACAGTAAGTGATACATGTGTCAAGTTTAGTTGAAATCCGTCCAGTGATTTAGCAGCAGATGCGGAAAATACATAAATACATAGATACATACAAATCTCGATATAATATACATTTTTATAATATGCATCGGTTCTCTTTCCACATCGAAGGGCATGAATGCATGTAGTGTCACAACGCTGTGAACACAGTTAGGACCAAAAAGTTATCTTATGGATGATATCATGTCCTTTCTTTCATATGTTGAAAAAGTGTAATACCATATGGAAGAGACTTTATTTTCATGCTCCAGTCGCTTAGAACAATGTTTGAATTCTGAAAAAACATTTAACAATCGCTATATTGTGTCCATGTTAAGTGAGTACCTACGTAAATATCACAAGGTGAGTTCTGGGTACGCCGACATGTTTATTCTTCGCGTCCTGCTGTTACGGCACAGAAAGAAAAGCAAATGCTGAAGCAATTTCTTTCGTTTGTCGCAAAACGGAAAGTTCGCAGCATACGTCCACTCACGTCAGAAGAAAAACAGGGAAAAATACATGCTACACGCTGCGCACACTGGCCGGCGACACGGCTCGTGACAAATGAAAAGCTAGCGCGGTGTGAACGCTCGGTCGCGCGGGTTCGGCCGTGGCTGTCGGCGCGCGTCACGCCGGTGACAAATATTTACGCGGGCGTGAAAAGGGGCAGGCCGAGCTGTGGCTAGGCGGACCGCCTGGGCAGCGGCCGCGTATTTATAGCGCCGGCCACTTGACGGCCTGTTACTTGCGCGGAACACGAGCACCGGCCGTGACGTCACGGGCACGCTGAATTAGAGCCCCCATTGAAAGGCGGCCGCGTTTTACGGAGCAGTAAATCAACTCGCTCTCGACGAAAGGAACGGAACGCCGAAGTCTGCGGTCTTTGTCAGCAGCAGCGGCTGGTTTTGAAACGAATGACGCAAGCGGTAGGCAACAGCGACCGCCGACCGACTGCGTGCTGGGTGAAAAGCGGAGTGTGGACAGTTGAAAAAGGCAGAGGGAGTACGTCTGTCGATGGAGGCTGCTCTGTGCAGCAGGAGACGTGTTTAGCTATTCGTGAACTCTGAGCAAAACAAAAATGCAGAACCATTCTCGTGTGTTGGTTGGTTTGAGTTGGTGGAAGAGACCAAACAGTGAGGTCATCGGTCTCAGCCGGCCGAAGTGGCCGTGCGGTTAAAGGCGCTGCAGTCTGGAACCGCAAGGCCGCTACGGTCGCAGGTTCGAATCCTGCCTCGGGCATGGATGTTTGTGATGTCCTTAGGTTAGTTAGGTTTAACTAGTTCTAAGTTCTAGGGGACCAATGACCTCAGCAGTTGAGTCCCATAGTGCTCAGAGCCATTTGAACCATTCATCGGTCTCATCGGGTTGGCTAAGGAATTTGGCCGTGCCCTTTCAAAGGAACCATCCCGGCATTTGCCTGAAGCGATTTAGGGAAATCACGGAAAACGTATATCAAGATGGCCGGACGCGGGATTGAACCATCGTCCTCCCGAATGCGAGTCCAGTGTGCTAACCACTGCGCCACCTCGATCGGTTTACCGTGTGTATTATACTCCTCTACAGAGAAGTAACGTAAGTGGATTAAGATCTGACACCCCTTCTGTCTCATCCACTGGGTTGGCGCATACGTTCGTAGTGTTTTTATCCTGAAGCACCAAAAAAACTGGTATGCGGTCGGCAGTGCCCATACTGTATAAGACAAGTGTCTGGTGCAATTGTTAGATCGGTTACTGCTGCTACAGTGGCAGGTTATCAAGATTTAAGTGTGTTTGAACGTGGTGTTATAGTCGGTGCACGAGGGATCGATGAAGTGGGGAATTTCCTGTACGACCATTTCACGAGTGTACCGTGAATATCGGGGATCCGGAAAAACATCAAATCTCCGACAGCGCTCCGGCCAGAATAAGATCCTGCAAGAACGGGATCAATGGCGACTGAAGAGAATCGTTCAACATGACAGACGTGCATCCCTTCCGCAACTTGCTGCAGACTTCAGTGCTGGGTTATCAACAGTCGTCAGCGTGCATATTATTCAACGAAACATCATCGATATGGGCTTTCGGAGCCGTAGGATCACTCGTGTACCCTTGGTGACTGAATGACACAAAGGTTTAAGCCTCGCCTTGGACCGTCAGCACCGTCATTGGACAATGATCACTGGAAACATTTTGCCTGGTCGGACGAGTCTCGTTTAAATTATATCGAGTGGGTGGACGTGTATGGGTATGGAGACAGCTCATGAATCCATGCATGCCAGCAGGGGACTGTTCAAACTGGTGGAGGCTCTGTAATGGTGTGGGATGTGTGCATTTGGAGTGATATGGGGCGCCTAATACGTCTAGATACGACTCCGACAGGTGAAACGTACGTAAGCATCCTGTCTGATCGCCTGCATCCATTGATGTCCATCGTGCATTCCGCCGAACTTGGGCAATTCCAACAGGACAATGCGACACTCTACACGCCCAAAATTGGTACAGAGTTGCTCCAGGAGCACTCTTCTGAGTTTAAACACTTCCGCTGGCCACCAAACAGCACGAACATTATTGGGCATATCTGGGTGGCTTGCAACGTGCTGTTCAGAAGAGATATCCACGCCCCCCCCCCCCCCTACCACCCGTACTCTTACGGATTTATGGTCAGCCATGCAGGCTTCATGGTCTCAGTCCCCTCCAGCACTGCTGCAGACATTAGTCGAGTCCATGCCATGTCGTATTGTGGCATTTCTGTGTGCTTGCGGTAGTCCTGGCCCTAGATGATATTAGGCAGGTGTACCAGTTTCTTCCGCTCTTCACTGTAATAAATACAGCAGATACACATAACAGAGACTTCAGTTGTTAGTAACAAGTTCTTCTTCACTATTCACAACAGTCTGGCAGCGCTGGGGTAGCTTCCCGATTCAGTGACTGTATAAACCACTTGGTTTTGAGGCGAAGAACCCTTCGATCAATGTTCGGAGCGTGTTTTCATCCGGAAAAGAAGTTCCTTGAAAGTATTGGACAGAGTGTGGAAAAGGTGAAAATCTGACGATGCAAGCTCAGGTGAATAATGTGGGTGCGGAATGACTTCCCAACCTAACTCCTATATAGTGCCGGCCGATGTGGCCGTGCGGTTCTAGGCGCTTCAGTCTGGAACCGCGTGACCACTACGGTCGCAGGTTCGAATCCCGCCTCGGGCATGGATGTGTGTGATGTCTTTAGGTTAGTTAGGTTTAACTAGTTCTAAGTTCTAGGGGACTGATGACCACAGATGTTAAGTCCCATAGTGCTCAGAGCTATTTTTCCTATATAGTGCTTTTTGTCAGTCTACTAGAATGTGGGCGGGCGTTGTCGAGCAGTAGCATCACTTCATGCAGTCATCCTGGTCGCTGTTTTTGGATTGTGTCTGCAAGACGTCAGTTGTTAGCAGTGTATGTCAACAGTGATGGTTACACTTCTGGGTAGCAATTCTTAGTACACCACATCGTCGCTGTTCCACCAGAGGCACAACATTATCTTTTGTGGATGCGTGCAGGTCTTTGTAGGGAAAGTTGTTGCATTTGTAAGTAGGCTATTTATGTTTTCTTATTGTCAACGTTACGTAGCGCCCTGTATGAAAATCACTGACTGTGCTGTGTGCAGTCTGTGGCTAGTTTGCATTGTGGTCTGCCATTGTAGTGTTGGGCAGATTGATGTGAGCAGCGCGTAGCGTTGGGCAGTTGGAGGCGAGCCGCCAGCAGTGGTGGATGTGGGGAAGTGAGATGGCGGAATTTTGAGAATGGATAATCTGGAGGTGTGTCCATCAGAAACAGTACATTTGTAAGAATGGATGTTATGAACTGCTATATATATTATGACTATTAAGGTAAATACATTGTTTGTTCTCTATTAAAATCTTTCATTTGCTAACTATGCCTATCAGTAGTTAGTGCCTTCCGTAGTTTGAATCTTTTATTTAGCTGGCAGTAGTGGCGCTCGCTATATTGCAGTAGTTCGAGTAACGAAGATTTTGGTAAGTGATTTGTGAAAGGTATAGGTTAATGTTAGTCAGGGCCATTCTTTTGTAGGGATTTTTGAAAGTCAGCTTGCGTTGCGCTAAAAAATATTGTCAGTTTAAGCACAGTCCTGTACAATTTTTCTAAGGGGACGTTTCATACATTGTTTGTGCTCAAACAGTCTTTTCTTTCCCTTATGTTAGCATAAACACACAATTTTCCGTCTTCATGACGATACAAGATAGTTGGTTGGTTGGTTGGTTTGGGGAAGGAGACCAGACAGCGTGGTCATCGGTCTCATCGCATTAGGGAAGGATTGGGAAGGAAGTCGGCCGTGCCCTTTCAGAGGAACCATCCCGGCATTTGCCTGGAGTGATTTAGGGAAATCACGGAAAACCTAAATCAGGATGGCCGGACGCGGGATTGAACCGTCGTCCTCCCGAATGCGAGTCCAGTGTCTAACCACTGCGCCACCCCGCTCGGTACAAGATAGTAATGGCCGGTGTTGTTTACGAGTGAATTGATGACGAGCAAACAGAGATGCACATATGGCCTCCCGCGGGTTTTTGTGATTCCGGTTTAGGGCATGCAGTACACATACACCCGATTTTTGAACCTCCCACATTGCATGCAAATGTCGCTCGATGGTGGAATGATCACTGGTCATCACATTTGCCATTCCTCGACTACATTGTCGTGGATCGATCTGGATTAATGCAATAAAATGAGCTGCGTCAAATCCCGAAGGTCTTCCTGAAAGTGGAGAGTCACTAATGTCAAGAAGAAAACCATATTCTTTCCGAGCTCTGTTCAATGGCAGTATCCCACACACGACGCAAATGTTTCCGTCTGTCTCCGCTTCTGTCACCCCTCTACTGAACTGAGACAGATGAATATGTCAGAAATGTTCCGATTTCTCCACTCGCCACTCTATTTTCCTGCGTCTACAACCTCACTCACTATCTTCAAATGACAAAATGACAATAGTAACAGTGAATTAAAAATAAAAAATGTCTATCATTATACTCGTATAAACCCTTGGCAACTGGTGTACAACATACAAAAAATAAATAAAAATAAAGGCTACGAACTTATGGACAAAGCTGATTCCAAATTGGTCGAATGTCATTGTAGCACGCACCCGTGTGGACACAAAGTAATCACCATTCTGTAAATATCTATTCTTCCCCGTGGCGGTGCTTTGCGCTTTTACCACTGGAGGTTGTATTGCTGTTTTGTTACAGGTGCCTACAGTTAGCGCTACTCCATTTATTCTAGTTGCCTGGCGCTGGCCACATCAATACCTGCTATAAACTGACTACTTTCCAAAGAGAAGATGAAATCATCCACCTACAAAACAGGTACTTTCTACACTCCTCATTTCGTCGTTATCTTTTAAAATCCAGGATATCTTTCCTCCCTACAAAAAAAAGAAGAGCAAAAGAAACAGATGCACCTGCCTAATACTAGTATAGTGTAGGACCAGGGCCCCCGCGAGCACACAGAAGAGCAACTACACGACATGGTATGGACTCGACTAATGTTTGGAGCAGTGCTGGAGGAAACTGACACCATTGATCCTGCAGGGTTGCCTATATATCCGCAATAGTACGAGGAGGTGGAGATCTCTTCTGAACAGCACGTTCCATGGCATCCCAGATATGCTCAATAATGTTCATGTCTGGGGAATTTGGTGACCAGCGGAAGTGTTTAAACTCAAAAGAGTGTTCCTGGAGCAACTCTGTGGAGTGTCGCATTGTCCTGCAACCCAATTTGGTTAGAATGCACAATAGACGTGAATGGATGCAGGTGATCAGTCAGGATGCTAACGTACTTGTCACCTGTCAGAGTCGATCTAGAAGTATCAGGGGTTCCGCCCTCGGTAGCTGAGTGGTCAGCGCGACAGACTGTCAATCCTAAGGGCTCGGGTTCCATTCCCGGCTGGGTCGGAGGTTTTCTTCGCTCAGGGGCTGGGAGTTGTGTTGTCCTAATCATCATCATTTCATCGACGCGCAAGTCGCCGAAGTGGCGCCAAATCGAAAAACTTGCACCAGGTGAGCGGTCTACCCGACGGGAGGCTCTCGTCACACGCCATTATTATAGGGGTTCCATATCACTCCAATTGTTCACGCCACACACAGAGCCTCCACCAGCTTGAACAGTCCCCTGCTGACATGCAGGGTCCATGGATTCATGAGGTTGTCTCCGTATCCGTACACGTCCATCCGCTCGAGACGATTTGAAACGAGACTCATCCGACCAGGCAACATATTTCCAGTCATGAACAGTCCAGTGTTGGTGTTAGCGGACCCAGGCGAGGGGTAAGACTTTGTGTCATGAAGTCATCAAGGGTACAAGAGTGGGCCCACGGCTCCTAAAGCCCATATCGATGATGTTTCGTTGAATGGTTCTCACACTGACACTTGCTGAAGGCCCAACATTGAAATCTGCAGCGATGTGAGGAAAAGTTGATTCCTGTAACGTTGAACGATTTTCTCCAGTCGTTATTGGATCCGTTCTTGCAGGATCTTTTTCCGGCCGCAGCGCTGAGATTTGATGTCTTACCGGATCCCGATATTCACGGTATGCTCGTGAAATGATCATACAGGAAAATCCCCACTTCATCGTTACATCGGAGAAGCTGTGTCCCATCGCTCGTGCGCCGACTACAACACTACCCGTTCGTACTCACTTAAATCTTGATAACTTGCCATTGTCGCAGTAGTAATCGATCTACCAACCGCGCCAAACACTTGTCGTCTTATGCAGGCGTTGCCGACTGCAGTGCCGTATTCTGCCTGTTTACACACATCTGTATTTTAATAAGCATGCCTATACCAGTTTCTTTGATGCTTCAGTATGCAAAAAACCGTAAGTTCAACCAGAAAAAATACATTCGAAATGCTACTTATCGACACTACTTCCATTCTATTTAGCTATCTACTGTGTAATATTAACTCACATTTATTATGTTTCAACTCTTGTTTCATTAGAGTGCAACTTGCAAAAGGCGCTTTTCTATTGAACTACTGTAATTGATATACAGCTGCTGCGAAAATGGCTAGCGTGATAAACTTGTTGTAAGATTATGGTTTTCATGGTTCATCTGTTCCTTATGGTCTCCACCTACAAGAGTAGAACGCACAGAACGTTCACGCAACCATGTGAAACTCTCAGAATGGCCCTTATGTGGGATGTTTTCCAACTTGTGCTTCGATTTGGCTTGAATGACGTTGAGCGTTGACCCTTCTCGTCAGTTTCTACATTTTATGACTGTGGCCTACGTTAGTAATGATAACACCAAGTTTTGCCACCCGTGATGATTGTTTCTAGAAATGAATTGTTTGCATTCTGCATTTTAATCAAATTGCGGCAGGCGTCCACGTGTCGTTGTTTTTGTTTGGTAATCAAGGTGTGCGGACCAGACAGACTTTTCTCATCGTCAATAAACTCAGGAGAATGTCTTAAGTTGTTGATTTAGAGATGTTTCTCCATTGCGATTTGTGACGAAACAACATTGACACACTACGGTCGCACGTCCGCTACTTAGCACTGCCTGTACACATCTGTTGTGTACAGTTGCTCATTCCGCCCTGTTGCTCATCAAGCAACAGATTGCCCTTTTCGACAGCGTAGTGTGTGGGGATCAACATCTCAAGGGAAGGAATGTACTGTAGGTATAACGTTGCCTTCGCTTATACGCCAGGAGTATGTGCAGGGGCACTACGAATGTAATGTGTGGACATTAAGTTGGGAATGTGGGTCTCACGTGGAGTGTGCAAGGGATAAATCCTCTGTGCCCTCGGTGGCTCAGATGGAGCCAGCACGGTAGCTCAGCGTGCTCGGTCAGAGGGCTGCTCGACCTCTGTAATAAAAAACTGAGTAAAGGAATCAACGATCACCTTGAACGGATGTCTTGTGACGTTCGCCCAGACGAAACGCAAAAAAGGATGGATAGAGCATCTGCTGTGTTAGCAGGAGATCATATTTTCAACTGTTCCCGTTGATGTGTTTCAACGCCTGTCGACAGCTTAGGGTCTCGATTTAATTATCATTTCAGGAATGAAATCAGTTTTAGGGCTACACTGCCGAACAAAACAAAAGTATCACTTTTTGGAAACACCTTAATTGTCTCCCATTCCGACGCATAAGTTTGAAACTTTTCTCAGAGGCGTCTGCAACCTTCCTCTGTAATGATGCAAAAGTGTAGTGCCCTACATCGGGCTCAGCGCCGCTTCAGACATCAAGCTGTCGACGAAAGCGAAGGAAAGGCCACAGTTCAGAAGTTAATGTGAGCTATAACCTGGGTTAGCGAGGTCATTTGGCACCAAACATTACCACAATTCTGTCCAACGCCATCGTGGTCATGTGGGAAATCGTCACATTCCCTCTCATCCACATTCATCCTTTCTTTCGCCGCCTCTACCATGGAGGTCAGAAACGCGACATCCAGAGTTGAGATCACGTGGTTTTCTTATGGGTGGGCGAGGGAAAGATTTCGGACACACTGTCGCTGAGAATCGGCACGAAAAGACCTCAAGGGTGACATAAGAGACGTCAAAGTAGCCACCCCTAGCCTTTGGAGGTTGATCCACACACACTTCGCTGTCGAAAAGGACAACCTGTTGTGTGATGAGCAACAGGACTTTCGACAGTGCTGCAAACTCCCTGAGCGATTCTGATGTCATTCCGGCAGCAGTCTAGAGGCTCATCATTTGGCCGAGGCCCTGATGCCAGCAGCAATCTGCTTGTGGTGTGACTGTGTTCCACTGCAGAACGCCTGCGCCCAGGTGTTTCAGGCCAAGCTTGCATCCACTGCTGTGACGAGCGATGAGCGCAACCAGCTCCACCCTGGCAGGAGTCTGGCGGTAGCAGGCACGCGCGACAGATCCGAGGACTTGCTGAGGGAACTGGCTGCCTCGATTCGGTGTCGAAACCAGTGCTGCAGCTGAGAGTACCCAGTCATCTCGTCGTCTAGTGTAGCCCTGGCATCGTCGTGGTACTGCTGGATTCCCAATAAATCTGCCTCAGAGTTATTTATATGGCTGCAGGGTGCATTTGTTACTCTATTACCAAGTCACTAACGACATAGCTCATAACATGATTTTTGCCCCAGCGAGGTGATATCGATCTGCTTGTTCCGGTTGTTACGCTCTATGGTGCAGTATTCGCCGAACACGGCTACCTACCTTCACAATCCTTTTGTGTACATGTTGGTATAACCTATATGTCGCCATATTGCGCTTGCCGACCAATGGTGGGTAAAGGAACGCCCCATGGTGGCTTTCTTACAAATTCTTACAAGTTTTTCTTAAGTCTAGGTAGCGACAGCACAATCACAACACAAACGGCTACATTTGTTGTGACGCCATACCCAGGAAGCATGAATTGCTGATAAATGGTGTCGAACCGTGTTCTACGACTAATCGCCGTTGGGGTCATTAGCCAGGATGACAATCACTGGCGAATATGCGAGGATTTGGGGAGAGGTCAGGCAGTCTGCGAGATTTTGCTTCACAACTTTGCCGACCTGTTTCCAAGACAAGAGGAGCATAACACAATAGAAGAGACGTTCGTCTGAAATGTCCATTACAGTTAATGGTAAATTTTGCAAATACAATAACAACAGTTGGGTGGCGGGATGCTCTAATATGCGAAAGCTGTATTCTTTGTCATGTCATTTGTTTATAAATGATTTATATTTTTAAAACAGTGTTGGTTATTGTGGTATAGCTAACTTTCACAAACACTAAAAAGCACAGCCAATTTCAGGACCCTTTGCTCCCCGTATTCAATAAAAATACGTTCAGAGACATCTGAACTGGCTGCATGTTGGCTGACAAGAAGACAGTTCATAATTTACACGATAATATCATAAGAAAGTATAGGAACATAATGAAACGCTTTACTGTTATAGTTCGTTTCTTGTCACGCAAGAGACGGCGTTCAGAGAACGTCGTGAATCACACTGGTCCCGAAATAAAGCCAATTATGTTTGAACTCGTACATCACCTCAGTGAATTTGACGGAAAGCTGAAACATCAGTTACATAATTCCTCCATGTTTACAGGAGTGACAAATCTAATAGAGAATGACTTAATTGCTTCTGTTGCAAACGCTCTCATCATTAAAATACGAAAGGGTACAAGTGAATCCAATTTTGTCTCAGTTCTTCTATATGGAACAACTGACGTGAATAACTTCTCGCAGGTCTCTTCAGGATTTCGCTGTATCACAGCTGATGGTCAAGTTCAAGAAATATTTTTGAAGGTCTTGTCATTTATTGGGCAACCGCTTCACGACTATGGATACAATGAAAAACTTATCGCTCAGGCTAACGACGGTGCTGAAGTTTTGGCTGGTAATTAAATGGACTGCACTCGAGGAAGGAAAACGTGTTTCCTACTACAATGGTCGTTCACTGTTCACTATTTCGCGCATGGACTGAATTTAGTGCTATCGCTAGCCGTGACAGCGATCAAAGAATAAAATTTTTTTTCTCAATTTCAATGGTCGTGCTGCTAGGATTTCCGAGTCAAACAAAAAAATCACAGCTCTAGATCAATGCGGAAAGAAGCAGTTGCCTAAAGTATTGGACACCCGGTGGAGTTTTGTGTCTCGTTTGGTTAAAACTGTTTGTGTATATCATAGTAAACTTGTTTCACTTCTAAAGATAAAAATAGATCCAGATGAAAATTGTGACGAAAATGTCTTTAATGATGTCTTTACTGATCATGATACAAGACGTCAGTTGCAGTTTGCTTCTACATACTTTTTCAGATATTTTCTCCCTCACTAACGAATCATTATATGTATTAGAAGCCAGAACTTACACATTGGCTACTTTGTAACAATACTTAATGAATTCAAAGAAATGTTGATAACTTAAAGGGACAGAGTTGAAAAAAAATATGGGAAAGGGTCATTCACGGTCAACATGTGAATGAACCAGTAACTGAAAGTTCTAGGTATGACGCTGCTGTCAATTTGCAAACAAGCTTCGGAATAATCGACAGCGAAAGTTTTGGACATAGTGTTAGGATATTTACAAGATAGACTCAGAAACTTGTAGTACGTTATCACAAACTTTGGTGACTTCAGGGTAGTTATTATCTTTGAATAAGTGTTATGGTCTTCTCACTACATATTGTAGAACTTGTTAATGTGCGTAATTTTGAACAATTAAACGTTGTTTACCTGAAAATGAATTACTACCACTGAAAGACTGCTGTGGTTCAATTTTTAATTTTTCCTGCTTAACATCACAGCTAGTGTGTACTTATATTTCAAGGTAAATGAGACATTAAAGTGTCGGCCAAGTGTTGTGGTTTATTACGGTACCGGTAAGTCAACTGAACTCCAAATAGCAAACTGCGGAATTGTAAGACTCTGAACCTATATCCACTATTTTCGCAAACAGTGCCTCAGTTGAGAGACTCTTTTCAGTCCAGGAAAGAATAAAGAACATGGTTTATAAACTTAGCTTTATTATCAGCCGAAATTGATCTCTTGGTGCAGCTGCTGTCTGAACCTGAATTCAATTATTTCCTCAAAAGGACAGGAGGATCCAGCTTCGTTACATATAAAGTAGTTTCACATACAAAAATGACAATTTCTTCTTTTGCGTTCTCCTGAAAGAAAAGTTTAGTACACGCCACTGGTTTGATCAGGTAGCACGTTTTAGTATTGTAAGGTGAAATCAACAGCACATCTTTTCCCATCAGATATTAAATGTGCGGCTAATAAATAACAGTGCACTGTTTCCTTCTCTGCGTTACCACGGATAGCGTATAACTGTGTCCTATTGTACTGAAGTGACAGGACATCTTAGGGACCCAGCTGTATCTTGCCACACTACAACAGGACATTAATGTTGTAATATTTCCACCGAAGTGGCGTCTGCATGCGATGTCTTTGTCCCAGAGCAGAGGTAGCAGGTAGATCTTGAGTCTGTTACTTTTGACGAGAGGTTGTAGGGAATTACAGTGATACTGACTCGGGAATGTATATAATCTAAATAATGAAATCGATAGTTTTAGGGATGTCAGATACTTTTATTATAAACATATTCTGTCAGAGGAAATAGCAAACTGACTTCTACAATGTTGCTCATTCATAAAAAGTGCACAGCATCAATCGTCTGTCAGTCTTATTGGTTAAGCTTTAGTCCTTCACAACTTTCTAACTGAACAGTGCACATTATTAACATGCCACTCTAAAATTTATCTGATTTGATCACAGATGACTGGGCTTAACCGCACACGTGGTAACGCCATGCCGTCATTACTTAGCGCTTCCTGGTAGGAGTGAACCACTTCTCTGCGATATCATTCATTTCATAGACTCTAACGCGCGAAGTGATTCGTGCCTACTTACTAAATAAGTCGTTTATATAAAATTAAGTATAAATGATAGTTTAAATACGCCATTACAGTACAGTACTGAGAGGTTCAAATGGTTCACATGGCTCTCAGCACTTGGGACTTAACTGCTGAGGTCATCAGTCCCCTAGAACTTAGAACTACCTAAACCTAACTAACCTAAGGGCATCACACACATCCATGTCCGAGGCAGGATTCGAACCTGCGACCGTAGCGGTCGCGCGCTTCCAGACTGTAGCGCCTAGAACCGCTCGGTCACCCCGGCCGGCAGTACTGAGAGGGTTTGAACGCTATTGTATCTGAGGATTAATTACTTCTTCGTCTTCTTGGCTTCTAAGGCACTCGAATATCTCGTGCCGATGTCACATTTTACCTCCAAACGCTTCCGTCTTGCGCCATTTCTTGTCACTTAGTTATGCACATGATGTTGCATACTGTTTTAATTTTATTTAGGCGTATACTCCTGGGTCCCCCATCTTGACCTTTCTTGGAACCATTTGACCCTCTTTCATTCTCACCAGTAGCCTCTCCACTGAAGACTTCTGGAATTTATTTTGCTCCTTATTGTTGTTTGTTGTGATATTATCTGGATTTTTCCGGTTTGTCTTTTTTTCCTGCTTTACGATTAACTCTGCAAGAAAGGACCAAAGATTTTCATATGATCTTTATTTTCAAAAACTTTAGACTTGATTAGCATTTTTCAGTCATTTCCAATCCCACATGCCTCTGATTTCGTTCGTCTGCCATTATGTCCAGAAATTTGAACTGTTCGAAGCGTTCGAAATTATATTAGCCGATTATTAGACGCGACTGGTTGTCTTGTTCATCTCTGCATCTTTAAACTGTTATGTATTTTATTTTATGATCGTTACTTTTTGGCCAAGTCCGGATGCCTCTTCTGCGAGATCCACAAATTAGACAATTTCTATTCCACATTTTTCGATGAGCACTACATAATTTGCACATGCTAACATCTTCATTTTATTTCTTTGGAGGATCCCACAGATACTAGTTTGAATTTCCTGACAACTCAGTCCAGGGCTATGTTAAAGAGAAGAGGCCACAGAGAATCCCCATGTCATAATCCAGTTTTATTTTTAAAAAATTAAGTTTTTATTACATTTAGCAATTCCTGCTTTTATTATCATCGTGTATACTTTACAAAGATTTATAAGCTTGATTCTAAATTCGATTTTGTCATAACATTTTAGAGGCTTTTCCTGTGAATGCAATCATAAGCTCTCAAAAAATAGATCAACAAGTCATGTATTTTTGTTTACATTTACATTTTCATTTATTGTTCTGATTACAAATATAATTAATAAAAGAATATAAGCGGATTGGCGCACAAACTCATAATACCCTCCAGCTTTCACTATTGTAGCCAATCAGAGAACAAGCCTTTCATGTTGGCGACGTTTCCCACGAGCAATGCATTTGTCTTAGTTGCCCTTTCCCACACTGTGGCGTCAACCGTTTGCTATAAGAGCCTCGTTCAACTCAGGTGTAAAACGATAGAGTAATGGTTCAAAGAACAAGAAATGCTAGGACTGGTGATCTCATGTTTCTTCTCACTATTCTTTCCGTGCTTTACGTACCCTCGTTTCAAGTTCAGCAATGTGGTCGGATTAATTGAAATCAGGAGTAAATAAATGTCCGTTGTGTGTTCTGTCAGAGTCGAGCTGGTCCACTCGTTTCGTTGGTGGCCTGGATGGTATCCATAGTTCCACACTGTTGCCGCTCAATCACCTCCTACGTTATGTTCATAATACGGACATTCATGTCACTTTTGTACCACTGAGGTATTGCGTGTATGTGGATTCCTAAGGGACCAAACTGTTGAAGTCATCGGGCCCTAGACTTACACACTACGTAAATTAACTTATGCTAAGAACAACCATACACCCATGCCCGAGGGAGGACTCGAACCTCCGGCGAGAGGGGCCGCGCAATCCGTGAATGGCGTCTCTAACCGTGCGGCCACTCCTCGCGGCCCGGAGGGTATTGAGAGCTGACATTACACTTTAATAAGATACCGAATTGTCTCCCAACTTCATCTGCAGAGAAAACTATTCCACACGTTTTCGGGTAAACACCACCACGAGGTGATGATACTAATGGTTCAAATGGCTCTGAGCACTATGGGACTTAACATCTGAGGTCATCAGTCCCCTAGAACTTAGAACTACTTAAACCTAACTAACCTAAGGACAGCACACACATCCATCCACGAAGCAGAATTCGAACCTGCGACCGTAGTGGTCGTTCGGTTCCAGACTAAAGCGCCTAGAACCACACGGCCACACCGGCCGGCGGTGATGACACTAGTTCATTTCTCATCAGCCTACAGATAAGTATAATGGGTAGCCAAATGAAAATGAGGTAGATGAGAAGTAGTAAACACACTGTTTATTATTTCTAAAATAATCGCCGTAACTGTTAATACATTCATCTCACTGTGAGATAAAATGTGGAAAAATGTTTGCGGTTGTCTACAGAACCATGATTGTATCTAGGCGTGCACCTCTTCGTCCGAAGCAGATCGACGGCCACTAATGTATTTCCCCAGGGCTCCGAGGACATAGCATGGGGAGAGAAAAAGACTGTGTCGAGAATTTGTAAGGGCTTCGCAGCGAAGCTTCTGAAGGAAAGTCGAAACTATCTGCCAACAAAACGGCCGCCAACATATTGCCAAGGGTGTTACGACTACGCTGAGGAAGTTTCGCTGGCAAACCCTTACACATCCTCCATAGAGTCCCGATCTCTTCCCATGTGATTTCCATATTTTTGGAGCTCAGGGGAAAGATATTCGTGGGTGGCATTTTCGTCGGACGAAGAGGTGCTCGAATGCTACAACGATGAGTCCATAGACAACCGCAAACATTTTCCCAAGAAGCCATAGGATAAATACACTGCAGAGCCAAAGGAACTAGTACAAGCGCCTAATATCGTATAGGGCCCCCGAGAGCCCGCAGAAGTGCCGAAAAACGACGTGGCATGGATTCGACTAATGCCTGAAGTGGTGCTGGAGGGAAGTGACAGCATGAATCCTGCAGGGGTACTCCATAAATCTGTAACCATACAAAGGGATGGAGATCTCTTCTGAACATCTCGTTGTAGAGCATCCCAGATATGCTCAATTATGTTCATGTCTGGTGAGTTTGGCGGCCAGCGGAAGTGTTTAATCTTAGAAGAGTGTTCCTGGAGCCACTCTGTACCAATTCTGGGCGTGTGGAGTGTCGCATTGTCCTGCTGGAATTGTCTAAGTTCGACGGAATGCACAATGGACATGAATGGATGCAGGTGATCAGACAGGATGCCTACGTTCGTGTCACCTGTCAGAGTCTTATCAATACGTATTAGGGCTCCAACTACACACCCCCCACTTCATTACAGAGCCTCCACAGTTCGAACAGTCCCCGGTCGACATGTAGGGTCCATGGGTTCATGAGGTTGTCACCATACCAGTACACGTCCATCTGCTCGATACAATATGAAACGAGATTCGTCCGACTAGGCCATATGTTTCCAGTCATCAACAGTCCAATATCGATGTTGACCGGCCCAGTGAGGCGTAAAACTTTGTATCGCGCAGTCATGAAGGCTACGAGAGTGGGCCTTGGGCTCCGAAAGTCCATATCGACGATGTTTTGTTGAATGGTTCGCACGTTGACGCTAGTTGATCTCCAAGCATTGAAATCTGCAGCAATTTGCGGAAGGGTTGAACTTCTGCCACAATGAATGATTCTCTTGAGTCGTCGTTAGCCCCGTTTTTGCAGGATCTTTTTCTGGCCGCAGCTATGTCAGAGATTTGATGTTTTACCAATTTCCTGATGTTCACGTTACATTCGTGAAAAGGTCGTACGGTAAAATCCCCAACTTCATCGCTACCTCGAAGATGCTGTGTCCCATCGCTCGTGCGCCGACTATAACACCACGTTCAAACTCACATAAATCTTGATGACTGCCATTGTAGCAGCAGTAACCTATCTAACAACTGAGCCAGATACTTTTTGTCTTATATAAGCGTTGCCGACCGCAGCGTCGTATTCTGCCTCAGTATTGAATACACATGCCTATACCAGTTTCTTTAGTACTTCAGTGTATATTAATGGTTATGACGCTAATTTTTGAACTATTAATAAACCTTTTAATTACTTTTTTCCCATGCCTCCCGTTTACATTTGGGTGGCCCTTATTATATGGAAGCACTATAAACAGATATTCTAGGGAGACTTGACCATTAAGAATAGGTATATATCATCTTCGTATTGTGATAGTTTAACAGCCGGTGATACAGACGTATCGGTATCACAGTGTATATTACAATACCTCTTTATGGGAGAACATGCGATGTTCTCCGTGGGCCAACTACACCGTTGTGCAACTGAATGTATGTCCGGCAAGCGTGAAGTCGTCAGCAGACACCTGTGGCGGACGTAACTGGGTTTCTAGCGAAGCTTACATACGCCTTAAAAAAAAAAATAAAAAAAAAAAATAGAACGTTAAAATCCCAAGCTGATTGGAGGGGCCTACCCATAATGCTCCAAACTTTCTCAATTGAGGAGAGATCAGGCGACCTCGCTGGCCAAGATATGATTTGCCAAGCACGGAGACAAGCACTAGATACTGTGACCGTGTGCGTGCGGGCATTATTTTGCTGAATCGTAAGCCCAGGATGGCGTGCCATGAATGGCAACAAAACCGAGAGTAGAATATGGTCAACGTACCGCTGTGCTGTAAGGGTGCCGCGGATGCCAGACAAAGGGCTTCAGCTACGAAACGAAACGGCGCCCCAGGCCATCACTCCTGGGCGCCGGATCGTACTTTGGGCGACAGCGAGGTTTGCCAGCGAGGTCGCCGGATCCCTCCCCATCTCTCCCCAGCCGAGAACGTTTGGAGCATTATGGGCAGGGCCCTCCAACCAGCTCGGGATTTTAACGATGAAAGCGCCAATTCAACAGAATTTCGGACGTTATTCCTCAGAAGGAGGTCCAACAGTTGTATCAATCAATGCCAAGCTGAATAAGGGCTTGTGTAAGGGCCAGGGTTGGACCAGCCCGTTATTGATTTGCTCAATTTGTGAAACTTCTTTGATTGACTAGATCATAAAGTTTTTTCTGAAATTGTAATCATGTATTTGTCCAGTTACATCACAGTTACCGATTTCTGTCTCATTCGGATAATTCCGTCTTGGTGTGTCGTATTTTAGTCTTAGTGTTTATTAGCAAAGAGAACTGTAGGGGCGTTTGTTCAGTCCGTGCAAAGTCCGAGAGATGGCATCAACGGCGCGTATCGAGGTCATGTTTAGTTGTAGCATCTTTGGAAAGAACGCACACCACGTTTCAGCCATATTGGTTAATTTCTTAGTGTTTGGCATTCCTGAGAATCAAGGAAGTCGAGTGATAACGGACGAAAAAGAATTTCGTGTTGTGATTAAACATTACTTTACGAAAGGCAAAACGCCTCAGGGGACTAAAGAGAAACTTGTTAAATATTACGGTGACTCTGCACCTTAGATCAGAAGAGTTTATAAATGGTTTAAAAATTTTCGGAGTGGCCATGGTGCTGAACCTTCTGGACACCCTCTGGAGGTTACGACTCCAGAAATCATTGATAAATTCCATGATATGGTGATGGATGACAGAAGAGTTAAGGTGTGTGAGATTGCTAGTGCTGTGGGCATCTAGAATGAACGGGTACATAATATCTCGCATACACATTTGGACATGAGAAAGCTATCCGGAAGATGGGTTCCGCGATTGCTCACGCTTGATCAAAAACGGAATCGTGTGAAGTGTTGCAAGGATGGTTTGTAGCTGTTCAGGAAGAATCCGCAGGACTTTAAGCGTCGTTTCGCCACTGTGGATGAATCACGGATACATTATTATACTCCTGAGACCAAACAACAATCTAAACAATGGGTTACCAAGGGAGAATCTGCACCAAAAAAGGCGAAGAACATTCCTACGGCCGGAAAGGTTATGGCGACTGTCGTTTGCAATTCGTAAGGCATAATCCTCATCAACTACCTGGAAAAGGGTAAAACTATTACATGTGCATATTATTCATTGTTACTGGATCGTTTGAAAACCGAGCTCCAAGAAAAACGCCGGCGATTGGATCGCAAAAAGTCCTTTCCCATCACGACAGTGCACCAGCACACACCTCAGCAGGTGTGGTGGCAAAATTAATGGAAACAGGATTGTAACTCGTTTCACATCCCCCCCCTATTCTCCAGACTTGGCTCCTTCGGATTACTATTCCTTTCCCAATTTGAAGAAACGGTTGGAGGGACAAAGATTTTATTCGAACGAGGAGTTGATTGCAGCAACTAATAGCTATTTTGCAGACTTAGAGAATTCCTGTTATTCGGAAGGGATCAACAAATTAGAACAGTGTTGGACGAAGTGTATATGTCTGAAAGGAGGCTATGTCAAAAAATAAAACAAGGTTTACCCCAAACACGTAAGTAGTTTTTATTTTTGCACAGACTTCTCAAACGGCCCTCGTACGTTGTAATATGCAACTCAAATGTCGAGGAAGACTGTGCAGGACGAACGCCACCAAGATGTCACTCGTTAATATTGCGTGGTTATGATACGTATTGCTTCCTTTCTTAAACCACTGTGGGTGCTTGACAGTAAGTTACTGTGTTGAAACGCCGTACCCGTCGGCTTTTAACTGATCATTGCTGTGTAACTAGTCAATATTATGACGTTCACTCAGTGTCGTAGACGTAGTTACCAATTCGGAATTGCATTTACCAACAGAATAACTGCTCTAGCCATCCGTCTAGAAATATCTAACAGATGGGTAGGTGGGCGAGATCAGGATCGAACCTGAGCAGGAGAAGAACGGCCGTCGGTCTGGTACGCCGGCAAGTTTGAGTGCGAGTTTTGGACAGTTTTCCAAGCTCTTAGAGGCAACTGATGTGCTGATACTCAGTTTCCGCCTCATAAAATCCCGGAAACAGTTCAAATGCAGTAACACACAGAACAAAGTTTATACGATTCGCAGACAGATGGAACACACGAGTTCCTTCCGTTAGCTTACCTGTGGGCTGTGACGACAAACAAAGTTAAAATAATATAAAACTTTCTAAATAAACGCTAGGAAAGAGAGAGAGGATCCTGCAATATCTATGAAGGAACTGGAATAATCTATTTCAGAGGATTATTACGAACACAGACCAATATTAAAAATTTATATAGCTGGATCTTACGTGCGTCGATATATAATTTTATCTTCAACCTTTATAGTTAGACAGGGGTCGTGCATAAGGTCCCCTAGTACAGCGCAATGATGTGCTGAATTTCGCTGTGTGCAGTCGTACGTAGAGTGATTAGCAGTCACATGAGAACAAGTGCTATCCGCATCGGCTATTTTATAATTGCTTGAAACTCAGTAACCTTAATCCACACCTTCATACACACTCCCAAACCACTGTTAGGTGTGTTGCGGATGGTACTTTGTGCCGCTGCCAAACGTGTTCCACTCGCAAATCGAGTGAAGGACCAACGACTGTCTATACGCCTCCGTATGAGCCCTATTTTCTCTTATCTTAGTGGTTATTATGCAAAACGTACGTTGGCAGCCGTAGAATCGTTCTGCAGTCAGTTTCAAATGCCGGCTCTATAAATATTCTCAATACTGTTCCTCGAAGAGAATGCCGCCTTCCCTGTATTGACTCCAATTTGAGTTTCCGGAACATCGAGTAACACTCACGTGTTGGTCGAACCTCCCGGAAACAAATCTAACAGACCATCTCTGAGTGCTTCGATGTCTTCCTTTAATCTGACCGGGGAGGGGGGTGGGGAGATCCCAAACAAGCGAGCAGTACTAAGAATTGGAGAAAGGCTCACGCGTCTCCTTTGCTAATGAACAACACTTTCAGAAAATTCTCCTAGAAATCTGAAGTCGACCATTCGCCTTTCTCACTACAATCTTTAAGTGTTTGTTCCATTTCGTGTCGCTTTGAAATGTTACGCCAAGATATTTAATGGACGTGACTGCCTAACGCAGCTCACTATTAATGCTGTAGTCGAATTTAACGGGATTGGTTTTCCTACTCATCTGCATTCAAAAAAATGGTTCAAATGGCTCTGAGCACTATGCGACTTAACTTCTGAGGTCATCAGTCGCCTAGAACTTAGAACTAATTAAACCTAACTAACCTAAGGACATCACACACATCCATGCCTGAGGCAGGATTCGAACCCGCGACCGTAGCGGTCGCTCGGTTCCAGACTGTAGCGCCTAGAACCGCACGGCCACTCCGGCCGGCTGTGTGATGTCCTTAGGTTAGTTAGGTTTAAGTAGTTATAAGTTCTAGGAGACTGATGACCACAGCAGTTAAGTCCCATAGTGCTCAGAGCCATTTTTTCTTTCTCTTAAAATTTGTAGTTTGTTATAAATCTAGATTGCGGTACGAATGGTGAACTCCTGGGAGACAGGCGCCTAGTGCTTCCGCCGGAAGCGAACACGCCGGACGCCGCGGGCCTTAAAGGAATTTTCCAGGAATTTCCAGGCGCTCTGGCGCCAGTTTAGCGACTTCCGCTGAGAGCGCTCCGCCCACGGCAGACAAGTTCTGCTCCGACAATAGACAGTAAATGAGAAGCGAACAAGTGACGGTACGTAGCGGGGTCTGCGAATGTGAGGGCGGAGTGCAGACGCGGTTACCAGTAAAATATCTTTCTCCACGGCTGAGTAGGATACCTCTTGACCCAGTTCTAGCGCATATTCGACTGGTTTTCTATAGCTCTCGCACTTGTACAGACTCTCCTTTGTGAAACACACTGAAAGTATGTGATCCAGATTCACTGCTCCACACACTAAATTCATTTTATATGACTTCACGCAATACATATGAGGGTGTAAATAAGGGTAGGAGCAATACATCAGTACTGTAATTGTGTTTTTATTGTTGTTGTTGTTGTGGTCTTCAGTCCTGAGACTGGTTTGATGCAGCTCTCCATGCTACTCTATCCTGTGCAAGCTTCTTCATCTCCCAGTACCTACTGCAACCTACATCTTTCTGAATCTGCTTAGTGTATTCATCTCTTGGTCTCCCCCTACGATTTTTACCCTCCACGCTGCCCTCCAATACTAAATTGGTGATCCCTTGATGCCTCAGAACATGTCCTACCAACCGATCCCTTCTTCTGGTCAAGTTGTGCCACAAACTTCTCTTCTCCCCAATCCTATTCAATACTTCCTCATTAGTTATGTGATCTACCCATCTAATCTTCAGTATTCTTCTGTAGCACCACATTTCGAAAGCTTCTATTCTCTTCTTGTCCAAACTATTTACCGTCCATGTTTTGCTTCCATACATGGCTACACTCCATACAAATACTTTCAGAAATGACTTCCTAATACTTAAATCTATACTCGATGTTAACAAATTTCTCTTCTTCAGAAACGCTTTCCTTGCCATTGCCAGTCTACATTTTATATCCTCTCTACTTCGACCATCATCAGTTATTTTGCTCCCCAAATAGCAAAACTCCTTTACTACTTTAAGTGTCTCATTTCCTAATCTAATACCCTCAGCATCACCCGACTTAATTCGACTACATTCCATTATCCTCGTTTTGCTTTTGTTGATGTTCATCTTATATCCTCCCTTCAAGACACTATCCATTCCGTTCAACTGCTCTTCCAAGTCCTTTGCTGTCTCTGACAGAATTACAATGTCATCGGCGAACCTCAACGTTTTTATTTCTTCTCCATGGATTTTAATACCTACTCCGAATTTTTCTTTTGTTTCCTTTACTGCTTGCTCAATATACAGATTGAATAACATCGGGGAGAGGCTACAGCCCTGTCTTACTCCCTTCCCAACCACTGCTTCTCTTTCATGCCCCTCAACTCTTATAACTGCCATCTGGTTTCTATACAAATTGTAAATAGCCTTTCGCTCCCTGTATTTTACCCCTGCCACCTTTAGAATTTGAAAGAGAGTATTCCAGTCAACATTGTCAAAAGCTTTCTCTAAGTCTACAAATGCTAGAAATGTAGGTTTGCCTTTCCTTAATCTTTCTTCTAAGATAAGTCGTAGGGTCAGTATTGCCTCACGTGTTCCAGTATTTCTACGGAATCCAAACTGATCTTCCCCGAGGTCGGCTTCTACTAGTTTTTCCATTCGTCTGTAAAGAATTCGTGTTAGTATTTTGCAGCTGTGGCTTATTAAACTGATTGTTCGGTAATTTTCACATCTGTCCACACCTGCTTTCTTTGGGATTGGAATGATTATATTCATCTTGAAGTCTGAGGGTATTTCGCCTGTTTCATACATCTTGTTCACCAGATGGTAGAGTTTTGTCAGGACTGGCTCTCCCAAGGCCGTCAGTAGTTCCAATGGAATGTTGTCTACTCCAGGGGCCTTGTTTCGACTCAGGTCTTTCAGTGCTCTGTCAAACTCTTCACGCAGTATCGTATCTCCCATTTCATCTTCATCTACATCCTCTCACATTTCCATAATATTGTCCTCAAGTGCATCGCCCTTGTATAGACCCTCTATATACTCCTTCCACCTTTCTGCTTTCCCTTCTTTGCTTAGAACTGGGTTTCCATCTGAGCTCTTGATGTTCATACAAGTGGTTCTCTTATCTCCAAAGGTCTCTTTAATTTTCCTGTAGGCAGTATCTATCTTACCCCTAGTGAGATAAGCCTCCACATCCTTACATTTGTCCTCTAGCCATGCCTGCTTAGCCATTTTGCACTTCCTGTCGATCTCATTTTTGAGACGTTTGTATTCCTTTTTGCCTGCTTCACTTACTGCATTTTTATATTTTCTCCTTTCATCAATTAAATTCAATATTTCTTCTGTTACCCAAGGATTCCTACTAGCCCTCTTCTTTTTACCTACTTGATCCTCTGCTGCCTTCATTACTTCATCCCTCAAAGCTACCCATTCTTCTTCTACTGTATTTCTTTCCCCCATTCCTGTCAATTGTTCCCTTATGCTCTCCCTGAAACTCTCTACAACCTCTGGTTCTTTCAGTTTATCCAGGTCCCATCTCCTTAAATTCCCACCTTTTTGCAGTTTCTTCAGTTTTAATCTACAGGTCATAACCAATAAATTGTGGTCAGAGTCCACATCTGCCCCTGGAAATGTCTTACAATTTAAAACTTGGTTCCTAAATCTCTGTCTTACCATTATATAATCTATCTGATACCTTCTAGTATCTCCAGGGTTCTTCCATGTATACAACCTTCTATCATGATTCTTAAACCAAGTGTTAGCTATGATTATGTTGTGCTCTGTGCAAAATTCTACCAGGCGGCTTCCTCTTTCATTTCTTAGCCCCAATCCATATTCACCTACTACGTTTCCTTCTCTCCCTTTTCCTACACTCGAATTCCAGTCACCCATGACTATTAAATTTTCGTCTCCCTTCACTATCTGAATAATTTCTTTTATTTCATCATACATTTCTTCAATTTCTTCGTCATCTGCAGAGCTAGTTTGCATATAAACTTGTACTACTGTAGTAGGTGTGGGCTTCGTATCTATCTTGGCCACAGTAATGCGTTCACTATGCTGTTTGTAGTAGCTTACCCGCATTCCTATTTTCCTATTCATTATTAAACCTACTCCTCCATTACCCCTATTTGACTTTGTGTTTATAACCCTGTAGTCACCTGACCAGAAGTCTTGTTCCTCCTGCCACCGAACTTCACTAATTCCCACTATATCTAACTTTAACCTATCCATTTCCCTTTTTAAATTTTCTAACCTACCTGCCCGATTAAGGGATCTGACATTCCACGCTCCGATCCGTAGAACGCCAGTTTTCTTTCTCCTGATAACGACATCCTCTTGAGTAGTCCCCGCCCGGAGATCCGAATGGGGGACTATTTTACCTCCGGAATATTTTACCCAAGAGGACGCCATCATTATTTTATCATACAGTAAAGCTGCATGCCCTCGGGAAAAATTACGGCCGTAGTTTCCCCTTGCTTTCAGCCGTTCGCAGTACCAGCACAGCAAGGCCGTTTTGGTTATTGTTACAAGGCCAGATCAGCCAATCATCCAGACTGTTGCCCTTGCAACTACTGAAAAGGCTGCTGCCCCTCTTCAGGAACCACACGTTTGTCTGGCCTCTCAACAGATACCCCTCCGTTGTGGTTGTACCTATGGTACGGCTATCTGTATCGCTGAGGCACACGAGCCTCCCCACCAACGGCAAGGTCCATGGTTCATGGGGGGGGGGGGTGTTTTTATATGGTCTCGAAATCTAGATCACTGCGTCAGAAAAGTTGCATAAGAGCTACGCGTATCCAACTGAGGTGAAGTGCGAATGTAGGGGAAGCATTAGGCGCAGTAATCTCTCTGATAGGTTTCAGATATAGGAGACGACGAATCCAAGGCTTGTTATATGAATCAGTCGTCAGACATCGTTGCCAGATTTTGCTGAAGACCAACGTTGCAACTCAGATACAGAGATCAGTGTCAAAACTATCCGTCGCATAATAGGACTCCGGTTTCACTGTCAAGAAGTCATTGATCACAAACACTAATGCCCGACATCAATTACGGTGGTGCGATTAACGCCGTCATTGGAGTATGGAGCAGTGGGAGTCAGTTTCATGAAGTGACGAGTACAGAACTCATATGGTCGTGAGTGTACCTGGCAGCTATCGGGACTTCCATGAGCGTCCTGTGACAGTGAAATGCGGTGGAGGTTGGCAGCGGTATGTGGTTGTTCATATTGTAAGTTGGCTGTTGCGGTTTTTATGTTGGTAACGCCACGTGGTGCTCTGTATGAAAATCGATGACTGCGCTGTGTGCAGTCTGTGGCTGGTTGAACTCATTGTTGGAATATTCGCTAGTGTAGTGTTGGGCAGTTGGATGTGAATAGGGCGTAGCTTTTGGCATTTGGAGGTGAGCCGCCAGCAGTGGTGGATGTGGAGAGAGAGAAGCCAGAGTTTTGAGAAGTTACTGCTAAAAGCGGACGATCTGGACATATGTACGCCAGAGGAAGGTGTAAAGATGGATGTTATATATATATATATATATACACATATATATATATATATATATATATATATATATATATATATATATATATATATATATATATATGATTAATTTTGAACATTATTAAGGTAACTGCATTGTTTGTTCTCTATCAAAATCTTATATTTGCTAACTATACCTATCAGTAGTTAGTGCCTTCAGTAGTTAGAATCTTTTATTTAGCTGGCAGTATTGGCGCTCGTATATTGCAGTAGTTCGAGTAACGAAAATTTTTGACGGGTAAGTGGTTCTTGAAAGGTATAGGTTATTGTTAGTCAGGGCCATTCTTTTGTAGGGATTATGAAAAGACAGATTGCGTTGCGCTAAAAATATAGTGTTTCAGTTTAGTGATGATCAGAACAAGTAAATAGAGAACTGTCTGAGTCCGTTGAGTTTTGCTCAGCTGTTTGAAAATCAAATAACGTAGAAGTTAACCAGCACAATCATACTTAATTTTCAAAGGGGACGTTTCAATATGAAGGATTTAAGGCCCTGACCTTTACGTGTACTTGTTGGCAAAATGAAGGGAAGTATTTATGGCGGCAATGTACACAATAACATGTTTACACGAGCTTGCTGTAGCGACAGTTTTACATCAAATCCACTACCGGTAAAGAATTAGTTCACACAGGAAAACGACGTCGATTTTGATCCAATGACGGCATGTGCCAGCTGGAGGTAGTCGGTATACTGATAATGGTTTCATCGTCGCCTGCCAACAGAGAGCGAAGTGGCATAGCTACGAGACCGCCATCTTTGTCTACTCTTTAATGAGGAATGCTCACAGTCAGAATGACAGTGATGTACGAACACGTGAAGCAAGCAAGTAACCATGTCTCGGAGACAGACTCGTGTTTCCTATGCCAAATGAACGAGTTTTAACGGGATCAAATTGTGGACTTCCGAGTGGTGGGATTGTCCTTCCGGAGAATTGCCACACAAATTGGACGTGCTGTGCCAATTGTGCAACGATGCTGATATTAGTGACCACGTTAACATTCTCGGATCCGTAGATGTGGTTCTGGACGTCCAAGCAGCAGAGATGCTCGCCAGGATCGCCGTGTTGTAAGGGCAGCAGTGGCAGAACAGATAAGAGGGCTGGTGAGCACAGACGTGTCAACGCGAACTGTTGAGAGCCGGTTATTAGCAGTGGGACTACGGGCACGCACACCTGTAACCCTTCTTCCACTCGCGCCACAGCATCGACGAGCACGGCTCGACTGGTGCCTTTAGAGGATTACTTGAATCACTTAGCCCACCACGGCCTTCAGCGATGAAAGTAGATTCTGCCTGCACACAAGTGATGGTCGTTTGCACGAACGATGTAGACCTGGCGAACTCTGTCCTGTAGAGTGCATTCGTCCAAGACGCACTGGCCCCGCCCCAGGCATTGTGGCCTGGGGTGCAACAACCCTTTAGTGGCCAGTGGGAACTATAGTTCCCATTTATTTGTTTTCGCTATAAGTTCAGTGGTAATCCGTGTTCCCACTTCTAACTTGTGCTACCATCTCTGTTAGAGTGTGCCGGCCGGAGTGGCCGAGCGGTTAAAGGCGATACAGTCTGGAACCGCACGACCGCTACGGTCGCAGGTTCGAATCCTGCCTCGGGCATGGATGTGTGTGATGTCCTTAGGTTAGTTAGGTTTAAGTAGTTCTAAGTTCTAGGGGACTTATGACCACAGCAGTTGAGTCCCATAGTGCTCAGAGCCATTTTGTTAGAGTGTGCTAACTATGTGTAGATTGTCAACAGTTAGGCGAAAGCTGTTGTTTTTCTACCTTGTGAGTCAATCAATGCAGAAGCGCATTTCCCGCGTGAAAACGAGCCACTGTTTCGACCGCTACAGCGTTTTTTGGATACTTTCCTTTTGCGTGTGAAGTGACTTGTGTTGTATTTATCTATTTTTATATTTATGAGGGAGATAGTAATCGTGTATATTTGCTGGATTTGACTGAAAATTACAGAAATATTACAAGGTAAGTTAGTGGAAGCAGAAGTGAAGTATTCTGCCCATTGGCTGTGGCAGAGTATAATAAAATAATGGGAGGAGTGGATAGATTTGGTCAGCTGCGTGAACGGTATGCTGTAGTCCATCGTCCATGAAAGTGGTCGCACAAACTGTTTTTCTTTCTTGTGGATTTGGCAGTTGTCAATTCCTACGTTATGTGAAAGCTACAGAAGACAGAAGCAGACCAGCTAACATTTAGATTGCACTTGGAAAGGCAGCTTATCTCTGGCTTCTCAAGTCGTAAGAGAAGAGCAAGACATGTTCATTTTCAAACACATAGAAGAGGTGTTTCTGGAGTACGAGATGAAGTTTGTCTCGAGAAAGTTGGAACTCATTTCCCTAGAAAAGGTACAACAAACAGAAGATGCCGCCAATGTAGCACCAAGAGCAAAGAAAAGAGAACAAAAATAATGTGTAGCAACTGTCGTGTACCTTTGTGTGTAGCACCATGCTTCTCTAAGTTGCATAGTTCATCACTTTAGTGAACTCAAAGGACAGTATGAACTAATACTAATATAAATGTAATGTTTAACATGTTTTGCACTAAAAAATAAAGGAAATACATTGTTTTTAAAATTAGAAAGTGCAGTTACTCTAGAGTTCGGTGGGAACAATAGTTCCCACTAATTTTTTTTATACTTTCAAGATTTAAACTATGATTTTATGAACGGTTTCTCAGCCCAATAAAGTGTTCATAAAAAGTCTACAACTTCTGGAAATAATTTGGTCTCTAAAGGGATAAGCTACAACTCCCATTCACTTTTGGTGTTTCGGGACGGGACGCTAATCAGCGCGTGGTAGACCCGTTCTTTCGCCGTTCTTGCAACACGAAAGTGATGTGTTGTTCCAATAAGATAATGCCCCTCCACACACTACCCGAGAAACTCAACTTGCTCTGCAAGACGTGCAGCAACTTCATTGGCCAGTAGGATCTCTGGACTTGTCTCCAATCGAGCACTTGTGGGATATGATGGGACGAGAAGTGACTCGTGCGACTCGTCAGCCAATAAGTGTTACAGAGCTACACGAACAGGCTGAGTAGGCGTGGCATAACGTAACCCAGGACGGTATTCGCCATCTGTACGATCGACTGGATGCTAAAGTCAGCGCCTGCATTGCCGCCCATGGAGGCTACACCACATACTAGTGTGGGTGTTTCAGCATGAGTCGATACATGGTACCTCAGGACCGCTTGTGCTATTGATCTGTAAATGTAATCATTCCGTGTACTCCATATGCACTGTTCAACCATAAATCTTGATTGAATTGTAAGCGCCTAAATGGGGTGTAATAATTCTTTTCCGGCAATGTATTTTATGTCACATCAAAATAACGCTGCTTTTCACAATGCAAAACTATTGAAGTTCGAGGAAAATGCTCTGGATTTTGCGAAATCGTCTGCTTTATGCCCCTATATACAGGGTTGGTTTAAAGTCCAAGTGACATAAGCCGCCGCGTGGGTCGCCAAGCTGAGAGGTGCGTCGAAATTCAAATTTTGAATATAGTGCGTAGCAGAATTAGTATCGAAAACTTAGATGGGTGAGAGTGTACGAGGGAAAATAAGGCGGAGGGAGGGGGCGACAGTTGATAAATCACTTGTGAGGAAAAATGTTCTGGATCCTGTCCTGCCTATAAAACAGTTCTGCGACAAAACGGAATAATGACATAATTTTACACATGGCTGACAGCAGCGACCTAAAATAAGTTTTCAATTCATAAAGTGTACAGCCAATCGGTTGCATAAGTTTAATGTAAAAACCTCTACTAGATTTCTATTCCACTAAGGGTATCTTCTTCAGAATGTTTGTTTAGAATTTTAACATCTTGTAATTTGTCTGACTTCGTCCTGAAGAAGGTACCTTAGTGGTATCGAATCCTGACGAAGGTTTTTGCATTAAATTTATGCAATCTGTTGGTTGTATACTTTATATATTGAAAAGATCAGAGTAATGAATTACGTGTTAATTTCGGCCAAAACCCATGCAACAAATGTACAATATGCTTTGGAAAAATGGAAATCAGATTGCGCTGCAGTGTAGGAGAACTTTACTAAGGCGTTTAATGAAGTTTCAGATATGTAATAATATGTAAAATAGTCCTTTACCACCATTATTTACGTATCTGGCCATGAACAAAGAAGGGCGTCCGGAACTATTTGACCAGATAATGGGCGAATTACGTCCCTCAAGTATAACCGTGATGAGTGCGTGTAAGGTGTTACCTCACGTAGCCGTTTAGGATGAGAGGAATCAGAAGTAATAAGGCAGTGTTGAAGCCTGCTACCGCTCCCCAACGGGAATAATTCAACGATGATATTTTCTCAGTCTTCATGGAACATCTATGGAGACATCTGAAAATTTGTGCAAGTTGAAGCTTCGAATCCAATTCTCTTGTTTTTCGCAAACAGCAGCCTTAGCTCTACACCGAATCAAATTTTCAATGTTAGTTTCACGGTCTGAAACATGTTTTCAGCTGTCTAAGTACCTGAATAATATCGTGGTCCGTCAAGGGAGTTCAATGAAGACTATTGTGAACAAATACACTGTCAACCCTTCTTAAGCTACCCAAGTCGACCGTTGGTGATGTGGTTGTGAAATGGAAACGCGAATGAATAAACACAGATAAACCAATACTAAGGACACCTAATGCACTGACTGATAGGGACCGTGGAGCAATGTGGTGGATGTTGGAAGAATTACTTGAAATCAGCGGAAGAAATCACTCGTGAGCTCAAAAGTGCTACCGCAAAATTGCATTTCTGTAGCTAATGCTAAGCGAAGCATGGGGTGGCGTGAAGAGCGATGTCACTGGACAGCGGATGACATGACTCGAGTGATCTGGAGATGAATCAGACTACACTCTGTGGCAATCCGAAGTAAGGGATCAGGTATTGCGAATGCCTGGAGAAAGTTACCTACAGCCACGTGTACGGTCAACAGCGTAGTACGGAGGCGGTGATGTTAACGTATGGTGATACGTTCCGTGGTTACACTTAAGAAAACGCTAAATGAGGAAAAGTATGAAGACACAGTACAGCATTGTGTTCTGCATTCAGTAGAGGAACAGTTAAGAGCGATGATTGTTTGTTTCAGGGTGACAATGCAGCTCGTTATAAAGTAGCGTCTGTGAAGCATTAGTTTGTGGCCAACAATAGTCCAGATCTGAACCCAACGGGACATCTTTGGGACGAGTCAGAACATCGACTTCGTCCCAGACCCCACTGGCCAAAGTCACTACCTTCTCTGGTCTCGATTCTTGAGTAAAAACTGTCATTCCACCACTGACTTTCAGACACGTCATACAGAGCGTTTCCAGCAGAGTTCTAGACGTCATAAGGACGTAGGCAGACCCCATATTAAAGTCCACCGATAGGTGCCGAGACAAGTTTGATCAGATAGTGTACATGGTACAGTGTTACGGTAAGTACAGTACAGGTGCTAAGAAAACCACTTGTAGGACTCAGTTTCTGTAACATTTAAATGTTATCACCAAAATTGGCCTTGTGGGTAGTTGGTGGTCAGTTTGCGTGGGGATGGTGGAAATGCTCTGCAACAATGTGAGCAGTCCTCTCTTCTGGTATCAGAACGATCTCAGTGCTTTCGGCTTGTGTGAACGCCATCAAAATACACGCCATCTACGTGGAAGAAACATTAGCTATAATTCGAGAATGAATAAAACTATGCTCAGATGAAAGGCACCATTGTTTTTCTCGTGTAACTCACTAACTAATATGCCACACAAGTCTCTTTTCATTTCAGAAGAAAGATTTGTATCGAAGAGTGCGGCGTGCAAAACGGCCACTGTGTTGGTAACACAGCCTCACAAGTTTTTCACCTCTTCCATCTCATACTACATTAGTTTATGTTTGTGTTTATACGCCTGTTTTCGTTTCAGAAGTTTGGTTCCACACCTATCGAGTGCCCTGCACAGTACTGCACCTTCTACTGGACCTATATTTACGGGATTTGTAGGATTTGACAGATGGCATAGCAGGAATTCAGAGGCACGCAGGTAGGACTGTGACAGGCTGGCGAAGCCCATATGAGAATGTAACAGAAATGCGCGGCGAAATTAAATAGAAACCGCTGGATGAAAGCGAAACACAGTCGGTTAAATTTAAAGAAAGTTTACTCGAAGTAGACGTTGCCAACAGGCTTACTGCCTCTATTGCATACCTTGCACAGACATCCTCAGATTATGGTGTGAGAGAAATTGGCGCCTATGGGAGGGGGGGGGGTGTACAGGTAGTCAGTTTCGGCTCTGTCTGCGGGAGAGTGGAACTGGAGAAGGAACTGACATGAAGTACTTGTATTTTCCATTGTAGACTGTCTGCAACTGTATGGTTCATATGCAGGTGTGGAGCTAGATGTAGATAATCTGATCAAAAGTACTTGGACATGCATTACTGAACATTAATATGGAGGTGTGTCCATACTTTGCACTTAAAATGCCTTCAGCTCTGCTGGGAACAATTTCAGTAAGGTTCTGAATGTCTGTGGAGGAATGCCTGCCAGTTCTTAGTGAAGAGCCGGAACCAGAGAAGGTAGTAACTCAGTCACTGGGGTCTGAAGCGAAGTCGACGAAATAACTGATCCCAAAGGTGTTCCTTTGCGTTGAGGCCAGGATTCGCCGTAGGCCAGTCCATTTTAGGAATGCTATTGTGTGCGTTGTCATGATACAATCATCGTCTCCGAGCTGTTCCTCCGATACACACGGTACCCAACGCTGTAAATGTGTTCATAACGTTCCGCATTTGGCGTTTTATTAAGCACAGTGAGGGGGGCGCACCCCAACCACGAAAAAATTTCCGTTTTGTAATACCATCTCCTAATTACTACACTGTTGCCACTACACACAATGGCAGGTAACGTTCCCCAGGCATTTCTCCAAACCCTTTTGTCGAATTGTCATAGGGCACAGTGTGACTCAGTACTACAGGCCTCTCTTTACACTACGTAAAGCATTACTTAGCAATTACTAAAGGAATGTGTCGCTTATGAAGAGCAACTCGATCATTGTACCCCATTTTTTTTAACTCTCGACTCAGTCATCGTAGTGACTGGACTGCCGATAGCATTTTGGAGCTCGTGAGTGATTCCTTCCGCTGATTTCATTGTTCGTCAGGATAGAAGTCAGGAGCGGAGGGCGTTGTAAAATGACAATTAATTGAGTGGAATGGACCCAATTTATTCTGGTAATGATGGTACAGGGGTGCCTACATAGGGCTGAGCAGCCCCAAGAGGGGTTGCCGTCTGTTCATCAGTGAGGCAGAGGCTAGAGGAGCGACTACTCGGGGCCGAGGTCAGAAGCTAAGAGAGCGCGGAGCTGTTTCCAAGCCGCCCTCGCCGCTCCCGGCCGCGTCCCCATGTGATCACACGATTAGTCTCTGATTGGAGGGTTGATTCCGCCAACGCGCCTTGCTAGTAGCGTACCCCCGTCAGCGCAACCAACCCGTGGGACTTGAGTCTAACCGAGGAGCACGTGGCAGGAATGTGCCGACCATGGTCTTCCGGCCAGCACCTTCCACCACAGTATGCTTAAGCCGGCTACGCCGAACATTGTGCATTGAAAATTTACTTAATAAAATTTTGTCGGCAATGATCCCTCTTGGGGGGTCTCATCCCTGCACATCATGATACTTTTTACAACAATCCATCCCTGCGATACTCGACGGTTTCTGTACATCACTACATGAACTTAACCTGGTCATGGTTTAGCTGTAGCTGTTCCTTCACCTTTCTACTTCACAGTCACATCACCAACAGTAGACTTTGGCACTTTTGGAAGGGTCAAAACGTCCCTAAAGATTTGTTAGTCAGGAGACACCCAATGACATCACCGATTTCTCCTGATCAATCCATTCCGCTGTTACTGCTTCTGTCCTGATTACACAGTATTTCCAGCGGCCTTTAAACTGATGCCCCCCCCCCCTCTCGTGAAATAGTCAATTCTGCATTACGTAAGAGTGACCGGATACTTTTGGTCAGTTCAACCTGACCTAGATTATCCCTTGGTATACAGGTCACCATGCCGAGAAAGTGCTGATTCAGTGATCGGGTGATAATTTCTAGAAGCACCTCGCGGCCCGTAACGGCACGAACCTACTCCCTTCGTGGAACCGTGCTGTTCAAGAGAGTGAGGACGGCAGAGCAGTGTGGCAGCTGTTGGCGGGATGAGAGTCGGTCGCCTGTCGATATGCCGACCACTCCTCCAGCCGGCAGGCGCAGCGGTGCGAGCGGCATATGGCCAGCGGCGTGATAAGATAGGCGAGCCGATTAGCGTATTAGCCGTTAATATGCGCGGCCGGGCCGGTGGAGCACGCGACAGGCTCATGGTGCAATTTGCACCAGCCCGCTGCCCGGCACTTCGCACGACAGCTAATCACAGCGCTAGAACAGTCACGAGGCGCACAGATTCAATTCAGCTCGTCACTTCTCGATATCTGCAGTTCACTCTATACCATGAGGCTTTGGTATTGCAGCCGGATGAGTCGACATTTATCCATGGTAATTCGGCTGATAGACATTCAGTCATCTTCAGGTAAGTTACGGTTTAGGAGGCTGGTCCACGTCGGTAAGTTTGTACCGAGAAAGGGCGCGCAGGCGTCTGCACAGCAATGATACTGCATGCAGCCCTCTGCCGAATAGCCAGCCTTGGAGTTAAAATGCAGGTGTTAACACAGCAAAATTAAGTATTCCTAGACGCAGCGGATGGTTACAATTGAAGTGAAGTTACTCACGAGGTCCAGTGTGGGCTGTAATTGTCATATGGCAGCGAAACTTGGTAGATACGCTGTCCCGAGCGACAGGAAAAAAGCGCAGGTGACGCCTGTATATAAGAAGGGTAGAAGGACGGATCCTCAAAATTACAGACCAATATTCTTAACACCGGTTTGTTGCAGGATTCTCGAACATATTCTCAGTTCGAATATAATGAATTTCCTTGAGACAGAAAAGTTGCTGTCCATGCAAAATGGTTCAAATGGCTCTGAGCACTATGGGACTCAACTGCTGTGGTCATAAGTCCCCTAGAACTTAGAACTACTTGAACCTAACTAACCTAAGGACAGTACACAACACCCAGCCATCACGAGGCAGAGAAAATCCCTGACCCCGCCGGGAATCGAACCCGGGAACCCGGGCGTGGGAAGCGAGAACGCTACTGCACGACCACGAGATGCGGGCACTGTCCATGCATCAGCACGGCTTTATAAAGCATCGCTCCTGTGAAACGCAACTCGCCCTTTTTTCGCATGATATCTTGCGAACCATGGATGAAGGGTATCAGACGGATGCCATATTCCTTGACTTCCGGAAAGCGTTTGACTCGGTGCCCCAGTACAGACATTCAGACACCTTACTGAAATTGTTCCCAGCAGAGTTGAAGGCATTTTAAGTGCAAAGTATGTACACACCTCCATATTAATGTTCACTAATGCATGTCCAAGTACTTTTGATCAGATTATCTACATCTAGCTCCACACATGCATATGAACCATACAGTTGCAGACAGTCTACAATGGAAAATACAAGTACTTCATGTCAGTTCCTTCTCCAGTTCCACTCTCCCGCAGACAGAGCCGAAACCGACTACCTGTACACCCCCCACCCCTCACCCCTCCCATAGGCCCCAATTTCTCTCACACCATAATCTGAGGATGTCTGTGCAAGGTATGCAATAGAGGCAGTAAGCCTGTTGGCACCGTCTACTTCGAGTAAACTTTCTTTAAATTTAACCGACTGTGTTTCGCTTTCATCCAGCGGTTTCTATTTAATTTCGCCGCGCATTTCTGTTACATTCTCATATGGGCTTCGCCAGCCTGTCACAGCCCTACCTGCGTGCCTCTGAATTCCTGCTATGCCATCTGTCAAATCCTACAAATCCCGTAAATATAGGTCCAGTAGAAGGTGCAGTACTCCTATCTAAGGTACGAGCATATGGGATTGGTTCCCAAGTATGTGAGTGGCTCGAAGACCTCTTTAGGAATAGAACCCAGTACGTTGTCCTCGATGGTGAGTGTTCATTGGAGGTGAGGGTATCATCTGGAGTGCCCCAGGGAAGTGTGCTAGGTCCACTGTTGTTTTCTATCTACATAAATGATCTTTTGGATAGGGTGGATAACAATGTGCGGCTGTTTGCTGATGATGCTGTGGTGTACGGGAAGGTGTCGTCGTTGAGTGACTGTAGGAGGATACAAGATGACTTGGACAGGATTTGTGATTGGTGTAAATAATGGCAGCTAACTCTAAATATAGATAAATGTAAATTAATGCAGATGAATAGGAAAAAGAATCCCGTAATGTTTGAATACTCCATTAGTAGTGTAGCGCTTGACACAGACACGTCGATTAAATATTTGGGCGTAACATCGCAGAATGATATGAAGTGGGACAAGCATGTAATGGCAGTTGTGGGGAAGGTGGATAGTAGTCTTCGGTTCATTGGTAGAATTTTGGGAAGATGTGGTTCATCTGTAAAGGAGACCTATTCTTGAGTACTTTTCGAGCATTTCGGATCACTATCAGGTCCGACTGAGGGAGGACATAGAAGCAATTCAGAGGCGGACTGCTAGATTTGTTACTGGTAGGTTTGATCATCATGCGAGTGTTACGGAAATGCTTCAGGAACTCGAGTGGGAGTCTCTAGAGGAAAGGAGGAGTTCTTTTCGTGAATCGCTACTGAGGAAACTTAAAGAACCAGCACTTGAGGCTGACTGTAGTACAATTTCACTGCCGCCAACTTACATTTCGCGGAAAGACCACAAAGATAAGATAAGAGAGATTAGTGCTCGTACAGAGGCATATAGGCAGTCATTTTTCCCTCGTTCTGTTTGGTAGTGGAACAGGGAGAGAAGATGCTAGTTGTGGTACGAGGTACCCTCCTCCACGCACCGTATGGTGGATTGCGGAGTATGGATGCAGATGTAGATATGCTAAAGCATTAATGTGACTAGGATTTACGCTGGAAAATAATGTTTTCGAATTTTGACCACCAGATGCAGATCTGGCGCTCGACAGCATCTAGTAGATGTATCTGGTGTTCGCATTGCAAAAATTGTGGAAGCAGTGGTTGATAATGAAATCAAAGTTACGCTTTTCTCAGTGATTTGACATTTTCTACCCATGTCCTATTCTTAACGTATTACATATGGAAACATTGCTATTCGTCTTTCTCGCATTCAGAGCGCCAGATTTGCACCTGGTTCTACAGGAACACATTAGAAATCTACCAAGTGCAAGTGACTGTTAATAATAAAATCAACGTTATGCCTTACTCACTTGCTTGACCTTTTCTGCCCATGTCCCGTTCCCAATCTATTACATATGAAATCAATTGTATAGGCCTACGTCTCTCTTGCATTCACAGCGCCAGTTTCGCACCTAGTAGTCAAAACTGGAACTAATTTTTTCCAGCGTAAATCAGTCCTGCAGTAACACATTAGAAAGTCTACCAAGTTTCGCTGCCATGTGATAATTACAGCCCACACTGGACCTCTGTCAGTAGGTGCATTTTAATTACAACCAAGAAGGATAATTAGCTGTAAAATGAAGGCATAAAGAAATCACCACGTTCCACGCCTTATCCAGTCGAAATCCATCATCATAGCTAATAAGATTTTCAGCCAAACATTTTTTCACCGATTTTTTAATAATTGAAGCCCAGAAGAATCTCGTCAAGATTTCCGTGTCAGAATAATCCATAAAGTATCCTATGCAGATACACTGCTTGGCTGTGGCTGACTTATTGGGTTGCGAAAGGTAAGTTTGGTGATCGTGTTCCACGCAACTTTCACCTATTATGTATGTGGTCTAACCAGTGTACGTTTTGTCACACTGACACGGTCTTCTGTATGCTACATCATTCCGCAAACCCTGATCATCCTTTACCGGACAGAGAAGAGCACAACTTTTTGTAGATGTCTGGAAGATTATTTTAACATAATTTCACGTTAGTACTCTGCCCAATGTAGATGAAATGTTGCCAATATGTGTGTGAAACGCACAGTACGCGAAAAGTGTGTGGAACACGGTCGCAACATTCGCCTTTCAGAATCCAGAAAGTTAGCCATAGTCGAACATTGTACCCCGACAGGATATTCCACTGATTATTCTGCCGCGGAAATCTTGACCACGACGTGAGTCTTCTGGGATTCAGTTATTAAGGAATCTGTGGTGGAAATATGTTTCGCGGATTTCAACTAAGGCGTGGCAGCCGGTGATCTCTTTAATATCTTCCGAAAGAAAGTATTGTACGCCTAAACACCTGTCTATCGACATTATGCTGAATTTAACTCCGTGGGCGTACATGCAATATCTACCCTGCGCATGTGCCTGCGTGTTACAGATGGAGCAATATTCGGAATGGGCGCTAAATTCGACATAAGACTAAATTCGACAGAAGACGCTATTGCAGCGGAAACCTATGCGCATGCGCCTGTAAATTTTCGACATAAACTTAGCGACATGGGCCACTAATCTCCAGTGTAAAACACTCACCTGAAGATGGCTGAGTCGTGATCAGCCCAAATACCGTGGCACGATGTCAGCCTTATCCGGCTACAATCACAACACCTCATGGACTACTGCTTACTGTTCAAATGTGTGTGAAATCTTATGGGACTTAACTGCCAAGGTCATCAGTCCCTAAGCTTACGCACTACGTAACCTAAATTATCCTAAGGACAAACACACACACCCATGCCCGAGGGAGGACTCGAATCTCCGCCGGGACCAGCCGCACAGTCCATGATTGCAGCGCCTTAGACCGCTCGGCTTATCCCGCGCGGCTACTGCTTACTCCAGGAAAACGTGAAGAATCACACCTGCTTACGTTGGGACGCATTATTATGAGACTTCTTAGAAATGACGTTTACAGCGACCGACTCCTGAAGTTCCTCAGGCAACGTGCCGTGGCACAGTAGATACAAAGGATGTTCAAAAAGTTTTGCAGAGTCGTTTCTAATTGTTTATTTTATGCAGAAGGAGAATGAAATTTTTTTTGAACATACTTGGAACATTTAGCTATAGGTTGGTGTATAAAAGTATTTCCTTTTATTTACAGGTGAGCCGCTATGGACCGTAAACTAGATGTCAGTTTGCGACAACGGTCGTTGATGGAGTTCCTCTTCAAGACCGGCGATGACTCTGCCACATCGATTCACAGGAAGTTGCTCCCTGTTTATGGGGAGGACCCAGTGGATCGCAGCAGAGGTTTAAAGAAGGTGATTTCTATCTACTGGACAATCCACGATGCAGTAGACCATCGACGGCAGTGAGTGATGTGAATGAGACCATTGATCAAATCATCCAAAATGACAGATGTGTGACGACACGACAGCTTTGTCTTTGGGTAGTATGGTATCACTGCTCCAGTCACTAGGGTACAGAAAAATCTGTGCACTTTGGGTGCCTAGATTATTGACAAGAGAAATGAAAACTGCGAGGAAGAATGTGTGCGAGGGCCTCATGAAGACCTTTACTGAAGAGTGGAAACAGTGTTTTGATGGCGTCATTCAAAAAATGGTTCAAATGGCTCTAAGCGCTATGGGATTTAACAACTGAGGTCATCAGTCCCCTGGACGTAGAACTAAGTAAACCTAACTAACCTAAGAACATCACACACATCCATGCCCGAGGCAGGATTCGAGCCTGCGACAGTAGCAGCAGCGCGGTTCCGGACTGAAGCGCCTAGAACCGCTCGGCCACAGCGGCGGCCTGATTGCGTCATTACCCAGGATGAAACAAGGTTCATTCTGTCTGAACCTGAGAGCAAAACCCAATCCATGGAGTGGCGTCATCCGGATTCCCCTTGGAAGAAGAAACCAAGGCTGTCATGAACAGCAGGCCGAAAGGTGATGGCCTCCTTCTTCTGGGATCAGGGAGGTGTCATTTTCATTGACTTTTTGTAACCTGGGTCCACAATTAACCGGGACCATTACTGTTTGTCATTGGACAAGCTGCGACCTGCCATCAAGACCCACAGACCAGAACTTCAGGGTCAGCTCATCAGACTACACCATGAAAATGCCAAACCCCATACAGCCCTTATGACGCAGGAGAAAATCAGGAAAATGGGTTGGAAAATTGTTCCTCATCCTCCCTACAGTCCGGACTTAGATCCGACTGAATTTTACCTCTTTGGTCGTCTGAAGGCCCACCTGCGCAGTAAAACATTTGATAGTGAGAAAGACCTTATTTCCTGTGTCAAGTGATGGTGTAAAAGTCAATCCTCAGAATTTTACCAAAGTGCATTTACATCATGGTTCAAATGGCTTTGAGCACTATGGGACTTAACTTCTGAGGTCATCTGTCCCCTAGAACTTAGAACTACTGAAACCAGGGCTTCCCAGCGTGTGGTCCGCGGACCCCTTAGGGGTCCGCCGGGTCTTCCTAGGGGGTCCGCGGCCACCCTTCACCAAATCGTGTAAAATAATGAGTAAAATTATTGAATAAAAATGTGAAAATCAAATTCATCACTTTTTTTTCGTGTGAAAAACATTTGTACTTTTACTTCAGGTCGTATTCCCAAGCAGCCTTTGCAGTTCCTAAGTGAGAACGCATACACAGTTTAGTGCCGGAGTATGCGGTGTAGTGGGACGCGAAATTGAAGCGTCACCCATCCACCAGTGTCAGCCCAGTTTGCAGGTGACTATAAGTTTAATTTAGTTTGTTTATATATTTTTCTTATTATTGGTAATAGATGTGAATTATCTAAAAGTTTTGTATTTTTTTATGTGTTTCATGTACGGAGAGGGCGGCGCAACGAACGGAGACAGCATCTTCGTTGCCGCGACCAGAGAGGAAACTGCTGGCCGCTATACGTCGCGGGTCGACAGCCGAGGAGCAACAGAAGATCCTGGAACCGAGTTGTTGCGTCGTGCTTCTAAAAATTGAAAATGAAATTTTATACTCTTTTTGTACAACAATGACGTCATATAGAGCTTAATCTTGTTGAAAAGTCAGTCCTACTTTGTTAACCGTCAAGTTCACATATGTATGTACGAAGCTAATAAATTAGTGGAGGTTACTAAAGTTGAAACACGTGTCTTGAAGATTTATTTATGAAGAATTATGTGAACGGATTAATAATATATTTGACAAGATTAGTGATTCTTACGGCGTTCATCGAAACTTTGAATCTCAAAAGTTTATTTAATGTGTGATTTTGATATCGATTAGATCAAGATAACGTGTGTTGATATAATTTCTGAGGAGAAAACAAACGAAATTTAAATTGAAAGAGTTTACGCAAACCAATTGGCCCAAGTGACGAAATTCTTTGCTTACGACTCAACTGATGTTTTACAGTTTCGTTCAAGAACCATTCTGTGACAATTTAAAAAGAATATAAATCATTTTGAAGTGGGTTGTAACTGACGTAGGTGACGAAGTCTGCACATGGTCATATGATAAACGAAATTAATTCCTAAACAAAACCTATACGTCGTTACACTACAGCGGCTGCTCTGATCGGCTGTTTCGCAACAATACGGGGGTCGTTTGTGCGCCGGCTTATGGCGGTAGATGCGCTGAAACCTTTTATGCATGCGCGGAGCGAGCTTTGTCCACCATTCACAGCGCTCGCTGGCACGTATGCGGCCCCAGGCTTCATTAAATGTTAAACTTGATACTTCGGGTGGGGGGAGGGGATGGAAGGGGGGTCATTGGGAACATGGAACTTCCTTCAAAAGGCTTTCAGTTCCCACGGGTTTCGATCTGAAATTTAAAGTTACTGTGCTCTTGACTGACTAGAGGTCCGCCATCGATTTTCGACTGAAGAAGGGGTCCACCAGCTGAAAACATTGGGAAGCCCTGACTTAAACCTAACTAACCTAAGGACATCACACACATCCATGCCCGAGGCAGGGTTCGAACCTGCGACCGTAGCGGGTGCGCAGTTCCAGACTGTAGCGCCTAGAACCGCTCGGCCACGCGGACGGCTGCATTTACATCATGGAAAAAACGTTGAGCCAGATACGTCACAGCTGATGGAGGCTACATTGAGTAGGCTCAATGTGTAGCTAAATGTTCCAAGTATGTTCACAAAAAATTTCCATCTCCTCCTGAAAAAAATAAAAGAAAGAGACGACTGTGCAAAACTTTTTGAACGCCCTTTGTATATCAGAAAATAGTGTAACTGGACGTATGTGGCTCACTGCTGCTATGGACAATATAAGTCATTCGTCCGAGTTTCAAACAGTGACAATAATCTGTAATTGGAAAGCCTATCTAAAAACAAACTGGCGAACTGTCGTCGCGCCTTCACGATGAAAGTGTATCGTGAATTGCCTAATGGCAGCACGGTGAAAACTGCCGTACAGAACTACAAAATGCAACGTGTATTTGATGTCACCTGTAACTTCAGAGTTATTTTTAGGCATTGCTTCTACTTGACTGTGAACTACAGAGGATGGATAAAAATTTGGAAACACATCACTATACCCAATACAGTGTAGGAAATCAGATGGCATTAAAAAATACTTCCTGTCGTCTCAGAATGGATAAATACAGGTCCTGTATGGTTTTCAAGGGGATCTGACACAGTCATTCCTGTAAAATCAGGTAGAGATAATAGAGGTGAAAAGCAATCACGGACCCTTATCTCCAAAAAAGGCCACAAAGGCTCAATGATATTGCGATCTGGTGACTGTTGTGGCCAGGACAGACACGACAGTTCATCTTCGTGCTTAAGAACCAGCCCTCGGCGATGCAATCTGTGTGAACAGGAGCCCTGCTGTCCTGGAACAAGATTCATCACTCGGAACAAACATTGTACCATGGGATGGAATGATGAGGCAAACGGGTCACACAATCGTTGGCAGTAATGCAACCTTGCAGAGTAACCATGGGGCCTGTGGAAAACCGCAATATAGTTGCCAGATCGTCACCTAACTCCCGCCATGTTTGACTCTTGGGACGTAAAGTGCGCCAGAAGTTGGATAGCGTGTGAAACAAGACTAATTCGACCAAATTACTTTCTTCCACAGTTCCATAGTCCAGGTTCTAAGACTTCGGCGTTACGTTCTCCTGCTACAGGCATGCCCATCATTGACGATTATTTTTGGAATTCCAGCTCGCCCCAGCTACATTGTTTTCTTGTTGGCAGGGTTTGCGAGTGTGACATTCAGTTCTGCAGTGATTTTTACTACTGCCATCCTCTTATTTCTCATGACAATCCTCTTCAGTGACCATCTGTCATGGTCACTCAACACGCAGTTTCGTCCGCGTTGTGGCTTACCATATGATGTTTTCCCCTTTGACCGTTAGTCGTATAAATCCTCGCTATGTTGCCTCTTGAAACACCAAACATATCGGCTGCCTTGGTTAGGGAAGCACCGACCATACGAGCAGCAACAATTTACCCAAGTTCGAATTCACTTAGCTCCGTTGTTATGCACTCTCGGTTACACAGAGTATTGTCCTGACCACGACTGACTCTTGCGACATTTTGAGGACATTGCACAGATGCCGTTCGTAGTCCAATACATCAGCGCAATCTGAAGGCTTGGCTATTATCTGCATTTCTGTTCAAGCCCGCAACTCTCGAAGTGTTTCCATGCTATTGTCCAACCCCTGTATATACTTACATGGGCTGTCCTCTTCTTAATCCACATGTAAAAGATGGTGTGGTGCCCCATTATACAATGATATTTGTAGTACACGTATTGCAGCCACGGTAGTCTAGTGTGCATCCATGCTTGAATATAAGCGAGCACGGTAGTTCAGGATCCTCGTCAGAGAGGAAAAAAGATTGAAATATCAGCGATGAACTTGAAAGGGTATACTTTAACGTCTGCCCAGACCAAATCGTCAGAACACTGAAGAACAAAATGAGAAAAAAAAATATTGTGTTATGCACTACACTCTAGCTCTGGAGGTCCGAGATTAAACCCAAGATAGAGGCAGGAAATTTTCTTCGTTCCAGCCCCTTCAGGACAGCCCAAGTACCACACAGCCTGCAACGTGAGGAATTTCTGTCTCCTTCACCGTGGCAGCATAACAGATCGAATCTGGTCTTTCAGCCACAAAATATTGTAGAATAAACGACAGGGGAAGGCCACAGAAACGTAAAACAAAATTATAAAATACACACAGTGATTCAGCTGCCCGTAATCATGGGTTTGATGTAACCCGCAACACCTTCGAAAACCATATTCAAAAATTTCGTATATCTTGGCTTGCTACATACAGACTCTTACAGGACCTTTTTGTAGTGAATTTAAAGTATTTACATTTTGTACTGGGACACGTTTTCGCTGGAGGCCAGACCTTTCGAGCTATTCAAGAAAAATGGTGTTTCAAGGTTACTTCTTGTTGTGTACATAGTTCCGCGTAGTCAGCGCGTACACAACTTTCCCACTAGAGCGCGCCCCGCTAAGCACAACAGCGCAGGCACAGCTCTCGTCCGTCTCCGCACAACGAGATGGCGCTGTCTTAGAGACGGACCAAATTCTGCTTCCGCCAATCCACGTATTAATATGTCACGCAACCAATGTGATTGCTGCTAACGTAGAACCTTTTCTCCTCGTGGATCACACTCGCGCAATGATACCTGAACGCTCGAGGTATTCTAACAAGTGTACAGACCTCCGATTAGTCAGTCTGCATTAGTCTGTAGTCAAGTTTCAGTCTGCGCCTAATAATATTATCATATTCCTGTACATAGCCATGAAGAGAAATGTATAGATACTTTGTCAAGTATCAGAGAGATGTGAGAATAAGAACATACTAAGACCAAAGGAACTTCAGATTGCCAATTGTAAATAGCATCCAGAATCAAGTTAAATAATTTTATGCTTGTTGTTATTTTAATAAATGTGTGTGAAAATTAATCAAGTTCTGTTTAAAGTTGGTCACCGTCAATCTGCTACTCTAAGCGTGCAAGTGGCATTTCTATCGTCTGACCTAACGGCAGAAGATAAACATGCCACGGTAAGACCACGAGACATATTGCTGACACTCGCCTACTTCGCTAGAGTGACAAGTCAATTAATCAGATGGTGTGTGTACCGAAGGTCTTACAGTACGCACACCACACTCCTGTACAGTTTTCTTGCATACTTCGAAAACTACGGGCTGTAGCGAAAACGAATCCCAGTACAAAATTCAACTACATTAAGTTTTCTATAAAAAGGTCCTGCTCGTTTCTTCTGTATGACTAATACTTCGTGTGTAGTGAACGAGAGAGTATGAACATCTTCCACGTATGTATGTATATACTGAAATGATAAAAGTTGTGAGATATCTCCAGATATTGTGTCAGGCCTCCTTTGGCCCTAAGCTGCCTCTGTAGTTGTCCATAGTTGTGAAAGTGTCACCCATGCAGGATTTTGTGCACGAACTGACCTCTCGATTATGTCCATAAATGTACGATGGGATTCATGTCGGGTGATCTGGGTGGCCAGAACATTCGCTCGAATTATCCAGAATATTTTTCAAACCAATCACCAACAATTGTGCCTGGGTAACACGGCGCATTGTCATCTACAAAAAATCAAGTCCTTGAATGGCTGCCAATAGTTTCCAGGTAGCCTAACACAACAATTTTCAGTCAATGATCGTTTAAGATGCACCAGAACACCCTGTCCGTTCCGTGTAAACACAGCCCACACCATTATGGATCCACCACCAGCTTGCACAGAGCCTTGTTGGCAACTTGAGTCCATGGTTTCGTGGGATCTGCGCCGTACTCGAATCCTACTATTATTTCTTACCAACAGAAATTGGGACTTATCTGACAAGGCCATAGTTTTCCAGTCGTCTACGGTTCTACTAACATGGTCGCGAGGTTAGGAGAGGCGACGCAAGCGACGTCGTTCTATTAGAAAAGGCACTCGCTTCGGCTGTCTTGTGCCATTGCCCATTAAAGCCAAATTTTGCCGCATTGTCCTAACGGATAAGTTCGTCGTACGTCCCACTTAGATTTATGCGATTATTTCACGCAGTGTTGCTTGTCTTTTAGCACTGACGCCTCTACGCAATCGCCGCTGCCCACTGTCGTTAAGTGAAGGCTGCCGGCCACTCCGTTGTCCGTGGTGAGAAGTAATGCCTGGAATTTGGTGTCCTCGGCACACTCTTGACACTCTGGATCTCGGAATACTGAATCCTCTGACCATTTCCGAAATGGAAAGTTCCAAGCATTTAGCTCCAACTTTCAGCCTTCAAAGCCTGCTAATACCGTCATGCGGCCACAAACACGTTGGAAACTTTTTCACATGGAACATCTGGGTGCAAATGACAGCTCTGCCAATGCAATGCCCTTTTATACCTTGTACACACGATGCTACCGTGACCAGTATATGTGCATATCGCTATCCCATGAGCTTTATAGTAACAATATCTGTACCTATACCTCTAACAGAAACGAGCCACATAATTTACTACGTGATGATTTATGCACGATCATAGCTGAACCACTAAGTGGGCTATGCCTATCATCAGTATAGACTAACCGTTTCGCATCCTTGTGTACACACTTAAACACCTGACCTGCTGCCTAGGGGGAAATAAGCATTAATGACTTTCCATCCCCAAGGCTGTGGCTAAGCCATGTCTCCGCAACATCCTTTCTTCCAAGAGTGCTAGTTCTGCAAGGATCGCATAAGAGCTTCTGTGGGTTTGGAAAGTAGGAGACGAGGCGGCAGGATTGAAGCTGTGAGGACGGTTCGGGTGGCGTGCTTGAGTAGCTCAGATTGTAGAGCACTTGCCCGCGAAAGGCAAAGGCCCCGATTTCGAGTTTCGGTCCGGCACACAGTTTTAATCTGCCGGGAAGTTTCATATCAGCGCACACTCCGCTGCAGAGCGAAAATCTCATTCTGATGCAATGTTGTGTAGTACACTGTCCTCAGTCACCAATAAAAACATCTGCAATTACACCCCTAATACCCTGTATACATTATGAATCAAATGTGTGAGTGAAATCTTATGGGACTTAACTGCTAAGGTCATCAGTCCTTAAGCTTACACAATACTTAATCTAAATTATCCGAAGGACAAACACACACACCCATGCCCGGGGGGTCTCGAACCTCCGCCGGGACCAGCCTCACAGTCCATGACTGCAGCCCCCCCCCCCCCCCCCCCCATAGACCGCTCTGCTAATCCCGCGCGGCTCATTTTGAATCAGTAAGCACAATACAATGCGAGGCAGGCTTTACGGAATGGGTGGAAACAGACTAATCCATAATTTGGATTTTTTGTCGTATCATCAGTCATGTATGTGAATAAGAACATACAATAGAAATCAGTTAGGATTGAATAAAATGTTCATCGAGCACCTATGGAGTTCTAAATAGTCGAACATTTACATGATGATGGAAGATATTGTTGACCAAGAAAGAAAGGACATTCGAACTCAAAGTGCGGCATGTGCTGCAGCTCTTACCGAAGCAGCTTCGGGGTGAGGTGTGCAGTTAGCTTGCAGAGCAGACCGCATGCACTAACAGTTTTAGCGCTCGCCGTAATCGTTGTGCGTCCTCTCATGCCGAGACCGTTTCTTACTGATGTGACTCGAAAGGCAACTGACTCCAAAGTGATCGAGGCCAGTACGAGTTAACCAAAAATGGCAGCGACTTCCGTGTTAATTCTTGAGAGTAATCTAAAAACCAAATCGTACAAACGACAACTTGCATCAAAGTGGGGCTGGAGATAGTGTCTCCATTCGCTTTACTGTCTCGGTAAAAAAGCGCTTCCTGTAGCCAACATTACTGGGGCAGCTGCACTGACCCCTCCCGTGCCCTTTTAGGCGATGGGGTTGTGGCGAATCTCTGGTTCTTAGGCTGACGATACTGAAGCGGCGCCACTCGGACACCGCCTTGAAAGAAAGGTCTTCCTCCATGGAAGCGTGGCGGCGAAGTTAGTTTGAACTAATCGGCCCCTTTCTACGACGATTCAAGTCGTCTTGGGACTTTCTTCAACAATATGCTTGGTGGGTATCAACAATAGTTTGACCTCAGTATCTGATGGTCCTGTACCTCAGCAACACATCAGAGGATACAGAATACCCACATTATAGTGTAAATATGTATATCAAGTTATTAAATATACACATAATCGACCTGTGATTGCGGTCATCGAATTTAGAGTTTTCTTCCTGCGTGAAACTGTGATTGGACTTAAATTAAACTTTGAGCAAAGGATAGTTACACTATCTTTCTTTTTTCTGGTATTATAATCATGAATGTCACTGTTGTTTTTAAACTGGTCCATGTTGTTGAGAACAAATTTCATTAGTGAGTAAATGTTCTGTGAGGCTGTTGTAAGAATTCCCAATCTTTTAAAAAGATGCCTACAAGATGTGCGACTATGAACCCCACACATTGTTCTAACCACTTTCTTTTCAGCAGTGAATACTTTTTGTCTAAATGTTGAGTTACCCCAAAATATTATTTTGTATGACATCAGAGAGTGAAAGTATGCAAAGTATGTTAGCTTACTAATTTCTATATCCTCAAAATTGGCAATTATTCTGATTCCAAAAGTTGCTGAACCTACTCGTTTTAGAAGATCCAAAATATGAATTTTCCAATTAAGATTCTCATCTATGTGTACACCCAAAAACTTAGTATGCTCTACCCCGTCTACTGACTTCTGTTGATGTGTTATATTTATTGAAGGAGCTGTTCTTTTTTCGGGAGAATATTGGATGTGCTGCGTTTTTTTTTCTAAGTTTAGAGCATCCCATTTGCAGAAAACCAATTAATGACTTTTCCAAAGACCTTATTTGTGTAATTTTCAATTGTAGTTTCTTTTACCAGATTAATAATTCTGATTGTATCATCAGAAAACACTGTGAGTTCAGCTTCCTGTTTCAGATAGGAAGGGAGGACGTTCACATACATCAAGAACAGAAGGCGGCCCATGATTGAACCCTGTGGAACACCTAATGTAATTTCATCCCAGTTAGATGAAGTGGGAAACTTATTTAAATCACTTGACCCATATAAGGAAACTTTTTGCTTCCTGTTCTGTAGGTACAACTTAAACCACTCATATGCTATTCCATTTGTACCATAGAACTGTAATTTCTCTAACATAATGTCATGGTTCACACAATCAAATGCTTTAGACAAGTCACAGAAAATTCCTATTGGTGACATTTTACTATTTAAAGACTCTATTATGTGTACAGTCAAATTTTATATTCCTATCTCAGCGAAACAAGCATTTTTGAAACCCGAACTGTGATTTACTAAGTATCCCATTACTGTTGAGTTGGCTAACCACTCTTGAGTACATTACTTTCTTGAAGATTTTTGAAAATGCTCTAAGTAAGGATACTGGCCGATAATTATTGACATCTGTGGTGTCCCCCTTTTTGTAGAGCGGCCTGACAATGGCATATTTTAACCTGTCTGGGAAAATACCTTGAGTTAGTGATGCATTACATATGTGACTCAGAACGTCAGCTGTAATTGCTCCACATTGTTTTAATATCTTAGTAGATATGTCATTTACTCCAACAGAATATTTATTTTTCAAAGATTTAATAATTTTAGTTATTTTACAAGAGGTTGTTAGGTGAAACTTAACCTGACAAAATTTTTTCAAAACAGACTCTTCCATGTACTGCCTGGCTTTTTTTTTTTTTTTTTTTTTGAACTGTTCTCACCAATTTTTTATCCTACACGTGCTTGTGCACAAAATTTGGCCCTTGTTAGCAGTATTTCTATCGTAACTGGACATCTGAAGTAAAAAAGAAATACAGTCGTGGTGAAATGTATTCTTTAGAGATATTTAATTAATCTACTTTAGCATCTCAGGAACATCTAGGTCGCAGACGCTGATCACGTGTTCGTTTAACAAAGATGCGCTCAGTGAATTAGCACATGTTAACAACAGGGATACGTAAGTTCCGTGAATATGATCCACTTAATCGCTGCACGCCTGTTGTGGAGTGCCGTCTCATGATGACGCACACGAGGCACGTGGGAGACCCACAGCTGACGCTTATGGTTAGCCAATGACGTCAGAAGCGGGAGAAGCACTTAAGACTTCCGGTTCGCGCTACGCTGAATGCGGGAGGAAACAGGCAGATAATATAGGCAGAGACACAGGAAATGTTACGGGAGAGTTCAGGCTTAAAACGTGTGGTAATATAGAAAGTAAAGGTTCAAGGCTAACAGAAATAAAATTTAAGTTGTTGTATTTCCAGACGCGGCTGCAGTTTCATCTCCTGAAACTATTTTGTATTTCAAAAACATGACACGAAGGAAGTAATATCATCTTTTGCTTAAAATGTAAGATTTATTTGAAAGTAAACGTTTAATAAAAACTGAAGATAAATTGTTTTTTCGTGGTTGGCCACACAGCCATTCTTTCCATATTTTTCCAACAGTGAAAAACTGTAGTCAACTTCAAGAATAAAGAAACTCTGATTTAGGGTCCAAAAACGAATGGATATAAGAGGCGATTGTGCCGAAAGCAGTAAGGCATCACTCTTTTTTCTTACGACGCAGTTAATAAAATGTGTACTTGAGAAAGTGATTTAAGCTGTTAACCTGAACGTCAGCCTCAAACACTTATTTATTTATTGAAATAATGTTCTGGAAACGTGATTTAGTGTAAAGGGGCAAATATTTGCAGAGTGCCAGCGTGTGCACCTTTTTTATGTACTGCGATGCTAAACCGAACATTCCTTTCTGCTGAAATCATTTACCACTTTGTTACGAAAAGTCGGGAGCAGTAAGTTGCATGTCAATACAACAGCGTCGAAAATCAAAGTAAGAGATATAATCTATTTGCCGTTTTATCAGACAAAAACTCTCACTTAAGTCTTAAAGAAAACAAAGTTTCAGTTGAAAAATTCTGAGAAAAACATTTCTTAGTAGACGACCATGATACTGTTGGGTAAACAGTTCAATTTCAAGGCGCTTTGTCTTCTTGAACTATTAAATACCTTTGGATTACTATTACTTTTTACAGCACATAAGTCGTTGACAGTAGATTTGCTTCTCTCCAAATCGCTGCGCTTCCTGTTTCTTCATAAATCTAAGTTAATATTTTCCGCAGTTCATGGTCATACATCTATATGAGGATGAACTACAAAAAATATCGAAATCGGACATACTAGAGGTGTTCTGAAACTGTAGCGTTATAGACAGAATATGTGAAAATGCTACGTTTCTTTCGTAATTACAGGCTACAGTTGTCAACAGTTGACAGTTGATGGATGGAGAGACGACATCACATTACAGGTGGTTTGCGTGAACCAGTTGTGTTGGCCACTGATGAATCACTCATGTTAATCGTGATAATCCCTTCAGCACCACTAATGCCGGAAGATGGTGCACGGAAGCGCCGTATCTGGTAGCTACACAGCAAATGACATCATAAGGTCTGCTGCAGGTGTTTCTCATTTTTTTACTAGAGTGTAAGTGGTTCGATGAACCTTTGCCAGGCACATAGATGTAAGTGTAAGTGATTATTCAAACGTTAATTGCTTATTTACTACAGTCAGGTGACTAAAAAGCATTAAAAAATTACAGCAAACTGCAATGAAACCAGAAAGATGTAGAAGGAGAATAAAAAGTGAAAGGTACAGAAGGTTAACAAAGTCTTAAACTTTGAATAAAAATCATGAGAGAGAGAGAGAGAGCAGTTGACGGCAAACAGAGGCGAAATGAAAAGTAAATGCTGAGACACATCTGTATCACTTTGGCTTTAACAGTAAGATAGCGAAAAGAGTTTCATACGATTACATCTAATTATCATTAACCGCCCCTTCATTCGTCTACGAACTGTAAGTGTAAATCCATACGCTACCGGTCGCAAATTTTCTTTTAAAGCGACGGAGGCCGATGTAACACGAGGAGGGAAGTGTAGGCCACAACACTCAGGTCAAATGGCGAGAAAACAAGTGTGCCGACGGAGCCGTAAACGCTGTCAGCTATGTAGGAGAGGCAACCTTGCATACAAGTCGCTATTAGCCCGCTATGTAATCATATGAGCGGACTCAAGATGCAAAATTAAACGTTGGCACTATTCCAGACACGAGGCAGTAGTATTTAGAGTCTACACGTTTCGTATCCACTCGCCACTTCCTGTGGCCGCAGCAGCGGACCCACCTCCTGGACGCTGCATCTAACACTTGCAAATGTTTGTACTGGACGTGGAGAGAAGGAATTTTATGAAAATTTTCGTGAATCGAGTACTATTCACAAAATAACCATAGTTTGAAGATGTCGTCCACATTTAAATCAAATGTACACTATCTGATCAACAGTATCCGGACACCCCTATGTAATGCAGAATTGGCCACTAGAGACCACCAGGAGTATGAAAGGGAGAGGGTAATGTTATGTTGTCAGCAGAAAAGCAATAACGGCAGATTGGATCGGTCAGGTTAGCTCAGTGGCTTTGAACGTCGAATGGTCATTGGGTATCACCTGAGTAACAAATCCATCAGGGACATTTTAACGCTCCTACAGCTGCCCAAGTCGACTGTTGGTGACGTGACTGTGGAATGGAAACGTGAAGGAGCAACCACAGATAAACCAAGACCACGCGGGCATTTGTATACTAACGGACGAGGACAGAAGAGCATTGGGTGTGACTGTAAAAAAATCTCGTGTAATCGGCGGAAGGAGTCACCCGTGAATTCGAAATTGCTACCAGCAGTCCAGCTGGTGCAACGACTGTGCTTAGGGAGTGAAAAAAAAATTGAGTGCAATAGTCGAGCAGCTGCTCATATGCCACACAGTGCTGCAGTCAGTGGTCAGCGACGCTTAGGGTGGTGCAAAGAGTGATGCTGCGGAGCGGTGGATAACTGGAAATGAGTGATTTTTCGCGATGAATCACGCTATACCCTGTGGCAGTCCGATGGAATGGTCTGGTTTTGCCGCATGCATGGAGAACGTTACTTGCCATCATGTGTAGTGACAAAAGTGCACTACAGAGGAGGTAGTGTTACCGTACAGGAGTCTTTTTCCATGGTTAGGGCGTGGTCAACCTGTAGCACTTAAGAAACGTTGAATGCGGAAGGATATGTACAAATTTTATAGTACTGCAGACTGCATGCATTAGAGGAACAGTTAGGAGACGATGATTCTTTGTAGGATTATAACAATCCACGCTCTCTTAAAGCAGTAGGGCATCTACATCTACATGGTTACTCTGCAATTCATACTTAAGTGCCTGGCAGAGGGTTCATCGAACCATTTTCATACTACTACTCTACCATTCCACATGAAGGCTTGTGATAAACTGCTGGTTTCTATGTGATGATACGAAGGTTGGAATTTAAATAGTGGTAACTATTTATTCACAACCGATACAAAAGAGTTAGATGTTTTCATCAGTTACTGTCCTTCAAAGTAGTCATCAGCGTTGTGTAGAACCCGTTGCCAGCGATGTTGAAGGCGTAGTATATCGTTAGCAGAGCCTGTTCTGTTGATGTTGCGAATGGAGCGGTCTACTGCCTGGCGAATCTCTGGAACAGTTCTGAAGCGAATACCACGAAGTGGTTCTTTCATCTTCTGAATAAAATCAGAGTCACAAGGATTTAAGCCCGGGGAGTATGGTGGATGGTATAGTACTTCCCAGTCCCATCAACCGAACAGAGCAGCCACAGCTTGCGCTGTATGCACCCGCGAATTGTCGTGCAAAATGATGGATGGGTTACGCAGAAAGTGTCGCCGCTTCTTTCGCAAAGCTGCTCGCAGGTGATGCTCCAAAAACGAACAGTATTACTGTGCATTGACGGTCTGCCGTGGAGGAACGTAATACGTTAGGACACCACCATCACATTCGTACACGAGAATCACCATAACTTTAGACCGCTCCATTCGCACCATCAACAGAACAGGCTATGCTAACGGTATACTACGCCTTCCACATCGCTGGCAACAGGTTATACACAACGCTGGTGACTACATTGAAGGACAGTAGCAGGTGCAAAGATGTAACTCTGTTGTATCGGTTGTGAATAAATAGTTGCCACTATTTAAATTCCAACCTTTGTATCGTCACATAGAAACCAGCAGTTTATCAGAAGCCTTCATGTTCTCTTTTATTATTCTTTTTAGTATTCGCCCTGGCCGGCAGCTGTGGCCGAGTGGTTCTAGGAGCTTCAGTCTAGAACCACGCGTCTGCTACGCTCGCAAGTTCGAATTTTGCCTCAGGCATGGATGTGTGTGATGTCCTCAGGTTAGTTAGGTTTACGTAGTTCTAAGCCAAGGGGACTGAAGACCTCAGATGTTAAGTCCAGTAGTGTTTAGAACCATTTGAAGTATTCGCCCTGTAGTGTGAGTGCGTGAGGAGCAAAGAGGTTCGAAGGAAGAATCGTTTCAAGATACTAAAATCAGCATCGATGCTTGTCTTGATCGAAGCTCTGACTCTTCGCATGAAGCAACGGACAATATTCGGTAATAGTTTACATTGGTATACCCATTGTGTGGTCCTGACTACTTAGAAACCTCTAGAGAAAAACGCCATTTCCACGTTCTTTGCTGTGATACATATGCATTAATTTAATGATAGAGAAGAGTGACAGGCGTTCTGTTCCAGCGCTACACGCAACAGCGTAATGCAAATTCACTTATCTTACAAAATCCATTGCAGACGGTCTGTAGGTCACGACACCAGGAGAGTGATCACTCTTGTGCTGCAGTGGGCTCTGACTGGATTTGCATGGACGACTAGTCCAGTTATAGAGTCAACGGAGAGTAAGGACGTTGTGCCAATGTAGAATTCTGAATACTCGCTTTTCTGAAATTCACAAGTTATAAGTGGGACGCTCTCTGATGACATTATGCACTGAAGACACCGTCGCTACAGTAAATTCAGGATTTATAAATTATTGTCATATGGTAGCGGTAAGTACATTTATTGAATTATTTATGGGTTTATTTCATCTAGCAGTTTATCAGTTTTAGGTGATTCAGGCTCACAGTTTAATTTACACGAGCATTCTTAGAGATTCTTCTCATACGAGGGACGCTCAGTAAGTAATGTAACACTTTTTTGCTGAAAGCAGGTTCGTTTCATTCAGGATTCCAATACACCGTATTATTCCACAATCGTCTGGCTACAAAACACTATTTTTCAACATAATGTTCGTTCAATGCGACGACCTTACTGCACCTAACTGGGAGGGCCTGTAACCCCGCATGATAGCATTGTGAAGGTCGGCGTCGGATCCAACATCTTGATGCATCACTAACCTCCCCATCATCCACGTACTGCTTTCTGGGGAGTACATCATTCACCGGACAAACAGATAGAAAGTGGAAGGTGCGAGATCAGGGCTATAGGGTGGATGAGGAAGAACAATCCAGTGGAGTTTTATGAGCTCCTTTCGAGTGCGCAGACTTATGTGAGGCCTTGCGTGGTTATGGGGAAGGAGAACTTCGTTTGCATTTTTGTGGCGACGAACAGTCTGAAGCAGTTTCTTCAATTTCCTAAGTGTAGCAAAGTACACTCCAGAGTTCGTCGTTCCATCCTGAGGGAGGACATCAAACAAAATAATTTCGTCAGAGTCCCAGAAGACCGCTGTCATGACTTTACCGTCTGAAGGTGTGGCTTTGAACTTTTCATTTGGAGGAGAGGTGGTGGAGCGCCACTTCATAGATTACCGTTTTGTTTCCCGTTCGAAGCGATGAACCCATATTTCATCACCTGTGACGATGTTCGAGGAAAAATTGTCAAGATCAGCCTCGTAACGCGCAAACAATTCCGCACAGATGGTCCATCGTTGTTCTTCACGGTCTTCTGTTAGGAGGAGAGGCACCCAACGTGCACTCACCTTCGAGTACCCCAAGTGGTGGATGAGTGTGTCGGCACTAGCAACAGAGACATCCAGTTGTGCAGTGAGGTGTGTGATTGCGATCCGTCGGTCACCTCGTATGAGAGTGCCCATACATTCCAACATTGCAGGAGTCACTGATGTGTGCGGCCGGCCAGCACGCGGGAGGTTGGAAAGGTTTGCGCGACCTTTTTACGATGATGACTGTTAGGTGCTGTTTGTAGGTTTCTGTCCTCTATTGGAGGCCAGACCGTATCGTTTAGTCGACACGGTTGCAGTTGTTTGTCTTCTTCTCGTGTTCACTGGCGCCACTTGGTTTCGCAAGCGTTGCTCGTCCGCTAGTGGCAGCAGCGGCGGTTATCGTTATGTAGTAACTGTGGCCCTATCTTTGGGGCGACGTCGTGGCTTCTTCCGGGTCGTGTCAGTGGGCAGTTCGGTTGGGGACTCAGGAGGAGCCAGGTCCGCACAGTGCGACAATATACCGAGACTGCTGGTGGCGCGCATGGACTGCCGGATCGAAGGCCTGTGGTCGCGAGGGTGCACGACCTCGTTGTAAACAGGATGCTGCAAGCTTTAAGTTGTGTGCATGTGGATTCAAGTAGAGAAACCTCCACCATTGCGAGATCTTGCGATTCTCCAGTGACTTGGGTTGGTGTTGGTGCTCGTAGTGTTGTCGAAGCGAAGAGCAGCAAGAAGGGTGCTTGGGGAAGGCGAAACTGATTAGCTTTCCTGGACTTCTAATTAGTATTTATTGCGTTCAGTTTGTTACTATTCATTAAGTGCTACCTGCGGTATTTTTCATGCCTCGTGGCCACTAACACCCCAGTTACCCGCCCTGGGGGTTAATGTATGTAATGGCAGTGTACATTTCCTCGCCTCTCTGCTGCTGTCCGGTGAGGCGTGTAGTTTTGACAGCTTTCTCGGTTCTAGGTTGGATGGCGATTCTTCTGCTCTGGTGGTAGTGATTCCTTTCTCGTTCTGGCCGCTCTAAGCACAGTATTCAGCAAGGGGAGTGCACTCCGCCGGTTCCGACGTTAGCGTATTCTTACATCTTGGCATTTGGTTTATTGGACGACGGATAGCCTCAACAAGATTACCATTATTCGTTAGACTGCCACTAGTCTGAGTTACCATCTTGTGAAGTGAATGCAACTCTTGGCTGCCTATCTCATCGCTCGCAAAAGTGCTTTTTGCCGGACCTACTCAGAGGTCGATTCCTGGTGCACCGTCTGTGACTGGCCCTCGTGGCTTACTATTGTATTTGCTGTTTAATTGCATGTTTCTAAATTTTTTTATATAATTGATATTCTTGGAGTTCGTTACAGGAGGTTTAAATGGTTGTGCTACCAAGTTTATCATCATTTGTCTCATCCGTTTGGTGATCAGTTGCCTATCTTTTTAAATTAACCTTTGCTATTGCATTGCTGTTTTACAGTATGTTTGTTAAATTTTTAATAACTGCCTTTCTTGGCGTTAAAGGCCTTCAGACATGACTGTGGTTACTTGCCTTAAAATTCTAATTGGGATCACATTGGCTTGTTTTTTAAAACATTATTTGTAGTGTCTGTATTTCATGCTCATTGTAACGCATTGAAAGTACTATTAATAAGGTGTGATATCTTGATTTACTGCTTGAGTCTGGAATTACCATTTTAAAATAAATTTGTGTAATTGCAAAACAGAAGCAATAGTAACTGATTACGGCACCGTGCACAATCGTAAGCGAATCCTGCCTTCCTCGACTACCATATCTCAATCACAGACGCCTCGTCCAGCAACTCACCGACCTTCGTTCACAGCCAGGTCTCCGTAAACATTCCACAAACGCCTAAGAATACCTGCGATGCTCTGATTTTCCGCCAAAAGGAACTCAATGACAGCTCTCTGCTTGGTACGTATCTCCGTTACAGACGTCATTTTGAAGGCTACGTACAGCACCGCCACCTAGTGGAACTTCGTGAAACTACAGTGGCTGAAGCGAGAATATTCCATGATACTCTACAACGAATTACGTATTTTTTTTCAAACGAAATTGAGAAAAAACGGTTGCTTTACTTACTGAACCCCCTTCGTTGCTAACATTGCATGTTGCATTTACATCAGATGCATATACTAAAGATAATAACAGGTATTGCTCAAATAATGATCCTGATAATTACATTAATTTCAGGTTTAATAACATTCTGTTAAGAACATTTTCTTATAATGTGACGTTCGCGTTTTTGTAATGATATACCAACAGAAAGGCAAGGCAGAAGTTCAGGAGCAATCTAATCTGGAGCATTTAAATGGCCCGAGGAAGAGTGATATTTAACAGAATAACGTAAGGAGAGGAGATAAAGTGGTACTGAGAAAAAGGCTGTAGAAACGGTAGATAAAAAGTACTACTGATAGATACAGGTGACAAAAGCTGGAAGAGTGTTGGCAATGCGAAATTAATACTAGCTCGCTATCGGATAGGAAGAGACAGAAAAAGTTTTGAAACTTTGTAGCGGACTAAAACTGTGTGGCGGAACGAGACTCGAGCAAGTGCTCTACCAAATGAGCTACCCAAGCGCGACTCATGACTTCTCCTCACAGCTTAACTTCAGCCAGTACCTCATCTCCTATCTTCCAAACTTAGAAGCTGTGAGGAGAGACAGTGACGCGTGCTTGGGTAGCTAAGTCAGTAGAGTACTTGTCCGAGAAAGATACAGGTCTAAGATTCGAGTCTCGGTCCGCCACAAAGTTTTCATCTGCTTAGAAGTTTCATATCACCACGCAGTCTACTGCAGAGTGAATAGTTCACTCTACAAAAGTTTTAGTCTTCTTTGGAACTGGTGAAAGTTCCTCGGATTTTCGTTAGGAAGCAAAGTGAGTGAAGATCGCGTCACTTGTCCGGTCGCTGCGCGCAGAAGACAAACTTGATGAGACAACCGAATCATCCGCCATTATCTCTTTCCGCTTTTTGCCTTGTTAAATTATATGACAGTACGGAGTATCGAAAGGATTAAAGACTCGAACAGTGTTTGTTTTACTTTCGGAGGAAAGATTTCCTCAATTTTTAAAGTGCACGCTGGCACGAGAGAGAATTCCTACCTGATGTCAAAGCGTGTTCCGTCCAGTTTAGATATAAATGATAATGCCTTGATCTTTTAGTGTATTTTGGTACTATAACAAGGTGCCATCACTTAATATTGAAGGAACTACGTAATGGAAATCAAGTTTCAGAGTGAAGCTAGGATCACGTGACACTTCCTAGGGTTTGGTACGAGACACAAGTCCTGTGCCCTTTTTGATTCTGGATAAATGTGATCACCCTCACCTGGTATGGCAGAAGCTATATTCTTAGAGTTGGCACTGGTACTTGCAAGACTGTAACGTAGACGAGTTGCCACTTACACACAGGAAAGAAAGCAATTGGCGAGGGCTGAACCCTGTGGGACGGCTGAGACCACTTTTGCCCACGGTTTGTCCCTAAATGGACAAATTGTTGATATCTGCTTGAATGGTTCACAGACGGCGGGTTGCATAGTGCTACGCAAACTGTACATTATTCCACAAGGCAACTCCTCCTGACTCTCAGGTGCTACTGAGGCAGTGACGTTGTGGCTCGCCAATTTCTGCGCTGGCTCGCTAGAAAAGGTCGTTATCCAGTTTACACACTATCCGCTTTGACGCCCATGAACCACTCAAGCAGTTATTACGTTACGAAAGGATCAAAGAGCCCATAATTGATATCTACGATGCGATTCGATGTTGCACTGCCTGTGTCGTTCAGAAATTCGGTGCAATGTTCCTTCAGACATGCATGTATCTTATTTATCCACCTACACTGGGCAAAGGACTTTCAATTGAAATGTCTCCCCTGTATGGAAATCTACATAATGGATTTACGAGTGCAGGTTGTAGACGCAAGGTTGACACACATAGAGCCGGACGACGTGGCCGAACGGTTCTAGGCGCTTCAGTCTGGAACCGCGCGACCGCTACGGTCGCAGGTTCGAATCCTGCCTCGGGCATGGATGTGTGTGATGTCCTTAGGTTAGTTAGGTTCAAGTAGTTATAAGTTTTAGGGGACTGATGACCTCCGCAGTGAGGTCCCATAGTGCTCAGAGCCATTTGAACCATTTGACACATATGGAAGTTTGCGTCTGGCCGTGAAGCGCGCTCGGATAGCCTAAATGTAAGGGAACGCTCGCGAAAGGCGAGGATTCCGGGTTTGAGTCCCAGCGTGGCACAAATTTTCACTGTCGTCATTCCATTACACAGCTGATGGTAGTCCATATTCTCAATTGCGAATACATTTCATGTATAACTGACAATTGTTTGTCATGTTGCTGTCAACATATATAAGTTCATTGTTTCAAAAATTCAAATTAGGTGTTCACATAGACTTTTAGCTACAAAAAAATGCAAAATCATATGTCATTATTCTTTAGTTTTGAGGAGGAAAGCAACTAAAGATTTCAAATATTTTTGAAAAATAGTGATTTGGCAGAATTGCTAGCGTCTAGTGTCGGTCAAACAACAAATTATCCTCAGGCATTATAAACGACATTAATGACGGGACGAAGATCCTACCATCATTTGTATCCATATCAACGATGTAGGACATCAAAAAATAGAATTCAAGAAAGTACCCGGTTTATGCATTGAACATTACAAGTTTATTAACAGGGCAAAGTAGAACACATGACTCAGATTTTTGTGTAGTTTTAGTAAAATGAAATACATTGACGAGAAAAAAATTAGTACACCGGGAATGACGACGTTGACTTTGATGCGAAGACGGTATATGCCACATGGGAGAAAGTAGATGTACTGATAATGGTTTCATTTAGTGCGGCAACAGATGCCGTAGTGGTATAGCTACCAGAGCGCCATCTGTGTGTACCCTTCAATAGGGAACGCTCACAATCAAAAGGCTCAGTATGGTGCAAACGTGTGAAGCAAGCGAGGGGCCATGCCACGGACACGCACTCGTGCTTCCTACAGTCAACTGAGCAAGTGAATGGGGTCAAATTGTGCTTCCGATAGGCGGGACTGTCCTTCCGCAGAACTGCCACACAAGTTGGACGTGCTGTGCCAGTTGTGCAACGGCTCTGGTATCGGTGGTCACGTGAACATTCTCGCATCCGTAGGCGACGTTATAGACGTCCACGCAGCACAGACGTCGGCCAGGATCTTCGTATTGTAAGGGCAGTGTGGCAGATCGTATTGCTCCAACTGCCCCGGTAAGAGGACTTGTGAGTCCAGACGTGTCAACAGGTACAGCTGCCAACCAGTTATCAGCAGTGGGAAAACGGACGCACACACTTACAGCTCGTCTTCCCATCATGCCACAGCATCGACCTACACGGCTCGACTGGTGGCATTGACGATCACTTAGAATGAAGCGCCGTGGTCTTCAGCGATGGAAGTAGATTTTTCCCGCACCCAGATGTTCGTCGCTGGTGGTGCTATGACGTAGACTGCATTCGTCCAAGACACACTGGATACACCCCAGGTATTATGGTAATGGAAATGTAAATGCCGTGTGGCTAGCCCTCCCCCCCCCCCCCCCCCCCCCGTCGGGTAGACCGTTCGCCTAGTCCAATTATTTCAAGTGGACGCCACTTCGGCGACTTGCGTGTCGATGGGGATGAAATGATGATGATGAGGACAGGACAACACACAGTCCCTGAGCGGAGAAAATCTCCGACAGCCGGGGATCGAACCCGGGGCGTTAGGCATGACATTCCGTCACGTTGACCACTCAGCTACCAGGGGAGGACAGGTCTTATGGTCTGGGATGCTATAAGATGCCGGCCGGGATGGCCGAGCGGTTCTAGGCGCTACAGTCTGGAACCGCGCGACCGCTACGGTCGCAGGTTTGAATCCTGCCTCGGGCATGGATGTGTGTGATGTCCTTAGGTTAGTTAGGTTCAAGTAGTTCTAAGTTTTAGGGGACTGATGACCTTGGAAGTTAAGTCCCATAGCGCTCAGAGGCATTTGAACTTTTTTTTTTCTATAAGATGAAAGTCTCGTTCACCTTTGGTGTTCCTGGAGGGTAAGCGAACCAGCGCTCGGTAATTGCAGAATGTTCTCAGACCCTTTCTTTTGCCGTTTTTGGAATAGGAAGGTAATATGTTATTCCAACAGGATAATGCTCAACCACACACTACCCATGAAACTCACCATATTCTGCACGATGTGCGGCAACGTCCCTGGTCAGCACAATCTCTGGACTTGTCTCCAGTCGAGTAAGTGGGGGGTATGATGGGACGAGGACTGGCTCGTTCGACTCGTCAACCAGCTGTGTGAACAGATCGTGCAGGCTTGGCATAACGTATCGCAGAGCACTATTCACTATTTGCACGATCGACTGCATGCCAGAGGCAACACCTACATTCCCGCCCATGGAGATCACACCACGTACTAACACGAGTATTTCATCATGGGTCGATAACTGGTACTTGAGAACCACATTTGCTATAATTTGCAAATGTAATCATTTCATCGCTCCATATGCACTGCTGCAACAACAAATCTTGAGTGAATTGTAAACCAGTAAAAGGATGTACTAATTTCTTTTCTGGCACTGCATAAATATTGTGCCAAATCAGGACTTTTAAGAGAAATGTTTCTTAGCATTTGTCATGCAACAAAATGAGAACACGTACCCCCCATAAGGTACCTAATAGCTGCACGAGGGGATAAAGGAATACGAGGGAGCACGCAAGCAGTCACCTTCACGCTGACGTCTTCCAGACAGGACGGCGGACTCAACATGCCTAACATTAACCGAAAGTGTACTGCGTTATATATTAAACGAATCACCCATTTGTTGGACAAGGAACCTCTCAGCGTAACCAGTTGGCTCTTCAGAACCTTACAACCCACCGATATGCACCCACCCATTGATGTAGGTAAAATACATTACAAACTACTGCATGTCAAGCAGTTTTTTCCTTGAAGTAAGATATATTGATGGACATTATTTCATGCAGGATTTACCGACGACGCACCTGTTATTAAAAAGATGGACTTCTCCAATAGTCCGGAATCCCATTGAACTTAAATAGCCGGCCACTATGGTCGAGCGGTTCTAGGCGCTACAGTCTGGAACCACGCGGCTGCCACGGTCGCAGGTTCGAATCCTGCCTCGGGCATGGATGTGTGTGATGTCCTTAGGTTAGTTAGATTTAAGTAGTTCTAAGTCTAGGGGGCTGATGATCTCAGATGTTAAGTCCCATAGTGCTTAGAGCCATTTTTGAACTCAAATACCCGAGTGTTCATTGGAAGGCAGTTTGGGACAACATACGTTTAACTGTCCACACTGCTGAAGTGGCGTCCACATGGTATAAAGTGGTAAACGACGTTATACCCACTAATGAAAGGTTGCATAGAATCGGCTTATGCGACAGTGATAAATGCGTCCGCTGTGGTCTGGTCGACACCTTACGCCATCGCGTCACTTGTGGCGGCCATCTCATTAACTGCAAATGGGTGCAGGAGAGGCTGGGCCTGATTACCCGCAGCAACCCAGCCAGCCACTGCACCGACATCCTACTCTGGCCGGAGCGCGAAACATTTTCCCGCTACCAAGAACAACACCGTGATGTGGCTGTTAGGGCAGTGTGTGACATATATCATCATCCACAGTAGTGAAGATAATCTCATTAGTTTCGAGGCTTACATGATAACGGCACGTTGGAAGATGAAACGTTACCCAAATTTCAGGAAGATGTTTGCTAACATGTTAGACATAATTTTTGAAAAACAAGGCGTAGGGTAATTCTCGATGCCGGTAAGGACACAAATCACAAGCAAGACTATGTAGCGAACAAAATACACAACGAATAAGGGGTTACACCTGTTGCTAGGACTGCTCCCGACTTCTCAATGGTGTTATTAACTTCATTATGAAGTTTTCATTAATTTATGTTTCCCATGCATAACTTGTTATCCGTTTGTATGCTCCAAATGACTTTGAGTTTGGACGGTTATGAATCAAATGACAGAACTGCCATTCTAGTTAAGACAGTCAATTATATATATGTTGGATGCCGGCCGAAGTGGCCGTGCGGTTAAAGGCGGTGCAGTCTGGAACCGCAAGACCGCTACGGTGGCAGGTTCGAATCCTGCCTCGGGCATGGATGTTTGTGATGTCCTTAGGTTAGTTAGGTTTAACTAGTTCTAAGTTCTAGGGGACTAATGACCTCAGCAGTTGAGTCCCATAGTGCTCAGAGCCATTTGAACCATTTGAACCATATGTTGGCGTTTTGGTTCTACGTCTCTGTCTGGACTGAAGAGGCTATTGTCAGTTTATTATTTTTGTTCTATTTTGTAAGCTTACAAATGGCACTATATTGAAATATGTTCTTCAGTCTATTGTAGGATACAATCCGTGTTTAAATAGTTCCAGCACTTCATTATTTTGTTTTTGTGCTTATGTACACATATGGTTGTTTTAATAAAGGAAAAAATAAAAACTGCGTAGCACGTATGAGAGCAACAGGGAGCGGTAAAAGCGGCGCTGAAATATTAGCTGAACTCCGTTCTGCAGGCTCCTGCAGGGTGTAGTCAACGTCAGACACTGAAACGGTTACAAATGACTTCTACCCACTGATTTCCGGACGCGTTAAAAGCGGAGCGCGAGGAAATCAATATGCAGATGCGGGGCGCCTGTTTGGGCAGCAGAAGCCAAACGACGGCCGGGCACGCGACGCCGATAGGAGCTGCTGGGCTGGAGGCCTTGACCGCCGTCCCCACAGCCCAGCTGCCCGCAAATAGAGGGTTGGCGCGATCCGCCACTTCCGTGATAGGCCGGAGGGCAGCGGGCGCTCATCCCGGCCACCGGGCCGACGCACGCGAGCCCCGCATTTAAACACTTGCCGCGGGAGCGCCCAGGACCACAGCGCCGCCGCCCTCTGACCTTTTGCCGGGGGCGGAGCGCCACCTGGTGATGGCAGCGCCGGAGGGTGGCGGTGCCGCCGCCCGCTCGACGCGTGGGCGGTCCGCGACGCAGCCGCGTCCTGCCGGGGACGCCGCGAGGCAGGGGCGCAGTCGATACTCCCGTCACAAAGGTAGCCTTTGTCTCGACCGGCCTAAGCGGTGCTCACTGGGCCGGGAGCCTCTTCCACCGACCTTGTCCCACTTTTATTCGCATCTCCGCTTCTTTTGCTGCTGCTGCTACTGCTGCTTACAACCCCTGCCTTCGTCACCGTCGGGCGGAGTGGCAGCGTGGTTAGAGGCGCCATGTCACGGACTGCGCTGCGCCTCCCGCCGGAGGTTCGAGTCATCCCTCGGGCATGGGTGTGTGTGTTGTTCTTAGCATAAGTTAATTTAAGTAGTGTGTAAGTCTAGAGACCGATGATCTCAGCAATTTGGTCTGTTAGGAATTCACACAGCCGGCCGGAGTGGCCAAGCGGTTCTAGGCGCTGCAGTTTGGAACCGCGTTACTGCTACGGTCGCAGGTTCGAATCCTGCCTCGGGCATGGATGTGTGTGATGTTCTTAGGTTAGTTAGGTTTAAGTAGTTCTAAGTTCTAGGGGACTGATGACCTCAGAAGTCAAGTCCCATAGTGCTCAGAGCCATTTGAACCATTTGAATTCACACACATTTATTTACATTTATTAATAGCTACCACATTTCCTGAAATTAGAAGCAAGAAGACATGCTATGGAAAGCACGCGGACAAAGACGATGTCAGTCCCTAGGCGCAGGGGTGGTGGCTCAGTGTTTACCGCAGCTGGGCTCGCGTTATAGGCAAGAGAAAATTCGACTGTTTAAAACCCATACCGGTTGCCTAATTTAGTTCTGAATAATCGGTATCTTTCGGTATTTGTTTGATCTTGGCTATAACAGGATTTTTTTAAATTTTTTACTAATAACCGAGTAAAGAAACTGGCAAATCAATTTGCCACAGCGGCAGTACTAATTTTTTTGATTTTTAAATAACACTTTTTTAAAAAGCAAGTAATGTTTATTCGTAGAATATCCATTTCTTTGAAATATTGGATTGTAGAAACTGGAGAAAGTGATCAGCACCATTTTGATAAAAATGCTTGCAGTTATCCACTAGTAACAAAAATAGGGGTGGTGTGAAAAAGACTGTACGCAATTGTGTGTTGTCTGCAAGATTTTCCTCCATCTGGTCAATAGGGTGGCTTACTGTCGTCCTCCGACATCGGTGGTAATGCAGAATGGCACCATCCCTACCCTGGAAGTATTTTTCGCAGTACAGTAGCAACAAAGTGCAATGCTCCATGTGCTTTGAAAGCAGGTACAAGAAACTTGCGACATTATATAAGGAGAAAACATCCAGAATCTTCGTTGGAAAAAAATGTTCAGATATGTATGAATGCCTAAGGAATCAAACTGCTGAGGTCATCGGTCCCTAGACTTACACATTACTTAAACCAACACAAACTGACGTACGCTAACAACAACAACAACAAGACACACACACACACACACACACACACACACACACACATGCCCGAGGGAGGACTCGAACCTCTTGCGGGAGAGGCCGTGCAATCTGTGACATAGCGCCTCTAACCGCGCGGCCATTCCGCGCGGCTCGTTGGAAGAGAGAGGTGTAAATTTGATTTATATCCATACAGTTTTACTGCTGCTACAAACTGTAGCTGGTAACTGAACCATTAATTTTGTGGTTGCTTCAAGATAGAAGTGATGACGCAGGGAAGTCATCAACTTGTGACCTTTGGCTGTCGTTGTCTTCGCGCCTGTCTCCTTCGCCTTAGTAAATTCTGCTGCAGACAATGAGAAAGATTTCTACCAGCCGCTCGTGAGCTCCTGCTCCTTCACCTTCATTACAAGTTTCCACTATTTTTTTCGAATTCAACGTTTACTGCTTGACGTAATAACAGTAATGAACCTAAAATCGGTTATTTCGGAAACCAGTTATTTTGAACGATTGCAATACTCAGTTTAAAGTGGAGAACCGAGTAACCGCCATCCCTATCGCATTGACGTCGCGTCATATGTGAGCGATAGAAGCGATCGACAGCTCATGATAACATCAGGCGACAGAACACGACCGCAGGTATAACAGGTGAATAACTATTCGAGAGCTTACGTAAGAACTTAGTACCTCATACGGATCCGTGCAAAGCATTTTAATCGACCATTTGCAAATGAGACGAGAGAGAGCAAAATTTGTTCCCAGACTTTTGCATGATGAACAGAAGGAAAATCGTGTGTCAGTTTGCACGTAGTTCAAGGGTGGTCTTCATTCAGATCCGGACTGCATGTCCAAAATTGTAACTGGAGATGAAACGTGGGTTTGTGAGCGCGATCCAGAGACGAAAATTCAGAGTTCCCAATGGAAAATCAATGAATCCAGATGACGAAAGTTCTAAGTTCCAACGGAAAATCAGTAAATATTCTCGCCCTAAAGAGGTACGCCAGTCAAAATCGAATATCATTGTCACACTCGTTGTTTTCTTCGATACGAGAGAATAATGCGACCAGAGTTCGTTCCAAGGAGAACAATTGCAAACGCTGAAGTTTAAAAGGGTGGAATTCAACGTTTGCCAAATGTTGTACGAAAAAGGAGACCACAAAAATGGGCCAACGGCATTCTTTTTCATCACTATAACGCGTCGTGCAACACCTCGCTGGTGATTCGCGAATTTTTAGGCGGAATAAGGTTTCGTACTGTCAGCATCTGTCTTACTCACCAGACGTAGCACCATGTGACTTCTAGCTCTTCCCAAAAATTAAAATCGTTCTCAGAGGAAAACGTGTTGAGACAGCTCCTGACACTGAGAGGGCCATGACAGAGCAGCCGAACTTCCTTCCAAAGTAACTATTTCAATAATGCTTCCTGTCGTGCATCGCTAGCCAAGCATAATACTTTGAAGGAGATTAAATCAAATTCCATGTACGTTTATTACTTTGTTTCTAATAAAATTATTCGCCGTATTTTTTGATCACACCTCGCACAGCTCCCGCACACAGCGGGTTAAACTCCTCACTGGGTCCTCTGTGCATCGACACCTTCCATAATTTGAAAAAAGGAAACTCGCGACTGGTCAGACGACACTACGCGCATCGAGTCAGTCACGACGTAGTTTCTGTGTTGTTTAGCGCATGCATGTTTATTTGCGCAGTGAGAAATAACCTTCTTTGCCAGGTGTCCGGCTGCAAATGTCGACTGATGCAGTTTCATACGCAATGTTCGCTCGGAAACTGGTTAAAATGCACCAACAGTCACTCATCTCCGCTGCCTACAAGTCAAGAAATTCTAACCATCACTTCTCGTGCCCGGTGTGTCCAAGAGCAACAGAAATAGCTCGTTTCTGACGTTTTGTTAAGCTTTCATGTCGACCCATCTTCATACAACCAAGAGGCACATACACACCATTTCACTGGCATAATTTACGGCTGCGTTGAAGGATCGCATCACCACCTGGTACCAGCCGGCCAGTGTGGCCGTGCGGTTTTAGGCGCTTCAGTCTGGAACCGCGTGACCGCTACGGTCGCAGGTTCGAATCTTGCCTCGGGCATGGATGTGTGTGGTGTCTTAGCTTAGTTAGGTTTACGTAGTTATAAGTTCTAGGGGACTGATGACCACAGATGCTAAGTCCCATAGTGCTCAGAGCCATTTGAACCATTTTGAACCACCTGGTACCGTTCTGTCAACAGCGCTCCAAAGCGACCAGTGGTCACTTATAATCGGAACGAGTAACATCAAATGTAGTGAACATATATGTGACGTCTATGAGATGAAACTCGTGTTCTTTGTCACACTATGTCCACTGGCGTAGTAAATTTGTAATGGGACAGCTCGTCCAAATCCTTTAGGCTCTTTGCAGTCTTGCGTACGTGTGTAAATCAAGCAACAGTTTTCTAAATAAATTTTGTTCTATTCTTTTATATTGAAAGTGGCACTAAACACATAGCTTGGCTACTTAATTTAAAGCCATCCACTGTCCTATGCAACGCCTCTTAAGCTGGGAATTAATGTTCGAAGTGGTTAATTAAACTTCGCAAAATAATTACCGGTGGGGTGCTATTTATTCGTAGAAATTTCGCCATATTCGAAAACACTAACGTATGTTTTGGGTCTACGTTGCCAATTTTTACGAACACTAAGTTTCGAAACATTTCGCGTGGATTTATGGTGAAATCACATTTCAAGCTGCCCAACGTTGTGAATAATTATCGTGTCAGCTGTGAAGCTCTACGTGCCGTCGATGTCCGCGATGAATACTGACTGCGTGAAAGCAGAACAGCTCCTCGCAATGACAATGGTGTCTTCATAAAAGTTCAGGAACAGCAGTTGATTACTGGGCTCTGACGCAGACTTTGGATGTCAACGTACATACTAACGATGTTAAATAGACGGAAACATTTCCCCAACAGCATCTGAACTGAACTGTTGCCGATTGGCAATGAGTAAGTAGCCATCTCTGGGTGATTACGGATTAGACGTATAAGAGGAAATCGACTCTAATCGCTGAAGACGACACGTCTCCATTCGTCCCTCCATTCACGCCTGTCGCAAAACCACTGGAGGCGGGCTGCACGATGTTGGGGCGTGAGCGGAGGACGGCCTAACGGTGTGCGGGACCGTAGCCCAGCTTCATGGAGACGGTTGCGAATGGTCCTCGCCGATACCCCAGGAGCAACAGTGTCCCTAATTTGCTGGGAAGTGGCGGTGCGGTCCCCTACGGCACTGCGTAGGATCCTACGGTCTTGGCGTGCATCCGTGCGTCGCTGCGGTCCGGTCCCAGGTCGACGGGCACGTGCACCTTCCGCCGACCACTGGCGACAACATCGATGTACTGTGGAGACCTCACGCCCCACGTGTTGAGCAATTCGGCGGTACGTCCACCCGGCCTCCCGCATGCCCACTATACGCCCTTGCTCAAAGTCCGTCAACTGCACATACGGTTCACGTCCACGCTGTCGCGGCATGCTACCAGTGTTAAAGACTGCGATGGAGTTCCGTATGCCACGGCAAACTGGCTGACACTGACGGCGGCGGTGCACAAATGCTGCGCAGCTAGCGCCATTCGACGGCCAACACCGCGGTTCCTGGTGTGTCCGCTGTGCCGTGCGTGTGATCATTGCTTGTACAGCCCTCTCGCAGTGTCCGGAGCAAGTATGGTGGGTCTGACACACCGGTGTCAATGTGTTCTTTTTTCCATTTCCAGGAGTGTAGTTGACAGCAGACGAAAGATGGGGGCAACTGTATTTCCGAGAAATGTTTTCATGAACTCATGAAGGCCTATTAATCCAAACTGAATACAGCAACGAACTATTCGTACGTGAATCCCGCCGTCGGTCATCAAGTTCACCCCAATATGTTCATGTTAATCTATGAAGGAGGAGTTCGACCCTCAGCAGCATAATACCCATTGGAAAATGGCCATCAGTGCCCGTAAAAGGATAGGTTTTTGCTTCAAAGTAGTGATATGAATCCTCCTCCTTCCGAAATCACCACGTATATTCTTCGTACACTAAAACGGAATACCTTCTTAGGAGGTTCATGGAGATCTGCCAGCACCTGAATGAGTCACTTCATGCTGATCTAGCTACTTGGTACTTAGTACAAACCTATGTAGGAATTTTTGTGCTTAACGTCCTCATCAGATAATCAGTTAGCCATTAACGGTGTTCAAAGGTAATACTCACTTCATATCACAAAGGAGAGAAACGTATGTTTCAATGAAAAATATGATTACACAATGTTCGATAATTTTACACCAGCTGGTCCGGAGATAAACGTTACTTGTAAGATTGCGATTCGAATTGCCTGGGATCGACAGCTTGTGCTTTCCTGCGCCGGCCGTGGTGGCCAAGCGGTTAAAGGCGCTACAGTCTGGAACCGCGCGGCCGCTACGGTCGCAGGTTCGAATCCTGCCTCGGGCGTGGATGTGTGTGATGTCCTTAGGTTAGTTAGGTTTAAGTAGTTCTAAGTTCTAGGAGACTGATGACCTTAGAAGTTAAGTCCCATAGTGCTCAGAGCCATTTGAACCATTTTTGCTTTCCTGCAGTTAAGCGAACTCGGCCGTGGAGGCTGGCATTATACCTTCATGTCTTCATCATCGTCATGCCGTTAAAGAGAGACTCTTGCGCAAGGCTAGTTTTGGAATGATCTCTGCTGCATTACGAACAGATGATGAGTGACAACGAGGTACACTATCCAGTCACAGTGAGGTGACCACCGGTCAAAAGCCTGAAAAACCAACTTTTGCAGGGCGGACCACTGCGAGCCGTTCAGGTAGACAGTCAGTGAGGTTCTGGAATGTACGGACAGGGATGTGGAGTCATGCCGGTTCCAGTGCCGTGGCCAGCTGCTCTAGGTCTCTCGGTAGAGGATCCACGTCGTGAGCAGTCCGATCGAGGTGGTTCTACAGATTATCGATTGATTTTAAATCCAGGAAGTTTGGTGGCCTGGAGAGTACGGTAAACTGATTCTGATGCTCTTAGAACCACGAATGTGTGACTCGTTGCGCAGTCCTGCTGGTCAATGCCACCCTGTCGAGGAAAAACAAACTGCATGTACTGGTGTACATGGTCCCCAAGGATAGATGCATGCTTGTGTTGATCCATTGTGCCTTCTGGAATGATGGGATCAGCCAGGGAATGCGATGAAAACATTACCTTAACCATAACTCTTCCTCATCCATCCTGGACCCTTCCGATGATTGTTGCAGCATATTTTCAGACGTTTCACGTCGTACACGCCAACGGTCATCTGTCCGATGGAGCACAAGATGTTGTTCATCTGAAAAGACCACCTGTCGTCGCTCGGTGGACGTCCTGTTGCGATAGAGGCGTGCAAATTCTAGCCTTCGTCGCTGATGAACAGTAGTCAGCATGGGTTCAAAGACCAGGCGCCTGGTGCGGAGGTCCATACGCAGCAAAGTTCGCTGAAAGGTCGCTGAGGAAACACTATTGGTATCCCCTTGGTTCATCTGGGCGGTCAATTACTGAACAGTTGCACGTTGATTCGCCCATAAACATCTCTGCAGCCGTCGTTCACCCCCGTCATCTAAGGCCCTTGGTGCACTACAGTTGCCTCGTTGTCGGTTTTGGATAGCGTTATTTTCCCACGCAAGATATACCTTAACCACGGTGGCATGAGAACTGTTTACAAACTTAGCCTTTTCGGAAGTGCTTCCACCCTTGCCCCGAAAGCCAGTGATCATAATCCTTTTGGATGTCAGACAAATCGCTCCGTTTCTGTATTACGAAAGTGTCTGGTACTGTTTCCCGCGTCCCCTGCCCCCCTCCCCCCTCCATCCCCCGAAACGCTTTGTATTCCCTTCACAGCAAGTGGTCGAATATAGTCGTTTGTCACTTTAACGTGACTGGACCATGTATATTGAGATATACCTGACAAAAGATTTCGGTTAACCATGAGCAGTTGATATGGCTCAACTTTAGAAACGACAACATTTTTGCCTGGACTCTTATTAATTGCATTAATTGACAATCGCAATTTCATCCCATTATGCCATCCTCAAGTTACAACCCATTATGAAGTGCATCTACATCTTATCGTTTCTTTTGTCAACCATGTTTACATATTTCGTTTGCGTAAAAAGACCTTTTAATTACAGTCCAGGGGGAAAATGTTAGCATTTCTAAAACACTGCAAAAGGAATCGACGCAAGTAAACAGAAAATATTTAAAAAACCAAGTTATTTCAATGTTCTCACACACGGTAGCACTCTCTAAGTGCGGTAAAGATATGTATTATTTTCTTACGATTATTCAGATATGTTCAGCAGATTATCGTCGTCATCACTGACTTTATTGGCACTCTTGGGATATTCTCTCCACCGTAACAGCAGCTCTTTCATGCAGCGACTTCGTATTTGCTGCCGGAAAGGGGAAGACCTTTTGCAGAGCGAAGTTTTAAGCTCTATCAGGAGTGTGCACAGCTCATTAGCAGACAAAAGGGGCTGAAAGAGGCATGCCTTCAGGAGAGATGCTTTCTGGAATGAACAATGAAAGTTTTGCAGTAGAAGTACTTTGACAAGTCCTCAATGGTAAGAGGGCGCAGTGGCGGGTGGTTGAAATCCCCATCCGGCTATCCGGATTTAGTTTTTCCGTGATTTCCATAAATTCATCAAGGAAAATGTCAGAACGGTTCCTTTGAAAGGAATTTCCTTTCCCATTCGAGCTTATGAATCCAACCCCGGATATCACGTCCATTTCTACATGGTAATCGCAATAAAAGGAGGAAGATTCCATTTTGAGCAGGATGATGCACCTTGGTTATTACTGTCCGGAAATGGCTGGAAGTGCACGGTTAGTGCTTAAAAGTAGTCTCTGGTGACCTCGCCATCGACGGGATGTTGAATCTTGATTTTCCTTGTTTTCTTTTTACTTTTTAGTGACTGATTTTTTGAGGACCAGGCCGTTACGAGTTGAGGTTAGACTATCACGTAAGTCAGTCCCCACAGTGGACAGTAGCGATGATTCTTTATTCGTTATGGACTATCGAGATGGCGTACTTGTTAAGGTGCTGGACTCGTATTAAGGAGGATAGGGATTCAAATTCCTGTGCGATGATCCTATTTCAGGTATTCTGTGGTTTCCATAAATCGCTTCATACGATTCTTGCGAGATGGTTTCTTTGTAAATGACATCCTAACCTGAACCCAGCTGGTGTTCCATTCCCTGTCTCGATGAAACATTTACCTTCCTCCTAATCGCTATGTAACTTGTCTGTAACGTTCATCATTCACCAGTCTGAAGGCTGGTTGAACACCACAGTGATTTAATAATCATGGGCCTGTTGAAGGTACGGGGAGAGGTGGCACAGTGATTGAGACGCCGGAGGAAGGGGATTCAAATCCCAGTCGCATCATCCAGATTTAGGTTCACTGTGGTTTCGCTAAATGGCTTAAGGCGATGCCGGGATGATTCTTATGAAAAGAACACAGACGATTTAGTTCCATATTTCGAGCTTGTTCTCCATCTCTAATAATCTCGCTGTCGGCGGTACGTTAAACACTAATCCTTCGACTAAAAGTTTTGAGCTAAGGACTTCCTTCCGACCTAAATACCGGTTCCCTAACTAATCATAGACGGGCTGAAGCATTGTTACAGGTGACAATAACAGAAAAAGAACTGCAGGGCCAAACAGGATAAAAGATCCTTACGCTTGGCGTCAGACGTGTAACAATACTGCCGCCAAACCACTCACTCTGAGTAGAAAAGACGTTCAGTTTTGAGCGTAGATACACCATGAATAAGACTTTCGTGAATTTCTGAAGCCCCCTGAGCGTTTCGGCATGTTCAGAACACATAAGAGGTGCAAACATGGTGGTCTGTATGTGTGCATATCAGTTTGTAATAAAACATTTCAAAGATTTTAAAATAAAAATAATGGTTAATAATTATGTTTTAGCAGGGTTTGCTGCAGGTTTTAGCTTTAACTATGTGTAATTCTTTCACAAACAGGAGCAAATCATATATTTTCTTGATCCTCTGTTGTTCTGGTTCTTTGTCTCCGTGAGTAAGAGGCATATGACTATTCTATGTGGTTGGGGGTCTTTCTCCCATGGGTCTCCAGTTATATTCTGCTACTCAGTAAGATTTTTAGCTCTGACAGTGCCCAAGTACATGAAGAATGCGTGTTGCGCTTTCATGTTAAACTACAGGACCGGTGATCAAGACAGAGCGAGGTGGTCGTCAAGTCGTAGGAAGGCAACCGCACGTTGTCTCCAGTGCAGGTGTGATGCCTGCAGCTCTGGGCGCTTCAGACCGCACCTTGCCTCTCTTGCTGCTTTACTTTCCAATACATCGTACGTACCACACAAACGATCATTGCCGTTGATCTTCTCCGTTGTCTAACATTACCAGGCTACATGTTTAATTAGTGTGTACTACAACTTAACAGAAAAAATCAACCCTTTCATAGAGAAAGTAAAGTGATCTACACTCCTGGAAATTGAAATAAGAACGTGAATTCATTGTCCCAGGAAGGGGAAACTGTATTGACACATTCCTGGGGTCAGATATATCACATGATCACACTGACAGAACCACAGGCACATAGACACAGGCAACAGAGCATGCACAATGTCGGCACTAGTACAGTGTATATCCACCTTTCGCAGCAATGCAGGCCGCTATTCTCCCATGGAGACGATCGTAGAGATGCTGGATGTAGTCCTGTGGAACGGCTTGCCATGCCATTTCCACCTGGCGCCTCAGTTGGACCGGCGTTCGTGCTGGACGTGCAGACCGCGTGAGACGACGCTTCATCCAGTCCCAAACATGCTCAATGGGGGACAGATCCGGAGATCATGCTGGCCAGGGTAGTTGACTTACACCTTCTAGAGCACGTTGGGTGGCACGGGATACATGCGGACGTGCATTGTCCTGTTGGAACAGCAAGTTCCCTTGCCGGCCTAGGAATGGTAGAACGATGGGTTCGATGACGGTTTGGATGTACCGTGCACTATTCAGTGTCCCCTCGACGATCACCAGTGGTGTACGGCCAGTGTAGGAGATCGCTCCCCACACCATGATGCCGGGTGTTGGCCCTGTGTGCCTCGGTCGTATGCAGTCCTGATTGTGGCGCTCACCTGCACGGCGCCAAACACGCATACGACCATCATTGGCACCAAGGCAGAAGCGACTCTCATCGCTGAAGACGACACGTCTCCATTCGTCCCTCCATTCACGCCTGTCGCGACACCACTGGAGGCGGGCTGCACGATGTTGGGGCGTGAGCGGAAGACGGCCTAACGGTGTGCGGGACCGTAGCCCAGCTTCATGGAGACGGTTGCGAATGGTCCTCGCCGATACCCCAGGAGCAACAATGTCCCTAATTTGCTGGGAAGTGGCGGTGCGGTCCCCTACGGCACTGCGTAGGATCCTACGGTCTTGGCGTGCATCCGTGCGTCGCTGCGGTCCGGTCCCAGGTCGACGGGCACGTGCACCTTCCGCCGACCACTGGCGACAACATCGATGTACTGTGGAGACCTCACGCCCCACGTGTTGAGCAATTCGGCGGTACGTCCACCCGGCCTCCCGCATGCCCACTATACGCCCTCGCTCAAAGTCCGTCAACTGCACATACGGTTCACGTCCACGCTGTCGCGGCATGCTACCAGTGTTAAAGACTGCGATGGAGCTCCGTATGCCACGGCAAACTGGCTGACACTGACGGCGGCGGTGCACAAATGCTGCGCAGCTAGCGCCATTCGACGGCCAACACCGCGGTTCCTGGTGTGTCCGCTGTGCCGTGCGTGTGATCATTGCTTGTACAGCCCTCTCGCAGTGTCCGGAGCAAGTATGGTGTGTCTGACACACCGGTGTCAATGTGTTCTTTTTTCCATTTCCAGGAGTGTAATAAAATACAGGTGCCTATAAATTCTAAATCAGTAAGCGATAAGAAAAGCAGCAACAAGCAACTATTTCTGTTTGTACATGGCAGTAGAAAGCTTGAGCTACTGGAGTCGTGGACAGTGGTAGTCGACTTAATGTACTGAGAAGGAAAGTAACCATACACAGACTTATTTTGAACACACAAAATTGATGGTTAGAGCTAGGATGAAATGCGAGATGAAGTTTGCAGAAACAAGAATTCCCCCAAATAACGACAACTTTTTTGCGTAAGAACAATGTAACTCGCCAGTTAACACAGATATTATGGTTTCATGCTCTAATTCGCTGCTGGATGAAACATCGTTCACTGCGACCTGCTACAGGCTGTTTGAGCAGGAAATGGATACACATTATGAACAGACAGTCCACAGGCTAGGGGAACATGGCATATGTTATGCTCCGTTCTCAAATGTATCCACAATGTCAGTAATGACAGCGCCTTAGTTGACGGTCAAGTAAGAGATGGTTAGTTTTTGTGGTTTGTTGTCAGTTTTCCTTTGCAACTAGTGCCCTGTGACGACACCGCCAGCTTCAACCCATTTTTCCGTTCGTGTAGACAGATGCTCGGTTGCTAATTGAAACCTCTTTTGACATATCCTCAAACATTTTTGTGACGATCAACCAAATTATCTTGCGTTGGAGCTGTATATTTCCGGCTTTAACCAGCTTCGGGAAGGGTACGATAGTGGCGAAACCTAGGGTGAGCTTTGTAGGCATGCAACAGCGTTTCAGCGACAGTTCCAGTCGTTGCTTCATCGAGAGCAGTGCACATGGACTCTATCCTGTTGTACTTACGTTCCATGCAGAGAATACTACCAAGGCGATATATCTGTGAAAGTGATGCACGTATGTAAGGTGCCAACATGACAAATACTTTGCGAGTTAAACGGCTACCTCAGGGAAATGATTTAGACTTTAGCATATGTTTACATGACACTTCCCGTTCAGAATGGTCCCCATTGTCACCACGACTTACATTTCCCTCGGATTGTAGATCCGTATCCATCGAAAGTGACAGCTTGACCTCAGTACCCACACAGTGTATGAACTTCGTTAAGATAATACTATTAAATGGAAGCTTTCACTTAACTTATGATTTACTTAATATTACAATATCTGTTCCCTTAGGCAGGCATTATTACAATATCTGTTCCCTTAGACAGACACATATGTCTGAAGGAAAAGATATTGTTGGCAATCTGTAGCTGTAGTAATATTACGAAATTGTGTCGCGATTGCCTACTGGTGACACATGAAAACTTGGGCCGAACCGGGACTCGAACCCGGCTTTCCAGTTTATCGTGAGCGGTCGTCTCAACCATCTTGGCTGTCAACCATCTTGGCTGTCCAAGGCCAAACCAAACCTTCATATGCCATAAGAGTGTCCGAATTGCATGGATTCCCGCAACAGGGTTAACGAGACAAACGTACATGCATGTGTGAAGGAATAGACACTTTAGTAGGAAGTATTACAGCTTAGACACGCTACAGGATGATAATACTAACGTTGGACACATTCGTCTCATTAACCTTGTTGTGCAAATCGAGGTAAGTAGTGAGCAGTGGCGTGTGGAGGCTTCGATCGGTCCTGGAAGCGTGCACGGATAGCCGCTCGCGATAGTCAAGAAATCTGGGTTCGAGTCCCGGTTCGGCACAAATTTGCATGCATCACCAATTTCCATGCCTAATACAGCTGATGTCAAAAATATTCCAAATTGTGTCAAAATTTCGTTCCACTTAACATTACTGATTGTCATCAGCAGTTATGGCGTCTCTGCCATTGTGGTCTCGAATGATACTCGTTAGCCGCGAGATAATACACAGCAATCAATAGCCTTTCAGTCAGACAAAGACGCTTCATTTTCAATACCGTCTGCATCATTCCCTGCGAAATTTCAACCGATTTATCTTGTAAATTATGATAACTATAATGACTGAAAAATGATATGTGTACAATTCCTTGACAGGTCGCTGAATTGTTTTCTTTGAATCTAAGCTAGCGTACGGAAGGAGAGGCGTCTCTCGCTTCTGCCAGTGTTAACACTGCGCACTTGGGCTTCGCGTGCGACCGTCACTATATTGTGTCAGTTTAGTGTTGGGAGGTGAGCCCGCGGTTACCGTGGAGTGGCGGCAGCGCGCTGTTACCGTGCAAGTAGCGGCTGCTGGCGCCGGGTCTGGTCCACTGACGCTCCTCTCGACGCGGGCTGCAACCGGCGACTGCGTGGGGTAGGCGGAGGCCGAGGCGGCGAGGCCCCCGGGCGCCTCCCGGCGTGCACCGCGCCGTTGCCAAGGAAACGCCACGCGCTATCGACCAGTCGCGCCACCACAGGTGGGTCGTCTCTCCCCGCCGGAGGCGAGCATTCGCTTCCTCATTACGAGCAGCTCGGCGAGCACTCTCTCAACACGCTGCTAGACAGCCCACCTGTTTATGACGAGCACTTTCATTTGTCGCTCGGTTATGCGTAGTCCACGGCCTCGGAAAACGTCATTTCATATATGCCGCGACGAAGCGCTGGACGCATATCAGTGTGCAGTTTCTAAAACTTATGTCATCGCAGTTTAGAAACTAAGAGATGTCGCACATAAATGAATGTAACATCGAAGTAAGGTTATGAAACTTCCTGGCAGATTAAAACTGTGTGCCGGACCTAGACTCGAACTCAGGACCTTTGCCTTTCGCGGACAAGTGATCAATTGGTAGAGCACTTGCCCTCGAGAGGCAAAGGTCCCGAGTTCGAGTCTCGGTCCGGCACACAGCTTTAATCTGCCAGGAAGTTTCATATCAGCGCACACTCCACTGCAAAGTGAAAATCCCATTCTGGAAACATCCCCCAGGCTGTGGCTAAGCCAGGTCTCCGCAATATACTTTGTTTCAGGAGTGCTAGTTCTCCAAGGTTCGCAGGAGAGCTTCTGTAAAGTTTGGAAGATAGACGAGATACTGGCATAAGTAAAGCTGTGAGGACGGGGCGTGAGTCGTGCTTGGGTAGCTCAGTTGATGCCGGCACGGTAACTCAGTGTGTTCGGGCAGAGGGTTAGCTGCCATCTGTAATTAAAAAAAAAAAAAAACTGAGTTATTGGATCAACGACGAACTAAAAGGGGTGTCTTGAGACGTCCGCCCCGATTAGATACAACGAACGAAAACGAACAAAATGAGATTAACATAAGAAAGAAAGTTGATAGAGAACTTGCCCGCGAAAGGCAAAGGTCCGGAGTTTGAGTCTCGCTCCGGCACACTGTTTTAATCTGCCGGGAAGTTTCATATCAGCGCACACTCCGCTGCAGAGTGAAAATCTCATTCTGAAAGTAAGGTTAGTCTATTGCCTAAAAACTTGAATGTTTATTTTTGGCTGTGAATAGTGCGTGAAAAGATGAATAACGTTGCCAGCGGTGTGGGTTGGAAACTAGCACCCACTACACTACTCACTGCACTGCCAGTTGTTTAGGAGTCGAATTCATCTCCTGCTGCAGATATGATTCGAGCTAAAATCTAAATAAGCGGATTAGGTGAGGCATGCTGATAGATTAAGAACGAAAGAGGATTAGCACAACTGTACTTAAATACACCGTCCATCCAAAAAGTCAGCAGAATTCCCGACGAATAAGCGACATGAGCGCAGTAACTACAGTGGCAGCTTGGTTTAACTATGTAAATAACAATATGCATTCGACCAGTCAGTTGCGAGCAGACAGTGTCAAACAGTGGACGTGCGGACATAGAGTTTCAAAGTTGTTGTGCACAAATCAAAATGTAGCAACATCTGCATATCAGATGTTCAAGACATTCTCTGGCATGTTTTGAGAGAGAGAAAAGTGTTTGGAAACTTTATCCTGCACACCATGACTCCCGGACGCCTGCTGCGTCTATATTGAAATGCAAGACGTGGACAATTATTTCCTAGAAAATGTCGTCACAGCTGACGAAACTTGATGTTACCAATACAAATCTACCAAAAAACGACAAACTGCAGAAATTCATATGAAGGTCAACGCTTTGACGGCATAGTTGACGCTGAATGAATTGTGACATACAAACTGAACAACATTTCAAAGAAATTGCTTATGACAGTTTCTCGTGTTTTTTTTTGGCCGTCATATGTCTAGTACTCAAGTGGTAGGAGAGTATGTAGAACACCTGAGGCATTAAAACCACCAGCTTAACGTCTCTCTATTTTTTTTATTAATCCAGACTCCTAACTTTTTGGACAGACTGGGTAAGGGTCAACTAGAGATTCAGTTAAATATGTGTACTTTCACAGAAGACTCACAACACTATCTTGGCGAAAGTTATTAACTTTCAAATTATTTGTCGTTACGACCAGCAAAGATTATGCACTGCACTCGTACCTCTATACCGTCCAATCAGTACCGTCTATTTGGTTGCACTCATCTGCTCTGTAACACACATAGAAGCATAAACCAAATTATAGGCAAAATTAATTACTTCATTTAGGAATATCATTTCTAGCACCAAGGGCCATTTAATTGCTGATTAACCTAATTGTCATGCGGCGAAAATATTTTACAAGGGCTGCACATTTTCGACGCATATAAAGAACAGAATCACGGAAACACCAAAAGCTGTTGTATATTTTTATACAGGGTGTTTCAAACATACTTTTACAAAATTTGGGGACATGTTCTTTACACCAAAACTAGGAAATGGTCCCTACAAACATATGTCCGAAAATATTTTCTTTTTCGCATTCTTAATGAAAATTAACAATTTATGTGTTTGGAGCTCTTCAACACATAAACGCAAGCTATCGTCGAATCGTGGACTCCCGCACTTTTTAGATACTGCCTGACGGTTTATAAGGGCTTCGCAGGATTCCATGAAACATCGCTATAGAGTTGCTGCACCTGGGTGGTCTGCTGCATAGATCAATTGCTTGACGAATGTAAACAAGTCTCCCTGGCAACATCTAGGGTAAATGAGTCAGACAAGTGCGTAAATAAATGAAGCTATTCGGCTGTAAATGGAAAGCGGTTGAACGTCAACTTTTATTGGTAACATGAAAACGAAGTACTTTCGTACATATGTTTATGTGAACATTTTTCTTGTTTTCGTGTAAGGAACTTCTCCCCATGGTTCGTAAAAGTATTTTTACAACACATTAAATAATTTAGATAATTCTTCATGTTTAGTAGGGCCCAAGTTACTTCATTACTCTATTATACACAATGGCGTGGAAAACTGATGGACGAAAATAATTTCCTTGTGTTGTGCCACTGCCAAGTAACATAACACGGTGAAACTTGGACCATAGATAGAAAGAACTGATTCAGTATAGCATAGGAGGTAACTGATGGAAATACGCAATGAAAGGAAACGAAATGACACATCTATTCAAAGAGGATTACACAGAAATAATCGCAATTTACGATGGTCCCATGGAAATTACAAAAGGAGAACGTTGTTCTTAATGTCTTAATGAACACCACGGATGGTAGTACGTGCTCTGAAGCGTACTCCCATGCCGGTCACAAGGTTGGTAAGGACTTGTTGTGGTTACATTCCTCCACCAGTGCGATCGACAACTGCTTCATGGTCATTGTTGTGTGTGGACGTGTTACAATACGTCGTCCCAACGCACGTGCTTCGGGGAGGGGTGAGAGAGGGGGGGGGTAACGAACATGTGTGACAACGTTCCTGGATGTATCACGAGTTCCCACCTCTCGCCAAAGGTGACTAAAGCCAAGCGATAACAAAATGCACATATACAGATGGCGGTAATACTGCGTACACATGGCAAAAAAAAAAAGAAAAAAAGGCACTGCGTTGGCGGAGCTGTCATTTGTACTTAGGTGATTCGTGTAAAAACATTTTCTACTTCATTATGACCGCATGCAGGGAATTAAAAGACGTTGAACGCGGAATGGTTGCTTCAGCTAGGTGCATGGAAATTCCATTTCCGAAATAGTTGGGTAATTCAATATTGCGAGATCCAGAGAGTCAAGAGCGTGCCGAGAATACCATATTTCAGGGATTAACTTTCACCACTGTCAACGCAATGGCCGACGGCGTTCACTTAATGACAGAGAACAGCGGTGTTGTACGGGCGTTCTGACCTACAGATCTTTGAACATGATACACTCACTGGCCAACGTTATTGCGATACTGTACTTCTACCCTATGTGAGCCTTTTCAGGGTGGCATTCAGTCTTCAGTTTCATGGATGACAATGAGCGACCGCATAGAACAGAGCAGGTGGAGGAGCTATTGGAACGAGGCGATATTCGGCGAATGGCCTGGCGTGCCTATTGCCTGGATCACAGAGCGCGCATGGGATGCGTTGGATCAAGTGTTGCAGCAATTCCATATTCACCAACGGTCGTCCAATAGTTGTCAACCGTGCTGGTGAAGCAGTGAAATGTTCTGTCACAAGGACTCCTTACCTACGTTCTGGGCAGTCTGGACGCATGCTGTAGCGTATATACTGTCATCTGTGGTGATCGTACACTGTATTAAGAACAATGACCACCATCCCCCTTTTGTAATATCCAGGGGACCATCATAAACTTTGGTGACTTCAGGGTAATTATCTTTGAATAAGTGTTATGCTCTTCTCACTACATATTTATTTCCTTTACTTACTGTCCTGTGTGCTACAGGCAGATCTTTCTGTGTGTGGCCAAGCTTTCATCGAGCTACGCTACTTGGCAGTGACGCACCGTAAGAAAGTTACTTTCATCTTCAACTTTTACACACCACTGCAGTTCTGCGAATAGTAACGGAAACAAATACACAACAGCGAAGCGTTTTTGAAAGTACCGTTAGTAATTATGAATAGTGGATCACAGTTCGCTTAGCCCTGCTTATCCTAGGGTGGCAAAAGTCATGGGATACATCCTAACATCGTGTCCGTCCTCATTTTGCCCGGTGTAGTGCAGCAACTCGACGTCGCATGGTTCAAATGGTTCAAATGGCTCTGAGCACTATGCGACTCAACATCTTAGGTCATAAGTCCCCTAGAACTTAGAACTACTTAAACCTAACTAACCTAAGGACATCACACACACACACCCATGCCCGAGGCAGGATTCGAACCTGCGACCGTAGCAGTCCCGCGGTTCCGGACTGCAGCGCCAGAACCGCTAGACCACCGCGGCCGGCGACGTCGCATGGACTCAACAAGTCATTGGGTGTCCAGTGCAGATACATTGAGCCCTGCCGCCTCTAGCTGCCCGTAGCTTCGAAAATGTTGTCGGTGCAGGGTTTTGTGCACGAATTGACCTCTCGATTACGTTCTATTGGATCCAAGTTGGGGGATCTGGGTCACAAAACCATTCTCTCGAATTGTCCAGAATGTTCTTCAAACAAATCGCGAAGAACTGTGGCCGATGACATAGCGTATTGTCAATCATAAAAATTCCATAGTTTTTTGTAAACATGAAGTCCATGGATGGGTGCGAATGGTCCCCAATTAGCCAAAATAACCATTTCCAGTCAATCATCGGTTCAGTTTGACCAGAGGAACCAGTCCAGTCCATGTAAATAAATCCCACACCATTATGGAGCCACCACCAACTTGCACAGTGCCTTGACGACAACTTGCATCAATGGCTTTGTGGGGTCCTCGTCGCACTCGAACCAACCACCAGCTCTTACCAACTGAAATCTGTAATCGTCTAATCAGGCCAGGGTCAACCGATATTGTCTCGAGCACAGGAGAGGCGCTGCACGCCATGTCGTTCTCCAGGCAAAGGCACTCGCGCCTGTCAGTGCCCAGTAACCCCAAATGCCTTCGCACTGTCCTAACGAATACGTTCGTCGTACGTCCCACATTGATTTCTGCCATTGTTTCAAGCAGTGTTGTTTGTCTGTTAACACTAACGACTACTCAAACACTTCTGCTCTTGGTCGTTATAAAGATCGTCGACTTCTGCCTTGTCCGTGGTGAGAGATAATACTTCAAATGTGATATTCTCGGCGCAATCTTGACACTATGGATCTCGGTATGCTGAATTCTCTAACGATTTCCGAAATGGAATGTCGGATGCGTCTAGCTCCAGGTTCAAATTCTGTTAATTCAAGTAGTGCGGCCACAATCTCGTCGGAATCCTTCTCGCACGAATCAACTGGTACAAATGAGAGCTCCGACAGAGCATTTCCCTTTTATACCGTGTACTTCCAATGATACCACCATCTGTATATGTACACATCGCTATCACATGATTTTGGTCTCAGTGTATTTGCATAAGCAGTTACCAGCAAGATGTTTCATCTCATTTTTCTGTGGTATGTCACCGAAAGCGACAGAATATGATACTGTGAACGTAATTGACCGAATACCTTTCTTAGGTCAACCACTTGCGACACTTTGAAAGCTCTGAGTAAGGACTCGCTACAACCGGCCTTCCTAACAAAGAGAGGCGACGCCAGAAACGTTCCTCGTGGTTGGCATCTCACCTCAAACAAGGGACACCCCGCGTAGGCACGGAAAAGAATCCACGTCCTTCAGCATGCTGTAGCCTGGACTGTCATCTTCCCATGGATACCAGGCTGGACACAACTCAACATCACATTGTATCACTTGCTTCGGGGTAGGTGAATTCAACCACTACATGCGACTTGTCACTCCAAGCAAAGAGAATTGAAGAAGTCAGGACACTAACTTCTAGAATAAGATATAATGACGCTTATTTATGTGGGAGAACAGTGGAATGCTCGATAATAATATCGAAAAGGGGAATCAGAATATGACTCCAATGCACGGGGAGTGGAGACTGAGGTTTTTTAAAAGAGGTCACACATACTGAATATGAATAAGCATAATAAATTTCCTAATTTTGTAGCAGACGACTGAATTTTATTCTGAAATACATACCACAGTTATTAAGAAAATAACTGCTCTGAACAAACTTATAATCAAGATCGTGTGTTTTGATTCATTACACTGAACACAGGTGTATTTGAATTGATTTCTAATCTGAAAACTTTATAATTGTATCACGTCAGAGTTTGAATATGTCGACACTGTTATATTTTTCATTGAACACCTTCGTCGACAAATTGCTTAATCGCTTTCCGTCGTTTTTTCGTGCAACGATAGATTTTTAACAGACACTCTTCTTGTCTTGAAATTACCTAGGCTGTAAATCCAATGAAATCATTTTTTTCATATGATTTTTCCCTGTGTTGAAATATTTTCAAGTTTGTTTCTTCTTTTCAGTGACAAGAATATAATGGTATCCATATGTTGTAAGAATTCCCCATATATGTGTCGTTAATTGTGTAGCTATGGAACGAATACATCTTGATCGAACACTTTTCCTCATTTTCTGAACTAATGACCATTATTTTCAGTCGACGGTGGAAAGTGGACGGTAAATCATGATCACCACAGTTTTTGTGCTGGACATGCGCATGTAACCTGAGTGGATGGATAGGGAAGGAAGCCCACGAAGGACAACCATAAATAATTTCTTGTTCTTATGGTATTTAGCGGGCCAATCAACGTTACCAAATACTGTCATTTCGGCTTGACAAACGCCGTCGAGTGTTCCTTGATGCCCATCAATCTGTGAGGTATCTAGTTTCGTATGTTTCTGAACATGGTGCCGTTATCTGTCTAATACAGAGAATGCAGGATACTCAGTTGGCGAAGAAATGCAAAAAGTTCTTTCACATACCCCTTCAACCTATTAGAATTCTACTGCCTCTCTGCAGAAGATATTCGTCCGACAGATGAAGCTTCACTTTGTAACACTGCCCGTTCATGTTCGTTAGCACTCTACATAACAGTGAAACCACCCTCTGTCGACTGATTCAATGTTAAATGTATAGATGTAGGCGGTATCATAAATCTCAAGAATGGTCGGTGATAGAGACAAATGGTTCGCATGTTATGAATCAGCAAATGTCATTTGCCTTAGAAAGAGTGCTATACCGAAATATTTTCCTGTTTACTAGCATTATTAGCATAAACTATATTGCAGCTTTCCACATCGTGCAACTGCTCAGCTCTTATGTGAGCTACAACACTGATATTTGAACTAACAGCAGTAAAGAACATCCTCGATGAATGTAGTCATGTTGAAAGGTGTGTTATGAGAAGATCACATCAGTGGAGTCTTTCAGTCGACGCCTGTACCAAGGTCGAGAGCAGCACAGAAGTAGTGGGGCAAGGCTGGAAAGAGCACAATTTGTTAATGGGGGTTGCCTACATTCAGGGGCAAGCGTATATTCAGGAGCAAACCTATTGTTCTCTTTTGATTCACAGGTCCTTAACCTGTTGTTCTGCTAAGTGGATTATAACCTTCTGGGGACAATCCTTCCTTTTGATTGACTGATCCTTAACCTTTTGTTCCCCCACCCATTTCCCTCCCCCTCCTCTTCCCCCTCCTCCTCCCCCCTCCCCCTCCTCCTACCCCATCTCTCTGGGAATTCCACTCACCGATACAAGCACACTTTTAATATCAATTTGATTGACTAATTAATTAAATCGATCAATTAATTAACCCTATATCTTGGAACCCCCAGCCATCCCCCTCCCCTCTTCCACCTGGAAACTGGCGGGAAAAAGACCCAGTTGATTGACGATTTGGTGGGAAATCGAATGCAGTGTATGGAATATTTTTAATCAATTCAGACAATTGTGGAATAGTGTTTATTTAAACAATTTGTGGGATACAATACTGCATATGAAAATACTTTACTTATTTATTTATTTAAGGAATGTGGAGGCAAATCCATTGCAGTGTATTTGAAGAATTTGGTGGGAAATCGATCGCAGTGTGTGGAATATTTAAACAATTGCGGTGCTTATTTTATTCTGATCCCGTAACGAATCACATAATTACATATCTGAAAAAACTTTCTTCTGTCTCGCCACCCTCGCCGACTGCCCAGAGTCGAGGTGTACCAGCGGCCCCACGAAGCCACGTGTCCGTCAGCAGCTGCACCACGCGTTGGTGTCCAAGAGGTGTCTGCTCGGGCCCTGTGACTGACAGACTGGATATCATGCTAATCCCTGAACAAAAGAATCATAGTGCGGCAACCCTTTGATACTTGATACCCGAGAAATTCCTGTCGAAACACATGCTCTCTCTTTCTCTCTCTATCGCTCCCGTAGCATGCCACCGCCGGGCCTGCACATGCCATTGGTCTTGGTCGGACCGCACCACAAACAAAGCAGCGTTTATCTGTTAAACCCCTGCGGAATACTGATGCACGTGAGAACTCCTTCCGAGACAAATGCCTCACTGAGAATGGATTCGTCCATGGGCTTTAAGCTGCCATCTCTGCTGGAGAGGAAGGATATATTCCTTATAAGGAATAAGGATAAGGATATATTCCTTATTTAATCAATTTGAGAGACACTTGGGTAGACATCATGACTGCACCCCCATCCTTGCTCCCCATGACATAATAACTGTAATCACGAGGGAATGGAATGAAGTGCAGTACAGTAGCCACCGTTTGGGATCTCCTGCGTGTGTGTCTATCGTCAGGCCTCCGCCATGAAGGTCAAAACAGCATAGCGTCCTAATTACAGATCACGTTACTGAATGCCACCGACCACGCACCGATATCGGCCTCCTTTGATCTCGCGGCACCCAAATAAAGCACCAAGTGGCGGCTTGTACAGAGCCCTGTGTCTGTAAGCGTGAAGGAAAGGGATCTGAGTTCGAATTTCTATCCGGCACACTTTCTTAATCTGTCTGTAAATACTCTCACTGGAGTAAAGTAATTATCAGACTACTAAGGTACTTGTATGTAAATTTTTTCCATTTTGTGTTTATTTCCGTAGCCTTTTCGTCAGTTACTTATTGCATCTGATGTCATTCACTTAGTTTTTAATTTTAGTTGGTATGATTTCACAGCTCATAAAATGACATGCCAAAATATTATGACCGCTTGCTTAATAGCATGTTGAAACGTAATACAGCAGTGATTCTGCATGGCACGGATTCGTGATATCACCGGTAATTTTTCGAAAGTATGTGGCGCCAGATGTCTAGGCACAGTGTAATCTTACCCTTTACGTAACCGTTTTTTGCGAAAATATGTTTGACGTGCTCGCCTTATGCTCTGCATAGGACCACGGTAAGTGCTAGTAGGTACTTTAACTTTTTGACAATGAGCACAGGTTTTTATTGCCTCTGCGACCTTCCGGGACATACTATAAAATATCGCGGCCTCTGCTATTTTTTCTGTACATTAGGTCCGCAATGACCCTAAGCAAGGTGGCAATAGTCTATAAGCTCTTTTAGATACATCGCTGGTTAAAACACACACACACACACACACACCGCTCGCCACTGCTGAGTCATTCCGTAAATATAGCCACCATGGTAAACTTTGTAATACTTTCTTAGTTTTTCTTGTCATACTTAATCTTTTTGTTTTGATAACGGCGCGTGTTATTACAAATGCTTTCAGTGTTCTTTCGCCCTCCCACTTCTTTAAAATACAGTAATTTTAGAACACCTTCCGCACCGTCTTCTACAGTTCGTCCTCAGACGAGGATAAACGTGAGAGCTACTCGTACGCAATTGTCAGTCCCCTTTCATAGCTATATGTCATAATCGTATTGTTGCAAGAGCACCGATCACCTGGTCAGTGGGTCATGCAAAAATAGGAGCCTTCTGCTCGGTGTGTATTATCATCTTATGCTCCCATAAATAACCCTTAAACTTGTTAAAACCTCCGACAATCGTTAAAACTCCTTTCTCCAAAATCGTGTAGTTACTTTAATATTTGTACAGTCCGACTCGTGAATGCAATCGTGCGAAGTTCTTTTGATTCTCCTTCTCCTTGAAATAACTCCCCTCCGTAACATGAATCGACGAATCTGTTCCCGAATGAAACGGTAACGAAAGACCAGGGTGATACAAAAATTCTCGAAAGTGTTCTGACAGTCAAAACAAACGTGTGTTGTTTCGTAATAGGTTGTTAATCGCTTGCCCCTGTACGACAAGTTTCCTTGGATTAACCGGATTCTACAGTAAATTCGTTTTCAGTGGAGGACAATTCTTTGTCGCCTCCATGTTCTGTGGATCTTTAGCAGTTCCAGACGTCGAATAATGTGACGGAGAAAGTTCAATTCTTGTGGTACAAAGTCATACTTCTTAAGCTTCAGTATCATTCTGCACTTACGTAATGCACTGAATACGTCATTTAGTAAACTGCAATGTTCCTCCCTGGTGATCGTAGTGACCAACAAATCGTGGACATATGTGTTTAGCTTGGATCTTAAAGCTGCACCTGTCAAGCGCTCTGATGACTGCTGGAACGGATACGTTTAGTCTGAATGGTACTACCTTATACTGATAACATCAACTTGCGAACAAAAACGCGGTATGTTTTCGTGATTCTGGCTCTTGGGCCACTTGCCAAAAGCCGACTGCGATGTGGAGGCTTTTCATAAATTGTACGTTACGGAAACTTTGTAGTACTTCGTCCATACTCTGTTCAACGTACAAGCATCGATCACAACTAATCAGCGTTGTTAGTGGTTTTGCTGACTGATGTTGGCAACACCGTTCCTATCGGTTTGCCTCTAATTTTGATTGTTTCTATTATTTCTATTATCACTCCGCGGTCCTCGTACGATATTTACCTGGTACTGGCATTTATAATTCCGTTCTGCATTGTTATTATTATGGCTCCTGAAATTTTCGTGGCTACTCCGCCAATTATCTTCGTGCTTTACTTTTTCTAAAAATGCAGTAATTTCTGACGCTACCATCATGTTTTAAGACAATAATTAATGGGTTGTTATAAAGCCTGGTGCTGCTTTCAGTAACATTCCGCTCCAGTTTTCGATCTATCTCTTGTTGTACCGTTTTATTTTTGGATAACGGTACAGCATACGGTCGTGCAAAAAACAGTTCGTGTGGTTTAGCATCTGATTGACACTCAAATCGCAAACACGTCTTGGCTTGTCCGAGAATACATCTTTGATTTTCATTACAAATGTGAATAAATCTCCATTTTTCTCGGACATATTACCTGGTACTTTGTCTACAATACTTTCTAATACATCCTCTAAACAAGCGTCAATGCCCAAGTTCCGAATACCACGGTGTTCCAGTCCTTCACCCGAACCCAAATCGTTAGGTAACTTCACAATGTGAAGTGGTCTATAATAATTACTCACATCGTTGCTTACTTCGTCAAATTGTTGCTTCAACAACCAGATGAGTTCGAGAACGGGCACCACTACAAATTATGTACTAATTTGGCCCCTTATATTTCAAAAGAAACTAACTTGTAATTCTTTACAGGATGGCTACACTTTCCTCTAGCTCCCACTATTTGTACTCCCATTAATGGCATTACTGCCACTTCTGGAATACTTCTGGATTACTTTCGCCCTCCCACTTCTTTAAAATACAGTAATTTTAGAACAACTTCCGCAACGTCTTCTACAGTTCGTCCTCAGACGTGTAATTACTGCCAATGTACCGTTTGGAGTCGTTGGGAAGCTTCTTCCACAGCTTCCAGACGATCTGACCGTAGGCCACGCAAATACTCCATAACTTGCGGACCAAGTATCTGCAATGCTCATGCATTTAAGTCCGCGCATTCTTGTCATCGGATCCCGCCATACAATTTCCTGCTTCTCCTGAGACCAATACTCTTTCAAAAATTCAGTCTTGAATTCTTGAAAACTTGTTTTGCAAAAATTGAGATGTAAACCCGAACTCTTAGTTTCTCCTGCAGCACATCGATGACAGCATTAATCTTTTGTTTATCCGTCCATGTTGTTGGCAAAATCTTTTCACAATTTTTTAAAAGAAAAATCTGTCAGGTGAGCTCCACCCCACTTTTCGAGTGGCTCAAAACTCTTATCCTTCGCTAATAAATCCGCACTATGTACATGACTGGATACGGACCTTTGTTTACCCTGAACTGTTAGTTCAAGGTTCGTACCTTTATTCGTTATTTCCATAGTGACCCTGGTCAACATTTCCATCTCCGACTTTTTCTGTTGCTTGTTAACTTTCGTATCGACTGTCGATACAAAATTTTTCAAATTTGAGATTTCATTCGCCTGTCCCTGTTGCGCAGTAGTTATCTGTTCTTCAAGTGCATACCGCAACTTGTCTACTTTGTTTTCGACAATAGCCCCAACCTCTTGCTGAGTCTTAACTATTTCTTAGTCAAATCGACTGTTTATACATTATACTGAACTTGCGACTGCACTGTCGTCATGTTGAGTTTAAGACTACCGATTTCGGTATTTATTGTTTCCATTTCATTTTTTAAGGAATCTACTTTTATGTTCACTGCAATAAATATAGTTATTGACAATGGTAATCGAATCACCTAATTTCTTGGACTGTGTCTCCATACCATTTTTGATCGATGTACTCTGCACGTCTATTTTCTTTTTTTGTACCCCCGTTTTAGCAAGAAAATACCTAACAAATTATTTATTTTTCCCAGAGGGTTCGGTTGTGCCTCTAATTTCGGTTCCTCTTTAACTTCTTCGTATCCATCACCAACTGGTTCAGTTTTAATAAATGCACCGTATTCGGTGGTGTTTGCAAGAGCACGAAATTCCTCTGCTTTTCCGTGGCAGCGCCTGTGATGTTTGCCGCCTGGTCATCAACAACTGATTCCGCCTCAAGTGGTATCCTTTGTTCGACCGCCTGGTCCTGATTAAAGTTGACCAAATTGCCTGTTTCAATATTCTCCATCATTTTAATTAAAGCAAATTTTATTATTGTGCACCTGTGTGATTTCTTCTCTGCACTTACGGTAACAGTACGTGAATGACTCTTCGTTCGTTGCGAAAAGAAGTTTTATTCGCACAAGAAATTTGTACAAAGAGAAAAATTCGGTCACTAGATAATCCCAAGGTTGAAACAATCCTGGCACCAACGTCGCTACGTGTAACGTTCCCCTTTACCTTAACCGAATATGCCGAAAATACATTTGAACCATTTTCGTGTGTGACTAGCAGAAAATAAAATTTGGCAAGGCTATCGTTTCGAGTGAGGGAGAAGCTTACAACAAGATATCTCTGCCTACTCTACTTTCATTGTGTTTAATAACGAGTGCAGTAATAACTGAAATTCTTTCTAATTATTATTTCGTGACGTGTATTGTTCCCGAAAATGTGTGTGTAACCTTCTGTTGCCACAAATAAACAAATTATTCCTTACTCACTGCTCTTCGCAATTTTAATTACTTAGTGAACAGACAGTTCCCAATTGGGCACTTATCAAAAATTGTGCAATCATTCACATATTGTTCCAATAGAAATGTGTACCAGGGGACTCTGGATACTTGACTAATACTTGTAGAATAAAGAAACAAACGCTCACCAGCCCAGTTGGGCACTGTCTGCTCACTATGTACACTACTGGCCATTAAAAGTGCTACACCAAGAAGAAATGCAGATGATATACAGGTGTTTATTGGACAAATATATTATACTAGAACTGACATGTGATTAAATTTTCACGCAAGTTGGGTGGACAGATCCTGAGAAATCAGTACACAGAACAACCACCTCTAGCCGTAATAACGGCCTTGATACGCCTGGGCATTGGGTCAAACAGAGCTTCGATGGCGTGTACAGGTACAGCTGCCTATGCAGCTTCAACACGATACCACAGTTCATCAAGACTGGCATATTGTGACGAGCCAGTTGCTCGGCCACCATTGACCAGACGTTTTCAGTTGGTGAGAGATCTGGAGAATGTGCTGGCCAGGGCAGCAGTCGAACATTTTCTGTATCCAGAAAGGCTCGTACAGGACCTGCAACATGCGGTCGTGCATTACCCTGCTGAAATGTAGGGTTTCGCAGGGATCGAATGAAGGGTAGAGCCACGAGTCGTAACAAATTTGAAATGTAACGTCCACTGTTCAGACAGCCGTCAATGTGAACAAGAGGTGACCGAGACGTGTAACCAATGGCACCCGATACCATCACTCCGGGTGATACGCCAGTATGGCGATGACGAATACACGCTTCCTATGTGCGTTCACCACGATGTCGCCAAACACGAATGCGACCATCATGATGCTGTAAACAGAACCTGGATTCATCCGAGAAAATGACGTTTTGGCATTCGTGCACCCAGGTTCGTCGTTGAGTACACCATCGCAGGAGCTCCTGTCTGTGATGCAGCGTCAAGGGTAACCACAGCCATGGTCTCCGAGCTGATAGTCCATGCTGTTGCAAACGTTGTCGAACTGTTTGTGCAGATGGTTGTTGTCTTGCAAACGTCCTCATTTGTTGACTAAGCGATCGAGATGTGGCTGCACGATCCGTTACAGCCATGAGGATAAGACGGCTGTCATCTCGACTGCTAGTGATACGAGGCCGTTGGGATTCAGCACGGCGTTCCGTATTACCCTCCTGAACCCACCGATTCCATATTCTGCTGAGAGTCATTGGATCTCGACCAACGCGATAAACCGCAATCGCGATAGGCTACAATCCGACCTTTATCAAAGTCGGAAACGTGATGGTACGCATTTCTTATCCTTACACGAGGCATCACAACTACGTTTCACCAGGCAACGCCGGTCAACTGTTGTTTGTGTATGAGAAATCGGTTGGAAACTTTCCTCATGTCAGCACGTTGTAGGTGTCACCACCGGCGCCAACCTTGTGTGAATGCTCTGAAAAGATAATCATTTGCATATCACAGCATCTTGTTCCTGTCGGTTGAATTTCGCATCTGTAGCACGTCATCTTCGTGGTGTAGCAATTTTAATGGCCAGTAGTGTAATTAAAACTGCGAACAGCAGTGAATAAGGAATAATTTGAATACTTGCAGCAGCAGAAGGCTACACACACATTTTCAGTAACAGAACACGTCACGAAATAAAAAAGAGAAAGAATATCAGTTATTACTACACTCGTTATTAAACACAATAATAGGCAGAGCCGAAATGAATTTCGAAAAAATAAATCTCACACTAACTGGATGCCTACTGTTGTGTTAAATAGTCGCATAACCACAGTAGCGTTTATTTACTTTTGCAAACTTATGAATTAGCAGTGAAACTCGAAATAAAATGACAGTTGACTTTAGAGTTATTTAAATATAATAACTATCACTGAATATCAACACAAACGCTACGCCAAAATACGAAACAAGCCAACATACAAAACAGCATCACAAGCTTACGTAAAATTAGCAAATATGAATAATCGGTTTCTTTTAAATAAAATTTTTTATTTGAAGTGCTAGGAATTAATTTACTTCCAGAAGATTGAATTTACTTTTTTGCCTCTGAGCAATTTTTATCTCAGTAGTGAAGTTACTGATGCCCATTAAAAATACTTTTACTTCTGTTTTCAAAATTATTAAAAAGTATAGAAACGAACTGATACTGAAATTAATTGTGATATATCTCTTTCCTTTCATATAAACTACTCTAGAACTGTTTCAATAACAGGGATGGACATAGGACCTGTTTGGTTATAATGACTTGGGGAAATTGTTGGGTTAAAGTTTTTACAGTAATTATTACTAAAACTAAAAGTTCACCAATATCACTGGATAATGTTGTTACAGTTCTGTAAAACGTGAACTAAGTGGGACAGTCTTAGAGTCGTCCGTTGTTGAAGAGATAAAACTGTAGCCGTCGTCGACAATTCTGCAGTAGCTGCAGGCAAAATTTACGAGTAGAGATTCACTTAGCAGTGACCATCGACGGAGCAGGATCTGGATATGAATGGAGCTGGCATTTCATCTGCTCGCGCTCATCAACTGCTATCGTACCACTACTTATGACTCTCCTCACATTGACTTAGCACGCAACTCGTGTTTCCGGTCACACCAGAGTCCGCAGCCAAGTGCCTGCTCTGCGGGCACGTTCTGACGTCACATCGTCACATCACTCGCGTCCAGAGAAGCCACTATCCAATGCGATTTTACTCTTTAATACACGTCCCTAACATAAAGGCAAAAAATTTTAGTACGTTCATCTGTATCAAAGTGTTAAAACGGGTCACGCAACTTCCGTAGACTATGGGCCGGTGGTTAATGGCCTCTGAGCTGGCGCCCATAAGGGTCCCACTTGTGTCTCAACGAGTTCAGATCAGGCGAATTTGGTAAACACGACATTAACATCAGTTCACTCTTACGCTACTCAAACCATTATAGCACGAGTCTGGTCATGTGACACTCACAGTTATCCTGCTGGAAGATGCCATGGTCGTCGGGGAAGACATCAAGCGTGAAGGAATGCAGGTGGGCCGCAATAACTTTTACGAAGGCCGCAGCTGTCTTGGTGCCTTCGATTATTACCACAGTTCCCAGGGAAGTCCAGACGAATGATGTCCATAGCATAATACCGCCCCCAATTACCGGCGTCCACGGGGCAGTGCCTGGATCACAGTGTATCCACACAATACCATCGACCTGGTGTAACAAGAGACGCGTCTCATCTGACAATGCGACACGTTTCCATTGATCAACGATTCAATACAGACGATTCCAAACCTACTACAATTGCAATTGCAATTGGCGTTGTCATTGTGTCAGCATGGCAACACGTCGTAATCATCTACTGCGTAGCCCCAACAGTGAGCGCTGAACGGTTTGCCCTGAAACATTTGAACCTGCACCAACACTGTTCTCTATCGTCTGATGTATTACAGAGCGCTTCCTATTCTACTTTATAGAGCGGTAATGCCTCCGAACACTGTGTGCTGTGATGAAGAGTTGATGTACAACGACTCGGAATTGTTCAAATGGCTCTGAGCACTATGGGACTTAACTAATGTGGTCATCAGTCCCCTAGAACTTAGAACTACTTAAACCTAACTAACCTAAGGACATCACACACATCCATGCCCGAGGCAGGATTCGAACCTGCGACCGTAGCGGTCACGCGGTTCCAAACTGACGCGCTTAGAGCCGCACGGCCACACCGGCCGGCGTACAACGACTCGTCACCTACTTGTGGTTTCACACTCCTTCAACCACTTTCCGTAAATTCTTACGTGTTTAGCACATGACCAGCTTCGCCGTTTTCAGCAATCGATTGTAAATTCAGTGGGTATTCCCATATCGTGGTCACAATGATTCCCCCATTCGTCTCTGCTCCGTTTATGAACATTTCTTACAGAGCCACCAGGATGCGTTGAATTTCGTGGTGGGCCATCGTCATATTGTTTCAGCTCATCAGTGTATGTTTCGTCTTACGACCACATCGTAGGGTCTCTCATGCGCTCCTTGAAGCAGTCACTCTCAGGCGAGATGTCTCCTTGGCAGCAGAGTTCATCCCATACTCGATCCGCACATTCTGTAGTAGCTTCCAGACAGCAGTTCTAAGATTAGTACTTACAGTGCAAATGTCGTCCGTAATTACACTGTTAGTGCTACGCCAGGACATTATACAGTCATACGCAGGTGGCTAGAAACCGCCTGAAAAGCTTGCAAGGGTGTTGCAGGGTACGTTATGCTGAGAGTTAATTAGCATTGAAGTTGTACAATCCCGCAGTGTGTGAGACTGTGAAAGCTATCAGAATAATGGGTCTAGCCAGACTCTGTCACATTTTCCTTAAGACTCAATGTTAACTATAAATCACTCAACGGAATCGCTATCTTGATATGTCGTAACAGAGAATCATAAAGTTGGAAATTTCAGTAATTCTGCTATATAACTATCTGTTCAATCAATAGAATAAATAAGTGAACTGGAGGGAACTGCGTGCTCGTTCAAATAAAAATGAAAATGAAGCATGAACCTATTATTTATAACATTAAACAGCTACAAAGTATTGGCATCAACATCCTATGAAAGACAAAGTTAACTGCTGACAACAACTAAAAAGATAGGCAAGCGGAGAGGTGGATAACGTATCACCGTATCCTAGCTGCACATTAAATCAATCATCCAATACAATACAATGATTAATTTAGAAACTCCAGTGGGCGATTGACTACCACATCAAACGATACCTGGGCACGAATCTCGTTTAGCGGAGCTGTCGCAGTTGTATGCTTCCTATCTAAACATCAACCCCCATCTAACGAGCTATGCTGCTGTATAATCTTACCAATTTGCTGTGGCGGTAAGGCGGAGCACCGTGTCGTAGTGGAGAATCAGAATCTCGTTGGACAGGCCTCCAAGCGCCACAACGTCTCGAACTAGTGACGTATTTCCATTCACAATCAAACCAAGAGTGTCCTTTTTACTTCCACCAGCCCCCAGCACAGTAGTTTGCGTCAACTTGGCCGCAAACGCCAATCAGGGAAAATGTTACTCTTTTCTGCCAATAGAGTGTCAATGCCACGTTTAACAAATGCCCACCCTGGAATGTCGTCAGTCATAGGTCAGTCAGAGCCTATTTTCCTCGCAGGTTTCTCCTAGAAATTCCCGTCTGACGTCAGCCGGCAGTGGGCGAATCAGAGCATGCCAGACAACATTTACAGACTTGTACTTTTCCGCCAAAAATTATGGCGTCCCAGAAAGAACTTCAAACTGTTCCCCTTGGCCATCTCAAGAGGCGAGTGGTGTCACAGGCCAGTAACCCCGAAAAGGACTAATAGGCATTTTTATTTTCGGCCATAATGGCTATGTTTGTGAACCGTGATATACAGAGAAATGTTACTTAATAATAAAGTCTGCCGTCTTATGTTGTGTGCAAAAGGTTGAAGCAATTTTGTGCAGTGAATTACGTTGGCAATCAGTGACAAAATACAATGTGCAATAGTGTAACGTCATTCAACAGCTCCGCCATTATACCAGCGATGCCAGTGAAGCAGCAAGATGATGAAATCGCTGTGATATCATATATAGTCAACCACAAGGAAGAAAACCAGCAAAAGACATCACTGATTTCGATTTCTAGCCATACATTGCTCCCCCCCCCCCCCCCCAACAAATGCCACACCAGCCGCTACAGTAACAAACAATGGTCAAAGAGTTCTAGATTAATCTAGTTTAAGACTTTATTTTTAAGTAACATTTCTCTGTATGTATGTATAAACGCCTGAAGATGACAGAACATGTTCGAGACGCGTTGTATTATGTTAGATTATACATAAAATAAAAGAGTGACTGGTAGCACAAACTAGAAATAACTAATAGGCAACTTGACATGCGCAGGCCAACTCAGCCTTGTAAGTGCCCACGACATACGTTCCATATTCACGGACTGGAACTATTAGCCCCTTTACCGACGACAACTGAAATTTCATAAAATACGTTTGCCCGTAATAAATCAACGTAATAAGACTTTAAGAAGATGCAGCTAAAGTGACGTGCGTATCTCTTGTCGTGGCAAGGGACAGATAAATTTGGTATAAATGGAGGGATTCAGGCCAGATGGCTTCTAACCTTCCGTAACTTCTACTTTGCAATACAATTTTGAGCGGGAGTTGTCCTACTGAGACATTATAGTGGGGCAACTCCAGGCAAAATTAAAAAAAAATAGAAATAAAAAACTATCACCAATCAACCAATCAACAACGAAGTGTTTAGTGTTGAATGGTATAACAGGGATGGAAGCAGAACAAACTCTCCATGGTCAACCACTGGATAGCCCACACCTGCACGCAATTGGAATAAATACGAGGGTTAGAACTTTAATAGTGGCAACTACACTCCTGGAAATGGAAAAAAGAACACATTGACACCGGTGTGTCAGACCCACCATACTTGCTCCGGACACTGCGAGAGGGCTGTACAAGCAATGATCACACGCACGGCACAGCGGACACACCAGGAACCGCGGTGTTGGCTGTCGAATGGCGCTAGCTGCGCAGCATTTGTGCACCGCCGCCGTCAGTGTCAGCCAGTTTGCCGTGGCATACGGAGCTCCATCGCAGTCTTTAACACTGGTAGCATGCCGCGACAGCGTGGACGTGAACCGTATGTGCAGTTGACGGACTTTGAGCGAGGGCGTATAGTGGGCATGCGGGAGGCCGGGTGGACGTACCGCCGAATTGCTCAACACGTGGGGCGTGAGGTCTCCACAGTACATCGATGTTGTCGCCAGTGGTCGGCGGAAGGTGCACGTGCCCGTCGACCTGGGACCGGACCGCAGCGACGCACGGATGCACGCCAAGACCGTAGGATCCTACGCAGTGCCGTAGGGGACCGCACCGCCACTTCCCAGCAAATTAGGGACACTGTTGCTCCTGGGGTATCGGCGAGGACCATTCGCAACCGTCTCCATGAAGCTGGGCTACGGTCCCACACACCGTTAGGCCGTCTTCCGCTCACGCCCCAACATCGTGCAGCCCGCCTCCAGTGGTGTCGCGACAGGCGTGAATGGAGGGACGAATGGAGACGTGTCGTCTTCAGCGATGAGAGTCGCTTCTGCCTTGGTGCCAATGATGGTCGTATGCGTGTTTGGCGCCGTGCAGGTGAGCGCCACAATCAGGACTGCATACGACCGAGGCACACAGGGCCAACACCCGGCATCATGGTGTGGGGAGCGATCTCCTACACTGGCCGTACACCACTGGTGATCGTCGAGGGGACACTGAATAGTGCACGGTACATCCAAACCGTCATCGAACCCATCGTTCTACCATTCCTAGACCGGCAAGGGAACTTGCTGTTCCAACAGGACAATGCACGTCCGCATGTATCCCGTGCCACCCAACGTGCTCTAGAAGGTGTAAGTCAACTGCCCTGGCCAGCAAGATCTCCGGATCTGTCCCCCATTGAGCATGTTTGGGACTGGATGAAGCGTCGTCTCACGCGGTCTGCACGTCCAGCACGAACGCTGGTCCAACTGAGGCGCCAGGTGGAAATGGCATGGCAAGCCGTTCCACAGGACTACATCCAGCATCTCTACGATCGTCTCCATGGGAGAATAGCAGCCTGCATTGCTGCGAAAGGTGGATATACACTGTACTAGTGCCGACATTGGGCATGCTCTGTTGCCTGTGTCTATGTGCCTGTGGTTCTATCAGTGTGATCATGTGATGTATCTGACCCCAGGAATGTGTCAATAAAGTTTCCCCTTCCTGGGACAATGAATTCACGGTGTTCTTATTTCAATTTCCAGGAGTGTATTTATTTACAGCTCGTACAGAACAGATACGTGTTTCAAAGTTTTACTGACCTTCAAAGTAGTCACCAGCATTGTGTACAACCCGTTGTCAGCGATGTGGAAGTCGTAGGATACTCTTAGCAGTGCCACTTGTGTCGACAGTTGGAGTGGCGCGGTCTGTTGGCCGAACTTCGTCCATTACTCGTGGCAGCCGGATGGACATCAGTATCATCCGCTGGTTGCTGTCCTCTTGGTGCGTCGAGTCTCGCCCAGGCTGGCAACACCTGTGGTGTTAACTCGTCTCTCGTCTGTATAGCAATAAAGAACTGCTGAGAGCTCATGAGCAATAACATATGAATGTAGTAGAGTAAGTCCACATCTGTGTATCTAGGGAACTGTCATTGGAAGTAACAATTGCAGGGGGGAGGGCGGGGGGAGTGGGACGGTCTCTTACAGACAAGTATGTAGATTCCCGGTTCCCGACAAAGCCCAAAGTTGCAGAGCCCCAACCTTGCTATTATGGCGCTCTCCACAGGGAGAAAAACAACGGTGCAATCGAATCGCAGCGTCATACCTCATCGACCGGCCGGAGTGGCCGTGCGGTTCTAGGCGCTACAGTCTGGAACAGCGTGACAGCTACGGTCGCAGGTTCGAATCCTGCCTCGGGAATGGATGTGTCTGATGTCCATAGATTAGCTAGGTTTAATTAGTTCTAAGTTCTAGGCGACTGATGACCTCAGAAGTTAAGTTGCATAGTGTTCAGAGCCATTTGAACCATACCTCAACGCTTGCAATTGAGACGGGCTGCCCTTGACAGCAATCAGCATGCCGAGTGGCGTGGATTACTCGTCCGCCGAAGGCGTTGACCCTTCAACTCTTGCGTTTATGCTGGCGCGGCGCCACCGTGCAGTCGGAACTCCGTCCCTTGTCTGATGGACGCCACCGTGTAAAATCCGGTTTAGAGCAACTTTTAGACTGCTGCCCTTGTCGCGGTGCTGTCCTGCCAATCCTGCGCAATACTACAGCTATGCTGGACAACAATATGACACAAGACACTAGAACTAATATACTAACACGAGCGAACTCACTATTATTAATTCTCTAGCTACGTCTTACCTAAACCATAGTTACCTAAGACATCTACGTGTATACACACACATCACATTCACATTATTAGGATACTTAAGGAAACTATGCGACTACCTATACACCAGTGAAAAAAATATTAACTTGGCTCTGTAAACGAAAGTCATGTGGTTAAAGACAGAAAAATGCACTTCTTCTTTTTCTGCCGTGTTGGCGCTTTGTGTTTAGTTCAGAGAGTCTTCAGTTATTGAGCAGAAACCTTTTTGCAACGTACTTTGGAAATAGTATCGGAAAATTCTTAACCTAGGCTGTTGTGCCCAAGGGTGACCTGTTCTGTAATGAAAGCAAATGGAATAATTAATGTAGAAGGTAGCATCTTCATACCTATAATGCTGCAGCCCTGTTAACATACATGAGAGACAAACTTCATAATTTATGCGCAACAAGTGCCGATGCTCCCGGGCATCACTCTGCAACACAAAACTTAAATCTCCACGCTCTAGACATGGATCCACACAGTGATAGCACAGATTCGTCCGAAATCACAATTGAACGTCCTGAAAACGCGCTACAGATGTAGGCGTCCACAACAAACGACAAAAAAATGGATACCTACGGCTTAGGAAAGTTCCTTTTCGCTGTATACACAAAAACATCATCAGTATTATCTACGGTGATCAGATGGTTCACTCCTCGCCACAGCCAGCTCAATAATAGATGTTTTACGACCGCTGCAAAAGCAAGCAAAGATAAACAGCACGTCTTCTCTCTTCCGTCCTTCGTTATAACCACGGCTGTCGTTCCTTCCTGGTGCGTTCTAAAAAGAACACATATTACTTGGGCCCCTGCATTTTACTAGTCGCCGCCACACAACTTCCGTTTACACGGGTTGTAAACATATATCAATATTCACCTAACACAAGATTTGTAATAAAGACTGGAAGCAAAAATTTCACAAAATTACTCTGTACTGTGGATTCTTATGATCTAATACTATGCCAATCAATGGTTTCAGGTGGCTTATGTGGTGAATGCCCACGGATTGATGACTGCTGTTAGGTCAGGTGGACGATGTTCAATGACCTCCCCTTTACTCTATCTTGTTCAGGAGAAAACTCATTGTGACTGAACTGTCTCCAGTTATCATTTTGCTGGTAGTGCTGGTTGTTCCAGCTTCCTGTTTGGTGTGGGTGGTTGCTACGGTGTCTGTTGACGCCGGTGGTTCTATCTCTGTTTGCATGCGATTCTGTGGAATTCTTTCTTTTCTGCTAGGTGTTGTATCAGTGATCAGGTCCACATCCTTTTTCAGTTGTGCTCTCTTCAGCCAGCATGAATTCCAATTCCAGCAGGGCGTTTTTAAAATAATCAATGTTGTTATCACATTTGCCAATCAACATTTGTTAGTGATTTGGTGGTAGCTTCGTAATGCACAAGCGGATTATTTCGACATCGCTAAACGTATCATCAAGGAAGTGGTTCTTTTTGGCCAGAGCACTGAAGAATTTTAAGGACTTTTAAATCCTGAGGCGACCAGATCCTTGCAGCATATGATTTCGTGTTTGATGCATTCCTGCGTCGGTCGACCAGTAGTTCGCCAAGAACGCATCCTGAACTCTTCGTACGAAATTCCTGTTGCAGTAATTTACACTTAGTCAATGTGGAGGTAACGAGAGGTCAAATTGTAAGATGAACGTCTTGAGATGTATGGTGTTCCTGTTATCTTTGTAATTCTGAAATTTTCTGATCGACACTGAAGTCGAATATTTCGTCCATTCTTCCATGCAAAACCTCTTCTGAGAGGCTGTCTGTGTCTGATGGCGTTCTCACAAAACCGGTGTCGCTTACCACAGTATTCGCCACGTTGTTCATGTGCTCGTCAGTTCTGCATAGTGGTATGCAGTTGTCTACACCACTCATCCCCCATTCGTTTTGCAAAGTCTGTTCCAAACCCTTCCGTAATTTCGTCACAAAGGACAATCCATTTCATTGCATTACTTCCTTTAACTCCTCGCGATCCTGCCTCCTTCGATTCTTGATTTCCATGTGAGCCTCCTTTGCCACTCTGTTAGCTGTAAGAGCTAAGAGTGTTCGGTTCTTTTGCCTTCCTCCTTCACTTCTACTCTACTTTTTTTGAGCACTCCTTGTGCCCCCGGTATTACCCTCCTTTCTGCTTCTTTTTCCTTCCTTCCGTTTTCCTCGAGAATATTAACGGATCGTCGCTGCTCTGTTCAGTTTGAATCCTATTGCTGCAAGGGGATGTGTGTGAATTTGATCGTGAGACTGGTGGGCTAGGCGTTCCAGAACTTGCTTTGTTCTGGGTCTTGCCGTCTGGTCTGTATTCTAGATCATTCTAGCATCTTTGATGCAACCTCATCATCGTCCTCGCCTACTCTCTCATGACTGTGATCGGCATCACCTTCACCTTATATCCCATTCCAGTCAATTGCGTGATCCACCCTTCTTTTGGCATGCATTGAGCATCCCTTACATATGAACAGTAAGTATGAGGTGTAACAAAGTGGTTACCTGCCTTCAAAAGATGCAGTCGAATTGCGTATACACAAATTACGCAAATAAGATATTCAAAAATTAGAATTGCGTAGTCCTGCACATTGATGCTCACGCCGCGGTTTAATAAGACAAAATACATCGTGTATGGAAGCAGTGCTTCATTGCCACCAATCCCGTTTAAAATCTTCTGCGGACCTTATCATTTTCTTATTATTAGTTACGTCACTGAGGCTCAAAACATGTACGGTGGACCAAAAGATTTGAGTAACTAAACAGAAATATATGCACAAAAAATTACATTTATCGTTGAAACCCCATCACATCTGTTCGTCTTCTTTCGACATTCCCCTGAGCTTGCTCAGTGCTTCTCTACAGATTTCTACCTGTTTCTACACTTCACTCATGACTAAAGCCTGCATGATAACGTCTATATCTTCATGCACGTACGATCATTTGTGCTTCATGTCTGTCTTACCTCATTCTATACTCGCTATTGTGTCAACATCTACTTCAGCTTTCTGTCACCGGGTCTTACTACGTGTGATTATACACACTGAATACTAATATACACGATTACAAAATTCGCTGAGAGTCCTAAAGGTACCTAGATACTATAAATGAATAGAAAACGATCAAAATATCCTTCTAATCACAACGCAGGTGAAAACGCCGCCAAACGACGTAGAGACGTATGCAGACCCCACGGAACAGAAATGCGTAAACAGACGCCAGAAACTTAATCTTCGTTGATCCATTAAGACTAATCTAATACTAGCACACATCTAATAAAGTTTGCCACCGTTGGTCACAAAACAGAAATAACAAAGTGAACTGTGCACTCGAGCTACTTGCTAAGTTTGTGGAATAAGGGAAAAAATTAGTCTGCCCACAGAAACTCCCAAGAAACGAAGACTGAGCAGAGTTCCCAATTTATGGAATATCCCGTGGTGTTTGAGAGTATGAAACCTATGAGATTAATGGACCTACCCAGATTCTGTCACAATTCCTTAAGATTCACTGTTAATGTTGTGACTTGGCAAGACAGCCAAGCCACTATGATGGGTAGCCGAAAAGCACGCGTTAAAGCTCACACAGGCTGGCGTGAGGTCTGGAACAGGACAATGTAATTAATATAGCCAATAAGGTACGTTGCTGCTGGAATACTTAACTTTAATCCATAATTGGTGTACATCGGTCTGACGGTACAGGCATCACAAGATAAATAGCAAATGATAATGGCGCCTTGCTAGGTCGTAGCAAATGACGTAGCTGAAGGCTATGCTAACTATCGTCTCGGCAAATGAGAGCGTAATTTGTCAGTGAACCGTCTCTAGCAAAGTCGGCTGTACAACTGGGGCGAGTGCTAGGAATTCTCTCTAGACCTGCCATGTGGCGGCGCTCGGTCTGCAATCACTGACAGTGGCGACACGCGGGTCCGACGTATACTAACGGATCGCGGCCGATTTAAAGGCTACCACCTAGCAAGTGTGGTGTCTGGCGGTGACACCACAGTTAACTGTATCTCACACAACGGTGTCGCTATCTTGAAATGTCCTAACATAGAATCATAAGGTGGGAAATTGCAACTATCCTACTATATAATATCTGTTCAATCAATAGGATAAATCAGTGAAATGAAGGTAACTACGTGCTCCTTCAAATAAAAAAGCAAATGAAACCTAAACCCATTATTTATTGTATTAAATAATTGCGGAATATTGGCATCAGCATCCTACGAAAGACAAAATTAACTCCTGACAACAACTAAAAAGATAGGCAAGCGGAGGGGTGGCTAACGTATCACCACAACCTAACTGCACATTAAATCAATTATCCAGTACATTCCAATGATTAATTTAGAAACTCCAGTGTTCGACTGGATACCACATCAAACGATACTTGGGCATGAATCAGGTGTAGCGGATCTGTGGCAACGATACGCTTCCTACCTAAACATTAACCCCCAATATAGTGAGGCCTGCTGCTGTATACTATCATCAATTTCCTGTGGCGGTAAGTTGGAGGACCGTGGTCGTAGTGAAGAATCAGAATCTCGCTCAGCAGGACTCGGACACCTTTAGCGCCGCGGCGTCTCGAACCAGTGACCTGTCTCCATCCACAATCAAACCAAAAGTGTCCCTTTTTCTTCCAACATCTCCCTATTCCATAGTTTGCGCCAACCTATCCTCAAACGCCAATCGGGGAAAACGTTACTCGTTTTCGCCAGTAGAGTCAATGCCAAGTATGATGAATTCCCGCCATGGAATGTCGTCAGTCACGAGGCAACCAGAGCACGTCTTCCCCTCTTGCTTCACCTAGAAATTCCCATCTGATATCAGCCGGCCATGGGTGAATCAGAGCGGGCCGAACTACATTCTCAGACTTGTACTTTTCCGCCAAAAGTGTGGTGTCCCAGAAAAAATTGAAACTGATGCTCCTGGCCATCTGAAGAGCTGGGTCATGCCACAGGCCGCTAACCCAGACTTAGTGAAAAGGACCGGTAAGTTCCGTGAGCTTCCGTGGGTGGCCACTTGACACGCAAGCTTTGAGTGCGCGCCACACAGCGCCGCTTTAGAGCAACGTGCGGCCTGTGCACTTCACACGTAATCACACACTGGACTATTAGCCCCTTTATCGACGACTACTGAAATTTTGTAGAACACGCTTCCCAGTAATAAATTAACACAATGAGACTTTAAGAAGATAATTAAAGTGTCCTTCCTACCGCCAGTCGTGACAAGGGACAGATAAATTTGGTATAAATGGAAGGGGGCAAGCCAGATGCCTTGTAACCTTCCAAAGTTATCCAATCAGGACGTTGCGCACGCAGATTCATACGGACCGCCACATACAGTTAGTGCAGTTGTTCTAATAGCGCAGATGATAACGCACGCGACTGTTTAGCATTTGACTTGGGTTCAATCCTTACTACCGTCCCAAATCCAATTTTTGTATCGCTCTCCTGTTCTGTTTTAGGAAACTACGCTTGGCGACTCCGTCTCTGGCAGGCCACTGGAATTGGGCCGCGCAACGACCTGATTGGCTACTTTCAATGCTAATTGACTTGGAAACGACGCAACGTATCGATTTTTTTCATAACAATTATTTCTCAGCACAGTCTTCCCTTCAAAACCCTTAAATGCTTTCCAGACTGTTTCTGACCACCCTGTGTGTACTCTACATTTAACTTGCACATGTGGAACATCGAAAATAACAATAACAGAAAATCATAGCAATGAGAATTCCCAAGGTGCTGTGAGTAACCACAAAACACAATTGAAGACGTGTGCCTTAAGTCGCCAATCACACTTGAAGGTTAACTTCGAAATGAAGACAGTTGGACGCAGTTTCTCAGCAAGATTCTTCTTCTGGTAAGACTGTCCTTACGTTATTCAGTAACTGCAAAAGCTATCCATATTTGAGTAACCTATAATACTTTTGGATACTTTTTTCTTTTATTCACTTGATTAATAATGGCAGACCAGGGCTCTAGGTCACTATCTTACATACTGCTAGACAGCTGACATTTAATTGTAGCCCGCATCTCGTGCTCGTGCGGTTGCGTTCTCGCTTCCCACGCCCCGGTTCCCGGTTTCGATTCCCGGCGGGGTCAGAGATTTTCTCTGCCTCGTGATGGCTGGGTGTTGTGTGCTGTCCTTAGGTTAGTTAGGTTTAAGTAGTTCTAAGTTCTAGGGGACTGATGACCATAGATGTTAAGTCCCATAGTGCTCAGAGCCATTTGAACCCTCAAACACTAACATTTAATTGTGAACACTTCCGTGTGTTTACGCGACAACATCAACACCTGGTTATACTTTAACGACTTACATTATACATAACGTTCTTAGAATAACTATGATATAAAATCAAAACACACAGAGGAAGGAAAAAGAAAGAGAATACAAAAATGAAGAAAGAGAAAAAGGGATGCAATATATTAGCACAAGTGTAACATTTTGTGTAATAGTGTTGAGACTACAGATTGTGGTGTGAGCAGATTAACGGAGAAGTGAAGTGGGAGCAATCATTCTTTCAAGAGCCAAGTTGATTATTTTGAAACTTGGGATATGAGCAATTTATTTGATGTTACCGGAGTTCCATAATAGAGTGCTTTACGCAGAAGAACGAGACGGCATGAGGACTTGTCTTGTGAGGGTAAATTGTAATTAATTCGTGAAATAACGATCAGGTGTCTCCGAATTTCACTGATGTAAGACTGTGTTACCGTGCAATGGAACGGTGCTCAACGAGTATAGTTCTCTGTGGGAATGACGGAATGTTATCAAACAGTAGTGTGGTGGGTAAGCACTATGACGACTCCATATTAATTCGAAAGCCACGCCAATGTTCAATCACCCTCAGTGTAACGAAAGTAACAAAAACTCGCTCGGAAGCAATGGAATGAGTGGAAAAGACAATATTCCGCTGGTTATATCTCAACAACTCACCTCTTTCTGTAACTATAATTTAGGCAAATGCTAAGAGTTTGTGTGTGTACCTCATATATGTACCGGGTGATCCATGATCTTTCTCTGATAGTTCAGACTGGTTCGATCATTTCAGGTGTCGCTTCCGCCTGCACAATATAAAAGCTGACGCAATGAGGCAGATGCGGCAAATGGAATTCAAAATGCGATGGAAGCTAATTGTGGGTGCATAATATGAACAGCTGCTCGTGTTACACAGCATTAATTCACTTAATTTCGACACATATTGCAAATTACTTTCCTCTCTGACATATGTGCTCTATTAGCAAACATTTCCTTGCTCACGTGGAGTAATGCAGTAGGCCTGTTCGTTTGATCGTGTAGTGTTACAATGTTTGGGTAAGTGTTTACTGTTGCCTATGCCAGAACATCAGACAACTCGTCTGGCTTATTAGCTATATATTAACATATAAGATTCTGTATTTTATCAATACTTTATTTATACAAGCCAGGAGGTAGTATGTAACAGAGTTAATGACTTTTGGAATTGTAACATTGTATTGGCGTGTTAATCCTCACTACTGAGAAAGTAGGAAGTATCGCAGAAAAAGCTGTTTCCAATCTGCTTAAAAATGACTTTACGAATATTAGTACAACAGTGATGTACCATGCTCTAGTTAAAAACGATTGATATAATGCAAACTGCTGTGTCTCTTAATAATTTTGTATCGAAAATAAAATGGATAGTGTTAGCAAAATGCATCCAATATAAATTTTAAAAATAGGATGGATGAGGCATCCTGAAACTAAAGGCAAAATTATTAATACAACATCCGCCGGGAAATATAGGAGGAGTAACGAAGGTACTCTTCGCCAACTTAGTACAGCCAGTTTTATTTACTAGGCACACTTTACTAGCATTCATTTCTACATATATGACACGTAAGAAAAATGTTACTAAAGGTACCTATAGAATTTCAAGAGTAAGAAATACTATCGAAAATTGAATCAGCAGTTAAAGACATTAACCTGTACAGACTCACGTGGGGAATAATTATTGGAGGGCAGTCAACAGTTATTTAACTCTAAACATATTGTCTAACTTCCGATGTGTAACAGATCTCCAAGTACGTTTATCTGCATGGAAACATATTATTATCCTAGTACTTAACCACTGTGTTCAGGGAAAACATCGACACATTGAAGTTAATCAATTGGGTATTCAACAGGTTATGTTTATTTTTAACGTGTCGACTAACCAGGAAAAATTGTAGAACAAGTTAAAAGATCTTGAAATTCAAGTTTGCGTATAACAGGAGTTTACGCAACTCGTGAATTCAAAATTAAAGATCTAGAATTGCTGTTAACAATAAATCAAATTCACAACTGAAGTTGCGTATTAGAAACACACGTGCTAGTGAGCTGCTCAGAATATGGGTCGCGCTTCCTTAAGAACAGCAAAATATACCAAACAGCACCAAACGGTCGCTAGAAAGCAATCTCTCCAAAATTACCTCTCCAGGCGGCAGCCGTCCGCAGATTGATTGTAACTTTCTTGTGCTTTCCCAACTCCCCGTTCCAAAAGAACAGAAAACATTAAATAGAAGGGATTTCTTTATGCTCTTGCCACTGTGATGAGCGAGAATCGTTGCTAAATTTGTGAAAAAGCAGAGGAAAGCACAGGTATCTTTTCTCCGTGTGCATATAATATGCACATTTGTAAATAACAAGTTGGTACTAGACTGAAGCTGTGTCTTGACGACTGGTCAGCCTTAAACACAAAGAACGCTGCCCAGAACAACGCAATGGTATTGGGTGAACAAAAGTTTTACGCGAACAAAACTGACTCTCCCATCCTGCTCGGATGGTACTGCGCTGTCTTGCTCTTTGATGTTTGTGCAGAAAAACAAAAATGTCATGCTCAATTTATTCTTTGGGGACAGCAGGAAGGCCATGGCGTTCATTGACCATACCCTTATGGCGGGTCGCTACCTAAAAATTTCCTGTTCCCCCAAAGCAGGCGCTGTTTGCCTAATGAGATTCACAGACTGCCTACTGTCCGGCTAAGGGGCGATACAGACATTTCCAGCGACACGCCAACCTACTATGGAGAGCACAAGGCTGCCTTCCCAAGCACACTGCTCCAGTATTCTCACATAAATAACCACGAAATATTGGAAGAAAGTGTATTAGTATCACGTAGCGATATTTGATAATAATGTAAAAATATGCAGTGAAAAGCCCTCTGATTTATAATAAATGTAGATACGTATACATTCTCAGCTCGAGGACATATTCGATACACGGGATCACAGATCGTCCCCCCCACCCACCCCCTCATAATCAACGTGTCCTTCAGAAAGGAAGTTCGATTCTTCCCTTGGTACCTCAAGATACACCCTAACAGAAACAGCTAGATACAGAACCTTCCAGTCAAATCAACTCCAGTGCAGACAATATCAAAGAGAATTGTATTCTAGAAGCAGCAATCTTCAGCGTTCTATTCTGAGAGTATTTAACGAACATAATAATTTTTAACTCGAGTATGTTTGGGGTTTGGCTTTCCACCTGAGGGACTGTTCAACAATTCCAAAGAAGGCTGATAGCTACTACCGTCCAGATTATCCACTTTGTAACAAATGGTACCAGCTATCTATTCATAGATTTTGGAGTCTGATATCTGCATTTTTGGGTCACTTATCTAGCAGAAAATAACTACACACTATAGTTTCAAAGAACATCGTTTGAGTGATGATCATGAAGTTTCTTCATGAGAGTGTGCTGATAGTCACAGTCAATAACGAGAATTACCAAGAAAATCCCAAATATAAAACACATCTGCAATCTGAATTTCCGAGGCATGGTTCAACCCAAACGGATATGTCACCTTTAGAAGAGTGTTCGTCATCTGGTCAGATTGGTTAGACGAAAAGAAGTCTTCTCATTGCACCGTAGTTATTTGGTTAGATAATTCGAGGAGAGAGGTTAAATTCTCAAATGTGGAAATTAACACGCTACCACAAGGTTCCAATGAAAAATTTCCCGTAACTTTGTTACAGACAAATTCTTGGCTTATAAAGATAAATGATACCGTTTCCTGAGAAAAAATGTTCGACGTTTTTTTTTTTCGAAAAAGACGGTTACGGGAAGTACTTATCTGGATACGTTAGAGATGTGGCTTTTTTCGCGATTGTTAAAACATGCATTTTTTTAACAGGGCAGAGCGACAGAGAACTGGCACTTCAATGCAAGACCACTTCTTAATAATGAGAGGGGACGACTGTGAAGGACCCGCAGATCACACGTTGCACCTTCCGTCTCCAACGTCGCCCAGTCTCGTAGAATATGATTTAATTTCTATTTTGGTGAAATTCGTGAAAGACTCCATCTGTGCGTCTCTCATTCCAACGTATTTGGGTGTATTGCTATCCTACACTGGAGCAGCGGTGAATGTAGTAATTCCAGACATGTTACAAAAAGTATGGAGATGTGATAGATGGCCCAGTGAACATTTGTAAACGGTAAAATGAAAACTTTGATCATAACCGTAGTTATAAAGCACCTCGGGGTTCTATCAGCATATATGTAAAAGATATATTTTCGTAAAATCAGATAGCTCACTGGAAGAAAAAAGAAAACTGTAGTCCACTCCAAAAGCTAAAATTCATTCGTAGTTTCTATCTTCAGTAACGTGGAAGACATAGTCTTGAAATCTGAGGATTGGAAAGCAATCACGCGTGTCAACAATCTTAAAACAAGAGACATACAGCAGGGCAGAAGCAGCTAAAGGAGTCGGTAGACATCACTCAGATGAGTCGGACGTGTCCGCCCTTATCCAGTCAATATATTGTTCACATGTGTTGATATTAGGTCTAATATTGTTCTCTGGTCAACAATGCGTCATAGTGGGGCTGAATTAATTGAGCTGGGCATATAGAGAACGAATGAAGAGTCTAATTTCGTTTGAGATGAAGGTCGTGTCTAGCCACGATCTAATCCGTTCTACAGGAGTAAAACAGCACCAACGTCCGTCAGCACTCTAACAGCGTGAACTACCTACGCTAAAAGAAAATCGTGTTTAACTGCTAACGGTAATTAACCGTCTAATAATGACTAGTATCCGACCCACAGAAGTTTACACTGGCAATTAAATGCTCAGATTTGTTACAGAAGGCCTTACAAGAGCTCACGTTTTTCATTTATTCCGAAAACATATTTGTTTATTTTTTAATGTTATGTACATAGTTTTCTTTAGGGAGGCTTTCATAAAAATAGTATTTGATCAATAAAATTAAACGTGAAAGCTTTTCTTTAAAAGTATAACACATATTCGTAACAGTAAGTAAGCAACACCCAAATGCAAAAATAAGTATTTCTTTATTTGGCAATGTCATAATTTTACTCTATTACAAAACGAATTATAATTCTAAGATAATTAATTCTAGAAGGCAGAATAGGAGGAAAGCGCCCACCAGGTAGAAGAAGCAATCATGGTCACAGAATATCAAGACATGGACTGGCATCAACAACTCTGAAGAGCTGGTTCAAGAAGCAAGGGAACGCCACCTGTCAGCAGCCGGCGCACTACAAGTGTATGGCAGCAAAAAGAAATGTGTTGCCTCTGTGATATCAAACACAGTTCAGTCTTCTAATACAAGGTTCACTATCGCCTTACCGAATCCTGGAAGCAGTGTGCTAACAGTCCCACCTATCAATGCCTGCCGGATAAAATTTCTGGCATTTTAGACAAATCAACCATTCACTGCAAGCTTCAAGCTTTTCTCGTGCATGTTTAGAATTGTTGATCATACAGGAAATAAATTCATGGATAATGCATATTTTGTTTTTTCATAGTTAATATTATATAACTATAACTATACTTATATAGCTGTACTTATATACTATTCTATACTATACTTATATAACTATACTTATATCCTCCTTGAAAGGAGGATATAAGATGAACATCAACAAAAGCAAAACGAGGATAATGGAATGTAGTCGAATTAAGTCGGGTGATGCTGAGGGTATTAGATTAGGAAATGAGACACTTAAAGTAGTAAAGGAGTTTTGCTATTTGGGGAGCAAAATAACTGATGATGGTCGAAGTAGAGAGGATATAAAATGTAGACTGGCAATGGCAAGGAAAGCGTTTCTGAAGAAGAGAAATTTGGTAACATCGAGTATAGATTTAAGTGTCAGGAAGTCGTTTCTGAAAGTATTTGTATGGAGTGTAGCCAAGTATGGAAGTGAAACATGGACGATAATTAGTTTGGACAGGAAGAGAATAGAAGCTTTCGAAATGTGGTGCTACAGAAGAGTGCTGAAGATTAGATGGGTAGATCACATAACTAATGAGGAGGTATTGAATAGAATTGGGGAGAAGATGAGTTTGTGGCACAACTTGACGAGAAGAAGGGACCGGTTGGTAGGACATGTTCTGAGGCATCAAGGGATCACAAATTTAGCATTGGAGGGCAGCGTGGAGGGTAAAAATGGTAGAGGGAGACCAAGAGATGAATACACTAAGCAGATTCAGAAGGATGTAGGTTGTAGTAGGTACTGGGAGATGAAGAAACTTGCACAGGATAGGGTAGCATGGAGAGCTGCATCAAACCAGTCTCAGGTCTGAAGACCACAACAACAACAACAACATTATATATTTTGCATTCTGCATATTAATCACATTAGGCTGTTGTGCACAATAGTGCATTTTCTCAATTTTGCTCCTTAAAATATGGAATGTCCATAAAGAATGATAAACCATTTCCTTTGACAAAGATCTCAGAGCTCGTAATGGTGCATATTGCAATAAAGCATAGCAACATGTATCAGTTTCCTTTTACTAGACCGATGAAAGATGTGCGCGTCAAAAACGCGACTTTAATTAGATGTGGAGTAAAGAGGATTTGTTGCGCCCGGATTTGTTGGAATTTATCATCATTATCGCCTTTCAGCGTTCAGTCTGGAGAATAGTCCCCTTTATAAAATTCCTCCATGATCCCCTATTCCGTGCTAACATTGGTGCCTCTTCTGATGTTCAGCCTATTACTTCAAAATCATTCTTCACCGAATCCAGGTACCTTCTCCTTGGTCCGCCCCGACTCCTCCTACCCTCTACTGCTGAACCCATGAGCCTCTTGGGTAACCTTGCTTCTCCCATGCGTGTAACATGACCCCACCATCTAAGCCTGTTCGCCCTGACTGCTACATCCCAGTTTTTCTTTGATTTCCTCGTTGTGCACATCCTCCTACCATTGTTCCCATCTACTAGTACCTGCAATCATCCTAGCTACTTTCATATCCGTAACCTCAACCTTATTGATAAGGTACCCTGAATCCACCCAGCTTTCGCTCCCATACAACAAAGTTGGTCGAAAGATTGAACGGTGCACAGATAGTCTTGGTACTGACTTCCTTCTTGCAGAAGAGAGTAGATCGTAGCTGAGCACTCACTGCATTAGCTTTGCTACACCTCGCTTCCAGTTCTTTCACTATGTTGCCATCCTGTGAGAATATGCATCCTAAGTACTTGAAACTGTCCACCTGTTCTAACTTTGTTCCTCCTATTTGACACTCAATCCGTTTATATCTCTTTCCCACTGCAATTACTTTCGTTTTGGAGATGTTAAGCTTCATACCATAGTCCTTACATTTCTGATCTAGCTCTGAAATATTACTTTGCAAACTTTCAATCGAATCTGCCATCACAACTAAGTCATCCGCATATGCAAGACTGCTTATTTTGTGTTCACACATCTTAATCTTACCCGGCCAGTCTATTGTTTTCAACATATGATCCACATATAATATGAACAACAGTGGAGACAGGTTGCAGCCTTGTCTTACCCCAGAAACCACTCTGAACCATGAACTCAATTTACCGTCAACTCTAACTGCTGCCTGACTATCCATGTAAAGACCTTTAATTGCTTGCAAAAGTTTGCCTCCTATTCCATAATCTCGTAGAACAGACAATAACTTCCTTCTAGGAACCCGGTCATATGCCTTTTCTAGATCTATAAAGCATAGATACAATTCCCTGTTCCATTCATAACACTTCTCCATTATTTGCCGTAAGCTAAAGATCTGGTTCTGACAACCTCTAAGAGGCCTAAACCCACACTGATTTTCATCCAATTTGTCCTCAACTAATACTCGCACTTTCCTTTCAACAATACCTGAGAAGATTTTACCCACAACGCTGATTAAAGAGATACCTCTGTAGTTGTTACAATATTTTCTGTTTCCATGTTTAAAGATTGGTGTGATTACTGCTTTTGTCCAGTCTGATGGAACCTGTCCCGACTCCCAGGCCATTTCAATTATCCTGTGTAGCCATTTAAGGTCTGACATTCCACTGTATTTGATGTGAAGACATGAGAAAGAAAAATGCGTGCATAACGCAGAAAGCGACGACGGATGTATAACTGTGAGTGGCCAGTGAGGAATCACTTGCACTTTGTAGTCGTGCTTTGGGGTTGCTGTGAACTCCAAAGAAGGAAGGGGCCTGACGACTGTGGTTAAGCACTAAAGAAAAATGAATGTCGTTATATAGAGTCTACGAACTGATGGTTTTGGTGAAAGAGTGAAGAATCATGTACGAACATGTTCTCCGTATAGCTTTGTTAATTATCAGTCATTGTGAACTGATGACTTATTTGAATATAGAAGAATGATTAAAACAGTGTTTTGTGATTTCACAGTGAGTTATTTAACTGCAGAAGCTCTTTCATAGCCCTCGCCCCTCTGCAAATCGGAGACGAATCCGCGGTTAAATAGAGTACACTGCATAGCAGGACTACAACATCAAGAGAAAACAAGACGACTGTCGGGAAATTTGGGAAAGAAGATAACCGTTATTACGTGGGAACGACTAAAGACTAGGCATCTCGCAGTATGTCGAACACTTAAAGTCAACCCACTCCAAGAAAAGCACCTCTAGCCTTCACCAAAAGAGGTATAATATCGTTACTTCGGAATGCCGTATTTTGGTAAATCACTAGGAACCGTCATACTTTAATCTCCCTTTTGCCTCCAAGATTATTTCACACTCTTCTTCTTTCAGTTTAGATTTGAGTTGAGAAAGTGATCAGGAATCAACGAATGTGAAATTTTTGAGACACAATATTCATTAGTGACAGCGTTGTTGGAATAAACAGGCATGGTACTGTTATCTTCGACAGAGAAAATGCAAAACATATGGAATTATTGAACATTACACTTTACCAAAGGTTTTAAGAAAGTTAACTGTAAATAGTACGGCGCAGGAAATATTTCAGAATGCCAATGTAGATTTGAAATAAAAACTTCGACACCAACCACTGCTAGGAAGGAGGAAATGAGCAGAATATGTAAGAACACCAATAAGCACGGAAGATGATTTATAAATAAAAGCGAAACGCGTCTGGTGTAATTCTTTCTAAGTAGATTGCAGTCCGCTCAAGACAGATAACCTATAATAACAGAAGTTAACAGCTGCTGCGGAAGATGGCCACGCACACAAACGTACTTGTTAGTAATGTTTGTTTCGGAACCAATACACTTGACCAATCTGGCAGGAAGTGTCACACGAGTGTTCTGCAGGCACTCAGCTTTGTCGATTGATTGGATTTTCCTTATATCCTACCAACGAATCGAAGTGTACTACCTGCTTCACCAACGACTACACCTGTGTGATCATTACATTCCACATCCCCACAAAATGTGCCATTAAGGTTTGTGTATGAGTTGGCCGAATAAAGTCGATACTGGAGCTGTAGTACTAAGATACTACGTTTTATACTTCTGTAAAAAGCGTGACGACGAGTTCATCAGAGATCTATCTAAATATTTGTGCAAATCTTACCATAGTGTTCTTCGTTGTCGATTAATGTATCTTCTGCAAAAGTCTGTGTTCCTGTTAATAGCCTCCAAGATCATTATTGTCCAACATGAACAGCAATGGACTTGACGCACTTTTCTGATACAGACTTGAGGTTACTTTCACATCTGTCGACCCCTCTCAATCCACGATATCATACTACGTCTTCCCTATCAAGAAATGCCGAATCCAGTTGCAAATATCTGTTGATACCCCATTCAGTTATACTTGTAATAAAAAGTATAGGTGTGGTCCTGAGTCAAACGCTTTTCAGAAGTCTAGAAATGCCGCATCTACCTGACTTGACGTATGGCTTTCAGAATGTCATGTGGGAAAGGGAGAGTTGGGCTTTGCATAACAGATGTTTCTCGGAATGCATGCTGTTTGGCACGGAGGAGACCGTTTCGCTGGAGTTATTACATTCGAGCTTAGAGAATGTTCTTATGTTCTACAACAGAGTGGTGTCAGCAGTATTGGGTGGTACGTAATTTTTTGATCACTTCGGCACCTCTTCTTGCAGAGGGCTGTGATCTGCACTGTCTTCCAACTACTGAGCAAGTTTCTTGTTCGAGTGATATACAGTACATTATGGAATTCTAGAGCTTGGTCAGTTTTAAAGATTTCATGTGTTTCTCAAAACGAAGGACAGTAATATCTATTACACTCATTTTTGCAGTGGTGTGAAATGGAAATGGGACAATACTCTTGGATTTTCCTTTTGTTGTGGCACGAAAGTATGGTATACTTTCGACGCCTGCCGTTGATGTTACTTGACAGCTGATAACATCGCCAGAGCAGCTTGTTGCGGAAACACGCAAGGTGGCTTCGAACCAGCACTGCGCAACTTCTCTACATGATGCTGCCACTACTTTATGAAGAAATGCATTCATAATAAAGGCAGGCGACCAAGTCACAACTTTTAAATATAGAAAGGTTTTGATCACACAGTTTCTAATCAAGTGTTCTGCGTTTCAAAATTTCATCATCAGACTGAAGCTGTAAAATAAAGTGTACAAAGACATTAACGATAACAAACGTCCAAGACTAATATAAATGTGCATCTTAGAAATTCACATACAGAATTTTCAATTAACGTCGTACTTATAATTAAATCAAATTTAGTAAAAACTCACAAAAGTTAGCACATTAGCTGAATTTAATAGTCGTCGCACCTCATATTTGACATCGACTGTGTTTTCGAAGAGAACCAGTGCCAAACTGACTGCAGCAATTAAGCTATGTTAGAAGTAAACGAACGGCAGTAGGCGATGATAGCTTCGACCCCAGCAATGAAGTTAAAAGGTGACTTTAGAAATAATTATCCATTGCCATGAATTACAAGTCAAAACATCCTGAAAAACATGACAAAGATACGTTTATGTCACTTTTATGGCGCAGAAACTCATATATTAACAGTAGGTAAAATTAACATATCATGAAATGTGCTTCGTTAGGTAACATCGTGAACGACGTAACGGAGATAGCCGTTAGTCAATAATCAAAACACAAGACATATTTGCTGCCATGAGCTGGTACAGTACAAGGCAAACATAAAACAGATATAGATCACAAATAAAATGTAAGTTTTGAAAGAATAATTTTATAACCCTTACCAAATGAAATATCCTGTCACCAAACGTACCCATATTATAACTGTCGAACATATAGTAAATGACTTACAGCAGAATCATTTAGGTAAGCCGAGACTACCGGCAACAACTTGAGTAAAAAATAAGCTAATATTACTATTTCTATTTTATTCATTTATTCTTATTTTATATTAAAAATGTAATGGTAATAATATTGGACTGTATAACAGCCTAGCTTGAAGTAGATGCATGAGAACACCCAGAAAAAATCTTTGGATATAGTGCTTGAGGATGTAGAGTTAGGATCATTAGTGGTCAAAATCTGATGCATAAGCAATCGTAATGCTGAAATAGTGGTCATACTACCTCCGAATTAATGGATGTTATTTGGACCCATAGATACATGTAATGTAATGCGAACGTATAAAACAGTATGGAAATTCAGAATTATATGTAACAAAAATAAGGTCTTTGAAATGATAGCGAAACCCAAACGTTCAACTTTCGGAAGATCTTTTTTTTGCTTTATTATTATTTCATACCACCTCGCCCTATGTGGGATTGGGGGTTGGCTGGTAGGTACACAGTCAACCCTCTCTGCAGCCAGTAGGCATTATTCACTATCTTAAACGTTAAACACAAAACAAGGAGACTGGCCGTGGAATTTTCTTGTAAAGTTAACATAAATTGATGGGAAGACGCTATTCATTATATTTTTATCCTCCCTTACCAATGATTTAAGATCTATTTCCTTTAGGCAACTTTTCGCGAGTAATATTTGCTACCTTATTCTATGATGGATTTTTTGGACTTACAGCCGCGATATCTCAAGGAGGTGGGGATTGTTCTGATGTAATTTGCATTTCTGTGGCCTAAATCTCACCTATGTGGTGTCTGTTAGCAGCGCCTCGTAGCCTTAAGAAGTTCGAGCCCGACATTTCAGCAGCTGCCGGCCGCGATGGCCTGTTTGTTGCTGTTGTGCCCCTGCACGTACCTTCCAGCAATGTTTGAGGGGCGTCCGCAATTACTATAGTATAGTGGAACTGTTCACCTTGGCGGCTTGCCTTCTAAAGTTAAGTTTCACCTTTCCCTTCTTAGGGTTGTGATGTACTTGCATTAACTTCTAAATATTCTGCCTAAAAGCCCATATATTAGCTATATTATAACTAAATTTTTTGGTAGTTCCTTTTCCTGTTCAAATATAAACCTGGTGTGCTGAGGAAAATTTCATCGTAATTTCTGTTCTGACATCTCATTAGATCTATATTTTTAATTATAACACGCTATTCTTTGCTTGAGCTTAATTTATTATTGTATCCGTTCTATGGATGTAAGAAAATTCATCAGATTTTCCATGCTTGGGTGTTTATTCTAAATTACCAATTCTTATCATAATAACTGTGATTGTTTAAGAAGATTATGCAAGAGTTATCTTTCACTTACTTCTTGCTTAACTAAGGTTTTAGTTTGACTTATATCTTTATTTGTTGCTGGCGCTGATTACTTGGGATAACAAGAATCGAAAGTTTAATCGTCAGCTTATTTTTATTTAACAGCCGTCTGCTACGGTCGCAGGTTCGAATCCTGCCTCGGGCATGGATGTGTGTGATGTCCTTAGGTTAGTTAGGTTTAAGTAGTTCTAAGTTCTAGGGGACTGATGACCACAGCTGTTAAGTCCCATAGTGCTCAGAGCCATTTGAACCATTTGAACCATTTGAACAGCCTCTTATGTTCCGAGACATTTGGTGATTATTGTACTTCATTTTGTGCTTCACGTTCATGGTAGATAAATGTGATTATTCAAAGAATAAATGATGCACGAATTGTGGACCAACCCTTCCACGAGATTCTTGGGTATCTTGAGGTTACTTTTGTGTGATCCTAGGATGACGTCTGGGGTGGTGTTACTTTCAGGATGGGTGTGCCATGGATGAGGGACTATGTCTACATCTACATTTATACTCCGCAAGCCACCCAATGGTGTGTGGCGGAGGGCACTTTACGTTCCACCGTCATTACCTCCCTTTCCTATTCCAGTCGCGTATGGTTCGCGGGAAGAACGACTGCCGGAAGGCCTCCGTGCGAGCTCCAATCTCTCTAATTTTACATTCGTGATCTCCTCCGGAGGTATAAGTAGGGGGAAGCAATATATTCGATACCTCATCCAGAAACGCACCCTTTCGAAACCTGAACAGTAAGCTACACCGCGATGCAGAGCGTCTCTCTTGCAGAGTCTGCCACTTGAGTTTGCTAAACATGTCCGTAACGCTATCACGCTTACCAAATAACCCTGTGACGATACGCGCCGCTCTTCTTTGGATCTTCTCTATCTCCTCTTTCAACCCGACCTAGTACGGATCCCACACTGATGAGCAATACTCAAGTATAGGTCGAACGAGTGTTTTGTAAGCCACCTCCTTTGTTGATGGACTACATTTTCTAAGGGCTCTCCCAATGAATCTCAACCTGGCACCCGCCTTACCAACAATTAATTTTATATGATCATTCCACTTCAACTCGTTCCGTACGCATACTCCCAGATATTTTACAGAAGTAACTGCTACCAGTGTTTGTTCCGCTATCATATACAATAAAGGATCCTTCTTTCTATGTATTCGCAGTACATTACATTTGTCTATGTTAAGGGTCAGTTGCCACTCCCGGCACCAAGTGCCTATCCGCTGCAGATCTTCCGGCATTTCGCTGCAATTTTCTAATGCTGCAACTTCTCTGTATACTACAGCATCCGCGAAAAGCCGCATGGAACATCCAGCTTTGGAGAGAGTTCGTGAACTGATACCAGCGCTGGAGTTCTGCAGGGGATCTATTTTGGACATTGACGTCAGTGGCAGTAATATAGGTGGAGTAGGTACAGTTAATGTGGGTGAGGAAGTCATAGGGGATTGGGACAGTGAACTGGGTGTAGTTTGAAGCACAAGTGACAGTTATGGTTTTGAAGAAGCGACTAAGGATAGGTTGTTCAGTGGGATTATTGATAAGCAGCTGTGGCCGAATGAGGATGGTCCTGTGATGGCCAATCAAGGTTCCACCCCGGATGAGGAGAAGAAGTTTATCAGTGCTGTGAAGGATATAATTACTAATTCAGGTTTGACAAGTGGGGGCTCTTAGGCACTTGGCAGATTAAGTAGGGTGAGTATCATCGCATGTATTGCAGGTGGAAAGACGAGGAATCTAGTTTGCAACATTGCTTAAGGACGTGGGGTTGCTTAAAGTAGGAGTGGGTTGGAGGATTCTTAGAATCAGGAGTAAGGTGGTTAGCTATACAGGAGGCTTTTGTGGCATCTGTAGGATTCGAGGTGGGATTTAGAGGGTTCAAAATTGTGAAGGTGGTTACAGATAAGGGGACCCTCCATGAGCAGATCATCAATGGAGGGAGCTTGCTCTGTGAATGCCCTCATGAGGAAGATACAGTGGGCGGTATGGATCTCTATGGAACGACTGGAATTGCGTTCAGTGACCACCTCCTCCGGCGTCATCTTCGGCCGATAATTTGTGATCCCAGTGGTGATGGTGGGGAATGTGGGGAGGCTGGAGTTGTTTGGAAGGGGGTGGTGGTGTTGAAAGCAATGAGAGAGGATGAAAGGTAATGTGAGGAAGTTTGAGAAGAAGGTCTGTGTGGAATTTAGGATTGCTTGATTTCATGAGGACAGAGTCTTTGTGAGGTTTAATGTGGGTGACAGGATTTTAGGGGACATACTTTCTGATTTTTAGGGTGAGGGATTTTGCACTTAGGAATCGAGAATCAGGGTTGGACAGGACAAAGGTGTGGACAGCTGGGGAAAGGTACTGGGGAGGGAACCGTGTCCATGTGTTCAGTCGGGTATGGTTTAGTTTGTGGCTTTTTGTGGTAGTGGTGGCTGTGTTGGGTCAGTTCTCCGGTTTTCTGGTCCCTATGGGATGGAATGGAGGTTGAGGATTGGGAGAGAGTGGAATGTGGCGCTGGGAAAGTCTTTCCATTGGTTAATATTCAATGTGGCTCCTGGTGGATGGTGTTGTGGCACATGGTGTAGTGCTGGAGGAAGTGCAGGATGTAATTTCTGCAGATGTTTCAGGGGCAGTGATGAGTGCTGGAATGACTGAGAGTGGAGTATAGGCAATTGAAATTGTGTGGCTTGGGAAGATGGTCAAGAAGAGGGAAGGGTAGGTGGCTGATGTGACTGTGGATGGGGAAGAAACTGTGAGAAGGGGGAGAGGGGCATTTGGTGGTGGGCTGGAGGAAGCACTCCATGTAGTGGTGGTGGGAGCAGGGGAAGGGATGGTGTAAGTGGTGGAGGTGACAGGGATATCCATCATGGGCTGAGAAGTCAGGTATATGGGTTGATACGTACTGGTGATGGAGCATTGCCAAGATGGCGAAGAAGGACTGTTACAATGTCTGAGATGCTCTGATGACAGCAGATAAGGAGTTGCGGCGGTGGAGACGAAGACGAGTTGGCGGCACTGAAGATGAACACTAGGACAGAGACGGATACGGGAAGGTGCCGTTGACGGAATTTGTGCAGCAGGACGGGCGTGCCGACAGTAAAACAATGATGCCCAAGGAGATGATTATAATGAATGATGTCTCGATGACACAAGCAAAACTGAGCAGACGAACAGATACGAACACAAAGCATGGGGGAGTGGTCTCTGCCAGTCTATGCAAAACCAAGAGCAGCAACAAACGAACTAGTACAGGATCCTGCTAGTTGGTTGTTGCTGAAGATGCTGTCGTAAGATTAACACAATGTAACGTGTATTTAATATAGCTATATTCAAGACTAAAGTTAAATTCACTGTGCCCATAATATGAAATCTACGGCATTGAATCATGCACATGTTGAAATAAAATTGTAAAATAAGTGAAATGATTATTTCACGGTAAATGATGACAACAAAACAGTTGCAGGATAAAGATTTATTAAATTTCTTGACCACGCTTTCGGTATATCTAAATATACCTATTAGAAGTAAAATACACTAAAATCACATTCTGCAATGGAGATTCATAAAACAATTGTGCCAAAGGCTCCATTTATACAACATAATTATGGACAGAGGATCGATACTCGCTTTTGGCACCTGCTTACCTTCCCCCACATGGTTTCTTTACCAGCTCATCGAAGTCCCATCTCTCCTCATTCACACTCAATACCTCCGAATAACCTACACCATCTTTAAACTCGACTCCAAAAATCATATTGTATCTCATCTCTTTTCCAATCTTAGTGTGCTGCCGTGCATCTACATACACGTCCCTTCCAACACTCAACATCTAAAACCCTCCACATCCTCCCTTAAAGAAATTTCAACCATCTACACATCCTCCCTTAAAGAAATTTCAACCGTCTTCCTCCCCAGACCACGAACTCTCCCCCAACATATACCCGTCGTACCAACTATGAATCTGTACTACTCTATCCAGCTCCCAAGTGCTCTCCTCTTTTCTCCGTAACATAACTCCTCCTTTTCCCCTTCCCTGTCACCCCTCCAACCCCTTTTCCTCTCCAGTCTAAAGCTCCCAATAACTGTTACCCCTCTCTCCTTGTCCCAACAGCCAACACAGTCCCGTCACCACCTCTTATCAGTGCTCATGTGCTCATCATCACAATTCTATTATCTCCCTCAGTAACCACCCTTTTTTTTCACCTACAATCTACCGTTTCTGGGCAGGCCCTATTCCAATTTTACCAAAGTGCGCAGTTTTCCATGTTTAATGGTTATGTATCTTCTGTCGTGTTCATTAGTTTTCAAGTGGTTTTTTTTTCAATTTTTCAGTATTCTTGTGGTGTTTCTCAAGTGTATCTAAGAAGCAAAATGACCTGCAACAGATGCATCAAGAAGAACATGAAAATTAGGCCAGTACTGGCAATAATGGTATTCTTGGCCGAGAGAAGTCTACTAGCATCAATGATAGCCCTTAATTTGAGGAAGAAATTTCTGAGAACGTACGTTTGGAGCACAGCATTCTACTATGGACTGTGGGCAAACCAAAACAGAAGAGTATCGAAGCACTAGAGACGTGGGGCTGCAGACGAACGTTGACTTTTAAGTGGTTGATAAGATAAGGAATGAGAAGGTCCTCGACAGAATCGGCCAGGAAAGGAACATATGAAAGACACTGACAAGAAGAAGGGACAGTGTAATAGTATAACTGTTAAGACATCAGGAAATAACTTCTATTTTACTAGACAGAGCTATAGACGCTAAAAACTTTACTGGAAGACAGAGATCGGTATACATCCAGCTAACAATTGAGAACGTAGGTTGCAATTGCTGCTATGAAATTAAGAGATTGGCACAGGAGATAAATTCGTGCCCATTCAGAAGACTGATGACTAAAAAAAAAAAAAAAAATTGTTCTTAGGCGGCCACTTCCTTGTCCTAAGCAAGTCGACTACCACGAATATATTATTCAGGGCTCCCAAAATATGGAAATCACATCGTGAGTATATCGAGGATGTGTAGGGGTTTCGCAGCGAAACATCTGAAGCATAATCTAAACAGCCTTGGCATCATGTTAGTACTCAACCACAACACGTTGATTTTCCAAAAATAATTTATCTGAAAACAATACGCTCAGTTAAATTTCTTCAATGTTGTTCCAAAACAAATTATTGCAAATTAGTGTTTTTATGCTATGGTAAAACTCTTTCGTAATGGATGCATAACATTGTTTTTATTTGAAGGTAATATACTGTTCTTATTATATTTGTGAAAAATGAAACTAGGAGCTCTTCGCTGAATATACTGAGTATGATAATCCGATGTTCATTTGGCATCAGCCGCATCTGGCGCCTAGAATTACTGGCTTAATTGCCAAACGACCGTGTAATAATAGTTCACGGTTCGGCATAATTGCAGTTGATATACGGAGAAGATATACCATGTAATGCTGCTAGGAAATGGGTCGGAAGCATAACTTTGGAAATAAGAACATTAATTTCCGAAAATTACGTTTGTGTGTCTTTATGAAAGATTGCTGTTAACTTCCTTCCTTCCTTCGCCTCTTCGTCACTCTTTTCCGTGTTTTAAAGAAGTGTATAGTACAGGATTCTGTGGAAGCCGCCTACACAATATCTTCATCAGGAATCACGAGTATTGTAAGTAACTTTGGAGTTTCTGTTAAGCTGTTATCGTAAAAAGTAAAGCAAGTTGAAAAACACACTTTTATTTAAAAATCAATACATTAATTGCCAAAAAACATGTAAATGTGCATGTAGTAATTTATAGGTATCATAAAAATGGAAAATTTGTAATGTTTACTTATATTGATCAGGTATGTTACGGTACATTGAATATTTTTACTTTTGGACCATCTAACTACAACTGAATGAAACACAATTTTCGTACCATACGCGTTTTGCCTTTATTCTCTGCAAGCCATTTTCAGTGGCCTGGAATATGTACATGTTTTTACTATTTAGTTTACATTTTGGAGAAATGTACCTATAGATTATAAACAGTTCTGGTGATTGTTTTTTTTCTGTGATGTAGTAATATTTTAAATTATACTTACAGGATACGTGGGCTATTTTCTACATATTATGTTTCTGTTCCATTTTTAGTGCTGTTCCTCTTCTTATGATTCCCACTTGGGTTTCTTTGTTTTCCACATTTCACAGCACTAGGAACTGAACACTTGTTTTGATGCAATGGTTTGGTTTGTGTTGCCGACTGAAGGATGTTATTGCTACGGTGGAATGTTATTGCCAACTCTCGAGTGTAATTTTAAGTAGAATTTAAAATATTACTTCATCACAGAAAAAACCAACCACCAGAACTGTTTGTAACCTATAGGTACATTTCCCCAAAATGTAAACTAAATTCCGGCCGGTGTGGCCGAGCGGTTCTAGGTGCTTCAGTCGGGGTTTCTCTCAAACTGTACTTTATGAGTAGTTGTTGGCAAGCTGACGTTTCTTTTTTGCGTATGGGCGTTCAAGTGAGAAGTTTTCAGCGTGTTAGCAAGCTATCGTTGATGGGTTTGGTCGGGCTGCCTGTGGACTTTTCAGCCTTTTGTTGTACAGGTACAATTTATTTCTTTAGTGAATTCATAATTCTGGCAGAAGAACTCGGACTCCGAGACGGCTACCGATTTAAGCTCCAGAAATTATGCGGATGTGGCTTCGGTCGGGAAATCGTATAGCGTGGTGGGTGGCCGCCCAGCAGAACTTCCACTGTTGTGGGCCTCATCCTACCCGCTACCTACTAAAACCGGCTCACGGATTCGGACATCGAGAAGGAAGCTACTACTGGATATTTTGTATGTCCATCCTTTTAGCAGGAAGTCTCTGGGCCGACGGCCGTTTACTATCGTGATAAAGAAAAACCCTTACAGCCGTCCTTATGATTTTATTTTGTTTTGTCGTTACCAATTTCAATGCTTCAGTGCGTCATCCTGAGGCTGTTTTTGATGCAGTACAGGTTGATATGATCCCCATGGATAACACATCAGTTGCCAGCATTACGCAGATAATGTGTCAGCACTCCAACTGGCAATTGATGGTTGGATTGCTGACACATTATCTGCGTATCCAGTAATGCTGGCAACTGATGTGTTATCCATGGGGATCATATCAACCTCTACTGCATCAAAAACAGCCTGAGGATGACGCACTGAAGCGTTGAAACTGGTAACGACAAACAAAATAAAATCATAAGGACGGCTGTAGGTGTTTCTATTTGTCACGATGCTACTGGATCTGGTCGTCGTTATGAGGTCGCAGCCTCGGCTGTGGAAGCTAGCAGTATGGGATTCTGCTTGACACCTAAGGCGGATCGACCCAGGAAGAAAAGTGCAAAGCAGCAGAAATAGCGCGCGCATTCAGCGGACGGGTTATGCCTCACACAGTAGCACGTGCACCACTCGTAGAAGGACAGATGGGCTCCCGCCCCACCATCACGTGCAGCACAGTGGTCGAAGTTTCTGCTTGGCACGCAACTACGACTGTCTGCCGGTCTACGACCGCCATGAACAGTACACCATGGCAGACCACCCCGCCTGCCGCCTGCGGCGAGTGCTGACACCACACCTGAGGCAGAGGAGCCCCTTGTCCTACTGCTGCGACCCATACCAGGAGCATGGCCAGCAGGTGAGAGGAGGGAGGTGGAGCAAATCTCGCGGAAGAGCTCAGCTTACGAGAACGCGACCACCACCAGTATGAAGTGCACTGCCACAGACATCGCCAGCAGCACTCCCAAACACGCAACATAACACCTAAAGTAACGGGACGCGGCCCCCATAGACGCCAGATGAAGATGGCTTTATGAAGCCAAAACGGAAGCACACCGACAAGATGACAGACCTCTCAGTAGCAGGTAAATTCAGTTCCACCAACCAACTCACCAACCTCACGTATAAAGACGGGGAGACTGAGGAGAATCAACAGCAGAACACGCCACCGCCACCGCCTGTCGTCATCCAGCGGGCGGGCCCTTTCAAACGGTTCGAAGAGAAGATAAAGTCGGTCGTGAAGGGCACCTTGACAATTTGCATGACAGAACGTGAACTGTACAAAGCTGTCGCACAAAGGACCGGAAGACAAAGGCGTCACATACCTCGTGCGAAAGGACGGCTTTCACTGCTTCCCCTAATCCTAGGGGCTGGTGAAGACGCTGAACATCGTCTTCTTCATGCTCCACTTCAGCTCTGACCCTGTGCACCTAAAAGAACTGCTGCTAGGAATGGACCACAAAATTCGCGTTTCATCACGCATGAAGTCGCCCGGTAACAACTTCGACACACCCCCTTTCCTGACCGTCCTGGATGACAACGTGGTAAACAGTAAGATTTTCCAGGTGAAGCGAGTGTTTAGTGTCGGAGTTACAAAAGAAAAGCTTTCAAAAGGAAAGGGATGCAACTGCAATGGCTTTGACAGCATCACATACTGTCAGATTCCTCCACTCTCTGTGAAGTGTGCAGGCGAGTACCTTAGTTCCAAAGGCGGTCCCGCAACAGTGCGGCAACTGCCAGGATAAGCACGTGCAAATTACTGAGGCTGCATCGTCTTCGAGCATGTAGCTGCAAACCAGAGAGCACGACTGGCCCCGTGCAAACCAGAACAGCAGGAAAGGAGCTACGCCGCAGCAACAACAATGATACCAACGCCTGCCAGGCCAGCCCAGCAACGCCCATCCGCCGTCACAGACGTCCAGGAGCGAGGACTTCGGACGGAGCACGCGCCTGTCGCGGTAGACGCTATAGGGAGCGGACCACAGACAGAGCGGCCGACGACAGCCAGGGTGAGCCAAGAGCACGGATGTCGGAGGCAGCGACCACCACACGATGCTGCAGTACCCCAAACTGTCAATCGAGCACAGCAGATTACACGACGCCAGGCGAAAACAGATGTGACAACCGAGCTGCGGAGCTCATGGCGACGACAAACGAGTTCAAAGAGATTCTGCAGGTAATAGTAGCCGCAGTGCAAGTGGCCATCCAGACAAGCACCAAAATTGCATCCGAAACGCCCAGCCAATAGGCCAATCTTGGGCCTCACCATTTGCGTGTGGAATTCGAACAGTATAATAACACAAAAAGGAGTTTAGGAAGTTCCTGCACGACGAGCCTGTAGATGTCTGCCTCGTTCCAGAAACATTAGATCAAACCTCCAGTCAATACGCAGGCACCGAACGGCCGGTGCTACCGCAAAGACAGAGAAACGGCGGGATGCATGACGGCGCTGTACATGAAAACATCGTTGTGCCGGCACCCAGTACAACTTCCTGATCTGTCCACAATGGAAACAGCAGGCATCATCATCAGTACCTCGCCGGACCAAGTGGCCCTAATTGCATTGTACCATCAGCTGAAACATCTCCCAGTCTGCTTGGTGATACTTCTTACGATCCTCCGATGGTAAGACCCTATCTGTGTCCAGGTCGCAGATGATCTGAAGACAGGACGACGCTTGGGGTCGTCGTGTGCGTCTCCTTGATGACTGCGACGTCAACGACATCAGTGTGCCCGCGCTCTGCTGTTGATACGTGGCAACCTCTTTATTGGCGACGGCACCAATCATCCTTAGTAGGACTCACGAGTAACCACCACCAGTGGCAGATGGGTACTCCAAGTGGTGAACAATGACAATGCGATAGTGTTGGGCCCATACGGCATTAAGTACTACCCCTTGTCATGGCCACCCTGATGTCTTGGACGTCGCAGTCATCAAGTGTACCGCAAACGGTGCTGTCAGGATCTGCCAGTGATCTTCGACATGCACGCAGACAGGTTCGCGCCACTGGATGGTCTTAAGAACTGCCACTACACTGACTGGAAACACTTCCAAACTCACCTGGCCGAGACAGTCGCCGCCATTCTCGACCCAGAGCACGAAGGCGCAGATGCAGTCCTTGTCATATTCACGCGCTACAGGTTGGACGATGCGGCCACATCGCACGGAATGTGGAAGCAAAGGGGAATGACAAGTCACGAGACAACGAGCAACCAAGACTTTGCTAAATCAAGTGCACCGCAACATCAAAGTTGCAGTCACCAACCCGGAATCGAGACTGGGCTGGCAAGATTGCCACCCTCACAATCCATGACGGTACCTCATGGAGGACGGCAAAGCAGTTTTGCTGCGACGCCAGCGAATGCCGCCGTTGCAAATAGGTCGTGACGTCATAGCTGAACCAGACACTTAAACCAGCATGTTACCTGACGCGTTCGCGGCTAACTTTATGAAAGTGGAGGAAGTCATCGACGTCCTCCTGGTGAAGGACCGGCTACTGATGTTCACGGACAACAGGGACGAAGCAGATGTCATAGAAGTCAACACAGAAGAAGAAGTGCTATACCAACTAGCACACCTCCAGCCCAGAAAAGCAGAGGAGTGGGTGTGACAACATTAACAATGACATACTGCCGCCACAAGCGATAAACAAGTTGAAGAAGGTCTTCAACTCCATCGTTAGGACTTGCAACAATCCCTCTGCACTGCAACTTGTGGAAGTCGTAGCGATTCCTAAGGCAGACAAAGACCACAGGCTGGCGTGGACGTTACGACCTATCAGCCTGCTGCTTGCAATCTCCAAAGTATTTGTTAGAGCAGACTAAGAGGAAATTTTACACGTCAGCGCATGAGTGGGAAAACCGTCTCGTCAGCACCCTGGGGGACGAGGTTCCCTGGTGACCAACAACGATATAGTGGTGTAACCTCCCCCTCACTTATCGACCTTAATGACAGTGAAAAATTAAACCGCGTGTACCTGATGGAAATTTGGGAAAAGCAATCGTCACAGAAGTTAATCTGTCGGTAAAGAGGGAGGAAGGGTTACATCTAAATGAAAGGAAAAATGCAAATGAAACTGGTGGAAATTAATTTTGAAAAAGGGTAAAGTTAATAAAGAAAGTAAATGTGCGGTTGTTACGTTAACAATTAACTGGCGTTAATTAGATATTTGAGATTTGAGGAAAATTACGGTCGCCAGTCCTATGGACAACTACTATAATAACTGAAAAAGAAATAATTAACACTAAAAGCGTGGCAATTGATGGTTGATGCGTGTTGTGTGAAAACTGAATGTTTGTCAGAAGTAATAAATTTCTCTACACTCTGACTTAATTTAGCAAAAGAATTTATAGAATCGGAAAATTGAAAGTTAATTTAGTGACTGAAATCAATAGTGAACGTTGCTTCAGAAGCACTACGAAATAAAATAAAGTAAGGTTAGTCTTGGGCTACCTCAACAATCATCTCAAAAGCAACTTGAATCTACGCAATTTAGGAATAAGAGATTTAACTTTGAACTTGAATTAAATGATTCTGAACAATTAACAATAGTAAAATTTAGTACGTACCAAGCTGAGCAGCAGTCACAGGTAAGCTAAAATATGGTAACAAAACCCGCACTCTGTAATATTGTAACTCTAATTTGGTATGCTGAAATTGTAATATTGTTACTTTTAATTTTGGTATGCTGAAATCGGAGCTAATTGACAATGAAAGTGGGTTAAAAGCCGTGATCTGTCTGGGGACGTTAACCGTGGATTACTGGGCAACTGTTTCATCAGATATTTAGTCTAGGTTTACCAAGTAGACTAACATTAATGATAATCTTTTAATAGTCATACAAAACCGGTAAAATATATATATATAAAAAGGAGAATTTAAATAAAAAGAAAGAAATCAGTTTATATTTGGAAATTTATTTTAAGATTGTTCATTGAAATTTCAGCATATTATACGTGAGTTATAACTGAGCTGGTGCCTTATTTACGATTGAAAAGAATGTGAGATTGTAATCTTACGGAACACATAAAATATGGAGCCAAGATTTGGAGAACTGCATACAACACTCCATTCATAAAATAACACACGAAGAACATTGAAACATAAGCAAGAAGAAATTAACCACGACCAACAGATTCAGTTTTTACCCAAAGAAATTACGTTCATACCACAATCCTGTCCGTCATGTAATTACCACACACTGATATACTAAATTCATATTAACTCTTTGTGAAGTCTTCGCAAAAAGAATAGCTGAGGGCTACTTTGATGATTACACCACATGCTCCACGTGGTCAACTTGGTTTACACAAAGCGTACAACTCCACAATAATTTTGATAATTAAAATACATTAGATCGAAAAGCAATTGACAAAAGAAAAACCTTGAACTGGTTACTAACGTCTTACTATTAACCTGATGGGTCAAACAGTTATATAAGCACGTGGTACTGGTCTCGCAAAGTACACCCCACGTGGGTTGAACATAAAGAAAAGCATAAAGAAAAGTTGCTATATTAAAAAAATATTCTCAAGACGAGACGTTATAATCTCACAAACATTCGCATTTAAGATTGATGAACTTAGTTAGAGTTACTGATCAACACGTGGTTCCACTTTACTCACAAAGTAGTAACAAAGCAACTACCGCAAAATAATCTGAATTTAACACGAGAATTACACTCCGCTGCACTTTAAGATAGCATTAGATATTTTAGAGCTAAACCTGAAATCAAGGTGATTAAATTTTCAGTTAGGCTGAACTTAAGAAATCCATTGTCCTACGGACTTAACAGACACGCGCTTAGCCGGAGATCTTACACTTCAGACGCTCGCCACGGCCACACAGCAACTGCCCTACCCTAGAGTGTGCTTCCTGAGAGCGGCTCTCAAAGACCAACGGAAGTGGCCAGAGGGGCAGCTTCCTATACCAACATGACAACGGACGGACAGGACCATACCAAAGATAGAAACCTCTTTGCTTTTAGGAAGCGTAGCTACCTGTTCCGACGTTGGTCCTACTGTTCTCTAGCAGACAGCCTTGTCTGCTACCCTCAAGCATGCAACTAGAAATACATATGCTCATTCATCCTCTCACACAAAAGGGAAGGGGGATGACAGTATCTTATCATATACAGTATATAAAAGAAAGCGGATGTAGGTTCCGTATGAGACTGTGTGACATGAATTACATCTAAGAATTACATATAAACTGTGCTTTAAAGTGTAGTAGTGTGACAGATCGTTCTTGTTTATGTGTAAAAGTAACACGTTCCACTGCTCAGTCTCCTCCCAGATAGTCAGAAACGCCACAGTACATTTAGAAGAGGAATTTATTCCATAAATGGCAACAGATTTAAGAAATTAAACATGAAAGGAATCCAACAGAGACCTTTCAACTCTTAATTTGTGCTTGTGTAATCTAAACATTGTAGCCAGCTATGAATACCTTAACTGAACTTTCAAATTAAAGCAGTGAAATCGAATGATGTTACTTTAATGCTGGCGTTTGAATTTCAACGACACTCGGGTTCATTCCGGAAAAGGAAGGGACCCTGCTTGGTAATGCAATTGGGACAATGAGCAACAAAGGTTCATGCTAAGTTGCTGTAATTTTGTGAGGCAAATGGAACAGTTTTAAAAGCTGAGGTCTGCCATACAGTTATAAAACTTTACGTGCTTCCGATCATACTTGTTGGCTGATTGAAGGTTTGAAGTCGTCGGTCGAGGAGGTGGCGACAGTCACTCATTGTCGGCCGTCGCTGTTGCAGAAGCTGGATGTTGGCGCGCCTTCTTCTCGACGCTGTCACCAGGTAAAACGGGCTCTTGATGTGCGCCAGCTAATGCTTCCCGTCAGCGACGCCATGTCAGAAAACTATCATAGCAAGTCGAGCGCAATTACATGCGGCCAAACCCCGAAAGCGCGGCAACTCGCGGGAGCGTCACACAACACACCTGCTCAACCGTCCTACTCCAGCCAGACTCCCTTCTGCCCACGCTCCACGCGGCAGAGTTAACACTACCAAAGATCCTAAACACTTTGCGTCTCCACACGACCTCAACGACGAACCTGGATGTACGAATGGCAAAACGTATTTTTTCGGATGAATCCAGGTTCTGTTTACAGCATCATGATGGTCGATACGTTGATGGCGACATCGCGGTGAACGCACATTGGAAGCCTGTATTCGTCATCGCCATACTAGCGTATCACACAGCGTGATGGTATGGGGTGGCATTGGTTACACGTCTCGGTCATCTCTTGTTCGCATTGACGGCACTTTAAACAGTGGACGTTATATTTCAGATGTGTTACGACCCGTGGCTCTACCCTTCATTCGATCCCTGCGAAACCCTACATTTCAGCAGGATAATGCATGACCGCATGTTGCAGGTCCTGTACGGGCCTTTCTGGATACAGAAAATGGTTGACTGCTGCCCTGGCCAGCACATTCTCCAAATCTCTTACCAACTGAAATCGTCTGGTCAATGGTGGCCGAGCAACTGCCTTGTCACAATACGCCAGTCACTACTCTTGATGAACTGTGGTACCGTGTTGAAGCTGCATGGGCAGCTGTAACTGTACACGCAATACAAGCTCTGTTTGACTCAATGCCCAGGCGTATCAAGGCCGTTATTACGGCCAGAGGTGGTTGTTCTCGGTACTGATTTATCAGGATCTATGCACCCAAATTGCGTGAAAGTGTAATCACTTGTCAGTTCTAGTATAATATATCTGTCCAATGAATACCCGTTTATCATCTGCATTTCTTCTTGGTGTAGGAATTTTAATGGCTAGTAGAGTACTTAGATCTGAAGATGATCCATGGTGATCGAAACACGTAATCTAATTAAAAGTGTACAACTCAGACGGAACAATAAATGAGAATTATCTTACAGAAAGAAGCAGCTCCGAAAACCTACAAAAGTAATTTTGCATCACAAATGACAGGGAGCATATTAAAAAACTCAAGACAATTGGTTTAACATTTGTGACAGTTCAACTGGTGTCAAGATGTGATAGCAGGCACGTGATATTTGAAGCATCTCAAGTGTTGGAAAGTGAAATCGATATCGTCGAGTAAACACCACGGTGCTCATATAGCAACAGTTACGAAAATTTGATGTTATACTGCTCATTAAAATGACTAAGCCGTCCGAGGTGGCCGAGTGGTTCTAGGCGCTACAGTCTGGAACCGCGCGACTGCTACGGTCGCAAATTAGAATCGTGCGTCGGGCATGAGTGTGTGTGATGTCCTTAGGTTAGTTATGTTTAAGTATTCTAAGTTCTAGGAGACTAATGACCTCAGAAGTTAAGTCCCATAGTGCTCAGAGCCATTTGAACCAAAGTGGCTAATTATGCGACGTAGTAAAGAAAACTCTGCGTCCAGCACACGCTCCGAAGACTTATCTTCTTAGTGATAGTAGTAAGTGGAGAAAAACAAGCATTTGGACTTAAAATTCCAAGTAGAAGACGTGTCCCGTGGTCTTATATTCCACGTGAGAATTAATTAATTAAGTTTAATAGTCATTTTGAAGTAAAAAACATTGAAATTTTATTTTTCCTACAAGGAACCCTTATTCTTTCCTGGTCCAAGCTGGATTTTCAGCTGTTTTCCTAACTCACTCCGGTTGAATTCCAGGCTATGGATATCATCTTAGTAATGTTTTCATCATTACTTGTAATTTTAAATTAATGTTATACATCATATTTTATCATCATTACTACTGATATTATTACTTATTATTATTATTATATTTGGAAAAATTGAATTACTACTCGTGTGCCGTAATTGCGTGTTCTGTGATGATTTGTCGACGTTAAAGCGGTCTTATGCAAAAGAACTGAAATAGAAAAACTGCAGGAATCCTTCTACTGGGCAGCAGAATGTAACGAGCCACTTTGGGACCTCGAGATGACGGGTGTTAATAATACAATTATGCAACGTAAGTTCTATACAGGGTGTTACAAAAAGGTACGGCCAAACTTTCAGGAAACATTCCTCACACACAAAGAAAGAAAATATGTTAAGTGGACATGTGTCCGGAAACGCTTACTTTCCATGTTACAGCTCATTTTATTACTTCTATTCAAATCACATTAATCACGGAATGGAAACACACAGCAACAGAACGTACCAGCGTGGCTTCAACACTTTGTTACAGGAAATGTTCAAAATGTCCTCCGTTAGCGAGGATACATGCATCCACCCTCCGTCGCATGGAATCGCTGATGCGCTGATGCAGCCCTGGAGAATGGCGTACTGTATCACAGCCGTCCACAGTACGAGCACGAAGAGTCTCTACATTTGGTACCGGGGTTGCGTAGACAAGAGCTTTCAAATGCCCCCATAAATGAAAGTCAAGAGGGTTGAGGTCAGGAGAGCGTGGAGGCCATGGAATTGGTCCGCCTCTACCAATCCGTCGGTCACCGAATCTGTTGTTGAGAAGCGTACGAACACTTCGACTGAAATGTGCAAGAGCTCCATCGTGCATGAACCAAATGTTGTGTCGTACTTGTAAAGGCACATGTTCTAGCAGCACAGGTAGAGTATCCCGTACGAAATCATGATAACGTGCTCCATTGAGCGTAGGTGGAAGAACATGGGGCCCAATCAAGACATCACCAACAATGCCTGCCGAAACGTTCACAGAAAATCTGTGTTGATGACGTGATTGCACAATTGCGTGCGGATTCTCTTCAGAACACACCTGTTGATTGTGAAAATTTACAATTTGATCACGTTGTAATGAAGCCTCATCCGTAAAGAGAACATTTGCACTGGAATGACGATTGACACATTGTTGGATGAACCATTCGCAGAAGTGTACCTGTGGAGGCCAATCAGCTGCTGATAGTGCCTGCACACGCTGTACATGGTACGGAAACAACTGGTTCTCCCGTAGAACTCTCCATACAGTGACGTGGTCAACGTTACCTTGTACAGCAGCAACTTCTCTGACGCTGACATTAGGGTTATCGTCAACTGCACGAAGAATTGCCTCGTCCATTGCAGGTGTCTTCGTCGTTCTAGGTCTTCCCCAGTCACGAGTCATAGGCTGGAATGTTCCGTGCTCCCTAAGACGCCGATCAATTGCGTCGAACGTCTTCCTGTCGGGACACCTTCGTTCTGGAAATCTCTCTCGATACAAACGTACCGCGCCACGGCTATTACCCCGTGCTAATCCATACATCAAATGGACATCTGCCAACTCCGCATTTGTAAACATTGCACTGACTGCAAAACCACGTTCGTGATGAAGACTAACCTGTTGATCCTACGTACTGATGCGCTTGATGCTAGTACTGTAGAGCAATGAGTCGCATGTCAACACAAGCACCGAAGTCAACATTACCTTCCTCCAATTGGGCCAACTGGCGGTGAATCGAGGAAGTACAGTACATACTGACGAAACTAAAATGAGCTCTAACAGGGAAATTAAGCGTTTCCGGACACATGTGCACATAACATCTTTTCTTTATTTGTGTGTGAGGAATGTTTCCTGAAAGTTTGGCCGTACCTTTTTGTAACACCCTGTATAACATTCGAATTCTGCGGATCAAGTGCATAACTAATGACTGATGAGTTAACATTACAAATTTCCTTGTTTTAAAATGACTCTGAATTATTTCGCGCACATTTACATATTTATGGCAATTTTTAAATTCAAACGTGTTTTTTTTAATTTTCTTAACTTACGGCAGTAAATGAAAATGTCAGTGAAAAGAACGGATTACTTGATCATGTTATGACTGTTTCGTTTCATTTTTCTTTTGCGGATGAGCAAAGAGAGTAAATTTATTGCTATACCCCAGTCTGTAAAGCAGCATCTCTTACAGTCCCTTGGGATATCGCGTCTGGTAAGCTTTACCACACAGTGTTGAATGGAAAATATTTGAGTTAATATCACGGAACGCCTTTGCGATAATTACATAGTGAATATAGCGATCAGTTAAACAAAGAGCAGCACGTTTATAATCTTCGAGGATACGTCTCTGCGTGCCAACAGCAAAACGCTTTTCCTTACAGTTACACCAAGGGAGGTGCATCGAAACTGCACTCTTCAAAGTAATACTCGCATTACCTGCTGTGATAGCCGCCGTCAAGTGTTTGTTAATTCGACTAGCGGAGACAGTCATCTGTGTTTACCAATGTTACAACATGGCAGATGGTCCAGGAATACAGGGTCTACGTGGAGGTTGCGGAAGAGACGCAGATTTCTGGCGGTCGGGCTCTGGCAGGGCGCCAGGAAGCGGCCGCCCTTCACCCAGAAAACTTCTCCGCGCTTCGATTCGACACACTTGGCGGCGGACCACTGCAGCAGAGCCGCGGCCTGCGGGCTCGCCGGCAGGCAGGCGCTCCGCCGCTGGCACAGCCCGCTCTGGGACTGCGCGTCACTGCGGCACCACCAGCTGAGCTCTCAGAGTGCCGCTACACAACAGAAAGGAAGGGAGAAATCTTAGTGGGCTCACAAGGGGGTCGTACGAACTGTTCTCTCACTAATTGGATTCTTACTGGCAGGACGTGTACGGCACGACAACGACTTGTACATAAGTGATCAGGAGGACGCAACTCTCAACCGTTTTCGAGAAAATCGAGTCAGAAAATTTTACGTGTATTCATACATTTTGTATGGTCTCTAGTATTGGAAAAGTTTACAGCTGGGAATATATGGGTTCGAGTCCCGGTGCGGCACAAATTTATTTTCGTCACCTCTCAAATGGCGTTGTCGCGCCGTTGTCCTGCGTGCCTTACAAGCTTGTTGCTGCAGGCCCTTGTATCACGCTCTCTCTCACAAGGGGAACGCCTAAGACACGGCCAACCGATTCGGCTCAAATTCGGCAGGTCGCCTGTGTACAACCTAAAACGAAGGACTCTAAGATATTTTCGGTCAACACCCCCGCAATTTTGAGAAAATCACTCCGAAAGTTTGTGGCGAGCAATCGACTCAAAATTGGACGGATCGATAGATAATTGTAAATAGAGCATTTTTCATCATCAGGTATGGGGTCCGCAAACGTAAACTTTTCCAGAAATCGAGGAAATAAACTTTTACAACTGCCGCTTCTGTACCCACATTGTAAACGCTTTTCGCCGACAGCGCAACGGCCAAGGTAACTGGCTGGCAGTCAGAAAACCCGGGTTCGAATCTCGAAGAAAGCTAGCGGATGTTATTCTCCACATCTCAATTGATAGGGATACGAGGGTTAATAAGGTAAGTAAATCGTTAAGGAATGATAATAATATGGTAAATATGGTAGGCAAACTAATTTCCCAAACGCCGTGAATTAGTTAAGTATTAAACTTTTAAGCCTTGTCACATGTAAACAACTCCGAGTAAGAGTGCTGCGAATTCCTCACAAATGGTCACAGATAGCCAACCGCGCGACGCTTGTTTACAGCGAGGCACGGGACAGAGTCCACTTGGGGAGGGTTATGTTGTTCAAAAATGGTTCAAATGGCTCTGAGCACTATGGGACTCAACTGCTGTGGTCATAAGTCCCCTAGAACTTAGAACTACTTAAACCTAACTAACCTAAGGACAGCACACAACACCCAGCCATCACGAGGCAGAGAAAATCCCTGACCCCGCCGGGAATCGAACCCGGGCGTGGGAAGCGAGAACGCTACCGCACGACCACGAGATGCGGGCTGATTATGTTGTCCCGGCTGCCTCTTCGGCATATCATAGTTGTGAACCTGAAGAGTGAAGGTGCCCAGCATGAGCCTTATAGAAGTCTATCGGAAAGAGTTGTTTTCCGTCATTAGGTTGCCGCGAACCTCGCGGATACATGTAGTGATTTTTCCATCGTTAATGCGCCGAATGAAATAAGTTTTGTGAATGAATGCAGTGTTCTTCCGTAAGTAACATATGACGGGTACTGTATGTAGTTTGTACTGATTAGCTCGTCTGTTTATGCCGTAGGAACTAGTTACTGTTTGTTGTGTCATATCTTTCAGGTGCATAATCTGAATAATGGAGGATGTACACCCTTCGACTAGCGCTGTAATTTATAGTTGGGAGCGTGTCACAGATGATGGTAAGCGGGAAGTTACTGACGCTGTGTTTTGGTTTGTAAAAGTGATGCAAGATACATGCATCATCAATGCAATACCGGAAGCAGCCAGTTCTGTTTATCGGCATTTCAGATTGATAGGAGCGACTATCGTAGACCGATTTTTGGAGCTGACGAACGAAATGACTTTTGTTGATACTGAAGTACTATACCATGAAGTCTAAGCAGAAGGTGATTTAGTGGAAGATATCGGACTAGTGAATCGCAAAATGGTCATAACACTTTGGAAATCTCCACGTCACAGGGAATATGTGCTTCTTCTGTTCCCGATGAGTATTACGAACCGGTTACTAAACGATTGAACTACGGCGCTATACCCATTGAAGTAAAATTAAAGGCGGTAGCGCTAGCCAGGAATCATCCAAATTGGAACTTACGAGCACTGCAAAAGACTATAGCAACAACAGCCTGAAAAGGAAGAAGGACTTGAAATTATGGAAAAGTCATATCGTTAAATGAGGGACGAGATACGACAAATACCAGGAGATAAATAAGCGGACATAGACCGATTTGTCGAATCTCGCTCTCGTAACGAGAATGTAACAACGAGAATACTTCGGGAGTGGGCTGCAGTTGCAGCGCTTCAATATACGGCCAACAAGGATTTTATGTTTGCTGCATCATTATCTTGGGCAAGAAATTTCAAATCGGAGTATAAAATTCGTCAACGGCACGTCACTAAATACGTTTCTCACAAGGAGGTACAAGATATAGAAGATATACAGAAAGTGGCGGCTCTTTTCAGCACGCAAACAGCGTCACTTATGACCGGTTTTAATCGTGATTACGTGATCAACACCTATCAAACAGAATGCGAGTATCAGGTGAACATTCGACGCACTTTATCGCATAAGGGTGAAAAACAAACCCTTGTCGCAGTTGATAGTAAAAACAAACTAACACATTCGTACACTGCGCAATATGCCATCACAGCCTCTGGAAAAGTGTTGCCTAAGGTTTTCCTGTGTTTATAAGAAACGAATGTTATATTTGGTCTTCGGGTTATTGAAGAGGTCAATCGTTTAATCGACTCGTTGGAAAATGTTTACATAACCTGCTCCAAGTACGGGAAACTGACGAATGAGATTTACAGAACATTTCTTGAGAATGTTTTAAAACCATACGTTTCTCATAACTTTTTCTAATATTGGACACCTGGAGTGGACAAATTAATACTACAATATATGACACAATGTTCATAAATGGCGAGGGTCAGCCGACGTACACAGTAAAAGTAATACTGCCAAACTGCACACCTGTGTGATGTTTATTTCTATCGCCAGGTTAAAAACTTTATTTCCAGGCTTCAGAATTGCAGTGTGCTTCTGGAAACCCTGCGGGGATTGCACAACCGCACGGATGCAATAATTATACACAGCATAATTCATAACCAACTCTCAGCACCGATTTTTCAGGCAATGACACTGTATGCGTGGTACGCATCAAAATTAATTCCCGAAAAAGACGTATTTTTAAATGTAAACCAAGTTCGTTTTCCACCGACTCTTCGGAAGGAACGGGGTAGCTGTCAAAAGATTGCATCATTAGATGTTCTTGGTGCCGTGAGTATATTTGTTTCGAATGTTTATATGATAAGTACCATACATCCAGCTGTTCGAAGAAAAGTGAGGACACGTAACAGTGACTGGAAGACCCATTGTAAAGTGACCTGCAGTTACATTTTACTTGTTTACTATCCCAAGAGTTTTGAGAACTTTATTTGCCTACCTTATTATTATTATCATTCCTTTTTGATTTACTTACCTTATTAACCCTCCTACCCCTATCAATTGAGATATGGAAAAATACAAACGAAAAGAAGAACATCCACTAGGTTTCTTCGAGATTCGAGCCCGGGTCCTCCGATTCCCAGCCAGGTACCTAGGCCGTGGCGCTATCGGTGCTCTCGGGGAAAAGCGTTTACCATGTAGGTACAGAAGCGGCAGTTGTAAAAGTTTCTTTCCTCGATTTCTGGAAAAGTATACATTTTCGGACCCCATACCTGATGATGAAAAATGCTTGTCATAACCTTTAGGCGTGATTTTCTCAAAAACGCGGGAGTGTTGACCCAAAATATCTTAGATTGCTTCGTTTTAGGTTGTACACAAGCGACCTGCCAAAACTGAGCCGAATCGGTTGGCCGTTGTAATGTCCCCACAGAAAATACCCTCTACCACGCACCAATTAATCATTTTCAATCAAACCATCCACATTCATTCACTTTGGAAAAGTTATCTGACCTGATTTTCTCGTAATATATGCGGCGGCAGCTCGACGACGCCAAAGTATTTTCTAGTGCGTTTATTCTTTGAAATAACAGAGACGCATATATGCATTCTCCATGGTTGTTAGAGTGGTAACTAGGACAGCTTCTGGAGTATCTGTTGAGGGATTGACGTGTTTCTGAGAGATACATATTCGGTTTTTCTTCTCGCTAAAGCGAGCCAATTAACATTTGTGCCGCTAGCGGTTTGTTTGAGGAGAAAGAGACTGTAAAAGGAAAATAATTAAGGCGTGGAATATCTGGATATGTAATGGAGATGGATTTAATACACAATTTCACCCATAAATAAGGTTTGTGACTTTTTTTGTTCTGGAATGAATGAACGAATGAGTTTTTTCTGAATCATTTGATGATCACGTTGGCCCTGTAATTAGTGGGGTAGTTTCAGCTGTGTCGAAGAGAGCCTGCAATCACTGAGTCTGTGTTAAATCGTCCAAAAAGGCTTCGTACACATCTGGAATTCGCAATCTTTCGTAAAAGGAACAAATTGTTCAAACGATTGATTCTCCCGACTGACTGCAGTGTTTAACAGTAATAATAAATGTAAATATCTCTTACAGCAAGCCAGCCGCTGATTACCAAGACGAAGGACTCCACCAAAGATCCTATTTGACTGATTTCACGTGGTGAAATATTATATTAAAAACTGTACATAGATAAAGGAGAGAAAGAGAGAGAGCGAATGAAAATAGAGATAATACTAATAATCCTCCATTAGTCTAATTTTTCGACTATCTTATCACGGATCAGCCAAGAACGGGGAGAGCCTTACTTTACTGTATAGATTTATGTGTGAAGGTGAAGGGATCTTAAAGGTAACAGATACACGTCTATACAGACAAGACATTACACAGAGATAGCGGCTAGCTGCATTCATCATCTATTCTTAGATAAAGAGATGGCAACTTATTATCAGAACATTTAAAAAAGGTTAAACCGTGTCTGAGGCCTTCTCTTGTCAGCCCCCATCCAGTTTTTGGACGTCCCGCCGACCTTCTTCTGCTCCCGCCATGTTTGCCTCGAACTGAGCTACGTCCGTGAAGTGATACTGTGGTGAATGTGGTCGAGGCGAAGCATCCACACGTCGACTGGCGTGCCGTCTGGGTATCGGCATGCGATCCTTATCTTGACACTGATTACAAGCTGCGCCGGATTAGCCGAGCGGTGTGGAGCGCTGCAGTCATGGACTGTGCGGCTGGTCGCGGCGGAGGTTCGAGTCCTCCCTCGGGCATGGGTGCGTGTGTTTGTCCTTAGGATAATTCAGGTTATGTAGTGTGTAGGCTTAGGGACTGATGACCTTAGCAGTTAAGTCCCGTAAGATTTCACACACATTTGAACTGTTTACAAGTCTACATGGTACCTTACGGTCAGTGGGAAGAGAATACGCCGGTCGCGCATTCACGGAATTCACCTTGCAGACACCCCGTTGTGTCGCCTGTCATGTACTGGACACGGACTAGCATCGACTGTTGTGCCGATCGGCAAAGAGGTGCGTCAGACGTTGTCCCTAATTACCCGTACGACTTCTCGTCAGATACCTCCTCACCTGCTTCTCTTTCCGGACTCGAAATGGTACCCACAAACGATGACGAACTCCGTGAAGTGGATTTCTGGACACGCAGTTTGGTACTTGGCTGCCGACTGCGAGAAAAATGTCCTTGATTTTTGGCACTTCCTTAATGAACGCCATTGTACAGCTGTCCGCAATCCAAAATATAGAAACTTTTTCTCCATTTTCCTTTGTAGCATCTTCCTTACGTATCGCAAATTTGGAGTGTTACTGCAATGAGGGTACATGTCTTTTCCACTCTTAGAACCGGTCATTCTCTGTTCATTAGAATGTACTTCACCCCAAATTAAGCGTCAATACACCGAGTCTGGCGGGTTCTCGCTTCCTCCTCCTCACGACGTCGCTTTCCTGCTATTCTCAGTGCTATTAATAATAATATAAAAATGGAAAAATAAGTAAATAAATCATTTATGTTCTCTGTACATCTACTCCACCTTCCCTATGCTTTCCTTGGCTCTCAGGGGGAGGGAACGGGGCGTGGTGACCAGGTCTCGGGTTGTGAACCCTGCCCTCTTGGCCACCACGTCTCCCTTCAGGCGCGAGGAGGATTCCTTTGAAGAAAAAAAGAAAATGTATTCAGCGGTTAGTTTCAAGAGCCCGAGGACCATGGATCGAAGATCCATGCCTGCATTTCTTTCTTTCCTTTTTCTTCCAAAGTAATTATTATGATTATGCGAGCTGTCATTATTGGAAGTTTCATTCATTATTTTCATAATCTTTATTCTGATAAAAGACGAAAATATTTTCGTAATGAGATTGGAAAAAATGGATACATAAAAATCTTCAGTCAAATCAGATTAATCATTTTATGTTATCTACATACGCTGCATGTATAATGTGTAACATATGGAGCACAGTACGAATCAGGATTATACTGGTCGCGGAAACTGGGGAAACAATAATGATTGCAACATACAGCACTTGCAATGAACGCCGAATCTTTGCATGGGTACGGTGTTTTTCGATGAGTCTATTGCAAAAAAACTTGGATTGCTTTCGTAAGTGGTTCTCCGTCATCACGCAGTTTCGCAACCTACCTTCGCATATCTACTGTTTGAATTATGTGGGAAAGAAATGAAAAGGAGTACCGGAAGCGAGGTTCGATCCACAGACATAAGCGCTTATCTCCTGGCTGCAAAATCCTTGGTTACCAGCGACCATGTAGGAAAGCACGCGTAAAATGTTCATACTCGATTTTCTCGAGCTGCATCTTACTAATTAAATATGCTAAAGTCCTAGTTGTGCTCTACACAGCTTGCAAATATGAATAAAATCTGTGAGGGTAAGTTCGCACGCTCCCCTTGTTACCTATTAGATTGTGATTGACGTCGACGGCGTAACATACGGAGGATTAATTCAAATAGGGAGGAGTGTGAAGAAAAACTGGCCTCTCCTTTCTTGAAGCTACTGTCGCAGTGTTCGATTAGGGAGATTGCGGAAACGATGCGAAACCTAAATCAGTATGCCCAGAGGGCGAATTGAATGCAGCTCCTCCTCATAGATGAAAAGACGGGTACGATTTAGTGTCTCGTCTGCAACTAGATCTTTAGAAACAGCACAATTTTGGATTGGGGAACGATCGGGAAACAACTGACCCTATCCTATTGAAAGATACCATCCGGATGTCATTGTTAAGAGAGTTGTGAAAATCACAGCATAGCTGAATTTGAATGGGCGGACAGAGATGCGAATCCAGCTCCTCTAGTTCTGTGTCTCAACCAATCCGACATTTTTCTTTGTTGCAAATAGAGAAAATCAGGATTCACCGATCCGTCAATTATGTGTTGTTAAGGGGGAGAATATTTCCCATGGCTGGGGCATATCTACCTCTGCCATCGTCTGTAAATGCTTCCGTATAACTCTCATCCTCGGATCCTGTTACACACGCGGACAAAGCTGTAGTTCCAAGTCGAGTAATTCGCGCGGTGAAGCAGCATTATTTTGCCACAGTTCAGATGTGGTGCACGTGCGGAGAGGGATTCGATTCGCTTGTCGTCTACAGAAATGTAAAAGCTGACAAAAGAGAGAACCACAAACGCCGTATGTGTGATACGTCCATTACCTAATCGAAAGTATCTGAACACCCTTATATAACGCGGAATTGATCACTAGATGCCACGAGAGGTGGATCAGCGAATATAAATGGAGGCTGGGAATGATGTGCTGTCAGTAGAGATGCAGTCTCGGCAAAATGGATAGGTCACGAGAACTTAGTTACATTGGGTGCGACCCGAGTAGCAAACATGTCAAGGACATTTCAACCCTTCTAAAGCTGCCCAACTGCTAATGTTGTGACGTCCTCTTTGGAAAATTATTAATGACTTTGCTGATAAACCTCTACGTTATTTGATTTTCAAACAGCTGAGCAAAACCGAACGTACTCAGACATTTCACTCTTTACTTATTCTGGTCAACACTGCACTGACACACAATATTTTCAGCGCAACGCAATCTGACTTTCAATAATCCCTACAGAAGAATGGCCCTGACTAACAATAACCTATACCTTTCATGAATCACTTACCTCACAACAATCTTCGTTACTCGAACTACTGCAGTGCAGCGAGCGCCAATAATGCCAGCTAAATAAAAGATTCTAACTACGGAAGGCACTAACTACTGATAGGCATAGTCAGCAAATGAAAGATTTTGACAGGGAACAAACAACGTATCTACCTTAATAATCTTCAAACATCATATATATATATATCTCAATTCATGACATCCATCTTTACAAATTTCCTTTTTATGACGGACACACGTCCAGACCGTCCGCTCATTAACATCTCAAAACTCTGGCTTCTCTCTCCCCACATCCACCACTGCTGGCGGCTCACCTCCAACTGCGCAACGCTACGCGCTGTTCACATCCAACTGCCCACCGCTACAATAGCAAATATTCCAACAATGCAAACGAGCCACAGACTGCACACAGCACAGTCAGTGATTTTTATACAGAGCGCTATGTGGCGTTACCAACATATAATGCCTAAACAGCCTACTTACAATGTTATTGCGAAATTTAATCACGAAGGAACAACTGCAACTAAACCATGTACTGATGCAGAGAGACCGACAAGCATTTTAGAGGGTGGTTGTAAAAACCCGCATAAAATCTGCGGAAGGAAACACTTATGTGTCCAAAATTGCTACCAACAGTCTGCCTAGCACAAGGGCTGTGCGCAGGGACCTAAAAATAATCGGATGCTGTGGTCGAGCAGCTCTTCGTAAGCCACATATATGTTTAGTCAGTGTTAAGTGACGATGGAGGTAGTGTAAAGGGCGACACCGCTGTACAGCAGATGTCTCCGAACGAGTGATCTGGAGTGGTGAATCACGCTATGCCCTGTGGCAGTCCAACAAGAGGATTTGGATTTGGCGAATGCCTGAAGAAAGTTGCTTGCCTTATTGTGTAGTGCCAACAGTGAATTACGGTATGGGGGTGTTTCTTGTGGTTAGGGTGTGGTCCCTTGCTTGCGATTAGGAAAACGCTAAATACGAAAGTATAGGAACACATTTTACAGCATTGCGTACTGAGTACAGTAGAGGAACGTTCAGGGTCGATGATCGTTTGTAGTAGCATGACAATACACCCTGTCATAAAGCTGCATCTGTGAGACGATGGGATATGTGCCTAGTGCTGGAATTATGGTATGTATGGCTTACTACTTACTGACAAAATAAGAAAATGAATGACAGACGATTCAGAAAAACTTTTCAAAGGACATTTAAGACGTGGTGTAATGACACGTAAGTGCATCACTATATGGATTTCTATAGACAAATATGGACATATGAAAAAACTAGTTGGAACCGAGTTAATGAAAATTCTTAAAGAGCATTAAGCTCACATTGATAAAGTGATGCATAAGGTAAGTGTGGTGAAAGAACACTTTGAATAGTAGTAGATCAAAATAGTAAAATAAGAATAAACAAACTCGAAACTAATAATAACACAGTAACAGCAGTCGTCTTAAAAAATTACCCAACCCATATTATTGAAGATCGGTTGCAAGGCATTTCACAGCTCACTGTAACTACGAGGGCCAGTCAGAAAAAAATGCCTCCTACTTTTGTTATTATTTGCTAAGAATTTCAAATGAAACTACATAGACTGAAAACGACAACGTTCACTGCCAATTTATGACTTTTCAATATCATCTCCACCCATTTTCACAGTTTTGGTCCATTGATTAAGAAACGCATGTATCCGGTGTGGTAAAATGCACGGTCCTGCTTCCAAAGCCATTGACACATGGTCGTTTTGAAGAGCTCCTCACCTTTAAAGTGACTCCCACTATGAGCTTCTTTCAGCGGCCCGAGCAGAGAGAAGTCTGATGGTGCTAGGTCAGGGCTGTATGGCAGATGAGGCAAGACTTTCCATCCAGTTTTCACAATCTCTTCAGTGGTATGATGACTGGTGTTTGCTCTTGCATTGTCATGCAGAAAAGAAGGTGTTTTAAACTGTTTGAGGATTCTGACGTATTGGACAGAATTTATTGTGCACCCTGCTCCAAAAAATGTACTTTCTCAAAGCTGTGTTGAGTCACTGCAGTCACCTGCCTGCCTCTCCGTGTTTCTTCAGGCAATGTTATTTGCCCTTCAGCGTAGTCACAGCGGCGAACCTATCACCTAACACTGCTGTACACAGTTTTCAGTCGTTCGTGAACACGAATGGACGTTTTACCTTCAGCATTCAAGAATTTAGTCACAGAACGCTAATACGAACATAGAAGTCGGCGATATTGCAAGCGGCTGCATTACTGGCATCTACTGACGGAGGAATTTACTACTGCAGTGGATCGGAGAAGAATCTTTGCGGAATAGCGTCAAATTCAAATTTTTCATTTAAGAAACTTAATTGAAGGAGAAAAAAATTAGGAGGCATTACTTTTTGACTGATCCTCGTAGCAACGCATTGAGGTAATTTCGTGTGCTTCACATGTTCAACCCGAGAGTGCGAATAGACGGAATGTTCAATAATAAGTTGAAGTGAAAATTAAAGATTTAACAAAAAATTTCCAGGAAAGGAATGCACCAAAGGAAGCATATAATAAGACTGTTTTGAGGACAGTTGATATGTTAAATGCAAATGTTGTTTGAAATGGAAGCCGTATTGAAAAATGAGAAAAGGAAAAACCAGCGCAAACAGTCTGAAGGTGTATATAAAATACGTGTTGTTTCAAAGTCTGTGTAGTACACGGCAACATATCGACAAAACACAAAATTATTTTAGCACTTATGTCTATTCGTCAAAAACTACGATTGTTGATAGCAAGGCAGTTGACTAGGGCTGAGCATTTCGAACAGAAATTTAAACTCCCCTGACGTTTCGTCTCCGACTGCGGGAGACATCCTCGGAGGTAAAGCGGCGAACTGCCCTCCGAGGATGTCTCCCGCAGTCGGAGACGAAACGTCAGGAGAGAGTTTTATACTTCGACCACGGCCTATCAGCCCGGAAGTTTTAAGTGAAGACAATACCGGCCCTGAAAGCTTACATTGTATGAGAAATTTAAACCTTTTAGTGGAAGGAATGAATAAGACTTGCAGACAGTAAATAAATCAAACTGAGTCAAAGAAGAAAGAAAGGAAGAAGAAGAATACGCTATTGATGATAAGGAATACCACTCAATCTATGGTAAGAAGACTGCAGCGCTATATTGATACCAATGACCATCACTTCGAACACCTTCTGTAAATGGACGTTCATGCCACTTTTTTGACCTTCAAAGTCCTTACTATTACACATCATTGGATTCGTCTCGATAGCCGCTATCAGAAAATAAGTACCAGACTACAGTATCACATAAAAAACAAAGTTGACCTTCATATCTCTGACGCGACCTCACCTAGCAACAAAAAATCAACGTCATATTATGGTCCCCGTTGTCCCATGCAACATTTGTCCCACAAACTTTTCAGCTACTATCATACTTTCGGAGTTGCTCTTGGTGGCAGTAGTTAGTGAGTCACCCTGTATACTGTGTGGTGTATATGACACTAACAATCGAAACACATATTTAAAACCGTTTATAAAAGGTTTTGAGTTACGTTTAAATGTCAGCATGCATAAAACGAAAGAATGTACAGCAGAAGAGACTATTAACTTTGGGTAGGAAAGATTTAGGCTTTTTAAAGGGACAGCCAATGAGATAGAGTTCTGATCAACTGCTACTATTACTGATTAAAAAAAAATTCGTGATCAATTGATTCAGAAATTTTATGGTGGTTTTCCTGCAGTAAGTCAAGAGCGTAAAATAACTGAAGTGCCATCTACTACAATATATTGCCCACTGGTCGTTCAGATATTAGACACACTCGATTTGACTATTGTAGCTCATGACGGACATATTGTCAACTTTCGTGAGAAGGAAGTCATAATACGAGGTGCATTCAAGTTCTAAGGCCTCCGATTTTTTTTCTCCAGACTGGAAAGAGATAGAAACATGCGCATTATTTTAAAACGAGGCCGCGTTCATTGTCAATACGTCCCAGAGATGGCAGCACCGTATGGCAGATGGAATTTTACCGCCAGCGGCGAGAATGAGAACTGTTTTAAATACTTAAAATGGCGACGTTTCCTTACTTGAACAGCGTGCAATCATTCGTTTTCTGAATTTGCGTGGTATGAAACCAATTGAAATTCATCGGCAGTTGAAGGAGACATGTGGTGATGGAGTTATGGATGTGTCGAAAGTGCGTTCGTAGGTGCGACAGTTTAATGAAGGCAGAACATCGTGTGACAACAAACCGAAACAACCTCGGGCTCACACAAGCCGGTCTGACGACATGATCAAGAAAGTGGAGAGAATTGTTTTGGGGATCGCCGAATGACTGTTGAACAGATCGCCTCCAGAGTTGGCATTTCTGTGGGTTCTGTGCACACAATCCTGCATGACGACCTGAAAATGCGAAAAGTGTCATCCAGGTGGGTGCCACGAATGCTGACGGACGACCACATGGCTGCCCGTGTGGCATGTTGCCAAGCAATGTTGACGTGCAACGACAGCATGAATGGGACTTTCTCTTCGTCGGTTGTAACAATGGATGAGACGTGGATACCATTTTGCAATCCAGAAACAAAGCGCCAGTCAGCTCAATGGAAGCACACAGATTCACCGCCACCAAAAAAATTTCGGGTAACCGCCAGTGCTGAAAAAATGATGGTGTCCATGTTCTGGGACAGCGAGGGCGTAATCCTTACCCATTGCGTTCCAAAGGGCACTACGGTAACAGGTGCATCCTACGAAAACGTTTTGAAGAACAAATTCCTTCCTGCACTGCAACAAAAACGTCTGGGAAGGGCTGCGCGTGTGCTATTTCACCAAGACAACGCACCCGCACATCGAGCTAACGTTACGCAACAATTTATTCGTGATAACAACTTTGAAGTGATTCCTCATGCTACCTACTCACCTGACCTGGCTCCTAGTGACTTTTGGCTTTTTCCAACAATGAAAGACACTCTCCGTGGGCGCACATTCACCAGCCGAGCTGCTATTGCCTCAGCGATTTTCGAGTGGTCAAAACAGACTCCTAAAGAAGCCTTCGCCGCTGCCATGGAATCATGGCGTCAGCGTTGTGAAAAATGTGTAAGTCTGCAGGGCGATTACGTCGAGAAGTAACGCCAGTCGATTTCGGGTGAGTAGTTAATTAGAAAAAAAATCGGAGGCCTTAGAACTTGAATGCACCTCGTACATCTTCGCTTGAAGCAGGCAGGAGAATGAGAGCACTCTATAAAAGCACTATACACACCCTCCAATGTACCACCTCACAGAGGAAAAGTAGTATGTCAACACAGACGAACTAAAACTATTATATATCAATAGGTTTGAAACCGCACAAAAATTGCATCACTTTATATCACTATGCCTGTAGAATACGCCGACCAAACCACCTGCATGAGTATTTCTCACACAAAACTTACACTTTAATTAAGTTTAATAACAATGACGAGACAAGAATAGTCATGCAGCTTCAGGGTGCTACAACTATTACAAGGAATACTTTTTTATACTTGGAGGAAAAGTTTAAAAAAAACTGATGATTCTGACTCCAAACCATAACACATTTCCATTTATTTTTCAAGAAATAAGATATGAATTATTAATGAAATAGGTCACAATAAAAACTTAGGAGCTGCATTTACTTCCACGTCAAAGTTAGATTTTAATGTGTTAAAAAATTCTGGCTGGATAACAGATAAAGTGTAAGAACGACCAATGAATAGTGGAGTAATTGGTGTACTAGGACAGTTTTAGTCTATTGTAGATGACGAAATCTCTCTCTCTCTCTCTGTCTCTCTCTCTCTCTCTCTCTCTCTCTCTCTCTCTCTCGTCGCACCCCTCCCCTTACAAACCTGATGTAGGTGTGGCAACACATCAAATCAATTAATTAATTAATTGATAAATTAATTACCCCCTCATCATCTCACACTCACAGCTCCTCTCCTCTCCCAACATCGAAAAATGGCGGGAAAAATCACTCAGTCTGTGCTGCACTGCTAGTGTGGAAGGACATAGATTGGTGTTTCCCTTATTTTTGGTGTTATCTCTTTGGTAATAGGCAGGAAAAGCTCATATCTCCCCTCCCCTCCCTTCCCCTCCCATGTCTTCCCCTGCCTACCCCGTGGAAAAATGGTGGTAATGCTCAGTCTGTGCTGAGCTATTGGTGTAGAAGTACATGTCTTTATTTCATCGTTTTTAGGTGTTATCCTAATGGAAAATGCTTCTTAAATTTTTTTATTGTGTGTTTGATCATCTTGATATGTGGAGACTGAGCGATCTAGTTGACAATACCGCCATCAGTGAGTGGGAAGCGTGACACTGTATCCAACCACATGGTCATGATGTCATGGGTAAAGAAACACTGTGGGTGTTTGCCTTGACGTGCTGTGGCTGACTGGCCTGTTTCACAATTCAGCCACCAATAGCCGCTCGAAATTGTGATATCATGCATATCTGTTATGCAGCCATAGGCTTAAAATGCATTTCACAGCTGGTACAGATGTTTAATGGTGTTCGAGCTGTGGACCTTATTTGCAAAGGCTAGTCAGTCTACATTTCCCTCAGCACAAAAGACGATTTCCACCAATCCAGGAGGTAACTGATGTTATTCTTAGGTGCTATATTGTGAAGGGGGTATCAAACCTACAGTAGTAATATGTTCAACTAATAATGGCTCTCTCCATAGCCAAACAGATGGGGTTGCAACAGACCATCTTCTTTCACAGCCCCAGAACGACCAATGCTTTCGCGAGACCCCACTGCGCTCTCTGGCAACACCAAAGGTGTAAGGCAAGTGCAGTAGCTCAGCAGTCATAGCTGCAGTCTGTGGAAGTACGATGAGGCATCAGCAGCAGCCAAGATACTCAGCACCTCCCCATCAGAATAGAAATAAGCTGCTCAAAAATACTAAATCTGTGGTGTCTAGGAAGCCTGCGGCCTTTGATCACTAGACAAACAATCATACCAATCTATTAATCAGCTTTATTGCAATAAGGAAAGAGACAATATTTAACTTATGCAGTTACACAGATCTGTCGCAAGCAAAGGGCGACATGCAAAACAATCTATCTCCTTCATTCCTAGTTTGCACTGTATATAGAATACAAGCAAAGTCACTCGCATTACACTGGATTCGCATTCGGGAGGACGAAGGTTCAATCCCGCGTCCGACCATCCTGATTTAGGTTTTCCGTGATTTCCCTAAATCACTTCAGGCAAATGCCGGGATGGTTCCTTTGAAAGGACACGGCCGACTTCCTTCCCCGTCCTTCCCTAATCCGATGAGACCGATGACCTCGCTGTTTGGTCTCTTCCCCCAACCAATCCCATCCAATCACTCGCATTGACGCTTTTGTACAAATGCCTATCTTGAAGCTGATATTCAACTGGGGCGTCACCAGTCGCTCGTGGCGCTTATGTCCTCTTCACATACGGGCCGCTGCTGTCGCGTTGTCATCCTGGAGAGGGGTCGGTCAGTGGGCGATTGGCTGACGTCTTCTCCCTTCTCTAACGTTCCCGACTGGCGTGCCAGCGCTTGAAATTAGGCTGTAACAAACTCTATACCTGTTACATCTTCACTCCTCCTGGGAAACCTAAGCTTCCCCTTCCGCATACACTCTTTATTGTCGCTCAGTTCCAACTAACGGCGTTGCATGAAGTTGTCCTGTGGGATGACCTGGTCGACATCAATGCTGTACCAGTGTTCACTCCGGAAGACAGGGACGACATCGCCACTCTGTAGCGGACTGATTGGTCAACCCCAATCGGAAGAAGAAGCGGGGGGTCTGTGCAGCATACAATAATGCCCTGACAGGCCCACCACATCAGGAGCACTAACCGCTAGGCTGCTAGCCAAAAGGTACCTTGTTTTTATTTCAGATAACCAGACGCCTCTTCAAGCAACATCGGCAGGTTACGCAGGAATTGGACCCAAATACTTGGCCTGCACCAACTCAAGCCGAGAAAAGACTTATTGATCAGTGACTCGATAAGCAGTCTTAGGTGGCACCTGGCGAAGATAACGAGTGATCTTGTCGAAATATCGGACAAGAAAGCCGCTGATATCCGGCACAGTAGCAAACACCTCACGATGTCTACTTAATTATGATCCTGCAAATCTAGCTTCTAGTCGGTAAAAGTGTTACGTTATTCACAACTAACTTTTTTTCATGAAATTATCTACTCTGAAATATTGGTCAGAATAGCTTGTTCTTGACCAGGTTTATGCAAAACACTGTTGAATTCATACGAAAAATATCCGAATGGACTTACCATCAAGTTGTAAGCTAAAGAACCTAACGATCTCAGCTTCTTCTATTTGCCCTCATAACGTACAGTATATGCCGTGTGGAAGCTTCTTACAAGCTCTTTTGTGTTGACAATGATCATTTCAAAGCTGATTATCACAAAAAATTTGTTAATGTCCATAAATGTTTTACTAATGACACTTTTTCAAAACTTTATTTTGTTTTTACTAATCTATGCAGTGCTTGCATCAGACAAAAAATAAAAAGAAAAACAGCATCTAACAATATTACTGACCAACAACTAAAACACTTCACACACAGACACTTAGTCACCTAAAGCAGATAGTTACAGTTAAGTCATCTGACGCGGGACCCCATAACATTCTATCAATTAGACAGGATTGTAGCGCACCGTGAGCCATATCAGCAAGCGAATAAAACTAATGAAAAGTGATTTACAATTCCAGGAGAAAGTAGGCGTCCTATGATGTTCCACATGCTGGACGACTTGTGTAGGATATGTGGAGCAGCCTGTTATGTATTATGAAGCGACAATGTTATACGTTCAGAACATAAAACCTACTATAATTCAGTGACAAGGAACACATATGAAGTCTGAAAATGAAGTAGTAGCGATATGCTTGGAAATCAAGATAATGGGATACGGAGGGACTGGAACATTTTAATTGTAATAAGAGAGAGTACATCCCCAGATTCTCCAAGATTTCTGCAGAAAATAAATATTTCAAAACTGGTCTTCAGAACATACCTTTGGTTGTCATACAAGTGTTTATATCAAGAGGAGAGAATCCTGTTTTCAGACATAGGTGGCTAGTTCCACACATGTGCTCTAAGACTTCCACTAAACTTTTGTTCCAGTAAAGGCACTCCGGACGTCTTGTAGCAGAAATTGCCGGCGTGTTGGAGCAGGAGGAGAATCTGGTATTGTCTGCACCATTCATCGATGAAGATACCCAACAGCAGAGCACAGTTATACCTGTCCACAACACTCAGAATTGACCCTTAATAAAGAAAAGTGTGAAGTTATTCACATGAGGACTAAAAGAAATCCGCTAAATTTCAATTACGCGATAAGTCACACAAATCTGAAGGCTTAAATTCAACTAAATACTTAGGAATTACAGTTGAAAATAACCTAAATTGGAACATTCACATAGATAATGTTGTGGGTAGAGAAAAACCAAAGACTGCGATTTATTGGCAGAACACTCAGAAGGTGCAACAGGTCTACTATAGAGACTGCTTGCGCCACGCTTGTCGGCCCTATTCTGGAGTATTGCTGGGCGGTGTGGGATCCGCATCAGGTGGGACTGACGGATGGCATCGAAAAAGTACAAAGAAGGACAGCTCGTTTTGTATTATGACGAAATGGGGAGATAGTGCCACAGACATGATTCGTGAAATGGAATGGCAATAATTAAAACAAGGCGTTTTTCATTGCGAAGGGATCTTCTCATGATATGTCAATAGCCAGTTTCCTCTCCGATTGCGGAAAAATTCTGTTAGCACCCACCTACATAGGGAGAAATGATCATCACTATAAAATAAGAGAATAAGTGCTCGTTTTGTCCGCGCGCCATTGGAGAGTTGAACTATAGAGAGACAGTTTGAATGTGGTTACTGGGCTTGCACAGAAAAAATTAAGTGTTCGTTTTCTTCCGCGCGCCGTTCGAGAGTGGAACGGTAGAGAGTTAGGTTGAAGGTGGTTCATTGAACCCTCTGCCAGGCACTTTATTGTGAATAGCAGAGTAATCACGTAGACGTAGATGTAGATGTACCCCAAAGAAAATATGGCATCTTCCCCAACGTTCCCGAGAGCTGCACAGTGATATGTCTAATCCAATATGGCAACAAGGTGCATGTAACAACACGTAAAACATGTGTTAACATGCGCACTAAACGGTAAACACACAGTTATATATAGCACAGGTGGATACCTGAACTATTATTGTTTTAAAATACATCTACAGTTATTTTACAGCGCAACACTTACCACAGCTCAGCACTTGCCGTAGGTCTGAAGCTCACAAATGCGAAAAATATCTGTTGCGACTGCATCCAACGCTTCTCACTCTAGATACTGTTACATGGAACCTACAGACTGACTAGTGCTGCACTCTCTTGGCAAATTGAAGAACTATGAGTAAATTTGCATCACATCCCAACTTCTATCATATCCTGATCCGCTCTGGCACTTCAAACGGAAAGATTTTTACCCAGTCATGGGCAGTGGGAATACTTGCGATATCACAAGTTAAGGCCCACGATCAGCAGCAGAGATCAGTCGTATACGATATTTCTGACGGCGTGCTCATTCGGTTCGTGCAGGTTTACGTTTATAAATTATTTGATTTGAAGGCTTTATAGGTCTTATTGTATATTGGTTTGATAAAGATAGTTTCTGACAACCTTTGAATACATTCTTCAAATGATTTAATGATATTGGTTTGATAAAAATAGTTTCTGACAACCTTTGAATACATTCTTCAAATGGTTTAATGAAATTATACTAACAGATATACAGGGTGTGCACAAAGTCTTGGCCTGATTATAAAAATTTATAACAGAATAACCGTTTGACATTTGATACCGTTTCATAGGTTATAGTTGTTGTGACCAATAAATGGCGCTAGTGCTCCACAACACCGACGCGGTCTGTTAGGTCACGTTAGTTTCTGGCGGAATGTGTGCTTTGGTTTCACGAAACGAAATCGCCCATCAATGTTCAGCGTCAATTTCGCGCTTCTTATGGACGCCGCCCACCTGACGTTAAATCAATAAAGCGATGGTACGCAAAGTTTAACGAAACAGGCAGCGTTGAATATCGTCCTCGAAGTGGCAGGCCTCCTGTGAGTGATGCAACTGTTGATCGTGTTCGGCAATCGTTTCAACGGAGTCCGTCTAATCAACTCGTCAAGCATCACATGAATTTCAAATACCGCAAGCAAGTGTGGTGAAGATTCTTCATGAAAAGCTTATGTTGCATGCTTACAAAGTGCAAATCGTGCAGGCCGTGCTACCGAATGCTATGCTGACACGTGCTGAATTTGCAACAGACATTCTCAACAGGATTGATGGCGCTAACGATTGCTTAAGTCGCATATGCTTTACCGATCCACCTTTCATGTCAGTGGAATGGTAAATAAGCATAATGTCCGTATATGGGGTTCACAGTCTCCACATGTTACTGTACAGTTACAGCGAGACAGCGAGAAAGTGAATGTTTGGTGCAGGCTCATGCATAACAAGGTTTTTGGACCGTTTTTCATCGCGGAAAAATCCATTACCACAAACATTTACCTAGACTTTTGCAACAGTTCATTGCCCAACCATGGATGATTTTCCAGCAAGATGGAGAACCCCCGCCCCCCCCCCCCCCCCCCCTGGGTTTTGATAGTGTGTGATTTCCTGGATGAAACATTTCCGGATAGGTGGATTGGGAGGAACGGTCCAACACCCTGGTCACCCCGCTTTCCAGACATTACGCTCCTTGACTTCTTTTTTCTCGGGCTACGTCAAGGACAGAGTCTTCGTCACACCAGTTGCTGACGTCGGCGAACTGCGGGCTAGGATACAAGCTGCTGTGGGTATTGTGACAGAACATATGTTACGAAACAGCTGGCGGGAACTGAAATACCGCCACGACATTCCACGAGCTACCAAGAGAGCACAGCTTGGTTTACTAACGTAAGTGGTCTTAAAAAAAACTAGTAACGCTAACCTATGTTGTAGCCTCTCCCCGATGTTATTCAATCTGTACATTGAGCAAGCAGTGAAGGAAACAAAAATTTGGAGTAGGTATTAAAATCCAGGGAGAAGGAATAAAAACTTTGAGGTTCGCCGATGACATTGTAATTCTATCAGAGACAGCAAAGGACCTGGAAGAGCAGTTGGACGGAATGGACAGTGTCTTGAAAGGAGGATATAAGATGACCATCAACAAAAGCAAAAACGAGGGTAATGGAATGTAGTCGAATTAAGTAGGGTGTGATAATAATGGCGTGTGACGAGGGCCTCCCGTCGGGTAGACCGCTCGCCTGGTGCAAATCTTTCGATTTGACGCCACTTCGGCGACTTGCGCGTCGATGGGTATGAAATGGTAATGATTAGGACAACACAACACCCAGTCCCAGAGCGGAGAAAAATCTCCGATCCAGCCGGGAACCGAATCCGGGCCCTTAGGATTGACAGTCCGTCGCGCTGACCACTTTTTTTAAATATATAAGACGATGACCTTTATAAAATAAAATATTTCTGGGAATAACAAACATAAACTGCTTCTAGCATTTTTTTTAAATATATAAGATGATGACCTTTATAAAATAAAATATTTCTGGGAAACGTAAATAAGTGGACCTTTTTTTCCGTAATAGTGAAAAGAATATCCTGCTTCTGTCAGTACAAAACAATAACGGACCACGTTCCTCTTTCGGGTGCGTACCTCGCTAATACCGTTATACCTCACGTTGGTGTCGGATACGTCTTCACGTGTAGTGGTGGATCCTCTCCACTGTCCTGGTCCTTTCTTGATCTGATACTTATAGGCAATAATTACATTCTCCTACCCGGGACACCCCAACTGGTTGGTGGATCAAGCAAGGCACTCCCTAAAAAATTTGCGTAATATGTTCGATATCTCGAATGTCTCATAAGATGTTCTTGTAGCAAGGTCCAAAAGTCGAGCACATTCTTACTGCCGTCTCCGAAAAGATAACGCACAGTCAGACCTCGAATCCAAGTCACTGCGTTTGTCTTTGTTCGGGTATAGTATGTCGTATCTGGGAGAAGTAGTATCCGTGGTTCTATTGCTTGCGGCCCCATCCGAAGGAGGAAGGCGATATTTTTGACCAAACAACATACGTCCGCCGAAGGCCCGCATATCAGGCGATGCTCCTCTGTGTCTATAACATTGCACTGCGGACACAGTGCCTCGTCTGCCACATGAATTGTATGCAACCTGGAACGAGTCACGTATTTCCCATTTACCACCTGATACCACAGTGCGCGCGTTCCCGTATCAAGGTTTGGGTGGTGCACTGTACGCCATACCACTCACCACGTAACAGTTCCGAGCGGTTCTAGGCGCTTCAGTCTGGAACCGCGCGACCGCTACGGTCGCAGGTTCGAATCCTGCCTCGGGCATGGATGTGTGTGATGTCCTTAGGTTAGTTAGGTTTAAGTAGTTCTAAGTTCTAGGGGACTGATGACCTCAGATGTTAAGTCCCATAGTGCTCAGAGCCATTTGAACCATTTGAACGTAACTGTTGGTTGGCGGCGCTCTACGGCATTATTCGGCCGTCGTCGAGCCAAGATGTGATATATATCACGTACCGTTGCCGTCCTGGTAGTCGGTAGTTCCACATGTACATAACTGTGTTCCACAAAAAAGATTCGCAAAAGGGGGAAGCGTTGGTGAGATGTGAGACACCGCTACCGGAGCCGAACGAGAAGGCGGAGCGAGTTCGTCTATCAAGGTGCCCGTCAGACTTGTCCGGTGTTGCGTCCACATCTTTATCATTGTTGTTACATAAATAGCCACTGCTCGGTCGCGTACGTGGATTAGTCCAAGACCTCCACGACTACGAGGAAGGGTGAGGGTTTCGTATCCGACCTTAAAAAGCAGACCTGTGCTCACAAAATATCCTAGTGCCGCCAGGATTCGGCGGGCCAACACCACCGGCATAGGAAGAACTTGTGCCAGGTGGGGGATGCGAGAAGCTAGATAAGTGTTGGCAAAAGTGACCCGTTGTATCATATCCAGTGCCCTTATCCTGTGACTTTGGACACTCGCACGAATTGTTTGCAGAAGATGTCTGTAGCTCAGTGCCGCCGTGCGTCGAACGTCTGTAGTGAAGATAATTCCTAGGCATTTCATCTTGTTGATCGGCTGTAATGGTGCTAAACTTCCTGTCGGGAGTCCTCTCCCGATGTTCATCGCTCCCGACTTTGCCATGTTTAGGCGACTTCCCGTAGCCATACAATGCAAATTAATCCAATGCAGGGCCGCTCTTGCCTCATCGCCTGACCGTTCTAAAAGCACTAGGTAATCCGCGTATGTTCTGAATATAAACTTGTTGTGCCTTATGGTCATTCCTTGGAGTCGATTTCGGAGCCCGCAGAGCAGCGGCTCGGCAGCGATGGCATACAATATCGTCGACAGCGGGCACCCTTGTCTGACCGATCGTGAGATGGTGATGGGCCCCACCAAGCGTCCATTGATGAGCACTTTGGATGCGGCTCCGTGGAGTAGTCTCATAACGACGGTGACAAAACTGTCCGGAAGCTTCATTTGCGTCATCACTTCCGTGAGGTAAGCATGGCTCAGCCTGTCAAAGGCGCGATCGAAGTCTATCGATACCAATGCACCCCGGAGACGACATGTTGATGCCAGTGCGATAACATCGCGGTAGTCGCTAAGTGCCGTTTGTATATTGCTATCTCCTCCTAGCTGGGATTGGTCGAGTGATAACACTTGGCGTATTACGCATTTAAAGCGTGCTGCAAGTATTCTGGTGTAGATGTTGTAGTCGCAATTAAGTAGGGTCAGTGGCCGGTAGACCTGTATCCCTGTGCCGCCGGATGGTTTGTGGATGGGGATGATCATTCCTTCCACGAAGAAGGGTGGAAGAGGCACGTTGGGAGACATCAATTCGCAGAACAAGGCAGTCCATCGTGGAGTTATGAGATCTTTAAATGTACGATAAAACTCTAGCGGAAACCCGTCGGGCCCCGGAGATTTGTGCGACGCTCCCTTATCAAGCGCTTCCATTACGTCGTCAACTGTGACTTCACCTGTTAACTCCTGGTTGGCCGTCTCGTCGAGGCACGCGGAGATCGTTCGTCGGACGTCATGAAAGGCTGCCTGATCGTGTTCCGCTTCTTCATAGAGATGACCGTAGTGTTCGACAGAAGCATTGGCAATGTGTCTGTGCGTTGTCATACGGCAACCATCTGGCAGTACGACCGTCTGTATTAAGGTTCTGCGGCTACGTTGTTTTTCTCTGATAACGTGATATATCGACGGTGATTCTCCACGGACTCGTTCAAAGGCCCTTGCACGGATTGCGACACCCTCCAGTCGGCGGCGCGTTATGGAAATTATTTGGCCCTGTGCTCGTTTTATACCGGCCCGACGCTCCTGTGAAGGTGCTTGTACAGAAAGTTAGCGGAGCATCGTGAAATAAAATTCCGTCTTGTGTCGTCTCCACATCATCTGCTCCCTTCCGTATGCGATTAACGCTCGGCTCAATGCAGGCTTAACGTATTCCAGCCGCCACTGTAACGTCGTCGGATAGGTCGGGAGGCGTTGTTCACACATGTGCCAAGTGTCTTCGATTAAGCGTCTGCACTCAGGTTCCCTGAGGTGTGCTGTATTCAGTTTCCAAACACTGCGACTCCTCCACACTTGTTGACGACTCAGGGAGACTGTGCATATATATGCTATGTGATCTGAAAAGGCGACAGGCCACAATTCCGCATCGAGGATCGCAGGTTCGAGACGACGTGTTACGTAAATGCGATCGAGACGACTGGCAGAGTGACTCCTGACGTAGGTGTATCCACGTCTGTCGCCATGTATCGTCTCCCATGTATCAATGAGATTCATGTCCTGTATGAGTTGCCGCAGCTCCGGGCATGAAGTATAACGTGGGTGTTGATCTCTTGGCGCGAGCACGCAGTTGAAGTCACCTCCAAATAAGACATGTTCATACCGACCCAAGAGTAATGGTGCAATCTCCTCTGCGTAAAATCTGGATCGGTCGCGCCGTCTGTCGGACCCCGACATGTTAACGACCCGTACTCCCAGCACTGTGAGCGCCAGTCCTCGCGCTGACGGCAGGTACACCACGTCCTCGGCTACTATGCCGCTACGTAGAAGTATCGCTGTTTCACTGCCGCCGTCGGTATTTGGTGTAACGTTTGTATCGTACTCATACGAGTCGTGGAAGCTCTCATCACATACTTTCTGCAGAAGAACAATATCGACGTCTGACGCGTGTAACATGTCTCGTAATAATTGCAATTTGACAGGCGTTCTGATCGTATTAATATTAATAGAGGCTGTTCGATATGCGTGTCGCTGTTCCTCAGTGCGTAAAGCGCACTTGAACGCTTATGTTAATTTGGGTGCTGCTGCTCGGCGACATGCTGTCTGCGGGGCAGTCTGCATCTCCTGCGTGGTTAACATTCGGTGGACGCAGCACTCGCCATTGCGTGTGCGTCGTCGGTCTGTGGGTCAGTATCGGATTCGTCGGCCCAGTTCCTATGTTGGAGGTCCATCTACCGTCGTGTCTCTCAGGCCTGGCTGACCGAAGGCGGTGACGTTGCTGCGGTGGGTGGAGGGACTCCTTCCGTCGGCTTTCCGCCCGCGGTGTGTCTGTATTCAACCCCTGTCTAGCATGATTCGCGTCGTACTGCTGTGTGGGAGGTAGAACCTCCCGTTGCGCATCCGAATGCACTGTATCGACGTTACACCCAAGTCCGTCTGACGTGGACTGCAGTAAGCAGGTATCCGACGGCGCTAGCCGTCGTTTCTTGTGGCGCTTCGGCGATCGTTGTTTGCGCGTGTGCGCCTAGGTATCCGAGTGCGGAAGTGACTCCCGGTGCTCAGGGACGAAAGCAGCTGCCGGCACAGCAGAGGGATCTATTTCCATACCTCCTACCGATCCTTTCCGCTCGGTTAAGGGCGTCGTCGGCGCCGGAGTGGCAGAAATGTGCGTCGTTTCGTCTCTGGAGGCGGTTTCAGCTGCAGTCGATTGCCGTAAACTGTCAGGATTCTGTAGCTGGTCATTATTCGGGATGGGATCTGACCAAAAAGCGTCCGCGCTCGCCATTAGGAACTTGAACTATCCCCCGCTGCATACATTCGGAACGGACGTGGCCCTCTTTCCCGCAGCCTGAGCACGTTTTGGGTTTTCCATCGTAGATGACTATAGTTCTACTTCCGCCGATGACCAAGTACGAGGGTACATGCTGTGTCAGTTCTATTCTGATTTGACGCACCCCATTGAGAATGGGGTAAGTCGTGAAGTTGGACCATTTTTCCTCAACGTGGCTAAGCACTCTTCCATATGGGCGTAAGGCGTCAATGACCAAGTCAGACGGAACCTCGAAGGGAAGTTCGAAAATACGTATGTTTCGTAAGCCCAGTCCTGCGTGATCAATAGTTACGTCTCCAACATGTCCATCAGAGTGACGAAATTTGAGTCCATATTTAGTATCTCGGATGATTCTGTCACATACTGCATCGTTAATCAGTTTGACGTAAACGACACTGCTCACTATGGAGATAAGTTCGTTGCAGTCAATTTAACTTCGTCTCGTAGGAACCTTTCGATTTCGTAGGCTTTCGGTCTCCCATATTCATTCGAAAAACTAATCTTGAGAGTCGACTTTCGGTATGCATGTGCCATTCTATATCGAGTCGTCTAAACGCGCGAGTACGCCGAAGAGGTGAACAACTGCGCGAGCGCGAACTTCCCCGGTAGGGACGTAAACAGACATCCGTGCCGTAGCACTGCCGAAGGCAGACTGTCCACTCAGCTACCGGGGCCGGACATTAAGTCGGGTGATGCTAAGGGAATTAGATTAGGAAATGAGACACTTAAAGAAGTAAAGGGGTTTTGCTATTTGGGGAGCAAAATAACTGATGATGGTCGAAGTAGAGAGGATATAAAATGTAGACTGGCAATGGCAAGGAGAGCGTTTCTGAAGAAGAGAAATTTGTTAACATCGAGTATAGATTTAAGTGTCAGGAAGTCGTTTCTGAAAGTATTTGTATGGAGTGTAGCCATGTATGGAAGTGAAACATGGACGATAAACAGTGTAGACAGGAAGAGAATAGAAGCTTTCGAAATGTGGTGCTACAGAAAAATGCTGAAGATGAAAGGTATTGAACAGAATTGGGGAGAAGAGGAGTTTGTGGCACAACTTGACAAGAAGAAGGGACCGGTTGGTAGGGCATGTTCTGAGGCATCAAGGGCTCACAAATTTAGCATTGGAGGGCAGCGTGGAGGGTAAAAATCGTAGAGGGAGACCAAGAGATGAATACACTAAGCAGATTCAAAAGGATGTAGTTTGCAGTAAGTACTGGGGGATGAAGAAGCTTGCACAGGATAGAGTAGCATGGAGAGCTGCATCAAACCAGTCTCAGGACTGAAGACCACAACAACAACAACATGTAACGGCATCAAATGTAAATTATTATGTGAAAAGGTTATTCTGTAATAAATTGTTATAATGAGGGCAAGACTTTGTGCTCACCCTGTACAATTTTTTACAGTTCTTACATCTATAGTGGGACAGTATATAACTACAAAATTCGAACAAAATTACTGTTTCTGTGGCTATGAAGTTGCAAGCACATACAGGCGTCAATGAGTCTTTTTTATCTGTTTTCTGACAACAGTCTTTTTATTTCTTGTCACGGTGAGGTTCGCAGCTTCTATATTCTTTGTCTTTTGCTTGCCTGTAGCCCATGGGAAATGCCTCATTAACTATGGATGGGGTAGCACTTTCCCAACGAATATGGTATAAAGTGGTGTTAAAATAGGTCTTCTAACATGCACTCACGATTTTGTACCACATATCAGCTTCCTAAGGAGGGAGATATTCCATGACAAACCTAACTTTGTTAATTAGACCGAACAAAAGAACGATCACTAGTTTACATCGCACCAGTTTTTACACTCAGCGCTCTACCTCAAGATCGCAGCATCACACTATTCTTTCATGTAAGAGCGTAGCATGAGTCATAACAGTAGTACCGGACGTTTTCCTCTCTCGCAGTTTTTTCTCTTGACTGTGAGAACAAAAATGCCGGTCACCGCTTGCATCACCCCGGATTACAAGTACTTATAAAAAAAATTGAATCTATCGGTCGTTAGGTCTCGTCTGGGCCTATATCATATTAGTTACGTTGTTGGTAGGTTACGCAATGTCGTATCGTTGTCCTTCATTGTACGCTAACTTAGTACGTACAGACATAGGCTTCCCCATGCTATAGTGCGCTAGTTAAGCATGTATTGAGATAGTCTTCCCCATACAAACATTTTTACCTGTGTTACACATTACTCTACAGTACTGGTAGGTCGCCTGGCGGGTACTCGCTACTAACTGCCTGATATTAGCATAAGAATTATTTTACAGATATCCGTACAACTGTAATGGCTTATTCCTCGCATTCGCGTCTCTGTTCACGTTGGCATGAATTAGTCATTCCCACACTTGCATTTGTTTTATGAATGATAATTTATTTTGTTTCTTAGACATTGCGCCACAAACGGGTGCAAAACTCGAGGCAGTTTCCATTCTGGCGAATATAGTAGAAAATTCCGGGGCAAATTCAGAATTACCCTTGACAGAGGGAAGAAGAAACAGTAAACCAAAATATTGGCTTGCCAGAAACGCCGCGAAATCATAATTAAATACAACACGGTATATAACCACGAAAAGAGCCAATATGATGGAAATCCCTAAATATTCTACACAAAAAAGCGTAACCAAACTTATGAGGTGAAATATACAAACAAATAAAAAATATCACAACAGCACATACGAAAAAACAATGAGATAAAACACCTACATAAATACGTAATATACAAACTTGGTACAACGAAACATTGCCAGTTACCTCATTCAAATCCTGACATCCTTTCTCATACATAACTGACAAAACCTTTTGATATCTTGGTAGGCATACAACGCTTTGACCTTTGCAAGATTTGGCAAGCATAAGCAATACCCATCAGCGTTTGGCATCCTTTCTATCATGTTGAGGGATCGGTGTAAAGCACTTCGCAGTTCTTTGCTTGAACGATTTACGGCGTTCTCGAGATCTTTCTGTTAAAAAGTTTTTCAGCAGCACTGTTAAGTTTACAATCGCTTAGCGGATGTTATCTTCCCGCAGTGTTTACATTCCCTCAACCGTTGAAACATTTTGTTCCAATTGTTTTGTTTTCATATCCGAATTCAATTTCCCTCTGCGAATATTTCGCAGAGGAATTTTTCAGGTCATTTCCTGCTTCATGAAACTGGCTCAGGAATGCGATCAAGGAACCGATACGATTAACGCAATCACATGCGCATCAGTCTTTTCAATTTTCGAAAAGTACTTTCCACTGTATTGACCTCCACTTTCCGCCGGAAATATTGCCTCGATTACTTTGCCATTGTAATTCGTCAATTAAGAAGCTCGCAAATCTATACTCTACGGAACGTAACTGTTCCTCTACGTTTTCTAGTCGTGTCCGGATGGAAATAAAAATACAAGGAGTAGATACAATTTTATACAAAATTGTAACTAGTACTTAATTTCTTGTCAATTTGAAGATCACACATAATCTCTGTTGGCATTTATCAGATCCTTCTCTTGCCCAGTCAAGGAAAAGTTCTGGTACTTCTAACTTCCCTCCATCGTTTGTACATTTCAGTACCATGTACGTTCAATTATTGTGTTACTTAAATTACGAACACAACACAGATTTCTCAAATTCTCACCTCAAATATTGTGATTTCAGATACAGCTTGGAAGAAACATGGTACAGTACTTATTGTTGCGACTTGTCAAGTTGCCAAGTTAGCCGGAGAGCGATTAATTCCACACTCTCCTTCACAAACATCAAAAGTGAGTGGAAACTGAACATAGCTTATCAGCGATCAAAGAGTTAGAATACTGTGATGGGTTATATGCTTATTTACCACATCCTTCGACGAACACAGTAGCTGGTATCGCAAGACGACACAACAAACCAAACGAAAAGATTTTATCCCTTCGATGGTAGTGTGGATGCGTCTGATGTCACAGAGATTATACTTGGCTGGTTCGACAGAAAAAAGAACAGGGTGGGAAAAGGAAGCAGAAACGGTTACTTTATAAAGCAAAGATACAGTACGAATTGATATCGCTGGCGAATCGTCGCCAGGAATACATGTGTGTGTTAGAGACACACATCAAAAAAAGTTTGTATCACCTCGGTTCCGAGAGTTCCCGAACCTGTACAGAAAATTGGAATAGAGATCAACATAAACATTGTTTCCGCCCTTTTTATTGCTCATGAAAACAACACATTGCATGTTGTACCACCATACAACGAGGCCTTCAGAGGTGGTGGTCCTGACTGCTGTACGCACCAGTACCTCTAACACCCAGTAGCACGTCACCTTGCATTGATGCATGCCTGTATTCGTCGTGGCATACTATTCACACTTTCATCAAGGCACTGTAGGTCCAGATTGTCCCACTCCTCAACGGCGATTCGGCGTAGATCCCTCAGAGTGGTTGGTGGGTCACGTCGTCCATAAACAGCCTTTTCAATCCATCCCAGGCATGTTCGATAGGGCTCATTTCTGGAGAACTTGTTGGCTTCTCTAGTCGAGCGACGTCGTTATCCTAAAAGAAGCCATTCACAAGATGTGCACGATGGGAGCACGAATTGTCGTCCATGAAGACAAATGCGTCGCCAATATGCTGCCGATATGGTTTCACTATCGGTCGTAGAATGGCATTCACGTATCGTTCAGCCGTTGCGGCGCCTTCCATGACCACCAGCGGCGTACGTCGGCCTCACATAATGCCACCCCAAAACAGCAGGGAACCTCCACCTTGCTGCTCTTGCTGGACAGTGTGTCTAGGGCGGTCAGCCTTTCCGGGTTGCCTCCAAACACGTCACCGACGATTGTCTGGTTGAAGGCATATGCGACACTCATCGGTGAAGAGAACGTGATGCCAATCCTGAGTGGTTGATACGGCTTATTGTTGGGCCCATCAGTACCGCGCTGCATGGTATCGTGGTTGCAAATATGGACCTCGCCATGGACGTCGAGAGTGAAGTTTGGCATCATGAAGCCTATTGTGTACAGTTTGAGTTGTAACACGACGGCCTGTGGCTGCAAGAGAAGCATAATTCAACATAGTGGCGTTGCTGTCAGGGTTGCTCTGAGCCAGTGGCCATCCACTGCGGCAGTAGCTCTTGGGTGGCCTGAGCGAGGCGTGTCATCGACAGTTCCTGTCTCTCTGTATCTCCTCCATGTCCGAACAACATTTCTTTGTTTCACTCCGAGACGTCTGGACACTTACACTGTTGAGAGCCCTTCCTGGCACAAAGTAACAATGCGGACGCGATCGAACCGCGATGAGCTCCTTGCCGCCGTTGGATAAGCAGCAACCAGCAGCAAGTAGAACTCTTAGCTCACTTATTTGTTTCATAGTTTAATTCTTATTTTCTTTGCGTTTTTTTGGATACTTGCATAGTTTAACTCACAAATTTTGGGCGTATTATAGTATTTGTGAGTTGTAGCATAGCGTTTTAGTACCTGTATAGTGTAAATTCGCATAGTCGTCAGTCTTCTGCTTGTTTTGAATGGCTTGTGAGATAAAAGAAAGGAAAACAATTGTTACGGATGGATAGGGACTGCTCCTGTTGTGTACGGATTCAGGGGGAATTGGCCACCGTCCGTAAACAGCTGGAAGCCGTGTTGGCCGTGGTCGACAGGCTCCAGACTGTTCCCCTGGGCTGTGGTGATACTGGGACACCCAAGGCGAGCGGTTTGGCGCCTCTGGAACCTGTAGCATCGCCTCAGCGGAAGGCGAAAGTTGGTGCTGGCCGCAAGGCTGTACCCTTACGCCTCCTTAACAGGTTTGAGGTACTGTCCACTGCTGAAAGTACTTCTGAGCCAGCAAGGGCGGAATCGCATGTTGCGGCAATGGCCGGCCACCCTGAGAGGTCCGGACAAGCCCAGAGGGTGGGATTGCTTGTCACTGGGAGCTCCAAACTTACGCGGGTGATGGAGCCCCTTAGAGATATGGCAGCTAAGGACGGGAAGAAAGTCAATGTGCACTCCGTGTGGATACCGGGGGGAGTCATCCAAGATGCGGAAAGGGTCCTCCCGGATGCCATGAAGGGTATAGGGTGCAGCCAACTGCAGGTGATGGCTCATGTCGGCACTAATGACGTGTGTGGCTATGGATCGGAAGAGATTCTCTCTGGTTTCCGGCTTCTATCGGAGTTGGTGAAGACTGCCAGGCTTGCTAGCGAGATGAAGGGGGAGCTCACCATCTGCAGCTTCGTCGACAGGACCGATTGCGGACCTTTGGTACTGAGCCGAGTGGAGGGTCTTTATCAGAGGCTCAGACGGTTCTGATTCAGTGTAGGCTGCAGATTCCTCGACTTGCGCCATAGGGTGATGGGGTTTCGGGTTCCGCTAAATAGGTCAGGTGTCCACTACACACAGGAGGCGGCTACACGGGTAGCAGGGACTGTGTGGCGTGGGCTGGCGGTTTTTTAGGTTAGACAGCCTCGGAAAAAATCAAAAAGGACTCCAGTCTCAAAGGGTACAGGGAAAAGAAACGATGACAATCGACCAAGCAACAGTCGATACTGTAGTCGTAAATTGTCGTAGCTGTGTTGGAAAAATACCAGAGCTTCAACGGCTGATATAGAAAGCACTGAAGGTGAAATCGTTGTAGGAACAGAAAGCTGGCTAAAGCCGGAGATAAATACTGCCGAAATTTTTACAAAGGTGCAAACCATGTTCAGAAAGCATTGATTAAATAAAGCAGGTGGTGGTGTGTTTGTGTCTGTTGGTAGTAGTTTACCTTATAGTGAAGTTGAAATAGATAGTTTCTGCGAATTACTATGGGTAGAGGTTATACTCAACAGCCGTACCAAAATAATAATTCGCTCCTTCTACCGACCCACGACTCAGATGATATAATAGCTGCACGGTTCAAAGAAAACTTTACTCTCATTATAAATACGTAACCCACTCATACAGTTATAACTGGTGGAGACTTCAATCTACCCTCGATTTGTTGGCGAAAATACATGTTCAAAGCAGGTGGTAGACAGAAAACATCTTCCGAAATTGTACTAAATGCTTTCTCTGAGAATTACTTTCAGCAGTTAGTTCATGATCCCACACGAATTGTAAATGGTTGCTAAAACACTAGACCTCTTAGCCACAAATAATCCTGATCTAGTAGAAAGCGTCATGACGGATATAAGGATTAGTGAACACTAGGTCACTGTAGCGAGGCTGAAAAACATATCAACCAAAACCACTATAAATAAACGCAAAATATATCTATTTAACACAGCAGATAAAAATTCGCTTGATGCCTTCCTAAGAGAGAGTCTTCATTCCTTCCAAGCTAATTATTTAAGTGTAGACAAGATATGGCTCAAATTCAAAGATACAGTATCGATAGCAATAGATAGATTCATACTGCATAAGTTAATAAGAGACGGGACTGATCCACCACGGTACACAAAACACGTCAGAACACTGTTGCAGAAGGAACTAAAAAAGAATGCCAAATTCAGAAGAACGCAACATCTCCAAGACTGGCTAAGTTTCACGGAAGCACGAAATTTAGTGTGGACGTCAATGCGAGATGCTTTTAATAGTTTCCATTATGAAACATTGTCTCAAAATATGGTAGAAAACCCAAAGAGAGTCTGGTCGTATGTAAAGTACACCAGTGGCAAAAAACAGTCAATACCGTCACTGCGCTATAGCAATGGAAATGTTACCGATGAAGGTGCCACTAAAGCGGAGTTACTAAATACAGTGTTCCGTAATTCCTTCACTAAAGAAGAAGAAGCAAATATTTCAGAATTCGAAACCAGAACAGCTGTTAGCATGAGTGACATAAAATTAGATATCTTAGGTGTTGCGAAAAAACTCAAATCACTTAAGAAAGGTAAGTCTTCCGGTCCAGATGGTATCCCAGTCAGGTTCCTTTCAGAGTATGCAGACACAATAGCGCCTTTCTTAGCAATCATATACAACCGCTCACTTGACGGTAGGTCAGTTCCTAAAGACTGGAAAGTAGCACAAGTCACACCAATATTCAAGAAAGGAAATAAGGAGTAACCTACTTAATTACAGACCCATATCACTGTCCTCAATTTGCAGTAGGATTTTGAGCATATACTGTACTCGAAAATTATGAATTACCTTGAAGAAAATGACTTATTGATACATAACCAACACGGATTCAGAAAATATCGTTCTTGTGCAACACAGCTAGCTCTTTATTCCCATGAAGTAATGAGTGCTGTCGACAAGGGATCTCAGATCGATTCCATATTCCTAGATTTCCAGAGGGCTTTTGATACCGTTCCTCAGAAGCGACTATTAATCAAATTGCGTGCATATGGTGTATCGTCTCAGTTGTGTATCTGGATTCTACATCTACATCCATACTCCGCAAGCCACCTGACGGTGTGTGGCGGAGGGTACTTTGAGTACCTCTATCGGTTCTACCTTCTATTCCAGTCTCGTATTGTTTGTGGAAACAAAGATTGTCGGTATGCCTCTGTGTGGACTCTAATCTCTCTGATTTTATCTTCATGGTCTCTGCGCGAGATATACTGCTTGACTCCTCGGTAAAGGTATGTTCTCGAAACTTCAACAAAAGCCCGTACCGAGCTACTGAGCGCCTCTGTTGCAATCTTCCACTGGAATTTATCTATCATCTCCGTAACGCTTTCGCGATTACTAAATGATCCTCTAACGAAGCGCGCTGCTCTCCGTTGTATCTTCTCTATCACTTCTATCAACCCTATCTGGTACGGATCCCACACCGGTGAGCAGTATTCAAGCAGTGGGCGAACAAGTGTACTGTAACCTACTTCCTTTGTTTTCGGATTGCATTTCCTTAGGATTCTTCCAATGAATCTCAGTCTGGCATCTGCTTTACCGACGATTAATTTTATATGGTAATTCCATTTTAAATCACTCCTAAAGCCTACTCCCAGATAATCTATGAAATTAACTGCTTCCAGTTGCTGACCTGCTATATTGTAGCTAAATGAAAAAGGATCTTTCTTTCTATGTATTCGCAGCACGTTACACCTGTCTACATTGAGATTCAATTGCCAATCCCTGCACCATGCGTCAATTCGTTGCAGATCCTCCTGCATTTCAGTACAGTTTTCATTGTTAAAACCTCTCGATATACTATAGCATCATCCGCAAAAAGCCTCAGTCAACTACCGATGTTACCCACAAGGCCATTTATGTATTTTGTGAATAGCAACGGTCCTACGACACTCCCCTGCGGCACACCTGAAATCACTCTTACTTCGGAAGACTTCTCTCCATTGAGAATGACATGCTGCGTTCTGCTATCTAGGATCTCGTAAATCCAATCACACAATTGGTCTGATAGTCAATATGCTCTTACTTTGTTCATTAAACGAGTGTGGGGAACTGTATCGAACGCCTTGCGGAAGTCAAGAAACACGGCATCTACCTGGGAACCCGTGTCTATGGCCCTCTGGATCTCATGGAGGAATAGCGCGAGCTGGGCTTCACACGATCGTCTTTTTCGAAACCTATGCTGATTCCTATAGAGTAGTATTCTAGTCTCCAGAAAAGTCATTATACTCGAACATAATACGTGATCCAAAATTCTACAACTGATCGATGCTAGAGATATAGTCTAGATATAGTCTATAGTTCTGCACATCTGTTCAACGACCCTTCTTGAAAACGGGGATGACCTGTGCTCTTTTCCAGTCCTCTGAAAAGCTTCGCTCTTCTAGAGACCTACTGTACACTGCTGCAAGAAGGGGGGCAAGTTCCTTCGCGTACTCTGTGTAAAATCGAACTGGTATACCATCAGGTCCAGCGGCCTTTCCTCTTTTGAACGATTTTAATTGTTTTCTATCCCTCTGTCATCTATTTCGATATCCACCATTTTGTCATCTGTGCGACAATCTAGAGAAGGAACTACAGTAAAGTCTTCCTCTGTGAAACAGCGTTTGAACAAGTCATTTAGTATTTCGGCCATTAGTCTGTCATCCTCTGTTTCAGTATCATTTTGGACAAAGAGTGTCTGTTTTGACCACCTACCGCTTTGACATAAGATCAAAATTTCTTAGGATTCTCTGCCAAGTCAGTACATAGAACCTCAGATCACGTAAGAAATCTGGGATAGAATTTTACTTTCGAATTCATTGAACGCCTCTCGCATAGCCCTTTTCACACTACATTTCACTTCGTGTAATTTTTGTTTGTCTGCAAGGCCTTGGCTATGTTTATGTTTGCTGTGAAGTTCCCTTTGCTTCCGCAGCAGTTTTCTAACTCGGTTGTTGTACCACGGTGGCTCTTTTCCGTCTCTTACGATCTTGCTTGGCACATACTCATCTAATGCATATTGTACGATGGTTTTGAACTGATCCTCAACACTATCTGTAATTGAGACAAAACTTCTGTGTTGAGCCGTCAAATACTCTGAAATCTGCTTTTTGTCACTTTTGATAAACAGAAAAATCTTCCTACCTTTTTCAATATTTCTATTTACGGCTGAAATCATCGATGCAGTAACCGCTGATTCCCTGTTCTGCGTTAACTGTTTCAAATAGTTCGGGTTTGTTTGTCACCAAAAGGTCTAATATGTTATCGGCACGAGTCGGTTCTCTTTTTAACTGCTCAAGGTAGTTTTCAGATAATGCACTTAAAACAATTTCACTGGATTTTTTGTCCCTACCACCCGTTATAAACGTTTGAGTCTCCCAGTCTATATGTGACAAATTAAAATCTCCACCCAGAATTATAACATGGTCGGGAAATCTACTCGAAATATTTTCCAAATTTTCCTTCAGTTGCTCTGCCACAACAGCTGCTGAGCCAGGGAACCTATAGAGACATCCAATTACCATGTTTGAGCCTGCTTTAACCGTGACCTTCACCCAAATTATTTCACATTTAGGATCTCCATAAATTTCCTTCGATACTATTGCACTTTTTATCGCTATAAAAACGCCTTCCCCTTCACTGTCCAGCCTGTATCTGCGGTATACATTCCAATCTGAGTTTAGAATTTCATTACTGTTTACATCTGGTTTCAGCCAACTTTCTGTCCCTAGTACTATGTGGGCATTGTGACCGTTTATTAACGAGAGCAGCTCTGGGACTTTTCAATAGACGCTCCTGCAGTTTACTATTCCTCTCAGACAGGTCACAGTTCGTAGTGATAGGCGGTAAATGTCGAGTAGAAAAGAAGTGATACTTGGCGTTCCGCTAGATAGTGTCATAGACCCTCTTCTATTCCTGAATTACATAAATGATCTAGGTGATAATCTGAGCAGCCCCCTTAGATTGTTTGCATATGGCGCTGTAATTTACTGTCTAGTAAAATCATCAGACGATCAATTCCAATTACAAAATGATCTGGAGAGAATCTCTGTATGGTGCCAAAAGTGGCAATTGGCACTAAACAAAGAAAAGTGCGAGGTCATCCACATGGGTACTAAAAGAAATCCGATAAATTTTGGTTATACCATAAATCGCACAAATCTAAGGGTTCTCAGTTCCACTAAATACCTGGGACTTACAATTACGAGCAACTTAAATTGGAAAGACCACATAGGTAATATTGCGAGGAAGGCGAAACAAAGATTGGGCTTTGTTAGCAGAACACTTAGAACATGCGACAAACCCAGTAAAGAGACAGCCTACATCACACTTGTCCGTCCTCTGCTGGAATATTACTGCGCGGTACATCAAAAAAGTGCTAATAAGGGCAGCTCGTTTCGTGTTATCGCGCAATACGGGTGTGAGTGTCACTGATATGACACACGAGTTGGGGTGGCAGTCGCTGTTTTTTTTTTTTTTTTTTTTTTTTTTGCGCCGAGATCTATTTACAAAATTTCATTCGCTAACTTTCTCTTCCGAATGCGAAAATATTTTGTTGACGCCCACCTACGTAGGGAGAACTGGTCATCATAATAAACTAAGAGAAATAAGAGTCTCGAACGGAAAGATTTATGTGTTCCTTTTTCCCACGCGCCATTCGAGAGTGGAATGGTAGAGATGTAGTATGAAAATGGCTCGATGAACCCTCTGCCAGGCACTTAAATGTGAATTGCAGAGTAACCATGTAGATGTAGATGTTGACTGACCGTCTAGGCATGGTTGAATTACAGACAACACGAGCTGTTGCTTCCTTCCTGATGGAATGACTGGAACTGATCGGTTGTCGGACTTCCTCCATCTGATACGCATTGCTCATGCATGGTTATTTGCATCTTTGGGCGGGTTCAGTGACATCTGTGAACAGTCAAAGGGACTATGTCTGTGATACAACATCCACAGTCAACGTCTAACTTCAGGAGTTCTGGGAACCGGGTTGACGCAAAACTTTTTTTGGTGTGCGTAGTAGGCATCTTTTCAATAACATACATTGCCGAAATAAAGTCCCATTGGGAAATTGAACTGAAGTATCACGTTTAGGAAGAGACTTCAGCCATGCTCACGTATCGAAACAAGCGAAGTTCAGTTGTCTACCGATATCGACAGAATGAAAGAAATTTTAATACCTTAGTTACTACCTACACCAATACCAATGAGTCCTGCTCTAGCATCGGGGGCGCTTCGCCCAAGCGTTGCATGCCACATCAGTACGGTAGAGAGAGTCAACTGACAAGGTCTGCTCGCCGCATATCTGGTAATATAGCTATGTAAGCAGCATTGCGCTCCTTTTTCCCTCAAAAATGTGAATCAATGGTTCTTTGCAGTTAAGGAAAAACTGGTAATAATGATAGATAGACTATTAAAATTTCCCAAAGTAGTAATACTGACTGAAATATCGAACTGATAAAATAATTTTCTTTTAAATTAGATGTTTATTTCTTATCTAGAAGTTCTGAAATAAATATCGTCGGAAACGTTTTTAGCGTAGTTTTATTCATTCGAGTAATACAGTCAGTATAGTTCATGATTTCATGTAGAACAAATGTGAAGCGTACCTTACAGAGATTTCGAGCGTACGGGTATGTGTCTGCCTGAAAGCGTGAGCAACCGTGTGACAAGCATCCATCACTGTAGAGAGTACTTATGTATCTATCCTGATTCCATTCGTTCTTAATATTTGTGGAATAAGTTGTAACTGGACCATTAGTGATTTTCCTTACAGTATGCCTCTTACACAGACAACAATGCATGAAGACTCTATCACTGTGCAATTATTTACTTATATTTTAGCTGTAAAATGCGTTTTCGCTTATCTGTAAATTACGTGGTTTTCGTCTGCCCCAGAAAATACGACAGCTGTACATGACGTACGTAAAAAAGAAACGTTTCCTTTTCTTTAAATATTATTCACTGGCATATTTCGACGTATATGTGAACTGCTCTGCAAAATTTTTTTTGGAAATATGTCAGTTAGAGTTTGCTCATTAATTGCAATTAGGTTCTTGGGGAATCATGGAATGTGTGTGTTGTGGTAGCCATTAATACACTTTGGAGAGGAAGTTCAAGCATCAGCATCGCTGACTTCAAAGGTTTCGCCGTCGCACTTGTGGAGAATCTCTTACATAGAACTAAGAAGTTGTTCAGCGATGCAGAGTTGAATTATTGAGCAAAGAGAGCAGTGTGGATGATCGCCTTACGTATAATCAACTCTTAACCCAAATTATGTTGCGTTGCACAAGAAAAACAATAATGGCAGTGTCTCCATCAAACTTATTATGATTCGTAAGTTTCTAACTCTAATACTAGATGCATTATTTCACAAAACTAGTAAATGTATGAAATAAATCAGACCATTAAAATTTTTTCAAATACATATAGTGTTAAAAAAAGAAAACAATTTTAAAGTTTCTACGCCGAAATTTTTGTTTTCAGTTGAAGATATCGTCAAAAATATGAGACTCGCTGACGACATGAAACATTACTGAAAAAGTTATTTATATGCATAAAAGGCGACGAAGGTAGCCATTCGTTCTAGCGTGAGTAACAACAGATAAATATTTTGTTGCAGTAGTTGGATATTAAGGCGAAAAGTACTGTTCCTGGTACGGTAGTTGGTTATTTGAATACATTTTGGTTTGTCTTTATACATTTTCATTATCTTTGTGCTTGGTATGCAATAACATATAATTTACGCGCGCATCTTCATTAGTTCAAAATTAACTAATTAAGTAGATAGAACACTCTCTCACGCGAAGACTCTGCAATTGTACATTTCAACCTCATTGCAGTCCGTGGATGTGCAATAAATATTTCTGTTGATGTTCGTTTTACAAGCCCTTCTCACGAAGCTATTCTCTCCAGCCTACTGAATTCTAAGACATTTGCAGTTTCTGACAGATTTACAAAGCCATCGGCAAAGTTCAAAGTTTCTACTTCTTCTCTTTGAACTTGAAATGCTTACCAAATTTGTCCTTGCTTCTGGTACTTCTTGCTCAATGCACAATTTGATTAATGTGGGGTAAAGGCTGCAGTACTGTATCACTTAACTAGTTGAGGCGAACAAAGAAACAATTGTCTCTGAATTCTACCATACAATTCACTTTATTGAACTGTTAACTGATATATCACAAGTTTATTAACTCTGGCAGTAATCTTTGCACAGTGAACGTTACGCGCAGAAGGCGGTGAGCGAACGGGCGCTGGTTAAAGCGCTTCGTAGTCTGCTCCTTTTCCGTTATTTTTAATTTGTATTTAATGTAACGAAAATAACAAAATTATTGTTTGTATGATTATTAGTATTTTGAATAGTACCTCCTTTCCCTTCCTTAGAGGATTTTATCTTGTCTTTAGTATCTGTTACACGTAAATAGTGATATTTTGTGTTGTAGAGTTACTTTAAGCTTATTGACAGGTCCATTGAAGTTTTTTCCTGCCAGTGTACATTTAATAAACTCTCTGTTTCGGGCATCGCCAGTTATTGTACTACCTAAATATCAAAAGTCATCTACCAATTTCAGTTACTCATTTCCGAATCACCTAATTTAATTCGATCATATTCCACTCTTCTTTTTTTAACTTTTGTTGATGTTCATATTACAACCTATTATAAAGATTTCCGTTTTACCGGTATTCTAAGAGTTTTGTTATTTTTGACAGAGTTACAATGCCGTCGGCAAATCTGAAAGTTCTTTTTCTTCTCTGTGAACGTGAATTTCCTTACCAAATTTGTCCTTTATTTCGGTTACTGCTGCCTCAACGACTCCACTCTTTTCTACAAAATACCTGTTAGTATTCTGCAATTATTGCTTTTGAAATTGATGATTCTTGAATATCCACACATGTTAGCACCTGCTTTCTGAGAATTTTGATATTATTACACTCTTTTTGTAGTGTGGGGCTATTTCGCTTGTTTCATATACCCTGCATGCTTTTGTTGTGGCTGATTGTCCCTAGGATCTCAATAATTTTGAGAGGGTGTCGTCCACTAGGTGTACCTGGTTTCGAGTTCATCTAGATCTTTTCACTGTTCTGTAAATTCTCCTTGCTGTATCGTGTCTCCTACCTCATGTTTATCTACTTCCTCTTTCCTTTCTAAAGTATTCTTTTCAAGGTTCTTATGTTTATGTACACTCTTATGTACTCCTTCCACCATCCAGACTTCCCTTATTTGGGTGGTACTGGTCTTCCATCTGGGCTGCTGATTTGCAAAGAGATTGTTCTCTTTTCTAAAAATATTCTTTAATTTTTGCATATTCTGCTTCTATCTTTGCGATAATAATTCCTGCTTCCACAGATTAATCATTTCTATGCTAGCCGTTCCTGCTTTGCCCGTCATTTCTGCTTTGCCAGTTTACCTTGTCTGTAAATGTTATTTTAAGGCGTCTGTATTCTCTTTTGTCTGCTTCATTGACAGCGGTTTTGTCAGTTATATTCAATATTGCACGCATTATACAAATATTTGTACTGGTCTTTGTCTTTTTGACTGTTTTACCCTGCGCTGCCTTTTCTGTTTCATCTGTCGAGGCTGCCCGTTTTTCTGCTGTTGTATTCCTTTCCATTATTTCACTCAATAAATCACTTATGTTCCCTTTAATATTCTCAATACCCACAGGTTCTTTTAACTTATCTGGCCCCATCTCGTTTATTTCTTACAGGAGATTAAAAATCATTGCCAGTAAATTGTGATCAGACGTCAGTGCAGGTAACTACTTACGGAAATAGTTTGCTACCTGAAACCCGCCGGAGTTTTCAAATTTCCATTCACGTATTCAGCCGTCTTTGATGACTCTTAAACCAAGTGTTTGCAGTAATTAAATTATGCTCTCTGCAAAATTCTACCAGGTGGCCTCCTCTTTTATTCCTTTCTCCCAGTCCATGTTCTCATACTATTTTTCGTTCTGTTCCTTTTTATACTATCGAATTCCAGTTCCTCATCACGATTACATTTCCTTCTCCCGTAATTAGTTGTAAAATTTCTTTTATTTTATAATACATCTTTTTCAACCTGTTTAGCGTCTGCGAAGTTAGTAAGTGTATACCTTTGCACAACAGCGATTGTTCTCAAATGTATACAATAATGTGTTCACTATGGTGACCACTGTAATTCACCGGATTACTATTTTCTTCTTCATTATAAGGGCTACTACACTGCATTGCCTTTGTTCAATTTTGTACTGATAACCTGTACCCCCCTGACCACAAATCGGGTGCTTTCTGTCACTGCGCTACCAGGTTCCCACTGTACCCAAATTCAGCCTATCCATTTCATTTTTCATCTTTTGTAACGTGATTATCCAATTAAAGGATATTATTTCTTCATTTTCAGTATTAGCAATGATAACTACCGTCCTCTCAAGTTAGTTTCAGATGCTTCCTTCGGATATGGTTCAGCGTTCAATTACTTAACCACGTCTACACTTCATAACTTATTAGTCTGAATGTGGCCGGATCGGGAACGAGACTGTCGTATTTTGTTTCTCCTTCATCAGCTCCCAGCCCTCCAGTCACTTGAGTACCTTATCCCTTACATCAGATGCAAATCATCTGTTCATCACAGCCGTATAAGGTCTGATCTTTGTGGCATATAGCCTATACCCATTCGTAATATTACAAAGTTCTTGTGCTGTTTATAAGTTACTGCTATTCACATCTTCAATATATGTTTCGCCAATTTACATAAAATCGAGTTCCATGATATGTTTAAGAAGAAGTTGATGAAATTTCTATCATCGTACGGACTTCGTCACGACAATGGTGAAAAGATTGTTCGTTATTCCAACGCTAAAGGAAATCTGCATTTTTTCTGACATTACTTCTCTCCTTCCTTTCCTTCCATCATCTTTTCGTTCTTCTCTTTCAGTCATCTTATGTATTTCACGCTTCCTTCCTTCATCCATCGATTGTGTTCTTTTATGCTTCTGTGGCAACTTCTTCTTTTGCATATTGCAACATCTCGCAGGTCACAGCTGCCTTTCCTTACCTATTATAATTACCATTGTTGTTGCTAATACTATTATTATTTCGGAACATAGCTCTGATGATTGCCTCCAATCATCTATACATTTTCACTGAGGCTATTATTGTTATTATTATTATTATTATTATTACTATCATTATTAATCATTTGCGATCTTTAACAATAACAAGTATAAAAATAAAACTCAATTATTGAATTATAACTTTTTCGACGATTATGTCCTTTATTGGATTGCTGCATAAGTTCGTAACGTTTCCCCATAAACGTAATAAGCACAACAGATACACATGATAGTAGCATATTCTCCTTCAGCGTTTAAATAGCCAGCAAACGCTGGGGTAACTGCGATTCCATGATTGTAGAAATCGTGTGGTTTTGATGCGAAGAACTCGTCCCGCCATGTTGAGAGCGTATTTTTAATCCGGTTTTCCTTGAAGATTGCCGGCCGGTGTGCCCGGGCGGTTCTAAGCGCTTCGGTCTGGAACCGCGTGACCGCTACGGTCGCAGGTTCGAATCCTGCCTCGGGCATGGATGTGTGTGATGTCCTTAGGTTAGGTAGGTTTAAGTAGTTCTAAGTTCTGGGGGACTGATGACCATAGATGTTAAGTCCCATAGTGCTCAGAGCCATTTGAACCATTTGAACCTTGAAGATTGTGCGAGCGGAAAAGGTGAAAATCTGAGGGCGCAAGATCAGGTGAATAAGATGCGTGCGGAGTGACTTTCCAACCCAACTACTGTGTAGTGTTTTTTTGTCAGTTTAGCAGAATGCGAACAGGCGTCATTACCTCAGAGAGTTTTCCTGGTCGTTTCTCTTGGAATGAGGCTGCAAAGACTACTCAGATGTTGACAATAAATGTCAGCAGTTATGGTTACACCCCGGGGAACGAGTTCGTAGTACACCACACCGTCGATGTTCCACCAGATCCGAAACATTATCTTTTGTGTATGCGCGAAGGTCTTTTACGGGGAGTTGCTGCTTTGTTTGGGCTCAACCACTCCATTTCATTCCTTGTGTTAGCATAAAGACACCATTCCTGGTCACCAGTAAAGGTAGTGGATAATAATGGTCGGTGTTGTTCATGAGACAACTGATGACGAGTAAGCAGAGATGCACATACGGCAACCCTCTGATTTTTGTGATTTTGTCTTAGAGCACGTGGTATTCACAGACCAAATTTTTGAACCTCAGCCATTGCATGTAAATGTCACACGATGGTAGAATGATCACAGTTCATCGTATTTGCCAGTCCTCGAGTACTATGAAGTGTATCATTGTGGATTAATGCGTCTAAACGATCTTCGTCAAACACCGAATGTTTTCGCGAACGTGGCGAGTCGCAAATGTCTAAACGATTCCCTTAAAATGAGAAAACCAGTGACATTATCCCTATACACGGCGCAAATGTTTCTGGCTTCCTCAGCTGATGTCGCCCTTCTATTGAACTGAAACAGAAGAATCTGTCGGAAGTGCTCCAATTTCTCTGCTTGGAATCGCATATTCTAGCGTCCACAGCTCCACTCACTATCTTAAAAAGACAAAGCGACAATATGCAAACTCAAACAGCAACAGGGAACTATAAATAAAAAATGACAATCGATAATCAAACAAGTAACAACCGGAGTACCAACAAAGGAAACAAAAAAGCTACGGTATTAGTTGAAAACAGTCTTGGTTGCAATTTTATTTTTTTTATTTATCAACTACGCGCTTCACCTTATTTATGCATCTTTCGGCTGATCTTAATTTGGTATTTCTTAAGATGATATTTTAGACAGTGTAGCTAAAGGGCATCGTCAAGTACATCAAGCCAACATCGCCTTCGTTAACGTCAACAAATATTTTCAGATGGACGTGAGTGACTCCAGGACGTGCATAACGCGTACACGTTCACAGGAGCAAATAATTGAATTCGATTAGATTAGATTAGATTTACTTTCATTCCAATTGATCCGTAGTGAGGAGGTCCTCCAGGATGTGGAACATGTCAGAAAAACAACAATACATGACAAATATTTACAACTAAAACAAATAAGCTAATGTACCATTCCACAGGTCCCAAGTAGAATGATCGTCATTTTTTAATGAACACTGTATGAAAGTCATTTTACAAATACTAATGCACTGAATTTAAAATAAAAGAGTTTTTTATTTATTTATAAGGTAATAAACATGTAATACAACTACTATAATACTTATTTACAATGAACACATTACTGCACTGAAATGGTGCAGAAGTTAGATTGTACTTATACACACACACACACACACACACACACACACACATTTACAGTGAACACATTACTACACTGAAATTGCGCAGAAGTTATATTGTATATATATATATATATATATATATATATATATATATATAAATCAGTTGGTTTTACTGAGAAATTCATCAATGGAGTAGAAAGAGTTGGCCACCAATAAATCCTTTAGGCTTCTCTTAAACTGAATTTCATTGGTTGTCAAGCTTTTTATGGCTGCTGGCAAGTGAAAATGTGTGTTCCTGAATAATGCACACCTTTTTGTACAAGACTAAGTGACTTTAAATCCTTGTGAAGATTATTCTTATTTCTAGTATTGATTCCATGAATTGAGCTGTTGGTTTGAAAAAGTGATATATTTTTAATGACAAATTTCATTAAGGAATAAATATATTGGGAAGCAGTAGTTAGTATCCCTAGTTCCCTAAACAGGCTTCTGCAGAATGTTCTTGAGTTCACACTGCATATAACTCTTACTGCTCGTTTTTGTGCCCGGAAAACTTTAGCTTGGCTTGATGAATTACCCAAAAAATAATCCCATATGACATTATGGAATGAAAGTAAGAATAGTATGCCAGCTTTTTCATTTTTATATCCCCTATGTCTGACAAAATTCGCATTGCAAACAGAGATTTGTTAAGTCGCTTCAGCAGTTCTGTGGTGTACTCCTACCAGTTGAATTTATTATCAAGCTGTAATCACAAGAATTTAACACTGTCCATTTCTTCTATCTTCTTGTCATCATATGTTAGACATATACTCGTGGGACACCCTTTACAAGTTCTGAACTGCATTTAGTGTGTTTTTTCAAAGTTTAGTGACAAAGAATTGGCTAGGAACCAGTGATTAATGTCCACAAATATTTTATTACCTGATCTTTCTAAGACTACACTTGATTTGCTATTTACTGCAATGTTTGTATCATCAGCAAACAAAACGAACTTGGCATCTGGTAATGTTACTGATGAAAGGTCATTGATATACACAAGAAAAAGTAAGGGCCCCAAAATGGAACCTTGTGGGACCCCACATGTAATTAGTTCCCAGTTGGATGATGCCTGATAGCTTGATACATGTCTCTTTCCTAATAACACCCTTTGTTTCCTGCCAGAGATATAAGATTTGAACTATTTTGCAGCATTTCCTGTTACACTATAATACTCTAATTTACTTAAAAGGATATTGTGATTTACACAGTCAAATGCCTTTGACAGATCACAAAATATACGTTGCCTACAATTTTTTGTCTAATGAATTAAGTACATTTGTAGAGTAGTGTAGTGTAGATAGCCTTCTCAATGTCAGAACCTTTTAGAAATCCAAACTGTGACTTTGACAGTATGTTATTTGAGATAAGATGGTTATAAAGCCGACTGTATATTGCTTTTTCGAAAATTTTTGAGAATGCTGGCAACAGTGAAATTGGATGGAAATTTGATGCTATTTCTTTATCTCCCTTCTTAAACAGTGGCTAAACTTGAGCATATTTCAGCCATTCAGGAAATATTCCACTGATAAATGACTGGTTACACAGATAGCTTAATATGTTACTTAGCTCAGAATCACATTCTTTAATCAACTTTGTTGATATTTCATCATACCCACTAGATGTTTTTGATTTTAAAGATTTTATGATGGACATTATTTCTGTTGGAGTAGATGGGGCTTAAGTAGTTAGCATTATGCAGGTCTTGGAGTCACTCATGTCCATCTAAAAAGTATTTACTGAGGTTAACGAAGGCGATTTTGGCCTGGTGTACTCGACGATGCCCTTTAGCTACACTGTCTAAAGGATTGTCTTAAGATATACAAAATTAAGATCAGTCTGAAGATGCCTAAATAAGGTGAAACTCGTAGTTGATAAATAAAAAAAACTAAAATTGCAACCAAGACTTTTTTCAACTAATACTATTAAACAATTCATGCCACAGATGGATTGAAAAAAAGAAGGCTACGAACTTATGCACCAGCCTAATAATAACGTTGCCTCTAGATGTTGGCATAAACGGAGGTGGTCTGTGGTCTTGTATTTTCGAAACGAAAATAGAATTAATAACTTGAATCATCTGGGCACACAGCCCTTGAAAGTTTTTCAATTACTAGTTTTATTTTAATTTGCATAATAAAATTCGTTTGTCCGCAAGCAATAATTTCCACAAAGTTTGTTGTCCTTAATTAGCATCTGAATCAGAAGGATACGCCGCTTCATGACCACTGAGTCAACGATCTTTCCATTAAGATCTCCTGCAGGGTCGAGTAGGTTATCGGTGACTGCTGAAAGATGCTTTGTCAAAGAAACGAATTTCAGACCAGCTATCAAATCACAACTGGCGTATCCTGAAAACGAAATGTTTTATAGGCAGTAACACAGAACGAACCGCAGTTATTAGTTCCGTATGTTTTCTGCTTTATAACGGTCCATATAGAGTTCGCAAAATTATTCGTGATAACACTATCGAAGTAGAAACTCTTAAATCACGGCGCTCTAAGGGAATACATCATATACCGAACGTTAAAATTTTTGTGGAATTACATACTTTTGAGAAATTAACAGTTACACGTAAACACGCAGAGAATACAAGAATACCGCGCCGTTTTCTGGCGGCGGCACATACTCAAAGCAACAGTCAAGTTTGCGCGCCGCCCAAGGCAGTCGTTGACCGCAAACAATTTCTTCCTACGTCACGCGTACCTACTGCTGATCGAGCGCTCAGTGCGAATGCACTGACAGCCGTAAGCAAATACACAGTCTAATTTCTCCGATTAAATTCAGTATAGAGCTATAGTGGCTTGATAAATTATGTTATTAACGTTCAGTTTTTTTCAGGATACAATTGTATAAAATATTTAAGAACTTCAGGTATATTCTGTGTGTGTCCGACGTTAAGAGGACTTGATATCGACAAAATTTCAGGAAGAATGTGATTTCGAAGAACAAAGTAATAAACGAAAAAGGTAACTATTAATTGAGTCTATTTTTCAGGTAACATATTTTTACTTAGGTATGTACTTTATACGTAATTTGCTGCTCGCGATAACGTGATTTATACTTTGTGGTAACTGATTTTGACAATGATTGATTAATGAACAGGGTTGTTACTTATGTATATTATGCATCGCTTGGCTGCTCTGCTTTTTCACTGATGTCATATTTTTTTATTATGTGCCTACTATGCTTATTTATTTAAATTATAATTGTCACCTGATTAGTTGTGCTGATATGGTTATGTATGTGAGTCATACTTTGTGATTTATCTGCTTGCGCCTTCATGTTTACTTATTAAGATTACATATGAACATTTATTTGCTTATGCTGATATGATGCTAATGACCTGTTTATTATGTAAGATATATACTTGCTGCTTTGCGTATGGATTGCATATTTACACTTTTATGTTTTGTTGTCATAACTACTCTTTAATTTGGTATATAGAAATGCTGATATACTGTGTACGAACATGGAGTTTAGATCACACTATGGAATTAATTATAGATTGTTTACCTGGCAGAGCCTCTTTGTAGGGATTGTGCTACATCCACTTGTTGACATTCTGTTCTCTACTGGTATATTTACTCGCTATTGCATGTTTTGCTGACGCTCAGTGTTTTATAATTTAAGATAAGAAAATGAACTGCTATAATTCTACGAACGACATTGGTATAAGAAACTTCATTGACGTCACATGAGCTGGAGGATTTATGGAAGCTGTATAAATTTATGCTAATAGAAAGGAAGCCAACGACATGAAATACCAACACTCGGTTTAGACCATTGACAGTTATTACACTGCATTCTTCGTGAGCAATTGAATTAGCAAGTGACACTTGACACAAAAAAAAAAAAATACTCCACATGTTTGTTTCTGTTTTGCCATGATTCTTGAAGTGGTGTACACACTGTGAAATATTACGATTTATTCATTCAAAGTCTTATGTAATCATTCATACTCCATACTCGTACTTACTTACTGAAAGTTATTCAAACTAAAGGCTGTTAGAGGTCATGTATGCATTTCATTTATTTAATGATGGACAAGGTAACCATAATGTATTTTATAATTAAGAATGAGTAGAAGATTTGGGTCAGGTGGATTACACAGAGGTTGTGTGTGGACATTGTGTCTTCGGATTGTATGGGATGATGAACTGAAGTTTGCACTAGGATTTTATCTGTACTTGTTCAAGGAGACTGACTAGAGGAAAGAGTTGTTATGGAAGTGAAATGATATTGGTGATGAGGTTTATACGTATCAACGTATTGAAAAGGTATTATTGAGGTATTGAGATTGTGTGATGTTGATGATTATTGGAGTTTTGGTGGACAAGAGGTAAGGTAAATGATATTGACGATAAGGTTTGTATGTATCAATGTAAGAGGTATTATTGAAGTATTAAGATTATGTGATGCTGATGATTATTGGAGTTTTGGTGGATAAGAGGTAAAGTAAATGAGGAGCACATTTTTTTTGTTGGTTTATATGGAACAAGGAGGATGAAGATGGCAGACTAGAACACTCAAGTGGAAGGAAGATTGTCTACACACACACTTTGTTAAATCAGTAAGGAGTATATATATATATATATTTTTTTTTTGGAGAGAGAAAGTATTTGCATATCTTGGCACACTGACAGTTGTTCAGCATCCGTACATTTTGATTTGGCTTGGCAAACATTGGTCTTGACATGATGACTATGATATTGACTATTATTGACTGTTACACACTATTGCCACTACTACTTGATACTCATGTTGAACATCAAATTTTGACAGAATTGTATTTACAGAGCGAACACTATTCAATTACAAAGATGAGTGAGTTGTTTTGTGTATTTTCCTTTCCTAATCCCAAATAATTGGTACCGACCTACCTCCTAAATATTATTTTACTTGTTTGTTGTGGCTTGCACTGACACCCATAAATATTATAGGTTAACTGATATTTGTGTATTTGTAATAGTCAATATGACAATTATCTGATATCATTTGTGTGTTTATTATAATTTGTATGTTTAGTGTAAGAGCATTGGTAATAATTTTGTAAAACCAAGTGTGTGTGCATTCAAACTGTTGTTTTGCTTACACCTATTATCATTGACAGGTGCCACTTGGAAATGTTTAATTTCTGCTGATGAACTTTGATGAACTGTTTAATTATTGATAGTGAATATTATGGACTGTTACCTGCACTTGTTCAACATTACTGGGTGCCACTGATGGAACTGCTTCTACTGAGATAATGTCATTTATTGTTGTCTGCACCTGTTCAACATTACTGGGTGCCACTGATGGAACTGTTTCTACTGAAATGATGTCACTTGTTGCTGTCTGCACCTGTCAACATTACTGGCTGCCACTGGTGGAACTGCTTCTACTGAAATGATGTCACTTGTTGCTGTCTGCACCTGTCAACATTGCTGGGTGCCACTGATGGAACTGCTTCTACTGAAATGATGTCACTTGTTGCTGTCTGCACCTGTTCAACATAGCTGGGTGCCACTGATGGAACTGCTGCTACTGAGATAATGTCACTTGTTGCTGTCCGCACCTTTTCAAGATTGCTGGGTGCCACTGATGGAACTGCTGCTACTGAGATAATGTCACTTGTTGGTGTCTGTGCCTGCTCGCCATTGCTAGGTGCCACTGTTGGATCTGTTTAAATACTGCTGATGAAATGTAATGGGACCGCTATTTGCACCTGTTGACCATTGCTAGGTGCTACTGTTGGAACTGTCAACTACTCTGAGGAGTGCTACTTGTTTATTGAACTATTGAAAAGATTTTATGTGAATATTCGTATAAACTGATTTTTTGTGTACTTACTGTTTATGAAATGTTATGAGACTCTTACCTGAACCTATTAGTCATTGCTGGTGAAATTGATTGAATTGTTTAACCACTCTAACAGGTGATACTTGTGTAAACTATTATGTAAAACCATATGTATGCAAGCATTTGTATTCCTTACTGTATTTTATATATTAGGTCATTCAAGGGTCAGTGCAAAGCCAAAATTTATTTAGTTATGTGATATTTACTTATTAATATTATCTTTTATTTTTGTCTGTATTTTTTGGACAAATTTGGTGGTATTTTCACCACCAATGCTGTCAAAAATAGCATCAAATTCTAACCCATGGAGTAGGGGCATATGAAAGGTGGCTACACTGAGTTACAGCGCCAGAGATTGCGCCAAAGATAATTATTCCGCCGCCTCCACTGGAGCAGTAGTAGTTCTGAGGTTGCCGTGGGCAGTACTTGTTGAGAGGATGTCGAGAGCAGTACTATTTCAGAGGATGTCGTGTGCAGTTGTTGTTCTGTTGGGCGAGACAGTAGATGCTGTTCGGTTGGTGTAATGTATAGATGGAAGATGTTGCAATGATCACAGTGTATTATTCATCAATATATATGAAGGTAAAAAATTTTTTTTATTTCACATTTCCTTAATGACAATGCCTCTTGGTCACAGATTCAGTCAACAAGGCATCTGGCTCGTGTTCATGTATTAGACTTGTAATTCTAGTTTCTATGTGCAATTATGGCATTTCTGGTTTTTCAATTAGTTCATTGCAAATGGTGTTTAAAATATCTTGTCGTATTGAGGAAGAACCGTGCCAGATACATGTACGTTGAATCACACTACCACACACAGAAAAGTTACACTTGTGCTTTGTTGTTTCGTAGTTTTTATAGTTGCAGGGGCCTTAATTAATCAATTGTGGTAACGGAAATTTCCTTTCATTCTTTATTGTTATTTTATGCAGTCAGATTGCGTACTAATACTACTCAGAGCCAAACGGTTACGAGACGCGTAACCGGACGCACAGCTACTAAAATTATTGCACAATAATTAAGCCCCCATGCGCTAGTTTTGATAATTCTCTTCCTTAATTTTCTTTCCCTTGCTGAGTAGAGTAGTAATGTAACAGATGAGCTATTAAATACAGTATTGATAAGATTTTCTCTGCTGAAGTACTTTTAAATTTCTGTAGAATGTTTGTTACTGTGGTCATGGCCACGTTGTACTTTGTAACAGTTTTCCACATAGTAAAAAGAATCTTACATTTCCGAAATAATTTTTATAATTTCCTAAAAGTAATGCAGCATACAAAGCATCAATGCTATCATTTAAAAAAGAATAAGAAAATATAAGAAAGTTCTATTACAAGGCTGTCTAGAGGTGAAAGTCTGAAAACTGTTGCAAGCTACAACACTCCCCTAGATCATATTTTCCGCGTTGTTACGTAACTGAGGACGATGACTTCGTTTTGCTGTTATAAGAAGTTCAGTGATTTTTACTTTTATAATATGAGGAAAATACATTCGTTTTCTTGTATGATTCACTCGCAGTATTGAACGTACTTAGCTGGATTTTAAAAAAAATAAATTGTTAATGTTATGATCTCGAAATTTTAAATGCGAACATTTTAAGTTAGGCTTTACCGTGATTGGTATTGATATAGAATGAAACAAGCTAACTATTACCAGTCACTGTTTATTTGTAACCATGACACGTTTAGAAGGTTTAAACCTCCATAATCATCTGGTGAGGGTAACTTGTGGCGCTGTCTAGTGGAGAAAGAGAACACTATTGCAGAACATGTTTCTTTTTTTTTTTTTACTAAGAACTAAACGTATATCTGACAGTGAAAATAAAACAAATAAAATGTCAACTTTATAAATATGTTTAGTTTTTGGGAAAAGAAACAAAACATGTTTTGAAATAGTGTTTTGTTTCTCCACTAGATAGTTCCGGGAGTAGCCCCAAAATTGTAACACAGCACACACCAATATCATACTAACACTTGTAAATCGACCTGATTATGGAAGTTTAGGCCTTTGAAACGCGTCGTGTATATAAATAAACAGTGATTGTTGATAGTTAACTTGTTGTTTCATTCGATATTGATATTTTGTGAAATGTGTCCTTAAGGGCAGCAAAGCTAATTCCGAAAAACAAACTGGTTACCTGCAAAAAAGTTTGAGTAGCCATAAAATCAGTCTAAGGTGCTGATACATCTTTTGTACAGCTTTCTAATAAAATTAGTGTCTGTTTTAAATGACAAGATTTTCGGTTTGGCTAAATTGTAAATGTTATGGACATTTTCGGTTTGGCTAAATTGTAAATGTTATGGACATCTGTGGAAATATACATACATTATCCGTCAAATTACGTATGATTCCACCATGCATATCAGGGTATTACACTTTCTTCATCAAACTGGTGTATTTGAGTGTTACTGAAGCATTAGCATTCTTCGTTTGCGCATGATTATCTGGGAAACTTGTATCATCATGCGTGTGGAAAAAGCGATGGCATAATCATTTTAATGTGTGTTAGTACTTCAGTGGCCACAGGTGTGTTGTATAAATACAACTACCATAAGCTACCTGTGAACTCTGAAAGGCATGTAAAGTACAAACAACTTTAAAGTACAAGCGACTATAAATCTATAAATGTTAGGATCCAAACACTAAACTATTCTCCTTTCACTTTCTGGTATAAGACACTCTCATAGACTGCCAAGAAATCGTGCACCTAAGGCAACGTCTGCTTTCCGCTATTTTTATATAGATCTTCCAGCAGATGGAGGTATAAGGTAACGATACAAGTAATGGACCAATAAAAAAGTGACGGATTACAGTTATATGCGTATTTCAATTGAGAATCTTGTTTGTTCATAAAACACTGAATTGTTTTCAGTTCACTCCACATTTGCTGCTATTTCTCTCAATATCACAAAGTGTTGTTTCCACTAAAATAAAACTGTCCTCGTCGTTGGAAGAAAATAAGTCGAACACAACTAACACCCATGTTAATTATAGAGAAAACGTATCCAATATGAGAAACGTAAACAGTGTTGTACCAACAGCACACTGATACTGCTCTTTTCTGTTTGTAGTGTTCAATCGTATTAATTCTCCGACAAGTATCGTAATACCCTGCTTATCACATCGATTTTTAAACGGGATGCGTGGGCTGTTGGTATTCTGTCACTTATCGCAATCCTTCTACTCTGTTAGGAGCGGTATACAGTATTTTTACAAATACATGTTTAAAAACCTAAATGCATTCGAGTAGATGGGCTTTTAGCCGTTTTTCACAAATGTTATCTGGTTTATTCGCCGTATCTAGCTTTCCATTCTGTTTACTGGTTTTTCATATATAACTTACGATCCGTGTCGTAAATAACCTGCAGTGTCCGATGTAGGGAGTACTGACAGTCGTTTCGTTTAAAACTTGTGAAGCGCATGTCTTAACTGATATTCTAGCTGACTGTATCGTAGTCTACTGCGTTCTATAATACTGTTCTTGTATCGTAGTGAATGAAAGGTTCCAGGGGAAAATTAAAAATTTGTGCTGCACCAGCATCAGATCATGTTCTCTTAATTTTGGTGGACAGTGTGCAGTCACTGATGCGTCAGTTATTTTATTGATGGAATGTCACCCGAGGCTCTTTCAGAATACTCATATCGACGCACGTACCGCTGTAGAGGGTAGGGTTTCGGACTTACTCGTGTAACGAGCAGTACATGAGCTGCAACCTTCCACAGTTGCATACTGCCTTTGTGTAGGCGCTATTGTTCCACTACCAACTGTGCATCGTGTCTGATCCTGGTGTTGCATTGTTTTGTCTCTTGCAAAACCGATATTCGGCTTCCTTCTCCCATCTGTGGAAACAGCGGTTGCGCTTATACAATAGTGTCCAGGGCTTACACATCAGCTACTGCTTTGTCATTTACTCGGTACCACTAGGAACCATTGATTGGACAGTTTACGTGGGCTAATGCATAGATATATTACTAGTGGGACTAGTAGTCGAATACTGCCATGCTATCCTTTATTCCTGTTGTTGAAAAGAGAAGCATGCGATGCATTTGTGCACGTACTGAATCTGCGACGAGATTGAACACTGTATGAAGGTGGGGAAATTCCTGTCAACGTTTTATACTGCCGCAGCGAAAACAATTAAATGAAGTTGTCTTTATTAGAAAAAGTTGGGTTGTAGTGGCCCACCGCTCAGCTTAATTTGTAATATTGTAATTTCTATCGACAACGAAAAACATCTCCGAGGTTAGAAGTCGCGGCAGCATTATTTCAGGTCTTATGTCACTCAGGACTGCAAAAGTGTGCTAACGTTCCAGAAGAAGAAATGCCAGGCTTTTAAAAGTAGCTCTCAAGAGGAAAAAGAAAGAAATGGGAAATTTTCGTACTTCGTACGTAGAAGATACCATTGTGGGAAATGATTACGACAATACATGAAAAACCTATAAAGAAGATTAATTTCAGATTATTTCTCCAGAATACACTCCTGGAAATTGAAATAAGAACACCGTGAATTCATTGTCCCAGGAAGGGGAAACTTTATTGACACATTCCTGGGGTCAGATACATCACATGATCACACTGACAGAACCACAGGCACATAGACACAGGCAACAGAGCATGCACAATGTCGGCACTAGTACAGTGTATATCCACCTTTCGCAGCAATGCAGGCTGCTATTCTCCCATGGAGACGATCGTAGAGACGCTGGATGTAGTCCTGTGGAACGGCTTGCCATGCCATTTCCACCTGGCGCCTCAGTTGGACCAGCGTTCGTGCTGGACGTGCAGACCGCGTGAGACGACGCTTCATCCAGTCCCAAACATGTTCAATGGGGGACAGATCCGGAGATCTTGCTGGCCAGGGTAGTTGACTTACACCTTCTAGAGCACGTTGGGTGGCACGGGATACAAGCGGACGTGCATTGTCCTGTTGGAACAGCAAGTTCCCTTGCCGGTCTAGGAATGGTAGAACGATGGGTTCGATGACGGTTTGGATGTACCGTGCACTATTCAGTGTCCCCTCGACGATCACCAGTGGTGTACGGCCAGTGTAGGAGATCGCTCCCCACACCATGATGTCGGGTGTTGGCCCTGTGTGCCTCGGTCGTATGCAGTCCTGATTGTGGCGCTCACCTGCACGGCGCCAAACACGCATACGACCATCATTGGCACCAAGGCAGAAGCGACTCTGATCGCTGAAGACGACACGTCTCCATTCGTCCCTCCATTCACGCCTGTCGCGACACCACTGGAGGCGGGCTGCACGATGTTGGGGCGTGAGCGGAAGACGGCCTAACGGTGTGCGGGACCGTAGCCCAGCTTCATGGAGACGGTTGCGAATGGTCCTCGCCGATACCCCAGGAGCAACAGTGTCCCTAATTTGCTGGGAAGTGGCGGTGCGGTCCCCTACGGCACTGCGTAGGATCCTACGGTCTTGGCGTGCATCCGTGCGTCGCTGCGGTCCGGTCCCAGGTCGACGGGCACGTGCACCTTCCGCCGACCACTGGCGACAACATCGATGTACTGTGGAGACCTCACGCCCCACGTGTTGAGCAATTCGGCGGTACGTCCACCCGGCCTCCCGCATGCCCACTATACGCCCTCGCTCAAAGTCCGTCAACTGCACATACGGTTCACGTCCACGCTGTCGCGGCATGCTACCAGTGTTAAAGACTACGATGGAGCTCCGTATGCCACGGCAAATTGGCTGAGACTGACAGCGGCGGTGCACAAATGCTGCGCAGCTAGCGCCATTCGACGGCCAACACCGCGGTTCCTGGTGTGTCCGCTGTGCCGTGCGTGTGATCATTGCTTGTACAGCCCTCTCGCAGTGTCCGGAGCAAGTATGGTGGGTCTGACACACTGGTGTCAATGTGTTCTTTTTTCCATTTCCAGGAGTGTATTATAATGATGATTTCCCTGAGAACCATATGTTGTTTTTTAAAATAGTAAATACACTTCGTAACAAATGCATTGGCCAATAAATAGTATTCGTATTCACGGGGGCAGCTTTCTTTCCCCATTTTTTTTCTTTTTTTGGGCACAATGACGAGGCGGTTTTTGGTGGTATGATTTCTCTCCTGTAGCTGCCTTTCTGCAACCAGTCTGTCTTTAGCTAGAATCTTTGCTGATCGAAATGTCGACAGTGAGAGTCCTGTGATTTTATCTATTAACGGCGGGCGACTCTAGTGGATCGAAGTACGTAAGGTACAGCTTAGATACGTTGGAACGTGAAAATCCCACTACCTGCACCATTTCGGAGAAAGTCGGTCAGATGTGTGAATTCCTAAGGACCAAACTGCTGAGGTCATCTGTCCATAGACTTACACACTACTTAAACTAACTTAATCTAACTTATGCTAAGAACAACACACATACCCATGCCTGAGGGAGGACTCGAACCTCCGGCGGGAGCGGCTGCGCAATTCGTGACGTGGCGCCTAAGACCACGCGGTCACTACGCACGGTAAAGTCGGTCAGCCTCAATATGGCACGGAGCAAATACACCGACATAGGGCACCTTGTCCCTGCCGTCAAGCGGACGGACAGTACGACATTTGATTGTATCCCAGCCACATGATACGGCCAAACATTCCAACCGACGTCGGAATAGCAATACTGTGTCCCCGAGGCAGCATCTTCTCCATTGTGATAATGTGTGTACATCTGATAATTCTTAGCAGGAATTGTAAATTTCTTGATAAGGAAAATAGGTGCAAAGATTCGCCTTCTCACTCGCTTGAAGACTTCATTTGAATCTCATACTGTACTATGAATTTTCAGTGATATAGTTAATAACACGGTACTTCACACTAAATACTTAGGTTGAACTTAAAAGCAAAGTGACAGGTTTTTCTACTACATATGCATAATCTTTTTTAAAACATTTTACACTTGATAGAGGTTGTATTACAATAAATTGCGAAAACTGACACGGATGAAAGTATTCGATAATAGAAGCGCAACCGTTCCAGTAAACGAGCTGTTTGTGGATGTGTGGTTAGGAGCCGCCACTGCTTCAGAATGAAATAATGTCCTAGTCAGTACAAATCTTTCTGAAATGTCAGATTTTCCTTATAGTCTCCTTCTAATTCGGCTCAAACTTCACCCACAGCCCATGATTGAGACGGAACTGGTCATTTCGCCCCATTATTCCATCTCCCGTTACTTCGTCTCAAGGTACTCTATGTTCCTTACCGTCGATGACACGTTGTTGACCTTCACATTTTATTGTCCGAGTAAGGAGAGACTCTGGAGAGGCGATGGGCACGGCCGAATTTATTTACTTATTTCATGTTACACATCCTTTTCCTACCCTGTTATGTTGCTCTCAGTTATGGAATGAGTATCCTGAATGTGGTTTCGTGAGTTGGGTAGCTATTGTGTAAAGATACATGTTTTGCTTAAGCTTTAGTGCAGTTGGCAGGAGCGTCTTCCCCTCTCCTTCAGGGACAAATAGAGTGAGTTTCAGCTGGCACTCCACCGATTTTGGGAATTCTGTTTCCGGAGCGGTCTCTGTGTAGATCTCCGTCAGGTTGTTTGGTAAAACTCAGAATTTGATGTATACAGTAATTAAAATAACTAATTCCTTCTTTTTCAGCACCATCTTAGTCAGTATTATGTAGCGACCTCCTTTCGTAATTATTATCCAAGTAAATTCAGTGGTTAGGAATTACGTAAAATATCTACAAGCGCGTGGAACCTATTTCAAATCCAGTAATATGAAAGTAATCCTTTAGTGCCTCCTGCATATCTAATGTTTGTTGCATTCATTTGTCCCTTCACGTGCGTTTTTCTAGTTTCGTTAATTTTTTTGCAGAATAGTCAACCTTTTATCTTTGAAATATGGGCGTCACTCATTGTGTCTCAATCATCCTAGTGATTGCACCCGTTATAATAAAGACTAGGAGTTTTCAAGTTAGGATTATAACCGAGTGATTGGTGTGAACTATTTAGTTATTTGCTCCTGTGGAGTTAGTCATTGTCCCCATGCTCCCAAGTTACTGCATGGACGAAAGACCATCTGCTACCTAAGTTAGTTAAGGATAGGATCTGCACGTGAACTTTTACCATTAATCCAAGAACGCTCCAACAAGGTGAGTACGTATTTTCGCCTTTGACTTCCAGTCATCCCCATGCTGTTGGCTGCACAGTAAAGAGGAGAGGCCGCTCTTGTGTAATTTCAGAATAGGTTTTTGCGTATGTTGCGTGCGAAAATTTGCTATTAGTCCAAGATCGATCCGACATGGTGACTAGGTATTCCTGGCATTGGCTTCCACTCGCCGACGTGGTACTGGCTGCACAGTCACTACAGATTGATCGATCTTGTAGAATTTCAAGTGCGGTAATCGTGTGAAGAATTTTCTGCGATACATTGTTGTATTTTATTCCCTGTATTTTTGTCTACTTGACGTCACATGCCAATTTTTTATAATACCTTGAAGTTGAGCACTGATCATTCCCGTCAGATCTACTCAGTCCCCCTCCCCCCGCACTCTAGCTATGTTGTGTGTATTATCATTAGAACCAGTCACCATTAACCAGAGTATGAAAGGTATGAGTACGGAAGTAACATGTGAGAATCATCTTATTCCCAGAAGCAACTTAATTTTCCTCCGAATCCCATGCATAACAACGCAGGAGACCGCTTAGGTTTAAATGTTGAGCGCCATAAGATCACGAAATATATTTGCTTTGTTTTCCACAGAGATTTAGACAAAGTTCCACAACGAACTGCATCTTTATTAAGAATCAGCCTCATTGCTCTTGCTATCAGCTTCAGTCACCCGACACCACCTGATCGTGCAATCCTATATAGTTTTACCCCATGAAATAATATTGAATCAGTTCATTAACTAAATCAAAACCCATGTGGTTTCTGATGATGTCAGACACGGATGCAACTACTTTTATTCAGTTACCTCCTTTAGTTGATTCCGCCATCTCAATGCCTTATCCATCGTGCTAAGTTGTTCAGTTCAAGATATAACTAATTAATTGATTAAATAAATATTACCGAGCGAGGTGGTGCAGTGGTGAGCACGTTGGACTCGCGTTTGGGAGGACGACGGTTCGAACACGCGTCCTGGCATTCTGATTTATGTCTTCGGAGATTTCCCTAAATCAGGCAAATGCCGGGATGGTTCCTTTGAAATGGCACAGCCGACTTCTTTCCCATCCTTCCCTAATCCGATTGGACCGATGACCTCGCTGTTTGATCCCCCTCCCATTATTAACCAACCAACCGAATAAATATTCTGGTCGCCCCTAATTATTATCAACGGCAAGCAGTGAATGAAAGAAGATAAAACGAGTGTCAGCCATTATAGAAACTATTGGATCCGGACATAAGTTCGTAGCGTTATTTCATAAGTTTAATAAACATAACAGAGACTTTAGTCATCAATAATATAGGGTGAGTCATTAAGTTTTGCCACCTAGAATAACTTCGAATGTATGATAGTAGCTGAAAAGTTTGTGCCGCAAATGTTGCATGGGACAACGGGGGCCATAATATGACGTTGTTTTTTGGTGACAGGTGGCGTTCGCGTCAAATATAGGGTCAACTTTTTTTTTAACTGGGATACTATAGTTTGCTACTTTTTTGTAATGGCGGCTATCGAGACGAATCCATTGATGTGTAACAGTAAGGTCTTTGAAGGTCAACGAAGGTCAGAAAGGTAGCATGAGCGTCCATTTACAGAAGGTGTTCGAACTCATGACCATTGGTATCAATGCAGTGCTGCAATATTCTTATGATGGATTCAGTGGTATTCCTTATCATTGCGGCTATTATCGAAGCACATGCTCTAACAGTTCTCTCTCGTATATCGTGCAAATAGTAAATATTCGCCGGATATGGCGTATCATCTAACGTGTCATTGACATGTAAACGCCAATCGATGGTTTCGCAATAGAACACAAATATGAACGGTAAGACTAGTATCGTCGAATCAAGCGAATGTGAATGATACATTCCTCCGAAGAACAAATCGATATGCATATCATTTACGGAGAATTCCAACGAAATTCAGTGAGAGCTAGAGACTTATACGCTGAAAGATATTCTCAACGTACTCACCCTAAACATCGTACATTTAAATATATGTAAATTGAGAACACTGGATCTTTAACACGCCGGAAACATATCCGGCAAACGAAAGTTACTAACGAGGAAACGGAAATTGGTACTCTTGCCACTGTGGTTCGAGAGCCTTGTGTTAGTTCGAATCAAATCGCAAGGGAATCTAACATGAGCCAGAGTAGTGTTATTCGTGTTCTGCATCGCCATAAATATCATCTTTACCATATCACTCTTCACCAAGAATTATCTGGTACGGATTGTATGCGCCGCACTGAATTCCGCCGATGGGCTCAACTTCATATTCAGAGGGATGACACATTTATTAATTTTATTTTATTTACTGACAAGGCTACATTCACGAACGATGGAAATGTTAATTTGCATAACATGCATTACTGGGCAACTGAAAATCCATGCTGACTGCCGCACACCAAAAACCGTGGTCGGTGAATGTATGGTGTGGGATTCTATTTCACCGAAGGAAATCTTAATGATAGGAAGTACACCACATCCCTGCAAGAAACATTAGGTCTGTTATTGGAAGAAATACCTTTAGGAACAAGGAACAGAAGGTGCTTTCAACACGATGGGTGCCCGGCACATTTTTCGCTGATGGCTAGAAATGGGTTGCAGAGACAATTCCCAAATCGTTGGATTGTAAGCGGAGGAGATGTGTCGTGGCCGGCTCGTCTGCCAGTCTTGACACCTCTGGATTTTTTCTCGTGGGGATTTGTAAAAGACATTGTTTATAAAGACGTTCCAACTACACCTGAAGATATGCGAGAGAGAATTGTCACAGCATGTGCTTCGACAAGTGCAGATGTGATAAGGAATACCATTCAATCCATCATAAGAAGATTGCAGCACTGCATTGATACCAACGGTCATCACTTCGAGCACCTTCTGTAAATGGACGTTCATGCCACCTTTGTGACCTTCGTTGACCTTCAAAGACCTTACTGTTACACATCATTGGATTTGTCTCGATAGTCGCTTTCAGAAAATAAGTACCAAACTATAGCATCCCATTTTTAAAAAAAAGAAAGAAAAAAAAGACTAAGTTGACCTTCATATCTCTGACGCGACCCCATATAGCAACAAAAGACCAACGTCATATTATGGCCCCCGTTGTCGCGTGCAACATTGGTCCCACAAACTTTTCAGCTCCTATCATACTTTCGGAGTTATTCTTGGTGGCAATAGTTAGTGACTCACCATGTATATTCTCCTCCATTATTTCCACAGCCTGCTAACGCTGCGCTAACTTTGCGATTCCGACACTGTAGAAATAACGTAGTTTTGAAGCGAATAACTTGTCGAGCTATATTCAGAGAGCGTTTTCGTCTGAAAAGGAAGTTACATGAAGGTTATCCAATAGAGAGAGGAAAAGGCGAAAATCTGAGGGCGCAAGATCAGCACATAAGACAGGTACGAACTGACTTCCCAAGTCAATTCCTGTATAGTGTTTTTTCTGAGTCTAGCAGAATGCGAGCAGGCGTTATCGTGGCATATCATCTCTTCAGAGAGTCTTCCTGGTCGTTGTTCTTGGTCTGCGTCTGAAAGACTACTCAGTTGTTGACACTAAATGTCAGCAGTGATGGTTACACCACGGGGAAGCAATTCGTAGTACACCACACCGTTGGCGTTTCACGAGATCAAAAACATTATCTTTTGTGGAAACTTGAAAGTCTTTTACGGGGACTTGCTGCTGTGTTTGTGCTCAGCCATTCCTTTGTTTTCCTTATGTTAGCATAAAGACACCATTTCTCGCCACCGGTAACGATAGTGATAAGAATCCCACAGCATGGAGATGTCGTGCGATGGCAGAATGATCGTAGTTCATCACATCTGCCAGTTGTCAAAAAAAAAAAAAAAGGTTCAAATGGCTCTGAGCACTATGGGACTGAACTGCTGTGGTCATCAGTCCCCTAGAACTTAGAACTACTTAAACCTAACTAACCTAAGGACATCACAAACATCCATGCCCGAGGTAGGATTCGAACCTGCGACCGTAGCAGTCGCGCGGTTCCAGACTGTAGCGCCTAGAACCGCTCAGCCACTCCGGCCGGCGCTAGTTGTCAAGTAGAGTGAAGTGGATCATTGTGGATTAATGCATTTGTGCGATCTTCATCAAACCTTGAAAGACATCCTCAACGGGGACAGCCTCTAATGTCAAAATTATCCTCCTTAAAACGAGAAAACCATTTTCTTGTTGTTCTGTCGAGTGGCATTATCCTCATACACGGGGCGAATGTTTCTGGGGGCCTCCGCTGCTGTCAGGCCTCTACTGCTCTCACACAGAAGAATATGTCGGAAATGTTCCCATTTCTCCACGTGGCACTCCATTTTCTAGCTTTCACAGCACCACTCACTCTCTCCAAATGACAAAATGTGTAAACTGAAATAGCAACAGCGACCTGCGAATGGCTCAAATAGCTCTGAGCACTATGGGACTTAACATCTGAGGTCATCAGCCCCCTAGAACTTAGAACTACTTAAACCTAACTAATCTAAGGACATCACACACATCCATGCCCGAGGTAGGATTCGAACCTGCGACCGTAGCGGTCTAGCGGTTCCAGACTGTAGCGCCTAGAACCGCTCGGCCAATCCGGCCGGCGAACTGCAAATAAAACATTATAATCGATAAATAAACCTATAGAAACTGAATACCGTTATGTAAAGCAGAAACGCTACGAACATAACGACCACCGTCAGGCAACGATTTCACATACTATTCTATGAAAGTTATCGTTCGTCGAATAGTATGTGAAATATCAGTGCAATATTACCCATGCAACAGCGAAAAGCTACAAAAACAACAGGCATGCATGATGGGGCAACGGATCATCTTGCTACTGATGTAGGTCCTAGATTGATAGGTCGAGCAGAGCCAATGCATAGGCTACCCAAATCACTTGACCTTCATTCCACTGTGTTTTTATGTCAGGGGTCGTCACAAAAGTGAAACCTACAGCAGCCCCACTGATAGGACTGAAGAACTGAAGCAGCAGAGGTACAGCCTTACAGAGATGACTTAGTGGTGTTCGAATGAATTCGTAACTCACTGCAGAGAGGAGTTCAGATTGCACCCAAATACGAGGATGATACGTCGCTTGACGAGTGTTTAGTGAACTGTAACGTGTAACATCCTAAAATGGAATCGAAATTCCTGCTAAGATAGGCCGTGGGTGAATTTTGAGCCAAATTTGATGGGGGCTTGTTCGAAAAACTGATATTTCAAACACATTTGTATTAACTAGGACAATATCCTCTGTACGTATCATGGATATAAGTGCCACACGGCTGTTTTCCTGGCTTTATGTGAAGGACAATCACAGGAACTATTGTAGGGTTTTAATACGGTTTTCTTCAAATAGGCAGAGTGAGTCAGGAGGAAAAGTTGTGTATACAATTCATAATTGTAATATATGTATTCCATATATAATTGACGTTTGGAGTGACATTTCTAGGCAATGATGAGAGCTAGGAGGTGGTCATCTAGAGAGGAGGTGGTATCTGACGGGAGAAGCAATAAAGTACAACAGTTGACGCAACGCCAGAGAGCAGTGAAGCTTGACCAGAATCTATACATATTTTCTATATATAATCTCCCACCGCATTTTTTGACTATGAAGTCTAATGTCAGAAACTACTTTAGAGATTTTGACACGGTTTCCACTAATAGATACATTCACGGTGGATGTTTGTGTATATAATAAATTACCACCGTGCCAGAAAAGTCGTCCGACCATATCCACTTAGGTTCTACCCATGGGAAGCCAGGTTGGGTCGCTAGCCTCATGCCAAGGTTAGTGTCAGCCAGTAACCACACATTCGTAAATATCTCGTTTACTGGAACGATTTTGCTTCTATTATCGTATAGTTTCTCTTGTGTTAGCTTTCGTTATTAATTATGTTACTTCATGTCTATTGATTATCTTGGGTACCCGGCTTTGTTCAGGGAGTTTGGACATTGTTTAAAATATAAATCAAATCAACGTTTTATTAACAAATCCACTAAGTGCACCATACACACTTTTCTCACCGTATTTTTTAATGTACAGTCAGTGTATAACTCTGACTGCTCAAATTTTTTTTATTCGCTTCTGCGCTACATTTTCGGCTCCTCCCTTCGGCACTGACAAGAAACTGAATGTTCTGGAGTGTTCCACAATGATCTGGGATGTTTCCGAACATGCTGGAATCTTCTTGAATGTTCCAGACTATTCCCGAACATTCCGGAACATCCCGGATCATTGTGGAACATCTCAAATGCTCTGGTATGTTCTCGAATACTCTCGAATGTTCTGCAATGTTCTAGAAATTTCTAGAGGTTTAAACTTCCCAACTCTTATATCTGCAAAACCACGCCCTTCAGGTAAAAATGGCAACATTCTTCACGGATGAGGTATAGAGGCTTACCACACTATGTAACTCCCTTGATATTACCGGAACTCGTTTCTGAGTTTTAGCGACACGCGCGTTATACACTTTATGGTATATATTGATTATTGCTATTAAATTGCTTTTCGCTGTTCAAAAAAAAAAAAAAAATGGCTCTGAGCACTATGGGACTTAACATCTGAGGTTATCAGTCCCCTAGAACTTAGAACTACTTAAACCTAACTAATCTAAGGACAACCATGCCCGAGGCAGGATTTGAAGCTGCGACTGTAACGGTCGCGCGGTTCCAGACTGAAGCGCCTAGAACCGCTCGGTCACCACGGCCGGCTTTTCGCTGTTGTTTGTTAGCATATGTGTAGATGCGTCCTGTACCCACGTCCAAAACTGTTTTGTGGCTGACAGCCCGTAAACTGATTCTATCAACAACATTACTATCAGTCATGGTGGTTATAATTTCGCAAGTAATGCCAACTGAAAACATAGTTGTGTGAATTTTATCCTCAGATCTGTCCAAAATACCTCTGTCATCAATGGCTACGTTATCTCAAATAATATCTTGCAGATATTCTCTAATTTACAGTTTTAAGCTCTCGACTTAATGAATGAATTCCGTTAAACAACATTCTGTAACTTTATACCTCCTCAATGTAGAAAATCTGGAACGAAATAAATCTGAAATGTGATTGTCGCCTTTCAGAAAAGCTCCGTTGCTTCGCAACACTATCTCTGGCTGAATACATCGTCAGAAAAGAATCAGTGCCGGCGGGGTCGCCCAGGAGAGTCGTAAGCCGAGGCGAGTCCTCCTGAGCGGAGGATTTGATTAGCGTGTTGGCGGGATTCAATTTGGCTGATCTTGATAAAGCGGCTGTGCGTGGCGTGTTGCCTCGGCGCGGCCGGATAATCAACGTCGCCGTTCGCCTTGTGGCCTCCGTCGACTTCTTTCAGCGGAGAGAATTGTGTTATCTTGCACGTCGCTCAGCAAGCGCTCCGCTCGCTTCTGCGAAATGGTCTCGGCCCTTGCCGGCAAGTATGATGTGTGTTTCCCATCAGCGCTATAGATGCAATAGTAGAAATCCTACACCCTAATGAAACATGCGTCGTCATTTTTAGGGTTAGGTACCCCAGTCAGTAAAAACGAAACCCATGGCAAGATCACTTTGTCGTCCGTCTGTCGGTCTATCTGTCCGACTGTTAAAAACTCTTTTCCTCAGGAGCGGGTAGACGTATCAAGTTGAAATTTGTGTCACATACTTAAAGTCTGCGGACCCTTGGCGGTGTGTAAAATTGAAGCACCTAAATCAATGAAATCAAAAGGTATTGCCATTTATGTCACTTGGTTTGATACTCGAAAACTCATCCATTAAAAGCTATCGTAAAATGCTTTATTATTCCAGTCTCTGATCACAAATGAATTTTTTAGACGATGACCGGTTTCAGTCTGTAATGACCATCTTCAGATCTTTTTTACACCATGTCCTAAAGTGATACGGACATGGTGTAAAAAAGATCTGAAGATGGTCATTATAGACTGAAACCGGTCATCGTCCAAAAAATTCATTTGTGATCAGAGACTGGAATAATAAAGCATTTTACAGTATTGGAGCATTGTTTGTACACGCGATTATGTCGCAGTTGGTGAAAAGCTATCGTGTTTTCGCCGTTGACCTAAAATCGTGAAATTTACTGGACTGTAAATTTGGTTACAGGAAAGAAAAAGTGGAAAAGGTGAAGGAAGCAAGGTTTCGCAGTACAAGTAAAGAACGAAAATTTTTAATTTGTAACTGTATTACAGAAATAAATATTTCTTTCGTCATTTGCTACAGGACTTTGTACTTAAAAATTAAGACATTGTCGAAAGTGTTGGAATTCCAAGGACCGATATCTTGCCAGTATCAATGTCGATAACAAGTAAAAGTCATTCAGATTCTCGATTCCCGATATCCGTGAACAGTCTGTATACGAGGGGCGATCAATAAATAATGCAACACATTTTTTCATCTCGGCCAATTTCCGTTGAAAAAAATGCTGAATTTGTTGTGCGAAATCGTGGAATATTTCCACTTCCACCCCTACTATTTCATGAATTTCCGATAGGTGGCGGTGCTATACGTAGCCTGCAGAATGATGTCTGTTAGGGAGGTACATTCCAAGTAGATAGCTGTCATTGAGTTTCTTTTGGCGGAAAACCAGAGCATCGCAGATATTCAGAGGCGCTTGCAGAATATCTATAGAGGCAACCAGTGAACAAAGTCACGGTGAGTCGGTTGGCGAGGCGTTTGTCACCGTCACAACAAGGTACCTCAAACTTGCCCGATATCCCGCGTGCCGGCCTGGCGCATAGGGCTGTGACTCCTGCAATGCTGGAACGTGCGGACACTCTCATTCGATGTAATCGACTGATCACAATCAGACACCTCGCTGAACAACTGGACGTCTCTGTTGGTAGTTCTGAGACACTCATCTACCAATTGGGTTACTCGAATGCGTGCGTCCGCTGGGTTTCTGGCCGCCCATCAGAAGACGATAAAGAGCAACGAAGCACCGTCTGTTTGGCCCAATGAAGGATGCCCTCTCCGGGAAGCAGCACGCGAATGAAAGGGACGATCGCTCCGACGTTGACCAGTGGAGTGTTACCGTGCGGGATGCCGTCACATTGTAAGGAGATTATCTTGAAAAAAAAAAAGAAAAAATGGTGGTGGTGGTGGTGGGGGGGGGGGTTTATAGCGAAAAGAGTCGGAAATAATATGGTGTATTGGAATGTTCAATAAAACCAACCTGCTTTCAGAAAAAGAATGTGCTGCATTACTTATTGCACGCCTCTCGTACACAATTAAGTTTGTACGGAACCGTCAGAGCGGGAGTCCTACTCGCACCTGGCCAATGTTTCCCTATAGAATCACAATTTTTCACAAGATTCTCTTGCAGCAGATTTTTCGTATTTTGTGCCACATGCTTCAGTGTTTATTTCCAAAAGTTGTGAACAGATTATTTTAGACAGAGGACTGTGTTTCGAAGATAATACACTGCTGGCTGCTGGCCATTGAAAGCGCCACACACAAGAACAGCAAATAATAACATTCATCTTATTGACCCCTTAAAAGAAATGTTTCTCTTTAAGAATTCCCACTTCTGTTTCGTAAAAGTAGTTTAGTAGTTGTTTTGTTCTTTATTCCAGTCTTGTCAAGATTAAAAAATATCTTATTTCACCTTACATTCGGAATGCTTTTTATACATCCTGAAATTCTGGGAAGGTATCTTGATTTTTCCTCAGTCTGTCTTCCATTATTAAGCGCAATATTATAATTTCATCTTTTCGACTATAACCTAACTTACAGTCCAGTAAATTTTCAATGTTTTTCTGTTCTTCTGAGCACTTTACACGCGTGACTTGTCGGACTAATCGATCGATAGTTTCCACATTTATCTGCACCAGAGGCGCTTGGTAATGTGATAATAAGGCTTTTGCTAGAAATGTGATGGAAAATCATCCACTTCATAGGTTTTTGAATCTCGAATAACAGCCTCTTTCCTGCACACCCCACGGATTTCTATAACTATTAAATTACAACATTCATTCCTGCTTAATTAGCTGAGTTTAACACATTTACGCAGTAATCGTCGCAGGGCTTAACAAGAATCAACACCCAGAACCAGTGAGCTTTGTACAATATCTCTTAACACCGACTTCAGATTCGGAATACGATTTTAAACTAATATGCGGTGGATACTTCCAGCGCCACATCATGCCGTGAATTAACGAGAGTGGATCCTCATGCCCCACAGCATATGATGCTTATAAAAACAAATATTATACGGACAAGTTATAACATTATCGCCCTTGTATAAAACCGAACTTAGTTTCTGCATCTGGTAATAGTCTAGCTTCAAGTTACCTAATTCACACATCGAAAGTTCTAACATTGACTGTAACGTTATATAAGAAAAGCTGAGCAAATAAATGAAAATATTGTCATTCTTATATTTTCTAAATGACTGCATGAAAAAGTGAAGGACAATTAATGATGGTATGATTTTCCATAACTGGAGTTACTGAAGTAGCTACACCCACAGTTAGCTTGGAAGACGATTCGTTTCGTAATTCTTAATCGACTGCGACAAGAAATAAAGTTATCTCTTTGAAAAAATGTGATTTAAGACTAATATCCGACTTCGTAAAATTAGGAAAATGATTGCAGGTTCTAACGGATGTGATAATTTATTCAATTACAGTTGCGCACAAAATGGCGCTTAGAAAGCTCACAAATCGAACGAAACGGCTCTGTATAATTCATCTTGACCAAAAGTACAAAAATAAAGACTTTCACTATGACTTTCAATGAAATGATTCGAAATGCCTTTGTATAATTCACTTTGACCAAAAGTAAATACTTTCACTACGACTTTCAATGAAAGGAATTGTAAAATGATGTAGTCTCTACGAAAGAAAACGTGAAGCACTCACAGAAACTGACAGCAGACCAGACAATCTAGCAACAGTAACAGGAACAGTGGAAGTCGCAACAATAGTAATCTGTTTTCACATAGGTACATGTGTGTACAATCTGCTCATAATAGGATCTTTGTATTGAGTTTTTGTCTTGGTATTCATTGTAGATTACATACATGACAGCATTTCGTAGATACTGAGGCAAAATAAAATTAAATGTTATTTCATTTATGCATAATGTGCGCGATCATATAGTATGTGCTTTTCATGAAACTGGGGGGAAAATTTCTAAGTCTGGTTGTGGCGTCACAAAGTGCGTCGGCTGCCTACGTGAAAGGTTACGGGGAAAACGTGGGAAGGCTCCACAGCAGACATATGCGCGAACCGTACCGTCAAATCAGTCAGGGTGCATTATTGGCATGAGAGAATGCAAAGCATACATGCGAAAAATTCCTGCTCCTGTGGGACGAAGTGTTTCAGCACTGCATGCAGAATAGTTCGCGGAAGGCCGTAGGGGTGCAGGTGTCAACACAAACGATATTAAATAGGCTCCATGAGCAGAGATTATGTGCGAGAAGATCTCTCAACGCTCCTCTGAATTGGGTTCGGGGAGAGACTCCTAGGGGACTGATGATCTCAGTCCCATAATGCTTAGAGCCACGAAGTCCGCATCGGTCTCAACCTCGACAATACTGACATTTGCGTGTGGGGGCAACGAGGACCCGTTTACATCCTAACGGTATCGTAGACCGCCACCCTTATCAAGACAGTTCAGTCATTTTTTGGGACAGAATCATGTATGACCGCAGGACAACCCTTCTGACAATACACGGGAGGGTGACTGGTGTGAAGTATCGGGACGATATCCCATTGTGCCTCCATTTGGTGAACATGTTGGAATGGGATTCACGCTGACGGATAACTCCATCGCCTCAGTCTTGTGAACGCCTTCATAATGGAGCATAGAATCAGTCGGATTGGAGTGGCCTCCACATTCCCCTGCTCTCACCCTCATTGAGAATGCACGGGCCATGCTAAAACGAGCGATCTGCAAATGTCCCGTCTACAAGAGACCTTACAAGGCATCATAGAAGTTGCTGTGGAGGAATCGGACAATATCCCACAGGCTTATCTGGACAATTTGATAAGGAGTTTACCTAGCTGTAGGGTTACACCCGCGGTCTAGGGGTAGCGTCTGTGATTATTAATCAGCGATAGGCTTGTTCTTATCGGAATCGACAGCATACCAACACAGACAACGATAGTTCAGGTATACATGCCAACATCGCAAGCTGAAGATGAAGAGGTAGAGAAAGTATATGACGATATTGAAAGGGTAATACAGTACGTAAAAGGAGATGTAATAGTCATGAGGGACTGGAATGCAGTTTTAGGGGAAGGAGTAGAAGAAACGGTTACAGGAGAATATGGACTTGCGACAAAGGATGAGAGAAGAGAAAGGTTAACTGAGTTCTGTGATAAATTTCAGAAAGTAACAGCGAATACTCTGTTCAAGGATCACAACAGGAGGAAGTATACTAGGAAAAGGCCAGGTGATACGGGAAGATTTCAGTTAAATTACATCACGGTCTGACAGAGATTCCTAAATCAGGTACGGGATTGTAAGACATACCCAGGAGCAGATATAGACTCAGATCACAATTCAGTAGTTTAAGGGATTAGTCGGGAAGAATCAATACGCAAAAAAGTTGGATACGGAAGTACTGAGGAATCATGAGATACGCTTGAAGTTCTCTAAGGCTGTAACAGCAAGAAGGAATAGCTCAGTAGACAGAACAGTTGAAGGGGAATGGACATCTCTAAAAAGGGCAGTCGCAGAAGCTGTAAAGAAAAACTTAGGTACAAAGAAGGAAACTGCAAAGAAACCATAGGTAACAGAAGAAATATTTTAGTTGATCGATGAAAGAAGGAAGTACAAAAATGTTCAGTAAATTCAGGAATACAGAAATAAAAGTTGCTGGGGAATAAAATAAATTCGAAGTGAAGGGGAGTTAAGACGAAATGGCTGCAGGAAGAATGTAAAAGAAATCGAGGAAGAAATGATTTGTCGGAAGTACTGACTCTGCATATATGAAAGTCAAAACAACATTCGGTGAAAAAGCAAGGGTGGTAACATTAAGAGAGCAACGGGAATTCCCCTCTATGAGGGGGAAGATTTGCATGATGTGATAGAAGAAGGAACAGGAGTCGATTTAGATGAGATAGGGAATCCAGTATTAGAATCAGAATTTAAGAGAGCTTTGAAAGACTAAGATCAAATAGCGCAGAAGGAATTGATAACATCAGAATTTCTAAAATCATTGAGGGAAGTGGCAACAAAACGACTATTCACGTTGGTTTGCATAATGTATGAGTCTGGCGACTTACCATCTGGCTTTCGAAAAAAATATCATCCACACAATTCCGAAGTCTGCAAAAAAAAAGAAAGAAAAAAAGCATCTGTCGACCTGGAAAACACGTTCGACAATACAAAATGGTGCAAGATGTTCGAAATTCTGAGAAAAATAGGGGTAAGCTATAAGGAGAGACGAGTAATATACAATATGTTCAAGAGCGAAAAGGGAATAATAAGAGTGGACGACCAATAACGAACTGCTCCGATTAATAATGGTGTAAGACAGGAATGTAATCTTTCGCCCCCACTGTTCAGTTCAAACTGTACATCGAAGAAGCAATGATGGAAATAAAAGAAAGGTTCACAAGTGGGATTAAAACCCAAGGAGAAAAGATATCGACGTTACGATTCGCAGATAGCATTGCTATACTGAGTGAAAGTGAATAAGGATTACAGGATGTATTGAATGGGATGAACAGTCTAATGAGTACAGAATATAGATTGAGAGTAAATCTTAGAAAGACGAAAGTAATGAGAAGTAGAAGAAATGAGAACAGCGAGAAAATTAACATCAGGATTGACGGTCACGAAATCGATGAAGTTAAGGAATTCTGCTACCTAGCGAGCAAAATAACCAATGACGGACGGAGCAACGAAGACAACAATGGCAGACTAGTATTGACAAAAAGAGCGTTCCTGGCCAAGAGAACTCTAGTAGTATCTAGCATAGGCCTTAATCTGAGGAAGAAATTTCTGAGAATGTGCGTTTGAAGCACAGTATTGTATGGTAGTGAAACGTGGATGTGGGAAAACCGGAACAAAAGAAAACTGAAGCATTTGAGATGTCCCACAAACGAATGTTGAGAATTAGGTGGGCTGATAAGCTAAGGAATGAGGAGGTTCTGCGCAGAATCGAAGAGGAAAGGAATATGTGGAAAACACTGACAAAGAGAAGGCAGAGGATGCTAGGACAGCTGTTAAGACATCAGGGAATAACTTCCATGGTACTAGAGAGAGCTGCAGTGGGTAAAAATTGTAGAGAAAGACAGGGATTGCAATACATCCAGCAAATAGTTGAGTACATAGGATGCAAGTGCTACTCTGAGTTGAAGATGTTGGCATAGGAGAGGAATTCGTGACCGGCCGCATCAAACGAGTCACAAGACTGACGACAAAAAAAAAAAAAAAAAAAAAAAAGAGAATGCCTAACTCCTTTCAAAAGCGTCTCCAATTACGAAGATGGCTAATTCCTTCATAAACACTGTGCTATGAACAATGAAAATGAGAAGAGAGAGTACTGTTTGCAGACGAATACTTTGTAAGTTTTTCTTTTTTTCATCAAGTGTAAATTTGTTTATCTGTTTAATTTTCCCTTCCTTATGACTGTACCTGGCAGAACAAAATCACTTTTGTTTTCTAGTATGTCCAGTATTGACTATGAAGGAATATGGAACATTTAGTTTTACCAAGGATGGGTTCAAGAGCGGCATATTTAACGCCACATAAGGTCTCGTAGATCCAACGTGCCTAGTATCCTAGGTCGTGTAGGATACAATAGGCACGTAGTCCCTACCTTGAGTCTGGAAATTCGATTTTTTGCGTGAAGACAAGTATCCACACATACAGTACGAAGATGTCTGAGAACCACAGACATACAACAGTTATTGCAGAGGGAAGTGCGCCGACTGTGATGTGGCCAACGACAACACTGGACACAGGCGAGGCACCGCGTCGTCTTTTCAGAAACTCGGTTCTGCGCGCAGCACTACAATGGACATATGGTTCCGCATGTGGAAGCTTGGAGGCTACTAACGAGGCTAGATTGCGTAAGTCATCACCGTGTGACCACAGAACCTGGCGGATTGTTGATAATGCGGAAACGCGATGATCGACCGCACGTTCTCACGCTCACTACATGTCGCTGGCACTTGACTGCACTCTTTTATGCTAACAAATTTTTACTGACAGACATCAGTTCATTCTGGGAGACCGAACACGGCGTGGATGATTGATACTGTACTGTACGACACGCAACGAGCAGCAGTGTGGAGCAGAACAATACGACTGCCGTGGCATTATCGGGTACGTGGTGTGGACAGGGCGCACGGTCGAAACGACAACCAGTTAAGATAACCCCGCGCCATTTCTACCCCCGGGCGTGTTACAAGTATAGACAGTGGAGATTAGAATGTCCTGTGGTGCCTCTCCTGCTCCAAGTCAGCCCGTTTGACGTCCTGTCCCCATTAACGCAGCAGGGACGTGGGGAGACAGTAATGGACGACGCGAGACTCATCACAGCATCACTCGCAGGGATCTATGATTCAGATCAGACTATTTGGGTTTCTCGAGACCCCAGAATAATGAGGCAATGAACACATGGCAAACGGAGTCAGAACATCATTGCTATTCCACTCGGTAAGAGAAATGTCTGATCTTCTAACAATTTTGTGAGACTGGAAGGATTTATTAGCATCATTATCTACAATCCAGACAACAACAATGCTGCGTGAACCACTGTCTACTTACACGATAGCCAAACGCTTGACGAAAAGCCTCCTGTAGTGCGTCGTCTGTTACGTTGCTGCTGTTGACGCCAACTATTATTAGGAGTTAGTGTATGGTTATCTATAGCGACGAATCTAGATTCCTTTTTGGCAAGCACAATGGCCATTTGATAGTTGGCTCTAATTCATTCCTGATATTGCTGCGAGAGACGTTGACAGTACAGCGCCATATGCAGTACACCCTGCAGCGACATTTATTACCTCTCACTTGTATCTTAAGGTTTGTAGGAAGCATATTATTTCAATGACCCTACAGAATGCCTTACAGCACGAGAACATTTGTATCGACACCTGCAACAACCTCATAGGCGACGAGTTCCAGAGAAATATTTCCAGAAAATGTGGACCGGTAAGCTGCAGGTTGCCAAAATGTGTATTGTTCTACGCCTAAATCGCATCTTGTACTCAATGAAGCAGCGGTCAGACAGACAAACACGCACCGTATGAACAAACTGTTAGTAATAAGCCGTACGTCTTTTGTGATATTGAGACTCCTGCACACCCGTAGTACTGCAGTTTTTGGTACACATTGGGAGCAAGTTGTGTTAGCCTATCTTCGTTCTACAGCGCGATCATCCAAACACGACATGATTCAGGTAACACCGGATTTGACGCTGATGGGTTAACATACAGAATGACTGGTGCCACGTCAGAGGAAAACGGAATATGAAGGTATCCTAGAAAGTGGAGGCAAGGTGACTTAGATTAGCAATTGTGGTCTAAACGTTAAATAGGAGACGCAGATATGTGGTGCCTGATGATATGATACGTAGTGCTCGTCTGTGCTTTGTTTCTTTCATTCAGAGCTCTCTAGATTCAAGAGAAAGAGTCGAAATTTAGATTGGTAAAACTACTTCCAGAATTAACTGTTAACAAAAATTAATAAAGCCAATTGAACATAACTTAGTTACAAGTCAGTTAGTTAGTTAAGTAGCAAATTCTATGGTATTTGGAAAAGAAAACGTATTGTCAACGAACAATAAATGATGATTATTTTTCATTTTTTCTATATATTTGATGACAATGCTATGGAAATCCTACGTCAGCGGTTCCAGCTAGTGAAAATAGTTTGATAACGGCCACTGTCTTGTCAAAATCAATAACTGATTTTTGAAATGCTTTCGTGATTGCTGTCGCGAGGAAGTCAAAGAAGAATTCTGCGTTCCATAGTTGTACACGATTTGTATCTCAAAAATATGGATTGTGTTACTATACAAACTTCATCAACATGATGAGAAAGTAAAAGAATATGTCTGTGTTCCATATGTTGCGCACAATTTGTATGTCAATAATGTGGACTGCATTAGTATATGAGCGTTAGTATATGACGGTCAGACCTATGGCTATGACCATTTACAGATTAAGAAGCACCTTGCAGAGTTAAATTTAAAGAACGTAATTATATTGGTCTTTTCATGTTCCTAGTGAAGTATACTTAGATTTTACGAAAATAGTGATCTTTTTTGAAGTGCTGCATTATTTACGACATAATTTTATAGAATTAAGGGGCTCATTCAGAAAAAAATTATTTCAGTTAGATCAAATATTTGTTCTGTTACAAGTCAGACAATTTATATTACCAGACAAATGACCAAAGATTTTTGTACATATGTACAGAAATCCCTTTCCAGCCGCTGACAGAGCCGTCGCTCAAGTTAATTTTTTTCTATAATTTTAAGTTTGGATTTTTCTATTAGTTTCAAACTGTAATGGATCACTGATGATTTACTTAGTCAGTGATATATAACCATCACTCATTTGATGTCAATTCGCGGATAAAAGCCATCTTTAGAGATCTCCATGCTACTGCAACTTTTCCAGTATGATGGTTTCCTCACATAATCAGATCGTCTGCCCGATGACTCGATATTTCTGCAATTCCTTTCAGAACTTTCAATTGATTCAGTGTGCTATTCTGCTGCTGTAGCCATCTTGTTCTTTGACCTTTTTAAAATTCAATATTTGTTCTGTAACTGGTGATAACTACAACGAATACCTTGTATACTACTGATATGAGACTGGCAGTCTTATCTATCTTATTCCTTCAGCAGTAGAATAATAAAAGAACTGTTCCAGTTTTAGAAAATTGTCTTCCTCCACAAAAACCTGAAAGCAAGTTGGTTTCTCTTTTTGTATTGATTTCCCTTCTGCATTACTTGTTTATATTGAAATACCGCCATCTCCACCCACCTATCTTTTTTAAATACCTCTATGGCTATATATAACTCTTCTCACGATATTTCAGTAATATCATTGATTGAATTATTAACTATCTGTGTTCCTGATTCTTAAGTTATATATAAATACCTTTAATAAATATTTGAACACGTGCACAACTTACTATCTGTTTTTAGTTACCAATATATCGGTATTTGCTATTTTAACTGATGAAATAATACGTCTACACAACATAAGTTATTGTTTTCCGTTCTTCCTACTCTTACTGTTTTCATTTGTTTCTCCTATCAAATTTCACTTTGCTTCCATTAAAATTTTCATTTCCATGATTTCTTCCTCACCTGCTGCAATCTTTGCTGTTTGTCGAAGCATCTTTGTCAAACATTTATCTGTGTTGTCTGTATCTTTGTAATCTACAGTTCCCAGGAAGCTGAATTCGTTGGATATTTAATGCAGTATACCTACCAGCTCTCAGATAAATTTTCGTTATAAACATATCTAACTTTCTACTTGATGAGTATCCTTTAGCCTTATACCTGCTTTTAATCTTTATCGTACATGACTATGATCACCTGAGATTTTTGTTTGTTTGTTTGTAAAACAACTTATCTGATGGGTAACATATTTAAGATGCCCTTTCTTGCGTCAAAATTCGTGGCAGGGAATACAAAGTTGTAGCATTAAAGTGGTAGATTATATTGTTTCTAACAGCATAATGTGCTAGGGCTATTTTACAGCATAACACTGGTGTTACTGGTACAACTAATATAACAAATGCTCTTCAGGTACTGCCACATTTCCAAGTGTCCTCTTTGTGAAATCTGGAGGAATACATCTCAAACTACATAAATCTAACTAATGTATAAAGTTTAACGTTATTTGGATATCAAATAATATTATATCTAAATTAATACGTTAAAAAATACTCCCAGTGAAAGGAAATCTGGCTAAACAATAAAATAAAGTCTCTTTATGCCGAAAAGCAAAGCCTCAATCACAATCTATATAAAACACAACCTAATCTCATGAAAGTTCTGAAAAATACTATCATTTTCTCCTAGTTTGTTAGTAAGGTTGAAAGTTGCACATACACATTGATAGAAAAAATGAAGAAAAGAACACATAAAAAAGATTGCATTTTTAAATTCAAAACCACCTTAAAAAGCAACAAATTACATCCAGTGTAACAATTCACATCATTTCTATCACAGACCTGTAAACCTCACTGACACTGCGTTTATACAAAACAAATAAAACAGTTCAAAGAAGGTGAGAAGTATAATGTCATTAAATATATAAAATAAAAAAAATTATAACCTCATAGATGGGTCAGAAAGCATTTTTACACAGGAAAACAGAAACGAAGCGAATAAAGTGAAAGTGGGCTAACAATGGAGGTATTAAGCAATGAAATCAAAAACATAGTGACAGAGAGGAAAAAAGACTGGGAACCTAATCAATAAAGACTAAATGAATGTGAAAAAACTCAATACGAAATTGCAGGAAAAAGGAAAAATAATGATTCTCATCTGTTAATAAGATACAAGAGAACGTCATAAAGAGTAAAATTGCAGAACTAAAATCACATTCAATTAACAGGTTCCGCACAAAATTGAGAAACACTGTGAAAGACGTTGAACATGCACTGGTAGACAACGAAGAAAGAAAAGTCCAATCCCAGCGCACTTTCCCTCTAATAGAAACCAAAGTTACATAAGAGAGATTTCCCAGTCACACCTCTTGTGAACCGTAGAAATGGTCCCACGTACCTACTTGCAGGACACATACTGAAACTAGTATCACAAAACCAAAAATTAGATGAGGCTATAGCTATAAGAAACATTACATGACTGATTCAATAAATAAAAGACATAAAGATGACATACAATCCATCCTACCCCTCATATGATGTAGAGAATGTTTATTTTTATATACCAATAACAGAAACTATAAAAATCATAGAAGAAAATCTTGAAAGACATAGCACACTTCCATATGAATACATCGAACAAACAATCAAGCTGCTAGTGCAAATAACGGAATAGAATTGTTTCCAATTCAATAATGAGTTCCGTTTTCAAAGTAAATATTTTCCAAGGGGATTCCTATAGTCTGCAGCCATAGCAAACATATTTATAAAACTTATTGAACAAGTCGTATTTAATAAAATAGTTTCAAATAGTTACAACAACATCCTGCGCTGGATTATATATATAGATGACACTCTGAGCGTGGCAGGTGAACCCAGAAGTAAAATTGACCTGTTACATGCAGATATAAATTCTATTCACAATAAGATAAATTTTAGAATATAAAATAATGTAAAACAGACTGTTAAATCCCTTGGAAATTAGCGTTAAGATTCAAAACAACCAATACATAATCGTACATACCAAAAATCCACAATAGGTAAAGTAATACACTAGGCATCAAATCACACAATCTCACACAAAACAAGCAGTACTTAGGTATATGCTCAGCAGACTAAACACAATACCACTAGATAAAGACATCTATCAAACAGAAATGTATACCATGTTGTAAATAAACACAACAATGTACGCAAAGAAAACTTAGAAAAAAAAAAAAAAACAGAAAAATCAAGAAACAGAAAACAGCAAACACTCAGCTATCAACAACACAAGGACAAATGGAACACAAGAACCAGAATGAGACTCATTGACAAAGAAAAGTAAAACAAAAGAAAATGCACAATGACATACAATCACAAATTCACACACACTGATTTTCTAATATTTCAGAATACAGAGTGTAAAAATAGCTCATAAAATCAGCAATAGTTTCAAAAAGCAATAGCAAAAATAGATCTGTATCAGAAAGCAGGAATCCACCAACTGAAATGCAATACTTGTGAAGGAAGGTGTATAGGCCAAATCAGGACATTTGACACCAGATACAAAGTTGATGTAAGAGCATGGAAGTACACAACATATCATTCAACTTTTTCTGTACACTTACAGCAATACAACATAAACTCACTACCTGAAGCACAGACGTGGAATCATAAGGATAAACAACAAAAAAGATGCCTCCTCACAAGAAAATTACCACATTCATAAATCTCTACAGAAAACAAACAACTCTAAAACGATCAAACTAAGTTAGCAAACTACATACTTTTCAAATTAATAGACTGTGCAGTATAATATAAATTCCATTCAAAGGTCAACAACACTCAAAAACCATACAGAAAGGTAACGAATATTCATAAAGACTGTTCTGAGTGTGGAACACTAGAAACTATTCTTATTGTGGAGGTTACCAAAGCAAAGTGATGCAAAAATGTACTGTGTAAGAAAAATCATGTTCAAGAAAGATACACATTTACGAAAAGTGAATGAGCAACAAACTTTTTTCGATTCAAACGCCGTTAACAATGAAGGAAAGAGCAGTGGGCTTAGAATATTTAAAAATAAGAAGCAAAACACCTTATGTAAGTTGTACAGGAATCTAATGAGGAGAAACTCTTTTTAATTTACGTATATCAAAATGCAGATTTATGTTATGTATACCACATTTCCAGAGAGTGAGTATATAAGTAAAAGCGAAACATGTCTGGTGAAAAATAATGTTTATTTATAGTAAGCTTAAGACTCAAAATCAATAATAATTGGAATATCTTTTATTTGATGCAGTTTAGCCAACATTATATTTTATTTTTATTTTCTACTTGCAGTCTACTCGTTTATTTGTTCTGGAAGAATGAGTTATAGATAAAAATGTTGGTTATTTTGATAAATTATGTTAATGTATTCTGTCATTTGTATTATCATACCAAAAGTTTCCTACAATAGAACATTTTTTAAAATTTTTATTCTACTTTCGTGTTAAAAGCTTCAACGACCATTTATTTATGAGTCTGCTGTTATTTATAAGTTTCTGTAAGTATTCATAGAGGGCTTTTACTCTCCCACCAGAATGAGAGGAAGTTTGTCCATAGGTTTGAACGTATACTGATAGATTTGCTTAAGGTTAATATAATTAATTTATTAATTATATTTTAATTGTAAATGATTGTGTTCTTTGAAAATTAATAATAAGTGAAGGGCCTAGATAAATAAGCTGGAGAAATGGAAATCGATTACGTTACAATCATTTATTTTCGGAAAATATGCTTGGGACACAGCAGCTGTTGAGCGCAGGTACCTTGACAAAACATTAGCACTATTAATACATTTCCATTCCTGTGATTAATACGATAATAGCAATAGTTTTAAAATATTAATTAAAGCTGTTACACAGGTCCAATATGTTGACGAAAATCTCTGAGGATCATTATCAGGATATTTAGTTATTGTTACTCACATGGAAGTGGAAGAGTGGCAAGTGGACTACGATAAGCGTGTTTGACTGCCTGTCTTTACCAGACGGTGTGTGTCGGACAGTTGATGTGAGACTTGTGGAGGTGAGTTATGGTTGGCAGCAATCTTGGGTGGCAGCTTTCACGCGGTTATGTTGCTGCTGGAGCTGCAGCAGTTCTCTGGCGTTAGTGACAGACACTCCCACTTTCTGTCACTCTGTCCAGAAAGTTTTGAGCGATCTCCGAGCTGTAGCGAAGCATCTTTCATCTAGGCTAGAATCGAAGTGTCTACTCTGAAGTTTGGCTGTGAAGTGTGTAATTTCCTCCCCTATTATCCTCTCGCTGAATAAAATTCTGGTTATCCACATAACGTGTACAATGGGGATTTTACAATGAAGTTGGGTTCTGTCCTGTCAGATTCAGGTATGGTCGACGAAAGATGTGTATGGTGTTTCCGTAAGCTTGACTACTATGATATCCTCAGTGTGAATACACAACAGTGTCTTTACCTCTTGTGGGAACACAGGAAATGCAGCGAGCAAATGACGTAAATCGACAGGTCCGCTACTTCGTAGTATGTAGTATGTAGTATTGGGTCGGACGGGAGGCGTGCCGGCCGGTGGGGCCATGCGGGTTTGGGCGCTTCAGTCTGGAACCGCGTGACCGCTACGGTCGCAGATTCGAATCCTGCCTCGGGCATGGATGTGTGTGATGTCCTTAGGTTAGTGAGGTTTAAGTAGTTCTAAGTTCTAGGGGCTGATGACCACAGACGAGAAGTCCCATAGTGCTCAGAGCCATTTGAACCATTTTTGAACGGGAGGCGTGCTCGGATAATGGAAGCTATTAAAGGGTAATGTGGGGAATCTGGGTTCGACTCCTAGTCCGGCACAAATTTTCAACTTTCGCCATTGAATTATTTCAATTGTGGCTGACGTCGGTTCCTCCCTCAAAATATGAAAGACTACCTATATTTTATTGGTCCCATCTCATTTGTACAAAACATCCGTTGCAACAGTTATTAATTTCCTTAAAGATTATCTGACATTAATATACCGATCGCCCTACACGCAATACAAATCATACTAGACACTAAACGCGCCTGACCAGTGGGTCTTGATACGAAGTGGAATCAATGTCCCAAACACGTATCCGCACAGTGATTTTTCTCTCGTACGTACCACCAGAAGACACGCGCTGCACACTGGTGGTTGTCCTATCAGGGCCATTGTGCAAATGACATACAGTCAGTAATGTACTCGGTGCCACGAAACCGAAATTTCACGGTAAATTCCTCTTCGCACCTGTCCAGCCGCTAGCGCCTGCAGATACCAACACCGGGCCTGGCAATGCACTGGCACGATGGCCGAGGTTATATGAAATCGGGGACTGTCTCAGGATATGCCCGGTTCAGAGCGAGTTGGAAGCACGGAGCTGAGTCGGGCACTTCATCGGAATGACAACGCCGTTGCCACTGTTAGAAAGCGGCTGACAATCCTGTGTGAGCTACCAGACGTCACACTTTGGCGCCACAGATTAGACTGTTCGCGGAAGTGGACAAGTCTATTGAGACAGTGCTGTGGACCGCTGTGGGTTGCGGTTGGCAGGCAATGGGTTTGGCGCCACCCCAGTTGACGCATCAAATGTGCTTGTCTCGGTTGTCAGCTTGAATACTAGAAAATACAGTAGGGGCCACGCGCAGACGAGCTGTGACGAGGCCCACGAGAAGACAGACCGCGGCGCGTACGTCACGAAGGTAGGCCTGGACTCGCTCGCTCGCTCAGCTCAGCAGACAAAATGCGTTTCTAAACCCGTTAACTCGCAGCTGGGCGTTTACTAACTAACGAGAATTTCATCTTCTACTGGAATCTGCTAGTCTTACTGGTTAACGGTACAACAACAAAATTTAATTTAAGATCAATACTCTATATAAATGGTATAACGGCCTGTTTATAGCATTTAGTCTCTTCCGCTTAACTTTCGTCATTTCATACAAGAAGTTGTGCCTTATGCAACTGATAATCATTTTGGCATGATTTTAATTTTATTGTACCCCAGTACAGCCGTAACAATTAGTAAGTATGCCTATAGACTTCCGATCATTGTAGGACTAATAACAGTAAGACTCCTTAATAGCGGTTTCCAGTAGAAGATGCAATTGTCGTTTGTTCGTACACACCTAGTTACGAGTTAACAGGCGCAGAAACGTAGTTTGTCTGCTAAGCGAGCACGCAAGCGCAGGCCTACCTTCGTGACGTACGCGCCGCGGCCTGTCTTTCTCGTAGGCCTCGAGCTGTGAGCTGTGACATCATCGTGAATCCTCTCGCCACGCCTCACTGCATTGATACAGCACACGGCGTACATATGAGTAATTTTGACTCAGACATAGGTATAAATGTAATCGAGGTTTTCAAAGTTTTAGTATATTTATTGTTATTATTATGCTTTACATTAGCTAGACTAGTTTTTATGTGGTTGGCGAAATGCTAGTGCAAAGACTCTTTCATCATCTCATAGGACCCTGACCGGTTTTTTACCTGTGAGAAGAGGCTCACACAGGCCTAGACCTCGTACACCTGTAGTATGGAGATATCCTCTATAATGTAATTTTAACTCCTTAGCTATATTAACACGTTTTCTTATTTTATTCTGAAATGTTACGTTACAACTTTTTTCATTTTCATCAAATTTTGTCTTTGTTCATTCTCAGTTTGCTTACTATCTTTGCATTTTTTCTCTTGTTGATAGCTTTGATTCTGATAACACTAGGTGTCCTTACGAAATACGTTGCAGCAAAGTCCTGACAAAAGATACTGTTTTATAAGATAGGCAACGTAAAGTCGCAGCCTTTGCAACATCTTCAGATGACCAGTTAGTGCACCATCCATTCATAACCAGTTGCTGACAGTCAGAAAAAGAGCCCTGAATCACTTTTATAACATGTTTCAATTTCAGTAACTTGGCAGTACATCGAGAGACACGATTTGTAAATCTCCATTATTTTCCCTACGGTCTTTTATTTGTGTTTTCATAATTTTTAATTGTTGGTGTAGGCAAATATTTTCGCATTCACAGTTAAAAGTTTTCTCTAGTAGTAATTTCTTCATTATTGGTAACATATTTACCTGTAAAATATCTTCTGTTTCTTTACGGTAGCTTCGTTTCTGTGCCCGAATATTTCTCTCATTATTAGTCTCATTACTTCGCCCTGAATCAGGATGGGAGGATGGCAGACTTAGAGTTGCGATAGCATGTCTTGAACTTGCGTTTCGAAGGAATATTCAATAGTTCACTTTTCAGATTCCTTTCCCTATCAGAAGCAGTAAAACTTATTGACCAAACACAATCATTTTAAAGTGAAAATTAATCTGCATGTTTACAAGCATGTATCCATTTTCGTTTCGTTCAACTGTTTTTAGGAAATATATAAAACTCAATTTCTAACTTATTTATTTGTCGGCTGCGGTTAGTACAACGGGCGACCGCGCAGCATACCATTATTTTTCAGTTAAACATATAGTTAAAAAATCCCTCAAGATACTGGTAATTACGGCGCAGCTCTGTACTCAGTCTCAAGCTGCTAATAAAAATTCATACTGCTTTAAACAACCTTATTATCACTCGTAAACACAATTACCACTCATTACGTTATGGCAGCTGCGGGACACTGTACGCTAGTTGGGTTCACTCTGACGTCAGTGGCACGGCTTGCTCTTGCTCGTAAACTTCGTGATCCCTACTGTACATTCCAGTATGCGTGGCCGTGGTCGTCTACTGAGGGTTTTGCAGCGCAGCAAGTCCGCTGCCGGGCACCAAGGAAAACTGATCTTAAGGAAGCTGAGTGCACTGGAGCCGAGAACAACGTGGAAGCAGCAGCAGTGGACTGCAAAAGTTAGTACTGGGCGTGGCCGACTGTAACTTGGACATGGTCGAGCTGTGTGGTACCAAACAGAGTCTCCCTTCCAGCGTCCAAAAGAAGACGGCAGCGCATAGAAAGGACGGACGGTGGAGAGTTTCGGTAACAGCAATACAGTGCAGAGAATAATACGTGTGTGCTTTTGCGTGTGGCTTAGCTGCAGTAGGCGGACATTAGTAGTAGTCAGGAGTACTACCGACCAAAGTACAGTGTGGTGGTATGCGTCGGGATTGGTGAAATCGATCTGGGTTTGTTTATTATTGTGAAGAATCCCAGTGAGGCCGTGAGGCATATGACTATGCCATAAGAGTTCGTAAGTGTATTTGCATGGCTTGGTCGTGGTGCTGTCTGAATGTACCATTATTGTCTTGAATTTGTAAACTTGGTGAAGTCTTTGTGAGTTTATTGTGTCCTATTTGCTTATTGAAGCATTTTCTTTGTAGATTCTACAGTAGGTTCTAGATATGTGTAAACTGTCTTTCCTGTTAGGGACACAGTGTAGAAATTGGTAGTAATGGACTGTACATCATTATAATGAGTCATTCATCTTCTTGCTACTTATAATACCCTCTTGTAAAATAATATCCAGACAGACTTAATATTGCTCTATCTGTCTCAGGATTATTGTTGCCCACTTTGGAGATCAAATTGTTTTATTACAGTTTGGTGAAATTTGTATGTCACTTGTTGACTGAAATTAATTACTGTAAGAGACTGAGTGCAAGATTTGCTACATTTGTATCCGTAGCCGGCCGTGGTGGTCTCGCGGTTAAGGCGCTCAGTCCGGAACCGCGCGTCTGCTACGGTCGCAGGTTCGAATCCTGCCTCGGGCATGGGTGTGTGTGATGTCCTTAGGTTAGTTAGGTTTAAGTAGTTCTAAGTTCTGGGGGACTGATGACCACAGCAGTTAAGTCCCATAGTGCTCAGAGCCATTTGAACCATTTTTGTATCCGTATTGCTATTGTAAACGCTTGTTTAAAAATGTATATATATATAAAATAAAATTTCAAAATAGCTTCTTTAATAATACAAAGTTTACTTAAAAGATCATTCTCGCACACACGCCAACCCCCCTTTCCCCAGGCACAGTCCACCCCCACTCAAATCCCGTGCCACAACTTTCGAAGTTACACCTAAGTATTTAGCAAACTGATCGAAATTCCAAATATATACACACATCATTAAACCTCCTGAAGATAGACGTTGGCTGTGGATCTTGTATCACAGACACAGTCCCTTTTACTGTTCAGAGATGTCACTAAACCTGCCCAAAGATGTAAACAGCGTCTATTAGATGGAAGGGGTCCGACAGCCGATCAGTTCCGGCCGTTTCACCAGGAACAAGGTACACGGTTCGTGTTGTTTGTAGTTCAACCTTGCCTAGACGGTCATTACCGAAGTTCGATCGCGTCCGCATGTTTACTTTGTGCGAGGAAAGGCTCTCAACAAGGGAAGTGTCCAGGCGTCTCGGAGTGAACCAAAGCGACGTTGTTCGGACATGGAGGAAATACAGAGAGACAGGAACTGTCAATGACATGCGTCGCTCAAGCCGCCCAGGGGCTACTACTGCAGTGGATGACCGCTACCTACGGATAATGGCTCGGACGAACCCTGACAGCAACGACATCATGTTCAGTAATGCTTTTGTGCAGCCACAGGACGTCGTGTTACGACTCAAACTATGAGCAATAGGCTGCATGATAAGCCATTTCATTCCCGACGTCCATGGAGAGATCCATCTTTGCAACCATGACACCATGCAGCGTGGTACAGATGGGCCCAACAACATGCCGAATGGACCGCTCAGGATTAGCATCACGTTCTCTTCACCGATTAGTGTCGCATATGCCTTCAATCAGACAATCGTAGGAGACGTGTTTGGAGGCAACCTGGTCAGGATGAACGCCTTAGACAGACTGTACAGCGAATGCAGCAAGGTGGAGGTTCCCTACTGTTTAGAGATGGCATTATGGGGGGCTACTGTACGCCGCTGGTGGTCATGGAAGGCGCCGTAACGGCTGTACAATACGTGAATGCTATCCTCCGACCGATATGCAGCTATATCGGTAGCATATTGATGAGTCATTCGTCTTCATGGACGACAATTCGCACCCCCATCGTGCACATATTGTGAATGACTTCCTTCAGGATAACATCTCTCGACTAGAGTGGCGAGCGTGTTCCCCAGACACAAACCCTACTGAACTTGCCTGGGATGGATTGAAAAGGACTGTTTATTGCCGTCGTGACCCACCAACCATTCTGAGGGATCTACGCCGATTCGCCGCTGAGGAGTGGGACAATCTGAACCAACAGTGCCTTGCTGAACTTGTGGATAATATACCACGACAAATACAGGCATGCATCAATGCAAGAGGACGTGACACTGGGTACTAGAGGTACCGGTGTGGACAGCAGTCTGGACCACCACCTCCGAAGATCTCGCTGTATAGGGGTACAACATGCAGTGTGTTGTTTTCATGAGAAATAAAAAGGGCGGAAATGATGTTTATGTTGATATCTATTCCAATTTTCTGTACAGGTTCCGGAACTCTCGGAAACGAGGTGATGCAAAACATTTTTTTGAAATGAGAACGAAGTTTTTCGCGGCGGCACTTATGTATAAAATATTCTCGGTATTCTTGCCGCGTCAGTTTTAGATAAAATCTCGAGCTTTCGACGATTACCTCCATCGTCATCGTCAGGAGCTGACTGTCTCCACTGCTGCTATGGTAGCCTCTATATAGCCCGAAGCCGACCAATCAGAAGCCGTCTTCGGGCTATATAGAGGCTACCATAGCAGCAGTGGAGACAGTCAGCTCCTGACGATGACGATGGAGGTAATCGTCGAAAGCTCGAGATTTTATCTAGAACTGACGCGGCAAGAATACCGAGAATATTTTATACATTTTTTTGAAATGTTGAAAGGGTACAGTACCGCCCGACATTGAAAATAGGTACAACATACTTCATTATTTTTGTCAGAACAACACTTTGTTTTCTAATAATAACTCAATTTCAATTAATACAGTGAAGCCGGATACCAGTGTGGGAAAGAATGACAATTTATTTCTTTAATTGATCACATGTGCACTCCCACAAAATAAATCCCTACATCCAGTTTGGTGAGATCTGCGAAATGAATGAATGTATGGTCGTCTGCTAACCGCAGATAGTGAATGTGAATATATGATCATCTTTGAGACGATCCTTTGGCCACCTTTGGTGGGACCAAAGAGATGAAATTTACCAGAGCTTTGAGCGCCTGAAATGTGGCTGACCAATACAGTAGCAAGGTGCTCCCCCACTTCAGCAGAGGTGCGAGCTGACCTGAAGAACGGCCATGTTTCAGCACTCTGCCGCTGGATTTTGTGCTGTTAAGACCTGTCTTAGTTGTGCTCCGTAAAGACAAAAGAGTGGAGACATGGTATGTATGTGGAATATTTAAGAGTAGTTTGAAATAATAATTTCTCTATTTCAGGAACTTTTGTGGGGAGAATTAAATGTCAGGCAGGTAATATTAATGAGATCGTAGTAATCTTCGGAAGTGACCAACGGTCACAATGAAACCACGTGTAGCAATAAGTTGAAATACTTCCGTGTGCTTAAGTTAAGCTGAATTACTAGCGTGTGTACTATAAGTTGAAATATTTAAGAAATAGCGTGTGCAGGACTTGAAATTAGAGGCGAGTACTTCCACGTGGTGAGTACTGTGTGAGTCTCAATCTGTGTATGAGATACAGGATAAAGAGAAGTACTCGTCCATGGTATCAGTTGAGGACTCATGTGTGCGATGAATATGTTCTTAATATTACTCGTCAAGATATGTTTCCATGTGACGCTTGATTCAAACCATAACAGTCTGAGAGAGAAACAAGGTGAGTCAGCCGTCTATCCAGCAACGCCACTTGGCTTGCATTGCACAGGAAGACGTGCATATATCTCCAGAGTTCATAGTAGGAAAGTAGAATTACGAAGTGGGGCAGTGTCGTGTGAAACTGGGATAAATATTAATTGAAGTGGGAAAGCGGAAAGTGATAATGTTGTGACTATTCCCTGTCTTGTATTTCATGTTGCAGTGTGGTGTATGTCATGTAATTTAAGTATGTGTGGTTTGCATGGGAGAGTAGCAAGGTAGTTTTGAAACGTCCCCTTTCAACAATTATACATTACTGTGCTTAAACTGACACACAATATTTTTTAGCGCAACGCAATGTGACTTTCAGAAATCCCTACAAATGAATGGCCCTGACTAACATTAACCTATACCTTTCACAAATCACTTACCTCACAAAAATCTTTGTTACTCGAACTACTGCAATACAGCGAGCGCCACTACTGCCAGCTAAATAAAAGATTCAAACTACGGAAGGCACTAACTACTGATAGGCATAGTTAGCAATTGAAAGATGTTAATAGAGAACAAACAATGTATTTACCTTAACATCATAATATATATAGTAGTTCATGACATCCAGTTTTACAAATTTCAAAACTCCGCCATCTCTCTCTCCATATCCACCACTGCTGGCGGCTCACCTCCAACTGCGCAACGCTACGCGCTGTTCACATCCAGCTGCCGCTGCCCAACACTACAATGGCAGACAACAATGCAAACTAGCCACAGACTGCACACAGCACAGCCAGCGATTTTCATACAGAAGGCTATTTAACGTTGCCAATAAGAAAACATAAACAGCCTACTTACATAGCCCCCATGCTCCCCACAAAAAATTTTACAAATTGTTTTGGGCTGTGGCCAATAATGATTTGATAAAATTTTTCATAATTACAATAACAAAGATATCAAATGCACACACTTATTGATACAATGTTGGTCAAAAGCTAAAATTTTCTCACGGTCCATAAAGACAGTCCAGATTGTTCATTACAGTAAAATTGCAGTGCTTTTCTCAAAGTCTGAGCAGTAAAAGAAAATGCACACGGAAGTAGTGGATTTCCATGCAGTCTTGAAGAAGTAGTGTTGTCCTTCCAACGGAAAGACAGTGCTGACTCTTGACATGCAGACAGGTAATGGGTCACAACAGAGCATACCCACAGCAGAGTCATTCGACGTTTTGAAGAATATTGGTAGGTAGGTCATCACAGAGTAGACCCACTATAGTCTTGGTAGAGAGTATGGTATAGGTGGGCCACCAGAGGTGCAGACCCACTGCAGTCCTTGTAGAAATAATGGTACTGGTGAGTCAGCAAAGGTGTAGACCCACTGTAGTCCTTGTAGAAATAATGGTATTGGTGGGTCATCAAAGGTGTAGACCCACTGTAGTCCTTGTAGAGACGGCCAGCAGCCATCTGTTGCGACTGTGCAGGTGCACAATCACCATCGAAGTGTCTTGCGGAGAATATAGCAAGTCCATAAACCACCACTTGTGCACGCACAAAGTTTTTGGAATTGTCCTTAGAACCAGCAATGCTGTTATCCAGTCCCTTGCTGAATTATTAACACACGTGCAAACACTATCAGTCCCTACTTCTCACATATTGTCCATATACTATGACCAACAGAAACGTGTGTAGTGAAATGTAACTTACAAGTTACATAATTTGATGAACTGCTGTCAATTACAATTTTATAACTTAAGAATACAATAACAAAGGTACAAAATACATCATTAAAGAACATAACAATACAGATAACATTTATAGTACAGGCTTTACAAAACAATAGAAATAAACATATACATCACTGTTACAGGAATTATAAGTACCTACATAAAAGATCAGAATAACTTTTGAAACATCAACTTCACACATGAGCATTAAAACAAAACAGAATAAATAATGTCTAAACATCTTTACAAAGTACATAACAGATTATTAATGCAAATTATATTTGAGGATAACAGTATTCCTCATCATAGTTCATGTAGCTGAGTATTAGAAAAATTCTACAACATAAGTCTTATCAGATAAACATATAAAGACAGAAAGAACATAAATACACAAGGGTACCCAAACACATAGTGGGATTACACAAAAGAAAAGGACAGGGTTCGTTTTCAGTGTAACATTTGGTGCTGCAGTCCAACCCATTTACCTTAACATCATAATATATATAGTAGTTCATGACATCCAGTTTTACAAATTTCAAAACTCCGCCATCTCTCTCCCCACATCCACCACTGCTGGCGGCTCACCTCCAACTGCGCAACGCTACGCGCTGTTCACATCCAGCTGCCGCTGCCCAACACTACAATGGCAGACAACAATGCAAACTAGCCACAGACTGCACACAGCACAGCCAGCGATTTTCATACAGAACGGTATGTAACGTTGCCAATAAGAAAACATAAACAGCCTACTTACATTTTCAGAGGTAATGGGTATGCATGTTCCTTTTGTACCGCTCGGTCTGGAGGAAAGTTTCGTGATGATGGTTGTGAGAGTCGAAGTGTGAGATATAGCAAAAGATCCACCATCCCATCCAGAAAGTGCACTGTAGCGTTAAATAATTACGAGACCATAAGATAGAGATTCACCAATGTAAAGCCATGCCCACTGGGCGGAATTTCTCACGCGCTATTGTTGTAGGATATGGAATTTGTGTGTTTAGGTTATAGAATTTATCGGAATAAATAAGATAGTGGAAAGAAAAAGATTGGTGGCCTTTTCCTTCGAATTGTATGTTGTCATGATACCCAGAATTTATAATGTGTGCGCCACTCATACCTGTATACAGTGCGATGGCCACGTGCTGATAAAAGCCGTTAAATAAAAAAAAGGAAAGAAAATGTGGTACTGCCAGCGCGTAGTGAACAGTTAGAGTTCTGTAAATTACTGATAGTCAGATGTGCGTTTCCGTTGCGTATTATTCATATAGGAGGATAATTTGTAACTTTATTGTGAGTACGAGAGTTCATGTTACTCGATAAATAAGAATGAATCCACTCGCTTGGCAGACCACTCATCTTGCAGGCCTGACTGCTTGATGCCACAGTATGAGCAAGGCATGTGGGTGCCTCTCAATGTGTACAGACAATATGCAATGAACTGTCGTAATCTTGCTGCATATGAGATAAGTAGAGTATACAGGGTGTTCCAGAAATGTTCCAACCACCTTCGCAGGATTGTAAAGGGTGTCTCGATGAATAAATGGAGGATAGGTTCAAATGGTTCAAATGGCTCTGAGCACAATGGGACTTAACATCTGTGGTCATCAGTCCCCTAGAACGTAGACCTACTGAAACCTATCTAACCTACGGACATCACACACATCCATGCCCGAGGCAGGATTCGAACCTGCGACATTGTAGAGCATCGACGTTACATGAACCGGTGCCTGCTACTAGGCCATCACTTCAGCAGCAAACGTGACTTCGTACATTGACGGATAGTAGGCGGAATGTTTCACAATGTTGTTTGTTATTCAGCGATCGGGACTGATTACCACGGTTGCCAGAAATGAAGATGAAGCTAGCTGCTGTGTAGACACACTTTCTCTCCTACGAAAGCTATGCTCTGTTGCCGTGGTGGATGACAGCTTTGAACATGGGTTTCCATCTGCAGTCCATTTTTCTCCTGTACATAAAAAACAATGGAGGTTTTAGACGGTTCCGGCAAAAAAATAAACTGCGGATAGAAACCTGAGTCCAAAACCATCATCCACCAATGCAACAGAGCATATCTTTCGTAGGAGAGAAGGTGTGTCTACGCGGCAGCTAGCTCCGTCTTCACCACTGGCGATCGTGGCAATCAGTCACGATCTCTCAATAACAAAGAATGTTGCGAGACGTTCTGCCTATAGCCTGACAGCGTAAAAAGTTACGTCTGCTGCCGAAGGAGTCGCCTGGTGCCAGGTGCAGACACCTGTAACTTTGACGCTTTGTAATGTCGTTGGATGATGTTTCCGTACACTGGTTCCTACCAGCGATTTGTTGCTCAAGAACCCCTCTACGACCCCTCGAAGTTCGTCGCAACATTTCTGGGACATGCAGTGTATCTCACAAATGTAACCCTACGGCTGCCTCTTCCCTAGCGTGCTGTAAAGGTATCTATGTACATCTTTATGGGTCTGATTAGCCCGCCCATGTTTTTCTTCCCGCCAGTGGAATTATGCACATCGGAATCTTTCCAGTAACTTTCATAAGTGTTTTGCACGGCACTCTTTCCCCAGGCCAGACAAAGCACACACACTTGTCAACAGTCTTCTTGGAATGGATTCTTTCATTACAGCAAGTTCCGTTTTCCCCAGTACCTGCAAATACCTCGAGCCCTATATGGGTGTATTTTTGTCAGCTCTGTCTTCAAAAAGCGCCTTTAAATCTGCAGACGTTTGCTTTCACTCAAGCCCAACAATACACGCTGCTTCTGTGTCCTGTCGGTCCCTATCCGGCCATACAATGGAGGCTGATGGAGGCTTCCTTTGGCGCCTTTCTCAGCCTCTGGGAGCTTATAGCGGTTTGGGCGCCAAGCTACAATACCCTGGCTCTTCCTTGCGTCTCGGCAGCAGGCGTCCTGTCTCCTCCCATCCATTGGTGTTCGCTCCGTTTCTTGCCTTACCGTTGTTTTAAAAATGATTTCCATGGAAAATATTTTGTTAATTTTGAAAAAAATCTTATTACTCCGTCTAAGGTTTTTTCAGCATAATTTTTTTTTTAATTTTCTTCATGATGGTAGCATTGCCTTCTCTATCCTTGTGCAATAAAAATAGTCCTGGATTTCATTAAATGCACTTGGTACACACTCTTTTCGAAGTACTTCTTATCAGCCTGATACAGAGCGGACAGAATAAAAGTGGTATGGGAAACATTTACTGTAAGACTGACCTGGGACTGATTGTTGTTAATGACCATCACAGAGTATGCTGGAAATGGATAGCGATGGCAAGATACAGTGCAGTTCTCGATTAACCGAACTGTGAGCCTCTCGTAGCAGCTGTGCCTGGGTGATACCGGCAGCAGCGTTTTTAACGCTACGCGGTAGCTCTTCCAGTGCTGTGAAGGTTATTTGAGTCCACCTGATCTCTTCAATTTGCCACACAGGCAAAAATCACTGGGAGAGATATGAGGCGATCGAGGTGGCCAGCAGATTGAAATGTCTCTGCTGCTGTCTTCTCCTCACCGAAAACCTCATGCACTCATTGTGAGGTGGTTGCTGGGTCTTGCTGAAAATATCAAGGGAGTCGTTCATCTTCTGTGAGTTGATCCACATATGGATTAAACACTTCCTGGATATAACGTTTAGTACCGACACTTTGATGAAAAAATCGTTTTACAGTGAGGACCCACGGCACTGCGCACCGCACACCAATTTTGAGATTACACAACAGCTCTTCAAAGTTGTGATGCGGATTCTGTGATGCATAATGGTCCATATTCTGTGACCTCACCTATTCTGACAAGCTGAAACAGACTTCACTTGAAGAATTGAAAAACTGAGGATGAGGATCCAAAAGTTCTGGATCCACCCCACTCAGCAACCACCAGCAGAACAACAGGCGAATGTTCGTCTCAACGCTTTAACTCACGGACAACAGTAAATTTGTAAGGATGCAGGTCCAGCTGCTTTTTATGATTTCCTACCTCAATCGGTAAACCGGAACCCTAATATGATTACTTTCTTGGCTTTAGACGTATCAGGTAGAAATTTACGCCGCATACTGCGCTATACTGACCCTTAGCGATGTGAAAAATTGAAACTTCTAAGTCCATGCAATCAAAAGAAACGGACATTTATGTCACATATTTTGATGGAAACTCACTCATCAAACCTATAGCGTACTTCCTGTTGACCTAGATCATGAAATTTGGCAAGAAGCAAGGTTTCACTGCATAACGTAAGAAAAAAATACGAAAATAAACTATAACCACACCACATCAAAAAAGAATTTGTGTCGTTTGCTATCTGACTATCTGTCCATCGATCTGTTAAGGCCCCTTTTACCCAGCATCGACTAGACGTAGCAAGTTGAAATTTACGTCACATACTAAGGTCCATTGCTCCTTGGTGGTGTACAACACTTGTACTTCTAAGTCATTGCAATTAAAAGATATGGCCATTCACGTAACATATTTTGATATGAGAAACTCACTTCTTAAAACCTGTAGGGTGCTTCCCGTTGGTCTTGAACGATGAAATTTGGCAAGCAGTAAGCTTTCGTTTGAAATTCCGAAAGTTACTAATTTGTTATTGTCTCACACGAAACAATTTTTTGTTTTGTTTTTTGTAATCTAACTGTCCGTACGTCTGCAAAGACCCCTTTTTCTCAGGAACGGGTACAAATATGTCGTTGAAATGTATGTCACATACTAATATTTCGGTCCCTTTGCGGTGTAAACCATTTAGGAATCTACGTCAATGCAGTCAATAGATACGGCCATTTATGTCACATATTTTGATACTTTGCCACTATCGATATCGATAACAGGCAAAAGTGGTCGAAATTGTCGTTTCCCGGGAAGAATGACCTATATATATATATACTGTACATAATTAAGTTTGTACGGAACCCTCGGTGCGTGAATCTTACGTGCACTTACCCGGGTCTACATCTACATGGATACTCTGCAAATCACACTTAAGTGCCTGGCAGAGGGTTCATCGAACCACTTTCATGTTCTCTATTATTCCCATCTCGTATAGCGCGTGGAAAGAACGAACACCTATATCTATCCCTACGAGCTCTGATTTCCCTTATTTTATCTTTGTGATCGTTCCTCCCTATGTAAGTCGATGTCAACAAAATATTTTCGCATTCGGAGGAGAAAGTTGGTGATTGGAATTCCGTGAGAAGATTCCGTCGCAACGAAAATTGCATTTCTCTTAATGATGTCCAGCCCAGACATTCTCTCCCATATTTCGCGATAATGTTCGAAACGATGATCTTTTAGTTCCCAATTGCACAGACAAACGGCCTGGAGATTTCCTCGGGCATGGTTTTAGGCTTTACTTCAGTCTTTTCGAATAGTTACAGTTTTTATGCGGTACAGAGCCCGCTTCGCGCTATTTGGCCACTACGTTTTACATTACAGAGCTTGCTCGTGGTTCTGCCGAAACACTTCCAGTCTTTAACTCTTGTACAAACGGTGCGGCACACTTTCCCACGAATTCTGCTTTGCTCAACACTAGACAATGAACACGCGCTGTTTAATCGTGGCCACCATTTTGCGTTGCATTCAACTGGTCACTAAACACGTCCGCTCCTCTCACTCACTGATGCGCGTTGACACAGGGCAGATCATGCGGGAGATAGGCAGGCACAGAAATTATTAAAATGATAGTAACCGACCGGTGTGTGAAAATAACGGTTTCTAGCATTTTCTGTGGTAGGCGGTTCTCCAGTACATTAACAAGGGTCAATTCCTAGTCAGTCTTACAAATATTTTGTGAGCCACATTCATTTTGCCCAGCCTGTATATCTCGTTTTACCTTATTTCATATCTCTTCCTTCTGTATTAATTCTGCTCATAAACTAAGTATTTGAAAGCAACTGAGTGTTTTCCACATGGCAACAGGATTTCTAACACATCTAGCCGTGGTACAATAAATTGAAAAGCCGCTATAAGGTTGGCGATTTACGCGAAGAATGATCGTAAAGTCGGTCGACAACAATGTCATTGACTAGTCAGTTAATCATTATATATATATATATATATATATATATATATATATATATATATATATATATATGTGTGTGTGTGTGTGTGTGTGTGTGTGTGTGTGTGCGAGAGAGAGAGAGAGAGAGCGAGAGAAAGACAGGGGGGGGGGGAGATGAGGGAGAGAGGAAAGGAAGAGTGAGGGGGAGGGGTGGAGGAAGAGAAGAAGGGAGAGATGGAGGGAAGGAGAGGATATTTGAGCAGATGTCTTTCGGTCAACAGTAATATTGCACGCTACTCACAAAGCTCATTTACGTCCAGTAACAGCGTCCTTTATAAGTGATGAGTTGGGACAGAAAATTATGCGCTAAACCATTGATGCACAGAAATGAGTAAAATACATTAATTTCATTTTTTCTTCACACTATCAGTTACGTGAAAAGAGCAACAAAAGCTGAGTTTAACTGTCTGCCAATTTCTTCTTGTCAAAAGTTTTTACGATTTGTGCGGTCGCAAATTCGACACTTTTCGCTCTCTTCACTGACTATAGTTCATGCACGACATGTACACTTATTATTCAGTTTCCTGCGAATATCATTTTTTTTCTCATGAGATTAAGGAGGACTACTTTGCAATTCTTTGAAAATTATTGGGTGGTCTCTTGTGTTGCTGTGTCTGTAACAGGAATACTTGATTTCTCTCCTGTCGTTAATATTTCCTATCGTTTCTGCATTGTTGATGTTATTTAGCACCATTTACAGGTTGATTTATTTGGTGATTAAACTCATAAATGCCAGTTTCCGTTGACTGACACTTCTGGAGATACAACTTTGAGGTTCACAGAAAATTGTTTCCACTTGAAACTACATTACCTTGCACGTTAATTTGTGGAAAATCAGCAAAGAAATTTCACTATAATTATTCCTACGCTTTCTGTAACGCTTCTTATAAAGAAGAATAGCAATGAATTATTTTTACTTGTTTGGAAGAAATATAGTTCATATTCTGGAATCAGTCTTGGTGATCTCAAGTTATTTTCTCTAGTGTCAAGCATAATTAACACTGTAGGTGCCTTACCACCTCCAACCCATATGACGCAATGTAAACCGAGTATACGTTGACCGATTTTCTGATACAAATGTGATTATCATGACTGTTTTTTTACTTCTGTGATACTTATGCTAGGAAACATAGCGGCCTGTAGGAAAGGATTATATACGAATTAGTACTATACATCTTCTGAAATGCAGAGGAAGCAATGGGAAAAAATGTAGGTGGTCAGTCTTAGCATGGATTTCGGGTTACATTGAACGTCCTGTATTTCCACCGCAGCAATCAGCTACCATTTCATTTGTGGCCAATATTTCAAAAACACAATGAAACTTTCACCACCCAGAAATAAAAACATTGATGTAAAGTTTCCTTAAATGCTTTATTAATCCTTTTAAAGGAAAAAAATACATCACATGGTACCTAAATCAAACAGTGTAATCCATCACCAAAAATATAAATATAATGAAACATAGCAAGATGGAGCACCACACATATAGCTCAAAATTTATCAGAGCAAGTTACTTCTGTTTCATCCATCTTAGACCTAAACCCGCGTTTCAAAACATCCATTACCGTTACAATTAAAGGTTACCTGTTCTCCATTTATCGAGACAATATCTGGCACTTATGGCCAAACAGACTTTATTCCTTCTTTTCGGAGACAATTGACGTTATACGTTGCATCTGAATCATTGCCTGAACCACATAAGCTTGCAATTTGAGCAATATGTGACTGATATTCCATTTTCTTATTTGCAGGCACATTAACAATTGCAAATGAGCTCTCATTGCTATACTGATGGTTAATGTTTGTATTCCTTTGTTCTACACAATGACTGGAATCAACACTGTTTAATAAATTGTGTATTTGTGACCCAGAGTCACAATGACCAATGATCAAGGTAACCCTGAGCAGAGAAGATCATGCACATGACCTCGGAAAGCGTAATATAGTGGCAGATAGATACATGTGAACAAAAAACTAGTCACTGGTCTGTTTTCATAATTAATCGAGTAACATACATAATATAGTTGAAACCACCAACGACTCTGCAGTTAAATGATATCGGTGAATTTTGCACAATGCGATTTTAACAGACAATTATAAGTCTCAACAGGTTGACCAACTGTTGCACAAGAAAATCGGCAATACGTGGCGTCATTTAGCGTATATTGATGGAACGTTACTACGAAACAGTGTGTACTAAACACTCTAATGATAGCGAGCGGAGAGCAGTAAAACTTTTGTGCAGGTAACCACAGCGGTCAAAGTATAGCCGGTTTACGATAGTCTTATCGTGAGATGTTCGAGGAGTATGTTACATCAAGCTCGCCCACTAAATTTTGTGAATGGATCCCTTCTCAAACAAACATGTTAAGCTACACTTCTCATGAAGTTAAGCAACGCACTTTGATTTACTTCCTGTTTTCCTTGTTACTTGCGACAGGTATTCGTTTCCTCTTATCACTGCTTAGACAGCCATGAGTGATAAGAGTGCTTTATTGCAAATGAGTCAATCATATGTTATCAGGACTTGTTATCTATTTAGTCCTCTACACTTCAGTTTTTTCTTAAGGACAAATAAGTCTTATTTTATGAACTTCTGTATTTGAAAATGTTATTTTGAGTTGAACTGTGGACTACTTCAAATAAATATGAAGACTGTGAAAGTAAGCATGTGCACATCCTGTTTCACTTGCAGTAAAAATGATTGACAAAACATTGCAACGTGCATTTGTGATGTCTCCTTTTACACTAGTCATTTTTCACAAGTTTTGTCTATGCTAATTTGTAAGTAAGCACCTAAGAGGAAGCACTGCACTACAACTGTGGATGTTCCCGTTCGTAAAATTCGAGTCACAGTCTCCCCAGAGGTGAACATCTGGCGTTGCAGCTTTAAGACAGGATAAGGTGGTAGGGATCCTAGTCAACGTTTGCTAGCAAGGTGGTGCACCGTATCCCAGCATCTTCAAGCAGACACCAAACGTGTTCTTATTTACAATTCAAAGTTAGTATAAAATGAGAACAGAAATGAACAGAGGATATCGGGCCCATTGACTCAGCTGTTTTGTGTCACAGTTTATTCGGTTAGTGGAACAAAGGAATATATCCAAAGTCTGCAGTGTGTTGTCGAGGATGCAAGATGAAATCATTATGATTTTCCAAATAGTTCAGTTAGCGTTCGGGTGTAGGAGAAGCCGTCTGTCCTTGGTGGTCTCTTACGCTTGAGCCTAGAATGTTAAAAGCGCTTCTAGTTAACGTTCTTTTTTTTAATTTTGAATGAACTGTAGATTTTGAACATATTTTGTAAATATTCGATGTTACAGTGACAGTTTATTGTATATAAGGAAATTCACCAAACAAAGTGGAAGTTTTCCTCAACTTTTCGACTTTACGTGAAGAATGCAACCTATAATGTAATCGGAGTCTTCCCCCACTTCTTGGTAAAATAATTTGACATTTAAGGGTGGAAAACAAACTGATTGCTGTTTTGTTCACTAATATTTGTCACCTACATGCCGGTTTTTGGTTTACTGGCCATTATCAGATAACAAATAACAAGGTTCCACAAAAAATACTAGTGTGCAAGAAAGCATACCTAGAAAACAAAATACATAACCAATCCACAGACTCTTTGATCATGGCATCAGGCAGAAGATGTCAAGTTCGGTGTTTATCACTGGTACTGTTATTCAAATACGCAATAATAATTAGTACGCTTTACTTACGATAATGTGGTACAACTCTATAGGGAAATACGTAGAGACAGGTTAAATTACAATGCAAATAGTCGAATGTTCGAGTAGAGTTCGGCAGTGCAGTATTTTCTTGCACATTTTGCTCACTTCAGGAGACGGAAAGCTTGATAACTATGTTGATATTCCTTACAGTTGTATTTATTGGAAATTAAACTATTTCAGTAAGTACAGAGTCCTCTTCTAAAGACCTGCGGTTAGTGTGTAGAAATTTGTCACGACTCAAACATTTAAAAGTACTGTGTTTATATTTCCATGCATGGAACGTGCTTCATCCGAATGCAGATAACTCTACATGAAATGAAAATTTAGGAAACACACGCGTGTAGAAATTACTTACAAACTTTAGTTATCTTCAACATTTATATCGACCAAAAATTGTGCATTTGCCTAGTACTCGAATCCGGGTAACTTCTTTTCACTGGCAGTGCGCTACAGCTGAGTTTTACTTTTCGTGCTCGGAAAATAATGTCTTTTGTCCAATAAAATTATTTGTTTTTCAAAATTTGGTTTGTAATGTTTGGAAGTATTTGTCACATGTTGCAACTGGGTAGCATATCTATTTTGAACAAAAAAAGAAAAATGGCTCAAATGGCTCTGAGCACTATGGGACTTAACTGCTGAGGTCATCAGTCCTCTAGAACTTAGAACTACTTAAACCTAACTAACCTAAGGACATCACACACGTCCATGCCCGAGACAGGATTCGAACCTGCGACCGTAGCGGTGGCGTAGTTCCAGACTGTAGCGCCTAGAACCGCTCGACCACTCTGGCCGGCCATTATGAACATTCGGGTATTTGTAGGAGGATATCATTTTTCCTCCCTAGTATTTCCGGTGCTAGACTGATTACTCCGTCTTTCCTCGTCCATTCATTCCACAATCTTTATACTTCATACCCTATGCATGTGCGTCTTAATTATTTTATAGTACTATGTTGCTCCAATTTCTTCTTAATTTGTTCAAATGTGTGTGAAATCTTATGGGACTTAACTGCTGAGGTCATCAGTCCCTAAGCTTACACGCTACTTAACCTAAATTATCCTAAGGACAAACACACAGACACCCATGTCCGAGGGAGGACTCGAACCTCCGCTGGGACCAACCGCACAGTCTATCTTAATTTGTATTCTGTAATTAAATTATTGGTGAGATATTTGAAATATTCGAACCTGTCTTTACTTAAGATAAAATCTTCTCGTTTGTTAGGACGCGTCATATTTCTGCCAACGCTCGACGTTTCGACCCCTCTGCTGGGATCATCTTCAAGATGTTGTGTTATCCATGATGACTTTCTTTTTTGTGACATGGATATTTGATGCACAATTCATGTTGTAAACAAAAACACTCTCCGAGTGCTGTACAATTGATTCAATCTCAGATACTCGTAGTTAAAAAAAGGACAGTGTGCTGCATCACACTAACATGAGGTGAAGTGGTGTTGTTGCGACCAAGGTGACGTCTCGCTATGATCTGTTAATGCTTTCTTACTTAATTTGTTGATGGTCTAGGTTCAGAATAAGTATCGTTGGTCGAATCGTCTTGGTGCAACTTTTCGTTAATTGTTCCATAACAATGTCAAAAATGTTGCCGAGGAAGATCACGTCTCTTACTTCTCCGTCCTTCATCGACAGAGCTATTGCAGATGACAGCAATCAGTGTGCGCTACGTAGTTTTGAAATTAAGCGATCAGCTGTACTTCCTTAAAGAGGTAACACTACTGCTATGTACAGGAGGGGGCGATAAGTGAGCAATAATCGTTAAACATTTGCGTCACGCACAGAAGTTGCTGCACACAGTCCACTAGAGGCGGCATCACACGAGATGTTGCCGCGCGCGGCACAACGATGACGAGATATCGACCGAGCCACCTCAGGGCGACGAACTGCGTTCCAGGTGGCGGGCTTCTCACGCGGGCGGCAGCACTTCCCTGTACGCCCCCGCACCCTGGCGACGACGCCGCAAGCTCAGGAAGCGACCGAAACCTCCGATTCTCGGAACTGTTACAGTGCGCAATCCAGTTCTGCGACAGCGCGACAGATGGCACTAGCTGTACCGAAATTTTGCCTGTGACAGCACCTCGAGGGTGCTGTTTCAACCAATTGTTGCAAGATCGACGATTAGAAGTCATGATTATGGAGAATTCTCGTTCCACTTCTTGCGATCTACAATATCGAAGAGGAACCTACAATTAATGTTGCCTGTTCACGTTTATTTCCGTACGTCTGCGGTTATAAAACTGAAAGCTCTTTGAAATACTGAAATAATTAAGAAAAGTTAAATAGTTTTTAGGTCTCAATGCGCAATGGCATCACACTATGTTTATTTAGGAAAGAAATAAGAATATGAAATTATAAACAAAGTCACTAACCACAATATCAATTTCTGTGTACTGAATAACGCAAATTGCTAAGCGCTGAATTTGGCTGTTAGTCAGTCACGTATAAACATTGTAAGAAACTTGTGGGAGACATCCCTCTAACAATTGGCATGAGGATTTTTCATGTATTGTGGTTCCACAGATTTGTTTCCTCGCCATGATTTTCTTCCCACTTTTCCAGTCTTTCGACCTTTTTCTTTCTTTATTTCTGCGTCTTCAGCACAGGAAAGTGCGACACATTTTTCATTTGGTTAAGTATGGAAAATGGGTTTCTCAGCTGGTAAGAAGGTACGATAATGCGGTTCTTTTAAGCTAATCAACGAAGTGCATGATAATACCTGCCAGCGTTAGCTGGAGGCAGATTTGCATATTTCTTTAGATTAATACTGACCATAGCTTTGCACCCAATGTCAAATTATGCGTTTATTTCCTCTTACTACGTTGTCGTTACCTCATATACCTACAGAACTTGCATTAAACGGAAGAAAATTTCATAGACGTGGAATGAAACATACGCAAGCATCTGTTGAGTAGCTCGCACACTGCACTTACTCATTTAGTTGAATACTAAGCAAAATAATACACGTTTGAAATTTGGTGAATGTCGTATTATTATCTGTCTATAGTAGAGTCGTATGATGTAGGCTTAATTGTGAAAATCTAAACTCTTAGGACTGTATAAAGGTACAATCGATAATGATTCAGGTGGACTGAAAAAATGCAGTTGTTGGATGTTAGCCAAGAACACGGTGAATGGAATGCAACTCGGAAAGTAAGTAACGCTCGCAAATTGTCTTGTGCACGGATTCGCAACTGTCAGAATTCTGATAAATTAGTTTACTCGACATACTTCCAGTATCTGGTGACTGGACATTGTTTCTCTCTAACACCTCCCGTCTCGTCTTCTAAATATTTTCACACCGAAATATATATGGCTAAAAGCAATTAAGAACATAAATGTTGTACAAGTTAATTTCTTTTCGAAATAACAGCAGTATGTATAAATAGCCAGGTAAAGACTGTAACATGTGTGGGCCTCAGGATGTAAAACTCGACTCTATTTAAATTTGGTGTAGAAATTATGGGGAAGTATCAAGTCAACCCTCCATTACTGTAATTAATGTGAATGCTCTGTGGTCTTCAATATCTGAGCTTTGATTTAATGACACCCATTTAACAAAACATGTTCATACTGGGAATGTTTTACATTTTTAAATACATGTTTATACGAAACGAACATAAGCAGAATATCTAATAATATGTGGAATACCCTTCACAACAGTTTAAAAATTTTATTTATTTATTTAGTTATTTACTTTTTTTTGGAGAAAAAAGAAGTAGAAACCAACTTCCGTTTGTCTCATTTATTATGCTGCAGCCTGTAAGATATCAGAGTTCCAACTCTGTGTAATCGAATAATACGTGGCACTGCAAATTTTATGTTAAACTTCTTAACTAAGCTTTTTTTCTTAGAGCAAAGGTTATTTTCATTTTATGTTGGAACAAAAGGTGCATTTGCATGTAGACATAACGGCAGTGTTCACACAAATAACAACACACCACATCAACTGCCAACAAGACTACTTAAACTTCGTAGTCTGTCTTCTCTGCCCACAGAAACCACTAAACCGTTGTAAGAATAAGTGGGATAAGAGTCGATCCAGCACACCTCACTGCAAGAAATCGCAAAAATTATTTCCATTTTAAATTAGAAAGACAGTGTCAAGAATATTCAGAACATATTTGCGTCCCAGCTAAAATTCCGGCGACGTGGGAAACAGAAGCCAAAAAAGGGATTGTCCCTTTTTCCTTAGGAGACGAATTCCAGCCGGCAGGTGTGTTTCTACTGTTCACTGACAACAGAGAAGCCGGCCGGAGCGGCCGAGCGGTTAAAGGCGCTACAGTTTGGAACCGCACGACCGCTACGGTCGCAGGTTCGAATCCTGCCTCGGGCATGGATGTGTGTGATGTCCTTAGGTTAGTTAGGTTTAAGTAGTTCTAAGTTCTAGGGGACTTATGACCACAGCAGTTGAGTCCCATAGTGCTCAGAGCCATTTGAACCATTTGACAACAGAGAAACATGCGACAATTATATTAAATTACTCTGCATTGTCGTTCTTTCATAGCACAGTTACGTCGAGTAATCCGAGTTGGTCAGTTCATCGCTACGTGTTTAAAGGAAAAATCTTTGTGCTCGAGTGCCGTTTTTAAAGTAATACGCTTTGTGCTCATGTGCGGTGTAGTAAGACTGGAACAGGATACAGTCTTTCCTTTTACAATTTTTGTTTTTGTTTTGTTTTGACCTTTGGTTGACAATTTTGTAAGTGCCTTAACGTGACTAACAGTGAAAAAAAGCAAACGTGCGAAATTAAATGGGATGGCATTTCGGAAATTATCGAAAGAAAGGCAAGAACAAGAAACCAATGTTCTAAAAACGCTTGACAGAGTAGATATGTTTTCGAAAAAAAAAATTGCTAGTTCGACTTCGAGTTCACGTAGTACGGAAGATATTTCTGTCACTGTAGCTGTTGTGAAAGAAGTAAATACAGATGAAACAATAGTTAAAAATGAAGAAAAGCAAATTGTTCCTAATTTCGAGTTTCACGAAATACTAAGTGTCGAGTCAGACATTAAAAAAGAAATAACCTCGTTAGTGATGATCCTGCAGAACGGTGTGTCAATGAATCAACAATCACATTCTCTTACAATATGGCATTAATCAAAATTGTAACTGTGATTTTTCTAATTCAAGAAGATCAGTAGGTGATAAAACCAGATATTTGAACAAATATGTATTTTACCATAAACTTTTAAATGGTGAATCAACTTTGCGTGATTTTCTAGTAGCACCGGTGTTGTTTTTTGTGAACCATGTAAATTGTTCGGAGGTAAGGCCGCAATTGCTACTAATTGTATTGCAGATTGGAAAAATATTTTAATATTAATTTATAATTTATAACATAATTTATATTTAATAATTTTAATATTAATGATATATAGTTGAAAAGGCAACGGCCTTGCAGCAGTGGTAACACCGGTTCCCGTCAGACCACCAAAATTAAGCGCTGTCTGGCTGGGATAGCACTTTGATGGGTAACCATTTGGTCTGCCGAGCGCTGTTGGCAAGCGCGGTGCACTCAGCCCTTGTGAGGCAAATTGAGGAGCTACTTGATTGAGAAGTAGCGGCTCCGGTCACGTAAACTGACATACAGCCGGGAGAGTGGTGTGCTGACCACATGCACCTCCATATCTGCATCCAGTGACGCCTGTGGGCTGAGGAGGACATGGCAGCCGGTCGGTACCGTTGGGCCTTCATGGCCAGTTCGAGAGGAGTTAGTGTGCTGAAAATGGTGTTTGCAGTAGTGAAGAAGCTAAAAAGTCGTGAATTTCCCCTACCTGGACACGTTGAAAGATTCCATTCATTACATAATGGTCAATTTATGATGTCTCTTGTACTTATAGCCAAGTTTGATCCTTTTCTCGCAGAGCACGTTGAACAGTATGGAAATCCAGGGTGAGGACATACAAGTTATCTTTCTTCAACAATATGTGATGAAATAACAGAGCTTTTTTCTGAACGAATAAAAAGAATTACCGTAAGTGAAGTAAAACAGGCCAATTATTTCTTATAATAGTAGATTCTACTGCGGACATTTCACATAGTGATCAATTATCTTTCATATTAAGATATGTATATAATTAATGGAAAATCTCATATAAAGATGTGAAACAAATACTAACAAAGAGATAGAGGGGCTGGCCAGTACTTACCTCAGCTCAGTACAGCCGATAGATACACATAAAACAGAACCGAAAATTACATTCCTAGCTTTCGGAACAGATGTTCCTTCATCAGGGAGGAGAGAGGGGAAAGAAAGGGAAGAAGGGAAAGGAGATTCAGTTACTCACAACCCAGGCTATGAAGCAACAGGGAAAGGAAAATAGGGATGGTAGCAAGGATGGAGGCATGGTTGTCAGAGGGAAGCCAAAGATCTTTGGCTTCCCTCTGACAACCATGCCTCCATCCTTGCTACCATCCCTATTTTCCTTTCCCTGTTGCTTCATAGCCTGGGTTGTGAGTAACTGAATCTCCTTTCCCTTCTTCCCTTTCTTTCCCCTCTCTCCTCCCTGATGAAGGAACATCTGTTCCGAAAGCTAGGAATGTAATTTTCGGTTCTGTTTTATGTGTATCTATCGGCTGTACTGAGCTGAGGTAAGTACTGGCCAGCCCCTCTATCTCTTTGTTAATATTAAGATATGTGATCGAGAATGGTGAACTTGTTGAACGTTTCCTTCTGTTTTTATCAAACCTGGGACACAAGTTCAAAAACTTAGCTGAGGCCGTACTAAAAGTCTTGTCTAAAAATTCCATTGATATTACTGACTGTAAAGGCCAGTCACATGACAACACAAGCAATATGTCAGGAACCTACACTGGTTTGCAGGCACGCATTAAAGAACGAAATCCGAAAGCACATTGTGTACCTTGTGCAGCACATTCTTTGAATTCAGTCGGCACTAGTGCTGCAAGCTGTTGTCAGGAAACATTTATTTTTCAGTGTAGTGCAAAACCTTTACAATTTTTTTCTGCTTCTACACAGTGCTGGGATAAACTTCTTTCTTTCATGAAACCAGGAAGCAAAATGGCAAAAAGTTCATCAAAAGCACGCTGGTCAGCAAGAGAGGAAACGTGTGTTAAGTCTGTATGAAAACTGGGAGGGCGTTATCAATGCTCTCTCACATATTGTCAAAAATACTTTTGAAAAACCACTTTGAGGCTTCAGTTGTACTGAATCAACTCAGCAGACTAGAAACAGTATACATGATGACAGTTTGGAAGGACATACTCCAGAGATTTAATAGCGTAAATCTGAAATTGCAAAGTGTAAATATTGATACCAAAATAGTGTAAGAATTATATGAATCACTTGTAGGATTCATTGCATCTGTCCGTGAAATGTTCAACTATTTTGAAAATAAATCCATGGAGATTGTGACTGATATAGACTATGACAGCGCCTATAAAAGATCACGAAAACACAAACTTCATGATGACGAAGAAGCGGATTCCGATGAAGTTTTTCTGACTGGAAGGTAAAAATTTAGAGTCGAAACATTTCTCCCAGTACTCGACAACTTGTATGTCGAATTAGTGAGGAGGAAGGAAAGCTATAGAACACTGTTGGACTCCTTCACAGTATTCAGTAACCTTCAGGAAAGTTCACCTGACGATATTGCTGAACAGCAGCAAAACTCCAAGCATCATATGACACATATTTAGAGCCTTTCTTCCATAGTGAATGTGTACATTTCGCGGAACTTATGAAATCTTTTGAGATTAGTGATATAAGAGCCGAAATAAGTAAATTTTTACGAAAAGAGAGGTTACAGTCCGTGTTTCCGAATGTTGACATTGCTCTTAGAATATTTCTATGTATGGCACAAATTGTTCAGCAAAACACTCGTTTTCGGCTCTTAAAAGGCTGAAATCGTATCTACGTTCTACGTTGTCTCAGGAGAGAGTGAGCCCCTTGTCCATTCTTCACATCGAAGCCAACCAACCTCCTAACTGATAACCGTCTGAACTATGAAGATGTGATCGAGTTTTCTGCCGTCAAAGCCAGATGCAGACTTTGCTGACCAGTGAGTTCGTTTATTTATTCATTTTACTTTTAAGAATTTAAGATTGAAAAGTGATTTTTATTATAACTTAGAGCACATTCATTGGATTTACAAACTACGTATTACCTGTTTATTTAGAACGCGGAACTAAACTTCGTTTAGGTGCAGACGTGACCGAAGGCGCCGGACAATACTAAATAATACCCGAAAGACCCAGGGCGCTTGGTGCTCTACAGTCAAGTCATACTGATACTGCATTTTATTACAACTGATGCGTATTCCTGTCGTCTGCTGAAATGTATAGTTATCGCGGAAATATACGTTATCGGAGAGTACGCTTAGATGAAAAAGTGTTAATAAATAACGTACCGTAGTTCAGTTATGTCGATAAATACGTAAAAGCTTTGCTAATACCGTTAGAAAGATCTACTATGAGAGCAGTAGAAAAATGTTCAGCCCTTACATGGATTAAAGGTGTACACTTATTATGCAGCATCTAGCTACACAGACCCTAATAATTTACACGTTAACTATTAGATTATAAAACAAATTCGATTTTTCCACACTAGTCTGTAAAATTATGTAATAGCAGTTTCAGTTCTGTGTTTGTTCCTCTGTAATTTCTTATTAGTTCGTGCACCGAAATCTCTATTTCATTTTCATTTCTTACGCTTTCCTGTAGATTCAAGTATTTAGACCAAACGTCTCTGTTTTTATCTGATACACATTCAAATTATTAGATCGTAAAACGACAGTTTACTTTTAATTTTGAACGCAACTCTGTGAAAGTAAGTATTAATTTATAATGTATGTCACGTTCTCTTCAATTTTTAGATCGTAACGCAACTTTTTTACTTTAATTTTCAACGGTTTCGTGTAAAAGAACATATTACAAGTGAATGTATAACGAAACTCCATTGTCTCCTACACGCTCTGCTGAATTTTTAGGCCATAAAAGAAAAGTTATTTTCCTTGCGGTCGTTTCTGTAGTCTTTCGACAGAAGATTGCGTTAACACAATGCAGTTTTAAGTTTGTTTTATCCGCTGCCGTACACCAAGAACAGTTCAGGAAATATATTATATTTTGATTGAGCGCGACTAGAGCGCTGATGCGTCCTTCATAACAACGAATTGCAGAGTTCGGAAACAGCTCACAGCGCTCCCTCCCAAAACGGCAATTGTGAAGTGATCGGGTAAAATTATTTAAAACATGTTTTTCTGCAGGGGGCGCATATAATATGGTGTGCCTAGGGGCGCAAAATTTTTAAATCCGCGACTAAGTAGACCTATCTCATCTAGTGAAGATAGAGGAGGAAGTTACTGAAGTCTTGTATTTAGTTTGTACTTTGGGTGTTCTGCCGAGAGCTTTGTCCAGGATTTTCGTAGCGCAAGACAGAAATCCATTCACTTAAGAGTATTCCTCTCTTAATGCGTCGTTAACTTGATTAATGTTGTGCACGATGCTGGTTATGTTTTTTAAGTTACGAAATATAGATTTGAGATCGAGAAACGTAAGTAACGTGGATGATACTCTAAGCATTAGCCATATTCGATCATATTTTACTCCATCAGCCTACAACATAAACCTCGAAATACAGTGGCACTGTCTGTTTTCTCAAGAAAGCAATTTAACAAAATCATGAGTTGTCCATTCGGTGTTCCTCTCAGATACACAAAAAGTGTCTGTTCTGCCCGTCAGTAGTTTTTTTCGTAATAAAATAGAGCGGAACCTAAGGTAGTGTTCGTCAGATTTTTGAAACCTTTTCTTTACGTAAGGGTTGAACTTTCTTAGCGTACTTTAATTGTGACAACTCTTCAGAAAACTTCATTGTTGAGCTAGGAAAGGGCATACCACGTGCCAGAAACGCCGCCGTTGTATCATACGATATTTCATAACTGCTTTTGGAACTTGAAGATATCAGTGCGTCAACAATAAGTTTTCTTTCACTGTCCTGTTGCCACATTTGACTTCATTTTCTTGTCGTACTTTCCGCTTTCCATCTGCTAAACACGATTTCGTTGGTGCTTTTCATCAACTGCGACTGAGACGTTACGGAGAGTCAGTCAATATTAGCTTGCAGTTGCAGACGCATTTGCTTTATATTTGTCGACGGAGGAAATCAATTTCAAGATGTCGGGTCTAGATTTAAAGTAGGAATGGAGCTTATCACATGGTTTGTTGATGTTAGTCTTGGTAGTAAAAATGGTTCTCAAAACAGCGACACTGAAGTGTATTTTGTCGCATGTCCGTATCATATTCATTAGAGAAAAAATTCTTTCGACAGGTGCGTTACTTTCAGGCAAACGTAAAACGTATTCAGTAATTATACGAGACATCGTACAGTTCAGATGTGTAACTCCACCCAATAGTCTACAGTAGCAACATTTTTAGCGTTCCAGCTTGATATTTTTTCATCTGTGACGTAGTTGGAAATAAGGGGAAACCCATCGAATACGTCCTATCTCGGTCTTCGCTAAGAAATCCTCGTGCAATCAGCAAATCCATCACATTTTGCATTTCTCCCCACGTAGACATTTTTGGCAAAGTTGCCCATTCAAGAACTTCTAAGTCTGCATTGAACTGACACCACTGATCTAAGTATTCTTTCCTAGTCTTATAAAATTCAGCTGCCGCAGTTTCTACGCCATGAACAGAGTCAGTTTCTTGTAATTTTGTTATTAAATTACGGATGGTGTGAGGAAGATAAAGCTAAGCGTGCCAAGTTATATCGGAGATGCTTAATTTCCTTTGTAGATTTTACAGCCGACACTCATTGTTCTTCATCGTTCGACGGAAAGTCGCTGTCTGTGCATGCAAAAATTATAATAATAAATCAGAGCTGCGATTTTCGAATTAAAAGAAAATATCTGGGCTTTTATCGATGCTAAGAAAACAGCTTTTCAACGGCTGAAATATCTTTCGAATTCTTTCAAGCGCCGGCATTAACGCGAGCCACCTTGTTTTGGTGTACCCCAACAGTTTCTGATACTCTGTATCATTGGAATCACAGAACTGTTTGAGAGCTTCCACTCAAAAGCTATAGTTGTAAAAAAAAAAAAAAAAAACAGAGTACATTTTCATCTTGATACATTCGAAGTCCACAGGAAGACAACGTGAAGCTGTTTTGAGCCCGTTGTGAACTAAATGGCTTCCACATCCAATCCCAGCAGTTGTCCTCTGAGTAATAGGTTCAATTTTGCGTAACGTTATTACTCCCTTTTCTGTTCTAAATACTCGGAGTAGTGAAGCAATTTAATCACTTAATAAAAGCAAGTCTTCTTGTTCAGGCTGTATACCAATTAGGTCCCTTTCGGAGTATGCTGGTGCATTAGCTCCATACTTAACAATCATTACAACCGTTCGCTCGACGAAAGATCCGTACCCAAAGACTGGAAAGTTTCACAGGTCACACCAATATTCAAGAAAGGTAGTAATACTCTTAATTACAGGCCCATATCATTAACGTCGATATGCATCAGGATTTTGGAACATATATTGTGTTCGAACATTATGAATTACCTCGAAGAAAACTGTCTACTGACACAGTCAACATGGGTTTAGAAAACATCGTTCTTGTGGAACACAACTAGCTCTTTATTCGCATGTAGTGTTGAGTGCTACTGACAATGGATTTCAGATCTATTCCGTATTTCTTGATTTCCGGAAGGCTTTTGACACTGTACCACACAAGCGATTGTAGTGAAATTGCGTGCTTATGGAATATCGTCTCAATTATGTGACTGAATTTGGGATTTTCTGTCAGAGAGGTCACAGTTCGTAGTAGTTGACGGGAAGTCTTCGAGTAAAACAGAAGTGATTTGTGGCGTCTCCAAGGTAGTGTTATAGGCCCTTTATTACTCCTTATCTATATAAAGGTTTTGGGAGACAATCTAAGCAGCTGTCTTAGGTTGTTTGCAGATGACACTGTCGTTTATCGACTAATAAAGTCATCACAAGATCAAAACAAATTGCACAACGATTTTCAGAAGATATCTGAATGGTGCGAAAATTGGGAAGTTGACCCAAATAACGAAAAGTGTGAGATCATGCACATGACTGCTAAAAGGAATTCGTTATACTTCAGTTACACGATAAATCAGACAAATCTAAAGGCCGTAAAGTCAACTATATACCTAGGAATTACAATTACGAACAACTTAAATTGGAAGGAACACATAGAAAATGTTGTAGAGAAGGCTAAACAAAGACTGCGTTTTATTGGCAAGACACTTAGAAAATGTAACAGATCTACTAAGGAGACTGCCTACACTACGCTTGTCCGTCCTCTTTTAGAATACTGCTGCGCAGTGTGGGATCCTTACCAGATAGGACTGACGGAGTACATAGAAAAAGTTCAAAGAAAGGCGGCACGTTTTGTATTATCGTGAAATATGGGAGAGAGTGTCAGTGAAATGATATAGGATTTGGGCTGGACATAATTAAAACAAAGGCGTTTTTCGTTGCGACGGAATCTTCTCACGAAATTCCAATCGCCAACTTTCTCCTCCGAATGCGAAAATATTTTGTTGACTCCGACCCACACAGAGAGAAACGATCACCACGATAAAACAAGGGAAATCAGAGTTCGTACGGAAAGATATAGGTGTTCGTTCTTTCCGCGCACTATACGAGATTGGAGTAATAGAGAATTGTGAAGGTGGTTCGATGAACCCTCTGCCAGGCACTTAAATGTGATTTGCAGAGTATCCATGTAGATGTAGATGTAGATGAAGTACATGATAACCCCCTAACAACCGCGTCTGCAACCCTAGAACAAGTAATAGACTCACTGAAACAGTCTATGTCATCCCGCACCGCTGGTCAGAGGCTTAGCAGTAGGCAGGCTAGGGAATTACCGTCCCGTGCAGCACAAACGACAGCATTCGGCGGGGTGCTGTGACTGAGAAGCATGGACTGCTGATGAACAGGAGCTGTGTTCAGCTATGAATCGCCGTTCTGCACTTTGCAGTATGTCCATCTTCGGCGAGTACCGTGGTGACCTTGGGAGAGGTCCTAATTCTCCAATGTTTAATAAACAAGCGCAGCGGTATTGCTCCTGGCATCATGGCGTGGGGAGTCATCGGCTATGACATTATGTCACGGTTATTAGTGATTGAGGCAACTCTGATGGAGCAACGGTACGTCACAGACATCCTTCGTACTCATGTGTTACCTCTCATGCAGTAGTGCTGTGATGGCATTTTTCAATGGGACAGTAGTCGTCCACACTTCACACATATATCTATAAGCTGTCTGCTTGATGTTGATGTCCTCCCGTGGCCTCTGTCACCGATAGGACATTTGTGAGACCAGCTCTCACCGATAGGACATGTGTGGGACCAGCACTCACTTCAGCTCCACGTCAGTGTAAGTAAGTATCCAGGATATCAAGAGCCACTTCCAACAGTCATGAAGTTGAATTCCCTTTCGTCCTCCCCTTCTGAGTGCTTAACATTTTTGTCAGGCAGCGTATACTGTTGTCGCTGTCTTCAGTTCTAAGACTGGTTTCATGCAGTTCTCCACTCTATTCTCTCCTACGCAAGCCTCTCCATCTCCGAATAACTACTGAACCTGCTTGCTGTACACATCCTTTGGTCTCCCTCTACAATTTCTACGTTCTTCTCCTCTCCCCTCTCTACTCACGCACAACTTCCCCCTGTTACCAAATTGACGAGTTCTTCAAGCCTCAGGATGTGTACTATCAACCGATTCCAGCTTTGAATCAAATTGTACCATAAATTTCATTTTTCACGTATTCGATTCTCTCTTCATAGGTCTCTCGATCAACTTATCTCATTTTCAACATTGTCTTGTGGTATCACATTTGTGTTATCGTCCGCTTTTCACTTCCGAACAAGGTTACGCTCCTTTACAATTACCTTCAGAAAAGACTTCCTAACACATTTACAATCGATGTCAACAAATTTCTCTTTGTATGTCGTCTGTAGAAAGCTGAGTAGGTCACAAGGTAATAATACAAAATGACTTTCTTGAACGAAATGACGCGCTTCGGCGTATGACAGCATCATATAATCTTTGCAGTGAAGGCAACCAGAGATCCTGATAGTTACATGATATTAACGTGAACAACTCTGAATCTGTTAATGTTGGTTACGTTAATATTATGTAACTGTGAGGTCCTCTGGTTTCCTTTGGTGCCAGGATTATCTGATGATGGCATACACGAAATGTGTCATTCTAGATCAGTTAAGTAGTTTTGAGCTCATTTAATGACTTATTACCTTACGACTTACTCAGCTTTGTACGTACTACACGTGTGGTTTACTATGGTGTCTTTCCGACTACGTGACTTCGTGTCACGACTTTTTAATTTTTTTCTGATATACTTTTCTTGCCACTGGCAGTCTCTGACCACGTTGTAGGTGATACACAAACAATAATATCCTTTTTTATTCCAATCTATTTTGATTTTTCTTAGCTGTGTTCCCTTGATTATGTATTGCAGTCTCGTACTGACAGGATTATTCCGTTAATGGAGAATAATAATCCACTTTTGTATTCTAAATTCTTTTCCCATGATTCTACAACACACTCAAATTTAAATATTAATAAAAGATACCAACGAAGTCGTGTTACCAGGAGATTTTACGTATCGTATAATAAGTGACAGGACAACATATATCGTTGTTACAGCTTCATTTACTTTTCTAGTCAGAGATATATAATGCAAAGATTAATACACTAAAGTCAGAGTATTTATTTAATCCTCAACATCCTCCCCAACCTGGCCGATCACTCGAGATATAACCACTTGCACCGGCTAAGTAATATTTCTTCCATCCGGAGTTCGAAGAATTAAAGACTGCGGCATTCAAGCCCACCTTGGTCTTGTTTCCTTAACTTGGGCTCTGTTCCACGTATGTCTTGGCTGCGTATCCTCTTGTAACAGCACAATGTCTCCAACTCTACATTTAACTGATTTCTCGTTAGGACGGTGTGCTTCATGAAAGCTTCTTAAATCTAAAAAAAATTCTTTCTTCCATCTTTTCATAAAATCAATTTGCAATTTTTCTCGTAGCTTTGCTTCTCTTCACAGATACTTCTGTGTTCTTGGTTCAGGACCTTTGAGTATTGTAATTAACCGTTCTCCCGTTAAGGAATGGCTTGATATCAGTGCATCTGATTCCTCACGCCCGATTGGTAGTGAGTTTATTGCGGCTTCTGTTTCTATTAATAAAGTCCTAAGTGTTTCTTCGTCTACTAGTGATTATCGCACAATCTTCCGGAGGCAATGGTTTGTAGTTCCTACCATGTGTTCCCACCAGCCTCCCCACCAAGCCGTCCGTGGCAGAATAAACTTCCAAGCGACACCTTGATGAGCGAAGTGCTGGCTGATCCTTGCGTCTTTCAAGCAATGAGCAATGTCTTTCAGTTCTGCGTTTGCCGCTTGAAACGTTTTTGCGTTATCCGAATAAATAGTATTTGGTAGTCCTCTTCTTGCAGTAAATCTTCAGAAGGCATCAAAAATTTATCTGTGCTCATATCTGATGCGAGATCATGGTGGAGAGCTCTTGTAGTAGCACATGTAATTAGTAACATAGGCTATAACATTTTCGTAACAAGTTGCCGAGTCTGGCGAAAAGCGGCCCTGCGAAATCTAAGCTTGCTACTGCAAATGGCTTAGTGAATCTAATGCGGTCAGGTGGTAGAGGAGGTACTCTTTCTCATTCTCGGGCACTTCTTGCTACCATATAAGGGAGACACGTATGTCTGACGCCTTTTACTGTTTTTCTTCCTCTTAAAATCCAATACTCATTCCGTAATTCAGCTAATACTGCAGCATTCCCTAAATGGTGTAAGCGTATGTGCGTTTTTCGAACAAGTAACTTTGTGAATGGATGAGTACCTTGTAAGAGTAGTAAGTGCTTTCCAATATATTCAAGTTTGCAAAGTGAAGTCGTCCTCTAAGTCATGTGAGTCCATCTGAAGAAACGGATTGTAACTTTCTATCTTACATTTCACTGATAACTCGGTCTTGTTTTTAAGTGCGCGGTGTTCCGATAGAAGGCTTTTCTGCTGGCTCATTCATACCCAACTTCGTTTTGCTGATTCTAGTTCATGGGCAGTGAATTTACCGTTTACCTTTCATGGACGAGTAACGTTATGTTTGAGATGGAGAATCCCTGCCTCAATAAGGACTGTGTTTTGATGCGTCATAGGGACACACCTAAGCGTCAATAGCGAAGGATTATTTGTATATTTTTTGTGTCTCTGTTAATCGATAAGAAGAGATTTGTTTTGAGGCCAAGTTTCAGGTTTCTGATTTAGCCATGAAGGCCCATACCACCATAGCATAGAAGACTGTAATCTGTCTATCGAAGTCCCACGTGATAGCACATCTGCCTGATTGTTAGGGGTAGGGGAGTGTCTCCACTACGATGAAGTTAAAATTTTATGGATTTCAGTTACTCTATTAGCAAGAAACGTATTTGGATCGCTTCGTATCCAGGCAACCGCCACCATAGCATCGCTCCACATTATTGTGTTTGCGATGTCAAATCCGGAAACCTGACAGAATTATCTCAGAAGGCGTGAACCCAGTAGGGTAGCTAGTAACACAAGGCGCGGAAGAGTTACCTTTTTGATAGGAGAAACTCTGCTTTTACTCACAACCAAACAGACAAATGTATTTTTGGTGTCTGATGTACAGCAATGGTCCGTATGACCTTTCTGAGGCGTCACAAAAGACGTTAATTTGTGAAATTTGCCGTGTATGTTTCTACAAACTTATTCATCTGGGTATTCTGAATGATAGTAGACGAGTGAATCGTGATATCCAAAACTTCCGTCGGAGGGCTAAGTCTGGAGGCATGATCTCGTCTCATTGTGTGCCTTTACGCCATGTATGCTGAAAGAAGGGTTTTCCTGTTATGGATATCGGTGAAAAGATGCCAAGAGGATCATAAAATTTCGCTGTCGTGTGTTGTAACTGACGTTTAATTGCGAGTCCATCTTGTAATTTATTGGTAATGAGATGGTGATTAAAGAGGATTGAATCTGATCCGTATACCAGTCGATGCCTAACACTGTGGTATGTTTTTCAGCTGATTACCTTTCGGTTTCCATATGCCCTTTTGTGTACTAGAATTTGGAGCCCATTTTTCCATTGGAAGTTTTACTTGGTGTAATAGACCTGTCATTTTATAGTATACAGGTGTGACCTTATTGTCGTCCTCGTATCTGGCGGCGAAGTCGTCCATGAAAGTGCTTTTATCCGTAAGTTCTGCTGCAATAAGATAAGTGCCTTTAAACCTTGTAGCCAATTCACGCAACGTTGCAGGTAACAGAACTGGGATGCATGTGAGGTCAAATGGTAAACGTGTAAATCTATAAATGACGATGCCTTTTGCAGTTTGCCAAATTGCATCTTTTTTCTAAACACGAAATCAGAAAAATCACTTTAAATCTCTGTCCTTTTCATTCAGTGACAGTTTACAAATGCTTGAATGCCATCTCCATCAATGGCCTTTTGATACACCCTGAAACGAATTACCGAGCGAGGTGGCGCAGTGGTTAGCACATTGGACTCACATTCGGGAGGACGACGGTTCAAAATCGTCTCCAGCCATCCTGATTTAGGTTTTCCGTGATTTCCCTAAATCGCTTGAGGCAAATGCCGGGATGGTTCCTTTGAAAGGGCACGGCTGATTCCTTCCCCATCCTTTGCTATTCCGAGCTTGCGCTCCCTCTCTAATGACCTCGTTGTCGACGGGACGTTAAACAACAATCTCCTCTCCTGAAACGAATTAAAGTTGATAGTATTTGAGGCAACGAATTCGGTCCTGAATCTAGCTGTCATTAAGTAAGTGGCGGTGAATCATTTTGTCTTGATGAAGCGTTCAATACAATTCTTCATTTTGTAATTCCCAGTCTTCCCCTTTTCACTGCGTGATGAGGAAGGCAGAATACATCATTCGAAGTACATTGCATACTGATCCTTTCAGGGTGCTCATTCTGAATATAAAGCAATATCTGTGAGTAATACAGCTCACGAAAATGAACAGTACTAGAAAATTTCATTTGTAACGGCGTAAAACTTCTTCCTGCTTTGCAACGATTTGAAGAAAGGATTACTTCTTCCTTCCTTAGTAATGAAACTAGCCTCCTGCGTTCCATCAATTGGAACGTATCATGGAAGCTCTGCAAAACGACGGTAAGTCTCGCTGAGAAAAGTCGTTCTTGTTGTTCTTTTATCCTCATCAATTCTAAGTCCCTGAAACGACACAGTTCTTGTCTAAGGACGTATAACTTTCGTTGAGGTGTACATGGCTAACAATAACATGCCTAACAATAACACTCGACCTATTCCCACTGAAAATACATCCAAATTTAGAAGGAAGAAGAACTGGCGAATTAGTAAGGGGTACTGGTGGGTCATCCTTTATTATTTTCCAGTATTGGTCTGCACCTATAAGAATTTCAGTAAGCTATTGCTCTGATCAGCATGTTGCAGCTTATGGATATTAATACCTTGAGTAGCACATGGAAGTTATATACATGTTCCCACTTTCAAAGGTGGAGAAACTCAAAGTATTTTTTGTACAGACTCCTGTCAGCATGAAGTGAACAAGCATGCGATTTGTTGATGTGAAATGTGCTGACTCAAATCCTACAACAGCTAATGATTGGTGGATGATGACTCGTAACAGCAAGCTGTTGACTAAATTCGTGCTAATGAAAGCTAAATTGGCTTCCAGCGTCGAGTAAACATCGCGTACTTTTTGTCAACACAGTCAAACCTGGAGATACGTGAAGAGGGTTCATTGAAAATCAGTCTTTCCCACTGAGACTCGCGTTTCTTCATTGCAGATAGATACATGATGGGACGCTTTTGCATCTAGAACTTTATTTTTCTTGGTGCATTCGTTGAAGTTACGGCCCTATTCACAAACAAGAAACATAGATGTGCGGGTTTCAGTTTTTCGATCCAATCCTTGATGTTCGTGTCTTCGTTCACTATCGTGCCCAATAAAGATGTGAATCACAAAACAGACAGTATTTCGACCGTTCTGTTTTCGTCCTTCTACCTGGCTTCTCCCCTTTAATAATCACCGCAAAGTCTCAGCTGTGGATGTGAGTGTATCTAAAAGGACACATTCTCTAAATTTGTGGGTAATCATAGCTCCTTCTCCTTTATCGTTCAAAAATTCCATTGGCTTCGTGACCTGGCTTTCAGCAGTCCTCTTTCTACCAGCATGAGTAACTCAGCGCCTGACTATATCATCCCGAAACACACGCAGAATTTTAGATGCTAACATGCGCTCATAATCGTCTACGTTTTCCGCCAAGACTAGTAAAGCTAGTATGCGTTTGTTACATTCGATGTACGGAGCGTTCAATATATCTGTTGACGCATGTGGCATCGGTTTCATAGTTTCAAGGTAATCGAGATGAGCCTGAATTGCACGTTTTTTGTCTTTGTCGCGACACAGTAATATACGTTTCATTTACTCGTACGAACCCGCAGTGATGGGAATGCCTTCAATCAAAATTTTTCGCTTATCTTCTAAATAACTGGGGCGGGGGGGGGGGGGGGGGCGACGTGCTTTTCTCTAGTAGAAATAGAAGTATTTCTGTCGATGGATGACTGGAACTCTTCCCAAAATCGAGACCACTTCTCCACTTTTCCCCACTTTTCCTGAAAATTACTTTAATTTGATGAATGGGAGATTGACAATATGTGTCAAAGGGTCAGAGCTGCTGTCACGACTGAAACTGATGTCGGGTTTTTAACTGATGACAACAAACTAACCTTAGTCTTTCCAGGTGCCTTCAAAATTTCTATGTCTACATGTTGCTCGCACCTGCTGATATCAGCATCACAGTCTTTGTCAGAAAGCAGATTCTGAATTGCATCGTCAAGCACTCTCAAACGATCTAACGTCTCTTGCCGTCGCGTCCGAAAGTACTCATAATCTGTATCTTCCCATGTATCTCCTTCATCAATTGCCGTACTGAACCAAGTTACTAGTGTTCTCTCAGTCTCTCACTCCCTTTTCAAGTTGCGTTGACGATTTCCTAATACCGTCTCTGTCATCATGCTTTGAACTGATGTCATACACAAACAATCAAACAGTGTATACAAGAAACTGTAAAAAATGGTTGAAATGGCTGTAAGCACTATGGGACTCAACATCTGAGGTCATCAGTCCCCTAGACTTAGAACTACTTAAACCTAACTATCCTAAGAGCATCATAGACATCCATGCCCGATGCAGGATTCGAACCTGCGACCGTAACAGCAGCGTGGTTCCGGACTGAAGCGCCTAGAACCGCTCGGCCACAGGGGCCGGCAACTGTAAATACAGCGCTGTCGCAGATTACCGTTACGGAGTGGCAGTCAAAGATTGTAATACAAATACAATAAACAACAGACAACAGACAGTTCTGTAGACTTAATTTTCCAGGCTTTCTAATAATCTTTCCGTGGTGTTGCACTACATAATGAAATTTGCGAAGAGGGGAATAGATATACCCACAAACTCATGTGATTCTATCCTACGAAAGGCTCTCTCTCTCTCTCTCTCTCTCTCTCGTCCTCCCTATCTTTCTCTCTATAGAGAACAGGAAAGCGCGGTATAGCACTGTGTTAAAATGAGACTTGCACGGGCAGTCGAGAGAAGCTAGAATTTAATCTCATTCAGACTACTCTGTAGTAATTATTTCGTGTTTTCTTTGGAACACTCCTGGAAAATGCAGGGTCAGTTCCTTCAACCAAGGTAGAGACACTTCGTTTAAAATTATTAACCTAATTCAGTCGCTGTTAAGACACGCTGATCACGGGACGTGGGTCTCAGAAGCCTACACACCCATTTTTTTCGACATTCTAAATCACTATGCTTTCTCAGAGAAACTTCTTTATGTTGAGAGAAGTTTATACTTCAGAATAAGTATTTATAGAGAAATTGGAAGTACAAAGGCTTTTAAAACAGAAAGGAACCTTGCATGATGTGTGTTTGCCAGGTGACATAGCTCGAAGAGACTTGGACTATACACAGGAGCCGACCGCGTTGGCCACGCGGTTCTAGGCGCCGCAGTCCGGAACCGCGCGACTGCTACGGTCGCAGGTTCGAATCCTGCCTCGGGCATGGATGTGTGTGATGTCCTTAGGTTAGTTAGGTTTAAGTAGTTCTAAGTTCTAGGGGACTGATGACCTCAGATGTTAAGTTCCATAGTGCTCAGAGCCATTTGAACCATTTTTTATACATAGGAAGTTCTGCTAGTCTGTAGCACAGAAAGGAACTGAAAGAGATATGCAATAAAACGACCAGAAATAACACTTTTATTCAAAGACAATAATTACACTGAAGTCATCGCGATTTGTGACAGTCTCCTGGATACAACAAAAGAGCCAGTTCTAACTCAATACATTCTAGATATGTCAGTGTAAATAATTGACTACAAATCTGTCAGTACCAAGAATATCGATACAACCCTCGATAATCGATACAGACTCACATGCTACAGTCCGCCATCTTGTGTTGTGTTCGTAACACCGAAGCCATCTGTGCAGTGAATTACGTTGGCAGTCAGTCACAAAATACAATGTGCAATAGTGTAATGTCAATCAACAGCTCCGCCATTACACCAGCGATGCAAGTGAAGTAGCAAGATGATGGAATCGTTAGTGATCAACCGTCATATAAAAGCCTTTCACACTGTTTTCGTAACACATAGCTGATTCAAATCTATCTGCATCCTATACAGGCTGAGGTATCATACATAGTCAACCACAAGGAAGAAAACCAGCAGAGGACATCACAGATTTCGGTTTCTAGCCATAGTAACAAACAATGGACAAAGGGTTCTAGATTAATCTAGTTTAAGACTGTTTCGTTTTATGTAACATTTCTCTGTATATTTGTACGTATACAGGGTGTTACAAAAAGGTACGGCCAAACTTTCAGGAAACATTCCTCACACACAAATAAAGAAAATATGTTATGTGGACATGTGCCCGGAAACGCTTAATTTCCATGTTAGAGCTCATTTTAGTTTCGTCAATATGTACTGTACTTCCTCGATTCATCGCCAGTTGGCCCAATTGAAGGTAGGTAATGTTGACTTCGGTGCTTGCGACTCATTGCTCTACAGTACTAGCATCAAGCACATCAGTACGTAGCATCAACAGGTTAGTGTTCATCACGAACGTGGTTTTGCAGTCAGTGCAATGTTTACAAATGCGGAGTTGGCAGATGCCTATTTGATGTATGGATTTGCACGGGGCAATAGCCGTGGCGCGGTACGTTTGTATCGAGACAGATTCCCAGAACGAAGGTGTCCCGACAGGAAGACGTTCGAAGCAATTGATCGGCCTCTTAGGGAGCACGGAACATTCCAGCCTATGACTCGCGACGGGGGAAGACCTACAACGACGAGGACACCTGCAATGGACGAGGCAATTCTTCGTGCAGTTGACGATAACGCTAATGTCAGCGTCAGAGAAGTTGCTGCTGTACAAGATAACGTTGACCACGTCACTGTATGGAGAGTGCTACAGGAGAACCAGTTGTTTCCGTACCATGTACAGCGTGTGCAGGCACTATCAGCAGCTGATTGGTCTCCACGGGTACACTCCTGCGAATGGTTCATCCAACAATGTGTCAATCCCGATTTCAGTGCAAATGTTCTCTTTACGGATGAGGCTTCATTCCAAAGTGATCAAATTGTAAATTTTCGCAATCAACATGTGTGGGCTGACGAGAATCCGCACGCAATTGTGCAATCACGACATCAACACATATTTGGGCAGGCATTGTTGGTGATGTCTTGATTGGGCTCCATGTTCTTCCACCTACGCTCAATGGAGCACGTTATCATGATTTCATACGGGATACTCTACCTGTGCTGCTAGAACATGTGCCTTTACAAGTACGACACATGTGGTTCATGCACGATGGAGCTCCTGCACATTTCAGTCGAAGTGTTCGTACGCTTCTCAACAACAGATTCGGTGACCGATGGATTGGTAGAGGCGGACCAATTCCATGGCCTCCACACTCTTCTGACCTCAACCCTCTTAACTTCCATTTATGGGGGCATTTGAAAGCTCTTGTCTACGCAACCCCGGTACCAAATGTAGAGACTCTTCGTGGTCGTATTGTGGACGGCTGTGATACAGTACTAGAGATGGGCAAAACTGTTCTTTTCAGAGATTGGATCGGAACTGTTCACTCCCTGAAATGAATTAGCTCTTTTTCATGACTCACCACTCATTTACAATATAAAATAAATGGAAGGCACATTGCCCTTTAAACTTGGTTTATTCCAGTACTATACCTGTATTTTGATCTTATTTGATCCTATTTTGAAGTAACACAGATAATGAGTAAGAATTTTGTATTGTTTATTGAAATTTCCACGATATGACAAAGTTTTTGATTATTGATTTATTTTGCACTATCGTGGTTTTTTGGGTGATCGGAAAATGTTGTAACTTGAGATTTACATTAACAATATATTTGGCTATAACGTATTAAAATTTCATTAACCTCATACAAATACATCGCAAGCCATATATTTTTAAAGTGAACGTTTCCTTTCGAAGACGCCTAAAATCGCAAAATCCGTACCAGAATAAGAAAAAAATATATAAATTTGACTGTAAAACGAAAGTGCTGCATATAGCCTTACGCAGAATAAAACAAGGAAAATATTGGTGTATCACATTTTGCGATACGTTTATCGGTTCGCTCGTAATTAAAGCGTAAATTCGAGTGTCTATAATAAAAATCCTATAGTAAGAGGAGTCATCAGGAACCTAATCTAATCAGTTTAAACAAATAAAAATAAAATAAAAACAATTGATGTATACATAACATAATAATGTAATATACATAGCGGCATTACTACGAAGAACAATATCCAGTGGGGACGAACTCCGATGCAGAGGCGCTGAGTCGAGCAGGTCGTGCCGCGAGCTGTATTACTGCGTGAGCTGAGACCGCAGAGACCACCTGAGTCGCTTTGCTCGACGCTCTGGCTAGAGTCGAGACGGTGGGGCGAGCGTTGAGCGGGCGAGTTCCGAGGGAGGGGGTAGCGGTGAACTCACCCGCTCCGAGACAAATAGTTCGTTCCCTTGCGAGCGGGTTTTTGCAAGTAGTTCCTATGTTATCCGCTAGGTGGCTCTTTGTCCTGTTGCTCGCATCAACTGCCCAGAGGGCAGGACGTGCGACTGAAACGATCGCCGACAGAGTGCGATGCGAAGTTACGCTGCGCCAGACACAGCGCGGCAGACGACGCACAGACGCCACGGCATATGTGAAACACAAAATCCAATGGGGCACTGCACAATGCAGGCAGCCAAGGTAGAAGCAGGGCAGAGGCCGGCACTGGCTGTGTTGTGTGGCGTGCACTGTGCTGTGACCAGCAGAGGCGCTGCTGATATGCTCCGTCTCTCTCTCTCTCTCTCTCTCTCTCTCTCTCTCTCTGCGGTGGGAAACGTTTGGAGCTACCGTTCTTTTTTTCTGAATCACTGATTGTTCACTCCTTTGAAAGATTGAACTCTATGAATTAGTTCAAGAGCGGATCCCACATCTCTATACAGTACGCCATTCTCTAGGGTTGCATCAGCGCATCAGGGATTCCATGCGACGGAGGGTGGATGCATGTATCCTCGCTAACGGAGGACAGTTTGAACATTTCCTGTAACAAAGTGTTTGAAGTCACGCTGGTACGTTCTGTTGCTGTGTGTTTCCATTCCATGATTAAGGTGATTGAAGAGAAGTAATAAAATGAGCTCTAACATGGAAAGTAAGCGTTTTCGGACACATGTCCAAATAACATATTTTCTTTCTTTGTGTGTGAGGAATGTTTCCTGAAAGTTTGGCCGTACCTTTCTGTAACACCCTGTATATAAACGCCTGAATATGAATAGAAAATGTTCTAAACGCGTTGTATTATGTTAGATTAAACATAAAATACAAAAGTGACTGGTAGCAGAAATTAGAAATAAATAATTATCCCACACTGTCACGGTTCACCAACATAGCCATTATGGCCGAAAATAAAAAATAGGGACATGGTTCCGAATAGAGTGTTCGATCGCGATGGAGAGCAGTGCTTGCTCTGAAATGTGATCGCATGCTTGGCACTAGGTTTCTAAGAAGTTCTTACGGCAGAGTGTTCCCTTCCTCCACCAGCGCGCATGATAACTGCTGGATGGTCGTTGGTGTATGTGGACACGCTGCACTACCTGTACGCCAGCCTAACCCATCGCACATGAGGAGACACTAGGTTAACCTCCACACTTGCTCGATGGGATTTAAGTCGAATGTGTTGTGGTCCCTTGAGGCTTCTGCGTGCGCTGTCCAACGCGGTCGCTCATTGTTATCCATAAAAATGAAGTCATGGCTAAATGCATCCCTACAAAGGCGTACATGGGGAAAGAGTACAGTGTCACGTAACGTTGATCGGTCAGTGTACCGTGTTCAAAGATCTGGAAGTCAGTACGCTTATGCAACTTAAAGCCTCTCCACATCATTAATACCTGGACCACCAAAATGTTCGACTTCGTTCCTGAATACTTTAAGTGTTCCTACATCCCGGCATGTGAGGACCCCCATTCTTAGAATCACAAATAGTTTTTTTTGTATTATTAATGGGAATGTAGACATGTAAATATTAAGTTAGTATATAGATACTATATACTATACCTGAGAGGCAGCCTCCTGCTCATTTTAATGTGTTAAATTTAGCTTAAGAAGGACAAATAGCTTATAACAGTTTAGCAATAGTCAATTATTGATGTAGCTTTTAACAGCTGTATCTCTTTGTTAACGTATATCTTGGCTCGATCCTTATCCCTGGCTATTCCAATCCATAATACGATCTATGAAACTAATTACTCAGTTAATGAACTGTTGAGTGGTACTTAAGTAAATAAATTAGTGAAATCAAAGTGAAGTAGAAATTAGAATATAAATGAAAAACTTGGTTTAGTTTAGAGAGTTACATACTGGCATTCAGCGGGCAGAACAGCAGAAGAGACAATGACCGTGAAGTCAGCAAGTTCCACATAAGCGGGCGCTGTCGATTCAGCCGTCAGGGCATCGCCCGACCGGCTCACGTGTTTCTCAGTTGTCGCATGTGAGCAAAGGCCCTCGCCTACATCCCAAGAGCCAATGACCGACGATAAGAAGATTCTTCGAGAAGCTTTTCAACGTGACAGAAGAGGCAATGACCGGATCACGTGTTTCTCAGTTGTCACATGTGAGAAAAGACCCTCGCCTACATCCCAAGAGCCAATGACCGACGTTAAGAAGATTCTTCGAGAAGCTGTTCAATGTGACAGAAGAGGCAATGGCCGTGAAGTCGTTCACCTCCAGTGAACTGAAGTGAATAAATACGCGAGACGCGGTGGGCCCGACAGATGAAGACGAGATGAAGACGAGACGAAGACGGAGACGAAGAAGACGAAGAAGTGAAGAAGCGTAGCAGTAGTTTTCAGTCAGTTTCGGTGCTGAAGACCGTCATGCAAGAAGAGACTACATCATGCACAGACGCACCAAGTCCGCCGCTGTAATGGAATAGCAAGCAGCAGCCTCGGCCCCAGAAGACAGAAGTTAAAAGGTATTTGAAGTCTGATTTTACGCACCCGGGTGACTCGTGAGGACGGGAAGGAGACGGCCTCACATCAGCAGTCACCTGTGAGCTGGGATGAAGACCTGACAGCCGAAGACTGGCAAGCGGGAGTCCGTGGTTCGAGTCCGCGACACTGGCCTTCCCCAGCCGCGCCGTTCCGCTGGCCGACGCACAACACACGCGGCCGCTTAGAGAAGAGAAACACTGGGACGCCACATTCAAGGTATCACCATCCGATGCACGACGTCGCTCGCAATAATTAAACGGGCCACCTCGCGCTGCGCGTCTCCGGTCAGCTGGGCGAGACGGCGACACGAGATACACACCGCTACGCGTAATCAGACGCCGCCGCCGCCGCCGCCGCCGCCGCCGCTGCCGCAGCAGAAGGCTACGCAAACGACACAGCTGCCGTTCTCCGAACCAGAACATCCAGTAAGATACAGTTGTACGAAACTTTCAATAAAAGTTATCTTATGTAAAAATGCTGTTTCATTCTACCTCATACCCGAGCCAAGGAAGAACCCACCCCGCCCACATGTTGTTAAGAGAGAAAAGTTAATTTATTTAATATTTTCACCCTGACAGAATGCTCATCCTGACAATTGACAGCATCAAAAGAGAAAACCCAGTTACATTTAGTGACAGAAGTGTTACATTTAGTGTCAGAACTGTTACAGAACTACTTCTCTTCACAGACGATTCACGAAAGCTTATCAGTATTCTAGCCATGTGATTTAATGTTTCCGAAACATTCTGATTTAGTGATACATAATTTTATTTGCTTCTGGATACTGGCAGAACATTGGGCAACACCAGGAAAGAGTGTCACCCACAGACAAAAGGGGTTTACTACGTTAATGATGTAATGGAAAATATTAGTCTCGCAAACTACGAGTTTCTCATAAGAACGTGTTATTAATTAAAACTCCTGTAACATCATCAAAATTCTGAGATAATATTGACTTGCTACTGGGTTTACATTTAGATAAATGAAAAGTTTTGCACTTCGCTAATAAAAGTGCTGTAGTCTTCGACTGCTCGATTAATACACCATAACTGTAGTAAAGCCGTATGATACAATTGGTATTGTGTAACAAAGAGTGGAAATATGAAATGGTGGAGACTGTGGACCTGCACTGGGGAGGATCAAATTGCAATGCCCGTTGGACGATAATTATTTAGATTTTGCGGGATTTCCAAATAACTTCAGGCAAATGACACGAAGTTCCCTGCGGTAAAACGATGGTTTTTTAAGTCCAGATGCTTGTACAACAGAATAATTGCTCCGTTTCTAATAAGAAGTTTGTCGATGAGACTCTAAACTTGCTTCCCGTTCGGTATTCGGGCACAGCTGTAGTGTATCCTGGGTACCATTACAGGAAAACTTATAGAATCGAAATAAATAAGTAAAAGTCTTCAGCAAGACTTTGGGGAACAGTACAGTAAATCGAAAGTTTTATTCAAGAATACATATGGTACGTTGTTACTAATCAGCTATTTCGTTTTACATTAAATTTAAAGGGGGTAGAATAGCTGACCCAATAAAGGGAACATTTCAATTCCAATGGGTTTATTAACTCCTCAAAACGATTTAACAGGCGCAACTTGGGCAAGATTTTTTTAGAGACATTAATTAAATAAAATCATAAGTTAATAAAACATTTCCCATGAACATTAATTACCGCCAGTCAGGCAAAATATTTAAGAAACTCATTACAAAAGATCATAAGCAGGTTAACAAGTTATTAGCTCACTAAGGCTGAATGTAACTTAACTTTAAGAAAACTCTATTTAAGACACATTATTTAAGACACTTTCCATTTCCAAATTGCACATGTAAAATAACAACAGTTGACACAGAGCCCCGACCATACAGAAATACTCAAAACATATATATATATATATATATATATATATATATATATATATATATATATATATATATATATATATTAAACATAACATGACAATCTTCCAGAGCGAGACTTGTGAGGTGAACCTTTATGGTACAAAAAAAGGGCTCTGAGCACTATGGGACTTAACAGCTGAGGTCATCAGTCCCCTAGAACTTAGAGATACTTAAACCCAACTAACCTAAGGACATCAAACATATCCATGCCCGAGGCAGGATTCGAACCTGCGACCGTAGCGGTTGCGCGGTTCCAGACTGAAGCGCCTAGAACCGCTCGGCCACCCCGGCCGGCCTTTATGGTACAGAAACTTACAACTTTGTACAATGATCTACGTGTAACAACAGAAGCAAGGTCCAAGTTTATAAGGCCGAAGTTTAACCACGAACGGTGGAACCGACTGAGAGAAGTAATACTTAACTTTGAACAAAGACATAGCTCCATTTGCACCCCACGTCGAGTTGACCAAAATGTGAACCAAGCAAACGCTACCGAAGAGGAACACTTGCACAGGCGAAGTCCACCGCCCGTAAGCCAAACTTGTAATCTAATGGGAAACCATGAGCTTCGGCTGTCCACTGCCTGAGCTCGCTGAAATACAGATCACACCCGACAACAGGAAGCAGAAAAACTTTTCTTAACCTTAACATTTAAGATTGACCAGTAAATGACCCTATAAAATCAAGGCTATACAATAACTAATTTCATTCACAAGTGCTTCTTTTAAGAGAAAGAGTACTTGATAACAACACTAAGAGTGAGAAATGAACTGACTCAGGAAAACCAACATTCACTAAAACTTAATAACACATATTTGCAAGTACATCAATATTATGCGGAAGCAGAGCACACGCCTAGGAAGTGGCCTCGAATGAAATCGAAGAAACAATGTCACACGTCTTACAATATCTTACTGTTCCAAGAGTGATCGCAATGACAGTTAACTAAGCGCTCTTACTAAGTAGCGTACTTAACTTGGTGTCTTGATGCTGGGGCAATTTTGCGAAGGTGTCAAACCATCACTTCGCAAGACCATAACAGCGTGTTTATCCAAGGAAGCGGGCGCATCCACAGCTCACGAGGTTGCCGGAGAATAAACGACGCCGCGCCGGCCAACTCCCGCCGACTCCAGTGCAACCACGTGGCAACCACCACCCGGTCTCAGGCGCATCGTCTTCGCTTCTGACCGCCAGCCAACCAACCAACTCACTCACCTCCTCGTTTCCAAGCGTTGTGTACTCGTTCCCTACTCGCTTTTTTTTTCTTTATTGTGATTTTGCACCTCATACAAGGTGGGCTGGCAGCAGAAAATTTTACTCCGCTCTTCAGCCATAAGCAGTACAATAAAAGAGAAAAGGAAGACAGACTGGTGGTTAAAAAACAGTAGATACAATAATAATTAAAAAACATGAAGCCGTTCACACTCGACGAACAAACAAGAAAACTGTCAGCACTGTGCACAAACACTGACGAGTTAGACGACACATGCGAACGAAGGAGCGTGGGCGGCGAAAAACACTGATTATCAAACACGACGGCACAGACACTAAACCGAGGGTGATGATCTCCGGCGTGCGAATGTTCACTATGCATGTGCGAGTCCGGGGACCTGCCAAGAGAGGAGGAGGAGGAAGGGGAGTGGGAGAGCGAGAGGGGAGAGCAGAGATGCCACGGGCAGGGGAGAGAGGGGGGAGGGAGGAAGGGGGAGGGGAAGCCCGGGGGAAGAGGGGTGGAGGGAGGGGACAGGGGAAAAGGAAAGAGAAGGGAAGAGAAAAGAAAGGAAGAGAAGGGAGGGAGGGTGCCGAAAGGAAAGGACACCGGAAGTGGGGGGTGGGGCAGGGTCAAAGGTGATAGGAGGGGTAGATGGAGGGGTAGATGGAGGGGAGGAGGACATCATCAGGGAGGGGGAGCTGGCGGAAGCCACCTTGGGAGAGGGTAAGGAGGGTGGAGAGATGGAGACCGGGTGGGACGTGGGAATACAGGTGCGGCAGTGGGCGGGGGTGGGAGAGGATCGGGGATACGAGCGGGTGAGGAGTTCCCTACTCGCGATCGGCACTCCCTTATATCTCGAGCCGGCCCAAGCCCAAGACAAACCTCTGCACTAGGAAGTCTATCATCCTCATGTCAGAGATACAACTGGCGCCAGTCCCGCCACGGCTTAACATAATTTGCTTGTCGACGTGTGTCCTTGATCTGAAAGATATTATATGAAAATCTGAAGCTGCATTACTATGCTCTATTAGCACTATCTTTGCTCTTCATTTATACGGCAGTTTTTTATTTATTTTATTTCCATGTAAGTCTCTGTATTCTAGAATGTTTCAGTAACCGATTGTTGACGCCACTGTGGCGTTCTCTCTTTAATAGGCAGTATTGAGTGCCCGTGTAGATGCCAGAAGACGTGCTCGTGAGGCCTCTATGCATGCGTCATCTAGCATGTGCAGTGCGGGGTCGCATTGAGTGGCTAATTCATAGAACAACCTGTGATTGCACTTCAACAGCATATAGTTTTACTGCTATCAGAATGCGTTATGAAATGATGAGGAATTTAGGTGAAAAATAAACTTGAAACTGATAGTGATTAAGTGTCTATGAGGGCGTACCTAGTTCTGTTCAGTCTTGGACTGGATCTCGCGACGAAAGGCATAACCTAAAAACAGCAGGATAATATCCTCGCATCTGTCTCCGTACAGGTAAAGATATTGTGAGCTGAAGTTTGTCTGGCCATAATATATCCTGGCAAAATAAGTAAATTCATTTATGGCTTTTGATTGGTTAATAGTTGAAGTGCCTAATTATAAGAGGGCAGATACGACGCTCACTGGTCATAGTCTGTCTCAGCAAATGAGTGGAGATAATCTTCCAGCGTTCTCGAGCCAGGAGATTGACTCTGCATGTTAAAGCATTGATCTGTCGTGCTTTAGCATTCAGAGAGTAAAGTTGTGTCTGGAGCGGCGCTCAAAATGTTGGTATCAAGCTGTAATAATGCTTTTGGTGAGGAAAAGTGTGCTAGTGTACAGTACAAAGTGGACATAAGTATTAATATCGGATTTGAATTATCTTTCTGCGAGTTTTCTGGCTGAAGTGAAAATCGTCTCTCTCTCTGTATTGCGTAATAATACACTCCTGGAAATGGAAAAAAGAACACATTGACACCGGTGTGTCAGACCCACCATACTTGCTCCGGACACTGCGAGAGGGCTGTACAAGCAATGTTCACACGCACGGCACAGCGGACACACCAGGAACCGCGGTGTTGGCCGTCGAATGGCGCTAGCTGCGCAGCATTTGTGCACGGCCGCCGTCAGTGTCAGCCAGTTTGCCGTGGCATACGGAGCTCCATCGCAGTCTTTAACACTGGTAGCATGCCGCGACAGCGTGGACGTGAACCGTATGCGCAGTTGACGGACTTTGAGCGAGGGCGTATAGTGGGCATGCGGGAGGCCGGGTGGACGTACCGCCGAATTGCTCAACACGTGGGGCGTGAGGTCTCCACAGTACATCGATGTTGTCGCCAGTGGTCGGCGGAAGGTGCACGTGCCCGTCGACCTGGGACCGGACCGCAGCGACGCACGGATGCACGCCAAGACCGTAGGATCCTACGCAGTGCCGTAGGGGACCACACCGCCACTTCCCAGCAAATTAGGGACACTGTTGCTCCTGGGGTATCGGCGAGGACCATTCGCAACCGTCTCCATGAAGCTGGGCTACGGTCCCGCACACCGTTAGGCCGTCTTCCGCTCACGCCCCAACATCGTGCAGCCCGCCTCCAGTGGTGTCGCGACAGGCGTGAATGGAGGGACGAATGGAGACGTGTCGTCTTCAGCGATGAGAGTCGCTTCTGCCTTGGTGCCAATGATGGTCGTATGCGTGTTTGGCGCCGAGCAGGTGAGCGCCACAATCAGGACTGCATACGACCGAGGCACACAGGGCCAACACCCGGCATCATGGTGTGGGGAGCGATCTCCTACACTGGCCGTACACCACTGGTGATCGTCGAGGGGACACTGAATAGTGCACGGTACATCCAAACAGTCATCGAACCCATCGTTCTACCATTCCTAGACCGGCAAGGGAACTTGCTGTTCCAACAGGACAATGCACGTCCGCATGTATCCCGTGCCACCCAACGTGCTCTAGAAGGTGTAAGTCAACTACCCTGGCCAGCAAGATCTCCGGATCTGTCCCCCATTGAGCATGTTTGGGACTGGATGAAGCGTCGTCTCACGCGGTCTGCACGTCCAGCACGAACGCTGGTCCAACTGAGGCGCCAGGTGGAAATGGCATGGCAAGCCGTTCCACAGGACTACGTCCAGCATCTCTACGATCGTCTCCATGGGAGAATAGCAGCCTGCATTGCTGCGAAAGGTGGATATACACTGTACTAGTGCCGACATTGTGCATGCTCTGTTGCCTGTGTCTATGTGCCTGTGGTTCTGTCAGTGTGATCATGTGATGTATCTGACCCCAGGAATGTGTCAATAAAGTTTCCCCTTCCTGGGACAATGAATTCGCGGTGTTCTTATTTCAAATTCCAGGAGTGTATTTTGGCGAACACATTAATCATCGAATGCCGTGTGAAAATTTGACTTTTCGGAAACTGACTTTGTCATGAGTTCTTATTGGAAAGTCGTTGGTTCCATATACATATTGATTGTTAGTGAGAGTGTTTCGTACGATTGAACGAGCGAAGAAGTAGATGAACATTAACTTTTATGTCATAAATCGTACTTCAGAAATGTGTATTTGTTATTTCAGTACGAACCTGATAACAGCTTTATGTAACTTTTCTATTTGAAAATACAGCAGAGCTTTATTTCCACAGTACTTTTCGCGTTTAGTTGGTGACATAGACCTGATGTGTACAAGGAAGTTTCAGCAGATTCACAGTTAATGGAATGCATCGTAGGATCACATCCAATGCAGTCAGTTTCTAGCAGCTCTTCTTGTCTCTCTTATCGCCCTACATCAGGCAGTGAACTTAGGCGGCTTGCTGGGGTGACTGACTACCGACAGAAACGCCGACGTAGCACCGACGCAGTTGCTGTTGCTTTGTCTTTCTTCTACCTGCAATTAACCTGCGCACAAGAGTTGCTCTTATTTTTCAAGTTTTATTTTTCTTTGTGTTACCCTCCTAGTTTGTTTCTATTGTAAAAAAAAAAATGACTTATGTAGAATTTGTGCTCCATAGGGAAAGTGGAAGACGTGCCCTAAACCCAGATATAAAAAAAAATGCGAACAGTCACATAAAAATTTCATTTACTTTTTACCTCATAAATTTTACAATGAAGACGCGGATTACTGAATATCTTTCAACTTTATTAGTAAATCTATTGTACTGACTTTAATAATTAAATTATATAACACTTCTAATTACAATGTTTCTGAGACAAATATGAAATCCTGTGATAAAGTCAGTATTTTATACAACGTGAAGTACGTACTACTTCTGTTTCTCGTTTTTGTGAATAATTTACTGTAGTCTTCTACGAGCCTGACACCTCCAATTACAGCTCCCAGTTTCTTAGCTAGGTGCAGAATGTTTACGGAATTTTGGTTCTCGTATCACTGCGAAAAAGCTCTCTTAAGGTAAAAAATAGTATTGTTTTATTAGAAACAAACTTTTCTACCCTTTTACTGATTAATTCTGAAATTTAATTGATTCATACTTGTACCCTTCAAGATTTTCGTCTGATAGTCTGCGTGATGGCCGAATTCATTGACCAATTTAATTTTTGAAACAGAAGAGCAGCTGGGATCAAGAAATAAAAAGCCAATAATGACAACATGTTCAGGAGACAGGTACGATACTCGATTTTTCAGTTTTTGTAAGAGCACATGAAAGATATTCCAAAAAGCATCCTGACATTATTAATAAAGCTTGGAAGGAATGCTGAAATCCATACGCAATGCTCTGGGTGAAGAAGGGGCGCACACACACCCAAAAATGTCTCATCTTGTTTTGTCAATTGACATTCATCACAGACCACAAATGTTTTCAAGTAGTAAATGCCTTTTTCTTGTCCGCCTTGCATGGTGGATATCCTCTGGAGCACGGAAAGATACTCCATGAAACGGTGCTTGCCCAAAGAAGATCGCAGTTAATAAAAGGAAAGTTCTGAACGATGGTAGTTTAAACCATCGAAATAAGAGTAAAGTTATCAGTAATAAATAATTACAGGATTTCACTTTTCTTATATTTTCTGATGTACTTACATGTTGTTGTTGTTGTGGTCTTCAGTCCAAAGACTGGTTTGATGCAGCTCTCCATGCTACTCTATCCTGTGCAAGCTTCTTCATCTCCCAGTACCTACTGCAGCCTACATCCTTCTGAAACTGCTTACTGTATTCATCTCTTGGTCTCCCTCTACGATTTTTACGCTCCACGCTGCCCTCCAGTACTAAATTGGTGATCCCTTGATGCTTCAGAACATGTCCTACCAACCAATCCCTTCTTCAAGTCAAGTTGTGCCACAAACTCCTCCCTAATTCTATTCAATATCTCCTCATCAGTTATGTGATCTACCCATCTAATCTTCAGCATTCTTCTGTAGCACCACATTTCGAAAGCTTCTATTCTCTTCTTGCCTAAACTATTTATCGTCCACGTTTCACTTCCATACATGGCTACACTCCAAACAAATACTTTCAGAAACGACTTTCTGACACTTAAATCAATACTCGATGTTAACAAATTTCTCTTCTTCAGAAGAGAACTTGCCACTGCCAGTCTACATTTTATATCCTCTCTACTTCGACCATCATCAGTTATTTTGCTCCCCAAATAGCAAAGCTCCTTTACTACTTTAAGTGTCTCATTTCCTAATCTAATTCCCTCAGAATGAGATTTTCACTCTGCAGCGGAGTGTGCGCTGATATGAAACTTCCTGGCAGATTAAAACTGTGTGCCCGACCGAGACTCGAACTCGGGACCTTTGCCTTTCGCGGGCAAGTGCTCTACCAACTGAGCTACCGAAGCACGACTCACGCCCGGTACTCACAGCTTTACTTCTGCCAGTATCTCGTCTCCTACCTTCCAAACTTTACAGAAGCTCTCCTGCGAACCTTGCAGAACTAGCACTCCTGAAAGAAAGGATATTGCGGAGACATGGCTTAGCCACAGCCTGGGTGATGTTTCCAATATCCTTTCTTTCAGGAGTGCTAGCTCTGCAAGGTTCGCAGGAGAGCTTCTGTAAAGTTTGGAAGGTAGGAGACGAGCTGCCTCTGCTCGCTCACATGCTCTTCTTTTTCAGGTAGATTGTGATCGATTCCAATTTTTAAAGCATCTGAATAGGCTATGTCAAATAGTAATTACGTCGTTGTATAAAACCTGTTTCCATTCGCTTGTGAACGCTCGTCGACGTTCGACCATGTTTTTTATTGCCTGCACCGTTGATACAAACCTTCTACCGTTGTATGCAGTTACTCATGGGAATTCATGCTTTTCCCAGTAAAACATCGCTTCCAACACGGATAAAGTGTCACTCTGACGCCCAGTACACTTACACACACCCACATTGGAAAAGAATACCTTAGTAGTTTGTTTGAATTAATTTCATGAGAGTGATATTCCAATAAATAAATTGTCTCCTGTAAGCAAACTGAAGACGAATGTACTGTATTTATCATGTCTTCTACCTTCCCTCGAAGGTGAAAGACTGCCGATGTGGTCCGTATTGGGTCGCAGGGGAGCGGCTCAGACCGATACGAGTATCCAGACACTTCTAGTAACGGTAAAATATCGTTGGAGCTACGTTCGGGAGCTTGACCGTTGCAATTGGCTGCCCAAGCTGCTTTAGTTTCTCTGCTAGCGTAGAAGGCTATCCGCGATACCCAACATACCCGAGGGTTACCTACAGATAACATTTCAATGGTACGAAATGCAGAGAGCGCGAGGAAAGCACTTAGTGCTACATCCTTTACTATGTGCTAACGTGATGGTGTGCTGCTCATGCTGAATACAATTTCACTTTCGTGTACGGCGTCGAATGGCAGGAAAGTCCGATCTAAGTAATACTTTTCCACTTCCCATACCTTCGAATACCAATAATACGATCGTACCTTTCGATGATAATCACCATCACACTTTAACCCCTGATAAATTTATGTACAATACTACAGAAAACACACATCAACAATCCATATCGCAGACATTCTATTGTGCAGGTTTACTCTGTTATTCAAATAAAATTGTGCCCCATCGAACCAATCCACATTCCCCCAAAAACTTCCCGCTGTTGCACTGTGTTTCTGAAAAGCTAGTGGTCTACATTCTCCAGTAAGATTCAGTATAATTCAATCAATGCAGAGGTCTCAGGGTGTGCGCTACAAACCCTGCTGTTTTGAGAATGCGGCGTACGTCGGTTCCGGTCAACCACTGTCATACACTATATGATGAAAAGTATCATGACTCCTAATAGTGGACGTTAACATGTGGTGTGTCCACCATTCCCATTTACGACAGCTTGAATTCTGCTGGGGACACGTTAAGTGAGCTGCCTGAATGTCTTGAGAGAAATAGCAGCCCATTGCTACTCAACAGCCGAAACTAGGGAAGTGTTGCACACTAGGATCTGAAGCGACTTCGACCTTGTAACTCATCGCAAAAGTGTTCCATTTGGTTCAGGAATGTTATTGTCGACAAACCATTGCTCGGAAATGCTGCTTTATGAAATTGTGCACTCTCATGCTGATACAAACTATTGTCGTCTCTGAACTGTTCCTCTATTGTTTGCAGTACACAATGCATAACATGCGTTAATATTCACGTGCATATAGTGTTTTCTTAAGCGTATCAAGGGGACCATAGCCCAACCACGAAAAACACACCGTACCGCTGAGGCGTGACGACTTTATATCGCTCATGTCTAGAGCCTGTGTATCGGGAGAATGACTCATGCGTTCACAGTGACAGACGTTATGAAGGGGGTTCAGTCGAGTACGTGGTTCTAATTTTCATCCACCAGAGTACAGTAGCAGACAGAGACATTCAATAAACAGGTCAAGACAATGTTTTTTGCGTATTGTTCTGTTTATTTGTTGAAGGCTTGTTTGTTACTTATGTTTTTACAGTTTTGTATATGCTTTTAGTAGTGTGAATGATGCGTGAATGTGATCTAAAGGAACTATGTAGATCGTTGTTCTACTAACGAACGCTGTAGTGTGAGAAAGTTTTAAGACAGTGTGAATGCAGGCGACGGGGAATTTTGTATCATAATATGTTAAGTAAGTTTATGGTAAAAGGAAAGCTAATTCGAGTACAAATGAAAATACTTAATAACATAAAGTGTAAACAAAATATCACAATGTTAAATATTTATTTCGGGAAAAAGTACAGTTTGAAAGTGTGTTACTTGTTGATTGGTTAGTCGTGGTAAGCGCGAACGCCGGAGAATAGGATTTCTATTGGCCTTAAAGAAAACTGATCAATCAGAACGGAGTATTCTTCGCGCGTCTTTTCTCTTGGAGACAGTAAGTGCCTACAGCAGTCTAAGTAGTCGGAGCCCAGCCTTTCAATGTTACGGTCGTGTGTAGTATGAGCTCCGAAGGAAGTTGTAGTTTGCCTGTTTTAGTTGTGCTACATGCCTCGAAAGTGCTGTAAAGTGAAGGCATATTTATTCTGTTTTTTTTTTGATGGATTTTTTTAGTAATTATGTGTATGAGAAAAGACAGTAATACCGCGTGACATATTGAGCAGATCGGTGACAATAAACTTGAGTGCATTAGACACCGGTAAACTTAGTAGTGTGACGAGCATTTTCATTTAAGAACAATCCGTGTTTAGTAGCTGTTCAGATGTCAGGAAATACGTTGCCATAAACTTGCTAACGTGAATGAAAGGGTTTGTGCATGACTGTGTTAGGATTGGCGCAGGCTTGGCAGTTGGCAGTGGACCACTGCGTCACATGAGGTACAAGGTGTTACAAAAGTATCTGATGTCATTGTAGTTATTACTCGAAATTGGCAGTTATGTTTCATACTCAATTTTACATTCCCCTTTATTTTCAGACTCGTTGTCAGGTTTTAAACAAAAATTTAAAATTGCGTTTTACTTTTACAGTTGTGACTATTTTTATTCTGTATATTGACTTACCTCTCATACAGCAACACTACCGAACTGCATTTCACTAAAACGTCATGATAGTAATTTATATTTTATACAATTATAACTTCCAAAGATGTAACATGTACGTCTTGTATTGAAATAAGTATATTTTTGTTGCACCCTCGGTACTGAAAGATGGAAGAACAAAATTTTAAAACTTTATGTAAAAGTACTGTATTAGGGCCTCGCGTAACCCACACAACGATGCTTTCTTTTGATCCAAAGGAACACATTCTTCCGGATCGTAAACATAATACCATGTCAGGAGACACGGTAGGGTGAACAGTTTTCAAAAAAAATGTTAAATCCTCTCATGCAAGGCCTTGTAATCAAAAGCGTCACATAGTGGAAACCAATCTAAAAATCGGGTGAAACAGCAAGGTACTGGGGTATCCAGAAAGAGTTGCGATCGGCTGTGAAATGGAAACCACAGTGAAAAGCTGGTGAAGCTTTGAGCAGATATGTTGAGCAGTATGTCTAGTATCCCGCGATCGCGTCACGTTGCACTTTGCAGTTCTGAGTGCACAGTGTGTAAATACGTCTCTCGGCAAGTATGAGTGCGCGCCGACAGAATTCACCTGATCCATGCAGTCCCACATAACTTAAGTGTCATGAATTTCCTTCTTCATGAGGACTGTCGGTTGAACTCTGCACGGTCGATGAGAACGCTCCTGCAGCGTTTCCGATGGGCAGTGTTCATTCACCCACCGTGCATCCCGGATGTGGCTCCCTCTGATTTTCATCTCTGCTCAAGTGAACCGCTGGCTATGAAGACGACATTTTGCACAGACGACGATTTGCAGACCATCGTAGAGAACTGCAGAAAGCACAGGCGCCTACCTTCTGTGACAAGGGCATTGGAAAGTTGGTGCAACGCTACGACAAATGTCAAAATCGGAGCGGCAACTATGTAGATAGCTGGAAAGTGTAACTAACGGTTTCAGATTTTCACTGTGGTTTCCATTCGCGACCGATCGGGACCTTCGTAATGAAAGTAGCACAGACCAGTGAATCAGTAAGTGAACAGTAAGTTCAGTGTGAAGTCATCTTGAATGTGTGTGTGTATGTGAAGTCAAATACAGTGCACATGTATTCCCATTAATCTGTATCACAGTAAGATGTAAGTTTGGCAGCTGATTCTGCAGCAAGAAGTTTTTCTTCCAAGTTCTGTTGGCGGTGACTGAAGTGCAGTGTTTCAACGTTCTATGATGTTCTTCAACACCACTGCATATCCCGATGTGGTCGGTAAGTGCAGATAATGTATTAACATTCTCTGAAACATTTCAGGAAAGGGTATATTTAAAAGGAATGGGTAAAGACTGTATAAACTGCGAAATAAACTTAGTCGTTGTTAAAAACACCAATGTTTTATTCTCTTTGTGCACTTCCATTCGGCATCTTACGTGTCTGATGTCCCGCGTGAGACATTTCCTTTAAAACTATAGTTGGTATCCTTATCTATAAAACATACAAGGAGCAATCGTAGATGTAGGAACACACAATCCTTTTCTTTTTGAAACAACAGCAAAAATTAGTGACACACGGGCCGCGACTCATTCATGGCTGAGCAATGAGCCACGGCAGGCACAAAGTCACACACACACACACACACACACACACACACATACACACACAGGCACTCACTCACACACGCTCTGTACAACACACTCACACGTAAAGGATGATCACCCGGCACTCAGCATGAAAACAAATACGAGCTACAAAATTACGGTGTTAACATCGTGTAGATTTCTGATTAAAATAATGTAACAGAGTCTGCTAACAAAAGCAAAATTTCCCTCTTTTGAATAAGTCTATATGTCCTTTTTATTACAGCTGCGATTATCGACACATTTTTGGGACGAGCTATCATAACCACATTAATATCTCTCCTATCTCTCCACCACAAGAGAAATATAGTGTTCGTTTCAATTCCCTCACCACTGAGAAATGACAGACGTTTGAAATCTACAAGCTCCCCTCCGTTGGCAGAAGACTGTTACAGACTGAGACATTATTGTGTTAATGTTGGCAGAGTACACGTTGTGTTGATTATATACGACAATTTGAACGAAATCCCTCGGGCAATCTATGAAGGTTTCGAGTTGTCAATGAAGCTGCCTCATATCCTCCAAATTCCAGTGGAACTCTCTCAAGCTACTATGAATCTAGAGAGACTGAAAGAAAGTTTATGCGTCGAGTAACAACCTTGAGGCTGAGTCAAGGTCAAACTCTCGGCGTGTACATTTTCCTGATAGTGTTAGCCACTTGGGAGAATCTCTGTGGTAACGGCGAGGTGTGGAGAGCAGCCATTGCTAGGTTCAAGCGTAGAAGTTGTCCTTTAATCTAATTAGGAGCTTTTAGTTGGTAATCTATAGCCAGCGAACGGCAAATGGCATTGAATGTCGATGGGCAAAAGGTTTAGCTTGAGACGTACATCTATATTTATATATTTTCGTTTGCTGTAACACTAAAGTATTGACTAAAAGTTTTCTGTTAACACTGTAGAGGATTATCAAGGACAGTAATCAAATATGTCCCTTGTGTACAGCTGTGACACAACGATCTTAAAGCCAGCGCATGCACCACACAACTTTAAAAAAATGATCTGTGAATGTGATCTCTTAAGATGCCAACAGGATCTTCGCTTTCATTTAAGACATTTCGGACATCATCAAAATTTCTCCTTACGCTGTGGGTAGCGTTTTTCTGTGTGCATTAAAGCCTAAACTACTGCCAACGAGTGTTCCTTTCACTTGTAGCAATTCCCAGGATGAACTTATTAGCCGTTTGCTTCATAAAGCTGTCTGTCACATAATGGAACGTCTGGGGACTGAAAATGCTTTGACGTTTCCTACGTATTATACATTAAACTGAAATTAACTTACATTGTGTCAGCATTGCACTGCGACAGATTACTGAAATATGAGGATAAGTGAAGAGGGAAAAAAGGGAAAAGAACTATGAAGGACGAAATTGAAAATTGTGATGTGTATCCGTTTTCCTTTTCTTACTAGTAATGCGTAAGAAGACGGAACAAAGAGCAGATAACACAGCCCGAGATAAAATGAACTAATCACAGGAATTTTAGACACTTTTAGACATAATTTCAGAGTTTTATATTTAAATTGATGAAATGACTGTTGAATCGCAAGATCGCCTTTCCTAACACGCAATTTATGAGGGGAGATGAAAAGCTATAGCTAGGGAATCCCGTGAGGAACAGTGATAGGGTACAAATGACATCATAGCACAAATGGTAGTGTCTGCTAATCGGACGCACACCAAGACAGTTGCATTCTGGCTGTGAATGCAACGCCTTCTCTACGCGACCGTTTCGCAGATATTATTTCGTACCGTCAGCGATGAGACCATGCATGACCCACCTAAATGAGAATTATGTTCTGCTGAATGCCGGGCATCGTGTTTAAAGTCGAACACACAAACTACTGCTTTTGTACGTCACCCTAATATCGGCAAGTGCACGCCCATTATTTTCATTTGCGGCCTATTATGAGTAAAGCGTCTAATAATATACTATCAGCGAAATGTAAATGCTGCGCCAAACCATTTGTAGAAAGATGTAGTTTTTGCAGTCACCGCTAGTGAGCAGCGCTATTTACGCTACGGTGGCGCCACGATCGGGACGTGCACACGTGCTTTAGGCCGCGGTGAAGCTCCTCGCATGTAACAAAGATATCGGATGCTAACATCCGCTGTTGAACATTACAGGTTAAAACGCCTTAAGCTCAGAGATGGACTTTCCATGATGACATACGAAATATCTGAAACATATTTGTACACAAACGGACTGAGGTAGGACAGTAATATCTGGCTTCGGAACCTGCCTTAGTACCAATGAAACTTAACTCTATGCTTATCATAGTTCACATATTCTTAAGAAAAAGTGTCTTATTGAATAGAAGTCTGTAAATTAAGAACGAACGCTCCACAATATACCAAATTGAATAACTTTTTTACGAAGCACCCATCTGAACTTGTTTTAAACATTTTAACATGGAAACACATAAGCACTATAAATAAAAACAGTTTCTCTGGTTCTAATAATTTAGGCTTGCACTACTATGTATATGGCGAAGTAAACAGTCTGCCATTATTGCCTATTTACACCTGCCTAAGCATCCCTAATGGAACATTCACTGTTTTGAACTAACAAATTACATACAATACTACAAACATTTAACAAAAGGTTCTAGTTATTTCACAATAAAATCTATTGTCTCCATTTAATATCTTATTTAAAAAGTATAAATATTGTTTGTTAGTTTGTTTTCCTTTTGTACAGTTAAATACAATGAACATGGCAACAATGCCAAATTGTTTCTCCGAACAGGATGGCATTTGATTACACAATGACCAATAAGGTAATAAAATCTTTAGACTCTTGTGCATAGTTTCTTCCAGCTTTAAACATATTTCATAAATATAATTTAGTACTTACAAGTCCCTCATAGAAAATTAATGTCTTTGTCCTTTTATCATTTACAATATACACAATATTGTTCATTATAACTTTAGTTTCATGGTTTTAATATTTTCGTAATATAATCATATAAATCCTTTACAAGTATAGTATTCTCAGCTAACTGTAAGTATTGTCTAATGATACATGATTTACTTGAACACAGTACAAATGTCATCCTAAAATACAGATTTTACTATTTGTGTAAAGCCATATTTACCTGACATACGCTACTACAACTACATTTGATCATGTTCTACAAAGGTTATGGTTATGAACATACATCGATTTACATGGGCGACATGTATAAGCAAAGGGCACAAACATGAAAGGACATTGTGAATCTCAAACAAAAGCTTTACTATCAAACTGATTATCATGACAGTTCAGGTGTTTCAGGGAACATGAAGAAAAATGAAGAAACAAATTGCCCATCACTATTACCGTAGAGTAAAAAAGCAAATATGTGATATCTGAGAAATTCCTTTCTCATAACAGCATACGATTTAAACATTCCAGATATGATATGAAGGTGGGTCCTACATAAAAGGCTCTAGATACATTTACATTGCCAACTTGGTATTAGTTATTGAAGGATGATTGTCGAAAGACTACTTTCTTCATAATAATTATTTCTGATTTAGGGTTCAATCACTGAGTCTGAGAAACTGTACAGTAACTATCCCATCACATTTAGCGATTTGCTCTTGAATACTTGGTACCGTTAGTTATGTTTTTTGTGGTGTATGGGTCCATTATAATGTTGATATTATATTGCATCTATAGCACTACTTTCTGTAAGTATAGTTTACAGTCATCAAGTAACTTCCTAAAGACTCACAATGCATATTGTAATTGAAATATCTTAATATCTGATTTGTCATTTGAGGCAACACTAGTACATCTAAATGGCCTGAGGATCCTATTTTTTCACCATTTCACAGCAAACACGCATAAGATTACGATTGAAATGAACTACACATGTACGCAATTTACTCAGTGTGGTACACTACAGTTTCAAGTTTATACTTAGTCCTGAAATCCCTGCTATAAGGTGTGTGTGTGTGTGTGTGTGTATGTGTGTGTGTGTGTGTATGTGTGTGTAAAAAAGAGAGAGAGAGAAATAGAGAGAGCGAGAGAGACTGGCTGGGGAAATGTAAGATATAATGCAGCTTACAAGAGGTAATTTAATGATGTGCCTTCCAAAGAGTTATACGGAAAAATAGGCTGGTCTCTTTGAAATCGTTGGAATACCTTTTTACCCCAAAAACAAAGAAAAGCTGGAAACTGTCGGCTTAATAAAATTATGTTAACAAGATCTTTTGCGAGAGATATCTGGAATGGTTTTCACTGAGAAAGTGTTTTCGACTAAAGGAAATAAAAGTGTCTTAAAGAAAATTCACATTAACAAGCAGCGTGCCTGTGAGTGTAAACAGCAGAAATTTCAAGATGTGTGACAGTTCTCTAAACGGGGCTTATACTACTCGAGGATCGTCGCGATTTGTATCAAAACTTTAATATGCGTGAAACGGTTGCTACTCTGCACCTAATCAAATTCGTTAATAGTGACTACGACACTAACAGCTTACCGTGCGTATATAGCCAGCAATTCTTAAGACCACTACTTGCACGGTGTTACAGAATCGGAAGATCGCTTTGCATGCATTTTCCTCTTGCCGAGGGCGTGAGGTGACGTGTTTTCTCACGTCGTTAACACCAATACTAGATATACAAGTATAAAAAAAGACATCGGTACACAGAAAGCGGAGAGATATAGAAATGCGAGTACAAATGCAGGCTGATCGTCAACTGCAATTCTTCTTGGTCGACACGTCGGTAAATGGAAGGTGCCCTTTTATGTAAAAGGGGAATTGGGAGGAAGGGCGAGGATTAATGAGGGAAGGGGGGTGGGAAGGGGTGAGCGTAGGAGAGCAGGCAGCTCTCGGCGTTCCACAATAGCCGCAGACAAAGTGAGTCGAGTAATGCGATCTCTGGGGCTGTGCAAACAGCGGCCAGCGGCGGAGGGGGGCTTCGCGACCTCGCTTCTGGCGGCCAGACTGAACCGCCTGCGTGTTCCGCGGCTGCGGCTGCAGCGGTGTCGCGGTGCCGGTGGCTGTGGCTGTGGCGCCCTCACACGAGCCACTCCGGCCGGCTACGTCACACGTGCGTGCCCGCGCCGCCGCCAGAGACCGCCACTGCGCCTGCGCAGCCGCCGCCCGTGCTGTCCGCTGCGCCGTAGTTGGAGTTGACGCTCACCGCTGCCGGCTCGTCGCATTCGTCGCACGGCTTCACTGCCGCTTTCACGCGCTGCACACAAACAACGACAGGTGATCAACTCGCACGTGTTTCACTCTCAGAAAGAGTATCTATGTTACTGCAAAAGATCTGTTCCGAAGATTTCGTCTAACTTCTTTAACCAAACACCTTCGCTGAAGCTGTTAGACTATTGTAAAATTTTTCGTCATACAGTAGTGGAAATCAGTACAAACACATGGATGTTGTTGTTGTGGTCTTCAGTCCTGAGACTGGTTTGATGCAGCTCTCCATGCTACCCTATCCTGTGCAAGTTTCTTCATCTCCCAGTACCTACTGCAACCTACATCTTCTGAATCTGCTTAGTGTATTCATCTCTTGGTCTCCCTCTACCATTTTTACCCTCCACGCTGCCCTCCAATGCTAAATTTGTGATCCCTTAAAGCCTCAGAACATTTCTTACCAACCAGTCCCTTCTTCTTGTCAAGTTGTGTCACAAACTCCTCTTCCCCCCAATTCTACTCAATACCTCCTCATTAGTTATGTGATCTACCCACCTAATCTTCAGCATTCTTCTGTAGCACCACATTTCGAAATCTTCTATTCCCGTCCTGTCTACGCTGGTTATCGTCCATGTTTCACTTCGATACATGGCTACACTCCATGCAAATACTTTCAGAAACGCCGGCCGCGGTGGTCTAGCGGTTCTGGCGCTGCAGTCTGGAACCGCGGGACTGCTACGGTCGCAGGTTCGAATCCTGCTTCGGGCATGGGTGTGTGTGATGTCCTTAGGTTAGTTAGGTTTAAGTAGTTCTAAGTTCTAGGGGACTTATGACCTAAGATGTTGAGTCCCATAGTGCTCAGAGCCATTTGAACCATTTGAACTTCCAGAAACGACTTCCTGACACTTAAATCTATACTCGATGTTAACAAATTTCTCTTCTTCAGAAACGCTTTCCTTGCCATTCCCAGTGTGCATTTTATATCCTCTCTACATCGACCATCATCAGTTATTTTGCTCCCCAAATAGCAAAACTCCTTTACTACTTTAAGTGTCTCTTTTCCTAATCTAATTCCCTCAGCATCACATGACTTAATTCGACTACATTCCATTATCCTCGTTTTGCTTTTGTTAATGTTCATCTTATACCCTCCTTTCAAGACACTGTCCATTCTGTTCAACTGCTCTTCCAAATCCTTTGCTATCTCTGACAGAATTACAATGTTATCGGTGAACCTCAAACTTTTTATTTCTTCTCCATGGATTTTAATACCTACTCCGAATTTTTCTTTTGTTTCCTGTACTGCTTGCTCAATATACAGATTGAACAACATTGTGGAGAGGCTACAACCCTGTCTCACTCCCTTCCCAACCACTGCTTCCCTTTCATGCCCCTCGACTCTTATAACTGCCATATGGTTTCTGTACAAATTGGATGTCTGCAGGAAAATTGACATTGACCGCTGAAATATTTGTGCCCATTGTATGGGCAATAGTATGAGATCTGGTACACTGACAAATTTAGTCAAATGGTATCGCATTTGATGGCGTATATAACAAGAAATCAACGATTCAGGGGTAGAAGGTGGAACACAGTATAAAGGCAGGCAACTTTTTGCAGTGTAAGTGTTTGCGTATGTGCCTCTGCTGCAGATAAGAAACGAAAATCATTAGTGATGGTGCGTATTGTATAAATTGTGACGATGTCACGCGGAAAACAGTTATCATGAGATGAAAAAGCAAAAATCGGTGCGTGTATGGAAATGGGACACTCTAATCGTCAAATAACTACAGAGTAACTGTTTTACTGGATGTCACCTACAAAATCTTATCAAGCTGCCTATTAAACAGGCTGATACCAATATCAGAAGAACTGATTGGGGACTACCAGTGCGGTTTCCGCAGCAACAGATCCACATTAGGTCATTTATTCACCCTAAGACAAGTAACTGAGAAGGCGTGGGAATTCAATGCAGATGTCCACATATTATTCGTTGATTTTAAAAAGGCATATGATGGCATACACCGACAGACACTCCTAAACATAATGAAGGAATTTAAAATACCATCAAAATTAATCAGATTAATTAAAATGTGTATCGATGAAACTTTATGTAGCATAAAGACACCGGTAGGAGAAACTGAAGATTTTAAGGTGTACATTGGACTGAGACAAGGGGATGCCATTTCACCTATTTTATTTAACCTTTTCCTAGAGAAGATTGATAGAGAATTTTCTAAAACCAGTCCACAAGGGATCCAGCTACAGGATGTGAACATTACAAGACTTGACTATGCAGATGATGTAGCACTAATAAGTAGTTCCAAAAGAGAATTAATCAGAATGATGCAAAATTACTACAAAATTGCTCAGAAAACAGGATTACATGTTAATGAAGAAAAGACATAATACCTGCACATAAGTAAGAAAACCAGAAAAGACGCACCTCTGACTGTAGATGGATTCAATTTCAAGACTGTTGACCACTTCAAGTACCTAGGAAGTATTTTTAGTAATAACAACAGAACAGATATAGAAATAGATGCCCGTTTATCAACAGCAAACAAGACACTTTTTAGTTTCATCAAAATTCTAAGAAAAAGATCACTTAGCAGTAACTTCAAAATCCGCTTATGTCAATCGACCATTATACCTGTGATGTTATAAGGATGTGAAACATTAATATTTAGAAAGAAAGATGAAGAAAAACTGTTAATATTCGAAAGAAAAGTACTAAGGAAAATTTTTGGACCTGTATACGACGAAAATAATATGGAATGGAGAATAAGAAGAAATGAAGAATTACGAGGGCTGTACTAATACCGTAACATCGTCGAAGTGCTCAAAAGGATAAGGTTGGATTGGGCAGGCCATATAGCAAGAATGACAGAGAATAGGCTACCTAGAATGGCATTCAGCAGGACAATAGAAGGAACGAGAAGAAGAGGGAGACCCAGAATCAGATGGCGGGATAACATTCGGGAGGACACAATGAGGATGAAGAGCAGCAGCAACTGGACAAACAGCGCATTGCACAGGCAGAAGTGGAAGAGGCTCATAGAGCAGGCGTATGGTCGATAAGGCCCTTGCCACATGTAAAGTAAAGTAAAATTCGTCAAATCGCCAAGAAGTTGACCTGTTAAAGTACATTGATTGGTAATTTCGTTAAACTGTGCGCACCATATGAATAGAACGAAAAATATCTGCACAGTAGAGGCAGCGGAGAAGTTCCTTTTACACGAAACAAGGGCCACATTCTTCAATTCTCAATTTCTTGCTGATCTACAGTTGTCAGTAACTGCCAGACGTGTATTTTGTCAAAATACCTTGCATTCGAGGAAAGACTGCAGAAACCTGCTCTAACATCCAAACATAAGCAGGCCAGATTTGAGTTTGGTGAAACACATAAATCGTAGACTTCAGAATGGGATTAAGTGATTTTCGATGATGAGAAGAAGTTTAATTGAGATAGGCCGGATAGGTTTCAATACCATTGGCATTATCAGAGAACAGAGCAACAGGTAAGAATGAGCGGAAATTTTTGTGGTGGAAATGTATGGTTTGGACAACCTTCTGTGCTAAAGGTAAATCATACATTGCTTGGCTGAACACCATACTAACTGTAACATGTCCACTGAGACGCTATAGACAGAATCGATTAGAATGTAAAAAGAGGATAAGAGACATTCAAACAGTCATTCTTCCCGCGCTCCATTCGTGAATGGAACAGGAGAAAAACCCTTATAACTGGTGCAATCGGACGTCCCCTCTGTCATGCACCTCACAGGGGTTTGCAGAGTATAGATGTATACGTAAAAGCTAGACCCACGCTTCAACTTTTATCTAATATCTTTGATAAAAGCTTACCTAGCACACTATCAACGACTTTACCAAATGGCTTTGATAAAAGAACTTTGCCAGAGATTTTATTACACTGCAATACGGCGCTGAACGCCTAACAAGGTGCACGGTTGAAGAAGACACTTGTAGTTTGACTGTCTAACAGCTTGCAAACAGAACAAAAATTTCATTTTCAGTATTTGCTATAACTATCGCCCGCCCCGATAGTTGAGTGGTCAGCGCGACGGATTGCCGTCCTACGGGGCCGGGTTCAATTCCCGGCTGGGTCGGGGTTTTTCTCCACTCAGGAATTGGGTGTTGTGTTGTCTTCATCATCATTTCATCCCCATGCGGCTCGCAGGTCGCCCACTGTGGCGTCGAATGTAATAAGACCTGAACCAAGGCAGCCGGAGCTGCCCCACAAGGGGCCTCCCGGCCAATGATAGCAAACGCTCATTTCCATATAACTATTGACCGAATTTAAAAATTTAAGTTGTTTCCATAATTTGCTCATCCCGAGGTATAATCTTATGTCAATGGTTTAACACAACAAGTCAAGTACTGCAGGTAAACACTGAATATACGTTCTGAGGCAGCATGACCCACGGTGCTCAAATTACCCAGACGTGATTCAGCCAGTATCTGAGGATGAGAGCAGTTAGCGACCAACAAGCTTTACACATAATTTCAAATCTTTTTCTCGCTGGCATGCCCCCACAAAACGATGAAACGAAAAACGTTTTTCACTTACTACATTCTCTCAGTTCACGCAGTAAAACTGTAGCATCGTGTACGATGTTTGAACGTTTGAATTTATTAACTCCTTTACTACGGACTCTGTTGCAAACAAATTTATCAGACAATATCCACTGATACCAGTGAATGTACCTGCTAAATTATGTCATCGTATGACGTGGAGTTCAGGGGATAAGAAGTCACAAACATTGAGATGAGTGCAAAACTGCTTTTTCTTGAGACGGAGCGCAGATTATACAGACTATTCGTACCATTGTTTACTGATGAGAGCACTCATGGACTTCTGACAAACTTTAAGCATAAGATAGAACTCTTACTACGCTTTTTCTTGCTTAAATGCTTGACTCTAAATACACCAGTCACATTAATGTGACCATCTGTCAAAATCCCGAATAACCACCTTTTGCAACGCAGACGTGCAGGGAGGGAGTCAGCGAGATTCTGGAAGCCACTGGCGGGGATGTGGAGCCATGCCGTGACCAACTGTGCTAGGTTTCTCCATGGCGCTAACAGCCCCGTCGACGTGGTTCCACGGATTCGTGACTGGATTTAAATGCCGATAGTCTGGTGGTCAGGAAAGTACGGCAAGGTCATTCTTGTGCTCTTCGAACTGATCACGTACACTTCGAGCGGTGTGACACGTTGCAATTTCCCTGTTGGTAGATGGCATTATGTCGAGGAAAAAACAAACTATGTGTCGGGGTAGACTTGGTCACCAAGGGTAGATACGTACTCGTTTGACCCAGAATGTCGAGATCACCCGGGGAATGCCATAACGCTTCCTGTTTCGGACAGGACGCTTCTGACGATAGTTGCTGGGCCGAACGCGCCAATGGCGATCTCTTCGATGGAGCGTAAAACGCGAGTCATCTGAAAAGCCCACCTGTTGTCATTCCACGGACATCCGGTTGCGGTGCTGGCATGCAAGTTCCAGCTTTCGTTGCCGATGAGCAGCAATCGGCATGGGTGCACGAGCCGGGCGTCTGCTGTCTTCTTATCTCAGAGTAGAACTTGCATCCACTTGTACCCAAGTCCACAATTATTTTTTTCGACATATTCCAACCACAGCTTTCTCCTGCAGCTTTTAGCCACTACATTTACCTCAAGTAACATGAAGTTGACCCTTGATGTCTTAATACATTTCCTGTCTTCCTCGCCCTTATTCTTCTCAGTTTCTTTTTCCGCATGGTCCTCTTTTCGCCGATCGTGTGGAGAACCTTCTCATTTTTTTACGTTGCATACGCTACCAAACAACGTTATGCTCCAAACATACATTCTCAGATATATCTTCCTCAGATTAAGGCCAATGTTTCAAACCAGCAGACTTCTTTTGACCAGAAATGACCTATTTTCCTGTGCTGGTCTGCTTTTAAGTCCAACTTAATTCGTTCGTCATCTGTTATTTTGATTATATGGGGCAGAATTCCTTCGATTCGTCTGCTTCATGTTTCTCAGTTTCAATTTTAACATTAATCTCATTTCTGCTACTACTCATTAGTTTCTTATTTCTTCGACTTATTCTCATTTCATATTCTGTGCTCAGTAGACAGTTGATTCCAGTTAGTATGTTCTGTAATTCCTCCTCACTTTCGCTGTGTATCAGCAGCAACATTCACTAAACGTTCGTTGAGGGGACACCGTTGATCTTGCTTCATCTGGGCGGTCACTTGCTCAACAGTTGCACTTCTACGATAATGATCTATGCAGACAAAATGAATTAAAATTTGTGCTGCCACCGGGACTCGAACCGGGGTCTTCTTGCTTGATTTTTTTTTTTTTTAATCTCATTTTGTTCGTTGAATCTGCTCGGGGCGGACGTCGTAATACATCCGTTTAAGTTCGTTGTTCATCGATTAACTCAGTTTTTTTTATTACAGAGGGCTGCTAACCTTCTGACCGAACACGCTGAGCTACCGTGCCGGCTACACACTTCAATTCATTTTTTCCTTATATATTGGGGAGGACACTCGGCTTAGGTAGCTTGTGCAGCAATGTTAACTATCGCGCTGCGGTAGTGTAATGGTTAGCATTTCTGCCTAACAAGCAAGAAGACCCGGGTTCGAGTCCACGTGTTCGGTCAGTGGGTTAGCTGCCCTCTGCAACACGTGTTCGGACAGAGGGTTAGCTGCCCTCTGCAATTAAAAAAAAAACTGAGTTAATGGATCACCGGCGAACTTAAACGGATGTCTTGCGACGTCCGGCCCGCGCAGATTTAACGAACGAAAACGAAAAAAATGAGATTTAAAAAAAAGTCCCGGCCGCAGCACATATTTTAATTCATTTCATCTGCTTCGTTCATTATCCTAGTTTATAAAAAGAGACTTAAATGTCTCAGGGAAACATTTAATTATAAGTTGCACTTCTGTTAGCCAGTACACACCCTCGCAGCAGTCGTTCACCTCTGTCAGCTACGGCCCGCGGTGCCCCCCACTTGCCTCGGCGCCAGTGACAGCCCCAATTTGCCATGCACAGTATACTTTAACCACGGCGGCAGGCGAACGGCTTTCGCAAATGTTTCGACCCTTAGCTCGAAATTCGATGATCATGCCCTTTTGTCTGTAGTTCGACCATTCCTAGACTATCAATACCGCGGTTCCATCACGTCCGCATTGTTACTTTGTGCCAGGAAGGGCTGTCACAAGGGAAGTGTCCAGGCGTCTCGGGGTGCACTAAAGCGATGTTGTTTGGACATGGAGGAGTTACCGAGAGACAGGAACTGCCGAGGATATCCCTCGCTCAGGCCGCCCAACGGCTACTACTACAGTGGATGACTGCTACCTACGGATTATGGCTCGAAGGAACCCTGACAGCAACGCCACCATGTTGAATAATGCTTTTCGTGCAGCCACAAGACGTCGTGTTACGGCTCAAACTGTGTTCAATAGGCTGCATGATGCGCAACTTTGTTTCCGACGCCCATGGCGAAGTCCATCTTTGCAACCACGAAATCATGCAGCGCAGTACAGATGGGCCCAACAACACGCCGAATGGACCGCTTTGGATTGGGATCACGTTCTCTTCACCGATGAGTGTCGCATATACCTTCAACCAGACAATCGTCGGAGACGTGTTTGGAGGCATCCCGGTCAGGCTGAACGTCTTAGACACACTGTCCAGAGAGTACAGCAATGTGGAAGTTCCATGCTGTTTTGGGGTGGCATTATGTGAGGCCGACATACGCCGCTGGTGGTCATGGAAGGCGTACAATACGTGAATGCCATCCTCCGACCGATAGTGCAACCATATCGGCAGCATATTGGCGAGGCATTCGTCTTCGTGGACGGCAATTCGCACCCCAATCGTGCACATATTGTGAATGACTTCCTTCGGGATAACGACATCGCTCGACTAAAGAGGCCAGCATGTTCCCCAGACATGAACCCTATCGACAATGCCTGGGATGGATTGAAAAGGACTGTTTATGGACGACGTGACCCATCAACCACTCTGAGGAATCTACGCCGAATCGCCGTTGAGGAGTGGGACAATCTGGACCAACAGTGCCTTGATAATCCTGTGGACAGTATGCCACGAAGAATACAAGCATACATCAATGCTAGAGGATGTGCTACTGGGTATTAGAGGTATCGGTGTGTGCAGCAATCTGGACCACCACCTCTCGCTGTATGGTGGTACAACATGCAATGTGGGGTTTCATGAGCAATAAAAAAGGCAGAAGTGATGTTTATTTTGATCTCTATTTCAATTTTCTGTACAAGTATGTGTGTGCTCAGCTTGTAAACGACAACTGTTTACAGGTACCACAGCGGTGCAGGTGAAATCGAGATGGACAAATTGATATAAGACATTTGTGGTCCATCAAGTCTGGAAACAGACTCAAACTGGTCTACAAAAGCCACGTAAGCTGCACATAGCTCTGGCAATTCTGACGAAGCAAGACTTAAGAAAAGACGAAACACCTTCATAGAATTTCCAGACCTACAAAAAGAGTTCAACAATGCAAAACGGTGTAAAAATTTCACAATTCTCGGAAAAATAAGCGTAGGGATAATATGCTGTATATGTAAGAACAAGAAGAAACAATTTAGATCGTAGACTAAGAACAAACGGTTGGGATTAAAAAAGAATGTAAGATAGGGGTGCAGTCTTCCTTCCCTACTGATTAGTCTGTACATCGAAGAACGAGTGACGTAAATAAAAGGTAGGTTCAAGAGCATAATTAAAATTCAGGATGAAAGAGCATCAACTATAAATTCGCCGAATACACAGCGAAAGTGAGGAGGAATTACAGAACACACTAACTGGAATCAGCTGAGCACAGAATATGAAATGAGAATAAGTCGAAGAAATAAGAAACTAATGAGTAGTAGCAGAAATGAGATTAATGTTAAAATTAAAACTGAGAAACATGAAGCAGACGAATCGAAGGAATTCTGCCACATTAGAATCAAAATAACAGATGACGAACGAATTAAGTTAGACTTAAAAGCAGACTAGCACAGGAAAATAGGTCATTTCTGGTCAAAAGAAGTCTGCTGGTTTGAAACATTGGCCTTAATCTGAGGAAGATATATCTGAGAATGTATGTTTGGAGCATAACGTTGTTTGGTAGCGTATGCAACGTAAGAAATGAGAAGGTTCTCCACACGATCAGCGAAAAGAGGACCATGCGGAAAAAGAAACTGAGAAGAATAAGGGCGAGGAAGACAGGAAATGTATTAAGACATCAAGGGTCAACTTCATGTTACTTGAGGTAAATGTAGTGGCTAAAAGCTGCAGGGGAAAGCTGAGGTTGGAATATGTCGAAAAAAATAATTGTGGAGTTGGGTACAAGTGGATGCAAGTTCTACTCTGAGATAAGAAGTGGGCACAGGAGAGGAGATTGCATCAAGCCACATCACACCAGTCGGAAGGCTGATGATAAAAACAATTCCTCAGTCAACTGAAATCTGTTACTAGATACCTCCCTCCCCCATTCCCCTCCAATCTTTCCATAAAGACCTTGTTTCAATCTATTATTTCCTTTCAGACTGTAACAAAGACCTTCCTCAGTCCACCCAGTCATCTGAATATATTATGAAAAGAATACATTGCTACTCATCACGTAATGTTGAATGGCAGACAGTCACGACAAAGATCACTATACATTTGACCTTTCAGCCAAAAGACCTTCTTCAAATGTTGAAAACACAAATGCAACTCACATACACATGACCACTATCTCTGGCCACTGCAGCCATAGTGCGAGTGACTGCATCTGATGGGAGATGCAATTCTTGGTTGGTCGGGGTAGGGAGGAGGCTAGGGCGGGGGAGGACAGGGATAGCAAAGTGGGGGTGGGGGAAGGAGTAGTGCTACTTATGGGAGCATACACTAGGGCTACCAGGTGCCAATGGGGGGGGGGGGGGCGAGTGGGGGGGGGGGAGTGAGGGTTAAGGGGTGGAAGGCGAGTAGAAGAAAAGACAAGTAGAAGAGGGGAAAAAGACTACTGTGTTCATTGGTAGAACAGAAGGCTGTGTAGTGGTGGAGTGGGAGCAGGGAAGAGGATAGTTGAGTGAAGGGCAGGACTAGCTAAGGTTGAGGGCAGGGTGTTGGGGGGAGGGCTACAGGAATGTAATAAGTCAGAAAAGCTGATGTTGGTAGGAAGGACCCGGATGGCAGGGGCTGTGAAGCGGTCACTGAAGTGAAGCATATTGTGTTGGGCAGCATATTCAGCAACTGGGTGGTCCAGCTGTAGAGAGCTGTAGACAACCTCTCGATTGCACCTAGCAGCCCTAGGCTGTCTCCACCATGCCTGTAAATAGACCCACAAGCAGTACTGCACCTAGCAGCCCTAGGCTGTCTACACCATGTCTGTAAATAGTCCCACAAGCAGTACTACACCTTCCCACACCCCTGCCTGGCTGTCCTCCCACCTCCTCAACCCACCTCCTTCTTTTACCTCCGCCACATACGATTTGCTTCTCCCATCAGGTGCAGTTGCTCGCAACCTGGCCTCAGCGGACAGAAACAGAGGTCATTTGTGCATGAGTTGTGTCTGCATCACTATGTGCCTTTCGTCAAAGAGCAACTGTACGGCAGTCGTTTCATTGTGCATGTCTGCGACTCGTTGTGTTGTCTTTGTATATATTCAAACGATTGGATAGACCAAGTAAGGTCTTTGCTGTATTCCAAGAGGAAATAAAACACTGAAACTAACTCTTTATGGAAAGATTGCAGGAGGATGGAGGACGGGCGTAGCTATCAACAAATTTCAGATGGCTCAGGATGATAATAGAGACAATAAACACATAATAATAAATAATGGAGACTAGGTCACAACAGTAACTGTCATGAAAAGCATAGTGGTAGTGCGACTACCGCTGTTATTACTGATGGTAATGGTATTGATCATATTAGCGCAAGTGGCAACGATTTGATGAAGAGTAAAAAAGTCATATTTTATCTGCAAAGCGTTTTTGGAGGGCCAATGACCTGCCATTATACATGAATCTAACAGGGAGACTGCTTCAGGGTGAGGCAGTCTATACTGTTCCGAACAGCAAATATGTAATACTCTAAGTCCGGACAAGTCGACACGCGATGCTGTGAAATCAATTGAAGGACCTGACCTGCCCACTTACTTGGAGAGAGGCGAGAGACGAAGAAATATTCCAAGATGTCGACTATGGTAGTAATTGTAATGAGTTAGTTAGCTGCGCGTTCCATAGATCATTTGCAGAATTTTTTCATCAAAGTGATGTGGAATCTGTCAGTTTGCAGGATATGTATACACGATTAGTGATACCATTAACCCAGATAACCCTGACGTCCTTCTGGAAGGACGACGTAACTCACTGTTGAAATTATTTACTTTTGCGAATAACGCATTGTTGCAACGGACTGTGACGCATTGTTATATGAAGTAGGCAGAGTCAGTTGCGCGCTGCGACAGTCAGTTTGACGCTGTCGTTTATAGTGAGTGAGAAACTGTGTCTTGAAAATAGGGCCGATTTTACCATGGACGAACTGACTGACCTTGTCATCGATGGGTATATATATTTTCTTTCATATTGCGTCAATAATTCTGAAACTTGTCTTATAATATCTTAAAGAATTAACCCATATTATTTATGGGTTCATATTACGATTGAAAGTTTTCATCAGTTGTAATTCAATTATGTTTTCAACCGTCCTTCCAGAAGGACGTCAGGGTAATGTGTTGTCATTTTGTATTCACAGAAAACGATGTACACTTATGGAACATTTGGACATGTTAGAATCAAAAGATGAGGAAATACCTAATACTGGTGTGAATGTAACATTACACCCTCCTCTAAATTCAACTGATGACGTAACAGATGAAGATTCGGGTGCTGAAGAAAATCCAAGTGTAGATAAATTACCAGCAAGTCAGCTCAATGCTACTGCGCTACATGACCTAGAAGAGAGGGGTGTGGAAGCAACAGGAACAATAAGAGGAAACAGAGTTAAGAATTGTACTCTATCATTTGTAGATAAAATGATAAAAGAAAATAGAGGATCATATGAAATTTGTTCTGACTCAGCATCCGTAATTACCATTGTACGTTGGAATGACAACAATGTTGTTACTGTAGCCACCGACTTTGACAGACCGCAACCACTACGCTCTGTAGCAAGATTTTTCAGGGAACAAAAGAAAAGGATTAGCGTGCTTCAACCTAACTTGGGAGGCATAGATCGAACTGACCAAAATCAGTTCCTATATAGATGCTCTGTAAGAGGGAAAAAGTGGTATTTCCCGATCACTGCACATTTTATAGACATTGCAGAGCAAAATACCTGGGACCTTTACAAGCACAACGAATAACCCATAGGTCATCTGACATTTCGTCGTCGAATTGTCACTGCAATTCTTGAAAGTAACAAAAGAGTCACTACCAGCAGAGGATGTCTTAGTAAGAGGGCAAAACAAGATTCTAGATTTGATGGAAGAGAACATTATGTTGCTGAATTACCAACGGATGAGATAACAAAAAAGAAGAAGCAGCTGAAATGTCGAAGTTGCCACAAAAAAACTACTACTATGTGTGTAAGATGTGACGAACCACTTCATGTTTGTTGCTTTTTGTCTTATCATACTAGTGCATAAAATATGTGTATAGGTTATTTTCTTTGTTTTTTTGTATTTATTAGCTGTTTTAGCCCATAATTCAAATTTATTTGTTTATTTGAAAGTATAAAAACCAAAACAAGTTAATTGTGCAATGTCATATACTTTAAAAACATGTTCCCTTATTGTCCTGACGTCCTTCTGGAAGGACGCCCATTTTTGGAAATACTAAATAAAAATAAATACTCAAAATTGTTTTTACTTTCTTCCTTACAACCTTGTGAATGAATGTAGATAAGATATTAATCAATTTTTGAAAAACAAATAATTCAGGACTATCTGGGTTAATGATGCATAGGTTCTTTAAATGGCCTATACATATAAATAAATACTCACGCCGTCTCTGCACGGCAAAAGTATCGTAAGGATATGGATTGTGTCTCCGCTGACAGAAAATTAGAGAACAAAAATAGCAATTATTTTGCGTACGTCATTTGTCTTTTTTTTTTTTTTTCACCGATTCCGCTGTCTGTCGGTGCTCTGATCTGGTGCGTGAAAAACGTATGTAATCGAGTTGTCTCAGGATTACGTTAAAAGTTCTAATATGTGGGAGTCGCAAGTTTTTCAGTTTACTATCGAGCTACGTCCTAATTTCCTTCTTCCGATGCGACAAGGACTTGCATTTTAAGATTCAGCTCATCGGAGAGGAAGTCAACTCGAACAAAGAATAGCTGCCGCAGCCACGCTGACATTGTCGCACGTCGTTTGGGAGTAAAGGCAAATTACCAAGCCGCACACTAAAACTACGAGATTAACATTTATTTATTGTTTTAGTACGCATCTGCAGCTGCGCACGTTTATGGGCAGGCAAGTTTTGGTGCGGCTTATCTATAACTCTTGCATATCTCTCTCTACCCAACCAATATAATGACCATATTATCTATTAGTCCTACTCACATAATTACACTTAAAAAGGAGTTTACATAGGTATTTATTTATTTTAGCAGAATACCAGTTTTCAGTTAAAAATTTGTTCATGGAGTAGAATGAGTTCTCGAGGAGAAATGATTTTAGGCTATAAGGGTATGAAATGGAAGATCTCAAAGGCTTAGTTCTAGGTAAAGCAGTTGGCTAATTTTGGTTGAATAGTACGGTACCGACAAAATGACATCAGTCTACAAAGGAGAATGATTACCAGACACTCGCCCAACCCTACCTTGGTTATTGCTCATGTCTAGAATCCATACTGTGCATGGCTAATGGGAAGTGTAACACAGATAGTCACAGATTTGTTTGACCAACAAGAGAGCATCACAGAAATTCTGAAAGACTGACTTGGCAGACACTTGGTGTTTATATGCCATACAGTATAGAGAGCTGGAAGTATTAAAGATAAGTTTCCATAACAAAAGCACACTATAAAGGTGAAAATGATATTTGTTTCAATAATGATGTGCAAAACCTAATGAAATTTTTGCTGTAAGTTTCCATATACTGTACAAAATGTATGGAGATCTTGAGGTACTGGACATTAAATGGCGATATTTAATTGTTCTCCTACGCCTTAGCTGTTACAGGTGTTGTAAATTTACATTTAAGAGCTTGAAGAATGTTTTTCCTGGGTTTTGGTTGACATTTTTACTTGCAGAATGAAACACCTGCTACAAATATACGGTATTTCAGTTAAATTAAGCAGAGAGTTCGTAGTCTTGAGGTGATGGTTTTGGCTGTGGCTGTTGTATTCTGCAAAACCTTTGGTGATGGTGTTTCTGAAGTCTCAACCAGTAGATGTTTTGGAAAGACAAAGGAATATTTCTCACAATAGTTGACTGACTAACTTCTTTCATGATTCATTAGGAACTATTTGAAATAATTATAAAACAAATACAGTTTAGAACTTAATATAAAGTTTGGGACTCTACTACTTCCATCTTTAGCCTACAAAATTTTGATATATTACATGAATGCTTCTGCTAATTGAAGCTCATCTTTGTATATCTTAATATCACTACATCTAGTATAGTATGCACACATGGAAATCAAAGCAGATATATTGATTAAGAAATAAAGAATAAAAGAAAGCATTTAAGCTAAATAGGAAGAAAAGTGAAGTCTCTAAAGTACTAATAAGGTTCAATGATATCTTCAGTAATTATAATTTGTAAAAATGAGATACGTGAACACTAAGGCAAATATCTGAGCGTGAAAGTAGTGTTAATGTACAAACAGGCACTAACAGCAAGTACACTACGGTACTAAGAGAATTAACTGAAAATGTGTGTGGTGTAATGTAACAACAGCCATGGACATACATCTACTGCCATGCATAAAGAATTAATTATTTATGTGTTTGTTGCCATAAACAACTTTTTTACAATTTTCTATCTATGTTGTGGTCATTAATGGCTGTTTCTTATTTTTACTAAACTGAAGTGTAATCGAAAGACAGATGTGTGTGCGGCTGGTCCCGGCAGAGGTTCGAGTCCTCCCTCGGGCATGGGTTTGTGTGTTTGTCCTTAGGATAATTTAGGTTTAGTAGTGTGTAAGCTTAGGGACTGATGACCTTAGCAGTTAAGTCCCATAAGATTTCACACATTTGAACATAGATGTCCGTGCCTTGGGACTCTAAGTATTATTTAATTTTTCTCTTAAGAATACCATATTTTATAGTGGGAATTGTGTATAGTGGCAGCTGATGTATTTTATTTATTTATGCAAGAGGACGAGAAAGACAGGACAGACCAGTTATTATAACATGTATCTGAAAGCTATTTTCAAGTGTCTTGCAATATATTAATCATTTATTTGAAGTAAACATTATGAACTAAGATTTTTATTCATATCGAACAAAAAAAACGAATGTCATGATCATTGCAAGTACTTCTAGTAAAAAAAATAAAGTTTTGATTAGAGTGAAGAGTTATATAGCTCTCAGTTTAAAGTGAACACAACGATACGAATAGAAATAAAAAAAAATTAGCTACAATCATAGACCATATTCCACTGGCATGTGCAGATAAGAGATTCTCCTTATTCTCAAAGTGTCAGCTTGGAACGTAGCCTACACATCAGAAGTAATGTTAACTGACAGTTGATGCTGCTCTGCATGCTTCCTTATATGAACAGTGGACTTGTTGACAGTGGCTGATGACGTCAGCAAGTCACAATAGAGTGCATTTGCATGTGCAAACTCAGGGTGCGTCAATGAACGAGCCCACGTGCTCTCGTCTACGCTTGCTCCATATGGCCAAAATCATACTGGGTTGGAGCAGCAAAAGCGATGCCTGTGCTGCCTCTTTGGTAAAGATGATTTGGAGAGCATCTCTTGGACGGTGCAATGATATTCCAGCGAGCCTTTCAATTCTCCGTTGTTAAAGGATTGACCCAAGTATACTAACTGTTGTAATGCGCTTTTCGCAAAGGAAGCACGATATATTATTGATCTTTTCTGTATTTGTGTTAGATGCTAGCATTTTTGCAGCTTCTTCAGTAAAACGTAAGTCGTGTTACTGGCTATTAATCTTTGCGCTAACAATAAACAATGTTTCTTAGCAGTTCGGCTCATTATTTTACGGAAATCCATCAGAAATTTTTGAATACTTACTGGCATCAAATATGCTTAAAAGTTTATAATTATAATCATATATGTTCTGAATGCCTACAGATGTAAAATATGCATTCTGATTTACCCTGTGGCATATCTACAGACATTAAAACTTTTGGTTAGAATTATAGAACAGCGAGATCCAAAACCACAAATTATCATAAATTTTAGTCTATACCCACTCTAACTGTGATTATCAGCCTAGAATTGCTGTTTAACCAAAGCTTTGAACACTTAATGGAATGGAAACTGAGACACGTCACCAACCAAATTTTAAAATGAAAGTTTCCCACCTTCAGGTAGAATTTAATTGCGTTTTTCTCGTATATGGTTTGTACCATCTTGTCATTTAGATCGAAAGCAACCTTCTGAGATCATAGTGAAGGTGGATGCTCGTCATTGAATAAATATTTGCTGATATATATATATATATATATATATATATATATATATATATATTACTGATCTTAACTCTGTGCGAGTTTACCAACGTATGTCATCTGCAATTTTCAGTGCTACTAACCGGTAATACTACAAACAGTAAACCGTACTACTGTTATTTCTTGGGGAAACGTTTGGACAAGACAATGCTCTGCACATGTTGTTTAAGCAAAACCCTATCACAGCGTAGGACACTGTACTGACGACCTACTACTTCTTCAACGTTTCACAGAGGACAGTGTGAGCAGCATATGACTCTCAATCTCTCAACCATATACCTCGAAACATTCAACAGTTCTTCTACGTTCAGTACATGCAGTTCCTCAGTTGGCCACCGAAATCGCTAAAACGTTGGCCATTGGTCGTAACTGAGAGAATGAACTTGAAAAATGGCCCATTGTTTTATGTGAGAATACAATAAGTTCTCGAGTTTAATGATCGCATTGTATGAAATATACCTCATGCTTGCTTCATCTAGGACAGTGGTAGACATAATGTTATGTGGCAGTTATACAAAAGGCTGTCTTTTACCGCTTAAAAACAGGTACATGTTCTGACCCAAGTCATTCACCATTTACTATCGTTATAACTACCATGTAACTACATTTTAGCTATTGTCTGATGAGGGGAATGGAGTGTGTCAACCCATGAACGACTGGAACCCTAGTATTTCTTTGCTTGTTATACATATTTATTTAACTTCCTCAGGAGCATATAATTTAATACCAGAAAGCAGCCTTTTCGACAATGCATGGGGGCTTCTGGATGTGTCTAACGCTACTGGAACGTTACAGCTGGTGATCGCTACAGAACGTGCCCACAGAACGTGCACGCGCAAATCATCGTCATCCGTCGAGAACTGAGAAATTGAGAAGGATCGAATCATTAGCGTCAGGATCATATGAGTCCCATATAGATAGATCTCACTGACTGCAGTGTAACGGGTAAAGAACGTGTGGTGATGAAACAGACTCAGGACAACTGTGTGTCGAACAGAGCAGACACGGGTCCTTCCAGGAGGTCAACATCATCGGGACATCGGAGGATTGTTCGACGCTTTCTGATTAGTACACGAATGACAACAACTGAGATCTTGGTGACCCTTACAGGCACTGTGTCACCACAAAGCATCGGGACAGATTACTGGAAGGTCCCGAGTTGGCAGGCGTCGTTTACCACACCACAGACTACAGGCATTTGCACGGTGTAGGGACATAATTAAGAGGCATATTGTGTGGCTTTCTGTGGTGTTGAGCGATGACTCTGACTTCTGTTTCTGACGGTCAGATCGACGCCAAAGTGTCCGTAAACAACCTTGTAATAAGTTACAGGGAGCAGCGATTGACGACACCCATACCTCTCCATCTTCTAGAATAATGGTGTGAGGAGATACTAGCTATGACAACAGGATTGAGCTTATAAATGATGAATGAAGGCTGAATTACCGTCAGTATGTGACATGTGTAGTAAACCTTGTTGTCATACGCCACATTAACACGGTACCAAATTGAATTTTCCAGCAAGATAATCCAAGACCTCATACTGCCGTTCAAACCACAGACGAATTTAACAATGTACGGATCCTTGACTCGTCTGCCCGGTCCCCTAATTTGTTATCCATACAGCATGGTACACAAAACACGTCAGAACACTGTTGCAGAGGCAACGAAAAATACGTGCCAAATTCAGAAGAACGCAAAATTCCCAAGACTGGCTAAGTTTGAAGGAAGCTCGAAATTTAGTGCGGACGTCAATGCGAAATGCTTTTAATAGTTTCGACAATGAAACATTGTCTCAAAATATGGTAGAAAACCCAAAGAGAATCTGGTCGTATATAAAATACACCAATGTCAAAAAACAGGCAATATCGTCACTGCACGATAGCGATGGAAATGTTACCGATGATAGTGCCACTAAAGCGGAGTTACTAAATACAGTTTTCCGTAATTCCTTCACGAAAGAAGACGGAGTAAATATTCCAGAATTCGAAACCAGAACAGCTGTTAGCATGAGTGACAAAAAGTAGATATCTTAGGTGCTGCGAAACAACGCAAATCACTTAAGAAAGACAAGTCTTCCGGTCCAGGTGGTATACCCATCAGGTTCCTTTCAGTGTATGCAGACACAATAGCGCCTTTCTTAGCAATCATATACAACCGCTCACTTGACGAAAGTTCTGTTCCTAAAGACTGGAATGTAGCACAAGTCACATCAATATTCAAGAAAGGAAATAGGAGTAACCGACTGAATTAAAGATCCATATCACTGAACTCAATTGTCAGTAGGGTTTTGGAGCATATACTGTACTCGAACATTACGAATCACCTTGAAGAAAATGACTTATTGATACGTAACCAACACGGATTCCGAAAATATCGTTCTTGTACAACACAGCTAGCTCTTTATTCCCATGAAGTAATGAGTGCTGTCGACAGGGGATCTCAGATCGATTCCATATTCCTAGATTTCCAGAAGGCTTTTGATACCGTTCGTTACGAGCGACTATTAATCAAATTGCGTGCATATGGAGTATCGTCTCAGTTATGTGACTGGGTTCGTAATTTCCTCTCAGAGAGGAAATGATAGACGGTAAATCATTGAGTAGAACAGATGTGATATCTGGCGTTCCGCAAGGTAGTGTCATAGGCCTTCTGCTGTCCCTGATTCACATAAATGATCTAGGTGATAATCTGAGCAGCCCCCTTAGATTGTTTGCAGATGACGCTGTAATTTACCGTCTAGTAAAGTCATCAAACGATCAATTCCAATTACAAAATGATCTAGAGAGAATTTATGTATGGTGCGAAAAGTAGCAATTGGTACTAAACAAAGGAAAGTGCGAGGTCATCCACATGGGTACTAAAAGAAATCCGATAAATTTTGGGTATACGATAAATCGCACAAATGTAAGGGCTATCAATTCGACTAAATACCTAAGAATTACGAGCAACTTAAATTGGAAAGACCACATAGATAATATTGTGGGGAAGGCGAAACAAAGACTGCGCTTTGTTTGCAGAACACTTAGAAGATGCGACAGACCCACTAAAGAGACAGCCGACATTACACTTGTCCGTCCTCTGCTGGAGTGTGGGATCCTTACCAGGTGGGATTGACGGAGAACATCGAAAAAGTGCAAAAAAGGGCAGCTCGTTTCGTGTTATCGCGCAGTAGGGGTGAGAGTGTCACTGATTGATACGCGAGTTGGGGTGGCAGTCACTGGAACAAAGGCGGTTTTCTTTGCGGCGGGATCTATTTACGAAATTTCAATCACCAACTTTCTCTTCCGAATGCGAAAATATTTTGTTGACACCCACCTACGTAGGGAGAAATGATCATCATAATTAAATAAAGAAATCAGAGCTCGAATGGAAAGATTTATGTGTTCCTTTTTCCCAGGCGCCATTCGAGAGTGGAACAGTAGAGAAGTAGTATGAAAATGGTTCGACGAACCCTCTGCCAGGCACTTAAGTGTGAATTGCAGACTAACCATGTAGATGTAGATGCATGCATGGAGTGCGATGGTAAGACGTATAGTTTCGCATTAGCCTCCAGCCAGTACCCTACATGAAATGTCATAGCATGTGTTTCAGGGATGGCAAGAAATTCCGCAAGATGACATTCGCAGGCTGTTTGCGTCCATGCCACAATGAGTACAAGAGGCCATTCGTGCCTGGGGAGCTCACACCTCGTATAATGATCGTGATGGACATGAGAATATAATTCAGTCTAAGGACATTTGAAGATGAGAACGTGCTCTCGGATGGCGTGGTGCCAGTCGTATCCAAACTATTATTTATTGACACCGCACCACGTTTTCACCTTCTTGAAGATACAGTTACGGACGGCTCACTCCCCATGAGTCGGAAACTAATAAAAAAAGTTCGTATTGCAATGGAAAAAGAGTTCATACACAGTTAAGTCTCTCATTAATAGTTGCCGTAGTAGGAACAGAAATATTCAGTAGGCAAACTTACGGAAACAAAATTCTAATTTCCCAGAATGTATAAGGGGCTATCAAAAGCTTCCGTTCGGAGGCTGTATTGTCAGAACCGGTGTGACAATCAGCCAAATAGTCGTGAACATTGAGACAAACATCCCACTGACGCACAAAGCTGAAGGTAGCTGTTTGGTAAAACACCGTGCCCTGCAGCGTGAAGAAATCGTTAACTTTTTGCTGCGCATCCTCTTCCGACAGAAATCGTCGACCCTGTAAGGTCTTTCCCAAGGGACGGAAAGCATGGGGAGAGATCAAGGCTATAGGGCGGTTGCTGGAGTGACCGCCACTTGAGTTGGTGTAACTCCTGAATTACGGCATTTGCGATAGGGGGACATGCGTTAGTTAGCACGATGCATCAGTACCCTTTGTTGCAGATTTCTACACCTGTTGTTTTCGGCAGACATGCCGCCCAGTATACTTTCTTCATTCTCCGAAGGATCTCTACCGGTGTTTGCCCTTCGGCAGCCAAGAAATGAACAGCAAAACGTTTGTCTGTTTGGACGCACTTAGTAATAACTTCACGATAGTTCACGTTTCCGCATTTACTGAAAAGGTATTGGAACGATACGAATGCCACACTAATCCGAAGCCTACATGTCGGTGCTTGTATACCTGCATCGGAGTCACGGTACCCTGCACCTACGCTGCAAACGGAATACAAAGAGCAACATTCTTCATAGAAAATGATTTAATGATGTGCTATTACAACAATTTTCATAGCTTTAAAAAGTTGCAAGCAATCGCAACTTAATACGTTGAACGTACAATTCACGAGTAACCCTGACACAGTTTCAATTTATGTTGTTACTCACACCTGCACATTAACCAAGAGCATTTGAGACCACATTTGAATACTGCACGGAAACAATTTTATGAATTTACAGTATTTGTCCTTAGTATTCCAAACAGAAGCCTTCTCCTCACTTACAACAATTACACAATTCATGTAAGCTGCTGTTTTGCGCTCAGAGAAACAAATAACAATGAAAGAACAATACCCTTAAGCTTCTCATTTCAAAAAGGACGTGGATAAGCGGTACTTTGTCTTTTATTTGCGAGATCTGAAGAGGAACGAGACCCTTTTCCGTGTGAAATCCGATTACGTTTACCTGTTCGCGGCTTTAGATTATAACAGCAGAAAAGGCGAGGATTGTGTTTTTTCGTCACGGATATCTTGCGTGGGTTTTTTCCCGCATGAGACGTAGCACAGATGCGTTGCACTAGCAGACGTCTCGTTATCGTTTCGTACTGTTTACGCAACGTCATAGTAACAGCGTTGCTAGTTATTAGCATCAATACCTAACATGTAGGGAGTGTTGTATGAAAGACAGCAACTACATCAGGGACTCAAAATTTTCCGTTACGTTAGCTGTGGGGCTATGTATGTACAAACAACCTGTATCATATTTCAGGCATCTTATATAACATTAATCTATTGAATGTAAGTATCGGTCCTCGTTGTGAGGCGACTTGATATCAAGCTGTTCAGCGTTGCATATTATAATCTCACTTGTTTTATAGCTATTTCGGAGAACTTCTAATGAAATCTGCAGGACTCGGCATTTATAAAGCTTTGAAGAATCTTTTTATTTACTGTTCATAATTTACGTAAGTTTGCAGAGATTCCTCAGACGCTAAACAGTGCCCTCGAACTGGGTTGTTAATGGACTCAGTATGTGAGACCATGGCCATGGCACGGCGAAACTTGATTAGAAAAGCCAAACGACTTTGTGACACCACGATAGTTCCACAAGATCTGAAATTCGCATGTGAAAAATGCAGCAAACATTGCCTTAGTACCGTCACATTATTGCGATCGTTGTCCGCCTGCTTAGCTGAGTGGTTACGTGCTTGCCTCCCATGTACTGGGCACAGGTTCGATTCCCGACAGGGAATGTGTTGTGTTGCCCTTATCATCATTTCATCCTCATCATCGGCCGCAAGTTGCCCAATGTGGCGCCGAATGCCATACGATCATTTCACTTTCATTCTGATCGTTGAGGCACGGTAGTGAATTACGTGATCGTAGAGAGAGGTATACATGGAACACCCTCTTTACGATTGAGACACGCGAGAAAGTATAACGAGAACTTGCTACTACGGATTTCCACTTAACTGTATACTCTTACCTTCCTCGAGATGTGAGAACTTACATATCCGGCAAATACTGTAACACAGTCAGTTTAACGTGAAATATGAACTATATAGATATCGTTAAATTTGTTAGAAGATATTTTTACATACTCACATAAAGCATATGACGGTCACATTAGTGGCTATTTATAGTCTTAGAAATAACTTGTAAATGATCACCACGTTTTTGGATTTGTGGAGCGAGATCTACTGATCTATCGTCTACAGCAGTTGCCACTGTTGCATTGAATGTCAGGAATGTCGAGACGATTATAGATCATGAAAATATATCCGAATACTAGTTCGATATTCCTAACAGCACGGAGAGCGTTTGCACTTAAAATCACACCACTTAACCTGACGTATTACAGGAAAATTAGGGTAATACAGGAAGTCCTGCAATTAACTGATGAATAACAAGGACTCACAAATCTGACACCACCGTGTGTGATGTGTATACTACTGGTAGTAATAACAAGACAATACTTGCGTAACTGATAGCAGTGACGCGAGGAGTGCGCATCCAAGCAAAGAATGAAGTTCGGTACAGACTGGAGGATAGCGAGAATATCTTCTGTGAAAGAAAGCGCACGGTATATGTGGTACCTATTCCAAATAAAATAGGTCACATGTATTCAGAATCGTGTTCCTGCAGGTTATGGTAGAGATCTTCTCGCTTGTAACAGCACACTGTACCGGAGCCAACAGTTTCAACAGACAACTCACATTCAATCGCAGCGTGGAAGAAACGCCCACGATGACATCAGGGTTAGGTATGTTTAGCAACAAGTGTGAAGAAATCCTTTTGTGCGGCAGTATGATAGCAGAATATGTGGAAATCCATGCCTCATGATGATTATGGCTGTAGCTACTACTTGATATTACGGCAGACATTTGACTCCATGAGAACAATCTGCAGAAATTACTCGTGTGATGCAATATTCATGGCTGAATAGGAGTATGACAGTCTTATGTGACGCACATTGGCATGGTTAGATTCTTTCTTTCTTTCCTTTGCTACAGCCTGTATCCCTCATTGGGCACAGTTAAGTACGGATTTGGCATGGTTAATTTTAAGGGGTGGCCGGATACCCTTCCTGCCGCTACCCTATACCCCCCAGGACGGAATTAGTGTACCCCAGCTGTCTGCGGCTGAACAGGATTATGACAGTCTTATGTGACGCACATTGGCACGGTTAGAATCTTTCTTTCTTTCCTTTGCTACAGCCTGTATCCCTCATTGGGCGCAGGGTTGGCACAGTTAAGTACGGATTTGGCATGGTTAATTTTAAGGGGTGGCCGGATACCCTTCCTGCCGCTACCCTATACCCCCCAGGACGGAATTAGTGTACCCCAGCTGTCTGCGGCTGAATAGGATTATGACAGTCTTATGTGACGCACATTGGCACGGTTAGATTCTTTCTTTCTTTCCTTTGCTACAGCCTGTATCCCTCATTGGGTGCAGCATCGGTACAGTTAAGTACGGATTTGGCTTGGTTAATTTTAAGGGGCGGCCGGATACCCTTCCTGCCGCTACCCTATACGCCCTGGGACGGAATTAGTGTACCCCAGCTGTCTGCAGCTGAATAGGATTATGACAGTCTTATGTGATGCACATTGGCACGGTTAGATTCTTTCTTTCTTTCCTTTGCTACAGCCTGTATCCCTCATTGGGCGCAGGGTCGGCACAGTTAAGTACGGATTTGGCATGGTTAATTTTAAGGGGTGGCCGGATACCCTTCCTGCCGCTACCCTATACCCCCTGGGACGGAATTAGTGTACCCCAGCTGTCTGTGGCTGAATAGGATTATGACACTCTTATGTGACGCACATTGGCACGGTTAGATTCTTTCTTTCTTTCCTTTGCTACAGCCTGTATCCCTCATTGGGTGCAGCATCGGTACAGTTAAGTACGGATTTGGCTTGGTTAATTTTAAGGGGCGGCCGGATACCCTTCCTGCCGCTACCCTATACGCCCTGGGACGGAATTAGTGTACCCCAGCTGTCTGCAGCTGAATAGGATTATGACAGTCTTATGTGATGCACATTGGCACGGTTAGATTCTTTCTTTCTTTCCTTTGCTACAGCCTGTATCCCTCATTGGGCGCAGGGTCGGCACAGTTAAGTACGGATTTGGCATGGTTAATTTTAAGGGGTGGCCGGATACCCTTCCTGCCGCTACCCTATACCCCCTGGGACGGAATTAGTGTACCCCAGCTGTCTGTGGCTGAATAGGATTATGACACTCTTATGTGACGCACATTGGCACGGTTAGATTCTTTCTTTCTTTCCTTTGCTACAGCCTGTATCCCTCATTGGGCGCAGGGTCGGCACAGTTAAGTACGGATTTGGCATGGTTAATTTTAAGGGGTGGCCGGATACCCTTCCTGCCGCTACCCTATACCCCCCTGGACGGAATTAGTGTACCCCAGCTGTCTGCAGCTGAATAGGATTATGACTGTCTTATGTGACGCACATTGGCACGGTTAGATTCTTTCTTTCTTTCCTTTGCTACAGCCTGTATCCCTCATTGGGCGCAGCGTCAGAACAGTTAAGTACGGATTTGGCTTGGTTAATTTTAAGGGGTGGCCGGATACCCTTCCTGCCGCTACCCTATACGCCCTGGGACGGAATTAGTGTACCCCAGCTGTCTGCGGCTGTATAGGATTATGATAGTCTTATGTGGCGCACATTGGCACGGTTAGATTCTTTCTTTCTTTAATTTGATACAGCCTGTATCCCTCACTGGGCGCAGGGTCGGCACAGTTAAGTACGGATTTGGCATGGTTAATTTTAAGGGGTGGCCGGATACCATTTCCTGCCGCTACCGTATACCCACCGGGATGGAATTAGTGTACCCCAGCTGTCTGCGTCTAGTGTAAATCGTGGAATAGTGTGAATGTGTTTCAAATGTCTGCGAGTCGTGTAACTGAGGCGGGACGTGCGGACCAGCCCGGTATTAACCTAGTAGGATGTGGAAAATCGACATTGCCATGGTTAGATATTTGTTCTGAATCGAATCAATAAGGAACTTTATAGCGATCAAATTAGATGTATTAGAAAATTACGCCGTTTTACGACTTCCAGTCAGGATCTTTGTGCTGCCCCACAATTGTTCGACACCATACTCTACTTGATGAGCCGATTCCTTAGAGACTGGTTAGGAGACACGGGTTTCCGATGGTAGAATTGACGGATCAGAGTGACGGTTACCTGCAGGCAGGTCCCGGGAGTGGTGATGAGCGTGTAGATGATGTACAGGGGGATGCAGACGAGGGAGGAGGCGGTCAGCACCCAGCCGACGCTGATGCTCCACGCGGGGTACACGTACTCGCCAGGCAGCATCTCCTCGTACCCCATCAGCGAGAAGATGAAGATCACCTGCAGGCATGCGTCAGCTTCAGTTACGTTACAGTTCCATCATATATTTACCTCTACGCTGCTTGGAACCACTTGTGCAAAATGGTTCAAATGGCTCTGGGCACTATGGGAATTAACATCAGAGGTCAACAGTCTCCCAGAACTTAGAACTACTTAAACCTAACTAACCTAAGGACATCACACACATCCAAGCCCGAGGCAGGATTCGAACCTGCGACCGTAGCGGTCACGCGGTTCCAGACTGAAGCACCTAGAACCGCTCGTCCATAGCGGCCGGCTGGAACCACTTGTGACATGACTCGGTCGATAATTCTGTTTCTCACATTATCATCTATATCTTTTGCTCCAACACACTGCAATGCTAGTTATTAGACATCTGACATTTTATATGACGCCTCGACACCGATATTTCTATATTTTAGCTTCACATTCTTTTCTTTTTACTTTTTATTTCATCAGAAAAGTTCGCCTGCTCACCTTACCTGTCATCTATATTCCAGGATACATCTTTATTTATAAAAGGCAATGTCCTGACTGACTGATTGATTTATTGACTCATCAGCGCCCAGCAAAAACTGCTAAGGATAAAACTTGAAATTTGGAGACAGTATGGGTCTTATACTGTAGGCGTCGTTTAAGGAAGGATTTTTCGGAATTCTAACGCTAAGAGGGCAGAAATAGCGGATGAAGTGTTTCTTAAAAAAAAATGATGTTATTAAGGCAGTTTTAAGGCTAGCCCTACGAAAACGGGTGTTTGGTTTCTCGATCAGAAGTAAAGAATATGTGTTTCAGCATTTTTGGATATTTAACCCTGTTGGAGTGAAATAGTGGGTGAAAGTTATTTTTGAAGACATATCATTATTAAAGAACTACTAAAGTATTTTAAAGCTACGTGTATGAACTCTGCTATTTGACTTATCGGTTACAAATAAAAAATGTTTCAGTGTTTTTGGAAATTGTGCCCATAAGGGGGTGAAATAGGGGATGGAGGATGAGATTTTTCTTGAAAATATTTTATTATGAAAGCATTTTTAAAGCAAAATCTATGAAAATTTAAATTTACCTTCTCTGTCAGAAATAAAACATACACACATCAATGTTTTTGGAATTTCAACCCCTAAGGGGATGAAATGAGGTCAGTGCGATACATTGCCTCATCATCGCCCAGCCACAGCTGCTAAGAATAGAAACTAAGTTTGTAGATGGTGCGGATCTGATACTGTCCGAAATTCTGCTCCCAAGCGGTGAAAATAGGGGATGAAAGGCTTTTTGAAAGTATGTCGTTATTCAGGAAATTTTGAAGCTAGAACTTCGAAAACTGTTATTTGGTTTCTCAGTCAAAAAATAAAAAATACCTGATTCAGAATTTTTGGAAATCCAAATAGTGAATTGTTTTTGAAAATATATAATTACTAAAGGACTACTGAAGGATTTTTAAGGCTACATCTATGACAATTGGTGCTCGACTTCTCGGTTAGAAATAAAAAAAGAACAAAAAAGGACAGTTGTTTCAGTGATTCCGAAATTCAACCCTTAAGGCAGTGCAAAAGGGGATGAAAATTTTTACATTAATAAAAATTTTACATTAATAAAAATTTAAAGCTAAATTTATCAAAACTGGTATTTCACTTCTTGGTTAGATGTAAATAAATATTTATAAGAGGATGAAAGTTGTTATGGAAATATCTCCGCGAAAACGAAAAAGGCATGATTAAAAAAATTTTGGAGTCCAGCCAGCAGAATCACTTTTTGGTCAGAAGTAAATACGGATAGACCATGCTTATATGACCTTAATTAGCGTGAAAAGCTTAGAAGGTGTTGAAATTCGTGAACAACATAAAAATTCGATTAAATAAAAAAAATCTCTGCAGGCCATACAGTCTACGCGAACAGAGCAGCGGACACTAAGCTAATGAATGATGTTTCTCTTTTACACTGATTGTACCTTTTCCATAACTGTAGTCAAAAGCTGGTTCTATGTACAGGATTTCCGCGTTAAACACATAATAATATAAAATGTAATAACTTGAGACGTAATAGAGATATTTATTGACGGTATGTATCTACAAGTGTGGTAACTCAATATGTTTTTTACACACCTAATACCCCACGATATACGCTCCATTACTTGCGTGACAGGTCTGTATTCCACTTCCCTCCAAGTGTTCTGCGGAATTTGCAGGAATAACAGTTGCGTTAGTTGCACGAATGAAAATGAAGCAGATCTGGTAGATCACGAACTACTGTGTGGTACACTTGATTCTCGATAAACCCCGACAGAGAAAAATCAAGTGGCGTAACGAACTTTAGCTCTGTGAGAGAAAGCAAACAGAACACAATTTGCTGTGGAGTTCACATGTCTACGGATGAGCGTTTACGTGAAAAAAAAAAGAAAAAGAAAAAGCCGTTAAGCTCCTGCGCACGCTGTACCAACTGCCACAAGCAAACCCAGAAACCATTTTAAGTTACCAATAAATATCTCAACAACGTCTAAAGTATTTACATTTTATATTATTATATATTGATTACAAAACCCCCTATTGCAAGCTGTAATATGATTACTCACCAACAAACGCGCCAAAGTACTTGCGTCGTTGAATACTTCGGTTCCCATCAGATCACCGAAGTTAAGCAAAGTAGGGAATGGCTGGTACTGGGATGGATTACCGTCTGATTATATCACGCGCTGTTCGCAGTTTTCCCTTTTCTATCAAGGCAAAATGGAGGAGGAGTGTTTGTGTAAAGTCCGTGATCGTTACGCTTCCACCAATATCCTGGATGAAAATGCAAACCTCTCCACATCGTCTCATGAAGTGAGAGCATGTGATGTGACACTGTTGACGGAGATCCACCAGTCGGATGAGGACTTTGCGCTCCGTGGCCCCCTTGGTCCTGTTCAACAGGAGTAGGCTATGTGCCGGCACCGGGTTTCATACTTCCCCCTTCTTTGTCACCATGAAATACAAACATAAAACCACACTCTACATACACCTTATAGACCTCCATACTTATTTTGTTTTTGAGTCATTCGTCTTCTGGCTGGTTTGATACAGACCGTCACGAATTCCTCTCCTTCATCTCAGAGTAGCACTTGAAACCTACGCTTTCAATTACTTTTGGATGTATTCCAGTCTCTGTCTTCCTCTACAGTTTTTGCCTCTAGTACCATAGAAGTCATCCCTCATGTCTTAACAGGTATCGTATCATCCTGTCCCTTTCCCTTGTCGATGTTTTCCACATATTCTTTTCATCTCCGATTCTGCGCAAAACCTCCTCATTCCTTACCTTATCAGTCCACTTAATTTTCAACCTGTAGCACCACATCTCACATGCTTCGATTCTCTTCTGTTCCGGTTTTCCCACAGTCCATGTTTCACTACGTGTGCTGTGCTCTAACGTACATTCTCAGAAATTTCTTCCTCAAATTAAGGCCTATGTTAGATACTAGTAGACTTTTGTTGCCCACGAATGATCTTTTTGCCATTGCTAGTCTGCTTTTGATGCCCTGCTTGTTCCGTCCGTCATTGGTTATTTTGCTGCTTAGGTAGTAGATTTCCTTAACTTTATTCGCTTTGTGACCATCAATCCTGATGTTAAGTTTCTCGCTGTTCTCATTTCTGTTACTTCTCAAAATTTTCAGTCCATATTCTGTACATTCCTTTCAGCAGATCATGTAATTCTCCTTCACTTTCAGTCAGGACAGCAATGTCATCAGCGAATCGTATCATTGATTTCATTTCATCTAGCACCTTAACTCCACTACTGAACCTTTCTTTTACTTCCATCATTCCTTCTTCGATGTACAGATTGAACAGTACGGGTGAAAGGCAACATCCCTTTCTTACACTTTTTTAAATCCGAGCACTCCGCTCTTGGTCATCCACTCTTATTATATCCTCTTGGCTCTTGTACATATTGTATATTACCCATCTGTCCCTATAGCCTAGGCCTACCCCTGTTTTTCTCAGAATTTCAAACATCTTGCACCATTTAACACTGTCGAACGCTTTTCCCAGGTCGACAAATCCTACGAACGTGTCTTGATTTTTCTTTGGTCTTGCTTCCATTATCAACCGCAACGTAAGAATTTCCTCTGTGGTGCCTTTACCCTTCCTAAAGCCAAACTGATCGTCATCTAACACATCCTCAATTTTCTTTTCCATTCTTCTGTATATTATTCTTCTAAGAAGCTTGGATGTCTGAGCTGTTAAGCTGATTGCGCGATAATTCTCGAACTTGTCAGCTCTTGCAGTCTTCGGAATTGTGTGGATAATTTTCCGAAAGTCAGATGGTATGTCGCCAGACTCATACATTCTACACATCGACGTGAATAGTCGTTTTGTTGCAGATTTTACAAATTCTGTTTTATTTGATCTCAACTCCTCCAACGCTCTTTTACATTCTGATGCTAATACTGGGTCCGCTACTTCTTCTAAATCGATTCCTGTTTCTTCTTCTATTACACCAGACAATTCTTCCCCCTCTGCATTGAACAGTGAAATTCCCTTTGCACTCTTAATTTTACCACCTTGCTTTTAATGTCACCGAAGGTTATTTTGGCTTTCCCGTATGCTGAGTCAGTCCTTCCAACAATCATTTCTTTTTAGATTTCTTCACATTTTTCATGCAGTCATTTCGCTTTAGCTTCCCTGCACTTCCTATTTATTTCATTATAGACTGACGTGTTTCTGTATTCCTCAATACCCTTGAACATTTTTGTACTTCCTTCTTTCATCGATCAACTGAAGTATTTCTTCTGTTATCCATGGTTTCTGCGGAGCTACCTTCTGACGTGTTTCTGTATTCCTCAATACCGTTGAACATTTTTGTACTTCCTTCTTTCATCGATTAACTGAAGTGTTACTTCTGTTATCCATGGTTTCTGCGGAGCTACCTTCTTTGTACCTATGTTTTACTTTCCAACTTCTGTGACTGCCCTCTTCAGAGATGTCCATTCCTCTTCAACTGTTCTGCCTACGGAGCTATTCCTTATCGCTGTATCTACAGCTTCATAGAACTTCAAGCGTATCTTTTCATTCCTTAGTACTCCTGTATCCCACTTCCTAGCTTAGTGATTCTTTCTCACTAGCCGCTTAAACTTCAACCTACTGCTCATCACTACTACTTTTTGATCTGCAGCCATATTTGCTCATGGGTACGCCTTACAATCTAATATCTGATTTCAGAATCTCTGTCTGACCATGATGTAATCTAATTGAAATCTTCCCGTATCGCTCGGCCTTTTCCAGGTATACCACCTTCTCTTGTGATTCTTGAACAGAGTATTCGCTATTACTAGCTCAAATTTATTACAGAACTCAGTTAGTTTTTCTCCTCTCTCATTCCTTGTCCAAGCCTATATTCTCTGGTAACATTTTCTTCCACTTCCTCCCCTGCAACTGCATTCCAGTCCCCCATGGGTTTTAGGTTTTCATCTCCCTTTACGTACTGTGTTACCCTTTCAATATCCTCTTATACTTTCTCTTTCTCTTCGTCTCTGCAGTCGTGGACTGTGCGGCTGGTCCCGGCGGAGGTTCGAGTCCTCCCTCGGGAATCGGTGTGTGTGTTTGTCCTTGGGATAATTTTGGTTAAGTAGTGTGTAAGCTTAGGGACTGATGACCTTAGCAGTTAAGTCCCATAAGATTTCACACACATTCGTATCTCTTCGTCTTCAGCTTGCGATGTCGGCATGTATACCTGAATTATCATTGTCGGTGTTTATTTGCTGTCGATTCTGATAAGTACAACCTTATCACTGAACAGTTCACAATAACACACTCCGTGTCCTAATTTTGTATTCATAACGAATCCTACTCTCGTTATACAATTTTCTGCTGCTGTTGATGTTACTCTATACTCATCTGACCAGATATTCTTGTCTTCTTTCAATTTCACTTCACCGACCCCTACTGTATCTAGAATGTGCCTTTGGATTTCCCTTTTCAGATATTCTAGCTTCCCTACCACGTTCAAGCTTCTAACATACCACGCCCCGACTCGAATAACGTTTTTATTTCTTTCTCACGGTCACCTCCCGCTTGGCAATCCCCTCCTCGAGGTCCGAATGGGGAACTATTCCGGAATCTTTTGCCAATGGAGAGATCATCATGTCACTTTTTCAGTTACAGGCCACATGTCCTGTGGATACACATTGTGTGTCTTTAATGCAGTGGTTTCCATTGCCTTCTGCATCCTCATGCCGTTGATCATTGCTGATTCTTCCGCCTTTAGTGGCAGTTTCCCACCGCAAGTCCAAGAGCGTGCCCGGAACCGCTATCCACTCCTCCACCCTCTTTGACAAGGCCGTTGGTAGAATGAGGGTGACTTCTTATGCCGGAAGTCTTCGGCTGCCAATGCTGATTATTAATCAAAATTTAATCTGTGGTGGATTTCGAACCCGGGACCGAGGATGTTTTGATTACTCATCACAGACGCTACCCATTTTTTCTGATCTCATTTAGTTCGTTAATGTTCATTGCATTTTTCCGGGGTAGACGTCCCTTGACACCTGTTCAAGTTCATCGTTGATCCGTTCACTCAGCTTTTTATTACAGAGGGCAACTAACCATCTGACCGAACTCGGTGAACTACCGTGCCGGCTCCCCCTGGACTACAAGTGCTTGCTTATCACATGTATTTAAAACGAACAATTCCCACACTTCGCGTAGGTAAGGCGCCACTGTGAGAAAGAGAGAAAAATCTTTTCAGTTAGGTGGCTGAACGTGCCGTTCGGGACTCCCAGCAAACAATAGCACTCAACTTTTCTTTTTACATTTAATAATATAGTTACGATATCAGAATGCAGTGCTACTACTCACACTTTCTGTATTTTCACTGTCTGTTTTTAAATGTCTGTTTATGTTATTACACTTTTTACCTTTTTACACTATTGGCTGTGAGAGGTTACCGTTTTTCTTGCTTCGTTATACTCCCGTACAATTGAGTTGTGCTTTCATATTTATATATTTATCAAATTTCTGTGTCTACAGCCGATGTTTTGAAATATATTTTAGTAATTTTCAGCTCTCAGTGTATGAACCATCAGTATCTATACCTTTACTATGTTTTGCTTTTTATAACACACATCTACAGTGGATTTCTCTTTGATCTGTTTACTGTCAGCTTATGACTAGTTATAACCGTGCTTTCACATCTGACACACCAACTCTTGAGTATGGATTGATGTTTGTTACGTTGATTTTTGGCAGTTCTGCTGGGGCCGTTTCTATAACATCGCCATGTTGATATGGCGTGACGTGGTGCTTTAATTACATAAGGGCTTTTATAAATATTTGATTATGCAACTTTATGCACAGCTGATTGCTTATGTTTGCTGTATGTTTCTTTCCTTTATACAGACACTGTAGTTATGGCTGTTAATTGTAACCGGTAGTGACAATAAAGGATATATAGACATCACCATGACACGCATTTTATGAAATACTCATCAGCTGGCAACAATCGCCTTCAAAGAAATGTTGAATCACAAAAGAATTTATGTAACTGGAGTCTATTATTGTTCTATTTTCTCGACGTGTTTCGCAGTATGTCTCTTCAGGTGAACTAATTATGAAATGCTACTAAATGATGAAAATGGTTGTATGGTCAATGGCGCACTACAGACTCCATACCGAGGAGTACTAACGGCAAAACACCAGGTGCTTCGAGAAGGTTCATAGAATTTCGCAAGACTATATTATCTGCATGAATGAAATTAATAACTAGGGGAGCATTTTATATTGCCATTTCAAAACTAAATTCACTTTGAGACAGCTGTTTACTGCCGGCTCATGTGGTTGCTGGTAGTGGTCTACCTGGCGCGGCTACCTCACACTTTGCTTCGAACAAAAGGCATTTTGTGTTTTGAGTTTCAACATGTGTAGCTCAACTACATCTGCGGTGTGGGATTTTTGTCGAGGGTACTGCACTGCACCGCCGGCCGTAACGAGCATATACCAGGGTGGTCTGATAAGTCTGGTAAAAATGGAAGAAAAATAATTTGTTTCGTATACAGCTCACCTTACTTCTCGACATAGTCTCCTTTGAGGGATATACACTTGGTCCAGCGATCCTCCAGTATTTTCATTCCATCGGAAAAATAGGTTCAGTCAAACTCTGCAAAATCTCGTTGACTGCAATTATCACTTCTTCCCAGAAAGCCAAAGATTCCAGTTAGGGAACTGTAGACATCACTTGGGACTAAGTCAGGTGAATAGGGTGGATGAGAATCGGTTCAAAGCCCGATTAATGCATTTTCGTCGTCGTTTTCGCTGATGTGTGGGATGGTGCATTATCCTGCTGAAATAACACTTTTTTGCGTGCCAACCCAGGCTTTTTTTAAGCCAACGTCTGGATTTTTGTCGTACTTCTCGTCGTGATAACTGAAAATTTGTGAAAGATTACTCGAAAGTTTGATTCTAATCGTAACCGTAAAAAAGTGCTTCGAAGGACTATATTCATGCAAGTAAAAGACATGTAAATCGGATTGTTCTTTGGGAAATAAAAACCTTATAGTGCGAAGAGTTAATTACAGCTTATCTCAAGTTTCTATTTTCATTCATTTAGAAGACATAGTCTTATGGAACTGTAAAAACATATATACAGATCGAAAGGTACAGACAGTGAGTGATACTACAATCAAATTAAGCTATGTATTATTGTAATTGTTAATTAGGTTTAGGTCTTGTAGGTATAAGCTTGTTATAATACAGCAGCAGCTACGTACAAAAGAACTGTTGAGAATTATGCAAGTACTGGGTGCGTATTGCAGTTACAAAGCCCAAAAATTAACAAAATAAGGTATAATATGTTCCACCATGGGATAGTAGGTGATATTACAGTCAGCGATAATCTTCCACAGTTAATAATGTGACAATATTGATGGCGCTCTTAAATTATTACAGAGCCTCAAGAAAGTACAAAACGTTTGGTACATACTGTGTTACAGGAACAATGATGTTCTGATGAACTATGATGGTTAAGCAATAGTTAAGCAAAAAGTTATAGATGTGGTGTATTGCATCAGTATGCAGTGATATGTAGTTCAAACTCTTTGGTACTTCCAATATAGTTGCAACAAAATATTATCACGTTGTCAGCATTTTATCACAAAGAGCAACGAAAATACAGTTAATATCCCATTATTTTTGGACTCACATAACCGGTTTAAACTTTACTAGTTAAGCGTTCTTGAGACTTCTTTTGTCAATATAGCCAATATACGAAATGTCCATCTTCCATTTAATTATTGTGAGACATGCACTTGTCATTGCTCTGATACTGTTGCAGGACGACTGACTATTGTTGTTATAAAAGCAGTCATGGAGCTTAAGTGTGTTAACGAAAACACTGCACTGGCAACTGCTAGAGATATATTTGGAAATACAGGTAAGGGTTTCGCTATTGCAAGGGTTACAAAATAAACCAATGAAAATACGTGATGTGGCCCTGTGAGTCTTTCGTTGCATTCTTCCCTTCCGCTGATCATGTAGACCAGGCGTGTAAAACTTAACGCATTCACGATGTGCTTTATGCGTGCAGTCCGAGGCTCGGCCTGTCTCGACACATGTTCTCGGAACTACCTGATGCAGCGCGACATTTCATTAGCAGTGCGATGCGACGCTCTTTCTTCCAACATTAGGTGTGGTATTTTGCGGTCGGCACGACTTTCTTCAGTTCCGCAGAATCGTGTTATCAGCGCTGTTTATCATTCTCTATTTATTCGTAGCATAAAGGACTTCATTAGTCCAGTGGTTGGTTGCACAAAAAGAGGCAGTCTATCGATCTGTCATCCCAACCATTGAAAATGAATGGGAATCACAGAAGAAAAGGAAGAAAATTCTCAATGACTATCATGCAGTCACATAATAGACGGGTATTATAGATTTGCTATGGATGGCACTACAACACCATGCAAAAAGTCTAAGATTTAGTTTTTGGAGAAAGAGCGAAAAATTACAATGATCGACAAAGTTGTGGGACTGATTGTTCTGTAAATCAAGAAGCACTTTCTCTTAAATTAGCAGGCACGGAGCACTGATGAAATTAGTGGTATGAATAGTAAATTTTCTGAAGTTCCAAGCATTATTACATGATCAGTTGCAAGAGCTTTAACAGAATTGAACGAAGAGTATGGAGACGTTATATATTACTGCAAAGAACGTAGGCTAAATCCAGGTGCATACCTGCAACTGTTTTTTCACTTAAGACCCTCTATTGTTGAGTTTCTGAAGCAAAAAGAAAAGCAGGAAGGGAAATAAGAACGTTCAGAATCTATTCCAGACCTCTCACTGCAAGTGGACTTGACTGTAAGACGCTGAAAGATGATTTCTAATTTGGTGGGGATGCATTTAAAAAGAAAATCGCATTGTGGAAGGGGTGACTGACCATAAAAGCCGTCCATTTCCCTGAGCTCATGGGCGTTACAGAAACCGCGACTTCATTGTGGCGTTGAAGGGATTACAGAAACAGTAGTCTAAACGTTATGAGGACACTTCCAGCCTCACATTTGTCTTTGAGTTGTTTTCGAGCCCATTTGATATTTCAGTTGAATGCGCCCCTCTACTTGTGCAGACGGGACCGATCGATCTGTAGCGCAATCAACGTTTAAAAGACCAACTATTTTAGGATAAACCACTTCAGGAGTTCTACATTGTTTTCCTTGGGAAGAGATTCCACGTCCCCATAATGAGGTTGCAAACTTGATACAATATTGCAATCAGCATATGTGAACGATAGGCTTATTTCGATCATGAAACTAATTGAGTCACGATTACGTTGCAACTGAAGTAACAAAAATCTACGTAATTGTCTGCATCGGTCTATATGCAGATAGTTTGTACCAGATTATGTTTTTAGCATGCCAAAAGTTATTCAACAATACGAAAGAAATCTTTTCGTGTATGATGTATGTTGCTATCAAATGTGATACCAAATCAAATGTCTCTAACCACTATGGATCTTAACATATGAAGTCATCAGTCCTCTAGACTTACAACTACGTAAACCTAACTAACCTAAGGACTTCACACACATCCATGCCCGAGGCAGGAATCGATCCTGCGACCGTAACAGCCCAGTAGTTCCCGACTGAAGTGCCTAGAGCCGCTCGGCGACTGCGGCTGTGAAACCAAGGTCCATGGAAAGTGTTCCTTGCAAACTGCATTGCCATCTAAAAGTGGCGCGTTCACAGTTTCCCCTTCTTCCGGCTCAGACAGCCGGACGTGATATTGGGGAGAAATATGCAGCCAGGCAGAAGAGATCGCTAGACACGTGCAGAATTCTTGGCCGTCCCTTACCGCAGGAAGAAGCGAAAATTCCACATTGTTTCTTGCAAATGGAAGCTAAGGCGAGGTATCTGCAACGGTATGTCCCAAGATAACACTGAAGTACACGTGAATAGTTAGAAGCAAGAAATTACTCCTGCAATGAAATTCACTAAGTCAAGTAGCTGTGACTTGGAGAGGGACTGTATTTTTCAAAACGGTTGTTCCCCTGATCCAATCAGATGGCAGGTTGCGCCCAACACCGCCCCATAAACAAGAGGACGAAATGTGGATATTTTCCTAGTCCTCAGAATTCCTGCATTTGAATTTTACTGAGGTAGGGGGGTAAGCATTGGAAAATAATTAAAGGCCTGTTATTCTACTCCAGTATTTTCCAAATAATTGTAACAGAATTCCATTGAGTATATTTAAGGTTTGTTAATTAGGTACATGTCCCACTGTAATTTGACTTTTATCAAATTGATATGGAAGGAGGCAGTTTATATGATATGTATACATGATTAGTGTTGAACTTAATGAACACTATTTTTAGTGCCACTCATGCAGCTACTTTTAACTACTTTTAAAAACAAGTGCTTTTTTTTTTTTTTTTTTTTTTTTTTTACAATTACTGGTTTTTAAATAGAAATTCATCCATGAAGTCGACAGAGATTTTCAGGAGAAATGATTTCAGTTTAGTTATAAAACTTGGTTTGTTGCCTGCCAGAATTATTATTATTATTCAGGTGTGGGCCCAATAGGACCACGCGAGGTACAATTAATCAATGTCGCGTTTGATGGTTGGCCTTCCTCTGTGCCCAAATTTGTTTCAGCCTTTCAGAATGAAATCTCTTTCTTTCATTAGGCGGTGTTCCAGTCCGTTTCCTAATTTCTCTCTGACCAACTTTACAATCACATTTCTTTTGTTACAACGTTTTTCTATCTGTAACGTCTGTCTGAGCTACACCGGCTACTTTAAGATACTCCTCAATCGCAGTGATCCGTTTGATCGGCTCAGTTTTGGCTTTACTTCTGTTTTCGTAGAATTTTACTATTTGTTTTGTCAACCTAGAGGGTGCTATTCTTTCAATGTGCTCATAAAATTTAAGTTTTCGTTTTCTCATGTCACAATGCGTATCTGTGTATTCTTCTATTTCCTTATTACTTCTCAGCCTGTATGTTTCTCTGTCAGTAATTCTGGGGCCTAATATTTTCCTAATAATCTTTCTTTCTTTCTTTTGAATTTCTTCAATATCCCTCTTTCTATTTAAAATTTATGTTTCTGCTCCATAAAGACATTCAGGTTTCATTACCCTGCTGTAATGTCTAAGTTTACTGAATTCAGAAAGTGATTTTTTACTATAAATATTTTGTGCTAATCTGAATGCAGTTGTCATTTTTTGACAGCGAACCTCGTTTGCAGCTTTTTCCAGACCAATTTCTTGTATGATTTCCCCCAAGTATTTAAATTGAGAAACCCTTTTCATTTTTTCATATTTCGTGTTCAAAAACTTTGGAGCTTGGTTGTTGCATGTCATATATTCCATTTTTTTAACTGATATTTGTAGTCCTACGTTTCTTCCAACTTCTTTAAGAATTTCAATTTGTTTTTGCGCTGTGGTAATATCCCTAGTTAAAAGTGCTGGATCACCTGCAAAGGCGAGGCAATTTACTCTAATATTACTTCTACCTAATTTGATTGATTGATCTATATTTTGACTCGACTTTTGCACTTGCCATTCTGAAATACACTTAAACAGTAATGGAGAGAGTCTATCTCCCCGTTTAACTCCAGTCTTTAAATCAAATGGCTTAGAAATTTCTTCCATGAATTTTTCAGAGCTAGTGTCAGTTATCATTTCCTTAATCAGTGTTACAGTTTTATTATCTTGTTCCTTTAAAATTTGGTAAAGAGATTCACGATGAACTGAGTCATAGGCCTTTTTAAAATCTACAAATGTACATACAATATTGTTACTGGAAATCCTTTGGTGTCTAAGGATTAGTTTTAAATTAATATTTTGTTTTGTACAGAATCTGTTTGTTCTAAAGCCTGCTTGGTGTTCACCAATTTTATGTTGTAACTGTTCTTGGGCTCAACCAAGTAAACACTAAGAGAGAATTTTATTTGTGACTGGGAGAAGAGAAGTTTCTTGGTAATTATTAATATCGGTTCTATCTCCTTTTTTATGCAATGGATGAATTAGGGAGTTTTTCCAGTCCTCAGGTATTTTCTCAGTTTGCAGGATATGACCTATTAGTTGAGTGATCTCTTTTGTAGTGTTTGGGGCAGCTGATTTTAGTAGTTCTGCAATATCATCTTCTCCAGGTGCTTTATTGTTTTAAAGTCTCTTAATTTGTTTAGTTATTTCGATTTCGTCAGGTTCTTTAGAGTTAAGGTTGGTGTTATTAGTTTGCTGTGGTTGGAATTCATACGCTAGTTGTGGACAGTTTAAAAGTTTTTTTAAAATAATTAGCAAGTACCTTACACTTTTTCTGGTTGTTAAGAGCCAAACCGACATTTTCATTTATGAAGCAAAGACGTTGACGTTGGCAACCGGTTATTTTAGTTTTGAATATTTTATAAAAGTTTTTGTATTGTTCTTTTGAATATTTTCCCCGATTTTTAAAAGTTGAGCATTTTCGTACTTTCTTTTAGTCTGTCGAATTAATTTAGGTATTTATTTTCTTACAGTTAGAATGGTGTTGTACGTAGAAAGGTGTTTTATGTATTTTCAGTTTTGTTACTATTCTAATTTTTGAATGTCTCATGCCTAGACTTAACTGCTGTTCCACAGTCCTCATTCCACCAAGGGTGTTTTTGCTTCTTTCGAAGCGGAATTAAATTTTGGGCTGTTGTAATGAACTTTTCTTTTAGGCTTTGTCAACTGTTGGATTGTTTCTTGTCAAGGTCGATTTTTACAGATGAGGTTATTTTAGCAGTTTCAAATTATGGGATAACATTTTTTGTTTTGAAGAGTTTTGAGGTTAAAGTTTTATTTTTATTCTCGTTAAATAATGTTCAGAGTCAATATTCGCCCCTTTCCTAACTTGGACATTTAAAACTTCTTTGTCATTAGGGTATGAAATTGCTGCATAATCTATTTGAAATTCCCAATAAATGTATTCTTTGCCCACCAAATTTTTTGTTTAGAAGTGTTCTTTTTAAAATTTGTTGCCATGATTTTAAGGTTAAAATTTTTGGATGTCTCAACAAGTCTTTGACCATTTTGGTTTGTCTACTTACACACAAGAAATCCACTCATCATTTGTTATATTTTTTCTCTTTACCTAATTGAGAATTAAAATCAACCATCAAAATTTTAACGTATTTTGAGGGAGTTTTCGAGATGATATTTTCTAACATTTCCCAAGCTTCATTAACTTCTTCAGGTTTTTTATGGTTATCTTCACTGACTGCCATATGGGCATTAAGTGTATGCTTTATTTGCACATTTAAGAGAAATCGTCATTAGTCTATTATTAATCGGTTTTACGTCCATCATTGAATTTAAAAGACTTTTGGGGACTGCAAAAACAACTCTCAGATGTGGTGTATTACAAAATATTCTTTTATCAGTTTTTCTTTTAAAAAGGCGATAATTACTGAAATCATCGTGTTACTGTACAACATTCGTGTTTCTTGATGTGTCAAAATTTGAAATTTCGGTTCTTTTAATGTATCTCCCAATTTATTTAGTTTACTTGGTTGTAAAAGTGCTTGTGTCTTAACTGTTGCAAAAATGTATTTGGTTTTGTTTTAAGTTGATCAGAGGACCCCAACTTCCTGTGTTGAATCACACTGCATTTTAACCTGGCCGCCCCAGGATCCGAAAGACCAGTGGCGCCAGTAATACTGGCGTAATACTGTGATAATTAGTATTCTCCATGAAGACTGTACCTGGGGTCAGGTAGGGCTGAGTAGACTCAATGAGTGAACTAAGTGTTAAGTCTGGAAGGGTTAGTTCCAGAATATAAATTTCAGCCACACCACTGCTGAAAAGATACTGACCACTTTGTGGCTTGCTACAAGACAGATGCAAAGTGGATTTGGTTTCGTTTTTGCCTTGGGCTGGGACTGCTTATTCTGTATTCACAGATGTACACCATATCTGATGGAACATTCACTATCTACCACCTGTGACCCATGCAATACCCTAGGCAAGGTGGGCTTCTTAGACTTGTAGTTGCAAAGCCTTGATTAGGCAAACGATAAAAATGTTTTTTGCTGCATGTTGAACTCCTTTCTGAGTCACTAGCGGGTTTAATAACAGGTAATAAAGACCAGTTATTCCTCTGGTGTAGGAGGTTGAGACAGCACTATTTTCTAAAACTGTAACGTATTTTTACGACGAATTTCATGAAGGAGAAGTGCATAATCGACTATTTAATAATTCTTTCAAAAACTCCATCCTTTTTGTTGTTTTCTCTCTAATGGGATTTATTACGAGACTAGGATCTTTTACTAAAGGTATCAATTCTGCCTGTTGCATGTTAAGTAGAAGATAGTCAACAAGGAGTAAGAATGGACTTACTTGAGCCCTGTGGGATTCGCTTTGTGATTTCTCCCCAGTAACTGAAGTACCCTTCCAACATTTTTTTGAATTATTTAGCACAACTTTTTGCATTTTATTTGTTAAGCATCATTCAAACCAATTGTGTGTAAAACCATCAATTCCACAAAATCTGAGTTTTTGTAAAGTTAATATGATCTACACAACCGAAAACCTTCGAAAGGTTGCAGAAAATACAAGCTGATATTTCATTATTTAGGGCTTGTAATGTTTGACAGTGACAGTATAAACAACATTCTCAATTGAACAACACTTTTGGAATCTGAACTGTGATATGCTGAGTAAATTATTTCTTCTGAAATGTGAGGCTGCTCTTGAATACATTACTTTTTCGAATAATTTGGAAATGAAGTCAATGAGGAAACTGGACTATAATTATTTAAGTCTTTCTTGTCACCTATCATACAAAGAGGGTTAACAGTTGCATATTTTAGTCTATCTGAAAAAATTCCCTGTGCTACTGATGCATTACATGTATCAGTAAGGACTGTTCCTATTAAGTCGAAAGAAATTTTCAGAATTGTGTCTGAAATTTCATCAAACCCACATGAGCTTTTGTTTTTTGTAATTTTTTAATTCAGTTAATTTTAGTGAATGATTTTAGTGGTACTTCTAGTTGCTTATAGTATTGTGGAATGACATTTTTGATATATTCTCTTGTTTCCTCAATTGAAACATTTAATCATATTTTTGCTGCTACATTTAAAAAGTGATTCTTAAAAGTACTCGCACTGTCATTTACTTTTGTTGCTATGCTATCGTGAACACTTACTGGCTGTTGTGTCTCCTATTTGTCAGTATCCCATATGATTATAATCTTATACCTGCGTTATTAATCTCTGTCAGGACGTACATACTTCTTGACATTTTAATGACTTTCCTGTAAGATTATAGTATTTTTTATTGTATGTAATTAATTTCGAATCTTTGCTTATTATGGCTATTATATAAAGTTATTTCCTTCTCTTACGGGAATTTAATTCCCTTAGTTATCCATGGCTTACTTGTTTGTTAATGGATTTTCTGGACAACTTAGTAGGAACACAACTGTTAAAAGAACTCGAATGCACAGATGATTCAGGCTGTTTTGAATATCAAAGGCTGCCTTACACAGTATTAGCTGGATGGAAATAACATCTAACATAACCTTGTAATTGATATGATGCACTGTTATTGTAGAGGTAACAACAACGACTGTTCGAAAAAGTGATTCTTAGATTCTTCTGTGGTGGTAAGGCGTTGCCGGCGCTGGTACCTTTAACGGTAATGTTGCCAACTTTCGGCGTATTTTATCGGTGCAGCGGCGCTTTGAGGCCATTTCGGCGCGCCTGGCAGTGCCGGACATATCTGCTGTAGCGAGGGCGCCGCATAGTTTGTCGCTAACGGCCAACGCGGCGGAACGCACAGACCGCCCCGGAAATTACGCCCTGCTGCTGCCAACCGCCGCCGCTTTCTGCGCCGTCACAACAGGGCTGGTGGTGCGGAGGGAGGGTCAACAGCGCTAAAAGGTGTTCCAACAGTCGTTAAATGTTTAGGTATGCTCCACATTCATAGGTAACCACCCTTCCGCTAGAGGCACTTATTAAAATAATCTGGTCTATTGTGCCGTGAAATCCAACATTTCGTCCCCATCTGCGGAGGACATAATCAAGGGGGGATATGCTTTTTTCGTTGCAAAACCTGGCTCGCCACAAACTGAAGTAAAATTCCGTTTCCTCGTGCTACCGCCTAGAGACGTGACGTCACATGAAACTTCCTGGCAGATTAAAACTGAGTGCCCGACCGAGACTCGAACTCGGGACCTTTGCCTTTCGCGGGCAAGTGCTCTACCATCTGAGCTACCGAAGCATGACTCACGTCCGGTACTCACAGCTTTACTTCTGCCAGTATCTCGTCTCCTACCTTCCAAACTTTACAGAAGCTCTCCTGCGAAACTTGCAGAACTAGCACTCCTGAAAGAAAGGATATTGCGGAGACATGGCTTAGCCACAGCCTGGGGGATGTTTCCAGAATGTTTCCACTCCACTGCAGAGTGAAAATTTCATTCTGTGACGTCACATGTTTTAAAAACTCAGTCCCAGTAAATCGGCCTTTGTCATGCGCTGTCGTCCGCTATTGCTATCACCGCATGGTGGAAGACTGTAACACATCTTCTTCAGTACCAGAATGCAGGTATAATTCAATTTCATGCCCTCCTCCTTCCGATTAAAGTTACTGGGCTTTTAGTAATCTCTATAGCCTTTTATAATATCTGCTTGTGGGCTTCTGTATTCGAGTCTTATCAAATAGAATCCGACGATCTCCTGGCTGCAAAGCATGTTCCGCAACAGCTGCTTTATCAATTCTTCCCTTCTGCAGCTGCCCTTGTGTTTTTCTAGTCGTTTCATGGTTTTATAAGACTCAGGTACTATACCATTTTCCAAATTTCTACCTCCATCCTTGCGTTCTGCTTATCTCACTTCCTAAATATTTGAAGTTGTCCACAATTTCAATTACCAGCGCTTCAATATTTATTTGTCCTTTCTCTTCCTTATCTAGTTACCCTCATGCTTTTACATTCCTCCACACTACATTTCAAGCCATATTTCTCAATTGTTTTTCGTTTGATGTATCCAGTTGTTCTTGTACTTTTATACTGTTAGTTCCCCACAACACAATAACTTCGGCAATAGCAATAACTTCATCTCTCTTTCACTATAAGCTTCTTTTGTCTCTTTCTTGATTTTCTCTCTCACCACCGTAAATAACAATGATGACCTCACATTTCCTTGTCCCAGTCCCATAACTTTTTTAAATCAATCAGCTCTTCCAGCTCAAACTTTCTGTCACACAATGTTTGAAGCATTTCAATTGTTTGTTTTCTAACTCCCCTTCTCTTCAAGGTTTCCCATTCCTTTTCTCTGGGGACAGTATCATATGACTTTACTAAATCAAGAGATGTCATCAGCAGCTCTTTCCCATACGCCCAATGCCTTTCCATCAACTATATTGTACTAAAGATTTGATCGATTATTCCTCTCATGTGACAAAGGCCGTACTGTTTATCTTTTAACTCACCCTCAAAGTTTTCCACCAATCTCCTTTACAGTATCCTAGCCATTATTTTTACTACTTGTGATTTGGATGTGATCCCTCGATAGTTATCACATACGCTCATGTCTCCTGTCTTCAACGTTGGAATTATTATTTCATTTCCCCACTCTCCAGTCACCCATTTTGTGTCCAAATGCATCTCACCAGCCTATATAACCACTGTAGCCCAGTAGGTCCAACCGATTATATCCTCTGATTACGTTATTAACTCTTGACTCTCTCCTTACACCAGTTTTGTGAAGTACTTTCCAACCTGTTACTTCTTGTAATTCCACACAGCATCCCCTTTCCCCATTAACACTCTTTTACAACACTCATGTGAATTCCACCCAGGTTTCCTTCTTGTCTTCCGCTACCCTTTTCTTACATTTGTTTTTGTCTTCCTGGTGTATCATTTTGTTTTCTTCCTTTTTGTCACTGTTACATTCTTGCCACTATTTCTTTCACCTGCTCACTCCAACATGATGGCTCCTTACTCTTCGCTCTTCCTGACATTCTGCCACAGGTAATCTGTGCAGAGCTTACAAACACCTCTTTCAATTTATCTCATTCCTCTTTCACACTTTCACAATCAGTGCTTAGGATTTCCATTTGAACTATCCTCATCTTTTCCACCACTACTTGATCATCTCCTTCAAAAGTTTCTCCCAGCTACATCTGATGACTGTGTATGACCTCACTTTATCACCAGAAAGTAGTCAGTGACTGTCTTCATCCTTCTCTCTCCTCAGTCATATTTTTTAAACTATTTTCTTCTTGAATCACATACTGTCCACAAAAAAAACATTCGTTTCACAAAAATTAGTCAGTTTCTCTCCTTCATCTTTCTTTTTCCCATATTCACAGGGACCAGTTATCTCTTCCTTCCCTTCTCTTCTGTTCCGCATCTACGCATTTAAGTCACCCAATACCATCTCTTCCAGATCCATAATATCATTCTCTAATTCGTCTAGGACTTCCTCGATGTGTGTACTTCACTCAATTACCTATCCTCAGCCGAATCTTCATCATCCTGTTCTATCGTATGAGGGCGTACTGAAAATTAAAAGCCTCCAAATTTTTATATGAATGCCTTTAAAGCTTTTTAGATAAAGCGAACATTATTAACATACTCCATCTTTATTCTACGTACTAGCAGCCCTCTACCGCTAGAAGTCTCCGAATGGTGGCGTGTTACATGCCGGTGTGTAACTTAAGTAGGTCGCTGCGTGAGAAAAAGCATACTGTAATCGAGTTGGAGCACCGTAGTCTTCAGAATGACAATGCCATGCCACACACCACAGCTGCGACACCTGCAACAATCCGACGCCTTGGGTTCACTGTCATCGATCATCCTTCATACAGTCCCGACTTGGCCTCTTCCGATTTTAGTCTCTTTGTAATATTTAAAGAATGCGTTAGAGGACTTCACTTTGATAGTGGTGAAATGATGCAAGCAGAGATGACGTTGTGGTTCCGTTAACCAAATCCAGCATTCCACAATGACGGTGTCAACAAAGTAAGCACTCGTTGAGAGAAATGTATTCGTCGCCAGGTTGACTATGTTGAGAAATAAATGAGCGGACATGAAGAATAAAAATGTCGAATGTTTATGACGCTTGTTTTACTTGAAAAGCTTTATGGGATTCCACATAGAAAATTCAGAGATATTAATTTTCGGCGCGCCATCGTTATAGGAAAAAACTTATTTCTAACAAATATTTGCTGTAAGAGGAAAGAAAAGCGATTGAATCGGCCGCACAGTAAAATTCTCAAGGGCATAAGTTGAGATGAAAGACGAAAGAAACTAATTTGTAAGAAAAGTTATTGCAATAAGTAAACTTAATGAATAGGGATGTGGTAAGCTGCGCATGGTCATTGCAGAACAATTATGTATTTTTTCACATTATTAAGACTCTGCAGACCTTTCAAGTAACTCTGGTTTCACCTTATTTTAATCAAGTGGAGGATCTCGTGCTATATTGAGTACTACAAGTGCCTCGCAATGTACTGTCAGTAAATGTAGTGTGGGGCTTACCTGATCTTCAGCGTTGCTGCAACTTAGCCATCTATTTACTAAAGTTCCATTCGATTATGCAGTGGATGAATGCCGTTACCAAAGGGTAGGTTATTATTTGTAGGTATGGGGTTCTGTGCCCCTGCAGTGCAAAATACTATAAAGAGTACTTAGAAGAGGAGAGTGGTCTTCGATGACCGTTTATCCTGTTATATATTATAGTGAAGGTTGCACTAAAACCATTCGAGGATACATGTCTATTGAAATTTGACCTGATTTGATATTATTGTACTTCTGCTGTATATTTATACCTTAATAGCAGATTCAGTTGGAACTATAGTATCTGTAGTCTCAAAATGCTTTCCTGGCTAATATCTACTTTGCCGGCCATAAGCATTATAAGTGGAAATGACATTGCTGAATTACTTCTGATCACAGAATTTATTATTATTATTCATTTCATGTTCAATATCTCATCGTTATTACATGTTTGTTCTAACAAGCACCACACTGTTCGATAGTTGCCATGGAAGACTCTTCCAGGGGGATGAAAAAATCTAGAATGGGAGAGCTAGGAACTAAGACGGATGCAACACGGTTAAAAACATATATAGTTACTAACGACACCATTTATGGTGCTAAATGAAGTACAATGACTGATGCTGACTAATAAAGAGAGTCTTCTTCGTTGATCCATTATGGACCGTGGGACAACGGCTGGCACGTATTTCTTGATGAAATAATTTACCAACAGCCGTATGTATTGTAGAAATTTATTTGATGAACTTCTTATGTGCTACCAGTTTCGGCATTACATTGATGCCATCTACAAGCCCCACACGTCATAGTCGTAAAAACGCTATACACGGAAGGAGCCATATAACTGGATCCGTGAATCAGTGAATCAAATCGTTATGCATAACGATTTGATTCATAAAATAAATTTCTACAATACATACGGCTGTAGGAAAATTATTGCATCAAGAAATAAAGAGAGTTGCTGGGCAGTGTTCAGTGTCGTTATTCGTAAAGGCATTCCCAATCTACACAAAAACGTTTTTGCTTGAAATGTTTGGGATGTGTGTGACAGAGAGAGAGAGAACTCACGAGAATGAATATGGGGCTGATGTAGGCCCAGCAGACGCGCCAGAAGATGCCGGGTTGGTGGCCGAGCATCTTCTCGATGTCCCTGGAGAAGCGGCTGACGCCGTAGAACCAGCACACGCCCACCGCCTCGACGAACACCACGAAGAGGATCGAGATGCCCGGGCCGTACACGTTCAGCAGGTTCACCAGGTACTCGCCGCCCTGCAAGTGCACACACTACCTGTACAAAAAATACACGAATACCTCATACATTTTTCATTCAGCTCCACACTAATTTACACTACTATCTTCTTTTCCTTCGTTCTATAGGTACATTTTTTCCCTAATTGTGACATCATCGATGGATTTATATGCTCTGCTGCAATTATTTCACATTGGGTAGTAAATACTTGTTATGTACGTTATTTTAAGTAGTTTTATAACTGCACTTAATAATACCGGGTGATCAAAAAGTCAGTATACATTTGAAAACTGAATAAATCACGGAATAATGTAGATAGAGAGGTACAAATTGACACACATGCTTGGAATGACATGGAGTTTTATTAGAACCAAAAAAATACAAAAGTCCAAATAATGTCCGACAGATGGCGCTACATCTGATCAGAATAGCAATAATTAGCATAACAAAGTAAGACAAAGCAAAGATGATGTCCGTTACAGGAAATGCTCAATATGTCCACCATCATTCCTCAACAATAGCTGCAGTCGAGGAATAATGTTTTGAACAGCACTGTAAAGCATGTCCGGAATTAAAGTGAGGCATTGGCGTCGGATGTTGTCTTTCAGCATCCCTAGAGATGTCGGTCGATCTCGACACACTTGCGACTTCAGGTAACCCCAAAGCCAAGCATGACGGAAGTGGCGGCTGAGCACACGATCATCACCAAACGACGAGCGCAAGAGATCTTTCAAGCGTCTAACAATATGGAGTGGTTCTAATAAAATTCCATGTCATTCCAAGCATGTGTGTCAATTTTCACCTCTCTATCTACTTTATTGCGTGATTTATTAAGTTTTCAAATTTATACTGACTTTTTGATCACCCGGTATTTGCTATTGTATTATTACTGTTTTCTTTCTAGCAGCGTCAAAGATCTTTCAGTTTAGTACTTCAGCAGTACATCGACTACAGCGGTTATAAATTTTATAAAGCATGAAGACACCTAAACATGCTGAAAATAAATCTTCCTCTCAAATTAAAAGTAAGTGCTCGACCAGGCAACAAACCCCGAACCTTTGCTTTCAGATGACAATTGCTGTGGAAAAGCAAGGCTTCTGTGTTCGTATCCTGGTGCGGCACTCACTTTCAACCTGCAAGAAAATTTTGAATCATGGCACATTCCGTTGCAGGGTTCAAATTCATTACTGAAACTGCTAAAAATCATTGCCAATCTTGAACAACAAAAGTAATGAACGTGAAATTGAAAACTTTCCTGGCCTATGGATTATTTCATAAGATTTCGGGCGAACTGTCACATGTCAGTAGATCGGTACCACGATATACATCACACTAGTGCTCCACGCATGCGCCGGCGCGGTTCACGCAAGTATATTCTCGCAAGTATACATCTGAAGGGGACCAGAAGAATGCGCGCCGAAATAGCGCGGCAGAAAGTTACTCACATCCGAAATGATGTGGGACAAAGCAGGGTAAATTTGCCTACCTTTGTGACATTAAGGATCATATATGAAAAAGCAAAACAATATTCAATCCAGAAATTGTATATTTTACATGTAAGAGACCAATACGTTGCTCTACTAACCCAAAACAAAGTACATTAAGAAATGAAAAACTGTGGAAGTTATAAAATGTAGTAAGAAAAGTGGGTATGCCACCTAATTTCGTTACAGTACGCCTAATTATGTGACACTATATACTTAACTTCGTGATAATGAACTTAATTTGGTGACAATTTTCTTTTCATTGTTATAATTCACTTGTCGCATCTTTCATTCATTTTCAAAAAAATGGCTCTAAGCACTATGGGGCTTAACGTCTCAGGTCATCAGTCCCCTAGACTTAGAACTACTTAAACCTAACCAACCTAAGGGCATCACACATATCCATGCCCGAGGCAGGATTCGAACCAGCGACAGTAGCAGCAGCGCAGTTCCGGACAGAAGCGCCTAGAACTGCTTGGCCACAGCGGCCAGTTTCATTAATTTTCAGCGTCGGTGTCACTGTCACTAATATTTGCGCAAATATTACAAATAAACATCGTTGGATGAGGTGAATTGATGGACTTACAACTTTCAACGGACTATCACAGACAAAAACAACACTGAGTACAAGCACATGATTTCTTCCACAGCTGTGTGTCTCATTACAAGGGGCGCAAATATCTTCATTTCTTTTGTCCTTTGGCTTTTGTTTTCCCTGTTTCACTGTGCTACAATGGTTAGTGGATTATTTGGTTAACGTTCAGCCTCAACCCTATTTCCTGCATTTGTATTATGAAATTAACGAACTTAACTTCCAGTTCACTCGTAAGGGCAAACGGTCTATCCCTTTTACCAATGGCCACATTGTTTTTGTCACCATCACTGCGATCTACATAATCTTTTAAAGTACTCCCTGGAATGTAGACACGTTTAGCAGCTGTGTGTGTCGATCACTTTTCTTCCAAAACCTTCTGAAGTTTTCCACAAAGGTCATCAGTTGAATAGGATTATCTTGCCCTGCTTACGAAACTAATTTTTGGCTTTTCCTTCTGACCACATTTACTGAGAGATGAAGCCATTTTTTCTGAAATGCACACAAATCTAAAGAGCTATTTTCGTTTTCCTAAGTAAATGATTCAGTAATAGGGCATTTAAATCCTGCTATTCTTCTTCTTCTTTCGAATAACTCATTTGGAGGGTACAATGAATCAACTTTGGCTACTCTTCATTGTATTAGATTTCTTCAGTTTCCAAATTTCCTTCATCCTTTTAGAGTGTTGTTCCCTTTCTTCTTGAGTCCACTTTCGTCTAGTTATTTTCTTTCTCTTCTGAAATTCTGCCTTTTGAACTGCCTTTCTGAAATGTGTTCTGTTTTCTATTGTGTCTATTGTAACTCCAGCATTTTCAATGTCCTTTTCAGTCTCTATGAACCATGCTGGCTTGGATTTGTAGCTATCGAGTAATGTGAATATCCGCTTGGTTAGTCTGTTGTTATCCATTCTGAATATATGTCCAAAATACTGTATATTGAATGAAATTACACGTATGTTCCATTGATAATACAACTGCATATAAATGTCTGACTAATTATCTAAACAACTTAAGTTAATGACGTATTTTCCTCCACTCAACAAACAATTAACTACCTGTTCTGCACACGGCGTTCTTTAAAGCCCAGAACGTCTTTCCACTGTGAAGACGTTCCTGCCATTCGTCTGTGTGCAGAAGGCCTACCTTACTTAAGGACAAAGTGTGTGTCTGTTGTCACGAAATCGAGTATGTCATAGGATTACGTAGGTTTACCCTAATGAATGTTGTTTAGGTAACGAGGGTACGTATTATGCTCGAAAGAAGAAACTAATTAAGCTCGGAAAGGCCACAAAATTTACAGAAATGTAGATGTAAAACCTAAATGTTTATCTTACAGTACTCTGGCATAAGGGTGAAAGTAAGAAATATAAATATGCAAACGATGAAATCGGACGGTATTAGCATAGAAATGAAGGAACAATATATTCGTAGAAGAACAGACTGGTTAGTCAGGAAATCGTCAAATGTGTCGTATAACACCCACATCACAGGATGCTGCGTTACGATTACCCGACACACGTTATCGATTACCATGATGAGGCCTTAGAACCTCGATATCGGTTACAAATACATACAAAACAGTAAACCGCAGATTATTAACGCAAAATAGTAACAGTAAATAGTTTCCATTCTTAACGCAAAGTAGTAAAAACCATTGTCATAGAAAATTACAAGTGGGTGCACGAAGATTTATCGCAATGTTGCGTTAGTTAAATCTATAAGTATTGTCAAGTGAAGGCGAGGTACGTGACAATAATAGATTCAAGTCCTTCTTCTGAAGGATAAAAGAAAAAGCAGAACAATAAAACAGAAGTATAACAGATTGAGCTGGTGAAAAAAGCCGATTAAGAAAAGCAGTCTCAAATGGAGCGCTGCAGCATTTGACTTCATACAAATTACGAAGAGCAGGTGAGATACTTTCTGAGAATGGGAACGTAGTGGACGGTATTATTAAAGAATATTGTTTGATGTAAAGTCCAAAACAATGAAAATTCAAAAGAACTGGTACCAGCCAGACTTTGTTTTGTTGTTGTAAATTTTCAACTAAAAAAACGTACAGAAGAAGATATTGTACAGTCACTTGATTACCGTCATTACTTTCTCGATGTATGAATAGACCTCGTGCCTAACGAAAATCTACCTATGGCGGTGTCGTCATTGCGTACAGCTTTGGAGATCGTTGTTAGAGATATGGCACGCAGGAGATTAGAGTACGAGAGAACGGGGATACGACCGAAGCGAAGACGTCCGCTTGGAAAGAGCTGAAAATTCCTTCCTGGGCCCGGATTACTCAGCCTTGATAATCTGAAAACGTGGCAATAGAGTAGAGCCGTAAAGATACAATCTGGATAAGCGATCTTTTAATATCTTACTGGCTCACACTTCTGCAGAACATTTTCTGTTGCAGAATGTCGTATGTAGCTTCATGAAATCGTATGACAGATGTTACTCAAAAGATATGAAATGAAATTCACTTCTTGCGAGCCGACCCATGTGGCCGAGCGGTTCTAGGCGCTACAGTGTGGAGCCGCGTGACCACTACGGTCGCAGGTTCGAATCCTGCCTTGGGCACGGATGTGTGTGATGTCCTTAGGTTAGTTAGGTTTAAGTAGTTGTAAGTTCTAGGGGACTAATGACCTCAGAAGTTAAGTCCCATAGTGCTCAGAGCCATTTGAACCAATCACTTCTTGCGAACTGAAGAAGACTAAGTTATGTGAGGAGAGGAGGTTTGATAGAAATGGACAAATAAAGTCAAAGGAAAAGAAACAGCACCTGTCTATTTTAGTCTTAGAGTTACTGTAGATTTTGGTCGAATGGAGATAACACGAAGTAAACGACGAGTGACTGCATAGGTAAAAGTGCATTTGAAGTGAAAGCAGCAGGAAGGACAAGAAACGGTAATGTAGAAAAGAAGCACGATACAGAATAGGAGTATTGCAGGGTGTGTCAGACTAACACAATGAGCGTGGGACAAAAGATGATATGGTCCAGGCCAATCGGTCCAGAAAAACTGAAATTGGTAGTGCAACGGGTGGACCATCTATAATGAATGTTCATTATTCTGCAGAAATTTCTATTTCTGGAAAAATATTTCACTGACAGTCTCAGCACAGCTGTGAAAATAGTTTTAATACAGGAAATTGATAATCCGATGAGGTATAACAGTATACACAACTGCGGTATTAGAAATTACTCACTAATCACAATGTGATGGAATGAGTTTTGCGGACCGTATATCTAGCAGAGTAATATGAAAATAATCAGCGGCGAGAATAAGAAATAGTCTGTTACGGTGAAAAGACGCTATCTTAGTTATAATGGGTGTAGCAGTGCAGTCGATGGCCGTCGAATGAAAGCGAATAGGTTGGAATGACAATCTTGCAATTTCACAACTGAAGGAAGTTACTGTTTAGAGAGAAAACGCAATGTGTGCACCGTGGTAGTCCAGGAAGGCGTTAAATGAATACCGGTTATCGGTACACAGACCAGTCGGCGAAGAGAATCCAGTGCTATTTCTGCAGAGACTGCTTCATTTTTCACGAAAACAGAAGTCATTTTCATGCATGAAACACTTTATTTCTTTTCATTTGCTGTTATATAATATCAACTCCTTTAGAATTATCAAGCGCCATCCCGTAAAAAAGTTACATTAACTGCAGAACTATGTCACGATGACGGCGTAATGTTCAGCTATATTCTAGAAAGTGTACGATATGCCAACGTCTTTTGTATGCCGCCCATCGTGGCACGTAGTTACATTACTGTGTTGTACAGTATGACAGAGACCGACGACTGCAGGTGGTGATGTTCTTCGGTCGTGGTCGCTTCGGATATCATATTCTGTACAAGAACATCGCAGCGAAATTGGTCATTAAGAGACATTTCTGGAGACACTGGAGAGAAATGTTTTCGTTTTCAGCGATACAGTGGTCTCTGACTTCAGTCTCACGCCTGATAATGACAGAAGGCACTGGATTTTTTTTTTTTTTTTTTTTTTTTTTTTTTTGTGAGCAAAATTTTAGCCTATGAACTGTGGTAACAACGTGATTTAATGTATTACTGCCTCTTGTTGCCTTATTCGAAATTCTCAGCTGCTACTTCAGTCTATGCTTTGGGTATTGCCAACTGCCAGTCCTGAACGATTTCCTTAGTAGGAAACTACTGGACCAATTGGTTGCTTGAAGTTTTCCAGGCCATAGTTTAAATTGTCATTATTGTCTGGCCCGTATTCAAATGGCTCTGAGCACTATGGGACTTAACTTCTGACGTCATCAGTCCCCTAGAACTTAGAACTACTTAAACCTAACTAACCTAAGGACATCACACACAGCCATGCCCGAGGCAGGATTCGAACCTGCGACCGTAGTGGTCGCGCGGTTCCAGACTGTAGCGCCTAGAACCGCTCGGCCAACCCGGCCGGTCGGCCCGTATTCCTTGAAGCACGTATTAACATGTTTTTGAGGCTTGTTGAATTAACACCTTCTGTTTTTGTGTTTTAGAAGCTTGTCCTGTTACTTTGCGTTCTCTCCCGTGTGTACAACGACCTGCCTGAGGAGACGGGGGAGCTGGGTCTGTTGATTGTTGGAGAGTAAAAGGGAGGGCTCGTACCAAGAGCGGCAGTTCATGGGTAATGAAAGGAAACCTTTGTAATCCTGCTTTGAGTACACGCCTCCAGTTATAATCATTATCTCTTGATGCATTTGTAGTTGCCTGAGTGGTGGCTTAATTTTAAAACCATGAGTTTGTTTAATGTTGTTTAATGATCCTGTGTTGAACTATTACAGAAGTTAACTAAAGTCATTTACTTGTCAGCTTGCATTTGTTTTTGAGATTTCTATATTTAATTAGAGTAATGTTTTTATGAGAAATTTTGTCTTAAAATGTTATACTCTGTCCATTTTTTTTCTAGTAAGTACCAAGGAATGAAACCTGCTGAGAAAGTTACATTGTAGTAAAGTCAATCATGTTTGAGAATTGTGGCCTAGTCCTTTCATTAACTGAACCTTTCTTGTGCTAGCGTGAGGTTGCGCTACAGAGTCATCTGAGCTGCCCAGACAATGGAGAGTGAGGGCGTGAGTGCATCGCTGGAATGCAGCTGACTCTCCACTCAAAACGCCGTCGTCTAGAATGCTGGCGTGGTAGTTCAGCGTGTTCGGTCAGAGGGCTGGCTGCTCTACGTAATAAAAAGAGACAGTATTCAACGATGAACTTGAAGGGCTATCATGTGACTAACGTCCAGACCAGATGTCGAGAACAATAACTAACTAAGTGAAGAAAAAAAAAGGGGTTAGCGTCTTTGACTAATGAGCGATACGACCTCGGTCCCAGGTAAAATACATGCCACTACTTAAATTTTTAATAAAAATAATAAAAAATGGCAACCGAAGACTTCCGGCATAAGACGTTACCATTGTTCTTCTAATGGCCTTCTCAAACAGGACGGAGGAGCGGATAGAGCTCCAGGGAGCTCTTTTGCCCTTGAAGTCGAAAACCACCCCTATAAGGCGGAGGAATCAGCAATAATCAACGTCATGAGAATGCAGAAGGCAACAGGAACCACTGGATAAAAGCACATAATATGTATCCACAGGACATGTGTCCTGTAATTTAAAAAGCGTCACGATGATCTCTACATTGGAAAAAGATTCCAGAGTAGTCCCCGATTCGGATTCTGGGGGGGGACTGCGAAGGGGAAGGTGACGATGAGAGAAAGATTGAATAACGAACGAAATATTTACGTTCTACGAATCGGGGCGTAGAATGTCAGAAGTTTGAAAGTGGTAGGGAAACTAGAAAACCTGAAAAGGGAAATGCTAAGGCTCAGTCTAGATATAGTGGGCATCAGTGAGGTGAAATGGAAAGAAGACAAGGATTTTTAGTCAGACGAGTATAGGGTGATATTAACAGCAGCAGAAAATGGTATAACATGAGTAGGATTCCTTACAAATAGGAAGGTAGGGTAGAGAGTAAGCTACTATGAACAGTTCAATGATTTGGTTGTTCTCATCAGAATCGACAGCAAATCAACTGTGACAACGATTTTTCAGGTATAAGTGCCGACGTAGCTAGCATAAGATGAAGATATAGAGCAAGCATATGAGGATATTGAATGCGTAACTCAGTACGTATAGGAAGGAGAAAACAGAACAGTCATGGTGGCTGGAGTGCGATCGTATGGGAAGAAGTAGAGAAAGAGTTATGGGAGAATATGGGCTTAGTAGTAGGAATTAGAGAGGAGAAAAACTAATTGAGTTCGGCGACAAATTTGAGTTAATAATAACGAATACTCTATTCAAGAATCAAAAGAAGAGGCAATATACTAGGAAAAGACCGTCAGTTATGGGAGGATTCCAGTTAGATTATACCATGGTCACGCAGAGATTGCGAAACCAGATATTGCATTGTAAGGCCTACCCAGGAGCAAATATAGACTCAGATCACAATTTAGTAATGATGAAGAGTAGGCTGAAGTTTAAGAGGTTAGTAAGGAAGAATCAATGCGCGAAGAAGTGGAATACGGAACTTCTAAGAAATGAAGCGATACGCTTGAAGTTCTCTATGGCAATGGACACGATAATAAATAGCTCTGTAGCCAGTTTAGTTGAAGGGGAATGGACATCTCTAAAAGATACAATTACGCAAATTGTAAAGAAAAGTATAGGTACCGGTACAAGGAAGGTAACTGCGAAGAAACCATGGGTAACAGAAAAAAATACTTCAGTTTATCGATGAAAGAAGGGAGTACTAAATTGTTTAAGGAAATTCTGCAATACTGAAACACAAGTTACGTAGGAATGAAATAAACAGGAAGTGCAGGGAAGCTATGGCGAAATGGCTACAGGAAAATGTGAAGAAATCGAAAGAGATATTATTGTTGGAAGGACTGACTCGGTATATAGAAAAGTCGAAACAACCTTCAATAAAATTAAAAGTGAAGATGATGGCTCTAAGAGTGCAATGGGAATACCACTGTCAAATGCAGAGGAGAGGGTGAATAAGTGGAAAGAGTACACCAAACGTCTCTATGAGCGGGTGGACTTGGTTGATGACATACTAGAAAGAGAAAGAGGAGTCGACAAGGAAGAGGTAGGGATCCAGTATTATAATCAGAATTTAAAAGAGCTTTGGAAGAAACATGATCAAATAAGGCTGACGGGACAGATAACATTTCATCGGAATTAGTAAAATCATTGGGGAAGTGGCAACAAAACGAATAGTGACGTTTGTGTGTAGAATGTATCAAACTGGTGATATACCATCTGAGTTTCAGAAAAACATCAAGAGAGCAAAACCCGGTAGAGCGAGAATTATCACACAATCAGCTTAAGAGCTAATGCATCCAAGCTGCTGAGAAGCATGATATACAGAAGAATGAGAAAGAAAATTAATGATCTGTTAGGTGGTGAACACTTTGGCTTTAGGAAACTTAAAGGCAATAGAGCAGCAGTTCTGACGTTGCGTTTCATAATGGAAGGAAATGGCTCTGAGCACTATGGGACTTAACTGCGGAGGTCATCAGTCCTCTAGAACTTAGAACTACTTCAACCTAAGGACATCACACACATCCATGCCCGAGGCAGGATTCGAACCTGCGACCGTAGCGGTCACGCGGTTCCAGACTGTAGCGCCTAGAACCGCTCGGACACTCCGGCCGGCATAATGGAAGGAAGACTGAGAAAAATCAAGATACATTCATATGGCTTGTCGACCTGCAGGAAGCTATCGACAGTATAAAATGGTGCAAGATGTTCGAAATTCTGAGAAAAATGGGGTTCAGCTATAGGGAAAGCCAAGCACTATACAATATGTCCAAGAATCAAAAGGAAACAATAAGAATGGAAGACCAAATACGAAATGCTCCGATTAAAAAGAGTATAACACAGAGATGTCGTCTTTCGACCCGACTGGTCAATCTATACATGTAAGGAGTGATGATGGAAATAAAAGGAAGGTTCAATAGTGGGATTAAAATTCAAGGTGATATGATATCAGTGCTAAAATATACTGATAACATAGCTGTCCTCAGTGGAAAAGAAGAATTAGAGGATGTGTTGAATGGAATGAACAATCTAATGTGTACAGAATATGGAATGGAGAGTAAATCGAAGAGAGACGAAAGTAATGAGAAGCAGCAGAACTGGGAATCACGAAGTACAGGAAATTAATGAAATCTGCTCCCTAGGCAGCAAAATAACGCGTGACGGGCGTAGCAAGGCCATAAGAGGAGACTGTTGTTGTTGTTGTGGTCTTCAGTCCTGAGACTGGTTTGATGCAGCTCTCCATGCTACTCTATCCTGTGCAAGCTTCTTCATCTCCCAGTATCTACTGCAACATACAACCTTCTGAATCTGCTTAGTGTATTCATCTCTTGGTCTCCCTCTACGATTTTTACCCTCCACACTGCCCTCCAATGCTAAATTTGTGATCCCTTGATGCCTCAAAACATGTCCTACCAACCGATCCCTTCTTCTAGTCACGTTGTGCCACAAACTTCTCTTCTCCCCAATCCTATTCAATACCTCCTCATTAGTTACGTGATCTACCCACCTTATCTTCAGCATTCTTCTGTAGCACCACATTTCGAAAGCTTCTATTCTCTTCTTGTCCAAACTAGTTATCGTCCATGTTTCACTTCCATACATGGCTACACTCCATACAAATACTTTCAGAAACGACTTCCTGACACTTAAATCTATACTCGATGTTAACAAATTCCTCTTCTTGAGAAACGCTTTCCTTGTCATTGCCAGTCTACATTTTATATCCTCTCTACTTCGACCATCATCGGTTATTTTACTCCCTAAATAGCAAAACTCCTTTACTACTTTAAGTGTCTCATTTCCTAATCTAATTCCCTCAGCATCACCCGACTTAATTTGAATACATTCCATTATCCTCGTTTGCTTTTGTTGATGTTCATCTTATATCCTCCTTTCAAGACACTGTCCATTCCGTTCAACTGCTCTTCCAAGTCCTTTGCTATCTCTGACAGAATTACAATGTCATCGGCGAACCTCAAAGTTTTTTATTTCTTCTCCATGAATTTTAATACCTACTCCGAATTTTTGTTTTGTTTCCTTTACTGCTTGCTCAATATACAGATTGAATAACATCGGGGAGAGGCTACAACCCTGTCTTACTCCTTTCCCAACCACTGTTTCCCTTTCATGCCCCTCGACTCTTATAACTGCCATCTGGTTTCTGTACAAACTGTAAATAGCCTTTCGCTCCCTGTATTTTACCCCTGCCACCTTCAGAATTTGAAAGAGAGTATTCCAGTTAACACTGTCAAAAGCTTTCTCTAAGTCTACAAATGCTAGAAACGTAGGTTTGCCTTTTCTTAATCTTTCTTCTAAGATAATTCGTAGGGTCTGTATTGCTCACGTGTTCCAACATTTCTACGGAATCCAAACTGATCTTCCCCGAGGTCGGCTTCTACCAGTTTTTCCATTCGTCTGTAAAGAATTCGCGTTAGTATTTTGCAGCTGTGACTTATTAAACTGATAGTTCGGTAATTTTCACATCTGTCAACACCTGCTTTCTTTGGGATTGGAATTATTATATTCTTCTTGAAGTCTGAGGGTATTTCGCCTGTCTCATACATCGTGCTCACCAGATGGTAGAGTTTTGTCATGACTGGCTCTCCCGAGGCCGTCAGTAGTTCAAATTGAATGTTGTCTACTCCCGGGGCCTTGTTTCGACTCAGGTCTTTCAGTGCTCTGTCAAACTCTTCACGCAGTATCTTATCTCCCATTTCATCTTCATCTACATCCTCTTCCATTTCCATAATATTGTCCTCAAGTACATCGCCCTTGTATAAACCGTCTATATACTCCTTCCACCTTTCTGCCTTCCCTTCTTTGCTTAGAACTGGGTTTCCATCTGAGCTCTCGATATTCATACAAGTGGTTCTCTTCTCTCCAAAGGTCGCTTTAATTTTCCTGTAGGCAGTATTTATCTTACCCCTAGTCAGATAAGCCTCATTATCCTTACATTTATCCTCTAGCCATCCCTGCTAGTCATGTTGCCCTTCCTGTCGATCTCATTTTTGAGACGTTTGTATTCCTTTTTGCCTGCTTCATTTACTGCATTTTTATATTTTCTCCTTTCATCAATTAAATTCAATATTTCTTCTGTTACCCAAGGATTTCAACTAGCCCTCGTCTTTTTACCTACTTGATCCTCTGCTGCCTTCACTACTTCATCCCTCAGAGCTACCCATTCTTCTTCTACTGTATTTCTTTCCCCCATTCCTGTCAATCGTTCCCTTATGCTCTCCCTGAAACTCTGTACAACCTCTGGTTCTTTCAGTTTATCCAGGTCCCATCTCCTTAAATTCCCACCTTTTTGCAGTTTCTTCAGTTTCAATGTGCAGTTCATAGCCAATAGATTGTGGTCAGAATCCACATCTGCCCCTGGAAATGTCTTACAATTTAAAACCTGGTTCCTAAATCTCTGTCTTACCATTATATAATCTATCTGATACCTTTTAGTATCTCCAGGATTCTTCCAGGTATACAACCTTCTTTTATGATTCTTGAACCAAGTGTTGGCTATGATTAAGTTGTGCTCTGTGCAAAATTCTACCAGGCGGCTTCCTCTTTCATTTCTTACCCCCAATCCATATTCACCTACTACGTTTCCTTCTCTCCCTTTTCCTACACTCGAATTCCAGTCACCCATGACTATTAAATTTTCGTCTCCCTTCACTATCTGAATAATTTCTTTTATTTCATCATACATTTCATCTATTTCTTCATCATCTGCAGAGGTAGTTGGCATATAAACCTGTACTACTGTAGTAGGCATGGGCTTTGTGTCTATCTTGGCCACAATAATGCGTTCACTATGCTGTTTGTAGTAGCTAACCCACACTCCTATTTTTTTATTCATTATTAAACCTACTCCTGCATTACGCCTATTTGATTTTGTATTTATAACCCTGTAATCACCTGACCAAAAGTCTTGTTCCTCCTGCCACCGAACTTCACTTATTCCCACTATATCTAACTTTAACCTATCCATTTCCCTTTTTAAATTTTCTAACCTACCTGCCCGATTAAGGGATCTGACATTCCACGCTCCGATCCGTAGAACGCTAGTTTTCTTTCTCCTGATAACGACGTCCTCCTGAGTAGTCCCCACCCGGAGATCCGAATGGGGGACTATTTTACCTCCGGAATATTTTACCCAAGAGGACGCCATCATCATTTAATCATACAGTAAAGCTGCATGTCCTCGGGAAAATTTACGGCTGTAGTTTCCCCTTGCTTTCAGCCGTTCGCAGTACCAGCACAGCAAGGCCGTTTTGGTTAATGTTACAAGGCCAGATCAGTCAATCATCCAGACTGTTGCCCCCGCAACTACTGAAAAGGCTGCTGCCCCTCTTCAGGAACCACACGTTTGTCTGGCCTCTCAACAGATACCCCTCCGTTGTGGTTGCACCTACGGTACGGCCATCTGTATCGCTGAGGCTCGCAAGCCTCCCCACCAACGGCAAGGTCCATGGTTCATGGGGGGGGGGGGGGGGGTAGAGGAGACTAGCACTGGCAAAAAGGGCACTCCTGGCCAGTATCGAGCAGAAGCCTTAATTTGAGGAAGAAATTTCTGAGAATGTACGTTTGGAGCACAGCATTATATGGTAGTGAAACAAGGGCTGTGGGAATATCGGAACAGAACAGAATCGAAGCATTTGAGATGTGGTGCTGCAGAAGAATGTTGAAGTTCTCCGCAGAAATGACGAGGAAAGCAGTACATGGAAAACACTGACAAAGAGAAGAGACAATGTTGTAGGACATCTGGTAAGACATCAGGGAATAACTTTCATGGTACTATATGGAGCTGTAGAGTGCCAAAATTGTAGGGGAAGACTAGGATTGGAATACATGCAACAAATAATTGAGCACGTAGGATCATCCCTATCTCCCAGATAATACTTGTACATGAGGTTGAGACACTGGGGGGGGGGGGGAGGGGGGGGACACTTTAGACCTATGCACAGATGATACTACCATCTCGGCTTCAGCCTTTTAATTTTATTGCTTAATTCAGAAGGAAAGACAAATAAACTATGCAAAATTGAGTCAAAAATGAGTTCGAAAGAGTTCAAAATTATTCAGTCACTAGGTGCACCACCATAAAAGTATTTATAAATATTAATACGCTTCAGAATATTATGAGCCTCGAAGTGAATGAGTAGCGCTATTTTTTTTTATCCATGATTACAGTTTATAATTTGATTTGCTAGTGGCTCGGTTTCATCATCCTCTGACTTGCAATTGGGCAGTAGAATACAAAACTCAGCCGGCCGGGGTGGCCAAGCGGTTAAAGGCGCTACAGTCTGGAACCGCGCGACCGCTGCGGTCGCAGGTTCGAATCCTGCCTCGGGCATGGATGTGTGTGATGTCCTTAGGTTAGTTAGGTTTAAGTAGTTCTAAGTTCTAGGGGACTGATGACCATAGAAGTTAAGTCCCATAGTGCTCAGAGCCATTTAATACAAAACTCATATTGACTAAAGAGTGTAATGAGTCATCGTTAATGATTATCAGAATTATGAGAGTGGCCGTTGTCTTACTGCCCCCGGTGACGCTACTGAAGAACGACCAGAAGCTGCAAATTGTGATAGAGACCCAAAACCTTACGTACCTATTGCAATAGTTAGAAAGACGAAAGGTCAGAATTTGTTGTCTTGTACATTGTGAGATCATTAGGGATACAGCACTAGCTTAGTTGGGAAAGGATGAGAAAACTATTGGACATGTTCTATATTTAAATCTACCTGGATTCTCTGCAAGCCATACTAGAGTGTCGGCAGAAGATTCATCGAACCACCTTCACAATAATTCTCTATTATTCTACTCTCGAACAGCGAGGAGAAAAAACGGACACCTATATCTTTCCATGCGAGCTCTGATTTCCCTTACTTTATGATCGTTTCTGCCTATGTAGGTCGGTGTGAACAAAATATTTTTACATTCAGAGGAGGAAGGAACTATATCATTATACATTGTTAGTGATTTGGGGAAAGTATGCAAAACCAAATTCTCGTGGCCGGTAGATAACCCACTGCGTGAAATGTGAAATCATTGTTAGATCTAACAAGTGCAAGCTAATCATTTTACCGCACATTTGTAGGGACACACACACACACACACAAACACACACACACACACACACACACACACATTCATGCATGGAGAGAGCAGGGTGTTGACTGGGAAAGGACAGAATTACCACAACAAAGGTGAGGTAATGTCGTGCCCCTACAGGTTGACTTGGTTCTTCCAATCCATGTACATCTGGGCCGACGGTTTTCTTTGACTAATTTTCTGAAAAAATATCTCGCTGAGTACGGGAATTATGTTTCCCACTACTCCAAGTCTAAACAAAAGAATTAAGGAATTGCAAATTGTTTAAATGTATGTAGAACTATTGAATCTTATTTAAATCATGAATAAGGAACGAGTTGGTGATATTATTGCTGGTTGGCGAAGTAGTGGTTTCCACATTAAATTTGCGTTCAGAAGGAATCGAATTCAAATCTACTTCCGGCCAAACTGATTTAGGTTTTCTGTGGTGTCCCAAAATTGTGATGTCAGCTGATAAACTTCTAGCAACAATTTTCTGGGATTTTGAAAGGTTCATTCTGTTCGATGCTATCCCTCATGCTCCAGTGATTAACTGTGATGTCTGTTGTGAAATTCTCAGGAAACCGGAGAAACGATTAGAGCGTGTTAGTGCCCTCAGAAATGCAAACGTACTTCACCATTTCCTCGATAACACAAGGCCACACACAAGCCTGCGCGCCAGAGTGCAGAACAAACGACTTGGGTGGACTGCTTTTCTTCATCCGCCCTGCAGCTCAGATCTGACACCTTCCGGCTTCCATGTATCTGGCCCAACGAAGGATGGACACAGCGGGAAGCACTAGAGCGATGACGGGGAAGTTATTGAGCCAGTAAGATAGCACGATAGTGAGACATGAGCTCTCACTTTAAGATGACGTTAGGCCATACAGCTGAAAGAAAACTATGTTGGAAAGAAGGGCTTTATAAGAACAAAATTGGAGAAAAATTGGGCATATTTAAATCTCAGATAAAGCAATAGTGCACTGAAATAAAAATGTGTTGCAAAAATTATTGAACGACTCTAGTTAGTAAAATACTAATTTGACAATTCTTAGTAATTGACAGTCAGTCAACTAGTGAAACCGATGTTATATCTGGGGCTGCAAAAGGGAGCTTTATAGACACTCTGCTGTTGTTAATCTATGTCAGCGAGTTAGAAGACCATTCGAATGATGCTCATAGATTTTGTGTTGACGGTGCTATAGCTTAGCGCCTAGTAAAGTCTTAGAAGGGGAAAAAGAATTATAAAATGCTTTAGATCAGATATCTGCATGGTGCGAAAAGTGTAATTTGGCCCTTAACAATAACGAGTGCGAGATCCTATATATGATTAATAAAAAATCCATTAAATTGCAGTTAAATGATAAATCTCACAGTTTGAAAGGTCTTAGATTCAACTAAACACGTAGAGATTACGATTACGAACAGCTTAAATTGGGGACTGTCACATAGAAAATGTTGTGAGGAAATAGAACCAAAGACTGTGTTTTACTGGTAGAACACTTAAAAGATGCACAAATTTAGTAAAGAGAGTGCCTACACTACGCTTGTCTGTATCTTCTGAAGTACTACTGTGTGGTAAAAGATCCCTACTTTATAATATTGACAGAGAACATCGAGAAAGTTCATAGAAGAGCAGCTTGTTTCGTATTATCATGAATTGTGGGAGACAGTGTCACAGATATGATAAGTGAGAATGGAAATCATTAAAACAAAGGCTTTTTCGTAGCGACTGGTCATTCCACAAGATCACAGTCGCCAAATATGTTGACTTCCATTTAACTGGGAATGAATGATGATCTTGACAAGAGACGCCAGAGCTCGCACAGAAGGATTTAGGGGTTCGTTGTCCCCATGTGCTGTTTGGGATTGGACTGATAGAGAAATAGACTGAAAGTGATTGTATGAAACCTTCGCCAAGCACTTAAATGTGAACTACGGGGTAATCAAATGCATGCACGAGGGCTTTCTGGAGTCGATCGCGAGATGGAAACCACAGTGAAAATCCGTTGTAGCATTGCACAGATATGTTGGTGTACAATGTCTCTAGTATTCCCGTCGATCGCGCCAAATCGCTCTTTTCAGTTCTGAGGGCACAGAGTTTTGATTGTTTGTGAGAGATTTCGTCTGGTTTCATGCAACACCACTTAACTGTCATACATTTACTTCTTCATGGCAATCCTCGGTTTCTCCCTGCAGGGACAATGAAGACGCTCCTGTAGCGTTTTCGATGAGACGTGTTTGATCTCCCACCTCCAGCCCAGTCGTAGCTCCCTCCGATTTTCATCTCTGTTCAAGTGAACCGCTCAGACAACAAGTTGCGGAGCAGCGTAGAGAATTGGGTAAAGCACAGGCGGCTGCCTTCTAGAACGAGGGTATTGGAAAGTTGGTACAATGCTACGACAGATGTCTCCGTCCGAGTGCCGACTATGTAGAGAAGTAGCTGGAAAGTGTGGATCGGATGTAGAAGTACATCTTAGTGCCACGAACCGCAGTCATAAAAGCTATTAGGCGTGGGGAAGGCGAAGGAGCGGCACGTGTTTAGGTGTGAGGCCTGTGCCAGTGGCGCCGCGCTGCGGGGGATGCTCTCAATCCACTCGAGGGCGCTGCGAGGGCGGCAGCGGCGGCGGCGGCGGCGGAGGCAGCATGAATAATGCAGGCGGGGTGGCGAGCTCCGGCGACAAGTGTTAGCGCTCGCGACACGCAGCGGCTGCGCCGGGCGACAGCGTGGGGCGCGCAGCCGTGGTATTTGCTGCGGACACTGTGTCAACACGGAACTGAGCTGGCGCGAGGGGGCAGGCGCGGCAAGCGGGCTACACCGGCACAGGAGAGAGTCGTCCGCGGAAGTCGGGGCCGACAAGGAGCTTAAAGCTCTCCAAGTGGCTCATTATACGGAGAATACGAATCTCGTATTGTCGCTGCGTTCACTACAGTAAATGAGCAAAAGGTATGTAGGGGACGTAATAATAAATAGCAAAATCTGACACTGATGAAATTAAACGATTTTGTTGTTATTGTGGTCTTTAGTCCAGAGACTGGTTTGGTGCAGCTCTCCATGCTACTCTATCCTGTGCAAGCTTCTTTATCTCCTAATACCTACTGCAACCTACATCCTTCTGAATCTGCTTAGTGTACTCGTCTCTTGGTCTCCCTCTACGATTTTTACCCTCCACGCTGCCCTCCAATACTAAATTGGTGATCCCTTGATGCCTCAGAACATCCTACCAACCGATCCCTTCTTCTAGCCAAGTTGTGCCACAAATTTCTCTTCACCCCAATTCTATTCAATACCTTCTCATTAGTTATGTGATCTACCCATATAATCTTCAGCATTCTTCTGTAGCACCACATTTCGAAAGCTTCTATTCTCTTCTTGTCTAAACTATTTATCGTCCACGTTTCACTTCCATACATGGCTACACTCCATACAAATACTTTCAGAAACAACTTCCTGACACTGAAGTCTATACTCGATGTTAACAAATTTCTCTTCTTCAGAAACGCTTTCCGTGCCATTGCCAGTCTACATTTTATATTCTCTCTACTTCGACCATCATCAGTTGTTGTTGTTGTTGTTGTGGTCTTCAGTCCAGAGACTGGTTTGGTGCAGCTCTCCATGCTACTCTATCCTGTGCAAGCTTCTTTATCTCCTAATACCTACTGCAACCTACATCCTTCTGAATCTGCTTAGTTTATTCATCTCTTGGTCTCCCTTTACGATTTTTACCCTTCACGCTGCCCTCCAATACTAAATTGGTGATCCCTTGATGCCTCAGAACATGTCCTACCAACCGATCTCTTCTTCTAGTCAAGTTGTGCCACAAATTTCTCTTCACCCCAATTCTATTCAATACCTCATCATTAGTTATGTGATCTACTCATCTAATCTTCAGCATTCTTCTGTAGCACCACATTTCGAAAGCTTATATTATCTTCAGGTCTAAACTATTTATCGTCCACATTTCACTTCCATACATGGCTACACTCCATACAAATACTTTCAGAAAAAACTTTCTGACACTTAAATTTATACTCGATGTTAACAAATTTCTCCTCTTCAGAAACACTTTAATTACCATTGCCAGTCTTTATTTTATATCCTCTCTACTTCGACCATCACCAGTTATTAAACGATAACTGAATCAAAAACGTTATAGTAAACATAGGTCTACAAATGCATCATTTCCGAGATAACTGTGTTACGTGATCACAAGCTACTGCTGGCTTCAATATAAAATGTTGCCCTCGTTAGTAAAAATGTTAATCGATCATGACAGTTTCAACGTTTTACAGGGAATGCTAACGGTGTCAAAATTTGTTGACTTATTTCAGTTACTTAATGAAGCAACACATTGCATATCTCACACTATGCCATACAGAAGTTCAACAATAAACTAAAGAAGGTACTGAATAAACATGTATCTTATTAGCAAGGGAATAAATTCATAATTTACGAATAATAAACCCAACAGCTCCGAAGTTCAGGTTCAACCAAAAATCCATAAAACTACTGTTTCCATCAGAGTCATTGTAAATGCTGTGTACCATCTAGGTAACGAATTTATGAAAAAGCTGCTTTCAACTTTAAAAATTCGATATAAATTTCAAACCTATATTTCAGTAAAATATGGTTACCAACCTACTCTAGGCTTCAAATAACTTCACGTCTCAATCACTGTGAAACTTATTTTCCTCAATACAATAAACTTATGCAGCAGCATATCTGTCAAGGAATCCCTGGATACAATTATATATATATTTTTTGAAATACCGGAGAAATTCCACAGGGAAATAGTTGAACTATTCTCATTCAGTGGCAAAATGTATAAACAGGATGCAGGTCTATCAATAAGTAGTCCACTCTGGAGGATCATTGCAGACATTTTCATTAATCATACTGAAAAGAAACTTTTGAACAACAGTTACATCATAGCCAAGAAAACTGCGCTACCACGCATGCGTAGATAACACACTCATGGTATATAATGAACTGAAAAAGAAATATAAACTTTGTTTTGTACATTTAATAGTTTAACACAAAAAAAAACAACTTCACCAGAGATACATTACAATAACTAACACAAATCAGACCCTGAATGTCATTATACACAGAAAACCAACAAATACATATACTGCCACTGATAAATCCTTCACACACCTGCCCATATAAACAAGCTGAATTCAAAGTGTTCTTAAACAGAGTACAGGAACTCTATTTAGTTCTATTGACTATGAGACAGAAGTGAACATAATCAAATCCATTGCACACAGCAATGGCTATTGTGAACATGAAATAAATGCACTTTCACAACACATAACTACCTTGACCACTATCTAGAACAACACATAGAAATCTAAGTCTAGGCCCTATTTAGATGTAATTTCGAGAAAATTAGTCAAGCTATTTATAAAAACACACATTTCAGATCACTTTTACCAACACCAACAACCTATGGGGGATCTGGTTCATGACATCCAAAGACTAGCTGGGAAACTGAATAAATCATGAATTTATAAAGTAACATCCGGTCATTGCAACAAATATCACAGTGACCAAATGCGTAGAAATTTAAAAATCCGTTTTGAAGAAGATACTGTCTGTTTTAGACTTGAAGGAGCTAATAAGACAACTGCAGCGGAGATTTTAAACGAAACAGAACACAGTATTGCAATAGACTGCGATTATAGAGTATTGCATAGTTTAGAGCAAAGCAGGAAAATGGACATCTTGGAAGAAATAAAAATACTCATCCACGGCCAAAACTAGAAAAACGAAATTGCTGATTTCATGAACTCATACTTCTTCATCAACTTCAATTCATGACGGTAAAATAGAATAAAGAATATGTAAAACCCCAGGTATCAACAGCACTGTCTTTGTAATTCTTTAAAATAAAATAGTTTTTGTACTTTCATTTTAACATCAAATTGGCAAAGCTTCTCTTATTATATTTTGTCAACCAACATCAGAGATGCAATGGCGAGATTTGCAGAACACATTGCAAGCGAGTGATAACACGAGGATCGACATATCGATATTTAAATCGAAACATTTGTGTTTTGACCGCCATCTTATTTCTACTGCACAGTATAGCTGATTGTGATGTATTTTAAATGTCACTTGCAAGTTTGTGGACAGTGGTTGACATCGAAGCAATAGCACTGGAGGCAACTGAACACCCAGCAAGAAGACAGACATATCATATGAACAAAATAAGTCATTACTTGAAAGTATTTTGTGTATTAACAGCGGCTTAACAAATTAAGCAAATATTCTTTCAAATTCGGTTCTCCTTCATCGCTGGATGACGACAGCACAAGTCAACTTTAATTTCTATACGTACTTTCGTTAACTGTTTTTGTACTGCCATTATACCCTGGAGATGAGGTCATTCTCTAGAAACGCGCTACTTCATTAAATGACTTAGTAAGTCAACATATTTTTTGAATAGTACCGGCCTCGGAGAGAACTTTTTCATAATACAAATGTATTTCTAAGCTTTTCGATTAAGTTCCCACATAACTGGTCTCATATTGTCCCCCATGGCGTAGCATTAACAAGAATTACTGTATCCTTCAGCGCGTTCCATGTTAACATTTACTGTACACTCGACCCGTTCAATAAATTGTACCTCGTGTCGTTCTCAGATTTGGAGGCCATAATGAACTCTTACGAATTTATTACAAATCCGCCGAATCGTCTCGTAAGTCTTGTCAGGACTATGTGACCTGCTGTTCCTGTTCTTCAACTGCTTCATCAGTAGCGGTGTACATTTCAAATTCGAGGTGAATGTAGACAGGAAAATCCAGAGGGCTGAGGTTCCGTATTCTTGAAGTTGAAGATGCAAACCCTCGTCGATGTATCAGTCGAGAACCATACAGGAGCGCTAGACGTTGTCTTATGCCAGCAGAGAAATGTACCGATGTCCTACATTGTATCTACCACATTAGCGAACGTTCCGTTAGTGTGAAATTTGGGTCCATTTAGTTGGGCCATTGACGTAAAAATTTACATATCAAATGTATTTATTCTACGGCAATACATAAATATGGGATATGCGAAATAATATCAGACTTCAAAAAGAATGTGATAATTCTAATTTCACAGAAGGCAGGTGCTGACAGACGAGAATACTACCAAACTATCAGTTCAATAAGTCACGCTTTCAAAAGAGTAACACGAATTATTTAGAAGAAAACGGAAAAACTGACAGAAACGAACCTCGGGGGAATTCAGTTGGCATTCCGGAGAAATGTGGGAACACGCGAGGCAATACTGACACTACGACTTCTCTTAGAAGACAGATTAAGTAAATCAGACTTACGTGTATAGCGTATTTCGATTTAGAGGAAGCTTTCGACAATGCTAAATGGAATACACTTTCTGAAATTCTGAAGGTAGAAGGCACAAAATGTATGGAGCGAAAGGCTATTGGCAGATTGCTTAGAAAATGCAACAGTTCTACAGAAGAGATTGCTTACATTACCCCTGTCCGCCGTCCTCTGGAGTATTACTGTGTGATGTGCGATCCGCGTCACATAGGAGTGAGAGAGGACGTAGAAAAAGTTCAGAGAAGGGCGGTTCGTTTCATATTATCACGAAATAGAGGAAAGAGTGCCATGGGTATGGTGAGACTGGAATGCCAGAGGAATAGCTTCAAGGTGGTTCGATGAACCCTCTGCCAGGCACTTAATTGTGAATTGGAGAGTAATCATATGGATATAGGTTACAGATAGCTTGCATAGAAACCGGGATGCACTTCCTCGTATAAGACTCGAAGGACATGAGAGAAAGTAGTAGCTTAGAAGGGTTTGAGACAGGATTGTGGCCTACCTCTGACGTTATTCAGTATCTACAATGAACGAGCAGGAAAGGAGACCAAAGAATAATTCAGAAAAGGAATTAAAGTTCAGGGTGAAGAAATAAAAATTTTGAGGTTTGTCGATGACATTATAATTCTGTCAGAAATAGCAGAGCTTGGAAGAGCAGTTGGACGGAACGGACAGTGTCTCGAAATGAGAATATAAGATGAACTTCAAGAAAGGCAAAACAAGGGTAATATAATGTAGCAGAATTAAATCAGGTGATACTGAGGGAATTATATCAGGAAACTATACACTAAAATAATAAACGAGTTTTATTATTTTGGCAGCCAAATAAGTAATGATGGCCGAAGAAGATTGGATATGAAATGCAGACTGGCTCTAGCACGAAACTTTGTTTCTGAAAAATAGGGACTCGTTAACATCAAAAATGAAATTAAATATTAGGAAGACTTTTCTGAAAGTATTTGTCTAGAGTGTTGCCTTGTATGAAAGTGTAACGTAGACCATAAGCAGTTCAACAACAAGAATAGAAGCTTTTGAAATGTGGTGTTACAGTAGAATGCTGAAGATTAGGTGGGTAAATAGAGAAACTACTGAGCAGGTACTGAATAGAAATGAGGAAAATAGAAATTTATGTCTGAAGTTTACTAAAATCAGGGTGACAGTTGATGAGGCACGTCCTGAGAAATGAAGGGACCTTCAGTTCGGTAATGGAGGGAAGTGCGGAGGTATAAAAATTGTAGAGAGAGACCAAGGGATGAAAACAGTATGCAGGTTCAAATGGATGAAGGTTGCAGTAGTTATGAAACATAAAAAGTCTTGAGTAGGACCGAGTAACGTGTAGAGATGCATCAAACTACATGAAACTAGTATTCGGACTGAAGACATTATAAACAACATGACAAAATTAGTGGTCAGTTACTCCTCTTAACTACACATTCGTAATTAACCCGCAAAGAATTAATTTGCGGATGGAAGTTTACTGTTACCTTTCTTTTTCTATTATGGTATAGTTTCACCCTTGTCAGATTTTACTATGAATTATGCTACTCCGTGTAGGTTCAATAATCACACTCTGCCTATAGTACCAATGTGACGAAACCCACAAATACGAGAATATCTGCAAATAGTTCCCGCAAATCAACATGACCAGACAATGAATGCTCGATACTCACAGACACGTCCAAATAACAGCAGTGTACGAGAGTGGTTCAAAAAGTAAGGCCACAAGTCATCTGTGAAAAAAGGTGTATTTAGGAATGAAAATAGATACACGAAATTAATAAGACAGTACAATATATTTCTTTTGCACATAATCACCAGGTCTGTCTATCATTTGTCGCATCTCTTAACCAACCTGTCGAAACAACTAAAAGGAATGAAGAGTTCAGTCGTAGGAACTACTTAGCGTCTTGAACGGCGGTATCGGTTCAAAAGTGCTTCTGTCCAGATGCGGAATTTAATTCGCACGGGGCGACAATACGATGGTGAGAGCTGATATTGCCTTACTTATTGAACCTTCCTTGTATAATACAAACACGAAATGCAGTATCAGCGGCCGCTGTGGCCGAGCGGTTCTAGGCGCTTTAGTCTGGAACCAAGCGGCTGCTACAGTCGCAGGTTCGAATCCTGCCTCGGGCATGGATGTGTGTATGTCTTTAGGTTAGTTACGTTTAAGTAGATCTAAGTCTAAGGGACTGGTGACCTCAGTTGTTAAGTCCCATAGTGCTTAGAGCCATTTGCAGTAGCAGCATAGCCCCGATAGCTGTGAATGGCCTGAGCATACTAATAAATCGGTCGAGGTTTAAATGTTCGGATGAAGCATGTTTACACCTATAATCCTGCCTCGGGCATGGATGTGTGTATGTCTTTAGGTTAGTTACGTTTAAGTAGATCTAAGTCTAAGGGACTGGTGACATCAGATGTTAAGTCCCATAGTGCTTAGAGCCATTTGCAGTAGCAGCATAGCCCCGATAGCTGTGAATGGCCTGAGCGTACTAATAAATCGGTCGAGGTTTAAATGTTCGGATGAAGCATGTTTACACCTACATTTTACAAATCATGATGAAGTGCGAGGCAGAAGATACTCCGCATTGCACCGCGTACTAGTGTTCCTTCCCGTTCAAATCGCCTATAGAGTGCGGGAAAGATGACTCCTAAGAAGTCTCTGTATGCTCTGTAACTTCTGGTCTAGTAAACTGACGTACGGCTGGGAGAGCGGCGTTCTGACCACACGACCCTCCCTATTCCCATCCAGTGACGCCTGTGGGCTGAGGACGATATGGCAGCCGGTTGGTTCCATTGAGCCTTCATGTCTGGGCAGGGTTTAGTTTTTTATGCTCTATAATTTGTCTAATCTTGTCTTCGAGGTCTCCTGGAGCGATGAGTTGGGATTTCTCGAATCCTCACTTAATTTTGCTTGTTGAAACACTGTATCTAGACTTTCTGTGGATAGTCACGTCCAGTTGCCCGTATATTCATGTTTTTCAGCGTTCCATAACGCCCTGCCGAGGCTCAGAACTGTGATTATTCGTGCTACCATCCTTTATATGAAAACAAAGAAAGAACGTAAGTATCCAGATCATATCAGTTGACTAATGCTAGTGAGAAATATTGAGATTATGGATGCCTGATATTCATAATAGCCCGTATGGGATCGGTGTCTCGACAAGAGAAAAACAAAGGTGACTTAGTACTGATATCCGAAAACGGCACCGCATGGCCCTATGTATCCATACTATCACAACTATCGCTGTGGAGTGCGATCTATGTATGAAAAGGTTCACAAGATATTATACGCGAATGAGTATGATCAATAAATGGCAAGGCAACATAGTCTGGTCCTACAGAAACGTCTCCTGTTAGAAAGAGTTTACTACAGAAAGCGAGAAAAATCGGTATGAACTGGTGTATACCTTTCCTCGTATGTCCGCAGATGTCATCAATTTTTTGATGCTATAAAAATGGCTGCATACTATGTTACTATCTGGTAGGGTACACAAAATAACATTACTCATCTTGTTTTTCTTCAGAAAATGAAACTGTGTCTGATAGCAGGGTGGGCATTCGAAAATATCACCATTTCATTTGCACGTGACACAGCAGTTATAAGAGCTCTGAAGCTATGATGAGAAACACTCTTATTCGGCAATATCGGCGTTGAAAGGAACGACTGTAATACATATTCCGATGCACGAGCAGCTTCGAACTGTTAGTTCAAAGGAAAGCACGATACAATTATTGATGGTTCAAGCTTAAGAAAAAAAGCTTTAGAAAATATAAAATGTAACAAAATACTAAAAACACAGAAGAAAATAAGGATGAAATGTAGGACATCCGAGTACAGTATTACATACAAGAGGACAATACTACAAATATTTACAACTCAAAAAACAAGAAAGAAATCCGCTCCGTCACACAAATTCTCCTACGTAAGGTAACAGGGGGGAGTCGTTTGGCTTACCGACAGCTCTCTACTAATTTTACCCGGTATGGATCCCAGTCTGGCAAGAAATACCCCAAAATGGTAAGAACCATAGTTTCATACACTATCTACTATGTGTGTGTTACATTCCCAGAGTACATATCGAATTAATCCGCTGCACTTAGATTTCTTACGACTAGTTTTACGCCCTTAAATTGTTCTGTTTGCACACTCTTGTATTTTTAATTGTTATGACTGTTTCCAGTGACTGATGTAACTTAACAGTAGCAAGGTTTTCCGCCTGGTAATGCAGAACACTGCCTTACATACAGTTACGCTGAGGAACGTCAGTTCTTGAAAAAAAAAATTCGCTCCATTACAGGCCTTACTTCATTCTTTAATAATTTTTTGCCGTACATAATACAGAATCACGCGGGTACAAAATTGCGGAGTTGGTATACAGTGTTTACGCGAAGACTAAAAGAGACATCCTAACAGCACTACCACTCACTTGAGCTGCCGCTGAAACTAATTCCACATCTCCGTAAACTCACTAAGCTAAAATGCGGTATTGTACCGTACACTTTACGGTAAGTCAAGAAACAAAGCATCAGCTTCGGTGCCACTATCTACTTCCTGTATCTCATACATGAAAAGAGGGAGCAGAATTCAGAAAAATCTTTGTGTACGAAATCCATGTCGACTGCGACAGAGATATTCGTTCTCCTTACACGAACTTAAAACGTGATCCGTAATCCACTACTAGCCTGAGGTAAACAAGGTAGGTCTTCATCTAAGTGTATCTGTTTTACGGTGCTTTCTGATACATGAGTCTTTTTAAAATGGTTTAAAATGCTCAGTTTCTCATTTACCTACGATAAACCGCTTCTAACGTTAATGCTGCTGTAGAGATTAAGAAAACAGGAGAGAGGACACAGACGTGCTTACTACTGTAAACTGGAACATAATTCTGCGTTATGTTGTGGAACGAACTAACATGGACGAGTTTCCGTTACTTGAATGTACAGGCGGTTCTTGGGGACCGAAGAATATCGCTAAAGGTAAGGGAAAAGTCGAGACTCATTTTATTTAACTGTTGCTGTAGTTCGTGTTACAGGACGACACAGCATTATAACTAAAGTACTTTATATATATTTGGTGTCTGGTCTTTTGGACAAGTCCGAAAGAACAGACACAATTTCGATCCTGCAGCCTCACGAATCAGCCAAGACACAATGCGATTAATGACGTTAGTTGTCAGTAGGCATTTATTTAAATCTATGGGCAAAGTTGAAAAGTTGTGCCAGAGCGGGATTCGAACCTGGGTCTCTTACCTACTAGGCAGGTGCGCTGACCACGGCGCCATCTGCACATAGTGGTTATCGCAATTGCACGGAGTTCTCTACCACGCCTCGCGTCAGACACAATTCTTAACATATCTAACGCACAACTAATGTAGTTCCCCTTGCCCACTGCTCGCGGCATGTCACGATTTCCCGTAAGTGTTAAGATGAAGACTATGAATTGATCACTTCAGTGCAGATGCACACCATGCTCGAACTTTTACGGGGATCGGCGAAATGCCGCGATTCACGAGGGTAATGGACAAAGGGGCACTACATTAGTAGTGCATGGTGAAATTGAGAATTTGGGTCTCATGGGAGGCGTGCTAGGTTAGTCTGTACTGTTTCAATGACCACTCAGTCTAGATGGCGCAGTGGTCTGCGTATCCGTCCAGTTTGTAGGAGATCCGGGTTTGAATCCCTGTCTGCCAGAAATTTCAATTTTCCACATTGATTTAAATCAGTGCCCACTAACAGATAATGTCATTAATTCCTTTGCGTCTTGATTAAATTACATTTTAACCAAGGAAATGTGTAACTGAGCGGATCATTGAATATATCCATTTATACTGAACGTAACAGCGATTACTGCATTTTCACAGTATATGATAACTTCATAATTTCCAACACACTGTCAGAAATACGAAACAGAAAATAAATGTGTGAGAAGCAGCAGAGTCGTCTGCACCATGTTGTTTGCGGTCGCATCTAGATAGACTGGCCGTAGGTGGTCTGTGTCCGTGTGAGACGGAGCGGCGCGCCCCAGTTGGAGAGTCGGGCCCGCAGCCCGGCCGGCTCCGCGGCCGCGGCGCCCACTCTCTTTATCGCGGCGCCGTCGCGCAGAGAGCAGCCCTCATCAGTCATCGGCGGTATCTGCCTGCTGGACGTGGTCCGCACCGGCCGCCAGGCCCAAATCACTGGCAGCGCCGCGGGCAGCCGCGCCGGATTGATTATAAGCCGCCGTCTTGGTCTTCATTTTCCCCCCTCCCCTCCTGCTTCATTACCACTCTGTGCGTCCTTAACTGGGGAACTGACGAAAGCCTTGCACACTGAAAGGTGGCTGCATCTTCCGCAAACTTTCATCATCACGAAATTAACAATATTTACTCACATTTACCATGCAGCAAGCGATTATTCGCTGCACTAAATGTAAATGTCGTGTGACTAGGGCCTCCCGTCGGGTAGACCGTTCGCCGAGTGCAAGTCTTTTGATTTGACGCCACTTCGGCGACTTGTGCGTCGATAGGGATGAAATGATGACGATTAGGACAACAGAACACCCAGTCCGTGAGTGGAAAAAATCTCCGACGCAGCCGGGAATCGAACCCGGGCCCTTAGAATTGACATTCTTTCGCGCTGCCCACATTTTTTTTTTTTTTCCGTAAGTTGATCTCATTTTGTTCGTTACAGTTTGTTCTACTTGTTCGGGGCGGACGTCCTACGACGTCCGTTTAAGTTCTTCATTGAGCCATCCACTCAGTTTTTTTTTATTGCAGAGCGCAACTAACCCTATGACCGAGCACACTGAGCTACCGCGCCGGCTGTCCACTCAGCTACCGGGGGCGAACATTCGCTGCACTTATAGACGTACTTTTCTCTCTCTGCCTTGCTGAAATTAGCTAACGCTAACTGTATCAATATATCGATATCTTCACAATCTGTACAATGTCCTTGGAGTAAAAGTTGGTAACATCGAACGTTGCAGCAGAAGTGCTTTGGTCTGTGTGTCACAAACACTGTCGTGACAATAGTCAAGGGATAGCGACATGCACATACACAGATGGCAGTAGTATCGCTTACACAAGGTATAAAAGGGTAGTACACTGGCGGAGCTGTCGTCTTCACTGTTGTGTCCCCCCCTACCCTCCATCTCTACACCCTTCATCTCCTTTCCCAAGGTGGCTTCCATCTACTCCCGCTCCCTGATGATGCCCTCTCTCCCTCCATTTATCCCTCCTATCAACTCTGATCCTCACCCCCCCTCCTTTCCTCTATCCTTTTCTTGGGCTCCCTCTCCCCCCTTCCATCCTCTTTTTTCCCCACCTACCCTCTCTCTGCCCCCCTTCTCTCCCCCGAGTCCTTTTGCATATTCCTTCTCTGCCTTTTCCCATTCCCTCTCTAGTCTGCCCTGCCCCTTCCCCCCTTAGGAGTCCTCTCCCTCCTTTGGTTCCCCCTCTTTCGTTTTTCCTCTCCTCCCTCCTTGTTTTCCCCCTCATCTGTCCAGGTCCACCGCCCCCAACTGCCCTAGGCTATGGTGTGTCCTCTTTGTGCTGACATTTTAGTGCAGTGTTTACAGTTAATGTTCAGTGTTGCGTGTGTTTTCCGACGTGTTTCGAACGGCCATCATGCTGTCGGAGGGTGTGATTTTATATCTCTTGCAAACAGAATCCAGACTGTCGCCATGTTTTTTAATTGTCTGTCGACTATGTTACCTGTCTGCATCCTGTGTATTTTATTCGCTTTGCCAACCCTTTGCTTTATGTTTTAACTTTCCACAATTTTCCGCCATTTTACAATTTAAGTCCCCGTTTTATCGCCTGCTTTTATTGTTTCTTAACTTCTCATTACGTTTTAAAAAGTCTGTAGGCTGCAGAGCAGCATAATAAGCTGCTGCCAGCCCGCCCCCTTCGGGGTGAATCGAAATACAATAAAGGAAAAAAAAGCGGAGCTGTCATTTGTATTCAGGTGATTCACGTGAAAAGGTTTCCAACATGATTAAGGCCGCATGACGAGAATTAACAGACTCTGAGCGCGGAATAGTAGTTGGAGCTAGGTGCACGGGACGTTCCATTCAGGAAACCGTTAGAGAATTCAATACTCCGACATCCACAACGACAAGCGTACGCCAGAGAATACCTACTTTCAGGAATTACCTCTCACCACCGACAACGCAGTGGCAGACGGCCTTCGCTTAAAGACCGAGATCAGCGGCGTTTGAGTAGAGTGTCAGTGCTAACATACAAACAACACTGCATGAAATAACCGCAAAAATCAACATGAGACATACGACGAATGTATCCGTTAGGACTGTGCGGCGAAATGTGCCGTTAATGGGTTATGGGAGCAGACGACCGATGCGAGCGTCTTTCCTAACGGCACGGCACCGCCTGCAGCGCCTTCCTTCTCGTGACCGTATCGGTTGGATCCTAGGCAACTGGAAAACTGTGGCCTGGTCAGATGAGTCCAGATTTCAGTTGGTAAGAGCTGATGGTAATGTTCGAGTGTGGCGCAGACGTCTCGAAGCTATGGTGCCAAGTTTCCAACAAGACACTGTGAAAGTTGGTGGTATCTCCACAATGAAATGGGTTGTGTTTACACAGAATGAGCTGTGTCCTCTCTGGATGCTCAGCTACTTGGGGAACATTTGCAGCCATTCATGAACGTCATGTTCCCAACAACGATGGAGCTTTATGGATAACAATACGCCATGTCATCGGGCCACAACTGTTTGCTGTAGGTTTGAAGAACGTTCTGAACAATTCGAGCAAATGATTTGGCCAGCCAGATCGCCCAACATGAATCGCATCGAACGAGATGCTGCACCATGCCAGGGAAAATTAGGTCCGACGCTGTACTGCGAAGTATCCCGTGACTTTTGACTCTTCAGTGTAAAAGGACATCAATGCCTAGGGGGCTTAAATAGAACACGTAGGTTTATACTAACTATGTGGTGAACTTTCTAGCAGGCTGGAAGCAAGAGGGCAACATGCAGTTCGTTGCATATTAGTTCCGGATTTGTAATTAACACTGTTTAATTTGATCTAATTAATCATTGCTAAGAGAGCTCTACCTGTTACGGGGCTCAGGCTTAGTTATGGCTGTCTACTCGCTCTCATTCTTGTTCTTCTTCTCCTTCCTTGCTTTTCCCCGTTTCCCTAAGGGAGTTGGAAGTCTCATACGGGTTTTGGCAGTATTATTAATACTTGGTAGCTGTATGCCCTTTTTGAAGCCACCATCCCCGACCCCATTGTAGAAACTCGTACACAAAAACTCTCAGCATCTACAGTACATCTCATGTTCAAGTGTGAGAACGTCTTATAAATGTTTCTGTGGTATGTATCTGAGCTGGAACGTGGGTAACAGACCGGTATTTACTTAGTTGGACACGTGAAACCACCTAAAAACTACGCCCAAGCTTGCCCCACCAGTCCTCATCGTTAATTCTGGATGCGAATTCTGTCGAGGATAGGCTCGCCTCCCCAAATCCCGGAAGTGGCGCATTAACACGTACGGATATCTGGGGGCGGGGGGGGGGGGCTGTCTCTAAGGAATTGATTCAAAATCGTTTTTTTTTTTGGATAACCAGTGTACCTGATTGAGTGCCATACAACACATGCACTGGTCGTTTTAACAGTAGTATTATCAGTGGAAAGAGGTAATAAAACGTTCAACTTTCATATGGTGATCCCTGCCAGGCCTTCGTTTTACAAATACAGTTGTTAATATAACTGAACGATACGGAAGATGGAACCTAACAGAGATCCTAATGCGAAACAACCAACGATGAACCTATTCAGAATTATTGACCCAAAAGTTTGTTAACATTTGCAAATGTACTAATTCACGGAATAATCTAAGCAGAAAGGTAAATCTTGACACACATGCGTGAAATGACATGGGGTTTTATTGAAACCAAAAACAAGTGCAGAAACAGGCCAACAGATGGCGCTAAACAGCAACACGTCAGTGACCCTGAATGAGAATCGTGTATAGAATGAATTACAGTGAGACAGGGAGTCATATGCGCCAGAAGCCGCGGTATGTTGACTTTACCAGAAACGGCACTGTTACTGAAGCTTTACTATCGGAATGGAGACTCCGCTATTGCAGCTTTACGATACTGTCGCCATAAGACAAGCGTCGCTGTAAAAAAAATGATCACGAAGTTCGAAGCCGCGGGCCATTTAGACGATCGTTCGCGTCGTGGGCTACCACACAACTGCTACCGCGGCTCGGACAGATCAGGAAGAAAAGCGGAATTTGGCGATTTCATCCCCGGATGGTGATGTCCATGCTCGTGAAGTCGCACGACGCATCGGCGTTCCATGCACTTCTGCTTGGAGAGCACTAAAGTGTACCCTCCAATGCTATCAGTACAGAACCCAGCGTCATCGTGAACTACTATCCACCGATTCCGTGACAGGGAGAGAATTTGGGGTGTGAGCGCTTCAAAAAATGGATGGAAGATGACGGCTGGTTGTCTAACGTGCTATGGACCGACAAAACCCATTTCAGACTCCGAGGGTCTGTCAACAGACCGTTACCGAAAGGCAAGTGGAATTACTTAGGCATGGCCTGAATGTCTATAGGAATGGGAAATAGAACGTGGCTGGATTTAGCACCTTTCCTGGGGCGAGTCTTACTACTCATTGGGGTATCTGTGTAGTCACTGGCGAAAGGGCAGCCCTTTGTTAGGCTTAGCTCATATTTCAGCCTATCGGTATTAAAGAAAAAAAATCTAACAGGAAATCTTGAGCCTTAAACTCGTGAAGTTAGGAAAGTAGTGTAAAACGAATACAGGGTTGAAAAATAAAATCGATGAATTTCTGATTTATTGAGATGAACACCTGCCAATAAATCATACAAATTTAATGTGTTTTTCTGTGTATCATTTTATCTCTGCTATCGGAAGGCTGAATGTGGATCCAGTTATTGCCGGTCACGTACGTAGTAGACAGAGGAAGATACCACATATGTTAAGAATGCATAGAAATATAAAAACATAAATCTTTCAGTGATCGGTATTTACAGGTTGTGTTGCAGAAGCAGATTGTCATGAAAGTTAATCAAATACCGCGCTTCATCTGGCAATTTTGAATTATGAAACCACGTTAGTTATCATGAAACGTCTTAACTTCTAAGCATAATGAGGAATTATATAAACATTAACATTTAAATTTGTTGGACAATATCTATTCTAGAGCTATACTTGAGTCCCTTGCCAGTTCATATAACCTAGCCACCGTCACACATTTTACAAGAAGAGCTATGGAAATCAGCAATACTTATTTTGACCACATTTTTAAAGCTGTATCGAGTTCGCGTAGAGTAATTCCCATAGTTAATAGTCTTTCAAACTATGACGCCAGCTGTTGACGTTCAATATCAACAAATTCTTTATATCCATCGTGGATGACGAACTGTAATTGTGATTTGAACTGGCAGTTAATGTGGGTGTAGCACGCAAGAAGACCCTTTTGGAATTTGTTATGACTTATTGTGCTGTTACTTACTTACTGAACCACTGCAGGCTCATCATGCAGGTGTGACATGAACGTTACATCTTGGACCACGTACACGTGATTATCAGCCTACAGTGGCTGAGAAAGTAGGAAAGCAGTGAATAGCAGAACAAATCGTATGAAATTCCAGATGTGTCTTGTTGCGTGTAATACCTACATAAACCACCAGTTCCAGATCTAGTTGTCTGACATAAAAGAGAATAGAAAATTAAAAGCGTAATAAATGAAAAGAAATTGAGGAATTGGAGAAAAATTTATGAAATAAAAATTGGAAATATGTATACAACACACTTGATGTCAATGAGAAATATAGTATTTTGAAGTCGATGGAATGTGACTAAACCCTGGGTTATAAATAGCTGTAAGGAAATCAGTAGTAAAATAATAAAATGTCCTTCAATGATTTGTGTACTGTATCAACGTAACTACGTAATGAATGTCTTGACTTTTCCAGACAGGCTTAAACATACTGTTGTCAAGCCACTTAACAAAAAGAAGATGAAATAATTGTAAATAATTACCAACCAATCTTATAACTACCAATATCTCCAGCAATTTTCAAGATCATGTACAACAGACTTGATAACATTTAATAAAGAAAAAAAATACGCAGTAGCAAACAATTTCAATTTCAAGAATGACTGGAAACTAAGAAGCCTTACCTTCTTCTTTAATTTACTAGAATGAATAAATCAGCAATTATTGCCACTGACAAACTTTTGTGTATTGACTAAGGCATTTGAATGTGTAAACTAAGATATCCTCAAGCAAAATTTAAAACATCGTGAGAGAGCAGACACACAGCAAGTTCATGGTTTTTATATAATCTGAATGACAGACACTAAGATAGATCAGTATCAAGATGATCAGCTAACAGCAGATACTTCTACATCTACATCTACATCCATACTCCGCAAGCCACCTGACGGTGTGTGGCGGAGGGTACCTTGACTACCTCTATCGGTTCTCCCTTCTATTTCGGTCTCGTATTTTCTTTTGTTACGGGTATACAATGACAATGCAGAGATTGACATATAAGCAGATTTACCAAAGTATTTATTTGCAAGCTCTGCCATGTGGTAGGTACGATAGACAATAATATCTCTGTCTACAAAACTTTCAAGTCCTGGAACGTTAGGTACTCCTGTACCTCCTCGTACAATAGCTACAGTAAGCCAACCAATGAGGATTGTCGGTATGCCTCTGTGTGGGCTCAAATCTCTCTGATTTTATTCTCATGGTCTCTTCGCGAGACATACGTAGGAGGGAGCAAGATACTGCTTGACTCCTCGGTGAAGGTATGTTCTCGAAACTTCAACAAAAGCCCGTACCGAGCTACTGAGCGTTTCTCCTGCAGAGTCTTCCACTGGAGTTCATCTATCATCTCCGTAACGCTTTCGCGATTACTAAATGATCCTGTAACGAAGCGCGCTGCTCTCTGTTGGATCTTCTCTATCTCTTCTATCAACCCTATCTGGTTCGGATCCCACACAGCTGAGCAGTAAACAAGCAGTGGGCGAACAACTTAAGGTTGGGTCCTCTGTTGTTTCTTTTACGCATAAATAATCTTCCATTTGCACTATCAGATGATGCAAATTTCGTTAATTTTGCAGATGATGTAAGTACAGGAATAAAAGTCTGCTCCAGTCCCCTTACAGAAATGACAGGTAACCAAATATTCTAAAGCAGTGACAGATGGTTCCTAGACAATGGGCTGTGTTTGAATGTTGACAAGACTAGGTACATACTGTTCACTACATCTCATAACACTCAAGCATACATAAAAATATTGTTTTCAAGCACTGAAATACATGAAGTAGGAACTGTTAATGTTGGTTGGTTGTTTGGTTGATTTGGTGGGGGGGGGGGGGGCGAGGGAGGGGGAGGGCCAAACAGCGAGGTCATCGGTCCCATCGGTTACGGAAGGATGGAGAAGGAAATTGGCCTTGCCCTTTCACAGGAACCATCCTGGCATTTGCCTGAAGCGATTTAAGAAAATCACTACATTGCAATCAGGAAGGCTGGACGCGGGTTTGAACCGTCGTGCTCCCGAACGTGAGTCCAATGTGCTAACCACTGCGCCACCTCTCTCGTTCAGCTGTTAAGGTTTTGGGATTACAGATGCCTGTAGATAACTTCTTTAAATCTGAAAACCAACTGCTTACAATTAAGCACATGAATTCAGGTACGACTGCAGTACTTGAATTACTGCCTTAGGTGATTCAAAAATTGAGAAACTAGGTTATTTTGCATGTTTCTATTCACTAATGAGTTATAAAAGCGTTTTTTGAGGAAACTTAACTTTCGGGGAAAACATTTTTCAAAACATAAAAGCATGTTATATTAATTACATGGTGGTGTTAATTCTAAAACATTCTGCAGAGACTTCTTCAAGAAACTTGATATTTTTACGATTATTACACCGAATAGATGTTCATTAATGTCCTTTGTCATGGATGTATCTCTTTTTACTAAAATAGTAAAAACACGAATATAACACCAGGACCAAAAGTAACATCTACAAATGCTTAAAATTACTGTAGAAAGGTGTTAGATACATGGTTACACATGTGTTTAACAACGTGCCAGAACATAGTGAATGTCATATAGGTAATGTTGTGGAGTTTAAAAATTAATTGATTAAAAAACTTTCTGTGGTGCAACTCCTTCCATTCCATTGAAGAATATCATCACAGAAACTCTTCAGTTATGTGATTCAGGTCATTTTATATTTTGAATGAGCAGTACTTTTGAAAGGTTTACCAATTTTATTTTATTACACTTAAATTAAAGGGACATCTTTGACTTCCGTACACAAGCCAGAGACTGCACGCCATGGAGTCCAGCGATAAAATAAATTTTTACGTTGTAATTTAATGTACTCTTAATTAGATTATTAACTAGTTGATAATTGTATTGTATCTAATGTCTAACAGAAATAAACCCATAGTCAATTTAAAAATAATCAAACCATTCAAATAATGGGAATGTCATGTAATCTCCCAGGGCTGCATGTATTTTAGACTTGCTGAAATGAGATTATTTCCTGGTCTGAAGAGACGATATGATATGAAATGTATCCTGTGTGAGAGTTTTTATGAAGCATTCAAGGAATACGTTCTCCCAATTCTAAAACTTGTGGGTGCTGTGGATCAGGACATGGAAATGCTTTAAAATTGTTGTGGTGAGGTGACTGGGTATGAAATCGTATTTAGTTAGTCGTAACTAATTTATTGACCAATCCAAATTCATTTTAAATTAATTATTCAGCAATATCATAGCCATAATTATGTTTGCTTTCGTAACACAATCTAATTGCAACAACGTACACTATCTGATCACCAGCATCCAGAAATGGAGAAAGGAGGAGTTGCCACATTCATCAGGAACTGTCATAAATTTAAGAACATAGAAATTCATAAATTTTGCCTAGAACAGCATATGGAAGCATGTGCAACAGAATTAGATTTTCACAAAAAATCTTTCATAATATTAAGTGTATATCAAGCACCTGCAGGTAACTTTAATCTGTTTGTAAACCACCTTGAAGCTGTACTGGCCCATTTAACAACCAAAAACAAAGAAATAGTGGTTGCTGGTGATTTCAATGTAGATTTCCTTAAAGACTCTCCCAATAAGAACTTATTTGAGTTAGTAACACTATCATTCAACTTAATTCCCACAGTAAAGTGCCCCACTAGGATAGCCACTTGCTCACAAACAGCCATTGATAATATCTTTGTAGAAAAGTCCAATGAACAAAATTATATTACAAAACCAATAGTCAATGGCCTCTCAGACCATGACATGCAGTTCCTTCTGTTAAATGTTAATACTGAACAGGATATAAAATCTGTTAAATCTGAGTTCAAGAGGGTAATCAGTAAGCCAAAAATTGATTATTTTAGGACACTCCTCAGAGACATTCACTGGACTGATGAATGAAAAATATAACATTTTTGCTAATAAAGTGCTTACCTTATTCGAACACTGTTTTCCCCCAAAATACCAAGGTTAGAGCAAAGTCTACAAAGAAGCCATGGATTACTTGAGGAATAGGGGTATCTTGTAAAACAAAAAGAAAACTGTATCTGTCAATCCGAAACATTTCCAATGTTGATGCTATAGCACATTATAAGAAATACTGCAGAATATTAAAGACTGTAATACGGATGTCAAAGCAAATATATTACAAGGAAAAGATAGTCATATCAGATAACAAAATAAAGACAGTTTGGGATATAGTGAAGGAGGAGACCGGTAGAACCAGGCATGAAGAGGAACAAATAGCATTAAGAGTAAATGATACATTGGTGACAGATGTGTATAGTGTTGCAGAACTTTTTAACAAACATTTTATAATTGTTACTGAAAAGATGGGGTTGTCAGGTTCGGTAGATGCTGCTATTGATTACCTTAGACCAGACATTTCAAGTAACTTCCATAATATGAATTTGACCCTCACTACCCCAACAGAAATAATGTCCATCATAAAATCTATAAAATCAAAAACATCTAGTGGGTATAATGAAATATCAACAAAGTTAATTAAAGAATGTGATTCTGAACTAAGTAACATATTAAGCTATCTGTGTAACCAGTCATTTATCAGTGGAATGGCTGAAACATGCTGAAGTTAAGCCACTGTTTAAGAAGGGAGATAAAGAAATAGCATCAAATTTCCGTCCAATTTCACTGTCGCCAGCATTCTCAAAAATTTTCGAAAAAGTAATGTACAGTCGTCTTTATAACCATCTTATCTTCAATAACATACTGTCAAAGTCACAGTTTGGATTTCTAAAAGGTTCTGATATTGAGAAGGCTATCTACACTTACAGTGAAAATGTGCTTAATTCATTAGACAAAAAATTGCAGGCAACTGGTATATTTTGTGATCTGTCAAAGGCATTTGACTGTGTAAATCACAATATCCTTTTAAGTAAACTAGAATATTATAGTGTAACAGGAAATGCTGCAAAATGGTTCAAATCTTATATCTCAGGCAGGAAACAAAGGGTGTTATTAGGAAAGAGACATGTATCAAGCTATCAGGCATCATCCAACTGGGAACTAATTACATGTGGGGTCCCACAAGGTTCCATTTTGGGGCCCTTGCTTTTTCTCATGTATATCAATGACCTTTCATCAGTAACATTACCAGATGCCAAGTTCGTTTTGTTTGCCGATGATACAAACATTGCAATAAATAGCAAATCAAGTGTAGTCTTAGAAAGATCAGCCAATAAAATATTTGTGGACATTAATTACTGGTTCCTAGCCAATTCTTTGTCACTAAACTTTGAAAAAACACACTACATGCAGTTCAGAACTTGTAAGGGGTGTCCCAAGAGTATATGTCTGACATACGATGACAAGAAGATAGAAGAAGTGGACAGTGTTAAATTCTTGGGATTACAGCTTGATAATAAATTCAACTGGGAGGAGCACACCACAGAACTGCTGAAGCGTCTTAACAAATCTCTGTTTGCAATGCGAATTTTGTCAGACATAGGGGATATAAAAATGAAAAAGCTGGCATACTATGCTTACTTTCATTCCATAATGTCATATGGGATTATTTTTTGGGGTAATTCATCAAGCCAAGTTAACGTTTTCCGGGCACAAAAACGTGCAGTAAGAATTATATGTGGTGTGAACTCAAGAACATCCTGCAGAAGCCTGTTTAGGGAACTAGGGATACTAACTACAGCTTCCCAATATATTTATTCCTTAATGAAATTTGTCATTAAAAATATATCACTTTTTCAAACCAACAGCTCAATTCATGGAATCAATACTAGAAATAAGAATAATCTTCACAAGGATTTAAAGTCACTTAGTCTTGTACAAAAAGGTGTGCATTATTCAGGAACACACATTTTCAATAACTTGCCAGCAGCCATAAAAAGCTTAACAACCAATGAAATTCAGTTTAAGAGAAGCCTAAAGGATTTATTGGTGGCCAACTCCTTCTACTCCATTGATGAATTTCTTAGTAAAACCAACTGATTTGTATATAAGTACAACATAACTTCTGCACAATTTCAGTGCAGTAATGTGTTCACTGAAAATTTGTGTGTGTGTGTGTAAGTATAATCTAACTTCTGCACCATTTCAGTGCAGTAATGTGTTCATTGTAAATAAGTATTACAGTAGTTGTATTACATGTTTATTACCTTATAAATAAATAAAAAACTTTTTTATTTTAAATTCAGTGCATTAGTATTTGTAAAATGACTCTTAGTGTTCATTAAAAAATGACGATCATTCCACTTGGGACCTGTGGAATGGTACATTAGCTTATTTGTTTTAGTTGTAAATATTTGTCATGTATTGTTGTTTTTCTGACATGTTCCACATCCTGGAGGACCTCCTCACTACGGATCAATTGGAATGAAAGTAAATCTAATCTAATCTAATCACACACCTATTAGTGGACATTAAAATAATGCAGTATAACTGTAGCGAATGTATATGAAAAGAAGCAACAAATGTGACATAATGACTCGTTTGGCAGAACGTAGCATCCCCACCTTGAATAGTGCTGTTGACTCGACAAAGCACGAGCACTTCACCCGACGGATAGGTCATTCCAAATACTTTGACAGTAGAAAAATGGTTCAAATGGTTCTAAGCACTAGGGGAGTTAACATCTGAAGTCATCAGTCCCCTAGACTTAGAACTATCTAAAGCTAAGTAACCTAAGGACATCACACACATCCATGCTCGAGGCAGGATTCGAACCTGCGATCGTAGCGGTCACGCGGTTTCAGACTGTAGCGCCTAGAACCGCTCGGCCACCCCGGGCGGCTGACAGTAGAAGATCTGGGATTTATCTCAGGGTATTGCATTACTGTCTTGTGATCATAACGTGTTGAACGCCTCCCTTCTAGCCATACATAGCGAAATACTGCTAATCTCTTCTAGCATAAGGTTTACAATTGGATCCAACACCACCACAGTAGCGGGAGTTCCCTTTTCAGTGGCAGCGTCATCGAAGTGTTAGACATAAATCATGAGGATTTATGTCTAACACTTCGGTATTTTATTTGTTGCCCGTGAGTCAAAGAGAGATAATTGTTTGATTGACCATGTCGAGGAATATTTATTGAAAGAATATTGGAAGAATGTTTCAGCCGAATGTCAATAAGAGCTGAGACACTTAATCTCTGTGAGATGGGGATCGGACTCCATGCTCGTGTTCTTCCTGACTCTGATGTTCATGATATCTCTAGTGTTCATTCGACTTATCGCTGCATGAACACTTCATTACTAATGACGCTTTGAGTCCCACGATACCGTTCCCAGAAATATCTTACACACAACAACTGTTTCATACAAGATTGTAGACACACGACAAGCTTCCATTGCTCAACTAATCATTCCTTCACACAAATAACCTCCCTACACTTTCGCTGCTGCGTATAATAGTGGTTGCAGGGTATTCCACCCCACACAGTCCTGAAAATCAAGGCAAAGGTTCCTCTCACTAAACTTGCCCAAGTGATACACCTTCATAGATTTAGCTCTCTGATAATATAACACTTGTATTACTCCCCGGACGATCGCATACTTTTCAGCCATCAAACACAGAGACGCTCATCAAATCCCAGATAATTGCACGTATACGGGCTACAATGTCATCAAAGCCAATGCAAGAAGGATCACCATATAAGACATTACCGCATGAAAATCGGTGGTTTTAATGGCATCTCAATATTGTTCCACTTTTAACTTCTTCCTTTAAACTGTTTGAAATGAATGTTTCTCTTTGAAGAAAATTTACTTCAGTAGAAAGAAAAATAAGGACCGCAGCATCTTGTGTGTTCTGAATATACAAATATATGGAACATGCTTCTCAAATTCCATACTCATTGTCTCAACAGTTGAATGAAACATTAACTTATGGACTTATGCGCATCCGGAGTTATGTTAACTGGATAAGCAAATAGCTGCCCGTTTTAAAATACCAGTGCAGTCGCATAATGTTCGCTTTAACCAGACAGCCTGCAGCGCGTAACTCGCAGAGACGAGCAACACAGAACACGCACTGTACAGCGGACCGTTGCAGATCCAGCTGCTCACACATGCTCCCCGGGTTCTCTGATTCATTGCGACTGCCGCGCTGCACTGTAATTCCTACTCGCTCACTCTGACTTCATTTGCATAATTACTTTCTCATTCCATGGGAACAAAACAAAACTAGTTTGTCTTTAATTCAGTCAGTAAGTAGCATACCGGAATATAGCAAATATTTTCTACTAGTTCCGCATTGAATTATAGAGTTGTTCGCATTTTACAGCACAGTAACAGCCGTTCTTGATTGTAAAATTGTAGAGAAAAATATGACTATTTCAGACTTGGAAGAGAGGAAGCTGCAGGTCAATCTGTTACCAAGTCGTCTTAAATCTGAGAGTACAACACGGTCAGCTAACAACAGTAGCAAAGTGGTTTCTCTTAAAATGAAGATTAGGATTTAACGTCACATCAACGACGAGGTCATTACAGATATAGCACAAGATAGGATTGGAGAAGGGAATTTGCTGTAAAATAATTTATTTTTTATTCCGCTAACTAATTATTTCAATCAGCAGTATTAGATATTTATATTGCACACTGGTATTTGTTAGAAAAGTATAACACTTTACTCCTTCAGGGAAATCAATGTGAAAAAAAGGTTATGAATGCAAGATGTAAAGTAAATAATGAAAGAAACTGAGACTGAACTAGGAAAATGAACTCATTATTATTTTCGTAAGACAGAGGAAAACTCCATTAAGTAAGCAGTATCATAACGACTGCATTTAAATTTTTTTTCATTATCTGGTTGGTGGACAGGCTTTCCGTTTATTTTATAGTCGACTAATAAAATGACATAGACAGCTAAACGCATATTGGTTTGTGGGACGTAATTTGCTGATTTGATTTTTATGAAGATATATTTTCCTCAGGTGTTATAGGTCGTGCAGTATCGACAGTGACTCTTGTCGAATTTCTAGTCACTTCTCGTCAGTTATTAAGCTAGACAGTGAATTTTTAATTTCATCTCGTGACACTATCGACGTCGTGTATCTCTTACTTAAAGTGTCTTTGTCTCGAACTTAGTATACGCATTTTCTGCTACTACGATTAGCAAGTACTGATGAACGACACTAATGCACTCAGTAAACACTACTCGGCTGCCAAACTACCTAACTGGAACTGCCACTTAGACCGTGTGCAGCTGGTTAGACACCAGCTGATCGGAAGTATCTGGATGTTCCTACGTAATGTGCAACTGACGTCTAGATGTAAAAAGACGTGGACCCGCCAGTATAAGGAGGTAGGGAGTACTGTGTTCTCAGTAGAGTAGCAGTTTGAGCAGAACTGGTCAGTGAGGAGCACTCAGTGATTCCGAATATGATTAGCCCTTGGCTGACACCTGACTGGCAACTTCACGGACATTTCAACGTTTCTAAAGCTGCGTGAGTAACCTGTTGGTGGTATGACTCTGAAGTGGAAATGCGAAGGAACAAATGGTTCAAATGGCTCTGAGCACTATGGGACTTAACATCTGAGGTCATCAGTCCCCTAGACTTAGAACTACTTAAACCCAACAACATCTACATTTACATCTACATGATTACTCTGCAATTCACATTTAAGTGCTTGGCAGAGGGTTCATCGAACCACAATCGTACTATCTCCCTACAATTCCACTCCCCAACAGCGCGCGGGAAAAACGAACACCTAAACCTTTCTGTTCGAGCTCTGATTTCTCTTATTTTATTTTGGTGATCATTCCTACCTATGTAGGTTGGGCTCAACAAAATATTTTCGCATTCGGAAGAGAAAGTTGGTGACTGAAATTTCGTAAATAGATCTCGCCGCGACGAAAAACGTCTTTGCTTTAATGACTTCCATCCCAACTCGCTTATCATTTCTGCCACACTCTCCCCCCTATCATGTGATAATACAAAACGAGCTGCCCTTTTTTGCACCCTTTCGATGTCCTCCGTCAATCCCACCTGGTAAGGATCCCACACTGCGCAGCAGTATTCTAACAGAGGACGAACGAGTGTAGTGTAAGCTGTCTTAGTGGACTTATTGCATCTTCTAAGTGTCCTGCCAATGAAACGCAACCTTTGGCTCGTCTTCTCCACAATATTATCTGTGTGGTCTTTCCAACTGAAGTTGTTCGTAATTTTTACACCCAGGTACTTAGTTGAATTGACATCCTTGGGAATTGTACTATTTATCGAGTAATCGAATTCCAACGGATTTCTTTTGGAACTCATGCGGATCACCTCACACTTTTCGTTATTTAGCGTCAACTGCTACCTGCCACACCATACAGCAATCTTTTCTAAATCGCTTTGCAACTGATACTGGTCTTCGGATGACCTTACTAGACGGTAAATTACAGCATCATCTGCGAACAACCTAAGAGAACTGCTCAGATTGTCAGCCAGGTCATTTATATAGATCAGGAACAGCAGAGGTCCCATGACGCTTCCCTGGGGAACACCTGATATCACTTCAGTTTTACTCGATGATTTGCCGTCTATTACTACGAACTGCGACCTTCCTGACAGGTAATCACGAATCCAGTCGCACAACTGAGACGATACCCCGTAGGCCCGCAGCTTGATTAGAAGTCGCTTGTGAGGAACGGTGTCAAAAGCTTTCCGGAAATCTAGAAATACAGAATCAACTTGAGATCCCCTGTCGATAGTGGCCATTACTTTGTGCGAATAAAGAGGTAACTGCGTTGCACAAGAACGATGTTTTCTGAAACCATGCTGATTACGTATCAATAGATCGTTCCCTTCGAGGTGATTCATAAGGTTTGAATACAGTATACGCTCCAAAACCCTACTCCAAACCGACGTCAATGATATAGGCCTGTAGTTCGATGGATTACTCCTACTACCCTTCCTAAACACTGGTGCGACCTGCGCAATTTTCCAGTCTGTAGGTACAGATCTATCGGTGAGCGAGCGGTTGTATATGATTGCAAAGTAGGGAGCTATTGTATCAGCGTAATCTGAAAGGAACCTAGTAGGTATACAATCTGGACCTGAAGACTTGCCCGTATCAAGCGATTTGAGTTGCTTCGCAACCCCTAAGGTATCCACTTCTAAGAAACTCATGCTAGCAGCTGTTCGTGTTTCAAATTCTGGAATATTCCATTCGTCTTACCTGGTGAAGGAATTTCGGAAAACTGCGTGCAATAACTCCGCTTTAGCGGCACAGTCGTCGGTAACAGTACCATCGGCACTGCGCAGCGAAGGTATTGACTGCGTCTTGCCGCTTGTGTACTTTACATACGACCAGAATTTCTTCGGATTTTCTACCAAATTTCGAGACAATGTTTCATTGTGGAACCTATTAAAGGCATCTCGCATTGAAGTCCGTGCCAAATTTCGCTCGTCTGTAAATTTTAGCCAATCTTCGGGATTTCGCGTTCTTCTGAACTTCGCATGCTTTATCCGTTGCCTCTGCAACAGCGTTCGGACCTGTTTTGTGTACCATGGGGGATCAGTTCCATCTCTTACCAGTTTATGAGGTATGAGTCTCTCAATTGATATTGCTACTATATCTCTGAATTTGAGCCACATCTCGTCTACATTTGCATAGTCAGTTCGGAAGGAATGGAGATTGTCTCTTAGGAAGGCTTCTAGTGACACTTTATCTGCTTTTTTTAAATAAAATTATTTTGCGTTTGTTTCTGGTGGATTTGGAAGAAACGGTATTGAGCCTAGCTACAACGACCTTGTGATCACTAATCCCTGTATCAGTCATGATGCTCTCTATTAGCTCTGGATTGTTTGTGGGTAAGAGGTCAAGTGTGTTTTCGCAACCATTTACAATTCGCGTGGGTTCGTGGACTAACTGCTCGAAATAATTTTCGGAGAAAGCATTTAGGACAATCTCGGAATATGATTTCTGCCTACCACCGGTTTTGAACAAGTATTTTTGCCAACATATCGAGGGAAGGTTGAAGTCCCCACCAACTATAACCGTATGAGTCTGGTATTTATTTGTTACGAGACTCAAATTTTCTCTGAAGTGTTCAGCAACTATATCATCGGAGTCTGGGGGTCGGTAGAAGGAGCCAATTATTAACTTAGTTCGGCTGTTAAGTATAACCTCCACCCATACCAATTCGCACGGAGTATCTACTTCGACTTCACTACAAGATAAACCACTACTGACAGACACAAACACTCCACCACCAATTCTGCCTAATCTATCTTTCCTAAACACCGTCTGAGACTTTGTAAAAATTTCTGCAGATCTTATTTCAGGCTTTAGCCTTTAACCTAAGGACATCACACACATCCATGCCCGAAGCAGGATTCGAACCTGCAACCGTAACGTTCGCGCGGCTCCAGACTATAGCGCCTAGAACCGCTCGGCCACTGCGGCCGGCGTGAAGGAACAACTACAGCTGCAGGAAGTCCAGGTAGATTTCATGAGCTGACAGATACGCACCATCCAGTATCGCGGAAGGTGGTTGTAAAAAATTGCATGAAGTTAGCGGGAGCTATCATTCGTGAGTGTCGAAGTGCGACCAACAGTCGAGTTAGCACAGTGACTGTGCGTAGGGAGTTGACAAGAATATACAACTGTCGAGCTGGTACTCATACGCCACACCTTTGTACTGGTGGCAGCACTATATTAGGTTTTATGGCGTCTATCTTAAAGGCAGGAAAATTATACTGGGAAAAACTGTAGTGAAACACATATTACAGAAAAAGCGGGAGACAATATACTGAAATCTGCTCTGGTTCTTTAACTAAAATAATTTTTCTTTTAAATAACGACGCACAGCCTTGCTACTGTTGCATGGTGTGAAGCGCCTTAAACTGTTAAAGGTAAAACGTTACACCATCTGTCGAAAAGCTAAACATCTCAGAGTAACCTTGATAAATTTAAACATGAGAAAATATTATTATTCGTGGGTGTCGCGTTGGTGTCTCTTCGTAAAGAAATGTAAATTATATGCTATTTTTAGCTCAAAAATATTGTCTTTGAAATCGTAATCAATAGCCGTGAAGTGTTCTATTTGAATCACTGAGCTGGTAGTCTACAAATTATGATAAATACTGCAAATGAATTAAAGTTACTAATACTGTATATTCATATAAGGCATGTCAAAGACAAATTATTTACACACTCTCAGGCGTTTATGCCTCAAAGAAACTGTGAAAATATTTAAAGAAATGTTACGGCCGGTAATGGCGTCCAACAACAACTTTTATTGGCGCGCTCTTACTGCGCTACAGCTGTCACTGAAAATTAGGAAAGCTACTACTTCCTGCATGGGGAATGACTACTTAAATGAAACAATAATAACTATTTGAATAACATACTTTAACATTAATTAATTTTTTAGAGACTTACAATGTTCAACGGCCGACAGTTGCGTTCATTCCAGAACAGGATAAACCTAATAGTGAATTTTTAGTCCTTGCGCAATGATTGACAGATAAGATCTTTTCATTTTAATTACACAGAACAAAGAGTTTCTTTATCATTATACAATTTCTATGCCGATCTATCAGCATTATTCTTAAATTAATCTTGGATCCTTTTTTCTTAAAATACGACTCTATCAAAGTGTTTGCGCATAGTCAAAAATATTTCAGCAAACAAAAATGTTCACTTTATTTAGTGTCATCACCAGGTATCGGTACACGTCAGTCCTAGCGACACCTGAGGTGGCGGAAAGAGCAACGCCACTGGACAGTTGATGCCAAGAAACGAGCGACTTAGGGTGATGTACCGCAATATTCTATGCGGTAATCAGATGAAAGGGTTTGGGTTTGGCGAATGGATGGAGACCCTTACCTGCCATTAGGTGTAGTTCCATCAGCGAATTATGGAGCGAATGGTGTTGCGGAATGGGAGTGTTTACGTGGTTGGAGTATGGTCACCTTTTTGTACTTAAGAAAATGTTTAATGAGAAAGGATATGAACACATTCTTCAGTTTTATGTACTGCGAACAGTAGAGTAACAGTTCGGAGACGATTATTTGTATTAGCACGACAGTGCACCCCCTGTTGCAGTGTTTATGGGCAATATGTTGTTGTGGTCTTCAGTCCAGACACTGGTTTGTGCAGCTCTCCATGCTACTCCATACTGTGCAAGCTTCTTCATCTCCCAGTACCTACTGCAACCTACAGCCTTCTGAATCTGTTTAGTGTATTCATCTCTTGGTCCCCTCTACGATTTTTACCCTCCACGCTGCCCTCCAATACTAAATTGGTGATCCCTTGATGCCTCAGAATATGTCCTACCAACCGATCTCTTCTTGCAGTCAAGTTGTGCTACAAATTTCTCTTCTCCCCAATTCTGTTCAATACCTCCTCATTAGTTATGTGATCTACCCATATAATCTTCAGCATTCTTCTGTGACACCACATTTCGAAAGTTTATATTCTCTTCTTGTCTAAACTATTTATCGTCCACGTTTCACATCCATACATGGCTACACTCCCTATAAATACTTTCAGAAACGACTTCCTGACTCTTAAGTCTATACCCAAAATAAAAAATTTATCTTCTTCAGAAACGCTTTCCTTGCCACTGCCAGTCTACATTTTATATCCTACTTCGACCATAATCAGTTATTTTGCTCCCCAAATAGCAAAACTCCTTTACTACTTTAAGTGTCGCATCTCCTAATCTAATTCCCTCAGCATCACCCGACTTAATTCGACTACATTCCATTATCCTCGTTTTGCTTTTGTTGATGTTCATCTTATATGCTACTTTCAAGACATTGTCCATTCCGTTCAACTGCTCTTCCAAGTCCTTTGCTGTCTCTGACAGAATTACAATGTCGTCGTCGAACTTCAAAGTTTTTATTTCTTCTCCATGGATTTTAATTCCTATTTGAATTTTCTTTTGTTTCCTTTACTGCTTGCTCAATATGCAGACTGAATAAAATAGGGGATAGGCTACAAACCTGTCTCACTCCCTTCCGAACCGCTGCTTCCCTTTCATGCCCCTCGACTCTTGTAACTGCCATCTGGTTTCTGTACAAATTGTAAATAGCTTTTGCTCCCTGTATTTTACCCCTGCCACCTTCAGAATACTATTCCTGTAATGGACTGGATAGCCCATACTACCAACCTCACCCTAGTGGAATATCTTTGGGATGAATGAGAATGTGGAGATCGCTGTAGACCCCAGTAACGCAAAACCCTGATTTAAATCCCAAACCTTCTACAGTGTCCAGTGGAGGAAGAGCATTTGCTACAAACTGTCCGTCGGGTGAAGACGTCGCGCGCGTTGTGTGAAGTCAACGTGCTAATCAAGATGGGCTGGCCGTGGTGGCCGAGCGCTTCTAGGCGCTTCAGTCTGGAACCGCGCGACCGCTACGGCCGCAGGTTCGAATCCTGCCTCGGGCTTGGATGTGCGTGATGTTCGTAGGTTGCTTAATTTTAAGTAGTTCTAAGTTCTAGGGGACTGACGACCTCAGCTGTTAAGTCCCATAGTGTTCAGAGCCATTTGAACCATTTATTCAAGATGGGCACACTACTTACTACGATAAGAGTCATTCTATCCCATTTGTCGCTGTTCTTTTCACACTTCTGACATTGGACTCTATATTCATCCATTGCAGTTGTAATATCTCATCAGAGGAACCGTATACGCAATGGACCGGAGCGTATTTCATGAATTCAGGAAACGCAGATCAACGACTCAGAGTAACGTGGAGCAAGGAAAGCGGGAGTGTCGCTACGAATATAGAAAGTAGCGTGGTGGTATTGTTTGATCAGCGTAGAGTCTTCGTAAGCAGGCGGAAAATCTGAAGTGGGATGAAAGCAGAGGCGAGGGGAACATGTGCCGACAGGGACTGAGGAAGCTTACAGTGTGGGAAAACTTTTAATGTCAGTGGAAAGAAGGACCTCTACCATCTGTCTATAGCGGCTCTGGTTTGTCGTTAAGATGGTAATGGCGAGGGTTTACCATTTATGATAAATCAAAGATCGATGATGAGTACTAAAAATAACGTAAGAATTTGGGTGAATTCTTTGAAACAGCTCAGAAGAAGTCGTTGTGGGATTCAATCCAGACAGTGAGAGAATCGCTGGGGGGCGAAGTCGGTGCAGATGGAATACCTTGCATAGTATAAAGTGAAACTTCACTTGTGCCTTACTGTTTGGGTAGATGCTTTCGGTGTCAGAGCAAAACTGTAGGGTCGTTGTGGGGGTGCTGCCTTATGACTGACTGGTTGCAGGTTCTTAGTGTCGTAAGCCAATAACAGACTATGGGATGACGGCAGTAGAATGTACATTTATAAATACGTTTTTAAGGTGGGTCTGTTAGGTTGTTGTGGTAGAATAACTAAATTTAGTTGAAGTGTCAATAAAAATATATCTCATATGCAATTGGTGCTCGTAAGTATTTGAAAAGCATCGTATTGTAACCGATGAGTGCTATTCACAAATAATTCTTTATTTACAACTGGATTTTGTCTTCAGATATTTTGAAGTTATTTACAATAGTGTTCATGACAATATTAATACTATGGCGTCAAGTAACACAAAATCCATCCTGCTGTAATCGAGTTCCAGCTTCTCATGTGGAGGAGCTTTATATACACGTGCCTCTACACATTGCATGACTGGCTGAAATGGAACTGCATTCACCAATGGCAGCAGTTCCTGTCAGGTCTGAAATAAGCTTCCAGTCGCCAGTATGTAGAGTACCTCTACACGAGACAGTGTTAGTCGTTTAGAAGAATACACGAAGAATAACAGCACACTTAAGATGGATTTTATGTTATTTGACACCAAAGTATTTGTATTCCCATGTAAGTCGTTATTTAGCTCAAGATGATGATGACGATATGAATATACCTGAAGTTGATTACCGTAATCGGTTGCAAATGACGTACTTATCAGCAGCCTTTGGTGGATGAAATACATTTTTGATCAAAAAATGAAGAGAACTTGCGAAGATCTTACGATTAAACTGAATCTTATTAGTATACAACTGTCTGCGTTCTCTGTGCAGTGTACTTACTGTGAAACCTGATTTTCTTCCGGCGTATATATAACGTTCAAATAACTTACAGGAATGGAGCCAGGTGACGTCTTGGACAACCACCCATACTTCTACAGCTCCACACCTTGTAATTTGCAGGGTAAACATTGTTGTTCATGTTCACGGTTTTGCGTTTAACTATTATTCATCATCATTTATTGCACGACAAGAGAAAAACTCCGTGCTAACGGAACTTAACGGGAGTCAGCCTTGCTTGGCGCTCGAACGTTCAATGCGCACAAACTTCGGTGAGAAATAGAATTCACAACTTTTCGAAATTTAAATGACAGCCAGATAACTGAGCTAGTCATTGGGTACAACACCTTTACGTTGTTCCAAAGTGAAGGAGCATTTATACCACCGAATACTCGTTCACTATGTGACACACCGAGCTAGGAAGCAGACACGTTTTAGTGGCACACATGAGGAAGGTATGTGGCCGCTGAGAAGCGGCTCAGAAAAGTTGCATTAACTGATGATGGCCTTTATGCAGGCCTGCATCTAGTGCAATGGTACTTCCTAGGCGTATAATCGTAGATGTCAGATAAATTATCTTATTGTGATGACAAGCCGGTACTGTTAGTCGACCACTTGGATCGGTATAGTGAACTACCCATTATACGAAAGCAATTGATCTATTATTTATTTTATTTTGTGTGTTTGGAGGAATAGACATTCCTAACGATCCACAGCTGTATTAAATATTAAGAAACTTATTCAAAGACTGCGAATTCATTTGACGTTAGCTGTACTGGTTATAGATATACAATCTCTTTTCATATGTCACCAATAGATCGAATATCTATACCTAGTATAACTGACATCAAATGAATTCGTTTCGTAATGATCTATTGGTGTAGCTTCAATTCAAGCATTGTTCCCGTTCATTGATAGACAATACAAAGTCTGATGGCGATCTGACAGTGTTACCGTAGGCTAACGATTCGCTTTTGGCGGTTATCTTTGTGTCGAACCATTGCGCAAAACAGAGGCAAAAGGAGATGCAGGTAATCTGAGTTGTACCACGTCAGGAGACACTCCTTGGAGCCAGCAATAACTCTGGTATAAGTATATTAGCAGATCAAAAGTCGCAAAATACGTTGCATCCGTGGGTGCAAATGTAGAAAATTTCTACAATCTAGTTAGTTGAAGCCATGGAGTGCAAATTTAAACTTTAATTTGGTAACGTATGACGCAACAAAATTTCAAAACACAGCAAACTCCACACCTACTGATAGTGCGCATCCTGTATGTGCATACTTAAATGTTGAAATTACTATTTCATTCAAATCACTGAGCTACTTACCTACAGGCTTGTAACGCCGAAAGTTAGTCCGGGGGCCAGTTTCTGAGAAGGGGAGGCCACGGAGTTCGGATCACGGATTTACTTCCAACTTAGTACACCCGTGGAAGTCTATAAATGCAACATAATGTGTGTAACTAGTAAGGCCTACTACTCAGACTATTTCGAGAAAATCGCAAGAGAAATTTTAGGCGGTTAATACGTAGCAATACGCTGCATATATATATATATATATATATATATATATATATATATATATATATATATATATATATATATATATATTGTAGTCGAATTAAATCGGGTGATGCTGCGAGAATTAGATTAGGAAATGAGACGCTTAAAGAAGTAAAGGAGTTTTGCTATTTGGGGAGCAAAATAACTGATGATGGTCGAAGTAGAGAGGATATAAAATGTAGACTGGCAATGACAAGAAAGCGTTTCTGAAGAAGTGAAATTTGTTAACATCGAGTATAGATTTAAGTGTCAGGAAGTCGTTTCTGAAAGTATTTGTATGGAGTGAAGCCATGTATGGAAACGAAACGTGGACGATAAATAGTTTAGACGAGAAGAGAATAGAAGCTTTCGAAATGTGGTGCTATAGAAGAATTCTGAAGATTAGATGGGTAGATCACATAACTAATGATGAAGTATTGAGTAGAATTGGGGAGAAGAGGAGTATGTGACACAACTTGACAAAAAGAAGGGACCAGTTAGTAGGACATGTTCTGAGGCATCAAGGGATCACAACTTTAGCATTGGAGGGCAGCTTGGAGGGTAAAAATCGTAGAGGGAGACCAAGAGATGAATACACTAAACGGATTCAGAAGGAAGTAGGTTGCAGTAGGTACTGGAAGATGAAGAAGCTTGCACAGGATAGAGTAGCATGGAGAGTTGCATCAAACCAGTCTCTGGACTGAAGACCATTGGCTTTTTATCTATTGCAGTTATTATAACGAATATTATAATTGTAACTATCGATGAGTAAACCATAAAACGCATGAAGTTTTTTTAAAATGTGTGCCTATCACGATTTACGAATAAAGTCCACTTCTTGAAGAAGACTATCACAGTACACGAACGTATGTCTTAACAGACGTTTTGCAACTGCATTATGCATTGAATCACCACGGCACTCGTCATCCATAGTAGTCGAAGTATCAGTACATATCTCCATTTTTGCAGTAAAAGTGTAAATTTGAATTTAAATAAATCATACGTACTATATTTGCCTCTAAAGTACATGCTATGATTGTTTGCACATTACCCTTTTATTCTGGTATATTGTAACTCATTGTATTACTGAATAGAATTATCGTCGAGCTTTCACCTGGGCTTTCCAAGTCTGTCCCTATTAATTGAAATTTGTATCTGCTGGTCGAAGGGTCCAGGTACATAACAGTTCCGAGTACCTTAAGTGATTGCAGGTATAACGGATTTAGCAGATCACGACAGGCATATGTTTTCATAAAAACTTTGTAAGTTTGGTCGTTTACTTACCGATAACTGTAAATTTAAAACGTATTGTTATAATTAAAATTAGTGAAAAGCGTAATACCATTGGAAATTAAATAAAAGTTAATGTAAATACGCGTGCTCTCCCATTATATAACCTTTCAAATGTCATACATATCAAATAACATGACCAGCGTTGAAAAAAATTACAATTAACAGAATGAGCTCGTCTCAATCCAGAGATCTAGCGATTACGGAGTTTGAAAACTAACCACCTTACCGTTGTAATCTCGTGGTTAAAGCCGCAACCCACTGGTACGTATTCGACGCGTAAAACTTTCCTTGCGAATTTCTCGAAATAGCCTAGGTAGTACGCCTCACTACTAGCAAAATATGTTCTCGTAATGGACTACTGATAGTGTACGAAGTTTGAAGTAAATCCACGGTTTGAACGTCTTCGCCTCCCCTTGCGAGATGACGGATCACGGCGAAGCTACCTGCGCAGCACGGAGTAGGGTGTGTGCTGGTGGTGGGGGAGCTAAGGGGCCGCAGCAACCACCTGCTACGGTCGGCCATTATCTCACCTCGAGGGCCGCAAACAGAATTAACCAAACAGAAGCGGGAGAGCTAAAGGCTGTCCGGCCAAATTGATTGGCCGCAGTTGAATCGAATTGACTTGGATTGATCTCGGAATAACATTGGAATCCTTTCAAGGAGGACGAGGCGGCCGCCGGCGCCGTTCTCATGGAAGATTCATGTCGCGCCGGCGGAGAGCAGCGCGTGGCGATAAAGGCGCGAGGGACAAGCCGCGAGCGCGCCCGAATTATTCCATCAGACTTAGTGGCCGCCGCCTTAACATAGGGCGTTTGTCAGCGTCCGCGCTGAGTTACGGCCCGCGCCACTCGCCTGATGACAGCAGGTGGGGCCCAGAGCTGTTGCCGGCCACTGCTGTCCTATGCCCGGCGCGGCGTCGCGCTGTCCTGGACTACCACGGGCTTTGAGCGCCCTCTGGGTGCTTGATGAACAACCCTCGAGGTTTTCAAGCCGCCCAGGGACCTTCAGAAAACGGTACGCAGGAGTGTCACATAAATACAAAAGCCGGCGCCACACGGGACGAGTTAGCTATCGTTGACGTGGCAGTCTATTAGTTTTGTGACTTCGCTTCCTCCTGTTTCACTGTGAGACCCATTTCAAAAAATGGTTCAAATGGCTCTGAGCACTATGGGACTCAACTGCTGTGGTCATAAGTCCCCTAGAACTTAGAACTACTTAAACCTAACTAAGGACATCACACACATCCATTCCCGAGGCAGGATTCGAACCTGCGACCGTAGCGGTCGTGCGGTTCCAGACTGTAGCGCCTTTAACCGCTCGGCCACTCCAGCCGGCAGACCCATTTCGTCACATGAAACATAAAGTAAGTAAAGTAGAACCAATAGAAGGCAAGAGCGCTCCCTATGTGACAAGCAAAAAGTAAGACTCTATTTGTCGTGTTCACGAATCGTTATTAGTACGATTTGTTGCAATAAAACGACGGGGAACGTCATATTCGTGGTTAAAGAATGTTCATGTTTAGTTACTTTCACGTTATATTTTCTGTATTATGACAAAAAGCCGTTTTAAGGCAACGATTTATTGAATATCCATGAAAACGCGTCGTTTTTGTTAGGACTTCTTATAACTAAATATCAGTTAATAACATTTTGTCGATTAAGGTCTATTAAAGACCGTAACATAAAATACGAGGTGATTAATAACAGAGTTTCAACACAGCTTAATTGGTTGGGGTGCCACGTTACAGGAGTGGAGGTAGATCAGCAGAGGGTTTGTGTCCTGCTGTAAACAGTTTCTTTTCACCTTCATGTTTTCTAATAGGTTGTGGGAGTTTCTCATGAAATTAATAAAATTAATTTCTGTAATACCTGATGCTATATACATACACTGTCGGGAGTAAGTTTGTTCGATATGGTGAAACTTTATAAGCTAATGTCCTTGCTGAGTGAACATGTATCTTTCATTTTTGTCTTATTACACGTTCACGGATACTGAACTTTTTATTTGTGTGTGCCTCAGACAGCATATGGTCAAGACGGAAACAGAGCTAAGGTATAATTCTACGTGCGACCATTTTCGTGGACAAACGGTATGATTTGTGAGCCAAATAAAGTCTCAGCTGCCGCTGGAGAACGCCGAGAGAGTAAAATCACGCTAACCATCCCGTGCCGTGTGCCGGTGGCGCTATCTCATACGACGCTGCATAACTTGTCCGCATGGATGTCTACGTTAGTTGACTCGTGCCGTGTGCCGATGGCTTAACTTCGGGTGTACTATAAGGAAGCGTTATTTCTTTTCGACATCCGAACGGTCGCGAAATGGAAACCACAGTGAAAATAAAAAAATGTTTTATTTGCTACATTTGGCTACACCTTGCAGCTACATCTCTTCATAACCGCCGCTCCGACTTAGACATTTGTCGTAGCGTGGTACCAGCTTTCAAACGCTCTTCATAGAAGGCAGACACCTGTGATTTCCACAGCATAAGCTTGTCTGCAGTTCGTTGTCTGTACCAGAATGCTGTCCTCATAGCCAGCGGTTCACTGGAACGAAGAAGGACTCAAGACCAGGTTGAATGGTGGGAGATCAAAAACGTCCCTTGGAAGTGCTCTAGAGGCGTGTTGGTTGCCTTTGCAGTGTGCCGACGAGAATTTTCATGAAGAAGGAAACACTTGACAGTTACGTTATGTGGGCCGCATGAAATCAGGCAGAAACCCTCAGCACGACTTCTTAATTGGCGGGAGACACTATTTTGTAGGCATTTTTTCGTGGTCACTATGCGCTTAGAATTGAGAAGTGCGACGTAAAGTGATGGAAAGGCACTCTAGATACTATATTTAACACAAAGCTTTACCGGTTTTTGACTGCGGTTTTAATTTCGCGACCATTGACTGGACGTTGAAAAAAATAACACATGTAGGACCGTTATCTGTCACAGTACTGCACGACAAAAAAAAAGTGAGGCACCCGAATACGTGGACGGATGTCAAAGTAATGAGTTATGGTCGAAATTAGGTAACCGTCCGATTTTATATTACACCCTACTAAAGATCATGTTTTATTTCATAAAGTATTTAGAGGTTGCGGATTCTACCAGAAACAAACTTTAAATAACTTCGTTCACATACATATCACCGGGGGATGGCTGAAGCTGCAATTCTCTGTGACTGTGAAAGTGCATTAGTGTCATTCGCTTTTAGCGTTGTTACCATGCCTGATAGGGTATAAGTTATAAAGGCCATAAACAGCGTCAAATTCTGAGTGATCACTGTCAATTACACGGGGTACAGTATGGTTGTGTAAGACAGAGTTAACAGTACCTTACAGAATTTGGACTGTGGGTCTACATTTAGCCAGCAGGTCGAGTGTGCTATATCCAGATTTTTGGGGCATTCCGATGTAACGGTGGCCCGATGTTAGATTGCATTAGAACGTCACGCTCGTCATCTAGGAACAGGTCGACCAGGGCTGACCTCCACAAGGGAGGATCGCTGTATTTTGAGCCAAGTACGGACTCGGTAGTGAGAAGGGAAGAAGATAATGACTCCTAGGATTATTTACAGGAAAGACACTGTTCAAGAATCACAAGAGGAGGACGTGTACTTCTGCAAGACGTGGAGATGCGGAAAGAAGCCAGCTGGGTTGCATCGTGGAGGACAGAAATTCCAAAATCAGATACAGGCGTAACCAGGAGCAGATATAGAGGCATTCACAATTTGGTTATGATGAAGAACACACCGACGAGGATAACACGGCAAGTGTCATAACCCGATTTGCCAGAAACTTCGCTCATTGGAAGAGGGGCTAAAATAAACGAACGCGTCTCTCGACTTATGCGTTTCTGAGAAAACGACCGTCAAAGTTCCCACGTAGCTTAGATGGCTTTTAACGAGCAATAAGCTTAGTCCAACTGGTGGCACAATGGCTGAAGTTGCGGTATTTCACTTCCGTGTCCCGTTTCCGAAACCCGGTTACCGTTTTTCTTTATTTCGTTTTCATTTATCTACATGCCCGTAAAAGACTACTACATAAATGCTTCTTATCAATAAAGGGAAAATTGTAAAATTACCACTGGGTTTCACTGCAGATGTTGCACATTTATTATACAGGGTGAGTCACCTAACGTTACCGCTGGATATATTTCGTAAACCACATCAAATACTGACGAACCGATTCCACAGACCGAACGTGAGGAGAGGGTCTAGTGTAATTGGTTAATACAAACCATAAAAAAATGCACGGAAGTATGTTTTTTAACACAAACCTACGTTTTTTAAATGGAACCACGCTAGTTTTGTTAGCACATCTGAACATATTAACAAATACGTAATCAGTGCCGTTTGTTGCATTGTAAAATGTTAATTACATCCGGAGATATTGTAACCTAAAGTTGACGCTTGAAACCTTCGACGTTCAGTTGCGTGTTGTAACAAACATGGGCCACGGTCGGCGAGCAGCATCTGCAGGGACATGTTTACGATGACGACCGTGTTTACGAGTGTGGCTGTAGTGCACTCTTGTGGTTTGGTCTAGCTGTCGCAGTGTCCGCATGTAGCGCTTGCTGCTATTGTTATTCGGCATTCGTCTCAGCACGCAGACCAACTGTAGTACACCGTGTTAACAGACGTCTGTGATAGTGTAGTGTTGTAGGAACTGTGACCATGGTGTATTCGAACTCTGAAAAGGAAGAGATGATACTCATCTATGGCGAGTGTCGACGAAATGCAGCTGAAGCCTGCAGGGTGTATGCAGAACGGTACCCGGACAGAGAGCATCCAACGTGCTGCACATTGCAAAACATCTACCGCCAACTGTATGCAACAGGTATGGTCGTAGCACGCAAACGGGTCCGTAGCAGGCCCGTCACAGGAGAAGCGGGTGCAGTTGGTGTGTTAGCTGCTGTTGCCATGAACCCACACATGAGTACACGGGACATTGCGAGAGCCGGTGGACTAAGTCAAAGTAGTGTCATGCGCATACTGCATCGTCACCGCTTTCACCAGTTTCATGTGTCGCTACATCAGCAATTACATGGTAATGGCTCAGAGCCATTTTGACTTTAATCATCGAGTGCAATTCTGTCAATAGGCATTAACAGAGATTGCGTTGCCGTTCTACCTGTTTACCGATGAGGCGGGTTTCACAAACCACGAAGCGGTGAATCTACGGAACATACATTACTGGTCCGTGGACAATCCTCGCTGGCTCAGACAGGTAGAGTGACAGCGACCGTGGACTGTAAATGTATGGTGCGGAATCATTGGCGACCACCTCATTGGTCCTCACTTCATTGCAGGAGCCCAAACAGCTGCAACATACATCGCGTTTCTACAGAATGATCTGCCAACGTTGCTCGAAAATGTCCCACTGGAAACGCGTCGACGTATGTGGTACACATTCCGCAATTAACACTAGGCTGACCCTTGACAGGATGTTCGACGGGCGTTTCATAGGACGTGGAGGACGCATAAATTTGCCAGCCCGTTCTCCTGATCTTACACCTCTGGACTTCTTTCTGTGGGGTATGTTAAAGGAGAATGTGTACCGTGATGTGCCTACAACCCCAGAGAATATGAAACAACATATTGTGGCAGCCTGCGGCGACATTACACCAGATGTACTGCGGCGTGTACGACATTCATTACGCCAGAGATTGCAATTGTGTGCAGCAAATGATGGCCACCACATTGAACATCTATTGGCCTGACATGTCGGGACACACTCTATTCCACTCCGTAATTGAAAACGGAAACCACGTGTGTACGTGTACCTCACCCCTCATGGTAATGTACATGTGCGTCAGTGAAAAAGACCAATAAAAAGGTGTTAGCATGTGGAGGTAATGTGCTGTTCCAGTTTCTTCTGTACCTAAGGTCCATCACCGTTCCCTTTGGATCCCTACGTATTTCGGTGCTCTCCGATACACACGATCTAACAGCGGAGGAGTGGTACTCAAGCGTCAACTTTAGGTTACAATATCTCCGGATGTAATCAACATTTTACAATGCAACAAACGGCACTGATTACGTATTTGTTTATATGTTCAGATGTGCTAACAAAACTAACGGGGTTCCATTTAAAAAAAACGTAGGTTTGTGTTAAAAAACATACTTCCGTGCATTTTTTTATGGTTTGTATTAACCAATTACACTAGCCCCTCTCCTCACGTTCGGTCTGTGGAATCGATTCGTCAGTATTTGATGTGGTTTACGAAATATATCCAGCGGTAATGTTAGGTGACTCACCCTGTATAACACATGCCTCATGGTATTTTCAGGGACTGCAATATTTTTAAATTCGGATGTCCCTTTGTATCATTCTTATATCAGTCCTTAATTCTTATATTTTATTCTTCAGAAAGATTTGGTGTATCCCCTTGGATGACATCGATCGTTGAAACATTCGAAACAGAGAAATTCAGAACAATACGAGCAGCGCAGGAAGGCAGGTTTGTCACAGCGACATTTCTTCGTATGAATCTCACACGGCAAACAAACGTCGTTAACGCAGTAAAAGATTTCACACGTTGGCAATAATTTCGCAGCAAACCACACATAATAGATCACTTCTCCGAAAACTGGCGCTTGCAGTTGATTATGAATCAAGATATATCACACGAATTTCACCAAAATCAATTTCAAATAATTTTCCATTCATTTATAGTCTTTTTCCTTTTGAATGCATTCATCATACAATTATTAGACAAATAAGGACAATGTTATTCCAATATACACTGTAAAACATGCTTTTAGTAATATTCCATGGACTCGGGAAGATAAATGAAAAATGGTAATAAAAAATGGTAATAAAAAATGAAAATAACAAATAGGTTTCGAACACGGAGTTCAGAAGTGTGAACCCGTGATGCTAGCCACTGCACCATCGTATCCGCTGAACTAATGCCTACACAAAATGCACACTCACTATCTCGTAAACTTTGACCGCAGCTTTCTCAGAAATGGTCGAGTATCTACGGATAAGCGGAGACACTTGTCCGCTTATTTTGGCTCCTCTTCCATTGAGCGAAGTTTTTGGGAAGTCGGGTTACTGCACTTTCCGCGATCTCCTCGTGAGCTTAGGAGAATAGTCCAGGAGAACCATTGTGTAAAGCAGTGAAATAATGTAGCATTGACAAAAGATGATGTAGGTTTGAAACTTTCGAGCAGCAGATACTGCACTAGCGAGTGTCACAGTAAATAGATAAGTTGAAGAGTAATTGACATCCTGAAAATGCACAGCCACGGAAGTTGGACAGGCAAATATATGTGAAATGAAGATAAATGCGAGAAAATCTTGAGCAACACAAGAAAACCATCTATCGACAAAAGAAAGAGGCTTCAATGAACCACCTTAAAGCTGTCTCTCTACAGTTCCACTCTCGAACGACAAGCGAGAAAAACGTGCACTTAATTTTTTCTGTGCGAGCCCTAATTTCTCTTATTTTATAAAAAAATGGTTCAAATGGTTCTGAGCACTATGGGACTAAACATCTGAGGTCATCAGTCCCCTAGAACTTAGAACTACTTAAACCTAACTAACCTAAGGACATCATACACATCCATGCCCGAGGCAGGATTCGAACCTGCGACCGTAGCAGTCGCACGGTTCAGTACTGAAGCACCTAGAACCGTTCGGCCACCGCGGCCGACTCTTATTTTATCGTGATGATCATTTCTCCCTATGTAGGTGGGTGCCAACAGAATGTTTTCGCAATCGGAGGAGAAAACTGGTGATTGAAATTTCATGAGAAGATCCCGTCGTAACGAAAAACGCCTTTGTTTTAATTCACGTATCATGCCTGTGATTCTATCTCCCCTGTTTCGCGATAATTCAAAACGAGCTGCCCTTCTTTGTACGAGGGTAGTTTTTAAGTAAGGGCCGTTTTTATTTTTTTAAAAAGATACATATACTTTTGTAAAAAAAAACTTTTATTTTCTGATTCTACACACTTTTACCTATTTTTCTACATGGTTGCCTTGTTTATTTAAGCACTTGTCATACCGTACAACTAAGTTTTTAATTCCCTCTTCAAAGAATTCGGCCGCCTGCTCCGACAGCCAAGAGTTCACGGCCGCTTTCACTTCATCGTCGTCATTGAAGCGCTGCCCGCCGAGATGGTGTTTCAGGTACTGGAAAAGGTGAAAATCGCTAGGAGCAAGGTCGGGCTTGTATGGCGCATGGTCCAAAACTTCCCAGCCAAAAGAATCAATCAAATCCCGAGTCTTTTGAGAGGTGTGAGGCCTAGCGTTATCGTGCAGGAGCAAAACTCCTTTTGTCAGCATTCCGCGCCTTTTGTTTTGAATTGCTCTGCGGAGCTTCTTTAGAGTTGCACAGTAGGCATCTGAGTTGATTGTCTTTCCTCGTGGCATTAAGTCCACTAGCAAAACACCGCGCCGGTCCCAGAACACAGTTGCCATAATCTTGCGCTTTGACAGCGTCTGTTTGGCTTTGACCTTGACGGGTGAGTTTGTGTCGCCATTCCATCGATTGTCGCTTGCTTTCGGGAGTGATATGGGATACCCATGTTTCATCTCCAGTGACAATTTGACTCAACATGTCATCCCCTTCTTTCTCGTAACGAATCAAAAAGTCCAATGAAGTGGCAAATCTCTTCCCTTTGTGGTCCTCTGTGAGGAGTCTGGGTACCCACCGAGAACAGTTTCTTAAAGTTTAGGTTTTCAGACACAATTTTTTACAAAACCGATCTTGAAAGTTGTGGAAATTCCAAAGAAAGAGTGGAAATTGTGAATCTTCTGTCCTCACGAATCTTTGTTTCGACTGCAGCCACCAAATCATCAGTGATCACAGAGGGCCGGCCTGAGCGTTCTTCGTCATGCACGTTTTGACGGCCATTTTTAAACTCTCTAACCCATTGACGCACTTTACCTTCACTCATTGCATTCAAACCATAAACTTCTGTTAACTGACGATGAATTTCTGCAGCTGATAGGCTTCTCGCGGTCAAAAAACGTATCACTGACCGTATCTCACACGCGGCGGGCGATTCAATAATCGTAAACATTATAAAGTAGCACAGCGATGCGTACACGTCAGCTACAGAGCTGCAACTTGCATCAGTGTGAACGGGAAGGATGCCGGCAAGTGACACGGTGGCTTGTTGCGGCGTCCGCGCGAACTACGGGACTATACGCGCGAACGGCCCTTACTTAAAAAACAACACTCGTACTTTTTCGATGTCATCCGTCAGTCCCACCTGATGCGGATCCCACACCGCACAGCAATACTGCAGAATAGGGCGGACAAGCGCGTGGTGTATGCAGTCTCTGTAGTAGACCTGTTGCACCTTCCAAGTATTCTCATAATGAATCGCAATCTTTGGTTTTCTCTACCCACAGTATTATCAATGTGATCGTTCGAATTTAGATTATTTGTAATTGTAATCCCTAAGTATTTAGTTGAATTTACAGCCTTCAAATTTGTGTGACTTTTCACGTAATCGAAATTTAGCCGATTTCTTTTAGTACTCATGTGAATAACTTCACACTTTTCTTTATTCAGGGCCAATTACCACTTTTCGCGTCATACAGATATCTTATCTAAATCATTTTGCAAGCTGTTTTGATCATCTGATGACTTTGCAAGACGGTAAATGACAGCATCATCTGCAAACAATGTAAGACGGCTACTCAGATTGTCTCCTATGTCGTTAATATAGATCAGAAACAATAGAGAGCCTATAACAATTCCTTGGGGAACGCCGGGTGTTACTTCTGTTTTATGTTTCGATACACGCAAAAAAAGGGCCACAGCTCAGAAGTGAGGTGTAAGGTGGGTTAATGATGTCACATTGGCGCCAGATTTTATCACAATTCTACCCAGCGCTATCGCAGGAGTGTCCCACGATGGGAAGGTCGTCACAACGCCTCTTACCCACATTTTACCCCATTCTTTGACGCCTGTGCGATGGAGGTCAGAGCCACGACACATGGCATTCAAATTACGTGGTTTCCTTTTGGGTAGCAGAGGAAAACGTTTGAAACACACTGCCACTCAGAGTCGACACTTCAGCCTTGAGTAGGCGGCACAAAGGGCTTCAATCAAACTACTCCCCCCAATGGAACGTTGATTTCCACACATTTAGCAGTCGAAATCAACAGTCTGCAGTGCGACGAGCAACAGGACGACTTTCTTGCTGACACCCCAAATTATTCAACCCCACTCTTAAGGACATCGTGGGGCGGCAGCCCCATTGAACGTGCTCTGGTGTATAGGATGGAACCACTAGCGACCGTTCAAAAGCGTTCGACGAAATCTAAATGTGATCCGAAGCAACAAAGGACGTTATATGCTTCATCAGCCATCCTATTTCGCGCCCACCTGTGGCGTGATCATGGAGGGGTGCGCCACTGACCTATGCATGAATAAAACGGCAAAAAGTCCCTCTAAGACCCCAGTTTGGCAACATCCGCCTTGCGAACCACGCACTTTTGTTGAGCACGTTACAAATGTACCTGTCACAGACACCCATTCAGCTGACTGGTGCTCTGCTGCCTGCTCTAGAAGCTGAGGTGAGGCAAGCTCTTCGATACTCCTTGTATGGGATTGCCTGAGAGCAGGATTTAGGCACCATTGAGCAAAATTTCGAAATTATGCGTTACAAAGGGAGACAATTAAATGGATTCGAGAAGCGATTTTTTTTTTCACAGTGTATTGACTCACGACCTTCACCAATTTTCTTACGATATGCGCTACACCTAAGCTCTATTGAAATATTTGCTCTCGTCATTAACAAGTGCATAGTGGTCCAACTTCCCTGTAAAGAATGTTCAAAGTATAGTAGGGAGACCTCACACGGGAGGTGACTGAGTACTCATGTAGGTGGTAGTTCTGAGTGCTCACACAGTTGATGTTGGGGAGTACTCTTGTAGGTGGTGGCTGGAAGTGCTCACGTAGATGGTGATGGGGAGTACTCATGTAGCTGATGATGTACAGTACTTGTGTAGCTAGTGATGGGAAGTACTCGCGTGCATGCTGTTGGGTAGTATTTGTATGAGTAGTGGTGGGAAGTACTTATGGACAAAGCTGGTGTTCTGGAGTAGTCACATATTTTATGAAAGATTTGATATGTAGCTGTCTAGAGGTGATGTGCCATAGTGTATACTACTGGACATTAAAATTGCTACACCAAGAAGAAATGCAGATGATAAACGGGTATTCATTGGACAAATATATCATACTAGAACTGACATGTGATTACATTTTCACGCAATTTGGGTGCATAGATCCTGAGAAATCATTACCCAGAACAACCACCTCTGGCCGTAACATCGGCCTTGATACGGCTGGGCATTGAGTCAAACAGATCTTGGATGGCGTGTACAGGTACAGCTGCCCATGCAGCTTCAACACGATACCACAGTTCATCAAGAGTAGTGACTGGCGTATTGTGACGAGCCAGTTGCTCGGCCACCATTGACCAGACGTTTTCAGTTGGTGAGAGATCTGGAGAATGGGCTGGCGAGGGCAGCAGTAGAACATTTTCTGTATCCAGAAAGACCCGTACAGGACCTGCAACATGCGGTCGTGCATTATCCTGCTGAAATGTAGAGTTTCGCAGCGATCGAATGAAGGGTAGAGCCACGGATCGTAAGACATCTGAAATGTAATGTCCACTGTTCAAAGTCCCGTCAATGCGAACAAGAGGTGACCGTGACGTGTAACCAATGGCACCCCATACCATCACGCCGGGTATTACGCCAGTATGGCGATGAGGAATACACGCTTCCAATGTGCGTTCACCACGATGTCGCCAAACATGAATTCGACCATCATGATGCTGTAAACAGAACCTGTATTCATCCGAAAAAATGACGTTTTGCCATTCGTGCACCCAGGTTCGCTTTTGAGTACACCATCGCAGGTGCTCCTGTCTGTGATTCAGCATCAAGGGTAACCGCAGCCATGGTCTCCGAGTTGATAGTAAATGCTGCTGCAAACGTCGTCGAACTGTTCGTGCACATGGTTGTTGTCCTGCAAACGTCCCCATCTGTTGACTCAGGGATCGAGAGGTAGCAGAACGATCCGTTACAGCCATGCGGACAAAATGCCTGTCATCTCGACTGCTAGTGATACGAGGCCGTTGGGATCCAGCACGGCGTTCCGTATTACACTCCTGAACCCACCGATTCCATATTCTGCTAACAGTCATTGGACCTCGACCAACCGCGAGTAGCAATGTCGCGATACGATAAACCGCAGTCGCGATAGGCTACAATCCGACCTTTATCAAAGTCGGAAATGTGATGGCACGCATTTCTCCTCCTTACACGAGGCATCACAACAACGTTTCACCAGGCAACGCGCGTCAACTGCTGTTTGTGTATGAGAAATCGGTTGGAAACTTTCCTCATGTCAGCACGTTGTAGGTGTCGCCACCGGTGCCAACCTTGTGTGAATGCTCTGGAAAGCTAATCATGTGCATGTCACAGCATCTTCTTCCTGTCGCTTAAATTTCGCGCCTGTAGCACCTCATCTTCGCGGTGTAGCAATTTTAATGGCCAGTAGTATATTAAGTTCTCTTTGCAGAATTATAACGAACCAGTTTTAGTTGACAGATTATACAGGGTGTTTCAAAAATACAGTCACAATCTTTGAGGATACGTTCCTTACTCCAAACTAATAAAAAAAATATATCTACTAAAAATGGGTTCTAAAAGGTCTGCCTTAAGAGCTAAGAGCACTTGTCATCTTCGATAAAGCGAAACATGTCTCTTTTACAGTATGGATTTTGGGGAGGAGGTAGAATGGACCAAAAAAAATTCAGTCAAAAATTGACTAAAACAATGCATACCGTAAGAGTCATCAGCACTTGTTCAATAGAAGGGATATGTTTCACTGTAGCAAAGACTAATTTATGTCACAAATCCACAGTAGCTCTATTCAGTGTATCTGGCTTGGCGATAATTCGGCATATGTCCAGTCACTGTAGTTTATCAGTATATTTTGTGCAACTGATTTTAATTTAATAGTGTTAGGAGTGAGTCAGGATTGCGTTGCAAGGGCCTAGCTATTCTGCAATTGGATGTCACTGTGAGCCAGTGAACACGCAGCTCCTTTCTAATTGAACACTGTTTCCTCATTATAGATTTTATTTATGGATTATATGAATCGACTTTCCAGATGAACATATTAATGTTTAGTTTCTCGGTGTTTATATGTAGCACCTATCACTGACCATAGCGTTGATTTTATAGCGTACGGCTTCTGACTGTGATAGCTTTGAGGGCCTTCAGATTGGGTTACTGACTTTCAGTTCGTACACTGATTTTAGAACTTTGACTGAAAGTATGTGGAAGACTTTAATGTAAATTTCTTGAGCAGAATTGCAGAATATTGATAAAAGGAAAAAGAACTAAGTATGTAGTTCTCTTACATCTTAGAAGAATTTCACAGAAAACTAATCATTTACTCAAAAAAGGTAATGTCACTATCTTTTTCCAGACCGACACTGAATACGTTTGAAATTGTAACATAGTACTGAGAAGTACACCACACATGATCAATCGGATATTCATAAGCTGTACTGGCAAACATTGAGACCATTTCTAAGTTGGTTAGAAGGGCAGAAAGCTAAGAAGCATATTCAAGGAGCACTGTTACCAAAGTAACTCATTACCTTTAGGAACCCAATTAAAATTTCACAAGCAGACACTTAACTTTATGAGTGAACAATTGTAAATACTACATAAAGGTAATAAAGAATTACTCATAAATTTACTTGAAGAATAAGCAGTATTCTTCAGTGTGCAAAAACACCCAGAATAGAATGTTGAATAAACAAGCAGATTTAAAAAACAAGAAATGTCTGAAATACTTCACTGAAATGTTTAGTGCCTTGTATATGACACCCTACGTTTTATTCCATCACTGACATATCCATTTTAAAATATGAGTTTGTTTTCTAGTACCGCATTATGTTATATTATCCTTTAACTATCATTGATTATACACCACATGCCATAACATAAATTACTACAGTTACTGCATGCTAATGTATATTATTATACTTTGTAAATTATTACACTATAAACTTTGAGATGTTACCACAGTTTTCTCTTTTTTCATCATACATTTATACAACCTGCTAATACTTCTATGTTTCTATGTTCAGAGTCAGTTTTTGGAGACATGTTTCAGTAACTTTTAAGGCTAAATACATGAAGTAGCTCTTGCTATATCTTTTCTTTGGTTTGTTCTTCATAACGCGCATCTATGGTTATTTACTCTTTGATTTGTTTAAAATTGGCTGATGATCAGTTACAGCTGTACTTTTGCATCTGATACAGCACCTCTTTAGATGAGACACCTGTTTATTTTTTTGTGTCTAACACTTTTGATGGGGTTATAGCCATAACAGTCCCATACAGATATGATGTGGCAAATACAAATAAAAATATTAGACATTTTGGAAGTATTGTGTTATATCAGCTCTTCCATAACTAATTGTACGGTATGCAGTTGTCATTCTTTCATATTTTTTGCTCTAGACAGATACTGTAATGACAGTTATTAAATGAAGAATGTATCGAGAGCTGCACATCATGAATTTTGTAGAATACTTAACAACTATTTGCAAGTGCCTTAAAAATGGTACTCACGTGACTGGTTGTGGGAAGCACTCGCGTAGTTGGTGGTGGGGAGTACTCACATACTAAAATGTAGACTTCCACGGCCGGAAATATCATGTCCATTATAATTATCCGGGCTGTTATGCCGTGGTAGGTTGATGAATTTTGTCTCAATTCCCAACGTTTCGTCTCCGACTGCAGGAGACATCTTCAAGGGGGTCCGTAGGTCGATGGAAGGTCCAACACACCCACTGGCTCGCTACTGACTGCCGCTAAATTCCGTTTCCGCGCGCTCCGCCGCCGCGGTGTGACGCCACGTGTTTTGACAACGTCAGTGCAATTGGCCGCTGTCCGTCGCCGTCGATCGCCGTTGCCATCACCCAGTAGTGGACGGATGGTACACATCTTCTTTAACACCGGCATCCATATACCGTTTAATTTGACGCCCTCCTCCTTTCGGTTGAAATTATTTGGGTGTTTAGCGATTTCGATTGCCTCCCTGTAGAGCCTTTCGTAGTATCCGCTTGTGGCCGCTAGTACTTGCGTCTCCTCGAAACAAATATTGTGGTTCCCTGGCTGGAAAGCATGCTCCGCAACAGCTGATCGTTCCGTTTCTCCTCTTCTAAAAGAAATGGAACGATCAGCTGTTGCGGAGCATGCTTTCCAGCCAGGGACCCACAATATTCGTTTCGAGGAGACGCAAGTACTAGCGGCCACAAGCGGATACTACGAAAGGCTCTACAGGGAGGCAATCGAAATCGCTAAACACCCAAATAATTTCAACCGAAAGGAGGAGGGCGTCAAATTAAACGGTATATGGATGCCGGTGTTAAAGAAGATGTGTACCACCCGTCCACTACTGGGTGATGGCAACGGCGATCGACGGCGACGGACAGCGGCCAATTGCACTGACGTTGTCAAAACACGTGACGTCACACCGCGGCGGCGGAGCGCGCGGACACGGAATTTAGCGGCAGTCAGTAGCGAGCCAGTGGGTGTGTTGGACCTTCCATCGACCTACGGACCCCTTGAAGATGTCTCCCGCAGTCGGAGACGAAACGTTGGGAATTGAGACAACATTCATCAACCGACCACGGCATAACAGCCCGGATAATTATAATGGACATGAGTACTCACATAGTTGGTAGTGGGCAGCTCTCACGTGGATAGTGGTGAGGTGTACGCGGAGTATTCACGTAGGTGATGGTGGTGGTCGGTACTCACGTAGGTGGTGGTGGTGGTGGCCAGTACTCACGTAGGTGGTGCTTGTGAGCATGGGTCTGCAGGCGGTGAGTACTCACGTAGGTGGTGGTGGGGAGTGCGCAGATGTAGACGGCAAGCAGCAGCACGGCGACGAAGGCCTCGCGGTGCCGGCCGAGCACGCGCGGGTACTCGTCGCACAGCGCCGTGATCATCGCCTCCAGGCCGCCGAATGTACTGTCCAGCCCTGCATACACCACGTGCCCTCACTCAACAATTTCACGACGAAATTTTTAGGTGTAATTCACGGTTACAGAGAACGCAGTTAATTTCAGACCTACATCTACATGGATACTCTGTAAATCACATTTAAGTGCCTGGCAGAGGGTTCTCTATTATTCCAATCTCGAACAGAGCGTGGAAAGAATGAACACCTATATCTTTCCGCACGAGCTCTGATTTCCATTATTTTATCGTGGTGATCCTTCCTCCCTATGTAGGTCGGTGTCAACAAAATATTTTCGCATTCAGAGGAGGAAGTTGGTGATTGGAATTTCGTGAGAAGATTCCGTCGCAACGAAAAACGCCTTTCTTGTAATGATTTCCAGCCCAAATCCTTCCCATTTCTCTGACACTCTCTCCCATATTTCGCGATAATACAAAACGTGCTGCCTTTCTTTGAACTTTTTCGATGTACTCCGTCAGTCCTATCTGATAAGGATCCCACACCGCGCAGCAGTATTCTAAAAGAGGACGGACAAGTGTAATGTAGGCAGTCTCCTACACTGTTACATGTTCTGAGTGTCCTGCCAATAAAACGCAGTCTTTGGTTACCCTTCCCTACAACATTTCTATGTTTTCCTTCCAGTTTAAGTTGTTCGTTATTGTAATAACTAAGTATGTAGTTGAATTTACGGCTTTTAGATTAGACTGATTTATCGTGTAACCGAAGTTTAACGATTTCCTTTTAGCAGTCATGTGGATGGCCTCACACTTTTCGTTATTTAGGGTTAACCGCCACTTTTCGGACCATTCAGATATCTTTTCTAAATCGTTTTTTCAGTTTGTTTTGGTCTTCTGATGGACTTTATTAGACGATAAACGACAGCGTCATTTGCAAACAACCGAAGACGGCTGCTCAGATTGTCTCCCAAATCGTTTACACAGATAAGAAACAGCAAATGGCCTATAAAACTACCTTGGGGAACGCCAGAAATCATTTCTGTTTTACTCGATGACTTTCCGTCAATTACTACGATGTTTCCGGAATGAGATTTTCCCCCTGGCTGTGGCTAATCCATGGCTCCGCAGTATCCTTTCTTTCAGGAGTGCTAGTTCTGCAAGGTTCGCAGGAGAGCTTCTGTAAAGTTTGGAAGGTAGGAGACGAGATACTGGCAGAAGTAAAGCTGTGAGTACCGGGCGTGAGTCGTGCTTCGGTAGCTCAGATGGTAGAGCACTTGCCCGCGAAAGGCAAAGGTCCCGAGTTCGAGTCTCAGTCGGGCACACAGTTTTAATCTGCCAGGAAGTTTCGTTACTTTTCTCCTGTTTAGAAATCATCGTTCCCTAAAGGGATGTTGTCACCAGTAAGTACTAGAGATGGGGGATCCGCTCTTGAACTAATTCATAGAGTTCAATCTTTCAAAGGAGTGAACAATCAGTGATTCAGAAAAAAAGAACGGTAGCTCCAAACGTTTCCCATGGCAGAGAGAGAGAGAGAGAGAGAGAGAGAGAGAGAGAGACGGAGCATATCAGCAGCGCCTCTGCTGGTCAGAGCACAGTGCACGCCACACAACACAGCCAGCGCCAGCCTCTGTCCTGCTTCTACCTTGGCTGCCTGCATTGTGCAGTGCCCCATTGGATTTTGTCTTTCACAAATGCCGTGCTGTCTCTGTGCGTCGTCTGCCGTGTGCACTGTGCAGTGTCTGGCGCAGCTTAACTTCGCATCGCACTCTGTCGGCGATCGTTTCAGTCGCACGTCCTGCCCTCTGGGCAGTTGATGCGAGAACAGGACAGAGAGCCACCTAGCGGATAACATAGGAACTACTTGCAAAAACCTGCTCGCAAGGGAACGGACGATTTGTCTTGGAGCAGGTGAGTTCACCGCTCCCCCCCACCCTCGGAACTCGCCCACTCAACGCTCACCCCACCGTCTCGACTCTAGCCAGAACGTCGAGCAAAGCGACTCAGGTGTCACTCTGGTCTCTGCGGTCTCAGCTCACGCAGTAATACAGCTCGCGGCTCGACCTGCTCGACTCAGCGCCTCTGCATCGGAGTTCGTCCCTACTGGATATTGTTCTTCGTAGTAATACCGCTATGTATATTACATTATTATGTTATGTATACATCAATTGTTTTTATTTTATTTTTATTTGTTTAAACTGATTAGATTAGGTTCCTGATGACTCCTCTTACTATAGGATTTTTATTATGGACACTCGAATTTACACTTTAATTAGGTGCGAACCGATAAACGTATCGCAAAATGTGATACACCAATATTTTCCTTGTTTTATTCTGCGTAAGGCTATATGCAGCACTTTCGTTTTACAGTCAAATTTATATTTTTTTTTCTTATTCTGGTACGGATTTTGCGATTTTAGGCGTCTTCGAAAGGAAACGTTCACTTTAAAAATATATGGCTTGCGATGTATTTGTCTGAGGTTAATGAAATTTTAATACATTATAGCCAAATATATTGTTCATGTAAATCTCAAGTTACAACATTTTCCGATCACCCAAAAAACCACGATAGTGCAAAATAAATCAATAATCAAAAACTTTGTCATATCGTGGAAATTTCAATAAACAATACAAAATTCTTACTCATTATCTGTGTTACTTCAAAATAGGATCAAATAAGATCAAAATACAGGTATAGTACTGGAATAAACCAAGTTTAAAGGGCAATGTGCCTTCCATTTATTTTCTATTGTAAATGAGTGGTGAGTCATGAAAAAGAGCTAATTCATTTCAGGGAGTGAACAGTTCTGATCCAATCTCTGAAAAGAACAGATTTGCCCATCTCTAGTAAGTACTAGAGAAGGACGTAGCTTGTGTTGTTGACAACTTCACCCAAAGAACTATTCAGCAAGGGAGAGGGGGAGCTACTGCCCTCAAACTCCTGGGCACTCCATTCTCACCACCACCAGCTCAAGGAAAGAAAAATGAACTTCTCTTCAGTCGCACCGACAGACTTTGCAATTCAGAATCAGAGTATAGAAAGTCAGAACATGTAATAGATACTGGGGATCAGCAAGTGTGTCCAAAGAAATTTACCGTGAAACTGAACAGTATTCGTTTGTGTCTGAACAACATCTATGTGGAAACAATATGTAAAGAAAAATCAAGTAAACTCTCACAGCTAGGCGTATTGTGGATTGTAGATTCGTATTGTCAAGCGGAAACGTTGCTAAGTTAAGTGATCAGTAAAAACGTAGGAATATTATGTGAAAATTTTAACATGGTAGTTCTAGGTGGGGTTTCTTTTCAACTATGGTTGCTTAAGGTACAGGTAGATGTCGATCCTAAACTACTTCGTCTGGGATACTGTCAAACTAGGGAAGCAACTGGGTGTTACGCATTACCGAATGTTCTATGTATTCAGCTTTGGTATGGTTTGTGCGTTGCTTCTTTTGAAATGAATAATCTGACAAATACTAATCTACCAAGGGTTTCGAGTCACATTCTCACAACACCAGAAGGAATCATCGATTGCTACCACCGTATGTCGGGTTTGCTCCGCCACACATCGTCAGGTGTCTTGCGGAGTATGGATGTAGAAAAATGTAGATGTAAAAATGGCGGATATAGACTTTGAGAAGGATACTGGCCTTTTTACCCGCTCTATTCCTCTCCACTAACTTCTCGTTTCCAGAATGAGATTTTCACTCTGCAGCGGAGTGTGCGCTGATATGAAACTTCCTGGCAGATTAAAACTGTGTGCCCGACCGAGACTCGAACTCGGGACCTTTGCCTTTCGCGGGCAAGTGCTCTACCAACTGAGCTACCGAAGCACGACTCACGCCCGGTGTTTACCCTCTCGGTCGACTGTCACTTTAGTGTCCGCACCATAGTATGTTTAGTGAATGATAAACACAGATTTTTAAATGTTTTGAGCTCTACTTTGCCAGAAATTCCTCAACTTCTCGGCCTATCACAAAACCAATACAAGATCCCCCACCCATCAAATTTCCAATCCTGAGGAAACTTTTGCATTAGGAACTAAGGCAAACAGAGTTACGAGCCCCAAACCAAACGTGTCTTATAAGATGCTTTTAAACGCGACTGTACCATCCGCAGATGAAACAAGACCAGGAAAATCATTCCTTGTATGCCACATCCTCTTCAGTCTCACAGCACAGCGGACTGCCAAGTGCCAATACAGGTTTCGATGTACCGGAATGAGAGGAGTTTATATGGTGTTTATATTTCAGGACTACAGTGAAACAAAATAAATGAATAGTTTCGTTACTAATTCAGACTTTGTAATTGAGATCTGTTCCTCGAATTCGTAGGATGATTGTTTCGTGTTGCACAAAATGACAGTGGAAGAGTTATAAATTTTATGAATAAAAGTCCGTCGTCTGTCTGTATTTCAGTTTTTTTTCCAAAACTTACTAAGGAACGATAACTCCATCTTCAGGGTTTCCAAGAGTCACTCAGCATGTTTCATCATAACATGGCTTAGCAGCATTAAGTAAATGAGATACAAACGATAGCTAGAAAAAGAAAAAGACAAGATGTGGCTCCATATTCAAAGAATCTGTTTCACTTCTGCTCGATGCAGAAATTCTTCTCAGATTTTTGGTTTGCATTACATAAAAACATCTTTAACAAACAGGAGTATGAAAATATTTATAGTAAATGTGCTATGCATGGAAATGGTAATCAGATGATGACTACTAAAAAAAAAAAAAAGAGAGATGTTTGCATATTCAGAGAATCTTTTTCACTTCTGCTTCATACAGAATTTCTTCTCAGGTTTTTGAAAGTAAACATACATAGTATGTAGATATTTGAGAGTAAATATACATAGTATACACATATACAAAGTACACACTCTCAAAAATGTGAGAAGAATTTCTGTATGGAGCAGAAGTGCAACAGATCCTCTGAATATGCAGAGATCTCTTTTGTTTTCTTAGTAGCGACCATTTGTTTTTCATTTACATAACCAAAGATATTCGCTTAAGATAGTTGTCATTTACGAACAGGATACATTGGATCACTAAGATTGCTGAAAAGAAGTACTTCATATCTTTACAGTTAATGTTTGTTTAGCAGCTTACAATCGGTGGGATACTTTAAAAGGGAGGAAGCTGCTTGATTACGGGTATGAAATTTAGCGCAGTTAAATATGACACGATATTTTCAGGAGACGGCTTAAAGTATCCCACTCATCGCAACCTCTAATTTCAACATGTCTTTTTTTCTGTTTCTTCAAATCAGGTTGTCATAAAAATTAATTTTACAACCGCTAAGTATTTCTTTTCATTGTTTTTTACACAATTTCTCTTCTAATAGTCACTTAAATAATTTCTAAAAGTAGTAACACAGTTACGATCTTTAACAGTAATGTTGTTTATCCAGTATATTATACGTATAAGACAGAATAACTGTAAGGAAATATTTTGGTCACTTAAGAAGTTTATTCTCGTTGTTTCAAACTACTGTCTGCTAACGAGAAGTTTAATGTTGTTGTTGTGATCTTCAGTCCTGAGACTGCTTTGATGCAGCTTTCCATGCTATTCTATCCTGTGCAAGCTTCTTCATCTCCCAGTACCTACTGAAACCTACATCCTTCTGAATTTGCTTAGTGTATTCATCTCTTGGTCTCCCTCTACGGTTTTCACCCTCCATGCTGCCCTCCAATACTAAATTGGTGATCCCTTGATGCCTCAGAACACGTCCTACCAACCGATCCCTTCTTCTAGTCAAGTTGTGGCACAAACTCCTCTCCCCCCCCCCCCCAATTCTATTCAATACCTTCTAGTTAGTTATGTGATCTACCCATCTAATCTTCAGCATTCTTCTGTAGCACCACATTTCTAAAGCTTCTATTCTCCTCTTGTCCAAACTATATATCGTCCACGTTTCACTTCCATACATGGCTACACTCCATAAAAATACTTTCAGAAACGACTTCCTGGCACTTAAATCTGTACTCGATGTTAATAAATTCCTCTTCTTCAGAAACGCTTTCCTTGCCATTGCCAGTCTACATTTTATATCCTCTCTACTTCGACTATCATCAGTTATTTTGCTCCCCAAATAGCAAAACTCCTTTACTACTTTAAGTGTCTCATTTCCTAATCTAATTCCCCTCAGCATCACCAGACTTAATTCGACTAAATTCCATTATCCTCTTTTTGCTTTTTTTTGGTTGTTCATCTTATATCCTCCTTTCAAGACACAGTCCATTCCGTTCAACTGCTCTTCCAAGTCCTTTGCTCTCTCTCTGACATAATTACAATGTCATCAGCTAACCTCAAAGTTTTTATTTCTTCTCCATGGATTTTAATACCTACTCCGAACTTTTCTTCTGTTTCCTTTACTGCTTGATCAATATACAGATTGAATAAAATCGGGGAGACGCCAGAACCCTGTCTCACTCTTCCCAGCCACTGCTTCCCTTTCATGTCCCTCAGTTGTTATAACTGCCATCTGGTTTCTGTACAAATTGTAAATATCCTTTCGCTCCCAGCATTTTACCCCTGCACCTTCACAATTTGAAAGAGAGTATTCCAGTCAACACTGTCAGAAGCTTTCTCTAAGTCTACAAATGCTAGAAACGTAGGTTTGCCTTTCCTTAATCTTTCTTCTAAGATAAGTCGTAGGGTCAGTATTGCCTCACGTGTTCCAAAATTTCTACGGAATCCAAACTGATCTTCCCCGAGGCTACAACCCTGTCTCACTCCCTTCCGAATCACTGCTTCCCTTTCATGCAACTCGACTCTTATAACTGCCACCTGGATAAGTTTATGAAATGGAAACCGATAGTCTTAGAGGAATTTCAGCATGGTCCACCAGTGATGTAAATTCTTGCAAGATACAGGTAAGCTATAGAAGTGTAGCTCTCATATGCTTTTCTTTTCATTGATGTAAGAATATAACCGTCGTCAGCTATGTCTGCTTCGCCAGGTCACGATGAAAAACCTCGAGTGAATACTTGAATCCCTGAACATGGAAGTTTCGTTCCGAAACACGCATCCGAAATAAAAACTTGAAATACTGAAGTACAGACACCCGACAGACTTAAAATCATGAAATATATACATTTTGGTTACGTCGAAAGTGACTTGGAACAAAAATTTACGATTTTTTCCGTTTTCTCCTACCGGCGGATTGTTAAAGCATGACACATGCACAGTTAAATTCAAATAAAATCAGAGGAGCTCGAGTGGAACATCTGTCTTGGAAATGATGACGAAAGAATCGTTTATCTCCAGCTTACTGCAGTAAATGGAAGTGGGAGCACAATCCACTCATTGTTCAAGCGTGAGACAACGTCGTACGGCTTGGAGGAGACAGAGGTTGGGCCATATGGTGGGCTTCCGGATGGGACGGCGGTCGCACGAGAAAGGCTTTCACACGAGAGCTCCTGAGAAACACTGTGTTCGTCGTTCCGAGAAATGCTACATGAGTGACGAGAGACAGAGTAAAGGGAAATCCGCTTATGCAACGCAGCTGCGACGCTCTTTCAGGGCTGGCGCACCACACACAAGGTGCAGTTGCTCGTGCTACTCCTGCTAGTGCTAGTCCTGGCACACGTCAGGTTCTGCCCCAGCGTCCGTTACCCAGCCCACCCTCTATTATAATCTACTGCTCTCTCACTCTATCTGTGCATGTGTGTGTGTGTGTGTGTGTGTGTGTGTGTGTGTGTGTGCCCTCTCCCCCCCCCCCACCTCTCCCTCTATCTATCACCGCCCCCCTTAAACTCAAAACTCTCTCTCGCTCTCCCTCCCCCACCCCCCACTCTCTCATGTGACGCCGATTACGTACTTGGGGACTTTAACTGTCTCAGCCATTACAGAAAGCATCAGCCTAGCGTTACATGCTATTCGAAATTAATATTGCCATGAAAGACATGTGTGGATAGAAAAAGAGCGCAGTTTTTTCACATTATAAAGACGATATAATACATGATAGTAGTGTACAGTGGTCACCCAGCTTGTGGCCTGTACCTTACAAGATAGGTTGCATTGTTATCGACAATGGAGCCCTATAGGTATTGGCTCTGCGATTGTCAGGTTGATGATAGTTCGAACTCATGAGGAACGGTCGGGTCTGTGAAACGAGAAAGGAGCCACAAGAAAAAAATGAACATATCAATTAATAGGCAGTACGGCATACCTGGTCACCCTGCAGTACTGTCGCACTGAAGACGACGACTGAAACATTAGTTTTACTGTTGTTTTAGTGATTCATAATGACACACCCTACCATCCAATATGGTTTCACTGTAATTCACATTGGTCGTGGAAATCTACACAGTAGTGATTGTCAAGAAGATTATAATGAAGGGTCCCTTTTGGAACGCTGTCGGAAGTTTTAGTGGTTACTGGAGTAGTGTTCACCGAAGAAGGCCTGAGGCAGGCAGCTAGTCTGTGGCGAACGCATGGGAATACCACGTGACGGGTCTCCCGGTAGCTTCATTCTGGTCCCACCTGCAAAAGCGGCGTGCGACCAGGAGAACAAGTTGGACATCTAGCGTTGATCACTGTGTTTAGTCATAACTACCATGTTATTTGTAAGATACAGGATAAACCACAATACAACCAGAGACACCATTTAACTTAAGTAACACATCACGTATATCCACTCAGCATAGCCCAGTAACATCGCTAGTAGAATTGTCAACAAGCAGATGCAACCATACAGTATCGCTGACCATCTGACATAATTGCCGTCACTAAATTTCAGCTGGAAATTAAGTTTATTTCTGTCCACTGTTAATGAAATGTCAGAACATAGCGCACAACTGATTACTACTAGAATAACAACGAATGTAGAACAACAATGAATGTAATCAGTAAACAAACAGCCACCAACAGAAATAAGGAAATCGCTGATTATCTGTCACAATAGCTGTTCAAATTCAAATGGTTCTGAGCACTATGGGACTTAACTGCTGAGGTTATCAGACCCCTAGAACTTAGAACTACTTAAACCTAACTAACCTAAGGACATCACACAGATCGATGCCCGAGGCAGGATTAGAACCTGCGACCGTAGCGGTCGCGCGGTTCCAGACTGTAGCGCCTAGAACCGCTCGGCCACCTCGGCCGGCAAGAGCTGTCACTAAATGTCAACCACAGATTAAGATTTATATCCGACGACTAATAAACGAAAAGTCAGAACGTACTAAAAAAACTGGTTATTATTGCTACATTAACATAAAATACAATCAGTAAGAAATAGATAGCAACAAAAACAACGATACTGCATAGTAATCAGGACTTGAAAACGTATGTGAAATTATATTATTCATAAGTAACTTACATGCAATACAATAAATGTTCCAAAATTTATAAGGTATTCTAATACAAATAAGTAGACCTACAGTTCGGAATTTCACCGAGCGGGGTGGCGCAGTGGTAAGACACTGGACTCGCATTCGGGAGGACGACGGTTCAATCCCGCGTCCGGCCATCCGGATTTAGGTTTTCCGTGATTTCCCTAAATCGCTCCAGGTAAATACCGGGATGGTTCCTCTGAAAGGGCACGGCCGCCTTCCTTCCCCATCCTTCCCTAATCCGATGAGACCGATGACCACGCTGTCTGGTCTCCTTCCCCAAACCAACCAACCAACCAACCTACAGTTCAAATGAAAAAACACTACTGGCCATTAAAATTGCTACACCAAGAAGAAATGCAGAAGATAAACGGGTATTCATTGGACAAATATATTATACTAGAACTGACATCTAATTACATTTTCACGCGATTTGGGTGCAAAGATCCTGAGAAATCAGTACCCAAAACAACACCTCTGGCCGTAATAACGGCCTTGATACGCCTAAGCATTGAGTTCAACAGAGCTTGGATGGCGTGTACAGGCACAGCTGCCATGCAGCTTCAACACGATACCACAGTTCATCAAGAGTAGTGACTGGCGTATTGTGAGGAGCCAGTTGCTCGTCCACCATTGACCAGACGTTTTCAATTGCTGAGAGATCTGGAGAACGTACTGGCTATGGCAGCAGTCCAACAGTTTCTGTATCCAGAAAGGCTCGTACGGGCCCAGTAACATGCGGTCGTGTATTATTCTGCTGAAATGTAAGGTTCCGCAGGGATCGAATGAAGGGTAGAGCCACGGGTCGTAACAAATCTGCAATGTAACGTCCACTGTTCAAAGAGCCGTCAATGCGAAAAGGAGGTGGCCGAGACGTGTAACCAATGGCACCCGCTCCATCACGCCGGGTGACATGCCAGTATGGCGATGACGAATACTCGCTTCCAATGTGCGTTCATCACCATGTCGCCAAACACGTGTGTGACCGTCATGATGCTGTAAACAGAACTTGGATTCATCAGAAAAAATGACGTTTTGCCATTCGTGCTCCCAGGTTCGTTGTGAGTATACCATCACAGGCGCTCCTGTCTTTGATGCAGCGTCAAGGGTAACCGCAGCCATGGTCTCCGAGCTGATAGTCCATGCTGCTGCAAACGTCGTCGAACTGTTCGTGCAGATGGTTGTTGTCTTGCAAACGTCCCCATCTGTTGACTCAAAGATCGAGACCTGGATGCAAGATGCGTTACAGACATGCAGATAAGAAGCCTGTCATCTCGACTGCTACTGATACGAGGCCATTGGGATCCAGCACGGCGTTCCGTATTACCCTCTTGAACCCACCGATACCATATTCTGCTAACAGTCATTGGATCTCGACCAACGCGAGCAGCTATGACGCGATACGATAAACCGCAATCGGGATAGGCTACAATCCGACCTTTATCAAAATCGGAAACGTGATGGTTCGCATTTCTCCTCCTTACACGAGGCATCACAACGACGTTTCACCAGGCAACGCCGGTCAACTGCTGTTTGTGTATGAGAAATCTGTTGGAAACTTTCCTCATGTCAGCACGTTGTAGGTGTCGCCACCGGCATCAATCTTGTGTGAATGCTCTGAAAAGCTAATCATCTGCATATCACAGTATCTTTTTCCTGTTGGTTAAATTTCGCGTCTGTAGCACGTCATTTCGTGGTGTAGCAATTTTAATGGCCAGTAGTGGAATATTTACAGCAGAGGAGCTGGTTATACAAATATATTATACCTTGTTACTATATGTAAGTTAGGGGCAACAATAAGAAAAGGTACCTTATTATACAGAAAATGCCATAATTTTGGTTATTTCCTTAGCAATGGAGGAAGGAGTAATACGGTTTGACGACGTGATCATAACAGACATGGAACAACTTCGGATGGGGGATGATAGGAATTTTTCTCAAGCGATTTAGAAAAACAAAGGGATAATGTAACTCTGGACAGCCAGAGAAGTATTTGAAGCACTTAACTCTCGAATACGAGGATAATGTCTACATTCTGCGGCCTCTCTCAAGCGACTGTTTATGGCAGACTGGCTCTCCACGTGAAACATATCTCACTTTTATCAGTTGTCAGGAAGGGACAGCACTGGTAGGAATTATCCCCAAGACAGTGAAGTAACGAGGTCCCCACACAGTCTGTCTGCGAGGAGAACGCTTCGTTCAGCCGCATCCTTACATACACACTACTGCAAATATCTCCAGATGCCACACATTAGAGGCCTACAGATTAGTTTGCGAAGTGGCAGACACTGGTATAACCGATCGCGGAATAGAAAAGTTACTACAATAACTCAGTAATGGAAAGGCATCAGGAATAGATGAGATACCCATAAGACTCTAGCAGCAGTTTATCGTAGACCACTAGAGCAAAGAATGGTACATAGCATTTTCAAGAAGGGCCGCAGAACTGATGCACACAATTATAGATCTATATCACTGCCTTCAGCCTTCTGTAGAATTACGGTAAATGTTTTATGCTCAAGAATCATTACGGTTTTGGAAAACGAACGACCTTCTCATAAAACTCAACGCGAAGCCTGAAAACAGAGATCTTGCGAAACTCAGCTCGCTCTGTTCATCCATGAGATCCACAGCGATGTAAACAACGGCGCTCAGGTTGATTACGTGTTCCTTGACTTCAGGAAAGCACGTTACACGGTCGCGCACTGCCGTTTAGTAGAAAAAAATACGTGCTTGTTGATTAGCGGACCAGATTTGTGACTGGATTCAAGAATTCCTTGCAAATAGAACCCAACACGTCGCCCTTAACGGAACAAAATCGACGGGTGTAACGGAATGTCCGGAGTACCCATGGAAGTGTGAAAGGACCGTTACTGTTTGCAGTGTACATAAATGATGTAGTAGGAAGCGTGGCAAGCTCTCTAAGCCTGTTCGCAGATGATCTATATCTATAAAAATGTAGCAACTGCTAGAAGACAATATCGATTTGCAGAATGGCTTGCAGAGGACTGATGAATGGCGCATGCTCTGTCAGCTGACCCTCAACGTAAATAAATGTAACATATTGCGCATTCATACGAAAAGAAATCCACTACTGAACAGCTACACTATCGACGACAAATTTCTAGAAACAGTATATACATTAAAATATCTGGGAGTAACTATCCAGAGCCACCCTAATGGAATGACCAAGTAAAACAAATAATAGGAAAAGCAGCTGCCAGACTGAGAGTCATAGGAAGAAACTTAAGGAAATTTAATTCATCCACGAAGGAAGTGGCCTGTAAGCTGTTTATTCCACTGATTCTTGAGTAATGTTCATCAATCTGGCATCCCTACCAGGCAGAACTGATAGAAGAAAAGACCCATAGAAGAGTTGCGCGTTTCGTCACTGGACCGTCAAATCGGCACTACAGCGTTACCGAGATGCTCAAAAGACTCCTGTGGCATCTACATCTACATCTACATCTATACTCCGCAAGCCACCTGACGGTGTGTGGCGGAGGGTACCTTGAGTACCTCTATCGGTTCTCCCTTCTATCCCAGTCTCGTATTGTTCGTGGAAAGAAGGATTGTCGGTATGCCTCTGTGTGGGCACTAATCTCTCTGATTTTATCCTCATGGTCTCTTCGCGAGATATACGTAGGAGGGAGCAATATACTGCTTGACTCTTCGGTGAAGGTATGTTATCGAAACTTTGACAAAAGCCCGTACCGAGCTACTGAGCGTCTCTCCTGCAGAGTCTTCCACTGGAGTTTATCTATCATCTCCGTAACGCTTTCGCGATTACTAAATGATCCTGTAAAGAAGCGCGCTGCTCTCCGTTGGATCTTCTCTATCTCTTCTATCAACCCTATATGCTGAGCAGTATTCAAGCAGTAGGCGAAAAAGCGTACTGTAATCTCTTCCTTTGTTTTCGGATTGCATTTCCTTAGGATTCTTCCAATGAATATCAGTCTGGCATCTGCTTTACCGACGATCAACATTATATGATCATTCCATTTTAAATCACTCCTAATGCGTTCTCCCAGATAATTTATGGTATTAACTGCTTCCAGTTGCTGACCTGCTATTTTGTAGCTAAATGATAAAGGATCTATCTTTCTGTGTATTCGCAGCGCATTACACTTGTCTACATTGAGATTCAGTTGCCATTCCCTGCACCATGCGTCAATTCGCTGCAGATCCTCCTGCATTTCAGTACAATTTTCCATTGTTACAACCTCTCGATACACCACAGCATCATCTGCAAAAACCCTCAGTGAACTTCCGATGTCATCCACCAGGTCATTTATGTATATTGTGAATAGCAACGGTCCTATGACACTCCCCTGCGGCACACCTGAAATCACTCTTACTTCGGAAGACTTCTCTCCATTGAGAATGACATGCTGCGTCCTGTTATCTAGGAACTCCTCAATCCAATCACACAATGGGTTGATAGTCCATATGCTCTTACTTTGTTCATTAAACGACTGTGGGGAACTGTATCGAACGCCTTGCGGAAGTCAAGAAACACGGCATCTACCTGTGAACCCGTGTCTATGGCCCTCTGAGTCTCGTGGACGAATAACGCGAGCTGGGTTTCACATGACCGTCTTTTTCGAAACCCATGCTGATTCCTAGAGAGTAGATTTCTAGTCTCCAGAAAAGTCATTATACTCGAACACAATACGTGTTCCAAAATTCTACAACTGAGCGACGTTAGAGATATAGGTCTATAGTTCTGCACATCTGTTCGACGTCCCTTCTTGAAAACGGGGATGACCTGTGCCCTTTTCCAATCCTTTGGAACGCTACGCTCTTCTAGAGACCTACGGTACACCGCTGCAAGAAGGGGGGCAAGTTCCTTCGCGTACTCTGTGTAAAATCGAACTGGTATCCCATCAGGTTCAGAGGCCTTTCCTCTTTTGAGCGATTTTAATTGTTTCTCTATCCCTCTGTCATCTATTTCGATATCTACCATTTTGTCATCTGTGCGACAATCTAGAGAAGGAACTACAGTGCAACCTTCCTCTGTGAAACAACTTTGGAAAAAGTCATTTAGTATTTCGGCCTTTAGTCTGTCATCCTCTGTTTCAGTACCATTTTGGTCACAGAGTGTCTGGACATTTTGTTTTGATTCACCTACCGCATTGACATAAGACCAAAATTTCTTAGGATCACTTACCGCTTTGACATAAGACCAAAATTTCTTAGGATTTTCTGCCAAGTCAGTACATAGAACTTAACTTTCGAATTCATTGAACGCCTCCCGCATAGCCCTCCTCACACTACATTTCGCTTCGCGTAATTTTTGTTTGTCTGCAAGGCTTTGGCTATGTTTATGTTTGCTGTGAAGTTCCCTTTGCTTCCGCAGCAGTTTTCTAACTCGGTTGTTGTACCACGGTGGCTCTTTTCCATCTCTTACGATCTTGCTTGGCACATACTCATCTAACGCATTATGTACGACGGTTTTGAACTTTGTCCACTGATCCTCAACACTATCTGTACTTGAGACAAAACTTTCGTGTTGAGCCAACAGGTACTCTGAAATCTGCTTTTTGTCACTTTTTATAAACAGAAAAATCTTCCTACCCTTTTTAATATTCCTATTTACGGCTGACATCATCGATGCCGTAACCGCTTTATGATCGCTGATTTCCTGTTCTGCATTAACGTTTTCAAATAGTTCGGGTCTGTTTGCCACCAGAAGGTCTAATACACTCCTGGAAATGGAAAAAAGAACACATTGACACCGGTGTGTCAGACCCACCATACTTGCTCCGGACACTGCGAGAGGGCTGTACAAGCAATGATCACACGCACGGCACAGCGGACACACCAGAAACCGCGGTGTTGGCCGTCGAATGGCGCTAGCTGCGCAGCATTTGTGCACCGCCGCCGTCAGTGTCAGCCAGTTTGCCGTGGCATACGGAGCTCCATCGCAGTCTTTAACACTGGTAGCATGCCGCGACAGCGTGGACGTGAACCGTATGTGCAGTTGACGGACTTTGAGCGAGGGCGTACAGTGGGCATGCGGGAGGCCGGGTGGACGTACCGCCGAATTGCTCAACACGTGGGGCGTGAGGTCTCCACAGTACATCGATGTTGTCGCCAGTGGTCGGCGGAAGGTGCACGTGCCCGTCGACCTGGGACCGGACAGCAGCGACGCACGGATGTACGCCAAGACCGTAGGATCCTACGCAGTGCCGTAGGGGACCGCACCGCCACTTCCCAGCAAATTAGGGACACTGTTGCTCCTGGGGTATCGGCGAGGACCATTCGCAACCGTCTCCATGAAGCTAGGCTACGGTCCCGCACACCGTTAGGCCGTCTTCCGCTCACGCCCCAACATCGTGCAGCCCGCCTCCAGTGGTGTCGCGACAGGCGTGAATGGAGGGACGAATGGAGACGTGTCGTCTTCAGCGATGAGAGTCGCTTCTGCCTTGGTGCCAATGATGGTCGTATGCGTGTTTGGCGCCGTGCAGGTGAGCGCCACAATCAGGACTGCATACGACTGAGGCACACAGGGCCAACACCCGGCATCATGGTGTGGGGAGCGATCTCCTACACTGGCCGTACACCATTGGTGATCGTCGAGGGGACACTGAATAGTGCACGGTACATCCAAACCGTCATCGAACCCATCGTTCTACCATTCCTAGACCGGCAAGGGAACTTGCTGTTCCAACAGGACAATGCACGTCCGCATGTATCCCGTGCCACCCAACGTGCTCTAGAAGGTGTAAGTCAACTACCCTGGCCAGCAAGATCTCCGGATCTGTCCCCCATTGAGCATGTTTGGGACTGGATGAAGCGTCGTCTCACGCGGTCTGCACGTCCAGCACGAACGCTGGTCCAACTGAGGCGCCAGGTGGAAATGGCATGGCAAGCCGTTCCACAGGACTACATCCAGCATCTCTACGATCGTCTCCATGGGAGAATAGCAGCCTGCATTGCTGCGAAAGGTGGATATACACTGTACTAGTGCCGACATTCTGCATGCTCTGTTGCCTGTGTTTATGTGCCTGTGGTTCTGTCAGTGTGATCATGTGATGTATCTGACCCCAAGAATGTGTCAATAAAGTTTCCCCTTCCTAGGACAATGAATTCACGGTGTTCTTATTTCAATTTCCAGGAGTGTAGGTAGTGGCGGTCAATCAGTGGTACGAGAAGTATCCTCTGTGACACACCATTAAGTGGCTTCGGGAGTATGATGTCAACGCGACATGTCACCAAATAATATTTGGACAATGCTACGACCGAGCTGTGTTGTGTTGTTCTGGCGGCAGCGAGGACAGCTGCGTTCGAAAGAGGATTGCGGGTTCGCCGCGCCTGGCGCGACCTCCGGGTTGCGCACAATTTGTCACGCGCGGATTTTCGTCAGGCGTCTGCGTCGGCCTGTCGCTCGCCTTTCTCGCCCACAGTAGGTAGAAAAATCAGCTGCCTGTCACGTTGACAGCTACCGGCGTCCGCCCCGCGTCATCTCGGCAACAGCCGAGAGCGCGTACTCCGTTGCTAGGGCGGCGGTAGTCCACCGGCTGGCCTCATCCCCCCATCAGTAAGGATTTGGGGTAGGGAAGTCACAAGATGCGATGTACGAAACGGGACAAGAATTTTTGACAACTGCGGAGACATAATATTCGGTGAGCGTAATGATGTACAGGAGCTATCGACAACCTATGATGGACACTGCTGTTTTCCAGGACGTAACATATCAGAATCAAATGTTACCTTGTAAGGTTTCTAGTTCATTTTTAGTAATCACTCTACCATCTGGTGAGCAAGATGTATGAGACAGGCGAAACACCCTCAGACTTCAAGAAGAATATAATAATTTCAATCACAAAGAAAGCAGGTGTTGACAGAAGTGAAAATTACCGAACTATCAGTTTAATGAGTCACAGCTGCAAAATATTAACGCGAATTCTTTACAGACGAATGGAAACACTGATAGAAGCCGACCTCGGGGAAGATCAGTTTGGGTTCCGTAGAAATGATGGAACACGTGAGGCAATACTGACCCTACGAATTATCTTAGAAGAAAGATTAAGGAAAGGCAAACCTACGTTTCTAGCATTTGTAGACTTAGAGAAAGCTTTTGACAATGTTGATTGGAACACTGTCTTTCAAATTCTGAAGGTGGCAGGCGTAAAATACAGGGAGCGAAAGGCTATTTACAATTTGTACAGAAACCAGATGGAAGTCATAAGAGTCGAGAGGTATGAACGGGAAGCAGTGGTTGGGAAAGGAGTGAGACAGGGTTGTAGCCTATCCCCGATGTTATTCAATCTGTATATTGAGCAAGCAATAAAGGAAACAGAAGAAAAGTTCGGAGTAGGTATTAAAATCCATGGAGAAGAAATAAAAACTTTGAGGTTCGCCGATGACATTGTAATTCTGTCAGAGACAGCAAAGGTCTTGGAAGAGCAGTTGAACGGTATGGACAGTGTCTTGAAAGGAGGGTATAAGATGAACATCAACAAAAGCAAAACGAGGATAATGGAATGTAGTCGAATTAAGTCGGGTGATGCTGAGGGAATTAGATTAGGAAATGAGACACTTTAAGCAGTAAAGGACTTTTGCTATTTGGGGAGCAAAGTAACTGATGATGGTCGAAGTAGAGAGGATATAAAATGTAGACTGGCAATGGCAAGGAAAGCGTTCCTGAAGAAGAAAAATTTGTTAACATCGAGTATAGATTTAAATGTCAGGAAGTCGTTTCTGAAAGTATTAGTATGGAGTGTAGCCATATAAGGAAGTGAAACGTGGACGATAAATAGTTTAGACAAGAAGAGAACAGGCGCTTTCGAAATCTGGTGCTACAGAAGAATGCTGAAGATTAGATGGGTAGATCACATAACTAATGAGGAGGTATTGAATAGAATTGGTGAGAAGAGGAGCTTGAGGCACAACTTGACTAGAAGAAGGGATCGGTTGGTAGGACATGTTCTGAGACATCGAGGGATCACCAATTTAGTATTGGAGGGCAGCGTGGAGGGTAAAAATCGTAGAGGGAGACCAAGAGATGAATACACTAAGCAGATTCAGAAGGATGTAGGCTGCAGTAGGTACTGGGAGATGAAGAAGCTTGCACAGGATAGAGTAGCATGGAGAGCTGCATCAAACCAGTCTCAAGACCAGGCCCCCACAACCGCACGAGTGGTCAACTGTGAAGAGCGGACAAATTGAATAGCTGGGCGGCGGCCATTAGAGTGGTAAACTGACGCGCGGAGTTCGAATGTTTATACATCGCTTTTGGTTATAAAATGCATTCCCTTGAGTTAGGTCACAAACATATTGCCTCATTTAAATACGTTACTACAATATACTTTTTAATTTATGAACAAACAGCAACTAGTCACTCTTTATGAATTTATCTTACGTACTACATGGAATCTGCCGTAGCTAAAAGTTACGTACTGGACCCCTAGCATTTTTCGTAGTTCATTTACGATAGATGTACGCAAAATGCATCAAAATACTCGAAGATTTGCCCACTATATTAATAGATATTTTCTGACTCTACCTTGCTTTAGATTTAATGACGAGAAGTGCGTTATATACGGCATAGTGCTTTGGCACCTCACGACCAAATTAACAAGTTTCAACCTAACCGAGACCATGAAAACACTACCGATCAGCCAACTTTCTTCAAAATGATCACAACGGTATTCTGTCGGTCGGAAATGTTGCCTCCTGACAGCGTGTAACCATTTTTGTAACAGCTGTGGTTTTGAGAAAGGAAACCTGCAAATAGATGCACAGACATTATGCTAATACCGTGTTACAAAAACATTTATTAAGCAAGTGCACTGACATACAAAACAACTTAAAATATTCACATACCTGTGAAATGTAATATTCGTTCCTTTCTCGAATTTATTTGTACAATTAATCGCTGCACGACTCTTCACCATTGTACTTCTTTTGATTGGAACGTACAGACAGTATAATTATGAGTAACAAATACTGTATGTACGTCCCAACAAATATACAACGTTGAATCAGGGTCTTCATAAACAACAGTACTACACAACACATCAGATTACAACCACTATAATGGCGTCCAGCCGAAGGTTCAAATTATCCCGCGACTGCAGCGCCATCAGTGAGTCTAGTTATTTTTTTACAAGGTCTTTGCTCAGGACTGAAGACCACAACACAATCAGGGAAAGGGACCCGAGTTGCATATTTTTATTGGATGTGTCATGTTTCATATTTGTACGCTAAACACTTGCTGAAACGCTAGTTTTCGATAGTCGATACGTTACGCCACGGAGCTTCTGAGTAGAAGCAATGATCTTTGTTTGCTACAATCCGACCCACGAACGAGGCACGCTCGGGGATTGCATTGTTGGCAGTTCCAAGCGACAGCTGCAGTACGCGCATGCGCCTGCTTTCCGCTTGAAAGAAGCATATATCCTGCAATTTATGTCTCTCCCTTGCTTATGCAGGATTTATCGCTTACCACACCCTCAGCGACGACAACTCGCAAAAAATAGAATAGAAATTCACAAAAGAACTCGCTACGATCATGTTTAATGCTCGCATTAGCTACGACATTCACAGCAATGCGCTCAGATCAGTTTTGAACGCTACGCTGCCGCTGCCTATTATACATTAATCACTTCAAGTAACACTGAGTTTCTGTTGCCCAAAAATTTGTAAGGTCCAGCTACAGTACAGACGAAATAGTAAGATCATTTATAGTTAGATGTTGCTTTTCAAAATTTATTATCCGTACATGGTGCAGTTTTCATGCAGTTATCTCTTTCAAAAACCCACAGGTACTTACAAATAACCCGGCCATATTATGTCCATGTCTCAACTGTGAACGTAAAACATCGCATCCCTATCATTCTTGTACGTGTCGAATATTGTAGTTGTGTTGTCTGACACTGGTTTCCACTTTGCTTAGCGTATAAAAATGCATTTTTATTATACTTCGTACAGCTCTGCTATGGCAGCTTTGCAGACTGCGGCGAATGCTGTTTCATCCACTAGCAGTGTGTGACTACGAAAAATGGAGAATCAACAGCTGGACTACTCCTGTCCGCCCCTTGCGAATGCTAGTTTTAAATGCCGTTCGTGCCGTTGACTGCGCTGTGTCTGTTTTGAAGTGTTGTGTCGAATCGTTGCGCGTAACATTTTGCAGTATTCTGATTTATGTTATACTGAAAAGATGCACTGTTTCATTCGTGTTATTTCTGCTGGTAACTCGTCATGCTGACCCCTTAAAATAGTACACCCTGCTACTTTGATTATTTTTGTAGCTGTGCTACCCTTTACGTATGGAGTGGGAGGGGAAAGGGGTGGGAGGGAGAGAGAGAGAGAGGAAGACAATGCAGTCTGTCTGATCAATTTTGTTGCTCCTTCTGGAAAGCAGCCTGTTCGTTTTTCCATACGTCTGAAACATTTCGTTTGCGATTCTCTGGCAGAACAGGCGTAATTTTCGTAATGTTCAAACGTTAAGGCTCTCTTTGAGACAAAGATATTTTTATGTGGAGGTAGGTAGCTCTTCACTAATTGACTGTTAACATGTTATCCTATAAATGTGATTGAATTTAATAACTAAAAGTGTTCTATACATATTGCACAGTTTAGTAATATGTAATTGCGTGTTACTCCGGATTTCCTATGCAAGAATGATGCTTCTGATTTGAGACTCAGTGACAGTATCTGAACATGTTGTTGTCGTAGTCTAAAGCAGCGATTCTCAGTCTATGGGGTGCGTCCCCATAGGGGAACGAGATACCACTAAATGGGGAGGGGGGGGGGCAGAAAAGAATATCAAAACACATTCTGACGAATAAAAAATGAAAATTTACATTTACTGTTATATAATGCACTTGTAAGGAGAACAGTGTCGGTACTGCACAATTCATTTAATAATTAGCTTTTCAATAATAAACTAAAAACGAGATTTGTATTTATCAATGACTCCCTCTGGCCTAGTTTGCAGAGCAAAGTTTTCCGAAGAAGTTTTTAATATTAAAAACAGACACTCTCAGTTCTTTTTTCTACGTTTAGCTGAGATCAGTATTTTGTCTTCAAACCAGCCAACAGGGAAAATCCAGTTTCTCAAATGCAGGATGTGGAAAATAGTAAATGTACGTGAAATACTCTTGTTTTCAATCGAGGAAACTCATTGATCCATCCGTGCCCCTAATTCAAAGAGCGATTAATTACTAAATTGTCTTATGATTTTGCCACTTGCCGTCAAATCTAAGAGGACTTCTTCTTTGGTAGTTGAGAGACCTTCTGCAGTTATTTTCGCACACTACCTGTGTGATTTTCGTTTTGTCAGTGTGGCGGATCGGTGCTGCGAAATAGAAATAAATTTACTTATTCTTTGTAATTTTGGGAAAAAGGGCGATGAGCAATTAAATTTATGATCGAAAATAGGGTTGCGAATACTGGAAGGTTGAGAAACCTTGGCCTACAATATGAAGACTGTTTTCATAAATCTCTCCACCCTAATCTATCTTGTGTAACAATCTGCATAACAACTGCAAAGTACATCAAATTGCACTTGCAAATATTGGTCTCTTCTGCAATTTTTACGATCCCGCCCCGCCCTTCCAATGTTCACAAACTTCTCACTGTTACCAAATTGATCATTCCTTGACGGTTCAAGATGATAGGATAGCCGATTCCTTCTTTTAATCAAGTTATGACACAAATTTTTTCTGTGTCTATTTTGCTTCCGCCTCGTAATAGCTAACGTGGAATATTTTACTCCAAACAAGCACCAAAACACGACACGCCGAGCATACTCAAAAGTTACAATTCAATCGTTAGACGGTTCTGCATCAGCCACTAGACAGTTAGGAACCAGCAGTCAGACAGTTCACTTCAGTGAATTTTTTGAACAGTTCACTTCAGTGTTTGCAGGTAGCGCAGTACAGAACTCTGAACACTACCCTACCCTATTTTCGACTAGTAACAGAATGTCAATAAGAATTAAAGGATGATACAGTGAAAATCCAGGGCGAATCCGTAATGATGTTACGAACTTTCAGGAATAATGGGAAGCGTACATATATCAGTTTGAGCTAAGGAGTCCGCAGCTCGTGGTCGTGCGGTAGCGTTCTCGCTTCCCACGCCCGGGTTCCCGGGTTCGATTCCCGGCGGGGTCAGGGATTTTCTCTGCCTCGTGATGACTGGGTGTTGTGTGATGTCCTTAGGTTAGTTAGGTTTAAGTAGTTCTAAGTTCTAGGGGACTGATGACCATAGATGTTAAGTCCCATAGTGCTCAGAGCCATTTTTTTGAGCTAAGGAACCATGGTTCTGAAACGCCCGAATCTGAAGTTACAAGCGAAAAATCGATCTAATACCTCTGATAGTGCATTAGATGTACCGGTACTTTTGTTGGTAACATTATAGGATAGGCAAGTTTCAGAGGGGGTGGTATGGACCAGAAAAAGAAAAAAAGTACTGTAAACGTGGCCTCTAAAATGCATACCTTAAGAGAGATATGCGGACTTATTCACTAGAAGAGATCTGTTCATAGTAGCGAAGATGAGCAAGTGCTCATAGCTTAAAGATATGCAGTTTAGCGCCAGTATTTACTGGATATTTTTAATAAAACCAAAGAGTCTGCAGTGGAAGATCTGTTTTTCACAGTGTCGAAGATCAGCATTGCTCATAGCTCTTAAGGTATGTGTTTTAGAGCCCATGTTTACTAAATATTTTGTTCTTGTTTTGGTCCATACTACCACCTCTGTAAGTTGCCTACCCGACAATCTTAGCAGAAACAGTATAGGTACATGTATTCCAGTAACAGAGGTATCAGAACGATTTTCGTTATAACTTTCGATTCGGTAATTTCTGGATCAGGATCCCTTACCCCAAATTGATATATGTATCGTTTCCATCATCCCTCAAATTTTATAACACCATCACGGAATAACCCGGTATGAAGACTGAGAATAGACAGGAAAGATATTTAGATATCATTGGATCGCGTTTAGGACATCAAGTACCACACATCAGACTGTACCGAAGTTCAGTATCATTTGTAACGTACTCTGTTAAAAATCTTATTGGTTATTTCTTATTTTGTTTCCACAGCTTTCTTATAGTGCTGCCCTCTCAGACAAGTGTATATTTGCAAACGTACAAAATCGGCTACCACTGAGAAAAGGTAGTTTTTGTGTTGGGAGAAGAGCCAACACCGTGTTGCTAGAGGAAGCCAAAATGCACGCTTTTACGCTCACGCAGGCTGGCGTGAGGTGTGGAAAATGACAATGTAATTAATATAGCCAATAAGGTATGTTGCTGCTGGAATACTTAACTTTAATCCATAATTGGTGTACATCGCTCTTGACTGTACAGGTTTTACTATCTCTTTATTAACTGGTAATGGCTCCTTGCTAGGTCGTAGCAAATGACGTAGCTGAAGGCTATGCTAACTATCGTCTCGGCAAATGAGAGCGTAGTTGTCAGTGTAGCATCGCTAGCAAAGTGGTCTGTACAACTGGGGCGAGTGCTAGGACGTCTCTCTAGACCTGCCGTGTGGCGTCGCTCGGTCTGCAATCACTGACAGTGGCGACACGCGGGTCCGACGTATACTAGCGGACCGCGGCCGATTTAAAGGCTACCACCTAGCAATTGTGGTGTCTGGCGGTGACACCACAGTAGTAGTGCAAGTTTTCTGCTACCGCCGGCGTTTAGACAGAATTAATAGTAACATTCAGTTACTACTACAGTCATTACCTAAATAACAAAACTCATCTGCTACTCTTAGCATCTGACTTCATAATGTTATTCCGTGAGAATCACTTGACTTAGTTTGACTTCGTTCTATTATCCTTATTTTATTTTTGTTGACGTTCATCTTATAACGTCTCTAGATGCTATCCATTCCATTTAACTGCTCTTCCAAGAAATTTGCCGTCTCAGACAGAACCATGGTGTCATCAGAAAACGCCTAAGTTTTAATTGTGATGCCTGAACTTGAATTATCTTTTCAAGTTCACCGCATTCAAGTAGAATACGGTGTCCTAAAATTGATACGGCAAAAACTTAAGAAAAAATGACTATCAGTCTGATCATAAGAAAAATCACACCCATCACAAACATTTCTATTGTTAGGAACAGTTAGTCATGTTACATTTATGGGAATACTGGTTATGTATCTACCAAATTCATATTAGACACACTCGAAAAATTATGCTCTGTGTGGTGAAATATTTATTATTATCACATCTATTACCAAACAATCATTATAATCCTCAAATATCACACGGCCCGTTCCAGAACATGACGGAGTTTCGTTCCTAAAAGTTATACACCGTCGCCTGATTCCCAGCCACCAGCCAACCAGCCACACAGCGGTGTACCACGGGCTGCCGCCTTACCAAAAGTCCGCGGCAAAATCGCTGGAGACCACGCCTACAGCAGTAAACTCATTGAAAAGAAATGGAGGAAACTCTTTCTGATTCCGACATCTGTTTCAAGAGTGACGACAGCATGGATCAAGTCTGCCCTTTGGATAATTTACACCAGATGCTATTGCATTGTCTGATCTAGGACATCTAGGTGGAGGCGATTATAATTGGCTAAATTCCGTCGAGGAAAGAGGTATTCACATAGTTACAGATATGGCTACACCATACGAAAAGTACTGGCAGATGACCCAGCAGTTATGGTTGTAGAGTCTGTAAGGATAAAACAGTTTTTAAATTAAAAGAAAAGAAAATTTCTATAATTAATAAGAGTTGTGTGATAGAGACATTGCCAGTTTCTCATGTTGTTATTGGGGTGGGAAGTAGCAAACGAGGAGTCTGCTCTATGTTTAATGATCCTGCTGATACTCATAAAAAACAAGCCAGTGATTCTAATTTATGTATCTCTTATTTTTATATTAGTGTCAATATATAGGGTACAACTAATTTTTTTACAGACTTTGAGGAGTTGTAGTGAGGACCGAGACGGTTAAGTTTAGCAGAGGAATTCGTGTCGGTAGTACAGTTTCCTTGCTTCACACAAGATACCACAACACTCCTTGCTCTTTGACTGCTGTTATTTATCGCCTGGGTCCTTTTCATGCAGGGCTAGATGTAATAATCATCGATGCCAACACAGACAGAGTACATCCGTACCATGTCCGGAACACACGATCCCCACTGCCTGACCTCCAGCATCCGCCACAGCCATAACCCGCCCCAGTAGATCTCCCTCGGATCGGACAGGGATCTTATAAACATGGATATTATATGACCCAACAGGTAGTAGCATGCGTACAAGCGTAACACCAGGTACTAACCTCTCTGGAGAGATCACAAACTCAGCTGAATGGCATACACTGAAACGCCAAAGAAACTGGTATAGGCATGCCTATTCAAATACAGAGATATGTAAACAGGAAGAATACAGCGCTGCCGTCCGCAACGCCTATATAAGACAACAAGTGTCTGGCGCAGTTGATAAATCAGTTACTGCTGCTACAATGGCAGGTTGTGTAGATTTAAGTGAATTTGAACTTGGTGCATTAGTCGGCGTATGGGCGATGAGACACAGCATCTCCGAGGTAGCGATGAAGTGGGGTCTCTCCGTACGCCCATTTCACAAGTGTACCGAGTATATCAGGAATTCGATAAAACATCAAATCTCCGACATCACTGCTTGTCGTGCAAGAACGGGATCAACGACGACTGATGAGAATCGTTCAACATGATAGACGTGCACCCCTTCCACAAACTGCTGCAGATTTCAATGCTGAGCCATTAGCAAGTGCCAGCGTCCGAATCATTCAACGAAATACCATCGATATGGGCTTTCGGAGCCGAAGGCTCACTCGTGTGCCCTTGATGACTGCACGACGCAACGCTTAACGCCTCGCTTGGAACCATCATAACCGAAATTGGACTGTTGATGACTGGAAACATGTTTCCTGGTCTCGTTTCATATCGTATCGAGCGGATGGACGTGTACGGGTATGGAGACAACCTATGAATCCATGGACCCTGCATGTCAGCAGGGGACTGTTCAAGCTGGTGGAGGCCCTGTAATGGTGTGAGGCATGTGCGGTAGGAGTGATATGGGGACCCCTGATACGCCTAGATACGACTCTGGCTGGTGATACGTACGTAAGCATCCTGTCTGCTCACCTGCATCTACTCATATCCATTGTGTATTCCGACGAACGTGGGCAATTCCAGCAGGACAGTGCGACAACCCCAATGCCCGGAATTACCACAGAGTGGCTCCAGGCACACTCTTCGGAATTTAAACACTGCCGGTGGCCACCAAACTGCCCAGGCACGGACATTATTGAGCATATCTGGGATGCCTTGATGCGTGCTTTTCAGAAGAGATCTCCAACCTCTCGTACTCTTACGCATTTATGGACAGTCCTGCAGGATTGATGGTAACCTGTAGTGGGCATGGGACATCAGGTGATCGTTGAATGACGTACATAGTATGCTAGTCGGTGGCATTGAAAATGTGGGAGATTTGTATGTGTGTTGTGATAGTTTGCATGTATCGAGAGAACAGCACGTTTCCGAAAACTAGTTCCTATTATAAGTTTACCCGTCTGGGCCCCCACTAAAATCCTTCAACATCTGTAAAGAGAATTCAGCCCCAAACTGTATTAAGTATACGAGGAACGTTGAATAAGTACTGCAACACATTTTTTTCTACCAGTTTTTGGTTGAAACAATGCGTAATTTGTTTCCTGCTTCAGCCCCTATAGGTTTATGAAGTTCAGATGGGTGGCGGCGCTTTACATAGCCTTCAAAATGGCTTCTGTAAGGGAGGTGCGTTCCAAGCAGAGTGCTGACCATCGCACATATTCATAGGCGCAGATGTTCATAGGCGCCTGCACGATGTCTACGGACACCTGTCACAGAGAAAGAGCACGCCCAGTCTTTCGGCGAAGCGTTAGTCATCAACGCAACAAGGTCGCGCAAAGTGTCTGATGTCTAACGTGCCGGCCGGCCGTACACAGCTGTGATTCCTGCAGTGCTGGAACATGCGCATACTCTCATTCGAGGTGATCGTCGGATCACAATTAAACATCGCGCTGCGCAACTGGACGTCTCTGTTGGTACTGCTGACACATTCATCCACCATTTGGGGTACTCAAAAGCGTGTACCATCTGGGTCCCTCGCCGTCTAACAGAAGACCATAAAGAGCAACGAAGGACCATCTGTACAGAGCTGCTTGCGTGTGACGAGGCTCACTGTGACAATTTTTTGTCGAACATCATCGCCGGGAATGAAACGTGGGGTCATGACTCAGAACCAGAAACAAAACGACAATCAATGGAGTGGCGCCACCCCACCTCTCCTCCGAAGGAGTGACGCTATCTCTCCTTCGAAAAAAAAGTTCAAAGCCCAACCCTCAGCCGTACGGTCTTCTGAGACTCTGACGGAGTTATTCTGTTTGATGTCCTCCATGATGATGCAGTAATCAACTCTGGAATGTACTGTGCTACCTTCACGAAACTGAAGAAACAACTTCAGCGTGTTCGTCACCACAAAAATGCTAACGCACTTCTCCTTCTCCATGACAAGACAAGGCCTCAGACAAATCTGCACACCAGAGACGAGCTTACGAAACTTAATTGAACTGTTCTTCCTCGTCCACCCTACAGCCCGGATCTCACGCCTTCCGACCTCCATTTGCTTGGCACAATGAAGGATGCACTCCGCGGGAATCAGTACGTTGACGATGCGGAGGTTACTGAAGAAGTAAGACGTTGGCTACGACTTCGATCACCGGAGTGATACCATGCGGACATAAAGGGCCTTGAAATAAGGGAGTGTAAGGCCACCGCATTGAACGGAGATTATTTTGAAAAGTAGGGTTCTGTAGCAAAAAGAGATGTGGACTAAAATGTTACATTGGAAACCTGAATAAAACCAATCAACTTTAAAAAAAAATGTGTTGCATTACACATTGAAATCCCTAGTGTTTGTAAACAGTTCCTACTCATTGCTAGCTGAGTGTATAATATTAAAAATAGGAAAAACAAATAATGAAATTTTTATAGTTTACCGCCGTCATTTTTCCCGAGGGAATGACTAGCAATGGCAAGGAAATCGTTTCTGAAGAAGAGAAATTTATTAACATCGAGTATAGACTTAAATGTCAGGAAGTCGTTTCTGAAAGTATTTGTATGGAGTGTAGCCATGTATGGAAGTGAAACGTGGACGATAAATAGTTTAGGCAAGAAGAGAATAGAAGCTTTCGAAATGTGGTGCTACAGAAGAATGCTGAAGATTAGATGGGTAGATCACATAACTGATGAGGAGATATTGAATAGAATTGGGGAGAAGAGGAGTTTGTGGCACAACTTGACTAGAAGAAGGGATCGGTTTGTAGGACATGTTCTGAGGCATCAAGGGATCACCAATTTAGTACTGGAGGGCAGCGTGGAGGGTAAAAATCGTAGAGGAAGACCAAGAGATGAATACTCTAAGCAGATTCAGAAGGATGTAGGTTGCAGTAGGTACTGGGAGATGAAGAAGCTTGCACAGGATAGAGTAGCATGGAGAGCTGCATCAAACCAGTCTCAGGACTGAACACCACAACAACAACAACAACCCTGAATTATGTTTCATGTCTTAAATGTCCTAGAAATATCCCACACAGAAAAATCGCATTCATACATCTGTATTCCTGCGTGTGTTCTCTTTCACATTTCTAACACAACTTCTATCTTCGGCCGCGTGGGGTAGCCGCGCGGTCTGGGGCGACTTATCACGGTCTGCGCGGCTCCGCCCATCGGAGGTTCGAGGCCTCCATCGGGCATGGGTGTGTGTGAGGTCCTTAGCGTAAATTAGTATAAGTTATAGTAAGTACTGTGTAAGGTTAGGGACCGATGAATTCAGCAGTTTGGTCCCATAAGACCTTACCACAAATTTCCAAGTTTCTATCTTCAGTGCACATAATGATATCACGTATGTACCACATTTTAGTCAAATAGTGCCACATTTAAGAATTGCTGTCCAAAAAATGCTACACTGATTTAATTTTCTCTAGTCTACATTTGTAAATTTAAAGAATTAAATACAGTGTTCCTTTAAAACAGCTTATATTCCCTAACATTTACTATTTTTTCCAAACAATTGCTCTTTTTATTACAAAAATACAAAGTTTGTGATTTTGTATCGTATATGGATCACCATACATTATTTAAAGCGTGGAGGCAATTCCGAAGCAGCAGATATGGATGTTACTCAAAACGTAACGGAAAACCGTGACACTTGCCAAGTGGATGCTTCTGTATTCGCTGATAGAACTCAGCTGACGTATTCACAATTTGGCGTACCTATCGCGATCTCTACTCAGTCGAGTTGTGCGAAGATTATTCACGAGCTTCGTCTGAATTAAATGACATGCAAAGGCGATGTCTGGAACACTGAAATGCCACGCAGGTGGACGTTCGGTACAGCGGTAAACAGTTGGGCGTGAAGAGTTCGTTAGTCGGCGCTGGAGGAAGTGGGCCCGCGCAGGTCTCGGGCCTTGGCGGCGACCGCAGCTGCAGCGGCCGGTGCCGGCAAAGCCTTTGCTATGCGCCGCTTGCGGCCTGCTAACAGGATTGCCTCAGCTCACGCCCGTCCAGCCCCCTTCCCCGGTCACCGCAGCTCGCACACTGCCGCTACGGCAACAAATCTCTGCCCATCGCCGTCAGCTGTATAGGCCCCCCATTTGCGGTCGTTCGCTGAGGTGGCACTTCTAAGTCGCTGTGAAAATTTCCTGCTTCACTTTCAACAGCAGAATATCTGTTGATTCATACTTGAATACTTCACTGTTCTGCCCCATTAAAAATGTGAGGAACCTACAATGGCAGGTAAGATGCGGCGACGATGGAATTTCACATAGTTTTATTTCGTGGATAAACAAATCTACATCTATTTCAGTTTTTTTCTTGAGATCTTGTACTTCGTTACTTCTTTTATGAGGATGGTCGTATGAGCTTTCCTCAAAAAATGGTTCAAATGGCTCTGAGCACTATGGGACTTTACATCTGACGTCATCAGAACTTGCAAGGGAACCTCCCCATCGCACCTTCCTCAGATTTAGTTATAAGTTGGCACAGTGGATAGGCCTTGAAAAATTGAACACAGATCAATCGAGAAAACAGGAAGAAGTTGTGTGGAACTATGAAAAAATAAGCAAAATATACAAACTGAGTAGTCCATGCGAAGATAGGTAACATCAACGACACTGGGAGTCAAGTGGTTAGCGAGAGCAGCTACGGAACGAGAGGTTCTAGGTTCAAGTCTTCCCTCGAGTGAAAAGTTTAATTTTTATTTTTAGTTTATGTGACAAACTTTTATGTTTTCATCACTTTTTTGGGAGTGATTATCACATCCACAAGAAAACTTAAATCGGGCAAGGTAGAAGAATCTTTTTACCCATTCGCTAAGTGTACAAGTTAGGTGGGTCGACAACATATTCCTGTCATGTGACACACATGCCGTCACCAGTGTCGTATAGAATATATCAGACGTGTTTTCCCGTGGAGGAATGTGTTGACCTATGACCTTGCGATCAAATGTTTTCGGTTCCCATTGGAGAGGCACGTCCTTTACTAATCGCACGGTTTTGCGGTGCGGTCGCAAAACACAGACACTAAACTTATTGCAGTGAACAGAGACGTCAGTGAACGAACGGACAGATCATAACTTTGCGAAAATAAAGAAAGTAAAATTTTCAGTCGAGGGAATACTTGAACCAAGGACCTATCGTTCCGCAGCTACTCACGCTAACCACGGGACCACGGCACTTCTGAGCTCACATGTTGCATATCTTGCACATGGACTACTCAGTTTGTATATTTTGCTAATTTTTTTTATGATTCCACACAACTTCTTCCTGTTTTCTCGATTGATCAGTGTTCAGTTTTTCAAGGCCTATCCACTGTGCCAACTTATAACTAAATCTGAGGGGGGTGCGATGGGGAGGTTCCCTTGTTAAAACTACTTAAACCTAACTAACCTAAGGGCAGAACACACATCCATGCCCGAGGCAGGACTCGAACCTGCGACCATAGCGGTCGCGCGGTGCCAGGCTGAAGCGCCTAGAACCGCTCAGCCACACCGGCCGGCTGAGCTTTCCTCTATCACACAAATCGTTATTACTATTGAGGGTCCGATAAGTCGCGACGTTACGTCTGCATGGTCAACAAAACATCATACGTTCCAGCAGTAGGGATAACCCGCTTCCCAGGCAACAACTTTTCGTCGAAAAGTAGATTTCCTGGCTGGTCGCAGGTCGCGGAGACCTACCTCCTTCTGAACTACACGTAAGCGAAAATACATTACGAGAAAAAAAATAGTATGCTCTTTTAGGGGTTTCCAGTTCACTCAAGATTTATTGTTCAACGTGGAGTACATGAAATGATTACATTTACGGATAGCACAAGCGGTTCTGAGATATCAGGTATCGACATATGTTGAAATACCCATAGTAGTACGTTGTGTAGCCTCGACGTACGGTAACACAGGCGCTGTGTGTGGCATCTAGTTGATCGTACAGATGGACAGATAGCGAACACTGTCCTGGGAGACGCTATGCCACGCCTGCTACATCTGTTCATGTGGTTCTGTAAAAGTTGTTGGTTGACGAGTCGCAAGAGTCGCTTCTCATCCGATCAAATCTCACACGTACTAGGTTGGAGACGAGTCTGGTGATCATGCTGGCCAGAGAAGTTGCTGCACGGCTTGCAGAGCACGTTCAATATCACGGGCAATGTGTGGGGGAGCGTTATCCTGTTGGATATGAACAGCAAAATAATGGGTCTAACAACATTATGCGGGTACTGAGCGCCTGTTAGCGTCCTCTCCAGAATCATCAAAGGTGAACGAGAGTTGTATAAGGCCTGGGGTGGGTCAGTGTGTCTTGGACGAATGTACTTTACGAGGCAGCGCTCATCACATCTGCGTCGTACGCGCAAACGACCATCACTTGCATGCGGGCAGAATCTGCTTTCATCGCTGAAGACCACGGCGCTCCATGCCATCTTCCAAGTGAACTACGGACCTGAAACACTCCCTGTTAAATCCAACGTTATTGACTAGTCGATTATAGCCTAATAGTTTAAAATAGTTTGACCGTGTGCAACTAATAAAGCCTGATCGGTTAATATTTGCACGGGATCTGATACGTAACAAATCCAACAAAGCTAATTAGTATATCAGGTAGAAATAATTGGTACATACTTCGTCGTTAATGTTTTATATCTTTTGTCTAAACAGCACGAATGAGGCAGTTACTCCATTCGTCTGATAAAGTTGCCTATTAACGCCATCACACGCCAATATCTTCATATGGCACTGAATACACAATTCTCACTGCAATCCAAATCGTGGGTGTCCGTCGCGGTTGTTGCGTAATCACGGTGCACAAATGGACACTTTAACCCATCAGACAAATCATTCAGTTAACGCCATTTACGTATTTGCTGGAGGTCAGGCCTACGGCTTTGGGTGACACACACAGTCGTTAAGAAATTTTAAACGCGGTCGGCCGTCTTGTCGAAATCCGCCCTGCTCGCTTAGCAGCCAACAACTTACTTGCTCGGAGTCTCAACACTGACTACTCTCTGCCTCACTCGGCGCTCGACTATCGATAGTACCTACTGGGACCTGCGTGAGGCAACAATATATTGTTCTCAGTAGGTAAGGGGCGGTTGACCTCTTACAGACCGCACTAGTCAAGCTGTGTACATCGATGATGTGGCGTGAGTGGAAGACGGACAAAAGGTGTGCGTGCCCATAGTCCGACTGCTAATAACCGGGTCGCAACAATTCTTGTTGACACTTCTGGGCTCAGAAACCCTATGTCGTGGTAGCTGTAAAATCTGCCACTGCTACATTTACGGTCAAACGATCTTGGCGGGCATCTGCAGTGCATGGACGGTCAGAATCTCGTCTACGGGTGTCAGAATATTCAACGACCACTGATCCAGCATCATTCCATAAATGACGCATGACGTCCAAATTGTGTGGTTGTTCCCCGAAAGGACCATCCCGCCAATCGGAAGGCCGCAATTTGACCCCTTTCAGACTCGCTCAGTTGACTGTAGGAAACAAGAGTGCGTGTATGTGACTGTAGGCTTTCCCGGCGTTAACTGTTGAAGGTTTCTCGGGTCTCCAGCCGGGTGGTAGCGTTGATAACTCGCGACGTTTCGGGATGTGTCATACTACCCATCTTCTGGCGAAGCGTCGAGATTCGCGGAGAGCGGGCTATTTATATGCGCGGTCACCCCGCTCCAGTAGACCTCGGGAGGCTTCGGCGGACCAGCGGCGTGCGCGCGGTGGCGGGGGGGATAGCGGTCGTCCCCGGCGGCCGCGTTCGGTTCTCGGTGTGAGCCTTCTGTCTGCGTCCGCGGCGGAGAACGTTGACGGGCGCGCTCCCAACGGATTGCCGCTATCGCAGGGTTCCGTGCTGCGCTGACTTGGTATTCCTCATCTCTGTTGACTAGATTGTCGTGAATCCTTATTTCTATGAATTCTTTGATAACGCTTTCCCAGAAGCCAAATGCTCGGCACAGTACCTTCGTTTTTTCTACGTTGAAGGTTTGTTCTTCGTTTATGCTGTGTTCTGCAAATACAATATCAAAGCCGTTCTCCGACCACCACCGAAGAAGAGGGTTCTGACAAAGATGCGCTGAACCTTAACACGCCAGGAGTATACAGCTTACCGTGCGAATGCAGTAAACAATACATTGGGCAAACACAGCGCTGTATATCCAAACGCTGCGAAGAACATATCAGATGTGTGCGACTAGGTCACACAGAAAAATCAGTCATAGCAGAACACAGCATAAAGGAAGAACAAACCTTCAACGTAGAAAAAACGAAGGTACTGTGCCGAGCATTTGGCTTCTGGGAAAGCGTTAGCAAAGAATTCATAGAAATAAGGATTCACTACAATCTAGTCAACAGAGATGAGGGATACCAACTCAGCGCAGCATGGAACCCTGCGATAGCGGCAATCCGTTGGGAGCGCGCGCGTCAACGTCCTCCACCGCGGAGGCAGACAGAACGCTCACACCGAGAACCGAACACGGCCGCCGGGGACGACCGCTATCCCCCCCCCCTCCCCCACCACCGCGCGTACGCCACCGGTCCACCGCAGCCTCCCGAGGTCTACTGTAGGGGGGTGACCGCGCATATAAATAGCCCACTCTCCACGAATCTCGACGCTTCGCCAGAAAATGGGTAGTATGACACTTCCCGAAACGTCGCGAGTTATCAACGATACCACCCGGCTGGAAACCCGAGAAACTTTCACCAACAAGAAAGCGGTTCTGTGGCATGGTTGCCTGCTTGTTTCACACTTTTGCACCACACTGAGCCATCTGGCTGTGAGCATTCCATCTTAAGGGATAGACATAGATTGCGCTCTGGTAGCTATGCCACTATGCTATTTGTTGGCGGACAATGCTGATCCATTATCAGTACATCTACTACCCGCCAGGTGACTTATGCTGACGCTGATCGATTATTAGTACATGTACTATCTGCCAGGTGGCATACGCCGTCATCGGATCCAAATCGACGTCGTCTTCCCCGTTGTACTAGTTTTCTTTTCCCGGCAGTGTAAATCCCAAGACATGCTGCCGCTGGACAGCAGCACCGTTGCACCGTCATTCGTTGACGGCCGTTGCACCGTCATTCGTCGGCAGTTGACTCCGAGCCAGTACTCTGGTTCGGATTCCAGGCAACGCCGACGTCAAAAATGGTTCCACCGCCAGACCACCGCGGCCGTACGCCGACGTCACTGTCTCCGCTGGCGCTACGGAGAACCCATCGAGTTCCAGTGACGCCGCTGGCGGATGTGTCTTCTGGATGTGGATATCGTAAAACTCGGCTCGAATTGCTTTGTAGTACATTGACCATACACTGTTCCAAGGGAACTTGAGCTCAGTCTTCAGAAGGAAGAATTTAAACCCTTTATGGAACTTAAACTCAGTGCACTGAAGGAAGAACTGAAGGTTTGTTTGGAACTTTGCTTCAAGACAGTCTCAACGAGCAGACCAACAGTGTTTCTTTGTTTTGTTAACAAACTTTCTTAAGAATCTTTGGTATCGTTTGTGCCGCCAACGGTTGCGTGCAGAGGGCCATAGATGGACCAACGCTTTCTTGACTTGCTCAGTTTGTGAAGCTCTTCCTCTTGAGTAAATCATTCAGTTTTCTCTGAAATTGTAATCATTTGTTTGTCTGAACATTTACTTCACATTTACCGACTTCCCCCCCATTGGAATAATTCCTTTGTGGTGCGTCGTCTTTTCCTTTTTTCATTTTTTTTTTCTTAGAGTGCATCATCATCTGCCATACTCTCCGGCCATCGGCCATGTTTTTCGTATACTTTCACTCGTAACAGTTTTAGCAATTAACCTGTAGCCGGCGAGACCGGTCTTTAGCAACCCTGCTTTTACCCTGAAGCTTTTAATCGAACTATATGAATGCTGGCTGACAAAGACTAACCTTCTCCGACGAGAAATGTTTTCTTTTTCATGGTACCTGTCGCGTGGAGATCAGCGTTAAGATCTGCTTAATGTTATTGTCTACGGTTAATAATTACTTCTGCACCGCTCTAGCTACGGATCCACAACCGGAGGTAACGTTCACCTGCACGTGGTGTTTGGCGTTGCCAGTCGGAGAAGTGACTTGCCAGTGAGACTGTCCACTTTACCGTGGGTCTAAGAATCGCCGAAAATGGCTGGAATAGCTTCAGTATGACTTCACCTCGAAGTGCTTCCATGTTCCTCAGATTTTTAGGACTTTACTGCAACTGAAATTGTGTGGAAACTTGCTGTCGCGTCGAGTGTGTTAATTGTTCCCCATTTCTCCTTTCACAGCTCTTATCGAGTCGCGTGCAGCAGCTGTTGATAGTCTCACATTCGATAGGAGCGAGGTTAAAACCCTCGGCCAACCATTCAGGTATTTATATTCTATGGTTTCTCTAAATCGGTTAAAGTGAACTCCGGGTTGGTTCGTTCGAAAATTACACGGCCAATTTCCTACTATATTATTTTCCTTTCCGAATTTGGGCCCCGATTCCAAAGACGTCGGCGATGGTATGTTAATTTATTTACTTTAATTTTCATTTTATTTATTTATTTGCTGGTATCAACACTATGTGTTGGCTAGGTAGGCGCTACGTTAAACTGTAGTCTTTCTTTTTTTCTTCCTTACTATTTTAACTTCTGAGACAGAGACTGACTAGAGTATCACCCTACTACAGCCCCATTTAAATTAGTTTCAACTCATCTCTCCACAACATGTGTTGAAAATGCCGGTTATTCTCTATAATAACTACAGTAACGATGACAAAAATGGCTCTGAGCACTATGAGACTTAACATCTGAGGTCATCAGTCCCCTAGAACTACTTAAACCTAACTAACCCAAGGACATCACGACATCACACACATCCATTCCCGAGGCAGGATTCGAACCTGCGACCGTAGCGGCCGTGCGGTTCCTGACTGAAGCGCCTAGAACGGTGTCTAGATGAATGTAGTGCACTCAATAGTATTTAAAAATAATCTTACAGAAACTTGTAAGAGACGAATTTCAATGTTTTAGCCAATGACCTTTCCGTATGATGTGCGAAAATAATTTCTTTCTTTGGACAATAACTTCGTTAACAGAAACAGAGAAATTAACTATCCATCTAAACAGGAAGTTTTCAATTTATAAAAATGAAATACAGTATTGTGTACTCAAAACCCTTCCTTTGCTGTTATGGTATTCGTTGATTCCTTACTTTACGAAAATAATAAAACGCTCACGAGCAAGTATATTAATATTTTATGTGTAAAACACTGACAAAATTGTACTGAACATAGAAACAATAATAAGAATACGCACGATGAATGTCCTACAAATACCTCTCTTCTCGAATCATTCATAAAGTCATAAATATTCTTAACTGTTTGTGGATTCAAATATAACTCTAAGATCAACACACGCAAAAATTTCACAATTTTCGACAGAAGCGTTCAGGACAGTAGCTCGATACATTTGCTTCTCTCTCTCTTCATGTTTGTACTTTTCAATGGTGTGTACGGTGGTATAGTAACTAAAATAAAAAGGTTCATTGTAAGAGTGTATTATTTGTACCTTACTCATTGCATTTCTACGTAGACATCGCAGGTATAGGCATTACCATGGATAAAGAAATAAATCATAAGTAGAAGTGTACGTACCGAGAGTGATGAGCATGAGGAAGAAGATGATGGACCAGAAGACGGAACCAGACATAGTCGCTATGGCCTCCGGGTACACGATGAACACAAGGCCCGGACCTGCAACAGGAGGCAAGGCGGCGTGGGTGAAAACGGAACTTAGGAGGCAGTTGAACTTATACTCGGATAACAGCGGGCTGGAAGCTCAGTTTAAAAAATACTTTTATTTTCTTACAGGGCCTCGAAATGTGAAGTAATCATCTTTCAAAGTACCTCCTCTGCTAAGTTTTTATCTAAGCGTGACAGAAGTGATTAAGTTGCGTTCCCTTGATGATCATTTACATTTGTTACAATATTCTAATTTCTCAATGTGGGTCTGTTTTGGGAAATTCCTGTATTCAGATAAACTCTGAATATGCCAAAATATAAAGAGATTTTTCAGAATTTGATCATCGACTGAAAACTATTACAATGTTATTACCGTCAAATTGTTCTTATTCTGCATTAAAATATCTCATTTAAATCTGAATTGCTACGCATAAAGATAACCCAATAAAACACTACCAAATGGCAAACTTACAATGTATTCACATTAAAATTTCATTCCTTGGTGTTTCCACTGAAGTACCATTAATAGTTTTTGTAAGTTTCACTTCACTACCATACCTAAGGTATTAAATTAGTTCTCCACAAATATTATTATGCTGATATCATTTTAAATTTTTGGAATTTCAGTGTGTACTAGCGCTTAAATCCCACAAAATTGTGCAGACTCGTCATGTTTGCGGGGTAGAATATGTGTGAAGGTAAGGAAGTATTTTGTTTTTAGTGTGAAGGTAAGGAAGTATTTTCTTTTTAATTGTGGTCCAACCATAAGAATCACTCACAATTTTGTTGTTTCTGGTGTAATATTCCTTCTTCTCATTACCTTTTTTCTTCAATAGCTCGCTATTGTTACGCCTGCTTCACGGTAAAATTTATCGTACATTGGTTTCCTCATTTCCTTAGCGGCACTAAAACTAAGTCAGAGTGTAAAATTTTGTACCGGACCAAGCATCAGACACAACCATTTGTCCGTGGTCTTATCAACTAAGGTAGTAAAAAAAGATTTACAGCACGTGTCACAGCTTCAATTTACTAGTTACTCCCTAATGTCTCCCTTCGGAGTGCTCCGTCATGAAGGTGTACAGGAAAGCTTTTGTGCACAGATGTAACTGAAACAAACATCAGTGACTGTGAATCTAACAAATACTTGTTCATTTCATTTCTACATGGTGGAGGATAAGTGTAATGTTTTCCTGTAAGCTGGTTCCGCTGGCTGACTGATGGAGAGTGGGGACAGAAAGGATACAATTGTTCCTCACTGGAAGGCATAGTCCTGGCCAGGTACACACTGAATGGACAGGCGCTGTCACAGGCGGTGTCCCACATTCCGATAAGAGCTTCGCTGAGGCTAACTGTAAACTTGCATTGTGAGAAGCAGCATACGGGATGCTTCCTAAAAAAAGATGTAGGTCTACAACGGGATGTGAAAAAATAAGGCACTCAGAGTGACAAAAATCTGTTGGATCCAAAGGACCCCAGCAGTCACTGTAAGGGATTCCCGCACTCGTTCACCAAAATGATTTCTACAGTGGGCATGAAGACTAGTGAGTGCATACGTGTAGCCACTGTCATGGGTTGAAACGTGAAAACATCCTCATAGTGGGAGAGAATTTCTGCTTTTTGCCCCGCTCTAAGAGAGAAATGTGTATTAGTGGTTAATCACAGCAGATTATTTAGGAGACGGAAGATTGTTGCAGTCATTATAAATTTTTCATTGGCCAGAACTTGGAAAGTCTACAACAGTTGGCTAACGAGAACCCAGTGCTGGCACAACCAGCACGATTTTGAGAAGGAAGCATATAGACACTTCAGCCTGGATCGTCAGGGGCAGAGATGTCTTCCGCTTAGAACTGGAGAGAAGTGGGATTTCGTCCTAGGGTTGATCGTAGATGCCGGGGATGAACTCATCCACCACTGCAACCATCCTCTGCAGTAGAGTTTTAGAATGATGGCAGGCATGAACCGCATTTGCTTATGTAGCGATGAGGGGACCAAAAAGTAATTAAAGGTTTGCTTCTCTGAACTATTTCGAGCCGTCATGTAGCTGAAGTCAACACGTTCTTAGGCAGAGGAAGTGGTGACTGTATGCACTTTTGTGGTTCTGTTCTATAATCTACTCATTAATTCATATCATTGGCAGTTATGTACAAGGCTACATGTATTATTTCATTTCCAATTCCATCCACCTGTGCCAGAGTATTTAATGATTCATTTGAATCTTTGTGCACTCTATAACTCTCTGTTTTGCCCGATCAGTGATTGCAATCAAGTTAATGCATCTTAGTAATAAACAGACCTTTATTGTGACGTTTAGTTTCATTCCACAGTTTGACGAAACCCTTTCAAATTACATCTATGTGAACGATGGTACCTATACATCTTGTTTAATAGGGCCACTCCAGCACAGATTCAGATGTTCAACAGTTTTTTTGCGCACCTTGTCATAATATCTTGCTTGATCTTACGAGGAATAATCACTGGTTTCAGATCATGTTGGTATTACTGGGGTGTGGTAAATGCTCAATTGTATTCTCATATCAGTGAGTTCCAGATCATACTAGCTGTTTGAACCACATTGTACAGCAATACAACAAACTTGGAATGTAATTACCACAGACTGAAACTTCAAATGATACTCTGTAATAGAAATAATGTGTACGATAAAGAAATTGTCATAAATATAGCAGCAAGCACATAAAAATAGTTAGAAGTACCTTTCGTGTCTGAAACATGGACACAAAAATAGATTAGTGGAACTATTTTGTAATCACAGCTACTTGAGTTATCACAGTTTTTCAGTTCTTGTTTGTAACATATATCAAAAATGAATGTCAGGAACCTATAACCGATTGCTACCCTCCAAAGTATTACGCAGATGCTATTTTTCTTGGCCTGTAATTCGAAAATATTTTGGGGTACACACTATAAAGGTTACCAAGAGGCTGATGGAGCAATAGAGGCAGGACACAAAGTGGGGCGAGTTGTGTCGTTTACTGGTCAGGTCACGTGATCTGCAGATGTGTTACTGAAGCTTATATTAGGCCAGGGTTTCCCAAACTGTGTTCCACGGGAAGAAAATAAGTGCTCGGCAGAAAAGTATTAATAACATAGAAATTTTTTCTATGTTTTGTCGATACCAACTATTTCTTAAAATTTTGTTATGGTTTCTGTGTAATTAGTTACGATTTAAATCAGAAGTAACCACTGAATAAAACAAGTTTATTATCAACATTCGAAATTTTATTAATTTTCAATATAAGAAGGGTGTTCCGTCAAAGTACGAGGATTCTCAAAGTGTTTCGTCAGAGTAACAGTTTCGGAACCCCTGTATCAGAGACAGGGTATACTTCCCTCATAGGAACAGGAGTAGCCCTACCTTCGAGGCCGACTTCTGAGACGCTCTTCTTTTGAACATGCGCCATGTAGCCCAGCACGGAGAAGATGACGAAGCCGGCCAGGAAGCTCGTCAGGCAGTTGATGCTGCTCGTCAGGATGGCATCCCTGCAACATCATAGCAGCCGTCATCAGCGCCTGTCTCTGAGGACGTCCTTGTCTTTATAGCGTAACTGAGGAACTGTCAGCTCCGGAAGGGGTGGAAAACAGGTTTGCAGCGAAGGTCTGTGACTTCCACAGTACGTCCTCTTGTCATACAGATCTTTAATGTGAGAGACTTGCACGGGGACAGAATAACAGTCGTCTTACAAAGGATTATGCACATGTAAATCTGTACTTGTACGGACACATCCATGTACTGGTCGCTTTAGATCTTTGAAAAGAATTCACGCAATTGCTCTTTTACATTTATATGAATTCTTGGACAAACTACGATGCAATTTTTATTTTTAATTTATTCAACTGATCCATATAATTTTCTACATGAGGACAGAAACATCTCGGCCGTCACGCTCTGAACAACATTGCTGCAAGCAAGCCGACACAGTCTATTTGCTACTGCCAATTACATAGGAAATATGCGAAGAGACAAATATTTTTATTATTAAAGATAAGGCGATCCAAGATGGTGAAATTGGACGAAAGTTGCGATAAACGGGCTTTTAAAATAGGTAGAAACTATAGAACCGTTCGAAAGATGGTAAATGAGAAAGTTGTACGGCTTAAAAAGATCTATCGACTAGAATGAGATTTTCACTCTGCAGCGGAGTGTGCGCTGATATGAAACTTCCTGGCAGATTAAAACTGTGTGCCCGACCGAGACTCGAACTCGGGACCTTTGCCTTTCGCGGGCAAGTGCTCTACTAACTGAGCTACCGAAGCACGACTCACGCCCGGTCTCACAGCATTACTTCTGCCAGTATATCGTCTCCTACCTTCCAAACTTTACAGAAGCACACAGTTTTAATCTGCCAGGAAGTTTCATATCAGCGCACACTCCGCTGCAGAGTGAAAATCTCATACATATATAAAAAAAGATTCGAACAACTTGAACTCTGTTGTTTTTTTTTAAATAAGTATCTCAATTTTTATTTTAGGAAAATAACTTTTTAGGAAAGAAACTGCTGAAAATTTTCCACGATTTTTTTAAGAATAGCTATTACGACCACCTGGAACCGAAATAACCGTTATTTTTCATCAGCGGGCCCAGCTAACATTTTACAGCAATTCGCTTTATGGAGGGTAATATTTATACTTATACTTTCAGGAAAAGTAGTAGCATGTGTTTAATTGATTTTAGTATTAGTAACTGGGCAATAAAACGGAACTTACAAGCACGCAGTGCGTCAGTTAGAGGGGCAGTGGAGTGGTTGGAACGGGCGTGGACTCGATCTGGAAACTGCCACACTTGCATAATCTTTTATATCTCGGCTTCTGGACCACATACAAAAATCCTTTTGAATTTACTCTGCGGTAATTTGACCAGATAGAAGTGAATGTGATATCATTTTTGCCTTAGAATCAAAATAACCCCGGAAATCCTTAGTTTTTTATTTACATTTTTTATGTTTATTTTCAGTTTAATAATTTTGTATTATTACAACAGAATTTTTGATGTACGCCTCAATTTTTTTAAATTAATGATACTTACGTTATACTGGTTGTTGGTCTCTTGAACGCTTACTATATTACTCTAGTCCTTAATTACTTTTTGTAAAAAATTAAGTAAATGCAACATGTCAAGGTAACTTCAAAGATTTCATTTATTTACGCAAATAGGTAATAAGACAACTCTCTGTAAAGTACATAAAAACCATTATAATGGAAAATATGGTACACACTTGTCCTGTATGCATAAAATTATTTATCAAAAGAATGCCTTGTTTTCTTTGTTGGATGGTCTCCTGCTTCATTTTCTTCTACGTCCTCTTCTACATTTTAATGAAGAAGAAAGTTGAAAGACTCGGGAGAACGTCAACATTTTGACATTGCAACTCAAGAACGTTTGCATTGAGAAGTTGCCGAAAGCATCAACAGAGTCATCGTGTATTTCGATGTTAGGGAGAATATCAAAGTTTTCACACTGTGATGAGTCACAATGTTTCAAATACTCTTCCATTTGAGGGGCTTCTTTTTACAGCACGTACTCGCACATTCATTTAGAATCAGTTTTCAGAACGAGGGCGCACTGGTTCACTCCACTGCACAGACGCACTCTGTACTTGCACGTTTCATTTTACTACTCAGTTGTTAACACTAAAAATCAACCACATATCCTAGTTCTAGTACTTTTTTCTTGGAAATGTTAAGGGCCTCGTTGTAAAACGTCAACTAAGTACACTAGATATTTTATCTAAAAAAGTCTCGTTTCCGAATGGTCGCAGAAAAAATTTTTCTTTTTTTTAAATTCGTGAAAAAATGTTAGTAAGTTCGTTCTTTAAAAGCTATTTACACAAAATAAAAATTGAAATAGTTAATTAAAAACGTGCCCATGAAATTAAAGTTTTTGTAAGTCTTTTTTTGAGTATTAAAGTCACTAAAATCTTAAAAACTACTCAATAACGTGATAAGATACTTCTTTGCGAAAGAAAATAAGTTTAAATCTGTTACTGTAGGGGCATCCGTCGAGAATGCATTCTTCTGTAACACTTCATTACCTACAGCGCCATCTCTCTTTTTTTTTTTTCAAGAAAGCGATATATCTGAAAATATATATTTATTTTTAATTTTTCAAACAAATATTTGTTTAATTACCACGGGTGTACTCCCTTTAAATAGCATGTTCGGGAACGCGAATGTAACAAGTTGCAAGGAACCCGATTTTTAACGGTTTTTTCAATGTATCTCGGAAAGTAAGAAAGCAATCGATACTTACTAGAAAGCAATCGATGCTTATAAGAAGGCAATCGACAGAAATTTTTAAGGCCTACAACATTCTTTTTTAACATTTTGTTCTGTTTTCAGGTAGTAATTTTTTGCAATGACGTCCTCATAATGCTTGGGCTAAGTGAGCACAGATGGGTTTCAAGAATGCTGGGCTGACTTCGAAAAATCCAACTTATGAATGTTCGAAATTATGTTTTTCAATAAAAAAGTCAGCTCCTGCCATTCAAAATGTCCCCAATTTCTAGCTGGATACTGATGAATGCAGTATTGTTGACAGTATTGAATGACTGCTACTGTCATCACTGTTAGATGAGATCGCTGCTAGTCGTATATGGAGAACAAAAGGACTAACTACAGACCATTATGCAAGTGTTTGTATTTCAGTGTTGACATTATAAGACTATTAGTGATCGTAACTGATGAAGTCATGCAGAAACAGATTATTTGTATATCTGTTCGATGACACAGTATTCATAAATTATGTAAAACATTTCTTTGCCGCTTCATGTAATACTGAGACCGACACGTACAACGTTCACCGAATGTATGGAAAATAACAGCTTCTTCCTGTCTAAATGTTTGCTTTATAGCAAAATTTTTACTGTTTAGTTTTCCACGTGTAGCAAGGTAGATTAGGCAAGGAGTCTGGCGTAGTTTTATTGAAAGAACCTTGCTCATGTTGGCCAGAGTAAGTACACAATTGTAATATACTATTTTTATCACCTCTCCCTCTGTTTGAACATGTTGTTGTTGTTGTTGTGTTCTTCAGTCCTGAGACTGGTTTGATGCAGCTCTCCATGCTACTCTATCCTGTGCAAGCCTCTTCATCTCCCAGTACCTACCGCAACCTACTTCCTTCTGAATCTGCTTAGTGTATTCATCTCTTGGTCTCCCTCTACGATTTTTACTCTCCACGCTGCCCTACAATACTAAATTTGTGATCCCTTGATGCCTCAGAACATGTCCTACCAACCGATCCCTTCTTCTAGTCAAGTTATGCCACAAACTTCTCTTCTCCCCAATCCTATTCAATACTTCCTCATTAGTTATGTGATCTACCCATGTAATCTTCAGCATTCTTCTGTAACACCACATTTCAAAAGCTTCTATTCTCTTCTTGTCCAAACTATTCCACGCTCCGATCCGTAGAATGCCAGTTTTCTTTCTCCTGATAACGACATCCTCTTGAGTAGTCCCCGCCCGGAGATCCGAATGGGGGACTATTTTACCTCCGGAATATTTTACCCAAGAGGACGCCATCATCATTTAACCATACAGTAAAGCTGCATGCCCTCGGGAAAAATTACGGCCGTAGTTTCCCCTTGCTTTCAGCCGTTCGCAGTACCAGCACAGCAAGGCCTTTTTGGTTAGTGTTATAAGGCCAGATTAGTCAATCATCCAGACTGTTGCCCTTGCAACTACTGAAAAGTCTGCTGCCCCTCTTCAGGAACCACACGTTTGTCTGGCCTCTTAAGAGATACCCCTCCGTTGTGGTTGCACCTACGGTACGGCCATCTGTATCAAAATATAAATGCATTGACCACAATTGAATTCTAAATATTTTACGTTTTCTGAAAGTGTAGTGTATACCAGTTTACGTTCAATATGTTACTTAAAGAAATGCCGATTGCTGTTCATAAACTGACATGAAGAAAGCTTGCTTACTGGTAAAAGAGCTGCAGGCACTTAAAACATGAAAAGAAACAACATGAAAACTCGAGAGGATTTAGAAAGCTGCCAACTGAAGAGGAGGAAGATTAACTAATGGTAACGCATAGTTCACCTGAAAATAATCAAAAAATGGCTCTGAGTACTATGGGACTCAACATCTTAGGTCATAAGTCCCCTAGAACTTAAAACTACTTAAACCTAACTAACCTAAGGACATCACACACACCCATGCCCGAGGCAGGATTCGAACCTGCGACCGTAGCAGTCCCGCGGTTCCGGACTGCAGCGCCAGAACCGCACGGCCACCGCGGCCGGCTGAAAATAATCGATATGTATTGGGATGTATAGTGAAAGTTAAGTTAGCATCGGAGGAGGTGTTTCTATGAAAGAGAAGACTCTAACGGAGATAAGAAGTGTCGTCAATCTTCCTCTGTGAAAGGCGGCGACCTTAATCTCATCGGCCTGCTGTGCGCAGCACGCCATGCGTCGTTTAAGCTTTCCTCCGAGAACTCTGATTACTCCCTGACAGGCGCTGCACGGGGCGCCAACGGCCTTCTGGCGGGGACGCAGCCGTGTAATTTCCTTTGCACCATTTAAAACTAGATCGACTAAAAACTTGGCCATTAGGCAGTGCAGATTCATAAAGTAAGTTGAACTGCCATTTCTTATTCACATGTTCATTATAGAAGGCTGTCACGCTACCATTGCCATTTAAGTCATTAGATCGACATTTGGAGGTGAGACAGGAAAATCTTCTAGAAAACTGCGACTGGCGGTAACGACCCTTTTATAGATGCGCCACATATTTCCTGCAGGACTGTGTGGTTTAGACGCAAGTGAATCGCACCGAGCCATATTAATAATCTCCTTTTCTTCCTTGTGTAAATTAAACTGTTGAAATGCATTCAGTTATTTTAGAAAGTGAAGATAAGTTAATATAGTATACCAAATTTTATTATTCACATTTTTAACTTAATCAGTATTTGTTCGGCATTTTTCGATAAGCAGGGATGGTTTGTTTTAAATATGTTTCACAGGGTCATAAACGTATCTGTACAACAAGGAAAATGAAATAGCTCAAATTTATACTCATATTCTTTTCTTGTAAATATTAAATGGTGATGAAAGACACCTGAAAATAAGAGAACGTCGGTGAAACGTTTTGTGGTGATCACTTACTGAAATGTTGGAGAGGAAAATGCGCTTAGTTTTCCTTTCTGTTTGCAGATTTGTTGTCAGTAATTTCTGACTTTGACGTACTTGTTGAATTTTTTTTATATTGCCCAGAGTAGACAGTGCGGTAACCACGCTTTGAAGTGAGGAAGCGTGAAGGTTGCGATTTTATGGGAGGAAATTTTTGTATAACCTTATGACTACTTCTTGTATGCCGAGGAAATTTGCGTCTTATGCACTGTCACAGTAAAATATTACAACATCAATACTAAGAATTCTGTGCCTTGACTGCTTCACAATTGATAGCCAGCCCGTGGAATATACGCCACAAACAGCGCGTGCACGATATTCAAACAAGCAAAACTTTTACCATCGTCTGGGAGAAAACAGTTGTTCGTCACTAATTCGTTTTCATAATAACAATATTTGTGAAGAGAAAATAAATAGGTCGAATACCAGTGTTACATAAATTTCTGTCTACTTGAAACGTCAAAAGTGTGAAGGCAATTGATATGACTTTGGCTGATATCTGCTGCTCCAACGTCTGAATAATGTATCTGCATTTGGACCTAAAGGGCGTCAACTTGTTACAGACTTCGCGATGGGAAAGAGTGGCCTATGACTGGAATGATTTGTGATCCTGGTCTGGACATAATGGTTTCATGAAGATTTTAGACGATATCAGTTCCAGTCCAGGCAAGGGTTAGGAACAGTAGTTATCCGATTGATATTTTAATTGAGAAAGGAATTTTACATTTAAATTTAGTCTGACCCGATAGACGTTCATGATATGAGGCTGTGAGATTCGCTATTACGTACAAACGCAGTAGCCGGCTCGCTCAGTGCACAGAAACTGTCTAAAGACGTCGTTGTCTCAGCACGATTGAACTGAAAATATAATTACGGAAGTCCTGCCGGGAGGCCGCACTTTTCTGATAAGAGGTACTACTGGGGAAAGAGAGTGACCAATGCGTGTACTCATACTAGACTCAAAAGCCAATCTTTTGCTGTCCTCAGTACCTGAAAAGCATAAATGTTTAAATATATTTGGAAGTTGCTTGGAATTTTTGAACTCTAGGAGGTGGCGTTTAGTCCTGTTGGGTGCGAAGGCAAGTTGCAGGCTGTCAGGCGCAGAGATGCTGTGTGATAGAGTTACTGGCTGTTCAGGCACAGTGATCAAGAAAGTTATTCTATCAACTTGGAAAACTTTACAATAACTGTCGACTGCGTTGGGCATGCAGACATGTAATTAAGATTTTTTGGCCCACTACTTGTAGGCGAATTTTCTGGCTTAGCGAGTGCTCACGTGATTGGTTGGCTTAGATCTCGTAACAGATTGTGGAGCTATTATCTAGCCTGAGATGGACGGACTTTTTGGGAGTTTGCCTATTGTGCATAAAAACGTGGAATGTTTGATCTGGGTTTGATGTTCAATGTACGATCTTTAAGCGTTACCCTGCTTTCCCTTAGCGACGTTTCCGTGCACGTTTCAAGGAACCAGTTGGAGGCGGTTGGAACGGAGTGAATTTTTCATGCCTGTAGTAGGATCTTTGACACTCTCCAGCGCAGTTACATTATTACAGGACATTTATCGCTGATATTCGAATTGTAACTTTGACGGAGGTAAAAGCATTGCTGGCGACCGTCATTAAGACTGATTAGCAAGTGTAGCAGTGCCGAGAATTAATCCAGATACACCTGCAAATGTTTCTTTGCTGATCAGTGACGCAGTCAGTCGCATAATTTGCTTCACACTGCGCTCGTCGCTAGGAACACGTGGACAGCGGATGCTGATGTGAGTGAGGATTCCCGCGACGCAAAAGCATTAGGAAAGCAGAAGTCGAAGAAACTTTTAATATAACGTAGCAAAATCTTTTGCCTGTATGATTCGCTTCAGGGAACTCACACATCAGACGATAAAAGAAAAATACAATGTGATTAAATTACATTCACCCCAAGGGTGGTGAATGCCGAAGAGGGGCACTTCACAGCCTCGCTGAAGATGACTGGGGTTACGCTACGGTCTCTGACAGTGTTTTAGCGTGTGCACTCACCGGTAGCAGTTGTTGTTGAACTTGTTGTAGCTGGAGAGGGCGAGCAGAGTGCCGAAGCCGGGACCCAGGGAGAAGAAGATCTGCGACGCCGCGTCTATCCACACCTGGAACAGGAGCACCAGGCTGGCTTGCTGATAACAGCGGCTACTGGCTATGGGTGTACATACTACCAGTTTCACACCTTTAGTTAACCCGCAAATGAGAAATCTTTGGAGAAGATATAACAAGTATGAGGGGTAGTCGTTAAGCTTTAATAACGACCCCGCATATTTTTTTTTTTTTTTAATTTTGTGGGTACATGTCTGCAGTCTTGGGACACATTAAAATTGCGTAACTTTATTGTTTCGCAATGGTAATTAAAGCCTTATGACTACCTCTAGTATGTTAATTAGATCCTTGGCATCAACCTTGTTGTGTCCCGTACGTTCTCTGTACGAAATTTTCGGCACCTCGTAGATGAAGCTCATCAGTTTTTAAAACTACAAATGAAAACAATAAGGAATGATGAAAGAAGTAGCACCACGGAAATTGACGTAACAGTAAAGCGAACGCCATAGTTTCGCTTACAAACACTTCTCTTCATCCAGTGATCCACAAAATATATTCACATGATACACAACTCGCGTTATTACCCCTATCCTCTACCACAACTTTATAAACGTATGTCGTGTAGCATTGATCACATGAATGTATGTGTAGCTGTCTGTAAATGATGTAGGCAGTAGGCACTAAAGTTTACAGTAAATGCTTCTGATATTCTAAAATTACAATAATGACACTGCTAACACGCAGTCACAGGTAGGAGTAATTCTGAAGCATGGAACTGAATTAGTTTTTATTCCACTACGTTCAGAGAGTCCAGTATTAGTCTCTGAATATACTGGCTTCGGTGGTTTAGTACCTGTTCAAGGAATCCTTTCAACAATGTGGTTACTGCTCCAGTACACTATGTGATCAAAAGCATCCGGACACCTGGCTGAAAATTACTTACAAGTTCGTGGCGCCCTCCATCGGTAATGCTGTAATTCAACATGGTATTGGCCCACCCTTAGCCTTGATGACAGCATGCACTTTCGGAGGCATACCTTCAATCAGGTGCTGGAAGGTTTCTTGGGGAATGGCAGCTCATTCTTCATGGAGTGCTGCACTGAGGAGAGTTGTCGATGTCGGTCGGTGAGGCCTGGCACGAAGTCGGCGTTCCAAAGTATCCCAAAGGTGTTCTATAGGATTCAGGTCAGGACTCTGTGCTGGCCAGTCCATTAAAGGGATGTTATTGTCGTGTAACCACTCCGCCACAGGCTGTGCATCATGAACAGGTGCTCGATCGTGTTGAAAGATGCAATCGCCATCCCCGAATTCCTCTTCAACAGGGGGAAGCAAGAAGGTGCTTAAAACATCATGAAGGCCTGTGCTGTGATAGTGCCAAGCAAAACAACAAGGGGTGCAAGCCCCCTCCATGAAAAACACGACCACACAGTAACACCACCGCCTCAGAATTTTAATGTAGGCACTACACACTCCATATCTACTCCCTACCATCAGATCCTCACATTGTGTACCGTGATTCGTCACTCCACGCAACGTTTTTCCTCTGTTCTATCGTCCAGTGTTTGCGCTCCTTACACCAACCGAGGCGTCGTTTGGCATTTACCGGCGTGATTTGTGGCTTATGAGCAGCCGCTCGACCATGAAATCCAAGTTTTCTCATTTCCCGCCTCACAGTCATAGTATTTGCAGTGGATTCTGATGCAGTCTGGAATTCCTGTGTTATGGTCTGGATAGATGTCTGCCTATTACACATTACGACCCTCTTCAACTGTCGGCGGTCTCTGTCAGTCAACAGACGAGGTCGGCCTGTAGACTCTTGCGCTGTACGTGGCCCTTCACGTTTCCACATCACTAACACATCGGAAACAGTGGACCTAGGGATGTTTAGGAGTGTGGAAATCTCGCGTACAGACGTATGACACAAGTGACACCCGGTCACCAGATCACGTTCGAAGTCCGTGTGTTCCGCGGAGTGCCCCATTCTGCTCTGTCACGATGTCTAATGACTACTGAGGTCGCTGATGTGATGCACCTGGCAGCGCAGTGAACCTAATATGAAAAATGTATGTTTTTGATGGTGTCCTTATATTTTTGATCACATAGTGTACGTTGTTGTGCTTGATGCCATGGATTCAAAAATTCTATCCCTATAATGCTTTCGTATCTGGCTTCTAGAGAACTGTATGTAAAAGTGATAGTTTCAGTAAGTTTAAATATTCTATACCAAGACAACATAATTCTATTATTTGAAGATATTAAGAGATTCAAGACAATTAGAGAGTTACCATGACAACTGATATAACATGAAAGAGTTCATTTTGACTATCACGAATGACAGCATTAGTTTTAAATGTTGTACAACTTCTTATTCAAGATTCTTCTAACAATCAACAGTACCTGTTTGAAGTTAATTTCTTCATTTTATTAATTACGAGGCAGTTAGGAATTTAAAATCAGGACAGAAAAATTGTTGTTTCATAACTCCATGTGGTGACTAAAATGATCATTGTTCCTACATGGTCGTGTAAGAAAAAGATACGTATGGATATGTACAGTCCAGTCAAAAGCCTGAATAATCATCTTTTGCAGCGAGAACGTGCAGAAAGAGAGTCAGTAAGGTTCTGGAAGGTACCGACTGGGATGTGGAGCCATACCGACTCCAGTGCCGTGGAAAGCTGCGTAGGGTCTCTCGGTTGAGGATCCATGGCACGAACAGCCCGATCAAGGTGGTCCCACAAATTCTCGATTTGGTATAAATCTGGTGAGTTCGGTGGTCAGAGGAGTACGGTAAACTCATCGTGGTGCTTTTCGAGCCACGCATGTACAAATGAATATGTGGGACACGTGCCATAGTCCTGCTGGTAGATGCCAAGGAAAAACCAAACTACATGTAGGGTTGGACATGGTCCCCATGGGTAGATGCATACTTGTGTTGATCCATTGTGCCTTCTAGAATGCGGGATCTCCCACAGAATGCCTAGAAAATGATTCCTGAATCATAATCCTTGGTCCTCCGGCTTGAACCCTTACGACGAGTGCTGCAGAGCCATACGCTTCAACGGCCATCTATCCGATAGAGCATAAAATGTGATTCATCTGAAAAGGCCACCTGTCGTCATTCAATGGACTTCCAGTTGTGGTAATGGCGTGGAAATTCCAGCCTTCGCAGCTGATGAAGAGCAGTGAGCATGGGTGCAGAGGCCCACACACAGCAATGTTCGCTGATTAGTTGTTGAGGAGACTCTGTTGGTAGCCCATCGGTTCATCAGGATTTTCAGTTGCTCAACAGTTGCTGATCTATTAGCACGTACATATCTTTGCATCCATCGTTCACCCCTCCATCCATGACCCGTGATTGAAAAAGGATGCCTCGTCGACGGTTTTGAATGGCGCTATTTTGCCATGTACGGTAAACCAAAGGGCAGGCGAACAGTTTACAAACTTAGCCGTTTCACGGATGATTCCACCCATGGCCCCAAAACTAATGGTCATGCCCTTTCGGACATCACATAAATTTCTCCATTGCCTCATTACAAAGACTGCGCTGTTTACCGCGTTCCCACCACAGGCTTCATATATCCTCCACTGTTAGTGCTGCCACCTGCCGTCTGTGAGTGGTTATTGCACGTTGACGTCCAATATGGGAGGTGGTCACATTAACGTGAGTGGATCGTCCATATTTATAGGGAGTCCTACAGTTCATCCCTCAGCCTCCATAATAACCTGTTTCATAGGCTATGTCTTCTTCAACGATTAAATCTCTATTGGTCATACTCCTTTCTATCCCCTGAATCCATTTAAGTCACGGTCTTCCCTTGCATCGTCTGTTTTTCAGTCACTATTCAATACGTTTTTAGGTATTCTTTCTTGTTCGATTTTCATTAAATGTCCTAACCAAAAAAGTTATCTGCGTTCCATTTGGTCCATTATGGTACCTTTATTGTGTGTCACATCCCGTGATGCTCATTTATTATATTTTCCAAACTGAAGATCCTTGGCACTTTTCTTAGGAAGTCTTCGGATAAACAAAAAGCAAAATAACCGAGCCTAACTACATACGTACTGATTACAGTTGTTTGACAAGCTGTTCATAACGGTCCCACGACAACAACAAAAGTTAAAGCTTTCTGGGTGGTTTTTGTTTTATGGGCCTTAGGTTGTGGTACAAGGCATATTTTTCTATCCCAGTTTTCGTCTCTCATTGCTGTAGATATCATCAGAGTCTCTACATCTACATGGTTACTATGCAGTTCACACTTAAGTGCCTGGCAGAGAGTTCATCAAACCATTTTCATACTACTTCTCTACCCTATAACTCTCGAATGGTGCGTCGGAAAAAGGAACACCTAAATCTTTCCGTTCGAGCTCTGATTTCTCTTATTTTATTATGATGATCATTTCTCCCTACGTGGGTAGGTGTCAAGAAAATATTTCGCATTGGGAAGAGAAAGATGGTGATTGAAATTTCGTAAATAGATCTGGCCGCTAAGAAAACCGCCTTCGTTTCAGTGGCTGCCACCCAACTCGCGTATGATATCAGTGACACTCTCACCCCTATTGCGCGATAAGACGAAACGAGCTGCCATTCTTTGCACTTTGTCGACGGCCCCCGTGAATCCCACCTGGTAAAGATCCCACCCCGAGCAGCAATATTCCAGCAGAAAGGACGTACAAGTGTAATGTAGGCTGTCTCTTTAGTAGGTTTGTCGCATCTTCTAAGTGTTCTGCCAACAAAGCGCAGTCTTTGTTTCACCTGAATGAGATTTTCACTCTGCAGCGGAGTGTGCGCTGATATGAAACTTCCTGGCAGATTAAAACTGTGTGCCGGACCGAGACTCGAACTCGGGACCTTTGTCTTTCGCGGGCAAGTGCTCTACCAACTGAGCTACCCAAGCACGACTCACGCCCCGTCCTCACATTCTGGAAACATCCCCTAGGCTGTGGCTAAGCCATGTCTCCGCAATATCCTTTCTTTCAGGAGTGCTAGTTCTGCAAGGTTCGCAGGAGAGCTTCTGTAAAGTTTGGAAGGTAGGAGACGAGGTACTGGCAGAAGTAAAGCTGTGAGGACGGGACTTGAGTCGTGCTTGGGTAGCTCAGTTGGTAGAGCACTTGCCCGCGAAAGGCAAAGGTCCCGAGTTCGATTCTCGGTCCGGCACACAGTTTTAATCTACCAGGAGGTTTGTTTCACCTTCACCACAATATTATCTATGTAGACTTTCCAGTTTAAGTTGCTCGTAATTGTAATTCCTAGGTACTTAGTGGAATTGACAGCCCTGAGATTTGTGCGATTTATCGTATACCCAAAATTTATCGGATTTAGTTTAGTACCCATGTAGATGACCTCTCACTTTTCTTTGTTTAGTGCCAATTGCCTCTTTTCACACCATACAGAAATTCTTTCTAGATCATTTTGTAATTAGAATTGATCGTCTGATGATTTTACTAGACGGTAAATTATAGCGTCATCTGCAAACAAACTAGAGGGGCTGCTCAGATTATCACCTAGATCATTTATGTAAATCAGGAAAAGCAGAGAGCCTATGAAACTACCTTGCGGAACGCCAGATATCACTTCTGTTCTACTCGATGATTTACCGACTATAACTACGAACTATGACCTCTCTGAGAGGAAATTACGAATCCAGTCACACAACTGAGACGATACTCCATATGCACCCAATCTGATTAATAGTCGCTTGTGAGGAACGGTTTAAAACCCATCTGGAAATCTAGGAATATGGAATCGATCTGAGATCCCTTGTCGATAGCACTCATTACTTCATGGGAATAAAGAGCTAGCTGTACTGCACAAGAACGATATTTTCTGAATCCGTGTTGGTTATGTATCAATAAGTCATTTTCTTCAAGGTGATTCATAATGTTCCAGTACAGTATTGCGGTACAGCATTTCTGAGCTTGTTTAAGAGTGAAACTACTATGTGAAACTTTATAAATTCTGATGATGTCTTCAGCATTGGGATAACGAACGTTAGACACAGAAATATCCATTTGACCACGGCTTGAAGCCTGTAATATAAAAAATAAAGAAATACAAGAACGCAAATACGGACCTTGGAAACCTGCTGTCGATGCTTTGTGGACTCGCATACAGTCCGTGTGGAGAGGATAATCGAAGAACACTTCCGGGTGTTCTCTGATTCCACTCTACGACGTCGAGGTCTCACTTCATACAAAATTCTCGTTCACAGACTGCATACAGTTACCCAACCCAAATAATTTTGTAAACTTACGGTAGAATGGCTGATATTAACTCAGTGAAGAGGGCGTGGAACGGTTACACAGCAATGCAACGTGGTCAGAGAGTGAGAACGGACACAGATATGCTCAGTCCCGATAGTTATAATGTATAATCAGCAGCACCATTTTCTTACTCAAAGTGATCGTGGGTGCTATCAGTTGTGTTAGCTGCTGTTTCACATAAAATCGTGGGGAATTAACGGACTTTGACCTCGGAATGGTAGGTTGGAGCTGGAGGAATGGGACATTCCATTTCGGAAATCGCTAGGGAATTCGATAATCCGAGATCCCAATTGTCAAGAGAGTGCTGCGAATACCGAATTTCAGGCATTACCTCTCACCACGGACGAGACAGTGGCACAAGGCCTTCACTTAATGACCAGAAGCAGCGGCGTTTGCATAGATTTGTAAGTGCTAACTGAAAATCGAGAATGCATGAGATTACAGCAGAAATCAATGTGGAACGTACGACGAACGTATCCGTTACGACAGGGTGGCGAAATTTGGCCTTGATGGGCTATGACAGCAGACGACCGACGCGAGTGGCTTTGCTAACAGCACGACATCGCCTGCAGCGCCTCTCTCGCGCTCGTGATCATATCGGTTGGACCCTAGACAACTGGGAAACCGTGGCTTCGTCCGATGAGACACAATTTTAGTTGATAAATGCTGATGGTAGGGCTTGAGTGTGGCGCACACCCACGAAGCCAGGGACCCAAATTGTTAACAAGGCACTGTGCGGGCTGCTGGTGGCTCCATAATGGTGTGGGCCGTGTTTACATGGAATGGTTCTCTGGTCCAGCTGAACCGATCATTGACGGAAATGGTTGTGTTCGGCTACTTGGAGATGGAAATTTTATGGATGCTATGCACATTGTCACCAGGCCACAATTGTTGGCGACTGGTTTGGAGAACTTTCTGGACAATTTGAGCGAATGGCTTGGCCACCCAGGTCGCCCTACTTAAATACAATCTAACATTAGTGGGACATAATCGAGAGGCCAGTTCGTGCAGAAAATCTCGCAGTGACAACACTTTCGCAATTATGGGCGGCGGTAGAGGCAGCATTACTCAATATTGCTGCATGGGCCTTCCAACGACTTGTTGAGTTCACGCCACGTCGGGACCTGCACTACGCAGGGAAAACGAGGTCCAACACGATATTTCAAGGTATCCCATGACTTTTGGCACCTAAAGTACTTACTTGCGAATGTTATATGTTGTATTTGAGGCCACTACGTCGTAAGATTTAGAAAATACATATTTCTATTCGAGTCATAATTCTTGAATTCCGTACGATCTGTGTGAAACGGAATGAAGAAAGGTCTCTGGGGGGGTTGTTATGTCGAGTGTGATTATTGGGTAACGAATGTACGAGGGTCAGTCAAAAAGTAATGCCTCCTATTTTTTTTTCTACGTTTAATTGTCAGGAAATTTAAATGCAATTACATAGGTTGAAAACCACAACATTGAGGATCATTTTGTCATTTTTCAATGTAATCTCCGCCCATCTCTACAGTTTTGGTCCATCTTTGAACAAGGGCATGTATCCCAGCACGGTAAAAATCACAGCTCTGCTTCCTAAGCCATTGACGCACGGATGTTTTGACGGCCTCCTCATCTTCAAAATGAATCCCACGATGAGCTTCTTTTAGTGGCCCGAACAGATGGAAGTCTGATGGTGCCAGGTCAGGGCTGTATGGGGGATGAGGCAAAACTTCCCATCCAATTTTGACAATCTCGTCAGAGGTGTGACGACTGGTGTGTGGTCTTGCATTGTCATGCAAAAGAACAACATCTGCCATTGATTTTGTTGGGCGAACTCGCTGAAGACGTGCTTTAAGTTTGTTGAGGGTTGTGACGTATTGAACAGAATTTATTGTGCATCCCTGCTCCAAAAAATCAACCAGAATCACACCCTCTGTATCCCAGAAAACTGTTGCCATAACTTTCCCTGCCGATCGCACAGTTTTGAATTTTTTCTTCCTCGGCGAGCTTGTGTGACTCCACTCCATTGACTGCCTCTTTGATTCGGGTTCAAAAAAATGCACCCATGTTTCGTCCCCGGTCACAATTTTTTTCAGAAACTCATCTCCCTCCAAACGGAAGCGCTGCAAGTGTTGGGAGGCTATTGTTTTCCTTGCCTCTTTATTCTGATCGGTTAACATTCTTGGAACCCACCGTGCACAAACTTTTGAGTACCTCAATTGTTTAATAATCGTGATCACACTGCCTTTACTAAGAGAAATAATGCGACACACTTCATCTGCAGTCACCCGACGGTCACCACGAATGATGTCATCAACTTGCTGAATGTTGTGTGGAGTCACTGCACTCACCGGCCTGCCGCTCCGCTTTTCGTCAGTCAACGGTGTTTGCCCTTCAGCTTCCTTACAACGACGAACCCATCGTCTAACAGTGCTGACATCCACTGTCACAACACCATACACCTTCTTCAGTCTTTCATGAATGCGTATGGGCGTTTCACCTTCTGCATTCAAGAATTCAATCACACAACGCTGTCTCAAACGAACATCGATGTCGGCCATCTTACAAACTTCTGCTGTGCTGCCACCTGTTGACACAGAAAGTTACTACTGCAGTGGATTGCAGAAGAAGGTTTGAGGAATGGCGCCAAATTCAAATTTTTCACTTAACTTAATTTCTTTAAGTAGAAAAAAAATGGGAGGCATTACTTTTTGACCGACCCTCGTAATTGTCTTTGAACCCATACAAAGGCCAGTCTGGAATAGCGTACCTGGCTGATGAATAATGCACTGCACTTTCTGCCTGAGTTACAAGCAAATGATGTTTAAAGGGTGATCAGTGCAGCCAAAACTGTGACTGTGACTTAAGTGAGTAGCAGCTATAGATCCAGGAATCAAGTGAACTGATGTATGCTGCAGGTGAGTACAGTCGCTCCTCGGCCTTCAAATATTTCTTCCGCGCTTACTTGCAGAGCGGTTGGATTCATGAGCATTATTACGAGTAGGAACAGAGTGCACGTAAGAATAAATATTGTGCAAAACTGACAACTGATACAAGTACCAAAAACATTATTTCCGAAGTGCTAAAAAAATTATGAGGTGGTAAAATTCAAGCAAATTCTTTATTTTGCTAATTGTTGAGAGTAATGGATGCAGAAATAGTTCTGAGGTATCATCATCAAACCGATTTTTTATAATTTCCAAAGTTATAAAAGATCTATACCTATGGTGAGTTGTCCAATGTGAACCACGTGAAATCTTTAAATAATCTGTTATGCACTCGATATTACAGACTTCCTTGTTTTGTTTCAAATTCAACCACAGCGCTAACGCTCTTTTTCTTTATTTCTTTCAATGGTACCACAGAAGGCAAGCACGATAATTCTTCTGCTCTCATGTGGACACTGATTCTTCAATACAGCATGAACTACTGTTCCCGAAGTGTCTATATAATTTCTTGAGTCAATATCAGAAATGAAAAATATTTGCCCTGTTCTATTTAAACCTTGCATGGTCTATGAGGCCTATCAGTAGCATTGACCGTTTCTGACTGTATTGTAGTCAAAATCAGTAACGGAAATCGGTATTAATCTCGTCTGTTGCCGTCTGATTTGCTGCTTCGTTGTCCTTCGATTTTTGAGTGGGTGGAACTACCCAGTAACTCCATATTTGCTGATGAAAGAGAAAGCTTGGACATCAGATTCAGAAATCAAGTAAATCTGAGCGCAAAACATTCAAAGATCAGCAGACTGCATTACAAAGCCTCATGTTTCATACACAAGCCAGCAGCAGTTAAATTCAGTATGTATTAATTAACGGAATATGATATGATTTTTTAGCGAAAACAACATTTTTTAAATTTTTGGTTACTGATCGAATGAAAATAAGTTAAGACTTTATACAAATCTGCGAAATGTAAAAAAAAAAAAAACTAATTACTGTTCAGTCTCTATCAATAAAAAGATATTTTGTTTTCCCTTAGATGCTTCCTATTTTTTTGCACCAAAATTTGACTTATTGTGAATAGGGTTACCTTCATGTGATATGTAATTAAAAATAAAAATATGTTATTTCCATTTAATAATTATGATTCGGTACTCGTTAATTAACGTTTCTATCTGTTGTTAAATACGGAATTTAAATAACAGTTATAAATATGCTGCTGTTAGCATGATTTCAATCAGAAACTTTACGATTCGAGGACACTTACACTACGCACTGAGCAACGGAGAATTATATTGACAAGCCAGGAATGTTCTGAGGTTAAAGGTGCTCGGAAATCTTATAATCTTTAAAGGGGATTTTTTTTATTTTTTTGGTATTGGTTCATACTGTTTTAAGAAATTGATGTTCAGGCGCCGTCATTAAACTAGTAAGCTTCTTCAATTTACTATTTACCGTAATACGACATTTCGTATGCGGCTTGGTTACTTGCATTACTCTGTTGACTGGCACGAATCGCATGTAAGGCGTCCGTGCCTTCTTCGTATTTCGGTTTTTGTTGTTTCAAACATAAATATAGTTTCAGTTAATCCTACTTGTCACGCATTTAACTTAATTTATATTCATTATAAATGAAAACGCACACAATACTGGTGTAATATTCTACAATATATATTATTTTTTTCACAAACCGGGCCGGCCGCTGTAGCCGAGCGGTTCTAGGCGCTTCAATCTGGAACCGCGTGACCGCTACGGTCGCAGGTTCGAATCCTGCCTCGGGCGTGGATGTGTGCAATGTACTTAGGTTAGTTAGGTTAAAGTAGTTCTAAGTTCTAGGGGACTAATGACCTCAGATGTTAAGTCCCATAATGCTCAGAGCCATTTGAACCATTTCTGTGTACCTGATGATGGCGCAATAACCGAAAATCGGTTTGTGAAATAAGTAATAAATATTGTAGAATATTACACCAGTCTTGTATATGTTTTCGTTCAAAAGATATGAAATATTGTATCAAGAACCGAAGGAACATTCAATCAATGCTAGTTGATATTTCCTTGTGTTTATGCAAAACCCAAACATTTACAAGAGAGGGTGTGATGAAATGATTTGCGCCATTCCTCAGAGGTGTTCTAGTGAAGAGCTTCGCAGCAAGGAATACTATATGTTGGACGACGGGACGGTATGCGCAGCGGCAGGCCGAGCGCAGTGCAGCAGCAGTGGCAGTGGCGCTGACCTTGGCGTTGCTGAGCTTGTGCCACTCCGGGGTGAGGTAGTAGCGGATGCCCTCGGCGGCCCCCGGCAGCGTCACGCCGCGGCACAGCAGGATCACCAGCACGCCGTACGGCGCCAGCGCCGTCACCCACACCGCCTGCACAACACGACAAACGCCAGCCCTCCCAGCACACAGCGCTCACCAACATCACATCACACACTACATAACCAGGATACATAAATTGAACATTCATTAATCGCGACGCGTTTCGGAGGCTATCGCTATCTTTAGTGGGCAGTTTTCACTCTGATTTCCTAAAAACCAAAATTCACACCTGAAGCTGAAGGTAACATTTTGAAACACGCTTTGAGTTGTTAATATCAACGTCAGTACAGGTTAAGTAGCTTCTGGATGCATAAAGAGGCTACAATTCAGTTGAGAAACCATCTTATATTTCCTTGTATGCAGGGTGATTCAGCTGCCCCGACCGATAGGATTATGCAATCTGCAACGCTTTCAAAACCAACACCCGAGTTTTTCATATTTCCGATGGGCAAACTGCTAGTTCTCCATTAAAATAAACAGATCTTTGTCCGCCTCCGTAGTGCAGCGGTTGCGTTACCGCATACCACGCAAGGTTCGATTCCTGGCAGGGGCCAAGTGTTGTGTGTCTTCCATCATCGTTGACACGCAAGTCGCCGAAGTGGCGTCAACTAAAAAAGACTTGTAATACGGCGGCCGAACCCCAGAGGGGATAGCCGAGCCAATAAATGCCATACGATAATTTCTTTTTTTTTTCAACAGATCTTTTTGTGGGAAATAATGGAGTTAAGGTTTTCGCTGTGATACGTTTTTGCTGGAGGCTACAGTTTTCAATTTATTTAAGAATAACGCGTTTGAAGGTCACTTTTGTTCGTTTTTCTTGAATAATTGGAGAACTAGCGCCTCTCCCGAAAATATATCCCACTGCAAAATTTTGCTACAGTAAATTTTTCTACAAAAAGGTCCTCTTCATTTTTTCGGTGGGACTAATAGTTTGCACGTGGCAAGCGAAAGAATATGAAAGTCATGAACGTGGTATTTTAGGGTGTTTCGGGTTGCATAAAACTCATGGGTAAGAAGAGCTGATTCAACCTGAATAGGGAGAATGTGCAGCAGATACTTTGCCCAACAAAAAATGTAAGTACCTCAGACATGTAGATTCCCCAAAAAATCCGTATAACAAACAAACAACCAAGCTTCAAAATCAAAATAACGACACTATTTCCAGATACAATATGTCATTTTACCTAATCGTCATCAAATCTGAAGACTTGAAATTTCTGTACCACACTTTCGCTGTTAATGAGTAGTGTGCAAGTGGATAAGGGAAGAGCTGATTTCTGCTGCTCAGTAAAACTGTGTTCACATTCCAGGTAACATGTAAAAAGTATCCCAGAGTTTGTTGCGATGACTGAACATTTTCTGAGTCATTGCTGAAGCATTCATTGCTCGCAGAAGTCCAGATAGATGATGATAAGCTACTCGGAGTGGTCGCGCGGTTTTAGGCGCCATGTCACGGATCGCACGGCCCTTCCCACCGGAGGTTCGAGTCCTTTCCTCGAGCATGGATGTGTGTGTTGAAAGTTAGTTTCAGTTAGTTTCAGTAGTGTGTAAGCATAGGGACCGATGACCTCGGCAGTTTGGTACCTTAGGAATTCACACACATTTGAACATTTAGATGATGATACAAGATAAGGTCCACGAAGCAACACCTACATCCTCTTAGTGTCACGCTCCTATATCTAAGCAGTCAGCAGTTTACTGTGTAACTATAACTATAACTGTAACTCAAGATAAGCAAGAAGTCTCGCATAGTAAACCCTGCTATTAACAGGAAAATCGTTGCATTAGCCAAGTGTAGATTGTCTGGAGTCCGCCGGCCGGGGCAGAAGTAATTCACTGTTTTATGCAGCTGTTCAAAAATTATTTCCCACATAGGCGTTGTCGACGGATGGACCATAACGTGCGTTAGTGAGTCATCGGAGTGAGGAGATGTATGCGTGCCACAGAAGGATACCTGTTTGGCGATCTGTGTGTAGGGCAACAACATAATTCAGGTTCGAAACTGAGATTTTTCTTTATCAAGCATTAATTGTTAAGACTCACTTCGCCACAGTAAATTCTTGAGGAAACCTACAGGTCATTAAATCTTTTACACTACAACAACACTATGCCGTAAATCATGCAAATTAGTAAACAAATGAAAATTATTCTGCTACCGATAGCACATGAATCGGTACGAACTTATACAAGTGTTCATAAGATTTCTGCTGTGCACCGATCTCGCCAGTCGGTGATAGGATGTCATCCACATCTGGTCTCTGTACTAGTCATTCTAACTATGTTCTCGAAGTTTAATCACTTTTTGTGATAAATTGTGTCAACTAGTTCATTGAAAACTGTTTTACGGTTCTTGTTAATAAATACACTGTAATGGCATTGCAGGACTTATTTCAAATAGATTACTTACCCGATCTCCAGGTCATCTGCTTGTATCTCTGAAGGAATCCAACATTCTTCCAGAACTGCTTTAAGGAACAACATCAATGACAGATCTACGGAGAACATGTAAGAGGAATTCATACACACAGATTCATTCAGGTAATCCAGGAAAGGGTTAACTTATGCATTCTCAAGCGGGGAGGTATCACAGGTTGTTCTGTACACCTTGTCTACCGTTTCGTATGAACGAGCGGCTGAACTGAGAAACCTTTATACTGGGTGATTCTTATTAACATTTGAAAACCCTCCAAGCGGTGTAGATGACGCTGAAATAAGTAATTTGATATAAGACACAAGTGGCCGAAAATGTCGGGGAATACCCCAAAAGTGGATGACAAGCGTTAAACATGTGACGGAACCAGATGACGTAACTCACGCACGTACAGCGATTGTGATTGTCGACCCTACCCGCGCCGGTAGGGGGCAGTGCTGCACATGGCTCCGCTTGCTTCTTTGTTTTCGTTCATGTATCATCCAGTGGCACACAGTAGTGCACACAAACAGCAACAAACCAGATGTCATTTCATACGTTAAGTCTTATCTGATAATTGACCTTGATTTCAGAATGCAGCATGGCTGACAATTGGGTTGGAAATGGAAATGAAGTCCCATGCTTCTTTACAGAGCGTAGGGGAACGATGCGGGAGACCCGCACCGCCTTACTAGGCAAGGTCCTAATGGAGGTGGTTTGCCGTTGCCTTCCTCCGACCGTAATGGGGGATGAGTGATGATGATGAAGACGACACAACAACACCCAGTCATCTCGAGGCAGGAAAAATCCCTGACCCCGCCGGGAATCGAACCCGGGACCCCATGCTCGGGAAGCAAGAATGCTACCGCGAGACCACGAGGATCATTGGGTTACCTTCCCTCAAAACACTTTTAGCCTTGAGTGTAGACTTACGTGCAGGGTTTCTGTTTCACGCATTCGACAATCCTCAGTAACAAACCATGCGTGAGAAAGTAAAACGCACAGTGGGAAACTTTCTGTGACGTAGATGCATGTCCGGAAGCTATTTATACGCAAACCGATTCAACGTATTACCACAATCGCGAGCACTACCGTATCACATGGGATAATGCAAGGACGATACCAGTGTAGCCCACCGGAGCGATAAGTACCACTTTACCTTACTTCGACAAGCCCAACTGCTGCACGTGCTACGAGATACGTCACGAGGTAACATCACATGTTCAACATTTGTCATGAACTTTCGGGCTATTTCCCGACATTTTTGGCTCCGTGTGTCTTATATTAAATTACTTGTCTCAGCGTCATCTACATAACTTCGGAAGTTTTTAAACGTTAATGAGAATCACCCTGCAAAGGTTGGGAGCACATGGATATCTTGCAAACACGCAACTACAATCCCCTGATACCATTTGTTGTACAGCATTTATGTGTCTGCTATTTCGTTTCATGTAAGTTCTTACCCATACTGAGAAGTCATAGAGCAACGATTATTTATCGACCACCAATCATCCATTTATTTCGAAAAGCATTACAGTCACTGTCAGTAAAGTATATAACGAAAAATAGGTACTTTATTAATCGACGGGAGGCTGCAACGTATACGATGTCGATTTTATAGGTGTCCCCAAAATAAAAAGGCTTTGACAAGCTGCTTTGCATGCAATCACAATCCGCTGCAAGGTGTGTGCAGTATACGTGATTGTTGCGTGTGAGGAGTCCTGGTGTGCATCAAGTTCGCAAGTACCCAAGTGGAGGTCGACGACGGCGAGTATGTCGGGTGTGAAGGGCAGGACGGCAGGAGAGAGACGGCTGGAGGTGCAGCAGGTATTAAATGCCGGCTGCCGAGAGCGGCAATCCAGGGACGGGCCGGGCTCGTATATTTTAAGTAAACGCCGGGGAGCGGCTATCGAGCGGCCACCTTTTGAAGGCGGCGCCGCGCCGCGCGTTATGAGCCGTCGCCAGCGCACCGCCCAGTCTCCTGCCGACGCCTGCTGCCGACACTACACGATACGACACGACGCCGCCGACAGGGGCTGCAAACCACGGAAGCCCAGCAAGTGAACTCCCCCAGCCACAGCATGAGGCCGTTACATACGTCCAAACGGAACGAAGGGCTCGACTCAGTCGAATGAAACTTTGTTCACACACGACGTATACAGGGTGACAATTATTGAACTGTGCATTTTCAACTTCTCGCGGCGTAATAAATAGTCCATTAAATTTCGGGCATGCAGCCGTGCAAATAAAATTTCCTCCACTGATATTTCGGCCGCGTATTATCCGACCCTTCTCAGAGTGAGTCATAAGACTGATGACAAGATTTTTTTCTCCTTTTATTGTTAATTTCACAACTGATACAGGTGGGCCAGCAGCGGCTTATTATGTCGCTCTTCGGCCACAGATAAAACTAAAGATACAAATGAAGTCAATCGTAGAACAGACAGGGTGTATATACAGACGTAGACATACAAAATTAAAACACACGGAGCCGTTCACGGGCGCAGAGTCCAAGATAAGAATGTTCAGGCACGTGGACACGCACAGAGATGATAGATGGCACACGCGAACGTTGGAGCACAAACGAATAAACACTGGAACACTTGAGCACGAACACGACGCCACACACAAACACTAGGCGATGATCTCAGGCGCGTGAATGTCCACGTAACATAGGCGAGTTCGGGGACCTGCCAAGAGGGGAAGAAGGCGGTGGGGGAGGGAGAGGGGAGAGCAAAGATGCCAATGGCAGAGGAGATGGTAGGAGGAATGGAGGTATAGGGGTAGGGGAAGCCCAGGGGAGGAGTGGGGAGAAAGGGAGGAGGGAAGGGGGAGAGAAGGGAGAGAAGGTGCCCCTAGTAACAAACACAGGAAGAGGGAGGGATGATCAAAGTTGGTAGGAGGGGTAGATGGAGGGGAGGAGGGCATCATCAGGGAGGGGGAGCTGGCGGAAGCAACCTTGGGAGAGGATATGGAGAGTGGAGAGATGGAGAGCAGGTGGGACATGGAAATACAGGCGCGGCAGCGGATGGGGGTGGCAGAGGATGGGAGAAACCAGCGGATGAGGAGGATCGAGTTTACGAGAGGTGTAGAGGATTCGTATCCGTTCGAGGAAAAGGAGGAGGTGGGGGAATAAGGTCGTACAGGATCCGCGTGGGGGAGGGGAGACGGATGCGACAGGCGAGGCGAAGAGCATGGCGTTCTAGGATCTGAAGGGATTTGTAAAAGGTAGGGGGAGCGGAGATGCAGGCAGGGTGGGCGTAGCAAAGGATAGGGCGAATGAGGGATTTATAGGTATGGAGCATGGTGGAGGGGTCCAGACCCCATGTACGGCCAGAAAGGAGCTTGATGAGACAAGAGTCGGGAGCGTGCCTTGGCTTGGATTGTTTGGAGGTGGGGGGTCCAGGAGAGGCGATGGTCGAGGGTGACGCCAAGGTACTTAAGTGTGGGGGTGAGGGCGATAGGACGGCCATAGATGGTGATATAGTTATCGAGGAGGTGGAAGGAAGGGGTGGTTTTGCTTACAATGATCGCCTGGGTTTTGGAAGGATTGACCTTAAGCAACCACTGGTTGCACCAAGTGGTGAACCGGTCAAGATGGGATTGGAGAAGGTGTTGAGAGCGCTGCAGGGTGGGGGCGAGGGCAAGGAAGGCGGTGTCATCGGCGTAAGATGACAAGATGCCAAGCGCGGCCTTATATGCTCCACCGCGGCGGTACTGCGCATGCGGGTCACAGATGCTGGTCGGCGGCAGAGATATACGCTTACACATGCGCCGCCTGTGGCGAAGGCGTACAGACATTCGATTCGCTTATCGATGTATGATCGGTGGCGGTGACACCATGACGACTTCTCTGCAGTTTAATTACTACAAGAGATGGATTCCATGCTTTGTCCAAATTAAAACCATTATATCTATTTATTAAATTATTTGCTAATTTAATCTCTACAGCTTCCTTGAAGACAGATTCCCAAAAAGAAGAGGTGGATGTTAAAATCTTCACATCACTGTAATTCGTGGAATGTCCTGTATCAATATAATGTTCGGCCACAGCTGACTTGTCTGGCTGTAATAAGCGTGTGTATCTTCGATGCTCCACCCACCTCTCACGAACGGTGCGTGTTGTTTGACCTATGTACGACTTCTCACAATTTCCGCAAGGAATCTGATACACACCCGCTTTACGTAGCTGTAAATCGTCCTTCACAGAGCCGAATAAAGCTGCAATCTTCGTGGGGGACCCGAAGATCATCTTAACACAGTGTTTCTCAGAATACGGCATATCTTCGAGGAAAGAGCACCCACATAAGGCAAAAGCGCACTAGATCTAAAGAAATTACTATCTTCTTCCCCATTACATACCTAAATTTTAGGTTTTGCATCGAATTCTCTACGAATTTGTTGCGGGGAAAATCCATTCGATTTAAAAATGCTCTTGAGGTATGTGAGCTCTTCTTGCAAATTGTCTTTATCGGATATACAGTGCGCTCGATGCACTAAGGTCTCACTCTGAGGATGGCCGGACGATACGCTGCCGAAATATCAGTGGAGGAAATTTTATTTGCGCCGCTACACGCCCGAAATTTAATGGAATAATTATTGAACTGTATGAAATAAAATCATTCTAACTTCTGAACGGTTTGAATTACAACTTTCAAACAACACGATTGACAGCGGGGCATGATGGAAATTAGTAACCGCTTGCATGGTATTGTCAAACAACGAAGCCCACTTTTATTTGAATTAGTTAGTCAGCAAGCAAAACTGGCGCATTTGGGGACTGACAACCCGCATTTCGCGATCGAGAAGTCTCTTCACCCTCAATTGGTGAGTGCGTGGCGTGTAGTGTCCAAATTCTTCAAATGGCTCTGAGCACTATGGGACTTAACATCTGAGGTCATCAGTCCCCTAGAACTTAGAACTACTAAAACCTAACTAACCTAAGGACATCACACACATCCATGCCCGACGCAGGACTCGAATCTGCGACCGTAGCAGTCCCGCGGTTCCGGACTGAAGCGCCTAGAACCGCTAGACCACCACGGCCGGCTTGCAATGTCCAGTCACGGAGTAATCGGTGCGAGATTGTCTTTGAAGGCACGGAAATTACCGAACGGTACATGGATCATTTGGAAAATGATTACATTCCCATTATCCAAAGCGACCCTGATTTCTATAAGATGTGGTTCATGCAAGACGAAGTTCGACCTCATCGAAACAGCCGGCCGCGGTGGTCTAGCGGTTCTGGCGCTGCAGTCCGGAACCGCGGGACTGCTACGGTCGCAGGTTCGAATCCTGCTTCGGGCATGGGTGTGTGTGATGTCCTTAGGTTAGTTAGGTTTAAGTAGTTCTAAGTTCTAGGGGACTTATGACCTAAGATGTTGAGTCCCATAGTGCTCAGAGCCATTTGAACCATTTTTTCGAAACAGGAGAGTATTTGATGTCCTGGAGGGAACACTCTTTGGACAACACTCTGGCTCTGAGGTACCCAGATGCCAAATTCTCCGGATCTGAACACATGCGACTCCATTTTGTGGGGCTATATTACAGACAAGGTGTACAGCAATAAACCCAAAACGATTGCTGACGAAAGCAAAATTTCGCATAATGTGTCACTGCCAAATAACATAACTTGGAGCATGCCTAGAAGGAACAGTATAGTACTGAAGGTAATTGAAAGTAATATCCATTGAGACGAACAGAATTAGCACATGTATTCAAAGACAACTATTACACTGAACTCGCAGCGGTTTGTGATGGATCCCTGAACATTACAAAAGGCTAGACATAGATAGTTTGCTCGATGTGATGCCACGGAAGAGAGTGCTTTGTGCTTAGCCTTTCTTTGTTAACGTGGCATTATTTTACACAAGTGGTAACGTGATATCCAGTGGATCCTCATGATGTGTTAATGTTGCTACGTACATATAATATTAATAAAAAATGGTTCACATGGCTCTGAGCACTATGGGACTTAACATCTGAGGTCATCAGTACCCTAGAACGTAGAACTACTTAAACCTAACTAACCTAAGATCATCACACACATCCATTCCCGAGGTAGGATTCGAACCTGCGACCGTAGCGGCAGCGCTGTTCCGGACTGAAGGGCCTAGAACCACTCGGCCACAGTGGCCGATGAGATTGCGTGGAACCGGCTTTAAACTTCTCTCTGCAGCTTCTTCTCGAGCAGTGTGCGGGCAATTTGAACACTTAAGTCTTCTTGTGCGAGCTCTTATTTGTCTTATTTTATTATTATGATCATTTCTCCCTATGTAAGAGATCGCCAACAAAATTTTCATTCTGAGGACAAAGTTGTTGATTGAAATTTCATGAGAAGGTCGTGTCGCAGCGATAAACACCTTTACTTTAATGACTGCCATCCCGATTAGCGTATCACATTCGTGGCACATATTTCGTGCTTAAGTTTTGCACACCAGTGTAGTTGCAACATATTGAGCATGACAGATGAAGATATTACCCCACTGGTAACTATTCACTGGAAACAGTAACATCCATTAAACACCTACGATTAATCGTACGGACAGTCCGCCTCTGGTAGCTGAGTGGTCAGCGTGACGGAATGTCATACCTAACGGCCCACGTTCGATTCCCGGCTGGGTCGGAGATTTTCTGTGCTCAGCGACTGGGTGTTGTGTTGTCCTTATCATCATCATTTCATCCCCATCGACACGCAAGTCGCCAAAGTGGCTTCAACTCGAAAGACTTGCACCTGGCGAACGGTCTACTCAACGGGGGCCCTAGCCACACGGCATTTCCATTTCCATCGTACGGACTGACTTAAAGTGCAATAACCACATGAAACAAACTGTTCACTGAGAGGATCATAATGATATGTAATTTATCTGCGAAGTAAATGGCTTACAACACACGTTCAGGAGTGAGTCTTGCGTATTGTTCATCGATCTGTATTAACAGAAGATGTGGAGACCACCCAACTAAACGTGGCTTATTTCGTCTCGGAATCGATCAGTCGGCGGGACAGCATTACGCAGAAACTTAACAAATTCCAGTGGGAGACGCTACAAGGGAGGCGTTGTGAACTGTGGAGAGGTTTCCGCAGGCGTACTTTCCAAGACGAGCCAGAGAACGTATTAGTTCCTCCCACAGACGTCTCGCGAAACAACCAGGGCGACAAAACGAGAGAAATTAGTTTATTCTTATCAGGCATCATTCGCGATAAATAAGTAAAGTCTTGTGGGCGGGGGAAGCGGTGGATGGGAGAGAGATAGTGTTATCAGAAGTACCGTCCGCCACACACCATGAGGTACTCAGCAGAGCATAGTCGCAGCTGAGGAGGAGGGCTGTGTGTGATGCGGGACGCCAGTGCTGAGCTGGAGGTCAGACTACAGAGTACGGGGTGCTGGTGACGCGCCGTGGCCTAACGAAGCACGCAGGCCCGCGCGGCGCGTCAAGGCGTGTGCGGCGCAGCACTCCACTCCAGCAACAAAGGCGGCGCTGCGCCTGCGGCGGCCACCCGGCGCGCGGCGTCTTAAACCCGTCCTCACAGCGGCGTGCACCCCCCACAGAGACAAACATTTCTTTCTTGCAACTCACTCATTTCTAGGAAAGTCCCTCTAAAAGGAACCTACAAATGTGACCATTTTAGGTTGGACTACATCGCGACTGTTGTTGGTACCAGGTGAAACTACGGTACAAATTATTGTAACCGCTCACGATTTATTTTTATTCCCACTATAATCAACTGGATTTACGTTAATACATATGACATGTATGTCTTGTGTACATGGTGGTCCATTGATGGTGACCGGGCCAAATATCTCACGAAATAAGCATCAAACGAAAAAACTACAAAGAACGAAACTCATCTAGCTTGAAGGGAGAATCCATGTGGCGCCATGGTTGGCCCGCTAGATGGCGCTACCATAGGTCAAACGGATATCAACTGCGTTTTTTTCTTAAATAGGAACCCCCATTTTTATTACATATTCGTGTAGTACGTAAAGAAATATGAATGTTTTAGTTGGACCACTTTTTTCGCTTTGTGATAGATGGCGGTGTAATAGTCACAAACGTGTAAGTACGTGGTATCACGTAACATTCCGCCAGTGCGGACGGTTTTTGCTTCGTGATACATTACCCGTGTTATAATGGACCGTTTATCAATTGCGGAAAAGGTCGATATCGTATTGATTTATGGCTGTTGTGATCAAAATGCCCAACGGGCGTGTGCTATGTATGTTGATCGGTATCCTGGACGACATCATCCAAGTGTCCGGACCGTTCGCCGGATAGTTACGTTATTTAAGGAAACAGGAAGTGTTCAGCCACATGTGAAACGTCAATCACAACATGCAACAAATGATGATGCCCAAGAAGATGTTTTAGCTGCTGTCGCGGCTAATCTGCATATCAGTAGCAGACAAACTGCGCGAGAATCGGGAATCTCAAAAACGTCGGTGTTGAAATGCTACATCAACATCGATTGCACCAGTACCATATTTCTATGCACCAGGAATTGCATGGCGACGGCTTTGAACGTCGTGTACAGTTCTGCCACTGGGGACAAGAGAAATTACGGGACGATGACAGATTTTTTGCTCGCGTTCTATTTAGCGACGAAGCGTCATTCACCAACAGCGGTAACGTAAACCGGCATAATATGCACTGTTGGGCAACGGAAAATTCACTGGGCAACTGGAACATCAGCGACCTTGGCGGGTTAATGTATGGTGCGGCATTATGGGAGGAAGGATAATTGTCCCCATTTTATCGATGGCAATCTAAATGGTGCAATGTACGCTGATTTCCTACGTAATGTTCTACCGATGTTACTACAAGATGTTTCACTGCATGACAGAATGGCGATGTACTTCCAACATGATGGATGTCCGGCACATAGCTCCCGTGCGGTTGAAGCGGTATTGAATAGCATATTTCATGACAGGTGGATTGGTCGTCGAAGTACCATACCATGGCCCACACGTTCACCGGATATAAGGTCCCCGGATTTCTTTCTGTGGGGAAAGTTGAAGGATATTTGCTATCGTGATCCACCTAAAACACCTGATAACATGCGTCAGCGCAAAGTCAATGCATGTGCGAACATCACGGAAGGCGAACTACTCGCTGTTGAGAGGAATGTCGTTACACGTATTGCCAAATGCATTGAGGTTGACGGACATCATTTTGAGCATTTATTGCATTAATGTGGTATTTACAGGTAATAACGCTGTAACAGCATGCGTTCTCAGAAATGATAAGTTCACGAAGGTGCATGTATCACATTGGAACAACCGAAATAAAATGTTCAAACGTACCTACGTTCTGTATGTTAATTTAAAAACCTACCTGTTACAACTGTTCGTCTAAAATTTTTGACTATTACAGCGCCAGCTGTCACAAAACGAAATGAGTGGTCCAACTAAAACATTCATATTTCTTTATGTACTACACGAATATGTAATAAAAATGGGGGTTCCTATTTAAAAAAAGAAACGCAGTTGATATCCGTTTGACCTATGGCAGCGCCTTCTAGCGGGCCAACCATAGCGCCATTTGATTTCCCCCTTCAAGCTAGGCGAGTTTCGTTCTTTGTAGTTTTTTTCGTTTGACGCTTATTTCGTGAGATATTTGGCCTGGTCACGATAAATGGACCACCCTGTATAGTGTAACTTTCGGGGAATTGCCAACTCTCTAATAGCAGACGACTAAACGGGAGGTCTCCGATTACAAACACGATGAGAAACAAAAAATGTAGAAAGACGTTTAGTGGCCACCGGCTCTTTTTCCTAAGGTCGAGGCAACCGCCACGCATTTCACGTAATTACACTGCCGGAAAAAAAAAATTAGTACACCTGGAGAGACGACTTCGATTTTGAACCGATAACTGCATATGCCACCCGGGGGATAGTAGATGTACTGAAAATGGTTTTACGGACGTCCGCCATCAGATAGCTAGTGTGCATAGCTATCAGCGCGCCATCTGTGTCTACCTTTTAATAGGGAATGCTTACAGCCAAAAGGCTCGTTGCGGTGCACATGTGCAGCCATGCCACGGAGATCCGTTCGTGCTACCTACATCAGACTGAGCGAGTTTTAAAGGGCTCAGATTGTGGCCTTTCGAGTGGCGGGGTGTTCCTTTCGGGGAATTGCCATACAATTTGGACGTACTGCCTCAGTCGTGCAAAGGTGCTGGTATCGGTGGTGACGTCAACATTCTCACACCCCTAGACGAGCACATACACCCGCAAGGATTGCCGTATCGTAAAGGCAGCAGTAGCAGATTGTAGAGCTAATGGTTCTAACGGCTCTGAGCACTATGGAACTTAAAATCTGAGGTCATCAGTCCCCTAGAACTTAGAACTACTTAAACCTAACTAACCTCAGGACAGCACACACATCCATGCCCGAGGCAGGATTCGTATCTGCGACCGTAGCAGCAGCGAGGTTCCGGACTGTAGCACCTAGAACCGCTCGGCCACCCCGGCCGGCGGATTGTATAGCTACCACAGCACAGATAAGAGGTCTTGTGAGCCCAGGAGCGTCTTCCACAAACGCTACAGGATCGACGTGCACTGCTAAACTGGTGCCGTCAGAGGACCACTTGGAAGATGAAATGTCGCGCCGTGGTATTCAGTGATGAAATCAGATATTCCCTGCACGAAAGTGATAGTCGTCAGCACGTACGACGTAGACCTGGTGAGCGCTGGCTCACGGAGTAGACTCGTCCAAACTCACTGGCCCGACCCCAGGGCTTATCGTCAGTGTTGCGATAAGCTACAAGTCCCGTTCAGCTTTGTTGTTTCTGGAGGGGACACTACACTGCGCTTGACGTGCAGAATGTTGTTAGATCCGTTATTTTGCCGCTCTTGTAACAGGAAGGTGATGTATTGTTCCAACAAGATAACGCTCGGCCACACACCGCCTTTGAAGCGCAACGTGCTCTGCAAGACATGCACAGCAGGATCACTGGCCATGTCTCCACTCGAGCACTTGTGGCATATGGTGCGATGAGGAATGATTCGTGCGGCTCGTCAACCAACAACCCTTTCAGAACTACGTGAACAGGTCCAACAGGCGTGGCATAACGTATTCCAGGACAGTGTTCGCCGTCTGTACGGTTGACTGGATTACAGAGTTAGTGCATGCATTGCCGCCCGTGGATGCTACGGCACATACTAATATGGGTATTTCCGTGTGGGTCGATACATGGTACCTCAGAACCGCTTTAGCGGTTCATCTGCAAATGTAATCATTTCACGTACCTCGTATTTCCTGTTGCAGCAATAAATCTTGAGAGAATTGGAAACTTTTAATATGGTGCTCTAATTTCTTTCCGGCGATGTATTTGTTAAGTAAGAAAATTTACGGCGTCAGTCTCGTTTTTGTTGTTACAGACTTCTTGAACAATTTCCAGTGGAGCACAAAAACATGTACCATAGTTATTCAATTGGCTTCGCTTTTCTTGCCACTTCTGGTACATCTGCAGAAGTGTGATCTACGTTTACTTACTTCTTGAATTTATGATACCGGCAGTGTAGATGGTTACCAAAGCAGAAACATCAATGGAGGCCACTATATATCATAATGAAGAACTGACGCTTGTCGAAACCCTGAAGCTTCGTGGTGTACAGGATACATGGTGTTTTGTATTGTGCACACATACTCCTCCTGGTAAACATAAATTCTCAATTTTTTAATAAAAGGACAATCAACAAAACACCTTAACATATACGCATATTACATTGCAGCTTTCGCATTATTGCCACTATATCATCGTAATCTATTTGACATAGTGAAACAACGGATTTAAGTGTCTCAGATATTTAGGAGGCCATGATGGATTTCCAGTTCCGCCGGCCGGAGTGGCCGAGCGGTTCTAGGCGCTACAGTCTGGAACCGCGCGACCGCTACGGTCGCAGGTTCGAATCCTGCCTCGGGCATGGATGTGAGTGATGTCCTTAGGTCAGTTAGGTTTAAGTAGTTCTAAGTTCTAGGGGACTGATGACCTCAGAATTCAAGTCCCATAGTGCTCAGAGCCATTTGAACCATTTCCAGTTCCACTTGCTGGACGACCTACGCAATCCTTTGCAAAAGAGGCAGGGCACTTCCTCACACTTAGATGTCAACCCCTCCATCGTTCCATTGGCCTATGAAACTGGAGGGTGGCTTAGGATCCGACAACTAACGCCCAAAACCACTGAATTCTTGCTGTAAGGAGAAACGCCAATAGACGTTCTGTCAAATTTCAGCATAAACTTTTACTATAACAAAACAAAGTCTCGATTGTGAGGATGATCTTCCAGTTTTCCCTTGTTAGAACTATTGAGGAGTCCTTGGCATTAAGTATGGTACGGCGCAAGTTTCTGATTCGCGTAAAAAGGCAAAGAAAGTAAGCAGGATGTTTCATAGGGTGTAGCAGAACAGGTTTCTTCAGTAAACACGGACCATTAAAAAATACTAAGAACTGTAGAAGTAGGAAACGCTGAGAAAAAAGTAATCAGTCACTTAGTATACAGTGCAAATATTATAAGAGAAGAAATTTCGCTGTCGACAATTTCTTGAATCTCGAAACTACGCTGGTATTGCAGTGCTTCACAGAAGGAATCAGGTGAAGCGCTGCCCAGTGTGCTGCTGCCACACTATGAAACATGTGATACCACTGAATGTCATGGGCAACTCAAGGGAGGTTCCAGACTGACTTCACAACTTCTACCCGCCCTAAAGCTCATAAATAAAGGTTATTTTGCATGTCTTACAAAATAAAGAACCCTAGACACCTCATGAGAATCCAAATCTTCAACGTTACAAGTAGCTCTATTGTAATGGGTATTTTTTTCTCTTTCTTGACCAGAGCAGGCCTCAGATCCCCAGAGAATTTGAGAAATTTTAATTATATTTGGAAAGAAAAGGAACATACGGACGCAGTTGTAGTAACATTTTTACAACAAATCTGTAACTGCAGAAACCGATGTACGATAATCTATACACTCGCAGAACACGTAACGGTATAGGCAACGTACAACAGAAAACCGTACGTTTTCGTGACGGCCTGTTTAAATGTTTTTATATGCACTTTTTCTTTGAATATGTAATCATATTTCCGCGTTCAGGTTATGAATGTAAAAAGGAGACCATTCTATATGTTAATTCTCGTCGTTCATATGTGTGGATATATCTGATAGGCAATGATGTGCGGATTTCCCCTGCGATATGAATCTGTAACTACACTGTTCTTTCAACAGTTGACAGGATTTTCAAATGGATACGAAGCAATATTTTCTTGTCAGTCGGGATTACTGTGACAATATGTCAGTATGATTAGCACTTCAGCAGGAAAACTGTAGATTTGAATTACAAATTGTCGCGGACGCCAGTCCAATAGTTTAGTGATGGCAGAATTGATTGCGAGATATCTGACTACTAGCTTAGTACCCGCTGCTTCGCTCGTGTAGACTTATGGTCTCTACAAAAATTTTGCTTTTTTTGTTTTTATTTTTCTTTAGTATAATTTGTATGTTGTAAAGCCCATTGCTGTCTTCATCTCTTGTATCAACCCTTAGGGGTTGAATTTCCAAAAATTCTAAATAAGAATTTCTTTGTTTGTGACCGAGATACCAAAAACACATTTTCGTAGTTCCATCTTAATCACCGTAATGGTGATATAATTACAAAAAATTTTGCATCCCCTATTTCACCACATAATGGGTGGAAATTCATGAAATGTATACACTGAGCAAACGTGTCTAGTCCACGCAAGCTAAGCTGCAGACAGGACATTAAAATTTAATAAAGCAAATCACTCTACAAGGGTTGTGCCCTTTTTTTTAAAAAAAAATTCTTGAACTTAGTTATTCTTGTGCAGTGGGTACACCGGTTCCCGTGAGATCACCGAAGTTAAGCACTGTCGGGCGTGGTCGGCGCTTGGATGGGTGACTATCCCAGCCGCCATGCGCTGTTGTCATTTTTCGGGGTACACTCAGCCTCGTGATGCCAATTGAGGAGCTACTCGACCGAATAGTAGCGGCTTCGGTCAAGAATACCATCATAACGACCGGGAGAACGGTGTGCTGACCCCACGCCCTTCCTATCCGCATCCTCCACTGAGGATGACACGGCGGTCGGATGGTCCCGGTAGGTCACTCGTGACCTGAAGACGGAGTGCTATATATTCTTGTGCATATTGTTCACGTAAAAATCAACACTCTAAGAACAGAGCACCTAGTCTATAGGAACAAAGTTCCAGACGGGGTATTAACATTTAATGAAGCAATACATCGTAAAAGATTTGCACGTTTTTTTGAGAATTTAATTGAATTTATGTATTCTTGCGTACATTGTTCATGTGTAAATCGAAAATCTAGAAAAAGTACACCTCGTCGTCTCCAATGGATATTCCTGTAATTTAATTGCATTTAAATGTGGTATCTACTTTTGCATCAGTAATGATTAGTCTGCGTAGTAATTACAACAAATATAAGTTTATTAACATACCTTACGCCTACTGTAAAGTTCACACATTAGAAAGATGTTTCTTTTTCTATGCAATTCTGAAAAAGCTGATTTGTCATCATGACTGTTAAATAGCTTTCTTTGAATTAGTTCAGAAACTGGAACATCTCGTAAGCTTTCCATGCTAATTAAGGGTATAGATGAATGACCTTCTCCGAATGTGCTACTGACCGAAATTTGATTCTTGTAGCTGAAGTGTGAGATTTTAGTTAATCCTCCCTTTTGAGTTCCATAGAAATTCACATCTGCAAACATATGTCTTTATTTGTAACCGAGAAGTCAAATATCAATTTTCATAGATTTAGCTTTGAAAATGTTTTAATGTAATGAAATTTTTTCATAAAGATGTCCATCTTCTGTATCAACCCTTAGGGGTTGAATTTCCAAAAATTTCTTTGTTTCTGACCGAGATACCAAAAACCCATTTTCGCAGTTCTATCTTCAAAATGTTCTTAATGGTGATATAATTACAAAAACTTTGCATCCCCTATTTCACCTCATTATGGGTGGAAATTCCAAAAATTTCTTCATAAAAGATGCCTACAGTATGAGATCTAGATCTTCTCCTAATTTCAAGTTTCTGTCCTTAGTGGTTTGGGCTGGATGCTGATGAGTCAGTGAATCAGTTCGCACATTTCCTTTTATACGTATGCACGGAGAACAAAGAACTTAATACAAACTCACGGGTGATTCCGAGTGGTATCGAAATTCAATGCACCTGTTTTCACATTATTGTATTTTTGTAGTTGAGTTCAAATCAATGAAGTCGCTGAAAAAGCACAGTCTCCTGTTTTACCTTAGGTAATGTTACTTTCTTAGCAAAAGGATACGTAAGTTATCATGGAAATGTAGTAACAGAGGTTGTTATCACTCAGGCGTAGCTATTGAAGAGTGTTTCACTCAGGTAAGCAGATAGTGGGGACTGTGATCGGAGTGCAACACAGAACTGTCGCAGTGAACAGTGTACATTAAAGCAACATCAGCGTCGCGTATGAGGCCTACAAATTTGTTCAGTTTGCGTATTTTACGAAAAGGCCCCTGGCTGCAGTATAAGAGTGGTCTAACGTCAGTCAGTACGTATAACAGTTCACGCACAACAGTTTACCAACATTTTTCGTGCTTCGTTTTATTATGGAGCTTTCCCAACTGCACAAAAATGACATCGGTTCAATGCTGGGAGGGAAGAGATTGCCAGAGACAAAGACCATCGTTAAGATGTGACTGCTCCGCCAATATATTTATACAGAAAATTGGGTAAAACTGAAATTAGGTACCGTCTTGAACTGCAACCGTGAACATGTTCACTGACGGAAGAAATCGCAGCACCAAAAAGGAGTTGTGCGACATAAACGAAAGTTGGTAGGCGTGTTTCAGTATTTGAAAAATGATTATTCAAATTGCGCGCCAGTCGCGTAATAGTGGCGCTAGCTGCACCATTATGAGGACTCTAATAAATACACGCTGTAACGGTCGTGAGCGTTAGTTAGCTTTGACATTGGACGTAGTGATTTGACGTTAGTCAAGAATGCCTTTTAGGTTATAAAGACGCCATTTCTAGAAAGAGATTTTCACTTTGCAGCGGAGTGTGCACTGATATGAAACTTCCTGGCAGATTAAAACTGTGTGCCGGACCGAGAATCGAACTCGGGACCTTTGCCTTCCACGGGAAAGTGCTCTACCGTCTGAGCTACCCATGCATGACTCACGCCCCGTCCTCACAGCTTTACTTCCGCCAGTACCTCGTCTCCTACTTTCCAAACTTCACAGAAGCTCTCCCGCGAACCTAGCAGAACTAGCACTCCTGGAAGAAAGTATAATGCGGAGACATGGCTTAGACACAGCCTGGGGGATGTTCCCAGAATGAGATTCTCACTCTGCAGCGGAATGTGCGCTGATATAAAACTTCCTGGCAGATTAAAACTGTGTGCCTCACCGAGACTCGAACTCGGGACCTTAGGGCTACGAGAAGCTGCATGTTCCTTCTGAGATATTACAGAAAGGCTTGGCAGGAACGTAGCCGCTGTACGTGGGTGCTGGTAGCGGTGGTCACGAGACTGTACGGTCGCAAGAAGACCGGGCTCTGGACAGCCATGTGGCATTACCGAGAGAGAATACCATCGTGTTTGGATTATGATTCTGTCGGATTCTGCTGCATCTGGAGCAGCTGTATGAACAGCAGTTGGCACCACAGTGACACAACGAACTATTAAAAATTGGTTACTTCAACGACACCTCGGAGCCAGACACCCTGTAGTGTGCATTCCACTGGCCCCAAAGCACCACTTCAGTGGTGTCAAGCGAGAGTTCATTCGAGGACAGGGTGGAGGTATGTTGTGTTTTCCGATGAAAGAGGTTTCTGTCTCGATGCCAGTGATGGCTGCGTGTTGGTTAGGAGGAGCCCAGTTGATCTCATGCACCTAACCTGCCTGTAAGCTAGACGCACTGGACCTAAACCTGGAGTTATGTTCTGGGGTGCGATTTCGTATGACAGCAGGAGCACACTCTTGGCTACCCCACGCACCCTGACTGCATATTTGCACGTTAATGTGGTGATTAGACAAGCTGTGCTGTCATTTATGAATGTCATTCCAGGAGGTGTTTTCCAACATGATAACGCTCACCCACATAACGCTGTTATAATCCAATATGGTCTACAGGGTATTGACGTTTGCCTTGGCCTGTTCGATCATTAGTTACGGCTTCAATCGTGTTTATATGGGACATTATCGGATGATAACTCCATTGTCATCCACAAGCAGTATAACCGTCCATGTACTGAGCGACCAAATGCAACAGGCATGTATCTCCATCCCATAAATTGACATCCGCTACCTTCACAACACAATGTATGCACGTTTGTGTGCTTGCATTCAGCAGTCTGGCAATCCGGCGGTTACATCGGTTATTAAAATACCAGTGCTTCACATTTGCAGTGGCTTACCACGCGCTTACATTAAGCTGTGTTTTTGCAATGTTAATCACTGAAATATGTTACCTAGTCATTATTGTCGAAATTTTATTCTAGTACATTAATTATTTTGTTATGCGCTTTTTTAACATCAGTATACTATGCATGTCATCCAGGTACTCATTATACATGTATATGAATTACGTCTTATACACGTAATTCGTGGGATGAAAATGTGCGTACACTCCGTATCCTAGCTCCATTAAATGGAAACATCTGAGCTAGTATGAGAGCAGAAATTTATCTCGAAGTCTCTGGCAGTGCAAGCAAGTATCTTTAAGTCCAACAGCTGACATGAACATTCCGGGATGACTGAAAATTTCATTATAGACAAAATTCTCGTCACTGCTGAAGCCAGTTTATTTCCGGTCGCCTTTAAGTGCAGTTAAAGTAATCGTTGTATGGCAGAGAACGTTGTTCTTAAGTGAGCGCGTGTATATATTTAAACAGCGATTAGAGGAGTAAATCCCAAATTATAGGAACACTGAATATATTGTCTAGAAATTCGAAGGAAAGTCACAGGTTCATATACAAATATTTGTCGATGGTATATATGACTTTGCATAACCATCTATGTACAAAAGACTATAAAATCGACATATATTCGTACTCACGTCCAAAATACTATGCGATGAGTGGAAGAGCAACAAGGTAAACAACACGAAAACTCGGATGACCGAATGAAACTTTAATATTGCTTCCCATGTGTTCGAACGAAATTGTAGACTCGAACGAAGACCAAACGTTGCCCCTGTTAAAGAAGACAATGCATCTCGCGGAAAGGACGCTAATGTTCCAGAATCTGAAACTTGGGTAAAATTGAAATTAGGTCCTAGCTTGAATTCAGACCGTGAACATACAAAAAAAGTGGGTCAAATGACTCTGAGTACTATGGGACTCAACTGCTGTGGTCATCAGTCCCCTAGAACTTAGAATTAATTAAACCTAACCAACCTAAGGACATCACACACATCCATGCCCGAGGCAGGATTCGAACCTGCGACCGTAGCAGCAGCGCGGCTCCGGACTGGAGCGCCTAGAACCGCACGACCACCGCGGCCGGCCGTGAACATACACAATGAATTTAAAGGAGTGATGAAAAGCATAACTTTTATTTGAAATATGGAATTCCTAACACCATGCGGTAGCAGTGTTTTAGTACAAGAGGAATGCTACGTCACAGTGTAATAGTTCACAAGGGACAAATCTGTAATTTTCCGGTGAAGCACAAACACATTTTATATGCAGGGTGATCCAAAAGTCCGTTAACATTTGAAAATGCGCTAATAATGTAGGTTGACAGGTAAAAGTGACACACATGCCCGGAATGACATGGGGTTTTATTGAAAGTAAAAATGAGTGCGAAAGTCGACCAACAGAAGGCACTGGAGAGCAACACGTCAGTGACGACGCATGAGAACAGTGTATAAAATGGGCTGTAGTGAGAGAGGTAGTCAGATGCGCCAGCAGTCGCGGCATATTGACTTTACCAGAAAAGGTACTGTTAGTGAACCTTTACTATAGAAATGGAGAATCCGCTGCTGCACCTTTACTATCCTATCGTCATAAGAAGAATATTCGAACAGGTAAACGTTCAGTGATATTTTTCGTTGTGAAGAAAATGATCACGAAAATGGAAGACACTTAAACGATCGGCCCCATGGTGGGTGACTAGACACGAGATCTACTACTGCACGGAAAGTTCAGGAAGAAATGGAGACTGCCAGCGCGACGGGGGGGGGGGGGTGGGGTGTACACTGATATCGGGCCTTCCTGCTCTGTCTGATAAATATCTGCGGGAAGGTGCGCTCATGTTTGGTGAGGATCGCGTGCTGAGCCGCCATGCTTGGCGTCTCATGTCCCGTGATTATTGGTTGTCGGGCTACCTGAAGTCGCAAGTCTACCGGGATCTGCCGGCCTCATTAGGTTTGCTAAAAGACTACATCCTCAGGCAATTTCTTACTGTGCCTGCTGATATGCTGTACAGTGTTGTTCACAGTATTGTCCCTCGGCTACAGGCATTCTTAATGAATGACGACCAGCATGTTACGCATTCGTTATCTTTGCTAAAAAAATCCATTTTTATGCTAATTACTGCTTTAGCATCATATGGAGCGCCATCTGTTGGTCATTTTGTGTAATTTTTTGTTTTCAATAAACCCCAAGTCATTTATAGCATTTCTACCCACATTATTCCGTGAAATATTGACTTTTCAAATGTTAACGGGCTTTTGGGCTACCCTGTATAAAATGAAAGGTCCTGACTAATTCACTGTCTCGTTGTCGGCAACCCCAAAGCGTTAATGACAGAAACTTCAAAATTGGAGGTGGTATTGATCTTATACGGTATCGTTAAAAGAGATTTTTCCAAATTCCACCCACAAGAGGGTGAAACAGGGCATAAAGTGTTTTTTGGAAATATGTCGCTATTAAGGCTATTTTGAAGCTAGAACTACAAAAATTGCTATTTGTCTTCTAGGTTAGAAATGAAAACAAAAGTATAAGGTGATGAAAGTTTCCATGGAAATATCAAAACAAGAAGTCAAAAGGCAAGGTTAACAACAACCTCCCACTGCAGCTTCCAGTATCGCTTTTGGTCAGCAGTACATTCGGAAACGACCATGCTTCCATGGTCTCAATTGGCATGGAAAGTTTAGATGGTGTTACAATTTGGGGACTCAATCACAGAAAGCTATTTACTACGGAAACTAATCATTGCTGATGACAAAATAGATACCAGGCTTAAATGCGAATCAATGTATAGAAATATTCGTTTTAGATGACCAGGTACACTGTTTGTATATCGTCGATTTGTACATAAAATGTGTGTAAGAACAAATAAATTTAGTTATCTTTTAAAAAATGTGTAAATCTTATAGGAAGAATTCCTTTATTAAATTTTAACACCCTGACTGCAACTTAGTTTGCGTAGACTAGATACACTGTTTGCACTATGTGTAAATTTCTGCTTGAGGCATGGGCGTGAAAACATACAAATTTGAGTAAATAAAATTAAAAAAAAAGAGATTTACAGACTCTAGAGTCTATGTGAGCGAGGCAGCTGGCGGTAAGCTAATGCAAACATGTGTGTGCTCTGATTAATCTTACCTTCTTCGAGTCGACAAGTTAGTGAGCAACGCTTTCAAATAAGGCTACGTATTGAAGTTAGCTTGAGTTGTAATTTAGTTTCCCCATGTTTTACTATCCCCCTTTTCTTTACTTTTATACATATGACTTTGCAACTGATAGAAACCAGTAATGTGACCAGTTGTGTCGGCTGTGGATGAAATACACGACAAAAATTTTTAGAATACAGTTTCCGTGTTTCCCTAAGGGAGTTGGCCAACTCTGTAAGTCTGATTCACTCATACATGATAGTGTGCAAACAACAGATGCAGTTGAACAGACAGCTTCTCAGATTTATGAACGGCGTACGACAAGGTACCACGTTGTCGACTGCTAACAACGATACGATCATAACGAGTAATGTGAACCCGTTCCAGAGATCCTAGCACGCCCGTCGCTGCCGACCGACCGCTGTGTCATCCTCTGCCAATGGAATCATTGGATTCGGTACAGAGAGGCGTAATATTAGCTTACCGTTCACCCGTCAATTGTCAGTTTTCGTAACCTGGAGCCGCGACTGCTCGGTCAGGTAGCTCCTCAATTGGCATCACGAGGCTGAGTGCACCCTTTTCCAGTCCTCCCAACAAGGAAAAACTCCTGGCAGTACCGGTAATCGAACCGAGGTTATCTGCGTGGCAGTTAGCGGTCCCGACCACTCAGCCAGGGAGGCGGACAGTGCTATGGAGTACTTTCGCAAATACGTGATTGACTCCATGATATTTGAGTAACCGTACCCCTACACCGTACTGGACGGCGAATGTTCCACAGTAACGAAAGTAACAGCAAGTGTGCCCCACGGAAACGTAACAGGATCAACAAATGGTCAAATGGCTCTGAGCACTATGGGACTTAACTTCTGAGGTCATCAGTCCCCTAGAACGTAGAACTACTTAAACCTAACTAAACTAAGGACATCACACACATCCAAGCCCGAGGCAGGATTCGAACCTGCGACCGATGCGGTCGCGCGGCTCCAGACTGTAGCGCCTAGAGCAGCTCGGCCACACTGGCCGGCGTAACAGGATCCCCCATAATCATAAGTCGTTGCACTCATTACTGAGCGTCGTAACCAAATGAACAAAACGTCTCCAGCCCGAGCGGTTACCACCTTCTCTTAGTGGCTGCTGAAGAGCTAGACTCCATATCTTGTTGACTTGATAGATCCAACTCTCGGTATCGTACCCTACTTCTTTCCTGCCACGATTTTTTTTCTAGATTTTCTCCATTTCCTCTGACAGAATGCCCAAACAGTACTAGAATTTCTGGTTGACACTAGAATAAATGGTATTTCACACCCGCAAAAGAAGAAGGGAAGCACGACTTTAGAGGATCTCTAATGCTCTCAATATACAAAACAATTCATCAGACACGATCTGCAGTGCAAGATTGTTCGCCGACGGTGTTATCGTGTTCAGCATATTATCCTTGTTGGGCGATCACAAGGAAACGGAGAAAGAGTAGGACATGTTTCCACTTCGTGTAATAAATGGCAGTTTTCTTTAACTGTGAATAAAAGTAAGATAATGCCTATAACGAAGAGATATAATCTGGTAATATATAATTGCAAAATTAGTGGTGAACACTTTGTCTAGAGAACCGAAATTCAAAGAAGAGTGAAATACCACTATTCTACCACTATTGTTTGCCTCACGCAGGGATCGAGAGAATAACATGAGAGAGATTTGGGCTTGTGCAGAGGCAAGGAGTTAGTCATTTTCCCTCGCTTAAATCGCGGACAGAATGGGACAGGAAATGTATACTATTCGTATGATAATATTGTTCAGCACCTTGCGAAGTATTTATGAAGATGTGGGCAAATAAAGAATTTTCGGTGTAACTTCTTTGTCACTCAGTATCGGAACAACATTCCCGGCAAAGTACGACTGTCTTCAACTCCCCTGATCACTGCTGTGAGGTTTCTAAGAGTCCGTTGAAAGTTTGTCAAGAAGTTCGGTTTTATTTCGTTTTATTTTACGGTGAACTAAAGGGTTACCCTCAAAATGATTTTAAGCAAGAACAGAACTTCAGGTCGCACAGATTACTCCGTCATTATGAGGTAACTGTGTGTAGAATATCCTGGTCTTGTAGCTTTACCATCGACATCGTAGCTTTAACGGCACTGCTGCAGGCTGTGGTACACACGCCACACAACACTCGGCCTCGCAGTCAGCCACCTGTTGAACTACCGTGGAGGACTCGGCAAGTGCCATAACCCAATGTACCAGAAACTTCGATCACTGGAAGAGCAGTCAAAATAACTGAACAAGTGAACAAGTGTCTCGGCTTATCCGTAGATAGTCGACCCTTTTTTGAGAAAACTGTAATGAAAGTTTTCGAGGTACTTTATATGTCTATCGTGGAATAAATAGTCCATCTGAAGCAGCGGAACAGTTTCAAGCGTCGCAGCTTTCACTTCTACGCCAAGTGTTCCAAAACAAATTATTATTTTTATTTTTGTTTTTCATTTATCTACCATTGTCCTTAGAAGATTAGTAAATCAGTGTTTTCCAATGTATACGGAAATAGCGTTGTTCTTATTCGTCTACTACTTGTATGTCTGGTGAATAAATTTAAAGAAATAAATGAATGAATTAGCTGAAATTGTTTTCGGTGAAACTCCTGTAGAGTAAGTTGGTGCATAATCAATTACAAGCACCAGTCTTCGGAAAAGTGTTCCGTTAAGTGTGTTTACCGCGAAATTATTGCGAAAGCGTGAAATCTTCAGCAGCGTTAACGACATTTCTTTCCTGAGTTGAGATTCACACGAAGAAACGTCGATGTTGCAAACCTGTATTTGCGTGATGATTGTGGTGTTTCTATGTTTCGAATGTTTCTATGATCGGTACCATCCAAGCGAATGCACCAAATCTTCCTGAAGAAGAAACATAAGAGTAAAACATAAGAATGAAGAACTGATATACAAGTTATATATAAGAATAGGATAATTTAAAAGGATTGTGACCCGTGACAATATCACACATATGTATATTATACAGTAATTATACAACACTTATTGTGAAACCCAGTTGAAATTTCATCTATCCTCTGTCCACTAAGTTGATAAGAAACTTTTGGCTAGTAACCTTCTATGGACATGGGCACGTAAATGAAAAAAAATAAAGTAAAATAAATAAAAACGGGTTTCGAATACAGGACGCAAAAATGAGAAGGCGCGACGCCAACTACACTCCTGGAAATTGAAATAAGAACACCGTGAATTCATTGTCCCAGGAAGGGGAAACTTTATTGACACATTCCTGGGGTCAGATACATCACATGATCACACTGACAGAACCACAGGCACATAGACACAGGCAACAGAGCATGCAGAATGTCGGCACTAGTACAGTGTATATCCACCTTTCGCAGCAATGCAGGCTGCTATTCTCCCATGGAGACGATCGTAGAGATGCTGGATGTAGTCCTGTGGAACGGCTTGCCATGCCATTTCCACCTGGCGCCTCAGTTGGACCAGCGTTCGTGCTGGACGTGCAGACCGCGTGAGACGACGCTTCATCCAGTCCCAAACATGCTCAATGGGGGACAGATCCGGAGATCTTGCTGGCCAGGGTAGTTGACTTACACCTTCTAGAGCACGTTGGGTGGCACGGGATACATGCGGACGTGCATTGTCCTGTTGGAACAGCAAGTTCCCTTGCCGGTCTAGGAATGGTAGAACGATGGGTTCGATGACGGTTTGGATGTACCGTGCACTATTCAGTGTCCCCTCGACGATCACCAGTGGTGTACGGCCAGTGTAGGAGATCGCTCCCCACACCATGATGCCGGGTGTTGGCCCTGTGTGCCTCGGTCGTATGCAGTCCTGATTGTGGCGCTCACCTGCACGGCGCCAAACACGCATACGACCATCATTGGCACCAAGGCAGAAGTGACTCTCATCGCTGAAGACGACACGTCTCCATTCGTCCCTCCATTCACGCCTGTCGCGACACCACTGGAGGCGGGCTGCACGATGTTGGGGCGTGAGCGGAAGACGGCCTAACGGTGTGCGGGACCGTAGCCCAGCTTCATGGAGACGGTTGCGAATGGTCCTCGCCGATACCCCGGGAGCAACAGTGTCCCTAATTTGCTGGGAAGTGGCGGTGCGGTCCCCTACGGCACTGCGTAGGATCCTACGGTCTTGGCGTGCATCCGTGCGTCGCTGCGGTCCGGTCCCAGGTCGACGGGCACGTGCACCTTCCGCCGACCACTGGCGACAACATCGATGTACTGTGGAGACCTCACGCCCCACGTGTTGAGCAATTCGGCGGTACGTCCACCCGGCCTCCCGCATGCCCACTAACCGCCCTCGCTCAAAGTCCGTCAGCTGCACATACAGTTCACGTCCACGCTGTCGCGGCATGCTACCAGTGTTAAAGACTGCGATGGAGCTCCGTATGCCACGGCAAACTGGCTGACACTGACGGCGGCGGTGCACAAATGCTGCGCAGCTAGCGCCATTCGACGGCCAACACCGCGGTTCCTGGTGTGTCCGCTGTGCCGTGCGTGTGATCATTGCTTGTACAGCCCTCTCGCAGTGTCCGGAGCAAGTATGGTGGGTCTGACACACCGGTGTCAATGTGTTCTTTTTTCCATTTCCAGGAGTGTACTATACCACCAGCTAAGCTGACTTTACTGTCCTCTAAAAGGGATTTATACTTTTTTGCTTATGTATTTATTAATTTATTTATTTAGAACATGCTCCATAACAATATCTGTAGCAGCCGAAAGGCGGATCACCATCAACTCATTCACATGCCCACACTTCATGAGACTCTGCGCAGAGGTTTGTTATTGAATCCAGGGCATTGGCGATCAGAAACTTTACGCCTCCACCTGTCCTCCCCTTGCTGGCCAAATACTGAAAGTGAGAATTTTATCTAAAGAACATATTCGCCATTGACTGTAGACGTTATTTATTTCACATTTGCAATTTCGACCTTCGGGCCATTTTGAAGTGTTACTGCAAAATATTTGACTTCGGCAATGTTAGACATTAAAATCTTCCAAATATATACATGTCATCGTCAAAAATAAACCTTTTCAAAATGTTAACAGTCTTCACATAAGTCTCTTCCAATGAATGTTCTAACACGTGAAATTTTTCCACCACTAGGATTCGAACTGGCTCACCCCCTGTTCGACCAACACCGAACAAACGTACGTTTGCGACCTTCTTCCTTCTTCAATTTTTTTTCTTTTTTTTTCGATATTGTTCGTACATTTGGTTGGGGCGGACGTCACATGACAGCGGTTCAAATTCATACCTAAACACTAATTGACTTAGTTTTTTATTACAGCCAGCCCTCTACCTCTCTGGCCGAACAGGCTAAGCTACCGTGGCGGTGTTCTCGGCCAGAGAAGCGGGTTAAGGCGTGCATCTTACTTAACTTCTGAGGTCATCAGTCCCCTAGAACTTAGAACTACTTAAACCTAACTAACCTAAGGACATCACACACATCCATGCCCGAGTCGGGATTCGAAGCTGCGACCGTAGCGTTCGCACGGTCCCAGACTGTAGCGCCTAGAACCGCTCGGCCAGCCCGGCCGGCAGGCGTAGTCCAGGTGCGTGTTTTAAGTACTACTTATTTTATGTGTGTGTAATTATTATTCAAAAAGATCGTCATTACGATGTGTACCTGACGTGTGCGTGTCTACCTGCAATACGCTCGTGAAGTGCCTGCCTGTTAAAACGACGAGCGAAGGCGCTGCAAGGCCACACAGCACAGCTCTCGGCCCAGGCCCGCTGTCTGAGCGACGCCCCTGCCCCGGCCCCAGGGCGCTATCTCTGCCGCTGACCGGCTCGCGGCCCGCGGCCCGCGGCTCAGGTATCGCTGATCCATCACTGGACGCCACGATTCATCAACCGGTCGTGGGGCCAGCAGCCAGCGGCCTCGCCAAGTAAATAACCTACCGACCGTTCCGCGAGGACGATTCATTTTCCCTCTCAGCACACACACGTGCCACTTTCTAGGGTACTACGCCGAGGGCTCTGCGCACTTCTTGGTAGGTCATTCGACAGCTTAAAAAAAAAAGACATTTGTTATACTTCTACATTTCTACGATAACTTTCCAATTCACACTGAAGTGTTTGGCAAATTTCATAGGACCACATTCAGAGTATTTGTCGACGGTTCCACTCTCGAATAGCACGTGGGGAAAATGGACAACTAAATATTTCCGTGCGAGCGCTGATTTCTCGTGTTTTGTTACGATGGTCATTACCCCTTGTGCCTCAACAAAATGCGAGAAAAAAAAACACGCGCCACGAAGAAGTTGTACAGATTGGTCACGGTATCGACGGAAAATGCAAAATTGTAAACTTTGGCGGCAGATGGAAGAATGTGTGACGCGACAGCCTAATTCAGCTGGCAGGGATAATAAACGGGGGACATGCCAATACCAGGGCATAAAGTCTTTGCGAATTTCATTCTGTGTTCTGAGCTGGACTGTTAACTATGCCTCGTACACAGGCGTGTGAACAATATACGTAGATTTCAGCATTTGAGAGAGGATATCCGGTGAGGATCCCATACCGTGCAGCAGTACACCAGACGAGGAAGGCAGCCGTAGTGTGGGCACTCTCTTTAATAGAGATTCTGGATCTTCCAACCGTTCTGCCAAAAAAGTATAGTCTTCGGTCGTCTTCCCCGCAACATTTTATATGCGTTGGTTCCACTATCCGTTGTCGTGAATGTAATCCCGAGGTATTTAGTTAAATCGACAACCTTTAATCTACATCTACATCTACATGGATACTGTGCAAACCACATTTAAGTGCCTGACAGACTGTTCATTGAACCACCTTCACAATTCTCTATTACTCCAATCTCGTATAGCGCGCGGAAGAAAACGAAAATCTGTATCTTTCCCTGCGAGCTCTAATTTAACTTATTTTATTATGGTGGTTGTTTCCCCATATGGAGGTCGGCGTCGACAAAATATTTTCGCATTCGGACGAAAAACGCCTTTGTTTCAATGATGTCCACCCCAAATTATGTACCATTTCAGTGACACTCTCTCCCCTATTTCACGATAACACGAAACATGCTTCTCTTCTTTGAACTTTTTCCATGTACTCCGTTAAATCTATCTGGTAAGGATCCCGCACGGTGCATAAGTATTCTAGAAGAGGACAAGTGTATTGTAGGCAGTCCATTTAGTAGATCTGTTACATTTTCCAAGTGTCCTGCCAATAAAACGCAATTTGGTTAGCCTTTCCCACAACATTTTCTTCGCGTTCCTTCTAATTTAAGTTGTTCATAATTGTAATTCTTAGCTATTAAGTTGAATTTACGGCTTTCAGATTTGACTGAGTTATTGTTTGACCGAAGTTTAACGGATTCCTTTCAGCACTCGTGTGGATGAGCTCACACTTTTCGTTATTTAGGGTCAATTGCCAATTTTCGCACAATACAAATACCATTTTTCAATCGTTCTGCAATTTGTTTTGATATTTTGATGACTTTACTAGTCGATGAACGACAGCGTAATCTGCAAACAACCTAAGACGGCTGCTCAGATTATCTCCCAAATCGTTTATATGGATAAGAAATAGCAAAGGGCCTATAACATTACCTTGAGGAATGCCAGAAATCACTACTGTTTTACTCGATGACTTTCCGTCAATAACTACGAACTGTTACCTCTCTGACAGGGAACCACGAATCCAGTCATGTGTGATTTATCCTCTAACAGCAATAAAACCAATTTTTTTGGCATTCGTGCGAAGAACCTGAAAGTTTTTATTGTTTGTGGTCAATTTTCACTTTTTGCAACGTGCAGATATCATGTTTAAAGCATTTCACAATTAGTTTTTGTCTTCTGAGGACTAGACGATAAACGACAGCATCACCTGCAAACAGTTTGAGAGGACTGCCCAGATAGTTTTCTAAACGGTTTGTGTGGATCAAGAATAGCAGGGGCCTATAGCATTTCCTTGGAGAAACGCAGATATCACTTCGGATTCACTTACCTTCAGCTATTACGAACCGTGACCTTTCTGACGGAAAAGTTGCTAAAATCTCCGTTATTTTGCGACTATTTGCGGCAGTTTATGTCATCCACTGACAGATTTTACAGTTTAGATTGCTCTATAACACATGTCCGTTATTTTATTATATGACTCATATGTAGGTAGTGATGTGGAAGAAAGTGCGCCTGGAATATGAAACGACAGCGTCCAGTTCAAAACATGTGGTATAGAGTATTTTAAACTCTAAGGGCTGCCATATGATGAGTAGAATTTTCGAAATTAGTTGCTGCATAGCAAATGTTTCAGCAGTTTTGTGGTACTAAACATAAAAAGTGTCGTTGATTGAGACGTCTATGGGAATATTTTTTTTTAATGCTGTGTGAAAGACAGTTCTTCCTAGCAACGAACACATGCACCCGCGACGTCCTTAACCGTGGACAAATTCTCTACTCAGACTTCTCGTTGTTCCCTGCTTTGGCGATTGTGTGATCCCAGGGCGTGTCCCTGCTACTAGCAGACTTTCTCCTCTAGTGCCTGCGCTCAGCGTCGCGTTAACCACGCGTGTACCACAGCATTTACCCGCATTTAATTAGCTGATAAAATTACCTAACAAACTTATTAACATCAGTGTGAAATGGTGTTCCTTGTATAATTCAGAATGTTTGCGATAAAATGTACAGCCAGCAAACATTTATAAAGTGCGTAGGTAATAACTACAGCATGGAGAGATAGATGTAATGTACTGCTGTTATGTCTGCCTCTCCCTCATGTTTTCACTCAAAATATCATAGAGTTGCACAGTCAAACAAGCAAGTATAAAACCGATTGTTGTGAGAATGACTTAAAACTTTGTCATTATTTGCTGATAATGTAGGGTATGTCTTACTTACGCGATGTGTTCAAAAACATCGAACCTTTGGTTGATAGAAACATATTTATATATTTGGAGGTACAGAACAGCCGGCCGGTGTGGCCGAGCGGTTCTAGGCGCTTCAGTCCGGAACCGCGCTTCTACTACGGTCGCAGGTTCGTATCCTGCCTCGTGCATGGATGTGTGTGATGTCCTTATGTTAGGTAGGTTTAAGTAGTTCTAAGTCTAGGAGACTGATGACCTCAGATGTTAAGTTCTATAGTGCTTCGAGCCATTTTTTTAGATACAGAACCCTAACCCCTTCAAAGTAGTGTTCTTGGTAATTCACACACTTCTCTCAACGCTCCCGCTATTGTCAGAAACACTTCTGGGACACCTCTTTCGCATGTCGTCTTTTCTTTACTCATATCGTGTTCCTTTCAGGGGAAGCTTCAGCTTAGGATTTAGCCACAGTCACATGTCTCCATGTCGAGGGAGTAAGGAGCCTGACTAACCACAGGAACGTTGTGTTTGAAGAGGAAAGTGTACATCAGATGCGCAGAAAAGGTGGGTGCTCTACGGTCCAGTTTTACTGCGTATATGTTCACATTGTGCACATCAGTTTTGCAGAATTAAAGTTCCTTTCAATAGCCATACCTCCCTAACGAAGCATTTGCGGACCTATGTTCACATAACATTTTTTGTTCAGAATTACTTACACTATCACTGTTTAAAATGTTGAAATTTCCTCCCCAAACACCTAGTATATGACCTTCTTAAAATCGCAATCCCAGAACGACGATATTTCTAGTAATATGTGTGATGCTCCGTTTTCAGGCAGTGCTCCGCGACCGTTGACTTATGAGGTTTGCCCAGGCATGTATGTCCATGCAGATCAACATAACCTCTTCCTGCACTTCAGAGGGAGACACTCTCCGATCCAGATAAAATTCTTAAGTTATACAGTGCATAAAATCAAAACTAAACCTCTGACACACTCAAACGACATCTCAAATTTTCTAGGGTAAATCCATAGCATATGTCAACAAACAAGTACAAAGCTGGAATAATCATTAGTATTTCTAGACCGATCGACAATCGCTCCAGAGTAGTTGCCTAGACACAGCCGTGGTATAGAAATCGTATAGAAATCGCTCACCAAGCTAGTTGCTGGCTTGTCCTGAGTTAGTTGGTCGATTACCCTTCCGAAAGTGAATGAATGTGCCTCAACAATCAACTCGGGGACGGAAGTGACTCCCGGCTAGATGCTGGACGTCGTTCACGGTTCATCATCCTCTTTCGCTTTAGTGATATGTTGGTGTTTCTGCACCGAGCTACACGTTTGCATGTTTTAGCGACATTAGTGTTCCCGTCTCTTCAGCAGCTGGCCATGTTAGGTCGCAAGGAATCTGGAATATTAGCCGTCGGTTTTGACCAAATACGTGTTGTTAATGCCTGTTTTGGCGTCACGTATTTTGAATGGCATCTCTCTATAACGTTTTATGCTGTAATGTTCTTGTTGCTTAGCAGATAAATTTTATTTTTAGTCTCTGTCGTGTATGATTTTGTATGTGCGGGAATTCTACCAGTTAGTCATTTATTAGCCCTTTCAACTGCTGTTCCAAATTTCGAAGATGTTGCTAAAGAGAGTGGGAGTGTTGGAAGTTCTGAAGTGCATTTCTTCTCGCTGAAATTGACAGAGCTCACAGGTTCTGTCATTAGTGTTAATTTTGAGAAAAAGGTAACTATTACTACAAACCCATGTAAATGCGGCTTGCGTGGATGCGACATGCGCTTGGCACAGATTTCCAAGAATCGTATTTGAGGACCAATTGTTGTGGCACTGCAATAGAGATCATATGTGGTGATCAATTCGTCACGATACGTGGCTCGACAAATCAAGACTGACTATAAAAAATATTTTATTGCTGAGCTGTTTGTTTGCCTGAAGAGTGTTGCGTAGTTTGTTGGCCACGTAACTGAGACTGTCAGGAAAACTGTTGAAATCGACGAGTCCCAGTTAGGCAAGAAGGAGAGTGGGAGAGTGCATGATGTTATGGGATCTTGGATGTGGGGCGCTAGTTTCTGTGGGTAGTATTAATTTCAAATTAATGGAAAACACAGCAGCTACCACTAAGTTTTCCTTAATAAGAAAGGATACAGCCAGTAGGTCAGTTATAATGGCAGACGAGCAGGCATGTTGCAAGGGTTTAACGAGTTTGTTTTTAAATTTCGAGTAGGGCAACATTCCAGTAAATTTAAAAAGACGCTGGGGCCTGTACTAATACTGCAGACTGGTATTGGGGAAAGGCGTGGGGGACAAACTATTATATGGCGGGGGTAGGGACGAATGTAGTAATTAAAGCCCCAAGTAGATGAGTAGGAGTGGCAGAAGAGCATGCCTACCAGGAAATCTGGATGTTTTTGAATTACTTTTAAGACGCATGTGGAAAACTTAAATTCCAAAAAAAGAAAATTAGTTTTTTATTTACGTTGAGCAAAGGTTGGAAGCTCTTCGTAAAATTCTGGATTTTAGCTTAATTTTTCAGGTTACTGATGGAGGTTTTCGGGTCATTATTACGAGAGGAATTTAACTGTTTGAGTTGGGCTTTCTGAGAGGGTAAATATTATAAGAGGCGATAAAAAGTTACCGTTTGAATGCGTTGCCGCAGCGTGTACGAGTATGCCGCGTAGCGCGACTCCGATGTGGGTATACTCAATGCTGATGGCGATTTTGAATGTTGACACACTGATCCTGGACAGTACGCCTTCTAACGGAAATTGTCTGATCGCTCCGTACAGCTCTAAGTTAATGGACTGATATTTCAAATTTATTTCTGCCTTTAAATGACCACTTCAATTGCTATTTCTATTTTGGTCTTTTTCTTAACTGTTTTACGTTTCGTTTTGTAGTGTCGGAGGTCTTTTCGTTTAAATAGTTTCATGGTTAGTCTAGATTTCTCGTAGACGACGCTATGTGAAAATACTCAGCTGATAAAACTGCTGAGTATCCTATAACTGGGTCGGCCCGGTTAGCCGTGCGGTCTAACGCACGACTTTCCGGGTTGGGAACGAGCGCCTGGTCAACGGCACGAATCCGCCCGGTGGACATATGTCGAGGTCCGGTTCCGGTCAGTCTGTGGATGGTTTTTAGGCGGTTTTCCATCTGCCTCGGCGAATGCGGGCTGGTTCTCCTCATTCCGCCTCAGCAACACTGTGTCAGCCATGGCTGCGCAAACAAGTTCTCCACGTACGCGTACACCACCATTACTCTACCACTCAAACATAGGGGTTACACTCGTCTAGTGTGAGACGTTCCCTGAGAGGGTCCACCGGGGGTCGAACCGCACAATAACCCTGAGAGAGTGATTCAGTGTGGGGCGACGGAGGGGCGAAGTCGGCTACGGTAGTCGTCGTGGGGTTGTGGACCACTGCGGCTGCGGCGGGGATGGAGTCTCTCCGTCGTTTGTATATAATGGTATATAATGGTTTTGAACTGTCCTGTTTGGGTGCATTTGAATTCCTTTTAGTGGCCGACCGGTGTGGCCGTGCGGTTCTAAGCGCGTCAGTTTGGAACCGCGTGACCGCTCCGGTCGCAGGTTCGAATCCTGCCTCGGGCATGGATGTGTGTGATGTCCTTAGGTTAGTTAGGTTTAAGTAGTTCTAAGTTCTAGGGGACTGATGACCTCAGTAGTTAAGTCCCATAGTGCTCAGAGCCATTTGAACCATTTTAATTCCTTTTAGTTTAATATTGAACGGCGTATGATAATTTACCATATTTCAACGCAGTCTGCTTCCTGATACATACATATATTAATAACTCCGTATCCCACACTCGACTTGAGCTGTTTGCCTAAAGCGTATTTTCCGATACTAGCTTTATTTAGTCACAATACGTTTCTTTTCTTTTCTTTAGTTTGTATCTGATCTGCTACAAATGAGAAGATATTGTTACGATTCTCTGTTAGATTTTTGCCCAAGAAATGTTTGTCTTAATAATATGTGACTGATGATAATACACTCGAATGAGAGAAGAAACCAACAGGTCACTACGAACGAATTATCTGCATGGGATGTACAGACAAACAGACAAACAAACGATTACAGTTTTAGAAAAGTTGGACGGTTTATTCAAGGAAAAGAGCTTTACAAATTGATCAAGTCAGTTGATTCATTTATGCAGGCAGTTATTCGGCTTGCCATTGATTGATAGAGTTGCTGGGTGTCCTGAGGGATATCGTGCCAAATTCTGTCCTACTGGCGAATTAGATTCTCAAAATCCTGAGATGGTGCCCATAACTTAGGTAAAACGCATTTGAAATAAAACAAAATCGTGTTCTTGCGAGAAGGCAGATCTTCTTAATTCATTGTAATGTTTTGCAAGCACGGCAACAGAGCTCCAATTCCATTATGACAGTACATCATCTTTTCCTCACGTGGAATGTAATTTAATTTAATAAGACGTATCCCTCAGAATAAAGAGTATAGTAACATCTAGAAAATTTTTATGATTTTAAAGGTTAAAACAAGTTTGAAATCAGTGATAACGAGGTACTATTGTTGTAACATCAGCGAAAACATAAAGACACCACCTACATACTTCACGTAGCGTGCATAACCTTTTCTGAGCCACAGATATATGTTATAGGCGTCCGGCGTCCGGCTTCTCTCTGGTGGAGGTAGGTAAGCAGGATAAGTCACAAGAAGCTCGATGACAGTAGAAACCGTTGGTTATTCCTGAAAAGTTTATAAAACTACATTCGGTTCTACGTATGGCATGAATGGAGTGGTGGGTGTCGAGCCTGTGGACCACGGTGCACGATGGGTAGAGGAGGCATAGCCAACAATCGTTAAGTCAGGCTAAGCATGGCGGCGGAGCAACCATGTGACGCGTTGCTTACCAGGCGACCAACGGTGCTGGCTCAGCTGCGAAACGAGTCCGCTCGGATGGGCTTGGCCTTAGCTGAGGCTGTCTGGAGGATAGTTCCAATGTGTGGTAGCGGATGCATTCGGATAGTCGTGTCTGGCGCTTATGGGTTGGCCAGTGGTTCCGTCGCTGTGAAGGCCTCAGTTTGGCCCACGACCCATCATGCAGTGGCTGGCCCCCAACAGGTGGACCAGTCAGGATGGCTGCTAAGGGTTGGCGGCCTCAAGGCAGACGCCTACATACAGCGGATGTTGAAAAGTGACTCGCCGGATACGATGACCAACCAGCAATTATATGTGCCAGAGTGGGTTCCTTGTTGAGTGCCAGCCGCTGAAATCACGTACGCTTTGTGAAGAAGCGTCTCTGGTTGCGGCAACTCCGTCGATCCTTAAACGAACAAGTGGTTCCTAGACGGGTGTCATAGCGTAATGCTATGCCAGAATTGTGACAATGAGTCCGTCCCCTTGCCTCATGCCGTACAACTGAATGATGTCCAGTGGTCGTCGCAGCAATGCCAGTCGACAGTGGCGCAGGCAAAACATCTTATCGACTATGGTGACACCGTTTTTAACATGTTTTTATCAAGTCGGTTTTTTTGTCTGCCTCTGAACGGTACATACACCGCCGGGAAAAACATTATTACGCCTGATAAGACGATGTCGATTTTGATCCTATGACGGCAAGTGACACCTGGGGAATATTAAATGTACTGATAATGGTTTCACCGTCGTCTGCCAACAGATAGCGTAGTGGCATATCAACCAGAGCAGCATCTGTGTCTACCATTTAATATGAAATGCCCAAAGCCAGAAGGTTCGATGTGGTGCAGACATGTGAAGCAAGGAGACAGACATACCACGGAGACAAAATGGTTCTTCCTACACCCAATGAGCGAGTCTGAAAGGGACAAATAGTGGCCTCCAAGTGGCAGGATGTTGCTTTCGGAGAGTTACCACACAAGTTGAAGGTGCTGCGTCAGTTGTGCAACGACGCTAGTACCAGTGGTCACGTGGACATTGTCACACCCGTAGACGAGATTCTGGACGCCCACACAGCACAGACATTCGCCAGGATCATCGTACTGTAGCGGCAGCAGCGGCAGATTGTACAGGTACTACACACACACAGATAACAGGGCTCTTGCACCCATATGTGTCAGCACGAACTGTTGCGAACCGGTTATTAACAGCAGGACTATGGTGACGCACACCTATAGCCCGTCTCCTACTCATATCACAGCATCGACGTGGGCAGTTCGACTGGTGCAGTCAGAATCACTTTGAAGATGGAATGGCGCGATGTGGTCTTGGAGGATGAAATCAGATCTATCTGTACTTAAGTAATGGTCGTTTCCATGAGACCTGGTGAGTGTTGTCTTGCAGAGTGCTTTCGTCCAAGAAACACTGACCGGACCCCAGGCCTTATGGTCTGGGGTGCCATAAGTGACAACTCTCGTTCATCTTTGGTGTTTCTGGAGTGACACTATCCAGCACTCGGTAATGCAGAACGTTGTTAGCACCGTTATTTTGATATTCTTGCAACAATAAAGTGTTGTGTTGCTACAGCAGGATAATGTTTGCCCACACCGTGCCCGTGAAGCCCAACGTGCTCTGAGAAACGTGCAGCAACTATTAACTTTCCTGGCCAGCACGAGCTCCAGACTTGTCTCCAATGGAATAGATGCGATTCGTTAACCAACAGAACTAAGTGAACAGTTTGAGCAGGAGTGGAATAACGTATCCTACGATCTACTGGAAGCTAGAGTCAGTTTCTGCATTGCCACCCGTGGGGGGCTACAGCACGTACTTAGGAGGGTGTTTCAGCATGGGCCGATACCTTGTACCTCAGAACCACTTGCACTTTTGTTTTGTAAATGTAATCATTTCATGTACTTCATGTGTACTGTTGCAACGATAAATCTTGAGTGAATTGGAAATCTCTGAAAGGGAGTACTACTTGTTTCTGGCAGCGTATTTTAAAACTGATTTTATACTCACCTGCCAATGAACTACACACTTGAAATTTTAAACATACCCATAATAGTGTGAGAATGCATTTTTGTGAGACTAAGAACCATCCATTTGCAATACAGGACGTAGTAGTGATGGAAACGTGATGACCTAGAAGCATAGTGCAGAGCACCGCCCGTCCAATTGGACTACCTGCGTGATAGCTGTGCTTAGCAGATAGCGTCATAATCACTCAATGCGCATTGTCCATAAATTACCTGCTGCAGAAAGAGTTCGCAATAGTTCATGAGATTTATAGGTGCACCTATGTAACACCTGAACCAATTTTTTCCAATCTTGGTACACGTATCAGCTGCAGTCTGGGAAAATATTACAGTGACAGTAAGATGCCCCCTGGCGTCCTCATGGCTTATGGTGGGCATGAAAGAGGTGACATAAAAGTACAACTTAGTGACACCTGGAACAATTTCGACCAAATGTGATGTATAGATGACTCGTTTTAAAACATTTTTCTGAACTAGCTCTCTTCAGTCTCTGTTTGTCTGCTTGGTACAAATTTGACGATTGATTTTAACCCAACTTTCGGATGAGCTAGAGACTTCAGACTTTCAACACAGTTCAAAACTAGATGAACGTCCAGGGTACTTACTTTACTACTTTCGTTTCGTAATGAACTAGAGCAGGATCAGCCATGGCTTGACAAACAGCGCCAATGCCGGGAGTGAAGGAAATGTACAGGTTAAGGCTCTGCCTGTATCGGCTGTGTTCTGTCCTTCTTGGAAGTATCCAGTTCAGCACAACATTTCATTTAGTATTGTGATTTGACATTTTTCGATCGGCAAAGCTCTCTTCATTTCGGTAGAACTGTAGTGTCAGTGCTGTTTACTCTTAGCCATTTGTTTGTGGTACGAAGGACGTTCAAAGGTCAACTAACTGTTTGCACAAACAGAGATAGTGTACTGATCAATTGCCACAAGCTTTAAAAATGAGCCGACTGCTGTAACCGAGCGGTTCTAGGCGCTTCAGTCTGGAACCGCGCGACCGCAACGGTCGCAGGTTCGAATCCTGCCTCGGGCATGGGTGTGTGTGATGTCCTTAGGTTAGTTAGGTTTAAGTAGTTCTAAGTTCTAGGGGACTGATGACCTCAGATGTTAAGCCCCATGGTGCTCAGAATGGAAGGGACAGAAGAGGGAGGCGAGAATTCTCAATGTCTATTATGTAGTCCATAATCGATATGTACTGCAGATTTGTTATCAACCTGCATTACAATACCACACAGAAATAATTTAAAAATTTAGTTGACGATGAAGAAGGAAAAAATTACAACGCCCGCTAGTCAGGATTCATTTCTCTGTACTTCAAGAAGTAGTCTGAGCTAAATTTGAAGGCACAGAGTACGTGAAGGAATTAGTGATACGAAAAGTAAAATCTCTGAGGAGGTTTAAGGCATTATTCCATTATCAGTTTGCAAAAGTTTGATATGGAACTGAACTAAGAGTATGGAGATTTTATGTATTATCGCTACGGACGTTGGCTAAGTCAAGGGCCATGCCTGGAACTTACTTTTTTTCATTTACAAACGCTAATGTTTAATTTATGAGGGAGAAAGGAGTGCAAGAATGAAAATTAGAAAATCTGGAAAGGATTGCAGGCTTCGCTATTTAAGTGGACTTGACTGCACACTGCCGGCAATAGGACATTGCAAGGTGTGCAACAACTTATTTCTGAGTTGATTTGGATGAATTGTAAAAAAATCGCAGTGTGGAAGGAAAAAAACTTTGAACGTCAAATAAAACGTAAAGTGTGAATAATTCACTGAGGCCTTGAAAGAATTACAAGAATAGTTTTCTAAAGGTTCTGAGAATACTGCCAATCTTACTTCTGTTTCGGAGACCGTTTGACTTTCCATTGAAAATGCAAATCTGCATGTGCAAATGTAACTGACTAATCTAGAATATAATTCCCATTTTAAAGACATCTTCTTTTGCGTTAAACCTTTCCAGGACATCTGCATTGTTCTATACAGATAGAATTTCCACGTCTCTTTTGAAAGGTTGCAAATGTGCTACAGTTTTTTATCAACATTCGTGTGTGTGTAAGACCTTTCTTCGACTATGAAACCGAAAAAGTCACAACCAAGGTGTAGCCCGAGTGCCAAAATCTGTGAAACTGTCCACATCTGGCCGCGTACTGAGAGATCGTATTAGATAAAAATTAAATTATGTCTTCAGCTAACAAAAAATGATTAAAGAATACTGGAAATTTACGGGGAGCATGCAATACATAATTGATGCACGAATAGTTCACTTTCTAACAATTATCGGTCGCTTGCGCTCCACGATTTTTGTTATAAATGTTATAACTATTTACATAGCTATTAAAAAATCACAATCACGCACTTCCAGAACTGTGTAAGGGTAGGAATCTGCATGAGGCTGAAGAAACTGTTTTATGCTCGTTAATCCGATATAAAAAGGGGTTAGATTAAAAATGTAGTTTTATTTAAGTACCGGTAATTATTTATAATACAAACGTAGACATCGCTGTAATTCCATCTATGTTACGCCTAGAATTATTTATAAAACTATCTATTTCCAAAACAGAACAAAGTCAAAGTGATATGGGAGCTTCTCGGACATCTCGGAAATTAGCAGCTCCGGATCCGCAGATTTTAGGCGGTTCCCTCATGCGTTGCCGCGGTGAGGAGAGAGAGAGAGAGAGAGGGGGGGGGGGGGGAGGCGTGGCGTCAGAGCAGAATGTATGAGGCGTTCGCAGTTCCTTACTGGCGGCAGCGGCAGCAGTCAGGGGGCGCGACCGCATGTTTGTGAGCCCGGCCCGACACAGGCCACCAGTTTGGACATCGTCAGCGGCGGCTGCAGCTGCGGCGGCGCGGGTGGCAGGGGCGGCGGCAGGGGGCGGCAGCCGCTTTGTGCTGGACGAGCTAATGACGCCACAACACACGCGGTGCGGCGCCAGCGTTCAGAAATGCGCGCTCCAATCTGGCTGGCCCTCCGCAGTAATACTGCACGTCTCTCCCCTGCTAAGTACGGCGTGGCCGCGCGTGTAACGCCAGCGTCCAGCACGCACCTGGCGCCTGGTGTTGTTCACAGGTTCCGACTCGGTAGGAGGGCACGTTTGTTCACCGTTCACGTCTCAAAATCTCGTGTCAATGAAGTCGATATGCGACTTACTTAGCTCCAGCCTGAAGCAACATTCTCTCTTCGTACTTGATGCCTTATTTAAAGGAAAAAGCATGTTTTTCCCTTTTCAATTTATTGGCTTTCAGGGCGTACCCATCAAGCTACATCAATAGTGGAATGTCGATTATAACTATACCAACACAAAGACAACAAAACATTCAGTCCGCTGAGGACAGAAAATCTCCACCCGACCGGAAATGAAAACCAGGCTCATTGGTACCACTCGACTACGCAGACCGCGCAGCATACACAGAGTTTTATTACAATGTGGCTAAACTTTCTCAATTTCAGGTAATCTTCCACGTAAGGTTGCCGAAATTTAAAGTAAACTATGCTCTCCCGTCCTTGGTCTACAGCGTTTCTTAATGTACGTACGAATTACGCACACTGGATCCAACATACTCCCATCCTCAGGCAAAGGAAACACACCAACGATAATTACAGTGATACGTCCTCAAAAACTACAGGTCATGTATTAAGCATAACACGACGTTACATACAAACTTGAGTACGTACTGGAAGACTTTACAGTACACAAATGGTAAACTCATGTATTTCAGTGCTTTCGACTGACATGGGTTGCAATCCAGTCCCAAGTATGAGCACGTCCCTAACGACCTAAGAGAAATTCGTCTAATTGCCTCATGCTTTCCCGGCACGTTAATCATTGCTGACAATTCCTATTTTGATACCCCATATACATACCGTATTGATATATATGCTACTCTCCTCATTTCCAACTTACGATAGCCTTCCGACGCTTTTATTTCGCACCACGAACAGATTAAAAGCTAGCAATTGCAGTACACCTTATAAAAGTAACTATTCCTTAAAAACGCAACACAGACACTGTTAATAGTGTCACGTGCCGTGGAGAGTTACAGGGCGACATTGCTTACTTCCTGATGCATGTTTGTCAGATTCACCTCTTAAACATTCTCCGGTCGTCGTCCCTGAAGTTGATTATTTTCGTAGCCTACTATGCCGTGCTACGTGATTCTGACGTGGGGCTTTCTCATCTTCTACTATGGGGGTCAGCGCTGGTAGAGTGCTTCACTCGATCCAACTACTAAACGACGTAGACAGCTTTGCGGTAACACTTCTGTATTTTACGCTCAATATTTTACATGTACATCTCCAATCACAAAGATGGGGAACAGATCTTTCTTACTTTGTAGCTCATAACGAACTACAACAGACACTGGTCAGCCAGTGTATTATAACCACCTACCTGATAGACTGCATGCCCAATTTTGTAACGGATAACAGTGGCGACACGTCGTGGCATCGAAGTAATGAGAACTTGGTAGATTAGTAGGTCGTTGAAGGGAGTTGATACCACATCTGTACACACAAGTCGCCTAATTCCCGTACATCCCAGGGAGGGGGGCGACTGGAACTCGCCAGTGTGTTCCCCGAACTATTCCATCACACTCTTGGCCGTGTGACATGGCGCATTGTCTTGCTGAAAAATACCACTCCTGTCCGAAAACATGATCGTCAAAAAAGAGTGCGCGTGTCTGCAACTAGTGTACAATACTCCTCGACCGTCGTGGTGCCTTGCACGAGCTCCACTGGACGCCCTCGTTAATATTCCCCAGAGCATAATGGAGCCGCCGCTAGCCTGTCCCCGTCGCACGGTATAGGTATCAAGGAGTTGTTCACCTGGAAGACGACGGATTCGCGCCCTCCCATTGGCAAGATGAAGAAGGTATCGGGATTCATCAGATCATGCAACGCTCTGCCACTGCGCCAACGTACAGTGCCGATTGTCACTTTCCCATTTCAGTCGAAGTTGCTGATGTCGTGATGTTAACATTGGCACATGCATGGATCGTCGCCCCATCGTTAGTGTTCGGTACACTGTGTATTCAAGCACACTTGTACTCTGTCCAGCATTAAAGTCTGATGTCTGTTCTACCACTGTTCGCCGCCTGTCCTGTTTTACCAGTCTGCTCAGCCTACGACGTCCGACATCTGTAATGAGGGCTGGCCGCCTAACCCCCCATGGTTTCACCTTGTTTTCCCCTCGTGTTGAAGATACGCACCACAACACTCCTCAAATGTCCGACAAGTCATGCAGTTTCCGAAATGCTCGTGCCGAGCCTCCGGGCCATCACAGTCTGCCCTCGGTCACCACGCGCTTTCTCCGTTCTACACACGGACAGCACGCTCACTGATTCTATGTGCATCGTGCGTGTGTCTTACCGGCAATCATTTCGCCTGGTCGTGTTTACATCGATAGTAAATTGGTGGCCATACTGTTCTGACTGAACAGTGAATATTCATGTACCCCTTTTACATTACAGGACAGCGCATAACCGACTGACAGTTTTGTTAATGAATCTTCGTTTGTTCCATCGTTCACTTTCATGTCAGCGCTCCTTTGCTCCTTGACCTCCAGGGCACCGCCACGCCGCGACGCCAAAGCATAAGCGAGTATCCCCACCAGGTGGAGACGCGCAATCGTCGTTGCACCTTGTCTGTGTCCGGACCTGGCGGATTTCGCAGCCTATTTGGTAGTTCAAATGGCTCTGAGAACTATGGGACTTAACTTTTGAGGTCATCAGTCCCCTATCACATAGAACTACTTAAACCTAACTAACCTAAGGACATCACACACATTCATGTCCGAGGCAGGATTCGAACCTGCGACCGTAGCGGTCGCGTGGTTCCAGACTGTAGCGCCTAGAACCGCTCGGCCACCCCGGCCGGCAGCCTATCTGAATCTATGTTAAACCAAAGAGTATACAGTGAGGGTCCTACACTTAAAAACTACAAAAACTTTGTTTTCACTATTCACGAGCATCTTTCATCGTCTGCGAGGATAAAATTGTGTATAATATTCCGTAGAATCCCATGTTACACTACAGAGCCACCACTTACACGAAAGATCTCGTGTAACCCAGCTTACTTAACTACTTACAACTTCGCATAACTAAAATTGTTCTCTAAACCTTAATAGACTCCTTTTTATTTCCGTTATCACTATTTCCAGTGCTTAACTCCCCATAGGACAGAATCCAATCTTATTTTTGAAAATAAATCTTCACCAAGTGATTCGGCGTGATGGGACAAAACTAGGGTTATGCTTAACACACTTCATTCAAAATATTTGTGGATATTCAGTTGATCATTCCTTCATCCCTTTTCATAGAGAAGAGTAGGAGAAATAATCAAATTGCTTAATCAGAGTGTGTTATGGTTACTCAGAAGTGACTGCGTTCTCATTCCTTTGAAATTACTGATCACAACAGCATGATTAAGTGATTAAGTTCATCCTCACAATAAGGAGTTACGTGCTAGCATTGTAATTTACACAATCTCTACAATTTTAGATCTCGGATTCGTGGTAAGCCAACCATCTGAAAAAACGTGAAAGCCGAAAATCATCAGTGCAATGTTAAGTCTATTAGCCTTTAACTACTCTGAGGAACGCCTCGACAGTGTGATTAACAGTCACTGCACAGCTTCCTCTCTCTCTTGTTGTACGAGCAGATACTGCGTAAAGATCTTTTTATCCTTCCAATGCGAGTGTCACTCTAGCCACACCTCTACCTAGAAAAAATCTTTAACAGCATGCACAGGCTCCAACCCTTACTTTTACACCTTCCAATGAGAAAATCTCGCTGTAACAGATCGACACTACCTGAATACCCAAACGTTGTTTCCTGACTATTATTTTATAACTTCTACTCATGTTTGTTGCAATGTTTTAAATTATTTTCCCACAAATACTATTTATTATTTACTGTTATCCTACGATTTACTCACATATACTAGTTTATATGGCTATCTTTTTTTATTATCACAACAGCCGCATTCCGCCCACACTAAAAATATTGAAGAAATGCAGTTTAGTAAGAACATACTCAATTCTTCACTTGTTGAAACGCATAATCGCACAATATATTGAAAGCCCCTTCTCCTGTTCTGTTGAGAATAACTCCTGTATTTCCTCTTCTTCGTAATTATAAGATAAGACACATCCACTTAGTATCTCATCAATCTTTCAATTTTACTTCAAGAATCGTAATACATTAACAACTGTATTCTTTTTATTGAATTTTCACATCATTTATTCGCTAGCGCTCTCTTTTCAGAGATAACGTGAGTCTCCTAACTATCAACGTTTTTTTACTTGTGTCTTAGCCGTCATATTTGCCTTCACTTAGGGAATGTTTTCCGTCCCCGTTCACTTCCCTCTGTTTTTGTGACGTGGCTGACATGTGTATTTCCATCAAACATACTGTCAGCATCAATTTACTGTGTAATTATTTCGTTGGCGAACGTTTGTTACTACCCTACGCTGTCCACCGCTAGCAGCTTGTAATTACCACAATGTGCTCTACAGAAAAGAAAGGTTCAGCAATAGAAACATACGTATGTAAAAAAATAAGGAAGAGAGTGCTGGTACTTCTCATGGAGAAGTAAGAAAATGAAAACTGAGAATGTGCTTGCTAGAACTGAAGGAAGAAAGAAAGAAAGAGAGCTCCAAAGACTGAATCCCATACGAACCCCCCCCCCCCCCCTTTTTCACCAAGGCACCAAAGGATAAAGTGTACCTGTAGTCGATATACCCTACAGAACGGTCTTGTCTCATTTACACCCGAACTGGCCCAGAAAATTGACCCCTATGGTAAGCATGTAGGTATGGAGGAATAACACTTTCGAAGTTCGTCGATCAGCCATCATTATAAGTATTTCAGTCTATTGTCACCATCTCCACAAGTCGGTACTGGTCTATAATAGGTAACATTTCCTATAGAAAATCATAAAGACCCCGCCTTAAAACATCATCAGTAGCTGGCAACTTTTTTCGTTTACGAGAGAGCTACGGTAAACCCTCTGTGATATGACAATGACAGTCTCAAAGACAGTTCACCACTGAAAACTAAGACACGACAGAGTAAAGTAGATTTAGGTTAGAGATTACAGGATAGTGTAAGTAGAAGAAGCTGCTCCAGGGGAAACGATATGTGAAATACTGAAACAGTTAACTCGGACACCCAACAGGTGTCAAAACCGCCGAATTTGTAAAGATTGCAAATTCTCTGGGTGTTTGAATTTCTTTAATATCTCTATATTTTATGATCCATTTTCTTCACATGTCACAGGATCTACACGGTATATTGCTTTCTCATGAGGAAGACCTAGTACCGTAATAGGTCGTCTATATCTTGCAAAAAACTGCTTGTTTCTTTCTTTAAATTAGAACTAGGATGAAAGTCCTTGACTAATACTAAGTCATCAACCTAAAATGCAAGTGTGACTGATTTTTCATTGTATTTTCTTAATCTACTTTCTACTTGGTTTTGTAACTTTAACTGTGATTCACCAACAAAAGTTCTTTTGAAACTTTCTGTGGGTGATAAACCGATAGATATATGGAGACATGTGGGATAGTTCATTCAAAATAGTTAGGAAATCAGGGATCAATTGAGCCCCGGTGGTATGCTTTTTGGAGCAACATGTTCTACACACATGTCCTATCTCCATCATTACCCATTGACAAGGGTCAGATTGCGGGTGATGTTTTGAAATAGATATATCCTTTATGCCTTCCCATGCTAAAAATTCTTTGAAATTATTACTTGTAAAGCTTGATTCATTAGCTATGAGGTTCCTGCGAGGCTTACCTACGTCTTTAAAACAGGCCAACATTTTATCACTATATCTGCGTCGTCTTGTTGGATATGATGTATTTCGAAAGAAATTCTATCAGTGCGAAGATATAACTTACTCCTACTTGACCTGAAGTAACTGTCCAAAAAAATCAGAAGCAGTTACATAATTTAAACCTTTGGGTTTTACTGGACGTGACTTGTAGTGCAGACGGCTATTATCATCTTTAACATTCTAGCTAACTTCATAGCATCACAATATCTTAGCTATTTTCAAACTTAAGTTCATAAAGTAATAAAATTTATTCACTTTCGAATATCAAAATGTGTGCATCCCTGAAAGATAAATCATATTAGATCTTCTTCCATGCTCTGTGGTATATATAAATTCCAACTAGAAATTGTGTTTCTCAGTTTCAAGAACAAAATACCATCAATAATCGTCTATAATTCCTCCTCATATTGTAACAATCTCACCTGTGCACATTGCTGAAATATTGCTAAAATATTCATCTGCCTTCATTCTCTGATTCATTCTTAAGGCAGGGTCCTTACCTTGTTACTGGTATAACTTAAGGTTCAAAAGTATGTCATAAAAATGACACCAAGTCGCTCAGTACGTCTTATTTCGTTCGTATGCAGAAGTAATATTGACAATACACTGGGGAGTTAGTTCTGAGAACATTTTATGTAATTTATTTCTATTCGAAATACTTGTAAAAACGAAACCCACTTCATTAAACTTTTATGCAATAATCTACTTATCCTCTGCTGTTCGTTATCTATATAAACGGTTTAGGAGACACTCTGAGCAGCTGTATTAAGTTTTGCAGATAATGCTGTCGTTAATCGTCTAGTAAAGTCATCAAAATATCAAAACAAATTGCAAAACGATTTAGAAAAGATATCTGTATGGGGCGAAAATTAGTAATTGACCCTCAGCAATGAAAAGTGTGATATCATGAACATGAGCGCTAAAAGGAATCCGTTAAACAATGGTTACACTAGAAGTCAATCAGATCTAAAGGCCGCAAATCCAACTAAATACCTAGGAATTACAATTAGGAACAACTGAAATTGGAGAGAACACACAGGAATGGTGTGGGGAAGCCGAACCAAAGACTTTCTTTCATTGGCAGAACAATCAGAAGGTGTAACAGATCTACTAAAGAGACTGCCAACACTACGCTTGTACGTCCTCTTTTGGAGTACTGCTGCTCGGTGTGGGATCCTTACGAAATCGGATTAAAGGAGTACATAAACGAGGGTTGGAACTTTTATAGGTCAGTAAAACTTTGAAACACGTATCTATTTTGTACGAGCTGTAAATAAATAGTGGCCACTATTGAAGTTCCAACCCTCGTAGAAAGTTCAAAGAAGGGCAGTTCGTTTTGAATTATCGAGAAATATAAGAGAGAGTGTCACGGATATGATACAGGATTTGGCTTGGACACCATTAGGGGCAATATGTATATTAAAAATCACATGCTGGTAGTATGCATCACAGTGAAAAGAAGGCTATGTAGGAAAGAAAAGCTTTTTCTTTCAGTCATACACCTTTTAGATCAACATACTGGGAAAAATTGAACTTCGTGTTTGCTAAAATGCACTTCAGGGATTTAGAATGAACCGTTTTTGCCACTTAGAATGAAGTCAGTGAACTCGCAATACACATCATCCAAAAAGTAATTAAAATTGATGTAACTGGGTTCATATTTGCCTGAAACACACTAAAGTTACAGAAATTAGACTTCCAAAACCTTACTTCAGCTGACATTGCAGTTTATTAGACAGCTTCAGGTCCTTAGGGGCAACAAATCTCGACATTCAGAGATAGTTGTGATTACTACATAAAACATGTGTTAGAGATGACCTGATGATGGCTCGAATTGGGTTGGTTGATTGGTTTGTAGGTTAAAGGAACTAAACTGCGATGTTATCGGCCCATTCTCGAACTGAGACTAGCCATACTAGTCGAAAGAGGTCGAAGTTACAGAGAAAATCGTTCATACCAAAATAAATCAATAAGCACGAAGCACACCGAAAAAGGGAAGAAAATTCAAATAAATTAGGCCGTTTTCTGGTCTACAGTGACTCAACGTGAATATACAGGGTGATTTACGAAGATATGCAATTATTTTAATATGTTATTTTACAAGTAAAACTCAAGAAAAAAGTTCATATAAACATAGGTACGCAAATGTATAGTCACGGAGTTATGGCTAATAAAAGATTTTGCCTGAAGTCATCGCAAAACTGTAAGAGGTTAAAGCAAAGCATGATTTCCATTTATTCTGTTGTTATTGATCTAGTGAATCTAATAAAATTTGTCCCAGACGTGTATCTGCAGTAGTTTTCCAGAACATCCAGAAAAGCAAAGAAGCAATTTCGTAAAATTTTTAATTTATTAAGTACTTGGCCCAATTTGCTCGTAAAGCTGTTGAGACATTCACTGTATACGACGGACGAAAAACTGAATATCGTTTATAACGAACATCGCGAAACTATTAGAGGAGCGGTGCGGTTGTATGCTGCAAAGTATCCAGATCGTGTCAAGCACTCACTATCTGCCTGTGCAAACATGATAAAAAATACTGGGAACTGAGGAGAATAAAATACGCCAAGGAAAAGAAAGAGCAACTGATAGAAGATATAAAACTACTATTTTAGCAGCAGTAACACAGAACGCAAATGTCACTAAGAGGCATCTCGGAAGTACGAGAGGGATCAAGCAAATTAGTATTCTGCGAACACTACATTCACGCGCATTTCATTCTCCTCAAAATTCGCTGCATCTACAGCTTCGTGGCATTGGCTTAAAAAACTGATTGCATTTCCCAAACGTTATCTACCGAAAGTTCAAAGTGATGCGGCGTATCTCTGCAAAATTTTGTTTACGGAAGAAGCATCGTTTACAAAGCATGAGCAAGACAACCTTCGAAATATGTACTTATCAGCAGTTGAAAAATAAAAGCTGATTCAAAAGAAGTGTGTAAACCAACGCTCTTGGTCTATCAATTTTTGATGCGTATTTTTCAAGAGGTGCATCATTGGTTCTTGTTTTATTGATGGGAACCGAAATATAGTCAAGTGTCTCGAGTCGCTAAGGTATGCTGCTGCCGCAGTTATTGGGAGACATCCACACGGACATAGGGCAGTCAGTGTCCCTTCCTTTCCGCACAAAACAGACCCTATTAAGTAAACATTTGGGGAGCCTTGAAACGGTCGTCCAGGAAACGAAAAATATCTGCACACTCACCACACGTAACACTTCTATCCTTTTATCTCTGGCGAAAATGAAAACAAAATTAGAAACCACCGACGACTCCTGATGGCATGAAACGCCTTATAACACGGGCCTGTGTTGCCGTTAACTCCATATCAAATTTAACGAGCAGTATTGTTTCTCCACAGTTAGTGTATAGGGTGTAGTAATGGTCAAGGTCAACATTCTTAGCACGTGTTGTGACAGCCATGATAATAAATACACGAACCGTACCTCTGAGTTAGGCGTTTGCTTACTTTTTATATAATAGGGAGGACGTTTGTGGAAGCTCTTCTCATAGTGGCGAGACAGTAGTTAGCGGCGCTGTTATCTTGATACTATTTGATCAAATCCCACACATGTTATGTCGTTGAAGTTCTCATAGAAGCTTCTTTGAAATGCCAGAGAAAAAAGTCATTGTCGTAATACGGCCACTGTAAAGGATAAAAATTACTTTTTAACGTCAGGGAATTTGCCATACTGTCCTGTATAACTTGTCGAAAACCGCACATCGATGTATTTAATCATTTTTGGATATATCTGGGGTGGCTTCTCTTAGCTGCTTCATATTTAATATTTCAGAAGGGTCGTATGGACTTTCCAGTAACTGTTTTAGTGTGACATTTGTGCGTTTATTTGGACGCAAAACCTGTCGAGTCGTTGTACGATCATTCTTCGATTATTCATTTAACTATAGTTTCAAACCTTCATCTTCGTGAGAGTTTCTCCAAAGATTATCTTCGTTTAAATTTACAACTTAATAGTCTATATTACAATTTTAGCAGTTGTCGAGTAGTACAGACAAATACATCACACCCTGATTCCATGTTTCCCCTGAGGATACACCGTGGTTAGTCAGAGTGTTACAGTAATAATCTCAAAAAACTAAGGTCAAGGAATTAACTTTTTTCTCGTTTTCTGGCATATGTCTGAAATCCTGCAACACACTGAAATGCCCGCGTCACAGTGCCGTAACGCGCCACTAGAGGAGGCAAAACGAAATTGCGGAGCCCATTTATAAAGAGGAGGATCGTTCGGTAATTCGTTTTCGGCTGCAGCGGGACTGCTGAAGCTTCATGAAGCCAACCCAGATAACTTCTTTGGCCGTCTGGGTTGGTCTGACGCAGATGCAACGTTTCCAGTGTTCTTGTCTACCTTAGCAGCGTATCGTAGTACTGTGTAGCAGGAATTTAAATGTTAACCACAACTACAAACATGCACTGTATCTGCAAACAAGTAAAAAATGAATTACTTTACTTTTAGAAGTGATTATGACTTTTTTTAATCATCAGTCTTATGAATAGTTTGATGCGGTTTTAACGAATTTCTCTGTCGTGCCATACTTTTCATCTCAGAGTTGCACTTCCAACGTACGTCCTCAGTTTTTTCGTTGCACGTATTCCAATTTCTGTTTTCCTCTACAGTTTTTACGCTATACAGCTCCTTCTAGTTGCATACAGTTTATTCCCTGATGTCATAATAGAAGTCCTGTCATCTTGTCTTTTCGTCTTGTCAGTATTTTCCGTATATTCATTTCCTCACCGATTCTGCGATGAACCTCCTTATTTCTTATCTAATCAGGCCACATAATGTTCAACATTCTTCCTTAGCACATCTCAAATGCTTCGATTATCTTCCCACAGTCCGGTTTCCCGGTTTTCCCACAGTCCGTGTTTTACTACCACACAATGCTGTGCTCCAAATGGACATCCTCAGAAAATTCTTCCTGCGGTTAAGGCCTACGTTTCAAACCAGTAGACTTCTCTTGGCCAGGAATTCCATTTTTGCCAGCGCTAGTCTGTCTGCTTTTTATGTCCTGCTTGCTCCGTCCATCATGGGTTGTTTTGCTGCCTGGTTAGAAGAATTACTTAACTTTATCTGCTTCGTGATCCCTAATTCAGATATTAAGTTTCTTGCTGTTATCATTAGTGTTACTTCTCATTACTTTCGTCTTTCTTCGATTTACTCTCAATCCATATTCAATACTCATTAGACTGTTCATTTCATTCAACGCATCCTGTAAGTCGTCTTATGACCACCCATCCTAAATATATCCTGCTTTAGGGAACTGTGTGAAAGATCAGTCGTTGAAGCACATCACATGTCTCAATTCCTCGGCTGTTCGTATCTTGAGCCTCTTGCACTGCCGAAACCTCCTCTTTGTACCCGCCTCGTTTCCAAGAGATTGAGCAGTTGCAACCGTATCAGGGATCTATTCTTTGTGCAATTATCGTCGCACAGTTCTGTTTGAACTTGTGCTCTCTAGGTACATATGAAGCCCAGTAGACACTTTCATGACACCAGACCGTTAAAGAATTCCTCCTTGATACTCTTTTGTCTCCATCACTGTCGCTTAATGTACCTGTTGTATTAGAACCATAACTCACCATTTGCGAGGCATTGCAGTACTACGTGTTCGGGTGTACTGATTAAACCACATGAGCAACTAGTTGTGCCGTCGTATCGTTACTTACATTGCCGTGAGAGGGCATCCTACTTCCCACATCACTTATGATTTATGCTGTCTGTATTTAGCATTTGCTGACGTCATTGCAAAATCTCTTTGATCATTTCCATTTCGCAATTTGTGTGATGTGAAATGTTGGTTCGAGTAACAGCGAATGGCTCTTTGTGGGTCCAGCAATTTCTGCGTACGTAGGTGAAATCTACTGCGCGCCACCACTCATCGAACAATAACATAATTTGACTACATAAAAATGTGACAGATGACAGACAATGGCGAATTTATTCCAAAGAGAGCCCTGTGGTATAGCAACTGTGACACAACTTTCAATTTAACATCCAAGGTATGTCTACAGATTCTTTACTCAGAGAAATTAGACTTCTCCTTTATCTCGCACTGTTTTCTTGTAACCAAGATATTTACTCTCGAAATAGCAGACCTAGACATCTTAAGAAACAGAACCTGATACATCGCTCTGAACGTGGATCGTAGTTAGAAGCGTTGGGTGAACCTTAATAAGCTGTGGTGGGGCCGCTGGTGTACATGTACAAAGTTATTCTAAAATACTGGAAGGACTGTAGTCGTCCAGTGTGTGACGTAAAGAATGGCAATTGAATCTCAACTTCAGAACATTCAATGCGATGCGCATAGATAAGCGCATTAATTACACCATCCGCAATTAATCACTGTAACTATTCGCTATTAAATTTATGTGAATAAATAAAGATGGAACGTTCACAAAAATTGAGAAAAATGTCGCGGGAATTGCTAATGGCAATCTGAACTGTGTTAGACAAATCCTACGGAAGAGGCACGCATTCTCAGAAGATGTCACGAAACTATAGTCTGATCGATTCATTAGTATTTTTAATTAGTTTGAAAGCATACGAAAGGGTGGTTAAGAAAAGAGAGAGAGAGAGAGAGAGAGAGAGAGAGAGAGAGGTGATTGAATAGGAGAAGTAGAAGGGGTACTCTAAAGTTTTAATTATTGCCTTGACAAAATAAAGTTGCATAATAATTTTCTGTTTCTTTGCAGGTTTATGTCTGCACTCCTGGTACACACTGCAGTCTCCGCACCACACTACCGCAGCGTGTCTCTAGATGAGTCAAACAAAACGGTGAAAACGGTGTAGACCATTATAAGGTGGACGATCATGCGGTAAGCCGTTTTGAGCAGCAGCGCAGATGTTGCACTTGTATGGATTGGCCAGATCACTTCACAGTAAACACAAGTTGGTGTTCAGGTCGAGTACCGGAAGCGGCCCCTACTGTAACTTCAACATTAATACTCTTCCAACACGTATAATATGGTTGCCTTAAATGCTGACGACGCAGCCATTCCAGCACAGGACTTGGAGCCATAAATCATTTGTTCATGAGTACAGGCCACACTAAGAACTACTGAGCTGTGGCTGGTGTAATGACGTGTTACAGTAAACGTCGAAAAGTGCGAAACAGTTCTTCTCACACGCAGAACGAGGAAACCGCAGGGTCTTAAACACTGTAGATGAGTTGGAATACACACACGACCAATACGATTTCACGAGAAGGCCAGGCATTCTGTGTCTAGCTGGACTGCAAATTGTCTTGTGAGGACCACATACGATATGTAGGCAACAGCTCATTCGCGGGGCTCAAGCAACTGTGATCGATATTTGACGGACAAAGTACTTGAAACAGCACGATGTAGACAACCATTTATATGGCCCTTGTTTCACTCCCGATGAAATTAGTTACTCCTATCAGCAGATACTCACTTACACCGCTCCCGCACTGTTGCAGGACACACAGAAGAAGAGTCTTTGTATAATAAGCAGTGCTTTACAATACAAAGTGTAGCATTATTTTTACTGAGTGGTATTTAAAAAGCTACCCTGTGGGTAAGGCGAAGACATCTACATCTACATCTACATCTACATCCATACTCCGCAAGCCACCTGACGGTGTGTGGCGGAGGGTACCTTGAGTACCTCTATCGGTTCTCCCTTCTATTCCAGTCTCGTATTGTTCGTGGAAAGAAGGATTGTCGGTATGCCTCTGTGTGGGCTCTAATCTCTCTGATTTTATCCTCATGGTCTCTTCGCGAGATATACTGCTTGACTCTTCGGTGAAGGTATGTTCTAGAAACTTTGACAAAAGCCCGTACCGAGCTACTGAGCGTCTCTCCTGCAGAGTCTTCCACTGGAGTTTAATGAGTTACAATGAAGTAATGAGTGTATTCTATAAACTATTTCCTTTATTTTAGTTGGAATTCAACGAACTCTTTTCTTTTAGTCACAGGAAGCATTTAATTCACAACAAAGCTTATGGAATTCTGTTAAATGCTTATTTTATATCGGAACTAACAAATGAAGAGACTGATCTTCAGCTATCTTACTGTTACATTTGTATCTTCAAAAAATGGCTCTGAGCACTATAGAACTTGACATCTGAGGTAATCAGTCCCCTAGACTTAGAACTACTTAAATCTACTAACCTAAGGACATCACACACATCCATTCCCGAGGAACGATTCGAACCTGCGACCGTAGCAACAGCGCGGTTCCGGACTGAGGCGCCTAGAACTGCTCGGTCACAACGGCTGACCATTTGTATCTTCCGCTGGTGTGAGCTCTCGGAGAGTCGATGTAAATTGTGTAATCCCAACTGCTGGCTGATAATTGTGTTGTTAATTGCACATAGTTGTGTTAGTGATTTTCGAATTATCTCTCTGCCTTATCTACTGGTCACGAAAGTGGTTTTTATTTTGTTTTAAGAATTTTTCGACACCGAATGAAAGAAAATGGAAATGGATTGTTTCAAAATAGAACGACAGAACACAATTCGTGTTCTGTCGTTAGTTCTTCTTTAGTAGAAGACTGAATCTCTCTGCCAATCATTTCTTGTACCTTACGTAATTTTTTGTTGATTGATCGATCATCATCATCAAACAATGACATCAAACAACGTACTCACTGGCTTGATAAAGGTCAAGGTATAATTATTCTGGGTGATGGTGGATAGAAGGTAAATAATAATCTCAGTTCCAGATTAATCAACTGTTTCGCACAACTTGGTGCTCTTAAAAGAAATTTTACGCCATCCGTCACTGGAATGCTTTTAAAAGAAATTTTACGCCATCCGTTACTGGAACGTGTTTTCCAGTTGCGACTTGTAAATTACACAAAGCGTGCTTTGTAACGTCAGTTTTTGAGGAAATTTTATTGGAATATCTCAGTACAAGAGAAAGAAAACATTTCAACACTCAGCCTGGCCATGGGCAATGAATTCGGCATAGAGTGATTCACTTGTGTATTCATGGAACTTGTCACACTGGTGAAAAGCAGTTGGAGTGATTCGAATAATCCGTTCATTCCGAATCTGGTGAGTGAGGACCACAACTGTAAGTGGAAGCACAACTAGCCAAAAACTCGTGTTTTAGGGAAACCGGAACTTCTATGGTAAGTTGAAACCTAATAAAGCAACATGATGTATGTGACCCGCTCTACAACAGAAAATCTGACAGGTTATGCCAGCTAAGTTTATGCAGCCTATCTTCTGGCTGCAGCAGGGAATTTGGTTCAAATGGTTCAAATGGCTCTGAGCACTATGGGACTTAACACCTGAGGTCATCAGTCCCCTACTTGAACCTAACTAACCCAAGGACAGCATACACATCCATGCCCGAGGCAGGATTTGAACCTGCGACCGTTGCAGCAGCTCGGTTCCGGACTGAAGCGCTTAGAACCGCTCGGTCACAGCGACCGACCAGGGAAGTTGTAAGCATCTAAATCACAGACAAGACTCACACAGCAGTCTACACCCAATGACCATTTTGTTAATGAAATTGATTCCTCTGATGACGACTTTGATATGCTACGGGTACGAGGCTTCTGTGGTTGGTACAGGAGACAATGTCGGTGCCCAGCAACAATGACAACTTCCACATTACTAGCATACGATTGCACTCCTGCATCAACTGTCGCTGCTGACAGCGTAATTCGCCCACAAACCTAATTACATTTCCAGACTGTCGTAGAGGTGTTTTTTTTTTTTTTTTTTTTTTTTTTCACGTCTGGCCGCGGCAATTTTTCCCTCTACCCTGAATCATTACCCTTACAACTTTCTGTCCACTACTTCCTACGTGTGCCCATACTAATAAGTGCACGCAACTAGATGTGTGACAACACCAACACACAGATTGGCATCTTTTGGCTCGTCGACAGCAAGTGATACTCTCGAAAAGTGAAATACAGTTTTTTTGTAATTGTCATCGTGACGAATCCGACTTGGAAAAGTTCCACTTCAATGAAAATAAAACAAACTGAAGCTATCGGGTGAACATAAAAGCTAAAAGTCTTGCAGCGAGTATCCACTTAGTTACCATTCAACGAGGGCAGATGCAAGTTCCAGTCGAAAGTTTAGTACGCAGATTTAAATACCAAACAAATGCTGCGCAGTTTACGTTTGTTTGGGTTTCGCTAATTAAATGCAAAATGCTTACTCTACGGCGAAAATCAATAGCGCTTGCGGTGGCCGCACATGCTGACTGCAACGGGCCAGAGCGTTGCGAAATTTATTGCTGATCCACACGAACGGTAGCCACGGCAGCTTAATGAACTGTGTCGGCCAGCAAATCGTTTGCCTGGCCACGTACAGAACGTCGACTTCCACTCGTTACCGACAGAATCGTCCGAAGCGATACCTACATGCTGCTAAATCCAATAAAGCATTATCATCGTTAGGCTTCTGACATTTTGTGTTTTCGGTTCGTACAGACTTCGGTCTAGTTATCTATGACAGCAATCTTCCATGTAGCTAATTAACACTTTGTCAACGGGTACGAAAAGCTAGTAAATGCACAATACAGATGTGACAGAATACCGAGAGGAAATGAACTGCCGTTCGAGACGATTTTGGATAAGGGGATGATTAACGAAACAAACCTGTTGGAATCATTAAACATATTGGTATAGAAAAGGCAGGTCGAACCAGATAACACACTGATTACGCCCAAGAACAATTAGACCCAGTAACATGTCCAAAGATGAAATGTAAAATACCTGATGCCCAATAACGCCAGATAGTATTTTGTGCTATTAAGTACATAATATGGTTACTGTTTGGACGTTAAATATTCACACGTGATTCTGTCTCCTCCAGACAACAACAAGATAGAAGTTTGCTTCCGAGATCACAGAGAATGGATCATTATATAGCAACACATTTCTGTTACGAGCTGTACTATGTTTGGTACAAACCAAAAATAGATCACTTTACCTGGGAGCAACACAACCATAGAAGAAAAGTTGATCAGAAAGCTAGAGAAAATGAAAAAAGTGAATATGAAAGAGTTCATGGTCATAGATCGGAAAAGGCCACAACATCAAGAAAACTATCTGTTATGTATGTAATGCTAGCTATTTCTGATTTTTGTTCTCGTCTTCTCCTGAAGACCACCAGGCAGCAGTGAAAATATTTCTTGATTAGCACCACAGGTAGTAACGTCCTCCTTCTTCCGAACCAAGTCCGTAGCCTGAGTGAACGCTAGAGAATAAAGGATCAATCAGAGAAACGCAGCGAAATGCGAGAGCGTAAGAAAAGTACGAGACCGGTCTCAGAAGTTCTCGTCCTCACGGTGAAAATGAAAATGTGTAATTTGAAAACCGTTTAATTTTCAAGACACAATTCGTTTTACATTAATGTACTTCACCTAGCGGTGTTCCAGTGGCATCACTCTCTTTAGTGTTCCTGTGGAAGCATTGCAAAATACCCTTCTGCAGCTAAAATCGTTTCTTGGATTATCGAAAAAAGCTGACTAACGAGGAAGACTTTAAATTATGGGAAGAGATTAAGTCTGAAGGAGTCAAATCTGAGTAATAGGGCTGAGGTGCCAACACTTCAAAGCGCAGATGACTCATTTCACAGATCAAAACACCCATGCCATGTCCTTACCCGCTGATGACATCATCTTTACCTTCGGTATTTCAGCGTGTTCCGTCAGAGGGCTAGCTTCCCTCTGTAACAAAAAAACTGAGTGAATGTATCAGCGAAGAACCTAAATGGGTGTCATCGGACGTCCGCCCCGAACAAATTCAACGAACAAAATAGAACAAAATTAGAGAAAAAGAAAGGGGGTAGTGTCTTCGATGACTAATCAAAACGTTCTCAGTGCCGGGTTCGAAATCCGCTACCGCTTAAATTTTGATTAATAACCAGCAATGGAGGCCGAAGATTGTCGGCACAAGGAGTCACCCTCATTCTGCCAACAGCCTTGTCAAACTGGCGGAGGAGCAGACTGAATTTCAGGGTTACGTTCTTGTCTTTGGGGAGGGAAACTACCCCTAAAAGCGGAAGAATCAGCAATGACCAATGACATGAGGATGCAGTAGGCAATGGAAACCAGTGATTAAGGGGAATGTGTCCTGTAATTGAAAAATTGTTATGAAGATCTCTCCATTCGCAAAAGATTAGGAGGAGTCCCCATTCGGATCTCCGGGAGGGGACTGCCAAAGGGAAGGTGACCATGAGAAGAAGATTGAATAACCAACGAAATGATAACGTTATATGAGTAGGAGCGTGGAATGTCAGAAGCTTGAACGCGGTAGGGAAGCTAGGGAATCTGAAAATGGAAATGCAAAGGCTCAATCTTGAGATAGTAAGTATCAGTGAAGTGAAAAGAAGACAAGTATAGGTCAATACCAACAGCAGCAGAAAATGGTGTAACGGGAGTAGGATTCGTTATGAATAGGAAGATAGGGCAGAGAGTGTTACTGTGAACAGTTCACTGATAGGGCTGTTCCTATCATAATCGACACCAAGCTAACACCGACAACGATAGTTCAGGTATACATACCGACGTCGCAAGCTGAAGATGAAGAGATAAAGAAAGTATATGAGGATAGTGAAAGAGTAATACAGTACGTAAATCGAGATGAAGATCAAATACTCATAGGGAACTGGAATGCAGTTGTAGGGGGAGGTGCAGAAGAAAATTTTACTGAAGAATATGGGCTTGGGACAAGGAATGAGAGAGGAGAAAGACTAATTGAGTTCTGTAATAAATTTCAGCTAGACTCTGTTCAAGAATCACAAGAGGAGAAGGTAAACTTGGAAAAGGCGGGTGATACGGGGAGGCGTACCCAGAAGCAGATATAGAATCAGATCACAATGTAGTAGTGATGACGAGCTGGCTGAAGTTTAAAAAATTAATCAGGAGTAATCAATACGCAAAAAAGTGGGATACGTAAGTACTAAGGAATGACGACATACGCTTGAAGTTCTCCAAGACTATAGATACACAGTAAGGAATAGCTCAGCAGGCAGTACAGTTGAAGAGGAATGGACATCTCTAAAAAGTGCAATCACAGAGGTTTGGAAGAAAAGCATAGGTACAAAGAAGTTACTGCCAAGAAACCACAGGTAACAGAATAAATACGTCAGCTGATCGATTAAAGAAGGAAGTACAGAAATGTTCAGGGAAATTCAGAAATACAGGTCGCTGAGGAATGAAATAAATAAGAAGTGCAGGGAAGTTAAGACGAAACTGCTAATGAAATGATTGTCGGAAGGACTATCTCAGCATACAGAAAAGTCAAAACAGCCCTCGGTGAAATTAAAGCAAGTACAACGGGATTCCCACAGTTATATGCAGAGGAGAGAACAGACAGGCGGCAAGAGTACATCGAAGGCCTCTGTAAAGAGGAAGATATGTCTGTTGTGATAGAAGAAGAAACATGAGTCGATTTATAAGCAATAGGGGATTCAATATTAGGATCAGAATTTAAGACAGCTTTGGAAGACTTGAGATCAAATAAGACAGAAGGGACAGAAAACATTCCATTAGAATTTCCAAACTCATTGGGGGAAGTGGCAAAAAATGACTAAACACGTTGGTCTGTAGAATGTATGAGTTTATCGACATACCAGCTGAATTTCCAGAAAATATCATCCACACAATTAAGAAGACTGCAAGTGCTGACAAGTGCGAGAATTATCGCACTATCAGATTAACAGGTAATGCATCCAAGCTGCTGACAAGAATAATATACAGAACGATGGAAAAAAAATTGACGATTTGTTTGATGACGATCAGTTTGGCTTTAGGAAAGGTAAAGGCACGAGAGAGGCAATTCTGACGTTCGGCTGATAATTGAAGTAAGACTAAAGAAAAATTAAGACACGTTCATAGGATCCGTCGACTTGGGAAAAATATTCGAGAATGTAAAATGGTGGAAGATGTTCGACATTCTGAGAACAATAGGGGTAAACCCTAGGGAGGGGCTGGTAATATACACTATGTATAAGAGCCAAGAGGGAATAATAACATTGAATGACCAAGAACAAAGTGCTCGGATTAAAAAGGGTGTGAGACAGGAACATAGCCTTTCGCTCCTACGGTTCAATAAGTACATCGAAGAAGCAATGACGGAAAGAAAGAAGGTTCTGGAGTGGAATTAAAATTCAAGGTGAAAGGATATCAATGAAACCATTCGCCGATGACATTGCTATCCTGAGTGAGAGTGAAGAGGAATTAAATGATAAACTCAATGGAATGAACAGTCTAATGAGTACAGAATATGAATTGAGAGTAAATCGAAGAAAGACGAAAGTAATGAGAAGTAGCAGAAATGAGAACAGCGAGAAAGTTAACATCAGGATTGATGGTCACAAAATTGATGAAGTTAAGGAATTCTGCTACCTATGCATCAAAATAACCAATGATGGAAGGGAGCAAGGAGGACATCAAAAACAGACTAGCACCGACAAAAAAGATATTCCTGACCAGGAGAAGTCTTCTACTATCAAACACGGGTCTTAATTTGAGCAATATATTTCTGAGAATGTAAGTTTTGAGCACAGCATTGTGTGGTAGCGAAACATGGACTGTTGGAAAAGTCGAACAGAGGAGAATCGAAGCATTTCAGATGTGGATCTGTGTGGAGCTACAGACGAATGTTGATTTTTAGGCGGAATGATAAGGTAAGGAATAAGGAGATTCTGCGCAGAATCGGAGAGCAAAGGAATATGTGGGAAACACTGACAAGGAGAAGGGACTGGATGTTGGGACAACTGTTAAGCTATGAGGGAATGACTTCCCAGGTATTAGAGGGAGCTGTAGAGGGCAAAAACTGTAGAGGAAGACAGAGATTGGCATACATCCAGCAAATAATTTAGGACGTAAGTTGAAAGTGCTGTTCTGAGATGAAGAGGTTGGCACAGGAGAGCAATTCGTGGTGGGCCGCATCAAATCATTCCAAAGCCTGATGACTCAGAGAGAGAGAGAGAGAGAGAGAGAGAGAGAGAGAGAGAGAGAGCTCAACAGATACTTCCTTTCGATCGTTATTTCGATTTTTGTATGTATGGTGAATCGATGTTTCATCTGTTGTTACATACCCACATAAGAAATGACTTTTGTCTATAAGAAACCGCGCCAAACACTGTTAGGATATTGCGTGCGGATTCGTTTCTGATCCGCCATGAGCAAGAGCAGGAACCCATTTTTCTCAAAGCTTTCTCTATGCAGGACTTCATGTAAAGCGTAGGCGACAAGTTCTATTTAAATTCCTCCAATCTTGACAATTTTACGCACCTTGATACGCCTGTTTTCCAAAATCATATCTGGCACTTTTTGACGGTTTATGGTGTATTTACACCTTCCACCCGCTCTCCACGTGGATAATCTCGAACACTTTTAAGACCTCGTTTAAATTCGATAGCACTTTCCTTCAAGGTGAAAATTAAAGGAGAAGAGTCTCCGAATTAATTTATGAATATCAAATTAATTTCAGTTTGTGTCAAACTGATCGCCATTACTAAGATTAATATTGCGATCACTCCTACTGTTGGCTATACTTCGGAGCCTGTTATATGTACATACGTTCATCAAACAGCAACATCAAAAGCTCTCCTCTTGTCGAATGTCGGACGTAATGTGCCCCATACATTTGTCTCTGACGATTCGATCAAATACACGTACACTAAATTGTGTGGCTTGTCCGCCCTGCCGACCTTTTCATTGCGATGGCAAGTATTGGGTCTGATGACATTACTGCCAGCATACACCAGGGTACTTTCATTCGTCGAAGTATCAGGAATACTGCCTTCTGGTTGTTTCAGTTATTCCTAATTGAGTTGCACATGTTTTATGCACTGTTAAAATGGTATGAATTCATGCGAAATTATTTCCGCCGATCCGTCAGCTAGATGATACGTCGGTACTATTGTAGAAGAGTAGGATATGCAGAAATGCTGGATTTCATTGATTCAGTACCTCCCCGTAAGCCCCTTGGCTATAGTAAGAAATATGCAGTAGATCTAAGTAACTAACTAAACACGTATTTAAGTCTGAAACACAATTCAGTACTGTAACTTCACACTAAACGCGGTCACTTGTAAAAGTGGCGTCAACTTTTCACCTCGATTTGCCACCGAGTTTTGCAAATGTGTAACACGGGGTGTACTGCCACTTAATAAGTGAAGTGTAGATTAGAGACTGTGGAATTTCCTGCAGTATGTACGTCACTCTCATTGAGTTTTGTATGATATTTTCAAATCAGGTATACGTGTTCTTTGCAAAAATCTAATAACGCGTAATAGATGATCTCGGCTAGGTATCATCTTAAAATGTTATAGCAAGCAGAACACATTAAGTTTCGATTTGTTGTTGTTTTTGTTGCTGTTGTGATCTTCAGACAGAAGACTGGTTGATGCAGCTGTCCATGCCAGTGTACCATGTGCAGACGTCTTCGCCTATACTTCACGTTGCACCCTGCTAAGGTACCCTCGCGCTCGAAGACGCACACACACACACACACACACACACACACACACACACACACAAAATTCTGCTCACGCCATCGTGGAAGTGTCACATGATGGAAGGTCGTCACAGCCCTCTTATCCACACTTAACACTTACTACGGGACCTCTGCGATGGAGGTCGGAACCGCGACGCCCAGTGTTCAAATCACGTTTTTTTTTATGGATTGCCGTGGAAAATATTTCAAACATAGCGTCGCTCAGAATCGACACGAAAAGGCCTAAGGGAGTGGCATAAAGGGCGCCAATGAAAAACGCTCCTTGCCTTGGGACATTGATAGCCACATATTTCGCGGTCGAAAGCGACAGTTCACAGGGCGATGAGAAACAGTAAGAAGTTCATTACATCCTTTTACACTGCTGACACCCTCAGACGTTTCAACTCTTCCCGAAGGACATTTTGGGGTTGCATTCACATTAAACATCATCGTACTCCTTTGGAGTGCAGCGCGATACAAATTTTGCTCTCGTGTGCAGGTTGGAACCACTAGGGACCCTTGAAAAGAATTAGACGAAATTTGGACGTGATTCGAAGCAGTAACGGGTATTTACGCTTTTTAACTTCTCCTCTTTCTCGTCCTCCTGTGGCGTGATCACATGCGTGAATAAAACGGCAAAGGGTCCCTCTGAAACCAGTCAGATGAGCAACACCCTCAGCGCTTTATTGAGCACGTTACAAACATACCTGCCAGACACTTCGACACCAAATCAGCCTGGCGGCTGCCCTAGCACCTAAAGGTAGACAAACGGCACGCAAAGGTGTCGAAGGAATTGCCTAACTCTGATATGCTGGAGTAACCAGTATGTTGATAAAATAGCTCCATATTTAGCAATTATATACAACCACTCGCTCACAGAAAGACCCTTACCTAAAGACTGGAAAATTGCTCAAGTCACACCAATACCCAGAAAAGGAAGTAGGAGTAATCCACTGAATTGCAGGCGTATATCACTAACGTCGATTTGCAGTAGGATTTTAGAACATAAACTGTATTCGAACATTATGAAGTACCTCGAAGAAAACGATTTATTGACACATAGTCAATACGGTTTCCGAAAATATCGTTCTTGTGAACCACAACTAGCTGTTTATACTCCTGCTATCGACAGGAGATGTCAAATTGATTCCATAGTTTTAGATTTACAGAAGGCTTTCGACACCGTTCCTCACAAGCATCTTCTAACCAAACTGCGTGCCTACGGACCACCGCCTCAGTTATCCGACTGGCTTCGTTATTTCCTGTCAGAAAGGCCACAGTTCGTACTAATAGACGGAAAGTCATCGAGTAAAATAGAAGTAATAACCGGCGTTCCCCAAGGAAGCGTTATAGGCTCTCTATTGTTCCTGATCTATATTAACGACATAGGGACAACCTGAGTAGCCGTCTAACATTGTTTGCAGATGATGCTGTCATTTACCGTCTTGTAAAGTCATCAGATGATCAAAACGACTTGCAAAATGATTTAGATAAGATATTTGTACCGTGCGAAAAGTAGCAATTGACCCTGAATAAGGAAAAGTGTGAATTTATTCACATGAATACTAAAAGAAATCAGCTAAATTTCGATTGCGCGATAAGTCGCATAAATCTGAAGGCTGTAAATTCAACTAGGTACTTTGGGATTACAATAACAAATAACCTAAATTGGAACGATCACATAGATAATATTGTGGGTAGAGGAAACCAAAGACTGCGATTCAGTGGCAGAACACTTAGAAGGTGCAACAGGTCTTTTAAAGAGACTGCTTACACCACGCTTGTCCGCCCTGTTCTGGAGTATATCCGTGCGGTGTGGGATCCGCATCAGGTGGGACTGACGGATGACATCGAAACAGTACAAAGAAGAGCAGCTCGTTTGTATTATCACGAAATAGGGGAGATAGAATCACAGACATGATACGTGAATTGGAGCGGCAATAATTAAAACAAAGGCGTTTTTCATTGCGACGCGATCTTCTCATGAAATTTAACTCACCAGTTTTCTCTTCCAATTGCGAAAACATTCTGTTGGCACCCACCTACATAGGGAGAAATGATCATCACGATAAAATAAGAGAAATCAGGGCTCGCACAGAAAAATTTAAGTGTTCGTTTTTCTAGCATGCCGTTCGAGAGACAGCTTGAAGGTGGTTCATGTAACCCTCTGCCAGCCACTTTATTGTGAATAGCAGAGTAATCACGTAGGTGTAGATGTAGCTTCTAGTCTCTTTTATGTCGAAATTTTTGAAGGTACATTTCTAACGTGCTCAAGAAATGTGCGTTTGTGGCACCGACGGTGTTGGCGAATTGGGAGGTGGGGGTTCTTAGATAGAACCTTTGCCGTTCTATTCACGCACATGTTAACGTTGCTCTCTTGTGTGATGACGCCACAGGAAAGTGGGAGGGTTTCAAATTTCGTCGAATGGTTTTGAACGGGCCCTAGTGGTTCTAGCCTGTACAAGAGAGCAAAAGTTACGACCGTGCTGCTGTCCAAAGTCTGGAGTCACGTTCAGTGGGGATGCACTGCCATAAATCTTCAAAGAAGAACTGAAACGTCAGAGGGTGTCAGCAGAGTCAAACGATGTCAAGAACGCCTTCATGTTGCTCACCGCACTGCGAACTCTCGTTTTCTACCGCAAAATGTTTAGGAATCAACGCCTCAGGGAAAGGGGTGGATTAATTGACTCCATTTATGCCACGCCTGACGCCTTTTCGTGTCAGTTCTGAGCGGCGATGTACCTCAAATGTTTTCCTCGGTCACCCGTAAGAAAAGCTTGTGAGTTAGACGCTGAGTGTCGCGGGTGTGACCTCCACCGCAGAGGAGTTAAAAGAAGGAGTGAAATGTGTGTAAGGGTGGTCCGACGTTTTCATCACGTGACACGTCTAAGAAGGCGTTGCGCAGAATTTTGGGAAATTTAGTGCCAATGTGACATCATTAACCCACTTGACACCACACATGAACTTCTGAGCTCTGGCCTTTTCTACGCATGTGTCGATATCTTGCTGTTTGAAGCGTCTACGGCCCGACGGTTACGTTAAGAGTTTGCACTATTACAGAGGAACGTTGTACGCACCTTTGAGCAAACTTTCAAACTGATGCGTCGCAATGGGAGGCAATTACGCTGTTTCAAAAAAGTGATTCTTTAATTCTCTTGTGCAGTGTACCTTCAGAAAAAGAGTTCGTAACACTTACACTTACATTTTATGTTAACAAATTTATGTTTTTCAGAAACTTTTTTTTCTGATGCCATCCACGTTTTTCAACCTTTCTGCTTCTGCAAACGTCAGTTACTTTTCTGCCCACATAACAAAACTCATCTATTACTTTTAGTGTCCCGTTTCCTATTCTAATCCTCCCAGCATTACCTGCTTCCATTAGAACACGTTCCACTAAGCGTGTTTTATTTTGTTGCTATTTTGTTACAACCTCTTTTCAAGTCATTGTCCATTCCGTTTAACTCTTTTTTTTTCCAAATCCTCTGCCGTACCAGTGAGAATTATAGAGTCATCGGCAAACCCAAAAGATTTTATTTCCTCTCTGTAGACAGTCCGCCGCTCGTGGTCTCGCGGTAGCGTTCTCGCTTCCCGAGCACGGGGTCCCGGGTTCGATTCCCGGCGGGGTCAGGGATTTTCACCTGCCTCGAGATGACTGGGTGTTTGTGTTGTCCCCATCATTTCATCATCATCCAGGAAAGTGGCGAATTGGACTGAGCAAAGATTGGGTAATTGTACGGGCGCTGATAACCACGCAGTTGAGCGCCCCACAAACCAAACATCATCATCATCTCTGTAGACTAAAATTTTCTTTCAGAATTTCCTATTTGTTTTTCTTTCCTCGTTGCTGAATTAACAGAGTAAATATTATCGGGGACATGCAACAACCCCACTTCACCCCCTTCGCAATTATCTATATCAGGAACGCACAGACTGACCCCCTCCCATCCTTAGTAGTTTTTTTTTTCTTTTTTTCTTTTTTTTTGCTCATCTTCTATTCTTTCAAGGAATGAAATGCTTTGGCCTTGTACTTATTTCTTATTTCTTTTGAGAATACATTTGTGTAACTATATTTGCTAAACTAAGTAAATATGTGTGAAACAAATGATGAAACCTAACTATGAATTTGTTTTCATTCTGGTGCTTACATTGTCACAGTGCGGGGTTTGCGGCCTGTGGTACTAGCAAGTCTGTTCACCCATGCTCTGTATCATAGAGGGATGGCCATTAATTTCGTGAGGGGGTTTTCTTTAAAATTTGGACCCCCTTTCCCTCTCTCGTGATATTTTCTGATATTTGTTGGGACAACCTCCCTCTCACGTGAAGTTTACACTGCAGTAGGCTAAAAATACGTGACATTTAATGTTTTATTTGTTTTAAACGTTGATTAAAGACTTGTATAGAAACATGTTTTATTTATAAAGTGTGTTAAGCAGTGTTTTCCACACTTGATTAAAATACTTTATTTATACATGCCAACCCTGCGCAGTATTCAGAGGGAGGGACGGACAGACAGAAAGATAGAAGGACGAAAAGGCTGCACGAAAATAGTATTAACCCTTCTGACTGAGCTCTAAAAAATTAACCTTTTTTGGTATACAACGTACATTAAATGTCACTGAAACTTTACTTAATTTTCAGATGATAGACATTGCTTGTACTTTCCTTTGAACTGTATGATTACGTAGCATTTCTATCTCGTGATTTATGTGATCAGTAAGAACATTATTGTCGGTGAATTTCAGCTTAGCTTCCTTCCATAAACGATCAGCTTCTTGATCAATACATGTGTTTCGACATGTCGGCATGCCGCTTAGGATACGAATTGTATAGTTTGGTACAAATTCATCTTAAACACAATAACATTGTTTTTTTATGCGTTGCAGAATATCACGAATGACTCAAAGACTGACAAACGCTAATTTTGACCGGCGTAGCAGAGAACTCCCGGAATGCAGTCTGACACTTACGGGGCACTTGTTTCAACATGGGAAAGCCTGGGCATGCTCATGTGTAAAGCATTCAGTTCAGAGAGATCATAAATACTGTTCGGAAATATAATATTGTCTATTTTCAGAATTAATTAAAAATGTTCAAACGTGTGTGAAATCGTATGGGACTTAACTGCTAAAGTCATCAGTCGCTAGCTTACACACTAATTAACTTAAAAAATTATCCTAAGGACAAATACACACACCCATGCCCGAGGGAGGACTCGAAACTCCGCCGGGACCAGCCGCACAGCCCATGACTGTAGCGTCTCAGACCGCTCGGTTAATACCGCGCGGCCAGGATTAATTATATAAAACAAAATGTTGACATTACAATAATGTATACTCTAAAAAGAGAACCTGATATTTTCATTGCCTCTCGCCCCATTTAAATGAGATTTGGTGACAGGTTACGTAATTTATGGATGTCCCTTAAGACTCAGCCGGCCGGTGTGGCCGAGCGGTTCTAGGCGCTACAGTCTGGAACCGCGCGACCGCTACGGTCGCGGGACTCCTGCCTCGGGCATGGATGTTTGTGATGTCCTTAGGTTAGTTAGGTTTAAGTAGTTCTAAGTTCTAGCGGACTGATGACCTAAGAAGTTAAGTCCCATAGTGCTCAGAGCCATTTGAACCATTTGAACCTTAAGAATCAATGTGAAATGAGGCAATAAAATTATGAAGCAGATGTCTACCGCCTTTTATGTATGTTTCCTTCCGTATTAGCTCCACATGTAAGGCGGCAACAAATCGAAAACTCATAGTGTACAGCGACATCATCGTAAACTGATGCAAGTGTGAACAGCTGTGTGGACTGATTACAGTGCGCGTCATTTATGACGGCGGTCGAGTTTAGGTTCGTTCTGCGCATCTGACGTCACAAAACGCAGCCAGCCAATGAACAGAGAACGACGTTGCCAGATCTCGACTGCAGTACAGAGCACGGACGAGTGTCTTCAGTTTTAGAAACATTCAGTCATAAATAAAGTAATTGAACAAAAGCAATGTCTTGATAGCAGACTTTATTTTATAGAAAGTTTGGAAAAAGCATTATTTATACCAATTGCTTCATATTCTATTAATTAATTAAACCAAACAAGCAACAAGCCTCCTAATTCAGGCGATAGCAAGGAAAGGTGTTTGTATCATTCCCACTAACCGCTTTTTCGCAATAAAGAACAGTGGTAATTGTTTATTTCCTGTTGCACTTCGACGAAACGTGAGTAATTCATAATCATACCAACAGTGTTTGTCGGTATTTTGCGTGATATTTTAAAGTCTACCGGGAGACAGATTGAACGACGAGCTGCGGTAGAGTAATCAAATGGCTCTGAGCACTATGGGACTTAACATTTATGGTCATCAGTCCCCTTGAACTTAGAACTACTTAAATCTAACTAACCTAAGGACAGCACACAACATCCAGTCATCACGAGGCAGAGAAAGGTAGCGTAATGGTTAAAGTGTATGGCTGCTACACGAAAGGATCTGAGTTCCAACCTTGATCGGTGCTTAATATTTTCCTTATTTAAAAACAACATCGAAGTGTCTTACTTCATGAACTTTATTCGTTTGAATGTAATTGTTTGAAATTTCTAGTGGCGACTTAAATCGACCATACGGAAAGTATACGCTATGGACTTTTACCTCTGCAAACTCTTCAAAATTTTGTGCAATGGTTTACTACATCTAATGCTGCACAATAACTGCGTTGAACATCGTAACAAAATTAAGTCATTTATGGGGGAAGGTATCAGTTAAGAAAATGTGTAAAAATCAAATTTTTGGGCCAAATAGTTTTTGTGAAATCGAGTGATAAAGTGTGTCAAAGCAGTAGAAACACCATGTGTCTGCACAGGCGAGCAGTGCAATGGTGACAAAATCGCGCACATCGCGGAATGCGGGGAGCATGTCTCTGTAGCAGCGAAAGGGTTAATGCGGCCGTGGTGGCTTTACTTCATAAACTGAACGCTCCCCCCTAAACGTAAGTTTGCGAATTATACTATGGCGTTGCTTCTCTTGGCGCGTACAACTGGCAACGCAGCAATCTCCTGCGTCTGGGAGGAATGCGCGAACCGCCAAGATAAAAGAATTGAACTATAGTAGCAGCGGCGCTGCAGTCATGGACTGTGCGGCTGGTCCCGGCAGAGGTTCGAGTCCTCCCTCGGGCATGGGTGTGTGTGTTTGTCCTTAGGATAATTTAGGTTAAGAAGAGTGTAAGCTTAGGGACTGATGACCTTAGCAGTTAAGTCCCATAAGATTAAAAAAAAGTTGTGGCGGCCCTGAGGACAGTCTGGGCCAAGGCCACGGTGCGTGAAGGGTGGCGGGGCTAGGAGTACGCACCTTGCCGGCGCTGCGCACGCCCTTCCAGAGGGAGAAGTAGACGAGCAGGAAGACGGCGAGGACGCAGAGCGCCAGCGACCACTTGATGGGCCCCATGCGGTCCAGGCCGTCCGACCGGTGCAGCTCCAGCACGCTGCGCCTGCAACACCAGCCACCAGACTGACACTCCACTGCCTGCTCACACCGCGCACCACGTGCTTCGAACAGCAGACTACAAGACAATTAAAAAGGCCGAAGGGAACATCTGAAGGGTGGATACGACAAACGTCTTAACCTTTTTTTCATAATGCACGTTTTCAGTGTAGTTCTGTTCTTGGTACTCTGTCGCATGTCTCTAGACTTGTACCAAGTGTCAAATCGTGGAGAAAATTTTTCAGACATTCGTTACTAGATGGTCCATGATCTTTGTGCCAAGTAGTTCTTCCCTCTGGATTGCAGTTGGCTCTAGAACAATACAGTTTTTTTTTATATATGTTATTTTCAGATTATAAAAAATTCACGTCGCGTTTTTTATTTAAATAAGTAATTACTTACAGTTTGTAGGCATCTGCATTTCCTCTGATCTGGGCTGGAGGTCGTATACCACTTCATTTCCGAAAATAAGCACATTTTTACATTCCGAACTTTTTCTTTCACATTGTTCACTATGTTTATCGTTACTTTTGTGGTGCGCACTAGTTATTGATCTTTTTTTTAAAACTGTGCTTTCAAAGACATAAATATTGTGAGTTCCTTAGGTGTTTACTCCTGTTTGGTCTGTTTACCTACATCTTGCCAATCTGACAAAGTATATGTTGAATATTAACATCCATTATGTTTATATCTGCATGTGTGTGTGTGTGTGTGTGTGTGTGTGTGTGTGTGTGTGTGTGTGTGTGCGCGTGTGTGTGTGTGTGTGTGTGTGTGTGTGTGTGTGAGAGAGAGAGAGAGAGAGAGAGAGAGAGAGAGAGAGAGTGAGTGTGTGAGACAGTGTGTGTGAGTGTGTGTGTGTGTGTGTGTGTGTGTGTGTGTGTGTGTGTGTATGTGTGTGTGTGTGAGAGAGAGAGAGAGAGAGAGAGAGAGAGAGAGAGAGAGAAAGAGAGAGAGAGAGATTGTGTTTGTGAGATTCTGTGTGTGTGAGACAGTGTGAGAGTGTGCATATGGGGTGGAGTGAGGAGCTGGTGGTCTAAGTTGTAGAGTGTTGGATGACCACCAACCCAACCCCCCACCCCAAAAACACATACACACACACACACATAAGCATCATGAATAGACGTTAGTTTTCAACATATACTTCGTTAGGTTGGCAACATGTAGGTAAATTTACCAAACAGGAGGAAACACATAATAAGCACACATTATTTATGTCTTTGAAAGCAGAGGTTAAAAATATATCTATAAATAGTGCCAAGAGAGTAATTTGCACCACAAAAGTAAGGATAAACATGATGAACAGTGTGAAAGAAAAAATTCGGAATGTAAAAATGTTGTTATGTGTCTGAAATAAAGTAGAAGTACGACCTCCAGACCAGATGAGAGGAAACACAGATGTCAACAGACTGTAAGTAATTACTTAGTTACCTAAAAAAACCGCGACGTGCACTCTTTTATAATCTAAAAATAGAACATATCAAAACAACACTGTATTGTCTTAGATCCCAGTGAAGATGCCTTAGAGTAATAAAAGACGAAACGTGTCTGGGAGAAATAAATTACAACTACATCAAGAAAGGCGGTTTTATTTAAGAAAAAAAAGTACCAATCATGCTTCGGTGAAACATAGGTACTGGGCTAATTGTGTGTTGCTGGTTTCCCCTTGTCGTGGAAATGCTTGGTTTTCGTATTATGAAGATATATGGTTCTGAACTGTGGCACGCAACTACGTCATTTTACTGTGTGCAGCATGGTATTGTGAGACGGGGCCTTTAGCTATGGAACGTCGATTCAGATATTTACCACTATGGTATTCGGAAGGGACTAACCAAAGCGTGCTAGTGCGTATTTACATATCCCAGATCAGTTGTCATCACGCTCTTAAACATTCATGGAAGTACCAAGTATAATGAGGGGTGTAGTTACTGTCATACTCTCAGTACATTTATTCGTCAACTTAAAAACTTTCACATTAATATTATAAACTTTTGGTTTTCAGCCAGCATGCATCTCATCAATTCAATTCATGTCGTAGAAATTTTACGAAACTATGTGGCATAATCAACAATGTATCATAATGCGATCGACGATAGAATTGAATACTTTTCTTCTGCGAATTCACTATTTGAACTAATTAACGATAAGTTCTTCGGAGATATATCTCTGTCTGCAAATGATACATTAGATGTTGAGGATGAGAATACCTTTGCGGATGGATGTCTTTATGGGGCTACAACAATTAATGAAGATTATTCCACAAGTGATGACTATGAACCATCATCACCAGACATAACCAAACGAAATGAATTGACAGCAACCACTACAGAGTGGTAGAGGAAGATATATGCATATGCAGATTTGTTAAAACAGAACCATAATAGTCTGCTAGAAAATATGTATCGGCGACCACAAAGAAGTTTAATTGTACTATGCAGTTAATAAAACAGTAAGATCTAGCAGAACCCCACCAAAATCAATGTTTTCATTAACAGAAAAGGAAATGTTTGAAAAATACAAAGAAGGCAGGGCACATGATCCGATTGTCCACTATTACAATTTGAGAAATTGGGCTATTAATTCTGCCGAAAAACACGCTCATTAATACGTTGCGTCGAAAGCTTTTGTAAACAGAGTTAAAACAGTAAACCGCATTCGATCCCGAAAAATAACAAGTTTTGTTTCTGCTGAAGATATGAAGGACGGAAAAGACATATGGAGTCTGCTGCAACATTTGCACACAAGGTCAACGCCTTAATCGCAGGTGAAGGGTATAGGGGAAACAGTATTTCCAATACACACCGATCACAATTTGAATATCGTAAGCTTCATCGAATGAAGGAGAAAAGCAAATAAAGACGTTTAAAAAGTTCCGAAGTGATGTAAATGACCCTGAGACACGTAATTTAATACAGGTTGGTCCATTGATAGTGAACGGGCCAACTATCTCACGAAATAAGCATCAAACGAAAAAACTACAAAGAACGAAACTCGTCTAGCTTGAAGGGGGAAACCAGATGGCCGTATGTGAAACGTCAACCACGACCATGGGGTGGGGTGAGGAGCTGGTGGTCTGAGTTGTAGAGTGTTGGATAACCACCAACCCACCCCCCCAACCCAAAAACACATACACACACACACACACATAAGCATCGTGAATAGACGTTAGTTTTCAACATATACTTCGTTAGGTAGAACATTACGTAGGAAATCAGCATACATTGCACTACTTAGATTGCCATCAATAAAATGGGGACCAATTATCCTTCCTGCCATAATGCCACACCATACATTAACCCGCAAAATGATGATGCCCAAGTAGGTGTTTTAGCTGCTGTCGCGGCTAATCCGCACATCAGTAGCAGACAAATTGCGCGAGAAGCGGGAATCTCAAAAACGTGGTTGTTGAGAATGCTACATCAACATCGATTGCACCCGTACCATATTTCTGTGCATCAGGAATTGCATGATGATGACTTCGAATGTTCAGCTGTTGGGTACAAGAGAAATTACGGAACGATGACAGATTTTTTGCACGCGTTGTATTTAGCGACGAAACGTCATTCACCAACCTAAATAATATGCACTATTGGCCAACGGAAAATCCACGATGGCTGCGACAAGTGGAACATCAGCGACCTTGGCGGGTTAATGTATGGTGTGGCGTTATGGCAGGAAGGATAATTGGTCCCCATTTTATTGATGGCAATCTAAATGGTGCAATGTATGCTGATTTCCTACGTAATGTTCTACCGATGTTATTACAAGATGTTCCACTGCATGACAGAATGGCGATGTACTTCCAACATGATGGATGTCCGGCACATAGCTCACGCGTGGTTGAAGTGGTATTGAATAGCATATTTCATGACAAGTGGATTGGTCGTCGAAGCACCATACCATGGCCCGCACGTTCACCGGACCTGACGTCCCCGGATTTGCTTGTGTGAGGAAATTTGAAGGATATTTGCTATCGTGATCCACCGACAACACCTGACAACATGCATCAGCGCATTGTCAATGCATCTGCGAACATTACGGCACGCGAACTACTCGCTGTTGAGAGGAATGTCGTTACACGTATTGCTAAATGCTTCGGGCATTTATTGCATTCATGTGGTATTTACAGGTAATCACGCTGAAACAGCATGCGTTCCCAGAAATGATAAGTTCATAAAGATACATGTATCACATTGGAACAACCGAAATAAAGCGTTCAAACGTACCTATGTTCTGTATTTTAATTTAAAAAACCTACCTGTTACCAACTGTTCGTCTAAAATTGTGAGCCATATGTTTGTGACTATTACAGCGTCATCTATCACAAAGCGAAAAAAGTGATCCAAATAAAACATTCGTATTTCCTTACGCACTACACGAATATGTAATAAAAAATAGGGGTTCCTATTTAAAGAAACGCAGTTGATATTCGTTTGACCCAAGGCAGCGCCATCTAGTGGGCTAACCATAGCGTCATCTGGTTTCCCCCTTCAAGCTAGACAAATTTCGTTCTTTGTAGTTTTCTCGTTTGAAGCTTACTCGTGAGATATTTGTCCCTGTCACGATCAATGGACCACCCTGTTATACGAAAGCTGTCGTTTGTGGTACCTAAGTTGTTGAGAAAGTGTTTAGTTGTGTTGTCAGAGTACACAAAGTGAGCTTCACTATTGGTTCTTATTATTAGTAAACTAAAAATATCTTTCCTGCTCCCCGTAGACTCTCGCATTTAGTATTTTTCTGGTGATCGATACTAGCTTTGGTGATAGCTTATCTTTCGAGCCTAGTGAAACCTGATAGTCAGATGCGTTGTTGCAATTAATATCCAGACAGCTACCACTGACCCAATTAAACCACGAAAAGTTTTATTGTGTCCATCTTATTGTGCATAGTGATGCCTTAGCAAAATGTAATGTGATCTATAGCGTGAGAAACTGAATATCAAATCTTACGTGGCGTCGTTGTGTTAGTACAGACGATTACATTGATAAGTGTAGGAAAGGTTATGTCAGTACAACTTGTTGTAGCATTATGAGACTGATCTTCATTGTCCGACGTTTTTACCTACGTATTGCATTGCTGTTATAGACTGTTCATACAGTATACCTCCTACGAGTTTGTGGTATCTAAAGGGTGACGCAGTACACTTTCCAAATAATTAAAAAAATTTCGTTGAGATAATTATTATTTTCCTATTTTAATATAGTCAAAACTTGAAGTAAAACAATTTTGTATGGTGAGAAAAACGTCCTTCTTGAAAATAAAACTTCTGCATGGAATTTGTGGCATGGATGTCATAAATCCGGCCGAGGGCAACAGAAAGAACTCATGGGTAAGACAGAGCAAGTTTCTGAGCTATTATTGCACACAACTTTATTTTGGAAACTTCCTTCTATCAACATGTACTATGGAAAAATTTTAAAATGTCTATCTACTAAAACAATTAGACTTCAAAATCTTTAGAAGGCTCTCCTGAAAAATCACATTTTTAGTTATGACATTTTAGTCATGTCACAAATTAACGATTTATACATTTTCCAATTCAGTAACCCTTGAACGTAAAACGCAATAGGACAGAAATAATTCCCCCCCCCTGCCCCCTCCACCCATTAACCACGAAATACACCCAACCTTCAGACGTCAACTTCTTCACGGAACGAACCTGTTCGCAGTCCTAAAGATTGCATTACGAATAAATTTTTTCAAGAGGATTCCAAAGATAAATTACATAACAAAGTATTAATAATGTAAACCTCACTTATCTGTATACCACGAGATGTCTTCGCCAATTTTCAAGGACATCGTCATTTATGCCTGACAGACATATTGCTATGTGTCAGAGAAAATTGTAACGAATTTCAGTAGCAATTTAGAATCAATGTTACTGGTAGGAAACAGTGATTGTAGTATCTAATATTGTGAAGATGATACTGTTATTAATTGTCTGTACTGTTCTCAATCGTTGTGCCCGGAAAGTTTTGGAATAAGACATCATTATCAACTACGAACACTAACGCAGGACGCAACAAAACATACCAGTATAGAAATGCCGTCTCGCAATTGAAAATTACATGTCTGTAGCTGTAGAAACGTTGTATCTTACTCCAACTGTGAATGCATAAACTTTTGTATGTTAATTAGTATGTATTATGTATGTTGAAGGACAAACATAGTGCGTTCAATCACTGATCTAAACGGCGGTTAGTTCATAGTTCACAGCTGACACACACACACACACACACACACACACACACACACACACACACAAACACACACACACACACATACAGAGTTAAAGCCTATTTTGTTTATACTGATATTGAATACATGTGGATCTGTGCGATTTCAATGAAAATTCTGTCGAATAAATGCGTTAATAAAATTCAGCATTCTGTTCTGCAATCATATTCTCTCATTACAGGAAATAACTGCAAACAAAGGATTCAGTTACCTCATGTTTTTAAATATCTTGAGTAGGTAGATACTGAACTGAGCCGAGTTATGTACATGCAATATCAAATGCTCAAATAATTTTCTGGATGTATCTCGAGGTGGTATAATTTGTTTACGTGATAGATTAATTTGGTAATTTTTTTCAATTTAAATTGAGTCACAGATCAAATGACTTGATCGGACAACTACTAGAATTTTGCATGAAGGAGGGAACTATCTATTCAATTTCTACACTTGCTGCTCACAACGTCATTTCAAATTCTAATCTCAATTAGCGTTATCCAAAAATTTGCGTTTATTTTAAGTCAGGGTTCAAACAAGAAGAAACATAAGAACTAGAACAGAAGTAAGTGCTACAAGCAATCATTATTATAGTCCGTGAGACGAATGATTGGGGGAGGGGGAGGGTCAGACGGCAATGTTGCCGAACGTGACTTACGCCACTCCGTTCCCGGTCTGCGCTTACACGTGATCTCTGGCAGCACAAACACAAGCGTCGATAACATGAAGTTCGTACTTGTGCACGTGAATTTATTTATAGGCGCCACTTGTAATATATAATCTCGAAAAACTGAAGAGAGCTATTGAGTATCTAATATGACGAAATGTCGTAAAGTTATTATTCAACCCCACCCCCATGAACCATGGACCTTGCCGTTGGTGGGGAGGCTTGCGTGCCTCAACGATACAGATAGCCGTACCGTTGGTGTAACCACAACGGAGGGGTATCTGTAGAGAGGCCAGACAAACGTGTAGTTCCTGAAGAGGGCAGCAGCCTTTTCAGTTGTTGCAGGGGCAACAGTCTGGATGATTGACTGATCTGGCCTTGTAACACTAACCAAAACGGCCTTGCTGTTGTCGTACTGCGAACGGCTGAAAGCAAGGGGAAACTACAGCCGTAATTTTTCCCGAAGGCATGCAGCTTTACTGTATGGTTAAATGATGATGGCGTCCTCTTGGGTAAAATATTCCGGAGGTAAAATAGTCCCCCATTCGGATCTCCGGGCGGGGACTACTCAGGAGGACGTCGTTATCAGGAGAAAGAAAACTGGCATTCTACGGGTCGGAGCGTGGAATGTCAGATCCCTTAATCGGGCAGGTAGGTTAGAAAATTTAAAAAGGGAAATGGATAGGTTAAAGTTAGATATAGTGGGAATTAGTGAAGTTCGGTGGCAGGAGGAACAAGATTTCTGGTCAGGTGAATACAGGGTTATAAATACAAAATCAAATAGGGGTAATGTAGGAGTAGGTTTAATAATGAATAGGAAAATAGGAGTGCGGGTAAGCTACTACAAACAGCATAGTGACCGCATAATTGTGGCCAAGATAGACACGAAGCCCATGCCTACTACAGTAGTACACGTTTATATGCCAACTAGCTCTGCAGATGACGAAGAAATTGAAGAAATGTATGAAGAGATAAAAGATATTATTCAGGTAGTGAAGGGAGACGAAAATTTAATAGTCATGGGTGACTGGAATTCGACAGTAGGAAAAGGGAGAGAAGGAAACATAGTAGGTGAATATGGATTGGGGCTAAGAAATGAAAGAGGAAGCCGTCTGGTAGAATTTTGCATAGAGCATAACTTAATCATAGCTAATACTTGGTTCAAGAATCATCAAAGAAGGTTGTATACATGGAAGAATCCTGGAGATACTAAAAGGTATCAGATAGATTATATAATAGTAAGACAGAGATTTAGGAACCAGGTTTTAAATTGTCGGACATTTCCAGGGGCAGATGTGGACTCTGACCACAATCTATTGGTTATGAACTGTAGATCAAAACTGAAGAAATTGCAAAAAGGTGGGAATTTAAGGAGATGGGACCTGGATAAACTGAAAGAACCAGAGGTTGTACAGAGTTTCAGGGAGAGCATAAGGGAACAATTGACATGACTGGGGGAAATAAATACAGTAGAAGACGAATGGGTAGCTCTGAGGGATGAAGAAGTGAAGGCAGCAAAGGATCAAATAGGTAAAAATACGAGGGCTAGTAGAAATCCTTGGGTAACAGAACAAATATTGAATTTAATTGATGAATGGAGAAAATATAAAAATGCAGTAAATGAAGCAGACAAAAAGGAATACAAACGTCTCAAAAATGAGATCGACAGGAAGTGCAAAATGGCTAAGCAGGCATGGCTAGAGGACAAATGTAAGGATGTAGAGGCTTGTCTCACGAGGGGTAAGATAGATACAGCCTACAGGAAAATTATAGAGACCTTTGGAGAAAAGAGAGCCACTTGTATGAATATCAAGAGCTCAGATGGAAACCCAGTTCTAAGCAAAGAGTGGAAAGCAGAAAGGTGGAAGGAGTATATAGAGGGTCTATACAAGGGCGATGTAGTTGAGGACAATATTATGGAAATGGAAGAGGATGTAGATGAAGATGAAATGGGAGATACGATACTGCGTGAAGAGATTGACAGAGCACTGAAAGACCTGAGTCGAAACAAGGCCCCGGGAGTAGACAACATTCCATTAGAACTACTGACGGCCTTGGGAGAGCCAGTCCTGACAAAACTCTACCATCTGGTGAGCAAGATGTACGAGACAGGCGAAATACCCTCAGACTTCAAGAAGAATATAATAATTCCAATCCCAAAGAAAGCAGGTGTTGACAGATGTGAAAATTATCGAACTATCAGTTTAATAAGTCACAGCTGCAAAATACTACCGCGAATTATTTACAGACGAATGGAAAAACTGGTAGAAGCCTGAGACTGGTTTGATGCAGCTCTTAATTTTTTTTCTTCTTTAGTTATTGAGAATTTTTTTTCAAAATTTCTGCAAAGTCGTACTTTCTGAGCACCGTACGACTGCACCATCTTTCTCTAAGATAACTATTACAGCAAAAACAGGATAGTTTTGTGTCAGTGAGCACTCCTTCTCGACTTCCATGATATCTTCATCACGGAGAAATTTCTTATCACGCAGCTCTTCCTTCTCACGAGAGCTTTCCGCGCCATTTAGCTGTGACAGCAGCACGAAGTTGGGGAATAATGTTGAAGTAGTCCCCACAAATCGCCGTGGAACAACGTTTGAGGTTGTTCATGAACAGAATATCCTCTGCGTCTCAAAATACAGTCTCTGCTGCCTTCTCGGTGTTCCAACTGGTTATGCATCTAAATGTGCGCAACATTTCAGCAGAAATTTTGGATATAAACAGTTGAGAAAAAGTTAACGTGTATCTGCAAGTCAGAAATATCTGATGTCAGGAAATTTTATCTGTAATTGAATCTCTAGAGGACAAGCACATAGCAGCAACTGCAGTGTTCACATTGCTTACATTACCAGATTTCACACCTTGCTTAATACGGAAACTGTGTCACAGTTAAGGGGACCTTCTGGCACCGAAATCCGTTGTCCTGTTTAACAACCAAGTCCTAGAATGCAAAAAGAAGGAAATGGCTGCCTCCCAGTCCCTAAAGTGCTAATTCTTAGGAATTCCGCTCCTTAGTCTCTAAAACCGGAACCTTATAGGATCGTTTTGTTATCCGTCCGTCTGTCTGTCTGTCTGTCCGACTGTTAAGAACCATATTTCTCAGGAACAGGAAGACGAATCAAATTGTATTTTATGACATATACTACAGTTTATTGTCCCTTGGCGGTGTAAAAGTGTGAAACTTTTAAGTCACTTAAGTCAGAAGATACTGCCATTTATGTCACATATTGAAAGTCGACAACTCATTCATCAAGACCTATACCGTGCTGTCCGTTGACTTCCGATCATGAAGCTTTGTAACAAGCAAGGTTTCATAGTGCAATTAACGGAAGAAACCCGAAAATTGTTAGTTTGTAATTACATAACATAAACAATTTTTTTTCATTTTTTTTATTCGTGTTTGTTGTCCGTCTTTTAAGACCCTCTAGAACAGATTGGCGTATCAAGTTAAAATTTATGTCACACACTAAAGACGATGGTCCGTTGGCGGTGTAAATGATTTAAGCTTCTAAATGAACGCAATCAAAAGATTCGGTCATTTATTTCACATATTTTGACACTCGCACACTCATTCATCAACCTCACGTTGACCTACAATAATGAAATTCGGCAACAAGTAAGGTCCTAGAGCACAGGTAAAGTAAAATATCTGGAACTTGTTCAAATTGTAATTATATCACATAAAAATATATTTTGCTGTTTGAACGTACATTTCATTCATCATCCCTCAAAAGCATTATAGACGATCATTACTGCATGCAAACATAAATTGTATATTGTACTAAAGTTTTAATACGTAAATAAAAATATTTTATGAAATCTTCTCTCTCTACATACATGAACTGAAGTCTCCTGTCCACTTCTTTTTGTATGTCTGAGGAGCTACTCCAGTCAATTTGGTGCGGTCTTGGAATTTCCGGAATCAATATCCTGCCAGTAACGATATAGATAACACGCTAATATCTTTGAAATATTCGATTCCTGGGAGGGATGAGCAATATACACAAATAATTAAGTTTTTACAAAACCCTTCGTGCGCGTGTCTTACTCGCACTCCGCCATATTTTTATGTTACATTACGATACTCTGCGTATGGAAATGCTAGCCACGCTTGTATTTATTTACACGCCCTCGTATAATTTAATCCTTCGCGAAACATAAGCATTCTTCATCCCAGATTGCCGTGTGTTGGTTGAAGAAGGCATCTGTGAGAAAGAAGTGCACATTTAGTAACAATATTAGAATGGAAGCTCGAGAAAATTAATTATTATTCGTGGAAAACAACTGTGTCTGATCTGGGCCATTCAGTCTGTATTTAAAGGAAACTAGCAGAATTACATTCCGTAAACTTTAAGTTAATGAAGGCTTAAATAACATGCCTCAGCCGAGGGGGGAGAAATAAAATCCATAACATATCTACAACTTCCATCAATACCTCGTTGAAATCAGAAAAAAAAATCTGCGGAAGTATAAAAGGATATTCACAGAGTGCAACACAGCGAAACTGCTGGTGTTGCTTTCTTCTGAAAGTAATTCACGTCCGCTAAAGCAAGTGAGGGGGAGATATTCGCTGTGAATATCGCCTAACGCATCTAAGGCAAAGTTAGGTTTCACTAAAATCCGTTCCTTGGTATATCAATGATACCACAGTATAACATCTCATTTACCGAGAACTGCTTGTGTCTCCGCAGCTGAATACACTAACGGAAAATATAGCAGCATCAAGAAGGAGTCGTGCGACATAATCGAAAGTTGGTAGGCATGTTTATACATCTGAAAGATAATGTCTATTCAAATATCGCGGAAGTCACATAAGAGTGACTATGAGGATGCAAATCAGATTCGATTTGAGTGCAAGCTGTAACCGGCGTGAACGTTAGTTACTGTACCTTTGAGATTGGAAGTGGTGTGTTGATGTTATTCAAGAATGCCTTTAAGGTGACAAAGATGCCATTATCAATACCTCGCTGAGGTCAAACGAGGTCGTGTAATAGGGCTACGAGAAGTTGGATGTTCCTTCTTCGATATTACAGAAAGACTTGGCCGGAATGTAGCCACATGATTGCTTGCAGCTGTGCTCACGAGAATGCACAGTCGCAAGCAGACCGAGATCTGGACGGTCACTGAGACGGAAGTCCACCCCTGATAGCTGAGTGGTCGGCGCGACAGAATATCGATCCTGATGGCCCGGGTTCGATTCCTGGTTGGGTCGGAAATTTTCTCCGCTCAGGGACTGGGTGTTGCGTTGTCCTAATCATCATCATTTCATCCCCATCGACGCGCAAGTCACCGAAGTGGTGTCAAATCGAAAGACTTGCACCCGGCGAACGGTGTACCCGACGGCAGGCCCTAGTCACACGACATTTTTTTTTTTTTTTACTTAGAGGGAAGACCATTGTGTTGTCGTATGGCTCTGATCCCAAACCACCGCCATTTGCGACTTCAGTGATGTCAAGCGAGAGCTCATTGGGGAGAGTCTGCTGTGGTTTCTGATGAAAGCTGCTTCTGCCTCGGTGTCAGTGATTGCCGTGTGTTGGTTGAAGAAGGCATCTGTGAGAAAGAAGTGCACATTTAGTAACAATATTAGAATGGAAGCTCGAGAAAATTAATTATTATTCGTGGAAAACAACTGTGTCTGTGACGTTCCCAGACGACTAGTTAGAATATTCCTTTCATATTAGGCTATGATGAATGTAATTCGTTTGTGAGAAACGGACGCACTCATGCTTTCCTCGCAATCATAAAATTTTTATCACTGAGGTAACAAAGCAAGATTGAAGTCTATGCCTCTCTCTCGTCCCTCAGTGCATGAGCTTGTCTCTCGACCATCGCATCAGCCTCAGACAAGGTATTTTTTATTTATGTGACTGCTTTGTCGTTACGTGACTTACGAGGTCCCATTTGAGTGCTGTCACTAAGGAAGCGTCCCTGGTGGTACAGAGAATCTAACTCTTATCCTTACCGCTATCAGAGAGACTGACCGTGCAGACTCGCTAGTGGACCACAGCTGTCAGATTCCGCGACTCCTAACTATATCTCTAATTTTTCAAAATTGGCTTCTTTATTAAAGTGTATTATTCACGTCGTACTATAATAGATGATCCAGAAATAAAACCGTCCTATGAACCATTTGTTCCTGTGTCTACTCATGTAGAGCTCATTGTGCCAAACATTTTCTTCACTGGAGGTATTTTGATCATAGCGTATGTGGAATCTAGGTTTGTAGATATCAAATACACAGTTGAGTCTCAGAGACTCTACGGTTTTCACCCTCACACGCAACATAACAAATTATAACGAAGGGACGAGTTTGCAGTGGAATGTATTTTACGGCGCTGGATCAAATTTTATGTCATTCCAGCACACTTGCCCGTGACGTGTATTTTTTTAGCGTATATTGCCGAAATATAGCAATGAGAGTCTAGAATCAAACACGCTCAGCTGACCACGAAAAGAACCACGTTTCTCTAATTTGTCAAACTACGTTCCGAGTATCCTTAAGGGTACAGATACAAGTGAACTCATTTAATAATAAGCAACGCTTAAGGACTGGGTGACTTCTGTCCACAATGTTTACTCTTGTTCTGTGATTTATTTATGGTCAGTATACAAGATCCCAACACGGGGACACCGGATGTTCACTAATTGTTTTGCGGCCAAAGGAAAATTAGAAAAAGTTTTTCTATACTTGTGTCCTTGCCATGATAGATAAAGAAAAGTGATGTTTCTGTTACTTTTAAAATCAACTTCCATCAGCATAACTCATTACAATTCGTTTATACACTCCTGGAAATGGAAAAAAGAACACATTGACACCGGTGTGTCAGACCCACCATACTTGCTCCGGACACTGCGAGAGGGCTGTACAAGCAATGATCACACGCACGGCACAGCGGACACACCAGGAACCGCGGTGTTGGCCGTCGAATGGCGCTAGCTGCGCAGCATTTGTGCACCGCCGCCGTCAGTGTCAGCCAGTTTGCCGTGGCATACGGAGCTCCATCGCAGTCTATAACACTGGTAGCATGCCGCGACAGCGTGGACGTGAACCGTATGTGCAGTTGACGGACTTTGAGCGAGGGCGTATAGTGGGCATGCGGGAGGCCGGGTGGACGTACCGCCGAATTGCTCAACACGTGGGGCGTGAGGTCTCCACAGTACATCGATGTTGTCGCCAGTTGTCGGCGGAAGGTGCACGTGCCCGTCGACCTGGGACCGAACCGCAGCGACGCACGGATGCACGCCAAGACCGTAGGATCCTACGCAGTGCCGTAGGGGACCGCACCGCCACTTCCCAGCAAATTAGGGACACTGTTGCTCCTGGGGTATCGGCGAGGACCATTCGCAACCGTCTCCATGAAGCTGGGCTACGGTCCCGCACACCGTTAGGCCGTCTTCCGCTCACGCCCCAGCATCGTGCAGCCCGCCTCCAGTGGTGTCGCGACAGGCGTGAATGGAGGGACGAATGGAGACGTGTCGTCTTCAGCGATGAGAGTCGCTTCTGCCTTGGTGCCAATGATGGTCGTATGCGTGTTTGGCGCCGTGCAGGTGAGCGCCACAATCAGGACTGCATACGACCGAGGCACACAGGGCCAACACCCGGCATCATGGTGTGGGGAGCGATCTCCTACACTGGCCGTACACCACTGGTGATCGTCGAGGGGACACTGAATAGTGCACGGTACATCCAAACCGTCATCGAACCCATCGTTCTACCATTCCTAGACCGGCAAGGGAACTTGCTGTTCCAACAGGACAATGCACGTCCGCATGTATCCCGTGCCACCCAACGTGCTCTAGAAGGTGTAAGTCAACTACCCTGGCCAGCAAGATCTCCGGATCTGTCCCCCATTGAGCATGTTTGGGACTGGATGAAGCGTCGTCTCACGCGGTCTGCACGTCCAGCACGAACGCTGGTCCAACTGAGGCGCCAGGTGGAAATGGCATGGCAAGCCGTTCCACAGGACTACATCCAGCATCTCTAAGATCGTCTCCATGGGAGAATAGCAGCCTGCATTGCTGCGAAAGGTGGATATACACTGTACTAGTGCCGAATTGTGCATGCTCTGTTGCCTGTGTCTATGTGCCTGTGGTTCTGTCAGTGTGATCATGTGATGTATCTGACCTCAGGAATGTGTCAATAAAGTTTCCCCTTCCTGGGACAATGAATTCACGGTGTTCTTATTTCAATTTCCAGGAGTGTATTAAGGACCATGATACTTTCAGGTACCTAGAACAATTTTACTACACGTAACAAGTGTTATTATAGTGATTCCATAATTTCGGCTATAACTTATTACAGTGAAATAGAACAATCTGTCATCATTTAAATTAACAGTTCGGATGCTTCGAACATAAAACATTATTTTAGATACATTGAGCGGAATTTAGCGATTGCTGTGTTTCTGGTGTAAGATGACATGGCTACATGAATTCTGAAGACGTAGGCGTTTCTTTTCCCGGCAGTTGAAGATTTCTAGCTAATCACGGACGGTATTTTGAGTTCCGAGCTATTTTTTAAACACTTGGGTATTTGATAGTGACTGCATATGTACCTCGTTTTTCGCTGCTGTACCACTGTTTGATTGAGACGTTTTACTATTTCAATTGCTATCCAATTTGCGCGCCAACTTGTCAGGCAGGTATTTAAAAACCACGTCACATCGGTCATCCGAAGACCCTGGCAAAATTAAAAATGACCCATTCATTAGGCTTTTCTTTTAGTATTAAACGGAATGGAAATGAGAAGCACCGACTCACGAAAGGTTAAATGAGAGAAGCCATAAAGGCCATTTTTCACAGTGGCCAATGATTAATTGAGTCACGAGCTGCGGTCTTATTGTAAGCTGAGTGTGCGAGGTTCTGAAGACATTACCATGTTCTCAACGGAGAGGAGAGGTTTATGAAATACGCACACGAAAGATTAAAAATTTCCCGTTATAAAATGCTTCCTATGCAAATTTGTTTGTGTAGACAGTGTGTATCTACAATGCCTAGGTATCTGTGAGCGTGAGGGGTCCATATACTACCAGCTGGATAACCTATTTTTTCTCATTTTGCAGACAATCAGTTACATTAAAGATTCGTGGGCGTTGTTTCTGTCAGATCAAGTTATCTGTTCAAGAAATGTGAAAGTAACAGCTGGCGTGCATCAAGGAAACCAGTATGACCGCTAATATCCACAGTATGACTGAACAGTGTGTTAGTTTCAGCACCTCTATCAGAGTGTCCGTTGGCGGTGCCTGTTGTCTATAGGAAAGTTCCGTCCCTGGATGGTCGGAAAATCAGTGGCCAACTTTTGGAACGTGTTACGTCGTTTAATATGAAATGGAATGAAACGACTGATAGACTAGAAGAAAGGTGGATGGAGTACCTGGACATGCTGAAACGATTCTGGGACAGTGTAGACCATCTGTAAAGGAAATCGCATTGATGAGGAACGAGCAAGCTTGTCTAGAGCTTTTCTCCAGTTTGGAGTCCTTATGAAGTAGAAGCGGTAATAGAAGGTGTAAGAATACAGAAGCGCTCTGCTTGGATCGTAACAGACTAGAATCGTCCGCACACAACTGTAACAAGGATGTTTAGGAAGTTAATGACAAATCTCTCGAAGAAAGGTGACATATTCTCGTGGAATCCTGTTGAGCAAATGCGTGGTATCAGTATTCAAACAAGACTCTGCGACATTGAGTTGACTGCTTATTATATGAGAGCACTATGAGAAGGCACGCATGAAGGCATAAGGAAAGTCATTTTTTTCCAAGTTGCATAGACAAACACAGTAGAACAAAATATTGCTAACATTACTATCGAATATCCTCCACCTGTATAACTTCGTCACGATTTTATAAACATTGTAAACAAGACTGTGGCATTAGTGCACATAAAGTTTATGTATGTTTCATTATTAAATTCGTGTGGCACTTTTGTCATATATACAAAGAACATAGAAGTCGGAATAATTGAGCACCATAACGGCTACCAACACACACTTTTCTATGTTTACCAATCAAAGTGCACTGGTGTGCAGAACTTAAGGACGAAAGTAACTTTCGCGAGATGTGTCACTGTCAAGTAACACAGCTAGATGAAACTTAGAACATGCATGGAAAGAACTGAAACGGTATAGTACAGAACGCTGAAAGAAATACGCGATGAGACTAACAGATATGACACTTTTATTCAAAGATATTCATTACACTGAAGTCACGGCAGTTTATGTAGCTTCGCTGGACATCACAATATGCAGGTAATGGTTCTTAATAGGGTGTGTGATCACTACGGTCGGGAATGCATGCTCTGCAATGTGCACCCATGATGCCCGCGAGGTTGGTAAGCAATTCCCGTGGTAGGTCGAGGCATTCCTAGACCAGCGCGGTTGAAAACTGTCGAAACTTTCGTATATGTCGATTTGTTGCAATATGTCCCACCAACGCATCTCACACGCGCTTCATGGGATTTAAGTCGGGGGCACGTGCAGGCTACTCTGTTCGTCAAAGACCTCCTCCGCGGTCGATCATCGTCGTCCATAAACATTACTTCAGGACCGAATGCATCGCTGCAAACACGCACGTCGGGAAGGAGTACAGTGTCACAACAATGTTGACTGGTGAGTGTTCCTTGTTCAAAGATTTGCGAGGATGGCGAGGAGACCATAGTCAGTCTGGATAGGGATTTGGACGCACCCTTCTAAGGCGCGAGGTGGGACCACGTATTGCAACCTGGAAAATTGTCGAACATAATCGTTTCGGTGGTGCAGGTGTTACGGTGTGGGGAAGCGCCATGCTGCATGGGAGTACTGACCTCCAAATATTTGAACACGGTGCACTCACCGTTCAGATGTTGCTGTGACGCTGTACTCCTCCCCAACGTGCGTCTTTTCAGAGGTTCATTCGCTTTTGACATATTTTTTTATTGATGACAATGCGGGACAACATCGAACTGCACAGGTTGAGGAGCTCTTGGAACGAGAGGATATTTGGGGCATCGATTAGCAAACCCGTTCCCTCGACTGACATCCCATCAAACACATATAGGGTGCTAAACTTCTTGGCAGATTAAAACTGTGTGCCCGACCGAGACTCGAACTCGGGACCTTTGCCTTTCGCGGTCAAGTGCTCTACCATCTGAGCTACTGACTCACGCCCGGTACTCACAGCTTTACTTCTGCCAGTACCTCGTCTCCTACCTTCCAAACTTTACAGAAGCTCTCCTGCGAACCTCCTGAAAGAAAGGCTATTGCGGAGACATGGCTTAGCCACAGCCTGGGGGATGTTTCCAGAATGAGATTTTCACTCTGCAGCGGAGTGTGCGCTGATATGAAACTTCCTGGCAGATTAAAACTGTGTGCCCGACCGAGACTCGAACTCGGACCACTCCGCTGCAGAGTGAAAATCTCATTCTGAAAACATCCCCCAGGCTGTGGCTAAGCCATGTCCCCGCAATATCCTTTCTTTCAGGAGTGCTAGTTCTGCAAGGTTCGCAGGAGAGCTTCTTTAAAGTTTGGAAGGAACTTCTACAGCATGTTACAGAAGGTAACTGCTATAAATACGCAATGAGATGAACAGAAATTACACTTTCGTCCAGAAACAATTATTACACTGATGTCACCACGACCAAAAGACGGGTCATGTTTCTCAATAGGGTATGTAACCACCACGGACGGCAGAGCATGTTCTGCAACGTGTTCTCATGCTGTCTACTCGCTAGTATCTTCGTTCTTCAGAATTTGCCCGTTGGAAGTACAGACTAACCAACGCGCTTGTATCAATTTAGCGCTCATTAACGTTTTTGGTTGGTATCGCGTTTTCCTATTCCAATAAAATTTGCTCGTAATGCCCAAACTTGTGACTGTGCATTGTTCGTCGTCTGGATGTCCATTTGGTTACGTTCAGCGTACCACCCTGAGGATAATAATTAATGCATGCTAGTGCACAGATGCGGTTTTTGGCACTGAAATTTCTGGTGTCCTCCAGGTTGAACTTGTTTGTTTTTCCTATACTGACTGCCACGTGTAAATGAATTTTTGATTTATTCTTAGGTAACATTCTCATTAGGCTGGGCTAAATTTACTCACTGAAACGGTACTCCTACACTTACGGTAACACTTACATGAATCGGTTATTACCGAAATAATTGTGTTTTTATGGATTGGTTCTGAACACGATTTTTAACGTCACTTATCTCTGATCACATAGTGCTAACCTCCCTGAACAAAACGAAACCGTATATGCCTGGCATTAAGTATTTCCGTATATTGAGATTTATCACATTCCTTTTTGGTGGATGTAATAGACTCGATTCCTATCCTTTGTATTCCTTTGTGGTCAGCGAGCTTTCTTGTGTTGTTACAGCATGTAGCAATCCCCCTAATTTCTTTGTGTGTGAATGATAATTTGAAGCGTTTTGCAGACCTATTCATTCCTCAATTCCTAGAACTATTCACATAATTGTGTCATGAGGTGCAAATGATGATGATTATGATAAGGAATTCACAATGTTTTCCCATATGAGTTATGATATCCCTCCCTCACACCGTTTTCCCTTATAATAACTGGAAATCCAAAGATCAGAGCCATCAAGTTCCCAAAAAAATCATGCCGGCTGCGGTGGTCTAGCGGTTCTGGCGCTGCAGTCCGGAACCGCGGGACTGCTAAGGTCGCAGGTTCGAATCCTGCCTCGGGCATGGGTGTGTGTGTGATGTCCTTAGATTAGTTAGGTTTAAGTAGTTCTACGTTCTAGGGGACTTATGACCTAAGATGTTGAGTCCCATAGTGCTCAGAGCCATTTGAACCATTTTGAACCGAAAAAAATCTGCTTGTCTTGAAATATCTAGTTTGCTCCGTTAAGTACCATAGAGACTCAAAGAATCGTTCTTTACTGCGTGGTCGTATCGATACTACAGCATTTTCCGTTACGCACCTTAAATGTTTGACTATTAATTTTTCAGGGCTTAATAAGTAACCTTACCACGGCTTCCTGTGACTTAAAAAGCGCAGTGAGCGACCATAAGACAAAAGGAGATGACTGACCTACTCTGCGTCTACCGTAGGATCCGAGTGTCCAGGAATGCCATGTTGTATGGCGAAAGAGGGAATCTGACGAATAGCTACAACCGGTATAAGCAAAGAATAGGATTTTGCACTCAGTTTTCCGACCCCTATCAAAACGTAAGCACTAAAGTAAAGGTAGGGATCTCTTTTAAATTTACTGATGCAAGGTTTGATTACATTCAGGCATGCTCTGACTTCAGTTTAATTCCAATACAAGGACAGTATTTTTAATAAACTCAGAAGTTAGTTCACTCTTCCTGGCAGTTGTGTTCTAATAAAAAATAATGTATATATGAACGTAAAATAATTAATTTAAAGTATGTTACAGTTGCATTATTAGCAATGTTGTGCTCGACGATTTTTGGCTAATCGGACTTCCTCTCTTACATTCCAATTGTAGATGCAACCAGCAGACTTCAAGGACATCAGTGCGTGTCAAAAATAAGATAAGCCTCCTTATTTAGTTCCACTTTACTTCAATAAAAAATACTTAATACTGATATCAAATTTTCTCTTATTTCGAAACGTATATGATACCAAACACTCGCAGCCCGTCATACTCCGAGCCGGACTTCTTCTCCATACGACAGAGAGAGTGAGAAACAAAAGGCATGTAGGCCTACAAAGAAAAATGAGTGATGCTATTTTACATATGTTCACGTCTTACCGCGCATTCATAATTAACATCTTTGCCAACGCTTATGGTCGATCGGTGTTTCATTTTTTTTTTAAGAAATTTTAACTTTAAGATATCCTGAGGGTCTTTCGCCATCTACCTACTCACAGTGTCAACCTAGTTTCAGGAGTACTATGAGAAAGGAGGCTTTCAGTCATCCGCATGTTGTGTGAACGATATTTGCAATATGATCAAGTGGCATGAAGACACTCAATGGATTAATGCAAAAAGTCGATCCATGTCGTCCAAAAAGAAAGCCCTTAATGTAACAAGAGAAAGGTGAACTGATACTATTCTGAGATGTACTTCTGTAACGAAGTTCTGATGGTTCACTGGGATTTACGTGTAGTTCTACCCTCAAACAAAGAAGAACTATATCCTATAGACTCCGGCATACAGAGCAGCTTAAAATTTTAATTTCATCGCAGCCATTTATGGTGACGATTATAACGTCCCCGAGCGGACAAAATCTCCGACCCAGCCGGGAACTGGACCCGGGTCCTTTGCCTATCAATCAGCCGCGCTGACCGAGCAGCCACCGAGGCGAAGTGGTGTAAAAAACTGTAGTGTTCCAACAGAGCTTCAGGTTGATGACTGCTTTACCTTACTATGAGACTAATTAACATATGCCACTCTTACAGGCCTATACATAAGTAAAGGAATACCTTCTTCACAAGACTTTAATTTGTATAATGCGTCTGATTAACTGCTGGGAAGGAACGTGGGTTATTAATTGTGAAGATAGTTGTAGGGCATAGGTGACAAGCAGTTGCAAATAGTCGACAGCAAAAGGTCTTAGCACTAGCAGGACGAGGACAGGCTGGAAGTTTCCGGGAATGCAGTGATACACTATGATTCATAGAAAAGAACTGCAGCCAACTTTCGACGTAGTGCTCTGGGCACGGACAGCGTAGCGTGCAGAGACCAAGCTCGACGCTGAGTGGCCATGTCAGTACCCAGGAACATAGCCAGATTGGAATTACATAGCAACATAAGATCAGCGTCCAGGTCAAAAAACCGAGGAGATAATCTGCGTAAGGAGGCGTCAAAGACGAGATACAAACTGCCACTCCACCCAACAGGCCGGACACTAGTTTCCCGTAACGAAACAGCTATCAGCCCCAAGTGACATATTTACCGCAAATCATGGAGCTGCAGCAGCCGAAATCTGAACTCTTTGCCACGCAAATACTGTTGCCACGACTCTCCGTTTCCAGATTTCTGTATGGTGGGGGATTAAAAACTGCATCTCTGAAGTGTAGTTTTGGAAATCTGGCAAAATACTAATTTTCAGCAGCCACAACCTTCTTGCTGGAAGAAATAACAAAAGCAATTAATATTTAGCAATTGTGAACGACGAGGTCATTTCAGATAGTCATCTGTGGAATCAAATTGTTTTCTAGTCACAAATACATTTTTTGGAACCAAAAGGATGCGGATGTGTGACGGAGAGGTGATGGGGTGTAACAAGGGGCGTATACACTGAAGGATATGGAAAGTGATACACAGTGTAGGACCAGTCCGATGTGTAGCAAACACTGTGCAGATGTTCGTAACGTAAGCAGTACTAAGTGATTAGAACGCCGTTCCATTCGGAACTGATGAACATCCGTAAGGACACGAATATCCTCTTGCATTCGATGTGGCACGGAAGGAAAGGACTTCCGAAAGTCTTCTTGACGATTTTATTACAATGCCTGAAACACATGCTGTGTGGCTCGCGACGATTTCTGGCTGGTAGCTGCTATGAAAGTATACATCTTCACATGCTCCATGAATTACAATTCAACGAATTGGACAGGCCAGTCAAGGAACCGTACATTCCTCAAAGTGTTTCTGGTGGTAGCTACAGTGTAGGGTCTTTCATTAGCCTGATGGGATATGCTGAATAGTACCCTTCGCACAAAGAGTATAGGATTTGCCATTCTTGCCACATATTGCCGAGCATTCAGCCTCTCTTCAGAAATTACCAAATCATTCCTGTTATCATATTTAATAGATCCGTACACCATGATTCCAGGAGTTGGAGCCGTCCCGGCGTCGAGGTGTCGCCGCTTCCTGTGGTCTTTCACCAGGTCGTCTACCGACACCACCACGAAGAGAAGCAACATTCATCCCCGAACCCCCGGGAATACCAGTAATCTTCTGGTTGACTCTAAATCTAAACCACGTGAGACTGTGCTCTGCGAATGGTGTTGGCTGTAAAATATGCTTGGCACCTCGCGACCAAAATCCAGTTTCCAGTAATACGTACATCCCCAATGGCTCGTGGTGACACTCCGTCTGTAACCTCTGACCGTCTACTGGAAAATATGCTTAAATAAGGACGAAAATTTAATCAACATATTCCGATGGCATCGAAATAATCAGGAATGAGTTTGGTCAACATGTTCGTGGAGATACATTTTCTATTTCTGGCGTTATACTTAATGGATAGTGTGCATGTTGTAAGGGATCCATGATCCCACGAACATAGATACTCGTATCCGACGCCAAGTCGATCGTAGACAGGAGTCAATTGTCGAGCGCTGCAGTAGGCAGTTAGATGAGTGTCGAGTGAGGAGAAGTATCGGAGAGTGACGAGTGAGCGGTAGTGCGGGAGAGTCGGGCAAGAATGGTGGTCGAGTGAGTTGTAAGCGGTAAAATTCACCGGAGTATGACGAGTGAGCGCGTCCCCCTAATCGCCGTGGGGTGGACCCTCATCGATACCGATTCGCGAGTGATATGACATCAGAAGTGACAAGTGCCGAATTTCGTGTTTCGCGTCAACCGCGTCGGCCAGCAACAACCATGGATTGCAGTGAGGATTGTTGTGGAAGTTAACCATCATCATTGCGTGTGACGAAATACCTAAAAATCAGCAACCAATAAGAGATATAACTGTAATTAGATGTGTAAGGCGAAGGTAGCAACTGCCTCAGAATTTGTGTGTTAGTAGGAAATATATATCAGTTTGTACATCGCTACCTTTGTGGTCCTTAATAATAGACAAACTTTCAATCATTCCACTATTCAGTCGCAAAACAGCCGCACTCGGTTGAAATACCCCCAAAACCACAGCAGGAAAACCGATAGCCTTCATCCATTAAGCACACGGTCATATAATCATAATAATTAAATGTTTGGCGGCTACGATAATTTACACAAAATCCAATGAGGGAATTAAACGGGGGTGTTTCAATGGTCAAACAATTCGTTTTCCCATTGCCCAAGGTGCCTGTGTGGATGAGTACATTGCGCCCATGAACGTTTTGTTTTGATTCGTAGTCCAGGCCTCATTCCACATGTTTTTTTACTGATTTCAACTAGAAGAAATCCGTAACATTCCCATGTAACGTTTTACGGATTTCAAGGAAAACAGTAAGTAGAATGCCCAAAAACTAGGCGTAAACGTTTCAGAATGGCGAAATCGACCTTATAGTATTTGACAGAAGGCTGCCTGCTACCCTGTATGGCCTTGACCGCTGTTTCCCTTATGATATGATGCGGTGGTCTTTCCGTTCATTCACAGTAACAAATCAGCACACATAATCAAGGAATTACTTTTAGACTGATCGAAACGTTGCTCAGAATTTCTAATGGCATTTGTTTCTTCATAACAAGTACTTCATTCAACAAATGCAGTACTTATAATGAACAAAGGCATCTCATAGTCCGTATTTCAATAAATTTGGATAATTTTTCATTTCCAAATAAAAGAAAAGTTTTTTATAGCATAGTGCAATGCTATTCCATGCAATTTATGTAAATAAAACGTTAACAAAGAATGACTTATGAGTCGATATTTTAGTCTTTGCTTCATGAATCTGATGTCCCATATTATTTGCCTCAGCTTTATTGTACTGTTTCCCTAAAATACGCCTTGAAAATATCTTTTTTCTAACGTTTTATTCATAAGCGTCATATTACTGCGATGAAAACATGTAATACTAAACACTGTGGTAGATGGAGTGGATGAAAATACGGCATGAGGTGACCCTCATATATTGACGGATAACACAGAGAGAGACACATTAAAAGAAAGTTCTTGAATATCTTACTGACGTACATCGTAACAAACCAATCACAGATTGCACAAAAGCCACATAAGCGACTTAGAGAAATCACACTGTGTAATGGAACATAGTATCTTTCCATCTGTACAGACCACCAGATTCGTCGTATTAGTACTAGTAAATCCCGAACAATAATTTCACTGAACGTCATCTCAGCGGTTAATTACTATGCTTGATCCACAAACAGGTCACGAATGTAAGTATCATATAGACAAGTTAACTTTGAATTAAGCGGTGCACACTGCTGCTGCGAGACACAATATACTACTGAAATAGTACACGGAACCGTCAAATTCGAAGTATGGCACTTACGGTGTATTAACTGGCAGTGCACATGAAAACCGTGAGGCTCATTGTAACTCGGCGAGGTAACGAGCCGTCGTCGCACTGGTTTACTTTCAAAGACTGGTGAAGTTTCGGGTTCACGGTGCGTTTGAGGCGAGAGGGCACGTAGCGACACAAAGAGCGTGGTCATTATGTGGACACTGTACCTGAGAAAATGTTACCCCAGCACAAAGGCTTCTCCTGCAAAAGGATAGCACATGCGAGGATCACCAGCCGCAGAGGACACACGATCTGACTGGAAGGTGCTGCGTGAAGATTGCGCTGTGTGTTTTGAGCAAGCATGCACGCAGCAAGATTAATTCCGTAGAAGCGAATGATGTTATTTGTGTATTAGGGACCGTCTAGACTAGTGGGAATGCATGAAGATCGCACGTTGGAACAAACTAAAAATAATATGTTATAAATTAATGTGTAAGGATACATTTTAGCATACGTCAAATTCCGTATACGAATTGAAAGTAGAAGAGTATTCAATAACATCAGTACTCAATATACATTGTAAGGTATGCTATATTTGACGCATCCATACGTCTTCATCATCATTCCGAACAGGTTGAGTCTGTTCGGAACATAAACACTATTGAATACGACCATCACCGACCACATTTCAACTAAGAATGTATCAGACTGCGCAAAGACAAAGACTATGCCATAACATCTAGTCCTGTTTTTCTCACAACTTTCTGTGTTCACTCTGATCCTGTCAACGTCCCATTTTTTCAACAAACTTCTGCACGTCTTTCAGTCATTTATCGCTTGGTATTCCTCTTGTTCGTTTCCTTCGCATCTCCATTTCACATATGTTCTTGGGATTCCTTTCCATTCTCTTTAAATGTCTATAGTATCTTAGCCTTAATATTTCTATGCTGCTCTGCAAGGGTTCCTCTTTCACTATTTTTCGTAGCCTTACATTCCTCATCCTGTCACACTGCTCGTAAACTGCTTACGTCTTTTTTCTTTATCACCCATGTTTCAGGTGCATAGGTCAGGTATTGGGATGTAGTAATTTTTATATATTACTTCTTTGCTGTTATTGTTATGTGGGACGTCTTTGTTTCAAACCAAGCTCCTGAAACTTCGCAGGAATTCTTCTGCCAGTCTGAAACGTTCAGTGATCTCCTTCCCATTTCTCCCATTTTCCTCTGTCATACGTAATTCCACCTTCTTCAGATGTTCACTCCCAATCCTTATTCCAGTATTTGGTCTATTTTTTGTTGTAGTTGTAACCAGAATATCACATTTATTTACATTAACTTTCATTACATGCTGCCTCATAGTTATTTGCCAAGCATCCAGCTGTTCCTGAATCTCCTCCTCCCTTTTTCTCCAGATCATTAACTCATCCGCGAACCACATTGCTTTCATTTTGTCTTGACCATTCTTTTCTGCCACTGTAGTCAGTAACTCATCCAAGACCACAATGAAGAGGAACCGCACACGTAGCCGCGAGGTGGGGGCGCCTTGCCACAGTTCGCGCGGATCCCCCCGTCGCAGATTCGAGTTCTCCCACGGATATGAGTGTGTATGTTGTTCTTACGGTAAGTCAGTATAAGTTAGATTAAGTAGTGTATAAGCCAAGGGACCGATGACCACAGCAGTTTGGTCCCATAGTAACTTACCATAAATTTCCACATTTCCAATGAAGAGGAGGAGGACAATGCACTGCCCAGTTTCACAAACTTGTTTCCTGTTACCAATCCGTCCTTTCATTTCCTCTTTCACATAACACACACTTCCAGAGTACATCTCTTCCACTCTGGTTGTGGTCTCTTTTTCCACTCCTAATCTAATGCTTCCCTGGCCTTTCTCCAAGAGAATGGCTCTGAGCACTATGGGACTTAACATCTAAGGTCATCACTCGCCTCGAACTTAGAACTACTTAAACCTAACTAACCTGAGGACATCACACACATCCATGCCCGAGGCAGGATTCTAACCTGCGACCGTAGCGGTTGCGCTGTTCCAGACTGAAGCGCCTAGAACCTCTCGGCCACGTCGGCCGGCCAGACACTATCAGATACCTTTTCTATATGCAGACAGGCCATTACAAGTGCAAGGTGGGCATGTCATTTTGATTTTTGCAAGTTATCGAAGTGCACGTCAGAGAGAGAGAGAGCAAATTATGTTACTGTTAAACAGTCTTTGGTCTTGTTATGGCATAGTCTTTGCCTTTGCGCAGTCGGATACATTCTTAGTTGAAATGTGGTAGGTGAAGGACGTATTCAGAAGTGCTCTGTTGACTTGTGATTGTATTGTTAGATTGTTATTGTAAAGGACAGCAAGGATGAATATGATGTACCGGGTGATCAAAAAGTCAGTATAAATTTGAAAACTTCATAAAACACAGAATAATGTAGATAGAGAGCTAAAAATTGACAAACATGCTGGGAATGACATGGGGTTTTATTAGAACCGAAAAAGGAAAACAAAGTTCACAAATGTCTGACAGATGGCGCTGGACAGCAAAACGTCAGTGACTGCGCATGACAATCGTGCATAAAAGGAGCTTTAATGAGAGAGAGAATCAGATGCGCCAGCGGTCGCAGCATGTTGACGTTACCTGAAAAAGCGCTTTTAATGAAGCTGTATTATCAGAATGGGGAAAGTGGTAGCTCAGCGTTACTATTCTATCGCCATAGGAAGGGGATTCGAACGGGTAAAGGTCCGTTGACAAATGCAGCTGTGGCGAGAATGATTTCGAAGTTCGAAGCCACGGGTTGTTTATAAGACAGATCCCGTAGTGGCCGGCCGAGCACAAGGCGTAATGCTGCTGAGACAGTTCAGGAAGAAATGGAGACTGTAGCGGGTTCGTCTATGCACGGGGAAGTCAGCGCTCTTGCAGTCGCACGTCGCACCGGCATTCCATACACTAGTGTTTGGTTGGCACTGAGGCATACCCTCCGATGCTATCCGTACAAAATCCATCGGCATCATGAACCTGGTGATTTAGTGAAGCGGAGGGCATTTGCGGTGAGGGCGTATCAAAATATGGCGGAAGATGACGATTGGTTGAGTAACGTGTTGTGGACCGACGAAGCTCATTTCATGCTCCGAGGGTCTGTCAACGCCCACAACTGCAGAATTTGGGCTACCGAAAATCCTAAAACTGTCGTGGAAACTCCATTCCACGACGAGAAAGTCACGGTATGGTTTGGATTTACCACATCTACCGTTATCGCGCAGTTTTCTTCGAGGAAATGCGTGATTCTGGTTTTGTAACTGCTACCGTGACGGGTGAGAGGTACGCCGATATGTTACAGAATCGCATCATCCCCAGCCTGGCTGATAAACACCTGCTGGAACGTACGATGTTTATGCAGGATTGCGCTCCACCCCATATGATTAGACGCGTGAAAGATCTCTAGCGCGCGTCGTTTGGTGATGATCGTGTATTCAGCCGCCACTTTCGTCATGCTTGGCCTCCCAGGTCCCCAGACCTCAGTCTGTGCGATTATTGGCTTCGGGTTACCTGAAGTCGCAAGTGTGTCGTGATCGACCGTCATCTCTAGGGATGCTGAAAGACAACACCCGACGTCAACGCCTCACCATAACTCCGGACATGCTTTACAGTGCTGTTCACAACATTATTCCTCCACTACAGCTATTGCTGAGGAATGATGGTTGACATATTGAGCATTTCCTGTAAAGAATATCATCTTTGCTTTGTCTTACTTTGTTATGCTAATTATTGCTGTTCTGATCAGATGAAGCGCCATCGGTCGGACATTTTTTGAACATTTGTATATTTTTGGTTCTAATAAAACCCCATGTCATTCCAAGCATGTGTGTCAATTTGTACCTCTCTATTTACATTAATCCGTGATTTATTCAGTTTTCAAATTTATACTGACTTTTTGATCACCCGGTATATACTAGAAAGTGAAGAGTATATAAATTTTGAAAATGTTACTATTTCTGACGAGAAGAAGATTGAGGTAAGACTGCAACACTACTGAGCTAATTTTTTAGAACAATCATTGTCAGTTAGTTAATTTGCTCAGAGCTGAGAGAGAGACGACCCTCAAGCGAAACAAGCGCTGTATCATGTGAGAGATACAGAGGCGATCGAGTGTGCCTGGACTTCCACAGTTCTCTGCTACTAGCGCCAAGTCGTCATAACGCGCCTGTGCGTAGCATAAAAGTTTGCACCCTAATGTAAGGATGAAATTAAAAATTAAAGTAGCTTTTCCAAACTTTCTCAAAATATGCTTCAGTATATTAATGTTTAAATAAAAATCTCAGAGTGATCACACGAATACACTACTGGCCATTAAAATTGCTACACCTAGAAGAAATGCAGATGACAAACGGGTATTCATTGGACAAATATACTAAACTAGAACTGACATGTGATTACATTTTCACGCAATTTGGGTGCATAGATCCTGAGAAATCAGTACCCAGAACAACCACCTCTGGCCGTAATAACGGCCTTGATACGCCTGGGCATTTAGTGTACAGATACAGCTGTCCATACAGCTTGAACACGATACCACAGTTCATCAAGAGTAGTGACTGGCGTATTGTGACGAGCCAGTTGCTCGGCCACCATTGACCAGACGTTTTCAATTGGTGACAGATCTGGAGAATGTGCTGGCCAGGGCAGCATTCGAACATTTTCTGTATCCAGAAAGGCCCGTACAGTACCTGCAACATGCGGTCGTGCATTATCCTGCTGAAATGTAGGGTTTCGCAGGGACTGAATGAAGGGTAGAGCCACGGGTCGTAACACATCTGAAATGTAACATCCACTGTTCAAAGTGCCGTCAATGCGAACAAGAGGTGACCGAGACGTGTAACCAATGGCACCCTATACCATCACGCCGGGTGATACGCCAGTATGGCGGTGACGTATACACGCTTCTAATGTGGTGCGTTCACCGCGATGTCGCCAAACACGGATGCGACCATCATGATGCTGTAAACAGAAGCTGAATTCATCCGAAAAATGATGTTTTGCCATTCGTGCACCCAGGTTCGTCGTTGAATACACCATCGCAGGCGCTCCTGTCTGTGATGCAGCGTCAAAGGTAACCGCAGAATATCATTTAGAACAAAGCGGGAATTATATCAAAATGTTAGAAGTAGTCACAATCAAGCTACAGTAGCCCATTACAAACCGTATTGTAAGGTGCTTAAAAATATTATTAGCAAAGCGAAAAGTATGTGGTATGCAAATAGAATAGCTAATTCACAGGATAAAATTGAAGCTATATGGTCACTTGTGAAGGAAGTGTCTAGTCAGCAGCACAAGGTCGATGATATAAAGTCAGTTCGCAGTAATAATATTCCTGTTACTGATAAATCAGATATATGTACAGTATTTAACAATCATTTTCTGAGCATTGCTGGTGAATTAAATAAAAATTTAGCTTCTACAGGAAATCATATAAATTTCTTAGCAAATGCCTTTCCGAGATTGACGTCTGAAATACTCCTCTGTGATACAGACAAGAGGGAGATTGAGTCAATAATTAAATCACTGAAGACTAAGTAAGGACTTTCATGGTTATGATGGAGTGTCTAGCAGAATATTAAAGTACTGTGCTGCACATTTTAGCCCTGTATTTAGCCGTATTTGCGATTAAAGTACTCAGTAGTAAAAGCGTTTTATAAAAAGGGAGAAAGGGATAATGTAGATAATTTTAGACCTATTTCTATGCCATCAGTGTTTGCAAAAGTTATCGAAAAGGCTGTGTATGTAAGGTTAATTGATCATTTTATATCACACGATTTGCTATCAAATGTACAGTTCGGCTTTAGAAGTCGTTTGACAACTGAAAATGCTATATTCTCTTTTGCCTGTGAAGTACTGGATGGGCTAAACAAAAAGTTTCGAACGCTTGGCGTATTTTTTGGTTTAACAAAGGCATTTGACTGTTGATCTCACAATATTGCTCCAGAAGTTGGACCATTACAGAATAAGGGGAGTAGCTCACAATTGGTTCACCTCTTACTTTAGCAATAGGCAGCAAAAGGTCATTATTCACAATGTTGATAACGGCTGTGACGTGGGATCTGAGTGGGGTACTGTAAAGTGGGGGGTGCCCCAGGGATCAGTGTTGGGGCCGCTCCTGTTCCTTTTTTATGTAAATGATATTCCCTCTATTATTATGGGTAACTCTAAAATATTTCTGTTTGCTGATGACACTAGCTTGCTGATGATTCTAGCCATTTCACGGCTTGTAGAAAATAAACTAACGTTAAATCACAGTAAGACTCAGTTTTTACAGTTTCTAACACACAATTCAACAAAACCTGACGTTTTAATCTCACAGAACGGGCATATGATTAGTGAAACTGAACAGATCAAATTTCTAGGTGTTCAGATAGATGGTAAGCTGTCGTGGAAAGCCCACGTTCTGGATATTGTTCAAAGACTTAATACTGCCATTTTCACTATTCGAACGGTATTATAAGTGAGTGATACTTCGACACGTAAATTAGTCTACTTTGCTTATTTTCATTCACTTATGTCCTTTGGTATTATGTTTTGGGGTAACTCTTCCCATTCTAGAAGGATATTTTTGGCTCAGAAACGGGCGGTTTGGGCAATAAGTGGTGTGAGTTCACGAACCTCTTGTAGACCTCTGTTCACGAGTCTGGGTATTTTGACATTGGCCTCTCAATATGTATAGTCCTTATTGCCGTTTCTTGTTACCACTATTATTTTATTTCCAAGAATAAGCAGCTTTCACTCGATTAATACTCGGCAGAAATCAAACCTCCATTTGGATCGGACTTTCTTAAGTCTTCTGCAAAAATGTGTGCAGTATACTGCTGCATCCATTTTCAATACGCTGCCACTCGAATTCAAAAATCTTAGCAGTAATCCACGCACTTTCAAATCGAAAGTGAAGAGTTTCCTCATGGGTCACTCCTTCTATTCTATCGAAGAGTTCCTTGAAAATTTAAGCTGATTCTTACTGTATTTCTGATAGCGTTTACAAATCCTAGGATGCATATACAGGGCCTCCGAGGTCCTTGTATGTCTTCATTTTTTTAAAAAATCTGTAATTTTTTATTTGATTTCAAACTGCTTTCCAGTACTCTTTCACTAACACTGTGATATTCCTCCTATCAAGTCTGAACAAGATACCTTTTTAAGTTTTTTGTATAATTCAATACGTTCACCCATACACTGTGAATGCATAAGCAGGGCTTCAGAAGCCCTCTTACATTTATAAATGTTCTTTAGCGTATATTGTCTTCAACATTTGTTTGGGAGCAGTTATTAATACAACAATAACTGTAGTGGTATTTCCAGCTACAAGAGTGCCAACAGCAGCAGTAGCTGTAGTAGTAATTGTATAACTAAAAAATAATACACACTACTTTCACATATTGGCGATGTCGGTGTATTATTGATCTTTTTGCTATCAAATGTTTTATTATTGCATAGTATTGTTATGCTGTGCTACTCTTGTCAGCCTCATTGTTACTGTAGTTTGTTTGTTTGTTGCTGCAAGGCTCCTATTGTTACGAGCAGGACTCGTTTAGTGCTGCACAAGCTGCTGTTCGAGAGACACGCCTTTTGCTATGGCTTCGACACGCAACGCAAGAGAGTCAGTACGTGCAAATGCAACTAATTTTGAAAGTGTTGTGGCTCAGTGGTTTGAAGAAGATGATTCTTGCGAGGAAGGAGATATTTTTGAAGATGCAAGTAGTGAAGAATCAGCCAATGAACCTGCAGATGTGAAAATTGAGGCAGATGACAGTCCTTCCGATAATATTACTTCATCAGAGTATGAAAATGAAGAACCGCCACAAAAAGGTATAGAAGACCACACATACATTAGTCGGAATGGAACGATTTGGAAATTAGATCCTCCGGCAACTTTTCGTATGCTTCTCTATAATATCGTAAAGAAGGCACCTGGTCCAGGCCGTGGGTTGAAAACCTGTAAACCTAAGGATGCCTGGGACTATTTCATCTCCAAGGAAATACTAGAGGAAATCATCAACTGCACAAATATTGAAGGCAGAAGAGTGGAAAAACGTTTGGAGGGTTTTCTTGGTCTTTTACTGCTTTCTGGTGTTGAGAAGAGTTAGTATGTCCCTATTAGAGAATGATTCTTGGATGAAAAGGCAAATCCTTCAGATAAGGCCACAATGTCAGTAAATAGACTCGAGGATATAAGGAGAATGATTAGATCTGATGACAGGTGTACCCGTAAAGCTCGATCTGCAGATGACAAACTTGCAGCTGTTCGCTATGTATGGGAACTATTTCTTAACAAGTGTAGAAATAGAATGATTCCCAATGATTCGCTCACAGTTGACGAACAGATAGTCCCATTCCGTGGAAGATGCAGCTTCACCCAGTATATACCCTCCAAACCAGCCAAGTATGGCATAAAAATATTTTGGTTATGTGATGCTACATCTGCATATGCTTTAGATGGAATTGTTTACACGGAAAGGAAGCCCCATGAACCTATTCAGAAAAGTCTTGGATTGAATGTGGTGAAAGATCTTGCTAAAAGCATTGAAGGATCATCAAAAAATATTACTGTTGACAACTTCTTTACTAGTGTGCAGTTGACAGAAGAGATGCTTCAGAAGCAAATTACAGGGGTGGGAACAATCAAACAAAATAAACCAGAAATTCCTAATGAGATGAAACCATCTGCCTCAAGAGCGACTCATTCCTCTTTGTTTGCATTTGGAGGTGACATTACAATGGTGAGTTATGTTTCCAAAGAGGAAAAGTCTGAAGTTGCCATTAGCAAAAAGCATCACAACAGAAACTTTGATGAAACTTATGCAAAAAAGAAACCAGATATAATAAAGTTAATAAGTCTACGAAGGGTGGAGTACATTAAATGGACCAGAAAATTCGTTATTACACTTGCAAGAGACAAACAAGAAATTGGCCATTTGCATTATGGATGAATATGACGGATGTCGCAGCAGTGAACAGTGAAATTTTATTTTCTGGCCAACATCTGACATTCCATAGTGGAAGAAGTGATAAAAGGCGTTTGTTCGTAAGAGATTTAGCAGAGGAAATGGTAAAACCACTAATGGAACTTCGTATTCAGATCCCTAATCTTCCAAAGAAATTCGTTGATGCCAAGAGCAAAGATGTAGTGTCCAAAAAGATGCAATATTGCTGAACCAACTACCTGTTTCAGGAAAAAGAAGAAGATGCAATTATTGTCCATATAATAAAAACGGGAAAAGTGCTATGAGATGCATTAAGTGTAAAACCAACATTTGTAAGGAACATAGTGCGTTCTCTTTGCTTCTTCTTTTTCACATGTTGAAAACTAAGAAAAATGCAATTTTATGTGAACAATGAATTATAACTTTTTGTCAAAATATTGCCTATATACATAATATTGTGAATAATAAATATGTTTTAATTGAAGAAATTCGTTGTAATAAATGTTATAAAATGTAAACTGCAACTTATAAGTGAATTAATAAAATTATTTGTATATGTTGTATGTAAATGGATGTAACTAATAAAAATTTACTCTTAGGGTTTTTTAAAAAAAATTAACAAAATGTCAATCAGGCCCACCAGATCCTGTTACTGCATCTTAGGAATCTTTCAATATGACAATAAATTTGACAGAAATAAATTTAACTCCAAAGAATGATTATATGAAAAGAGGAACATTTTAAATTAGGGCAGGGCCTTGGAGGCCCTGCATATGCATTCATGTGTGTTTTCGGTACCATGCATCCTAGGGTTACACTTATGGATTGACTTCTTTCAGGTTCATGAACATTTATTTTTATCTGTTATTACTTTTATGTTGTAAGTTCATGTACTGGCACGTTCCATGACCTTGGAGATTTGCTCCTCAATTTGGTCCTACGAAACTTGACGTGTAAATAAAATAAATAAATAGGATAAGAGTCTCTTATAAATATTTGTCTATTGATATGTGTGACATTGCAGACTAACTCTCTTCATATATTTACATACGATGTAAAATAATACCATGCATTGCTTTAGCTTAAGGAATTTTCGGATTCTATTTGCCTCTTACACTTACAGTATTTATTCAGATCCTTTATAATGCATATTCTCTGTATAAATTGTTACTATAGGATGTGACGCCTTTATTATAGTAATTATGTTAAGTGTATTACTGTAGTCAGGTCTCATAAGTCGTGAAGGGTGTGAGAAGTCATCAAAGATGTGTAAGGAGGAAGCAAAGGGAGAAAGGTAACAAACTAGATAAAATGCTAATTATTGGCCATATGAGGTACAATAATAGTCTGACGTTTGACCGATTGCAACAAGTATTCTTTGATGTGATCCTTGGCTACTCCCTAACCCATGTTTTTCTTGATTATACACACATCAAAAAAAGTTTTGTATCAGCCCTGTTCCCAGAAATGGACGTTGACTGTGGATATTGTATCACAGACACAGTCCCTTTATGACTAATATCTGCAGGTAGAAGTGGCGAGTGGGGGAACTGGGTCTTGTCATTCAGTATTAATCTAGGGTTGATGGATATCTGTTTATTGATTACTATTATTTCAAGATAGTTATTGTTCGATTAGTTGCTTCTATGTACATCTTGTGCAATTTGTCTATAGTTCAATAAGCTAATATGTCGCATATTTTGTTTTTGTAAATTAATCTTATATCGCATTTACACTGAAGTAATCCCTCTTGTTTCATTCCTAATTCTAGCATTAACTTTTCCATCTCTGGAAACAGATATACTCTGTACATGGACTAGTTTAAAATCTTTGATACAACAAAATTTCACTGCATCACATAATTATCTTTGTACCTGATGATGGCGTAACAGCTGAAAACAGGTTCGTATAACAAATTATTATTATAGTAGAATGTTACACCAGTGTTGTGTGTGTTTCATTTATAATGAATGTATATTTATTCTTTCAAGTTTTTCCGGCCAATCAGACTCACATTAGCCGAATGCGAGAAATTTTTGCTATGTTTGAGTGGTTTACTCGACCTTCTTAGGGTGAATGCTGGACTGGTTCCCTTAAAAACCGTCACTGTAATATTATGTCTCATCGTTGATCGGTACGACTCAATCTCCAGCTGTGGTTTGTCATCCTGAATGAAGGTGACTGCAGAATTACTGTGCTAGGTGATGTGCAGACAGGAAAACAGTTTTGATCTTCATTCGGAAGCAGCTGCTCTCATGCAAAGTACACGTCACCACAATCAAGGGTCCCGTTTCTGTATATCTACCTGCTTTTAGAACTTCGCAGAAGCTCTTCAACTGCCACTACCCCTTGCAGACAAACGTTCTGGGCTCCGCAGGAACCACAACGCTGCACATGATTCACATATAGTCAGAAACGTGATTTCTGCCACCGCGTAAGACATTTTCGGCAGTCCCGTTTGAAACCCTGGTAGGATCTTTCTTAACATACCTGTATTATGTCTAGTAGTATTTCATTTCGTACATTGTCTGTACTTCAATGACAACAAATTTCAGCTGCAACTAGTTTCTTCTCTACAATGTAGAGGGTGTTTCAAAAATGACCGGTATATTTGAAACGGCAATAAAAACTAAACGAGCAGCGATAGAAATACACCGTTTGTTGCAATATGCTTGGGACAACAGTACATTTTCAGGCAGACAAACTTTCGAAATTACAGTAGTTACAATTTTCAACAACAGATGGCGCTGCGGTCTGGGAAACTCTATAGTACGATATTTTCCACATATCCACCATGCGTAGCAATAATATGGCGTAGTCTCTGAATGAAATTATCCGAAACCTTTGACAACGTGTCTGGCGGAATGGCTTCACATGCAGATGAGATGTACTGCTTCAGCTGTTCAATTGTTTCTGGATTCTGGCGGTACACCTGGTCTTTCAAGTGTCCCCACAGAAAGAAGTCATAGGGGTTCATGTCTGGCGAATAGGGAGGCCAATCCACGCCGCCTCCTGTATGTTTCGGATAGCCCAAAGCAATCACACGATCATCGAAATATTCACTCAGGAAATTAAAGACGTCGGCCGTGCGATGTGGCCGGGCACCATCTTGCATAAACCACGAGGTGTTCGCAGTGTCGTCTAAGGCAGTTTGTACCGCCACAAATTCACGAAGAATGTCCAGATAGCGTGATGCAGTAATCGTTTCGGATCTGAAAAATGGACCAATGATTCCTTTGGAAGAAATGGCGGCCCAGACCAGTACTTTTTGAGGATGCAGGGACGATGGGACTGCAACATGGGGCTTTTCGGTTCCCCATATGCGCCAGTTCTGTTTATTGACGAAGCCGTCCAGGTAAAAATAAGCTTCGTCAGTAAACCAAATGCTGCCCACATGCATATCGCCGTCATCAATCCTGTGCAGTATATCGTTAGCGAATGTCTCTCGTGCAGCAATGGTAGCGGCGCTGAGGGGTTGCCGCGTTTGAATTTTGTATGGATAGAGGTGTAAACTCTGGCGCATGAGACGATACGTGGACGTTGGCGTCATTTGGACCGCAGCTGCAATACGGCGAACGGAAACCCGAGGCCGCTGTTGGATCACCTGCTGCACTAGCTGCGCGTTGCCCTCTGTGGTTGCCGTACGCGGTCGCCCTACCTTTCCAGCATGTTCATCCGTCACGTTCCCAGTCCGTTGAAATTTTTCAAACAGATCCTTTATTGTATCGCTTTTCGGTCCTTTGGTTACATTAAACCTCCATTGTAAACTTCGTCTTGTTGCAACAACACTGTGTTCTAGGCGGTGGAATTCCAACACCAGAAAAATCCTCTGTTCTAAGGAATAAACCATGTTGTCTACAGCACACTTGCACGTTGTGAACAGCACACGCTTACAGCAGAAAGACGACGTACAGAATGGCGCACCGACAGACTGCGTTGTCTTCTATAACTTTCACAGCACTTGCAGCGCCATCTGTTGTTGAAAATTGTAACTACTGTAATTTCGAAAGTTTGTCCGCCTGAAAATGTACTGTTGTCCCAAGCATATTGCAACAAACGGTGTATTTCTATCGCTGCTCGTTTAGTTTTTATTGCCGTTTCAAATATACCGGTCATTTTTGAAACACCCTGTATTTTAGTATTCCGTATGTCCTTGGGTCCGAAACTAAAGTTTGGAAAACTTGATGACGTGATTTTGTTTGCATGATGATCTCTTTAACTGCACTAGTAGTCTCCTTTTGTTATTGTGTGTTTTATTTTCCAGGTATGTTACACTATGTGATCAAAAGTATCCGGACACCTCCAAAATCATACGTTTTTCATATTAGGTGCAGTGTGCTGCCACCTACTGCTAGGTACTCCATATCAGCGTCAGAGAGCAGAAAGGGGCTCTCCGCGGAACTCACAGACTTGGAACGTGATCAGATGATTGGGTGCCACTTGTGTCATACGTCTGTACACGACATTTCCACATTCCTAAACATCCCTAGGTCCACTGTTTCCGATGTGACAGTGAAGTGGAAACATGAAGGGACACGTACATCACAAAAACGTACAGGCCAACGTCATCTGTTGACTGACAGAGACCGCCGACATTTGAAGAGGGTCGTATTGTGTAATAGGCAGGCCGGCCGGAGTGGCCGAGCGGTTCTAGACGCTACAGTCTGGAACCGCGCGACCGCTGCGGTCGCAGGTTCGAATCTTGCCTCGGGCATGGATGTGTGTGATGTCCTTAGGTTAGTTAGGTTTAAGTAGTTCTAAATTCTAGGGGACTGATGACCTCAGAAGTTAAGTCCCATACTGCTCAGAGCCATTTTTTTGTAATAAGCAGACATCTATCCAGACCATCACACAGGAATTCCAAACTGCATCAAGATTCACTGCAAGTACTATGACAGTCAGCCGGGAGGTGAGAAAACTTGGATTTCATGGTCGAGTGGCTGCGCATAATCCACACATCACGCCGGTAAGTGCCAAACGACACCTCGCTTGGTGTAAGGAGGGTAAACATTGGACGATGGAACAGTGGAAAAACGTTTTGTGGACTGAAGAATTACGGTACACAATGTGGCGATGGGATGGCAGGGTGTGGGTATGGCGAATGCCTGATGAACGTCACCTGCCAGAGTGTTTAGTGCCAACAGTAAAATTTGGAGGCGGTGTCGTCATGGTGTGGTCGTGTTTTTCATGGAGGAGGCTTGCACCCCTTGGTGTTCTGCGTAGCCCTATCACAACACTTGCCTACATTGATGTTTTAAGCACCTTCTCGCTTACCACTGTTGAAGAGCAATTCGGGGATTGCAATTGCATCTTTCAACACAATCGAGCACCTGTTCATAATGCACGGCCTGTGGCGGAGTGGTTACACGACAAAAACATCCCTGTAATGGATTGGCCTGCACAGAGTCCTGACCTGAAACTTATAGAAAACCTTTGGGATGTTTTAAAACGTCGACTTCTTCCCAGGCCTCACCGACCGACATCGATACCTCTCCTCAGTGGAGCACTTCGTGAAGAATGGGCTGCCACTTCCCAAGAAACCTTCCAGCACCTGATTGAACGTATACCCGTGAGAGTGGAAGCTGTCATCACGGCTAAGGGTGGGCCAACGCCATATTGAATTCCAGCATTACCGATGGAGGGCGTCACGAACTTGTAAGTTATTTTCAGCCAGGTGTCTGGATACTTTGGATCACATAGTGTATGTAAACTCGAGTCCGAGATAAAACAGTTGTTCTGCTTTTTCTATTTGCTACACTATGGCTTTCCGCAGATGTCTTCTTATTTCTGATACTATTTGTTACTTTGGTCTTCTGTTCTCTACTCTTAAATCCAATTCCGAGTTATGCTATCAGTTAATTTCATTTAAAGGATCTTCTAAATCCTCTTTAATTTCACCTCGAATGACAACGTTATCTATGGGACTCTTTTATTATTATTCTTTTTCATTCAATGCTGCCGCTTCGCCATGAAAAAAAATCACGAGTAATGAATCGTATCCTTTATCACATCTCATTGTACACTAAGCTGTATTTCTTGAATCTTCGCTTTCGGCTCTCTGTTCTTAATTTTTATTTTTTAATTAGAAGTTTGCAATTTAGTATTGCTGTAAAGACAGTAATCTGGAGAGATTTCTGGAAAAGTAATTTATAAAAAAATGGCTCTGAGCACTATGGGACTTAACTTCTAAGGTCATCAGTCCCCTAGAACGTAGAACTAGTTAAACATAACTAACCTAAGGACATCACACACATCCATGCCGGAGGCAGGATTTGAACCTGCGACCGTAGCAGTCGCGCGTTTCCAGACTGTAGCGCCTAGAACCGCTCGGCAACCCCGGCCGGCTAATTTATTAAGAACCGGACGAAGATCACAATAAAAAGAAGAAGAAGAAGGCGAAGAGGAAGAAAATTCTGATAACGGTGGTGAATATGCGAGAGCTACGACGGAAAATAGTGTTGTCAATGTCATTGCGTCATTATAAGCTACCGTTTGCTATTGCTGGAATGACCGCGCATTTCCGAAAACACCGTCCACTTATGTCCATGTGCATAGCCTGATTTAAGTTGTGTCGTTGGTTTTGGAACCACTCGAGTTGTCTTTCCAAGCATAATTTTTGCCACAAAGATAAAAGAATTGTATTATGTCCATTGAAACTCATCTTTTGTAAAAACGAGCTAAAATGTTTCCAATTTGAAAGTACACTGACGGAAAAAGAAATCGCAACACCAAGAAGAAGTTGTGCGACGTAAATGAAAGTTGGAAGGGGCGTTTCTACATCTGAAAGGTGATTTCTGTTCAAATTCCGCACCAGTTGCGCCACTGTGAGGATGAAAATCCAGCTTCTTGTAGCCCTGTTACATGACCTCATTCAGCCTCAGTCTTCTCGCCTTAAAAGCATTCTTTAGCAACATCAACTTACCACGTCCAGATTCAAAAGTCTACCGTTCACGATCTATACAGCGTGTATGTATTCTCTAAATTTCGTTACTCTATATTAATTCTTTTTTGGTGCTGCAATTTTTTCCGTCAATGTTTGCGTAGTTATATTTTTGGTGGTAAGAGTGAATCTTACTCATACCTTTGATTACAGTGTGTTTACACGTATATTCAAATTAATCTGTTACTTGCCTAACGTGAAACACGTATGGTATATTCATCAATTAAAATAGAAATCTTGTTGATATTGCTTATTTATGATGATTTATTAAAGTGAAAGCTGAATCCAATGGTTGGTTTAAACAAAACTTTACTTTATTAAGCATATTCCTCGTGTTGTGTCGTGTTGTAGGCGAGCTCGTCTAGCAACTTACGAAGTAAACAACACTTTAACTTGGAATGCAAGTGACGATGCGGTCCAATTGTTTTTCATTTATGTTGTTTAATATGTGGAAAATCAGTAACACAGGGGAGTCAGAACTTAAAAGAATCAACAGACTTTCGAATGTAGGACCACTAATGTACTGCTAAAATAATGGAGTTAGTTAGTTACTTGTTCCATAGATCATATGCTCAATGAATGCTATGATGTGGAATGCATCAACAGGAAAAATACAGATACATACACACACGCACACACGCACGCACACACACACACACACACACACACACACAAACACAAACACACACACCTCATCTCAGCCCTCTTGCCGCGAGGAAATCTTTTTGGGTAGATGGCGTATTGGGTACTATCTCTTTAGTCATCCCCATTTTAAGTGGTGACCCCCCACAACTTTGTGCTCATTGTCCTCAATGTTTGACGGTTCGCGTCCGCCGCTCGTGGTCTCGCGGTAGCGTTCTCGCTTCCCGAGCACGGGGTCCCGGGTTCGATTCCCGGCGGGGTCAGGGATTTTCACCTGCCTCGAGATGACTTGGTGTTTGTGTTGTCCTCATCATTTCATCATCATCCAGGAAAGTGGCGAAATTGGACTGCGCAAAGATTGGATAATTGTACGGGCGCTGATAACCACGCAGTTGAGCGCCCCACTAACCAAACACCACCAAACACCACACCGTTTGACGGTTCGCCATTTACTGACGGAATGCCTCCTTTTTAACCACTTACGTTCTTATTTATATTTATCGTCTGAGTTATCCGTCGTTTTAGCGAAAGGCGCGCTGGGTGTTGACCACGTTTTACTTTTTATCCATCTTAGCAATATGATAATAGGACATTTAATCTTTAGTTCAGGAACTCCGTTGTCTCTACGGCTTATTTTATGGACCTTTCTCCAAGTCCCTGTTTTTAGCTGTCTTTCCTTTTGTCGACTTGGCTTCACGTGTAGTCGCTTTTAACTTGTTTTTCGTGTTCATTAGTTCTGACATGGGCATGGGCGCGTATGACCTTAGTTGTTTTTGCGCCCTAAAACAAAACAAACAAACAAAGCGCAAGCACGGGCGAACGCCTTTATATATATGGCCACATGCTTGCCATATACTTTTTTAATTTTTTTTTTAGTCACTATTTCCACTCATGTAGTCCTCTGTGGTAAAAAAGGTGTTGATATGAAGAAAAATCTTTAATTTCCATTTGAAATCACTTCTGCCATCTGCCTGATGTTTTATTTTAATTTAGGTTGTCAAACAGGTTAATAGCTGGAATTTAACCCCTTTCCGTGTCGAAGTTAGACTCATTAAGGGGTAATGCGAACCATTTTTCCTTGAATATCTCTCTTACTCTCAAAATCCAGATGGATTGTTGATAACAAATTTTATAAGTGAATAAAAGTATTGTGTGGCTGTGGTTAATATTTCCAGCTGCCACGTGTGTGAACGCCACTCATAATCTAGTTCCTTTCTTTCGAGCAGTGAGTGCTTTCTGTCTAAATGAAAAGTAGCCCACTATATTACACCATAAGACATTAGTGAATCAAAATATGTAAAATTCGTTAAATTGCTTACTACCGTGTTCCCAAAATTGGCAGTTTTTCTTATGGCAACGACTCAGAACCTAAACATGTTAGTAAATTTGCTATATGGTTTTCCCAGTTTAAGTTGTCGTCAGTAAGCATATCTCCTTCTTTTACTATTTCACTTTGGTACACTAGTTAAGATGAGATGACAGTAAAAAGTTGTTTTTTTTCAAAGTTTAAAGTCAGTCCAGTTGTGGAAAATCTATTAGTAACTTTTACAAAAACATCTTCAACTATATTCTCTATTGATGCCCCTTTCCTGGCATCCTTTGCATTCTTTACAAACAGGCCTAATTTTTCCTGTTGACTGAAATAAAATGGCAGATTATATAACAGAAAGCAAGAAGAATTAGTGTACCAATGATTGAACACTGCGGACTCCCACAGTAATATCTTTCCATACTGTTGATATGATGTCCTTCTTTATACTACCTAAGTAGATTGGGATAACTTTATGTATTCAGTTTCTTAAAGGCCTGCTCTGAACTTCAAATTCCATACATAACTTTCTAACAGAATATTATGATTCGCCGGTTGAATACCTTCGCTGAGCCACACAAGAATCCACCTGGTGATATATTATCATTTAAAGATTTTCAAAATGGATCAAATGGCTCTAAGCACTATGGGACTTTACATCTGAGGTGATCAGTCCCCTAGACTTAGAGAACTACTTAAACCTAACTAACGTAAGGACATCACACACATCCATGGCCGAAGCAGGATTCGAACCTGCGACAGGACTGAAGCGCCTAGAACCGCTCGGTCACAGAGGTCGGCTTTAAAGATTTTATTCTGGTTCTATGTAAATTGAAGGTGTAGAGGGGAAGGAAGGACAGGAAACGGAGGGGATCACTGCTGACAGATGATCTGGACATTAGGAGGAATCAGCGGCGGCGAGTGAAATGTGTACTGGACAGGGATTCGAACCAGGGATCTCCTGATTACGAGGTAGGTGCGTTAACCAAGGCGCTATCCGGGACACAGGGTTACCGCAACTGAACGGACTACCTCGGCACGCCTCTCGGCCGATCCGCATTCCCATAGAGCGCCACCTATGCGCAGTCCCTGTCCATTTCCTCCATGTTCGCTCTCGGAGATTCCCACAAGAAGCTGAACGTATTTATGCATCCGCACCCACCCAGCCAGGCCTATCAGATTATATGAATGCGTGGTGTCTGGTCTGTTAGCAAGAATAGACACCGCCGGATCCGCAGCAGTTAATACCTTACATATAAATTGAAGGTGGGGAGGGGCAGAAGCGAAAGGAAAGGGAGGGAATCACTGCTGTCAACTGCAACGGGACATTACGCGGAATCAGCGGTGATGAGTGTAAACGTGTACGTGACCGGGATTCGAACCGGGGATCGATGGGAATGTAGATCGGCCGTGAGGCGTGCCGAGATAGTCTGCGCAGTTGCGTTAACGCTGTGTCGCGGATGGCGCAGTGATTAATGCACCTGTCTAGTAAGCAGGATATCCTGGGTTCGAATTTCGGTCCGGTACACATTTTCACCCATCGCCGCTGATTCCGCGTAATGTCCCATTGCAGCTGACAGCAGTGACCCTCCACGTTTCCTGCCCTTCCCCTCTCTGACTACAATATATGTAAAACATATTAACAGCTGAGAATTCCACATGATGTCTGTTCTTTCGAACATGTCTGAAAGAGCAGACACCAAGCAGTCATATAATTATTATGTTTCAATGACCAAGTGAGCAGTCGTAAACCGAGCGAGGTGGTGCAGTGGTTAGACACTGGACTCGCATTCGGGAGGACAACGGTTCAATCCCGCGTCCGGCCATCCTGATTTAGGTCTTCCGTGATTTCCCTACATCATTCCAGGCAAATGCCGGGATGGTTCCTCTGAAAGGGCACGGCCGACTTCCTTCCCTAATCCGATGAGACCGATGACCATGCTGTCTGGTCTCCTTCCTCAAAACAACCAACCAACCAGTCGTAATGCAGTTATTCGTTATGTACCGATTACTGAGACCACACGATATTTAAGTATGATTGTTACGTTGTAAGGTATTTGAGCCATGCTCACTCCCAACTATGCGTATTCGTGAACTTGGCTGTCTATCTGTGTTTGGTTTCCCGCCCTTGTTGCGGTTACACCGTGGTCCTTTTTCCTTCTACGTGTGGCAGCAGAGAAGTGTATCGATATTTGCACTGTGTACCATCTTGGGTTTTGTACATATAGTTTGTGGTTAGGGGGTCTGCGGGCAGTCGGTCGGTTGCTGCAGACCAGGGAGGATATCTCCGCGCGGTGCAGTTGGCTGGGTCCGCTGGCGGTCCCTGTGCAGTGTCGGAGAAGTGTGGAGCTGTCCGATCGCTACAAGCTTCGTGATTCACCGACCCAGGACGTCGAAGTTGAGTAGTGGTTTCAAGTACCCAAGCCACGTCCATTCACATTGTGTGGTTCGTTTCGGTGGTTAGTTGTTGGGGAGGTTTTCCTGTGAGCAACACCGAGTGTTTGTAACGCTGAAATTTAGCCGCCATGCGGCGAAATTAACTGTATTGGTTTACTACAATTCAAGTGCACCAGCGCAATTTTCTGCCTTGTTGCCGTTAGTGTTCCAGTTACATGTCCTGGCCACTAACGTAATTTCAGACAGTGTCCTTTCCTGATCTGTTGTCGCTGTCCAACACGGTGTGTAGTTTTGACAGCTTAATACATATACATATTTTATTGTCGATAAACACACCCGTAACATTTTGTGTTTGAATTCTCATGTACCGATTGGTGGCAAGCAAGTCGTTTGTTGGTCGGCCCGTGGCTGTCCCTTGGTTGGGTTCCAACGGATCAAGTGTAGTTGGGCTCACCACCTGTCTCACCTAAGTGAACGAGGGCAGACCGACTCCCTGGAGGCTTCTGAGTGCAGTTTTATTACTTTCTCACCAGTTTTTAATTGTCTGTTTATAAGCTATCATAGCCAATGATAAAAAAGTTTCTTGGTTTTACTGTGTCTTATGTAAGTAAGTTTGAATTCCGGAAAGTGGATATTTGCTGAAAGGTTATTGCCTTTGTGTTGTCTTTCCTTCTAGTCCGGTTTCAGCTACTTAAGACTTAAGGCTTATTGTTATATTTTTTTTAATTTTGGAAAATTGATTGTGGGCCTTCTGCCTTGGAACCTTTTTCTTAAAATTACCTTTCAAGCTTAAACATTGCGGCTTGGAACCGTATTCTCAAAATTACCTTTCAAGCTTAAACATTGCGGCCTTCTGCCTTTGAAAAGTTACAGTAATTTATTTTAAAATCTTGGAAATTTTATTGTGGGTCTTCAGCCGTTTGTACTGTATCTTGTTTATGTTTGTCTATCCACCCTTGCCGTGAGGTTTTCAACCGAGCTGTGATATATACAGGGTGAGTCACCTAACGTTACCGCTGGTTATATTTCGTAAACCACATCAAATACTGACGAACCGATTCCACAGACCGAACGTGAGGAGAGGGGCTAGTGTAACTGTTTAATACAAACCATACAAAGATGTACGGAAGTATGTTTTTTAACACAAACCTACGTTTTGTAAATGGAACCACGTTAGTTTTGTTAGCACACCTGAACGTATAAACAAATACGTAATCAGTGCCGTTTGTTGCACTGTAAAATGTTAATTAGATCCGGAGATATTGTAACCTAAAGTTGACGCTTGAGTACCACTCCTCCGCTGTTCGATCGTGTGTATCGGAGAGCACTGCAACATACATAGTGTTTCTACAGAATGATCTGCCAACGTTGCTCGAAAATGTCCCACTGGAAACGCGTCGACGTATGTGGTATCAGCATGATGGTGCACCTGCACATTCCACAATTAATACTAGGCTGACCCTTGACAGGATGTTCGACGGGCGTTTCATAGGACGTGGAGGACGCATAAATTGGCCAGCCCGTTCTCCTGATCTGACACTCTGTACTTCTTTCTGTGGGGTACGTTAAAGGAGAATGTGTATCGTGATGTGCCTACAACCCAAAGAGGATATGAAACAACGTATTGTGGCAGCCTGCGGCGACATTACACCAGATGTACTGCGGCGTGTACGACATTCATTACGCCAGAGATTGCAATTGTGTACAGCAAATGACGGCCACCACATTGAACATCTATTGGCCTGACATGTCGGGACACACTCTATTCCACTCCGTAATTGAAAACGGAAACCACGTGTGTACGTGTACCTCACCCCTCATGGTAATGTACATGTGCGTCAGTGAAAAAGACCAATAAAAAGGTATTAGCATGTGGACGTAATGTAGTGTTCCAGTCTCTTCTGTACCTAAGGTCCATCACCGTTCCCTTTGGATCCCTACGTTATTTGGTGCTCTCCGATACACACGATCGAACAGCGGAGGAGTGGTACTCAAGCGTCAACTTTAGGTTACAATATCTCCGGATGTAATTAACATTTTACAATGCAACAGCCGGCACTGATTACGTATTTGTTTATATGTTCAGATGTGCTAACAAAACTAACGGGGTTCGATTTAAAAAAAACGTAGGTTTGTGTTAAAAAAACATACTTCCGTGCATTTTTGTATGGTTTGTATTAAACAATTACACTAGCCCCTCTCCTCACGTTCGGTCTGTGGAATCGGCTCGTCAATATTTGATGTGGTTTACGAAATATATCCAGCGGTAACGATAGGAGACTCACCCTGTATATACAGGGTGTTACAAAAAGGTACGGCCAAACTTTCAGTAAACATTCCTCACACACAAAGAAAGAAAATATGTTATGTGGACATGTGTCCGGAAACTCTTACTTTCCATGTTAGAGCTCATTTTATTACTTCTCTTCAAATCACATTAATCATGGAATGGAAACACACAGCAACAGAACGTACCAGCGTGACTTCAAACACTTTGTTACAGGAAATGTTCAAAATGTCCTCCGTTATCGAAGATACATGCATCCACCCTCCGTCGCATGGAATGCGTGATGCGCTGATGCAGCCCTGGAGAATGGCGTATTTTATCACAGCCGTCCACAATACGAGCACGAAGAGTCTCTACATTTGGTACCGGGGTTGCGTAGACAAGAGCTTTCAAATGCCCCCATAAATGAAAGTCAAGAGGGTTGAGGTCAGGAGAGCGTGGAGGCCATGGAATTGGTCCGCCTCTACCAATCCATCGGTCACCGAATCTGTTGTTGAGAAGCGTACGAACACTTCGACTGAAATGTGCAGGAGTTCCATCGTGCATGACCACATGTTGTGTCGTACTTGTAAAGGCACATGTTCTAGCAGCACAGGTAGAGTATCCCATATGAAACCATGATAACGTGCTCCATTGAGAGTAGGTGGAAGAACATGGGGCCCAATCAAGACATCACCAACAATGCCTGCCCAAACGTTTACAGAAAATCTGTGTGGATGACGTGATTGCACAATTGCGTGCGAATTCTCGTCAGCCCACACACGTTGATTGCGAAAATTTACAATTTGATCACGTTGGAATGAAGCCTCATCGGTAAAGAGAACCTTGGCACTAAATGAGGATTGACACATTGTTGGATGAACCATTCGCAGAAGTGTACCCGTGGAGGCCAATCAGCTGCTGATAGTGCTTGCACACGTTGTACATGGTACGGTAACAAGTGGTTCTCCCGTAGCAGTCTCCATACAGTGACGTGGTCAGCGTTACCTTGTACAGCAGCAACTTCTCTGACGCTGACATTAGGGTTATCGTCAACTGCACGAAGAATTGCCTCGTCCATTGCTGGTGTCCTCGTCGTTCTAGGTGTTCCCCAGTCGCGATTAATAGGCTGGAATGTTCCGTGCTCCCTAAGACGCCGATCAATTGCTTCGAACGTCTTCCTGTCGGGACATCTTCGTTCTGGAAATCTATCTCGATACAAACGTACCGCGCCACGGCTATTGCCGCGTGCTAATCCATACATCAAATGGGCATCTGCCAAATCCGCATTTGTAAACATTGCACTGACTGCAAAACCATGTTCGTGATGAACACTAACCTGTTGATTCTACGTACTGATGTGGTTGATGCTAATACTGTAGAGCAATGAGTCGCATGTCAACACAAGCACCGAAGTCAACATTACCTTCCTTCCATTGGGCCAACTGGCGGTGAATCGAGGAAGTACAGTACATACTGACGAAACTAAAATGAGCTCTAACATGGAAATTAAGCGTTTCCGGACACATGTCCACATAACATCTTTTCTTTATTTGTGTGTGAGGAATGTTTCCTGAAAGTTTGGCCGTACCTTTTTGTAACACATACCTATTATTTGTAATCGTAACTGTGTGATTTCAGTCACTTGAAATTTACCTTATTGATTTTTAAAATTTCTTGTTTTGAGGCCTTCAGCCATGAAAGATTTGGATTTTGAAACTCGTAGCTGTAAAAGTTCGGCTATGTGCCGCTTTGGTTGTAAATGTGTTATTAAATTAATTACAATTTTAAAGTGAAACTGACCCCAACCTTATTTGGCCCTTTCCACAATCCTAATGACCTGTTCTGCCCAGCGGGTTTAGTGGACGTATCAGTATTACTGACGACGTGTGAGAATCTTCTGATTAAATTTTCAAGGCCAATTTATTCTAGCCCACTGTCTCATTAAAATAACTCTTGCTCTTCTTGTGTTCGAGGCATGAAATGCACTCGTAATAAAGTAGTGTGGCGTGCAGTGTAATATAGGGAGGAGAAGCATTGCTGATAGAAGGTGAGTGGTGGTGGTGGTGGTGGTGGTGGTACTCACTCAAAGAACTCGCGGGCGGGGCTGACGGAGCGGTTGGTGCGAGCGAGCGAGAAGACGGGCGTGCAGTCGGCCGTGTTCCACGGGTTGTCGCAGCTCGTCCACGGCAGCTCCGAGCGGAACGACGCGAACAGGTAGTACACCGCCCAGCCGATGATGGTGTTGTAGTACATGCCCATGTACACGTCGATCAGGCAGATGGCGTAGCCCACACCTGCAACACCGCCGCCGCGCTCCGTTACAGTCCGCCCCAGGCTGTTTCCCTGCCCGGAACAAGTGTACCGTATATTGAGTGTCTCTCGCTCCCCCTTCTTAAAAAAAAGCCCAAAGTCTTTCCCTAATAACATACTGCCGAGAAAAAATAGTTACACAAAAATTATTAATATAGAGTAATGAAATTTCGGGAATACTTTTGTCTATGCAACATATTTAAGTGATAAATTGCAAGATCACAGGTTAATGTAAGCGCAAGATAAGCCGTTGGAAATGTTAAATGCAAGTACATTAGTAACCGGTGTAATCGCCAGAATGTTGAAGGCAAGCATGCAGACGTCCATGCAATTCCTTGTACAGGTGCCGGATCTCAGTATGTGGGCTGGAGTTCCATGTCTCTTGCACTCGGTCGGCGAATACAGGGACCGACGATGTCCCATATGGGCTCGATTGGAGACAGATCTGGTGATTGGGCAGTCCAGCCACACAGACAGATTGGTTCCAGACTCTCAACTGGTTTCCTTCTAACCAACACACAGCTGTCTCTGGCACCGATACAAATCCAGCTTTCATCAGAAAACACAACAGACCACACACTGCCCCCAGTGAGATTTCGCTTGATACCGTAAGTCGGAAATGGTGGCGGTTTGGTGTCAGTGGAATGCATGCTACAGGGCGTCTGCCCCGGAGCTGTCCATGAAGTAAACGATTTTTAACAATTCATTGTGTTACTGTGGTGTGGTGCCAACTGCTGCTCAAATTGCTGCTGTAGATGTAGTATGGTGCCACAGCCATATGCCCAGCACTATGGTCTTCTCTCTCGGTAGTGGCACGTGGGCATGTGCAGCCCGGTTTTCTTGCTATCGCACATTCCTGCCACCGCCACTGCTAGCAATCATGTACAATGGCTGCATTCACGACAAGTCTTTCTGCAGTATCGCACAAGAACCATCGCGCTAGTCGTAGCCCTATTACACTACCTCGTACAAACTCAGTGAAGCGTTGATAATCGCGTCTTTGCCACCTTAAAGGCGTTCTTGACCAACATCAACTCACCACGTCCAGTTTCAAAGGGTAGCTAACGCTCACGGCCGTTACAGAGTGTATTTGAAGCAAAGCTGATCTGGATCCTCTGGACTCTTAAGTGACTGGCGCGAAATGTGAACAGACATCATCTTTCATATGTTGAGACACGCCTACAAACTTCTTTGTCTGTCGCACAACTCCTTCTTGGTGTTGCGATTTTTTTCTGTCGGTGTACAAACGTCTACATTTATCCATATTATTCTGAAATCAGGGTCCAAAGTCCAGGTTTTGACATTCCCCAACACCTATTTAAACAGCGACTAATTTAACTTACTCGCCTCTGTAGTAAAGAATACTAACGCATGACACTGCAGAGACCCTTAACTAAGATGTAGCCGTTTCGAAACCTGGTGGGGCAAGTAATTTTCGTTGCCGATCAAATAAAATATTCACAACTTTCATGCCGCGTCAGGTGGTTATACATTCACGAGGCCGAGTGCTCTCCGTCTATTGCCAAGAGGTACTCGAGTTGGTTACAGCTTGACGATGGCCAAGGAGCATCCGGTGGATAGCTCGCGGATAACCAGCAAAAAGGAGAGCTCCTTGGCCATTATGGGCCAGTCGGGACGAACTAACTGCCCTGTCGGTCTTTGCCAACGGCGTCATTACATGCGGTATGGAGGGGCATGGCATCAGTGCACCACTCTCGCGGCCGTTGCCGGCTTTCTTCACCTTGGAATCGCTACTTTTCATTCAGATAATCTCTCAGTCGATCTCAAGAGGTTGAGTGCACCACAACCGGTCGTCCCACCAAGCAAAAGTCCTATGCATAACCGGGAATCGAGCCTGAGTCTTCCAGACAGCAGCCAGACACGAGCTATAAAGGCAGACCGTGAATATACCGGGTGTATCGAAACTAATAGCGAGTGTATCAAAATTAATAGCGAAAAGTGACACCGGTGAAATTATACGTTGCTAGAAACAAAAAGTTCCATCAACGATATGTCTGAAAACGAACCATTAGCGCTATAAAATGTGGCTGCAAATGACTACAGTATGAAACATTGTCTTAGTATAAATGTATGTGAAATGTAAACTTTTAGATTCACCCTGTAAGTAATTGGGCTCAAATTTCGTCCACGGGCTGCGGTTGAGGAATGTGGTACATGCATAATGAGGCACCAGCACATGTCGTTGCTGATGTAAGAAATCTATCGCTCCAATATGATCAAAGATGTATTGGTCGAGCAAGGCGTCTTCCTTGGCCTCCAACACTAGCTGATCTCAAACCTCTGGATTTTCTGTCTTGAAGTATACAGCTCTCGCGCTGATGCGATTAAAGAACTGGAGTACAAAATTGTACTGTCTTATCAAGCTTCATTCAATGAGCTAAAGGTGTTTGACAGAATTCTTATCTCAGCACAGAGACGCGTTCAGTACTGACACGTGGAGCACGTCCTTTAAGGACTGGACAGTAAACTGTAATGTGTAACATGCTGAAGTAGTATTGAATTTCTCAATGAGGTAGGCCATGTGTAATATCTGAGACCAGTTATATGGGGTAATAATCGAAATTTTTTGTTTCAAATACAATTGTATAACTAGGGCAATCTTTGACATTTTGACACAACAGTGCTTTCTAATGCAGGAAAGGTTTTAGGTACATATTTATTTAATATAGGATATACAATATATTTATATATAATTATTTGAGATTTGTTGTAACAACATTTCCCTATTATTTAATTTATAAAAAAATTATATAACATGAATTTAAAGAAGCGGTTTATAGAAACACACACATATTCCAATACAACGTTGTGTCAAAATTTCAAAGCATTCGGTCAAAAACTTTCGGAGATTTGCTATTATGAACATTTACATTTTCTGTATAAGTTCAAACATAGATGTTCGTTTCTTCAAAATCTCAAACCTCCGAAAGTTCTTCACGGATTATTCTGAAATTCTGACGCAAAATTGCATTCGAATACTCACATGTTTTTATATACCTACTGGACCGACATCTTATAACACTAGCTCTCGTTTGCTGTGACAGAAACTAGTGTTACCCTCTGGAAGGATTTCAGGTTTTGACCTTGCGTGTGTCTAACGGATAAAGTATCGAACAGTAATTTCGAATATAACGTAAGTAATAGAAAACTAAACAGGCTTTACTTTGGGGACAATGAAAGTAGAAAAGTTCATACGAATGAAACAATAAACGGTCGCCGGCGTAATTAGGCATATTAATTTGAAACACTAAGTTTAAGGAAATTGTATATCAGTTTTCGTAGTGACTTTCATTAAGATTCCCGTTGAATAGCATACTGGATACACAGAAATACAGGATAATCTAAGTTGTGGGTTGCAGTAGTTACCATTAATGCACCAACCAGTAATCATAGAAAGCATGATCGTACCTCACTCATGTTAAAAACAGTTACAATTATTACAATCACTTGATTCAGTACTGAGATGTTACTTCAGGATACACTGAACTAAAATTGGGCTTGAAAAGATTTCTAGCTTAACTGACATGCAAATAGCACAAGTAAAATTAAATAATACTACAATTGCACTGTTTATATCCTCATTTATAGAAATGCATCACATGCCTCTAGTAGCTACAATATTCCATTTATCTTTCTAATATAAGGACAATATAGTGAAGACCCATAAATTGATACTGTCTCAATAGGCAACTCTATGATTATTTCAGAAGCAAAGTGCAGTTCCACCAAAATTAATTCTTAGTACCACTTGGAATAATTTATATTAATTTATATTTTCATCCTTCAAGACAATTTACTCAACACAGAACTCGATTAACCTCAACAGAATTATTCATGACAGGAATCAAGGCTAAATTACGTTTAAAGTAAGTTTAATTTAAGTGCCTCTTTCATGACCTGTAAAGCAGGTATTTTAGACAGTAACACACAGTCTGGCACTCAATTTTTGCACATTTAATACAAAGGAATAAATCACTAGTTCGTTTGAAACAGGAACTCGGTTTTTTGAACCCTTAGGAGTGATGCTGCATAGATTCATAATTAGGATAAAAGTTCTGGTTCTAAACACAGGTTAATAGCACTTGGACTATTACTGAAAACATTCACACAAATTAACTGGTCCATGCTCTAATACATATGTGTGTGTCTGAAGTTTGTGGAGCAGTGGCGGAGTAGAGGTGGCAAGCGACATTGCGGCTAGCTGTACTCACGGCTCTTCATGTTGAATGCTCTTTGTAATTTCTTCTTGCCGACGGATTTTTATCGTATTAGAGCCATTCCTTATTCCAAGAGTATCATGCAACAGCCAAATCCAGATCCGAAGCAAATTTCCATACAAAACGGCTTCGAATTGCATCCCTTAGCAACCTTGATGCATACCGTGCAACGGCTAGCCACTGAGTGCATACCGTTCCCACCAAGTAGCCGCCCAGATAGAACACCAAAACCACCTTTTACACCGCGCCAAGTCACTTCGTTGCGGAGGGGGGTTCCCTACAGCTTTTACATTTCACAATACATGTTCCCTAATCATGAAGCAGCTTACAATACACAAATTTTCCTTTATGCACATGCTTATACCATAAAATTTCATTATTTTTAAACATAATTTACTTTTTCCATGTATATATTGCAAACTTTTTGTCACACATCAATGACCTTAACTAGCAAAGAACAAACACTGCTTACTCATAGATACACATTTACATAGTATAAACCTGCTCAAATCGATATTGGTGTTACAATCTGATATATGTAATAAAGGGGAAACTTTATAAAAATCTAAGTTTTGGTTTGTTAAAAACCGTAAATATCCGAAATTTCTTGCAAATCGCTTTTTAATTTTCACACATGGGCGTATTTAGAGGTACCTAATTCTTTAATATATGATATTTAATATATGTAAATGTAACTGATTGTGAATGTTTTGTAACAACATTTCCCTGATGTTAAATTTACATAAATTTTTGTATTACATATATTTCAAAATAAGTGAGTAAAACATGCACGTACACCATTGGAAAATTGTGCCAAAATTTGAAAGCCATCCGTCAACAACTTTCGGAGATATGCAAATAGGAACATCTATTTTCTATATAAGTGCAGACGTATATGTTCGTTTCTTCAAAATCTCAGATCTCCGAAAGCTCTTCGTGCAATGCTTTGAAATTTTGACACAACATTGCATTCGAATACTAAAGTGTTTCTATACCTGCTGGAACTCCATCTGCTATATATGCTACAAGAGAAGAAACGTTATAAAAATGTAAATATTGTTTTGTGCAAAATCGTTAATCTCCAAACGTTCTTGGCAGATTGTTTAATCATTTTGACTGAAGACATTGAAATATCTCAAAAACCACGCATCGGATCAAAAAGAGTTATAATTATAATTTGTTTGTCTCGGAGGGAGACATTCAATGATACCACAGGCGACCCACCACCCGACCCCGTGCGTGGGTGGTGGGAGGCAACTTTGAAATCTTCAACGGGAACTCCCGTTTTTCACTGCATGATACTATTTGACGGCAAGATCTGCATACATTTTGTCTGAAGCAGTTTCTTCGTTTTGACACAAATGGGGGTGTAAGCGAAGGAATAGAAATTGGTACACTAAAGTAATTTACGACATGCCATTCAATGGCCCTTGAATATCTAATGGCACTTGGAACCCTACAACCATGTTGCGACGGTAGTACAGGCCAGTTTTTCTTAACTTCTAATTGGAAACACCATTCGCACCGTTCTGTGCATTTGTTGATGTGCCCGTTGACAAAACAATACCCGGTTATGGAAATCGGTGTCATGAAGTTGTTGATGCAGTGACACGTGGTATGGATGATACTTATCACGTGGTATGAATGATACTTATGACGATGCAGTATTGTGACAATACTACCTACGGACACACCGGAATCGCAGTATGATTGCCGGCCGTTTTTCCGTGGGTTGTGGTGCACCGCCGTTAGTACAGCTTTGTCATTAGCTTTTACTGTAATACGTTTCCTTCGTTTCCTTTTTCCGTCTGTACGCTGCCATCGGACATAAAGGTGTTCAAAACCTTGTATAAGATGAACGAGAGCGAGCGTTCTCTAGAAATCTCTGTGCATACAAGGCAACAGCAGCATCAACATTTCTTCTACATTCTCTGTAAATCAGGATCATTTAATTTTTTCCTTCTGTGGCTGCAACATTTCTCCAAATATAGGTAGGTGTGGAGGCAACAGACACTACGCAAGTACTGTAAAGTTTAGAGCCACTATCTGTTCCACGTCTCCACAATACGCGGACTCCGGTCGCAGTGTACTGCCTTTTACGATACGTCGTAGTTCTCTACGCGGCCACGGAGACGCGTCGAGTAGTACACTGCTCAACAGGTTGAAAGAATACAACGTTGCGAACGGGGTTTCCAGTAGGATGTTAAGAAATTCTGGCCTGTCCTACCCTTGTAGCATGAAGTTGGGGTCCCAAGTGCCATTGGATATTCAATTGCCATTTAGTAGCACGTCGTTAATTACTGTTGTGTACCCACTTTTATTCCTAAGATTACAGCACCATCTGTTGCGAAACGAAGAAAATGCTTCAGACAAAACATAAGTACATTTTCCCGTAGAATCGCAATCTGCAATAAAAAAGGGAGTTCCCACTGACTATTTCAATTTTTGCCTCCCATCACCCACGCACGGGGTGGGGTGATGGATCGAGTGTGGTATCGCTGCATGTCCCCCTCTGAAACAAAGAAATTGGAATAATGAAGTTTTTTGTTCCGGTGTGTAGGTTTCAAGATACATTCCTGGAAATTGAAATAAGAACACCGTGAATTCATTATCCCAGGAAGGGGAAACTTTATTGACACATTCCTGGGGTCTGATACATCACATGATCACACTGACAGAGCCACAGGCACATAGACACAGGCAGCAGAGCATGCACAATGTCGGCACTAGTACAGTGTATATCCACCTTTCGCAGCAATGCAGGCTGCTATTCTCCCATGGAGACGATCGTAGAGATGCTGGATGTAGTCCTGTGGAATGGCTTGCCATGCCATTTCCACCTGGCGCCTCAGTTGGACCAGCGTTCGTGCTGGACGTGCAGACCGCGTGAGACGACGCTTCATCCAGTCCCAAACATGCTCAATGGGGGACAGATCCGGAGATCTTGCTGGCCAGGGTAGTTGACTTACACCTTCTAGAGCACGTTGGGTGGCACGGGATACATGCGGACGTGCATTGTCCTGTTGGAACAGCAAGTTCCCTTGCCGGTCTAGGAATGGTAGAACGATGGGTTCGATGACGGTTTGGATGTACCGTGCACTATTCAGTGTCCCCTCGACGATCACCAGTGGTGTACGGCCAGTGTAGGAGATCACTCCCCACACCATGATGCCGGGTGTTGGCCCTGTGTGCCTCGGTCGTATGCAGTCCTGATTGTGGCGCTCACCTGCACGGCGCCAAACATTCGCATACGACCATCATTGGCACCAAGGCAGAAGCGACTCTCATCGCTGAAGACGACACGTCTCCATTCGTCCCTCCATTCACGCCTGTCGCGACACCACTGGAGGCGGGCTGCACGATGTTGGGGCGTGAGCGGAAGACGGCCTAACGGTGTGCGGGACCATAGCCCAGCTTCATGGAGACGGTTGCGAATGGTCCTCGCCGATACCCCAGGAGCAACAGTGTCCCTAATTTGCTGGGAAGTGGCGGTGCGGTCCCCTACGGCACTGCGTAGGATCCTACGGTCTTGGCGTGCATCCGTGCGTCGCTGCGGTCCGGTCCCAGGTCGACGGGCACGTGCACCTTCCGCCGACCACTGGCGACAACATCGATGTACTGTGGAGACCTCACGCCCCACGTGTTGAGCAATTCGGCGGTACGTTCACCCGGCCTCCCGCATGCCCACTATACGCCCTCGCTCAAAGTCCGTCAACTGCACATACGGTTCACGTCCACGCTGTCGCGGCATGCTACCAGTGTTAAAGACTGCGATGGAGCTCCGTATGCCACGGCAAACTGGCTGACACTGACGGCGACGGTGCACAAATGCTGCGCAGCTAGCGCCATTCGACGGCCAACACCGCGGTTCCTGGTGTGTCCGCTGTGCCGTGCGTGTGATCATTGCTTGTACAGCCCTCTCGCAGTGTCCGGAGCAAGTATGGTGGGTCTGACACACCGGTGTCAATGTGTTCTTTTTTCCATTTCCAGGAGTGTATTTCAATGTCTTCAGTTAAAGTGAACACCATGTATAAATAAAGGGATAACATGTTACCAAAAATCTCAAAATTAGCCTTTCCGATGTACTTCAAATTTTTACGCGTTAGTGTGATAAACATTTATACACATGTAGACTATACAATAGTGAACGTTGTTGGCAAACTGGAAAGTTGTATTTATGGCTTACTGGCTGAGGAGGGAGCAGAAGATGGACAGACGAAGGAAGGAGAAGGTGACGGACTGAGAGAGGGGAGAGAGAGGGTCATGGAGATGGAGAATGACAGGGAGGAGCAGATGGACAAAGAAAGGGGGCGGGCGATACGGACAGAGGAGAGAAGGATATGACAACATATACTCAATTCCCATACATGTTACAAACGTGTGCTTTCTCTTTTCCATTGAAGAAGACTGAGCGACAGCAAAAGATGGCCGGTTGGTTGCTAATATCTCATATTGATATCAGTGTCGCCTCCGAACAATACATCCGGAATTATCTAGCAAACAGCTCGTTTATTAACCAGTGTTCACTGGATTGTTTTTACTTCTGTCGTCGTGTATTTTCAACAGCGTCAGTTTTCGTTATTAATTGTGATACACCAGGTGAAGCTACCTGGCGTGCCTGGAAGCCCGAGAAATTTCATTCCATCATATTGCTGCAAGACCGGGTATTCACAGATTTCGCTGCTAGTATTGGGCCAACAAACGTAGGATGGTTGGCACAGTACTGTCACCAGGATTTGTGCAAATGTCCTGGTTTAAACACCAAACCTCTCCGTAATGTCTCATGGTGTGACCACATACGACACGACTGACAGTGTTCTGTCCGTTGGATAGGGACATTAAGGTCGGTGGTCCTCCTGCTGCAGTTCGATATGTGATGTGAGTGGGTCTCACCCTGTCCCTTGCACTCACCCTCAACAATCCAAAGGCAAATCTGCACTCTACCAGCACTAGTCAGTCAGCCACACGACACGGATATACACGTCCACTTGACTCTTCGTAACAAATGACAGAAAGGTAAAGGCAAAGCGCCTCCGCTAAGAAATCATGACATCGATTGTGTTATCTGCCCGCAACATTCATTTCCTAAGTATGATACTGACTTTTTTTTTTTTTTTTTTTTTTTTGGTCATCAGTCTACTGACTGGTTTGATGCGGCCCGCCACGAATTCCTTTCCTGTGCTAACCTCTTCATCTCAGAGTAGCACTTGCAACCTACGTCCTCAATTATTTGCTTGACGTATTCCAATCTCTGTCTTCCTCTACAGTTTTTGCCCTCTACAGCTCCCTCTAGTACCATGGAAGTCATTCCCTTATGTCTTAGCAGATGTCCTATCATCCTGTCCCTTCTCCTTATCAGGACACATGTAACGTATATCCACAGGACATGTGGCCTGTAATTGAAGAAGTGTCACGATGATCTCTCCATTGGCAAAAGATTCCGGAATAGTCCCCCATTCGGATCTCCGGGAGGTGACTGCCAAGGGGGAGGTTACCATGAGAAAAAGATTGAATAATCTACGAAAGGATAACGTTCTACGAGTCGGGGCGTGGAATGTCAGAAGCTTGAACGTGGTAGGGAAACTAGAAAATCTGAAAAGGGAAAGGCTCAATCTAGATATAGTAGGGGTCAGTGAAGTGAAGTGGAAGGAAGACAAGGATTTCTAGTCAGATGAGTATCGGGTAATATCAACAGCAGCAGAAAATGGTATAACAGGTGTAGGATTCGTTATGAATAGGAAGGTAGGGCAGAGGGTGTGTTACTGTGAACAGTTCAGTGACCGGGTTGTTCTAATCAGAATCGAAAGCAGACCAACACCGACAACGATAGTTCAGATATACATGCCGACGTCGCAAGCTGAAGATACTGACTTAGATGACTAGTAACTTAAAATTTTTTCTGAAATCAGTGGATGTACTGTACACCAGCAGTCTTCCCACCACTATGTTCCACTGTATGCACCTATATCCATATCTCCATGTACGTTCCATAAGCCACTGTAAAGGACAACGTGGGATACTTCTCAACAAAAGCAGCAGTCGCTAACTTGTTCCATTCGGTTATGAAGCGTCTGAAGAAAAGGTTCTCTGTTTACCTCCACATCCTGTGGAACCTCCATTACGTTATTTCAACATCCGGAGGATGTACAAGTGCTGAACAGCTTCTCAAATCAACTCAATAGTGTTTCCCGAGAACAACTTCGCCTTTGTACCACAGATAAAATTTCAGTTGTTTGATAATCTATGCATGGCAGAAGTGTGTATGGGATATATCGATCTGTAACTATCCTAGCAATGTTCCTGTGAACATCCTTCATTGTTTCTAATCAGGAAAATTTGATGAAAATCCCAAAACTGGATTAGTACAGCTATGTTACTAACAGATGGCACTAGGATGACTATACAGTGAGATAAGTTCTGCAACCGGTAACAATCTGCGAAATATTTAAATCACTTTACTATTACACTATCGTTCTCGAACACAACATTCATCATAGATTGTTGCGGTAAATTTAGGATAAGTGTCATAGAAATTTAGCAATAAATGCCGTTTTTGTATACTATGCAATTACCCAGAATACTCCCAATAACTCTTATATTTTCCATTCCCCTTCCTTGCTATTAATTTCACATGTTTTCTTCTGTTCCATATTGCTTCGTATTGTTACCTCGTAGAATTTTATCTTTCGGTGACGCCCCTTTCAAGTTTCCATGAGTACACGCTTTCTGGTATGTATACAGCAATTAATACTTTAAGTATTGTTCTATTTTCGTCTCAGGAAAATACATAGGCTTACATAAAAACGTTTAAGAGTATTTTGATAAAGAAGGATATAACGTTTACGAATTATGTGGAACGAGTAATAAATTACTCAGCTTCCGTCTACTCCTCACTATGTTTCTTGCACACGTTTTCGTTGCATTGAATACCAATTTTTTTTCTTCTGTTGTTTTAATGCCTACCACACAAGAAAAAAATTACAGTTCGATCTAGATCCTGAACATTTTCTTGTTGGTCCCTGTACCTGGCCAAGAAGGCGTGAATATACTTGGGATTTGTTTGAAGTAACACTTTTTGTTTCAAATATTCTTCTATCAGACCAAGAGCAAGACGTTTCTAAACGTCGTCTTTAATCAACATTATCTGGATTGTTGAATTTGAAGATTCAGTTCCGGAATATCCGTAGAAAAGTCCAAGTGGCGGTAGCTGCTTGGGTCCGTAAGAGGTATAGAGAGAGAGCTTCTCAGGTCTTCTGTATCTGCTCCTACTTTAGTACTTTTCTGACAACTGTGTTAATAATTTATTAATGTTCAAAGAATGTAAATTTCATGTGAACTGTGTCTTCATATATTTTATCGATATGCAAGTTTCTATGGTACCTAATAAAACAAATTTTTAGATGAACGCTATTAAGGAACATTTTTTTTAAAATCTACGTTTAGGTTTGATTAGAATATTTATTTCATATAGAAAACATAAAGAAATCCCTGAGGAAGGAAAATGCACAAGCACAGGACGTAATCGTATCTTGCATACGGCAAGTATACCACAAACGTGGCCGCGCGGGATAGCCGTGCGGTCTAGGGCGTCTTGTGACGGCTCGCGTGGCTCCCCTAGTCGGAAGTATGAGTCCTCCCTCGGGCATGGGTGTGTGTGTTGTCCTTAGTGTAAGTTAGTTTAGAGTAGGTTAAGTAGTGTGTAAGCCTAGCAGTTCGGTCCCGTAGTCCTTACCACAAATTTCCAAATTTCCGCAAACGTGACACCGACTGTACAAACCTTAATGGGGAGTAAACTGTTCTCAGCGGGGACTACATAGATTTTGTAGGTGTTATTAAGACAAACGAGAGCATGTTGGTGTGTCTACGCAAGCATTACCGCTGTCTGTGTTACAAAACGGAAAAACATGCGGAAACAGCGAAGAGCGCGTTCATCAAGAAGAAAATAGTCACAGGCTCGGAATGCTGAACTCCAATACTATTGGGTCGTTTTGCTTGCATATGTTACCGTGCATCTATTTATGTTTAACGAGAGTGATTATTCAGTACAGGGGACATAAAGACTTTCAACTGTCTACGTTTCCTGAATTTCCAAACGAACATGCAGCGACGACTTTTCCCTACAGACAGCAGCATCGTCAGCGAACAATGCGAGGGTGCAGCGAGTACTATCGAATCTGTGTAGATGTCAGTGAAGAATTTGCTGTGCTTTCCCCCTAACAATTTAGGTGAGTTATACTCCAATTACGTTCGACACCTAAAAATACACTTATGATCAGTACTCACCGCCAGACTGAATGTCATCTGATGGCATTGCGTCCACGTGAAGCAGTAATAAAAGTTTATAAGCGTTGCAGAGACGATCTGTGAATAATCCCAGCGACCATATGGGCCGTAAATGGGGAAATCCAATGACGTGAACGACTCTTGCTAAGGGCTATTACGGGCCCGAGGTCCGGGAACGAGCAACTCTGATACGGTGAATCTGGGCATCTACTCACGTGCTACTGTCGTGAGTATCTATGGAAATGGGTTGAAGGATCGTGAAACCTCGAGTAAGCGATAAGGTGTTGAATATCCGGAACTCATCACTGAACGTGGAGGAAAGAGGACTGCCCACTCTGTAAAGTAGGATTGGCATCGATCTTTGGGACACCTGACGACGAAAACTATATCGGCGCAGGCATAGGTGTTTCGGAGCTCACTGTGCCGGATACATTGTCAAACAGGAGCTCTGCAGTGCATACGAGATCATTTATATTTTACGGCGAGTCAATGGAAAATTTTCTTGTTACCTGAGTCGATGGTCGTGAGTATGCCGTTATCCAGGCGAACGCCTCTATGAAACATGCATCGCAGCACCTACGCAGGCCGGTGGAGGCAGTATATTGCTATGGTGGATATTGACCTGGGCGTACGTGGGACCAGTGGAGAGCGTGAACATTATTGCCGCCTGCATCCCTTAATGCTTGATGCCTTCTCCAACGGTGGTGGTTTCAGGGACATGACAGTGAACTCAAGTTGATGTCATAGGCAACGGTTTCGCATGATCTGAACCCGATATAACGCAGCTGGGACGCTACTGGATACTAGATCCGTATGTAAGACCTTTCTTCGGCTTATTTTGTATCTGTATCGATATTTCGATGTCATTTTCTAGTATTGCTTATATACAATGTATCCGTCATGGAAATTTTTGACTATTTATACATGTTTCAGTTACGTTAATTTTTGAACGCTGTTGTTTTGAATTATGCTTGTGAATTCAGATAACTACTGAAATGTAGTTACGTATTGTACTATATATGACTTGGTCCACAATTAGGGAACGTAGGGTTCAATGTAAAAGATGTGGGGAAGTCCAGTAGCTACAAAAGTCGCCTGGTGGAGTGGAAAAGGTGTGGTTGGCGCGCAAGTGGCAACTAGTCCTTTGTGATGGGTAAGGCGTCTGGGCTGAGCAGTGCTGTGGTTAACACCTCGCCAGCAGCAGCGGATATTAGTGGCCCCTAGTCCTGGAATTTTGAGGCTAGAAGAGCTAAAGGGCAGTATCTGTGGGCCTCGGCTGCTGCATTTGGTGATACTATTATCATGGTATGGTTTTTGGGCCTATAGAAGTATTATTTCGACACCAAGAAGATCAGTAATAGGGTGAGGCCAACAGTACTGCCATGACTGCATCGCCACCAGGTAAATAGCCACTGCTAATTTCGTCACCAGTGCCACCAGCCTTCATTTAAATTGTTGTGTATTTGGCACTCTGAAAATGGACCAGGTATTTGTGAACTTTGCTTGATTTTAATAATGATCGTAGTGTTACTGTCTTATACCCGTGATTATCCCAAATCACAAACCTGGACAGGATTCCTATCCTAGCGAATTTAATTCCGAATGTCCTAATTTATTATGAGAAAGTGGCTGAAACTGAATGTAACGTTGTGTTGTCATTTTCACAGAGAACTATAATTTTGAGTAGGTCAAAAGACTGCTTATGAAAGCACATTTGTTATTTAAAGAGTTGCCGTTTGTTGTGCTTTCCTTAACTAATAATTAATTATATGAATATTTACATTTTCTCATACATACTGGTGTAGTTTTGTTAATGAACATGGTTCTTCATACCATGAAAGTTTAAGGGTCCCCATGTACTGGCCTAGTTATTTAATGTAGCAATGCAAAGGCTCATTCAGAACCAGTGTAGTTAGATTTGCATTCTGTTTAGTTGCTTCAAACCGAGTTTAAGAAAGAACTGTTTACTGTGTTATCTATTCTAATGTAAGTTGGTTTATGCACAGGCATAGAGACCCTATATTAGGGAATGAAGTTATAGATTATGATCATTAGTAGGCCCACTGATTTAAATTGAGAATCATTTCAAGCTTTTCCCCGTTCAGTATTGCTACTAGTTTTGTGTGTGTCGGTATTTGGTTTTATAAACTGTTGCACCTACTTCATTTAAGATACGTGTTTTTGAGAGGCATTTGTTGCTGTTTACAATCTCATTGGCCATTTGCTAATCTGGCTTACTAGTTAGTAGCACATTTATTTACAAAGTTAAGTTACTGTGTTGTACCATGTCACGGACTGCGTGGTTGTTCCTGTCAGAGGTTCGAGTCCTCCCTCAGGCATGCGTGTGTGTGTTGTTCTTAACATAAGTTTGTTTAAGTAATGTGTCAGTCTAGTGACCGATGACCTCAGCAGTCTACTGTGTTGTAGTGTGAACAGATATAAGGAAAGAGTTAAGTGTGTGTGTGTGTCAAGGAAGGTTAGGTAAGTCTTAGCACTGCCTTCTGCTTTATGATTTTGCTTGACACAAGAATGCCTAATTATGCTGGCGATCTGTTTAATATTTAATATTACAACTTGCTTTCGTGTTGGGAGAACATCTGTTCCTGACCCACCGTTTCCTGTTGTTTATACTCTGCTGGAGTATTTCGGAAACGAATCCCAGTTTGATTGTTCTATTTCCATTAGGGTATCACATGGTCACAACTATTTAAAAATTCCTCGCAGAGGTGTGACGTTAACATCGATTATCGTTTAAGGTGGGCGGTGGCAGTGTTACACTTGGCGACTGGGACAGGACATTTATTGTTCTCGATTTTTTTTTCCTGTATTTGATTTCATTCCCCTGCCCCAAATGGGCAGGGGAGGACTGGCAGCTGCACAATCAGCCGCTCTTCAGCCGAGTGACATGACAGCTAGTAAAAGGAGAAAATTATACGTATAAAGGCGATAAAAAGGGAGACATCAAAAGAGAGTAAGGGGAGACAATGGAGGGAAAATATACACTCCTGGAAATTGAAATAAGAACACCGTGAATTCATTGTCCCAGGAAGGGGAAACTTTATTGACACATTCCTGGGGTCAGATACATCACATGATCACACTGACAGAACCACAGGCACATAGACACAGGCAACAGAGCATGCACAATGTCGGCACTAGTACAGTGTATATCCAACTTTCGCAGCAATGCAGGCTGCTATTCTCCCATGGAGACGATCGTAGAGATGCTGGATGTAGTCCTGTGGAACGGCTTGCAATGCCATTTCCACCTGGCGCCTCAGTTGGACCAGCGTTCGTGCTGGACGTGCAGACCGCGTGAGACGACGCTTCATCCAGTCCCAAACATGCTCAATGGGGGACAGATCCGGAGATCTTGCTGGCCAGGGTAGTTGACTTACACCTTCTAGAGCACGTTGGGTGGCACGGGATACATGCGGACGTGCATTGTCCTGTTGGAACAGCAAGTTCCCTTGCCGGTCTAGGAATGGTAGAACGATGGGTTCGATGACGGTTTGGATGTACCGTGCACTATTCAGTGTCCCCTCGACGATCACCAGTGGTGTACGGCCAGTGTAGGAGATCGCTCCCCACACCATGATGCCGGGTGTTGGCCCTGTGTGCCTCGGTCGTATGCAGTCCTGATTGTGGCGCTCACCTGCACGGCGCCAAACACGCATACGACCATCATTGGCACCAAGGCAGAAGCGACTCTCATCGCTGAAGACGACACGTCTCCATTCGTCCCTCCATTCACGCCTGTCGCGACACCACTGGAGGCGGGCTGCACGATGTTGGGGCGTGAGCGGAAGACGGCCTAACGGTGTGCGGGACCATAGCCCAGCTTCATGGAGACGGTTGCGAATGGTCCTCGCCGATACCCCAGGAGCAACAGTGTCCCTAATTTGCTGGGAAGTGGCGGTGCGGTCCCCTACGGCACTGTGTAGGATCCTACGGTCTTGGCGTGCATCCGTGCGTCGCTGCGGTCCGGTCCCAGGTCGACGGGCACGTGCACCTTCCGCCGACCACTGGCGACAACATCGATGTACTGTGGAGACCTCACGCCCCACGCGTTGAGCAATTCGGCGGTACGTTCACCCGGCCTCCCGCGTGCCCACTATACGCCCTCGCTCAAAGTCCGTCAACTGCACATACGGTTCACGTCCACGCTGTCGCGGCATGCTACCAGTGTTAAAGACTGCGATGCAGCTCCGTATGCCACGGCAAACTGGCTGACACTGACGGCAGCGGTGCACAAATGCTGCGCAGCTAGCGCCATTCGACGGCCAACACCGCGGTTCCTGGTGTGTCCGCTGTGCCGTGCGTGTGATCATTGCTTGTACAGCCCTCTCGCAGTGTCCGGAGCAAGTATGGTGGGTCTGACACACCGGTGTCAATGTGTTCTTTTTTCCATTTCCAGGAGTGTCACTGACACGGAGACACTCATGGGGGACACTTTAAAAAGTCTACATAAAGTTAAAAAACACAGTTGGTGATTCGTAGAGCACAAAAAAGACACTGAAGTCTCACACACACTGGTTACAAATCGGCCACAGTATTAAAACATGGAGGTGAGGCAGATGGGACGATAGGAAGATGTATCAGAGGGGGGTTTGTTGGGTTTAGGGAACAGCAGGACATGGGAAGTCTTGCACATGTTAGGGTAAAAACTAGTGGAGAGGAGGAAATTGTACAGGTTAGCAAGGACAGCCAGGAAGGATAGGGGGGGATTCCTTGAGGCGACAGTAGGTGAAGCCATCATGACTAGGGTGTGGTGCTGTGTTTGGAGCAGAGGACGAGTGTGATGTTATGTGCAGTGATGGGAGTGTTGATGTCTGAGGGGGATAACTGACACCAGTACTGGAAACTTTGGGTGAGTGGTGGACAGAGGTATCAGTGCAGTCAAGGGTGGTGGGGAAGTGGGAGTAATCAAAATGGGGATCGTCAGGAATGGAGAAGGCCTCAGAGAGGTGGGATGCAAAATGGTTAAGGTTACTGAGGTTGTCAAGGAGGGGGCGATCGTCATGGAGGATAGAGTAATGTGGGGTGGGATGGCTACCAGTAAGGTGGTGGGAGGTGACCAGTATTTGGAGGAGTTGACAGGAAGGGTGGAGTTGAGGCTTGTCCATGTCTGGCGCCAGTCTCGGCGTTTCTTTGCTGTAAGGAGGTTCCAGATGTGTTGCTGTAATTGCCGATGGCGGATGAGTGTATCCCAGTCACAGGTGCAGAGGAAAGGGTGTTAGAGCCTGCAGGGTTCAGGAAGAAGAAGGGCCGCCTATGGAGGAGACTTAGGGTGGTGAGGGTGGATGAGTTTGCTAGGGACATGGGCCTCCACATCGTCAGTGATGGTCTTGGAATGAAGAGGCATGGGTGATGTCAGCAGGACAGTGAAAGGTGAGGGGGTGCCTATCGAACTGTGGGGCAATGGATTCCCAGTAGGCATCCCAGTTGGCATGGCAGTAGTCATGGATGGTCTTGGGAGGGGCAAGGGGCAGCTGGGAGGGGGGCTGCAGGGGGACCACGAACAGAGGAGATGGTGAGAAGGATGGGGAGTTGGTCACTACCAACGGTAATATGACCAAGGAGGTTGGGGGAAGTGAGGATAACATTGGGGGTGGAGTTACTTTCAGTACAAGTGTCTTGTGGGAGAGGAACAAGATCACCATGGAGGGTGGCAACGTACTGATGACACCGCCGAAGGGTGGCAGGATCACGGTTGAGGATGTTGATGTTGGAGGCAATCACATAGGTCGAGAAGGTATGGTCAACATGGCAAATGAAGTCATAGGGAAGAGGAGGCGTGGGACAGATATAGATAGTGGCAGAGTTGATAGTGAGGGAGGGAAAAAAGATACTTAGGAGAAGTTGCTCAGTTGGGTCACTGAAAAGGGGCTGTGGCTGGACAGGGAGATGATTGAGATGGACAGTAGTGACTGCACCTCAGGTGAGGGGAAGGGGATTGTCAGTGTGGTGATGGAGATAGGGAGAGGTGTGTACAGCATGGCGATGATGGAGGAAGGTTTCATTAAGGATGAAGGCATCAACCTGGTGCTGGGATAGGGTAATTATGAAGAGGTATTTGTTGGCAGGGAGGGAGCGAATGTTGAGGTACAGGAGAAGATACTGGTGATGTGGCAGGAGGTGGAAGAGGGGATGAATTGGGATGAGGAGAGAGGGGCTTAAACGAGAGTGTCTAGATGGATGAAGATAAAATGGGCCTGGTTGTGGGAGTAGGTGGCATAGGTATTTAAATGGAAAACAGAGCAGGTGGCGAGGGAAATCTTCTGGAGGGTGTGGGGGCGCTGGAAGGGGTGGATGTTCTTCAGGACTATGGTTAGGAACCACATGAGGTCTTCTGCTGTGGAGAAGGGCGGAGGGAATTGTTTGGGTGGATGTGTGGGTTGATGGGGCGAATGGGGACAGTGAGCTCAGGGTTGGTGTAAGGGGATTTTTGCTTTGCATTTGGAGGGGTAGGTGGGGTGTTGTTTGTTGCAGGTGTTTTAGGAAGGGTGAGAGGCGAGGTTAGGACACTGTTTAAGGAAGTGGAAGGCTTTACAATGGTGGCCGGTGGGGGGGCAGGTGGGGGGTTGCAGTTTGTGTGAGATGGTCATTGTACAGGAGACAGCACTGGCAGCAATAGGATTGAGGGGGGAACGGGACAGGTTAACAGGGTGGCTGTGGTTGAAAATCAGGGTTCCCTGTATGATGAGGTGATCGATGGAGGAGGCAGACTCAGTAAAGATACACATGAGGTACGTAGGGCCAGAGGAGATGTAAATACAGCAGGCCGAGCGAATTTCCAATGCAGGATGGGCGATCAGTTCGGCCAACACCTCTGCCTCTGTGACCACAGGGCTGAGTTTTGTGATCACAGAGCGGAGGGTTGGTGGATGACAAGGGTGTTGAGGCTGATGAGGAGGAAGTAAGGAAAAGGGTGAGGGATGCATGGGGGCCAAAGGTGATATGGGAAAGGTGCCGGAGGAGATCAGTATGGAAAGAGGGAGAGGAGGACTTGATGGGGACAGAGTCTCTGAAAGGGATACATTGGGTAATGGGTGCACTGGGGATGTATTTCCAGATATCAAGGGTATGGGCATCTCCGAATTTCAGATTCAGATTGGCAAGGACCAAGGTGTGTAGTCTGGGGGCTGGGGAGGCAAGAGGAGGAATGGTATCCATGGCGGGATCAGATTGAAGTGAGGTGGGTTGTGGTTTTTTGGAGGAAGGGGTGTAGGTGAGGTCGCCACTTGGGCGCTTGGGAGGTTTTTCGGTGGATGTGGCCTGGGAGGAGATATGAGAGACTGGATGGATGGAGAGTTGGTGGGAGGCAGGCCCCTCTTGTGAGGCGGCGGCACTGAGTAATTGGGTGGGGTGCTCTGTGGTGCGGTGGGCGGTCACTTGGGTGGGGGAATTTGGAGTAGTTGTAGTGGGGCAGGTGGGAATAGTCGTCTCGGTGGGCGACAGCAGCAGGAGCGACGTATGGGTGGGGATACATGCTTGAGGAGGAGATAGAAGGGGAGGAAACTGTGTGTAGGAGAGGTGGATGAGACGGTTTAAGCCCAGAGGCAGCACTGCAGAAGGTTACAGTGGGTGCAGGTGAAGTGGAGTTATAGATGATGGTGGTAGTGGTTGCATCCATCATTGAAGGGGGTGTTTCGTGGCGACAGGAGTCGCCGAAGTGCGAAAGGAACTAAAGCAGGGGCCGGCGGCGGCGGCGTGCAGACGGACAGAAGGACGACAGCGGCCGGCAGACAGACAGACAGCAACGGCAGGAGCCTCTTCCAAAGCGATGATACACCCTGGGTGTAGCCCAGACAGTGTAATTCCTCTACTTGGAACTGACGGAATCCAACCCTACAATACCATTGCCCACTATCATAAAATACATCAAATATTTGATGAAAAACTAGTGTGGTTCGAGCAGTGAATGTCCTGTGGGGCGAGAGAGCAATCAAGTCCGGTAGAGTGAACAACAGTAGACACTGCGAACAAAAGTAAATTGTAATATACCCTACTGGCCATTAAAATTGCTACACCATGAAGATGACGTGCTACAGACGTGAAATTTAAGCGACATGAAGAAGATGCTGTGATATGCAAATGATTAGCTTTTCAGAGCATTCACACAAGGTTGGCGCCGGTGGCGACACCTACAACGTGCTGACATGAGGAAAGTTTCCAACCGATTTCTCATACACAAACAGCAGTTGACTGGCGTTGCCTGGTGAAACGTTGTTGTGATGCCTCGTGTAAGGAGGAGAAATGCGTACCATCACGTTTCCGACTTTGATAAAGGTCGGATTGTAGCCTATTGCAATTGCGGTTTATCGCATCGCGACATTGCTACTAGCGTTGATCGAGATCCAATGGCTGTTAGCAGAATATGGAATCGGTTTGTTCAGGAGGGTAATACGGAACGCCGTGCTGGATCCCAACGGCCTCGTATCACTAGCAGTCGAGATGACAGGCATCTTATCCGCATGGCTGTAACGGATCGTGCAGCCACGTCTCGATCCCTGAGCCAACAGATGGGGACGTTTGCAAGACAACAACCATCTGCACGAACAGTTCGACGACGTTTGCAGCAGCATGGACTATCAGCTCGGAGACCGTGGCTGCGATTACCCTTGACGCTGCGTCACAGAGAGGAGCGCCTGCGATGATGTACTCACGACGAACCTGGGTGCACGAATGGCTAAACGTCATTTTTTCAGATGAATCCAGATTCTGTTTACAGCATCATGATGTTCGAATCCGTGTTTGGCGACATCGTGGTGAACGCACATTGGAAGCGTGTATTCGTCATCGCCATACTGGCGTATAGCCCGGCGTGATGGTACGCGGTGCCATTGGTTGCACGTCTCGGTCACCCCTTGTTCGACCTGACGGCACTTTGAACAGTGGACGTTACATTTCAGATGTGTGACGACCCGTGGCTCTACCCTTCATTCGACCCCTGTGAAATCATGCATTTCAACAGGGTAATGCACGACCGCATGTTGCAGGTCCTGTACGGCCCTTTCTGGATACAGAAAATATTCGCCTGCTGCCCTGGCCAGCACATTCTGCAGATCTGTCACCAATTGAAAACGTCTGGTCAATGGTGGCGAAGCAACTGGCTCGTCGCAATACGCCAGTCACTACTCTTGATGAACTGTGGTATCGTGTTCAAGCTGCATGGGCAGCTGTACCTGTACACACCATCCAAGCTCTGTTTGACTCAATGTCCATGCGTATCAAGGCCGTTATTACGGCCAGAGGTGGTTGTTCTGAGTACTGATTTCTCAGGATCTATGCATCTAAATTGCGTGAAAATGTAATCCCATGTTAGTTCTAGTATAATATATTTGTCCAATGAATATCCGTTTATCATCTGCATTTCTTCTTGGTGTAGCAATTTTAATGGCCAGTAGTGAACATTCAGAGTGGACGAAGGTGTGAATGCAGTAACTAGACTGAATGAACACAAAGAAGTAGTGTCGGGCGCCATGGGCAATGCTGCTGGCAACATTGATAGTAGTTCACGTGAACATATAACAGATGGCGCTAGTGATTGGCAGCTAGCCTACACACAATGTAATATCACAAACATGTAAATGAATAGATCGAGATGTTGAGAGCATCCCAAATCAAACAAGAAAAACTAAAACACACAAAAGATGAGGACTTTGTAGACAATAGAGATATATGAACTAATGAGTTGACATGTTTGATTCGCCTCAATAAAGAAAGAACCGAAAGAAACGTATAAGGTAGAGTCAGAACACGAAAGTAGACAAAACTTGAGTGTGACTGACTATTCAAAGATGTTAGATGTTGTCTGACTACATGAAAACACATATCAGTGGTCTTAACAGCCAGCTTAAAGGCCAAGGTAGCAATCTTGAAAGCCAGATTGAAAGACAGGTTGGTGATCTCAAAAGTCAAATGAAGTTTCATAACATAAAATTAAGTCAACAGATTGAACAGACAGATCAAAAAGTAGGTACTTTAAGTTCTAGTGTGACTGAAATGTAAAATGAAATTGATTCCATTTATAAAAATATGGCTAATATGCAGGGACAAATTAATGATATTAATGCAACGTTCAATGTTGAAATCACTAACATCCACGAAATAATAGAACCTTTGGTAGTGACGAAAGTCGACCAAGAAACTTTTGGTTCGAAAAATATAGTAATAGACGAGTGCAAGAACGAAATCTCATATTCGAGAAGAACAGTTTCAGATACCGAAAAGTTTTAAGTAAACAATTTGTTGAATGTGAATAGAAGTGTGATCAAAACACTTCGGAAAATCAAGGAAAAATTTCCGACCTTGACTGTAAAATACGAGACAGACCTGGCGTCATTAGTAACGGAACACTACTTAGCAAATTATAGCAAGGCGAGGAAAGGTTCGATCCCGCCAAGAAGCATAACGGATGGCATCCTTTAAAATTCGTAAAGATTTGCGAAAGAACTTTTCTTGATGATTTATCTCATTTGGAAAAGACAAATGTAATGATCAGTATCTTCGCAGGTGATGCCAAGCGCTGGAGACCTAATGTAAATACTGAGAATATGATTTTTAATGAATTTAAACAAAAATTCACAGAAGAATATTGGTTTGAACAAAAGCAGGACTGCTTAGGGCGGGAGTTTATCATGGGTAAACTCCACGATAAAGGGGCAGGAACTCTTTAAAAGATTTCTGCGACTACTGTACCGAAAGTTCACACACGAAGTAGACGATCAGAATCCGAAATTATCTGATAACTATGGAAAAAGCTTCCAGGAGATTCTAAAAGATACGTAAGAAGCAACCACCAAAGCTTCTCAGCGTTTTTAGAAAGGCTGGAAGACTAAGACCATTGGCGAGGAAACAGGGATAACCAACAGAGTAATACTAACAGTAGCAGCTGTAGTCATGCCGAACAAAAGGACGACGACGGTTATCGCTTCAATGTGACTCAGAGAGGTAGAGGCAGGGGCAGAGGAAAAGAAAACTCTGCCGGACGCGGTAGAGGTTTTTCCGCATGAAATGTTTCCAGAGCAATACGGAAAACAATACCGCCGATGTTGAATGCCAAACTGACGCGGACAGACTTTACCGGCCCCGACGAAGTAACTTATGCCGTAATAGTCACCGACAATTGAAACAGGAAAGCGGAAGCGCGCCAAAGCGTGACGCAGCATGTTCAACGACAGGTGTGCTCTACGGAGATTCACCGATAGCAGGCAGCGGGCCCAGTATTAGCAAACTTACAAGCTATCAGAGAGCAATGACGGGTGCGAATGTTCAAGCTGCTCCAAGAGAAGCCGTATGTGAGGCGGCGGAACAGAATGTAAACGTCACAGTAGATAGAAGCGAAACCGCTACGACAAACAATAGGCGAATTCGTAGACACAAGAGAAGGCACGAATGGCAGTACAAATAGTAGTGTAAATGGTGAAAATGAGTTTTCAGAGGTGACAGGATGACGTGTGCAGATGGACGATTTGCACAGGGGCCTCATACAATGTGAATGGATTTTAAGAAAGCGTATGCGACCAAAAAGTTAATTGAAGACAGGTGAGATAATAAGGACGTCGATAAGATGACGTGGTCTTAAAATAAGGAGGAGAAAATGAAAAGCGCTGCTCAATGTTCGCGAGCAGCCAATAAAAGGGTTGTTATGCAGAGAAGGGTGTTGGAGGACGAAATACTCATCATTAATGGTGAAATAACCTCTGTTAACGTTTCGCGAACAGTACTAACTGCTACCGAAAGGCGAGAATTTGAAAATAATGAAAATATAGACAATTGTTTATGTGTTCTTAGAGCCCATAAATATGATACGAAGTATGAAGTAACTGTGGACGTAAGAGCCTGAGTTAAGATCTGACGAGAAATCGGAAAACGGACTTAGCGCCTGTCTTACGAAAGCTTTCATGTTAGAGCCCAAAAGCGAAATAGAATGATGGGATTCGGACGACTGTTCGGATGACGAAAATATTGATGTACCCGAGACCAATGAAAGTGCAACTAATTGCAATGTTGTACCAACCAATGACGATGTTTCCCAACAAAATCCTAACGTCATTACTGAGCAAAGAAAGAAAGAACCACCTGATGATACGATACCACATAAACAAAGAGTTCAAGTATTTAAAAACTTTGAACTCCCGAAACCGAAGGAGCCACTTGAGCGAGCGAGGTGGCGCAGTGGTTAGCACACTGGACTCGCATTCGGGAGGACGACTGTTCTATCCCGCGTCCGGCCATCCTGATTTAGGTTTTCCGTGATTTCCCTAAATCGCTTCAGGCAAACACCGGGATGGCTCCTTTGAAAGGGCAGGCTGACTTCCTTTCCCATCCTTCCTTAATGCGATGAGACGGCTGCCCTCGCTGTTTGGTCTCTTCCACCAAACCAACCCAACCCCAACCCCAACCCAAGTCGAGGAGGAGGTCAAGCCACCACATAGGTGATCTGCAAAGAAAATAGGAAGGTTATATGATTTAATGCCACCATAACCAATCCCAGTTTTATTGTTCTATTTCGATTAGGGTATCTCACGGCCACGACTACTTAAAAATTCCTCGCAGAGGTATAACGTTAACACCGATTATCGTTTAAGGTGCTCGGTAGTAGCGTTACTCGTGCCCACAAATATCCGTCCAGAAATTTACGGGAACCGCGTGACCAGCACGTAGACATATCGTGCCACACACCACCTGTAACGTATAAAGAACTCATCATCTACATTTACGTGTATACTCCACAAGCCACTGTACCGTGAATGTCGAAGGGTACACCGTGCCACCACTAGTCATTCCCTTTCCTGTTCCAAATTGAAGTAGGGCGAGTGAAAAACGTCTGTCTATATACGAGCCCTAATTTCTTTTATTTTAGAGGTCCTCGCGCGAAATGTACGTTTGTGGCAGTAGACTCCGTCTGTATTCAGATTCAAGTGCCATTCCTTTAAATTTTCTCAATAGTCCCTCGCGAGTATAGCGTCGTCTTCCCTCTAGGGACTTCCATTTGAATTCATGATGCATTTCCATAATACTTGTTTGTTGATACACTCTACCGGTAACAACTATATCAGCCCGCCTCTGAGTTGCTTCGATATCTACCTTTAGTCCGAACCGGTGGAGATCCCCAACACTCCAGCAGTACGCAAGAATGGGTCGTACTAGTGTTCTATATGCGGTCTTCTTTAAAGATGAACGACTCGTTCCTAAAATTTTCCCAATACACTGAATTTGACTATTCGCCTTCCCTAATACAATCGTTACATGCTAATTCTATTTCATATCTGGGAGCCAATACGGCCGTACCTTCGTTAACAGTCACCAGCGGGGCACTATGTCAAACGCTTTTCTGAAATCTAGGTATATGGATTCTGTTGCCCTTCATTCATGGTTCGCAGTATATCATGAGAAAAAGGGTAAGCTGAATTTCGCACGGAGCTTATTTGTGAACAGGAGATTTCCCGTCTCAAGGAAATTTATTATATGAAATCAGTGCGAGGCAGAATCGTTGTTGTATTGCGTTACAAAGGTGGATGAAATGTTATTACGCAGGCGTCCATAATATTACGGCTCATCGGCGTGATTACATCTAGCGATATTCTAGACGTAGGTTGTCAAATATCTGGTCATGTCAGTACACATCATAATTTATCATTTATTGATTCCTCCACTTGTCAACATTCGGTCTTTGAGCGAAGCTTTTGCTGAGAGAGAGAAGCGCCAGTAATTTCCAGTTCCTGCTGCAACCACACAGGCGTGCGCACCCCCTTAGGCTGTCTGCTCCTTACAGCGGTTGTCCATTACGTATCACGGTGACAGCCGAGTGAAGCGATACATCACTCCATTAAATGTTTCACAGAGATGCAGACAACGTGAAATGTTTGCGACCCTCAGTTGTAGTGATTTAAGAAGCAGCTATTCACAATTCACGGAGAGAACTGCCTTCTTATCACATCGTCATCATCATCATCATCACTATCACCATCATCATCATCATCATCATCATCTTCATCACCGTCTGTGTCAGTCGCGTAATAACCTCAGCGAAGGATGAATGGAGAGACCTATGAATCATGTAGAACCCATAATAAATGAAGAAAGTGAATATCTGTAATGTATATTGCTGCTATCTCTTCTTTGAGAGTACACCAGACCGTCATCCTGATGGTATTTACAATCAGCCTCAGATGCTGATATTTAAAAGAAGTTAAACTGCGCTCAACTTAGATCTACACTAATATCACAGTATCAAAGATATCCGCGCCATGTTTACAATTTTATTTGAATCCTGAGTGTCGGGCATCCTACCTAAATGGTTATAAACTAATTTCTTACTTGAAACTTGGATAAATATATCTTAATCAGAATAAAAATAAAGTTTTGGAAACACGTTGAGAGAGTTCCGTCGTATACCACACATTAAAAACATGTTACTTCTTCTTTTACGGTTTATAGTACATGTAGCAGTCGTGCAGCGTCAAGGGTCTGTAAATGTCAGTATCTCGACTTCGATATACAGATGTATAAAATTGTTAGTTTCATTATTTTTATGTCGTTGAACGTTTCTTATGACCATGGGTTTAAAGGAGGCCGGATAGTAACAGTGGATTGTATCGGAAAAGAGCAATTTCTAAACGCAAGCGCTAGTGATAGCATCTTTTGCGCCACTGTTATGTTTTCGTCTGCAAGTTAATGATATTACATTTTTATTGTGTCTTTAAAGCCAGCTGCCATTATGCACCATATTCTAGGTTGTCGCAGTGTCTAGCTCAAATAATAGCTATGGGAATATTAAACTGCCACAGTTGTACGTTCGGGTTGCATCGGAGAAAGCAATTTCGGGTTGTGTCGGACTAAACATATAGCAACAAAACTAAAATTTGTTTTTTTTTCTTTGATAGACAATGACGTAAAACTCAGGACATTAATAGAATGAAAATAAATAGAGTGCCTGAAATGACGATCAGTATTCAGTTCCAGTCCAAGATCTACATTAGGGACAGAGGTCAAACTTTACGGGAGAACAAAAAAGGTCGCCATGAAATCGGCTTTGATAACTAATATGATCTTTCCAAGAGGACTCAGTGATGAACAGGAAACAGTATTGTGCGATTATGCTAAAAATTTATATTGCCAGCGTATATCTTTGACAGGACATGAATTCACAGCTGAGAGTTTGAGCCACCTCCAGGTGTATAATTGAATGATGACAATGAAAGTTGCTGCCGGCCCGGGACTCGAAGGTGGATGTCCCGCTTCAAGCGAGGAGTCGCCTTAACCGCTTCGGCCATCCGAGCTCGATCACGCTCATGTGTCACACCTGTACTCGTGCGTCCCATTAATGCTATTCCCGTACAGGGGAGAAATTTTATTTGCAAGTCGTACGCTGGATATTGGCCAATAAAAATGAAATTGTAGTGCCTGCGCTGTGAAGAAGTACAGTGCAATGTTTCTTCGCACATCCATGCATGTACGCAGGAACATGGTATCTTATTTCTTCACAATACAGGCGCTACAATTTCCTATTATACTTTGAGTAAAGATGAACTTTTCAACTTAGTGCGCAAATATGACGAGCAACTGTAAATAAAATATCGGTTCAAGGAACTATATGAGTTGTTGGAAAAACTCAATTGTATATCTATTTACGATCCGATTAATAATTTTTGTAACAAAAATATTTTTTTAAGCAATAAAAATGTAATGTCCGATTCGAATCCCCAAAACTTTGAACGATCATAATGCAAAGAGTAGAAAATATGTTACAAAATCAGCGAACCTATAATTTTATGACATCGACTTCCAAGTCATCCCCTCTTCTCGCTAAACTCGAAAATGGAGTGAGGATAGAACAAGGGTAAATACGCTTCAATACAAGCGCGGATTTCTGTTAACTTGTCCTCGCGGTCCTTACGCGTGAAGTACATTAGTGGCAGTAGCATCTTTCTCCAGTCTTTCGTAAAAGTCGGTTCTCTAAGTTTACCCAGTAGCGTTTCACGAAAAAAGCGCCTTCTTAGCTTCCAGGAGCTCCAATTTAAGATCGCGGAGCGTTTCCATAATACACGAGCGTTTATGGAATCTGCCAGTAACCTATCTTCCAGCATGCCTCTGAACTGCTTCGTAGCTTTCCTTTACTGTGGCCTGGTGGGGATCCCAAACGCTACAGCAGTACTCAAGAACGGGATCGCACAAATGTTCTCTGCAGAGTCTCCTTTATACCATTATGAGCCACACTATCCTATAATTCTCCCATTACACTCAAGTTGACCATTTACCTCCTCTGCATGCGACCTTAACTGCTCGATTCATTTCATGTCGCTTTGCAATGTCATGCATAAATACTTAAACAATGGAACTGTGTCAGTCACATCACTAATATTGTATTTGAATATTACAGAATTTTTTTCTCTTACCCATCCTCATTAACTGATTGTGTATTGCACCAGGGACCTAGAAACGACGGGGAGGCTTCGTCCCGCCGTAGCCCTCAGTGGTTCACAACCCCACAACACGCCACATCAGTCCACCCACCCCACCGCCGCCCCACACCGAACCCAGGGTTATTGTGCGGTTCACCCCCCCCCCCCCTCTAACCCCCACCACAGGAACGTCTCATACCAGGCGAGTGTACCCCAAATGTTTGCGTGGTGAGTAATTGTGGTGTACGCATACGTGGAGACAGTATTTGCACAGCAACCGCCGACATAGTGTAACTGAGGTGGAATAAGGGGAACCAGCCCACATTCGCCGAGGCAGATGGAAAACCGCCTTAAAACCATCCACAGGCTTGCCAGTACACCAGACCTCGGCACTAATCCGCCGGGCAGATTTGTGCCGGGGACATGCACGCAATCCCTCTAGGAAAGCAGCGCGTTGGATCGCGCGGCTAGCCGGCCGGGCTCATTAACTGATATTTTGTCTCATTTAGATCAAGGCGCCATTCACCACGCAATATAGAAATTCTGACAAGGTGGTCTTGTATCCTCCTACAGTCACCCAAAGACGGCACCTTTCCGTACAGTACAGCGTCATCAGCGAGTAGTCGCAAATTGCTGCTCAGCATATCAGTAAGATGGTTTCTGTGTACAAGGTGAGGCGGAACTCACCTACAGAAACGAGAGAACCGTGCGTGGTAAACATGGGCTCTAGAGTGGGTACCTTAAGAGCTATGAACACTTTTTGTTTTCAAGAGATGTCATTCACACTAGCGAAGATTAACAAGTGCTCATAGGTCTTAAAGTATCCATTTTAGAGCCTATGATTATTACATATTTTTTTCTTGTTTTGGCCCATGCTAGCACCTGTGAAGTTCAGTAAGTGGAGTTCTGGTTCACACCGTATAGAAAACAAGAGCGGTCGTATCGCAATTGCCTGGCTCTCTGCTGTCAATACCTTTGCCTCTAGTGAACACGTCCTCCAGGATAACATACTAGGTACAAATATGAATCGTATTCCGCATGTTCGGACCTTCGTAAACCGCGTGCAGTGTGTCACTATGTCAAATACTGTCCTCAAATGTAGGAAGCGGCCACTGAGACAATGTTGTTGTTGTTGTTGTTGTTGTTGTTGTTGTCTTCAGTCCTGAGACTGGTTTGATGCAGCTCTCCCTGCTACTCTATCCTGTGCAAGCTTCTTCATCTCCCAGTACTTACTTCAACCTACATCCTTCTGAATCTGCTTAGTGTATTCATATCTTGGTCTCCCTCTACGATTTTTACCCTCCATGCTGCCTCAGAACACGTCCTACCAACCGTTCCCTTCTTCTGGTCAAGTTGTGCCACAAACTCCTCTTCTCCCCAATCCTATTCAATACCTCCTCATTAGTTATGTGATCTACCCATCTAATATTCAGCATTCTTCTGTAGCGCCACATTTCGAAAGCTTCTATTCTCTTCTTGTCCAAACTATTTATCGTCCATGTTTCACTTCCATACATGGCTACACTCCATACAAATACTTTCAGAAACGACTTCCTGACACTTAAATCTACACTCGATGTTAACAGATTTCTCTTCTTCAGAAACGCTTTCCTTGCCATTGCCAATCTACATTTTATATCCTCTCTACTTCGACCATCATCATTTATTTTGCTCCCCAAATAGCAAAACTCCTTTCTACATCTTCAACTACGTCCATACCCCGCAAACCACCTGACGGTGTGTGGCGGAGGGTACCTTGAGTATCTCTATCGGTTCTCCCTTCTATTCCAGTCTCGTATTGTTCGTGGAAAGAAGGATTGTCGGTATGCTTCTGTGTGGGCTCTAATCTCTCTGATTTTATCCTCATGGTCTCTACGCGAGATATACGTAGGAGGGAGCAATATACTGCTTGACTCTTCGGTGAAGGTATGTTCTCGAAACTTTAACAAAAAAAATGGTTCAAATGGCTCTGAGCACTATGGGACTCAACTGCTGTGGTCATAAGTCCCCTAGAACTTAGAACTACTTAAACCTAACTAACCTAAGGACATCACACACATCCATGCCCGAGGCAGGATTCGAACCTGCGACCGTAGCGGTCGTGCGGTTCCAGACTGTAGCGCCTTTATCCGCTCGGCCACTCCGGCCGGCGAAACTTTAACAAAAGCCCGTACCGAGCTACTGAGCGTCTCTCCTGCAAAGTCTTCCACTGGAATTTATCTATCATCTACGTAACGCTTTCGCAATTACTAAATGATCCTGTAACGATGCGCGCTGCTCTCCGTTGGATCTTCTATATCTCTTCTATCAACCCTATCTGATGAGCAGTAATCAAGCAGTAGGCGAAAAAGAGTACTGTAACCTACTTCCTTTGTTTTCGGATTGCATTCCCTTAGGATTCTTCCAATGAATATCAGTCTGGCATCTGCTTTACCGACGATCAACTTTATATGATCATGCCATTTTAAATAACTCCTAATGCGTACTCCCAGATAATTTATGGAATTAACTGCTTCCAGTTGCTGACCTGATATTTTGTAGCTAAGTGATAAGGGATCTATCTTTCTATGTATTCGCAGCACATTACACTTGTCTACATTGAGATTCAATTGCCATTCCCTGCACCATGCGTCAATTCGCTGCACATCCTCCTGCATTTCAGTACAATTTTCCATTGTTACAACCTCTCGATATACCACAGCATCATCTGTAAAAAGCCTCAGTCAACTTCCGATTTGGCGGCCGCGGTGGCTGTGCGGTTCTAGGCGCTCCAGTCCGGAGCCGCGGTGCTGCTCGGTCGCAGGTTCGAATCCTGCTTCGGGCATGGGTGTGTGTGATGTCCTTAGGTTAGTTATGTTTAAGTAGTTCTAAGTTCTAGGGGACTGATGACCACAGCAGTTGAGTCCCATAGTGGTCAGAGCCATTTGAACCATTTGAACTTCCGACGTCATCCACAAGGTCATTTATGTATATTGTGAATAGCAACGGTCCTACGACACTCCCCTGCGGCACACCTGAAATCACTCTTACTTCGGAAGACTTCTCTCCATTGAGAATGACATGCTGCGTTCTGTTATCTACTTTACTACTTTAAGTATCTCATTTCCTAATCTAATACCCTCAGCATCTCCCGACTTAATTCGACTACATTCCATTACCCTCGTTTTGCTTTTCTTGATGTTCATCTTATATCCTCCTTTCAAGACACTGTCCATTCCGTTGAGCTGCTCTTCCAAGTCCTTTGCTGTCTCCGACAGAACTACAATGTCATCGGCGAACCTAAAGCTGAATGCCCTCGGGAAAAATTTCGGCTGTAGTTTAGTGAGAAAATAATACTGGAAATAAGAGAAGTGCCGGGACAGTCGTGTTGGTGCGGGCCGAACTAGGCCTGGCGGCTGTAGCGGCGTGTCCTAGTCAGCGCTCGGCCGTATCGGCATCGGCAAGGCGCGGCGGCCGCTGGCGGGGAGGCCAAGGGAGGGCACAAAAGACGCCAGCGCTTGTGGCCCATGATATCTGCGTGGCGGGGCGCCGTAAATCCCCGCCCCATATCGACGCGACCAGCCGGCCCAGCTTCCGAAAGCAGCACGGGAAGAATTCACACACAGGTGTGCTGCCTGCTGTCAACGGATCGAGAAGCTCGGCCAGCACATTTAACAGCTTACAGCTGCGAAATTGGCACTGACTCAATAATACTATAGAGTCGTCATCTTGAGGTTGAAGCTCTTGTGTCCGTGTTTCTTAACAAATAAATTGGTTTTTGGACGGGATGCACCTCGAACAAACACAGGTTTTCTTCATTCACATAAACGTGTTTCGCTGCTAGTGCAGTATCATCAATGAGGTTTTTTTATTTTCTTTCCATTAAATAAGTGGGAACTTTCTCTTTTCTACCTGCACAAATATGAATACGGCTTTTAGAGAAAGTTCTCACAATTTTAAAACCAGCCAAATTTTTTTTATATTTACCTTGCTATCAAATTCTGTGTTTATTGTGACTTTCTATATTTTATGTTACAGATTTTTTCTTTCACAGTTTCTCAACTCCAATTGATAGTGTGTGTGTGTGTGTGTGTGTGTGTGTGTGTGTGTGTGTGTTTGTGTGTGCGTGTGTGTGTGTCTGTGTGTGTGTCTGTAATATGTTTCACTTACTTTTTCTGGTTTCCCATTTTCTTCACTGCGAAAACATACACTTTTTTTAACTTTCACTGTCACTGTTTATGAAACGATGAAACCAAGTAGGCGCAAAGTTGAATAGTTAAATGTGTTCTGGGTGGGAGTTTTGAATCTTCGAGAGGTTTATCTCACACTCTGTTTGTGTGAGTGTGTGTTTGTGTGTGTGTGTGTGTGTGTGTGTGTGTGTGTGTGTGTGTGTGTGTGTGTGTCGGCATTTTAATGGGTTAGTTTCGTTTGCCAGGTCTATGACGGCGCAGAACAGAGTTCTGCTGCATAGACCTGTGTATTCCTTTATTATTACCTTTCCTTCAACTATGGCTTTCTGTATTTCGCAGCTTTCCTGATTTATGAGATTTTGTGGGCAGCTGTTGCTGCATTTTAGAATTTTTATATTGGTGATGATGTGTGTTGGTCTGTGTTTAATAACCATAAGGCGTTCTGCGAATGTAATCTGACAGCTACCACTTTTTAGTGCTCTTCTAATCCTGTGTACTTAACACTGAAATTTCTGCTCGCCTGTCCAGAATAAATTCAGGTACAGTTCTGACATCTGAGTTGGTAAATACCAGATGTGTTCTGTTTCTCTGTGTTGGAACTGGTTATAACTAACTTCCCTATATAGAGTCATCTGTTTTGTAGGCTGTGTGTAGTCTTTTTTTTTAGTATAATACCTACCGTAGCGGTGTGTGTGTTTATGTTCTGCATCTCTGTGTGTTTCTGCATAATCGCATGACTTTGATTTTTGTGTACAGTTGTGTTGGTGGTGGATTTCCTGAAGGTGGAAAATTGGTGTTTGTTTGATGTCTGTGTACCGTAAGGTCAAGGATATTCAATTTTTTGTAATTTTATTTTCTGTGGCGCATTTTGTTTTTGGATGTTCTGTGTCTATGTCATTGTGGATTACTACTGTGTCAAATGTTTTGTTCTAAGTGTGGTGTACACAAAAACTCACACCATCCAGTTATGCACAAACAAGCCAGTTTCCAGTACATGCTGCACTGACTGAATAAAACATCACTCAGTGAAGAGAACTACAAAATGAGCTACAGATAATCAAACAAATAGCTGAGGAGAATGGATATGACACAAACATTAAAACAAAAATAAAAGTGAAAGGGGCATCTGGACACAAAAACAAACAGATGATAACCAACATGCAAACACAGATGCACAAAATGCAAACTGTTTAAGTATTAGTACAATCAAATGTGCTTAAGTGATAAATGTATGTTTCGTTATGTTTCCTTTCGAACTGTGACCTAATAATTGTACTGTGTCACGCCTAATTCAATTCCTCAAGCGATAGCGGATGAGTTAAACATCTTAGGTTAAAACGTCATAGGACGGAAACTATAGGTTTTCGGGCATGGGTTCCTATTCAAAATATTATGTACTCACTCCCACTACGAGTCCTAGACGTTTATAAGGGAGATTTCAGAGCACCCTCTATAGCAGAGGTTCCCAAAGTGGTGGGCGCGTCCCCCAGGGGGGGGGGGGGGGGAGGGGCGTGATGGTGTTGCAAGGGGGGCGCGGGTAGATTTAGCGGTATAAACCTAATATTTCTTTTTAATATCGATATTTTAATAAAAATGAATGTGCAGGTATTAATGATAGATTACAGTGCTAAATGCAATCGTTTGGCGTCCCACTTCCCGCAATCCTATCTCAATAACCTATCCTAGAACAAACAGCTTTTGAAGGTCACGTTTATAATGTCACGTTTAGAATGTCACACACAGAAACTCTCAAAATTACAAAGGCGATATGCGTTAATTCTAATATATCAGATTTGTAAACAACTTACTTCTGACAATTGGAAAACAGAAAGTCAGGTATTAACTACTCCGTACATTTGTACACATGAACTGAACGTAATCATGTTATAACTTTTAGCCGTAGTAGGCTATGTTCATCAGAGTAATAATCACTTATACTGCGTAACTGCAAAAATGCCGTTTTATTACCCTGTCAACCCACGGATCCCCATGTGATGCGATTACAGTGAGTTTAACAGACCATAGTGTATACGCTTCAAATGAACTGGCGGATTCGTAATTTGAACGCCAGGGTTATGCCCTTTGTCACCAGAAAAATGTGCACGACATGAATGCGAAACTAGTACAAGTGTTCGTTCTGAGCAGAGTACTTCACGCCGTTCTGGAAACATTGTCGTGAGTGCTAACAATGAAACATAACCCAGCTAGGTAGACAATGAAGTCCATTAATGAGGCTTTTTTTTCGAACGGTCAGTACTACAGCTCTTTCATTCGGATTACTTATCTGACAAAAGAGTTATTTTCCTTCTGCCTTTTTGAATTACGGCATAATTTCGTTTGAAATTAGTGTATGTTCTTTGCTGCGACAATGGCTTCTTTTGGTATGAGTACAGAGATAACTGCTTGGCACTGTGCACAGTTTCCAGCGATGTGTGAGGTGTATCCATGACCTTACTTAATTACTGTGAAATTTGACAACCAATTCATTGATGTTATCCCAACGTTTCGTTTATAAGTAACGAAAGATAGGGGCACGAAAACTATTTTCGCATAAAACCACCAAGCTGCACTTCTCAGAACAGCACCGCAGAACAGGCAGCAAATTCTTAGAGTGCCTGTGGGCTGTTTCCGCCCTAATCCGGGAAAACCCCTTTTTTCTCCCGGCAAGAGCCCTGCTCGGCCACCAGGTCGCAGACAGACAGTGCACTGACTACCTGCGCTGCAGCTGGGCTTCCGCGTTCTTCGCCCCACTCCTCACAGGCAGTCATCTGAGGTGCCGACAGATGACAGTAGCTTTCCTTTATTTCAGTTGGTTGCTTGCAGTTGTTGACACATCTGATGTATTGGATTTTGCTGAAATCGCGTTGAATCTTTCACAGTTGTGCCTCAATAAAATCAGTGTGAGTGCGAAATTATACTGTTGATGTTCTTGTTTTCTTTTTACTTCACCATGAGTGTCGTGAAAAAACGTAAATATAATGATGATTATATCAAATACGATTTTGCTTCTATACAAAAAAATGGTGTTATTTGCTACGAGGTATTCTCGTCTGGAACTCCATTTGTGGGCAAAGCATGGTGCATTGAAAGAAAAACCGAAGGAATTTTTTGCTGCAAAATGTGATAATTTGAAACGGATGAAGTTGGACACTGCTGGATCCTTCGCTCAGACATCAGAAAAGGTACTGGAAGCCTCGTAAGAGTTATCGCTACTTATTTCAAGGACCAAGAAAAGTCATATTATCGCAGACACACTAGTCAACTCTGTTTGTTGAAAGCTGCTGATCTTGTTCTTGGGTCAGAAAGTAAACAAAAACTTTCACAAATACCGCTTTCTGATAATACTGTGAAACGTTGGATTGATGATATGACCGAAGACATACAAAATCAATTAGTTAAGGCCGTCAAACAATCGCAGTTTTTCGCAATACAGCTAGACGAGAGTACCGACGTTGCGAATTGTTGCCATCTGCTAGCTTTCGTTCGCTATATAGAAAATGTAGCAATTAAAGAAGAGTTGCTGTTTTCTACAGAGTTAAAGACAACTTCAAAAGCAATTCATATAATGGCAGCCGTCTCAGAATTCTTTTGTAAAAATGAGTTATCATGGCAGAAAGTGATAGGCGTATGCACAGACGACGCCCCATCAATGCTTGGATGTCGCTCAGGATTCGTGCAGATGGTCAGAGAGTGCGTTAAATTCCAGGTTATTTACGGCTCTTTGTAAAGACTTGGGAGCAGAGTATAAAACACTTTTATTTCATACAGAAGTACGCTGGCTCTCAAAAGGAAATATGCTAGGAAGATTATTTGAACTTCGAGACGAAGTGATGCAGTTTTTGGAAAATAACAAACAAAGTGAATTGTATGTGGAATTTAGAAAGCCCAGTGTTCATGTATCATTGGCTTATCTGTCAGATATTTTCGAATCTTTAAACACATTGAATTTGAAAATACAAGGTGGAGAGTCAAACATAATTTTTCATCGGGATGCCATCAAAGCATTTACTCATAAGTTGCAACTATTGAACCGTAAAATTTTAGCCTGCAATTATTCCTGCTTTCCCAGATTGTTTGGAACCCTGGAAGAAGCCCGATTTCACAACGATTTTAAGGATACTGATACTAAGAGTAAAATATCGAACCATTTGCAGCACCTCATTGATGAATTCGAACGATACTTCCCTAACAGTTGTGATGATAAAATTTACTATAGGTTAGCGACGGATCCATTTCACGTTGACGTGGATGTGTTGCCAGACAGACTACAAGAGGAAGTCTTAGAAATTAAAAATGATTCTGCAGCGAAGTATGACTTTGAGAAGATGGATAAGCCTTTATTTTGGGTGAAATCTCTCACGGTGTATCCCAGCACAGCAGAACAAGCACTGAAACTGTATTTACCATTTTCAAGCACTTATCTGTGCGAAAGAGCATTTTCAGCGGTAGTGGCGATAAAAAATAAGCTTAGAAGCAAATTAAGTATTGCCAATGATTTACGTTGCGCAGTTTCTACTATTCAGCCAAGAATTCAAAATCTTGTAAAAAATATGCAAGCTCATCCTTCACATTGATTTATTTGTTTGTTTCTTGCCATATGTGTGTGGAAATAATATTTTTATAATAAATACGTCACATTACAAGAGAACTTGTTGTTTTTCTCCTAACTATCCTTACATGTAGGTAATACTGTAAAATTATAAAAACCTATTTCGAAGAAACAATATAAAATAAACATAGTGAGTCTGATTTAAATATAAATACTGCGTGCGACCCTTATGGTTTCTGATGTTACGTGTGGTATGTTATTTCAACTTATAATAGTATTTCTTGTGGATGAAGACAGAGCGGAAGTTTATCCTAGATATGGCAAGCGAAGTCCTAAAATCGTATACTGGTGAAGAAATGATGTGGATCAAGGGAATGTAATCACAGTAAGGAAGTTGTTTTATTTATATTTTTTAAAGTTCTGTGTAGTCTGCAAAATTATTTCGTAAAACTTATTTTTTATTTTTTGTCTGGTTCTGAGAGCTGGGCGTTTGTCGCCGTTCGGTAACTGTCGTCGTTGACATAAATGCCAACCTATTCCCAGTGACAATGGGGAGCGCTATAGGCGTACAAATCAGTGATGTTCGTTAACACCTTGACTGAGTGACTGTTTTTGATAATGAGTGAAAGTAATAAGCTACACTCAAAATAATGGCCCGCATCCACTAATCTGCAAAGGTCGCAAATATTTTTCCTTGTTTACCAAGGACTTTCTTTACTTTAGGAGTGGCTTATAATCACTAGACTAGACTGATGACGTAATAACTGCGACTCGACACATCAACAGCCCACCATGTTACATGACGTCACCATCACAAATTTTTCAATAGTTTCTTGATAATTAATAAAAATCTCTATATTTTTTTTGGGGGGGGGGGGGCACGGAAGTTTTCTTTTCGGCAGAAGGGGGGCGTGACAAACAAAAGTTTGGGAACCTCTGCTCTATAGTCTCTACTCACACATGCGTCACAGGACATTGTAGTTAAAGATATATTTACTAAGCCGTCACTTCTAAGACAAAGTTTACATCTAAGATCTCCAAACACATAGCTAATCAGCCATACTTCCATGGGTTTGAAGATAGTGCATGCCCCCTGAATGATCTTTATCTTTTTTTTTTCACTGAACATTGTACGATTGGAGTCACAGCTGGAAATAGTGCACAAGAACCAATAATAAGTTATCTCTGTGTTTAGCCTGCCACAACTGTTGCAGCTCGTTCCACAGCGAAGCGACACGGGAAAAAAGGCATCTTGTTGGCAATTCCCCAGTGCGCGAGAAGCAAAATCCCGCTGACTGTGGCTCCTTTCCCTCCCCCTCACAGAAAGACACGCCACATTAGCCACCACCCAGCAGAAACCTCCGGCAAGTCGCTCGCCCGTCAGACTGTCGCTGGAAAGACGTGCGCCTTCAGGTGGAAGATGTTGGTTGACTTTCTGTCACGCCTGGCTGCGTGGAAACTCTCAAAGAACGCCATTCCGAATCCGTTCGCTGTTTTCAAATTAACGTTCGATGTCACAAGGTAAAAACCTTCCACGTGCCTCATCTGACGATGTCGTACTTGTGTGCATGTTGCTTTCACGCCACTAAAACCTAATAGCTGTAGTAATGGACGTATACATGTGTCTGAAAACAGAGAACACCCTTCGAATTTCCCCAAATATTACTCAATCGCCGTTCTATTCTACGGGAAGAGGTGATGTGCTACGACAGAATGTAACAGTACTGATACGTAAAATGTTGTTTTGTTTGTAACTTCAGAAATAAATTATTAAATGTATCAATTATTCAGATACCTTGTTGTTCATAACACCAGACGTGCCCAGATATCCGCTCGCGTTACCACACCGCTAGTCGGATTCGCAGAAGTGCTCCAGTCTCAGATTGGATGCACCTGGCAGATTAACGAGAAACATTTCGAAAACATTCTCACAATTTCGCACGGGACAACACTATACGCAGACGGATGGGGTACACAAATTCGGCCACGCGGGCGCTGGAGAGTGGTGGGAGGCGGGGGAGTTTGCGACAGGATGCGCAACAGGACATCCTCTACCACTAACATTGGCAAATCCAGATTAACAAGCCAATATCGTGAAGATACGGACCAGGAAAAATGAGAATTTATTAATACTTGATGGTATCATACATAAACAATCAGACATAAGGTGACGGCCAGGAAATTAATCTAAAAATGTGACTTTGTGCAATAAAACCTCACAGAAGTTCCAACATCGTTTTGAAAATATACAGGGTGTTTCAGAAGTGGTAGTCAATATTCAGGAAATATGATAGAAATGATAATTCTAAACAATATATCAAGTAATCATCGGCTCTAAAACGCATACCTTGAACTTAGATACTGTCAAACAGCTCTCTCTTACTGCAAGCTCTTTGCTTTCCATATTTTTGGAAGTAGTAATACGGACCAAAATAAAGAAAATATTGCCAGTAAACATGTCATCTAGAAAGCGAACCTTAGAAGTTATGAGCACTTGGATACAAGAAGAATAGAGTTCCAAAGTATCGAAGATGAACAAGTGATCATAGCTATTAAGATATGCATTTTAGACCACATGCTTGCTGGACAGTTCTTTCTTCTTTTGGTGTATACTACCACTTCCCAAAATATGAAATCAAAAAGCTTGCTGTAGAAGAGATTTGTTTGACAGTATCGAAGATTAGTTGCTCATAGCTCTTAAAGGTATGCGTTTTAGAGGCCGTGTTTATTTGACTTTTTTTGTTTCGAAAGATCATTCCTGTCATATCCATGAATATTGACCATAATGTCTGTAACACTTTGTATACTATCTAGATATACACTCAAGCACCAAATAAACTGGTAGAGGCATGCGTAATCGACTACAAGAAATCCTGTCGGACGAACATCCGCAACTGAGCATTATACTAGAGGTTCAAAATTCCGAGTCAGTTGTTAATTTCTTTTATTATCACGACCTGTTTCTGGCTCTCATAAGCCCATCCATATGTGTCGTAACTGTGCTGTGGCCCCCGAGCATCGCGGTAGACGTGCACCAGGCGCGGTTTGCTACCTATGAGCGCTCAGTTGCAGCACAGTAGCAACACCTGGGGATGGGCTTATGAGAGCCCGAAAACGGTCGTGACAATAAAAAAAATTACAACTCAAGCGGTATTTTCAATCTCTAACAAATACAGAGACATGTAAACAAGCAGAATACGGCGCTGCGGTCGGAAACGCCTATACAGGACAGCATATATGTCGCGCAGTTGTTAGATCGGTTACCGCTGCTACAGTGGCAGGTTATCAAGATTTAAGAGAGTTTGAACGTGGCGTTATAGTCGGCGAACGAGCGAGGAGACACATCTCCGTGGTAGCGTTGAAGTGGGGATTTTCTTGTACGACCATTTTATGAGTGCACCATGAATATCAGGAATCCGGTGAAACATCAAATATCGGACATCGCTGCGGCATGGAAAAAGATCCTGCAAGAACGGGCCCAATGACGACTGAAAAGAATCGTTCGAAGTGACAGAAGTCCAACCCTTCCGCAAACTGTTGCAGATTTCAATGTTGGTTCATCAACAAGTGTCGGCGTGCGAACCATTCAACGAAACATCATCGATATGGGCTTTCGGAGTCCAAGGTCCACTTGTGTACCCTTTATGACTGCACCACCCAGCTTTATGCCTCGCCTGGGCCTGTCAACACCGACATTGGACTATTGATGAATGGAAACATGTTGCCTGGTCGGAAGAGTCTCGTTTCAAATTGTATAGAGCTTATGGACTTGTAAGGGTATGGTGACAACCTAGTGAATCCATAGACCCTCAATGCCTCGCCTGGGCCTGTCAACACCGACATTGGACTATTGATGAATGGAAACATGTTGCCTGGTCGGAAGAGTCTCGTTTCAAATTGTATAGAGCTTATGGACTTGTAAGGGTATGGTGACAACCTAGTGAATCCATAGACCCTCAATGCCAGCAGGGGATTGTTCAAGCAGGTGGAGGCTCTGAAATGGTGTGGGGCGTGTGCAGTTGGAGTGGTAGGGGACCCCTGATATGTCTAGGTACGACTCTGAAAGATGACACGTACGTAAGCATCCGCCTTGACCACCTGCATCCATTCATGTCCATTGTGCATTGGGCAATTCCAGGAGGACAATACGACACCCCTCACGCACGGAATTGCTACAGAGTGGCTTCAGGAACATTCTTATGAGTTTAAACACTTCCGCTGTACACGAAACTCCCCTGACATGAACATTATTGAGCATATCTGGGCTGCCTTTCAACTTGCTACTCAGAAGAGATTTCCACCCAGTGGTATTCTTACGGATTTATGGACAGCCCTGCAGGATTCATGATGTCAATTCCCTCCAGTACTACTTCAGACATTAGTCGCGTCCTTGCTGAGCCGAGGAGCCATGAATTAGTAGACTGTTTTGTCTGGCGCCACTGGCTCACGTGTAGGTGCGATTATCCCATTTGCGGCCCAATTGCCAATCTCAATGAGGAAGAGTTGGTATCTGTGGGTTGTGTCCTTTGAAGGTCTCTGCTTGCCGATATATATGGGGTTCGGTGGCCCGAGAGGGAGACGCGAAGTTTGCGGATTGGCGGTTGCGCCGCTACAAGAGGTGGTCACGTGGTCCGAGCTACCGAAGCCACGAGCTGCGCAAGGAGGTCCTGCGCAGAGCGAAGAGAACGGAGTACTTCACCGGGGTCAGCGTTCGACAACAAGCAGCAGACCGACATCCCGTCTGTTGGCAACATTCGTGTCAGACGACCGCTCGTGGCCTAACTGCCCTCTTCTACCTAGCTTTCCTCGGCATCACTCAGTAGCCGCTGCGAAGCACCATGGACCCATGCAACTGCTTGCTGATAAAGGATAGTAACATTCTGTAATCCTCGTGGTGACGTGTTTCATTGTCTACCTGCCCAGCTTATTATTTTCTGGTTTGTACCCGACTCTCAGAGTTTTACTTGGTCGGCTCTTTGGTCTTAAAAATAGGCAGCAGTATTGTACTAAGACACTAGTTGTCCATTGAAAATTTGTCCCGCTATTATATTACCTTTCCTTTCTGGTTTGTACCCGATCATTAATGTTCTAATTTATCAGCTCTTGGTCATAAATACAGCCGGTACAATTGTATTAATGCACAGGTTGCTGCTGAACAAAAGGGGGACCTTGTGGTTAGATTTAGCTGTTAACCGGTTCAATTCTTTGACTGGAATAGCATTTTTCTGACATTAATTATAATCTGAACAACCTGCTGTACTAAGCTGTTTGTTTCTGTGTTGCAAACAGTGTGGCCGAGCGGTTCTAGGCGCTTCAGTCCGGAACAGTGCTGCTGCTACGGTCGCAGGTTCGAATCCTGCCTCGGGCATGGACGTGTGTGATGCCCTTAGGTTAGCCGGCCAGGGTGGCCGAGCGCTTCTAGGCGCTACAGTCTGAAACCGCGCGACCGCTACGGTCGCAGGTTCGAATCCTTCCTCGGGCATGGATGTGTGTGATGTCCTTAGATTAGTTAGGTTTAAGTAGTTCTAAGTTCTAGGGGACTGATGACATCAGATGTTAAGTCCCATAGTGATTAGAGCCATTTGAACCATTTTTTTGTGTTGGAAAGACCGGGGAATTATTGGAGTATTATATCTGGATCTTGTCGTTCCACCGAGTGAATTCCTTTGTAATAAATGTTCACAATAATTTTTTAAGACGTTCCTTCAGAGCGGTCTTAATAACTGACAATAAGTTTAACTTTGAAAATATTAACAGCCAAGTGTCTCCAAGGCTTTAGTCAAAAGTAGTAAGCAGGAGTCAGAAAGCCGCCATAAACTCTTGCATTAACAGCCACTAGCAGGTAGTCTCAATGTGGCGACAAGCGGATAAGAATAAACATACACGTAAGGGGAGTGCAAGCCGAGGTTAGTCGCGCTCGGCGGGAAACTGCACCTTACAGCTGTAATGACCGTAGCAAGTGGGTCGACGTTAACCACACCAGGACAAGTCTCTTGTTATGGGCTATGTGACTAATTGCGAAGTTCAGTTGGCGTGTTTCTATGGTCACCTGCAATGCCGCCAACCCACAACGTGGCAGCGATATGCGGGTCATCGCTCTAGCTTCGCAGGCGCACCGGCTGACATGAGTCGAACTCCGCCTGACCTGCAGGAAGCAGTCTAGTTCTGAGGGTGCACGCAAAAGGCCGCCACATCTACGGTCCTTTTGCTGCATCCACCGCAATATTTTTCCCAGCCAATCCTGGCGCACATCGCCAGACCAATATCTATCCGGTAGTCATTCGACATGCGGGTGTAAATGCCCTCGTCCGGTGACCAGCAGGCAGTTCCGTCTCAGTCAGCCGAATTAGAAGATCGTCAGCACCACGTCGCCCCTTGCCACCTGGAACTACCGCGCATCGCGACCCGCTGCTCTAACAGTGGACTCTGATGCCAGAACTCCTTTTACTGCTCGTGACGTGGGGCTTTAATTTTCTGCCTACTGTTGTCTAAGACGACAGTCTGTTTCGGTTGCGAGAGAAATTTTGAGAAGATAGTCTTTTGCAGAGAATTACCTGTGTTGTTTTCTAAGAACTTTATTTTCAAGGACTTTTCTCATTTGTTTTGAACTGTTGAAGGATCGCCGAATTCATATTTATCAACAAAACTGTGTCAATGAACTGATATTTTAGTGTAATCAAATGTCGACTCGGAGCGATATACAGGGTGAGTCACCTAACATTACCGCTGGATATATTTCGTAAACCACATCAAATACTGACGAATCGATTCCACAGACAGAACGTGAGGAGAGGGGCTAGTGTAATTGGTTAATACAAAACATAAAAAAATGCACGGAAGTATGTTTTTTAACACAAACCTACGTTTTTTTAAATGGAACCTCGTTAGTTTTGTTAGCACATCTGAACATATAAACAAATACGTGATCAGTGCCGTTTGTTGCATAGTAAAATGTTAATTACATCCGGAGATATTGTAACCTAAAGTTGACGCTTGAGTACCACTCCTCCGCTGTTCGATCGTGTGTATCGGAGAGCACCGAATTACGTAGGGATCCAAAGGGAACGGTGATGGACCTTAGGTACAGAAGAGACTGGAACAGCACATTACGCCCACATGCTAACACCTTTTTATTGGTCTTTTTCACTGACGCACATGTACATTACCATGAGGGGTGAGGTACACGTACACACGTGGTTTCCGTTTTCAACTACGGAGTGGAATAGAGTGTGTCCCGACATGTCAGGCCAATAGATGTTCAATGTGGTGGCCATCATTTGCTGCACACAATTGCAGTCTCTGGCGTAGGGAATGTCGTACACGCCGCAGTACATCTGGTCTTATGTCGCCGGAGGCTGCCACAATACGTTGTTTCATATCCTCTGGGGTTGTAGGCACATCACGGTACACACGGTACACGATGGCCACCACATTGAACATCTATTGGCCTGACCTGTCGGGACACACGCTATTCCACTCCGTAATTGAAAACGGAAACCATGTGTGTACGTCTACCTCACCCCTCATGGTAATGTACATGTGCGTCAGTGAAAAAGACCAATAAAAAGGTGTTAGCATGTGGACGTAATGTGCTGTTCTAGTCTCTTCTGTACCTAAGGTCCATCACAATTCCCTTTGGATCCCTACGTAATTCGGTGCTCTCCGATACACACGATCGAACAGCGGAGTAGTGGTACTCAAGCGTCAACTTTAGGTTACAATATCTCCGGACGTATTTAACATTTTACAATGCAACAAACGGCACTGATTACGTATTTGTTTATATGTTCAGATGTGCTAACAAAACTAACGGGGTTCCATTAAAAAAAACGTAGGTTTGTGTTAAAAAACATACTTCCGTGCATTTTTTTATGTTTTGTATTAACCAATTACACTAGCCCCTCTCCTCACGTTCGGTCTGTGGAATCGATTCGTCAGTATTCGATGTGGTTTACGAAATATATCCAGCGGTAACGTTAGGTGACTCACCCTGTATATACACTACTGGCCATTAAAATTGCTACACCACGAAAATGACGTGCTACAGAAACGAAATTTAACCGACAGGAAGAAGATGCTATGATATGCAAATGATGAGCTTTTCAGAGCATTCACACAAGGTTGGCGCCGGTGGCGACACCTACAACGTACTGACACGAGGAAAGCTTCCAACCGATTTCTCATACACAAACAGCAGTTGACCGGCATTGCCTGGTGAAACGTTGTTGTGATGCCTCCTGTAAGGAAGAGAAATGCGTGCCATCACGTTTCAGACTTTGATAAAGGTCGGATTGTAGCCTATCGCGATTGCGGTTTATCGTATCGCGACTTTGCTACTCGCGTTGGTCGAGATCCAATGACTGTTAGCAGAATACGGAATCGGTGGGTTCAGGAGGGTAATACGGAACGCCGTGCTGGATCCCAACGGCTTCAGATCACTAGCAGTCGAGATGACAGGCATCTTATCCGCATGGCTGTAACGGATCGTGTAGCCACCGCCCGATCCCTGAGGCAATATATGGGGACGTTTGCAAGACAACAACCATCTGCACGAACAGTTCGACGACGTTTGCAGCAGCATGGACTATTATCAGCTCGGAAACCACAGCTGCGGTTACCCTTGACGCTGCATCACAGGCAGGAGCGCCTGCGATGGTGTACTCAACGACGAAACTGGGTGCACGAATGGCAAAACGTCAGTTTTTCGGATGAATCCAGGTTCTGTTTACAGCATCATGATGGTCTCATCCGTGGTTGGCGACATCGCGGTGAACGCACATTGGAAGCGTGTATTCGTCATCGCCATGCTAGCGTATCACCAGGCTTGATGGTATGGGGTGCCAATGGCTGCACGTCTCGGTCACCTCTTGTTCGGATTGACGGCACTTTGAACAGTGGACTTTACATTTCAGATGTGTTACGACCCGTGGCTCTACCCTTCATTCAATCCCTGCGGAACCCTACATTTCAGCAGCATAATGCACGACCTGTACGGGCCTTTTTGGATACAGAAAATGTTCGACTGCTGCCCTGGCCAGCACGTTCTCCAGATCTGTGCTCAATTGAAAACGTCTGGTCAATGGTGGCCGAGCAACTGGCTCGTCACAATACGCCAGTCACTACTCTTGATGAACTGTGGTATCGTGTTGAAGCTGCATGGGCAGCTGTAACTGTACGTGCCATCCAAGCTCTGTTTGACTCAATGCCCAGGCGTATCAACCCCGTTATTACGGGCAGAGGTGGTTGTTCTGGGTACTGATTTCTCAGGAGCTATGCACCCAAATTGCGTGAAAATGTAATCACATGTCAGTTCTAGTTTAGTATGTTTGTCCAATGAATACCCGTTTGCCATCTGCATTTCTTCTATGTGTAGCAATTTTAATGGCCAGTAGTATATATGTGTGTGTGTATTAATATATATATATATATATATATATATATATATATATATATATATATATATTAGTCACAAGCATTCTCATTATTGGAGACTGGCCGCACCACTACGGCATCAGGGCCACGTCACACAGCGAAAAGACTGGGCTTCGCCAGCGCCAGCCACGGGCTCCACGCTGGACTGTGCATGTCGCCACCAGCATTAGGTTCCTCACGAGCCTTGGTGCCACAGCTGGCTCTATCTACATCCGCACTCACTGCCGCCATCACTCGCTTCCCTGGCCGGGGCTTAGTACCATAGCGCCAGCCGCCGTCCAACTTCCGCCGGGGAGGCACCGATCGAGTCCCGTGGACAGCAGTCTCCACATCGGGGTAGCCGTGTGCGAAGACGATGGGCTGTCACAGTCGTTGCCGCCGACGAAGTAGTAGTGTCCTGCTGATGTCACGACAATGGCCTACAGAGGGACTGGGTGTCCATGGGTGTGTCGACAGCGCTGCGGGTGCCTACGCAGCATCCTCTCACCAGGGCGGAGGCCGCCGCCTGTACATCAGTGTCGACCAGTGTCAACCGAGTGAGGCGTGGTTTTCCTCGCCGAGCCACGACAAACCATTCACCGAGATTAAATAAAAGCCTTCTTCATTGTCAGTAGTGTTTCCCCTGGGCCAAGCCACCCATCGCCATCACCATTTACCCCACCGAGTGCAACTGCACTCTTTAGGCGCTATTCTGTCTTTACTCTTAGTATAAGAATAAATGTCACCCTAACGATATTCTATTAATGTAGACAACACCTTCGAGGACATAAAGTATGAAATCGTTATTCGAAATTCTGAGAACAAGACGAATGGAATACACAGCCCAATAGGCATCAACATTGCGTAATCCTACATTAGATTAGTGAATGCAGAAAATAAAGAACAATACTTGCGTATTAAATGTCTGTAAGTGATGCACATCTGAAGCTACTGTTTAACCTATGTAATAAGGGGCAATGAACGAAATGAAAAAATTAGTAGAATGAAATAAAATACACAAGGGAAAGTGAGACAGATACTAAAGTTGCAGACGTCACAGCACTTTTGGCTAAAAGTTAGAAAGACTTACAAGTGGCGAAGAACAGATAATTTACACTCCTGGAAATGGAAAAAAGAACACATTGACACCGCTGTGTCAGACCCACCATACTTGCTCCGGACACTGCGAGAGGGCTGTACAAGCAATGATCACACGCACGGCACAGCGGACACACCAGGAACCGCGGTGTCGGCCGTCGAATGGCACTAGCTGCGCAGCATTTGTGCACCGCCGCCGTCAGTGTCAGCCACTTTGCCGTGGCATACGGAGCTCCATCGCAGTCTTTAACACTGGTAGCATGCCGCGACAGCGTGGACGTGAACCGTATGTGCAGTTGACGGACTTTGAGCGAGGGCGTATAGTGGGCATGCGGGAGGCCGGGTGGACGTACCGCCGAATTGCTCAACACGTGGGGCGTGAGGTCTCCACAGTACATCGATGTTGTCGCCAGTGGTCGGCGGAAGGTGCACGTGCCCGTCGACCTGGGACCGGACCGCAGCGACGCACGGATGCACGCCAAGACCGTAGGATCCTACGCAGTGCCGTAGGGGACCGCACCGCCACTTCCCAGCAAATTAGGGACACTGTTGCTCCTGGGGTATCGGCGAGGACCATTCGCAACCGTCTCCATGAAGCTGGGCTACGGTCCCGCACACCGTTAGGCCGTCTTCCACTCACGCCCCAACATCGTGCAGCCCGCCTCCAGTGGTGTCGCGACAGGCGTTAATGGAGGGACGAATGGAGACGTGTCGTCTTCAGCGATGAGAGTCGCTTCTGCCTTGGTGCCAATGATGGTCGTATGCGTGTTTGGCGCCGTGCAGGTGAGCGCCACAATCAGGACTGCATACGACCGAGGCACACAGGGCCAACCCCAGCATCATGGTGTGGGGAGCGATCTCCTACACTGGCCGTACACCACTGGTGATCGTCGAGGGCACACTGAATAGTGCACGGTACATCCAAACCGTCATCGAACCCATCGTTCTACCATTCCTAGACCGGCAAGGGAACTTGCTGTTCCAACAGGACAATGCACGTCCGCATGTATCCCGTGCCACCCAACGTGCTCTAGAAGGTGTAAGTCAACTACCCTGGCCAGCAAGATCTCCGGATCTGTCCCCCATTGAGCATGTTTGGGACTGGATGAAGCGTCGTCTCACGCGGTCTGCACGTCCAGCACGAACGCTGGTCCAACTGAGGCGCCAGGTGGAAATGGCATGGCAAGCCGTTCCACAGGACTACATCCAGCATCTCTACGATCGTCTCCATGGGAGAATAGCAGCCTGCATTGCTGCGAAAGGTGGATATACACTGTACTAGTGCCGATATTGTGCATGCTCTGTTGCCTGTGTCTATGTGCCTGTGGTTCTGTCAGTGTGATCATGTGATGTATCTGACCCCAGGAATGTGTCAATAAAGTTTCCCCTTCCTGGGACAATGAATTCACTGTATTCTTATTTCAATTTCCAGGAGTGTAGGTTGAAGATAGACAAAACAAAAGCAAAATCGTTGAACATGATGTAAAATGCTGAACACCGACTCACTCAACATTAAAATTTAGGAAGACAGAGTAGAAAATAATGGAGTATTGTTAATCACGAGAAAGGATTACACAATGTGGCCCAAGGAAGATATGTGTCAAAAGAGAGTTGGAACTTGCAGAACGATCTCCTCAGATTCAAAAATATTCTAATGTCAAACACTGATGAAGAACTGAGAAAAAAATTTCTGACCGAGTAAAAGTAGACCATAAATTATACTGAAACACAGTCGAAGCAGAGAAGTTATTTGAATTATACTCCTACAGCTAAATGTTAACAGTACTGGATAGGGCATTTAAAGGACGAATAAATTTTTACTAGAAATGATAGCTAGTGCTCGCGAAAAATGACGTGGCACCGGCGCGGAAGTGCGGTAATGCATTCTGGGGTGTGAGCATTGGGTGATTCCATTCATAGTCCAAGCATTCTGTGACGTGTTAAATTTGCAAAAAATATTACACGAAAACAAGAAAATATGAGCGTGCAGGAAATTAAATGAGTTTCTTTCTTATGAAACTCGATCCAAGAAGGCGAACATGTCCAAAGAAATCTGCAAAGTTGCAAGAAACAGTTTTTCGTAAGTAAAAAACTATAGCTCCGATCGGAAAATGTTAAATGGAAAAGTTGTATGGCTTAAAAAGATCGATCGGTTGCTTTTCTATGAGTGGTGAGTATTTTCTTATATGAAACTCGAGCAAAGAGGGCAAACATGGCCAAAAGCTAGACGAAGTTACAGAAATTGGTTTTTCTTAAATAAGTAACTCCGATCTAAAAATGTTGACTTGTAGAGCTGAAAAGCTTTTTTTATAAGTATCTATTTCCTTCTTACGTTTAGAGCTAGTCGAAGAAATTGTTAAAACCGGCTTCTCTCTATCTCGTTAACACTCACATTTCCATGCTTGCTGTTTACTGCAAGTATAGACCGCGGCAAGTCAAAAAAGTAGTTGTTTAAGAAACTGAAAAATATTTATTATTTTTCGAGATGTATCAATTTTTTTAAAAAAAATTGTGCTCTCGGTCACTGGCAACATCCTCTCAGCCGAAAAAACAACGCTCAACAAAAATATAAGTCCTTCGGAGTAATTTTTTTATAGTTACAGTTAATAAAATCGTCAAAATAAATTACTATCATAGTAGCATAACTCTTTGCCAAGAAAATTAGCCTAAGCCGTTACTAGACGGCTATCCGCTGAGACGGTCTAACCAATTACCGAGAGCGGCCTTTTTCTAAAAAAAAGACGTATCTCTGAAAATTATTAATATTTTTAAATTTTTCAGACAACTGCTCTTTTTAACTTATCGCGGCCTATACTTGCAGTAAACAGCAAGTAAGGAATCGTGAGTGCCATATTCGATTGAGTTTTATGAAAAACAAACTATATTTTAAATTTAATTTTCTGTATACTCATAATTTTTGTTTTCCGGTACCTAATAATTTTTGCTAATTATTCTCCGTAATGATTGGGCTACCCACTATTCCGAAGTCGTAGATGCCTCAGTTAATTGCAGCTTGCCGACATGCGTACTTGAAGCTTTCTAATTGCTGTCTCTTTGTTACATAGCACGGCAACGCCGCCTTCACGCACCGTACGTGCAAAGAAAGTTCTACATAACGAGGCATATCTGATTGCAACGCTATTGGATTTTTTGTCAGAATAGAGAAACGAAGAAGTTAAACGGCATTAAAAATTGTGCCTGAGAGGGTTGCAGGAAAAAGAAATACGGCTCATCACGAAGGAATTATCCAAATGGGACGGAAATCAGTAGACGCGATGTACATATACAGACAATCAAATGAACAAAATTTTAGAAAAATCGGTGACTTATTCAAGAGAAAGAGTTTCAAAAAAATGGTTCAAATGGCTCTGAGCACTATGGGACTTAACATCTTAGGTCATCAGTCCCCTAGAACTTAGAACTACTTAAACCTAACTAACCTAAGGACATCACACACATCCATGCCCGAGGCAGCATTCGAACCTGCGACCGTAGCAGTCGCGCGGTTCCGAACTGAGCGCCTAGAACCGCGAGACCACCGCGGCCGGCTAGAAAGAGTTTCACAAATAGATCCATCTGCGGTCCGTACGCAAACAGTTATTTGATTGGGCATTGACTGATGGAGTTGTTGGATGCCTCATGAGGGATATCGTGCCAGGTTCTGTCCAACTGGTGTGTTATATCGTCAAAATCGCAAGATATTTGAAGGGTCCTGCCTATAGTGCTCCAAACGATCTCAATTGGGAAAGATCCGGACCCTTTGCTGGCCAAGGCAGGGTTTGGCAAGCACTTAGACATGCAGTAGAAACTTTTTCCGTGTGCGCGCGGCCATTATCTGGCTGAAAAGTAAGCCCAAAATGGCTTGCCATGAAGAGCAACAAAACAGGGCTTAGAATATCGTCGACACCGTTGACGTATCGCTGCGCTGTAAGGGTACCGCGGTTGACAGACAAAGGTATCCTGTTCTGAAAAGAAATTGCACTCCAGACTGCCACTCCTGGTTGTTGGGCTGTATGGCGGTCGGCAGTCAGACTGGAATTCCACCGCTGTCCATGTCATCTTCAGACACGTCTTCGCTGGTCTTTGGGGATCAGTTCGAAGTGGGGCTCATTACTGAAGACAATTCTACTCCAGTCAATAAGATTCCAGGGCGAAGACACGTCTGGAGACGTCCCAGAGAGTGGTGAGATACCAACCCGACTGTTGCCCTCTATACAGTCCGACAACCAGGAGTGATGGTCTGGAGTGCCATTTCTTGTCATAGTAGAACACCTTTGGTTGTCATCCGCGTTACCTTGCGGCACAGTGGTACGTCGACGATATTCTGCGCCCCATTTTTTTTTTTTTTTTTTGCCCTTTATAGAAAGCCGTCCTAGGCTTTCATTTAAGCAAGATAATGCCTGCCCGTACACGGCAACAGTTTCTACTGCATGTCTGAGTGCTTGCCATACCCAGCCTCGGTCAGCATGGGCTCCGGATCTTTTCCAATTGTGATCGTTTGGAACGTTATGGGCAGGGCCCTCCAAATATTTCGGGATTTTCACGATATAACGCACCAGTTAGACAGAATTTGGGACGATATCCCGCAGGAGGACATACAACAACTCCATCAATCAATGCCAAGCTTGTTTTTTTGCTCTTCATGGCAAGCCGTCCTAGGCCCTCACTTAAGCAAGATAATCCAGAATGAGATTTTCACTCTGCAGTGGAGTGTGCGCTGATATGAAACTTCTTGTCAGATTAAAACTGTGTGCGGGACCGAGACTCGAACTCGGTACCTTTCCAGGAGAGCTTCTGTGGAGTTTGGAAAGTAGGAGACTAGGTACTTGCGGGAGTAAAGCTGTGAGGACGGGGCGTGAGTCGTGCTTGGATCGCTCAGATGGTAGAGCACTTGCCCGCGAAAGGCAAAGGTCCCGAGTTCGAGTCTCGGTCTGGCACACAGTTTTAATCTGCCAGGAAGTTTCTTAAGCAAGGTAATGCCTGCCCGGACACGGCGAGAGTTTCTACTGCTTATCATCGTACTTGCCAAACCCTTCCTCGGACAGTGTGGTCGCTGGGAATACAGCACAATATCCCTCAGATGGGCATCCAACAACTCTATCGATCAATGGCGAGCCGAATTCTGTTTGTATCAGTGCCAGAGGTGTACCAATGCATTATTGACTTGCTCAATTTGTGAAGCTGTGTCTCTTGAATAACTTAACCATTTTTTTTGAAATTGTAATCATTTGTTTGTACATTTACGAATACATCACATCTACCAACTCCCAACCCATTCGGATAATTCCTTCGTGGCGCGTCGTCGGTTTTTTGAGTGCACTTCCGAAGGTTTCACTACTTCGGAAATATGTGGAAGAAGAATAAGAAGTAAAGAAGAAGAGGAAGAAGATAATGATGATGAAGAAAATTAAATTTTTACCTAATACACCCGAACGGGTTGTCAGTGGACTGCTATAAAATTTCCTTATGAATCGTGTTTTGTACATTATGTTGTCAGTGTTGTAGTAAGTGATACTGTCCATTGTTCTAAATTTTTTACCCCTTTTGTGTTTTATGAGATTCTTTCTAACACTGTGCGGTCGATTTTGACCTTTTGTTTATGCGACTGTTCCTTTTTGGGTACTCCAGTGCGAAACTATTGACTTTGAACGTCTAAATCTGTCAGATTATTGGTTGTATTGACGTACTCTGTTGATACAATCGTTCGCACACTCATTAGATGTAGCTTACAAGTTGCACGAGATATGAGTTCGTGCATAAACTTCAGCTGTCCAACTGCACCTCCCTTACAGTACAGTGGTCGTTCACAGCGGAGCCCCCACCTCTAGCCTGGTCTCCTCCCCAACTGTGCCGTCTGCCCAGGTACTATACAAGTAACTTTGTGCGCACTCTAGCGCAACCAGTTTGTGAAAAACCAATTTCAGAAGAAGCACTAGACTAGTGAAATGTTAGCACTGGATGTTGGCATGAATAATATGGAGAAATACAGGGGGATTCAATAAGAAAGAACAGCAGACCACCTGTATGGAGGAAGGTTCAAAGTCTTATGTCTGCGCAGACACTATAGCATACAGTCAGCATGAGCACCATGCATTGCTCGAGAAACATCGAAATGGTACCAGAATGAGATTTTCACTCTGCAGCGGAGTGTGCGCTGATATGAAACTTCCTGGCAGAATAAAACTGTGTGCCCGACCGAGACTCGAACTCGGGACCTTTGCCTTTCGCGGGCAAGTGCTCTACCATCTGAGCTACCGATGCACAAGGCAAAGGTCCCGAGTTCGAGTCTCGGTCGGGCACACAGTTTTAATCTGCCAGGAAGCTTCATCGAAACGGTAGTTCATTTCATTCCACACCCCAATCAATAGATCCCTGTTTACTGAATCAACAGCATCAAAAGTTCGATTTCTCACACCTTGAAGAGTAACTGCCATAGATGGTACAAAGACTCTGCTTTTATTTATCGCCACAAAAAAAAAAAATCAGAAGGCGTCAGGTCTTGTGACCTGGGTGGTCAAAAACAATGAATGAGAACTTGTTGTCCACCTCTTCCAATCCAACGTTGTGGGATGGTGTTGTTGAGATAACGCAGCACCTCAAGGTGAATCTTCGTGCAGTAGAGGGGACAGCCAATTTTTTAGCGTGTTCTGGGTGACACTCCTGACACAGTTTTCTGCGCAAATAAGAAAGGTGCATAAGCTTTGTGAAAGGAAATGAGACAATACACACTCAGCTTCGGTGAGTCTCTTTCATGTTCGACGAACCAGGGGCTCCAGAAGGCCTCAGTATAAAAGGCTCTCTGACACTGACTGCCTCTCCGGTCTTGGTCGAGCTGCTGTACAGGCAACAGCATTGAATGGAGCCAAGGAGATGCCGCATTACACGATGAGAAGAAGATGTGCTGCGTCTACCATCTACAAATCTGTGGACAACATTAAGATTAAGGCCAGGCCAATTGTCGCACAAAATGTTCTGTTTGGGTTATCTGTCTTTGTCGCTGCTGTTTTAGATTTTACTGTAGAGAATAATGATACCAGAACTCAGGGCAGTGGTTGGTTTACTGTGGCATTGATTCGTGCCGCAGACATTAAGTTAATTGCAGGTCTTGTGACCCCCAAATTCTTAAATTATGGAGGTGTCCTTTACTGGGTGTGTGAAATTTCGACTCAGCTGAAAAGATGAGTCGTTCGGAAAATCATCCGCTGCCATATCCAGGAGAATTGAGATCCAAAATTCGTACCTTATGTTGCGGTCGCCGGTAAGCAATTGCTGCAACTTATAAGGCTCCATACGCAGGTGTCGTTTCAAAACACGCCACACCGTTCTTTGAGGAAGTTGAAGTCTTGTGGACTTTCGAGAGCTCTGTGTGAACGCATCTCGAAAACTCTCGACATTTTCATCAGGCGTGCGTGGCCGACCAGTGCTCTTCCTTTTGCATATGCAGCCAACTTCCAAGATCTTTTTCTGCAATGACAGATCTGCTTTTGCCGAATCGACGGCGAAGTGCTCGCTGCACTTGCTAATTACAACACACAAAATGATTCCTCTGGTGGTGTCGTTGCTATGTTGCTAACAAACAAATAATAGCGTATCTGTGTCAGAACTTTGAACCTTTCTCTATCCAGTGATATGCTGTATGTATCTCTTTCACCTTCACACAATTGGGAGTGTGAGATGGCATTCCCTGATGCAAGTAGCTCGAACTACAGCTATGTGCTATTGCTGCTGCCACATCTCATTTTTGACTTCCACTATCCTTGCGCCTGACTGTCGGAATTTATTGCCTGTACCGTGGAAATGCTCAGGCGGTGCTGGTATCTCGGCTTAGCCCTGCCACTGGCAGCTTATCACGGGACGCTGCGCCGCGGTGTCCACAACTCTCGGATCGCGGCGCCCCTTTCAGGGAGTGCTGGCAGAGATTGTAGTCTGCTGTCCCAGGGGCCCAGCTGCTGGGGAGGTGGGCCGTCCATTAGGCAGATGCGGCCAGCCTGCGGGAACGCGCTGCTTACCTTTTGTGTGGGCCCCGGCCTCGCTCCGTGCCTTCCCTCCTCGGCCCCCTGAGCTTAGAGCATTCACCGTCTACTCAACCGCCCATTACATCCGCCGCCCAGACCAATCCTACTTTCATTCCGTATTACGGCTTAGAGAATGACACCAGCTCCTCTCTACACGGCTCTGCAATTAGCATATTGGCCGTTCAGCAAATGTTTCTCAAACTGGGCGACCTTCGTCCTCTTAACCAAATGTAACGTCTGGCGTCATAATCTCGGAAATCGATTACAATCGGTACGTATTTTGGTGTGAATACTAGGACATGTCGTATACGCTATTGATCAAAAGTCTCCGGGAACATGTAATGCGACATTGGCCAGTAGGGGTTATCAAAGACAGACGTACCCTATAAGGGGCCTGGGATACGGGGTTTGTGGACAGAGAAGCAGTAACAGCAAAATAGGTCATCCAAGAAAGCTCAGTGACTTCGAACGTGGACCAGTCATTGGGTTTCATCTAAACAAAAAATACATCAGCAGCAATTGAATCCTTCTAAAGATGCCCAAATCAACTGTTAATGATTTGGTTGGGAAGTGAAAAAGCGAAGGAACAATCGCAGCTAAACCAAAACTAGGAAGATCTCATAACCTTTCGTTTATACGATAAGTCACACAATTATACGAGGTGCATTCAAGTTCTAAGGCCTCCGATTTTTTTTCTAATTAACTACTCACCCGAAATCGATGAAACTGGCGTTACTTCTCGACGTAATCGCCCTGCAGACGTACACATTTTTCACAACGCTGACGCCATGATTCCATGGCAGCGGCGAAGGCTTCTTTAGGAGTCTGCTTTGACCACTGGAAAATCGCTGAGGCAATAGCAGCACGGCTGGTGAATGTGCGGCCACGGAGAGTGTCTTTCATTGTTGGAAAAAGCCAAAAGTCACTAGGAGCCAGGTCAGGTGAGTAGGGAGCATGAGGAATCACTTCAAAGTTGTTATCACGAAGAAACTGTTGCGTAACGTTAGCTCGATGTGCGGGTGCGTTGTCTTGGTGAAACAGCACACGCGCAGCCCTTCCCGGACGTTTTTGTTGCAGTGCAGGAAGGAATTTGTTCTTCAAAACATTTTCGTAGGATGCACCTGTTACCGTAGTGCCCTTTGGAACGCAATGGGTAAGGATTACACCCTCGCTGTCCCAGAACATGGACACCATCATTTTTTCAGCACTGGCGGTTACTCGAAATTTTTTTGGTGGCGGTGAATCTGTGTGCTTCCATTGACCTGACTGGCGCTTTGTTTCTGGATTGAAAAATGGCATCCACGTCTCATCCATTGTCACAACCGACGAAAAGAAAGACCCATTCATGCTGTCGTTGCGCGTCAACATTGCTTGGCAACATGCCACATGGGCAGCCGTGTGGTCGTCCGTCAGCATTTGTGGCACCCACCTGGATGACACTTTTCGCATTTTCAGGTCGTCATGCAGTATTGTGTGCACAGAACCCACAGAAATGCCAAGTTTGGAGTTGATCTGTTCAACAGTCATTCGGCGATCCCCCAAAACAATTCTCTCGACTTTCTGGATCATGTCGTCAGACCGGCTTGTGCAAGTCCGAGGTTGTTTCGGATTGTTGTCACACAATGTTCTGCCTTCATTAAACTGTCGCACCCACAAACGCACTTTCGACACATCCATAACTCCATCACCACATGACTCCTTCAACTGTCGATGAATTTAAATTTTTTTCACACCACGCAAATTCAGAAAACGAATGGTTGCACTCTTTTCAAGTAAGGAAAACGTCGCCATTTTAAGTATTTAAAACAGTTCTCATTCTCGCCGCTGGCGGTAAAATTCCATCTGCCGTACGGTGTGCCATCTCTGGGACGTATTGACAATGAACGCGGCATTATTTTAAAACAATGCGCATGTTTCTATCTCTTTCCAGTCCAGAGAAAAAAATCGGAGGCCTTAGAACTTGAATGCACCTTGTAAAGGCTGTCAATTCGACTAAGTACCAAGGAATTACAGTCAGTTGCGAACAACTTAAATTTGAATGATCAGACAAATAATGTTGCGTGGAAGGCAAACCAAAAACTACCTTTTATTGGCATATTGCTTAGGAGATGCAACGGGTCTATTAAAACACAACGCTTGTTAGTCCTCTGCTGTGCTGTGTGGGATCCTTATCAGATAGGATTGACGGAGGACACAGGAAAAGTTCAAACAAGAGCATCTCGTTTTGTATTACCACGAAATAGGGGAGTGTCACAGACGTGATAAGCGAGTTGGAGTGGGAGTCATTAAAACAAAAGCATTTTTCGTTGCGGCTAGATCTTTTCAAGAACTTTAAGTCACAAACTCCTTCCTCTGAACGTGAAAATACTTTATTTTCGCCAACCTACACAGGATAAATCATCATCATAGTAAAATAAGAGGAAACAGAGCTGGTACAGAAAGATTTAAGTGTTCATTTTTCTCACGCGCTGTTAGACAGTGGAGTGACAGAAAAATAGTCTGAAGCTCGAGGAGCCCTCTGTAGGCACTTTAGTGGGACATGCAGAATAGTCATGTAGACGTAGATGTACTGACGGACAGGGACCGTCGAGCGTTGTCGAGTGGTTGTAAAACACCGCATGAAATGAGCGGAAGGCAAATCGTGAGTTCCACAGTATTACCGCCAGTCCTGTTAGTACACTGACTGTGCGTAAGGAGTAGCAAAACAGTATACAGCGTTCATGTTCTCTTCATAAGACACACATTTCGGTAGTGTGTTCTAAGAGACGCTTGATATGGTGTCACGAGCGAAGCCTCTGAACAGTGGAACTAATCGAACGTTTCTCCCTAATTATCTTCTTCTTGCAATCATTTCCAGTCTTACGACTTTTATGTTCATTCTACACGTGTTCGTTTGTCCTTTATTCACGTCAGCAACCAATACGAGCACTGGCCACTTGATACATTGTAACGCCGGAAATGCATATCCTCTTATTTCCATCTATTGTAGTATAATTTTTTTCCTTGCTTTGTTACCTCAAGATATGACATTTCTGTCTCTTTATATATTGTAATTGTTTTACTGTTTGTATATATATATTTATGCATTTATGTCGATGTATAATTGGTTTGTTTCGTAAATATTATTTGTATTTATACGCTGGGTCTTGCCTAGGGAAAACTGCTATCGAACGATTACATCGATAGGTCGTGTGAAGAATCAAAGTGTGTAGGATCTTTGGTAGTGTCGCGTGGAGCGCGGGCAGAAGGGGGAGTCTGGCTGGAGTAGCGAGTGGATCAGGTGTGTTGTGTGAAGCTCCCGCGAGTTGCCGCACTTTCGGGGTTTGGCAGCATGTAATTGCGCTCGACTTGCGATGATAGTTTCTGACATGGTGTCGCGGACGGGAAGCATTATGTGGCGCACATCAGGAGTCCGTTTCGTCTGGTGACCGTGTCGAGAAGAAGGCGCGCCAACATCCAGCTTCTGCAACAGCGACGGCCGACAATGAGTGACTGTCGCCACATCCTCGATCGACGGCTTCAAACCTTCAATCAAACAACAAGGAAGACTGGAAGCACGTAAAGTTTTAGAACTGTATGGCAGACCTCAGCTTTTCCAACTTTTAAAATTGTTGCATCACAAAATTACAGCTACTTAGCATGAACCTTTGTTGCTCATTGTCCCAATTGCATTACCAGGCAGGGTCCCTTCCTTTTCCGGAATGAACCCGAGTGTCGTTGAAATTCAAACGCCAGCATTAAAGTAATGTTATAGCATTTCACTGCTTTAATTTCAAAGTTCAGTTAAAGTATTCATAGCTGGCTACAATATTTAGATTACACAAGCACGAATTAAGAGTGCGAGTTTTGTTACCGTATTTTAGCTTACCTGTGACTGCAGCTCAGCTTGGTACGTACTAAATTTTACTATTGTTAATTGTTCAGAATCATTTTATTCAAGTTCAAAGTTAAATCTCTTATTTCTAAATTGCGTAGATTCAAGTAGCTTTTGAAATGATTGTTGAGGTAGTCCAAGACTAACCGTATTTTACTGAATTTCGATGTGCTTCAGAAAGAAAGCTCACTATTAACTTCAGTCACTAAATTAACTTTCGATTTTCCGGTTTTATTAATTCTTTTGCTAAATTAAGTCAGAGTGTAGCGAAATTTATTACTTCTGACAAACTTTCAGTTTTCACACTACACTTGTCAACCTTCAGTTGCCACGCTTCTAGTGCTAATTATATGTGTAATAATCTTTCTTTTTCAGTTACTATAGTAATTGTCCTTAGGACTGGCGACCGTAATTTCCCCCAAATCTCAAATATCTAATTACCGCTAGTTGATTGTTAACGTAACGGTCGCACATTTACTTTCTTTATTAACTTTACCCCTTTTTCAAAATTAATTTCCACCAGTTTCATTAGCATTTTTCCTTTCATTTAGATGTAACCCTTTCCTCCCTCTTTACCGACAAATTAACCTCAGTGACGATTGCTTTTCCCAAATTTCCATTAGGTACACGCGGTTTAATTTTTCACTGTCATTAAGGTCGATAAGTGAGGGGGAGGTTACAACATACTGGTTCAAATGGCTCTGAGCACTATGGGACTTAACTTCTGAGGTCATCAGTCCCCTAGAATTTAGAACTACTTAAACCTAACTAACCTAAGGACATCACACACACCCATGCCTGAGGCAGGATTCGAACCTCCGACGTAGCGGTCGCGCGGTTACAGACTGTAGCGCCTAGAACCGCTCGGCCACCACGGCCGGCGATACATACTCCCTTTACCAGAATTAGTAACATTACTAAGTGTTTTAAGCAGGTAGAGAATTTTTCCTTTGTGTTTTTCAGTCAACATTATGTTCGCAGGAGAGCTTCTGTAAAGTTTGGAAGGTAGCAGACGAGGTACTGGCAGAAGTGAAGCTGTGAGTACTGGGCGTGAGTCATGCTTCGGTAGCTCAGTTGGTAGAGCACTTGCCCGCGAAAGGCAAAGGTCCCGAGTTCGAGTCTCAGTCGGGCACACAGTTTTAATCTGCCAGGAAGTTTCATATCACCGCACACTCCGCTGCAGAGTGAAAATCTCATTCTGGAAACATCCCCCAGGCTGTGGCTAAGCCATATCTCCGCAATATCCTTTCTTTCAGGAGTGCTAGTTCTCCAGGTTCGCAGGAGAGCTTCTGTAAAGTTTCGAAGGTAGGAGACGAGGTACTGGCAGAAGTGAAGCTGTGAGTACCGGGCGTGAGTCGTGCTTCGGTAGCTCAATTGGTTGCCGGCACGGTAGCTCAGCGTGTTCGGTCAGAGGGTTAGCTGCCCTCTGTAATAAAAAAAACTGAGTTCACCGATCAACAACGAACCAAAACGGGTGTCTTACGACGTCCGCCCCGAGCAGATACACCGAACGAAGGAGAGCAAAATGAGATTAAAAAAAAAAAAAGAAAAAAAAAGTTGGTAGAGCACTTGCCCCCGAAAGGCAAAGGTCCCGAGTTCGAGTCTCGGTCGGGCACAGAGTTTTAATCTGCCAGGAAGTTTCAACATTATGTAGATTTGCGCAGCAGAGAAGTTTGAGGCATGTGTTGCAGTCCTGAATACATCAAGAATTGGCGCTTTTGTGATTCATGCCTCTTGCTACTAAGTGTTAGGCAATTCAAGGTGTAGTTTACATCTCCTCTGCACAAGTTTACGCTATAACAGAAGACGCGGTTGCCCTTATTCGTTGAGTTACAATAGTTGAGCGTTTTGGTTATAACTGTGAGTTACTTTGTACTTCTTAAAGATCCTGTCATTTATTTCGTTGCGGTACGACAGTGTGCTCACTACCTAATATTTCATTAACAGTAATCAGATCGTGCTGTTATTCATTCGTAGCTCACAGTTTTATTCGTGAGAGGCAATATTTTCAGAGTATACGTAGTGAAGTCATGTATGCTATGCACTCAGATTAAGGTCCAACAGGTAGTAGCTAGCTTTCAACTGGAGAGGGTAAAAACTGTAAAGTACCTAGAAGTAATCCTCCAGAGCGATGTAATAGATAAAAATAATTGTAGCAAAAGCAGATGCTACACTGCGATTCACTGAAAAACTTAAGAAAATGTACTCCACCTACGAATGAAATTTCATACAAAACACTTGTAATATTTCTTACTGGCATTGCTCGTCGTTTTGATACCCTGACCAGCTTCTCTTAATGCATGAGATAAAGAAGACCCTACGAATAGCGACAGGTTTCATAATGGAATTGTTTAGTTACCGCGAGAACGTTACGTCGAGGGTAAACTAACTTCAGTATCGAACGCTAAAGTGTGGTACTGTGCATCACCGGGGAGTTTAATGATGAAATTCGGAGACCGCACTTTTTACGAAGAGACGGCATCATATTAGTTCCTCCCACAGATGCAGAGCCGGTTTGAATCCCAATCGACACAAGCACCCGTTTGGGGCGCCAACATGGCAGGGGTGTCAGAGTCACCACAAATGTTAGATTTCTATACGGGGACGTACGGCAATAATTGGCAACGGCCGCTTGGGACGGTAAGCTGAGAGGGGCGCCAGCGACGCACAAGTGCAAGTCCACTGTGGCCGTGAATACCAACATGCCGCATACTTTCACCCACGCAGAATTCGCAGACATACTGTTTGTGTACGGGTAGGTAGTGAGGTAGTAGTGATGCCTGTGTGGCTCCGACAGAATACCAGAGACGTTTCCCTGATCGACGAACCTTCTGTCTCAGGGTATTTCCAAGGGTTTTTCAAATACTACGTGAATCCTGAACACCTCCTAGAGTAGATGTAACATCAGAGCTGTTGGAATACTTTTAATAAGTAGAGTAATTTTTCCGATTTTTATTTCTTACATGCTTTTACGTTGATAGTCTGTTGATAAACTCATTAAGTAGTTAGACGTGAGCAATAAATTAAAAAAGTAAATGGTGCTAAGCTGAACATTCAAAAGTGACTTTTGAATGAGAAAACGACTGTGTAATCTTTCCTTATGTAGCATATAAAACCAGCATTTCCCGGGTAATCATTATGCCACCTTTCGATCACTAACTATACCTTATACACTGAAGAGCCAAAGAAACTGGTACACCTGCCTAATATAGTCTAGGGCCCTTGAGAGTTCACAGAAGTGCTGCAAGGCGACCTGGCATTGACTCGACTGGAGTAGTGCTGGTGGGAACTGACATCATGAATCCTCCAGGGCTCTCCATAAGTCTGTAAGAGTACGTGGGGATGGATATCTCTTCTGAACAGCACGTTCCAAGGCATCCCAGATATGCTCAATAATGTTAATGTCCAGGACCACTCAGAAGGGTGTTCCTGGAACCACTCTGTAGCAATTCTGGACGCTTGGGATATCGCATTGTCCTGCTGGAATTGCCCACGTCCTTCGGAATACACAATGGGCATGAATGGACGCAGGTGATTAGACAGGATGCTTACATACGTCACCTGTCAGAGTCGTATCTAGACGTATCAGGGGTCCCATATCACTCCAGCTGCACATGTCCCACACACTTATAGAGCCTCGACCACCTTGAACAGTCTCCTGCTGATATGTAGAGTCCATGGATTCATGAGGTTGTCTCCGTACCCATACACGTCCATCCGCTGGATACAATTTGAAACGAGACTCGTCCAGCCAGGCAACATGTTTCCAGTCATCAACAGTCCAATGTCGGTGTTGACAGGCTCAGGAGAGGTAGCAGTCATCAAGGGTATACGAGTGGGCCTTCAGTTCCGATAGCCCATATCCACGATGTTTCATTGAATGGTTCGGACGCTGACGCTTGCTGATGGCCCTGTATTGAAATCTGCAGCAATTTGCGGATGGGTTGCACTTCTTTCACGTTCAACGATTCTCTTCAGTCGTCGTTGGTCTCGTTCTTGCAGGATCTGTTTTCGGCTGCAGCGATGTCGGAGATTTGGATACCTGATATTCACGGTACACTCGTGAAATGGTCGTACGGGAAAATCCCCATTTCATTGCTACCTCGGAGATGCCGTGTCCCATCTCTCGTGCGCCGGTTCTAACACAACGTTCAAACCCACTTAAATCTTGATAAACTGTCATTGTAGCAGCAGTAACCGATCTAATAACTGCGCGAGACACTAGTTTTGCATATATAGGCGTTGCGGACCACAGCGCCGTATTCTTCCACTTCACATGTCTCTGTATCTGAATATGCACGCATATACCAGTTCCCTTGGCGCTTCAGTGTATGTACAACTGCAGTAGAGTAGGTGTGAGATGATCTCGGATAGTTTTTGTACGCTAGGCGCAGCTGCCTCGCCTCATTATTTCATCATCGTTCCTGAAAGTGGCGATATTGGACTGAGCAAAGTTTGAAAGCTGTCAAAAGTACTGCCAAGAGTCAGTGATTTCCTTAAGTTGATTCGACTGCAGGAGTGACTTAGTAGTAAAGAAAGAATGTATTAACACTTCAATCATAATGCGGCATTTTTTCACTCATCTCGGTGTTTATGATGTTATATGTCCTGAACACTGTGTCGTACAGTCATATAATTTTGTAGGTATATTTATTGTGAATACAGTCAGTATCGAAGAAGTAATAAACATAAACATCATGCACACTGCGGCAAGTTTTCACGCATCTCATTGTTTATGACTTATTTCTCCTGAACTATAATGGGTAGATGCTTTTTACCGCCACAGCGATTGTTCCTGGTAGTAAGGAATACGTGTCCAAAGTTTGGTTGAAGTTGGTCCAGTAGTGTAGGAGGAGGCGTAGAACATACGTACACACATACATACATACATTCTTACAATATGTACGGATTTAGATGGTGTTTCTCTGATCTACATCGCACATTTCCACTGAAATGCTGATCATTTTTATATGCAAGTATGTGAGTTTGACTTTGTTTTTTGTCGTCTTACTGGTTGGACTTTTCATCGCCAGCAGCGTAATTAAACAATTATCACCCCTAGCACCTAGTAGCGTCGGGTTTTCACGGAATTAATAGAACTGTTTTTAGTAATGAAAAAATAAAATAAAATATCCGTTACAGTTAAATCTATCACCTACGGTTGAGCCAGTGGGACAGCACGCTTCAAGTTCTTTATTGTAGTACATCCACTAAGGGAAAATGGCACTCGGTTGCCCGTGGGACATTTAACACCACACTTTTGATATGTAATCTGTTGCTACGCCTTGGTACAGATGCTTTGTTTATTTGTACTTTATTAATTGAGGTTTCCGTCAAAGTTAAAAATAATATTTTTATTAGTGACTAGTTCCGAAATTTCCAATAATTCTTGAACCATTAGCTATGTTAAAAGGTAGGATGTTATTGACAGAACATGAAATACAACATTTTCAAATATTTTGTCTGCTCAGATTACAGCAGTGCAATACAGTAAATCTTTTGTGACATACCTTCATATGTAATGTTTCACTATAAATAGAACTTTTAATCTTACTTAAGATCAATACAAAAAATGTTACTTTACTGTACAACAGGTGCCTTGATTCATTCAAAATTCGAGAGGCATCTTAAGTTGTTTAGCGGTAACAATTCGACAGACGCCTTCAGTTGTCTATTGTTTGTAACATTAAAATCTGTGAGAGACAGAGAGCATGGACAACTAAATACAAAGATGCTGTATTAGTAAAGGTCGCAGACATTACCTCAGTGTTTTATAAATTACTGGTATATCATAAGCTAACTGCTTTACTAAATCATGAATTATTTTGAAGAAGAGCAAAATAAGTCATTGTATTTAAGTTCGGATTGTTCCTACATCAATTTGTAAATCTCCTCAATCCTCCGTTTATATATTTCCCATTCTTTCCATATGTATAACTTCATTTCTTTAGATTCCACATGTAAAATTTTCATAGTACTGTTAAAAACTCCCACTGTATGTTGTGTGCTTTGCAAATGATGACCAAAAGCAGTCTTGTAGTTTGGGCTGATATGTGACTTATATCTAATTACAAAATTACGACAAGTTTGGCCTATATAAAAGCGATCACATGTTATACACTGTAATCTATATACACCAGATGCATATGATTTTTTACATTTTTTACAATTTTAAGTCTTAGTTTTCGCCTTAGCTGAGCTGCAGTTAGAAATGCTAATTTGTACTGTTTTTTGGTGATACATCCATGATATTTCAATGTAATAAACTTCTTTCCTTCCTTACCTGGGTTCTTTTTGCTCTTGTATTTTTTGAGAATTTGTCTCCAACTAGTTAACAATAATTTCTCTTTTTTTCTGTACATTAGATGACATTGCATTGGTAACTTATTGTGCTTTTTTCGTTCCATGGTGACATATAAGGAATAATTAAAATAGTAGAAGGTGCTGTGCTAGATATCGGGATGAAATGTACCAAATAAAAATTTAAAAAGTTTTTAGTTTTTTAGCAGTGTATCGTTCAAAGTATTCTATAGCAAGAAAACAATCCTGAAATTAATTTAGTGAAAAGAAACGAAGTATTTTCTTCAACGCAAACTCACAAATTTCGCACTATTCTTCTGCAGACCTACATCGATCACAAGAAGAGCTTATGTGTGCAATAATCAATTACTTTCTATTGGATTCAGAGAGCTAATCAGACAAATAATGGAGGAAGTACACATGAGTATTTTTTTATTTTTTAAATAACTTTAAATGTTTACAAATTAATATCTGCGTGTAAACTGTTTTATAGAAGATTACGGTTCATTCGTGAGATTTTACGTGTTTTACTTTTTTTATTTTTATTATGTCCAATAACAGCATGAACACTGTTAGATTCAAAAAAATTCGACAGTGAATACAGCCAACGACAGCGAGACTCGCTGCCAGCGATAGAACTGGTTTGACGTAAGCCACGGGTAGGTAGAAGGTACTGCGAGAAAGTTATAAAGAGTTGTAGTGTATTGACTGTTAGAGTCATATTGGTAGACAATCGATGTAGTGCATAGTTCTGTTGTTATTTGCACCCCGTTTTGTTAAGCTTAGGAAGGGGGTGACCGATTTGGTTAATGCTACTGTGGAAGATGATTAACTACTGATGCATCTATTATGTTACAACTTCCATTACTCATAAGTAATTACAGCTGAGTTTTGTATTTGCAAGTAATGATAAAAGTATTAGATGCACCATCTGCAGAAATGGAACTGTAGTATATGATTACTGCTTTTTCTTAATCTAAATATATCTGTTTTGGAAGATAGCTAGATTGAGTGCAGTTATGGTTATCTTCATTTGTCAGTTTACAATTCTTTAAAAGAAAACTAGACAAGTACGTTAGCCATATTCTTAATTACAACAGATGCGAAACAAAAGCAAGCTTGTAAACTCCAGCCTTCAGCAGGTTCAGAATCTATTGTACACTCATCTCAGCGGGGCCGCACCATTCCATGGATAGTGCAGTGTCTATACAATCTTTGGAATTAATCTTAATTAATAGGCAGTAAAAGACACCACCACCTCAGAAAACAATTTTAGGCTCTTGATATTAGTTTTGGTGTATGCAAGACTGTGAACGACTTGCTAGGTAGCCTTCCATGCAGGAGTCTCATATGGTTTCGGTATGATAGGGTGCAGGATTTTTCGGTAAACATGTAGTAAACATGTCATTAGTATGTGGATGTAGTGCTACATTTCCTTCAAAAACTGATTTTTTACTATTTTCTAAAATAAGTACCTATACTACAAAGGGACTTTCGTCTTTCAAGTACCCCATGGCGTACAGTGTCATCATCACAATTGTTCGTAACAACATCTTAATATTCATCTTGTAAGTCTTGACTAAATGGCGCTCGGATTGTCCGTTATGCGTAATGATTAATAATTTATACGAGTGAGAATTTAATTAATCAAAGTTCCGCCAGCTTTTTCTTTTTCAGGAGACCTAAAAACCATTGAGGCGGTAAGAAATTTTAAAAAATTCTGTTTTCATTCTTTTTTTAATTGTTGATAATGACTGAATTTTACAGGTAGCCCATAATTTTCGAGAAGGCCACATCAAAAAGACCTTTTTCAATTTTTCAAGTCAGAAAAAGTCTTTATCCATGTCGAGTTGTCCAACCGTTAAATAAGATGTTGAGTTCTTAGAATACTGTTGTAAAATTCCTAACTTTCTTCTCTCAAAAATTCAAGCATAGGACACATGTTTTTATTCTTGTATTTACTCAATGGTACTACAGTAGGAAAGCACGAGAACTGTGCTGATCTTGCTTGATGGGCAATAATTCCTCGTTGTAAAGTAAACTGCTTTCACACTTAAGTAGTTCACTATAGCTTTTCTTGTAATAAAAGAGCCATAGATCTTCTTCTGTGGTCCGTAGATACGAAACTTGACTAGCAAGAAGCCTCGAAATGTCTATGTATGTTACTGAGGCACTGTCAAACTCGTGGAAGCTTTGTCTTAGCATGTATAAAACCTTCTAGGGTCAAACGGACTAGCAGTATTGGCGAAATTCGTGAGTTCTCCTACCTTCTGAGGGTTTGGAGGTTTCTCCTGTTTCTCGATCAGGGCAAGATTCATAATCTGCGATAGAGAAGATCCCAGTTTAATGTTAATTATCATTTCCACTCTACCTATTTTCGACATGTTGTATGGCATAGCCCTGCGTAAAGTAAGATACAAAATTAAGGTTCGTGAAAACCGCAACTGGTTTATTACCCGGTTTGTTCAAGAAGAACTTTTCTCAGTAATGTTTCCGTGCCAGCATTTCCCAAGGTGCAAAAGCTGTCTGGAGGAATGGGGAGAAAACATAACCTACATAACCTAACCTGTATTGTCATGTTTTACTGTATATTATTCCCACAGTGGCTTTGGTATTTCCAATACAATTATTTCATGCGAAAGTATTGTTTAATATCTATAATCGTGAGATATTGGATTAGCCTGATGTTCCCGAAATCAGACGAAAGATAGCTTACTCATCTGACGCAAACAATCCGACAGGTCAATGATCAGAACGTAAAGCTCGTTTTATTACGATTTTTCATACAATTCGATGTGATACGCTGCGAGCAACAAAATTTTCCTGTTAGTGTTGCCGGGGGACCTCGCAGCGGCAGATATACCTACTGCTTCATTGCAATTTTCTCTTTTAATGAATGAACTGAACAGCCAAAGCTCTGGATTTTCCGACACGCGGCAGAGTTTCTGGTGATCTGCGAATATTCTGCTGTATATAGACTTCCGGTTACTGCATGACAAGCAGGAATTAATGTTATTATAAGTGCATTCCGGTTATCCGTCACAATAATAATCAGACGTATACAAGTAAAACTCGTGTCAAGTGTACGTTGTCTTACTCTGTGTAATTGCATCAGTATTTGAGACACCTAGTACACAGATATTACCAAACACATTTTATAAATTTCTACGTCTTCTTGTCTGTCAGTGGGGTCTCCAATTTTCGAGTAGGCAAGGGGGTAATGAACACAGTACTTCATTAGGCTGTAGACTGTTGCTGATTTCATTACAGCCAATTCTCCAAATGTAAACAGCACAAAGGAACAGAGAACACGGCTCTTTTATTCCACTGCAGGAAAATTCACTGTTGGGTAACTTCCAGAGTCTGTCCGCTAGAATCAGCGTCTCAAAATGAACTTGATTTCAAGCTATGACTTCGCCTTCACAGGAGAAGTAGAAACGGAAATTAAAGGACAACGAGTCCCCTCGTCCAACAGGAGTTAAATGAGCAATACGTATTCAGAACCTTACTGTAAAACGTGCCTACCACTGACAACTGTACAATTTTCTCTCGGTAGTTAGTTACGAGATAATCTGCCATCTTAATTCATAAGATGTGATGTCTTCCCAGCTTACTTTTCTGTTACTATTCTTCATAATTTTATTGTTTGCACTTACTTCTCTTACAAAATCCTCGCATCCTCTTGAAGACTTTAAATAATTCCCTTAGTTCAGCATATTCTAACGTGCACCCAGTAGCGTTTACTTCAGAGTTTCGCCCCCTCTGTAACACACGATCCAGTAACATTGCTGTAACCACCGCCTACGTTAGACGACAAAGTGAAATAACCACTTACAAACGGCAGGTGGCAGCAACAGCATTGGAGGGTATATAAAGCGTGTCAGGAAGATGCTGAAAACAGTGCATTCGTTGTCGTAATGCAGAAACGGAGCGGTTTATCTGAAGTCCAAAAGGGGCGTGATCATTGGATTTTGGGCAAAATTTAGAAGCATTTCCGAAGCGGCTAAGTTTGTAAACTGTTACCGTGTCGCCGCCGTTAAAGCGTACCGTCCATGGAAAAATGGCGCTCTCAAAATGCAGCATCAAGGCAACTGAGTTGCACCACGGGCCATAGAACTACGGTTGCGGAGATATGTACGGGCGAACGGACGTGGAACTGTTGAGCAACTGATCGCCCAGTTGAACCGAAGGACTACCAATAACGTATCCACTACGACCGTTCATCGAACATTGCTGTGTATGATCCTCCGCAGCGGGCGCCTCGTCCATGCATCTTTGCTGACTGCCGTTGCCGGCCGCGGTGGTCTCGCGGTTCTAGGCGCGCAGTCCGGAACCGCGAGACTGCTACGGTCGCAGGTTCGAATCCTGCCTAGGGCATGGATGTGTGTGATGTCCTTAGATTAGTTAGGTTTAAGTAGTTATAAGTTCTAGGGGGCTGATGACCTCAGATGTTAAGTCCCATAGTGCTCAGAGCCATTTGAACCATTTGACTGCCGTTCATCTGCGACGAAGGCTGGAGTGGTCACGCCGATACCTGAACTGGACGTCCAATGAGTGGAGACAGGCGTCTTTCTCAGATGACAAGTACGACGTTGAGCCTCTGAAAGGCAAATACCCTCCTGCAACAAGGGTCGGGAGGCTCCAGGCCTGAGGAGGGACGCTGCGATATGCGGTATGTTTTCATGGAATTCACTGCGTGATCTCGTCATTCTGGAAGGCGCAGTGAATCAACACAAGTATACACCTATCGTTGGGGACATGTCCATCCCTACCTGCAGTTTGTTTTTTCTCAGCACGATGACATTTACCAGCAGGACAATGCAACGTGTCACACAGTTCTCTGTGTACGTGCATGGTTGGAAGAGTACCGGGACGAGTTTACCACACTTCCCTGAACACCAGCCATCCCGTATTTAAACCATATCGAGAATCTGTGGGACAACACGATCAGGTTGTTCGCACAATGGATCCTCAACCGAGAAACATAACGCAGCTGACCACGCCCCTGTAATCAGCATGGCTGCACATCCCTGTTGGTACCTTCCAGAACCTCATTGACTCTCATTCTGCATATCTCGCAGCGGTATGCACTGCGAAAGGCAGTTATTCAGGTTCCTGAAAGACGTAGTTGAATCTTCCCATTTCAGATTTTCTTTTCTTAATTTTAATCGTATCTGTGACGTATTTTGCTGTTTGCTAAACAACTATGTGAAATAATCTCCTCTTTCGTATACATCAAAACCCTCTTCGTTTTCTGAAATGTTAAACTTGTAGCATAATTTTAGCTATTCTCATAACTTCCATTTATAATTTTCGGCGCTATGAATTTGTTTGTTTCTGGCTATCAACTAGCTTTTTAATCTCCCAGTTCATATTTTGTGGTAGCTAGAGATCATGAAGTGATTTTAGAACGTCTTATGCTGCACAGTTTCCTTATTGTTTTGTGGAATGCAGTCAGTTTCTTTTGTACTTTCACTATGTCCTTGGCAAGTCCATGAAATCCTACTAAAATACGATCTCTGTCATTTCTGATATCATATTCAAAGTTTTCTTCTGAAGAAACGTTCTTTAGTTTCTCTCCTTCTTCCGCAATAAAATCAAGTAGTTTTATTTTACTGTGGGCTCATTTATCATTCATGACTATAAACTATTCATGAGGACCTTCGATCTCGTATCCTAAATGTCAGCATCTTGATTAATAGACTACCGTAAATTAGTTTTCTTTGAATGCCATTTCTTGCACGTTTAATAAGAAATTCTGGTAGTTGCTTTCAATATCCGTATTTCTGACGAACACAAAAGATGGAAGTAACACATTCCCCTCCTTCACCACTGGTTCCACGTGCACTGCGTTCTCAGTACTCACTCGTATGTGCACCAGCAGCGATGTCACAATAGTTACATTCTTGTGCTGATTGCAATAAATCTAACTTAATTTCCAAGTACATGTTTCTATACGTATTTATAGTGTTACAAGTTTAAATATTTGTAGGTTTCTGCTCTGGGGACCAAAACTGTTGCTGTAGTTGGAGATACAATTAGAAAAGGAAAATTATCCTAAAATATTTGAACTTGCATGGGAGTAGAATTTTTGGTACAACAGTTTCAAAGAGTTAATTCTAGAACTCAAAATTATTTATTATCTTCTTCTCTTTTCAGTTTCGAAAACATCTACTGTTGAGTCTTTAAACAGAAGTCCGAAAGGAAAGATATTCGATAGGTTCGCAACTCAAGGCAGAATCATATCAATCCATATGATACAAGATCGCCTGGGTCACCAAAACACAGTTAACATTTTGAATTGAAGTGAAATTTGCTGATGGAAAAGATGATAACCGTTTATCTTCCGTCTATTGCAGAAAAAAAAGAAAAAAAAGACTGCTTCACATCCATCTAAATTCAGAGCTGGCAATTTTACTAGGGTTCACATACAAAAAACGTACTTCGAAATGGGTAAAACATCTCTGCGGGAGAAACATCAATCCATATAACTCATTAGAAAACTTGTATGACAAAAGCAAACACAGCATTTTAAAATGATTAGGATTCGTCAATAGTCATAACATCAGGATTACTTCGAAACAAATATGTAATTACATAATGAATTCAAGCAACTTTCAGTTGGTACAATTTTCAGGATTTGATGGTGGTGGTGGCGGTGATGATGACAATTATACATGCGTGCGCACCTTTGTCTCTCTCTCTCTCTCTCTCTCTCTCTCTCTCTGTGTGTGTGTGTGTGTGTGTGTGTGTGTGTGTGTGAGGGGAGTGGTGTCTGTGGGTAGTCAGTTTCTCTAATGCACTGCGATCTTATGCTCCTTAATACTGACAACGGGCTTATTACTATAACAGAGGCTGCTCAGTGCCTACTTCCCTATTCCCTTCCATTTCGCCGCCAGTCTGAGGTAGAGAGATATGCCAAAAGCCTCTTAGTCTCCAAATAGTAGAGAACAGAAATAAACAGAAAAAACTGTACTCGTTCCATTCCAATTAAAGAATGCAAAAGGTGCTAAACGTCATAAACGCTACTAACACTTGACATCTACAGCGTGTTTGGAAATTCCCTTTACAAACTGTAAGACGTACAGAGAGGAGTGAGTACATGACATTTTGAATAGGAACACAGACGTTTAAAAACACGTTTTCTAGGTAGGTATTCAACAGTGTAATCATGGTGGGCGATGGTTAATTTGGATCGGCTGATGTTATTTGATGTCTGTCTACCTCTCTGACCTGTTAGAGCCTCATTCACGTGAGTGTTAGAACAACATGGTTGACTATATGTTTGCATAATACACCGACATGACCCTTCTGAATGGCGAATCTCACGGTAATGGATGAGCTTCTCGTCCTCTTTGTCAAGATCGTTCTCCGCACACTCCGACTCCATCGCATACCCTTCTAGCCATGATTACGGAGGAAAGGGTACTTCTTTCGTCAGCAATCGTGACTGTGGTGCTCCGAGGCGACGCCGCACACCCGAATTCGAAGACGCCGTACTTCATCGCGCTGAAGAGAACCCGTCAACGAGTACACGAGTAATTTCCTTGGCTATTAATGAGTAAAACTGTAAAACAAGTGATGTATTGGGTCGTGTCTAATAAATCGCTTGCAACTATCATCGCATTACCGACATGTTTCCGAATGGTTGCAGCACGGAAACGGTACGTTTCCGGGCATCGGTTCCAATTCAGATATTATATCCTCACTTCCGTCTACAAATCCTAGAAGATTGCAACAGGAATTTCCGAGTACCCTGTATGTTGAACTAATTAATTTTAAAAATAAGAAATCGGTTTTTTACAAACCACTTTATGTTGCAGTCTAGTAAGCAGTAACCAATACGTACGGATGGAAGAGCCATTCTTATAGTTGCAGAGAGCGTTTGGCTCTTCCACCTGACGGGACAGCGAGGGATAGTAACTCTTACGAAGGTATACGGTGGCTGCAGTAAGACAGATGCGGTGCATGTAAACACTTTATTATTCCAACAAGCTGCAGTAGCGCCCCGTCGTTGCCTGGCGGAGCCAGGCGTCGGCCCACAGTGTCCGTCTTTCGAAAGCGCGTTCAGGCGTCGATTTCGTGACATTCGACGGTATGAAGTCGCCAATTGCTGCAACGCACAGCGTGGCCTGAGCAGAGGAGGTCCCCCTGTGTTTGAAGCATTCCTCAGCGGCGCCGAGTCAGATGCCGATGTGGCCGACTGTTGTTAACGCTGCTAGCGTGGCGACCGGGTAGAGGGCGTGCCGGCACGCGAGGGCAGGTGCTGGCGGCCCCACAGAGGCTCGGAGGCCGCGCTCGGCCGCAGGCGACGCTTGAAGGCAGTCGGCGCGTTGTGAGGCGACTGAGGCATCCGGATATGAACTCCTGACCTATGGCCCGCAGCTCGTGGTCGTGCGGTAGCGTTCTCGCTTCCCGCGCCCTGGTTCCCGGGTTCGATTCCCGGCGGGGTCAGGGATTTTCTCTGCCTCGTGATGGCTGGGTGTTGTGTGTTGTCCTTAGGTTAGTTAGGTTTAAGTAGTTCTAAGTTCTAGGGGACTGATTACCATAGCTGTTAAGTCCCAGACTGCTCAGAGCCATTTTTCCTGACCTATGTCGAGCTGGCTGCGGCCCGGCGTGAGGCGACAGAGGCGCATCGAGGGGCAAGCTGACACGACGACGGCTAACGACTCAATGCCTTCCCGATCTGGCCGATGAACCAGTGACCTGCCTGGATGGACGATCAGTATCTATACGTGCCAGAGCTGGTATACGGACGTCGCATGGCGAGGTGCCCGTGCCCACGGTAAGCGGCGGGGCACAGACCGGCTGGCAGAGGGTGACGTCCAGTGAACGCAGCGACGCAATACTGATACGGAGGCCTTACGTACTTACTGTTATATCCTAGCCAGTAATGCCAACCGAGCCCGCTGCCAAAAGGTTGGCAGCATCAAAGTCCGGACGCCGTCCGCATAAGCAGCGCCAGCGATACAGGAAATCGCCGCAAGTCCGCGCGCGCCACCGCTGGCTTCTGGCTTCTTAAGCGCTGGAGTCGCGAGCGCTAGGACAGTTCTGTATTCGCCGCTCAGTTGTATACTCGCCACCGATTTGTGTACTTGCTAGTCAGTTGTGTGTTCATCGCAGCAGAGTTGTTGTTTGTCGTCAGCCGACGCTGACCTAGCCGCTCCGACTCGAACTAGACAGATTTCTGTAGACACGGAGTTCACTACTGTGTTTCTGTATCTTCGTTAATAAAGTTAAGTACCGACTTTTATTTAATCAGAGTGTTTGGGTTTTCATCTTTCTGTTCACTGTTCCAGCGGACCGGTCGGCCCGCTATTAAAAGTGTGGCGGTGACTTCGTAAGCCGTTTCTACAGCGAAGTGTTTGTCGCTACGAACGCCGCCACAAAACTTACCCTCCCCGATCCGATTCGTATCGATAAGTTGTGTAGATCATGGCTAGGACTTCAGCAAATGTAAAAAGGAAGGCGCAACTCTCAACCGTTTTCATCAAATTCGAGTTTGATAGTTTTAGGCATGCATATCAGCTTACATGTGTCCGCTAGTAGCCTAGGAGTCTGCAGCCGACAGAGTAAGCGCTTGGTTTCGTAAGATGCAGGACTCGGAAATGAATTTCGATGCCCGCGTAATTCTTGTGAGTGTGCAAATTATCAGTATCTAAGGAATCGTTAATTGTTAACATAATCTTCACCTTGAAATTTCGGATGTTTCTCTAACGTTTTCGCCTCGTGGGATTAGCCGAGAGGTCTGAGGCGCTGCAGTCAAGGACTGTGCGGCTGGTCCCGTCGAAGGTTCGAGTCCTCCCTCGGGCATGGGTGTGTTAGGATAATTTAGGTTAAGTAGTGTGTAAGCTTAGGGACTGATGACCTTAGCAGTTAAGTCCCATAAGATTTCACACACACACACACACACACACACACACACACACAGTGTAACGTTTTCGAAGTTGTTTACGATTATAGCCGTATTCCTGCAGTTACGTTTCAAACCTTCATGACCCCATTTTCCCGGTATAGGTACAGCTTTGGTACGATTCACTGCATGAACCCATTTTCCCGTTAATCCTGCAGTTACTTTTGACGTACAGCTGCGTGTGCACAAACAACTTTCGGTTGATGGAGGGGGAAAGGGAACAGCTTTTACAAACACAAAGAACACTTCATTCGCATGTTAGCCCCAGAGGTAATCACATGTCAACGCTCCAAGATGTCTGATGTTACGAGTTATCGTATTGATGTGCTTGGTACTTCTACAGCAATCGCTTTACCATGAAGTTTCAAAAGTACGATTAAAGACGACTCTTGTGCACATTTAACAGCCCGTTCTCCAAGCAATCTCATCACTTCGAAACCTTCTGCGGTAATATCACAAGAATACGTGAAAATTGGAGAAATAATATATCGCAGAATTTTCGAAATGTTAGCGGAGAAACAAGTCGTCGAACAAGACGAACTAATTGCCCACCAAGACATCGATAAAGAGGGTGTGTTTGAAGAAACTGAAGAAGTCGCTTCATCTTCATCAGATGATTTTCATTCCAAGATAGTTCAGTTGCCTAACTACCTTGAAATGTTAAGAATATTTAGTTTCTCAGGAATATCAGTGAAGTAAGCATTTTTAAGTAAAACGTCTCCGTTGAAACAGTTTGCCAAAGACTGACTTCTCTCCTTTAAAAAAGCAGAATACCTCAATCCTCCGTTCAAACATTCTTTTCAATAGTTTACCCCTTGAAAGCCACCGAGCATTACTAAAAAAGAGCAGACGAGTTGTCGTACCTCCTCGTTTACGCCTTTGGAGTATCTCTCTCCGCTCCACCAGTTGACAAACCACTCCTGCCTAGATGTTTGTCACTAATTAGGGACAGCCCCAAGCTGCAGTCGAGTCTTCCTCGAAAAATATATAATCTTAAGACTATAATTATAGTCGTCACTGTAAGGATGCTTTGAAATACACGAGCCAAACCTTGCACTGCGCGGGATAGTTACGGAAACAGTAAAGGCGCTGGCGACAAAGGGTATTCCGCCGACCATCGCAGGAAGTAACGCCACCTACGAACAAAGCCTACTCAGTTCGCGTGTGTAGGCTTTGTTCTTGGCTGGCTTTAAAGGAAGTCGCGCAGCTCGACCGATCGTTTCAAACAAGGCTGAAAATATGACAGCGGTTTCAGTACGTCGACAACGTCTGGCGTTAACACCGAGGTCGGGCGAAATTCAAACCAGATCAGCGGTATGTCGATTGTTCGACAAAAGATAAACCTAATTGTTTGTAGTTAAGAGTATTTTTTTCCAGAACATAACGCACACCCCTTGCACGCCACTCGCGCTCCCTCTCACGGTCGCGCCATACAGTTTGAGAACCACTGGCTTAAAGCATAACTATTGCGTTGATATCAGAATAACACAGCACTGACTACAATCACAGCAGGCACAGAGGTCGAGAAAAGGTATTTTCATGCTTGTTTCTTATTTTCCTTTGTAGTTCGCCACTTCCAGCAGAAGCGGAAATATTACAAGAGATTTGTTTTTGGTTGTCGAAGGAAGCAGCATCAAACTAGGGCCTTCAGCAACATTTGGGAACATTTTGTATAAACATATAACATTTCTTTCATTTTGTGGGTGAGTCTGTTTACTTATATTTTCCTCGCATTCTGCTGTAGAAAGTAAAGTCAGGTAGAGTCCCTAACGAGAAGCAACCCATGAAATGTTGATGAAAAGCCTTCATAATATGGTTATAATGACTAGTGTCTTCTAGATATTGTTTCGTAAGACAATCATGTCAAAGATGATCTGTGTATCAAGTGTGTTATTCGATGACGAATAAATACTTTATTTCAATTTCGTTAAAATGCCATGGTATCATAATATGGTAAATGGAATCTATATAGTCTTGATCGGCATACACTGTTATATAACTTTTTAACAATACTTCTATTTCAAATATATATTCATTCGCTCGTTATGCAGTTTCTGATAGTGGTATCTACGCATATAGCTTGTCATAGCTTTTATTTTCTGCTAGGCATAATTCATTTAAATTATAGTTGAAAATAAATCCAGTTGCACTGTACCTTCTCTCTTGTGCGGCATACATCCCAATAAATAAAAATCGAATTCACGCTTCTAGACATGAAAAATCTGTAGCATTTTAAATATTATGTTGTAGTACATTGCAGTCTTATTTAGCACGGTAAAGCTTTAAAAACATATTTCTAGCTATAATTGTGACTGCTAATGCAATAAACTTAACAATCCACAATATGCTTTTCTGTACTTTTTTCCTTAATGACAAGTTCAGGGAGCAGATGGGATACAGTCCACTTTACTTGCTCTGTTGATGTTTACTGCTGGATATATAACGAATGAAATTAGAAGAAACGCAACCATGCTGGTTATTATCTCCTTGGTATCTAAACAATATTTGCTTGACTTTTTTTTATTTTGCTTCTGGGGACTACGTTATTTGCCGTACTCAAGGTAAATGGGACACCCTGTGTATACATAGCTGTTTTTCACTATTAAGAGTGCAGGTCATGTACTCACTGTGTATAAATATTATTGCAGGATACAGATATATCTGCATTAAATAATTCTGTTATGTTAATTTAATGACTGTATGTTACTATTACCATGATATAAAAGAAATGTGCACCCCTGCGTAGTAACATTAGTACTTTTTTCTTGAATTATAGTTGCTCGTATGTTGTTCTGATCAGATTCATGCTAGACGTTATGTAAACTATTTGCTTATATCCAACTGCGGGGTATTAATATGATTGATACAAAATTTTTAAGTGTTCGCATATATTTTTTTCTTGTGTAACACAATTCCGTCCATAGCCCTTTTAAGAAACATCAGTAATGTGTAAAATCTTTAGGGATATGTCGTCGCCCATTACTGAAGTACCTAGTATTTACGTTTTAGTTGTACATAGACTCTTACTAGCTTAAGATCAATGCATATATCTGCTACAAAATATTGTCACCTAATATCTAAACTGTACTCATAGTTTCATGTATGTATATGGAATGTTCTTTTTGTTTATTTTTAGCTTTAGGGCAATGAACAGGAAATGAAGACTGTAGTTTTAAGGTTATTGGTCCACTGAAGATTATGTGCTCTTAAAATCCCTGTTGGAGGCGTTTCCTTTAACTACTATCTCACGTAAAATTTACAATTAATTCCTTCTAATGTTTATGTCTACGTCAGCTAGCTTTAGTTTCTTACACAACTAAGAACCTTGTGTATTGGCACTTTACAAGAATGTAGAAAATTTATTTTCACAATCACATCACAGTGTAATTGACAGATGTGAAGCAATATATATGAGACCTTACTTTACCTCAGTCCTTGAGACATTCTTCTTTCATTTCATCAAGTTTCTGTTGTGCAGGGCAGGAATTTTTGTCATTATGCTCTCCATAAATTATTTTTGGCTTACATCACTTTATAGATCACTATGAAAAGCGCATGCTCCCTGTTTTGAGAACTGCCATCCATAAAAAGCAGTGTATTTCTCTTTGGGATTTAATATGTGTCACTAACAAGTAGCCAAAATGTACCTTTTTTTACATAAATTGACTTAAATAATAAATAAAAATTGTTCGTTATTCATTGTACAGAGTATCCTACATCCACTCTCCCATCGAGTAAAATCTACGTCACACGTCATGTACCAAGAGCTGCTGACGAAGTTCTGGTAAGAGATACGGCTGTGGTTTCCAACTTTCTGCGGCGGATAAGGACGCCGTTTGATGTTTGCCCCACCCTAATTAATACATTGTCTTCTCCAGCTGCAAGGTTTCGTGCTGGCTGCCGTAATCTGCTTATCCTTCAACAAAGCGTACCTCTGATTAATAGACCTTATAAAAGCAGACGGGACAAGCATTCTGCAACCACGAACTACAATAGGTTGTAGAACTTCATGACAATCAATAAAACTTCCGAATTCAAGAAAAGCAATAAATTCTATGACTTTACAGTTAGTAAAGGATACCACAAATCATTTAATGATTAATTAACAGCTCAAAAGAACACCTATCGGGCCACATTAATTATTTTAAAAAGAAAACACGGTAAAAACGACACTGACGGAGATAGGGGGTCAGTTGCCAGCGGTTCTCTCTTCCGTTGTTTTGAAATCATATAGGGCTATGTGACTACAATGATCAAGAATAAATATGTTCTTTCTCCATGTCTTGTGCACTTTTCATCATACACCTGCAATCAGGTCTCTTAGGAAAATATGTTTTTCGTTGACAATAATTTCATTTCCTTCTGAGTAAAACGAAAAATATCTGCCGAGCACTATTAACTAGGTTGTGTTTACTGGTATTGGAATTTTGTGAAAAATTCTCTTATTTAAACGACTTCTTCATTTCAAAATCAAATATTTTAACGTAAGCCCACACAATTTTAATTTTACTTAAAGGTTTTGGTTATATACATGGCAAATGAATAAATATCGGTTTTGGTTATATACATGACGAATGAATAAATATCTCTATCTCAATCTCTCTCTCTCTCTCTCTCTCTCTCTCTCTCTCTCTCTCTCTCTGTCGCACACACACACACACACACACACACACACACACACACACACACACACACACACGCTCACGCACGCACACGCACACGCACACGCCGAAAATCTGCCTATCACAAGCCATCTGCACACAAGAACACATTTTGTAATACGTCGTGTAACAAACGGCTTCTAAGTCCTTACATAATTTATGTAGGAGCAAGACTTGTACTTTCGCTTCCACAGACGTAAGCACAGTCGTTATGCAGCGTGTGATACGCAAGACTACGCACGCAAACTGTCGACGAGTGTGTGTGGGAACAAGTATCTGTTCCCACGTAGCAGTAATTAGTGACAAACGCATCACAAATGCAACTCTCAGTAATGTAATGGTAATTATAATACGTAAAGCGTAATAGTATTGAACAAATGGTTTATGTTCTTACTTTGCTGGTATTACATGCATTTGAAAATGGTCACAGGCCGAAACTGGCCAGGATTGTAATGTAATACATGATGAATTACAGATCATTTTGTGTAAAGCATTTGAATAGTTTTATTATTCAGAAATAACGTCGAGGTTGTATCCCTACACATACAGGAACTAATATTTCAGAACGTAAAAGATAGTTTTGTCTGTGTTCTTGGACTTGTAGAGGGAACTGCGCAATATCATTTTGAATTAGAACCATGTCCGGAAACGACCGGCCGGCCGCTGTGGCCGAGCGGTTATAGGCGCTTCAGTCTGGAACCACGTGACCGCTATGATCGCAGGTTCAAATCCTTCCTCGGGCATGGATGTGTGTGATGTCCTTAGGTTAGTAAAGTTTACGTAGTCCTAAGTTCTAGGGGACTGATGACGTCGGATGTTAAGAGCTATTTGAACCATTTTTTATTAGATGTGGCCCAGTACTTCACTTGTTTCGCAGTTCCAATCGTTAACCACAAAAAAACTCATTGACGGGTTATCTTAACGTGATGCAGTACGGCCTTTTTTAAGTTCGGATGTGCTACGCCTCCTTGGAACTCGCACAGTCACACCTGCAAATGTTGAAGGTGAAGACTTTCTGGAAATCATTGCGTAACTGTGGCGAAAAGCGTATGGAATGGCCTCGTATGTTGTGGATAACGATCTTGATAAAGGCACGAGCAGTTTTTCCACAACATTGAGCTTCACCTTATAGAAGGATCTTGTGGTGTATTTGCGCAAACATGTAGTCAACCACGCTACTCTAACTCTCACAGCACCTGAATGAGGCTCGAACGAGGCCAGAGAGATAGGATAGACGTCAAATAACCACAGCCGATCCGACGTTAGAATCCCCACATTGTTGCATATCTCCCTAGCAAACATGTTTTCAAACGGCTGTAACACAGGTGCGGTACTTTCCTGGACAAGGGATCCAGTTCAAAATATTGTCTCTGAGTCCTCTCTAAAAAGGTTCAAACGGCTCTGAGCACTATGGGACTTAACATCTGTGGTCATCAGTCCCCTAGAACTTAGAACTACTTAAACCTAACTAACCTAAGGGCATCACACACATCCATGCCCGAGGCAGGATTCGAACCTGCGACCGTAGCAGTCGCGCGGTTCCGGACTGAGCGCCTAGAACCGCGAGACCACCGCAGCCGGCAGTCCTCTCTACAAGTCGTAGAATTTTATAAGAGGAATTTTAGAGCACTCTGTATGTCTTACAAAGACATTATAGCACATGCTTGGATTTTTATACTTATAATGTAAAACATGGTGATACTTTACAAGTAGTTGTCTATAAATTAAAAATAGCTGTAACATGTAAGATGTTATCACATTTACGCTTCAGATTAAACTTTTTGGATCGATGAAAGGGAAATAGGGACTTGTAAAACCTATGTTTAATATATATGAAGACAGTAACTGTTCTCAAAAGAAGAGAGACTGTTGATGACCGTGCAGCTTTTCCCTGGAATTAATGATGATTAACTGAAACCTTCAGCTGCCGACAGGTGTTGTTGATATACCTCGATGTGGACAGCTGAAAATGTGTGCTCCGACCGGGACTCGAACCCGGGATCTCCTGCTTACATGGCAGACGCTCTATCCATCTGAGACACAGAGGACACAGATGAATAGCGCGACTGCAGGGACTTATCCCTTGCACGCTTCCCCTGAGACTCACATTCTCAACTGTCCGCAATTCTAGACATGTAATGTACCTTATAGACATTTGCCCATCCACTCATTACTCGCGCACACTTTGGCGATTCCCGTAAGAGTTTGGGCAACCTGTACGCATTCGCAAAGACGCAGGTCAATGACTGAGTAGCCTTTAACTATATATATGAAGACAGTAACTGTTCTCGAAAGAAGAGAGACTGTTGATGACCGTGCAGCTTTTCCCTGGAATAAATGATGATTAACTGAAACCTTCGTCTGTGTCCTCGGTGTCTCAGATGGATAGGGCGTCTGCCATGTAAGCAGGAGATCCCGGGTTCGAGTCCCGGTCGGGGCACACATTTTCAGCTGTCCTCATCGAAGTATATCAACAACACCTGTCGGCAGCTGAAGGTTTCAGTTAATCATCATTTACTCTATGTTTAATAGTTATTAAGTACAATTGTGGAAATACTCTGTGAGGTTAAATGATTTTTTACAAAACAGAAAGGATGCTTGTCGGCAAAGTGTATAATTTTCGTTAGGTTATTAGATCCGTAAACAGTCGTTCTGCTTTGGAAAAGGTGCGAAGAGGAGCAGCACGGTGGACATTGGAGGTACTTCAGATGGAAAATAACAGTAGAAAATCAATAATTCCGATGCGGAAAATCCCCTTTGCTTTCACCAAAAAATTGTTTGCTACTTGGTGCAGTTCGAGAAGGGGACAGAAACAGCGACAAGACTGGCAGCGAGAAGTCGGAAGTCGCGCTCTCCGCGGACTCGATTACGGAGCCGGAGTCTTTTTGCGCCGCCGGCTGCAAAGCTGATTACCGGCAAGACGCGACGTTACGGTCTGGCCCTTCCTGCTCCACGGCCGTGCCTCGCGCCGTAATTAGACTCCGGCAGGTGCAAATGAGGCGCCATTGTGCGCCATAACTCGATGCCGCAGGCCGCCTGCCTCCTGGTGGCCGCGGTTCGCAGCAGAGTTACGCCTGTCTCTGCAGCAGCAGCCAGCAGCCAGCAGCCAGCTCCTTAACGCGATACTCCCGGCACCGCACCGGCGTCTTGTCCTCTCTCACTCCGGTGACACCTCATCGGCCACGGCCCCATCATGCACACGGGATTGTTCATCAGTACTTCTCGAGTTTCGGAAGACGCGAAAACTAGAAGCAACACTACTGGTCATTAAAACTGCTACGCTACGAAGATGACGTTCTACAGACGTGAAATTTAACTGTCAGGAAGAAGATGCTGTGATATGCAAATGATTAGCTTTTCAGAACATTCACATGAGGTTGGCACCGGTGGGGACACCTACACCGTGCTGACATGAGGAAAGTTTCCAACGATTTCTCATACACAAACAGCAGTTGGCCGGCGTTGGCTGGTGAAACGTTGTGATGCCTCGTGTAAGGAGGAGAAATGCGTTGCATCACGTTTCCGACTTTGATAAAGGTCGGACTGTAGCCTATCGCGATTGCGGTTTATCGTATCGTGACACTGCTGTTCGCGTTGGTAGAGATCCAATGACTGTTAGCAGAATATGGAATCGTTGGGTTCAGGAAGGTAATACGGAATGCCGTGCTGGATCCCAACGGCCTCGTATCACTAGCAGTCGAGATGACAGGCATCTTATCCGCATGGCTGTAACAGATCGTGCAGCCACGTCTCTATCCCTGAGTCAACAGATGGGGACGTTTGCAAGACAACAACCATCTGCACGAACAGTTCGACGACGTTTACAGCAGCATGGACTATCAGCTCGGAGACCATGGCTGCAGTTACTCTTGACGCTGCATCACAGACAGGAGTGCCTACGATGGTGTACTCAACGAAAAACCTGGGTGAAGGAATGCCAGATCGCCATTTTTTCGGATGAATCCAGGATCTGTTTACAGCATCATGATCGTCGCATCCGTGTTTGGTGACATCACGGTTAACGCACATTGGAAGCGCGTATTCGTCATCGCCATACTGGCGTGTCACCCGGCGTGATGGTATGGGGTGCCATTGGTTACACGTCACGGTCACCTCTTGTTCGCACTGACGGCACTTTGAACAGTGGACGTTACAGTTCAGATGTGTTACGACCCGTAGCTCTACCCTTCATTCGATCCCTGCGAAACCCTACATTTCAGCAGGATAATGCACGACCGCATGTTGCAGGTCCTGTGCGTGCCTTTGTGGATACAGAAAATGTTCGCCTGCTGCCCTGGCGAGCACATTCTCCAGATCTCTCACCAAATGAAAACGTCTGGTCAATGGTGGCTGAGCAACTGGCTCGTCACAATACGCCAGTCACTACTCTTGATGAACTGTGGTATCGTGTTGAAGCTGCATGGGCAGCTGTACCTGTACACGCCATCCAAGCTCTGGTTGACTCAATGCCCAGGCGTATCAAGGTCGTTATTACGGCCAGAGGTGGTTGTTCTGGGTACTGATTTCTCAGGATATATGCACCCAAATTGCGTGAAAATGTAATCACATGTCAGTTCTAGTATAATATATTTGTCCAACGAATACGCGTTTATCATCTGCATTTCTTCTTGGTGTAGCAATTGTAATGGCCAGTAGTGTATATAAAAATACACAGGTAAGTGGATAGAGTACATGTCCAAGATTTTAACTCGTATTACAGATGCTCGACAGTGGTAACATTCGTGAAGCGGCGTGCGTACAGTTTGTCGAAATCACTGGACACGAATTGCACAATATGGCTCGACGGCAGCCCTCTTTGGAAATATGTTAATTGTGTTGCCTACCTGCAGGTACGAGATAATTCGATGTGACACTGTGGACTGGATGAGTTTTTTGGGTTCCGTCCCTCAATCTGTAAAAACGGATCTCATAGAGGATCGCTTTGTTGTCCATCTCTTTGTCTGTCTCTCTGTCCTACGATTTGTCTCTGAAAAAGTTAGCATATGACATTGAAATTGATGTGAAATACTAAGGTCTATGATCCCTTGCTGCTGTACAACATTTAAGCTTATAAGTCATTTCAGTCAAAAGATTAGACTATTTGTGTCACATATTTTTAAACTCGTAAACTTATATGGTACTTTCTGTTGATCTTGAGAAAGGACGAGTCACTCTCTCACTATTTTCCGTATTCAAGGTTACTCTTTAATGTTGGTTTTACAACCAAGACATCATTTTTTTGAGACGACAGGAATCTATCAGCATGAGCAGGTACTGAGGGAACATGTACGTTGTTAATGCGTGTGGGATCTACACTCCTGTAAATGGAAAAAATAACACATTGACACCGGTGTGTCAGACCCACCATACTTGCTCCGGACACTGCGAGAGGGCTGTACAACCAATGATCACACGCACGGCACAGCGGACACACCAGGAACCGCGGTGTTGGCCGTCGAATGGCGCTAGCTGCGCAGCATTTGTGCACCGCCGCCGTCAGTGTCAGCCAGTTTGCCGTGGCATACGTAGCTCCATCGCAGTCTTTAACACTGGTAGCATGCCGCGACAGCGTGGACGTGAACCGTATGTGCAGTTGACGGACTTTGAGCGAGGGCGTATAGTGGGCATGCGGGAGGCCGGGTGGACGTACCGCCGAATTGCTCAACACGTGCGGCGTGAGGTCTCCACAGTACATCGATGTTGTCGCCAGTGGTCGGCGGAAGGTGCACGTGCCCGTCGACCTGGGACCGGACCGCAGCGACGCACGGATGCACGCCAAGACCGTAGGATCCTACGCAGTGCCGTAGGGGACCGCACCGCCACTTCCCAGCAAATTAGGGACACTGTTGCTCCTGGGGTATCGGCAAGGACCATTCGCAACCGTCTCCATGAAGCTGGGCTACGGTCGTGCACACCGTTAGGCCGTCTTCCGCTCACGCCCCAACATCGTGCAGCCCGCCTCCAGTGGTGTCGCGACAGGCGTGAATGGAGGGACGAATGGAGACGTGTCGTCTTCAGCGATGAGAGTCGCTTCTGCCTTGGTGCCAATGATGGTTGTATGCGTGTTTGGCGCCGTGCAAGTGAGCGCCACAATCAGGACTGCATACGACCGAGGCACACAGGGCCAACACCCGGCATCATGGTGTGGGGAGCGATCTCCTACACTGGCCGTACACCACTGGTGATCGTCGAGGGGACACTGAATAGTGCACGGTACATCCAAACCGTCATCGAACCCATCGTTCTACCATTCCTAGACCGGCAAGGGAACTTGCTGTTCCAACAGGACAATGCACGTCCGCATGTATCCCGTGCCACCCAACGTGCTCTAGAAGGTGTAAGTCAACTACCCTGGCCAGCAAGATCTCCGGATCTGTCCCCCATTGAGCATGTTTGGGACTGGATGAAGCGTCGTCTCACGCGGTCTGCACGTCCAGCACGAATGCTGGTCCAACTGAGGCGCCAGGTGGAAATGGCATGGCAAGCCGTTCCACAGGACTGCATCCAGCATCTCTACGATCGTCTCCATGGGAGAATAGCAGCCTGCATTGCTGCGAAAGGTGGATAAGTGCCGACATTGTGCATGCTCTGTTGCCTGTGTCTATGTGCCTGTGGTTCTGTCAGTGTGATCATGTGATGTATCTGACCCCAGGAATGTGTCAATAAAGTTTCCCCTTCCTGGGACAATGAATTCACGGTGTTCTTATTTCAATTTCCAGGAGTGTATATGTTAGCTCGTCTTCGAATAATACGAGGGCTGGAACTGTAATAGTGGCAACTATTTATTTACAGCTCGAACAAAATAGATATATGTTTCAAAGTTTTACTGACCTTCAAAGTAGTCACCAGCATTGCGTATAACCCGTTGCCAGCGATGTGGAAGTCGTAAGATACTCTTAGCAGTGCCAATTGTGTTGGCAGTTCGAGCGGCGCTGTCCATTGCCCGACGAATTTGTAGCAGCTCTGAAGCGAATGCCGTGAAGTGTTTTCTTCGGTTTAGAAATCGATTTGAACTCACGAGGGCTGAAGTCAGGGGAGTGCAGTAGGTGGTATAGCACTTAGCAGCCCCATCAGTCAAACAAATCAGTAACAGCTTGCACTGTAAGTGCTTGAACATTGTCCTGCAAAATGATGGTCAGGTCCTTAGAAAGTGTCATCACTTCTTGTCTCTATGCTGTTCATTTTTGGAACATAACCTACGACCAGCTTAGAGTCATAAGTGATGACACTGTATGCTGAACTTGATCGTCATTTTGCAGGACAGTGCTCAAGCACATACATTGCAAGCTGTTACTGATTTGTTTGACTGATGAGGCTGCTAAGTGCTATACCACCTACGGCACTCCTCTGACTTCAGCCCTCGTGAGTTCAAATCGATTTCTAAACTGAAGAAAACACTTCACGGCATTCGCTTCAGAGCTGCTACAAATTCGTCGGGCAGTAGACAGCACCGCTCGAACTGCCAACACAATTGGCACTGGTAAGAGTATCCTACGACTTCCACATCGCTGGCAACGGGTTATACGCAAGGCTGGTGACTATTTTGAAGGTCAGTAAAACTTTGAAACACGTGTATATTTCTTACGAGCTGTAAATAAATAGTTGCCACTATTAAAGTTCCAACCCTGGTGTATTTCTGCAGTTGGGAACAAGTGGGCAGTTCGGTCATTTAATAGTTAATCTTGGAGTGGATGTTTGGGCCTTTGAAGCCACATGCAGCTGTCAAGGAAAGGAACATCTCAAAGCACTTACCGGGGGCAGAATGCTGGTCCCAAGAATTTCTAGAGCTAGAGTGTTAGATAATTTGTGCTAGCTTTGGACTTGACTGGGGAGGCTGTGGCAAGGACTTAGCTATAGCTACAGTTTAGATCTCAGTCATCTCGGACAACGCGCTGTGAAATCTTATTCGTGACAGGTCTGCCGCCTTGACATGTGATCTCCTATCGCACACTCCTGTATAAGTGAGTCAAATTGGCCCATGATATGATCAGCAAACACGCTGGCATCTGCCGAGATTTCAGGGCTCCATTACAGAGTAATTGCGATGTAACAGATGGCCAGCTGCGACTCTTCATATTTTATTCCCACGATAACGAATTACAGGCGCCGCACATCGGTGCTCTGCAGACGCTTGAACCACAACCGTCACCTGAGACTTCGCTGCACATCGAGTAAGGTCTATAGTATTGCTGTTCTGGCCTGGTGGGGAAAACAGAATCACAATCTTGCAGCTCTTTCTCAGCTGCCCGAACACAGTATAAATTCTGGGTGGAATAAATCCATCAAAATCTATTCTGTGTTAGATAATTTCAGATCGCGGTATCCATGTTTTGAGCCAGAGTAAATAATTCGATCAAACAACCGTAGTCTTTGCCAACCAGTAACCATCTAGTGGGGTGTCTACTGTTTTTTGCGTATATCTGTGTAGCCAAAAGTTCAGGATTTATTTCTCATCACGCTTAACTTCTACTGTTTGTCCTATTTTTCAATCAATAAACTTGAGCCATAACTTTTATAAAAGATAAATCCCATGTTGATATATTTATCACCCATCAACGCCTGACCACAATCCTGACAGAGCCACCATTTCATTAATATAATTTCAGCATTCAAGTTCATTTAGATGCTGATAAACGTGATAACCTCTAATACAGGCTAACAACAACAATCACAGCGACAGGGCAAAATCAGTTTAGCAGATGCTTGGGCCAGTTAGTCAAGTGGAAGGCTTCCTAGTCAAATTGACTATCGTCAGGGCCTAAACTCATAGTCGCCTGTAGCCTTTCAAATCATATGGCAAGCCCAGTATGGTCTTGCAACCTAAATCATGAAATTTGGTAAGAAGCAAGGTTTCGCTGTAAAAGTAAAGTAAAAATATCTGAAAATTATTAGATTGCAATTATATCACATAAAAATATCTTTTTGCCGTTACAACATACATTGCATTCTTCACCCGTCAAAAGCACAACAGGTGAACATTACTGCATACAAACATAAGATGTAAGTTGTTCTCGTGTTTTAGTAATAAAATAAATAATATTCTATCAAATCTTTTATACCTAGATGTATATACCGAGGTCCCATGCTCGCTTCTTCTTGTTGTCTGTAGAGAGTTTGATACAGTCTTGGAATTTCCAGGACTGTAATCTAGCAAGTATCTGTACCGAAAACTGGCAAAATCGTTGAGATTCTCGATTCCCAGGACGGATGAACTACACATGCATACATTATTACGTTTGCACGGGGCCCTGAGAGCTTGAGTCCTACTACTCACACATTGTCAATTTTTCTACATAGTCTGACTTGTTTGCCCCCTAGTGCATCTACACCGTGCCATTTATTTCGAATCGAAACTTGTACCGACGCTCTATCAATTGACGTGCCTCACTTTTCCGTATGACTTGAAGTTTTACGGAGTTGTCTTGTAAAAACCCGGAAGTACATTGCGCAGCGCAAAGCTCCACTCTATAGAAACTCAGGAATTGTGTCCCATTGGAACACAGAAGTTTAAAATTTGGCACAAAGGTGCCTAAAACCTACCTCTGTATTGGTGCAAAATAGCGGCATCGTGTGACGGCGTCTCTGTAGAAAGCAGATAAGAGGTTTCGAAACGTGATCCTTTAATTCTACTGTGCAGTGTACTTATGAATAAAGCTCTACTGGCGTTAAATTCCTTCTTTCAGTGTAGCCGTGTTTTGTTTTCAAGACTGCCCAGGTTATGACTTAAAATTTATCTTAGTGGCAAATAGTCGTTATCATCCGTATTCATAGTTACATACTTTTTGGTGCAGAGTTTGAGGAATATGTTCCACTATGAGGTCGTGATATTAATGTTACTTCACATGAGGCAGTGGTGTATGTAAGGGATGAATGACATGTTTTCTCTTCTTTCTTAGTTTGTACAATTTAATTCGAAGAGACAGTGACATTTTATCGAAGTGGAAATAATGTTATTACGAGCAAAAGACTCGCATGCTATTTGGACTTTAAATGACAATAACGCTGATTTATTATCTCCATGAGTAAGGGGGGAGAAACTCCGTCGTCTTTGTGTCACTTGTTTTTACGTCCCTCTTGTGATCGATTCTTATCTTTACCTATGGCTTGTAAGTGAAGGAACATGTAGTCCATGTAAGTTATGTCAAATAATAAGTTGTGAGGAAGACAATGTACTGTGTTATGTAAATCATTTTAATCCTATTATTACGTTTTTACAGCTCACCAGAAGCAACAGCAAACCAACACCGACAACAATAGTCCAGGTACACATGCCGACGTCGCAAGCCGAAAATGAAAGAGAAAATATATGGAGATATTAAACGGGTAATTCAGTACGTAAAGGGAGATAAAAATCTAATAGTCATGGGGGATTAGAATGTGGCTGCAGGCGAATGAGTTGCGGGAGAATTTGGGCTTGGTAACAGGAACGAGAGAGGAGAAAGACTACTTGAGTTCTGCAATAAATTTCAGCTATTAATAGCGAATACTCTGTTCAAGAAACACAAGAGGAGGAGGAGGTACACCTGGGAAAGGCCGGTTGATACGGGACGATTTCAGTTAAATTACGTCGTGGTCAGGCAGAGATTCCGAAATAACGGATTGTAAGGCGTACCCAGATGCAGATATAGACTTAGATCACAATTTAGTAGTGATGAAGATTAGGCTGAAGTTTAAGAAAATTTATGCATGGCTGTATTCGTCGTGGCATACTATCCACAAGTTTATCAAGGCACTGTTTGTCCAGATTGTCCCACTCCTCAATGGCAATTCGCTGTAGGTCCCTCAGATTGGTTAGTCCATAAACAGCCCTTTTCAATCCATCTCAGGCATGTTCGATAGGGTTCACGTATGGAGAACATGCTGGCCACTCTAGTCGAGCGATGTCGTTATCCTGATGGAAGTCACTCACAAGATGTGCACGATGGGGGCGCGAATTGTCGTCCAAGAAGACGAATACCTCGCCAATATTCTGCCGATATGGTTGCACTATCGGTCGGAGGATGACATTCACGTATCGTACAGCCGTTACGGCACCTTTCATGGCCACGAGCAGCGTACGTAGGCACCACATAATGGCACCCCAAAACAGCAGGGAACCTCCACCTTGCTGCACTCGCTGAACAGTGTGTCTAAGGCATTAGCCTGACCGGGTTGCCTCCAATCACGTCTCTGATGATTTTCTGCTTGAAGGCATATGCGACACCCATCGCTTAAGAGAACATGATGCCTATTCTGAGCGGTCCATTCGGCATGAATTTGGGCCCAACTGTATCGCGCTGCATGGTGTCGTGGTTGCAAAGATGGACCTCGCCATGGACATCGGGATTGAAGTTGCGCATCATGCAGCCTATTGCGCACAGTTTGAGTCGTAACACGACGTCCTGTGGCTACACGAAAAGCTTTGTTCAACATGGTGGCTTTGCTGTCAGGGTTCCTCCGAGCCATAATCCGTAGGTAGCGGTCATCCACTGCATTAGTAACTCTCGGGCGGCCTGAGCGAGGCATGTCATCGACACTTCCTGTCTCCTCCATGATCAAATAACATCGCTTTGGTTCACTCCGAGACGCCTGGACACCTCCCCCTTTGAGAGTCCTCCCTGGCACAAAGTAACAATGCGGATGCGATCAAACCACGGTTTGGGGTTGAACTACAGACAACACAAGCCGTGTACCTCCTTCCTGGTGGAATGGAAATGGAAATGAGCGTTTGGCGTCATTGGCCGGGAGGCCCCTCGCGGGGCAGGTCCGGCCGCCTTGGCGCAGGTCTTATTTCATTCGGCGCCACATTGGGCGACCTGCACGCCGGATGGGGATGAAATGATGATGAACACAACACAACACCCAGTCCCTGAGCGGAGAAAATCTCCGACCCAGCCGGGAATCGAACCCGGGCCCGGAGGACGGCAATCCGTCACGCTGACCACTCAGCTACTGGGGCGGACTCCTGGTGGAATGACTGGAACTGATCTCCTCTCCTCCGTCTAATAGGCGCTGCTTATGCATGGTTGTTTACATCTTTGGGTGTGTTTAGTGACATCTGTGAACAGTCAAAGGGACTGTGTCTGTGATACAATATCAAAAGTCAACGTCTGCCTCTAGGAGTTCTGCGATCTGGGGTGATGCAAAAATTTTTTTTGATGTGTGTTGTTAGGAAAAACAGGCGCGCAAACAGGTGCGATACGGAAGTACTGAGGAATGAAAAGATACGCTTGAAGCTCTCAGAGGCTGTAGATATTGTGATAAGGAATAGCTCAGTGGGCATTTCAGGTGAAGAGGAATGGACAGTTCTAAAAAGGACAATCATAGAAGTTGGAGAGAAAAAAAATAGGTACAAAGGAGGTACCTGCGAAGAAACCGGGCAACACAGAAGAAATACTTCGGTTGATCGCTGAAAGAAGGAAGTACAAAAACGTCAGGGATATTCAGGAATACAAAAATGTAAGTCACTTAGGAATGAAATAAATAGGAACTGCAGGGAAGCTAAGACGAAATGGCTGCGGGAAAAATGTGAAGACATCGAAAAAGAAATTATTGTCAGAAGGACTGACTCAGCATATAGGGAAGTCAAAACAACGTTCGGCGAAATTAAAAGCAAGGGCGGTAACATGAAAGTGGAACGGGAGTTCCACTGTTAAATGCAGAGGGGATAGCGGATAGATGGAAAGAGTACTTTGGAGGCCCATGTGAGGGAGAAGACTTGACTGATGACTTGATGGGAGAAGACGTGATAGAAGAGATAGGGGATCCAGTATTAGAATTAGAATTTGAAAGAGCTTTGAAAGACCTAAAATCGAATAAGGCAGACGGGACAAATAAAATTCTATCAGATTTTCTAACATCACTGGGGAAAGTGGTAACAAACCGACTATTCACGTTGATGTGTAGAATGTATGAGGCTGGCGACAAACCATCTACTTTCGGAGAAACATCATAAACACAACTCCGAATGTAGCAAGAGCCGACAAGTTCGAGAATTACCACACAACCACCTTATACCGCTCATGTATCCAAGTTACTGACATGAATAATATTGTAATAACGGAAAAGAAAATTGAGAATGTGTTACATGAGGGTCAGATTGGCTCTAGAACAGTTGGAGGCACCAGAGTGGCAATTGTGACGTTGCGGTTGGTAATGGAAGCAAGACTGAACAAAAATCAAGACAGATTTATGGGATTTCTGGATCTGGAAAAAGGGTTTGACAATGTAAAATAGTGCAAGATGTTCGAAATTCTGAGAAAATTAGGTGTAAGGTATAGCGAAAGACGGTTATATTCAATACGTAAAAGAACCAAGAGGGAGCCGCCACGACTGGAAGAACAAGAACGAAGTGCTCGGACTATAAATGGTGTAAGACAGGGATTTAATCTTTCGCCCCTACTGTTCCGTCTACACATCGAAGAAGCAATTACGGAAATAAAAGTCCAAGAGTGGAATTAAGATCCATGGTGAAAGGATATCAATGATAAAATTCGTGATGATATTGCTATCTTCAGTGAAAGTGAAGAAGAATTACAGGATCTGCTGAATGGACATGGAATAACTTCCATGGTACTAGAGGTAGCTGTAGAGGGTAAAATCTGCAGAGGGAAACAGGGGTTAGAATACAATCCGCAAATAACTGAGGACGTAGGTTGCAAGCGATATTCTGAGATGATGAGGTTGGCAATGGAGAAAAATTCGTGGCCGCTCGCATCAAACCAGTCTGAAGACGGACGACTTAAATAAATTTCTTTTAATCGCAAGTTTTTGGTGAAAAGAATAGCTGGCTTGGCCTTGATGTGTTTAACCGCCATTGTGGTCATCTTACTGAGATAGTAATTATTTATATTTGTTGCACATAGCACCCGCATATTTATTTTTCGACGAAGTCTGATTTACCAGTAGGAACAGAAATTGGCGGTCTTATAATATGAATTTCACGGTCATAGAATTCTTTTAACCAAGCCAGTCAATTCAAAAGAAAATATTTCATGTTCAGTGTACTAATTAACAGCGTGAGAGAAAGTTCTTTTACTATTAATAATTTCAAGGCAATTGTCTCTCTCGCCGATACGACGCACGACGCCTGTCAATTTCAATCGTGATTCGATGAATCTGCGTGACTGCGGACATTGTTTGATCAGAGAGATTTTTAGCAAATTTTCCTCTGCTCAGGGCGCACATAACGAATGTTACGTGTAGTAGGCTGAAATACGTTTAAAATTAATGTATTTTGTTTCACTGTTTCTTCTGATAAATTATATGAACATTGCACATATGTATGCTTTATAATAACCGCTTTTTAACATTTAGGTACACAACATTTCGCGAAAATTGCAACAGTCAATAAGAATGATCCGAATGTATGCGAGTCATATACAATAATTAAGATTCCAGAGAGATGACGCGCAGCTAGGAGTAGCGCTGCATTTTCATGTGGGACCTGGAACGCAGTGTTTCGTCAAGATGATGCGGTCAAGATCTGTCTGATGCCGAACTTAGATGAGAATGTCACCTCAACAAATATTGCGTGTTCACATTTCTAGACTTCGCGGACACATTTCCCAAGTAACCCCTTCGAACCTGTGTCTCGTCTTGAGCCACGTGACAGATCAGTCTGGCACTGGAATTTAAAATATTACAACAATAACATCTAAAGTATCAAAATAAATAATGTCAGTGTTTTGTTCTAATTATCCGCACACACAGCGTCACTCGCCGTTCACCTGACCCAGAATAAACATGAAATCAAGTGCGAGTATGCCTAATCTACTTAAAAAGGAGATAAAATCGATTTGTCAGGGATTAATAACGAGTTAGCATATCGTCAGTTCCTAGGAGACAAGTTGTTCTACCGCCACGTTTCTACTCAAGAATGCACGTTGTTAAGACAGTGATGGTTAAGTGATAGCAGTAGACACAAGCAGACAGAACCCAGTGGCGAGGAGACATTGGACCATACAACGTGATCTCAGCATGGGATGACCACCATCTTGTGCGAATAGCCGCAACAACCGGTGTATCGTCATCCACAGTGTTGCATCGGCTTCGGGCACTGCAGCAGGTTTGGACACATGGCACTCATACCGATGAGCCGGCCTCCATCACCCAGAAGTTGCATATGTGACAGATTGCAATTAGAAGCCACCGGTGGTGCGTTTCTTAGAAAAATGCGGAGTTTTAGGACGAATTTGGCCTCAACCGCTCTTACAGTCATAGCTGCGTACGTGTGAAACGCTACCGTGGTCATTAGAATTCCGGAATTTTCCTTCCGCATTGCGGATTAACGCCAAGTGTTATGGTTTCAGGCACCGGTGGGAAAAATGCAGTCTGGATTCTTACGTACTGAAGACACTCAGAATAGCAGTCTCTACAAGACGGGACGCCTAGGTAATGTTTATCTTTTTGGTAAAGCAAAAGATGTCAAGTGTCGCGAGTAATGTGCAAGCCCTTACTTGTCCAATGAACGATCTACAGTGCCTGCAGATTCGTAGTGATATCACCGATCCGTAATCTCCAGGATACGCCCTCCAGCAGCCACTGTAGGATTTTTGTGGGTTTGTATACTAATGTGCGGATGGAGATTCGTCAGGAACATTCTTTGATTCCAGCCATCGATGTTAAAAGACTTCCAACGCAGCACCTGGTGGCTTTACAATTAAATGAATTCTCGACGTCATATTATGTGCAGTTTTGAAAACCTAATTATATGTACTATCACGCACCTAATGCGTGGTACGAAGTTCACTTCTGACACAATCGGCTCTACAATCTTCACAAACGTTGTTATTTGAAGAACTTCTGCATACAAAGTTGACAAATTGTTGTTACTGACTCACAGGTGTCTACAAAGTACTTATTCGTTTGCATCCGCCTAGCCAAAAAGACTAATCCGAAGCGAAATTCTAATAACACCTTACACGTACCCGTGAATTAGATTGCCGGAAGGAGGCTTTATGCCCCGCCAGTTGCAAACCTGATTACCGGGAAGGCACGCCGAGAAGCTGTAATTAACACAGAAACTGCAATTTTATTTTTTGTATATAATTTACGACACAGTCATAGAAGCATTTCACAATACCAGAACAGGTTTCGACTAGCCGGCGATCGTCTTCAGTTTATAGGCATATGTATGTGGTGCCGCAATGTCCAGCTTACGTTCTGAAGGAAGGAAGATTGGGTTTAACGTCTTATCGACACCGAGGTCGTTAGAGACGGAGCACAAGATATGATTATGTCATGGATGGGGAAGGAAATCGACCGTGCCCTTTCAAAGGAACCATCCAGGCATTTCCCTGGAGCTTATTAGGAAAATCACGGAGAACCTAATTCTTGAAGGCCGGACGCGGGTTTGAACCACTATCTTCGCGAATGCTAACCACTACGCCACCTCGCTCGGTGCCTTTCGTTCTGAATGCACGTGTCTTTGACAACGCTCGGAAAATATTACATATCCATTACAGCATGTGCCTTTTGTCTGGAGATGGTCAGTAGGCGAAACGGGTTACAGTATTGAGAAATGTTCATTTGATTGTATTGTACAAAAAAAAGAAGAAGAACATAATCACTTAATCTTTTGGCCAGAACGTTATTTTTTTTCCTCACAATCAGCTGTAACTGTAGACATCTCATCAAACAGTAGTCCTCACAAAACTGTTTACCACTGTTTATTACAGGGGGTGGACTAAAATGTGGAAACACCGCGGGAACGCATGCTTGAACATAAATGCAGACGCTAGGCAAGCCTGCAGGTTGTGCTGTTGTATTTGACCACGAACTGCACCTGTGCAATGTCCTACATACGTTGCAAGTGTTATTCATGGTAGAAAAGTGTTCTGCGTACATGACAGCGCTTTATGTCGGAGCTCAGTGCATTCGAACTCGGGAAAATGGTTGGTGCTCGTATGGTGGAGTGTTTCTGTTACTAGGGTAACCGAAGTGCTCCGTGTTTCAATAGGCACCATAACGAAGATTTATACTGCGTACAGGGAAAGCGAAGAAACATCGTCCACTAAGTCACAACGCGGAGAAAAGTGTGTGCTGAGTGATTGTGACGGATGGTCACTGAAGGGAATTGTGACGAAAAATAAAAGTATGACAGCTGCAAAAGTCACTGCGGTACAGAATGTCTCACTTGCGAACCCTGACAGCAACAAAACGACACGAAGGTAGCGCCACAAGCAGGAAATTACAGGACGAGCTGGAATGCGAAAACCACTCAGCAGTGATGCAAAAGCCCGTAACAGGAGAACGTGTTACCAAAACCATAAAACCTGGACTAAGGAGCAATGAAAGAATGTCATTTGATCGGATAAGTCTTGTTATGTACTGTTTCCAACTTCTGGACGAGTTTACGTCGCATGAGTGAAACATGACTGGAGTTCGGTGATAATTTGGGAAGCCATATCGTGGTGTTCCATGAGCTCTATGTTCACTCTTTACGGCTGTATTACTGCCATGGGTTACGTGACTATTTTGACTGTTCAGGTCCATTTCGTAGTATGATGTTTATTCCCCAGTGATACCGCTGTGTTCCAATACAACAGCACCCCTGTTCACACAGCTCGCATCATCCAGCACTGGTTCTGTGAGCACGAGGATCAAGCGTCGCATCTCCTCTGAACCTCTGTGATCTACTTAGGGGACACGGTTGCTTGATCGCTATCCACCTCCTTCATCGTTACCTGATCTTGCCACTATTTTGCAGGAAGAATGGTAGAATATTGCCTTGAAGAGCATACGGACCTGTAGTTATCCCTATTCGAGACAACTGGAAGTTGTGTGAAAGCCAACGGTGTTTCCTACACCATATTAGACTCGGAATTTGTTGGGTTTTCAGTGTTTCCATATTTTTGTCCACACGCTGTACTTTCTTAATGATGCTACATGTCTTCTTACAATTTTTCCTTGGGACAACTTCCTCCCATCTCTCAGTTCTACATCGGGCAAAAAAACTGATCATCACGCTAATAGCGTGTAACACCACCTCTAGCCTCGATAAAGGCCTCAATCCGTTGAGGAAGTATGATACATCGAGCTGCAGCCAGTCACTGTAGAGCTGCCATATTGCTAAGATGCTTGCTGCTGCGTTTGGCCCAGTATTACAAACAGCTCCTGACATTTTCTATGGAGTTATAATTGGGTGATTTATGTGGCCAGATGAGGTGCGGTAGGGTGTTAGGAATGTGGACGTGCAGCCCTGGAGTACGGGGCGACCACAACATACACATCATGAAGATGTAGATAAACGCTGAAAGATTGGTCATCGATAATGTTGAAGTAAATATCCTACTTTATCTTCACGATAAATGTTTGAGTCGCCCCAAGTCATGGCACGAAAAAACCCCCGAAGTTTTACATAACCACCTCCGATCCGAACTACAACCTCAACACATTATGGTTAAACGTCTCAATATGTTAGAAGAAGACTCGGTGATTTGTTTAATTTCAAACGGAGCAATTCGCAGATGCAACTTTATTGGAGCTGAAGCCTACGGCCTTTTGCGACTCCAGCTGTCCATTCTATGCAGTTCCCTGATCGATAGAAAACTAGTTAAGATGGGCCTACGTAAATCATCATCATCAGTTATCTGTTATATTAGCAGGTCCTTTGCCTCTCCATTTTCTGCGATCCATTGCTTCCTTCTTAAGGCTGCTGTATGTTGTACTGTCCATCATGTCATCCAGTATCTGGAATCTCTTCCTTCCTCGCTTCCTTTTCCTTTCTACATAACCTTCTAAAACTGTTTTTATCAGTCCGTCATTCTTTCTTAATATATACCCAATCCAATTTCTTTTTCTTTTCTTTATTACATCTACTAATTGTCTTTTCTCTCCCACTCTTCTCAGTACCTCTTCATTTTTTACTCTGTCCATCCAACTTATTCTTTCCATCTTCCACCATGTCCAGATCTCAAAAGCCTCCAGCCTTTCTCTGTCTTTTTTCCTCATAGTCCATGTTTCAGCGCCATATAGAAGAACACTCCATACAAGACATTTTATGAGTCTCTTTCTGAGTTCTCTGTCCAGACCGCTGCAGAAGATTCTCCTTTTCTTATTAAACACCTCTTTTGCCATTGCTATCCTTGTTTTAATTTCTGTGGTGCACTTCCAGTCGGTGTCTATCCTGCTTCCAAGATACTTAAAATTTTGCACCTCTTCTAGTGTTTCTCCAGTCAGCATAATTTTTATTTCCTTATTTCCTCCTAGTGCCAATACTTTTGTTTGATTTGTGTTAATTTTAATTCCATATTTTCTTTCCGTTAGTTGCAATGGTGTCCACCAAACCCTGAAATTCTTTTTCCCCTGTGGCTAGAAGGACCATGTCATCAGCAAATCTCAAACACCCTACTCTTCTTCCTCCAATTTCTACTCCTTTGTCATCTAATGAGCATTGGTTAATCATATTTTCCAAGTAGAGGTTGAAAAGAGTAGGTGATAAACAGCATCTTTGTCTTACTCCTTTTCCTAGACAGCAGCAATTCTATCTGGTTTGAAGCCGATAGGCCTTGGCAAGACGTGACATTCGTCTCCGGTCCCCGTTAATTTCGATCTTTTTAAGCCCAATGTTCTTATGCTGCGGTTGCGAGTAATACACCATTCCTTGTCCCTGTTGATACAACAACAAATTGGACAATTTTATTTCTCTGTCTGGTCATGGGCATCGTCCAAACACACAGTTCCTTTGCCCTTGTGTCACAGTTGGCTTCGATGCTTCTTACTGTGCCGATTCCACCCAGCCGACTGGTAGATGCACACCACCTCACTTCCCTGACATACACTTGTGGTGGAGAATCATAAGACCGTCTGGGACAACTTCTACACCATTCACTGCCTTCAGCTGGTGACGGAAGATTAGGTTTTAACGTGCCGTTGACAACTAGGTCATTAGAGAAGGAGTAGGGAAGGATGGGAAAGCAAATTGTTTGTATTCTTTCAAAGGAATTCTTCTGGAATTTGCCTTAGGTGACTTAGGGAAATAACTAAAAACCTATATCTGGATGGCCAGACGTGGACCTGAATTATTGTCCTCCTGAATGTAAGTCCAGAATACTAATCACTTCTCCGACTCATTCGATACTCAAAACGCTCCGAAGAGAATTGTGTGGTGTCTAAAGTGACCAACACTTCGTTTGGTGAGATTTTGTGCTTACCTTAGACGTACTACACAGTACACTATACCGAGGTGACAAAAGTGATGGGGTAGCTCCTAATATCGTGTCGGACCTCCTCTTGCCCCTTGCGCTGCAGGCGATATCGTGCAAAGGCAGTCGTTCGTATGATGCCATAGCCCAGTAACGCCCAGTTTCGCCGCACTGCCCTAACAGATACGTGAATCGTACATCACATACTGATTTCTGGGGTTATTTCATGCAATGTTGCTTGTCTGTTAGCACTGACAACTCTATGCAAACGGCATTGCTCTAGGTCGTTAAGTGAAGGCTGTCGGCCTTTGCGTGATAGCTCCACGAATGCACTGCTTTTTTATACCTTGTGTAGGCGATACTATCGCCATCTTTATATTTGCATATCGCTGTCCCGTAACTTTTTACCTCAGTGTACTGTATGATACGTCGCATTTCACAATTCCGACATACAGTCGTTGTTATTCTCAGCTCTTGGAAAATGTCAACAAAAAACGATCTATCCGTGAAACAGTTTAGTGCAGAACTTTACTACATCAGAAAATCGACCTCAGAATAGCTGCCGAGGGCATCATTAAGTAGAGGGTATTACGCGGGTGGTAATCAATGGTTCCTCTACGGGTAGCGCTGCAGTTAAGGGCGACTAAGCCTGATCTAGCCGAGGAGGATACATTATGCGTAGCCGGACGGTCGGACGGTGGATAGCACCACGCGACATTACGACGCTGCTGAGAGCGGAGCATCTCGACGTCCGAGGCAGATCTGTTTTCCACGCGCCGAATATCTCACTCACAATATGACTTTTATTCCCTTACATTGAGAAATCATGTCTTTTCTTTTTCTACTAAAATTACTTTACTCTCACACTTCATGGTAAATAGTTTGAAGAAGTCTAAAGAACTCTCGGATAAAGGTTTTGCCTATTATACTACAATACTAATTTTTCTAGTTATCCAAACGCGTTTCGCTACCTCTATGTCATCATCAGTGCGTTTTGTTTATTGAAAATGTGCTTTTACATTGTATAGTTTTACAGGAACATCTGTATGGTGTCCTGGCTGAAAGCTTCTCGTCTTTTGTTGTGACTGCTGCCGTATTTGTGACCGATCCTTCTACTTTTGTATTCTCAGGGTACTGTACACACATATTAATGTGCTTCGTGTAATTTCGTATTTACAAACTACAAGGACTACGTTGTCTAAAGAAATACGCTTCAGTCTTTTCGTTTTATACTTAATAACGACATTCGCATTGGGACAGAAATCCCGCAACTTTGGCCGTCCTAATTTCACTAAATATTAAATCATTACCCATGATACAGATTAATATCGCTTGATTTTTATATCAAAGGTTCCTGGTAACAAAACTCTGACCTCGAAACGTGTCATTTATTACAAAAACAGAAGGAAATTTATGAATTTAGTACAATTTGTTGAATTTTTGTACACTTCTGTTTGTTATAGGAATTTTACATACTGATTTTCATTTACCTAACTGTTATATCCATAACACTCAATATCGATGAAGATGGAAATTTACTTTCGTGGCGACACCATGAAGCAAGTATGCGCTATCATCCTAGCACTGATATCAAATGAAAAAATCAGAGCAATTACGAGAGACAGAGAGAGAGAAAGAGAGAGGGAGCGAGAGAGATAGAGAGAGAGAGAGAGAATAAAAGAGGGAGTGGAGCGAGGTGGCAGTCGAAGGACGAGAGAGAGAGAGAGAGGAAGAGCACCAAGAAATAGGCTCAAGAGTTCAGTGAGTGCTAGCTTCGAAGATTATTGTAGAAACCCACATATTGACTTCTATCTTTCACTTTGTTAGTGGCGTCACGTGATCTACACACAGTTTGTTCGCAAGCACCCATAGTAGCATAACAGCATGTATGCCCCCCCCCCCCCCCGTATGCTTCTTCTTTTGGGAGGGAGGGGTAATTAGTGATTAAGCTGCTGCTGTGTTTTATAATGTGCAACTTAAACAAGATTCAAATTTTTCTTATATTCGACAGAATTATTCATATAAAATTCAATTAAGAACAAAAAGCTCTTACTCCAGTAATAACTACCATTAAAATTTAGCATTAATTGTTAGATGCCGGCCGGTGTGGCCGAGCGGTTCTAGGAGCTTCAGTCTGGAACCGCGCGACCGCTACGGTCGCAGGTTCGAATGCTACCTCGGGCATGGAGGTGCCTGATGTCCTTAGGTCAGTTAGGTTTAAGTAGTTCTAAGTTCTAGGGGACTGATGACCTCAGAGGTTAAGTCCTATAGTGCTCAGAGCCATTTTTGTTAGATGGGACATAACAACCACATTAGGAATGCTTTTCTTTGGTGATTCAGAAGCTACAACTAAACTATAAAATTATGGATGTAATCGAGTTCAGTAATCATTTCAAGCACTTTTCACAAAAACTAAATTCAATATCTCACTCACTTTTAGAAAACTTATGTATCTACATCTACATCTACAAGACTACTCTGCAATTCACATTTAAGTGCTTGGCAGAGGGTTCATCGAACCACAATCATACTATCTCTCTACCATTCCACTCCCGAACAGCGCGCGGGAAAAACGAACACCTAAACCTTTCTGTTCGAGCTCTGATTTCTCTTATTTTATTTTGATGATCATTCCTACCTATGTAGGTTGGGCTCAACAAAATATTTTCGCATTCGGAAGAGAAAGTTGGTGACTGAAATTTCGTAAATAGATCTCGCCGCGACGAAAAACGTCTTTGCTTTAATGACTTCCATCCCAACTCGCGTAACATATCTGCCACACTCTCTCCCCTATTACGTGATAATACAAAACGAGCTGCCCTTTTTTGCACCCTTTCGATGCCCTCCGTCAATCCCACCTGGTAAGGATCCCACACCGCGCAGCAATATTGTAACAGAGGACGAACGAGTGTAGTGTAAGCTGTCTCTTTAGTGGACTTGCATCTTCTAAGTGTCCTGCCAATGAAACGCAACCTTTGGCTCGCCTTCCCCACAATATTATCTAAGTATTCCAAATTTAACTCTATTATTCAGGATGTGTGACAACTTAATAAACACGATTTCAAATTTGCGTGCCATCAGTACAAGTTGTTCATGGAACTGCATAATTCAACACATTCTTCTTAACCAAAAAATGAAAAATATAGACTGCCTGACATAAACCGTGAAGCATCCAGAAGGCGTGATCGGATGTCAGTGTAATTTCCTTTACGTACACACCATCGGCGGGTATGTAATCGGCGACAGAGCAATTCCCCGTGACAGGTGGAACGGCCATCAGAGTGCGTTAGTCTTATTTAGAGTCGTTACGAGGACTCTGGGGCGTGAACAGCATCATATGTTCGTGTTGTATGATAACTGTAAAAAGGAGGGGTGAAACCTGGCGTCACTGCATTGTCTACTCCTGTCGAATAGCAGCAATGAGACCAATTATGTATGTATAAACGTCCTCATCCGACAGACGCATCACGGGCGCGCTTACTCCGTGAGTGCGGAGAGGTTAGGAGTTTAACGCAGGGCACAAACGCAGCGCATCAAGAACTTTACGCTATCACCTCATCTACATCCACATCTACGAGATTACTCTGCTATTCACAATAAAGTGCCTGGCAGAGGGTTCAATGAACCACCTTCAGGCTGTCTCTCCACCGGTCCACTATCGAACGGCGCGCGGGAAGACGTGCACCTAAATTTTTCTATGCGAGCCCTGATGTCTCTTATTTTATCGTGATGATCATTTCTCCCTATGAATGTGGGTGCCAACAAAATTTTTTCTTAATCGGAGGAGAAAACTGGTGATTGAAATTTCATGAGAAAATCCCGCCGCAACGAAAAACGCTTTTGTATTAATAATAGCCACTCCAGTTTACGTATTATGTCTGTGGCACTATCTCCCCTATTTCGTGATAATACAAAACAAGCTGCACTCCTTCGAACTTTTTCGATGTCATCCGTCAGTCCCATCTGATGCGGATCCCACACCGCACAGCAATACTCCAGAATAGGACGGACATGCGTGGTGTAAGCAGTCTCTTTAGTAGACCAGTTGCACCATCTAAGTGTTCTGCCAATGAATCGCAGTCTTTGGTTTGCTCTACCCACATCATTATCTATGTGACCATTCCAGTTAAGATTATTTGTAATTCTAATCCCTAAGTACTTAGTTGAAATTACAGCCTTGAGATTTGTGTGACTTACTATGTAATCGAAATTTAGTGAATTTCTTTTAGTAGTCATGTGAATAACTTCACACTTTTCTTCGTTCAGGGTCAATTGCCACTTTTCACACCACATAGATATCTTATCTAAATCATTTTGCAATTCGTTTTGTTCATCTGTGGACTTTACAAGACGGTAAGTGACAGCATCATCTGCAAACAATCTAAGACGTCTACTCAGATTGTCTCCTATGTCGTTTGTATAGATCAGGAAAAATAGAGGGCCTATAACACTTCCTTGGGGAACGCCGGATATTACTTCTGTTTTACTCAATGAGTTTCCGTCTTACGAACTGTGACCTTTCTGAGAGGAAATAACGAATCCAGTCGCACAACTGAGGCGATACTCCGTAGGCACGCAGTTTGGTTAGAAGACGCTTGTGAGGAACGGTGTCGAAAGCCTTCTGGAAATTTAAAAATATGGAACCAATTTGACATCCCCTGTCGATAGCACTCATTACTTCACGAGTATAAAGAGCTACTTGTGTTTAACATGAACGATATTTTCTGAATCCGTGTTGACTATGTGTCAATAAATCGTTTTCTTCGAGGTACTTCATAATGTTCGAAGACATTATATGTCCCAAAACTCTACTGCAAACCGACGTTAGTGATACATGCCTGTAATTCAGCGGATCACTCCTACTTCCCTTTTTGGGTATTGGTGTGACTTGACCAATTTTCCAGTCTGTAGGTACGGATCTTTCTGTGAGCGAGTGGTTGTATATAATTGCTAAATATGGAGCTATTGTATCAGCATACTCTGAAAGGAACGTGACTGGTTTAAAATCTGAACCGGAGGCCTTGCCTTTTTTAAGTGATTTAAGCTGCTTTGCTACACCGAGGATAGCGATTTTTATGTTTCTCATCTTACCAGTCGTTCTTGATTGGAATCCAGGAATATTTACTTCGTCTTCTTTGGCGAAGGAGCTTCGGAAGACCGTGTTTAATAACTCTGCTTTAGTGGCACTGTCATCAGTAACTGACGTTGTTATCGCGCAGTAAAGGTATTGATTGCGTCTTACCACTTGTGGGCCTTATGTAAGACCAGAATACCTTTGGGTTTTCTGCCAGATTCCGAGACAGAGTTTCGTTGCGGAAATTATTAAAAGCATCTCCTATTGAAGTACACCCTATATTTCGAACTTCTGCAAAAACTTTGCCAAATATGGGGATGTTATATTCTTTTAAATTTGACATCTCCTTGCTGGACAAACAGTGCTGGTGAAGGTATCTTCCGACGCCAGCATTCTGATAGAAACGGCTTCCTCCAACGCGAGCGCCTGGAGACAGGTATGCGTTTACCGCTTCAGCTATGGAGGGGGGCAGGGTTTACAGAAAACAATGATATGCATTTCAAAGTGGTACTCGTTCATCGTGAAAAACATAAAATAAAGCTATTTTCGTCAAAGCTATGAATGAAGTGTGTGCGTTTTATGGCACTTCTAGTCTTGAAGCGGAAAGAAAGGTTGCTACACTTAAAAAGAGAACAATGACTGTTCCATATCATATTCTACACTGCCTAACAAAAGAAGTTAAACTCCCAGAAGACGAGGAAAAACGAAATTAAACCTCACGGGTTAAGGAAAAGTATGTAATGTTATTTCAAACGGTTCAACTGGCTCTGAGCACTATGGGACTTAACATCTGAGGTCATCAGTCCCCTAGAACTTAGAACTACTTAAACCTAACCAACCTAAGGACATCACACACATCCATGCCCGAGGCAGGATTCGAACCTGGAACCGTAGCAGTCGCGCGGTTCCGGACTGAAGCGCCTAGAACCGCTCGGCCACTAAGGGCGGCCATGTTATTTCAGTGATTATAATTAATATCGAGTCAAGACAAAAAAAAAAGACCTTAGCAGTATGCGGCCACTTGCCAGTATGGCGTTGTACCCCCTCTTGTGTGAATGCATGCACTGATTCGATAGGGAATTGTGCATCCTCTCCTGAGGCAAGTTAACCCACAACTGTTGTAACTAGTCCTTCATTTCTGGGTATTGGCATAGGGTTGGATTCGCCGCCGAACAGCTCTGTTCATTCATCGGCAGATGTAGTGACACTTACGGCCACGCGAGTACCTCGACATGCATCAGTAGTTCATAAAGGTACGTAACATGTGTGGACAAGCTTTTCCCTGTGTCTCCACGATACTGTCGCATGAGAGATGAGCGGTAATATATGACGATGCAAGTTGTCTGAGACGTACCGTTGTGCCGTCAGAGCGCCCTCAACCAGTCGTGACCTGAAGCAATACCCGTTGGCATAAACACGATTACGTCAGGAGTAACACCGCTGTGCCTCACAGAACATTAGGAGAATGGGACCTCTTCCGGTCAGTGCCCTATACGCCGATGGTGGCATTCGTGGTGAGGACTGCAACGATTGAGGGTGGTTAGCTGGTCGATTGGTTGGTTTGCTTAGGGGAGGGACCAAGCCGCTCAGGGGTGGCCGAGCGGTTCCAGGCGCTTCAGTCTGGAACCGCGTGACCGCTACGGTCGCAGGTTCGAATCCTGCCTCGGGCATGGATGTGTGTGATGTCCTTAGGTTAGTTAGGTTTAAGTAGTCCTAAGTTCTAGGGGACAGATGACCTCAGATGGGACCAAACAGCGAGGTCATCGGTCCCATCGGATTACGGAAACATAGGGAAAGAAGTCGGCAGTGCCCTTTCAAAGGTACCATCTCGGCATTTGCCTGAAAATATTAAGGGAAATCATCGAAAATCTAAATCACGATGGCTGGACGAGGGTTTGAATCGTCGTCCTACCGAATGCTAGCTTACTGTGCTAATCACTGCGCCACCTCGCTCGGTCCTCGATTTAGAGCTGAACATAATACAACGCGATTCATCGACGGTCCAAGCTTCCAGATCACGGCATCACTGAAATGCAGCCGTTTGTGTTACAGTGTTAACTGCGGCCCACGGGCGGAACGGTAATTTCCCGGTGCGGTAGCTGGCAGTTTCCGACCAGCGGTGTGTGAAGACACAGAATGCCGCAGGGATTCCCTCGCTTGTCTTATGGTGTGCTCTGTGCACAGTACATCGAAAATCCCTTGTGGTGGTCGACTGGAACCTTAACGAGTCTGCCTGCCCTCATCTTCCCAAGCATTCCAGCATCGGGCTCTGTCACATCCGATAACCTGATAATTCCACGATTCGTCCAGGCGGCCAAATGGAGACGAACAATGATGCCCCTTTCAATCTCTGTTAGGTGCTGAGAAATAACTAAAGAAAATTAGTACTTGACAAGAGTACTAAAGAATAATTTGAAGTGGCATCACATATGAAAAGTGATAGAGAAACAGAGTAAAAGATATAACTGACTCTTCTCAAGTATTAATTTTATTTTATTGGGAGTGTTAATTTACTTTTGATTATTATATAGTCGCTGTTCTATTCGAATTAAGCGTTAACGTGTTTCCTGCTTTGCTGCCTTTATATTAATTTACCGTTCGGTCTTTTAGCTTTCCCATCGCATACCACTGCACCGTGCAATGTTACCGCTGGAGAGCACTTAACCAGGGTACCAGTTCTGTGATGAGATCTGTCAATCGTATGTTCATAACAACCTTTACTTTTAAATGTTCTCTTTCCGTAGTCGTATCGCATCTTCAAGCTCTGGTCCTGCTGGTCAGTACCACTCTAACTTCTTCACCGTCTGCAGGAAAGCGCTGTGATAACGGAAGACTAGCTGTGAAATTACGTAACCACTTCTTTTGAAATCCTTATCTAGTTAACAGTCTCCATAACATTTCAACACATAAATTAAACATTCTGATAACAAAACTCGTCGAAAGACAGATCGTTAGTGTCCCAAAGTCATTAATTAAGAAATTCCATACAGTCTTCTTTCGTTTTTCTTTTCGGAACAACAGCCATCGTCGTCTCGACCTCTTCTTCTTTGGCGTCCGAGGCACCCCCAAGTCGCGACGTCACACTGTGAACGGTTCCTTCCCATCAATAAAACACTTGACCTTAATCGCGTCTTGTGGGTTTATAGTGCTTACATTTACATTTCATATCTGCACATGAGATACAAAAATGTGCACAGTATTCGGTCTTTCCTCTACCACTACCATAAATTAAGATTTCTACACGACCATTTTTCATCCGCCCAGTAGAAAGGAAATGGGTCATGTTGCTACCTTGAATAGCAACGTCTACCGCCACAACTGCCAGAGATGACATTTACTGTGTGTTCGTGCCTGAGTCTGGATGAGTAACATCTTTCCTAATGTCGTTCACAAATATTCTAACTTCTTTGACGGCGAGAGTCAGTTAAAGTCTGATGATCAACTTGTAAGTAGAAAACCATTTAACTAAATAAATTAGAGTTGTATAGTAGACACAATATTGTACTTTTCATTGTTGTTCTATCAAGAATCCTCGGAATAATCCGTCAACTTTACGTCTGTCTACTCTTAATCGAAGTAATTCTTAGAATTGGTCGCGCATTGGGATATTTCTTGTCTTCTATTCAGAATTTCTCAGTGTGCTTCAACACTTCGCAAGGCTCTCGTTACAGGCCTTAATCAGAATGTGCATAGATATTTAGTTGCGTCACATTTCACATTTTCTCCAGTTTTCTTTCTTTCAGTGAATACTTGTAGAATTAAGGAGTGTTTAAAGTGTGCGGTCATTTATTTATTCTGCTCGTAGTAAGCTATAACATTCAACAAAAACGCTACAATACTCAGCTAACTTTTGGAGTTGCGAGCGTCCATGATGTTTACCGTCTGTCGAGGGGAGGTATCAAAACGCTGTCTTGAATTCTCTGAAAACAAAAAACAAAGAAAGAGAGAAGTCTTGAGAAATAAAGCACTGCGAGTCCTGAATGCGGTGAAACATCAACTTTCTTAGCGCTGGAGTTGTTAAAAGTCTCGAGATTTCCATAACGGAGGAGTCTCTTTTAAACTTAATTGAAATGCTGATTCTTCGCGGTCTGGAAGCTGGCGGGGTGTGAGGGCCGCCCGTCCCGGGTAGGCGACCACTGGTAGCAGCGCGGTCGTTAGGCGTCGGAGGTGCGCCCCTATTGGCCAAATATCGCGACGGCAGGTCGCCGCCCCGAGCGCGCCAATAAGGCACGGATGAAGAAATCCCTGCTCCGGCTGGCTGCTCCGGTCGGTCGCTGACGGCGCGCTCCGGCGGCGCGACCACTAACTAGAGGAAGAGTAACGCGTCGTCCAACCTGGCAGAGGCCAATAGATCAGCGGCGTGATCGTTTGGGGAAATCTGCAGTCACCTGTTTGGATGCCATCTGAGGAGAAGTTGCGATTTTATGCTGAATCCTGGAGATCGAATAACTTACCGTCAGTTTCTTTGTGTCAGTTACCAAGCTTTACATGTGCTTCACGCAGCAATTACACAAACATGTCGTTCTGGATTGACGGCCATCATGGGGGCACAGAATGAATGGGTGATATGCTTCAGAAGTTGCGAATATTCAGCTATGAGTTTACCTACTTTTAGTTTTTGGCGTACACACTAGTGATCGAATGTATCTGGACACTGCTATGTAATGCAAGACTGACAAGCGTATGTCTTGAGAGGAAGTAGGGAAGCAGTAACAGCAGAATGGCTCGGTCAGGCGAACTCAGTGACTTCGGATGTGGATTAGTCTTTGGATGTCATATGAGTAAGAATTCCATCAGATAGATTTCAACACTTCTAAAACTGATCAAGTCTGTTGGTGATACAACTGAGGAGTGGTAACACGGAGGAACAACTACAGCTAATCTGGGAGAAGCCAGATCTAATGTACTGACGACCGAAGACTGTCGAGCATTGGAAGTGTAGTTGTGAAATTTCGCACGAAATCGGCCGAAGGAATCGCTCGTGAGCTGCAACATGCTTCCAGCAGTCCAGCTAGCACAAGGAATGTGTATAGGAAGCTAAAATTATTGAGTTACAATGCTCGAGCAGCTTCTCATAAGCGACATTTTTCCGTAGTCAGTGCTAGGTAGCGTAAAGAGCGATGCCACTGGAGAGTGGACGGCTGCAACCAACTGACTTGCAGTGATGAATCACTCCGTGCCCCGTGGTAACCCAGTGGAAGCATTTGGGTTTTGGCGGATGTCTGGAAAACGTTACTGACATCATGTGTAATGGTAACATTGAAGTACGGAGGAGGTTATGTTACAGCACAGAGGTGATTTTCGTGGTTACGGTGCGGTCCCGTCATAGTACTTAAGAAAATACTAATTGTGTTGCTGCACTGCTTACTGCATACAGTAGAGTGACTATTCTGAGACTATGGTTATATCAGCATGACAATGCATCCCGTCATAAAGCAGCAACCGTGAGTTAATGGTTTGTGGACATAAGATTCCTGAAATGAAACTGAGTACCGTGAGCCCAGACCTGAACACGATCGAACACCTTTGGGATGAGTTAGAGCGTCGACTTCGCTCCAGGAGGCCAGCGTTCAACATTACGACCTAATATGGTTCAAATGGCTCTGAGCACTATGGGACTTAACATCTGAGGTCATCAGTACCCTAGAACTTAGAACTACTTAAACCTAACTAACCTAAGGACACCACACACATCCATGCCCGAGGCAGGATTCGAACCTGCGACCCTAGTGGTTGCGCGGTTCCAGACAAGCGCCTAGAACCGCACGGCCACATCGGCCGGCGACCTAATATGGTTTCGGAATTTGAGCAAGAATGGACTGCCATTTCTCTACAATCATTGAGACACCTCATTGGAAGTGTCTCCAGTAGAATTCAAGCTTCATATTAGTGTCCACTAACTGGTGTCCAGGTAATTTTGATGGCAAAGTGTATAAATCCAGATCCTCTTCAGTAGATTTTAAAATCCACTTCTCCTGTGGATGTATTTATCTTTCTGAGCCGTTTTGTCCGGAGTTTTACGTCCTCTACTTCATATGATATCTGGGGGTCACTTGAATGGTGTCAATAACACACAAAACGTCTGCGTACAGTTTCTTAATATTATCCTTCAGCATAAAAATAAAAACATCTCTGGTCTACTTCAATATGGCCGTCATTAGTGACCATTAGGAACAAATCTACACGGTGTGTCACCTGAAAATTAAAAAACAAATCAGCAACTGCTGCTCCCGTCACTCTGCTAGTAACTGTCGTCACTCAGTGACAACCTGTCCCCGTCCAGCTGAGGCAGTTTCTTTATTACGGTGAACTGTGACGTCATTATTACGGCGGCAACCAAGCCCTTTGTCAGCAGTGCAAAGTGTCTCTTGAGTCACAAAATTATTTGCAGAATTTCAAATGACTGAGTGGAAGGTTAGTCTAAATGATATTAAGTGAAATGTTATTTATCTTCACCTATATGCTGACAATTTACAGATTCTTTTATATCTCTCGCTCTTTCCAAGCATTTATCAAATAGTTCAAATGGCTCTGAGCACTATGCGACTTAACTTCTGAGGTCATCAGTCGCCTAGAACTTAGAACTAATTAAACCTAACTAATCTAAGGACATTACACACATCCATGCCCGAGGCAGGATTCGAACCTGCGACCGTAGCGGTCACGCGGTTCCAGACTGAAGCGCCTATAACCGCACTGCCACACCGGCCGGCCAAGCATTTATCCCGACTTGCGGGGTTTGCTGGTTAATCGGATGTGGCATGTTGATTTTAAGAGGTGGCCGGATGCCCTTCCTGTCACCATACAGATTACTTCATATGTTATAGAAAAATATTTACTTTAATAACTGAAATAGAGCAACGCAGTCTTCGCCGCAGAGTTCCAGTTTGACGACCCTCGGACTTCTCAACTGGAGAGAGATGAGTATTGTAAGGTCTCTATCACCATAAGCATGGCTTAAACGACCACGTTGTGACCATGTGGTGGGGCGTTGTACGTCACAGTGAACGGAAAACTCGGGTTAACTGCCCGTATCGCGATGATGGTAAAAACATTTTTCAAAAGATGTGTGCAGTATGCTAATGGGTCTGTTGGTTGAGGCGAAAAAATCGTTAGTGGGAACTTAAGGAATCTTGCACAGCTCAGTCACGTAAGTCTTGATCAGAAAAGCGGCGCTCGATCTAGGTCGTGGTATTTCCATGGAACACAACGGTCAACATTTACAATGCCCAGCGGTTTGGGTGGGCCACTAGGGAAAATTAACACGCAGTCAGTTAACAGAGTTCAAGAGTTAACGATTACTCCATAAACAAAATAAAAGCAAGAAATAGCAATGGGCTATCTCTTGTCACGGTTTATTGCTGTTAAGGGAGAAGAAGAAAGCTTTGAGAATACCTCCGTGCTATATACTCGAAATACAAAGCCGTGATATGGCTGCATCATTACACCGTTCTGAAAGAGACTTCCCCTGCACAACAAACAGAAACTCACAGTCCTTTTGTTGTGACATACTGGGAGCTCACGGGCATCGACAAGAAAGAATTGCAGCAAGGGTGGTCACAAATAAAAGTAACTGAAGTGAAAATATAATGAAGTAAGTAAACGGTATGCTGGATAAAACGACAGCGTTCATTTTAATTTTCAGTACACCTGCAGTAGCAGAGTACACGAAGGCTGGGTATATACACCTAAACATATGACCATTCGTAGCAAATTCAGTGAGATACTTCATATGTCAAACGTTTGGGAACACCATATCTAAATGTAGTTGATATCCTACCAGTTGTCCAAAAGAAACATTGTACCTTACGTTCAACTTGAGCTTGGCTGTTGGTCGAGGATTTTGAACCCTGTGTATGATAACAAATCTTTGTAACAGATTAATCTTGTTTTGAACTACAGTTAATTTTAGTGAAGTTGAATGCAGGTAAGATTTATTTTTATCTTGTAACTATGAATATAATTATTCCAACATAAATGTAATATCGTAATTTATTTACAACGATTTTAATGACAGAATGTATGAACTGTGAAAATGTAGTTGAAATATTTAACTCCTTAAACAGTTGCCTACAAGTTGATCATGATGGAGTTTCAGAAGCCATTCTTATCATCATTTACATGACAGGAATATTTTTGTTCATATAGAGCAGAATTCCATTGTACGTTTGTGAATGTAAACAATCACAATAATGTTACTCACGGCTTTGGTTCTGTCCAACACCTGAAGTAATTCGAAGTGGAAAGGAGACTGGACTGAGCTTAAAAAGTTCATAAACGAGTATTCGTATTTTTTAAATTTAAATTAGCCAATTGCCAAAGCATTAAATTTGTCATTTGTGTGGTATCCTTATGGGTACAGAATTTAATATGCTGCCTTTTTAATTAAGAAAGATCTTTTTATTGAAAAAATCAATAATTCTTTTAGACACATTAATCCCAGTTTCTTTTGATACTCTGTGGAATTCTTAATAATATTCCTGTCATCTAAGATCACAATAAACTATACTTGAAGACTACTAAACAGTCATTTCTACATATAAGAAACAACAGTTAATATTAACTGAGGAACACCATTAGTGATTTTTCTATAGTCATAAAAATGTCACCTATCTGTAGTTGAATTACGTAGCACCACGTTTACACTCTAAATATGATCTTACAAATACAGTTTTGATTTGAGCAAACACAATTTTCCTTTTCGAACTTGCAGCATGCCGCAGGTGAAAAATAGGTCTGCAACTTTATTTATAATTGAAGTAAATGATAGTAGTTCCGTCATAAGATGCATTAAGAACCATCTTTTTTATTTCTTGATGGTGACTAGTTTCGGACACCTGTGTCCATTCCCAGGCCATCCGTATCGTGTGACAATACGGGCGAAAGCCTGTGTACAAAACTTGCCCCTGCAGTGACTATCGAAGCGGCACAATGGCAGACTCAGCAACATTAAATAGACCACATAGCAAAGACATTGGAGAGTTCTCCAGTGTCTGTCCCATGTGGCCTATTTACTGTTGCTGAGTCGGCCATTGTGTCCCTTTGATAGTCACTACAGGAGCAACTTTTATACACAGATTTCGCCTGCTTTGTCAGACTTACGATACGGATGGTTTGAAAATGGACATAGGTGTCCGAAACCAATCACCATCAAGAAATAAAAAAGATACTTCGTAACGCAACTTGTGATGGATCTAAAACCATTTATTACTTTTACTCTTGTTTAGCGCCCAAATATGTATAGCTGTAGTTTCGCCATCGTCGGTGATTTTATTTATTTTCTGTCAAACAACACAATAAGGACTCTTTTTCCATAATAACATAAACACGTTTGAGATTTGGTATTTACGTTTGCAACGTTAATAACAGAAATATACATACCTTAATATCACATATTGATGTTTATATGGCTGTCTGACATCTGCAATACAGCTTATATTCTGCACCATTTTTTTTTCATTTACAATGAATCAGGATTTTCCATTGTTATGTTACGTATATTTACCAAAATGATACGCCTAAAATGAAACTACTATGTTTTTTTCACTTTGCTAATTGTAGACTGCAGTACTGTCATTATCTTATATTCTAGTGTCACACTAATTTGTTATTTTATGCTTTAACTGTCATTTAATATTTTAAAATAATAATTTTCGAAAATGTTGCGCGGATATGTTGATTGCTTATTATGAACAGGTCTCCTAAATTGGTGAGTGGGGGAAGGGGTCAGGGGGGACCTATATATGTAAATTGCATTTAGTTGATTCCGATAATTCATGCCGCTACAGGGTATATAAACCGTGCCTTCTAACACGCATTGTGTCACTGTCTTATCAGATATTAATCTGTTCGGCCATCTTGTTTAATGTTTTCTGTGTGGAAATTTCGTATTTCATATTTGACCAGTTTGCTTTGGAAACTAGGCAGTTTCGGAACTTCTGTGATGTTACAGGGCAATTTATTTCCTAGTGTATTGCCACAAACGCTACACTTGTCGGTAATCCTCTGTAGGATGGGCTAGTGTGGTCAACGGTGCTGTTTATCCCAGAAAAGTATTTTGGCTGGTTGGTTTTGGGGGAGGAAACCAAACATTGAGGTAATCGGTCCCATCGAATTAGGGATGGATGGGAAGAAATCGGCCGCCGTGCCCTTTCAAAGGAACCATCCCGGCATTTTCCTGAAGCGATTATGGGAAATCACGGAAAACCTAAATCGGGAAGGCCGGACGCGAGTTTGAACCGTCGTCCTCCCGAATGCGCCACCTCGCTCGGTAAAGGTACTGTACACAATCTCGAGGTTCCATTGTTATCGCCATTTAGACCCCGATGCAAGACGTCAAAGTAACCAAGATGCCCAAATCAGGTCCCTGGACCCTTTGATGTCGCTGGGAAAGAGGCTGTAAACTTGAAGTTGTGAAACAAAGATACGCTATCTTCAGTCCAGTTCAACAGTTCGTTGACTATATTTCCAAGACCTCTATCTACAGTATTGAAAGGTATTTCTCTTTATTAAGAACGAAGGCTGGAAGACATTCACATAGAATTAAACTGATAGATCGTTTATGCGCTATGAAGATACCTTTTGGTATAGTATGCAGGGTGTACGAGGAGAAATGACCAGTATTATAGGATATAACTGAAACGATCATTCGAAGCAAAGATTCTAGTAAACGTGGTCCCTAAAATCCATACCTTGAAGGCATTGAAAACTCCGTCGTCGATACTCTGAAACAAATCTCTTCTACAGCAAGCTTTTCGTTATACATATTTCGAGAGGAGGTAGTATGGACCAAACCAAGAAAGAATTGTTTAGTACACATGCACTCTACATTCAGAGCTATGAATACTTATTCAGTAGAAAAGAATATGTGTTACGCAGTAGCGAAGGTAAAGTTGTGCTCATACTTCTTAAGTTACCCTTTTTAGAATCCATATTTAATAGATCATTCTGCTCCGAATGATAGTTTACGTCACATCGCTGAATATTGGCCATTACTCCTGGGACATCCTGCAGTTAGGCTTGAGTCCCGTTTTGTCGGATCAGTCATAACAGTTTGGAGTCGCTAATAGAGTTTATAACTTGTGTAAAATTCAGTGGTGTGTAGCTTACATAGAATTGAAGGGCGGTGGTGAAGATATGATATTCATCTATGAGGACGGTAACAATGATACTAACGCCGATCACCGAGTGACTGATCGCCCAATGTTTATTTGGCAACTCTGAAAAAAAGATTAATGTTAATAATTAGAACGGAAATTTGTGGTACTTTTCAATGGAATTAGGGTAAGCTTAAATTTACATATGAAAGCACACAATGTAAGGTAAAAATTGAAATTATCGGTCGTGATGGGCACTAATTCGTCGATTGGTGCAAGATATTTAATCAAAATCAGTGATCTTTTGACTAGATGAGGAATGGTTCGTCCAAGAAGGAATTTTTCACTTGTAGTGATAATATATATCTTATCGTTCTGCACGTCTTATGATGTGCATGAATAGTGATTCAGTTTACTTGTTTTCTCTAGAAAAAAACAGGTCTATGGACGCTACAAGGAACGTGCACGAGTTTCGCATTTCGCGCTGCCTGACTAAAGCGATTGCATAAACTTCAGTACGACCTGGCAGTTGTATGTGCAGCGCCCCTTTTATTAAACAGGAAGTATATATTGCCAAGCTGACATAGGGCAGAATTAATTTAGACTCCACGCTGTGCAGCTTTCCCGTGAAGTAGAAACGTATCTGCTTTAGATTAAATAATTTACTGCATATTTTAATGTTTCCACATTACTGAGGATTCGTCAAATAATGGAGAACATTCTGTAGAACTTAAGAGCAGATATTAAGAGAACAAAAGATGAGGGGTTTTACTAATTTCATGATACATTTACTTCTGAAACTTCCTAAACCTCATACGTTTTAATACATAATTCATAGAGTAATATTACGGCGTCATGGTAGTTCTGCTCATTGGAAAAGGTATATTTGTAAATTGTGTAAACCACAAGTTTAATGGCCTCCTGAGAAAGCTACAAAAGGTGAAGCTCGGTAGAAAGAGTAAGAAACGAGCCATTTATTATAATTTTCTTATGGACTGAGGTTATGTTAAAAAGGATGAAAGAGAAAATGCAAATACTGGAAATAATTAAGAGGTGGATAATAAATTGACTATGACACTGCATGAGAAGAGACTTCATAATTAAACATGCACTAAAAGGAATGGTGGGCGAAAAGAGTTAGAAGAAAATGGAACTTCCTGGCAGATTAAAACTGTGTGCCGGACCGAGACTCGAACTCGGGAACTCCCGAGTTCGAGTCTCGGTCCGGCACACAGTTTTAATCTGCCAGGAAGTTTCATATCACCGCACACTCCGCTGCAGAGTGAAAATTTCATTCGAGAAGAAGATATTAGCTAATTCATAACATCAATACAAATATAGCATACGCAGCGACGAAAAGGATGTTGGAAATTAGGAAAAAATAGAGAATGCTGAATATCACTAAGGGGAAGAACACATCATCACCACCATCATTATCTATGGGTTTTCAAAAGTTCTCGCCACGTACGATGAATGCAACAGTGACGACTGTTTCGTAGTAATCCGCCAAGGAATACCTCCGCCTGGTAACGGTTCCCACACGGTCTGCACGAACACCCACGAGGGGTCAAAACAACGCTCCAAAGGAATATGCATTGTCGCAACGAAGGCTTCTGTTACAGTGGCACCACGATGACTTTAAGGTCGTGAAGAGCTGCACGTGAGATGGAGAACCTGTCGGCCACATGTCCATCAACGCTGCAAATTTGTACGTTGTGCTATTCTAAATCTAGAAATGTACTTTACATATTCAGTAATAAGTTCCATTTTTTGCAATCACCCCAGTTTTACTCTTCGTCTCATTTGAGTTCATCAAAGAGATAATCTTATTTTCGGAACAGAATTCCATGACCGACTTATTCGAACTACTTTAACTTATCTAGAGATCGTTCTTGAGGAAACGGAACTATAAACACACTCCTCCGCCCTCCCCTATTCCCTGCCACTCCTTTGACAGACGGACGATATAACTGAAGAGGGAACGACAGTAAGAATTCTACTTCCTGAAATGAATATATACTTATTAAATTTTTACGGGCTGTTTTGCTGTGCTCAGTTGAATTTCTTGTTGAAGGCTTACGTTATGTCCGTTACTGCGGAGGTATTTGTCAAGGGGTGTGGTAGCTCGTTTAAAGGTCCTATGCACATACTGGATCGCTGCAGACTACGCTGAACCATCGGAAAATCTATAACTACCTCTGAAGATGTCCTCTGCAGAGCGGGACTTAACGTTGGCTTTTAACAAGGAAGTCATCTACCACGGCATAAGAGTCAGGAATATTTTAATAACCTTGATATTTCCGGCCTTGGAAGTTTACTTTTCATGAAATAAACACAACCTGGTCAAATTCAGGGGACGATTTTAAATATTCTATTTTTAAAAAGTCGTTTTAATCGCAATATACGAGTACACAAAGTAAAATCATCGTTGTTTCTCGTTTTCTAATTTGTCTACTAGGTTACACAATTCTTCCTTTTGGACATTGATGATATTTCTTAAGTAATTTTGTCTTTCTTCAGCGCATGTTATTTGTAATTCTTCTTCAAATCACCAGGCCATATGTTATACCGTAAATATTTTAAGGCTTGCATCACTGGCCTTTAACGGATTAGCTCCTGTGCTATATACACTATGTGATCAGAAGTGTCCGGACACCCCCCAAAACATACGTTTTTCATATTAGGCGCACTGTGCTGCCACCCACCGGCAGGTTCTCCACGTCAGTAACCTCAACAGTCATTAGACTTCGTCAGAGAGCAGAATGGGGCGCTCTGCGGAACTCACAGTCTTTGAACGTGGTCAGGTGATTGGGTGTCATTTGCGTCATACATCTGCACGCGAGATTTCCACACTCCTAAACATCCCTAGGTCCACTGTTTCCGATGTGATAGTGAAGCGGAAACGTGAAGGGAGAGAAAAGCATATGGCCCAACCTCGTCTGTTGACGGACAGAAACCGCCGACAGTTGAATTGGGCCGTAATGTGTAATAGGTACACATCTATCCAGATCATCACACAGGAATTCCAGACTGCATCAGGATCCACTGCGAGTACTAAGACAGTTAGGCGGAAGGTGAGGTAACTTGGATTTCATGGTCTAGCGGCTGCGCATAAGCCACACGTCACGCTGGTAAATGCCAAACAACTCCTCAAAAAAATGGTTGAAATGGCTCTGAGCACTATGGGACTTAACATCTGAGGTCATCAGTCCCCTAGAACTTAGAACTACTTAAACCTAACTAACCTAAGGACATCACACACATCCATGCCCGAGGCAGGATTCGAACCAGCGACCGTACCAGTAGCGCGGCTCCGGACTGAAGCGCCTAGGACCACTCCTCGCTCGGTGTAAGGAGAGTAAACATTGGACGACTGGACAATGGGAAAATGTTGTGTGGAGTGAAGAATCACGGTAAATACTATGGCGATCGGATAGCAGGGTGTGCGTATGGCGAATTCCTGGTAAACGTCATCTGCCAGCGTGTGTAGTGCCAACAGTAAAATTCGGAGGCAGTAGTGTTATAGTTTGATCGTGTTTTTCATGGAGAGGCTTGCACCCCATGATGTTTTGCGTGGCCCTATCACAGCACAGGCCTACAATGATGTTTTGAGCACCTTCCTGCTTCCCACTGTTGAATAGCAATTCGGGGATGGCGACTGAATCTTTCAACATGATCGAGCACCTGTTCGTAATGCATGGCCTGTGGCGGAGTGGTTAAACGAGAATAATATCCATGTAATGGACTGGCCTGCACAGAGTCCTGACCTGAATCCTATTGAATACCTTTGGGATGTTTTGGAACACCGATTTCGTGCCAGGCCTCACCGACATCGATACCTCTCCTCAGTGCAGCTCTCCGTGAAAAATGGGCTGCGATTCCCCAAGAAACCTTCCAGCATCTGACTGAACGTATGCCTGCGAGAGTGGAAGCTGTCATCAAGGACAACACCATATTGAATTCCAGTATTACCGATGCAGGGCGCCACGAACTTGTCAGTCATTTTCTGCCAAGGTTCCAGATACTTTTGAACACATAGTGTAGAATACAGACATTCTACTTTTCCTTTTAGTTCTTATGATTCACTTAGCAATTTTCTTTCCTTCTTTTGTACATCGAGGGCCATTTTCATACAAATATGTATGATGTGCCATGGTATAATTGTTGTAGCATCCTACTGTAGAGGGTTAAATTGGTTTTGTGTCAGCGATTTCCACCTGGAAATCTGTTCGTATTGTCTGAATACTGTCCGCATCTCTTCTTGATTGGTTGATGTGTTATTGATTCTTTCAGCCATTATTTGATCTACACGTTTGAAACATATGGATTTTTAGCTAAATGTATATCTCGTTTTCATTGTGCATACATTTTCTTTGACCTTAACTGCAGAACGCCAAAGGAGAGAAAATGTTACATTGTTACTAAAACATTGTAAATTTCTCTATTCCATATTTTATTGTAAGGAAATCACAATATATAGTTTATGAATTAGTGAATTACAGTTGTAAGCTTTCCAGTGGTATGTCACGTAAAAATTAGTTCAAAGTGTCCTGTTTTACACCCTATACTGGCAGTACCAGACTGGTGGCGTTTAATAACCTTCAACATCTAGCACATGTAGCACATCATGTTAGTCTTGTTTGGATCTCCGTAACGCGTATGGCACGTTAATGGTCTCAGAACATTTAGAATTGTTCATTATAACGGCATAAAAGCCGAAATATAGATAGTACAGGAAGATAAACACAGTAGCACAGAGTCAAATGGGGGTTTATTCTTTCAAAAAGTTTTGCATCACTGTGGCTCAACACCATCGAAAACTTTTTAATAATCTAAAAGTTACCCAAAAAACTTTGTCAGCTATCTCTTCTCGACGGCCTATCCCAGCATCACTGTCTGATTGTAGTTCTTCGATTCTCTGTGAAGGAATGTGAAGGAATGAAGATTTATCTCCATTGGAAGCGAAATTTCACGTCTCTCTTCCAAGTTTTTCTTTCTGACCAAAGCCGATTTCAGACGTTTCTCATTTATATTCGCTCCTAGAGGAGAAGAAATGGACTATGATAATTGAAATAGTCACCTTTTAATGCTAAATGATCGACCCAGAATTTTTATTTTCTTGTTTACTGTTCGCTACTATTATTTTCCTTCTGAGTCTTTGCTTAGTTCGATTTCACCGTTATAACATTGAATCTAGAATGATCCGTTGGATTTTTCGGATCATGTAGTGACAGTGTAAGACTTTGATGTTTTTTTGGCTTAAAATCAGCTTCTGTGGGAGAAACGACCGGCGTGATAACCTCATCGTGGGACATAACGCGGTGAGCTCCATTGGCGCCGCAAGCCGGGACTGGGCGATCAGCTAAGCCTCGAGCAATGCGCCGCTCGCGGTGCCGTTAGAGGCGGGGCGCGTCCACGGGGCGGCATTATTTGCGGCGGAAACGGCGTGTGGATTCGTCGAGTTAATTAAGCCGCTGTTTCACTGCCGAGAGCCGCGTCATTATCTACGGGGGCGCACGGGCGATAGCGGCGCTGCCAACGGTGCCACGCGAAATGGTCGCGGGTGGCGGTCAGAGTTTCACCGCTGCAGAAAACAAAAAAACAGCTGACCATTCCGGCTGCTGCGTGCTTAGCACTACATATACAGCTTTGGGACGACAGCCAAGGGAAGAAAGTACTACTTGGTATAATCAGCTAGGGGCTCCATCCTTTTCAGGCATCCCTAACGACACTGTTAGTATGAGGACGATATGCTGGTTGAAAGTAATACATTTTTACTTCTATATCTACATCTAATGGACTACAACGCAATTCACAATTAAGTACATGGCAGGGGGTTCATCGACCCACTCTTGACCAGCGCGCGTGAAAAGCGAACACTTAAATCTTCTCGTGTGAGCTCTGATTTCTCTTATTTTATTGGGACGATAATTTCTCCCTGTAAAAGAGAGAGCTAACAAAATATTTTCGCATTCGAAGGAGAAAGTTCTACATCTACATCCATTTACATCTACATCCATACTCCGCAAGCCACCTGACGGTGTGTGATGGAGGGTACTTTGAGTACCTCTATCGGTTCTCCCTTCTATTCCAGTCTCGTATTGTTCGTGGAAAGAAAGATTTTTGGTATGCCTCTGTGTGGGCTCTAATCTCTGATTTTATCCTCATGGTCTCTTCGCGAGATATACGTAGGAGGGAGCAATATACTGCTTGACTCCTCGGTGAAGGTATGTTCTCGAAACTTCAACAAAAGCCCGTACCGACCTACTGGGCGTCTCTCGTGCAGAGTCTTCCACTGGAGTTTATCTGTTATCTCCGTAACGCTTTCGCGGTTACTAAATGATCCTGTAACGAAGCGCGCTGCTCTCGGTTGGATCTTCTCTGTCTATTCTATCAACCCTATCTGGTACGTATCCCACACTGGTGAGCAATATTCAAGCAGTGGGCGCACAAGTGTACTGTAACCTACTTCCTTTGTTTTCGGATTTCATTTCATTAGGATTCTTCCAATGAATCTCAGACTGGCATCTGATTTACCGGCGATCAATTTTATATGATCATTCCATTTTAAATTACTCCTAATGCCTACACCCAGCTAATTTATGATTTATGGAATTAACTGCTTCCAGTTGCTGACCTGCTATATTGTAGCTAAATGATAAAGGATCTTTCTTTCTATGTATTCGCAGCACATTACACTTGTCTACATTGAGATTCAATTGCCATTCCCTGCACCATGCGACAACTCGTTGCAGATCCTCCTGAATTTCAGTACAATTTTCCAGTGTTACAACCTCTCGATATACTACAGCATCATCCGCAATAAGCCTCAGTGAACTTCCGATGTTATCAAGTAGGTCGTTTATATAATGCGAATAGCAACGGTCCTACGACACTCCCCTGCGGCACACCTGAAATCACTCTTACTTCGGAAGACTTCTCTCCATTGAGAATGGCATGCGGCGTTCTGTTATCTAGGAACTCTTCAATCCAATCCCACAACTGGTGGGATAGTCCATATCCTCTTACTTTGTTCATTAAACGACTGTGGGGAACTGTGTCGAACGCCTTGCGGAAGTCAAGAAACACGGCATCTACTTGCGAACCTGTGTCTATGGCTCTCTGAGTCTCGTGGACGAATAGCACGAGCTCGGTTTCACACGATCGTCTTTTTCGAAACCCATGCTGATTCCTACAGAGTAGATTTCTAGTCTCCAGAAAAGACATTATACTCGAACATAATGCATGTTCCAAAATTCTACAACTGATCGACGTTAGAGATATAGGTCTATAGTTCTGCACATCTGTTCGGTTCTACGTCCCTTCCTGAAAACGGGGATGACTTGTGCCCTTTCCCAATCCTTTGGAACGCTACGCTCTTCTAGAGAATTACGGTACACCGCTGCAAGAAGGGGGGCAAGTTCCTTCGCGTACTCTGTGTAAAATCGAACTGGTATCCCATCAGGTCCAGTAGCCTTTCGTCTTTTGAGCGATTTTAATTGTTTTTCTATCCCTCTACCATCTATTTCGATATCTACCATTTTGTCATCTGTGCGACAATCTAGAGAAGGAACTACAGTGCAGTCTTCCTCTGTGAAGCAGCTTTGGAAAAAGACATTTAGTAGTTCAGTACCATTTTGTTCGCAGAGTGTCTGGACATTTTGTTTTGATCCACCTACGGCTTTGACATAAGACCAAAATTTCTTAGGATTTTCTACCAAGTCAGCACTTTCGAATTCACTGAACGCCTCTCGCATAGCCCTCCTCACACTACATTTTTCTTCGCGTAAGTTTTGTTTGTCTGCAACGCTTTCGCTATGTTTATGCTTTCTGTGAGCTCCCAATGGTTCCGCAGCAGTTTTCCAACTCGGTTTTTGCATCACGATGGCTCTTTTCCATCTCTTACGATCTTGCTTGGCACGTACTCATCTAACACATATTGTACGATGGTTTTGAACTTAGTCCACTGATCCTCAACACTATCTGTACTTGAGACAAAACTTTTGTGTTAAGCCATCAGGTACTCTGAAACCTGCTTTTTGTCACTTTTGCTAAACAGAAAAATCTTCCTATCTTTTTTAATATTTATATTTACGGCTGAAATCATCGATGCAGTAACCGCTTTATGATCGCTGATTCCCTGTTCTGCGTTAACTGTTTCAAATAGGTCTGGTCTGTTTGTCACCAGAACGTGTAATATGTTATCGCCACAAGTCGGTTCTCTGTTTAACTGCTCAAGGTAGTTTTCAGATAATGCATTTAAAAAAAATCACTGGATTCTTTGTCCCTGCCACCAGTTATAAACGTTTGAGTCTCCCAGTCTATATCCGGCAAATTAAAATCTCCACCCAGAACTATAACATGGTCGGGAAATCTACTCGAAATATTTTGCAAATTTTCCTTCAGGTGGTCTGCCACAACAGCTGCTGAGCCAGGGGGCCTATAGAGACATCTACTTACCATTTTTGAGCCTGCTTTAATAGTGACCTTCAGCCAAATTATTTCACATTTCAGATCTCCGTCAATTTTCTTCGATAATATTGCTCTTTTTATCGCTATAAACACGCCTCCCCTACACTGTCCAGCCTGTCTTTGTGGTACACATTCCAATCTGAGTTTAGAATTTCATTACTGTTTACATCTGGTTTCAGTCAACTTTCTGTCCCTAGTACTATGTGGGCATTGTGATAGAAATTTCGGGAAACATGGAAACACGCCTTTCTTTTAATGATTGGCACCCCAACTCGCGCATCATATTCGTGACACTCTCTCCTCTATTTGACAATAATACAAAACTAGCTGCCGTTCTTCGGACTTTTCCGGCGTCCATTGTCAATCCTATCTGATAAGGATCCCATACCGCGCTGCCGTACTCTTAGCACAGGACGGACAGGCGCGGCTTAGGCAGTGTCTTTAGGAGACCTGTTGCATCTTCTAAGTGTTCTGTCAATAAAATGCAACCTTTGGTTTTACTTCCCCACAAGATTATCTACATGATCGTACCAATTTAAGTTATTCGTAACTGTAATCACTATGTACTTAGTTGAATTCACAAACTTCAGATTTGTGTGATGTATCGTGTAATCAAAATGTTTAGTACTCAGGTGGATGACTTCACAGTTTTCGTTATTTAGGGTCGAATGCCACTCTTCGCGCCATGCAACTATCTAGTCAAAATCATTTTGCAGTTTGTTTTGATTATCTGATGATTTTACAAGACAATAAATTGCGGCATCATTTGCTAACAACCTAAGAAGGTCGCTCACATCGACTCCTAAATTGTTTCAATAGATTAGGAACAACAGGGAGCGTATAACACTTCCTTGGGAAACACCAGATATCACTTCAGTGTTTCTCAATGACTTTCAGTTACTGTAAACTGCGACCTTTGAGACAGAAAATAATGAATCGAGCCGCACAAATGAGACGATACTCCATAGATATGCAGTTTGTTTAATAGTCCCTTGTGAGGAACGGTGTTGAAAGCCTCCTGGAAATCTATATGTATGGAATCACTTTGTTCCCCTCTGCCTATAGCAGACATTACTTTAAAGGTAGCTGCGTTTCACAAAAAGTGTATTTTCTGAATACGTGATGACCATTTGTCAACAGATCGTTTTCGTCGAGGTAATTCATAACTTTGGTGTATTGTTTGTATTCGTTTGGTAGTCGTTTGGACGCTTCACTGAGGGTAAACTCTGGGGCTAAATTTTCACTTTTTCATAGGCCAAGGGAGGTTTTATTTTCAAAACAACCATCCGATTTTGGAAGAGTGGATAAAATGCCTGACAAGGAAAGTGAAGCACCCAGAAAGGGAAGAGGAGTCGAAATAAAACTTAACAGGCTGAGACGGTGTGTGATATTATTTCAGTGATTACAAAATCGAGGCAAATTTACAAAGAACTAGGCAGCATGGGCCCACTTATCGCTGTGACGTTGCACATAGTCTAGCCTGAAGACGTGCACTGGGAAGGGTGTCATAAAACCGTTGTGTCCTCTGCTGAGGCAAGCTGCCCGGCAGATGTAACTGGTCCTTAATATTGCGGACGCTGACACTGGGACAGAGTCGACGTCTCACCTGATCCAAAACATGTACCATCAAGAACAGATCAGGGGATCATGTTGGCAATGGAAGTACCCCAATATTACGCAGACAGTTCAAAGAGACATGAGTCATTTGTGGCCGTGCATTGTCCTGATGGAAAATGGCTCCAAGAGACTGTCGCATGAGAGATGACGCATGAAGATTCAAGCTGTCTGTGCCATACCGTTGTGTAGTCAGATGTCTCTCAGCCACTATCAACCATGACCTGAAATCACACCCAAACGATCCACACGTCATGACGCCAGGAATAACAGCGCTGTGCCTCTTCAGAATGTTGGAGAAATGCGACCTCCCCTCAGGACAACGTCATACTGGCTGACAGTGGTCATCAGCAGCAGTGCAGAAGCACGATTGATTGCTGAACAAAACGCCACGCCGTTCATCAGCAGCCCATGCTTCCTTGTTATGGCACCACTCCGAACGGAGCCGTTTTTGTTGTGTTGACAGCAGCCTACGAATGGAGCAGTAATACTCTACTCTGATAGCTTCCGGCCAATAGAGAGGGATGGCACAGAATCTTGCAGAGAGTCCATTACTTGTTCTTTGAGGGTAGATGTGAAGGGGGTACGATGTACTTGGCCACAATACGGCGATCCTCCCTTGTAGAGGTCAGAAGTGGTCTACCAGAACATTGACGATAAGGACACCTGCCATCATGTTCCAGTATAGTCCAACATCAGACCCTGTCAGATCAGAATGTCGCATCAATCTGGATATTGAGTGATTCAACCAGCCGACCAAACGGAGACCCACAATGAGGCCCCTCCACTGGGTGTCGATAACGCTGTCTCACAAGAGCATGTGGCATCTCCACTTCCATCGCAGTGATTACTCAACATCTGACGCTGGTCACACCCCTGATATACACTACCATGCTTCGTAACAACACTAAACACGAAAAACACTAATTACATATCATTCATCGCTATGGAAGGGGAGCTACATAAACGGAGTTTTTGGACACAAGCCAACCAAAAAAGTCGCAGAGCGTGAAGAGACCTTGGAGGATAATGGTGCAGTGCTATATGCGTTACCCACCTTACGGGCAATCCATCGTCGTGGCCGTAATCTCGAAATTTGCGCCCGTACAGTTGCAACTGAATTGCTCCTGCTGAAACGGAGTACCAAGATGCCTTTTTGTTGCAGTGTTATCGCCACCTTACTCGACGCACTCTGGGTAAAACACAGGCGAGAGAACCAGTAGCCAGTTATCGAGATACCTGCCACAGGGGACTCTTACAGGCAACCACATAAATTGTCAATATACAACTGGCGTGAGGGTAAACCTTCAGTTTCGATGCATAAGTTAAAATAAATCTCAAGTATACACATTAATTCACGTAAAAACTCAGTTTTGTGAAATCGGATGAATTTTTTGCAAACATCTTGTGGTGTGTGACACATTTTTGTCCTTAGCTCGTGGTCTAGCGTTTAGCTTCACCGTCCCTAGATTGTGGTGTCCCAGTTTCGATTTCCGGCCAGGTCGGAGATTTCATTCGCTGGGTGTTTGTGTTGTCCTAATCATTTCATCTCAGCTTCGTCGTAAGGACCCGCAAGTCGCCGAAGTGCAGTCAAATAGAAAGACCTGCACCATGTGGGCGAAGAAACCGAGATGGAATGTCCCGACCAGTAACGCCATACGATCATTTTTCATCGGTCTCTTGCCTCGAAAACAGATTGTTATGAAACTGCTTAGAGTATAAACACTCAGGAGTACTACAGAGGGTTTTTAATTGCCGTAACTCTCTGTGAGGTATGTGAACTAGTTTCATGTCTTATAATAGAAGCTATGGTTAAGTACTGGAAAAACCTAAGTCTGTAAATTTCGCTGGTTGTGTCTTCTAGCTTACGAATGATGATGGTTTAGTCTCGATGCAAAATGTATGTGCTAGCAAGCCACTGCGAAGATAAAGGCCTGTCATTCGCACCGTAGGACTGTGCTAATCAGCTGCAATGAATCGTACCAACGGTAGCAGGTCAATTTAAATAACACGAAGTGTTGTTGTTATTCCATACGCACGTAAACAACACCTCAGTGCCTGACGACATTGACATCACGAACATTATGGGTGCGCCACACAGACTGGAGCAGTGGGATGTCAAATAAGTTTCCGTGCTAGCGAGTGACGCATTAACAATGCAGTAAAGAAATAGTCTCACATATGCTATACCCAGTTACATTCTCTCGAAAGATTATCATTTACCGTTCGAACGTTTTTCCTTTATTCTCCATCGCTATTTTTGGTTATCTTATGTTATATCATCTTTACAAATACAGATACAGGCGTATACTTCAACTTTCCTTCAGTCTTCTATCAAGGACGACTTGCCAACTATCAGATGTGGCAGAGAGGTGCCAGTTGCCAGATAGAGGAGACGTGAGCAAGTTTATGAAGAAGTTAGTTACAGTTGATACTTTCAGGCAGCACCACCGTACATGCATCCGAACGCTTCGCACAGTGAAAAACTCTCGTAGTGAACTCTCCGCCGCCACTTCTGTGTACATTAGATGTATATCCTGTACTGGGTGGTTATAATTAAAGACATGATAATGCGTTAATGCGGAACCGATTTACACTTGAAAACAAATTAGTTTCCAGTTTTTAACACCAAGTGCAAATCTGGCGATGTACACTGTTTGTTGTCATTCATGTTGTCATTTGAGAAGCAGTAACGTTACTGAACAGTATGGCTACCGAGAAGAGAGACCGTGCGCTGTTAGTGGCACTGTTTTATGTTCACGTCAGCAGTGATAGTGCTGCATTGAGAGAGTGTCACCGACTGAAAGGTCTGAAGAGAGGCCCAGTGTCATTGAGTAGTTTAAAGAAGATGATAATCAAATTCGGAAATACGAGTGAACTTGGTGTGGCACCTGGAAGAGGAAGGCGCCCTATCCCGGTGGAAATTAATGACGAGGTTTCTGTAACTGACCATGCAGCAAGTGCTCTGGGTGGTGCTACTTCTCGTGCAGTGTCCCGAGAAATGTCCATTCCATGGGCAATAGTACTGAAAGTCTTGCTGTCTATTTTACCCTGGTGCCCGTACAAGATCCAGACGGTGCAGCAACTGAAACCTCATGATTCGCAACAACAGTCTGAATTTGCTCTTCGGTTTCTGTCACGGATCAAGGTTGATGACGTGGGTGGGCAGTATTCTACGGAATGATGCACCTTTTACACTACAGGGTGCAGTGAATAGACAGATCTGCTGTGTACTGTCAAACCGCATGACGAGCACGAAGAGCAAATGCACTCGCTGTATGTGACTCTGTGGTGTGGATTCACAAACACCTTTATTCTCCATTCGTATTTCTTTGAAGAGAATACACACAGAGGGCTTGTCGTTTGTTCAGTGACGTCTGCACGTTATTGAGACCTCCTTGTACCGAATGTGGTTTCTGTTTTGGAAGAGCACAAATGTGTGGGAACGAATGTTTGGGGCAACACCTCATGTCGCTCGCCCAGTCAAAGATCTGCTTAATGCAACCTTCGACGAACGAGTTATCTTCAGAGGTTTACAAACGCATGGCGTGTTATATCACCTGGTTTGAAACCATGTGACCAAAGTAACGCGTTTACCAGGGACACGTCGCATCTCTACCTATCTGAAGGCTCAGATTCTACCGGCACTGCTGCAAACAACTGTTGATCACGTCGCTTTACGGATGCAGCATCTCGTCGACTTCTGCGGTGCACATACTGAACAAACTCTGTAAGCGGTGGCGGTTAATAATAAAATCAACAATATGAAATTCTCACTTGCTTGGCCTTTTCAGCTCAAATCCCGTTCCTAATCTATTACATATGGAAACATTTTTATATTTCTTACGTTCACAGCGCCAAGTTTACACCTGGTGACCAAGTCTTTTTAGCATAAATTCGAAAATTCGTTCCGCATTAACGCAACAGAATATGTACCAAGTTTCGTTGCAATGATAATTATAGTCCACAGAGGACCTCTGTGTATAGCTGCACTTTAATTATAACCACCCATTAGACAAGTTTTAAGACATTCATGAAAAGCTCTCGTGAGATAAAAGACAAGGTATTTAGTTACTCTTTGCTACACATGGCTGTTTCAGTGACATACCTTTCAAAGTCGTCCAGGAAGTTCCGGGACTAATTTCATCCCTGGCGTATAGATGACGACAGAGCAGTAACTATGGTGGAATCTAGAATTAACAATTGTGAACAACAGATGTCCATCAGATGACTCAGTTGCGAGCAGCCAATGTTAAGTGGTTGACGTGCGGCCGTGGTGCGTCAACTTTGTTGTATCATGTACCTCATTCTTGCAACGAACCGAACATCTTTAAATCTAGCGTCACGACATTATCCAGAATTTTTTTTAAGAAGAGGAAAGTTTACTCGCTCAACTCCAGAAGAAAAGCAACAATACATTGATCCCTGCCGTGACTTGAATGAAACGGCAAACTTTAAATGCGAACATTTTAGGTTAGGCTTTACCGTGACTTATTGACATTAAATGAAACAACAACTTTACTGTTACCATTCACTGTTTATTTATCTCCACGACGCGTTTCAAAGGTTTAAACCTCCATCATCAGGTGGATTTACATTTGTTGGTATGACATTTGAGTGTGTGTTCACAGCACTAGACAGTGCTGCAAGTTCCTCCAAAAAATCGTAACACAACACACACACAAATGTCATACTAACAAATGTAAATCCACCTGATGATGGAGGTTTAAACCACTGAAACGCATCGTGGAGATAAACAAACAGTGACTTGTAACAGTAAACTTGTTGTTTCATTAAGTGAAATTGAAAACGCGGAAAAGTATTTTCTGGAAAAAATCATCAGGGGAGAGGAAGTATTGGTATTATCAATACGAAACCTACCACAACTCGACAAAATGTAGAAGTATTTCTGAACTGAACAACGTCTCAAAGGAGTTTTCCGGCTGTTTCACGCAGTTCGATAAATATTCTGTACGCTGTACTCAAGTGGGTGGAGGGGGGAGACTATATAGAACATCTGAAGCGTTAAAACAACCATCTTAACTTTTCTCTATTTCTTATTAATCCGGCCCGGGAACTTTTTACACTGATGGGGTACATTCTGTTATTCTTATTAGTCTTACTCCAAGAATCAAAGACTGGTAGACCCAACCTTGGCAACTTCACGACCCCCTTATCTACGGGGGATTTATTGAGCTCGACTTCTTCCGAGGTATTTACAGTCGGTAATGCAGTCGATGGGTTCAAAGTTTGTGGATTCTACCTTTTGATGCCGCGAGTTTCACTTGTACAGTTTTACCAAGGGAAAACCACAGATTTTATTGTTCTTACAGACCGTGCTGAAACTGGAAAAGCTGCTGTTCAGGTTGCAGCATCTAAAGGCCTGTTCACAGAATCTCCTGAAAAAGTCAGGTAGGGCAAAATAAAAGACGAATGCCTTCAACAAATGATGCTCTCATTGAACCAAAACTGACCGCAGTATTTTTTTTTTATTTTAACCATTGAGTACAGAAAGAAAAACAGGTGATAAAATGAGCAGCACAATCACATGGCGGAAATTAGAAGTGTTTTAACAAGCCCACCAATGGAAAAGATGTTTGATGTTATAAAGCACACGACGTAGAACGAGAACATTAAAAAAAAATAGAAACACTTGCGAGGAAGGTCTAGTGTAGTGTCCTGCAAGTGATAATATTTACGTTGACCCTCCATTAGAAGACTAGGTAGTGTGTTCCATACGCCACAGCACGTGTTTTTTTTAATGAATAACTCTTACATTAATTTTCAACACAATAATCTTTTCACTGTATTCGACTGAATAAAGTCGGCCGCTGTGGCCGACTGGTTCAAGGCGCTTCAGTCTGGATCCGCGCTGCTGCTACGGTCACAGGTTCGAATCCTGCCTCGGGCCTGGATTTGTGTGATGTTCTTAGGTTAGTTAGGTTTAATTAGTTCTAAGTCTAGGGGGCTGATGACCTCCGATGAAGACCCATAGTGCATTTGAACCATTTTTCGACTCAATAAGAAATACACGGCGATGTTTACTTAATTAACATACTGTCTTATATTTTTTGAACAAAAATGCATTCAACTTATGTCATTATTGTCATCCTGCCCCATTATCAAAGTGCACGTCTTTTAACTATCTCAACTATGGAAAACACTCTTCGGCGCTACAGCCCGTGTAGGACCTTGACCTCCTGGACAATCTTTGCTCACTCTTCTCTGCTGGCTCTTCATCTTCTAAGTCGCATTCTTCTCAGGTCCTCTTCCACGTTGTCTAGCCATCTGGCCCTTTGTCTGCCCCTTATACGGCGTCCACCTGGTTTTCCCTTGAAAACTTTCTTGATTGTGCTGCTCTCCACCATTCTTTCCACATGTCCCAACCAATGTAGCCTATTACTCTTTATTTCTGTCACGTCTTTATTTCTGTCACGATATCTGATTTGTTGAACAACTCTCTGGTCTCATTATTTCTAATTCACCAAAACCCCCTGTCATTCGCTGCCCCGAATATTTTCCTACGAAGCTTCCTTTTTCATCTCTGCAGCAACTTCTCATCGTTTTGCGTCATTTCTCAAGTCTCCGAACCATACATCACCACAGGTCTCGCTACTGTACGATACGCTGCCAGCTTCAGATTCCTACTATAGTTTCTTGCATTAAATACTTTCATCAGTGCGAAGTAGCTCTTGTTACCAGCATTAACGTTTACATGTATTTCTTCTCTCACATAATTATTCTCAGTTACCAATGACCCAAGATATTTAAAGCTCTCACAGCGTTCAAATTCTTTCCCGTTCAAAGTCACGCTTCCTTCTCCTTCACTCTACCTTTTCCTAGATGTTAACATATGCTTGGTCTTTGATTAATTGTATGTCCAATCTCCGCTCTAGATCTTTCTAATCTTTCAAGTTTTCCTTCCAGGTCGTGTTTCCTGCTGGATAACATATCAATATCATCTACATATGTAAGATCCTGCATCACTCCATTAAACAGTGCTCCCTAAGGGTTGCCGCTTTGTGTCTTCGCATTACCGTCTCCAAGGCGACATTGAACAGAATAGTGAAGAGCATATCACTCTGTTGCAATCCTTGGTTAACTTCAAATGCCTTTGACAAAATGCCCACAACCTTTTCTTTCCGTACTATTCTTCACAAAGTCATTTGAAGCAATCTGCCTCTTGTACTGCCTTCCAGAGTCGATCTGTTTCGATACTATCAAAGCTTGTTTGAAATCAATGAATAGCTGGTGGACATCGATGTTTTACTCATAACTTTTTCAAGGGTCTGTCTGATAGTAAAAATCTGATCTGTAGTGGATCTGTGAGCTCTGAAACCACACTGATAGTCTCCTAGATACTCTTCTACATACTTTCTGAGCACCTCTCCATGATTTATCCTAATACTTTGTGTACTATACAGAGCAGTGCAATTACTCTATAATTTACACAGTCGGCTTTGTTTTGTTTCTTATGTACAGGGCACAATATTGCTGTATTTCACTGTCCCAGCATATTTTCTTTCCACCATATTTCCTCTATGATCTCATGCAAAAAGCTTGTTAGTTTTTCTCCACCATATTTTATCATTTCTGCTGTAATATTGTCTTCTCTCGGAGGTTCATTGTTTTTAAGAGTCTTGATACTAGCTTTAAGTTCTTCCAGTGTAGATTCCTCGACAGATTCCTGGTACTCTTCTTCTCTGTTATTTCATGCTCCACCTCTTCATGGAGATACTATGAAAAAGACGTTGCTTGACTACGAAGACTACGTCAGGGAACAAGAACGTTTGTAGCAAGAAAGAAGTCCAAAGAACATAACATTGCGCAGTTGAATTAGTTTTTGAAATTAGTAATATAATTGTAATTACCTTAAAATAAAAATTAATACAACTAGCTACCATACAGTAAGGAATTTATGAAAAATAGCTGAGCGTTAACATCACCAGCATGCTCCCGTCTCCACTACTCATATTTTAAGGCAACATTTACCCATATTTTCCAGTGTGCCATTGCACCTTAGATACCAGACACAACCTTTATTATCTTTCAACAGATAAATTAAATCGTTAAATATTCCAGCAGGAGCTTGGTAGTAATTTTGTTTTATTTTATGTTTAATTACCAGAAGACTGTCGTGGCAATCTGTATGATAAATCATGGACACCTCTACTAGAAATTTTCAATACTGCTCCAAGTGCGCAGAATCCTATCTGCCGAAAGAGTATCCCTTATAAACGGAACGTCAACTTTAGCATTATTCTCCAAATAAATAATTACATCACTTGAAAGTAATCTATCATTTGCTCGGTACTTTATTATGATTTCTCATTCACAACAATATTTTGCGCTTGTAAGGCCTCGGCAATGAAAACCCGCGGTGAGTCCCAACCCAAAGATTCAGACGTTCGGATTCAGTAGCAGTGAACTAGCTAGCAAACGTAAGGCTTTCGACGACGAAAACAAACGAGCGAGAGGAGGTGGCGAGCAGCTGCGTCCTCCATCTTTGGACGTCGGCCGAGTCAGCGCCGGTGCCGGCGGCTGCCGCGTCAGCAGCGGTGGCTGACGGGGTCCCCAGGATCCCGCTGACGGTCCACCACCAGCTGACGGCGGCCGCCCACGCCACCTGCCGCGGTAGCACAAGTAGCAGGTCGCTTCACGGGAGCACTTCTCTCTCGTCCATCACGTAGGGCTTACACGGCGAAATGCTTTCCAGTCGGAAATGTGTCCCTAACAGCGTGTACCACATTCTTTCCTCTGGATGACAACGGCGGCTCATTGTTACCTGCATTCGACAGGAAGCAAAAGACTGGTCGAATGAACGTCTAGGTCTGTGATCGTCAAAGCTTTTTGCTCGAGAGTCAGTATTAACATTGAGGGACGACATCTTGGGCCGCATATGTACCAACCTTATTATTAATTGGTAAGCTGTACAAACCGGTACGTTGCAAGCGTCCAGTAGACTAGTTGTGGTAAGGGCGCGATAAGTTGGCAGCTGCCCGTCATGTAGTGGTCGTTAAAAATTTGTACCATTCAGACCACTTCGTGTCAGGTGTTCTCTATTTCAGATCGTTGCACCTTCGACTTTGAAACCATGCATATCCCAAGGATTGCTCGTCTGAGCTTTGACACCAACATCAGAGTCACGTGACGGTTTCCTGTCGTCATATGGTTTGTGAAATGCAGAAATCGGAAGTTAATTTTAACAACCGAGCCCGTGTTGTATTAGTAATACGTGAGTATCAAAGCAATTAACATAATTTCTGTAAAATTCCCAATATGAATGTGACTTTTAGTCAAAAGCGTAACCCAGTTTGAAACATATTTACAATTATCTTTGTATAAAAGTTTTACAAGAACCGAAATTAACATTTATTCATTCTTGCACTGTACATCATCTGGTTTACACAAGCCTGGAAAATAGTTGCTTTGGTAAGAAGTACTGCCTTTTTACACGACTCCTCAAAAATATGTGTAAAATACTTTTTATACTGTATCAGAAATGATATCCGACGCTACCCATAACATTCAATTTTTGCGCAAAACAAGTAACTACGTTTTCCTAAATCTAGTGCACATATTGAGACAACAGTAACACAAGAAGCAGAATATATTGGAAAACGTTGATAACTAAGATCATTCTTCAAGTCAATGGAGTGAATCAGGTAATATTAACATTTCAAAATACTATTCACTCGTAAAGTTTGGTTATGAAGACCATCGTAAATATTAATGATCGTATAACGCACGGAAAGATTTGTGATACGATTTTGCAACACGATCCCTTTCGTAATAGAGCGTTTTGTCAGAATTTATACAGACTGCATACAACTTCACCTAAATTCAGTTTCAAATGTAATTAACGACACGTCTAAGTGACTGAAACTTGTATATAATAATGTTTTTCCAGTCATATCGATAAATGTGCAAATAAGACGTTGCTTGCATATTTCTCTACAATGGTGGCTTTCTCTCTTTCCAAGTGCTAAGTGCGAAAATAAAATTAAAAATTAGTTTCACATTATTCAGGCTTTACTTTTCTTCTGACACCAAAGACCTCACTGTTATTCAGGTAATAAATATTGGCTGCATAGCTGCTTATGACCAACGAAATAAAATTCTTCCAGTCAAGGAGGGAGTCCGAACATTTCTTTGTACTTCAGTAGTGAGCAAGACCTTTACCAGTATTACAGATTACGTAAAATGAATGTAAAAATTTCCTATTAAGGTTAGAAAGAAGAAAAGACCAGGTAATTAATATTTCATAAAATCCACGTACTTTTAAAAGACAGATTGTAACATGGTCAGTTTTCTCTATGGTTGTCTACTAACATATTTCAGAAGATGATATGCAAGCTCCGTCGATCTAGTAGTTGCTCAGTTCACTACTCTATAATTGTGGATATGTATTAGCACGCCAGGGACTGTTTTCATTTCACTGTTGGTTTCTTTACCTTTGCTCTGTAGCATGGCGGAGGTTTCCAAGTGTTGAGAGCTTACAAGCTTGCTGCACGGGATAAAAATCCTTTTAAGAGTAGTTGGCTATTACAAAAAAAAAAAAAAAAAAAGATCCCTAGCTCGGTTCCCTGACTCGCATTCGCGCCAATTCTCACCCGCCCCCGCCGACACGAGACGCCCCTTTTCTTTGTCGATACGAACATCGAATTCTTCGCAGAAGGCATTTACCAAGATAAGATGTTTCTATCCAGGTGTGGCTTCCCAGAGACCATGTGAATTTTCGTTACGACACCTCAGAATAACGTTAAGTTTAAACTTTGGGAATCCAGCTTTCTGATTGGATCATATGGTCACTTTCTCGAGAGCGTGCACTTTTTCGCTGTATATATGTGCAGAGCAGTGGATAGGTCCTTTAAAAAATTGTGCCATGTAGTGTGAGAGATTATCGGCCGTCCTTCACACCTAAGAGCACTATAGGTTCGACATAGCAAAAATCCATAAGAGTAGGATATTGCTGAAATTTTCACTTAGTTTTACTGCTCGGCGCTTGCATTTTGTCACCATTGGCCGGCGAGTTCCTACTCTGGCGGAAAACACCAGGGTTACAGAGCAACCATAAGGGGTAGACTTCTGCCCATGTTTTTGCAGGGTAAAGACTTAAGGTTAGCACTGGAGAGATGACAGGTGAGACAAGCCTTGCTGCCACTGGAAGGATGTCTATACTTGGACGTTACGTACAGAGAGACAATTGTATCTGAAACTGCTATCGCTACAGCCACCGTACAATTAATTCGTGCTCTGCGCGCCTAGTAAGTTGCACGTGCGGACGCCGTTTAGAAGCGAATTAACTTGCTTCCTTCAGGAGCCGAGTACAAGATTTTAAAGTCAGCATCCAGCTCGTTGTTCTCAGCACGTTTCGGCAATCTTATGGTGTTTTCTCCTATCTTTCCGTGGTCTTTCTTCAATTAAGTAACAACGTAAACAGCCCCTCTGTGTCCACGAATTATTAACGTAAGTATGTTTCATCTTTCACGTCCAGCCGTACCAAGGCTACAATTTAGAGTTATAATCCCTCGTCAGTTCGTCAATATATCACTGGGTGATTTTAATTTTTAAAGACAATGAAACTAATTATTATAGTGATAACTTGTTCCCGTTCAGAGCTAGAAGATCCCTCCTCCCATTAACATAGCTACGCGAGTGGAATGGTACCCATTTGTTTTATGCTTAATTGGGCCATTCCTATTAGTATTTATTTAAATAAGAGGTTTCAGGTGTGTGACAGTATCCTTATTTAAATTAATCTGCATCATCATTTGGACTGGTCTCCCACTCTGTTGGCTACCATAATTTCGTCGTGTGCATCATAAGGTACACAGTATGCATCCAACCACAACCGGCACCACACATAAGATTATCAGTAACTTTGTAACGTTTCTGCACACATAAATACTTTTCAATAGATGATGATTCGCATCTGCTCTTCAACAATATCACTCTTAGTTTTAGCCTATAAAACAGCGATTTGATATACAGAAAAGTGTTTTCAATATTTGAAGAAGCTTTAGTAATCGAGCGAAATGTTGTTCCCTTACAGATATTTTTGCATGCAACCAAAGGCTGCACAAAAATTCAGAGCTATACGTTAAAAATGTATATTGAAAACAATACAATCAAGGAAAATGAACTTTTACTGTATAAGACATCTGCAACCGTTGTCCATTTGTCTCCTCATCGAGATGATGATTTAGATATAATGACGTAATGCACTGTCCATCTCTTCAATGGCCTAATGCTGTAAGACACCATACATATTCATCAGTGGAGCACATATACAGATTCTGGCCTCCTTGCGACTATGATTCGACGCCTTTTGGTATGACGCATTCTATTGCGACGACTTCAGTTGTTGAAACTCTAGAAATATCAATGGTAGAAAAGAGGTTGTTAAATCAGTCGCTGAAGTGCTTACTACTGTAATGCAATGTCTACGGGCTAGCTCCACTTCAGACTGCTTTAGAGTGTATATGGCACACGTTACCGTAGCGGCCAGCCAACCTTAGTTGTTGAATGACGTGATTACCCCGTAGACGCACGAGATACAACATGTGACCACCACTCGTACATATTGGCGAGATTACACGGAGTAGCCTATATAAGAAAGGTTTGAAACCAGGAGTGTCTCCCTGCCAGCAAGAGAATGCTCGGCCACTGGAGGTAAAGATCACCTTCGACGATGGATGAAAACAAGTGCATCCCTGCTCTCCATGATTATTCGGCATATCGGCCATCGAATACGTGTTGCATATGATATACAGGATACAAATATACATGTCGCTGAGGAATGAAATAAGTAGGAAGAACAGGGGAGCCAAAATGAAATAGCTACATGAAAAATATGAAGAAATCGAAAAAGAAATGAATGTCGGAAGGACTGACTCAGCATACAGGAAAGTCAAAACAACCTTCGCTGACATTAAAAGCAAGGTGATAACATTAAGACTACAAGGGGAATTCTACTTTTAAATGCAGAGAAGAGGGCAGATTGGTGGAAAGAGTACATTGAAGGCCTCTATGAGGGGGAAGATCTGTCTGATGTGATACAAGAAGAAACAGGAGTCGATTTAGAAGAGACAGGGGATTCAGTATTAGAATCACAATTTAAGAGAGCTCTGGAGGACTTAAGATGAAATAATGTAGAAGGGATGGATAACATTCCATCAGAATTTCTCAAATCATTGGGGGAGGTGGCAACAAAACGACTATTCACGTTCGTGTGTAGAATGTATGAGTCTGGCGCCATACCATCTGACTTTCGGAAAAAATATCATCCAGACAATTCCGAAGACTGCAAGAGCTGACAAGTGCGAGAATTATCGCACAATCAGTTTAGGGCTCGTGCATCCAAGTTGCTGACAAGAATAATATACAGAAGAATGGAATAGAAAATTCAGGATGTGTTTGCTCTAGGAAAGGTTAAGGCACCAGAGAGGCCATTCTGAGGTTGCGGTTGATAATGGAAGCAAGATTAAAGAAAAATCAAGACCCGTTCATAGGATCTGTTGACTTGGAAAAAGGAAAAAGCTGTCGATAGTGTAAAACAGTGCAAGGTGCAGGGAAATACGGGTAACATACAATATGATCAAGAGGGGGAATAATTAGAGTGAACGACTAAGAACGAAAAGAAGTGCTCGGATTAAAAAGGGTGTAAGACATGGATGTAGTACTTGGCGTCTACATTCAGTCTGTATATCGAAGAAGTATTGATGGAAATAAAAGAATGTTTCAGGAGTAGAATTAAAATACAAGGTGAAAGGATATCAATGATACGATTTGCTGATGACATTGCTATATTGAGTGAAAGTGAAGAAGAGTTACATGATCTGCTGAATGGACTGAACAGTCTAGTGAGTACAGAATGTAAATTGAGAGTAAATCGAAGAAAGACAAAAGTAATGAGAAGTAACAGAAATGAGAGCAGCGAGAAACTTAATATCAGGATTGATGGTCTCGAAGTAGATGAAGTTAAGGAATTGTACTACCTAGGTAGCAAAATAACCAATGACGGACGAAGCAAGGAGGACATCTAAAGCAGAATAGCACTGGCAAAAAGGGCATTCCTGGCCCGCAGAAGCCTAATAGTATAAAATATGGGCCTTAATTTGAGGAATAAATATCTGAGAATGTACGTTTCGAGCACACCATTGTATAGTAGTGAAACATGGACTGCGGGAGTACTGGAACAGAAGAGTATCGAAGCATTGTAGATGAGTTGCTACAGACGAATGTTGTAAATTAGGTGGACTGATAAAGTAAGGATTGAGGAGGTTCTGTGCAGAATTGAGGAGGAAAGGAATATGTGGAAAACACTGACAAGGAGAAGGGACAGGATGATACGACATCTCTTAAGACACCATGGAATGTCTTCCAGGGTACTGGTGGGAGGTGGAGAGGGCAAAAACTGTAGAGGATGACAGAGATTGGAATACATGCTGCAGATAATTGAGGATGTAGGTTGCAAGTGCTTCTCTATGATGAAGAGGCTGGCACAGGAGAGGAATTCGTGGCGCGCCACATCAAACTAGTCAGAAGGCTGATAACTAAAAAAAAAAAGAAAAAAATTGTTTGTCGCTGCCTTGTCCTTCGGTATCATGCAGCAGTCACTGCTGACATTTTGTGTAAACCCTTAAGAAGGTCTTTTGATTCGGTAACACCCTGCCGCCAGAAGTCGATGACGGAAGCAAATGAACATGGGCTGTGATCGTATTTCATTAATTACAAAATCGAGTCACTGATTACAAAATCGAGTCAGATTGAAAAAGAACTTGGCAATATGAGCTCACATACGACGGTCCAACTCCAGTATGCATTCACTGATTCGGTTGGGAAGTTCGTAGTAAAGCCGTTGTATCCTCTCCTGAGTCAAGCTGGCCCACAGCTGTTGTAACTGCTCCATGATATCCCGTACACTGGCACTGAGACGGAGTTAACGTATGAGCTGCTACCACACGTCGTTTATGGGGGCTTTCCGGCCAGGGGAGTATCTCAACATCAGGAAGACAGTTCATAGAGACACGTGCCACCTGTGGACGAATATTGTTGAGAAATGGCGCTACAATTTTGCCGCATGAGAGGTAACACATGAGAACGCTGGACGTCCGTGACGTACCGTTTTGCCTTGAGAATTCTCTCAATTACTACAAGCCGTGAAATTAAGTTACACCTGTCCCTGCATCTGGAAGCCAGGAGTAACATCGCTGTAACTCTCCAAAACATTGAAGGAAAGGGACCTCTCCCCAGGCCGCCGCCATACACGCCAACGATGTTCATCTAGGATACTGCCGAACTGCGATTAATCGCTGAACACAATGCAACGTCATTCATCAGCAATCCATGCTTGTCGCTCACGACATCACTACAGACTGGCCGATATTTTGGCGTCAACGACAGCTACGCTAGGGACGGTAATTCTCTAGTCTGGCTGCTATTGTTTCCGACCAGTCGTGAAGGACCACACTGAATGTTGCAGAGAGCCCATCACTTGTTCTCGGATATTAAGCTCAGATTTTCATGAGTTACAATATGCCTGGTAAACAATACGGATATCTTCGCTTGTGGTACTCAGATGTTACGAACTTTAACGAAGAGTCTGTCCGCCCTCACGTCACGCAGTCCAACCTCGGACCACAGTCACATCCGAATTCTCCACAAATCTGCATGTTGCACGATTCGAGCAACCGACCAAATGGAGACCCACAATGAGGGTTGGTGCTGGTGCTGATAACGCTGTCTCATACGGGTATGTGGCACGCTCACTCAGCACCTGGTACTGTTGACACCCTGACAGTCTTGGTAGCAGTACTAAACACGATGAACACAAATGCACAGTGGTATACGTTCCACCTATCACAGTGTCACGTGGATATGGCCGTTGATCCGCTGTAGGGGATCTTCGCTGTTGTGATACACATCTCTTCTACTGAACAAGTGCTCATAGTTCTTATGGTATAAATTTTAGATCCCATGTTAACAATATTTTTTTCTTTTTTTGGTTCATACTATCTCCTCCTAAAATATGGAAAGCAAAGATCTTACAGTAAAAGATTTGTTTCACAGTATCGAAGATGAAGAAATCGTCGTGGCCCTTAATTTATGCATTTTAGAGCCCATGTTTAGTACACTTATTGCTTCGAATGATAGTTCGTACCATTCAGCATTCCCTATCCAACGGGAAGTTTGTTCTATCTTATTTGCTCAATGCAGAGGTACCGAGCGTTTTTGACAGCAACTCGGAACTTCGTCCCTCTGAAGTGGCAGGCATTCGCCTGCCAAACTCGTTTTCCCTAAAAGTTGCTTACGGTTCATGTAATATGCAGGCAATGATCTTCAACTTTCATATTTTCGCTTTACGAGAGATGTTGTATAACGTAAAACTTGCTAATGACCTTATATAAGTAGAAACTTTTCGACCAGGGTCCATCCGAACCCACGCGCCCTACGCCCTTAAATCATCTTTTAAGATCCGCAACTTTTAGTAATAATTATAGTTTCGGAACTGATCTTTCCCACTCACACAACTGAAATCTATGATTCTTTGTTAAGTTACCACTAATAATGGAAAAATGTCTTGTATTCTGTATGTCATATTATCTAATCCATATGGAGCGAAAATATGAACTAGCTGTACATTTTGAGTATGCACAGCAATTGTCTATCCAACTAACTTACACCTTAAAATAAATTTGGGAATACACTGTATTTTTGGGGTAAGACTTCCCCAATAAATAAATGTCTAAGTGTGCCTTTTATGCATGTCCTCTAAAGCCATTGTATTCCTAATGTCTTTCATACGCCATCAAAAAACACTTTTTTCTACTAATTAAGCCGTGAAAACGATGTTTGTGTCACTGTAATATCGTTTTTTTTCTTTTTTCCACTTGATACATGTTCAGTTTGAAGGATCCTACCCTCTTGTCGCCAATTTTATTATAATATTCATATATCACTGTATTTTCTTTTCTCGTGCCGTGTTATCCATTTTTAAAACATTCTGTATGTTTAAATTGTTTGACTCCTCGTCTGTTTGGTTCTTTTCGGCTTTCTTTGGCTCTTGGGGATTCCTGTTTCGTTGGTCGCAGATTTCCACTTGCGCTTGTGAATCGGGATTCACGTTCTGAAAAATAGCACTTATTAGCTTTTCTACTATGAATAAATGTCTTTCCCTTGATAATTCTGTTTCTACTTCTCTTTTGCTTCAGGTGTTATGTTAACTTACCACGAATTTCCTGTTGGACGTTTCTCTGGTGGCGGTGTTTAGCACTTTTCTTCACAGATAGAGCTTTTTTACTATATTCGCGTTTAGTTTCAATGTCTTGCATTATTTCTTCATTTCTTAATTCCTTCATGATAAAATGATTAATCGCATTTGGCTCCTCATGACGTGCATCTTCCGAATTTCGTGGCTTATCCGCTCTCCCAAGTGATTTTGTCTGAGACTGTCCAGGTTGCTACAGAAACAGATAGGACGCAGATGACTTATTAACCGTGTGTCTGTCCTAATTCTTTCACATAATCGCCAAGTGACGTTCTGCAAGTGAGGCATTCTAAAAGATGCTGACATTGTGTCGCCTTCGCCTCGGATGTGGTAGTAAGAAGGAAGAAAAAGATAATGTGTTGAAATCTGCGTACAACAAAAGGGGTCATGCTGAGCATTTCATAAATATGCCACAACAGATTTGTGAGTTAACTGTGTTTCAGCAAAATAAAACTGTGATGTGTTATGTGGTTTCTTTCCTCTTAAATTTTCAAATTCTATCACGGGCTCCGAATATCGCTTCACACTTCCAACAAGATAGCTTACAGCCACACTGCATCAAACGGCTTCTGGCTCTCCTGACCGAATACATTTTTGTGTCAGTGGATGCATCAAGATGGGCATAATCACTTCGTTGGCGTATCTTGACATCTCTTAAGATTCAGTTATGAAGATTAATTAGAAATTTTACATTGCCATTACTGGCTAAAAGCGCTGATCTGAGAAAAGAAATTGAATACGTAACATAATAGCTGAACGTCGTATGGATGATATAGTAATAAGCATCCCTGGCGTAGAGAAATAATTGAAAGAGTTGAAAAAAAAACAGCCGCCAGGTCCGGATGGAATCCTACTTCGATTTTTCTAAGAGTACTGTGAGGTATTGGTCCTTTACTTAGCTTAGGTTAATAGCGAATCTCTCGCCCAGCGCAAAGTCCCGAGAGAGTGGGAAAAGACGCATGTGAGTCCTGTGTATAAGAAGAGCAAAAGACCGGTCTTATCGAATATAACAAATTACCATGAGACCGAGAATCTTATGTCCACGAAGCAGCTTGACCTTTTCTCACATGATATACTATGGTTTATGGATGAGGGGAAACAGACATATTACATCTTTCTAGATTTCCGAAAAGCATTTGACACGTGCCCCACTCCTGACTGTTAACGAATGTACGAGGGTATGGAATAGGTTTCCAAATATGCGAATGAATCGAAGATTTCTTAAGTAAAAGAACTCAGTATGTTGTTCTCGATGACAAGCGTTCATCACAGACAAGGGTACCGTCAGGAGTGCCCTAGGGAAATGTAATAGGACCGCTGCTATTTTCTGTATATATAAATGAGCTGGTCGACAGGATGAGCAACAATCTTCTGTTTACTGATGATGCTGTGGTGTACGGGAAGGTGTCAAAGTTGAGTGACTGTGAGAGGTTACAAGATGACTTAGACAAAATTTCTAGTTAGTGTGATGAATGGCAGCTCTAAATGAAGAAAAATGTCAGTTAATGCGGATGATTGTGAAAAACAAATCTGGTAATGTTCGGATACAGCATTAGTAGAGTGCACATTGACACAGTCGGGTCGTTTAAATGTCTGACCGCACATTGCAAATGATATGAAATTGAACATGCGTGTGATGATTGAGATAGGGAAGCTGAATGTTCGATTTCTGTTTATTGGAAGAATTTTGTGAATGTGTGGTTCATCTGTAAAGAAACCGCATGTAGAGCACTAGTACGACGCATTCTTGAGTACTGTTCGAGTGTCTGTGATCCCTACCAGATCGGATTGAACGAAAACACCGAAGGAATTCATGGACGGGTTGCTAGGTTTGTTACTGTTTGGTTCGGACAACTTGCAAGTATTACGGAGGTGCTCCGAGAACTCAAATGGGAATCCATGGAGGGAAGGTGAAGTTCTTTTCGAGGAACACTATTGAGAAATTTAGAGAACCGGCATTTGAAGCTAAATGCAGAACGATTGCACTGTCGCTAAGATACATTTCCGGTAGGGACAACGAACATAAGATACTACTCATATAGGCATATAGATAGTCGTTTTTCCCTTGCTCTATTTGCGAGTGGAACGGGGACGGAAATGACTAGTAGAGGTACAGAGTACCCTCCGGCACGCACAGTACCATAGCTTGCAGAGAATGCGCGTCGATGTAGATGAATGTGTCACGCTGAGATGCTGCGAAAGACTTATCAAAAGTATCGAATTCAGGTAAGGAAGTACTATTGGAACGAGAAAAACTATATGGTAAAAACTTTGCGTATGAACATGCCTCAAGTGATGTATCAGTAATAACAATAAGAAACTTACATATGATTCCAAAAATCTTACATTCTTAGTTTAGCACTCCGCATACTGTACTTTCTTACTGTATTAGTTGTAAGGAAGACAACCGACCTTTGAGAGCGGGACAGATGCGCTTCCAGATGGTGAGACAGCCGCATCGATGGAACTGCCCCAGAGCCAGTTCCATGTAGAAGAGGGGCAGGCCGCCGAAGACCAGCATGATGCAGTAAGGGATCAGGAAGGCGCCTGAAACGCAAGAGAACACAAGGGCGTCACACATCAGCTGTAGCTGCGACGGTTGGGGCACCGTAACAGGTGGGCGCCTGCGACTTATGCAGCTGTGCGAAGCAACAAGGCGACCGAAACTACAGTGCGCCAAATACACGCTGCCGCGTGCGACATCCTATCAGTGTTAGGCGTCTGGAACACATGCAGCACTGCACAACTCCGTGGCGTGGATAATCGCCCGATATAAATACAGTCAACGCCAGTGTAACTGTCCAACTACTTGGCCACTGCGTCTCTGAGCTTAGAAAAATGCTCATCCCACTTACAGTCTTCTTTTTTATTTCAGTACCTTACAGAAGTAAATCTTCGACAACAAATCAATAGATGACATCGTCAGCATTTTTGTCGTTGTGTAGGATGTTCTCCATACATTATAGAGTCATCTAGTGGTAGGGTATCATATGTTACAGAATTGGCTTAACATTTCTTTTTTTACCAAGATAATAATTATTTCATTTACAAAAATTCTTATTTGATAACCTTATCATTTATTATCGCAAACAATACACTTTAGAATAACTGCTATTTCATAGCTTCCATCAGGCTTCTTATTTGGCCTCAGAACATAAAACCTCTAATCGAATGTTATTTAAAGTTTCTTCTTCATTTCAAAATTTAAAAGTTATGAGACGTTTTAAAACCTGAATTTGATTAAAAATTATTTCTGATACCTTGCTCGCGTGTAAGAGCAAAGATAAAAAGATAGTAAAAATAATACTGAACCATGTAATGAAATAAATGACAGTGGTAGCAAACTTTTACATTACAAACGTTGGTGGACTAATTAGATTTTACGCTGCATTGCTCCTTTTTAGATATTGTTTGGAACTATGCAGAAACTTATGTGTATCTAGAGTATGTAATTAACAGTTATGGTATAAGATGTATGACGTTGTTTAGAAAATTTTTGTCATTTTCCTTATGCGTTTTCACTGCTGTGTTTCTCCCTTGTTGTTGAATTTCATTATCAGTTAGCTGTTTTTTTTTCGAGTACATGTTTGAATTCAGTTACATTATTTCTAGAGCCAGAGCGAGAGTGCAGTATTTCCGTGTGATCAGTGTTCTGTGGCACACATATTTGCATTGAGGCTACTACTAACATGTTTTTACATACAATGTAGTACCTGATACTGAGAGCTGTGACAGGCAGTAACATGAAATATACATGATCAAGATAGTGGTCCCCCGCCCCCCCCCCCCCCCATGAACCATGGACCTTGCCGTTGGTGGGGAGGCTTGCGTGCCTCAGCGATACAGATGGCCGTACCGTAGGTGCAACCACAACGGAGGGGTATCTGTTGAGAGGCCAGACAAACATGTGGTTCCTGAAGAGGGGCAGCAGCCTTTTCAGTAGTTGCAGGGGAAACAGTCTGGATGATTGACTGATCTGGCCTTGTAACATTAACCAAAACGGCCTTGCTGTGCTGGTACTGCGAACGGCTGAAAGCTAGGGGAAACTACAGCCGTAATTTTTCCCGAGGACATGCAGCTCTACTGTATGATTAAATGATGATGGCGTCCTCTTGGGTAAAATATTCCGGAGGTAAAATAGTCCCCCATTCGGATCTCCGGGCGGGGACTACTCAGGAGGACGTCGTTATATGGAGAAAGAAAACTGGCGTTCTACGGATCGGAGCGTGGAATGTCAGATCCCTTAATCGGGCAGGTAGGTTAGAAAATTTAAAAAGGGAAATGGATAGGTTAAAGTTAGATATAGTGGGAATTAGTGAAGTTCGGTGGCAGGAGGAACAAGACTTTTGGTCAGGTGAATACAGGGTTATAAATAAAAAATCAAATAGGGGCAATGCAGGAGTAGGTTTAATAATGAATAAAAAAATAGGAGTGCAGGTAAACTACTACAAACAGCATAGTGAACGCATTATTGTGGCCAAGATAGACACTAAGCCCACGCCTACTACAGCAGCACAAGTTTATATGCCAACAAGCTCTGCAGATGACGAAGAAATTGAAGAAATGTATGATGATATAAAATAAATTATTCAGATAGTGAAGGGAGACGAAAATTTAATAGTCATGGGTGACTGGAATTCGAGTGTAGGAAAAGGGAGAGAAGAAAACGTAATAGGTGAATATGGATTGGGGCTAAGAAATGAAAGAGGAAGCCGCCTGGTAGAATTTTGCACAGAGCACAACTTAATTATAGCTAACACTTGGTTTAAGAATCATGATAGAAGGTTGTATACATGGAAGAACCCTGGAGATACTAAAAGGTATCAGATAGATTATATAATGGTAAGACAGAGATTTAGGAACCAGGTTTTAAATTGTAAGACATTTCCTGGGGCAGATGTGGATTCTGACCACAATCTATTGGTTATGAACTGCAGATTGAAACTGAAGAAACTGCAAAAAGGTGGGAATTTAAGGAGATGGGACCTGGATAAACTGAAAGAACCAGACGTTGTAGAGAGTTTCAGGGAGAGCATAAGGGAACAATTGACAGGAATGGGGGAAAGAAATACAGTAGAAGAAGAATGGTTAGCTCTGAGGGATGAAGTAGTGAAGGCAGCAGAGGATCAAGTAGGTAAAAAGACCAGGGCTAATAGAAATCCTTGGGTAACAGAAGAAATATTGAATTTAATTGACGAAAGGAGAAAATATAAAAATGCAGTAAATGAAGCAGGCAAAAAGGAATACATACGTCTCAAAAATGAGATCGACAGGAAGTGCAAAATGGCTAAGCAGGGATGGCTAGAGGACAAATGTAAGGATGTAGAGGCTTGTCTAACTAGGGGTAAGATTAATACTGCCTACAGAAAAACTAAAGAGACCTTTGGAGAGAAGAGAACCACTTGTATGAATATCAAGAGCTCAGATGGCAACCCAGTTCTAAGCAAAGAAGGGACGGCAGAAAGGTGGAAGGAGTATATAGAGGGTTTATACAAGGGCGATGTACTTGAGGACAATATTATGGAAATGGAAGAGGATGTAGATGAAGACGAAATGGGAGATAAGATACTGCATGAAGAGTTTGACAGAGCACTGAAAGACCTGAGTCGAAACAAGGCGCCGGGAGTAGACAACATTCCATTTGAACTACTGATGGCCTCGGGAGAGCCAGTCATGACAAAGCTCTACCATCTGGTGAGCACGATGTATGAACAGGCGAAATACCCTCAGACTTCAAGAAGAATATAATAATTCCAATCCCAAAGAAAGCAGGTGTTGACAGATGTGAAAATTACTGAACTATCAGTTTAATAAGTCACAGCTGCAAAATACTGACGCGAATTCTTTACAGACGAATGGAAAAACTGGTAGAAGCCGACCTCGGGGTAGATCAGTTTGGATTCCGTAGAAATGTTGGAACACGTGAGGCAATACTGACCTTACGACTTATCTTAGAAGAAAGATTAAGAAAAGACAATGTTAACTGGAATAATCTCTTTCAAATTCTGAAGGTGGCAGGGGTAAAATACAGGGAGCGAAAGGCTATTTACAGTTTGTACAGAAACCAGATGGCAGTTATAAGAGTCGAGGGGCATGAAAGGGAAGCAGTGGTTGGGAAAGGAGTAAGACAGGGTTGTAGCCTCTCACCGATGTTATTCAATAGCCTCTCACCGATGTTATTCAATCTGTATATTGAGCAAGCAGTAAAGGAAACAAAAGAAAAATTCGGAGTAGGTATTAAAATTCATGGAGAAGAAGTAAAAACTTTGAGGTTCGCCGATGACATTGTAATTCTGTCAGAGACAGCAAAGGACTTGGAAGAGCAGTTGAACGGAATGGACAGTGTCTTGAAAGGAGGATATAAGATGAACATCAACAAAAGCAAAACGAGGATAATGGAATGTAGTCAAATTAAGTCGGGTGATGCTGAGGGAATTAGATTAGGAAATGAGACACTTAAAGTGGTAAAGGAGTTTTGCTATTTAGGGAGTAAAATAACCGATGATGGTCGAAGTAGAGAGGATATAAAATGTAGACTGGCAATGGCAAGGAAAGCGTTTCTCAAGAAGAGAAATTTGTTAACATCGAGTATAGATTTAAGTGTCAGGAAGTCGTTTCTGAAAGTATTTGTATGGAGTGTAGCCATGTATGGAAGTGAAACATGGACGATAACTAGTTTGGACAAGAAGAGAATAGAAGCTTTCGAAATGTGATGCCACAAAAGAATGCTGAAGATAAGGTGGGTAGATCACATAACTAATGAGGAGGTATTGAATAGGATTGGGGAGAAGAGAAGTCTGTGGCACAACTTGACTAGAAGAAGGGATCGGTTGGTAGGACATGTTTTGAGGCATCAAGGGATCACAAATTTAGCATTGGAGGGCAGTGTGGAGGGTAAAAATTGTAGAGGGAGACCAAGAGATGAATACACTAAGCAGATTCAGAAGGATGTAGGTTGCAGTAGATACTGGGGGATGAAGAAGCTTGCACAGGAGAGAGTAGCATGGAGAGCTGCATCAAACCAGTCTCAGGACTGAAGACCACAACAACAACAACAAGATAGTGGTGGGAATTCGTCGCTGCAAACCACAACTGAAATGCGAATTATGTCTTTAGAACTGTTACTAATATCAGGTATTTACATAATCATCAACATCAATTTTTTGCAGATAAGTATTATAATAAATTTCAATAGACAAGCAGCAACAGAGGCAGAGGAAGTTATAATTGACATGTTTAGAAGTATTATTCATTGGATTTCTGCAAATGGTCTCTGTCTTAATTTTGTAAAAAACTAACGTACTCAGTTCTGCACATCAAAGGGTACAAAAGCAATTTAAATTATGAGTATGGCTTGGTAACCAAGGCAGATTTTTGTAACTTCTTGAATATGGCTAAATTTTAAGTGGGGCAAAATACATTTCAGAGTTTCTTATACACCTCAGTTCAGACACTTTTGCAAATGCATGTTAACGAAATCGTGGAAACATGTGAATCGGTAACATACTGCGCTTAATTTCATTCCACTGATGTCATATTTGATTGTGTTCTGGGCTAATGTATTTTTAAGGGGAAAAATCTTCATTGCACAAAAGCATGCCATAAAATATGTGGTGCTGATCATAAAGAAGGAAACTGATTAAAAAATTAAGTACTGTATCTACAGCGCCGCAATGCATATTCGTTCTCATGACATTTATTGCAAACGGTACGTCTATAAGTGTCACGAGGGATGTTCAAAAGAAGTGCTACGAAACAACACTGTGGGTATAATTGAAGTATTTATTCAAAAGTAATAATCAGAGGCGTGAGCACAACTACCCCAATTTCACGAGCCGAATGGTTAACTGTTCCCAGAATTCCCGTTTCTGTATCAGGATACATGCCTCCACCGTGTCCTTCAGTTCGTCGTCCGATTTGTTGTGCTTTACTTTGTTAAAGCGCTTTTCTTTGAGGTGTTGTTTCAGCAGACCAAATAGATAGGAGACACAGGACATGTCCGGGATATAGGGCGGGTGCTCAACCTGCTCGCACTTGCATTTGGCCGTTACACTTTTCGTGACCTTGGAGACGTGTGGACACGGCGTATCGTGGAACGGAATCACTCCCTCGGTGAGCAGCCAAAACCTTCTGCACTTGATGGACTTGCATAGGCTATGTAGTGTCACACAATACACGTCACTGTTTGAGGTATTCCCGTGCTCGAGGAATTCGGAACCTCGGACGTCGAAAAAGAGGGTGAGCATCACCTTGCCTGCAGAGAGCAAAGCTTTGGATCTTTTATGAGGAGGTGACGACGCTTCAGTCGTGTCCCTAGATGTCTCTCTACGTCATCCCAAAGCGGCATGTGCAAATTTCAACCGATTTGGTTGTGACGACATTTCTTACTTTTTCATTTTAACACTCCTTATAAACAAGAAAAATTGTCTTCATTACTATTGATTAAAATTGGCCTTAGCTCATAAAAAGGTGAGTAACTTAGGTACAAAAATCTTTTATAATCCATTCAATGACGTTAAATTTCTGACAGACGACAAAACTAAATTTGAAGGTAACATGAATAAGTTCCTTCTCAGTAACTTCTTCTGTTTCATAGTAGAAACATTATTCAGAAACTTATAGCTTATTTAGGGGAAGAATGTTACATACTTACTCGAGTTATTAAAGTGAACCTTGTCTTCTGTTTTGTGAGCATAAAGTCATAGTTAAACAGTAATTAATACTCTTTAAACTGATTGGTTCCATGCCAGTACGATATATCGTACAAAGTGACCCGTGGATTATGTATCTGACTAACTAAATAACTACTTCAGTAACTAACTAACTAAATAATTAACTAAGAAGTCATCCTTCGTTGTTCCTCTGTGGAACGTATTCTGTGAGGTACGGCCGATAAATGAATACGACTACAGGGTGTATCAAAAAGGATCATCCAGTTTTAAAAAATCATAATAATTATGTCATATGAGATATGTGCATGAACAACGTACTGCTGAAAAGAGCAAACTCTCGAGTCTTATACGGTTCCCGCTAGGTAGCAGCAGTATGCGTCCACTTCAGTTCTAGTGAAAATGGTGTCGGGACAATAGAAATCATTTTGTGTTCTATGTTTTGCGCAGTGCGGGTCAGTGATAACTTTCCAGCGTGACTTTCGTACTAGGTATTGTGTGGAACCTCCTGCAGCACAGAGCATTAGACGATGGCATGAACAATTACGAGAAACAGGTTGTTTGTGTAAAGGCAAATCGCCGGGCCGTCCCCAAGTGTCTGACACAGACGTCGAACACATCCGATATAGTTTCACAAGGAGTCCGCAGAAACCGTTCGCCGTGCAGCTCGACAGCTCAACATGCCCCCTATATCCTTCTGGCGTGTGTTGCGTCGACGTTTACATATGAAACCATACGAAATTCAGCTACTACAAGCTGTTCGTGAAGGTGACAAAGAACAACGTGTGCAGTTCTGTAATTTCGCTGTTGGGAAGATGGAGGATGACAGTTACCTTCCGCGCTTAGTCTTTAGTGCCGAGGCTACATTCAATTTAAAAGGAAAGGTGAATAGTCATAATGTGAGAATATGGGGAATGGAATAACCACATGAAGTTGTACAGCATGAGAAGCACTCTCCAAATTTTAATGTGTTTTGTTTCACGGGAAAAGGTGTATGGATCATTTTTCTTTGCCGAAAACACTGTTACAGGAAGCACATGTATCAATATGCTTGAGAACTTTCTTTCCCCACAGTAGGAGACTGATTCGAAAGACTTCATTTACTAACAGGATGGGGCACCGCCACACTGACATCTGGAAGTGCGGGAACTTTTAAATCAAAGGATTACTGAACGATGGATAGGTCGTACTGGACCAAATGCTTCAGCCTTACAAAAAAATTGTTCAAGTGGCTCTGAGTACTATGGGACTCAACATATGAGGTCATCAGTGCCATAGAACTTAGAACTACTTAAACCTAACTAACCTAAGGACATCACACACATCCATGCCCAAGGCAGGATTCGAACCTGCGACCGAGCGGTCATGCGGTTCCAAACTGAAGCGCCTAGAACCGCACGGCCACACCGGCCGGCTTCAGCCTTACATTACTGGCCTCCAAGTTCACCGGACCTGACTTCTATGTGATTATTTCTTGTGGGCGTTTATAAAAGACTCTGTTTATGGACCTCCATTACCAGCAACAATGAATGAACTGAGAAATCGCATAACAGCAGCTGTCGAAGCTGTAGCTCAAGACATGCTCGCTACGGTGTGGGAGCAATTTGAATAATGTACTTACATATGCCGTCCATCTGAAGGGGGGCACGTTGAACACCTATGAAAAGGTATGAAAAAAATATTTTTGTTTCCCGTTCATCAAGAAACCGAAAACATTGTATATGTTTATTAGCTTCAGAAATATTGATGTGCCAAATCGGTTGATTCTTTTTGGTACACCCTGTATTTTGGATCTTGTCTGTTCTGTACAGGTGCAGGAACGATCTAGTTAACGTGGGCATCTGAAGAGATTTATAAATGAAATATATGGTTAAAAAGTAACAGAATCAAGTTATATTCAATAAAAAAAAATGGGCGCTACCAGGTCGGTCAGTGCGGCCGTTTGCCAGTCTTGGAGGGCTCTGAGATGGCGAGACAAAGCCTTTTTGGCTACCCAAAGTAAGTGAATAGAGGGCATGTTGTCAGTAGTTCACATTCCAGAGGAGCAAGCAATCGCAGTTGAAGCGACAGTCCTATTTACTTGGCATTAGACCGGAATTAGTTATGGTTTTACAAAAAAAATATTAACACGAAAATTCCAAAATACATAGCAGACTGCCTAGACGAACTTCGCACACCAAAGTTGATCTCTTTCTGTCTGTGGTTTCATAATCCCAATGAAATCGGAAACATCCTCACACTTTTAGTTATTCGATTTCGTGTGCGCAGAGGTGACGATTTTTGGAAACGAAACTGCTTTTACGATCTGATTGAGTAAGGAAGTCCCTGTTGTGTTATAACGATATTGGTTAGTGCCTGGAATCTTCCTATGACTATTCTTATTAATAATTGATTTCCACGATCGTTAGACGTCTGCGCATTTTCTGGCTTTAACAGTAGTGACCTTAATTGCCTTTAACTCTGAGGAATACAGACAAATCCGTTTAATATTTCAGCCTTAAGGATGCCCTCTGTAGCCTTATGTCTACATTGGCGTATAATCTTTGTTGTTATAATTTCCTCATTTTCTAAATACTGCAGGTATATGTTGTAACAAAAGGGGCTTGGGTTCGATTCCCGCTGGGAACTGGATGGTGTATTGTCCTTCGTTCGCATCGTCATACTTGACATTACACTATTGAGATGGCTGTATGGCCACGGAAAGCAAAAAACAGATTTAACTTATTCTAGAGCTCTTCAATGCAAAGACTGCTTTGATACAGTTGTGCTGCTCTCCACACTACTCTGTCCTGCAGTCCTGTGCAAGGCTCTTCATCTCCGAATAACTACTGCAAACTACATATTTTTCATCCTGCTTACTGTACTCATCTCTTCGTCTCCCTCTATAATTTTTATCTCACACACTTCCAACCAGTATTACATTCTGATCCCTTGATGTCTCAGAATTAGTCCTGTCAACTGATCCCTTTTTTTTGTGGCTAAGTTATGCCACAAATTTTTTTTCTCCCCAGTTCACTTCAGTACCTCCTCATTGGTTACATGACCTATCCAACTAATCTTCAGGATTATCCTGCAACACCGCATTTCAAAGGCTTCCATTGTCTTCTTGCCTTAACTGTTTATCGACCACGTTTAACTTCCATACAAGGCTACACTTTCTACTTCGGTGATCATTAGCTATTTTACTGCCCAAGTAGTAAAACTCATCTACTACTTTCACTGTTTCGTTTCTTACTCTAATTCCATCAACATCCTTGATTTAATTCCACTACATCCCATTACCCTTGTTTTTCTTTTATTCGCGTTAATCTTCAAGACACTGTCCGTTCCGTTCAGATGCACTTTCAAGTCCTTTGCTGTCTATGACAGAATTACAATGTCACTAACAAACCGTAAAGTTTTTATTTCTTCTCCCTGGATTTTAATTGGGTTTCCAAATTTTTCCTTGCTTTCCTTAATGCACTGAATAAAACTGGGGATAACCTACTGCCATGTCTCATTTTCTTCTCAGCCATTGCTTTCCTTTCATGCACTTTGGCTCTTATAACTGGCTTTTGTTTAAGTTACAAAAATAATCTATTTTTCGGTGTATTTTACTCCTAATACGTTCATAATTTCAAAGAGTGTATTCCAGTCGACATTGAGAAAAGCTTTCTCTAAATCTGCAAATGCTATAAATGTACGTTTGCCCTTTCTTAACTTATTCTCTGTAATAAAACGTTTGGTCAGTATTGCCTTGCGTGTTTCTAAATTTCTCCGTGACCCAAACTAATCTCCCCTGAGGTCGGCTTCTACTAGTTTTCCCATTGTTCAAATTGTTCAAATAGCTCTGAGCACTATGGGTCTTGATATCTGAGGTCATCAGTCCCCTAGACTTAGAACTAATTAACCTAACACATATCCATGCCCGAGGCAGGATTCGAACCTGCGACCGTAGCAGCAGCGCGGTTCCGGACTGAAGGGCCTAAAACCGCTCGGCCACGGCGGCCGGCTCCCATTCTTCGTAGTATGTTGCAACCATGACTTGTTAAACTGACAGTAATTTAATGGCTGGCTCTCCCAAGGACATCAGTAGTTCTGAGGGAGTGTCGTCTACTCCAGGAGCATTGTTTCGACTTAGGACTGCTCTGTCAAGTTCTTCTCTCAGTATCACATCTCGTACCTCATCTTCATCTACGAGTTCTTTTCTTTCTATAGCACCATAGTGTAATTATTTCAGTCGTCGATTTCATTCGTCAAGATCCTCTGCGTGTTTGAACAGTGTCCGGAAGACAGGAATTTATGGCCTTGCCCCTGAAGAAGACAGCGAAAGAAACAGTGGCGCTTGGTGACAAAGCAGTGTTCGCTGAAGGGAGGCCGGCCTCGGTGATGACGTTTGGACAGCCGGGTGGCGCTATCAGCAGGACAAACAAGAAAGCAATCACCGCTGCCGCAAAGTGTTTGGCGGAGGCGGTAGCGGCGGTGGCAGCTGGCGACGCGAGACACGCACTGTGTGCTGTCGGCACCCCATACGACACTACTCACTCACACTTTCCGTAAGACGTCTGCATCTTCCTTCCATCTTCTCAAGTCCACCTGCGGTGTTTAGGGTCTACCATAATTAATTGCAAAAACTGGCACGGGTAACGTATATGACAATATAAGCACAAGACTTCCAGTAAACGCCGTCCGTGGTGGCCGAGCGGTTCTAAGCGCTTCAGTCCGGAACCGTGCGACTGCTACGGTCGTAGGTTCGAATGCTGCCTCGGGCATGGATGTGTGTGATGTTCTTAGGTTCGTTAGGTTTAAGTAGTTCTAATTTGTAGGGGACTGATGACCTCAGATGTTAAGTCCCATAGTGCTCAGAGCCATTTGAACCTTCCAGTAAACATGATTTTGCAAACGAGTCGTTAGCGAGATAAATGCGAGTGTGTGGTTACGATCTACAACTAATTTCCCTTTGAAAGATTCTCCTTGTTTGCACAAAAATATTTGAAATGTAATTTTTTCGATAACGTCCCCATCTAACTGGGCACGATTTTACCCAAGGCACATGGGCGGAGAATATGACACGCATGGTATGGCACCGGAATATTTTAGTGATGGTGTAAGACGACATCTAACAGATCAGTTTAGCTCAAGACGAATAGGCTGAGCAGAGCCTCTAGTTGGCATAACATACCATCTGACCTCCGTCTTTTAATCTTTTCTGCCCGGGACCTTCGAAAAGGTGAGGTGTACAGCACTTTCGTAGGTAAGGTTAAATTAGTGGACAAAGCATAATTTTGTCATGATTTGCAAGATTCATTCCTCACTGCAGAAAAGAGTACAAATGCGAGGATGTCTCGTGAAACTCCTTCTTTAACAGATTTGAGTGTACAATGAACTGTAATGTGTAGTGTCCTGGAGTAGTGGCTTCTGTGTCTCTTGTCTATGTAGGTCATAAATTTGAAAACACTTGGTTGCGGAATGAAATGAAACGTTTGCATGTCAGATACATTTGTACTAAGTACGACAATATTTCGTTGCGAAGGCAGAGACGGCGCCAAAGCACACATTCGTAATTGTCTGGCAAACGACTCGATTGCGGCCTCACGTTTACCCGACCGTTTTTGGTTTTGTTACCATATACTTTATCCTGTATCAGTTTTTGCTGTTTATTATGATAGGCTTCGAACACATCTTAAATATAGCTACGACTAAGTGTCATCACGAATCACTGTTGATAATCTCCGGGTGTAGCGCTGGTCGGTCTCTCTCTCCCTTTCTTTCTTCTGTGCAACACGTAACCATGACATAGCATCAAAACATTTCTAGAATAAGTTTTAATTGTGGATTTACTTCGAAGGTTTTTGATAATAGCACAGTTCACATCAAAACTGCGATTTTTAACTGAAAATTGTTCGTTCCGCTCTTCTTGAGTGTGTTTCAAAAGTACTTTTACAAACTTTGATACCCGGTTCCTAACGGAAAAACAGAGGCATAAGTGCATGTAAAAATCTTACGTTTTCGTGTTATTAATGAAAGTTTTCAATTTAGATGACAGGATCTCAACAACAAACAAAGACATAATAATCACCCGAAATATACTCGAAGCGTCTAAATACACACGCACACGTCCAACCACGGGTTATTGCACCCTTTCACATACTCCCCGACGGTTTCGAATGCTTTCGCAAGCCTCCGCGACACTTTAATGGAGAATTTTGGCATTCGGGAGATCTACTGCTTAAACCAATATCCCACAGAGACAATAATCCAAAGGACTGAGGTCGGGGAAACGTGTAGCTCATGGAACTGATCCTCCTCTACCTATACGTTTTTCACGGCCGGTAACAGCCAGTGCATCTCGAACACTGAGATTGAAATGTTCTGGAGCTCCATCATGCCTAAATCAATAAACTGCCTATTTCTTCTTATTTGCAGGGACGCTTCTCCTAATAGGCCCTGAAGGATATTTTGAGTAAAGTCCCTGTAGATGGCACCTGTAAGACGTTTTGGGAGAGCGTATGAGCCCACCAGTCACCTACAATTACAGTCCACATATGATGCTGATGCCTAGCCTATACTAAAGATTGTGATCGTCCCATATGTTTTGGTTGTGGAAATTTGTTATTCCATCTCTTCCAGACGTTGCCTCGTCTGTAAGAACAACTGAAAAGACAAATAACAAATTGGCAGTTTGTGCAAAAAAACCTTCGCCAGAAGTTCTCCCGTAGTGAATGACTGTCAGGCGTAAGGTCCTTCAACGTTGAAGATGATAGGGATACATGAGTTGCTCATGAAGTATCCTCCATGCTGAAAGTGAACATGTACCACAGCCACTTGTCTCGTTTTGGTACAGCTTATTCGACAGTACGTAGAACGTGCTCTTGCTGGCCAAGCGCACGAGCAACACGTGGTCTTCCTCACTCCATAGTCTGTGATGCTGCGAAACCTCTCTCGGCAACGCGACTGTACACAGCATCAAATGTTGGATGACTCAGATCACTCATGTCTGGAAACGGCGCCTGAAACAGCCATGCAGCCTCGTGTCCATTACAAGTAGCACGGAGGTACATAAAAGTCATGTCTGCCTGTCATGTTTGAATGGAGCACTTCCGGTTAAGTCACTACCTGTAGCACATTTACACAGTTGGCACTTTGAAGACAGACGAATGCAAATAAGTTTAACTGGCAACACAGCGCCATCGGGGTACAGTGCGTCGAAAGGATGTATAAAGAAGTGAAGTTGGTAGGCTGTACCTGGGAAACCGTTGAACGTCACCTTTCACTAATATCACAAAAACGAAGGATTTTAGGATATATATTAATCTGAAATTTTTTATTGATTTAATGTGAGGAACACGTCCCCAAGTTTGCAAATGTATTTTTGAAACACCCTGTTCATGGATCCATCGCCCTGAAACATCAGAGAGTACGATAGTAATAATAGAAGCTTCAAGAAATTTTAAATAGTGATTAAAGAAAAATTTCGTCTCACACATTTCGTCGCAACACGTACTTTCACTGAGTCTGAGCAGCTTATGAATTGCATATCCACAAGTTATGTGCATGTACACGTATATTACGGGTTCCTTAAAGCATAGTACGAAACGGAATATTTATCGCTCCTATCATGTGCTTAGAATTAACACGTCAATAGCCTAAAAGCTGTTTTGCCTCTCTCAGTATGCTTGCAACTGTAATTATGTCTTACAAAAGCAACACTACCTATCTAAGACGCTCATACCTACCACGCCCATACCTGCCTAACGATATTGACTTCGTAATTTTATGACGTGACGTTACTTCCAGAATTTTATTGTGCCCGTTAGTTTGACCTCCTTCGTAACTTTTGACCCAGTTAGCCTCTCCAACTACTTTCGGCAGTTATCTCGTTTCATGCCTTCCCCGTTGACAAGTAAATTTTACTGCCAATAGAAATAGAGTGTCTTGTCGAAGCCGTGTCTTTGACATCATGGCCAGTAACTGGGCTTAAGTTTCGAATCTGTGGCAGTGTTGTGGAATAAAAACACGTAAATAGAGTCAATAAAAATACCGGGTGATCAAAAAGTCAGTATAAATTTGAAAACTGAATAAATCACGGAATAATGTAGATAGAGAGGTACAAATTGACACACATGCTTCGAATGACATGGGGTTTTATTAGAACCAAGAAAAACAAGAGTTCAAAAAATGTCCGGCAGATGGCACTTCATCTGATCAGAATAGCAATAATTAGCATAACAAAGTAAGACAAAGCAAATATGATGTTCTTTACAGGAAATGCTCAATATGTCCACCATCATTCCTCAACAATAGCTGTCAGTCAGTCGTGGTCTTCAGTCCTGAGACTGGTTTGATGCAGCTCTCCATGCTACTCTATCCTGTGCAAGCTTCTTCATCTCCCAGTACCTACTGCAACCTACATCCTTCTGAATCTGCTTATTCATCTCTTGGTCTCCCCCTACGATTTTTACCCTCCACGCTGCCCTCCAATACTAAATTGGTGATCCCTTGATGCCTCAGAACATGTCCTACCAACCGATCCCTTCTTCTGGTCAAGTTGTGCCACAAACTTCTCTTCTCCCCAATCCTATTCAATACTTCCTCATTAGTTATGTGATCTACCCATCTAATCTTCAGCATTCTTCTGTAGCACCACATTTCGAAAGCTTCTATTCTCTTCTTGTCCAAACTATTTACTGTCCATGTTTCACTTCCATACATGGCTACACTCCTTACAAATACTTTCAGAAATGACTTTCTGACACTTAAATCTATACTCGATGTTAACAAATTTCTCTTCTTCAGAAACGCTTTCCTTGCCATTGCCAGCTTACATTTTATATCCTCTCTACTTCGACCATCATCAGTTATTTTGCTCCCCAAATAGCAAAACTCCTTTACTACTTTAAGTGTCTCATTTCCTAATCTAATACCCTCAACATCACCCGACTTAATTCGATTACATTCCATTATCCTCGTTTTGCTTTTGTTGATGTTCATTTTATATCCTCCCTTGAAGACACCATCCATTCCGTTCAACTGCTCTTCCAAGTCCTTTGCTGTCTCTGACAGAATTACAATGTCATCGGCGAACCTCAACGTTTTTATTTCTTCTCCATGGATTTTAATACCTACTCCGAATTTTTCTTTTGTTTCCTTTAGTGCTTGCTCAATATATAGCTGTAGTCGAGGAATAATGTTGTGAACAGAACTGTAAAGCATGTCCGGGGTTATGGTGAGGTATTGGCGTCGGATGTTGTTTTTCAGCATTCATAGAGATGTCGGTCGATCACGATACACTTGCGACTTCATGTAACCCCAAAGCCAATAATCGCACGGACTGAGGTTGGGGACCTGGGAGGCCAAGCATGACGATTGTCATGCGCAGTCACTGACGTTTTGCTGTCCAGCGCCATCTGTCGGACATTTTTTTTTTTGTTCTAATAGAACCCCAAGTCATTCCAAGCAAGTGTATCAATTTTTACCTCTCTATCTATATTATTCCGTGGTTTACTAAGTTTTCAAATTTATACTGACTTTTTGATCACCCGGTATTTTGATACATGGAGGACAACCACAATGGCAAAAGTATATGGTGGTTACAATTAAACTTTCGCTACTTGAGAAGGCTCCAGTTCAAACAGATTATCGTAGAACTTCATCAAAGCATTAGTAAGGACACGTGGAAGAGAAATAACGTGTAAATCTTTGAAAGGAACACATTTAGCTTTCACATGAGAGGGTGACATGTGTTAATTGCGTGCCATATTTACGTTTCAGGTTGCATACGTTGCTCAATGTGACGGCCATCTACATCCCCGACACGTTGGAACTGCACCAGAGATTGCTCTACTGCTGCACGAAACATCGCAGGCGTGATGTTGGCTTTTCTCAGCGTGAACTTCCAACGTATGTTAGCGTCCCTTCAAGAAACTCCATCGTCAAAAATAACACGCGTTCAGATCTCGTGATCTACGTGGCCAAGCAGTTCGGAAAGATCGGGCAATGATTCGGCTTTCTCCCAATGTGTTACGGAGTAACTGAGTGACCTCACGAGCAGTGTGAGATGGAGTCCAAAGCACCTCTCGCCTGCAGAGTAGTGTTCACAGTAACGTGTGCCGTTCACGCTGCATGTCCTTGGCCCTTGGTGTTAGAGCTCCTTCCAATGTCGTCGTACCAGTACCGGTGCCTAACGGGAAGTCATGACACTATCACCACCAGCAGCGCAGATACTGCAGCGCGCAGTGTGAACATCATTTCTATAAAGTTGTGTACCCATATGGTAAATAGTTTTCCGATACGATATTGCAGTTCCTGGGTTGTTTGGAAGGCATGTCCGAAGGACTTTATGACTCAAGGATATGTGTTCACTGTTATTTACAGATCTTTTTACAAGATGATGATTTTACATTTGGCATTTCGTAGGGAGCCATTATTTTTCTTAATTTATGGCTAATTTTGAGCTTGATCATACAATATATGTTAATGACATACATTCAGTTACTTGAAAATGGCATAAAAGGCCGAAACCTGGGTAGTAATTAAATAAATAACAATACAGAATGAAATTTTCACTCTGCAGCGGAGTGTGCGCTGATATGAAACTTCCTGGCAGATTAAAACTGTGTGCCCGACCGAGACTCAAACTCGGGACCTTTGCCTTTCGCGGGCAAGTGTTCTACCATCTGAGCTACCGAAGCACGACTCACGCCCGCTACTCACAGCTTTACTTCTGCCAGTACCTCGTCTCGTACCTACCAAACTTTACAGAAGCTCTTCTGCGAACCTTGCAGGAGACGAGGTACTGGCAGAAGTAAAGCTGTGAGTATCGGGCGTGAGTCGTGCTTCGGTAGCTCAGATGGTAGAACACTTGCCCGCGAAAGGCAAAGGTCCCGAGTTCAGGTCTCGGTCGGGCACACAGTTTTAATCTGCCAGGAAGTTTCAATAACAATACAGTCAAATCTTGGTGTGTTTATTTAAAAACTTTATTTTTTTTATTAATCACTGATGCTTCGGCATGTGGCGACCCTTGTACAGAATCACTACTAGTAGACTCAACCAACAACTAACGTACCTCCTCCCCCCCCCCCCCCCCAGAATAAACATCTTTCAATAAACTTTGCCAAAGATGAAAGAATTGATAAGTACCACAAGGTAAACGTAGAACCTGATCGACATGAAAAATACATAACTTTGCTGACGTTAAGGGCATTAACGAGATTTACATTGCTAAAAGAGCGTTCAATTTTCCATGTTAAGAGAAGAATTTGAAAAGGTAGCTTTTTCCTGGAAATAATGATATTATGCTGAACGTCTAACAAAACTACATTATTCCTAACATTACGTTTCGCATTACGACAGTGAAGTACCTCAGTTACAAATTTAACTTTCGGATCCGTGAGGTGCTTTCGTGTCTGATTAACGGGAGCTCTGTATGAATTCGAACTGTGGGTTGCGTCATCTGTGTCACTACTACCTAATGTGTGTTTCAGCTCTGGTAAGTATTTCTTAATTTAACAGTGAAGATAACGCTAACGTATAAATCATTAATTTTTTCCTTTAATTTCTGTACAATGATATAAATCAGTAATTCCACAACTCACGGATCAGCTGACAGAACGAAACGCACGTACCATATGATGTAATTCTGAAAGCTGTCAAGCTGTGAGAGGACCATTTAGTGTACTGTTTATGGTTTCTACAGTTCATTCCACTTCTCGTAAAAGTTACGTGACCATTTCTGCACTCATTATGTGTTCTAGCCTCATTGATAGTATTCCATTTCACTCCTTTCCACTCTCCTCCACAGTAATGTTTACGCTAGAGCTATGTTTGAAGCCTAGCGACAGAAACTCGATCAAATAGACTAGCGAACAGCCTGCATCGTGTACTTACCCGGTAGGCACACGCATACGTCCCACATATATCTTCCACACTGCTCAGTTCTATATGGAGGAACGTTAGTATTTCAACGAAACCGTCTAAAATATTATAACTAATAATCGTATTTTCTCAAACCGCAGAACGTAGACACAGAGCTTACAGTAGAACAATTTCATCTTTGCTGTGCTATGAAGACAAACTTTTTATTATTTTACGTTTCGACAAGAGAAGGTGAACCGCGAGAACTGTACCAAACTTCAGAAATTAGTGGGCTGTGACTTTACGAAATATTCATCGTAATAAAAATCTGTATCAGTAAAAGAATTGAACCGGTTTTTGAAGGGTAGTTGAAGCCACTTACACAAAAAATTAAGTTACGTTAGTTAATACAAACAATAGTTACACATATATACAGGGTGGTCCATTGATAGTGATCGGGCCAAATATCTCACGAAACAAGCATCAAACGAAAAAAAGTACAAAGGACGAAACTCGTCTATCTTGAAGGGGGAAACCAGATGGCGCTATGGTTGGCCCGCTAGATGGCGCTTTCATAGGTCAAACGGATATCAACTGCGTTTCTTTAAATAGGAACCCCAACTTTTATTACATATTCGCGTAGTACGTAAAGAAATATGAATATCTTAGTTGGACCACTTTTTTCGCTTTGTGATAGATGGCGACGTAATATTCACAAACGTATAAGTTGGTGGTATCATATAACATGCCGCCAGTGCGGACGGTATTTGCTTCGTGATACATTACCTATGTTAAAATGGACCGTTTACCAATTGCGGAAAAGGTCGATATTGTGTTGGTGTATGATTATTGTGATCGAAACGCCCAACGGGCGTGTGCTAAGTATGCTGCTCGGTATCCTGGACGACATCATCCTAGTGTCCGGACTGTTCGCCGGATACTTACGTTATTTAAGGAAACTGGAAGTGTTCAGCCACATGTGAAACATCAACCACGACATACAACAAATGATGATGCCCAAGCAGGTGTTTTAGCTGTTGTCGCGGCTAATCCACACATCAGTAGCAGACAAATTGCAGGAGACTCGGGAATTTGAAAAACGTCGGTGTTAAGAATGCTACATTAACATCGATTGCACCCGTACCATATTTCTATGCACCAGGAATTGCATGGCGACGACTTCGAATGGCGTGTACAGTTCTGCCACTGGGCACAAGAGAAATTACGGGACGATGACAGACTTTTTGCACGCGCTCTATTTAGCGACGATGCGTCATTCACCAACAGCGGTAACATAAACCGGCATAATATACACTATTGGGCAACGGAAAATCCACGGTGGCTGCGACAAGTGGAACATTAGCGGCCTTGGCAGGTTAATGTATGCTGTGGCATTATGGGAGGAAAGATAATTTGCCCCCATTTTATCGATGGCAATCTACATGGTGCAATGTATGCTGATTTCCTATGTAACGTTCTACCGATGTTACTACAAGATGTTTCACTGCATGACAGAATGACGATGTACTTCCAAATTGATGGATGTCCGGCACATAACTCGCGTGCGGTTGAAGCGGTATTGAATAGCACATTTCATGACATGTGGATTGGTCGTCGAAGCACCATACCATAGACTGCACCTTCACCGGACCTGACGTCCCCGGATTTCTTTCTGGGGGGAAAGTTGAAGGATATCTGCCATCGTGATCCACCGACAACGCCTGACAACATGCGTTAGCGCATTGTCAAAAAAAAAAAAAAAAAAAATGCATGTGCGAACATTACGGAAGGCGAACTACTCGCTGTTGAGAGGAATGTCTTTACACGTATTGCCAAATGCATTGAGGTTGGCGGACATCATTTTGCGCATTTATTGCATTAATGTGGTGTTTACAGGTCATCACGCTGTAACAGCATGCGTTCACAGAAATGATAAGTTCACAACGGTACATGTATCACATTGGAACAACCGAAATAAAATTTTCAAACGTACCTACGTTCTGTATTTTAATTTAAAAAACCTACCTGTTACCAACTGTTCGTCTAAAATTGTGAGCCATATGTTTGTGACTATTACAGCGCCGTCTATCACAAAGCGAAAGTAGTCCAACTAAAACATTCATATTTCTTTAAGTACTACACGAATGTGTAATAAAAAATGGAGGTTCCTATTTAAAAAAAAAACGCCATTGATATCCGTTTGACCTATGGCAGCGCCATCTAGCGGGCCAACCATAGCGCCATCTGGTTTCCCCCTTCAAAATAGACGAGTTTCGTTCTTTGTAGTTTTTTCGTTTGACGCTTATTTCGTGAGATATTCGGCCCGGTCACGATCAATGGACCAATCTGTGTACACACATATAATAGTTATACATATATTTGTAAAAGAAGAACAGAAACCTACATACTTTTGGCCCATTTTGTCACTGAGTGCAGTATTATATATATTTTGAAAAAGACGTCAGTCAATGACTTCTTCTCTTTTCAAAATAAAGGCGGATATTTTCCCTCTGTTCGGAGATACACGAACTGTCAATCACGTAGTCACCGAGACCAGGTGAATGTTTGTGTTTCGAGGGTGTTAATTCCAGTGTTTCGATTCAAGTATGTGTATACATCACCGTGATATAATGTTGTCAAGTAGTGACAATGAAAATATGTCTTCAAGAGAATCTAATGACTAATGATATGCTAGGCCACAGGTGGTCTGCAGCTGTAGAGTTGTCGGTGCTGACTCAAAGATTCAAGAATAGTCATCGAAGACCACCATGCAATATAGAACGATTAGAATATTATATACAGTATTTACGATAATGATGATGTTACATTTTTAGGGCACAAAATTGTAAGGTCATCGGCGTCGTTGCATGAAAGGCTTTGCAGTGCGTTGTGCTAGATACGCTGACGTCGTTCGCGACAAAGATTAACTGAACTTCGTAAAACAACACAGTACAACGGCTGAAATAAACAAACTGACTGTCGACGACTTGAGGCCCAGTGGTTAACGTCGGTGTCTCTATGTCGCGGGTTCCCGGGTTCGATTTTCAATCGGGTCGGAATCTCCTTCGTTCGGGGACTGTGCGCGCTCGCGCGCGCGTGTGTGTGTGTGTGTGTATGTTTTTGTGTATATTGTGCTAGTCATTTCATATCATTTTCATCGACGCGCAAGCCGCCGCTGAAGTGGCGTCCAATAGAAAGGCCCGCCCTCCTTTGTAATCTCCCGGCCAATCGTCCCATAACATCACCTCATTTCATCCAACTGACTAATAGTTTCAAACAAGACACACACAGCCGCAAAAGATCATTTTAAACGACTTGTTCAAAATATGTGCAACGGACAAATCAGGTATAAGGTAGGTTAACTGCGAACAAATTGTGTGTAACGGATTAAGTAGGTTAGTTGATTCATTTACTAACAGATGAAAAAGGCTAAAAAGCAGTGGCTGCAGGAAAAATTTGAAAATAACGAATGTGACGTTCGTCGGAAGGACATCTGAAGTATACTGAAAAAGTAAAATTAACTTTCGGAGAACTGAAATGTGAATATGCCAGCATTAAGATGACTAAAAGAAATACAGTATTAAACACAGAGGAGGGACGAGACCGGAGGAAAGAGTACTTTGTGAGGCTCTACAAGCGAGAGCAGCCGTCTGGTAAGAAGAAATAAATGTAAATTTTGAAGACACGAAGTTACAGTTTCTCACTTCTTTGGAAGACTTGAAAGCAAGCAAGACAGAAGTGATGAATAATATTTCTACGAAACCTCTAAAATCACAGGACAAAAGCTTCATAACGCTGTAACTGGTTTCGACTATTTCGTCATCATGTGGCAAGCTTTAGTGCTTACAATGCTAATAACCATGTGTCCAATAATTTCAGAATATGTTATACACAGCGTGACAGTTTCTGAACTATAAGGAAAAAAACTTAATTATTTACAAACTACGGCGTGCACACACAATATTCAACATGTAAACATCACTACAAGTAATTGGATTTAGGTTATGACATATTCGATATGCCTGCCATCATTGACGATGATGTGACGCAGTCGAATAGCGAAACTCTGTATGACGCGCTGAAGTGTCACAACATCAGTGCTGTCGATGACCTCCTGAATAGCCGTTTTCAGATCAGCAATGGTTTGGCGTTGGTGCTGTACACATTGTGCTTTTTTTTCAGTCTTCCAACTGGTTTGATGCGGCCCGCCACGAATTCCAACCTCTTCATCTCAGAGCAGCACTTGCAACCTACATCCTCAATTATTTGTTGGATGTATTCCAATCTCCGTCTTCCTCTACAGTTTTACCCGCTACAGCACCCTCTAGTACCATGGAAGTCATTCCCTCATGTCTTAGCAGATGTCCTATCATCCTGTCCCTTCTCCTTATCAGTGTTTTCCACATATTCCTTTCCTCTCCGATTCTGCGTAGAACCACCTCATTCCTTACCTTATCTGTCCACCTAATTTTCAACATTCGTCTATAGCACCACATCTCAAATGCTTCGATTCTCTTCTGTTTCGGTTTTCCGACAGTCCATATTTCACTACCATGCAGTGCTGTACTCCAGACGTACATTCTCAGAAATTTCTTCCTCAATTTAAGGGCGATATTTGATATGAGTAGACTTCTCTTGGCCAGGAATGCCCTTTGTGCCATTGCTAGTTTGCTTTTGATGTCCTCCTTGCTCCGTCCATCATTGGTTATTTTACTTCCTAAGTAGCAGAATTACTTAACTTCATCTATTTCGTGACCATCAATCCTGATGTTAAGTTTCTCGCTGTTCTTCTTTCTACTACTCCTTATTACCATCGTCTTCCTTCGATTTACTCTCAATCCATATTCTGTACTCATTAGATTGTTCATTCCGTTCAGCCCATCATGTAGTTCTTCTTCACTTTCACTCAAGATAGTAATGTCATCAGCGAATCGTATCATTGATAGCCTTTCACCTTGAATTTTAATTCCACTCCTGAACCTTTCTTTTATTTCCATCATTGCTTCCTCGATGTACAGATTGAACTGTAGGGGTGATAGGCTACAACCTTGTCTTACACTCTTTTTAATGCGAGCACTTCGTTCTAGGTCGTCCACTCTTATTATTCCCTCTTGGCTGTTGTACATATTGTATATGACCCATCTCTCCCTATAGCGTATCCCTACTTTTTCACAATTTCGAACATCTTTCACCATTTTACACTGGCGAACGCTTTTTTCAGCTCAAAAAATCTTATGAACGTGTCTTGATTTTTCTTTAGTCTTCCTTCCATTATTAACCGCAACGTCAGAATTGCTCTCTCGTGCCTTTACCTTTCCTAAAGCCAAACTGGTCGTCATCTAGCGCATCCTCAACTTTCTTTTCCATTCTTCTGTGTATTATTCTTGTAAGCAACTTGCATGCAGGAGCTGTTAAGCTGATTGTGCGAAAATTCTCGCACTTGCCAGCTCTTGCCGTCTTCGGAATTGTGTGGATGATATTTTTTCCAAAAAGTCAGATGGTATGTCGCCAGACTCATACTTTCTACACACCAACGTGAATAGTCGTTTTGTTGCCAATTCCCTCAATATTTGTAGAAATTCTGATGGATTGCTATCTACTCCTTCTGCCTTATTTGATCTTAAGTCTTCCAAAGCTTCTGATACTAATACTGGAGCCCCTATTTTTTCTATATCGACTCCTGTTTCTTCTTCTATCACATTAGACAAATCTTCCACATCATACAGGCCTTCAGTGTACTCTTTCCACCTATCCGCTCTCTGCTCTGCGTTTAACAGTGAAATTTCCATTACCCTCTTAATGTTATCACACTTGCTTTTAATTTCACCGAAGTTTGTTTTGACTTTCCTGTATGCTGAGTCAGTCCTTCCCACTATCATTTCTTTTCCGATTTCTTCACATTTCGTCTTAGCCTCCTGCACTTCCTATTCATTTCATTCCTCTCGGAACATTTTTGTACTTCCTCCTTTCATCGATCAATTGAAGTATTTCTTCTGTTACCCATGGTCTCTCCGCAGTTACCTTCTTTGTCCCTATGTTTTCCTCCCCAACTTCTATGATGGTCCTTTTTAGAGATGTCCATTCCCCTTCAACTGTACTGCCTACTGAGCTATTTATTATTGCTGTATCTATAGCCTTAGGGAACTTCAATCGTAACTGGTCATTCCTTAGTACTTCCGTATCCCAATTCTTTGGGTATTGACTCTTCCTGATTAATGTCTTAAATTTCAGCCTAGTCTTCATCATTACTATATTGTGATCTGAGTCTATATCTGCTCCTGGGTACACTTTACAATTCAGTAATCTAACTGAAATATTTCTCTATCACCCAGCCTTTTCCAAGTATACCTCCTTCGCTTGTGATTCTTGATCAGAATACTCGCTATTACAAGCTGAAAATTGTTACAGAACTTAATTAGTCATTCTCCTTTCTCATTCTTTTTCCCAAGCCCATATTTTCCTGTAAGCTTTTCTTCTACTCCTTCCCCTACAACTGCATTCCAGTCCCGCATGACCATTTGATTTTCATCCCCCTTTACATATTGTATTACGCTATCAATATCCTCATACACTTTCTCGCTCACTTCAGTTTGCGACTTTCGCATGTATACCTGAACTACTGTTGTCGGTGCTGTCGATTCTGATAAGGACCACCCTGTCTCTGAACTGTTCACAGTAACACACTCTCTGCCATACCTTCCTATTCATAACGAATCCCACTGCTGTTTACCATTTTCTGCTGCAGTTGATCTTACCCTGTACTCATCTGATCAGAAATCCTTGCTTCTTTCCACTTCACTTCACTGACTCATACTACATATAGATTGAACCTTTGCATTTCCCTTTCGAGTTTTTCTAGTTTCCCTACCACGTTCAAGCTTCTGATATTCCACTCCCCGACTCGTAGTATGTTATCCTTTCGATGATTATTCAATCTTGGCAGTCCCCATCCCCCCTCCCTGAGATTCGAATGGGGGACTATTCCGGAATCTTTTGCCAATGGAGAGATCATCATGACACTTCTTCAATTACAGGTCACATGTCCCGTGGATACACGTGACGTGTCTTAAATGCAGTGGTTTCCATTGCCTTCTGCATTCTCATGCCGTTGATCATTGCTGATTCTTCCGCCTTTAGGGACAGTTTCCCACCCCTAGGACAAGAGAGTGCCCTGAACCTGTGTCCGCTCGTCCGTCCTCTATGACAACGCCGTTGCCAGAATGAGGGTGACTTCTTATGCCGGAAGTCTTCGGCCGCCAACGCTGATTATTAACCAAAATTTAAGCAAGGTCGGGATTTTAACGCGGGACCACAGACGTTTTGATTATGAATCAAAGACGCTACCCCCTCTTTTTTTCCATTTTGTTCGTTATTGATCGTTGTGTTTGGTCGTTGCAGACGTCGCAAGACATTCTGTTCAAGTTCGGTGGTTGATCCTTACACTCAGTTTTTTATTACAGAGGCCAACCGGCTCTCTGACCGAACACGCTGAGCTACCGTGCCGGCTACCCCTAGACTACGAGTACAGCCGCATGCAGCACCACAAAAAGGAGTCACATGTGTTTAAATCCCGAGAATATGGTGGCTAATCAGGGCCCATGCCAGTGGCCGCTGGGTACCCCAGAGCCAGAATACGGTCACCAAAGTTCTCCTACTGGACATCAAACACTCTCCTACTTCGATGGGGTCGAGCTCCGTCTTGTATGAACATAATCTTGTCGAAATCAGGGTCACTAAGGATAATGGAGATTAAATCATCTTCCAAAACCCTCACGTAACGTTCAGTAGACACCGGGCCATCAAACAATATCGCACCGATTATTTCGTGACTGGACATTGCACAGTACACAGTTACTCGTTTGAGGGTGAAGAGACTTCGCGATCGCGAAATGCCGATTCTCAGTCCTCCAAATGCGCCAATTTTGCTTATTGACGAAACCATCCAAATAAAAGTGGACTTTGTCGCTAAACCAAGCCATACTAATTCCTATCATGCCCCGCGGCCAACCACCCAGTTCGAACGTCCTAATCTAAACCGTTCAGCAGTTATGACAATTTTATTTTATATAGTTCAATAACTGTCACCATGTACATTGCATTAACTACATATGTAACATATTTTGCTATAATTAAGATGGTGTTTCACCATTTTAAGCTGTCTGTCAAATGGTGACGAAATAATCTAATAATTACAGCGCAATAAATTTGTAAAGCAGATTTCTGGTGATTTATTGAATTCTCCGGTGTCCGGCCGCGTCGTGTCGTAATTCGTCCTCGATATTTCGGAAAACAGACACGTTACCATCTCCATGCGATTATAAATTAGCAATATGCCTGGAAAACATCAGATCGCAGATTTTTTCCATATAAAATTGTGATTTTAATTGTGATGTAATTTCTTTCAATCAATAAGCATTTCTTTTTTATTAAAATGGCAGCTACCGTTATATCTGATCCTTTGCATTAAACACGACTTCATGGCCGCAAGGATATAGCTGGCCGTTATGAGCTGCTAGATAACGCCAACCTAACCGTTCTCTAGGGTTATCTCAAAACTCTCTCTCAAAAGTAATCCAGTTTCAAATAATGGATATTCATTTAACGTGGAATAGAAAATATCGTCAATCATGTTACTATGCTGTTTTTCTTTTAGACCAAGTCTTCAAATAGGACACAGTCGCATCACTCAACTCACTTATACTTTTCTGGGCACCCACGATGGGCCTTAGTTTGGCACGAATTCGACGAAAGTTTTGTACGAAGTGATCATGCTCTTAGAAGAGCGTTAAGAGTCTCTAATATGAACTGTAACATTTACCATTTGCAAAGTGTAAATTTGCTTAGTTTTTCCTGGAGTGATACCTTGAATTCCAATGATTTGTGTTAGTGCACTCGTGAATAAGTACGAGTAATCAGTGTAACAGGTCACTGCTTCAGTAATACATTCGAGATTATACTTAACAGAATCTCTTTCCGAGGGTTCCAGTTCCTAGAGTAGTAAGTGGGCAATACAGCACTATCAAGACTGTTGGATTCTAAATACCTTGTAATGAATGAGGGTGATGAGATGCCCATATGACTGGAGACAAAGGGGCGTGTCGGCGAGAAACCATTAAATGGGACAGACGAAACGTCTACCACTAGAGAAACATGGGCCATAGCTACTTGGAGCCTGATTCTCGAGCCAGATCATGGACTCACTGTGGGAGAGTAGCCATGAACCATTTCCGAATCAGATTATACAGCGATGTAGTACGTGCTGCGCCTGGCAAAAGGAACGCAGGTAACATGCGGGATAAAGGCGCTTATTGGTCAGAAATCTGAAAAATAGAAACATCTGCTAAACATTGAGCTTGCAAATACACTCCGCCTTTACAACTGCTTGAACTCTGCGGAGACCGCTTTCAGTGAGGTGTAAGTATCTGGAGGAATGACAGGCCATTCCTCCTCAAGAGCCGAAACTAATGAAGGTAGTGATGTTAGACACGTAAGTCTGGAGCGAGGTCGGCGTTTTATCTATTCCAAAGGAGTTCCATTGTGTTCAGTTCGGGACTTCGGGTAAGCCGGTTCACTTCAGGAAAGTTATTGTCCACAAACCACTGCCTCAAGAATGCAGCTTTATGGCAGGTTGCATCGTCATGTTGATAGAAACGATCATCATCTCCGACAATTCATTTACTGTACACAGTACACAATTCTGTAAGATGTGTTGTTATCTTTCCGCATTCAGCATCATCTTAAACGCAATTAGGTAGCCACAGACTAACCACGAAAAACACCCCCATACCGCAACACCACCTCCCCTCCGCTTAGCACTTCACATAATGGCAGGTAATGTTCTCCAGACATTCGCCAAACCCTGACCCATCCTTCGGACTGCCACAAGGTATAGTGTGATCTGTCACTCCAAATCACTCGTTTTCAGTCGTACACCGTGCAGTGGTGTTGCTGTTTACAAAACCTCAAGTGTCGTTTAGCACTGACTTTCGGAAATGTGAGGTTTATGAGGGGTTCCTCGACCACTGTACATCTTTCTTTTCAAAATACCTACGTACAGTCAATGTACCCAGTCGAATATTGCTAACACTTTTGAAACTCGCGAGTGATTCCTTCCGCTGATTTCGTTTTTTTTTTTTACAACTTTTTTTACAATCACTCTTGGCAATGCTCGATGGTCCCTGTCCGTCACAGGAGGTCTGCCTGGTCTTAGAGCTGTGGCACCTGTATAAGGCCTGGAGTACCCTTGATGGATTTGTTACTCACATGACGCCCAATAACAAGTCCACGTTCGAAGTCACTGACCTCTCCTGAGGCCGGCCGGGATGGCTGAGCGGTTCTAGGCGCTACAGTCTGGAACCACGTGACCGCTACGGTCGCATGCCTCGGGCATGGATGTGTGTGATGTCCTTAGGCTAGTTAGGTTTAAGTAGTTCTAAGTTCTAGGGGACTGATGACCTCAGAAGTTAAGTCCCATAGTGCCCAGAGCCATTTGAACCATTTAAACCTCTCCTGACCGAGTCATTTTGTGGTTACTGCTTGTCTAACGACAACACAATACTCCCCGCCTCATTTTATACTCTCGGGTCCGCCTATCGTGACCTCTAGTGGTCAGCTCCGCATTACATAGCGGTGTCCGGAAACTTTCGATCAGGTAGTGTACTGGAAGAAACGTCACTTGCCATAACAAAGGAAAAATTAGAGAGAAACTTTCCTCGTTAGTATGTGGGTATTTTAGCATGCGAGGAAACGGCATTATGTAACAGCTGTGAAACGTGCTGTACAATAAATAGATTGGCGAGAAGATGAATCTTAGCTGTACTGTCAGATGTTTGGACATGGAAAGGACAGGTTTGCAGAATGGTAGGGGAGAGAGATTGCTGTCGTAAGACTTACTTTCGGAACTCGACGCTAGCTCTTATCAGAGACATTCCAGACGTCGCAGTTGGCTCTGCGTATGAGCTCAAGAACAGTCAGTATGTCACCACCACTATCATCAGCTAAGGACGCCACCTGCCGACAGAGGAGTCCCTGCCTGGTAGGCAACACGCACTACATGGCTCCCATCAAAGCCCGGCTGCCAGCGGCCCATTGAGCTCTGAATAACAACTCAAAATGGTTCAAATGGCTCTGAGCACTATGGGACTTAACATCTGAGGTCATCAGTCCCCTAGAACTTAGAACTACTTAAACCCAGTTAACCTAAGGACATCACACACATCCATGCCCGAGGCAGGATTCGAACCTGTGACCGTAGCAGTCCCGCGGTTCCGGACTGAGGCGCCTAGAACCGTTCGGCCACCGCGGCAGGCTAACAACAACTAACGTTAGGGAATATTCTGAGATCCTGCGTTAGCTTAAGGGGCATGTCATTGTTCTGGTATTTTATTAGTAGTGGTGGAAATATATTTATGTAATAAAATCCAGATTACGGCTATAATAGTTTAATGTTGTTATTGTGATGGATGCATTTTGCCTACACTGCCATCTCCAGACCCTCAAGGAAAGTTTTGGCACTATTTTTTTATTTTCTTTATTTTATTACAACGCTAATTAATGGGATATAAAAATTTGGTTCTTGCATCCATGTAACGCCAGTGGTCGCTGTTGCTCTATTTTAACGTGGTGTAGCTTTAGAAGTCTTATGGCATAAGCTGTTTTGTGGTTTGGTGCTGTTGTTAACTATCCTTTCTTGTAATTTTGGTTGTTTGACGGTTTAACGTCGGATTTCACAGATTAACAATTGCGATAGTTGGTCAAAGATGCTATATGGTTACAGTCACTGTGGTGTGTTCATGCTATCATTTTGGGCTGTATGTATGACCTTAGTAATCGATGTGTCTGTGGGTAGTTGTTTTTTGTCTATCCGTTATCTTTCGCTAGGAATTCAATAAAATTTTGTATGAAATGTTTATGTTTTAAATCCGTTTGTTCATTTAAAATGTCATCAGGGCACTGTATTGTGTGTATGTAAATTTCTATCTCTTCAAGCATGTTCATTGTTAAACCTTAAGGTAATATGGGTAAAATTTTCAATGCTAACTCCATTCGTTCTGCGTTGTTGTCATCGTACTTTAAGCAGTTGAAGAATGAAGATGGTTTATTTTCGCTAATTGTCGTGTGTTCTCGATATCTTATACTGAAGTTGCGCCCTGTCTGTCCTACTTAACATTTATTACAGTCCTGACATCGATATTTTGTATGCCCAGGTTTGTGTACAGAAAATTTTGTCTTTCCTGAATGAAGAGTATGCCGGTTCTATACACTAATTGGATTCTTGTGTTCTTCATTAGGGCATTTAATTTTTTATGATATTGTACCTAAACATGTTATAGGTATGCGTATTGGTTTAGTCTTTTTGGTGTTTCTCTGGACAACTCTCACCCCAGACAATCGTCAAATCTGACATTAAAAAGCCAGGGTAAAAAAAAAAAAATACAGGAAAGTACTATTAACGACAGCAACAAACCACAAAGCAGCTTATAGCAAAACGATCCTAAAGCTACAGCACGTGCTGATACAATACACTGTGACAACGTTCACTGATGATATATAGACGTAAGTACCAAATTTGTATCCCAAAAGACGATAAACCAACATCGAAACAATAAAAAAAAAATATTGTGGAAAGATAATGATTTTTTGTAGTTCATTTGCAGTAATCCAAAGAAGAAGCTCAATTTTTTTTAGTCATCAATCTTCTGTCTGGTTCGACGTGGTCCGCCACGAATTTCTCTCCTCTGCCAACCTCTTCATCTCAGAGTAGCACTTGCAACCTACGTCCTCAATTACTTGCTGGATATGTTCCAATCTCTGTCTTCCTCTACAGTTCTTGCCCTCTACACTTCCCTCTAATTCCATGTAAGTTATTCCCTGATGTTTTAACAGATATCTTATCATCGTGACCCTTCTCCTTGTCAATGTTTCCACATACTCCTTTCCTCTCCGATTCTGCGCAGAAACTTCTCATTCCTTATCTTATCAGTGTAACTACAAGTAATTTGCAACATTCGTCTGTACCACCACATCTCAAATGGCTCTGAGCACAATGGGACTTAAGATCTGAGGTCATCACTCCACTAGAACTTAGAACTACTTAAGATCTGAGGTCATCAGTCCACTAGAACTTAGAACTACTTAAGATCTCAGGTCATCAGTCCACTAGAACTTAGAACTACTTAAACCTAACTAACCTAAGGATATCACACACATCCATGTCCGAGGAAGGATTCAAACGGTCGCGCGGTTTCAGATTGAAGTGCCTAGAACCGATCGGCCACTCTGGCCGGCCATCTCAAATGCTTTGCAACAGTCCATGGTTCCATTCAATCAATGCTGTGCTCCTAACGTACATTCTCGGACATTTCTTCCCTAAATCAGGCTTATGTTTGAGACAAGTAGAATTGTCTTGGGCAGGAACGCCCTTTCCACCAATGCTAGTCTGCTTTTGACGCCCTTCTTGCTCCGTCCGTCGTGGGTTATTTTGCTGTCAAGGCAGCAGAATTCCTTAACTTGATCTACTTCGTGACCATCAGTCTTGATATCAATTTTCTTTCTGTTCTCATTTCTGCTACTTCTCATTTCTTTCATCTTTCTTCGATTTACTCTCAATCGATATTCTGTACTCATTAGACTGTTCATTCCATTCAACAGCTCTTGTAATTCTTCTTCACTTTAGCTCGGGATAGCAATTCCATCAGTGAATCGCGTTCTTGATATCCTTTCACTCTGAATTTTATTTCCACTCTTGAATCTTTCTTTTATTTCCATCGCTACTTCTTCGATGTACAGATTCAATAGTAGAGGCGAAAGACTACATTCCGGTCTTACACCATTTTTAATCCGAGCAGTTGGATCTTTGTCGTTCGCTCTTATTATTCTCTCTTCGCTCTTGTACATATTGTATATTACCCGTCTCTCCCTACAGCTTACCCCTATTTTTTCAGAATTTCGAGCATATTCTACCATTTGACATCGTCGAACGCTTTCTCCAGATCGACAAGTCCTATGAACATGTCTTGATTTTTCTTTAGTCCACTTTCAACCGCAACCTCAGAATTGCTTGCCTGGTGCCTTTACCTTTCCTGAAGGCGAACTGATCGTCATATAACAGACTTTCAGTTTTCTTTTCCATTCTTCTATATATTATTCTTGTAAGCAGTTAGAATGCATGAACTGTTTGATTGTGCGATAATTCTCTCACTTGTCAGCTCTTGCAATCTTCGGAATTTTGTGGATGATATTTCTCAGAAAGTCAGATGGTATGGCACCAGACTCATACTTTCTACACACCAACGTCAATAGTCATTTTGTTGCCGCTTCCCCCAATGATTTTAGAAATTCTGATGGATTGCTATCTATTCCTTCTGACTTATTTGATCTTCAGTCTTCCAAAGCTCTCCTAATTCTAATTCTAACACTGCATCCCCTATCTCTCCTAAATCGACTCCTGTTTCTTCTTCTATCACTTTAGACAAATCTTCCCCATCACAGATGTCTTCAGCGTACTCCTTCCACCTATCCGGTCGGTCCTCTGTGTTAACAGTGAAATTCCAATTCCAATCTTAACACACTCCTGGAAATTGAAATAAGAACACCGTGAATTCATTGTCCCAGGAAGGGGAAACTTTATTGACACATTCCTGGGGTCAGATACATCACATGATCACACTGACAGAACCACAGGCACATAGACACAGGCAACAGAGCATGCACAATGTCGGCACTAGTACAGTGTATATCCACCTTTCGCAGCAATGCAGGCTGCTATTCTCCCATGGAGACGATCGTAGAGATGCTGGATGTAGTCCTGTGGAACGGCTTGCCATGCCATTTCCACCTGGCGCCTCAGTTGGACCAGCGTTCGTGCTGGACGTGCAGACCGCGTGAGACGACGCTTCATCCAGTCCCAAACATGCTCAATGGGGGACAGATCCGGAGATCTTGCTGGCCAGGGTAGTTGACTTACACCTTCTAGAGCACGTTGGGTGGCACGGGATACATGCGGACGTGCATTTTCCTGTTGGAACAGCAAGTTCCCTTGCCGGTCTAGGAATGGTAGAACGATGGGTTCGATGACGGTTTGGATGTACCGTGCACTATTCAGTGTCCCCTCGACGATCACCAGTGGTGTACGGCCAGTGTAGGAGATCGCTCCCCACACCATGATGCCGGATGTTGGCCCTGTGTGCCTCGGTCGTATGCAGTCCTGATTGTGGCGCTCACCTGCACGGCGCCAAACACGCATACGACCATCATTGGCACCAAGGCAGAAGCGACTCTCATCGCTGAAGACGACACGTCTCCATTCGTCCCTCCATTCACGCCTGTCGCGACATCACTGGAGGCGGGCTGCACGATGTTGGGGCGTGAGCGGAAGACGGCCTAACGGTGTGCGGGACCGTAGCCCAGCTTCATGGAGACGGTTGCGAATGGTCCTCGCCGATACCCCAGGAGCAACAGTGTCCCTAATTTGCTGGGAAGTGGCGGTGCGGTCCCCTACGGCACTGCGTAGGATCCTACGGTCTTGGCGTGCATCCGTGCGTCGCTGCGGTCCGGTCCCAGGTCGACGGGCACGTGCACCTTCCGCCGACCACTGGCGACAACAGCGATGTACTGTGGAGACCTCACGCCCCACGTGTTGAGCAATTCGGCGGTACGTCCACCCGGCCTCCCGCATGCCCACTATACGCCCTCGCTCAAAGTCCGTCAACTGCACATACGGTTCACGTCCACGCTGTCGCGGCATGCTACCAGTGTTAAAGACTGCGATGGAGCTCCGTATGCCACGGCAAACTGGCTGTCACTGACGGCGGCGGTGCACAAATGCTGCGCAGCTAGCGCCATTCGACGGCCAACACCGCGGTTCCTGGTGTGTCCGCTGTGCCGTGCGTGTGATCATTGCTTGTACAGCCCTCTCGCAGTGTCCGGAGCAAGTATGGTGGGTCTGACACACCGGTGTCAATGTGTTCTTTTTTCCATTTCTAGGAGTGTATTATCACCCTTGCTTTTAATGTCACCGAAGGTTCTTTTGACTTTCCTGTATGATGAGTCAGTCCTTCTGACTACTATTTCTTTTTCGATTTCCTCACACTTTTCCTGCAGCGATTTCGTCTTAGCTTCTTTGCACTGCCTATTCATTTAATTCCTCAGCGGCTTGTATTTCTGTATTCCTGAGTTTCCCGGAACACTTTTGTTTTTCCTCCTTTCGTCGATCAATAAAAGCATTTCTTCTGTTACTTTCTTTGTATCTATGTTTTCCTTCCCAACTTCTGTGATGGTCCTTTCTGGAGATGTCCACTTCTCTTCACCTGTACTGCCTACTAAGCTATTCTTCATTGCTGTACCTACAACCTTAGAGAACTTCAACTATATCTTGTCATTCCTTCGTACTTCCGTATCCCACTTCTTTGCTTATTGATTCTTCCTGATAAATGTCTTAAATTTCAGCCTACGTTTCATCACTACTATATTGTAATCAGAGTCTATATCTGCTCCTGGGTACACCTTACAATCCAGTATCTGATTTCGGAATCAGTGTCTGACCATAATGTAATCTAACTGAAATCTTCCCGTATCACTCAGCCTTTTCCAAGTATATCTGCTCCTCTTGTGATTCTTGAAGAGAATATTCACTATTACAAGCTGAAACTTGTTTCAGAACTCAATTACTTAATTAGTCTTTCTCCTCTCTCATTCATTGTCCCAAGCCTATATTCTTCCGTAACTTCTTATTCTACTCCTTCCCCTACAATTGCATTTCAGTCTTCCATGACTTAGAATTTCGTCTGTCTTTACGTACTCTATTACCCTTTAAACTACTCATATACTTTATCTGTCTCTTCGTGTCCAGCTTGTGACGTCTGCAGGTATACCTGAACTAACGTTTTCGGTGTTGATTTGCTGTTGGTTCTGATGAGAACCACCATATCACTGAATTGTTCACAGTAACATACTCTCTGCCCTAGCTTCCTATTCGTAACCAATCCTATTCCTGTTATATCATTTTCTGCTGCTATTGATACTACCCTATACTCATCTGACCAGAAATGCTTGTCTTCTTTCCATTTCACTTCACCGACCCCAACTATATCAAGATTGAGCCTCTGCATTTCTATTTTCAGATTTTATAGCGCCTCTACCACATTCAGTTTTCCGACATTACACGCTCCGACTCGTAGAATGTTATCGTTCCCTTGGTTATTCAATCTTTCTCTTATGGTCACGTCCCTTTTGGCAGAGTGCTCACGGAGATCCGAATGGGGGGCTCTTCGGGAATCTTTTGCCAACGGAGAGATTATCATGACACTTTTCAATTAAAGGCCAGACGCCCTGTGAACACGTTACATATGTTTAATGCAGTGGATTCGATTGCCTTCTGCATCCTCATGCCGTTGGTCGTTGCTGATTCTTCCGCCTTTAGGGGCCGTCCCCCCACCCCCCCCCCCCCTCCATGACAAGAGAATACCCTGAACCTCTGTCCGCCCTTCCGCCCTCTTTGATAAGGTCATTGGCAGTATGAGGGTGGCTTCTTATACCGGAATTATTCGGCCGCCAATGCTGATCATTAGTCGAAATTAAACGGTGTCGGGTTTCGACCAGGGAACGTGCACGTTTTGATTACTTAACAAAGACGTCACCCCTAGACGACGGGTGGCGCAAATAAAACGTTATAATGAGCTCTATTTACATTCTCAGAGCTGGAGCACCTGATCTCTTTGTTTATTATTAATGCTGAAATGTAGTACTCAAATGCAAGTATCTTATTATTAATAAATGTAATAAGCCTGAAGTGTTTCACCTACATGGGGCCATTACTAGAGAAAATTCCAATAACTACAACCTCTTTGTACCTATTAGTACCCATTGTCATTTCGCAACTGGAAAACACAATCTGTAATTTTCAGAGTTTTGCCTGTAACTATTATGTCTAAATGTATCTGCTTGTCCTCCGTTTTAGCCAGTCATAAGTGTAACAAATTACCCAACAATTTGTATCTGTCCAAAAACGACGCTGCAATTTAAAGGAGATGGAAGCTTTCCTGTTACAATTTAAGTAGCTGTCTCTGAGTACGTTCTCCATTTGTCAAAGGGCGAACAAACATCACCCTTCTTTGCCAGCACACTCCCAGCTTCTTTTGTTGGAGACAAGACCATCAGCCGTCGAACAGCTGCGCTAGTGCAACTGCTTAAGTACTCTTCCATTAAAAAGTCGTACGACGATTCTTCAACCGCAGTTGAATGCCCTTGTAAGGGTTTCATTTCGAAAGCACAGTAAGCCTATCTACGGTATCTGTAGTAACATATTTATGCTGTCTATAGTAACGAACGTGCGTCTTGAACAATTATGAACTGTTGGCTAACAACTCGATCAGTTCTGGTATCCGAAAGAAGAGGTCTGCAACGCACCAGGTTGGAAAGAAAGCAGCCCTCTGCTCATTCCACAAATCTGGGACGTAGCTGCTTTCTATTAATGCTCCAAATGTGATACAAATGCAGTGTACATTATCCGAAGCAAGTATGATGTTACTGCGATATTTACATTTACCTCTCGTATATAAATGTTCATTTATTTATAATTCCTTATTGAGCTTCGATCATACATTGCCCTAAATGTACCACTATGATTATCGTTATTATTATTGCCGATTCTTCCCGAAGGAACATGATACGCTGTATCGATAAAAGTTCTTGGGGATGAATTATAAAAACAAATCAGTGGCGAAACTCTATCGAATGTTGAAACAATTGCTAGTCTGGCGACCTAATGGCTATCTACGCCTGCCTCGAAGTACGCAGCAAAGCGCACGCTTAACTGAACGGGAAAGTCGTGTGTAGTCAGAGTCGCCATAAAACGAACTTCAATTCAGCAAGCACAAAAGGAAACTAACATGGCGTCGTATGCTAATAGGAAATCAGTACGTATTGCTTTCTCTGCATTATATTCTGTGGCAGTGAATAACACGAAAAGATAACCGTCGTTATAGTGGCAAAAACGAGTGAGCAGACGGGTAAAGAGGGGACTCTTCAAAATTCTCCAAAAATGACTCCTTTTAGAGGAGGAATACCCGTCCACAGTTATTTGAGGATTAGTGAGGATGAGCATCGATTCTTAAAGAACTTTTTGCAATGTAAATTAACAAAGCAAGACACTGTGATGAGAAAAGTAATTACTTCTTCTGAGAAGTTATCGGTTACTCTAAGATTCCAAGCAACTGGTGCACCTAAATCTCTCAAAAAATTGTACTTTCCGAAAGTTCACATTCTCATCGACAGAACTTCTCTTAGAGGTTTCAATGACATGCCTTTCTTAGCAGTACTGTGAACACAAAGCTTTTATTTTCTTTTTAACATACTCCCCTGCCGTCTGCAGCCTACATTCTTCCAACCCTCTGCCCATAACGCAAACTGTAAGGACGTTAAAACAAAGTCGGGTGGGATGCCACCGCGCTAGTACATACCACAGAGCAGGCTACACCTCCAGTACGGTGAGAGTGACGGGCTTGAAGGATACACAAGCTGGGGACGAGACCTGAGCTACATCGCGCCTACACACTAAGCCAAATAGGGCGGGCGGGTGGTTCTCCACCCCACCGTGTGCGCAGATCTTTAACATACACCATATTTCGTTTAATGCCGTATGATAGTTTCTGTTGTGATAATCCATACATCATATGTCAAACGGCTTCATACTGTTCGGTTAACTCATGTACTGTTTTCACGAAGTTGGTTTACTCTGCCTTCTTTCATCTCGGTAGCACTTAGTCGGCACGCAGCGAGAGCTATGAAATGCACAGCTGCAGTTGTCTTCGCCGCATGGAAGCACAAGTGTGAGTAAATCCTTCTACTAGAAATCAGCAGCATTCGTGTAACATCCTCTGAGCTTTCACACACGGATATAGACTTGTTTATAATTACGTGTAACATGCAGCAGCAAGGTGAGACGGTGGGAGAAGCGAATTTACACAACCTGCGTAACACTGCGTGTGTGTTTGTGTGTGTGTGTGTGTGTGTGTGTGTGTGTGTGTGGGTGTGTGTGTGTGTGTCTGTGTGTCTGTGTGTGTGTGTGTGACTAGTTCCTGATTTGACTGTTTTGTTTTATAGGAAAGAAGAGAAACAACATAAACATAAAATTAATAATCGCCGACTCCAGAGAAACACAATCTTTATAGGAGAAGACGATAGCATGCTAAGAAGTTCAAGGAGAGCACTCTTCCAGAGCCCAGTTGATGACAGGAAAGTTTCTTCTGATTTAAAATCCAGAACAGAATCCAATAATACGAAAACAGGTGCTTGGGTAGGAACGACAAAGCTTGCAAAAAACAGAAGTCGCAATCTTAATGAAAATTTCAATATAAATGGAAATAGAGTGATGTCTGATACACAATCTCATCCAAGAAAGATTTCACGGAGACTGGTCTTTAATGCCTCTCAGCCAGTGGAGCATTCCTTATCTCATAATGCAGAATTTAACCGACACTCATCAGTCAGCAGACAGCTGACAGAAAAGAAGTCGAATTCGTCTTATGTCAATGGAAACCATAAAAGCCGAGTACTTACACAGCCACTTTCTTCAAGTCAAACAGCATCAAAGAACAGAATAGGTGGCACGTAAAAGAAGGTAATTGCCCCACAAGCATGAACAGCTCTAATATGATATTTAAATTAGTAAATGTTTGAAATTTTTTTTGTGAACCAGTCTCTTTAAGTTTTCAAAAATTATTGTGGGCCGTTGCTGAGGCTCTGAGGAGAAAGGGCATCACAGTGACTCACCATCTTTCCCATCCTTGTGCCTCATCACTGACAAGGCTTCTTTTAAAAGTTCTAGGCAACACATCACTTGTGCAGTCCAGAGAAAATACTTGTAAGACAACTAGTGAGCAGTTATTAGAAACTGCATTGCAGCATGTACATAGTGTTGTTCAGAAAGCAGAAGCTTTTATCAATATTTGAACTGACTTACCTGCAAAGTGAGATGCCTTATTCACTGTCTTTGATGCAGAATCTGACAGTTTTAATGGAGTGTGATATCATATTTGTAGCTGCGTCTCATTTTGACACCTCATGTATTGAAATAAGAATGTGTGTGTGTGTGTGTGTGTGTGTGTGTGTGTGTGTGTGTACATAGTTATGCTTGTTGAAATGCATGCAGGTTCCAAATTTCCATGTTTGTGCGTTTGTCAGAATATTTAACGATCTCATGAAATTGTCTTCAGGGAAGTGCTGCAGTGATTGTGTTCATAGTCCCTCCTGTGTAAAATACAAATATTTTTACTATATATTGTTTATTTGTTGAAATGTATTTAGAATTCATATGTTCACCTGAAAATTAAAGGGAACTTCTGATTACCATGTTATACATTGTGTTGTGTGTGATGTCAGTAGGTGTTCAGTTGTTTTGTTATGATCAATGTGTGCATTTTGTAGTGTGTTGAGAGGTTATAGCAGCCAAAGATTCAGTTAAAAATTGTGTACATTAGTCAATTACTGTTCCCTCGTGATCTAAAAGAACAGGTAAACTGGCTCTTACCGGCTGCGCTAACGGCATCGCTCTATGGTACTCACCAGGTTCGTAAAACTTTGCATCTCGATTTATAGGACCCCTTAAGAAGCTAATCATACAATAACGGCTTTTTTTGTACATCTAAGTACGCGCTATTATAGTGCGAAAGGTGGGTAAAATCGGTGACCCGATGGTCGTATGCTTTCTTCGCTGCATGTATGTTTTCCAAATGAAGAGGCGCAGATCAGGGCCGGCCAGTGTGCAGACGTGCGGAAATGCTGCACATGTGCGCACGTGTGCGACAGCGAGCGACAGCGACATCTGTTATTAGACATGTGTCCTAAATGAACGGCGGCGGCTCCACTTCCCTGTTTATGTGGTACAAGCAAGAGCGCAACATACCCAGTCTCGTTTACCCCTGGTAATCGTAACCTTAGCAGAGAAGTACTGAGAAATGGCAGGTACTGTTAAAAAGCAAAGGACGGGACATCTATGTTATCAGTCGTTTAAAAATGACTGGGAACTGCAATTCTTTTCTGTAGCCTTTGGTGAAAACTTACTGCGTTTGCGATGCCGCCGAATAATAGGCGGCCGGCGTAAGTTTTCAATTGCATTCCTCGCCCTCGCTCCTACCCTCCAACGGTCCCAACGCCTTCTCCAGACTCACCTTGACCTTTTTGCTGCATGGTGTAACCAGTGGCTCCTGAAACTCAACCCTTCCAAAACCCAGGCCATCATCGTAGGTCGTACCACTCGCTCCTTCCGGCTCCTGGATTTCTCCCTTACTGTCTGCGCCCGTCCTGTCCGCCTCACCCGCATCCTCACCTACCTTGGCCTCACCATTGACCGTCACCTCACCTGGATCCCTCATCTCCGCTCCATCCAATCCAAAGCCCACAACCGCCTCCGACTCCTCAAACTCCTCTCTGGCCAGACGTGGGGGTTGCACCCCTCTACCATCCTCCACACCTACAAATCCTTAATCTGTCCCATCCTCTGTTATGCCAGTCCTGCCTGGATATCTGCCCGCCCCCAAATTCTATAAGTCCCTCCAGATCCTTGAGCGTCATGCCCTCCGCCTCGCCTTCCGTATACGTCTCCCGTCCCCCACGCGGATCCTCTATGATCTCATTCCTTTCCCCCATCTGCTCCTATTCCTCGAATATATCCGCATCCTCTACACCTCCCGCCGTCTTGAACCCCCTCACCCCTTGGTTGCTCCTCTCCTCTCTGATCCCCGCCCCCTGCCACGTCTTCACCGTTGTGTCCCCCCCACTCTCCATCTCTACACCCTTCATCTCCTTGCCCATGGCGGCTTCCATCAACTCCCCCTCCCAGATGATGCCCTCTCTCCCTCCATTTATCCTTCCTATCAACCCTGATCCTCACCCCCCCTCCTTTCCTCCGTCCTTTCCCTGGGCTCCCTCTTCCTCCCCCCCTTCCATCCTGTGTTTTCTCCCCACCTACCCTCTCCCTATCTCCTTTCTCCCCCCCACCCCGCGTCCTTTTAGACTCCCCTCCTCCGCCTTCCCCACTCCCAGGCACGTCTGCTCAGCACCCTCCCCCCAATCTTCTGTATCCTCATCTTCAATTGGCTCCTTTCCCCCCTCCGCCCTTCACTTTTCCTCTCCTTCCTCCCCCCTTTTTCCCGTCATCTGACCAGTTTTACCCCCACCTGCTCTCGGGTGTGGTATGTCATATTTGTGCCATTTTTTTAGTGCAGTGTTTAAGTGAGTGTTCAGTGTTGTGAGTCTTTCCACAGTGTTGCGAACAGAAATCATGCTGTCGCTGGGTGTGCATTTTCTCTCTCTTGCGAACAGAAACCAGACTGTCGGCGTGTTTTTTAATTGTCTGTCTCTTATTTTTTCTGCTTCCTGTGTATTTTATTAGCATCATCCACCCTGTGTTTTTATGTTTTAAGCTCCAGTATTTTCTGCCGTTTTACCTTTAAGTCTCCGATTTTATCGCCAACTGTTATTATTTTTATTATCTTCCTCTTTTTAAAACAACTTCTGTAGGCTGAAGAGCGGCGTAATAAGCTGCTGCCAGCCCGCCCCCTTTAGGGGGAATCGAAACTCAATAAAGGAAAAAAAAATTTTCAATTGAAAGACACTACAATACATATCATAAAGACGAGTGTAGTGTACTCAACAGTGAAGAACGGCAAGCAAAATTAAATGTCCCTAAGACAATGGATGAGGCACATCAACTCGATTATCATTTCTCATGAGCAGTGATGAACGTGTTTGGATTTAGTCCTTTCGTAATTAAAAATTATTGTTTACTAACTGTGCATTATTGCCTCATTCTGCTCCATGTTACATTATTATCAGTAAAGTTGGTCATTAAACCGATTGTTCCAATGTATACTTACATTTAGGTTTTTTTTTTTTAATGTCTGAAGGGCTACGCTCAGCTGAAGTAAAAAAAAAACGTAACATTCATCTAATTGTCGGTTATTATGTAGACTTCAGACGTAACTGATGAAAGATGTAGCAATAATGGTATTCAAATAACAGGTGATCACCGAGAGGTCTGCGATTATCATTCTGTTCAGAGGTCAATGAGACAGAAATTATGTGGGTGTAGCTGAGGGCAACGAGAATTAGTTATAGGAAACCTTGCATTAGTTTAATGTTATTTGAAATCATGAATAAGGTTCGTTGGAAGTCGCTAAGTGCTCTCTTTCTTAAATACTAGATCAAAAACATTACGCGTATTTACGTGCCGTCTGTCAAGCTGCCTTAATAAAAACCCACGGTTGTTAACTGTATTACTTGTCTTACTGGGTTAAACTGTTAACATAAAAGTAGATGTCTCAACGAGTAGACTGCGACAGTATTTTAAATGTTTAATACGCGAAATACCTTCCCATGGTTGGCTTGCAAGTTGTGGAAAGAGCACTAGAATGCTCCGGTACAGAGTATCTCACCAAGTGGATAAAGCCACATCTGTGCGTAGAAACATGCACTACATGAACGCTGACGGCTGCGGCGTGCACGCTGTGACCCGGAAGTTGCACACGCGCAGGAGCGCCGCACGCGTGCAGAATTTCTGGCCGGCCCTGGCGTAGACGATCGTTTAGCATCCGTCGTAGCACAGCACGTGAAAATAGCGGCGTTCCTCATGCAGAGTTGCGCGTGCCACACGTGATGTAGGCCAGAGCGCACGTGACCGCTAGCAACAGGTGGTCAGTGCCCCGATGTGCGGGGAGTTGCTTTGGTGGCGGCGGGGGGGGAGTGGGGAGAGGGGCAGCTGCGACGTCAGCAGCCAGGGGTAGGCTATTAAGCACGCCCGTCGGACCGTGCATTCAATCACTCGTGCTGGCGCAGGAACAGGCGCGCACAAATGTCACGTGCTCCATTCACACCGATCCTCTCTCTCTCTCTCTCTCTCTCTCTCTCTCACACACACACACATACACACACACACGCACGCACACGCACACACACTCATAATGCAATAAGAGAAGTTCATGAACTGGGCGATTAAAAACAGAAGTTTATTTTCGCTTCGAGTGAAATGTCACGTGCCGTACGACGCCAGCAAAATTAAAGAAAGGGATGGAAATATTAACAAACACATGTGTGCACGTAACCAGTAGGCTGAAGAATGAACTAATGATTCCACCAAAAGTAAATGCTTCGAGCATCGTCTCTTTTCGAAAGTGCCTTTTGATTCGACTGTAGCTTACGTAGCACAAATTTGTGAAAGGAGTGTGAATTCTCGAATATGTGTTGTTCTTGTGGTTTTCAGTCCGAAGACTGATTAAATGCAACTCTCCAAGCTACCCTTTCCTGCAAAAGCTTCTTCATCTCCATGTGACTACTGCAACCTCCATCCTTTTGAGTTTGCTTACTGTATAAATCTCTTGGTCTCCCTCTACGATTTTTACCTCAAGTAATAACTAGTGATCCCTTGATGTCTCAGTATATGTCCTGCCAACCGATCCCTTCTTCTAGTCAGGTTGCGCACACAATTTTTTTTTCCCAATTCTCTTGAGCACTTCCTCGTTAGTTTGGTGATCGGCCCGCCTAATCTTTGGCATTCTTCTGTAGCACTACCTTTCAAAAGCTTCTATTCTCTTCTTGTCTGAACTGTCCATCCTCCATGTTTCGCTTCCATAGCAGTCATGGACTGTGCGGCTGGTCCCGGCGAAGGTTCGAGGCCTCCCTAGGGCATGGGTGTGTGTGTTTGTCCTTAGGATAATTTAGGTTACGTAGTGTGTAAGCTTAGGGACTGATGACCTTAGCAGTTAAGTTCCATAAGATTTCACACTCATTTGAAAATTTTTCGCTTCCATATATGGCGACACTCCATCCAAATACTTTCAGAAAAGACATCCTGACACCTAAACCCAGACTTGATGTTAACAAATTCCTTTTCTTCAGAAATTATTTTCTTGCTATTGCCAGTGTACAGTTTGTATCATCTGTCCATTCCGTTCAACTGATCTTCCAAGTCCTATTCTGTAACTGATAGAACTACAGTGTCATCGGCAACCCTCAAAGAGTTTATTTCTTCTACCTGGACTTTAACTTCTACTTTCCTTTACTGCTTGCTCAATGTACAGACTGAATAATATAGGCGATACGCTACATCCTGTCTCACTCCCTTCTCAACAACTGCTTCCCTTTCATGCCCCTCGATTCTTATAACTGCTGTCTGGCTTCAATGCAAGTTGGAAACAGCCCTTCGCTCCCTGTATTTTACCCCCGATACCCTCAGAGTTTTAAAGAGGCTATTCCAGTCAACAGAATCAAAAGCTTTCTGTAAGTATGCAAAAGCTATAAACGTAGGATTGCCTTTCCTTAACCTATCTTCTACGTTAAATCGTGCGATACTATCACAATGCTAGTGTCAGATTCTCTCTTTGTGCCTACTCGTTTCAAGCCGCTCTCTCTGCCTACACTTATGAACTAACAATAATTTCCCCAGACTACTCTCTGTTATACGATTTTCAAACAATTCGGTTATCTGTTTCTATCTGCATCCGTTTCCAGTGGATTGTCATATCATGTATCATAAACCGTTCGTCCATAATTTCCGACACTAATTTTATTGCAGTATATTTTGAAGAAGAGAAGAAAAAAGCTGCGAAGTTAGTCCCGCACACCTTGTCTCCAGAACAGAAACAATGTCGAGAGGACCCCTGCCGCGATTAGATCGATATTCCAAACGTGAACACTCCTTTCCTGGAAATATATCATCACGGATGACAAGACTTGGTGTTGTAATCGAACCTATCGCAGTACGACAAGCTGCAGAAATTCACATGAAGATTCAACGGTTTGGCGACATAGTGACATTCAAGCCAATGTGACGCACAAGTTGAACAACATCCCAAAGAATTTCCTGACAGATTCACGTGGGTGAATGACCGTTCAGTGCATTGTATTCAAGTGGGAGGAAACTATGTACAACATTTGAAGCATTAAAACCACCATCTTAGTGTTTCTCTATACTTCATTCATCCAGTACTGGAACTTTTTGGACTGATGTGGTAGACTAAAATGGAACGCTGATGTATAAAATAGTTGGCATGCTCAACATTCTCGACTGTATAGCACAACATCAAATGGCACCTCTTACATTCCTGTACAGAGCCATGTGTTTTGACATCTATTGTTTTAGTCTGTTGCCACTTCACAAATACACTGTGGTGCAAACCAGAGTGAACATATGTTATCTTTACGTAGCCCCAACGTTATCATACTGCTTATTTGCTATTCTGTTGTCCCCAGTTGAATGTTTTACTGTCCTAATATTTTCTTGACACTATTGTGTTACCTGTCTATTGATCCTTCAGCAACCTACCTGCCATTATGTTTGGTAACATTTCTTTATAAACTTCTTTATCTCAGTATTCTATTTTGTATCTTTACTCTCTCACTTTAGCTTTCAAACTCTTACAAGATGTCACTCAGGGAAAGCAGGCAACAATTTGAAAGTGAATACCCAGGAGACAGAGAGATAGCTCCATGAAAAAAATTACAATAAATGACGTGAAACAGTGGTTAAAATTGAAAAAGTATGAATACTCCTTAACAAGAAAATACATACAACGAATATTGGAAAAACGTACACAAAAAGGTTTGAATTGCTGCCGAACCTACTGAAAACCAGAGAAGAAAAGAGTGAGTGGAATTTAAGAATTGAAATCTTCTGAAAATTGGACTTACAAAATACAAGTTCTTTGGCAACAGTTGCGAAAGTATACAGGATCCAACAGATAAACAGTACTGTTAGACAGAGTCAAGAAACAGACGCAGAGTTGTTTCAGACCATAAGATCAAACACAAGCAACGCATTTTACTTGGAACAGATGATTAGAAAGTACATCGAAAGAAGTAGCGACATCCACCCTCCTTTTGTAAACCATGTAAAGGCTCTTTTTGGCTACGGTGAGAAATGTTAGCATATAACTAGATGAACCATGTACGAAAACATATCAGCTAGTAAAAAAGTACAGGGACAATTGCATGAATCCATACAAAAGAATCGATTCAAGTAGGACTGCTGCTGCTGTTGTTGTCTTCGCTCTGAAAACTGGGTTAATACAACTCTCCACATTAGCTTAGCCTAAGCATATGTCCACATAACCATTGTGACCCACATCCATCTGAAACTGTTTACTATAGCCAAGCCTTGGTCTCTGCTGCGTAGCTCTGCTGTGGAAATTTAGCTATAGCTTCCATTGAACGTAACGTTGTTAAGTATGGTGGTCAGCTTTAAAAATAGTAAAACTCTGATCAGAAGGAGGTAGAGCAACACATAATTTAGATAGTGGTAACTTGGCCTTAGTACCTATAATAGTTTCCAGAAAAATAAAACAAATTTATTTAATCTGAAGATCATAGGGTTGAACAAGGCAGATGAGTTAATAGTGCGCCTATAATACGTAAAAACATGTGAAGAGGTAGATGTTCTGTGCCTCTCTGAACATAATGTGATCACAGGCGTAGAGAAGTTAAGTATCAGGGATTAGAGACATGCATCATTTTCGTGTTGAGTTAACATGTAAAAAGCAGGAGCTGCAACAGTTTTGTCCTATATTTCACAGTTTAAGGGTGTTATTGCTATGCATACATTGATGGCTTGAGCATAAACACTTTCAGACTAGATAGTCCCATTCGAGAGCCAAGGAACCTGCGTACCCAGCAGTAAGAGAAGAGGAAAACTGATGATCTGAAGAAACTGGCTGAATATGCACTTTATGAGTATCAGGAGTGTTTCATGGAGCTGATTTCTTGGCCTACTGGGACAGGAGATGAGAATGAAGATGATTATTAGAGTGGGACATGGAAGACTTCGTCTCATTTTATTATCTGTTCTTCATCCCGAAACAAGGAAGTTTGTTATAATACTCTAACAAATAATGGCTGTTTAGAAACTTGGTGTGGTTAGATCACTATGGATACGCAGTTGAACACTCATTCCTAAAGAAAGATCAACAGTCGACGAGATTTAAATAACCTGTACAATTCAACTATTCATGAAACATGTTCAGAGGAATCGTAACGTACATTATCTATTTCATGGGAACCATTTTTAAATTTCTATTATGATAGCAAAATGTCTAAATAGTTTTTATTTCCCAACAGGCAGCTGAAACGGACTGAAGCCCTTTCTTTGTGGATCAATTCAAATGCTACAACAATTGGATGTTAAAATGATTTTTGTCTTTCTCCCAGATCATTCTACCTCTAGTCTCCTCTGAAACTGAAATCTTCGAACAAAACTGAAGCCGCCAGCTTTTGAAATATAGTATGTCAGAAAAGTGAATGCACTTCACAATGAAATTATTGACATTATTTGAGCTATGAATAATTCTCAGCATTATATCTCTCGTTGTTTAAAAACTGTCTTCACTTTTCTGTGGTCTCTTAATGATATGGAAACCTCGATCACATGGTGTGAAGCTGTGCCGTCTCACTGAGAAAAGTGTTCAATTTTTTTAAGCTTTCTATATCCATCAGTGCACAAAGATACTTGTAAAGGGCATGATTTTTATTTTGGCCCCACAATAATCGGAATAAATATGCAATTCTTCAGCGTTTGCGGGGACTTCATTGTTCACATAACCCATGAGAAATAAACATATCTCATCGGGACACTTTTTTCATGTCCTTCATGATACTCATATATTTTGGTTGTATTCTCTTTGAAGTTATGATTGGCAAAAACATTGACATTAATTTGATGTAAGTAATGTGTTTACTGGCAGGAATTGCTGGCACAATTAAATTTTGCATATATCTTGGCAAATGGCATGACTTGTTTATTTTCATTTTTTTGAGATACCTGCTTCACCCTTTTATAAAATTTCTTTGCTCTCCGCTGGTGTACTACCATCTCACCAGTAGCAGTTCTTTTCACTGCATCGCTCAAATGCGAGCTCTTCCTTTACATTTTCAGAGTTTCACATGTACTGCAGTAACTAACTTGAGGCTGACCAAATTTCAGTTTGGATTGTGTTTTGAAGTACTGATAGTATGATGTGAAGCCTATTTTAACATCTGGGTGTTTCAATTTAAACATATTATATAATTCTTTAACGTCAAGCCATTCATCAAAGTACTTAATTTCAGACCAAGAATGATGACTTACATATGATGAGAAACTTTCAATATGCTCTTTGACAAGAAGTAATGTTCCTGGTGGTAAAGCAAACCGTTCGGTGTTCTTTCCTCATAAGTCCTTTCGAATCCGACCAAGTAGTAGAAGTGTCTGAAGTCTTCTCACTCGTTTCAGACCTACACTGTACAGTGGACAGAACGCTTTCAAGCATACCTCTACTCGTTTTTCACCCACCATTACATGGTACATAAATGTGGATGTACCATCTCCCACTCGTTTATTACACCAGGCAACAGGATGACTATCAACGAGACAATTTAAAAATGTGTCTTGGTGATCCTTGCTGTCCATGTTAGAAACACGCCTATAAATTAATAATATTTCACCAGCAGGTAGTTTCTGCACATATTTCTTCTTGCACGTTGGACGTAACAGAAACAAAATAGGCACATATAGCAAGTAAACTAATTCCGTTCCATAACCTCACTAGCAAGTTCGGATAGATATACAGTATACTAGACTGTGCAAATTAACGTTTTAGTATAGTCTACCTGAAGTCACGCCCAACTGTTCTTGTTGATATAGTTGCCCCTTTTGCAATGATGTACTCCAAGCCTTTGGTCTGACGTTGTTTTCTGACATTCTGCTTAGAGAGTGATGGCTCACACTTCAGTTTTCCTTTTGATTCATCGTATTCAACACAATCGTCGTTTGTTACTGTCACATGGTGAATGTCAGACATGCTAAAACATGAAGTAGTCAAGATTCTGTATAACGAAAAATAATAAAATACTTCAGTATAGAATAACAATTCATTTAATCACTCAAATCACCTCAAGACAATATACAAGAAACAAGGGGACATAGCATCTCTATGGATATTTCATAAAAGTAAGGATTCAATTTGGACTGATACCCTCCCTATAGAAAACGCTAACGTTCCAATCACAAAACCACAGTGAAGGAGTGGGTGATTAACATTCAAGACATGAAATTCAATGATAAGTCAAATTCGAAGAAAATGTGAGTGATGCCCTTTCTTTATGAACCAATGCATATATAGAAGTTAAACATAAAGTAAAAAATATTGGAACAAATAGTTTTTGTATTGATCAGAATCTAGAAGCATATGTTTGTGAGTTGTTACTGCAAAATACTTCTTTGTTAATTATAACAGTTTACAATCACCTCTATGGAACTTTCTGTTATTTATGACAAATCTAGATGCATTGTTGAACTATCTGTCAAACAAGAAGGAATAATTACTAGTTTGTGGGTATTTCAGTGGAGATTTCTTAAAAGACATGGCCAGAAAAGTTAACCAGAATTTTTATTTCAATCTAATTTCAGTAGACAATTATCCAACTCATGGGCAGCAAAATAGTAGGACAATGATTGATAACATTTTTATAGACAGTGCAAAGGCTGAAACAATTAAAGTGTAACCAATTGCTAATGGACCATCTGATCATGACACATAGTTAATGGAAATAAACACTATGGCACCTTACAGTCATGAGGCAGGTTCACACAAAGCAGTGAGGCTTATTAAAGAGATCAGGATTTTAGAACATGTTTTTTGCTCGAGTATCATGTCGTATTTGGAAACTCAGAATCTACTATGTAGGAATCAACATGGATTCCGGAAACAGCGATCGTGTGAGACCCAACTCGCTTTATTTGTTCATGACACCCAGAAAATATTAGATACAGGCTCCCAGGTAGATGCTATTTTTCTTGACTTCCTCAAGGCGTTCGATACAGTTCCGCACTGTCGCCTGATAAACAAAGTAAGAGCCTACGGAATATCAGACTAGCTGTGTGGCTGGATTGAAGAGTTTTTAGCAAACACAACACAGCATGTTGTTATCAATGGAGAGACGTCTACAGACGTTAAAGTAACCTCTGGCGTACCACAGGGGAGTGTTATGGGACCATTGATTTTCACAATATATGTAGATGACCTAGTAGATAGTGTCGGAAGTTCCATGCGGCTTTTCGCGGATGATGCTGTAGTACACAGAGAAGTTGCAGCATTAGAAAATTGTAGCGAAATGCAGGAATATATGCAGCGGATAGGCACTTGGTGCAGGGAGTGGCAACTGACCCTTAACATAGACAAATGTAATGTATTGCGAATACATAGAAAGAAGGATCCTTTATTGTATGATTATATGATAGCGGAACAAATACTGGTAGCAGTTACTTCCGTAAAATATCTGGGAGTATGCGTGCGGAACGATTTGAAGTGGAATGATCATATAAAATTAATTGTTGGTAAGGCGGCTACGAGGTTGAGATTCATTGGGAGAGTCCATAGAAAAGGTAGTCCATCAACAAAGGAGGTGGCTTACAAAACACTCGTTCGACCTATACTTGAGTATTGCTCATCAGTGTGGGATCCGTACCAGATCGGGTTGACGGAGGAGATAGAGAAGATCCAAAGAAGAGCGGCGCGTTTCGTCACAGGGTTATTTGGTAACCGTGATAGCGTTACGGAAATGTTTAACAAACTCAAGTGGCAGACTCTGCAAGAGAGGCGCTCTGCATCGCGGTGTAGCTTGCTCGCCAGTTTCGAGAGGGTGCGTTTCTGGATGAGGTATCGAATATATTGCTTCCCCCTACTTATACCTCCCGAGGAGATCACGAATGTAAAATTAAAGAGATTAGAGCGCGCACGGAGGCTTTCAGACAGTCGTTTTTCCCGCGAACCATACGCGACTGGAACAGGAAAGGGAGGTAATGACAGTGGCACGTAAAGTGCCCTCCTCCACACACCGTTGGGTGGCTTGCGGAGTATAAATGTAGATGTAGATGTAGATGTAGGATACAATGTTTTAAGAGTTAGCTAAAAGGGATGCTATGGGATGAGGTATATGTAGAAAGAGATGCTAATGGTCGTGCGGTAGCGTTCTCGCTTCCCACTCCCGGGTTCCCGGGTTCGATTCCCGGCGGGGTCAGGGATTTTCTCTGCCTCGTGATGACTGGGTGTTGTGTGATGTCCTTAGGTTAGTTAGGGTTAAGTAGTTCTAAGTTCTAGGGGACTGATGACCATAGATGTTAAGTCCCATAGTGCTCAGACCCATTTTTTGAAGAGATGCTAATGTCAAATTAAATTTATTCCGTAGTAAATTGTGTTGATACTTGAAAGTGGCTTCTCTAAAAACTTATCTGAAAGATCCATTTCAAAAAAGCAAGTAAGCTTTGGATAAAGAAGGAAATTAAAATCTCATGTAAGAGCAAGAAGGAAACGTATGCAAAAGCCACAGTAAGCCAAAATCCAACATTACTTGCATACTACAAAAAATACTATTCCGTTTGAAGAAAAGTCATTAAAATGTCTAGGAGTACACATGCCCTGATAGAAATAAACAATCCAGATAATAAAATTAAAACTATAGGAGGCAGGACAGCCAGTCAGTGTACAAATTTCATAGAAATTAAACTAAATGGCAATGTTGGAAGACACAATTCACAAGTTGCAGGTATTTTTAATAGTCAATTTCCACTCACAGCAGCAAATGTAGGATCAAATGGTTCAGTTGGAGAAGCAAGAGAATATATTAAAAATGCCTTTCCACAAAACTTTAAGCAGCTAGAAGTAGCATCAATATACTTCACTGAAATTAATACATTTATAAAAATTCTACATAACAAAAGCTCTTATTACTGAATTATTAAATCACTTCATAACAAAGATGACAAGACAGACTTAAACAATTACCACCAATTTTCTATACTAACATCTTTTTCCAAAATATTCGAAAAAGTAATGTAGTCAAGAGTAGTCGCACACGTGGGTGGAAACAATTTGCTTTACATATCACGATTTTGATTCCAAGATTGCTCGACTGAGAATGGTATTTATACATTCACTCATCACATCAATAGCTTTACGTACAACTGGCTTGAATTATGTTGTGTTAAATAATTCAGACAATGTCAAAAAGGTAGAAGATTTTAATGGCTGGCGTACAAATCACAACGGAAGTCCCACAGGATTGATTTTTGTTCCTTATATAAGTGAATGTCCTCCAACTTCACATTCAACAATCGAAATTGGTACTTTTTGCATATGATATTAGTGTTATAATAAATCCCATTAGAGAGAAGGCAACAGAACAGTTAGTAAATCATTTTCTCAAAGAATTTTTAAGTGTCTATCTGAAAATAGACTCTCTCTATATTTTGAAAAAACACACTACATTCAGTTCTGTATGAAAACTAGAATCATACCACCTATTGATCAACAATTGATGTAGCACATGAGCAGCAGTCAGTAAGTAGGGTGGAATGCTCCAAAATTTTAGGTGTACATATTGACATACATTACTGAGCTTCTCAAACAATTGGGTTCAGTTACTTTTGCTCTTGGTATAGATGCTCATCTTGGAAACAAATGTATCAGCCTCCTGACATATTTTGCATATTACCACTCAATAATGTCGTTTGGAGTAATGTTATGGGGTAATTTATCACTTAGAAAGAAAGTACTGATTGCACAAAAACGAGCATTAAGAATAATATATGGTGTTCACCCACAGGTCATGTATTCACCTCGTCAATCAGCTAGGCATTTTAACTACACTGTCGTAAATCACATATTTCCTAAGGAAATTCGTAATAAATAATCCATCACAATTTGAAAACAGTGATGCACATATCCAAAACACTATTATCCGTAGTTGAAGCTGTCAGCTGTTCAGCAGCAATAAAAATTTTTGATCATTTGCCCAGTAACATTACATGTCTGACAAGTAGCGGATCAAGTCTTGAATCTAATTTAAGATCATTTCTCCTACACAATGCCTTCTATTCGATCAACATATTTCTAGTCAGCAAAAAACAAAGAGTTAAGTGTAGTTCCACGAGTATAAATAAGATGATACTGCGTTCATTAATGTGAATACTGACCATGTACACATATCCTGGAAACTGACTCGTTCCACATCACTTCGATAAAAGGGTGGTTCAAATGATCTTTGGAACATATAACTAATCAACTAACTTAATAGCGCACCGCTATCGTGCGTGTTATGACCACTTAATATGCCCATAAGAAGCTGTAATACGTTATTAACAAATACCCTAGTTAGTTTATGTCAGCCATCATCTACCAACATTGTTTAGTGTGCCCAGTACCTAATGGTATCGATGCCTGACGGAATCACTGAGCAGAGATGAATGACTGAATCAGTCAGAATAGTTTCTTGCACATAATAAGCGAAAGACGTATTAAAATGATCAGTGACTAGCATCTAATCTCAGACTTGCAGTTAGCCATGAGAAGTAACAAACTATTGAAAGCAATGCCCATTCTGCCGTTAATTCTCTTCACAATGATCTGCCGACTTCGCTATTTCACCCAAAAACAATCTAAAATAAAGTTATACAAACATGTAAATATCCACAGTGGGAGAACGTATTACAAGAATAATAACAAAAGGTTCCATATGGTTCATATTTAATTCTAAGAATAACTCCAACAATCATCGGGTCGCGATACAATATACGTTTGCTCGCTACGTTAGGCTAACAAAAGACACTGAATAAAAATATACAGAGCTACTATCCTACCATAAAACAAATGAAAAATACCCTTTAGTGTCTTTTTATGAGCCTGATTTTCTTTGGGATTACTTTTCATTATGTGGCTCTTAATTCATAGAGATTTTATGAGAATTTTCATGTATTCAAATAAAATAAAGCGCATATACGCGTGAGAAAAAAGTTGCCGCTAATGTGTACCTTTATATAAAGTAATACTTTGTCTTCCTCTTCGATGTTTATTCCATATTTCACAAACTGGCAATTCCTTGATGCCTCAACATGTGTCGAGTTTCGGCATAACTTTCTTTTCTCTCAAATTCGATTCGGTACCTCCACATTAATTATTCGATCTAGCCGCCTAATCTTCGGCGTTGTTCTTTATCAGCACATTTCAAGAGGTTATTGTTGTCTAAAATGTTCGCCGTTCACGTTGCATTCCCACACAAGGCTGCACTGCAGACAAATACCTTCCGAAAAGTATTCCTAGCATTTAAATTTACAGTTTACGTAAAAAATTCCCTTCCAGTAACGCATTTGTTTTTGTTGCCTATCTATATTTTAAATCCTCCCTACTACAGCCAGTGTCATTTATATTTCTGTCCAAATAGTAAAACATATCGACTACTTTTAGCGTCTCATTTCATAATCTAACACTCTCGGTACCACCTGATTTAATGTGACTGCATTTTGCAGTCTGTATTGTTTTGCAATTGTCGATGTTCATCTTTTACTCTCTTATCAAGACACGATCCATCCTGTATCAGGTGCTTCGCTGTCTTAAACAGAATTTCAGCGTCATCAGCAAAATTCAAAGTTTTTATTTCTCGCCCTGAACTTTAATTATCTTTCCAAATTTCTCTTTGGCTGCCTTTACTGCCTGCTAAACATCCAAAGTGAAAATTGAATAACATAGAGAAGAATATAAGGCTACAACACTGTCTCACTCCAGTCTCAACCATCACCTCTCTTCCATCACCCCCGACTCTTGTAACTTGCAACTGGTTTCTGTTCAAGTTCTAAGTAACTCTTTTTTTTCGTATTTCACCCTCGCTGACTTCAGAACTTCGAAGTGTGAATTACGGTGAACATTATCAAAAGCTTTCTATAATATCCACAATACTCTTTTCACATCCATAGGACATTAGGATTAAAAATATAGAATAAGCTAAAGTTAGTGTTCCTAAGTGAGCAAATAATTACCACAATGGAATATTTAGATTTTACTTGACATAAAAACTTACGTCTTAATAAGACAGCAAGTGCTCAAAATGAGGACAGCTATTCCCATTCAACGCCCCCATGTTGTCAAGGTTGTTTCCACTACGCTGCACAAGTTACGCTGGGAAGCACTTACACATCCTCCCTCCATACAGTCACAATCTCAACCCATGCCATTTCCATATTTTTGGAACCCTGAAGAGAGACACTCTTGGCCGTCGATTTGCTTCGGTCAAAGAGGTACAAACATGGTTCCGTAGGCAACCGCAAACATTTTTCAATGAATATACTGACCGTCTTGTCACACAGTGGTATGAATGTACTAAAAATTATGGCGGTTACTTTTGAAATAATAAACTGTTTACTTACTTTTCTTCCATCTGTTTCATTTTCATTTTACTACCCCTTATAGATAGGAGAAACATTTCATGCACGTCATTTGCTGTACATAATATCGAGTGGAGAAAGTCGTGTCAGATATTCCCCTCCTCTGCTTTATTTTTCCCTTTTAGACAGATCATTTCAGAAACTGTTTGAGCTACTTCTTTTTTAAGTTTTCTTGAGTAAGCTTTGTCTTATTGACGCCTCATTCGCTTTCCTAACGTCTTGTGTTCTCAAAATGCCCTTAGTTCGATACTTGATATGAAAGAAATCATGTTGACAGTTAAATATCACAACACTTTAACTTTTTATGAGCAAAATACCCACGCCTGGTAGATACGAACTTTTAGATACTTCATGTGCATAGCTAGCGGCAACTGTTCTTGAAATACTGCAATTTTCTCCAAAATACTCATTAAACTTTTTAATTACTCTGAATACTTTGAAGTGATTAAATATCTTCTTGCAAAACTGGGCTTCAAGCTGGTATACCACATTTGTCCATTTCCAAATCTTAGTTAAGCTATGAAAATTCGGGCAATAAGCCATTGTGTAATTTGTAAGGATCTTGTTTTCGCTGTTCCCAAACATTTGACAAATCTTGTTTGGGCTCCACTGAAACGTTCTGCTAAAAGTATCAGGTAGTGTCAGTTACAACTAAAGCAGCATACCATAGAGTTTGGACGAAGTTGATCATAACAGGGAAACAATTAACAAACTAAGTAACACGGAGCAAAAACACAAGAGTAGCAAGAGATATGTGTATAAAAGGATTGTCGAAAATATAAATGCATGTAGGCAGAAAAGGAGAATGAAGAAACAAGGATGACAAAAAAAAGAAAAAAACACCGTGGGATCGGATAAGAAATGAAGCCCTAAGGGATAGAGAGAGAGAGAGGGGTGGGGGGGGGGGCGTTGGGGTGGAGGGAGGGAATCGAAACTGGTATAAAAGGTTGACTACATGGTTTGGGCGCATTAAGGGAAACCCATTAGGCAAATCGCCGAATAGAATGATAGAATAGACACTGCCAGGAAGGAAACGAAAAGAGGGCAACATTGATGGAATCGGACAATAGAAATTCAACAAGCCATGGTATACCGATCACTACAGCTAGGGCTATTGGGGCTATGGACACCATTGGCAACCTGGATGAGAGAGATGGCAGCAGTTGCAACAGACCAGCCTGATGAAGACTTTACATCGGTTTTTAATTTCCATTATTAGCATCACCTTTCGAATACACTTATTTTCTTCTTCTATGATGTCCCTGAGGAGCTCTTTTAACTTCAACTGTACTCAACAACTGTATTTTCAGATTTTTTAAAAGTATCGTTCATTTCAATATTTTCCAACAAAAGCGTCTCTTTGGTGACAAAAGTTTTCCTTCCTAAAGGTTCCTCCAAATGCCTCAAATGAAACTGGAGTATTGGCACTATATTTCATGTCTGTAGGACTATATTGCGACAGGTAAAAATATGAAGACAAAGAGGGAGAAAAAGAGGGAAGGAGAAAAAGAGGGAGGGAGGAAGGGAGAGAGAGAGAGGAGGGGGAGAGGGGAGAGAGAGAGAGAGAGAGAGAGAGAGAGAGAGAGAGAGAGAGAGAGAGAGCTCGTGTGCTCTTTTACAATTCGTTTCTTTTCAGCACAAATCCCAGTGATAAATTAACTGCGGTCGTTCAGTGTCCGTACAAAGTGCTGTCTCCTCACAAACAACTGATGAAGGGAATGAAATGAGTGAGTCGTAAAACCGCACTGCAAAAGAACTCAATCAGGACTTTGTCAAAGCTGTGACCGTGGTGACCAGACGAGAAAGTTGTTAATTAATGCTGTACACACTTTTTCCGTCAGCTGTCCATTATTTACGCTCCAGCGTCAAACAAGATGAATTATCATTTGATACATGAAACATTATTATTTATGGAGACTTTATTCTCAGTGAAAATAGAGAGAATTTTTGACGTCGAAATTGTGGCTATGGAATTATTTTCTGTACTCACAGTTTCATTTAGCAAACTGAGTAAAACAGTTATTAATTTCATGGCATAAAGTGTATACACTTACGTTCGTATTTTGAGGCTCAGTACCAACCGAAATAACGACATCAACAGAAGAACAACAACAGCGAAGGTTTAAAAACAGGCATCATATTTGCTGCCAGTTCAATGACCTTCCCGATGCAGCTGCCCGCAAAATCTCCTCACTTAGCCTGTCTGGGATGTATTAGTAGACCGCAATATTATTGCACCTGTTAGTGAGTATGCTTTGATCGTCTTATTGTGAGTCAGAACGTTAACTCGGTCGATACTACACGCATAACAAAACTCAGCGATACAGAGAACCTTATTGGATGTACAACTACAACGGAGGGATAACCCTTGAGAAGCCAGACAAACGTGTTGTTCCTGAAGAAGGATAGTAGCCATTTCAATAGTTGCAGGGTCAACAGTCTGGATGATTGACTGATCTGGCCTTGTAACATCAACCAAAACGGCCTTGCTGTTCTGGTACTGCGAACGGCTGAAAGCAAGAAGGAGCTACAGCCGCAATTTTTCCTGAGGGCATGCTGCTCTACTGTATGGTTAAATGATGACGTCTCCTTTGGTAAAATATTCCGGAGATAAAATAGTCCCCCATTCGGATCTGCGGGTGGGAACTACTCAGGAGGATATCGTCATCAAGAGAAACAAAACCGGCGTTCTAGGGATCAGAGAGTGAAATGCTAGATCCCTTAATCGGGCATGTAGATTAGAAAATTTAAAAAGGGAAATGCATAGGTTTAAGTTACATATAATGGAAATTAGTGAAGTTATGGTTATAAATACAAAATCAAACAAGGACAATACAGGAGCAGGTTTAATAATGAGTAAGTACATAGGAATGCGAACAGGCTACTAAGAACAGTATAGTGAACGCATTATCGTAGCCTAGATAGACACAAAGCCCACGCCTACCACAGTAGTGCAAGTTTACACTCCGCAGTCGATGAGGAGATTGAAGAAATTTATGATGAAATAAAACAAATTGTTCAGATAGGTAAGGGAGACGAAAATTTAATAGTGATGGGGGACTGGAATTCGATAGTAGGAAAAGGAAGAGAAGGAAAAGTATAGGTGAACTTGGACTGGGGGACAGGAATTGAAGAGGAAGTCGCCTGGTAGAATTTTGCACAGAGCATAATTTCACCATCGCTAACACTTGGTTTAAGAATCATAAAAGAAGACTGTATACGTGGAAGAGACCTGGAGGCACTGGAAGGTTTCAGATTGATTATATAACTGTTAGACAGAGATTTAGGAATCAGATTTTAAATAGTAAGACATTCCAGGTGCAGATATGGACTATGACCACAATTTATTGGTTATGAACTGCGGATTAAAATTGAAGAAACTGCAAAAAGGCAGGAAACTAAGGAGATGGCACCTGCATAAACTAAAAGAACCAGAGGTTACTGAGAGCTTCAGAGGGAGCATTACACAATGGTTGACTGGAACTTGTGAGAGGAACACAGTAGAGGAAGAATGAGTAGCTTTGAGAGATGAAATAGTGAAGGCAGCAGAGGATAAAATAGGTAAAAAGGCCTAGAGGAAATCCTTGGATAATACAAGAGATACTGAATTTCATTGATGAAGGGATAAAATTTAAAAATCCAGTAAATAAAGCAAGTAAAAGGAAATACAAACGTTAAGAAATGAGATTCACAGGAAGTGCAAAATTGCTAAACAGGAACGGCTAGAGGATAAAAGTAAGGGTTTAGAAGCATATTTCATTAGAGGAAAAATAGATACCGCCTACAGGAACATTAAAGATGCCTTTGGAGAAAAGAGAAGCAGCTCTATGATTATCAAGAGCTCAGATGGTAAACCAGTCCTAAGCAAAGAAGGGAATGCTGACAGGTGGAAGGAATACATAGAGGGTCTATACAAGGGAGATGTACTTGAAGCCAACATCATAAAAAAGGAAGAGGACGTAGATGAAGATGAGATGGGAGAAATGATATTGCGAGAACATTTGTCAGAGCAGTGAAAGACCCAAGTCTAAACAGGGCCCTGGAAGTAAACGATATTCCGTCGGAACTACTGATAGCCTTTGGAGAGTCAGCCATGACAAAACTATTCCATCTTGTGTGCAAGATATATGAGGTGGGCGAAATATCCCAACACTTCAAGAAGAATATAGTAATTCTAATTCCGAAGAAAACAATTGCTAACAGGTGTGAAAATTACCGAATTATCAATTTAGTAAGTCATGGTTGCAAAATACTAACACGAATTCTTTACTGAAGAATGGAAAAACTGATAGAAGCCCACCTCAGGGAAGATCAGTTTGGAATTTAGAGAAATTTAGGAATACGCGAGATAATACTGACATTACGACTTCTCATAGAACATATGTCAAGGAAACGCAAATATACGTTTGTAGCATTGTAGACTTAAAGAAAGCTTTTGATAATGTCGAGTGGAATAGTTTCTTTGACATTCTGAAGGTAGCAGCAGTAAAATACAGGTTGTAGAAGGCTATTTAGAACTTGTGCAGAAACCAGGTGGCAGTTACAAGAGTCGAGAGACATGAACAGGAAACAGTGGTTGCGAAGGGAGTGAGAGAGGGTTGTAGCCTATCCCCGATGTCATTCATTAAAAGAAGAATTTGGAATAGGAATTAATTGGAGATATATGGTTACGGGCAGCCACTGACTCCAGTATGAAATATTGTCTCTGTCAATACTGTTGTTGTTGTGGTCTTCAGTCTAGAGACTGGTTTGATGCAGCTCAATACTAATTTAATTATAATGTAGTCTGTTCGTTCGAGATCCCATCGATTTCCATTTAAACTTCACCCTTGTTCTATAATGAATTGAAATGTATTACTGCTTCAACACGCTACATTATACAGTTTACTGTACACTCGCACGGTTGAAGGTAATGTTCCACGTGGCGTCTCTGCGCTTGGATGAAACACTACTCTTACCTCCGCAGTGAGTTAAGAAAACTTTCTAAAACCTCACGGTCATCTCGTGACTTTACAACACTGTACTGTTTGCTGCTTCAGTTCTTCAACCTCATCTGCGGGAGCATTTTTGAATTGACCCTTGCAGAAAAACCCAGAGGACGGAGGTCAGATCATCTTGAAGGCTAATATGTTGGTATCAGCCGAAAAGTATGCCGGTGTCATGCCATGCGTGTACATTTGCTAACCATGGTTGATGAGTGAAATTTGAGCTGTCTTACATACTGATTTACTCCAAAAATTTATATTTTAAGTTTTTTTGCTGACTTGTAAAAAATTTCATAATATTATCAGTGGTGAGCAGTAACCAAACATTCACAGCAATATCGTAAATGACTAGTTTACGGACCTAAGTTTGCTGGAAAGATTTTGGTTTTATTATTGTATACTCGCACCTTGTTTGCTGTTAATTATAATAACTTTTGTTATTGCTGTATCTTACATAGGTCGTTCAATAATTAATGCTAACTTTTTTCTTTTCCTCGGCCAATTTCCTTTGAAAAAGTGAAGAATTTGTTGTACGGCATCGCGGAATATTCCGCTTTCAGCCAATGCAGCTTTATGAAGTTCCGGGAGGGAGCGGCACTATACGTAGATTCCGAAATGGCGTCTAACGGAGGTGCATTCAAGCATTCCAAGCAGAGAGCTGTCATTGATGTAGTGGTTAATAAAAAAGAAAAAGATAAGAAAAGAAAAGGTTGAAAATGTGACAAGAAATGGTGAATAAAAAGGGGGTTTTAAAATCGTAAATGACCGTGAAAAAGGGAAAGAATGAAATGCAAATCGGACTTCGTATTACAGAAAAGCCATCGGACTTCGTGATTCGGAAAAGCTATTGTTGGGGTGGTCCTTGGGGCGTTTGAGCAAAAGTTAAACCAATTTCCACTACAAAAATTATTGAAAAAGAACAGAGAATAACAAAATGTAACTGACATGGAGAAATGGCGTAGAAAAGAGTTCATCCTTTACCATGTTAACATGTCTTCTTTCGTGCGGCTTCCAGGTCTTCAAAAATCTCCTACTTCATTTCTGCGTGAAAAGTGTGCTCCGAAATCTTGTAATACGTTTAATTGTCCAGGAATTTCTAATGTATACAAAACCGTCTTGATATTAAATAAAATTTATTTTACGTTGCTACTTCCATCCTCCGAATTTCATAACAACTTCCACTATATGTCTACACATTAATAAGTTTTTCCGTCTTAATCAGATCAAGACTAGCTAATAAGTTTTTTTTTTTTTTTTTACGTCTGCATTAAACTTCTGCTCTCGAGAGACAATAAAGAAATAGATAGGAAAAAAAAGAGTTACAATTTTAGTATTTTCTCTGCCGTCGAGCGCTCATACCGCTGCGACGGTATAATTTATGTCTGAGGGAATGAGTGTAGCGCGGCGAAATTCAAAGTCTCGCTACATTGAGTTGGTGGAGCCGGCCGCTGTGGCCGAGCGGTTCTAGGTGCTTCAGTCCGGAACCGCACTGCTGATACGGTCGCATGTTCAAATCCTGCCTTGGGCATGGATGTGTGTGATGGCCTTAGGCTACTTAGGTTTAAGTAGTTCTAAGTCTAGGGGACTGATGACCTCAGATGTTAAGTCCCATAGTGCTTAGTGTCTTTTGAACCATCTCTAGATGGGAAACCAGAGCATCGTATATATTCATAGCCTTTTGTGGATTGTAAATGGAGACCTGGCCATGAACAAAAGCACGGTGAGTCGTTGGGCGAGGCGTCTGTCATCGTCGCGACGAGGTCGCTCAAACATGCCCGATCTCCCGCGTGACGACCGGCTGGCCGCACTGAGCTGTGACTCCTACAATCCTACAATGCTGGAACTCACCCGCAGTCTCACCCGAGGTGATTTTTGGATCACAATCCAATATCTCACTGCTCAACTGGACGTCTCTGTAGCTAGTGCTGACACACTCGTTTACCGGATGGGGTACTCAGATGCGTGTGCCTGATGTGTTCCTCGCCGCCGAACAGAAGACCATGAAGAGCAACGAAGGGCCATCTGTGGGGATCTGCAGGGGCGTTACGAGGCCGTTTGTGACAATTTTTTTTCGAACATAATCACTTCGAACCGTAAATAAAAAGGCAACCCATGGAGTGGCTCCACTCCAGCGCTCCTCCGAAGAAAAAGTTCAGAGCCGCACCCTCAGCTGCTGAAGTCATGACGGTCTCCTGGAGCTCGGACAAGATTATTCTGTTTGATGTCCTCCTTCACGGTGCTAAGATCAAGTCTGAAGTGGATTGTGCTACCGTCATGAAGTTGTAAAAACGACTTCAGCGTGTTCGTCGCAACAAGAATGCAAACGAGTTTCTTCTCCATGGCAGCGCAAGGCCTCACACAAGTCTGCGCATCCGAAAGACAATCACAAAACTCCATTGGAGTATTCTTCCTCATCCATCCTATATCCCGGATCTTGCACCTTCCGACTTCCACCTGTTTGTTCCAATGAAGGATGCAATCCGAAGGAGGCAGTTTGTGGATGGTGGGGAGGTAATTGATGCAGCAAGACGTTGGCTCCGATGTCGACCAGTAGAGGGGTACCATGCTGACATACGGGCCCTCCCAGTAACGTGGCGTAAGACCGTCGCATTGAACGAAGACCATGTTGATAAAACAGAGTTTCGAAGCCAAACGAGTGGGGATTAATATGATGTATTCGAATCCTGAATAAAACCAACCTGCATTCAGAAAAGAAAAAAGTGTTGCATTACTTATTTAACGACCCTCATATTCAGTGCAGCGTAGTATACGGTGCTCTGTGCAACCAGTCACGCCGTCAGTCTGTGGCTCGCAAATGGCTGTCAACTTGTTGTTTGATACTAAAATGTAGACTTTCACGGCCGGAAATGCCATGTCCATTATAATTATCCGGGCTGTTATGACGTGGTCGGTTGATGCATTCTGTGCCAATTCCCAGTCAGTAGCGAGCCAGTGGGTGTGTAGGACCTTCCATCGAGCTACAGACCCCCATGAAGATGTCCTCCGCAGACGGGGACTAAACGTTGGAAATTGACACAGAATTCATCAACCGACCACGGCATAACAGCCCCGGTAATTATAATGAACATGTTGTTTGTATCCCAGACTCCACAGAGTGTCTCTTCCTATGGTCTATGGCTAGTGCCACTATAAGAAGCGACAGAGTAGAGAGACTGAATGCACCACATAGTTTGGGTTGCGCGGCGCCCAATAGTAATTTGTACCAAAATTATTAATCGTGGCGTACCTGTATCGCTGAACGGCTGAAACGATCATCCCGCCGCCGAATTTGAGTTGCAGGTTTCCTGTCTAATGGCTTACAGGGCAACAAGAATTTTATTTTCAGTATTTCATACAATTATTGACCGAATATAAAAATTTCACACACTGTCATATTCGTCTATTTAAAAGATATAATATCAGTTTAAAGGTTTGACGTAATAAATCAAGTATTAAAGTTAGAAACTACACATATGTCTCGAGGCAGTGTTACTCGCGGCGCGCCGGGCTTTGTCACCGAGCGGTTCTAGGCGCTTCAGTCTGGAACCACGCGGCTGCTACTGTCGCAGGTTTGAATCCTGCCTCGGGCATGGATGTGTGTGATGTCTTTAGGTTAGTTAGGTTTAAGTAGATGTACGTCTAGGGGACTGATCACCTCAGATGTTAAGTGCCATAGTGCTTACGGCCATTTGAACCATTAGAATCATACTCGCGGTGCGCAAATTACCCGACTATATTCGGTTAGTATTTGACAATGAAATCACTTAGTCACTTCCAACGAACTTTATACATAATTTAACACTTTCTTTGTAAACTTTTCCTCCTCAATATCAAATATCTAATAGGGTAACTCATTTGTAAGGTAATCAGAAATTTGAAATTGTTTTATACATAGCATTTCGATTCTTTAAAATTTCGGGGGTTTTTTGGCAGTTCGCTAAGACGGAAAAGAACCTCAGTAACAATTTAGCCTATCACATCATTTTATCTTGTCCCAAAAATGTAACAAAATTGTTCCAGTATCTTCCTTGTAAAGCTATAGTGTATGCTGACTACCAACCGAAAGTTCGTGAAAAAGTGTAGTGTTCATGGTGTAAAGTTTAGCTGAGAACAGAAGTGTCACATTAGAATTATCGACATTACTTTTCCCCAGGAAATATGGACCGTGCGGTTGATGGGGAGAAATCCATGCCTCACTGATACAGATAGACGCAGATGCAACCATTACACAGGGGTATCTGTTGAGAGGCCAGACAAAAGCGTGGTTCCTGAAGAAGGGCAGCAGACTTTTCAGTAGTTGCAGGGACAACAGTCTGGATGATTGACTGATCTGCTCTTGTAACATTAATCAAAACGGCCTTGCTGTTCTGGTACTACGAACAGCTGAAATCAAGGGGAAACTACAACCGTAACTTTTCCGTCGACCTGCAGTTCCACTGTATGGTTAAATGATGAAGGCATCCTAATGGGTAAAATATTCAGGAGATAAAATAGTCTCCCATTCGGATTTCCAGAAGAGTGGTGGGGAGGGGGGGGGGAGGGCTACTCACCAGGATGTCGTTATCAGAAGAAACAAAACTGGCGTTCTACGGATCGAAGCATGGAATATAAGATCCCTTAATCGAGTAAGTAGTTTAGAAAATTTTAAAAGGGAAATGGGTAGGTTAAATTTAGACATACTTGGAATTAGTGAAGTTCGGTGGCAGGAGGAACAAGACTTCTCGTCAAGTGAATACAGGGCTATAAATGTAAAATCAAATTGAAGTGATGGAAGAGAAGGTTTAATAATGAATGAGAAAATATGAATGCGGATAAGCTACTACGAACAGCATTGTAAATGCATTATTGTAGCCAAGACAGACGCAAAGCCCACACCCACCACAGTAGTACAAGTTTATATGCCAACTAGCCCCACAGATGATGAAGAGATGGGAGAAATATATGATGAGATAAAACAAATTATTCAGATAGTTGAGGGGGACGAAAATTTAATGGTGATGCGGGATTGGAATTCTATAGAAGAAAAAGGAAGACAGGGAAAAATAGCAGGCGAAGAAGGACTGGAAAAAAGGAATGAGAAAGGAATCCGCCTGGTAGAATTTTAGAATTTTGCACAGAGCATAATTTAATCATAGGTAACACTAGGTTCAAGAATCATGAAAGAAGGTTGTATACGTGAAGCGACCTGAAGATACTGGGAGGTTTCATACTATTTATGTAATGGTAAGACAGAGATTTAGGAACCACAATTTATTGGCTGTGAACTATAGATTAAAAGTAAAGAAATTGGAAAAAGGTAGGCAATTAAGGGGATGGGACCTGGATAAACTGGGAAAAGGAATACAGTAGATGAAGAATGTGTAGCCTTGAGAGATGAAATAGAGTAGGCAGAAGAGGATCAAATAGGTAAAAAGACGAGGTCTGGTAGAAAGCTTTGGGTGACACAAGAATACTGAATTTATGTGATGAAAGGAGAAATAATCATATCTCTTTAGGGGAGAGATAGGTACCACATACAGGAAAATTAAAGAGGTCTTTGGGGAAAAGAGAAGCAGATCTGTGAATATCAATAGCTCAGATGGTAAACCAGTCCTAAGCAAAGAAGAGAAAGCTGAAAGATGAAAGGGGTACATAGAGGGTCTATACAAGGGAGAAGTGGTTGACGGCAGTATTATAAAAACGAAAGAGGACGTAGATGAAGATGAGATGGGAGACATGATACTACGTGAAGAGTTTGTCAGGGCACTGAAAGATCTGATTCGGGAGTAGATGATATTCCATCGGAAATACTTGTCGGCTTGGGTCAGCAAGCCATATCAAAGCTATTCCATCTCGTCACAAGACGAGAAAGGTGAGATACTCTCAGACATCAAGAAGAATATAGTAATTCCAGTTCCAAAGAGAGCAATTGCTGACATATGTGAAAAATTGTAAGCAGTCAGTTTAATAGGTCATGGTTGCAAAATAATAACACTAATTCGTTAGTGAATAATGTAAAAACTGGTAGAAACCGACCCCCCAGAGAAGATCACTTTGGATTCCAGAGAAATGTACGAACACGAGAGTCAATACTGACCCTGCGACTTGTCATAGAAGATAGGTTAAGGAAAGACAAACCTACTTCTATAGCATTTGTGGAGCCAGGAAAAGTTTTTGACAATGTTGACAGGAATACTCACTTTGACATTACGAAGGTAGCAGCAGTAAAACACAGTGAGCAAAAGGCTATTTACGACTTGTACAGAAACCAGACGGCATTTACAAGAATCGAGGGGCATAAAAGGGAAGCAGTGGTTGAGAACGGAGCGAGATAGGGTTGTAGCCTGTCCCAGGTGTCAGTCAATCTATACATTGAACAAGCAGTGGTGAAAAAAAAAACTTGGAATAGGATTTCAAATTTAGGGAGAAGAAATAAAAAATCTGAGGTTTGTCGAAGCCATTGTAATTCTGTCAGTGACAACAAAGGACTTGGAAGAGCAGTTGAACGAAGTGTGACAGTGTCTTGAAAGGAAGATATAAGATGAACATCAACAAAAGCAAAACAGTTATAATGGAACATAGTCGTATTAAATCAGGTGATGCTGAGGAGATTAGATTATGAAACGACATACTTAAAATAGTAAATGAGTTTTACATTTGGGCAGCAAAATAACTTATGATGTATGAAGTAGAGAGGACATAAAATGTAGATTGACAATGGCAAGAAAAGCATTTCTGAAGAAGGGAAATCTGTTAACATCAGAGATAGATTTAAGTGTTAGCAAGTCTTTTCTGAAAGTATTTGTATGGAGTGTAGCTATGTATGGAAGTGTAACATGGACGATAAACAGTTTATACAAGAAGAGAATAGAAGTTTTTGAAACGTGGTGCTACAGAAGAATGCAGAAAATTAGATGTGTAGATCACGTAACTAATGAGGAAGTACTGAGTAGAATTGGGATGCGAAGAAAGTTGTCGCACAACCTGACTAAAAGAAGGCATCGGTTGGTAGGACATATTCTGAGATATCAACGGATCACCAGTTTAGTACTGGAGGGGAAAAGATTGTAGAGGAACACTAAAATAGGCGTTCGTCAAGCAGATTCAGAAGGATTTGGTTGCAGAAGTTACTCGAAGATGAAGAGACTTACTGAGGTTAGAGTAGGATGGAGAGCTACAAAAAAACCATTCTTCAGACTGAACACCACAACAACAGACATTACATCTACGTTGAAAAAATCCTTAAGACCATTCTTTTTTCCGAGACGATTTCTCAGCGATATTTATGTGGTTGCAGAACGCCAGACCCTGGCTATTTGTGGCAGTCACTCTATTCGCGTAATCAGCCACTGACTGCGCCGTGTATCTCTCTTTCGTCATGCGGGCGTCATTATAAATTATGACAGAAACTGCGCAACTAACACTTTGCCCAACAATGTTCATAATAACATAGTTGACAATCCGGAATTGTTGACGAAATTTACATTACTATCAGGTGTTTATTGTTAAAATACAGCTACTCAAAGAGGTCGAATGTGGGCTGTAATTATTATATGTCAGCGAAACATAGGAGGTAATGCGTTAATGTGAAACTGATTTAAGCTGGAAAAAAATTAGTAACAATTTTGGCCACCAGGTGCAAATCTGGAGCTGTGAATGCAAGAATGACGTATAGATATAGATATAGCAACATAAAACTGTGTAACTGAAGTACGATTCGTTATTCGTAGTAAAATACGGATAAAGAGTGAGATACTGTGAAAAATTCAGTGGTAAATTACTCTCGTCAAATGGACAGCATATCAGAACCAACAACTAAGGTCACAGACGTCACAAGCAGAAGATGAAGAGGTAGAGTACGTGAGAGCATTGAACGTAAAACTCATCGTGTAAAGGTACACGACACTCTCATAATCATGAGGATTCGAACGGTATAGCACGAGAAGGGACAGGAACAGAGTTACGGGAGAATACACGTTTGTATTAGGAATGAGAAATGAGAAAAACTTCTTGTTCTGCAGTAACCTTCATCTAGTAATAACAAATACACTGTAGGTAAATCACAAGAGAATAATGTGTTTTTGAAGTTCTCTGAGGCTGTAGATTCTACAACGCACACAGGTACAATGCATGTAGCTGTGAAGAGATCTTTTGTAACAGGAGTATTTCAATGGATCGACGAAAGAAGATGACACAAAAATATTTCTGGATAAAATGTAGTTCAGTAACATAAGTCGCTTAGGAATGAAGTCAATTAACAGGAAAAATGTGGGGAAATCGAAAAGGAATGGTCGTCGGAGGGACAGATTCAGCAAATACAAAAGTCACAATAAATTTTGGTGACATTAAAAGTAAAGGAGTCAATAATAAAAAAGTAAAGAAATCCAACTGTTAAACACAGAGGAGAGAGCGGATTGATTCAAAGGGTGTCTTGAGGAACTTTAAGAACAGACGAACTGTTTGCTGACATTATAAAAAAGGAATCGATGTAAATTTGGAAGACATGGTGCATACACTAATAGCGTCAGAGTTTTACAGAGATGTCGAAGATCTGCAATAAAATAAAGCGGAAGAAATACGTAACCTTCCTACGGAATTTTTAAGTCAGTGGAGGAAGTGGCAACTAAGTGGTTATTCAATATAACGTGTAGAATATATGTAACTGGATAAATGTGATCGAACTTTCGGCACAGCATCACAGACATAATTATTAAGATAAAGACAGTCAGATAAGTAGTAAAACTATCGCTCAGTCAGCTCATGGTCCCTTGTTACTGCCAAGAATATTATTACAGAACAGTATAAACCGAAAATTCGCCTTTAGGAAAGGTGAAGACAGAGGTAATGTGCTTGGAGATGGAGACAATATATCAACGATAAGGTTCGCCGATGGCATTTCTATTTGAATCAGAATACGGGACCCATTTTATGGAATGAGCAGTCTGAGGTGACCGGCCGGAGTGACCGAGGGGTTAAGGCGCTACAGTCTGGAACCGCACGACCGCTACGGTCGCAGGTTCGAATCCTGCCTCGGGCATGGATGTGTGTGATGTCCTTAGGTTAGTTAGGTTTAAGTAGTTCTAAGTTCTATGGGACTTACGACCACAGCAGTTGAGTCCCATAGTGCTCAGAGCCAACCAGTCTGAGGTGCGCAGAATATGGACTGAGAAACATGAAAGTGTAGATGTATAGTACGTCCGACATTCTCAATAAACTTAAGATCAAGATTGAGGACAACATAATGGATGATTTTTGTTGCCTTTGAAGCAAAATACTGCATGTCACATGAAACATTGTGGATATAAGAAGCAGAACATCACAGGTAAAGGAGGAATACATCGCTACAAGAAATCTACTAGTATCAAACGTAGGTCTCAATTTTAGAATGAAATTTGTGTAGATGTTCCTTTGGAGTACAGCACTGAACATGAATCATGGGAAAAAGAGAAGAAGAAAACCGAAGCATTGCAAATGTGGTGTTACAAAAGAATGTCGAAGATTAAGTGCACTTACATACTCAGAAATGAGGAGGCTCTGCACAGAGTGGATGAGGGAAGGAGCACATGGAAAACTAACTAGAAGAGACAGACGGATAACACGAACATGTTAAGAGAACACGTAATATATTCAATGGTACTAAAAGGGATCTGTAGAAAGTAAAACCTGTAGAGCAAGACGAGTAAAGGAATGCACACAACAAATAATTAAGGAGATGGGTATTAATGCTACCATGAGATTAAGAGTTTGGCACTGGATATGAAGTCATGATGGGGTGCATGAAATCATATAGAAGACTGATGAGAAAAAAGGGAGAAACTGAATGGAAAAGATGAGAAAGTTAACCCTAAGATAGCTGTTGGGAAGGGAGGGAGAAAAGTGGGATGAAGAGGACATGAACAGAAATATTCTATTAAAACTAGAAGGATGGGTGGATTTCGTACTCGGATTAAGGAGGTGATTAAAGATATATACTGTGCAGACTGTGTAGGTGGAAGCTTCATGTGTAATAGAGTACGATGGTTGATATGGATGAATCGTCAAGTTTTGGGGGGAATGCACTAAAGCAAAAGTGATCACTTCAGAAGAAGTGAAGTGAAATAAACATGTTCATAAGAGATTCGAAGTGGGGAGGTTAGATATGAAAGGCGAGATGGTATGCATGGCACCTGAGGATTTACAGAAAGTGGTACAACTTGGTGAAGAGGAAATCCAGGCGATATTGACATAAGGGAGCTTACGTCCAATTTACGTCCCATAGATGAGAAGTGAAAGAGTTCTTTCTCCTATTTTCTGCTGGTTAGTATTTTTACTAATTTCTTGTGGACTCTTTGCCATATGATTAATAACTGCAGTTTTCATTTTAGTTTTCGGTCGTCGGTTTGTGTGCAGTGTTTCAGTTTGTTGTTTAATTGAATAGACCAGTCGCAAACGGTAATTATGAGGTAGACGTCGTAGAAGCTGTGGTTGTTTTGTCCTAGAATTATTGCTTTAGTCTTGGAAAGGTTGATGACGAGGAACCACTGGTTGAGATGCGGTTGAAGCGGACGTTCGGATTTTTGGAGGGTGGGGGTCAACGTAGTGGGGGAGGAGGGACTTGGGCAGATAGTAGAAGACTAAATAATTGGATGTTCTTTGGAACTCGTCTTAGGTCTCATGTTAGTAGAATTTGAGGCTGTCACTGTGAATCGAAGCCACGATATTGTCATATACGTAGGCATACATGCTGGCCACTATAACATGATGCTGTCAGCAAAAGAGTGCATAGTAGAGGGAGAGATACGGTGAAGGCGTACTCACCGCCGCCGTTTTGGTAGCAGATGTAGGGGAAGCGCCAGACGTTGCCGAGGTCGACGGCGAAGCCGATTACTGCGAGCAGGAACTCGACCTTCTTGGCCCAGGTCTCGCGGGGCCTGGCCGGCGTCAGCGCCACCACGACGGCGGCGTACTTGCCGGCGGCCGCGTCTGCCTGCGGCTGCGGCTGCGGCTGCGCCTGCGGGGGCGGCTGCGGGGGCGGAGGGGCGGCCGGCTGCCCCTGGCGCGGCTGCTCGCCCGCCATGCCTGCGCCTGCCTCGCCTCGCTCCTGCAACAGCCGAGTACCTCTCTGCAGTTCCTGTCGCGGACGCTCGCAGACGTTCCAGGCTGTGGAGGGAACAAACAGTCCGAGTGCTGAACGGTGATAAGTTGTCAGAAATTTTCACAACTACGAGTGAAAGGGGCTCACAAAGTTTGATTCATTATCAACTCAAGAAGGAGAAGTTATGTAATCCGTATGTCTGTGATAACATGCTTACTTAACATGCTCCAGAATGCCGCGCATAATAACGGGATTTTACGGTGGTCATACCTCCGGTTCTTTTGGTGATAAAAGGATGGGATGAAGATTTTTGGGTAGCCCTTCAACTAGGGATCATTTGTGCGCTCAACAGAAGTATCTTTTTAGTCTCAGTATCCTACAAACAGGATCAAAGTGAGAATATTTTACACTTCCTCCTGCTTAAACAAATGGAGCCAATCGGTTGGTTCTCTTTGCATTTGATGTGGTGTACGGTGGGCTTGATGACACTTATGGAGGCGCCATTAGTTCATGGGAGGTTCCCCGGAAAACTCGAAGGAAAGAATTTTTTAACTATAGTTTCGCCGTCACTAGTGGATCAAAACCCAGTCCAGTATACCAAGTCGGCTATGCATAACAAAGGGCTGAAGTTGTTTTCTTAGGATCTAGATCGCAAACAATTTTGAAAATTTCCTTCATAAAGATACAAAGGTCAAAACTTACACCACTTGTAGACATAAAATATGCACATAAAATCCTGTGTGAGGCGAAAACATAGCTTATAAAATGACGCAGCACGTGTGTGTTATCAGTTGGGAATCCCATGTTGTCTCACTACAGCACATGCAAAACTTTTTGCACGAAAAATCCGATCTTAGACGTAAAATTAATTTTGCATTATTTCAATTTCACACAGTAAAGTATCTAAACTTTACCGATCAATACATCTGAGTTACGTGCCCTGCTGCAGCAGGGAATACAAGGGAACCAGCGGAAAAATGCTCCTATCGGAGCACAAAAAATGTGAATATGTTCCTCTTTATTTTAAATATTCTGACTGAAACGCAGTGTACAAGCTGTCTCGTTCTATTTTCCCCACCACCTTCAAAGTTTTCCCAAACATTTTAGCGTGCAAACATATGCGTGCTTTTTTATGGTGAGGGAGAAGAAGACAATGGAAATGGCAAAGGTAAGGAAAAGTGATAAACATTGGAAGAGAGTAGACAGTGGTTTTGTGATACGAAGAGCAAAGGACAGAATGACAGTATGAGAGAAAGAGAGGGACGCAGCTTCAGTGGAACATAGCTGACAGTGACACAATAGTGCTAAAAAAAAGATTGACGGAGACAGTATCAGTGGAAGAGGAATAACGAAAAAGTGGAATTGGGTGAGAACTAGTGACATTGGGAGACAGAGTATACGACAATGGCAACGAGAAGGACAGTGTGACAGTGAGACAAGGCAGCAGCAATAGTAGGAAGGAAGAAGTTAGACATTGGCAGTAACAGAGAACAAGAGGGAGACAGTGATAGTGAGAAGAGACTGTAGTAGGAGGACAGAACGAAGGGGACTGCGGCTGTTACACAGGAAACAATGACAAAGAGACACAAAGAGATAATGACGATGAGCTGTAATGAACGAGAGAGTGAGAAAGGGCAATTGGGAGTGGATCAATATGAGCGACTTACGGCGATGTACTAGTCAATGAGAGCGAGTTACGTTAGGGGAGCTTGTGGGTGTTTAACATGAGTTGCAGGTACGAATAGCCGGCCTGTGTGGCGCTTCAGTCTGGAACCGCGCGACCGCTACAGTCGCAGGTTCGAATCCTGCCTCGGGCATGGATGTGTGTGATGTGCTTAGGTTAGTCAGGTTTAAGTAGTTCTAAATTCTAGGGCAATTCCAATGTTGATTGGAATACTCTCTTTCAAATTCTGAAGGTGGCAGGGGTAAAATACAGGGAGCGAAAGGCTATTTACAATTTGTACAGAAAGCAGATGGCAGTTATAAGAGTCGAGGGGTATGAAAGGGAAGCAGTGGTTGGGAGAGGAGTGAGACAGTGTTGTAGCCTATCTGTGATGTTATTCAATCTGTATATTGAGCAAGCAATAAAGGAAACAAAAGAAAAGTTCGGAGTAGGTATTAAACTCCACGGAGAAGAAATAAAAACTTTGAGGTTCGCCGATGACTTGGAAGAGCAGTTGAACGGAATGGACAGAGTCTTGAAAGGAGGGTATAAGATGAACATCAACAAAAGCAAAACGAGGATAATGGATGTTATATCCTAGCCAGTAATGCCAACCGAGCCCGCTGCCAAAAGGTTGGCAGCATCAAAGTCCGGACGCCGTCCGCATAAGCAGCGCCAGCGATACAGGAAATCGCCGCAAGTCTGCGCGCGCCACCCGCTGGCTTCTGGCTTCTTAAGCGCTGGAGTCGCGAGGGCTAGGACAGTTCTGTATTCGCCGCTCAGTTGTATACTCGCCACCGATTTGTGTACTTGCTAGTCAGTTGTGTGTTCATCGCAGCAGAGTTGTTGTTTGTCGTCAGCCGACGCTGACCTAGCCGCTCCGACTCGAACTAGACCGATTTCTGTAGACACGGAGTTCACTACTGTGTTTCTGTATCTTCGTTAATAAAGATAAGTACCGACTTTTATTTAATCAGAGTGTTTGGGTTTTCATCTTTCTGTTCACTGTTCCAGCGGACCGGTCGACCCGCTATAAAAGTGTGGCGGTGACTTCGTAAGCCGTTTCTACAGCGAAGTGTTTGTCGCTACGAACCCCGCCACAAAAATGGAATGTAGTCGAAGTAAGTCAGGTGATGCTGAGGGAATTAGATTATGAAATGAGACACTCAAAGTAGTAAAGGAGTTTTGCTATATGGGGAGTAAAATAACTGATGATGGTCGAAGTAGAGAGGATATAAAATGTAGACTGGCAATGGCAAGGAAAGCGTTTCTGAAGAAGAAGAATTTGTTAACATCGAGTATAGATTTAAATGTCAGGAAGTCGTTTCTGAAAGTATTTGTATGGAGTGTAGCCATGTATGGAAGTGAAACACGGACAATAAATAGTTTAGACAAGAAGAGAATAGAAGCTTTCGAAATGTGGTGCTGCAGAAGAATGCTGAAGATTAGATCAGTAGATCACATAACTAATGAGGAGGTATTGAATAAGATTGGGGAGAAGAGGAGCTTGTGGCAGAAGGGATCGGTTGGTAGTAGGGCATGTTCTGAGACATCGAGGAATCACCAATTTAGTATTGGAGGGCAGCGTGGAGGGTGAAAATCGTAGAGGGAGACCAAGAGATGAATACACTGAGCACATTCAGAAGGATGTAGGCTGCAGTAGGTACTGGGAGATGAAGAAGCTTGCACAGGATAGAGTAGCATGGAGAGCTGCATCAAACCAGTCTCAGGACTGAAGACCACAACAACAACAACAACAACAAATTCTAGGGGACTGATGACTTCAGATGTTGAGTCCCATAGTGCTCAGAGCCATTTGAAACATTTGGTATTAATATGTTCACATGCCAAAATATTTGGGAAAATTTATGAAGGTGCTGAGGAAGGTAGAATGAGGCTGTTGGTACCCCACTTGTCAGTGAGAGGCTTTTAAATAAACGGGAACTTATTCGCATATTTTTGTGCTCCAATAGGAACCATTTTTAGCTCGTTAATTATTTGTTTATAGGTGTATATTTACAGTTCTGGTACACCTTAAAATCTCCGCGCCGCAATATCGTATCAAACCGTTAGAAGGGCCGGAGAATATGGTACATCTAAAGATGAAGTAGTGGACCTTCGGGTAATACGCGCGCTGCATTAGAACAAGAACGGCGCTGCATCAACCAACGCTGCGTTTGTGGAAGTATACGGTATCAATTCATCATTATAGTGAAGCTCGAGGTGTTATCTTCAAACTGTCAGTTTTACAGGAGAGCAAAATGAGTTTAAATAAAAGGTATAAATCCAAAAATATTTAAATTTTATTGAAACTTCATAGATAAAGAGTTACAAATGGGCAGATGTAAACGTTCGTAACAATGTGTGCCACCTGTTTTGTAAAATGGACTTTGTGAACTCACGATACCTTTCTCTGGAAAAATATACAGCATGTTTCTATCGTAGGTTGCGCTAAAACACCTTTACAACAACAAACATTATTTTATTATATTCCTGTGCTCTGTTTACAAGAGATCCTCATTAATCAGCAGTTGATACATCACCATCAGTAAATTCTGGTGTAGCGGTTTGTATTGGAACAGGCTTTGATACGCAGTTGTGATGTGCTTGCTACGGGATATGGTCGAAAAATGATTCAGCTTCTCTTCACTGATCGGCTGGAACCCGTAAGATGCCTATTCGAGAATGTCTACATTTACATCTACATCTACATGATTACTCTGCAATTCACATTTAAGTGCTTGGCAGAGGGTTCATTGAACCACAATTATAATATCTCTCTACCATTCCACTCCCGAACAGCGCGCGGGAAAGACGAACACCTAAACCTTTCTGCTCGAGCTCTGATATCTCTTATTTTATTTTGATGATCATTCCTACCTATGTAGGTTTGGCTCAACAAAATATTTTCGCATTCGGATGAGAAAGTTGGTGACTGAAATTTCGTAAACAGATCTCGCCGCGGCGGAAAACGTCTTTGCTTTAATGACTTCCATCCCAACTCGCGTATTATATCTGCCACACTCTCTCGCCTATTACGTAATAATACAAAACGAGCTGCCCTTTTTTGCACCCTTTCGACGTCCTCCGTCAATCACACCTTTGGCGACATTAAAAGCAACGGTGGTAACATTAAGAGTGCAACGGGAATTCCACTGTTAAATGCACAGGAGAGAGCAGATAGGTGGAAAGAATACATTGAAAGCCTCTATGAGGGTGAAGATTTGTCTGATGTGATAGAAGAAGAAACAGAAGTCGATTTAGAAGAGATAGGGGATCCAGTATTAGAATCGGAATTTAAAAGAGCTTTGGAGGACTTACGGTCAAATAAGGCAGAAGGGATAGATAACATTCCATCAGAATTTCTAAAATCATTGGGGGAAGTAGCAACAAAACGACTATTCACGTTGGTGTGTAGAATATATTTCGGAAAAGCATCATCCACACAATTCCGAAGACGGCAAGAGCTGACAAGTGCGAGAACTATCGCACAATCAGCTTAACAGCTCATACATCGAAGCTGCTTACAAGAATAATACACAGAAGAATGGAAAAGAAAATTGAGAATGTGCTAGGTGACGATCAGTTTGGCTTTAGGAAAAGTAAAGGGACGAGAGAGGCAATGCTGACGTTACGGCTAATAATGGAAGCAAGGCTAAAGAAAAATCAAGACACTTTCATAGGATTTGTCGACCTGGAAAAAGCGTTCGACAATATAAAATGGTGCAAGCTGTTAGAGATTCTGAAAAAAGTAGGGGTAAGCTATAGGGAGAGACGGGTCATATACAATATGTACAACAACCAAGAGGGAATAATAAGAGTGGACGATCAAGAACGAAGTGCTTGTAAGACAAGGCTGTAGCCTTTCGCCCCTACTCTTCAGTCTGTACATCGAGGAAGCAATGATGGAAATAAAAGAAAGGTTCAGGAGTGGAATTAAAATACAAGGTGAAAGGATATAAATGATACGATTCGCTGATGACATTGCTATCCTGAGTGAAAGTGAAGAAGAATTAAATGATCTGCTGAACGGAATGAACAGTCTAATGAGTACACAGTATGGTTTGAGAGTAAATCGGAGAAAGGCGAAGGTAATGAGAAGTAGTAGAAATGAGAACAGCGAGAAACTTAACATCAGGATTGATGATCACGAAGTCAATAAAGTTAAGGAATTCTGCTACCTAGGCAGTAAAATAACCAATGACGGACGGTGCAAGGAGGACATCAAAAGCAGACTCGCTATGGCAAAAAAGGCATTTCTGGCCAAGAGAAGTCTACTAATATCAAATACCGGCCTTAATTTTAGGAAGAAATTTCTGAGGATGTACGTCTGGAGTACAGCATTGTATGGTAGTGAAACATGGACTGTGGGAAAACCGGAACAGAAGAGAATCGAAGCATTTGAGATGTGGTGCTATAGACGAATGTTGAAAATTAGGTGGACTGATAAGGTAAGGAATGAGGAGGTTCTACGCAGAATCGGAGAGGAAAGGAATATGTGGAAAACACTGATAAGGAGAAGGGACAGGATGATAGAACATCTGCTATGACATGAAGGAATGACTTCCATGGTACTAGAGGGAGCTGTAGAGGACAAAAACTGTAGAGGAAGACAGAGATTGGAATACGTCAAGCAAATAATTGAGGACGTAGGTTGCAAGTGCTACTCTGAGATGAAGAGGTTAGCACAGGAAAGGAATTCGTGGCGGGCCGCATCAAACCAGTCAGTAGACTGGCGTGCATTGACTCACTTTTATTCTGCGATTGCATCCGTTCTACAAAAGCACTGTGTGATTGATATTCTAAACTTAAGAGATGCTATGACAAACGCAGAAAACTGTAATGCGTCCCTCCGCAGCTATCCGAGTAGGTTTTAATGTTTTACGTCTTTTACCAGTTTACACCAGTAAGAAATAAATCGAGCGGAATACCGCAGTGGTTAGCATATTGAACTCGCATTCGGGAGGACAAAAGTTCAAACACGCATCTGGCCATCCAGATTTACGTTTTCCGCGATTTCCTTAAATCGCTTAAAACAAATTCCGGGACGGTTCCTTCGAAGTGTACGGCCGCTTCCCTTGTCCACCCTTCCCTATTCCTAGCTTGTCTTTCGTCTCTAACGACCTCGTTGTCGATGATACGTTAAACACTAATTTTGTCCTTGTAAAGAAATGGTAAAGACAGCTGGCCGGTTCATTTGGACCACGATGGTCAATGGCCTCATGCCAAACATTTCAGTGCCCTTCGTTGTTTCCCATGTCGTATACAGTGAAATTGAAAGTGAAATACTTGTGTTTGTAGTAATAATGGTTCACGTAGACTGACGAGCAGCCAACTTTTCTGCAGATAGAAACATGGACTGCTGATGTTCTTGACTGAGATTGTACTGATTTTGTCTTTATCGTTCAGTTCACTGACAAATGCTTCATTTGCAATGTCAGAAGCATATTCGTATGACAATTTTGCTCTCTTCTCTTCAGAAGAACTATCGTAAAGTTCGTAAAGTGCTAGTTTCTTTCTTCGTTCAGTGTGACTACACACAGTGAAAGCGTCTTGTATGTTCTCGCACTGGCTCGGTTTATTTCAGTTTTTGTTGTGTTACCCTTTCGGAGCTTTTTCCTTTCATATCAGGCGAGAAAGTCTTAGTTGCTCCCACTTGTTTCATGGCAGTCTTCACCCTCGTACCTGTAATAGTGAGGGTATGCAGAAACAAACTGTGACACACATTATAGTTATTCCCATCAACTGTTAGAGACAGTCTTGAAATTTTTCTTCTTCATACAGTCACGCTTCTGATTTGTTTCCTGCTAACATATTTCAAATGCCGACTGATGAATTTTCTCAGTCTGCTATGGCCTCCCAAAAAATATGCTGCCTTTTTCCTTGGGTTAACTTACTATGGCATTTTGGTACGCAGTTAGGATTACATCCAGGTTTCATTAATCTAGCTTGGAGTTCAGCTTCAGTTGTGACAACAAAATGAGGATCAACATCAGAGTTCTCTCCATTACGAAAACATGAGGAATCAATACTTTTTGCCCTTTTTCTCGTTGCCACAACTTCAGCTGTACACAAATAAAACTTTTCAACTAACAGGTGGGACGAACAAAACTATTAATTGGTATTACCTCGACACAATAATGCACAATAAATAATTACATGATCGTCTTTTGATAATAAATCTGTGTCGGTACTGGGATGATCATTTGAAAATTAGAAACTACATCCTCCAACATCAGTGGGAAATGATTCCCTCCTTCCCTCCCTCCCCCCCCCCCTCACTCTCTCTCTCTCTCTCTCTCTCTCTCTCTCTCTCTCTCTCTCTCTCTCTCTCTTCCTTCCTCTGTCGAAAGAAATAGGTGGCTTCAAATAATAATCATTGCTGCAACAACACACATACCTATTTGTGGCGCTAAAGACCACTGTGCAGCCAACAAATTCCGAAAAATCACCGAAATTTGTACATAATACGGGTATATTATTATCTACAGAATTTCAGGGTCATTTCCAGATTTCAATTCTCCATACGGAATTATGTTTTTTTCTAATTGTTCAAAAATGTTCAAATGTGTGTGAAATCTTATGGGACTTAACTGCTAGCTTACACACTACTTAACCTAAATTATCCGAAGGACAAACACATACACCCATGCCCGAGGTAGATTCGAACCTCCGCCGGGACCAGCCACACAGTCCATCTAATTGTTATTACGACAGAAAATGAATACTTATGTTCAACAGTATTCAATGGGTTGAGAAGCATGTTCATTATTTTTAATATTCGGCTTGACTTCAAAGTTAGTCAAGAACTTAATTACTGATACCAATTATAAAAGTAGCCAACTCGAAGCCCTTTCACACAGCCATTTATAAATTAGTATTCTGGACAAAATCACTGGATATACCCACACTGATGATCACGTCTACAATGAGCTAGCTATTACTGGCCAGAGATAACCCTGTTTGCCAATGTTCCAAACTTGATAGCGAGGACGATAAACATCGCACGCTTGTGAATAATAAACTTTCCCTGTACAAACATCGTAGCTGCAATTACAGTTTTAATTATACAACCATTCTCCCAGGATAAATCGTAACATAATTTGCGATTGTTTTCATCGGTGAAAAAGATGTTTAGATGATTTACAATATTCAGAACATTGCTGCGTAAGTCGCGGCGCTGAGGATGTGAATTTTATGAAGGAGAAGAATAGTAAAGTACAAAGTCTGGTGAATGCGTAATTCAGTTTGGGCTTTTTTGAATTACGGTATTACACGCAGTACTTGGAGCCGTCAATACGACCCAGTGATTAGGTTGCGTAACTGCTTCCATCGTGGTCCGAATGACGGAGAATGAAGTGGGAGGCCACCTCTCTGTAAATAACAGGGAATCTCGAGAAAAGTAGGTGCCCTGGTGCTTGAAGACCGGCTTATGACACACCGCGCGATGGTGGAAAAAGTGGATATCAGTCGTTGATTAGATTTCAAAATCTTGCACAATATTTTCAACACGACAGTGGTCCCCCTCCGGGTTGGATTCACTATCGCTCACTTCCCTCCAAAAAACACACCGAACCGAGGAAGCGGTCTACATACTGCATCCCTGTCCGGCCAGTCCAGATGATTTATTTAGTCGCCTTGTGCATTCACTAGCGTTTTTTACTTTGATCTCGAAACAACAAGGTTGTAATTAAACGTTTATGACGATCTTACTATATATTACATACTAACCGTTTCTTCATTTACCTTATTCCTATTTTTCTTCGTGGGTTGTATGTATTACTATCAACTGTAACTGACTACAGTTCGTAACTTATCATTTATAGGCGACATAGTGTAGTTTTGCTTAATGCGAGGAGGAAGCACTCAGTGCCGGCTCTGCGTGCTCACATGTGCCAGTGCACTGAATCAGTTTCGCCGTTTGCCTTTACAGGTTTATTAACCGTTTATTTAACTGTGTAACGTGGGGACAGCCCATCTTGGGTTTTTATTGTGAGTCAGTGGTCTAGGTTACTTACAAACAGCGTTTGGACAAAAATACGAAACGCTGCAAGAAACACGCCCTTGAACATAAATGCAGACTATACTGTTGTATCTGGCCACGTGCAATGTCTTAAATACGTTGGAAGGGTCAGAACAGTATTCTGTTTAGGTGTGAGTGCACTATATCGGAGCTGCGTGAAACCGAACGTGTGCAAATTGTTGGTGCTCACATGGTGGTTGCTTCCGTAACTGAGGCAGCGGAAGTGTTTGGTGTTTCAAGAGGTCGAGGATTTATACCGTACCGGAAAAACATTAACCGTTAATTTACAACTCAGACGAAAATGTGTACTGAGGCCGGCCGTGGTGGCCGAGCGGTTCCAGGCGCTTCAGTCTAGAACCGCGCGACCGCTACGGTAGCAGGTTCGAATCCTGCCTCGGACATGGCTGTGTGTGATGTCCTTAGGTTAGTTAGGTTTAAGTAGTTCTAAGTTCTAGGGGACAGATGACCTCAGATGTTAAGTCCCATAGTGCTCAGAGCCATTTGAACCATTTTTGTGTACTGAGTGATCGTAACAGACGGAGAGAATTGTGGCGAAAAATATGAGGACAACAGCTGCAAAAGACGCTGCAGAACTGAATGTCGCACTCTCAAACCCTGTCAGCACCAAAACAACACGAAGGGAACAGCTGTATAACATGGAGGTTGCTAGGCAAGCAGTATTTCAGAACCACTCATCACTGATGCAAGCGCCCACAACAGGAAGACGTCGTTCGAAGCGGTAAAACCTGCACTATCTAGCAATGGATGAAAGTCATTTGGTTGGATGGCTCTTGTTTCACACTGTTTCTGGTCGAATGTACGTCACAAAAGTGAAACATGAAGAACGTTTGCTGATAATTTTGACAGGCAAGCGTTGTTTACCATGAGCTCCATGTGTATTCTGCAAGGTCGCATTACTGCCAACCATTGTTGTTGCTGTTGTGGTCTCCAGTTCTGAGACTGGTTTGATGCACCTCTCCATGCTACCCTATCCTGTGCAAGCCTCTTCATCTCCCAGTACTTACTGCAACCTACATCCTTCTGAATCTGTTTAGTGTATTCATCTCTTGGTCTCCCTCTACGATTTTTACCCTCCACGGTGGCCACCAATGCTAAAAATTTGTGATCCCTTGATGCCTCAGAACATGTCCTACCAACCGGTTCCTTCTTCTTGTCGAGTTGTGCCACAAACTCCTCTTCTCCCCAATTCTATTCAATAACTCCTCATTAGTTATATAATCTACCCATCTAACCTTCAGCATTCTTCTGTAGCACCACATTTCGAAAGCTTCTATTCTCTTCTTGTCTAAGCTAGTTATTGTCCATGTTTCACTTCCATACATGGCTACACTCCATACAAATACTTTCAGAAACGACTTCCTGACACATCTATACTTGATGTTAACAAATTTCTCTTCTTCACAACCGCTTTCCTTGCCATTGCCAGTCTACATTTTATATCTTCTCTACTTCGACCATCATCAGTTATGTTGCACAAATTTTCTGTACAAATTGTAAATAGCCTTTCGCTCCCTGTATTTTACCCCTGCCACCTTTAGAATTTGAAAAAGAGTATTCCAATCAAAATTGTCAAAAGCTTTCTCTAAGTCCACAAATGCTAGAAACGTAGGTTTGCCTTTCCTTAAACTTTCTTCTAAGATAAGTCGTAAGGTCAGTATTGCCTCTCGTGTTGCAATATTTCTACGGAATCCAAACTGATCTCCCCCGAGGTCGGCTTCTACCAGTTTTTCCATTCGTCTGTAAAGATTTCGTGTTAGTATTTTGCAGCTGTGCCTTATGAAACTGGTAGTTCAGTAATTTTTACATCTGTCAACACCTGCTTTCTTTGGGATTGGAATTATTATATACTTCTTGAAGTCTGAGGGTATTTCGCCTGTCTCATACATCTTGCTGACCAGATGGTAGAGTTTTGTCAGGACTGGCTCTCCCAAGGCCGTCAGTAGTTCTAATGGAATGTTGTCTTCTCCTGGGGCCTTGTTTCGACTCAGGTCTTTCAGTGCTCTGTCAAACTCTTCACGTAGTATCATATCTCCCATTTCATCTTCTTCTACCTCCTCTTCCATTTCCACAATATTGTCCTCAAGTACATCGTCCTTGTATAGACCCTCTAGATACTCCTTCCACCTTTCTGCTTCCCCTTCTTTGCTTAGAACTGGGTTTCCACCTGAGCTCTTGATACTCATACAAGTGGTTCTCTTCTCTCCAAAGGTCTCTTTAATTTTCCTGTAGGCAATATGCTTCTTACCCCTAGTGAAATAAGCCCCTACATCCTTACATTTGTCCTCTATCCTTCCCTGCTTAGCCATTTTGCACTTCCTGTCGAACTCATTTTTGAGACGTTTGTATTCCTTTTTGCCTGCTTCATTTACTGCATTTTTATATTTTCTCCTTTCATCAATTAAATTCAATATTTCTTCTGTTACCCAAGGGGTTCTACTAGCCCTCGTCTTTTTACCTACTTGATCCTCTGCTGCTTTCACTACTTCATCCCTCAGAGCTACCCATTCTTCTTCTACTGTACTTCTTTCACCCATTCCTGTCAACTTTTCCCTTATGCTCTCCCTGAAACTCTGTACAACCTCTGGTTCTTTCATTTTATCCACGTCCCATCTCCTTAAATTCCCACCATTTTGTTGTTTCTTCAGTTTTAATCTACAGTTCATAACCAATAGATTGTGGTCAGAGTCCACATCTGCTCCTCAAAATGCCTTACAATTTAAAACCTGGTTCCTAAATCTCTGTCTTACCATTATATAATCTATCTGATACCTTCTAGTATCTCCAGGGCTCTTCCATGTATACAAGTGTCAGCTATGATTAAGTTATGCTCTGTGCAAAATTCTACCAGACGGCTTCCTCTTCTATTTCTTACCCCCAATACTCTCGAATTCCAGTCACCCATGACTATTAAATTTTCATCTCCCTTCACTACCTGGATAATTTCTTTTATCTCATCATATATTTTATCAATTTTTTCATCATCTGCAGAGATAGTTGGCATATAAACTTGTACTACTGTAGTAGGTGTGGACTTCGTGTCTATCTTGGCCACAATATGTATTATGTAAGCATTTTGGCTGACCCAGTCCATCCAAAACTGTAATGTTTGTTGTTAGTAGTGATGCTTTGTTGCAAGTCGACAGGACCCCTGTTCACACAGCTCGCATCGTACACAGCTGGTTTGGTGAGCACGAGAATGAACTGTAGCATCTCCACTGGCCACCACAGTCACCAGCTATCAGTATTATTGGACCTTTGGGCTCTACTTTGGGGATAAAGTAGCGTATTCACAATGCAATTCCATTGTGATCGCGATCCAAATCCATCATCATTACCTGAACATGCCACTGTTTTGCAGAGACAGTATCACATTCGCTAGAGAGCCTTATAGGACCTGTATTTATCCATTACGAAACGACTGGAACCTTTTCTGAACGCCAACGGTTTTCGTACACCGTATTAGATATGATAACAGTACAGATAGTCTGCAAAAATCAGCAGAGTACTCTTACTGGGGAGGTATCAAGAATGGTGTCCACAGGGTTCAGTCTATGGTCCCTTATTGTTCTTAATATATATTAATGTCTTGCTGCGCTATATCCATGAAGATGCAAAACTGGTTGCTGATTATACAAGCAAGAATCATCTGAGCATATTGTAAATAATGCCTTCCAGAAAATTGTTATGTGGTTCTCTGCAAGTGTACTCTCACTAAATTTTGTGAAAACACAGTTTATACAATTCTGTACAGTAAATGGCGTAACACCGTTGATAAATATAGACTATGAACAGAAGTCTGTTCCTAAGGTAGAATATTCAAAATTTCCAGGTATGTGCATTGATGAGAAATTGAATTGGAAGTAACACATTGATGACCTGCTGAAATGGTTAGGTTCATTTACTTATGCTATTAGGTTTACTCCATATTTTGGTGATAAACATAACAGTAAATTTTCCTACTATGTCTTCATTCACTGCTTTCATATGGTATCATATTTTGGGGAAATTCGTCATTGAGAGAGAAAGTATTCATTGCACAAAAGCATTTAATCAGAATAATAGCTGGATTTCACCCAAGATCACCTTCCAGATATTTGTTTAAGGAACTCGGGATATTCACAGTACCTTCACAATAAATATATTTACTTACGAAATTCGTCATTAACCTATCCCAATTGAAAAATACCATCGACGTTCATAGCTACAACACTAGAAGAACTCCTTCTACTTTATCTACTCAGTAGATGAATTTTTAAATATGTAGTAGTAACTGTACAAAGTTAATTAATTATTTTGTGTAAAGAAAACTTATGTTAAAGTGACACGTTCCACATCATTACGAAATGTCGTATTCATGATCTATGGAACAAGGATCAATGTATGTATGTATGTATAATGTGTTGTATTTTTAGTGCTTCCACATTTTTGTCCATCCCAGTATAAAGATTGATCCAAATCTATTTTGCAAGATAAGTTACGGTGTGTGGCAGAGAGTGTATTGCCTATCACTTTAATCTCCTCACCTCCCCATGACATTGTAAAAATATTGTGTGAGAGTAACGAATGTTAGAAAGGTCCTGTATAAACTCGATTTACTCTCATTTTTATTGTCAATAATTTCGTTCTATGTAAATGGTAAGAGCTAATAGAGAAATGAATCTGTGTTTCATAATTTCGCTATGATGTTTCTCGTCAGCCAAGTGCTTCATAATGCTAACGACTGACAGAAACACTAGTACAAATGGTTTTAGTTGTGTTGAATCAGTGTTCAAACATCACAGTGTATGTGAATCAAATTCTCCAACTTCTGGTAGTTTTATCTTTTATTTTTAATTAAGATTTTAAAGAGACATTATCATCTTCTCTTGATCTTTCCAGAACCTTAGACACGTTCAGAAACTGGTCCGTGTGTGCTATTCTCCAAATATCTAGTGGCAAAGAGAGGTGTATTTGAACCGTTACTGCCAGGTAACATTTTTTAAATTCTTCTTCTTGTACGGAAACGATACAATTGTTTACAGAGAAGTCGCGTTTTAAGAAAATTATTGCAAAATTCAAGAAGGTATTCAATGTTAGACGATTAGCCATTAGACTGAGTCATAACCGTCACTTATCTGGGAGTATTACTTGGACAGATGCAACGTGGAAAGATTAATGGAATCTTGCCATGGGGACGCAAATGACAGACTGAAATTTATCTGATCAGTCCAAGAGAATTTTGCTTCACGCAAGAAAGACGTAGCTTTAAAAACCCTCCTTTGACCAAATCTTGAGTTTTCTGATACCCTTAACAAGTGAGATTAACGTAAAATATTCAACGAAGATCTGCGCGCTAATCGGCGACAGAACGCCGCAGAAATATTCAACCATCTTCAAAGGAAACCTCTGCAAGAAAGTCTCCGTTCTTCGTGGAATTCTTTATTCTCTAAATACAAAACGACACGTTCCTCAACGACTCAAAATGATTATCGCTTCCTCCAACATGCACAGTGCTTAATATCGATAACAGCAGTATTAGAAAAAAATCTGTAGCTTACAGAAACGTATGGACAACCTTCCTTCCCAGGAATGGAACACGGAGGTAAAATGAGTCTGGTACATCATGTAACATTCAACGTCTATGCCATTACGGTTGCGTATGGAGTACCTTCCTATTCTCCATATTCATTAAAATGTCCACAGATATATCAGGACTGCAAATCACGTTGTTTATCTCTCTGTATTGTAACATTCACAGACAAGAAATTAACTACGTGTCAGCCCGGGACTCGAAACCGGGACGTTAGTTTGATTTTTGAAACAATCCACCACGCCGTTGCAAAGCCATTTCACTTCGTTACCATTTCTTTCGGGAGTGCTGGTCCCACTACGTACTTAGGATAACGTCTTTGACATTTTGAAGCTAGGAGAGACGTAATAACAGAAGGGAAAATGTGAGGGCGGGTCGTGATACGAGTCTGAGCAGCTGAGTTGATAGGGACGTTGTTAGCGATAGGCAATATTCCTGGTGCAACCCACAGTTTTAACTTGACGGAAAGTCTGTAAACAGCGCAGAATCTACTACAGAAATACAATACCTCGTAAGTGGCTCGCACCAGATCCTGCAACAAACACCACTGGCATTCTAATGTACCCAACTTTTATTTTGTTAATGTTGACAGAAATCGTTCCATTTAAAACCTGTGTGTTTGCACAAAAAATAAACTTTCTAAGTATTATTACAATCTCTTTATTGGCTAATAATACGAGTCCCTTACTACCGACCCATTCAGTGAAAACTGCGCGTCAGTAGCACTTTCCATTTCCGCAATATTTGTGGTGCATATTTTGAGTCATCGTGCACAATACAGCAGTTTTCAGTGAGAGGAGTACTTTGTGCCTGTAATCAGTATTTTCGGCTTCAGATATACTAAAGAGCTTATAAAAAGTATCACGGATTATTACACCTCCTACCCGAGCGCGTTAACCTACGGCTTTTGAGACACCTGAAGGTGAACCTGACCTCGCGGATTAACAGCGGAGGCTGCTGTGCCAGATAGCCTGATGTGGCCTGATGCGGATTCCCACATCCCACTAGGTGAATATCGGGCTGGTACCTACGTACCACGTCAGATACACGCTATGCAGACATTTATAAAATATCTCACACTTGCACATGAAATTTACTCTAGTCGCGGACAGATGGAGTACACACATTCCGTCCTGCGGGGTGAATAAGGAGGTGGGCTTAGATGTTTAGTGTCTTCAAACACGTCGTCACCATCGTCACCGTCATTATCATCATTATCAGTATATTTTGTTTCTGTAAAATATCTGTGTAGTAATTACTGGAGAATTCATTACTACAAAAATTTTACTTGGAAATACTACAACTATACGCTATCTTACATAACTTTTTAATTTTTCTCGCTGTTATTGTTTCAAAATGTTTCCACGGAACATCTTGCATCATTGCAGTTTTCTTGTCATTAGTTTTCCGAATGGTGTGATGTGATCCCCCATTCCACTTCCTCCCTTCCTATCTTCAGGCAGGTAATGTCTCAGCATATTTCGTTCGTACAGCCAGACAGTTCAGCCGTTCTGTAGTTGTCATGATAACGAATGGTCATTGCAGTCCAAAGTCTCCATATTAGGTACCCGACTACGCCATCCGTTCTTGGGTACAGCCACTTCATATAAAAAAAACTAAAAGAAATGGCTCTGAGCACTATGGGACTTAACATCTGAGGTCATCAGTCCCCTAGTCCCCTATATACTTAAACCTAACCTAAGGACAGGACCGCCCGATTGGCCGTGCGGTCTAACGCACGGCTTTCCGGGCGGGAAGGAGCGCCTGGTCCCCGGCATGAATCCGCCCGGCGGATTTGTGTAGAGGTCCGTTGAACCGGCCAGTCTGTGGATGGTTTTTAGGCGGTTTTCCATCTGCCTCGACGAATGCGGGCCGGTTCCCCTTATTCCGCCTCAACTAGACTATGTCGGCGATTGCTGCGCAAACAAGCTCTCCACGTACACATACACCATCATTACTCTACCACGCAAACATAGGGGTTACACTCGTCTGGTGTGAGACGTTCCCTGGGGGGGGGGGGGGGGGGGTCCACCAGGGGCCGAACCGCACAATAACCCTATGTTCGGTGTAGGGCGGCGGAGGAGTGAAGCGGACTACGGTAGTCGTCTACGTCCGCGACGCGGACGGAGCCTCTCCGTCGTTTCTAGTTCCCCAGTTAAAATACAATTCAATCTAAGGACATCACATACATCCATGCCCGAGGCAGGATTCGAACATGCGAACGTAGCGGTCGCGCGGTTCCAGACTGCGCCTCGGGCATGGATGTGCGTGATGTCCTTAGGTTAGTTAGGTTTAAGTAGTTCTAAGTTCTAGGGGACTGATGACCTCAGCAGTTAAGTCACATAGTGCTCAGAGCCATTTGAACCATTTGAGTTCCAGACTGAAGCGCCTACAACCGCTCTGCCACAACGGCCGGCTGCCACTTCATCGTTTATCTGTCATTGTAATGCATTTCTAGCACCACAACTCAATTGCACCCGACTCCTTCATTAGTTTTCTTTTCAAAAAGATGCAATGTTTCAAACAAACTCCCTTTGGAACTAAACCGTCGATTTTTGATACCAGCTGTTTTCCACACTTGCACCAATATACTTCTGATATTGTTTCGGTGCTAACCACCAACGTCTCGCGTATCATTTTAAATTAATGAGGATTCTGTATGTACATGAAACCTTCATGTGATGCATAAAGAGTCAAATTTAGGTCGCTAGAATTTGCCGTCTTTATATGAAAATGTAGCTACATATAATTCACTGAACATATTTTTTCCCTAATGTTTCCATTAAGGTCAGATCTGGTGTCCTATTCGAGATTCATAACCAGTTATTACGGAGACTCTTCGAGTGATTAGAAATTTCTATAATATATATTTAAAATGAATTAACAGCAAGTGTATTCATGAACGTAAATCAATAGCATCCCAGATGACTGTCGAGCAATGTGTGCAAGTTTCAAAATAATAGGTGAGATCGATTCTAAGAAAAAGGGATATCTGAAGCAAAACGGCATTTAAAATTTTCTTATAAAACCTCTCAGTTTTATTGTTACATGATTTTAAATACAAACACTCTGTTCTATATCGTGCATCAACAGTCTGCCACACCTATTGCCTTTTGTTCCAGCTGTTTTTGTTACATACGAGGTGTGCGAGGAAAGTAATGAGACAGACAACACTGAGAGCGATCTAGCAAAGCTTTGTTGTTCTGCTTGTGTAGACCGTCTGCTTGTGTAGACCGTCTCTTCCAGACGTTATCTCAGAGATTCAGCTCCGTACAGTCAACACGTGATTTTTGAGAGCGTCTTCAGGAAAATGTGTTTTTGTCGTGTGTTACGACAAAGGAACAGCGCGATTTAGAGGAATGTTATGCCATCAAGGTTTCTGTTAAGCTTAGGGAATCCGCGAGTGAGACCTTTCAAAAGTTGAAACAGGCCTATGGGGAACATTCATTATCAACAGCACAAGTTTTTCGCTGCCACTTCCTGGCAGATTGTGTGCCGGACCGAGACTCGAACTCGGGACCTTTGCCTTTTGCGGGCATGCGCTCTACCAAGACTTGCCCGCGAAAGGCAAAGGTCCGGGGTTCGAGTCTCGGTCTGGCACACAGTTTTACTCTGCCAGGAAGTTTCATATCAGTGCACACTCCGCTGCAGAGTGAAAATCTCATTCTGGAAACATCCCCCAGGCTGTGGCTAAGCCATGTCTCCGCAATATCCTTTCTTTCAGGAGTGCTAGATCTGCAAGGTTCGCAGGAGAGCTTCTGTAAAGTTTGGAAGCTAGGAGACGAGGTACTGGCAGAAGTGGGGCTGTGAGGACGGGGCGTGAGTCGTGCTTGGGTAGCTCAGTTGGTCTCCGGAACCAGAGGTCCTTCATTCAAGCCTTCCTTCGAGTGAAGAGTTTAATTTTTTAGCCGTCACGGTAGCTCAGCGTGTTCGGTCAGAGGGTTTAACTGCCCTCTGTAATAATAAAACTGAGTTGATCGATTAACAACGAACTTAAACGGATGTCTTACGACGTCCGCAACCGAGCAGATACAACGAACGAAAACTAACAAAATGAGACTACAAAAAAAAAAAAAAAAAGTTTGTAGAGCGCTTGCCCGCGAAAGGCAAGGAACCCGAGTTCGAGTCTCGGTCCGGCACACAGTTTTAATCTGCCAGGAAGTTTCTGATACTCTGGTTTGCACAGTTCTTGTAAATGCCTCTCAATTTTGTCATTAAAACACCCACTACGTTGACCAAAAACACTAAAACGAAGGTCCTCTACGAAACAAGCCGTGCCAATCAAATAATTTCGGAAACAAAACACTATATAGGGCACGCTAGCCACTAAAAAATAAAACGACAGCCTTTTATAGTCAACGTTTCAAAGATATGCCTTGACAAATGAGTCATCGTAATTCGTAAGGAGGTACATTCACAATGCATGTGTGTAGAAAAAGACGGTAAAACCAGAAAAAAATTATTTCCTCCTGCAAATAAATAATTCATCAAAATGCTCAGCAGATTCCGCATCAGCAACTGATTTTTTCTTCATTTTCTGCCACGGTCTGCCGTAAGTGCAATGTTTCGGTTTATTCCTACACAGTATTAAACCCTCCTTGGTAATGCATCTTTTGATTTATGTTATACTAGCAAACTCGGCATGCTTCGCAATTGCTAAACAAGTACGAGAATTGGATAGATGTCCTAATCTTCTACTTCGCCGCTCTCTATCAATCTCCTTCTCCCCCCTCTCTTTATTCATCTGCTCCTCTCCCCTTTCTCTATCCATCACCTTCCCCCTCCATTTCTTCCCCCTCTCTCGAAGTCTCTTAAAATGAATAGGTAAATCGGTTGGGGGCGTTGATATGCAGGGTACGAGAGAGACCCCCTCAGCTGTTGGATCTGTGAAGATAGCAGCTTCAGTAAAAGTATTTCGCATAGTTTTAGTTTGCGAACAGGTGGGATTACGGAGTTTTAGGGCGACTCAGATTCCATAGTAGTATTCTAATCATAAGCCATAAATACAAACTGTATGCAAGTATCGTGCAGGAATGACGCGAATAACCAGCCGAAACCCGATTAATTGTCTGTGAAAACTGGAAGGAAGAAGACAAAACAAAACAATGTTGTGTGTACAATTTTTCGTTTGAAATTATATGTAAGGAGAAAGAATATACAGGGTGTACATAAAGTACGGTAACACATTCAATTATTTATTGCACAAGAAACAAACATTGTACAGATATCATACATATGTCATTTTGAAGAGAAACCCTGAACGTTTGTTCTTCATGTATACTGCCACAGCATAGTTTGGTAATTTGCCGATAGTCAGCGCTAGTTGCAAACGTGGCGAGTTCAGGTGCGGAGCGAGCTTTTTGCTTGTTGGAGTTCGACAAAAACAAGTGTGCTACAGCTGTTCAACCGATGCTTAGAAACAACTACGGTAAGTCACCAACAAGGAAGACCATTTACTACTGGCACAAGAAACTCATTACCGCGGTTTGCTTGTACCCGGAAAAGAGAAGCGAACATCCCAGTGTGAGTTAATGAGGAGCGCATACGAGAGACATTCATAAGGAGTCCAAAGAAATCGGTGCGTCGTGCATACCGCGAACTCGAAATGGCTCCAATGACAGAGTGGAAAGTCCTGCGGCAGAAGCTATCTATGAAACCATTCAAATTGGAGCCAGTGCAGAAGCTCAATGATGACAAGCGTTTTGAGTTTTGTTCGCAGTTGCAACAATTGAATGAGGATGGGGATGGCATTGTTGATCGCTTAATTTTTAGCGCCGAAGCCACTTTTCACACTAATGGGAAAGTGAACAGGCATAATTGTCGAATCTAACCTACTAAGCATCCACGCGAATGCACTGAATTTGAGCGTGACTCCCCAAAGGTAGATGTTTTTTGTGCCTTGTCAAATCGAAAACTGTACGGGCCATTCTACTTCGCCGAGAGCTGTGTCACTGGATATTCCTACTTGGACATGTTACAGCAATGGCTGATGCCTCAAATGCAATCTGACTCTCTGTTCGTCTTTCAGCAGGATTGAGCTCCATCCCATATTCATCATGAAGTTCGTGGGTACCTGAACACCGAGCTGCCGCATCGATGGATCGGCTTTGCTACAGAAGGGGACAGCTGTTTCATGAAATGGTCTCCCCGATCACCAGATCTCACTCCTAGTGACTTTTTTTCTGAGGGGACACATTAAAGGTCTGGTGTATGTACCGCCTCTACCACGTGATGTAGCAGAGCTCCGGGAGAGAATACGGGGAGCGACTGCCACAGTCGACGACGCCACGCTGGAACGGGTATGGCAAGAATTCGATTACCATATTCACATTTGCCAGGTCACTCATGGTTCGCATATCGAATGTATGTAAAAAAACTTTCAGAGTTTCTCTTCAAAATGCAATATGTATGACATCTGTACAATGTTTAGTTCTTGTGCAATAAATAATTGAAAGTGTTTCAGGACTTCATGTACAAATTGTATAGAGAGAAAACAATTTGACTATGAGCTTAAATGCCCTGCTGTCATTATTAAAAGTGACTGCGAGAGAGAAAAAGAAATCACAAATTTTTGTAGCACAGCATTTTATTTCGCGCAGTCAGTTTTAACAGAAAACCTGTACATTTTTATTTAAAATAATGGTATTTCCTAAAGATCCTATGTCCATGTGTATCGTGTAAAACTTAGGATAAAATTGTTCAAGAACTTTTAGAGGTTTTAGCTAGAGACTCTATGTTTTTCCGAAATATTATTAATCATGGAAAAACTGGAAGTGTATCGGTCAAGAACTATTCGAGAGTGTTGCTATTAGTAGTCCCTATTTATACTAATAAAATTATTCTTTGTCCGTCCGAATGTTTAGACGAGGATCGTGTTAAAATTAGAAGTAAATCAGTCAAGAACTTTTCGAGATTTTTGGAGACAATGTGAGACAACGTTTCGTCCACATATATAAGAATATATAGCCTATAGTCTTTATATATGAGAATGTATAGTGTACGTCCGTCCTATTGTTTATGAGAGTACTGTGCAAAAATTTTATATAAATCGGTCAAAATATTTAAAATAATTCAGTCATGAAATTTTCTAGATTTTTGGAAATGGGATTCTCCTTTATTATATAGCCTACGTCCGTCCAAATGTTTATTGGAGCATTGCATAAAAATCTGAATCACATCGGTCAAGAATATTTCGAGATTTTTGGTAAAAAAGTTAAACAACGTTTTGTCTTTATATCGTAGTATAGATAAAGCACCACAGTTACTGGTTCAGCATTTTGCAACTACAGAGTAAATACGCTCAATAGTTTATACCTTCTGATAGACGTTCTCTGTAGATGCAGCCGTTTTTTAATCTCATGGAAATAACTATTTCCGTATTTTACTTGCTATCGTATTAGCATCTCGGATAGTAAGCATATTAGTCACGACTGGAGTGCGAACACATTAGCCCCGGACACCTGAAATCTGGTCGAGAGGACATAAAAGTAACAAAACAATGGCGTAAACTCTGTCATTGAATTCGTTTGTAGTGCTCGGCAAACTTTGGACAAATCCCGTAACAGTGGGAGGGCTACTCTGGCGGGCAAACGCGTGTAATTACAGCCCCTGGGAGTAATCCCAACAGAGGGAGCCGCGCATTGACCCAGGGCCAATTTGTTAGGTGTGAAATAGGGCCGTAATCCCTTCTACCGCACCTCCCGACATACTTACTCCGCTAGCTCCGAATAATTACGGCAAGCCGAAAACCCGCAATTGCAACAGGCGCTTTTGCAAACACAGTACAGTGTTATGTCTGACAATTAGGGTCCGTAGTACCATTTAATAATATCGTTAATGATTTATAGATGGTGGTAAACAGTGTGTTTCAGTTTCTGAACCTGAACAAAGAACGAAAATTGGTTACGTTTATGCGCGTCCACATTTTGTTTGGAATTCACCAGCATTCCCATTTATTATTTAAACAGTGTTGTGACCCTGCATTTAATTTATCAAAACTTTATGAACAGTCTCATCATTTGTGTATAAGCAGCTTTTACCCATAATCAGACAAAATGTTTGAAATTTGAGAACACGTACTGTATACTATTAATCTGGAGATTCGATCTCTATCCTTTTGTGTTACACAAACTACTTCTCTTTAATTATATAACTCAGGCCCCTGATCATCCAAGAATTTACAGGTTAGCCCTACTGTACGCATCATTCAGCATACTCAGTACATGGTCCGCAGTCTTTTCGATGCAGTTCAGATCTGCAACGAACTTGTAAACAACTGGCTTAACTCTCCTTCTCACATACTAAAAGCGCTATAAGACATGAATACGATAGGAGTTATTACATGAATTTCTATGGATTTTTTATACACCTCACGAAAAATCTTGTGTTAGTATATGTATTAGATATGTAAACAAGGTTGAAACGAGGACTGTGTCCTCTTAAAAGTAACGATTATGTACAGAGGCACTTCGTAGTGATCTGTCACCTGCTCACTACACTATTACTCGCGGCACACAATCTGACCGAGTCCTGTAAGAATTCGGGCAATGCGTGTGCATCAACACAGAAGAAGAAGGTCAATAGCCTGTTAGCCTTAACTATACATGGAGATGGTATCTGTTCTTTCGGACCTGTCCAAAAGAACAGATACCATCTCCATGTAAGTTTTTGTTAGGTCTCTATCTGGTCTGTCTATCTGTTCGGTACAAATTTTAGAGTTGATTTTGAACTAACTCCCTGATAAGCTAGAGACGAAATTTAACGTAGCACAGCACTGCATGACAATGCATGGGTTGCATGCAGTATGTAATTGATGAATGAGTAGTTTATACCATTACTATTAGATGGTTCAAATGGCTCTGAGCACTATGGGACTCAACTGCTGTGGTCATAAGTCCCCTAGAACTTAGAACTACTTAAACCTAACTAACCTAAGGACAGCACACAACACCCAGCCATCACGAGGCAGAGAAAATCCCTGACCCCGCCGGGAATCGAACCCGGGAACCCAGGCGTAGGAAGCGAGAACGCTACAGCACGACCACGAGATGCGGGCCATTACTATTAGATTACGTACTAATTGATACGTGAAATAATTCACCTCTTTATGGCACTGATGGAAGAAATCGCGAAATCAAAAAGTAATTAATGTTGAGTAATGAAATTTCGGGAATCCATTTGTCTAGGTAACATATTTAAGTGATTAACATTGCGAAGTCGCAGGTTGATGAAGCGTGAGATAAGCCATCACAAAGTGAAACGATGGTACATTAAAAGCCGGTGTAACTGCCAGAATGTTGCATGCAAGAATGTAAACGTACATGAATTGTGTTGTACAGATGGCGGATGTAAGTTTGTGAGACGGAGTGCTATGGCTTTCGCACTTAATCTGTCAGTACAGGAGCTGTTAATGCGATTCGTAGAGGACCTTGAAGTTGCCGTTCGATGATGGGCCATACGTGCTCGACTGGAGACAGATGTGGACAAGGCAACATGTTGACATTCTGTAAAGCACGTTCAGTTACAACAGAGGTATGTGGGCGAGCGTTATCTTGTTGGAAAATACCCCTGAAACGCTGTTCATGAATTCCAGCACAGCAGGTCGAATCGCCAGACTGACGTACAAATTTTGTATCAGACTGCGTGAGATAACAGGAGAGCGTTCCTGCTGTCACACCCCAGACCATAACTCCAGGTGTACGTGCCGTGTGTCTAGCACGCACACAGGTTGGGTGCAGGCCTTCTGCTGATCTCCTTCTAACCAACAAACGGTCTTCACTGGCACCGATGCAGCACCAGCTTTCAGCAGAAAACACAATAGTACAAAACACTGTCCTCCAATGAGCTATTGCCGGCCTGGGTGGCCGAGCGGTTCTAGGCGCTACAGTCTGGAACCGCGCGACCGCTACGGTCGCAGGTTCGATTCCTGCCTCGGGCATGGATGTGTGTGATGTCCTTAGGTTAGTTAGGGTTAGGTAGTTCTAAGTTCTAGGGGACTGATGACCTCAGATGTTAAGTCCCATAGTGCTCAGAGCCATTTGACCCATTTCCAATGAGCTATTGCTTGACACCACTGAAGTCGAAAATGACGGTGGTTTGGAGTCTGGCTAGAAGTTGTCTTTGAAGTAACCGATTTGTAACAGTTCGTTGTGGTCCTCTACTCGTCTCCTTCTAACCAACATACTACCACCTCTGGCACTGAAGTAGGACCAGCTTTCAGCAGAATACGCAATAGACCAAACTCGAGCTCGCAGACAGGTTGGATGCAGGACCCCTACTGATCTTCTAACCAACAAATGGCCTTCATTGGCACCGAAGCAACACCAGCTTTCAGCAGAAAACACCATAGACCAAAAGTGTGCCCTCCAGCGAGCTATCGCTTGACACCAGCTGAAGTCGCAAATGGCAGTGGTTTGGGGTCTAGCTGGAAGTTGTCCTTGAAGTAACCGATTTGTAACAGTTCGTTGTGTCATTGTGGTGCCAACTGTTGCTCAAATTGCTGCTACATATTGAATACGATGCGTCAGAGCCATACGCCGAAGGCGAAGGTCTTCCCTCGCTGTAGTGCCACGTGGCCGTACGGAGTCCGATCTTCTAGCGACCGTACCTTCTCATTATCACCGCTGCCAGCAATCATGAACAGTGGCTGCATTCTGCGAAGTCGTTCTGCAGTATCGCAGAAGGAACATTCAGCTTCTCGTAGCTCTATTACACTACCTCGTTCAAACTCAGTGAAGTGCTGATAGTGACATCTTTGTCACCCTAAAAGCGTCCACTCTCAGAGGGAACTAAAGCTCACATTCGTTACAGCGTGTATTTGAGGCAAACCAGATTTGCATCCACATAGTGACGCTGCTAGCATCACTCTTGTGAGACTGACGCGAAAGCTGAATATACATCATGTTTCAGATGTAGAAACACGTCTACCAACTTCCGTTTGTGTCGCACAACTTCTTCTTGGTGTTATTAATTTTTTCCGTCGTTGTATTGCCTAGTGAATGTGCTCCACGTTTTTCGCTCTAAATCTTACAAGAATTTTAATAGTTATGAAAAATTTATAATCACAAATTTCAGACAATCCCTGTGAGTTTAGTAATCGGCATGGGTCTAGGAGAAATAATTTACCTTTTTAGTGTCATTTAGAAAAGTGATACATTAAATATTCATTTTTATTTAAGCGTTTATTTTATAATGAAATCAATAATAGTATCGACAATCGTGTAATAACGCAGAATTCACGATTTATCTCAACCTGTCGAGGAGAGAACGCACACAGTGGCTGCTGGTGCTGTGGCGCACAACAGCTACGCCGCTGCTCGGTTGGCTGCCCTGCGGACGTTTACTGGGGCCCTGGCCCGCCTCACAGTCCGTCCCACTGCGCAAACGAAAATTTCAATTAACCCTGATAAAGCGCTCCCTTGTTCGTGCTGATTTACACCCGACTACGGGGCGCGTTTGGCGAAATTTATGCGGACGGCTGTACCAGTCCATCGGGGGAATCGAAGTCACGCGCACATCGCGTTTCGTACATTACGGAACACTGGAACGCCGGGCGACGTGGAGGTGAGGTAGGCCAGCGGGCTAAGGGGACAAATCTCCCAGACATAAGTGCAGAATGGTTTTTCTTGCCAGATTAAAAAATCTCTCCCACTGATAGATCCTTACCTTAAAACTGAAGAGATCTCGAACAGCCCGTTCCACACTTGAGGGGCACAGAGTGAAAAGTATATGTACAAAAGTCTCACTCTGCTGCGAATTTACAAATACGACAGCATCATACCGAAACCACACCGCTAAACCAATTGGCATGAAGAATTTATATCGAAAGTTGCTTTTACGTCGCATGTGTAGGATCTAAAATGTGTGAAAAATGGTTCAAATGGCTCTGAGCTCTATGGGACTTAACATCTGAGGTCATCAGTTCCCTAGACCTTAGAACTACTTACACCTAACTAACCTAAGGACATCACACATGCCGACCGAAGTGGCCGAGCGGTTCTAGGCGCTACAGCCTGGAACCGCGCAACCGCTGCGGTTCTGCCTCGGGCATGGATGTGTGTGATGTCCTTAGGTTAGTTAGGTTTAAGTAGTTCTAAGTTCTAGGGGACTGATGACCACAGCATTTATGTCCCATAGTGCTCAGAGCCATTTCAACCATTTGAACATCACACACATCCATGTCCGAGGCAGGACTCGAACCTGCAACCGTAGCGGTCGCGCGGTTCTAACCTGAAGCGCCTAGAACCACTCGGCCACATCGGCCAGCTCAAAATGTGTTAATAAATAGCAGAAAAGTTCTAGAAGCAGCGGATGTTCATCAGTAATTGACAACATGAAACTCTCTGAAGAATAAGCAGCATATAAACATATTTATTGCCATCCTACAGCTAAATCAAACAGACTGGAACGAGTAAGATAGTAGTACCGTAACAGATAGTTTCATTGGCCTTTGGAATGAATAGTAGTCTCTCTCTCTCTCTCTCTCTCTTTTCTTCCGGTTTTCTTTCATTTGTTGTGGAACTTTAAAGGGCTCTTGACTCAAAACAGTAGCTTACGAACAACGCGTTTTTTAATATAGTACTTTTTCAGATTGAATCGTAGTGCACAATTTCTCACGATCCGACACACTTGGAGATTCTAGAACGATCTCCACACAAGAATGGACCGTTTATGAAGTAGAGTGTTCTGAGAACCTTTGGTCAGAGAACATTGACGTAACTTAATAATTTTTGTGTGGAAAAGGAAGACGTTTTTGAACAGAGCATCTACCACTTTTATACAACTTGGAAAATAGATGTTTATTAGCTATTTCAATTGCATCGTTGTCAACATTTAAGAACCTCCTTCGTCGAGTGAAGAGAGGGTTTTATGCTATTTCTAATTTATGAATGCGAAGGTTTTATTTGGGTTACAATTAATGAGAAAAAGTATATTTCGAATTACAGTTGCAAAACTTTATTAGCTCACGTCACACGGTATAACATGTTGAAAATTGCACCTCCTACGTGTACCACGTCATTCTAAAACGTTTCTTGCCTAAATTAATAAGAAATAGAGAAAAGTTAAGGTTAAGATTTTAATGCTTCAGGTGTTCTTGAACATTCATGTGAATTTCTGGACTTCATCATTCTGTGCTATGTTAGTATTGATAATACCAAGTCATGTCATCTGTGATCATTTCCTCTAGCAAATAATTCTCCACCTTCAGCATTTGAATCCAATCGTTTCAGGCATCATCTCGTCATTGGTTTTGTTCTGGACTCATGGTGTACGGGACAAACTTTGCGCATACTTTATTCCGCTTCAAAAGATTCTGAAGACAGCCTTGAACACTAGATTTGGCGGTGTTGCTCTTTTATAGTTTATGACACAACACCGTTGGCACACGACGACCGCAGCTCTGCTACGTAAGACTACCTGCATAAAGCTGACGGGTCAATGCGTATCTGTCGTTTAAGAGTTTTTAGTTCAGACTGCCACCGTAGCTACATTGCTGATGTCGCTTATACGCCAGGAATAAAATCAGTTTCGGAACTTTTTGGGCGACGGTGTGTGCTGTTTTCAAGTGCGTTTGTGAATTTCTACAGTGTGTTGCACTTTGTATTTTATTACTGTCGGAAAAAAACAAAATGTGAGCTGTTTATGCTTTTTGCCTGTCTAATTCAGTACGCAGTAGAACCAACACCACAAGCAACAAACTGATTGCGAAAGACCTGAAATCCTGCATCACTATTCAGCAACAGCCTTTTGACCGATCTAAGGCCCGTAAACATGAATCGAGACATTGTATCACTCGTCCTGAGATATAGAGAGATGCGTAGCATGTGCATTCGAGCTCTTCCTGACAACGAAATATTCTCAAAGCAGTCTGGTAATTTATTGCGATGTAGGCATTCAAGTGTAACACATTTAACATAACGCGAATTTCAAATATTTTCGTATCTACGCTGACTGAAGAATTGGAAAGCCTTCGACACAGGAGAAGCGCCGTTGCATCTATTAACGTATCTACTATTCAGTCGTTTTCTCATGAACAGTTAAGTGGCAGATAGTGTAAATAAGAGACGGGTATGCGGTATATCGGTTAGTAAGTTATCTGGGAAGCTCCAGTTGCAGTAAAATTTTGAGTACTGCATAGAGATTTTTCAGTAGTGCGGTAGTCTTAGAGATCCGGAGTTTCGTATCGTCCCCAACATTTACCATGTACGATTTTCTTATCATGAGACTGGTATCGGCTCTACAAACGGTGTATGAGGTACCTGACGTCTAACAAGACACGTGTTCTCTTCTGAACGAAGGTGAAATAACACTGAAGTGGATTTAGGTGGTTCAAATGGCACTGAGCGTTATGGGACTTGACATCTGAGGTCATCAGTCCCCTACAACATAGAACTACTTAAACATAACTAACCTAAGGACATCACACACATCCATGGCTGAGGCAGGATTCGAACCTGCGGACGTAGAGGTCGCGTGGCCCCAGACTGAAGCGCCTAGAACCGCTCGGCCACATCGGCCGGCAGGTGTAGGTGGGTATACAGGTTATAGTACTGTACGGAGCTGGAAGACGCAGGATTGAATTTTACCCCCTTCTTTTTCTCCTGGTCCTGTAAATCTTCGTAACTACCGGCTTTCCAGTGGTGTATCGTGACACTATGATACATTGAGACATGTCCCAGAAACTTCCTAGTCATCATGTGAATTGCATAATTGAGACAGCGTCTAACGTCTGAAGGGGGCGCTGGCTCAATTGGTGTTAACGACTGAAAAATGTGGAACCAAATTTAATTTGTGATTGGCAAATTTTTGGAAGAAGGCAAGTTGATGAATTTCACTACGAGAAGGCAAGATGTGAAAGTTTCTCCTTCAGGGACTATTCAGCGTTTAGTTAGATGAAGATGTTCAGAATAAGTATTACATTTTTCAGCAATAAGTTATACCAGTAGGCCTAACGTATATTTATTTCTGCTACAAGTTCAAAACAAATATTTGACGTACAATCGATTCGGTTTGCACCCACTTTGCCAAAGTAAAAACAAGTGACTTGTGATGCTTGCGCTGGAGAATTCCATGAATGAAGTGTGCCTTTCATAGGACAGTTAGTCCTAACATGAGTTTTAAGCAAAATTAGAGTTACTGTTCATCAAAAGCAACGATGAACATCTAAAATAGTATTATAGAAAGTGTCTGAGAATGAATTGTTCCATAGAAAACTGTTCACAATTTGATTGCTAAGTCCAGGTAAGACACGTTACTTATTTCCACAATTCACTTTGAGAACAAAAATATTTTTATAGATATTTCGTCTGAGAGTACTGAAAGTTACTTGGACGTCGGATGGCTTCAAGAATATTATACAGTTGCTCCACAAAATAATGTGAAAAGGCCCAGTATAATCGTCTTATATACTGACTTTGTGTCCCGACTTATGATAACACGCTGGTGTCCCCTTTCGTTTAACGCTTAGCCTGCCATCGTCGTGGCGTGTTGATTTATCAGTACGTCAGCTGCTATAGGCTTCCTGGGATGAAAAGCTGTCGGTGTCTGCTTCGTTAGCGCACTTATAACAACAGTCACAAACCTACCAGACATATCGAGAGTTATTATATCTAGTGTTTTGTTAGCACTCACAAAGTATAAGAAAATTTTGTCTGTTAAACACGAGGGTATAATAAACGTAAATCCAACTGACGGAGAGGACAGGACAAGAGGTCTGTAATCTTTCGAATAGCTGTTGTTTCCAAGTTTCTTGTAAAATTAGTGAATCCAAAGATGAAGCTTGAGCAACACAAAGAGAACAAAAACCTTTACTTTGGACCACTGGAAAAATATAATGTGATTCGATAAGCCCATCCACTGCATCCAACTACAGGGTTTGTACACGTGTCAAAAACAGCAAGAAAGTGTTCAATGTAACTGTGAAGCACTGTAGAGCATATCAGAAGATGGCATCTTGGTTTTTAGTAGGTCCTAAGAACAAGATTGAATAACGCTTCTCCTTTGGAGGTCGTAAAACGCTAAGTTTAAATGTTACCACTCCATTGTGGTATCCAACTGGGAAAGTAATTTATAGGTTATTTCCATTATCCGGCATCTCTTTGAGAATTGGAACGGTTTTCCTTACGAGGTGCAATAGAAAGTACCACCGGCCACCAGTTAGTATTCACAGTCGAGTTTCCCTATCATTTTATCCAGCATTTTACATAATGCTGCAGGCAGTGAAAAACTACAAACATTACTTTTAAACCTCCCTGCATTCCACTATCCTTCGGTGAACATTGAAAGTGATATGCAGTGCAGATGCGGTGAACTATGTGTATATTCTGCGAGAATTATGTCGTCTAAGACAGGAGTGGGTAATTCTTTTGGCTTGAGGGATACCTTGCGGAAGCGGAGGTTAGCGGAGGGCCGCACCTTTTAAAATGAATGCATACAATAGTTAATTCGGCTTTTCAGAAAAGGTATGAACTTTACACAAAAATCAATAAACATAAATAAAGTAGTCGTAGTTCAATTTATTTATTTTGCTAATGTTATATCATTTACATCTGCATGCACATTTAATTTCAGAACCAGTTTAATAAGACAAATGTATCTTATCACACATTTGTACAATTTTTTTTTTTTTTTTTTTGAATCAGTAGTGAGATTGCCTGTTGAGATTCTCATCCCAGCCTGCAAGTTGATGTCCGTAAAAGAGTATCGACATTTACTCTTCTTGATTTTCAAAAAAGAAAAGCTTTTCTCACAAATAAACGTAATTTAAGTATGCAGAACACTTGCCCAGCAAATTTCTTCAAACGTGGATTGTAAACGTCAACTGTCACAACATTAAACATTTCTTTCACAGTGTGATATGACTGCATGTCACTGAGTTCAGGCTGCAGCTCTTCATGTGCTGCGTCAGTATCATCGGTGACGGCATAAAGTAGAAAACGGAATCGAAGCTTAATTTCCTTAAAGTCCTGAAATCTTCATGTCAACTCGACCTCCACACTCTGCGGATGATGCCTAATCTCAACAGAAATACTTTCAGGCACTTTCTGTGTTCCTAATAAAGGGACCTACTTTTGCTCTGATTTTACAGTCACATTTTATATGCAAACAACCTCATTCCCTGCAATGTCATTATTCGGTTCATTCAGTTTCTTAACTATGTCAGCTGCAATCATCATCTCATACCTCCACTCCTTGCATGCTCTTTTTGTAACAAAATCACATCTCCTTCGTGTCCAAAAATAAGAGGACTTCATTCCTAAATACTCTTTTCACTACTTTGGTCAGGCTCAACAGCATCACACTATTGTAGTGAATTACGTCTTCATACTTGACCCCCACATCCTCAAGAAGAGATCTGAACTGTCGGTAGTGAAGTGCCTTTGTTCTGGTTGTGTTCACAATGCCAACTATAATATCTACCACATGCTTTAGGTCCAGAGCAGAACTACAGAGGAATTATAGAGGATGCAGAATGCAATGAAAAGATATCTGTGTCATTTGCCTGTAACTGGTTTTTAAAAGCTTTACCACGCCTACATTTTTCTCACTGAACGTTCTGACCCCGTCTGCTTACCAGTTGGTTCCAGGACAAGCCACTTCTCCCCAAGCAATCCACAGCACGCTCGAGCAAGTCCTGTCCAATGATTCTATCTTTAAATGATTTTGGGCAAAGTAATTCCTCTGTGGTGTCGAAATTTTCATTAATTCCACGAACAGAGATGACTCTCGCAAACAAGAAGCTGAGCCTACCACGCTAAAAGGATTCCAATAAATCTGTGCTCTCATCTGCTGCCAAGGAAAACCAAACAAAATCATTGCTCTAAGTCTTCAGCTGATCTGTGAGTTCGTCATTAATTAAGTCAATGCGCCGCGCTATAGTCCTTTTTGACAACGAAATTCTTTCAGGTTTGCTTCTAATATCCGGACATAATTGGTGTGGTTCCAGAACAATGGCCACTCACTCTTTTAGCGTCCTCCAGATTGGGAAGACCCCTGGCGTCAGTTTAGCTTTCTTGCAATTGGTCCTTCACCCCCGATTCTATAAAGATGCCCCCATTTCTATTGTAGCCTCTGTGAAATACTGATGGAAAGAGACCTGCTTGGGAAATGAATAACTAATCTATATAAATAAAAATCAACTGCCGCATGTATGAAACATCATCAGGTGAGAACAAGTCGACCGATTTGGCTGTTTTTTGTTGCTTGTGTGTGTGTTTGAGTGTGCGTGTGTGCGTGTGCGTGTGTGTGTGTGTGTGTGTGTGTGTGTGTGACATGTATGAAACATCATTAGGTGAGAGCAAGTCGACCGATTTGGCTGTTTTTTGTGGTTTGTGTGTGTGTTTGAGTGTGCGTGTGCGTGTGTGCGTGTGCGTGTGCGTGTGTGTGTGTGTGTGTGTGTGTGTGTGTGTGTGTGTGGTTTTTGGAAAATCTACTGGAAAAGTCGGAAATTTGGATGGTATTTTTGTGTGAAAATCTCAATGAAAGAAATGTGACGGTCGATTTGACAGTTCTGCTATCACATGTTTTCATAAAAAGAGAAAAAAATTTGACGTTCAGTTCGACAGTTCTGCTGCTGCATGTTTTCATAACAACAACAAATTCCGCAAATGAATGTTGATATTTTGCGAAAAAGAATAAATTTTAAAGCAATATTTCAGTGCATTATCGGTGATGACCATATCTTTGATATGTTGCAAAGACTGAATTGATATCAGTTAGTGATAATTTGGTGTGTTGCAAACGTTCAATTGATTTCAGTCCGTGGTTTATTTCTTTGGAAAAAATGCCACCAGTGAGGTGTCGAAATATCGGTTGGCGTACATGCAAAGTAGACCAACTACACGATTATCGTAGACAGCGTTTGGAGTCAAATCGAATAAGAACTCTACAACAAACGTTCTCTGTTCAGCTGGCTGCGAGATAGAACATACTGAGCTGCGGTGTGAAAATATGCGGTTTTGAAACTTCCTGGAAGATTAAAACTGTGTGCCGGACCGAGACTCGAAGGAGAGCTTCTGTAAAGTTTGGAAGGTAGGAGGCGAGGTACTGGCAGAAGTAAAGCTGTGAGGACGGAGCGTGAGTCATGCTTGGGTAGCTCAGTTGGTAGAGCAATTGCCCGCGAAAGGCAATTGGTCCCGAGTTCGAGTCTCGGTCCGGCACACAGTTTTAATCTGCCAGGAAGTTTCATATCAGCGCACACTCCGCTGCAGAGTGAAAATCTAATTCTATATGCGGTTTTGTTTTCCTTTTCACAGTTATTTTTAACAGAAAATAGCAAAGTTGTGATTATGGGTAATTTTCTAATCGTAGATTAAAACCATGGAAGACAACGCCGTTTAAAGCTATTTCATTCATAGATCCAGCAGCCGGAGTGATCTCTCTTATCAGGTGTGTACTAATGATTCCAACCAATTTACCCATTCATTTTGACTTCTATTCCCAATCACGTTTCCGTTATAACAACAATAAATGAGATAAGAGAGGAGAGAGGAGAAGATGGATAAAGCGAGTGCAGGATAAGAGATGTACAGGGAGGGGGGGAAATGATGGACGGGAGGAAGGAGGAAAAGAGGGACAAAGGGAGGGAGAGGAGGAGAGAAACAGAGAGAAGGGAGAGAAGGACGTTAGGACGTATATCCAATTCCCATACACGTTCATCAAATGGGAAACATTACTGGGTGCACTAGTATTTATTAAACCCATTCTCTGGATTGTCGTACTAAAGTTTCAAAATTCATTTCCGTTGTGCTTTATTTTTTTCAAATAATTCATAGTGGAGAATAAAAGTGTAGTTTCGTAGAGACTTCACATGGCAAAGTACACCATGGAACTGGGATACATGGAGGCTTTGTAAAAGGCTTAGTAAAAGTGATAGTAGTTACCCGTAAGTCCATGGCACACGGAAAACAGTGTTATTCATAAAATAAGAAAACGACCATGAATAAGAACCAGGAATAGAAGCACAAACATAAATAAAAATTAGTAATACAAGGGGTTTAAGCAAGAGAGGGTCAATGTTATTAGGTTTAATAGTCAAAGGTGACGATGACGGTGAACCTAAGCTAGGAAAAAATAACTATTTTGGAATTAAGAATCGATCAGTAGCCGCTACACATGCTTCCATAGACAGAGTCTGTAGACCATTATTCTCGGAGTTCTTTCAAAGTTCCGGCTCTCGTGTTGCTAGAGACTCCGGAATTTTCCTTTTCTTGGCGCTTGTGACGAGCGAAGCTGCAATCAGAGTAGGTGTGAGGGGTGGGGTGGGAACCCATCTGCTGCCACAGTGGCTGTCTGAGAGACACTCGCCGACCCAGTAGCCGCCCTAATCCGCAGAACCCAGTTTTTAATCAACCAAGTCGAGTTAATTAACGGTATTTTTCTCCCGGAGTGCGGAGAAGAGAGGTATAAAGCCGTGACGCAGCCGTTATCAGCCGGCGGCACGTCTTCCCGTAACTAACTGTCACAGCTCCGCGGGATCTGGCACCAGATAAGTGCGTCCACACCCGTTCCACAGCCGCTTTCCTCGCTTCGCGACTAACTGCGTCACTGCCCTCTCTACACGCATATCAAAATCATCTTACTTGAAGATAACGCTTTCTGTTTTTCTAATGAACATTGATTGATGACTTAAAATTTATTGTGCTGCGACACCAAGGAGGATAGCAAATAACGGAACTTTACTTGTTCTCCAAATATACTGATAGGACAGCAAAGGACTTGGAAGAGCAGTTGAACGGAATGGACAGTGCCTTGAAAGGAGGGCATCAGATGAACATCAACAAAAGCAAAACGAGAATAATGGAATGTAGTCGAATTGAATCGGGTGATGCTGAGGGAATTAGATTAGGAAATGAGACACTTAAAGTAGTAAAGGAGTTTTGCTATTTGAGGAGCAACATAACTGATGATGGTCGAAGTAGAGAGGATATAAAATGTAGACTGGCAAGGGCAAGGAAAGCGTTTCTGAAGAAGAGAAATTTGTTAACATCGAGTATAGATTTAAGTGTCAGGAAGTCGTTACTGAAAGTATTTGTATGGAGTGTAGCCATGTATGGAAGTGAAACATGGACAATAACTAGCTTAGACAAGAACAGAATAGAAGCTTTCGAAGTGTGGTGCTACAGAAGAATGCTGAAGATCAGATGGGTAGATCACATAAGTAATTAGGAGGTACTGTACAGAGCTTGGGAGAAGAAAAACTAGTGGTACAACTTGACTAGAAGAAGGGATCGGTTGGTATGACATGTTCTGAGGCATCAAGGGATCACCAGTTTAGTATTGGAGGGCAGGGGAGACCAAGAGATGAATACACTAAGCAGATTCAGAAGGATGTCGGCTGCAGTAGGTACTGGGAGATGAAGGAGCTTGCACAGGATAGAGGAGCATGGAGAGCTGCGTCAAACCAGTCTCTGCACTTAAGTCCACAACAACAACAACAACTGATAGGAAAAAATTGCAACGCCAAGAAGGAGCTGTGCGACATAAACTCAAGTTGATAGACATGTTTCTACATCTTAAAGATGATGTTTATTGCAATTTCACGCCAGTCGCGTAAGAGTAGCGCTACCAGCGCCAGTATGAGGATGCATATCAGGTTTGCCTTAAATATACCCTGTGTCGGACGTGAGCGTGAGTTATCTTTTAGATTGGACACAGTGAGTTGAAGTGAGTCAAGAACCTGTACAACACAATTCATGCACGTTTGCATGCTTGCCTTCAACATTCTTGGGGTAACGCAGGTTATTAATGTACCAGCATTTCACATTCGCAATGGCTTCTCTCGAGCTCATATTAACCTGTGATCTCTCCTTGTTGATTACTTAAATATCTTACCTAGCCAAGTTTACAGGGTGTTACAAAAAGGTACGGCCAAACTTTCAGGAAACATTCCTCACACACAAATAAAGAAAAGATGTTATGTGGACATGTGTCCGAAAACGCTTAATTTCCATGTTAGAGCTCATTTTAGTTTCGTCAGTATGTACTGTACTTCCTCGATTCACCGCCAGTTGGCCCAATTGAAGGAAGGTAATGTTGACTTCGGTGCTTGTGTTGACATGCCACTCATTCCTGTACAGTACTAGCATCAAGCACATCAGTACGTAGCATCAACAGGTTAGTGTTCATCACGAACGTGATTTTGCAGTCAGTGCAATGTTTACAAATGCGGAGTTGGCAGATGCCCATATGGATTAGCACGGGGCAATAGCCGTGGCGCGGTACGTTTGTATCGAGACAGATTTCCAGAACGAAGGTGTCCCGACAGGAAGACGTTCGAAGTAATTGATCGGCGTCTTAGGGAGCACGGAACATTCCAGCCTATGACTCGCGACTGAGGAAGACCTAGAACGACGAGGACACCTGCAATGGACAAGGCAATTCTTCGTGCAGTTGACGATATCCCTAATGTCAGCGTCAGAGAAGTTGCTGCTGTACAAGGTAACGTTGACCACGTCACTGTATGGAGAGTGCTACGGGAGAACCAGTTGTTTCCGTACTATGTACAGCGTGTGCAGGCACTATCAGCAGCTGATTGGCCTCCACGGGTACACTTCTGCGAATGGTTCATCCAATCCTCGTTTCAGTGCAAATGTTCTCTTTACGGATGAGGCTTCATTCCAACGTGATCAAATTGTAAATTTTCACAATCAACATGTGTGGGCTGACGAGAATCCGCACGCAATTGTGCAATCACGTCATCAACACAGATTTTCTGTGAACGTTTGGGCATGCATTGTTGGTGATGTCTTGATTGGGCCTCATGTTCTTCCACCTACGCGCAATGGAGCACGTTATCATGATTTCATACGGGATACTCTACCTGTGTTGCTAGAACATATGCCTTTACAAGTACGACACAACATGTGGTTCATGCACGATGGAGCTCCTGCACATTTCAGTCGAAGTGTTCGTACGCTTCTCAACAACAGATTCGGTGACCGATGGAATCGTAGAGGCGGACCAATTCCATGGCCTCCACGCTCTCCTGACCTCAACCCTCTTGACTTTCATTTATGGGGGCATTTGAAAGCTCTTGTCTACGCAGCCCCGGTACCAAATGTAGAGACTCTTCGTGCTCGTATTGTGGACGGCTGTGATATAATACGAGGTGCATTCAAGTTCTAAGGCCTCCTATTTTTTTTCTAATTAACTACCCACCCGAAATAGATGAAACTAGCGTTACTTCTCGACGTAATCGCCCAGAAGACGTACACATTTTTCACAACGCTGACGCCATGATTCCATGGCAACGGCGAAGGCTTCATTAGGAGTTTGTTTTGACCACTGGAAAATCGCTGAGGCAATATCAGCACGGCTGGTGAATGTGCGGCCACGGAGAGTGTCTTTCATTGTTGGAAAAAGCCAAAAGTCACTAGGAGCCAGGTCAGGTGAGTAAGGAGCATGAGGAATCACTTCAAAGTTGTTATCACGAAGAAACTGTTGCGTAACGTTAGCTCGATGTGCGGGTGCGTTGTCTTGGTGAAACAGCACACGTGCAGCCCTTCCCGGACGTTTTTGTTGCAGTGCAGGAAGGAATTTGTTCTTTAAAACATTTTCGTAGGATGCACCTGTTACCGTAGTGCCCTTTGGAACGCAATGGGTAAGGATTACGCCCTCGCTGTCCCAGAACATGGACACCATCATTTTTTCAGTACTGGCGGTTACCCGAAATATTTTTGGTGGCGGTGAATCTGTGTGCTTCCATTGAGCTGACTGGCGCTTTGTTTCTGGATTGAAAAATGGCATCCACGTCTCATCCATTGTCACAACCGAAGAAAAGAAAGTCCCATTCATGCTGTTGTTGCGCGTCAACATTGCTTGGCAACATGCCACACGGGCAGCCATGTGGTCGTCCGTCAGCATTCGTGGCACCCACCTGGATGGCACTTTTCGCATTTTCAGGTTTCATGCAGGATTGTGAGCACAGAACCCACAGAAATGCCAACTCTGGAGGCGATCTGTTCAACAGTCATTCAGCGATCCCCCAAAACAATTCTCTCTACTTTCTCGGCCATGTCGTCAGACCGGCTTGTGCGAGCCCGAGGTTGTTTCGGTTTGTTGTCACACGATGTTCTGCCTTCATTAAACTGTCGCACCCACGAACGCACTTTCGACACATCCATAACTCCATCACCACATGTCTCCTTCAACTGTCGATGAATTTCAATTGGTTTCACACCACGCAAATTCAGAAAACGAATGATTGCACGCTGTTCAAGTAAGGCAAACGTCGCCATTTTAAGTATTTAAAACAGTTCTCATTCTCGCCGCTGGCGGTAAAATTCCATCTGCTGTACGGTGCTGCCATCTCTGGGACGTATTGACAATGAAATGCGGCCTCATTTTAAAACAATGCGCATGTTTCTATCTCTTTCCAGTCCGGAGAAAAAAAATCGGAGGCCTTAGAACTTGGATGCACCTCGTACGCTAGTCTCCAGGGCTGCATCAGCGCATCAGGGATTCCATGCGACGGAGGGTGGATGCATGTATCCTCGCTAACGGAGGACATTTTGAACATTTCCTGGAACAAAGTGTTTGAAGTCACGCTGATATGTTCTGTTGCTGTGTGTTTCCACATGATTAATGTGATTTTAAGAGAAGTAATAAGATGAGCTCTAACATGGAAAGTAAGCGTTTCCGGTCACATGTCCACATAACATATTTTCTTTTTTTGTGTGTGAGGAATGTTACCTGAAAGTTTGGCCGTACCTTTTTGTAACACCCTGTAATCCGAAATTTCGTTACTCCACATTAATTATTTTTGGTGTTTCGATTTTTTTTGGTCAGTGTACGAGGTACGGCTCTAAAATAATGGAAATCATGTTGTACGCCTGCGCCAAAAATGAACGACCAATAGCTGTGTAGCGTGGAGCCTTCTCAAGTAGAATGTGGTCTTCGTTTGTGTAAGTTGTACGTTTTTAGGTTAGTTAGTACCTCTAAATATGAATGGGAAAAACAAGCCATAACGTTTGTTTATGTCCACACATCAGGAGATCAGGTGTTGAAGTGTGGACGCATGAGCACAATACCATTAGTCTTTACTGGCAGGCGTAGTCCGCTTAGTGGTGCAGCGAGAAAATGTCGATAGATTACTAGACACAGCGAGAAAACAACCACCACACTGATGTGTGTGCATGTTAAAGCACCACCTGTAAAAATATCTCCACTTATAACCGTTACACACTATATGTGGGGTGAGAGAAAAGGTAACACGAAAAGCCGGCCGGTGTGGCCGTGCGGTTCTGGGCGCTACAGTCTGGAGCCAAGCGACCGCTACGGTCGCAGGTTCGAATGCTGCCTCGGGCATGGATGTGTGTGATGTCCTTAGGTTAGTTAGGTTTAATTAGTTCTAAGTTCTAGGTGACTGATGACCTCAGAAGTTATGTCGCATAGTGCTCAGAGCCATTTGAACCATTTAACACGAAAAGCGAAATACCCATGATTTAAGAAGTATTTGCATTTTCAGAAAAATGCTTAGGAAGAGATTTCTTTAGATAGTAACAATTTGTCATCATATTAGTGTCGTGCATCACCAAGAGCTGTGGCCGCATCATTCAGGTAGGTACTGCCCGTCTTTATTTGATCGGATTTTCCGACTATTAGGGAAATAATTGTTCGATGTAACTGTGGAAAAATAAGTCGCACTTTCCTCTTAACGCAAATGTAGATGTGCACAATCGTACCTGCGTTTCACCCATACATATACAACCTAAAAGATAATTGAAACGCTGTCGGTAACGGTAAATTGTTGCCATTATTCGTAATTAATTAACTTTTTACTTTTTATCCATATACAGTGTGTATCAAAATTACAGAAGATACCATGAGAGACTTTTCCGTTTCGATTCGTTCGTAGACATGTTCTCTACAATCTAACATGGCAGCGTTATTTTTTTATTTATTTGACTGAAGTTCCGTTCTCACTTTTAAGGCCACACCATGGACCTTCCATTCATTTTTGTGTTCGCATGTTCCTCGTTTCTGTCACAAACTTTATCTTATCCCAAGACAGGAATGGCATACGAACACTAGTCGTCTGTCAGCACCCACATTCTATTCAGTATAGTTGACGCTGCAGGTGTTGTGGCTCTGAAGCTAAGGTGGGAACCCAAACAGGAATTCACTTAGAAGGGTACTGAAAACCTGGTAAGAATCTCAGATTAATCGACTTACCACACCTCTTCGTTATTCCGTTGCGCACATTCGATAGGATTGGCTCAACACGTAAAGTTAATGAACAGCACGGAAGTATCTCTCTTTGGGAGATTTCCTGCATTACCTAAACTGCATACACGTAGATCCTGGCATGACTTTATTACAAGCAGATCCTGAAATGACTGTATTACACGAAGATCCAGGGGTGGTGGTTGTGGTTGATTCGGGGGAAGGGACCAAACAGCGAGGTCATGGGTCCCATCGGATTAGGGAAGGAAGACGAAGGAAATCGGCCGTGCCATTTCAAAGGAACCATCTCGGCATTTACCTGAAGCCATTCAGGGAAATCACAGAAAACCTAAATCAGGATGGCTGGACGCGGGCTTGAATCGTCGTCCTCCCGATTGCGAGTCCAGTGTGCCAGCCACTGCGCCACCTCGCTCGGTCGTAGATCCTGGAATGACTTTATTTAGTGGCAGGTCGACCACAGGAAAGTACTCGTACGGCGCCGTCATTGTGTCAGCGTTACACGTATCTTGCCCTCTTGTACAAAGAATTCACATCACATTACGGTACCAAGCTGTGTTTCGCAGAAGCTTGGACGCTATGGCTTCAATAATAGATAGCACCTGCTGGTGAAAGTCATCATTGAGCCTGCTTCCGAATTATTTCTCATTATCATCCGTTTCAGTTTTTTCCATGACTTCGATTACGGTGGGATGTTAAAATCGTTTTCGTATTATTTCGGTAGATGTCGAAGGTAGTGTCTTAAATTTTCAGCGCCAGGAAGCGAACAGTTCTGCCAGTTTTATCCGTCAAACAGTTCTCCTGAGTATTCCGGCAGTTGCGTAATTGCGTTTGCCTCACGTTTCACTGGGAAGAGAGGTTAACACTGTCGAACAGAAGTAAACTGCCGCAGCCGTTATCTTCCGTAAACCGGAGGTGTGTCTCGTCCCAAAAGTTGCAGTTTTTTTAGGGCATGGCCTGCAGTTCTATTTCACTTCCTTGTGTTTTCACGAACCAATCTTTTATGTCCATGACTGGATGGAAGGGAGCAGTTTCAAAACTTTTTTCTGGTAGAGAGTAGCAGAGAAATGTCCGTTAATGGTCGATATACTGTCATTCGTAACGTGTCGACCAGCAATATTAGTTCAACATCGTAAATTCGTAACACACTTATGGGAACATTAGAGCTAATAAAGCGGTACTCGTATTCCACTGATTCACACGCTTGCAGTATACTAGTTCGGTGGGTAACGTAATTAATCACACACTACAGTCCATCGTTGTAAACGTCGATGAGAAATCAGTTCGGTAGTTTTCTGTTTGTGCGTTGTCATTCCCTCATGATGACGTAATGTCTGCCAGCACTCAACGAATGGCCCGTGCAGGGGCTTCACTTCCAATTTCCGCTCTGAAATCCGTAGTCACTGCCCTTAGAATATATTGGAGACAGTCCTCATCGTTCATTCTTTATCTTCCTTACTTTAGAAAAAGCCCAGTTTCATTCCTGTCGCGCTTGATGCCTCAGTTTTACTGGAAGTGTAACACGTGTAGTAGACGAATTTGTAACGTAGCCAATGATTACGAGTTGTCAACTTGCACTGAAAGCGTAGCTTGCCGTGGTTCTCACGCTTGCACAGCTGACGCTGGCTACTGGGCAGGGAGAGTCGTGTACTTGCTTAACGCTGCGTGCAATACATTACACATGCTCTCTAAGAATCTGAAGAAGTATTGTTAGATATTAATCCATCTTTTTGATTGTGTACCAAATTTTGTGGATAACACAACCACAATGATAAAATTTCAAATCAATAACTTCAATACTTCCGGAGGCATAAATTTTTACCTAAAACACATTATAACATTGTGAAACTGATTTAGGTACTGTAATGTATTCATCTTGGTATCAACTGAAACTTCAACTAAGGGGACAGGTTCATACAATATAATTTTCTGGAATTTTATTTAGTTTCATTTCCACAGATTTCTGGCGCAATAAAATGTACTTTGGAAAATTATTATTTCGTCGTGTTTTGGTTGTTTCAGTATTTTTGAGAGATAAAAAGTGAATGGCGGACATACGTCAAGTGAGAATGTGATATTTTACTAAAACTAAATAAATGTGTGCGTGAGAAAATTGTTATGCAATAGGGGAATTTGTGATGTATGTCTGAGTGAGCCTGATTTTGTAAAAAATTAATTCTGTGGAAAGAAATCGTATTTTGTTTCCATTAAATTTTGTTTACTTTCGGAATTACAAAATTTATGGTGTGAATTACTTGTGGTAATCTGATTGGATGACATTAGAAATGCCGCGAGTATAGACGTGCTCGAATGATGTGATTGGCTGCTTAACATAGTAGCCAATAGATATTGAGCGTTTTCCCGCGAGTTTGATTAGGGCGTTGTGCTTTAGTTCTATGAGCCAATAGAGTCGCTCGGGGGCCGTGTTCTGGTAATCGCCAATCAGCTTTGTGCCAAAACAAAGAAATACACGCGATTAATCGGTTCTTGCATCACTGACGAAAAGCTGCTACAGTGCTGCGTTTTTACGAAAGTTTGAGTCTTGTGAATGGTTTATTTAAAGAGATATTTACTTGTGAACATTTCACGTCGTCCAGGAACTCCGCGTAGCGTGTTTCGTGCATTTAACGATACATTATGGTGAGCACTTCTTCACAAGAAGTCTGTAGAACGACTGAATGTATTAACTCGCGAGTAGTCGAGGGTCAGTGACCTTTTAGGACGTCTAAAACGACTAAATATTTGCTTTCGGGTGTGCACTTGTATCAGAGACATCAGTAGCATTGTATTATGATGTCGGGATATTAAATACGGTCTTGGTAGCCATTTTCTGTGTTTTATTGACAGTAAAAAACTCAAAGGAAATTTTGGACAGTTTTTCAAAGGAGTTATGGTTGAATTCCGAATGCTCGACAGTTTAACTAACTTTCAGCTACTGTCCCTGGACTGGAGTTACGTGGGCTTTGCGTGGTAGGTATTTAGTCGAATTTTCGTCAACGCTGCTTCTGTCGGCTAGACCAGATTGAACGGGCAGACAAGGTGGAATGATTATTTAAAGGGCAGTGAGAGAGCATCCCCCCCCCCCCCCCCCCCTGCAAAGTGCTCACCATCCATAATCCAGCCTCCACCTTTCCCACGCTCTGGTGTATCTCTGCTGTATACCCTTTGCAGGACGTTTCCGACGATTAATAGTGAAGCGGTATATAACAAGGTAAAACCGAAACATGGTCGTTTTAACATGACTGTCTTGTTTATCCCAGCGTTATCCTACAACATGTAAAGAGGTTAAAATCTACGGGTACTTGCAGTATGGTCCTATCGATCAGAAGCAACTGTTTACCAGAAACAGGCTCTTTCGAAGCTCAATCTACCTTTTACTTTATTTTGTGATAATTGTTAATGATAATTGAAGAGTTTCCTCTTGATGAAAACGTGTAATAATAAATAATAGCCGGCCAGTGTGGTCAAGCGGTTCTAGGCGCTACAGTCTGAAACCGCGCGTCCGCTACGGTCGCAGGTTCGAATCCTGCCTCGGGCATGGATGTGTGTGATGTTCTTAGGTTAGTTATGTTTAAGTAGTTCTAAGTTCTAGGGGACTGATGACCTCAGAAGTTAAGTCCCATAGTGCTCAGAGCCATTTGAACCAATAAATAATAATAGACAGAGTTCATGTGTATTCAATACTTAGTTACTTCTGAGTAACATTAGTAAGAGCTGCTAGTTCTGTGGAAGTAAATCTCAGATTAATACAATAGAACAAAATATATAAGCTTTTTGTGGTTTTTAATCCCAATCATGAGTTGACAACTGTGTTTTAGTATGGACATAATTTACTCACCAAAGGCGAGAACAGGAACCAGTTAGGAAACAATCACGATTCCTCATCAGCGACTTGCAATCAAACAGCGGGCCTTCGGAGTAACACTCAGCTGGACGGCTTGATTCGTGATTTCCTGTCAGTAAGGTTCGTAGTAACTGAGAATAAGTCATTGAGTCACGCAAAAATAATATCTGAAAGTCCCCAGTGAAGCATTGTGGGTCCTCTGCTATTCTTAATCAATATAAACGATTTAAGAGAACAGTTGAGCAACGCTCTGAGATTGTTTGCGGATTATGCTGTCCTGTAAAGTCATTGGATGATCAAAAGCAATTCCGAAATGTTTCAGACAAAACGCCTGTAAAGTGCAAAAGGTTGTAATTGACCATAAATAACTAAAAGTATGATGTCATCCACGTTTGTACTAAATTTTGGTTAGGCGACAAATCAAATCATACATATCTAAAAGCTGTTAATTCAATTAAATGCTTATGGATTACTATTACTAATAACTTAGAGACGAACGATCACATAGATAATGCTGTGGGAAAAGCTAACTAAAGACTGCGATATATTGGTAGAAAGCTTAGAAGTGTTTATAGTGCACACTGCATCCCCGTGTTTAGACGCAACCGTCAATTACTCGCACTGGGCCACAACGAGATATTTACTCTGGATATACTTGTTACTGTACATGGTCCGTCAGTTGTTATTCGTATGTTTTGTGCCTAGTACTATAATGTTGTTCAAAGAAGGATGGAAGTATAGACCGGTGGAAGGCGTGGACGTTTTGTATGTGTTCCGGTGAGCGGCTACTCGGTAGAGGCATGGAGCTAGCGTAGCCTGCCAGAAAGCGCTGTCCTGTTTGAGGAGAAAGTTGCGACCCTTCGAGTTACTGCCAGCACGGCTTAAAGCAGAAAACTGAAGAGCCAGGGGCTACCCAGAGCGTGTGCCGCCGACCAACTCACGGAACAAGTCCGGCTCCAGTAGCACTTCCGTGTATTCAAGCCCTCTGAACTACAAGTAGATTCTTCTACTCACACCACACACGTACATGTAGCGAAGACACAATTCTCTAGAACGACTTACTTGCTGTGAGATATTCGTAAACTTCTTGTATTTATCACTCTTACGCCTGACACAAGTGACTAAATTTTTCATAATATGAATTTAGGCTGCGTACTTGCCCAATTTTTATTAGAAACACCGATAAAACTGCAAAACGAATTTGTTGAAAAACGTCATCACTGCGGCTCTTAGAAAAAGCTTTGTTACACTCATCAGTAACTGAATTAGAGACATCTGTGGTATTGGAGGCAGAGCTTTCCCGTCTAGCGCTGAACGACAATAATCGACAAGCAGCCATACTATCCCGAATTAGCACACACTGTGGGAAACAGATACCACCGCCTAGGCGAGTACCTCCGGTCATCGAAGATCATACGGCCGAGAGATTAAAGTCGGTGCAAGAACAACATTAACACTGAAAGGTGTTTTTCTGGTTCATACTGTCCAGCGAGCACAATATTTCGGCTATCAGACATGTTGCAATCAGCAGGTGCGCTAACTAAATGATTTCCTGGGGGGCCCACGGATGACTTACATCCTCTTCCCACGTGGGCCGCTCATTATTTGGTCCGAGCCCCAGGGCGCCTTTCGGCTTCAGAAAATGGACATGACGTTGGCGATACGTCTTATCGCCGAAATATTGTGCCTGCTGGACGTTATGATCTGGCAATAAAGCTGTGGGGCGTTCTACAGCATTCCGGGACAAAACGTATTCGAGGGCGAGTCAATAAATACGTCCCAAACGCCAAAATATCGCTTATCGTTTTAAATTTCATACCTAGAAGGAGGTAGCACACTTCGCATGTAATGCAGCCGATACACAACATTCCGCGGCCAGTGGTATATGATCTGCAATGAGACCAAGATGTCAGGTGTGCTATGAGTGTGTTCCCGACTACAACTCGATATCTGTGAGCTGAGGGACTGTCCGCAGAGCTCGTCCATAGTGAAATTCGTCCCGTATTTGGTTAGAGATGTATTTAATGGAAATTTATGTTCAATTGGATACAGGTTTTCAGCAAAGGAGCGTCTCGGTCACTCTCTTTATCCGCTTGTGGCACATTGATTCTCGCTGTCTAGACGTATTTCGCTATCCCCCCCCGGACATACCGGTCTTGTGGGTTGCATTAATATAAGGAACCAAACAATCTTCTTGTATCCCTAAATATAATTCTTTAGATGGTAACTGGCCACAAGAATTCTGTGCTGCAGCTTTTTAACACATTGTCGAACGATGGGGTAAGTATGTGAGTTTATAAGGGTACTGTGTTAGAAAGGAAAATAATTTTCAGGCTGTTTCAAGCGGCTCTGATACCTCTGTCCCCAGTTTGCGACTACTTTAGCTGGTATTGTGCTTTCTTACTTTAAGCCAGAAATAGAAATATAATCGGAAATTCATAGGTTCTCTCAATGGCTGAGTCAATAAGTGTCAGATTACGTATTCATTGTTACGAGATCCTGCTCTTTGTCGGTGTAACGTTTTTCTGACACCGTTGTTTAGAGTCTTCCTATAGCTGCCTAGGTAACTCACTTCAAAAATGGCAGAAAGACAAACGCATGCCACTTCCAATAACATCAGCTCTAGAGCAGCACCGCTGTGTTCAAACCAAACCTCGAGTTAATGGCAGCCTTACATTTCGAGGGCTTATTTTTAACTTTTTATAAAGTCTTTCTCAAAGTACTCCACTTTAAAATTCACACAATTTTCATGCGTTCGAATTAAGCGTGGAAACATGGTGGTTGTTCACACATTTATTGTCTGACGTAAGTGAACAAAAAGAATTCTTCAGTCAGGCGAATACGGGCAAAGAGACATAAATACAATGTACCTCTCTGTCACAAGGTCAAGTAACGAGTGCAGTCACTGCCTACAGGGGAAACAGCGACGATTGAAAATTAAAATTGTAGAGCAGCCACAAATCGCATGCAAATTTGTTTTATTCACGTTTTTCACTCGACATATACGAACATCTTCAGAACTGTGGATACGTAATGTGTCACACTACCATAAAATGTAATAAAACCACGGACTCAACTTACGACATGAGAGCTTAGTCTAAATATCCAAGGGCCAAATTTGAAACCTATCTGAATCTGGACAGCGCTGCCTTTGAACATAACATACAGTAAGTTGGTTCTATACAGTCAACGTTAACACTCTGGTCCGGTAGCAAGAAATGATATGTCTTGAAGTTTAATCTTAGAATATATGTCACCAGATAGTTCACGCTGGAATACCCAAACAGTTGATTGCTGCTTAGTTTATGGATCTATGAAATGTACCCAAAGTTCATCACCTCTTAGGCTGTTTCACAACTTACGGATTTTTACACACTTTCTGAGCACCAACTGGGATAAATTTCTCACTGAGTTTTGGTCAAACTGGGAGGAATTCACTGGGAACTGATTATTTTCCATGGCTAGACTGTTGATGCCGAAGGGACTGTGTGGCAAAACGTAGATATGCCTAAGGATATAGCTGTCTCACAGTGAATCACATGCTTATCCTCGTCAATCACTTCTTGCACAGAATCAATGTTACTGGAACAGTAACGGATTTTGATCAATATTCGCTAAGACACAAAGGAATTACAGTCCTCGACTGCGACCAGGCATTGAAATAGATGGAGAAAGTTGAAGATTTGTACTGGACACTCAATAAATTCATCACTGATGGTAAAACCAATACGAAAAAATTTTGACAGTCAACCGTAAACAGACTTTTCTGAAAGTGATCGATTACTGAAAGTCACCAATCGAACCAAACTATCGTTTCAGTTAAGAAAATATTTAAACAAATTAGCCACTGAAAGCCTTCACATGACATTACCGTCTTTTTACAACATTGTTTCTATAAACGCGCACTGTAAACTACTCACTAGGCTGTTTCCTGAGTTACCATAATTTTAGCAGTAACAAATGGCAAATTTGGAAACAGTAATGTGACTTTTCAGTAGCGTCATTTACAAAAACTTACAATGCGACCCTCGCATCTTAAAACACAATATTTTACTTCATAGTGGGTACTCTGATTGGTCAAATAAGGATTATTCTTCAGAGAAATTTTCAACTCTACACTATCTGATCAAAAATATCTGGACATCCCAATGTAACGTGGAAATGACCGCTAGATGTCACAACAGGCTCACCCGCTAGTATAAAAGGAGGCGGGAGTATTGTGTTGCCAGTAGACCAGTAGACAAGCAGACAAGCTGTAGCTGCAGAATGCTCCGGTCATGTGAGCTCACTGACTTACAACGTGGACTAGCCATTGGCTGTCGCCTGAGTGACGAACCGATTACGGACATTCCAACAATTGTAAATCCGGCCAACTCGAATGTTGTTGAGGTGACTGAAATGGAAAGGTGAAGGAAAACCACGGCTTAGCCAAGGCCAGGCAGACCTCATGTACCTACGAACAAGGCTATTCTAACGGTCCAGAAGGTGGTTGGAAAAAAAGAAACGCATGAAATTAGTGACATGAATAATTTGTGAGTCCCAAAGCGCTGCCAGTAGTCCTGCATACTCAACAACTGTGCTTACGGAGTAAAAAAGAATGGGGTAAGGTGGACTAGTGGCTGTTCGTAAGTTACACATTTCTGAGGTCATTTTGGGTTTGGTGAAAGCCTGGAGAACATTACCAGCCATCATATGAAGTGTCAACAGCGATGTAGGGGGGGAGGTGCTATTGAGGTATAGAGCTGTTTTCCATGGTTAGGCTGTCAACCTCTTATTGCATTTAAGAAAACCCTAAATATGGGTGTATATTAACACGTTGTACACCTTTGTACAATTCTAACAGTGGAGAAACAATTCGGGGACGATGGCTGTAATACACTACTGGCCATTAAAACTGCTACACCACGAAGAAATGCAGATGATAAACGGGTATTCATTGGACAAATATATTATACTAGAACTGACATGCGATTACATTTTCACGCAATTTGGGTGCATAGATCCTGAGAAATCAGTACCCAGAACAACCACCTCTGGCCGTAATAACGGCCTTGATACACCTGGGCATTCATTAAAACAGAGCGTGGATGGCGTATACAGGTACAGCTGTCCATGCAGCTTCAACACGATACCACAGTTCATCAAGAGTAGTGACTGGCGTATTGTTATAAGCCAGTTGCTCGGCCACCATTGACCAGACGTTTTCAGTTGGTGAGAGATCTGGAGAATGTGCTGGCCAGGGCAGCAACCGAACATTTTCTGTATCCAGAAAGGCCTGTACAGGACCTGCAACATGCGGTCGTGCATTATCCTGCTGAAATGTAGGGTTTTGCAGTGATCGAATGAAGGGTAGAGCCACGGGTCGTAGCACATCTGAAATGTAACGTCCACTGTTCAAAGTGCCGTTAATGCGAACAAGAGACCGAGACGTGTAACCAATGGCACCCCATACCATCACGCTGCGTGTTACGCCAGTATGGCGATGACGAATACACGCTTCCAATGTGCGTTCACCGCCATGTCGCCAAACACGGATGCGATCATCATGATGCTGTAAACAGAACCTGGATTCATCCAAAAAAATGACTTTTTCCATTCGTGGACCCAGGTTCGTCGTTGAGTACACCACCGCAGGCGCTCCTGTCTGTGATGCAGCATCAAGGGTAACCGCAGCCATGGTCTCCGAGCTGATAGTCCATGCTGCTGCAACCGTCGTCGAACTGTTCGTGCAGATGGTTGTTGTCTTGCACACTTCCCCGTCTGTTGTCTCAGGGATCGAGACGTGGCTGCATGATCCGTTACAGCCATGCGGATAAAATGCCTGTCATCTCGACTGCTAGTGATACAAGGCCTTTGGGATCCAGCACGGCGTTCCGTATTACCCTCCTGAAACCACCGATTCCATATTCTGCTAAGTCATTGGATCTCGACCAACGCGAGCAGCAATGTCGCGATACGATAAACCTCAATCGCGATAGGCTACAATCCGACCTTTATCAAAGTGGGAAACGTGATGGTACGCATTTCTCCTCCTTACACGAGGCATCACAGCAACATTTCATCAGGCAATGCCGGTCAACTGCTGTTTGTGTATGAGAAATCGATTGGATACTTTCCTCATGTCAGCACGTTGTAGGTGTCGCCACCGGCGCCAACCTTGTGTGAATGCTTTGAAAAGCTAATCATTTGCATATCACAGCATCTTCTTCCTGTCGGTTAAATTTCGCGTCTGTAGCATATCATCTTCGTGATGTAGCAATTTGAATGGCTAGTAGTGTAGTATGGCAACGCAAATCGTCATAATGTGGAATCTGTTACGCAGCGATTTGTGGACAGTAAATTACTGAAATGGATTGATGTGCCCAGAGCCGCGACCTCAGCACTTTCGAACACTTCCGGGATGAGTCAGAACGTAGAAATCGCTTCACATCTCAGCGTTCTACATCACTACCTCCTCTGGTTTTCACTCTTGAGGAAGAATGGGAGCCAGTCCTCCACAGACGTTCACACACCTCATTGAAAGTGGTCCCAGCAGATGTAAATCCGTCATTAATGTGAAGGGTAGGCGAACCCCATATTAATGTCCACCACTAAGTGTCTGCATATTTTTGGTCAGATAATGTATTTGCGCAATTTAGCCAGGACATTTAGCTGTTATCATATGACAAGAATTAACACCCTCATCTTTCTCGATCCAAGATGATACAGAACGAAACGTGGAGAGACAAATCAAATGGTTCAAATGGCTCTGAGCACTGTGCGACTTAACTTCTGAGGTTATCAGTCGCCTAGAACTTAGAACTAATTAAACCTAACTAACCTAAGGACATCACACACATCCATGCCCGAGGCAGGATTCGAACCTGCGACCGTAGCGGTCACGCGGTTCCAGACTGAAGCGCCTTTAACCGCACGGCCACACCGGCCAGCAGAGACAAATCATTTGCATAGTTCCATATGCAGATGAAAAAGGAAGTCACTAATTAAAGTGACTGTAATGCACCATTTATGGGTGGGAGAAAACGGAAACCATCCAGTTTTCACGAACTCACAACATTTAATATATACTGAAAATGTACGAACGACGATACTGCCGCCTAATGAATAAAATACAAGCTTACGAATATGGGACCTGCTTTGTGATTATATTCAGAAATACCTAGAAGACAGGGTATATCATTCTGAACGGGGTGAAATAAAGAGACGGAAAGCTAAAGTCGAGTGTAAACCAAGAAACTGTTTCACCCCGTGGTTCTACTTCCTTTATTGCTTTGTTATCATTCATTTTATTCAAGCACTATTATTACATTTTATCATTTTAGTAATATTCAAGACATTTGTGTGTGTTATAAGAACAGATAGAAGCTGTAACCACTGTTAATTTGCTTCCATATAACTTTGACTAGCATTATCTTTCTCAGTAACAAAGCCACCAAATTTCCTTACTCCCCGAGTGGTTACTTAAAACTCAATACGCAAACACACACAATAAAATAAAACCCCAATCAAATGTAAAACAGCAGTAAGAGAATTTCTCAACGTCTATAGTTACATATCAAAAAATAAAAAAAAGTTCTCTCTTCTTCTGTTGATGATCATGACAAGTATTCTATCATAAACGGTCGTCTGATCACAAGTTCGAATGAAAAATAAATATTATCTGGCGAGCCGAAGTCGATCCTCATATATTTTTTGTCACGTCATTTCAGAACGGAAAAAATTCATTTCAGTGCAGTAAACACATTGCTTTGGCTTTTATCTCTGCAAATGGGCCTGAAATACATTAGAAAGTGAACTGTTTTGAGCGAACATAAAAGGAGAGAAGCTCTTTGTGCTTTCCGCATTTCTGTCCACTGCGAAACAATACAAAGTTATAGAATTCAGAATCTCTATTGTTAACCGAAATAAGAGAACAACACAGTTGTGCGCTCGTAATTAGTGAATGAGAAAATTATATATCGTGGATGTGTATGTCCCTTTAGTCGAAGGTGGGCTATTTGGCCATTGAGCCGTATCATTCTTGATGCTTTTAATCAACCTTACTGCTTTGCCGTATTAAAACGTTCCAGTGCCGTTCCAATCTCAAACGCAATCAGGCATCAGTTTATTCACACAGAACGAAGCCGACACCCTAGCGAAGGGTGATCGATGTAACGAGTAGCAACCGGACATTGAAGGGAAATGGGCATAATTGGCTATCCAATAACACACAGATATAGTTGGCCGACCTTTTAGATTGATTTTCTTCTCTAGATGTGTGAACCGGGCGATATCTGCATCCTAAACCGCAGCATGTGCAGCCGACCACCCTCATTTAGGTTTCCTGGTACTTCCAGATCAAATCCGAATGATGGAATGATTCCTTCAGCTAGACCAATGTACACCCCCAGGCCCGTTCTAATCCATCTGAACTAGTGTACTGCTTCTGATGACGTCCATGTCAATAGACTTTCTTTTCTAGTAATCCTTCCTTCGAGATTGAAACGAGATGTCAAACAGAGATTGCAACCTATTTACTTTAAATTGTACTTATTAACAGAACATATCGTTGCAGAAAAAACCTATAGAGACAGTCAGTGAGCTGATGCTTCATATGAAGAACATGCATTATTTTTACACCTACAATATCTGACATTTTCAGTGTTTTCGATATTAAAATAAAATAAACAATCCAGTAACCCTAACACGTGAGTACATTCGTCAAACTCATTACGCAAAGTAAACTGAGTTAATATACAACTAATTTTAAAAACTTGTCCGTATTTGTAGCGACTCGAGAATTTCGAATTATTTCAAAATCTTAATTTACGAAACTACGCACGATACTATTTTAGAGTTCCCTTTTTTTCTCAATACGGATATTAGTTAGTTCGAAAAGGAATGTATGTTTAAACAGTCGTTGAACACGACAATGTTCGAAATACAAAAAACAACTTGAAGGACTTACCAACTTAATGAAATAGGTTTATTTAATTTACACTCTAACAAATTATTCAAAAGTCAGAAACCTTATTTACAGAATATTTCCCGTTACGTGGTTAACATAATTTCCAGTTTATTTCAGATTTTTATAAACAATGATATTAATAAAGAGAGATTACAGTGTACTGGCAAATAACAATTGGTACAGCCGCAAAGGAAGCAGCGTAATTGCTGCTGAAGATTTTACCAAGATACTACCTATTATTAATTTGATATAGTCAAATGAGTTGTTTTTTAGGATTCAAATACAAACTGCTGAAATATTGAAGTATTGTGTGGCACTAAGTGTTCTGAGGCCTTGTTCTTGAGTTGTCATTTATTATTGAAGACAGTTCAAAGGTTTTAGGCAATTAATTTGCAAATCTTAACTGGAATAATTACTAACCAACAATAGCCGGTCGTATTGTGCCTCACGAAGTCTAAATAATTGGGCCAAATTCAAAATAGCTCCAATTCTTGCAGAATATTAAAATGCATTTTTATGCGTATCATTTCACTTAAACTAATTCTGCGTCTATGGTCGTTACCCGCTATTTTATTTTGAAATTGAATACACAACTGGCATATTAAATACACGTCATATCTCAATTCTCGTGCACTCAGCAACAGATCTTATAAAAGCTTCATGCGTCTTCCAAATAACTTTCTACGGTCGGACTAGTAAATCAATCTCGAGTGCATGTAATTTGCTGTGGTGAGAAATACTAGCATTAAGCGAGAGAAAGTGAGGTGATACAGTAATTAACATTCGATAGGATGGAGGATAAATTTCCGTCCAGCCAATCAGATTTAGGTTGTCCGTAATTTCTCCCCGTCGCTGATGTGACTTTTGGGATGACTGCTTTGAAAAGGGATGGCCCAGTTTCTTCTCTATGCTTCATCATGTCCGCAGTTCGTGGTCTAGTGGCTAGCTTTGCTACCTCTGAATCACGGAGTCTCGGGTTCGATTCCCGGCCGGGTTGGGGTTTTTCTCTGCCCGGGAACTGGGTGTTTCTGTTCTTCTTATCACTTCATCATCATCATTATTATTCGTGAGAGGGGATAGATTGGACTGTGGAAAAATTGGGACTTTGTACCGTCGCTGACGACCGCGCAGTTGAGCGCTCCACAAACCAAACATAATCTATCCTTCATCATAACGAGCTTTTATAGCGTCTGTTATGAACTCATTGTCAACGGGACGAAAGCTCATTGCTTCCTTCATTAAGTGGTTTGCGAGGGACTAAGGAAAATGGTAATATAAGCCACCGCCCTTTAATAGAGGTCATTCGTCGCCTTAGAGCACATTGGCTGATGTTGAACTGGTACAAAACAGCTGCAGATCACAGCTGTAAGACGGTTCGAAATGGAGACGTGACCGAAGCAGGAAGCACCTATCATGCTTGGACCATTCATGACCATTCGGTTAGAGCTGCTCGATTTGTTCGTGTGACAACAAGGAATTCCCAACGTGTCTACAAAGAATGGTGTGCCTTTCACAGCCTTATAACACGGCCTAGTAACTGCGGCCGTAAAGACACCCTCATCGCTCAACTGCAGCGACCAGAGACGAGTGGTGCGGATCCCAAACATTGAGCAGTATTCAAAAATGGGTCGCTATATCCCATTGTTTCATAAACATTACATATTATATGACCACGCCCGCCCCCTGTAGCTGAGTGGTCAGCGCGACGTGAATATCAATCCTAAGGGCCCGAGTTGGATTCTCGGGGGGTGGGAGATTTTGTCCGCTCAGGGACTGGCTGTTTTGTTGCCCTACACATCATCATTTCATCCTCATCGACGCGCAAGTCACCGAAGTGGAGTCAAATCGAAAGACTTGCACCCGCCGAACGGTCTACCCGACGAGAGGCCCTAGTCACACGACATTTACATTTATTTATTATATGACCACATATGATACACCTAAACGAGAGAATATTTTATTTCATTTTATTTTGTGTTAGTATGCGATGTATGTAATCAATAGAAAATAACAAAATAAAAGAACCTATATCATCACTCTATCAGTAGATTGTATATAGAAGTGGTCGATACGAAGAAAAACAACTGTTACTACTACTTCTGCTATTACTGTTGCCGTCTCGTCTGCTAACTGCTGTGTCGATCAGAATGTGAGTTTGTGTGTTAACTGTCTAACGTTGAAAACTCTCAAAAATACTTTCTTGGGTGTAGACTACATTATTTTACAATTTCTTTCAAGTCATAGTGAAAATGTTTATTTATGGTCAAGGTCAATTTTTTAAGTACGGGGCTTTTCGTTTCGATCACGATTTTTAAGCACCGTTTTGTGCGCGACTGTAATGCTTTTACCACATCCGTTAGAACCTGCAATCATTTTAATTTTACGAAGCGTGATGTTATTTCCGGATAATTTTTGCGAAGGGGAAACATTTCTTTTCGCTGTCGATTTGGAATTTAGAAACGAGTCGTCTTCCAATCCAACCATATGCGGTAGCTACTATAATAAGTGGAATAAAAGGAAATCATAGTATCATTAATAGTTATTGACTTTTACATGCAATAATTCACAAAATATGAAAATGAAATTATTTTAATTTTTTGGCCCAAGTTTTTCTTATAACGTTGTCACCAAAGATAAAGTTTTCGAGCTGAGTTATGTGACTTAAAAATATTCAGAAACTAAGTTCGGTATTGCATCGTTCATGGGTGGTAATTTTATAACGCTATGGGTATGTATTTTGTACCATGACTTGTGCGTACTAATTCAGTGAAATGAACGGGATGTCTACTTCAACATTCGCGATGACCAAGTGTAGCCCTTTATTATACACTCCTGGAAATTGAAATAAGAACACCGTGAATTCATTGTCCCAGGAAGGGGAAACTTTATTGACACATTCCTGGGGTCAGATACATCACATGATCACACTGACAGAACCACAGGCACATAGACACAGGCAACAGAGCATGCACAATGTCGGCACTAGTACAGTGTATATCCACCTTTCGCAGCAATGCAGGCTGCTATTCTCCCATGGAGACGATCGTAGAGATGCTGGATGTAGTCCTGTGGAACGGCTTGCCATGCCATTTCCACCTGGCGCCTCAGTTGGACCAGCGTTCGTGCTGGACGTGCAGACCGCGTGCGACGACGCTTCATCCAGTCCCAAACATGCTCAATTGGGGACAGATCCGGAGATCTTGCTGGCCAGGGTAGTTGACTTACACCTTCTAGAGCACGTTGGGTGGCACGGGATACATGCGGACGTGCATTGTCCTGTTGGAACAGCAAGTTCCCTTGCCGGTATAGGAATGGTAGAACGATGGGTTCGATGACGGTTTGGATGTACCGTGCACTATTCAGTGTCCTCTCGACGATCACCAGTGGTGTACGGCCAGTGTAGGAGATCGCTCCCCACACCATGATGCCGGGTGTTGGCCCTGTGTGCCTCGGTCGTATGCAGTCCTGATTGTGGCGCTCACCTGCACGGCGCCAAACACGCATACGACCATCATTGGCACCAAGGCAGAAGCGACTCTCATCGCTGAAGACGACACGTCTCCATTCGTCCGTCCATTCACGCCTGTCGCGACACCACTGGAGGCGGGCTGCACGATGTTGGGGCGTGAGCGGAAGACGGCCTAACGGTGTGCGGGACCGTAGCCCAGCTTCATGGAGACGGTTGCGAATGGTCCTCGCCGATACCCCAGGAGCAGCAGCGTCCCTAATTTGCTGGGAAGTGGCGGTGCGGTCCCATACGGCACTGCGTAGGATCCTACGGTCTTGGCGTGCATCCGTGCGTCGCTGCGGTCCGGTCCCAGGTCGACGGGCACGTGCACCTTCCGCCGACCACTGGCGACAACATCGATGTACTGTGGAGACCTCACGCCCCACGTGTTGAGCAATTCGGCGGTACGTCCACCCGGCCTCCCGCATGCCCACTATACGCCCTCGCTCAAAGTCCGTCAACTGCACATACGGTTCACGTCCACGCTGTCTCGGCATGCTACCAGTGTTAAAGACTGCGATGGAGCTCCGTATGCCACGGCAAACTGGCTGACACTGACGGCGGCGGTGCACAAATGCTGCGCAGCTAGCGCCATTCGACGGCCAACACCGCGGTTCCTGGTGTGTCCGCTGTGCCGTGCGTGTGATCATTGCTTGTACAGCCCTCTCGCAGTGTCCGGAGCAAGTATGGTGGGTCTGACACACCGGTGTCAATGTGTTCTTTTTTCCATTTCCAGGAGTGTACATTTTCCTAACAGATAAACTGAGGACACTCCCGCCTTTCAAGGTGGCAACATCCACGTTCACGGGGTTTCCCGCATACATTGCATGCAAGCTCGACATTCTCTCAGGCATTTCATCGCAGGTCGAGTGCTCCGTTAAATCATCTGATCTGAATTCTGTAGGAAATGTCAGGGACCATTTCCAGGTGAGGTATAATCATTAATGATTAGCTTTATTTGGATATCTGAAGAAATTTGTGTACTCTCTTCCTCGTTGAGGATATTTTCAGGGCTAGATGCCGTATTTCAATGTATTAACATGATGTCTCCTAGGGTGTAAGTTTTTTTCGTGTGTTTATTACCATTGAACGCCACACTGTGTAAGTGTCAGACTACAAATGGAAACTTCTAGAGTTGAGACCTCATTCATTTCTTCACCTCTGGTTATGATTTATTAGTGGGATAAATTCCGAACTGCTCCGTGGTTAAGCGTCCTTAGATAAGTTATAAGTCCCGTTACCACTAGCCACGTATTTCAGTCCACAAGTCTATGGAAATCAAAGGAACACCACCCGCAAGGGGCTCAAGCGTAGTAAAGCTCTGCAGTGGTCAAACCAAACTCGCGCTCGCCACTGCCTTACATTAACTAGAACATTTCCTTTTTTGTACTACTTAGAAGCAAGCATATTGTCCAGTGATGTACATTTTGTCCTCTAGAACGTTATTTGACAGAAAGGAACCTTAACCATGCATATATTTACACTGAAGCGACAAAACTCATGGGAAAGTGATATGGACGTATATAGATGGCGGTAGTATCACGTAACAAAGTATAAAAGAGCAGTGCACTGGCAGAACTGTCAGTTTTGCTCAGTTGATTCATGCGAAAGGAATTCCGACGTGATTATTCCCTCACGACGGGAATTAAGAGACTTTGAACCGTAAGTGGTAGGTGGCGCTAGATCCGTGGAATATTCCATTTCGGAAACCGTTAGCGAAAACAAGCTTCTGATATCCACAGTGTCAAGAATACGCCGAGAGCACGAAATTTCAGTTATTAGCTCTAATCACGGGAAACGCAGTAGACAACGGCCTACACTTAACGACCGAGAGCAGCGGCGTTTACGGAGAGTTGTCAATGCTGACAGACAAGCAACAATACATGTAATAACCGCAGAGATCAATGTGGGAGTACGACGAATGTATCAGTTATGACACTGAAGCGAAATTTGGCACTAATGTGCTATGCAGCAGACTACCGACGCGAGTGCATTTGCTAACAGCACGGCAGCTCCTCTCCTGGACTCGTGACCATATCGGATGGACTCTAGACGACTATAAAACCTTGGCCTAGTCAGCTGAGTCCCGATTTCACTTGGTAAGAGCTGATGGTAGGGTTCCAGTGTGTCGCAGATCTCACGAACTGATGGACCCAAGTTGTCCACAAGGCTCTGTGCAAGCTGTTAGTGTCTCCATAATGGTGTGGACTGTGTTTACGTGGAATGGATTGTGTCCTCTGGTCCAGCTGAACCCATCATTGACTGTAAATGGCTATGTTCGGCTAGTTGAAGACCATTTTCAGTCATTCATGGACTTCATGTTCCGAAGCAATTACGAAATTTTTTTTGAATGAGAATACTCCATGTCACCTGGCCACAATTCGCGATTCGTTTGAAGAATATTCTGGGCAAATCGGGCGAATGGTTTGGCCACCCACATCGCACTACATGAATCCCACTGAACATTTATGAGACATAATCGAGGGGTCAGATCGTGCACAAAATCCTGCTGCGGCATTTTGACCGACAGCTATAGAGGCAGCAAGGCTCAACATTTCTGCAGGGGACTTCCAAAGACTTGCTGACTCCTTGCCACTTCCAGTTACTGCACTACGCCAATCAAAAGGACATCCGACACTATATTGGGAGGTATCTCATGATTTTTGTCACCTCAGCGTATATGGATCTACTTTTGGAAGAAATATACACGAGTGTCGTCTAATAAGTCAGTTTCACTATTTTATTCCTCTGCATAATAAACTGTGTCCGTGACATATGAGGGCTGGCGAGTTCGACTGGCATGTGTTGTCAACACTCACATCGGCTTACGATGCATACCGCAGTACCTTGCCACTAAGCTGACAGCTAGTGTTGACTTACCAGTACAAAATGGGTCCGCTTGTGAGCTGCGCTCGGTCATCCTTTTTTTTCGCCGAAAAATAACCATCAGCTGTCGATATCCACCGGAAGTTAACCTCTGTCCGTGGAGAAGGCTGTACGTTAGCTCGAAAGATTCAACTCGAAGTGTTCCTGCAGTTTCCGTATTCGTCAGATCGTGCCCCAAGTGATTTTCACATATTCCCCCAACTCAGAGGTTATGGTCGAGATAAGCACTTCGGCAACGATAATGAAGTCACATCTACAGTGAACAGCTGGTTACGGACACAGGAACCGGCCTGGTACAACACTGGTTTGGAAAAACGTGTGTCACGTTACCAGAATTGCTTGAAAAAATATGGCAACTGTGCAGAAAAGTAACAGAAGCATTGCAGAATGTCAGTAAAATTATTTCAACATAATAAATTGTGTGTAACTTTTTTTTTATAAAAGTAGGGGAACTTATTTATTGGGCGTCGCTTGTACAATATTTGTCTGTTTCATCTGTACACTTCACTTTGGTTATTTCACTGACGTTGTGAATTTAAACGATTGCTTATTCGATACGTAATTTCGTGTTGATCGGTTGATGATGACTGTGATGATGATAACGACGACATTGCAGTGTTCATACGAGGAGCGATAGAAGCATTTACGGTTCCGCCTATACGAGAACAAGGAATGGGACTCGAACATAGTAAGGGCGGACGCCTTCCCTAGTAACGTTCCCGCTTTTTTCCAGCACAAAACTTCAGGCGAATTGTGGAATGACTACTTTCAAAATGCTGTAGCCTATTTCGCGCCTCATTAATTTCCTGACGATCACAATGTCGACAGGACGATATAAAATAATATTATTATCTCTATTCGGAAGTCTTTTGTCACTAGGAACTCCGTTTAGCCGATGGGAAGGGAGTGCGTGTGGGGCGGCGAGTGAGTACTGCAAATTGCTGGTGAAATAAAGTTTGTTATTTAAATGTGGGAAAAACACTGCATTTCCCGGCTTTTAGAATGTTGTATAATTCTGTCTTTCGCCGTTCTCAACACTGGCTCTCTCTTTACTTTTTAGCACCCAGAAAGTGATTTAACGAAACGTGGAGCCTGTAATGAGAGTTCCTAGTGCCCACTTAACCTGAGAATATTATTATAGCTGCAGCTTATAGCTCTGAAGAAGTAGGAGATTGTTCGGGATTTCTAATCAAAAACAATTTTCCAAAATAGTTGAGTATATTCTGAAATTCACTGATAACATCACAATTATCCCAACAGCCTAACAAACAGAGCAGTTCAGAGTCTAATTCGCTGATGCAACTATAAATGTCCGAATTGAATGTCAAAAGAATGCTCGCCAAAATTTGATGAGAAAATCTCATCAAACGCCACGCTAAAATTATTGGTAGAATGTCTGTACCGCGACGGCACGTGAAAATACGACAACACGCAAACTGAAGCTAGATAATGAAAATCAGAATTAATCCTTCACTTGTAATACTTTCACGGTTCCGCGCATATCTCGTAACTCAATACGGCACCCGAGGCTGTTTGTAGTAGCGCTACCGTAGCGAAGCGACTCCCGACACAGCTGACGTGCTATTCAGCGTCTGGAGAGAACTGGGGCCTTCCTTACTCGCGCAGTGCTCTTATATATATAGCCTCGGTGCGGACGGCTAAGAGAACGCCGGCTCTAACTTGGCTCTCACGACTGGCCGCTGGGCTAGTAACGCACCACTTCAAGTTACATAATAATTTATAGCTTCTTTTGCTGATGGCTTATGAAGCTGTTAATTTAATCGTGCATTTAGCACGCAGGTAAGTATTTATAATAAAATTATGACGTGGCTAAGTTAAATATCTTGGGCGAGAGAAATAATTAAGTTACGCTGCACGCAGCATATGAGCTCTGAACTGGTCCTTTTGAGATCCGCTATCGCTATAATTTTATAGGTATTCAAAAGAAACTTTTCACATCTTCATAGTCATAGCGGACCTCCAACCTATTTAAATCTAAACATCCTAGTCTTATTCATTAGACTACTTAATCTATCTTGCTTCCTTCAGTTTTGAGATGAAAACCAGAAAATCATGAATTTCCACTAAAGTCTTAACCTGTGAAATCCAAAGTACTGTTTTTATTAAATCATTATGAAAGATGAGTCTAAATATAAATTTTGAAGTCTCTAGCTCCTTTCTGTTGCGCCAATTATTTTTTTAGAAAAACGTCCAAATTACAAAAATGGCTGAAGTTATCGCACTGATATTTAATACACATTAATTTAGTATTATTCCTTACATGCTGGAAAAGTTTCAGATCATTTGCTTGAATTTTAAGGTATTGCGCAACATTTATGACGTCAGAGCTAGTTACAACAGACTGGCTGGCACACAATGGAAACTGATGTGAATTTACTACAGCGTGAGTAGGCTGCTTCCCTACATCACCCTCTACTTAAATTTTTTGTTTATGAATGTTAATGAATGAGAAAAAAAATTTAATTACAAAAAGGGAAGCAAGAGTACAATTTAACTCCCTATAAAAATCAAAATTGAAATATAAACATGTAGAAACATTAAAGAAAACTGATTATCTACATTAATTATTTAAATTGTGGGCATGTTCACTGCCTTTTAAACAATGTCAGTACTCAAAAATTTAAGCGAAGTCACTGAAATATTTCGGCATACATATTGCCTTAGACCAACAAACACATAATAATTGAAAAATTATGAAAATCTTAGACCCATTAAATACATTAAATACACTTTTACATACACAAATTCAAAGAAAATAACATGATACATAAACAGATGATTATCTCTTAGCAGTCTTTTCTAAACCTGAAAGAAAGTTCACAAATAATTTTTACACACGTGGTTGTAGCCGCTTTGGCTGGCGTCCTACACTTCCATTCACAAGGGTAGAGGAGGGGAAGTTGCTATGGTGTGCGTCCTTCACGTTCTCTCTAACTTACATGTGGGAAAGGGGAGGGGTCACTGTGAGTTGTGTCCAAGTCACTCCACGCTTTCACGCAGCTACCAGGCTGCCATTATCTGGTTTGTCCTGTAGAACAAACAAAAGAGTGCCTCAGACTCTGTTCACTTAATATCTAAGGGTGGGTCACAATGAAATGGGGATATATACATTTTAACTTCCAATATATTACTGGAACAAAGTTAACAGAACTTTTTTTTTTTTCAACATTACTCTTGCGGTTACTTAAATGTCATAAAATCGGTAAATAAATGGCTCAAAACGCCGTTAGTCACGTACTAGAGAAAATCTATGCTCATGGCATACAATCATGAATCCTATTTAACGTCAATTTATTATTTCTGGGCCGGAACACTGAACCAATGCTCGGTACATTCCTGACATTTGTATATTAAGCACTTAACTGAATCATCTTTGATTATCTTATTCTTAGAGATAGTATGAGTATGATTAGTGGTTGTTTTCTCAGCTTCTTTGTATATGTGAGTAACTTTTGGTAATAGTACAGTCCTGAGTGTCCAAAACACACTACGTTTAGTTGCCTACAAAATCCACTTATTGGTCCTCTGCTGTTGTCAGTTCCACATCTGCAATTAGGGTCTTACTTACTTTGAAGTGTATTTATGCTGAGCTAAAATTACTGTTTCACGTCTGCTATTATGTTTCTTATTTATATTGCTAGTGTATGTACTTATTTACCACTCACTCTATTAATATTTAAAGCATAGGATAGCACATTCATTTCATATTCATAGTGTATTGCGGCTGATTAGTTTGCTCACGTGGCAATCCATTTCCACTCGATCGGACGCTGAAACCTCAGGTAGTCTCTCTCGGACCTACCACTAAAGTGCATCAAATAATTATGGACGAGCGTAATGCTAAATTCCTTAAACCTATAGGACACCATGAGCTACTCTGTCTCATCTAACATAAGGGTACCTATGGTCGCATTCTCGCCTCCAATTCATAACCTCAATACGTGTAGGTGTATCCTGTCACACACTACACTAAAATAACGGCCAGCTCCAACCTTATAAATACTTCAGGGACGTGTCCTTCACGACTCAACCACAAACACTGCTCACTTCTATTACACTGCCTTTCCTTGCTACATCAGGTGAGTTTAAACTTACAACTTATCTGCATATTTTTCATAACACTTAGCAATCTCTTTCTTATTATTTATTAGTTAGCTCTAATGTATCCACTAGGTTTCATTACCACTTCAGATTCTGCTTGTACACGAATTCATACATCTTTTTAAATCACTGTTGATGGACCATTTCCAACCAAACAACACTTTGTACTTACTATATTACCAGGGTACTACACATAATTGTTACTCAAATACATTTGTATCTTAATTACGTCATACTTCTCTATTGTTTGTCACTATTCAGTTTATCACATTAGGTATCTTTCTTCACTGATCGGTAGATAGAATGGTAACATAACTCATGACCTGATAGTCATGACAGAAAAATTTCATGTCTGAAAGAAGAGATCTAAATTTTGGTGTATAGGAAAGATGAAGAATGAGTGAGACCTGAAATGGAAAGAAGATCTCACACAGCTGGGACTGCACAGCTGCCACACTGTGTAGAGGTTACAGAACAACCTCCTCCCTACAGCATTCATTGGCTGAATGCTGACTTGATAACCATAACGGAAAATTTAATGTATGAAAGAAGAGGTCGAAATTTTTGAGGACAGGAAAGAGGAAGAATGAGTGAGACCTGAAAGGGAAAGAAGATCTCACACAGCTGGGACTGCACAGCTGCCACACTGTGTAGAGGTTACAGAACAACCTCCTCCCTACAGCACTCATTGGCTGCCTATGACCACGCCACGTCGATCTGAAAATACCTTATGATGTCTTTTTAGAACCTGTCTCAGTTCTTCCTTTTGATTGTCTGAAATCTTATCGATTTCCTGCAATTTGGCTTCTATTTTGTCCAAAATAATTGCTTCTTCTTCTTCTGTGTTCAGCTTATTGTTACTAAGATTAACACCTTCGTCCCAATACCTCCTATTTTTCAAAATTCTTATAGGCAACTCCCAAGTTTCATGATCAGTTACTACATGTTTATCACAAAAAGGTACTATAATTACTCCGGTTATTGGTAAGACCATTTTTAATTGGCTGTTCTCAAAGTCCACAACACTCTGATATTTTGACAAGAAATCTATGCCAATTAAAACCTCAATACTGAGATTGTTTACAATTAAACATGGATGATCAATTAAATTACCATTAATGTTAAAGGGTAGTAAAGCTTCTTGCTTTACCGTTTTTGAAACCTTGCCAGTAGCACCAATTATTCTTAGTCCTGATACCCTCATTACTGTAAGCTTGTCTTTACCAGGTAATGCATCAAAGAAGGACTGAGATATTGCACTTACCTCACTTCCACTGTCTAAGAGACAACGTACATTGATACCCAACATATTTACTATTATTATAGGGTGGCTTATTCTAGGTTGTACAGGTGGTTCCTCAAATTCATCTAGTAGTTCCTTTTTGATTTGCCTCCAACTAAAGTGATTGACATCTGTCTTCATTACATTTAGGTCACAGTGTGTAGGGGTTTCCTGAATTACATTTTCAGCTGCCTTTTCCAGTCGGTCTGTTAATTTTAAATCGAAACATTGCACAACTTCATTACATTTAGTCTGCTGAACATAACCCAAATTACTGTAGTCTGAGCGATTCTGCGTCTCCAGACCGGGCATAACACTAGTTACAGCTAAACCACTTTTACCATTATCGTCAGTTTCCTTCTCAAGTGACAACTGGTCACAGATACTGGGTTCATCGACCCTCAACAGCCTACCCTCTACGTTCTCACTTATCTCCTGTCCTAAGTCTATTAGTACATTATCAACATCCTGCACAGGCACTTTAGATAAGAGCACATCATCCTCATCGTAAATATAAGCATGAATTTCTTCTGCTTCTTCACCTGTCAATTCAATATTTTGTAGCTCTTCCCTATTGTTACACTGCTGCGCCTTCTCTTTCTCTTCCCACTTAGAAAGCGTTTCTAACACGGTATCTATCAAATACTGTGAGTGATCTAATATTTCTGTTGTATCTTTAGATGCTACCGACTCTTCATCCACATGTTCAGTTTGAGTATTCTGATCTGTCTTACCAATTCCCTTAACTACTGGCTTAGGAAAAGTAACCGCCTGGTGAGCGCCAGTGTCCTCATAGACGGGAACTAGTTTTCCTGCCTCGGCCTATTGCTGTTTTCTTTAGTTTCATTATAATTGACTGGCACAGCATTGCTTTCCGTACTGTTGTTTACATGCATATTTCTGTTCGGAACAAAATTATTATCTCTTGGACGCCATTGTTGGTTCTGATAATTATTTCCCCAATTCCTACCTCTCTTAGGATGGCGAATACCTACTGTTCTGATGTTTACATTACCATTTTGCTCATTCCTAAAATTACTATTATTGTTAGTGGCATTTCTGTTATTACGTGCCTGCTCCTCATTGGCAGCAACACGTTCTACACGTTCCAAATATTCAATGAAACGATCAAGATTGTCTCTAGGGGCCGATATAATTCTGGTTTGCCAATACCATGGCAGTTTGGCTTCAAGACCTAATATAATCATTTCTGGCTTTAGCTTTTCCGCCAAATGTGACAAACGTGAAATCCATGACCTAGCAAATTCTTTAATTGATTCCTTGCCTGCACTGAAGCGTTTTCCACTCCAAAATTCTCTTAACACTTCATTTTGCTTATTACTAGACCAATATTCATTAATGAAAGCTGTTTTAAACTCCGCTAAAGTTTTACACTTCAACATAACATCAGCGGACCAACGCAAGGCGTCACCTGCTAAATGGCTTTTAATAAATGAGATTTTCTCTCGTTCAGACCAATTTGGTGGAATTACATCTTCAAAATCGTTCCAGAAATCTAGCGGGTGGATATTTTTATCTGGATCAAACCGCAAGAACTGCCGACACCCGATAAATGCGGCGTTTGCAGCTACAACTTGTTGTACACTACCATTACCAGAAGTTACTGAAGCTACTTTACTCTCAATGTTAGCAATGTTAGTACTGATATTTTCTACTCTCAATTCAACATTATCTACTCTTTGTACAATATGAGTAGTATCACTTTTGATTGCATCTACGTCTGCTTGACATATGTTTACTTTAATATTAACATCCTTAAATCTATCTGAGCACAGTTCAGATTCCGACTCGATCTTTTCTGTTAATTTGTGCTCCAGCTTCGTATCTTCCATTTGGAAGTCTTTGCGAACCTCAGCAACTTCAGATTTAACTGTTTTATACATTTCAGAAAATTGTTGAGCAACCTTTTTCTTAATATCCTCATGGTTGTAGTCAATTTTATAATTCAAACTGTCTAGATCCTCTTTCAACTTATTGCAACCAGCCTTGAAGGTATCGTCCATTACCTCCAATCTTTTATTAAAATTTGTTTGGCTGGCCACAATTTCAGACTTTAATTCAGCTGTCATTTGTGCATTACTGGCAGCGATTGCTTGTAATATAACATTTAGATCAACAGCCCCAGCATTTTTGGGTTGCTCACTAGCTGGCTTTTTATCACACTCAGGTGACGAAAAACTAGCTCCAACACCAGAATCATCAAAATTAAATGAAACTTCTGATTGATTAGTCCTATCTAACTTCTCCTTCTTAAACTCTACCATCTCTGATGACTGTTTCATTTTTAATTCATCAGAGAAACAATCATCCAATAAATTTACAATTTCTACTTTCTGCTTTACTACAGGGGTCTCTATTATTGAATCATTACCCCTTCCCACACTACTGTCAGGAGATAATACTTCATATTTTACTTTAACATTACCACTTTTATGCATATTTACACTTGAACCGTTGTCTGGATTTACAGTTCCCTCCTCAGACATAGGTTCTGATATAAGTTTAACCTCAGTTTCTTTTGGCGGTTCCATCGCCAACAGTCTCTTAGTGCAGGTTAGTAAAATTTTTAACAGTTTTCCACTTAACTTAGTTCCTTCTGCACGACGTTGCCGTAGCCGGCGCGGCGTACCAGGATTCCTGATGCGACGTGGCACGTTGAACTGCAGACGGCACTCCGACGGCTGTTGTGTGTTCGCGTGGCCCGCAACTGCAGGCGCGGCCCCGGCTGCTGTGGCGGACGACTGCGGTACGGCGAAACTGGCTTCTCGCGATGCCGGCAGCACCGCTAGACTCAGTGCCAGCTCCGTCAATCCAGATGCGTGGTTAATTCAATTGCGTCGTCCACATGCCCACGTAACACTTTCACTGTTCTATTACTCAGCTGCGTGTCGCATTCCACTCGCGAATCCGAATAGTTAAAAATCACTTTCACTTAGTTGATTTCCCGGCCGATGCACCATATGTGGGGCGGCGAGTGAGTACTGCAAATTGCTGGTGAAATAAAGTTTGTTATTTAAATGTGGGAAAAACACTGCATTTCCCGGCTTTTAGAATGTTGTATAATTCTGTCTTTCGCCGTTCTCAACACTGGCTCTCTCTTTACTTTTTAGCACCCAGAAAGTGATTTAACGAAACGTGGAGCCTGTAATGAGAGTTCCTAGTGCCCACTTAACCTGAGAATATTATTATAGCTGCAGCTTATAGCTCTGAAGAAGTAGGAGATTGTTCGGGATTTCTAATCAAAAACAATTTTCCAAAATAGTTGAGTATATTCTGAAATTCACTGATAACATCACAATTATCCCAACAGCCTAACAAACAGAGCAGTTCAGAGTCTAATTCGCTGATGCAACTATAAATGTCCGAATTGAATGTCAAAAGAATGCTCGCCAAAATTTGATGAGAAAATCTCATCAAACGCCACGCTAAAATTATTGGTAGAATGTCTGTACCGCGACGGCACGTGAAAATACGACAACACGCAAACTGAAGCTAGATAATGAAAATCAGAATTAATCCTTCACTTGTAATACTTTCACGGTTCCGCGCATATCTCGTAACTCAATACGGCACCCGAGGCTGTTTGTAGTAGCGCTACCGTAGCGAAGCGACTCCCGACACAGCTGACGTGCTATTCAGCGTCTGGAGAGAACTGGGGCCTTCCTTACTCGCGCAGTGCTCTTATATATATAGCCTCGGTGCGGACGGCTAAGAGAACGCCGGCTCTAACTTGGCTCTCACGACTGGCCGCTGGGCTAGTAACGCACCACTTCAAGTTACATAATAATTTATAGCTTCTTTTGCTGATGGCTTATGAAGCTGTTAATTTAATCGTGCATTTAGCACGCAGGTAAGTATTTATAATAAAATTATGACGTGGCTAAGTTAAATATCTTGGGCGAGAGAAATAATTAAGTTACGCTGCACGCAGCATATGAGCTCTGAACTGGTCCTTTTGAGATCCGCTATCGCTATAATTTTATAGGTATTCAAAAGAAACTTTTCACATCTTCATAGTCATAGCGGACCTCCAACCTATTTAAATCTAAACATCCTAGTCTTATTCATTAGACTACTTAATCTATCTTGCTTCCTTCAGTTTTGAGATGAAAACCAGAAAATCATGAATTTCCACTAAAGTCTTAACCTGTGAAATCCAAAGTACTGTTTTTATTAAATCATTATGAAAGATGAGTCTAAATATAAATTTTGAAGTCTCTAGCTCCTTTCTGTTGCGCCAATTATTTTTTTAGAAAAACGTCCAAATTACAAAAATGGCTGAAGTTATCGCACTGATATTTAATACACATTAATTTAGTATTATTCCTTACATGCTGGAAAAGTTTCAGATCATTTGCTTGAATTTTAAGGTATTGCGCAACATTTATGACGTCAGAGCTAGTTACAACAGACTGGCTGGCACACAATGGAAACTGATGTGAATTTACTACAGCGTGAGTAGGCTGCTTCCCTACATGCGGAAACAGCGCTTTGACATATTTACCACATACTATCCTGCCACTTCTGAGCAATATCGTAGACAACAATGAATTTAGGATTCTGAGAAGAGGTGTACACTCGTATAACACTTCCTAACCATCTGAAGTCGTAGGTAAAATCCAGACTTTTGCTTTCATAAAAAAATTTCTTGCTGGGTACATTATCCAGGTACGTCCCAAAGCTAGATTAAGGACTGGATTCGCCAACTGGTCTCTCCTACTTTTCTTAGTTCCACTCCTCTTGCATTTCTTGGTGTACTAATACCTACCCAAGAAAAGATTAACGATTCGCCCACATTATAAAGTATTTGAAGCCTACAATTGGCTTTCGTTAACTGTAGTAGTACTAACTGAGCTGCCCAGGTACGTCTAACTCAAATATTCAATTTGTAAGTCCCTCGCTCCTTTGTCTAAAAAATATAACTGATTCTTTTCGAGTCCCAATCCGACATACTAGAGGGTGTTTATAAATGAATATCGGGGTTTTAATGCTTTATAATATTTATTATATTAAACTTATAGCTATAAATAATATGTCAAATGAAGAGCAACTCAAACAGTTTTACCAAGAACCTTATAAATTTTCAATGTGAGGACCATTTGTCACACGGCACATATCAAGTCTATAGCCGAGTTCTTCCCAAACGTTGATAAGTGTGTCTCCAGTGATAGTAGCAACAGCTGCTTCAGTCCGGTTTCTTAATTCTGGTAGCGTAGGCACGTACACACGATCATTGATGAAGCCCCTAGAAAAATAATCGTATGGCGTTAAGTCGGGTGAACTTTGAGGCCATGCAAAGCAAGCCCTGTCATTGGGCCCCTTGCGGCCTACCCAGCGCTCGGGTGCAGTGCAGGTCTACCAGTCTAGTGGACTGTGGCGGAAACATTGCGCACTGCGTATGCGCACTGATTCCAAACACAACTGTTTGCGTTGCTCTTTCATTTGACATATCCCTATAACTCTAAGTTTAATCTAATAAATATTATAAAGCGTTAAAGTCCTGATATTCATTTATAAATACCCTGTATGTTAACTTAACCACAGGTAAATTTATATCATGTTTCCTGGTTTTGATGAAATTTCCTTGCGAATTCAAAACAACATTTTAGTTGCTGCCTGCAATTCAGAGGGTGAGTAACCGAACACAGACACTGTAGCGCTAATGTACCCATCTCGCTGCACGGGAAGAAGTAACGCACGTATCGACTAATCTTCCCCTTTCTATGGCCGATAAAATAACCAATAAAACGCTTCTGGATGTTTTATTGCGCGTTTTAGGAGGGATAAATCTCCAGGCACAGTTTATTTGTGGGAGTGTAGCTCAGTGGTAGAGCATTCCACACACTTATTTTACAAGCCGGATTCTTCAGAGTGCGAAATGTTGCTCAGAGACAGAAAGCTTAGAGACATTGATTCTCTTAAATCACGTACCGCTGCCATTATTCTGCGCTTATGCTTCTGCCAGAATTTCTGGGGTCAAAAAAATTACTTCCTACGACTTTATCCATAACAAATTATTTTATAGCAATTGCAATCTCTGATCGTAAGAAATTTTATTGTTTGACAGCTTTTGACATTTTATGGTCATCATAAAATCTCAGCATTGCTAATGTTACTTTGATAATAGGCTGTAATAGTAACTGCAGTCATTATGTAAATTATTAAGGAAAGTTCTTTTTTTAAAATACTACAATGAATTAGTATTAAGGTACGCGAGAGCATTAAGGGGATACCGTTCGGACAAAAAAACTTCATTCTCGTGCTTGGCCTCTTCATTCGTACCGGGTGATCCATATTCGTTCCTTATTCTCTCAGATGATATTCAATTTTTCTAGACAGTGAATCTTGTCAGTGCACCTTACTATAGCCAAAGTCTGAATAAAAGTCTTCGCTGTGTTGTTAGTCGTACAGCAAAATACTCTAAATTTCGCAGGTAATTTCGTTACAACGGCTAGCCAGTTCGCTTCTCTGAAGAAAAGTTTCTTTTCCCGTCGCGAATGCACTTATCATCTCTAACAAATCACTTTCAATGGACAGCTGAAATCTGATCTTGAGTTCTGGGTATCACGTTCAAGATTACTTGCTCATAGATCATTGAACCATATTGATGTTTTATGTTAAAGAGTAGCTTCTTCCTAGAAAAATACTTTCAGGTATCCAAAAATTTTTTCCTTTCTTTTGTGGAGTGCAGTACATCTTAGGAAAGATTCAAAGAATAGTTGAATTGCGAAGACTTATCATATAAATCAATGCAGAGGATTATACAAAACACGAATAGGTCTTACACAGACCACTATCTATCAAAAGAACTAATATTTTGAAAACATCCGATACTTATTTGACAGTTCTCAAGGATAAATGACATACGAGCTATTTCTACCGTATCTGTAAAATACTTGGCTACGCAGCTTTCTAAAAAACCATCGCACATTCCCTATATTTCGTGATAGCACTTATTTCCAAAAAAGGAAATGGTGCACTAAAATTGCTCTGCATATTACTATTAGGCCTAACCTAGCATATCCACATTTATCTTCATTGTCGCTTATTTTAATGCATGCACTTAACGTCATTACTTGCGAAACATTATTCTAAGGCTAGGATACGGATTTTCTTTTCTGAGATTAACAAGCAGGGAAATTTCGAAGATGGAATATATCTTTGATAACAGTGGTTAACAAACATAATAATAGAGAACAGGCGAACCCCTAACTAAGGCGAATATGAATATGACGAACATTTTAAGGTAGGGGAATAATGGACCTTTGGATAAAATCGACTACTGTAATCTTCACTCCACCACTGCAATCGCCGATATCCTTCAAGAGGTGATTTTCACCAGTGCGAATGAGAAAAATGTTTTTAGAAGTGACGTGACACTCACTGTCCGTTTGAACAGAAGCAGTTACGGAAAGGAACGAGGTAAATATAATGATAGAAGTGATCAATCAATGAATGTGATAAAACATTATGGAAGATGGCACATTCGTCACATGATGGCATCCTCAATGAGTTTTATGATATAAAAGCTCACAAAAAAGCTAGGAACAAGGCAATAATATTCCCCTAATGCAGTATGAAGGACTGCGAAACCATGGGGGGCACGTAAGAAGCCAGAATTAAGGTAACCATCTGAACCGCTTTCTAGTGCGTTAGTACAACCTGTAATTCTTCTTAAAACATACTACATATTAGTAATTAGAAAGTATATTTGCTTATAACTGCTGAAATCTACAGTGCTACGTAATTGGATATTGCAGCGCCTGTGTCATTTCAAATTACGATGGAATGTTCCACTGCATCGTAATTTGGAATAAAGTAGGCACTGCAATATCGTATTTAACCGCCAACACCGTGAAAGCGACATTCAAGTACAAATATCTCACCTGTACTGGAAAATGCAAAGTGGATGTACGAGTACGGCACGGCTCAAACTTTCATTGTCGTCATTCCATTATATAGCTGATGGTTTTCCATATTCGCTATATGGTACGTTATATGGTACGAAATGTAGCATAGCGACACACTTACGCAAAATGAAGGCTTTGACGGCCGGTTGTATTAGTTGATGGCGCATCTTCCACGTTGTGTAGGTGTGGTTCATGAAACCTTTGCTGGTGACGTTCCGTCCACAGTACCTCTGAGTATGTCCATCCGGCCCTGTACGAGACGTAAGGAACAAAAAGTTTCGTGCACATGGCCGTACAACCTGGAAATGGCACCGGCAACTCATGTTGATACATAACCAACACGGATTCAGAAAATAACTTTCTTGTGCAACACAGCTAGCTCTTAATTCCCATGAAGTAACGAGTGCTGTCGACAAGGAATCTCAGATCGATTCCATATTCCTAGATTTCCAGAAGGCTTTTGATACCGTTCCTCACAAGCGACTATTAATCAAATTGCGTGCATATGGAGTATCGTCTCAGTTGTGTGACTGGATTCGTGATTTCCTCTCAGAGAGGCCACAGTGATAGACAGTAAATCATCGAGTAGAACAGAAGTGATATCTGGCGTTCGCCAAGGTAGTGTCATAGGCCCTCTGCTGATCCTGAATTACATAAATGATCTACGTGATAATATGAGCAGCCGCCTTAAATTGTTTGAGATGATGCTGTAATTTACCATCTAGTAAAATCATCAGACGATCAATTCCAATTACAAAATGACTCAGAGAGAATTTCTGTATGGTGCGAAAAGTGGCAATTGGAACTAAACAAAGAAAAGTGCGAGGTCATCCACATGGGTACTAATAGAAATCCGATAAATTTTGGGTATACGATAAACAGCACTAATCTAAGGGCTGACATTTCGACTAAATACCTAGGAATTACAATTACGAGCAACTTAAGTTGGAAAGACCACATAGATAATGTTGTGGGGAAGGCGAAATAAAGACTGCGCTTTGTTGGCAGATCACTTAGAAGATGCGACAAACCCACTAAAGAGACAGCCTACATTACACTTGCCCGTCCTCTGCTAAAAATATTACTGCGCGGTGTGGGATCCTTACCAGGTAAGATTGACGGAGGACATCGAAAAAGTGCAAAGAGGGGCAGCTCGTTTCATGTTATCGCGCAATAGTGGTGAGTGTGTCACTGATATGATACGCTAGCTGGGGTGGCAGTCACTGAAACAAAGGCGGTTTTCTTTGCGGCGAGATCTATTTACGAAATTTCAAACTTTCTCTTCCGAAAGCGAAAATATTTTGCTGACACCCACCTACGTAGGGAGAAATGATCATCATAATAAAATAAGAGAAGTCAGAGATCGAACGGAAAGATTTAGGTGTTCCTTTTTCCCACGCGCCATTCGAGAGTGGAATGGTAGAGAAGTAGCATGAAAATGGTTCGATGAACCCTCTGCCAGCCACTTCAATGTGAATTGCAGAGTAACCATGTAGAGGTAGATGTAGGTAAGATCGATATTTACTCATAATTTCGAGCATCATGCGTGTCCTCTCCGCCACTAAAAAAAATTTAGGGCTGTTTCTGCTGTCTATGCCTCCTTAAGTAAGTTACTGTCGTTGGCTAATGGCGTCAGTATGTTGTGACGAAGAGGGACTGTCATTCAAGAAAGATAAGACGTGGCGAAATATTGGCATGTGCAGCAGACCCCATCTTCCTTGCGGAATAAGGATCCGGAACTACGGCACACGCTATGTCCATTCACTTTCTTCTTCATCTCTGGTAGACTGCCGTGCGACGTGTATCGGTTGGGCGCTATCCACTTTGGTATATCCTGTGTCTCTTACTTACTGTGCTGGTAACGTCGCCCATTTTTAATGTCGTCCTGCATTCAAACTCTTCTGCCTCTTACAGTCTTCCCTGCAGTATTTCCTTCAAGGAGACTTCGTTGAAGTCAATTTTTTAGCAATGTATGTGCCGTTCAACATGTTTTCCTCGTTCTTATCAATTACACTACTATTATTTCCTTCTCATTCCTCATTCTGTCACACGATACGCACATCTGAAAAGTATCCAACTATTTTTTTCAATTTCTTTGTTCTGTTCTTGATACACAGCCATAAAGCTTTACATTCCAATCAAAACACTTTGTGGATCTGTTCCTTAGTTATATTGAAACTCCGTTCAATGTTAACAGAACTTTCACGTTTCGGAAATCTCTTTTACCCACAGATAGTCTACCTTTTATTTCCTTCATGCAGTTTCCACTTCTTGTCACAAAAGTTCGTAAGTACTTACTAGATTCTACGTGCCCTAAGGCCTTTCCCTACATCGATATCTTGACTGAACCATGTTGTTTTCTAGTTCTCATCACCTTGGTCTTTTCTGCGTTTATCCACATTCAGTACTCGCTTCCGTTCTTTGCGACCATAGTAAATTGTAGTTATTGCTCTGATTCAGCTAGGACTGTTGGTCATCTATACAGTTAATTGTCTTTAGCTCTCTCCTCTAATAATTCTCACGGTCGTAAGAAGCCTGGGCTCCGGACGGCCACTTGGGACTACCGAGAGGGGAGACCAGTGTTCGGCGTATGGCTCTGGCGCGCACCGTGCTACATGTGCAGCAGCAATCTGAGCAGCAGTTGACACCGTAGTGACGCAACAAACTCTTACAAATCGTTTGCTTCAAGTACCGCTTCGAGCCAGACGCTCTTGTAACGTGCACCGCACAGACGTCAAACCACCGCCATTTGCGACAGCTCATTGGAGGGTAGGCTGTATGTCTTTTGTACTTTTCTGACGAAAGCTGGTTCTGCCTCGATGCCAGTGATGGCCGTGCGTTGCTCAGGAGGCCATTTGGGGGTTTCCATCCAACCAGTCTGCGTGCTAGACACCTTGCCTGGGGTGCGATTTCGTATGACAGCAGGGGCACTCTCGTTGTTATGCAACACGCACCCTGGCTGCAGGTCAATACGTCAGTCTGGTGGTTCGACCTATTGTGTAGGAATTCATAAGCAGCACTCCGGGGAGTGTTTTCCAACAGGATAACGCTTGCCCTCATACCGCTGTTAACCTAACATGCTCTACAAGGCTTCGACATGTTGCGTTGGCCTGCTCCATCACGAAATCCGTCTCCAGTTGAGAACATATTGGACATCAGCCGACGAAAATCCAGTGTCATCAACAAACAGTATTAACGGTCCCTGCGTTGGCCGACCAAGTGAAACAGCCATGTAAATCCATCTCGGAAACTGACACCCGTCACCTATACAACACAATGCATGCACGTTTTCATGCTTGCATGCAACATGCTTGCTGTTACACCGGTTATTAATGTACCAGCATTTCACATTTGAAATGGCTTATATCGCCCTTATTTATGTATCTATCACTTGAGCCTTGTCCCGCAGGGTCACCCATCGTTAATCGGATTTGGCATGTTAATGTTTAAGGGGTGGCTGGATGCACTGCCTGCCGTCACCCTGTACACCCCGGGACGGGTTTAGGCTACCCCAACTGACTGCATCGAGTGTAATCCGTGGAATAGTGCGAATGTGTTCAGGCGTCTGCGAGCCATGTAACTGAGGCGGAACATGGGGACCAGCCCGCTATTCACGTAGCGGGATGTGGAAAACCGCCTAAAAACCACATCCAGGCTGGCCGGCACAGCGGCCCTCGTCGTTAATCCGCTGGGCGGATTCGATCCGGGTCCGGCGCGCCTACCCGAGTCCAGGAAGCAGCGCGTTAGCGCTCTCGGCTACCCTGGCGAGTCGCTTATATCACCCTTATATTACTGCAATTTTAATAACTTAAGTATGTTACCTAGTCAGTGTATTCCTGAAATTTCATTACTCTACATTAAGTACTTTCTGGTACTGTGATTCTCTCCATCAGTGTTGTACAGAAGCAAAGAAATATTGTCTGTATTCTGTTCTCTTCCTGTTTGCGCATGTATGACGTCACACGCCATAACATCATTAGGTAACGGGATGGTATCGGTAAGTGTAGTTGTTACGGTGCCTAGCGCGACCGTGCGGCCTTGGCGTGAGCAGGCAGACACCCCACACGCACGCACGCTGCCTGCCGGCTCATTGATTGGCCAGCGTGGCGCGGCACGGCGCAGCACTAAATCTGGCGGGGATCAAGGCAGGCGCCAACACAGAGGCAGAGGCACGGCGCGCTACGTCACGGCAAGGGCGGGGTGAGGAGGAGGGGGCAAACCGGCCACCGCGAGTGGTCGCACTTCCGCTGGAGCCGCTCTCGGTCTTCATTTGGTCCGGCCTCCAGCCCGCTGCCTAAACGCAACGTCCTATTGAGTGACGAGCCATTACTAGGCCCAGGGCAGCTATTGTCGGACGCACTGCCGTAATGACCTCACGACGCATTACGTATACTAATGTGAAACGGGCCAAAATGAGTACACAGTTCTGTATCGCAAAACATTATCCTTATAATACAGGGGTGGTGCGTTTTGCCAACAGAGACTTTAGTCATCAACAATATTTTCTCCTTCACCTTTTGCAACAGTCTGCCAAGGCTGGGGTAGCTGTAAGACCCCGTGGCCGTAGAAATCAATGGTTTTCAAGTGAAATATGGTTCGAACCATGTTCTGAGCGCATTTTCGTCCAGGAAGGAAGTTCTTCGAACGTTGTTAGATGGTGAGCGGAAAAGCTAAAAATATGAGGGCCCAAGATTCGGTGAATAAGGTGGATGCGGAGTGACTTTCCAGCCCAGCTCCTGTATAGCGTTTTTTTCAGTATAGCTGAATGTGGGCTCGATATATCCTGGAGTACCATCACTTCATACAGTCTTCCTGAGCGTTGTTCTCGGACCGCGTTTGCTAGACGTTTCAGTTGTTTACAGCACATGTCACCAGTGATGTTACACATCTGGGAAGTCATTCGTAGTTCACCACATTATCGCTGATCCACCAGATGCATAACATTGCTTTTGTGGATGCTCGTAATTCTTTTTTCGGGAAGTTTCTGCTTTGTTTGGACTAAACTACTGATTTATTTTGCCGCTCGGGATTAGCCGAGCGGTCTAGGCGCTGCAGTCATAGACTGTGCAGCTGGTCCCGGCGGGGGTTCGAGTCCTCCCTCGGGTATGGGTGTGTGTGTTTGTCCTTAGCATAATTTAGGTTAAGTAGTGTGTAAGCTTATGGACTGATGACCTTAGCAGTTAAGTCCCATAGGATTTCACACACATTTGAACATTTTTAATGATTTATTTTCCTTATATTAGCATAAAGACACCATTTCTCGTCGCCAGTAACGATACAGGATAGTAACAGTCGGTGTAGTTCACCATCCAGTTGATGACGATCAAGCAGAGTTGCACATATGGCCACCCACAGATTTTCGTGATTTTGGCTTAGAGTGTGTGGTACCCGTACATCCGATCTTTGAACCTTCTCCATTGAATGTGAAAGTCGCGCGACGGCGGAATGATAACAGTTCATCATATTTGCCAGTTTTCCAGATAACTGACGTGGATCATTATGCGTTAATGAATTTAAATGAGCTTCTTCAAACCCCGGAGGTCTTCCTGAATTTTAAGAGTCAATGTCAAAACGGTCCACCTTAAAACGAGAAAACCATTCTGTTTCCGAGGCTCTGTCCACTGACATTACCCCCACATAGTCCGCTCCCGGTAGCTGAGTAGTCAGCTCGACAGACCGTCAGTGCTAAGAGCCCGGGTTCGATATCCGGCAGGGTCGGAGATTTCTCCGCTGAGGGACTGGGTGTTGTGTTGTCCTAATCATCATAATTTCATCCTCATCGACGCGCAAGTTACCGAAGTGGCGTCAAATCGAGACTTGCACCCGGCGAACGGTCTACCCGACGGGAGGCCCCAGTCACACGACATTTACATTAACCCCCACACATGGCTCAAATGTTTCTGGCTGACTCCGTTACCGTCACTCATCTATCGGACTCAAATAAAAGAATATGTCGCAATGTTCCGATTTCTTCTCTTTTTTCTCGCGTCCACTGCTCCACTTACTATCTCCAAATGACAAAATGGCAATAGGCATACCCAAATAGCAACAGAGAACTACAAATAAAAAATGACAATCGATAAATAAAGTAATAGCAACAGGAATAATAACATCAAAAACAAAAAAGTGACGAACTTTCGCACCAACCTAACAAGAGGGGCAATCAAATGAAAACGAGAGACCAAAAAATGTAAGTAAACAATTTATTATTTCAAAATTAATCGCCGTATTTCGTAATTCACTTACCCTATTGTGAGACAAGACAGTCAGTGGCTTCACTGACCGTGTCCAGGTGTGCAGCCCTTTCTCTGAAGTAAATTGACGGAAACAAATGTCTGTTCAGGCCCGCAAACATCTGGTTGGTTGGTTGGTTGGTTGATTGATTGATTCGGGAGAGGGGACCAAACAGCAAGGTCATAGGTCCCATCGGATTAGGGAAGAATGGGGAAGGAAGCTGGCCGTGCCCTTTCAAAGGAACCATCCTGACATTTGCCCGAAGCGATTTAGGGAAGTCAAGGAAAAGTAAGTAAGGATGCTCGGACGCGGGTTTGAACTGCCGCCCTCTCGAATGCGAGTCCAGTATGCTAACCACTGCGCACTGCCTCGCTCGGTCCAAACATATGGAAACGGTATGGGGAGAGACTGGTATGGTATGCGGAACACCTACATATTGCCAAGGTTGTTTCTACTACTCTCCAGAAGTTTCGCTGGGAAGCACTTACACATACTCCATACAGTCCCTAGTCTCTCACCATGCGATTTTCAAATGTTTGGAGCCCTGAGGAAATAAGTTTCCTTTAATTTACGTCTATGGTCCCAAGCTTTTTGTTAACAGATTACCGGTTTCGATCTTTAATGACCATCATCAGATCTGTTTAATAAAAACATGTGATGTTATTTGTATGTATTTGACGATGCCGGTGCTGATTCCGCATTTAACATTTGACGATACCACTATGGCTGCAGTACATTAGGACATTGTTTTTATGAAACAGATCTGATGATGGTCATTAAAGACCGAGACAGGTAATCTGTTAACAAAATGTTTGTGACCAGAGACGCAAATTAACGGTAACTTATTACATATACGGGTCACTGTTTTTTCGCTACGATGTCGCAGCTTGTGCCCTGAGGAAAGACAACCGTTGCCGTCTATTTGCTCTGGACGAAGAGGTGCATGCCTGGGTAAAATGATGAATTTGTAGGCAACCACAAACATTTTTCCATGAAGGCATTAATCGTCTTGCAATACGGAGGGATAAATGTTGTATTGTACTGAGATAAGGTTGCCGCACCAAAATTGGCAACGTAGATCGATACCACAGACATTAGCGAAGGCTCCCTGCAGTCCGCAACGATGTATGAGAGTCACTCGTCAAGATGACACTTCCCCTCTCAATACAGCAGCGCCCTCACACTGAGGTCAATATAGTGCTGAGGACTTCAGCTACAGATAATCATCGTTGTAGGACAGTGTTGTGTTAAAATTGGTGGTGTCACCGCCAGACACCACTCTTGCTAGGTGGTAGCCTTTAAATCGGCAGCGGTCCGGTAGTATACGTCGGACCCGCGTGTCGCCACTGTCAGTGATTGCAGACCGAGCGCCGACACACGGCAGGTCTAGAGAGACGTCCTAGCACTCGCCCCAGTTGTACAGCCGACTTTGCTAGCGAAGCTACACTGACAAATACGCTCTCATTTGCCGAGACGATAGTTAGCATAGCCTTCAGCTACGTCAATTGCTACGACCTAGCAAGGCGCCATTACCAGTTTATATTGAGATTATAAAGCCTGTACCGTCAGACCGATGTTCTCTAATTATGGATTGAAGTTAAGTATTCCAAGAGCTTCGTACTTTATTTATTAGACTCAATTCTCATAACTGTTCCAGACCTCACGCCAGTCTGCGTGAGCTTATAGCGTGCATTTCGGCCTCCTCTAGCAACACGGTGTTGGCTCTTCTGCCAACACTACAGAAACCACAGTGGTGGTCGGATGAAAGTGGTTTCGCCTGGTCACAACAAATGTTCAAAAATGCTCTTTATCACTTTGCCACCACGTAGCCACACACACAACAAATGTATTAACAGCTATAGCGATTACTGTTGAAATAATAAACAGTTTGCTTACTTTTTACCAACTGTCTCGTTTTCATTTGACCTCGCCTTATAAATTATCTGTTCTTTGGTTTGGCGTCAGCGGAATCATTTCAGCGTATCTAATAGAATTTTTGCGGTCGGAAACATGTTCAGGAGTATTAACCTGTTGTAAGATGCTTAACTGGGGTACTTCGTCAGTACAAAGCACAACTAATTTTGTAGTCATTTTTGCCATTTGATCGCAATTGTTTTTATGAAGTCCAGGTATTTGGTATCAGATTGGGAACTATTTTCAAGTACAGTACATCTCACAGCAGACGTCAACCATGTCGAGTAGAAATCTGCATACAAATAGACTCATCAAACACTGTGTTATACGCGTAATTCAACCAGACGTCCTATCACAAAGTGCGAGAACTAACCATACACGAATATAACACCCTGAAACGTAGTGATCACCAAGTGGATGCAGTTTTTCTTGACTTCCACAAAGGATCTGATTTAGTTCCACAGCAACGTTTGTTTGAAAACCGATCAAAATCGGCTATCAACCGAAATTTGTGATTAGGTTGAGGATTTCTTGGTGGGATGAAAACAGCATGTAATGACTCCACACACTAAACTGCAGTACTCTCTCTCGCCGACCCAACTGGTCCAACGGCTTATTGCACCCGACGACCGCCTTGTCATCCTCTGCCGATAGGCGTCACTGAATGCACATATGGAGGGCAAGTGGTCAGCACATACTCTCCCGGCCGTTGTCAGTTTTAGTGACCAGAGCCACTATTTCTAAAATGGTTCAAATGGCTCTGAGCACTATGGGACCTAACTTCTGAGGTCATCAGTCTCCTAGAACTTAGAACTACTTAAACCTGACTAACCTAAGGACATCACACACATCCATGCCCCGCTACTTCTCAATCAAGCAGCTCCTCAATTGGCCTCACAAGGGCTGAGCACTCCTCACTTGCGAACAGTGCTTGGTGACCTGGACGATGATCCCACCTAACTGCTAGTCAAGCCCAACAGCTCTTAACGTCTGGCGGGAACAGAAGTTACCACTGCGGAAAGTCCGTTGGCATAAATTGGAGTACTGGATATAATAAACAAAATTATGGTCAAATGGCCGGATTGTCCTCTTTTGAAAATTTTGGATTGCTGTCTCCAGCCGCGCGGGATTATCCAGTCATGGACTGTGCGGCTGGTCCCGGCGGAGGTTCGAGTCCTCCCTCTGGCATGGGTGTGTGTGTTTGTCCTTAGCATAATTTAGGTTAAGTACTGTGTAAGCTTAGGGACTGATGACCTTAGCAGTTAAGTCCCATAAGATTTCACACACATTTGAACATTTTTTTTTTTTTGATTGCTGTCTCCAATAAATAAACGATCAACAATTGAGTTTGATGTTTGGATATGTACTGAGGTACAGTAAAGTGAAATTACAATTGCCAGAACTTTACACCATTTGGCAATCACTTTTTAAATTCCGATGATAGCAGGCGAAGCAAGGGAGACATTTTAAGCGGCACCGTACAAGGATTTTTCAATGTGGCATCAGAAACCGACACAAAATTACGGACTTCCTTTTGAAATACTAAGGTCGAGCGCCATATGGACCTTGTGGAAATGACTGAAGAAAACAAATGCTGCGTGCCACAACGTACCGATGTATCAAGACCGGAAAAAGTATTGTTACAGAGTAGATGACGAATAAGTCTCTGGATAAGCCTTACGAGACGGAAAGAGAGGGTAGTGAGATGTACGGTACCGTGAACAGGAAAAGATAACGTGGCAAGAGAAGTGGTTATGGGAAAAATAGAATGGCTCAAGCAGTAGTAGAATATTTATAACTGACAATTAAGGCTGAGTGAATAAATGGAACAAAACTGCACAAAATAATAGAATCGCGAATTAAACAGTTTGGGGAATGATTCACCGATTTATTTCATTTACGTATACTTACCATGCAACTAAACCAGTCGTATGGCTGATGAATAAAAGCTATAAAAGAAAGTAGTATGATAGCGTCAAAAGATGAGTTACGCCTTAAAGCCTACGACGGCTCGCACATGATTACATTTGCACTTCAAAGAACACTGAACGACAACTTTTTATTCTTTTTACATGCACTGCCAAATGTATTAAGATTTTTCGTCTATTAGATAATATGTGATAAAAAATAATTTTTCCATCGCCATAGAGCTAGTAAATCATTGTCTTTAAATTATAATGTTTAATGTACATATTCCTTTTTACAGTTTCATTCGTTTCTAAATTGGTCAGTAAATACATATTCAGTATCTGAAGTTCTGGAAACAGGGATTAAAATTTAACAGTGATAAATATGTTATGTAAACGAAATGTAAGTGGAGTTCCATTAAGGAGGAGGAAAAAGAACACGTTAGCACTCTTTCAAAGATAGCCTGAGATATATATCCAGATATAAGACTTGGTTTCATACGACTACTATGTCCGAAAGGCGGCAGTAATTCTTTGTGCCACAGAAAACTGTAAAAATAAGTGTCAACGTTCAGTTGTGTGTTGTTAAGAGACTGTAACTCACTTACTCAGGAGGCTTTTGTTGATGAATGTTGGTGGACAACTTTTGTGTAACAGTCGTTAAACACTGCGTCGACCTTTTGTGTAGATCTGTTAGTGTTTCCCACAAACATACACAGTGTAAGTGGCCGCAGCATTCTCCGAGCTTCCAGCCAAAGTTAGTGACTGTGACAAAGTAGCGTGCCAAGTCCTGTTCCCTTCTGCATTCCTCCTCTCCCCTCAGGATAAAAATTCCCAACTGAGATTGTGTCTCCCGTAACTTCATCTCATACGTCAGCCATCTCTTATCGGCCACAAACCTTTGCCGAATGAGTTTGACATTCTGCTTTTGCACGGAAAGCAGGACGAAACTGTAAAATTATAGCTGACGTGTCTACGTGGAATGAGTCAACAGCTTATTAACTGTTCTGTAGGTCGATTAACAGTGCAGTAGTTCGTAGATACTTTCATACCCGTTAGCTGAACATACATGGTTCAGATCTGCCAATTGCATTGACGATCAATGGTGCAGTAGTCGATACATGTAGACATGTCTGTCAGTTAGGTTGATTAGTTTTCAGTTTGGATCTCAAATATGCAATGCAAAGAAAGGAAAGTAACTCAAAAACACACACTACTGGAATAAAAAGCGACCCCTTCAAATACTGAGTTCTGTGGCCAGTGGCACCAATATAAAACATGTGAGTACTGTGGCGGTGTATCATTAGCTATTCGTTTGTCATGTCATCGGCGGTCACAGCGCTCAGAATGCCTTCCTGAGCGCCTTCCGTTTTGACTCTGTCGACAGTGTTTGTACTGAGTTTAGAGATGAACACTGTTTACAACATTCATTCTAGGGTACAACCATGCCCCACCGACGAGTATGTACTCTTGTTGATCATCAGTAGTTTGAACGGGGTCACACTGTGGGCATGCGGGAAGCTAGATGAACGTATCGGCGGCACATGGGTGTCGCTGTTTACAGTAGTGGTCTGTGGATAATTCCCACGCCCGTAGGCGAGGGTCTGGACGTCCGCGTACTACAGAGGACCGTAAAGATCGACGCACTGTGTGGGCGTCGTTGGAACACAACCCAAGGAAGAAGTCAGGGCACACGTTGCACCTTCTGTCGCACAAAGGACCACTGGGAACTGTCAGCGTACACCAGGACTAAGATCACGTGTGTCTCTTGTCAGGCTATCACTGACCTCAATCACTGCCATCACATTGCCAAGCACTGATACCCCAGTGTCGTGAAAGAGTTTACTAAAGCGTGGAACACGTATTGTGTTCGAGTATAATGACTTTTCTGGAGACTAGAAATCTACTCTGTAGGAATCAGCATGGGTTTCGAAAAAGACGGTCATGTGAAACCCAGCTCGCGCTATTCGTCCACGAGACTCAGAGGGCCATAGACACGGGTTCACAGGTAGATGCCGTGTTTCTTGACTTCCGTAAGGCGTTCGATACAGTTCCCCACAGTCGTTTAATGAACAAAGTAAGAGCATATGGACTATCAGACCAATTGTGTGATTGGATTGAGGAGTTCCTAGATAACAGGATGCAGCATGTTATTCTCAATGGAGAGAAGTCTTACGAAGTAAGAGTAATTTCAGGTGTGCCGCAGGGGAGTGTCATAGGACCGTTGCTATTCACAATATACATAAATGACCTGGTGGATGACATCGGAAGTTCACTGAGGCTTTTTGCAGATGATGCTGTGGTGTATCGAGAGGTTGTAACAATGGAAAATTGTACTGAAATGCAGGAGGATCTGCAGCGAATTGACGCATGGTGCAGGGAATGGCAACTGAATCTCAATGTAGACAAGTGTAATGTGCTGCGAATACACAGAAAGATAGATCCTTTATCATTTAGCTACAAAATAGCAGGTCAGCAACTGGAAGCAGTTAATACCATAAATTATCTGGGAGTACGCATTAGGAGTGATTTAAAATGGAATGATCATATAATGTTGATTGTCGGTAAAGCAGATGCCAGACTGAGATTCATTGGAAGAATCCTAAGGAAATGCAATCCGAAAACAAAGGAAGTAGGTTACAGTACGCTTGTTCGCCCACTGCTTGAATACTGCTCAGCAGTGTGGGATCCGTACCAGATAGGGTTGATACAAGACATAGAGAAGATCCAACGGAGAGCAGCGCGCTTCGTTACAGGATCATTTAGTAATCGCGAAAGCGTTACGGAGATGATAGATAAACTCCAGTGGAAGACTCTGCAGGAGAGACGCTCAGTAGCTCGGTACGGGCTTTTGTCAAAGTTTCGAGAACATACCTTCACCGAAGAGTCAATCAGTATATTGCTCCCTCCTACGTATATCTCGCGAAGAGACCATGAGGATAAAATTAGAGAGATTAGAGCCCACACAGAGGCATACCGACAATCCTTCTTTCCACGAACAATACGAGACTGGAATAGAAGTGAGAACCGATAGAGGTACTGAAGGTACCCTCCGCCACACACCGTCAGGTGGCTTGCGGAGTATGGATGTAGATGTAGATGTAGAATCATAAAGGCTGAGAGTAGGATCTGTCTGTAAGCGTGTCACGGACGTAGACGTGTACTCGTAGACATAATGAGCGTCCTGTTTTAGAGTGCATCCGCCCACAATACACAGGTCCCATAGCAAGCGAAGGTGACGTGTTTTTTCAGCAGGACGAAGCTCGTCCGCATAAGGCCGTTGCGACTCGACGTGTATTCGTGCTGTCTGCCCTTACCAGCAAGATCAGCATATCTCTCGGCAACTGAACACGAATGGGACAAAATGAAGTGGGAACTTACTCGTTCTCGAGAGCCTGCAACAAAAGGTGCAAGATGTCTTGCACAACCTGTCGCAGGATGCCATTTGGCACCATTATGATAGTTTGTAAGTGAGAATACATGTCTGCGTGGTCGCCAGAGGGCGGCGTGGTACCTCGTGTATTGTCGCGCAACTCTTCGGGCACCCTTTACTGTGCCACTGAATGTGACTCTGAATGGGGTCTGATGTGACTTTATCGTATACTGCTGCAATGAGGAACAACCTGTCGCCTCACTCGTCAATAAAAGATGCTTGTCCTTGAGGGTGTTGCATTTTTATTTTCCGGCATTGAATTATCACTCTGGATGGTGACGCGACGTAGGTCTGTGACTCGATTACAAATTCCTACCCTGCATTAGTAATCAGTTATTTACTAATTTTCCCGAAGAGTGTTCAGCCAAGAAACCGGTGAAAATGACTCAGTGGTGTAGACATCTAACTTGCACATTTCGTAACGGGTCAGTTTAGTCAGAGTCGCGCAGCTGACGTGGTGACGTCACAGGAAAGGAGAGCTTGTGCTCTAGGATTCTCGCAGTCGAACGGACCTTTCTCCCAATCACAATGATCTTAGAAATTTCGATGTAATGCGTAGGTATGAGAGTTCCACTTTAACTACTGAGTTCAGGTCTGCCTGTGACCTCTTTCATGCTTACTTACTGCATGTGCTATCTGTATTAAGGTTTGACTGTTCTTATATTTCGCAAACGATGTTACGTACTTCACGAGAAGGTTCAAAGCAGCACGCATGGAATCGCTGTTCTCAACCATATACTTTATCCAATGGGAAAACTGAAACTAGTGTAGCGAATGCTGTTGCAAACTGAGAATCTGTTCATTTGGAGAATGATTGCAGGAGGAAACGGTTACTGTGTTTTGTCAGTTAAATTATCAGGATAGGTGTGGTTCCTATTCCTCGTCCACTACTAACTACCCATTGATAGTGGTCTGTTCATTCCGGAAATTCACTTTTACCCACTGTATTTGAGACAGTTATCTGTGCAATACCTTCGACAGATCGAAATAAGCTCGTTGAGAAATTTCTTTGCCTATCTGTTGAGACACTTTATTGTATTTGAGGAGTCGGTTAGCCGAGGAGAAAGATTCGCCTTTTGGAAGCCACGAGGGGCTCCTTGTTTGATCGTGCTTCGGCCACTCCGTGTTATTCTGTGTTCTCTTCTTGTATCTGTGGGAGTTGCGCTTTGGGAGGAATGCTGGCCTTGTCTGATGTCGATCGTTGCTGGTTTGGAGATTCTACAATGGTGAAAACGTTGGGTGAGACGCTTAGGTGGTCTGGTTAAGTTATTTCGGAACGATTGCTAAATTTCTGCATATTTTACTTGCGATTACTCCGCGTTCAGGCTAGTCGTCGTATCCTTCCGCATGGGAAACAGACAAAATAAAATAAATCGGAGCTGACTGTAGTGACGACTGTTACCATTTCAAGCCACTACATAGTGTAGTCAATTTTATCATCCTCTCCTGATTTGTAGAAGTATTGCTGTGTTATTAAATGTCGTTTGGCAGAACTTAATATGCCGACTTCTCATTGTGACACTCACGCATCTTTGTATTGTTTTGTGGACCCATGTGGCCTTATAAATCAACTAGTCTATCGGCAACAACATATTTGCTTATGAATGAGCGTCGTTCTTAATTTTTTCCATGTACAACCAAGTCATTTCTTTATTGCTCGTAAGGGATACAGTGCTATGATGCTACGCCGCCACATTGCTTACACTTGCTGATTGCAATAAGGCTCGTGAATTTCTCACACAACAGTGGCCACTCACTGAATTAATTTTGCAACTGTAAAACATTGTAAATAACTATTCTCTCTTATGACGAAATTAGATTTCAGATGTGGAATGCCGGGTCTATGGCTGCGATTACGGCGATCGCTGCTTATTAATTGTGATGCGGTGTGATCTGGCGCCTTGCTGAGATATTAGATGGAAATGGTATCCATAAACCGCTGTTTCCAGTTCCATTGTGGAGCTTGAAGGTTCGCAACGTGTAGTGCAGAAGAATGCGGGTGCGAGAACTATTGAGCGATTTCTCTGGTAAGTCAGCCTTGTAAACTACTGGTTAGCACACTGGACTCGCATTCGGGAGGACGACGGTTCAATCCCGCGTCCGGCCATCCTGATTTAGGTTTTCCGTGATTTCCCTAGATCACTTCAGGCAAATGCCGGGATGGTTCTTTCGAAAGGGCACGGCCGATTTCCTTCCCCATCCTTCCCTAATCCGAGCTTGTGCTCCGTCTCTAATGACCTCGTTGTCGACGGGACGTTAAACGCTACTCTCCTCCTCTTTTTTGTAAACTAATGAGCATAATGATGTATAGCACAATAGAATAAAAAAATTGAAGACGTAATGGACGAACATCAGATTCATTTCAAGACGAATAAAGGAGGAAAGAAGCAGCTCTGACGTTTCGCTTTGTAACAGAAGCCAGTTTGAGGCAAGGTGAAATAGGAAATAAACGCTTCTTGGTAGAAAAGGGCTTATGTACGAAGACAGACGAATACTCTGCAACATGTAAGTAACACCAAGTGGGAGCAATGAAAGGGTGAGGTAAGAAACACTAGTCTTCGGAAACATGTAAGGCAGGATTGGAGCTCATCACCACTGTTGTTGTACGTCGAAGAAGCAATGCATGAAGCGAAACAATGTTTTTAGATTCCAATACTAAAGTTCACAGACGACATAACCTTTCATGGCCAGGGATAAGGAAGACCTAGAAGGCCTGTTGAAAGGAATCGATAAGCCGAAACCAGAGAAGGAAGTCATCCTGGACGCCGGGGTTCTCGTGCTAAGTCGACGTTCTAACTCTTGCCAAAGATGTTACATTGCGATCGGGTCGGGACTATGGAGTAACCAGTTCATTTTGGGAATCTTATTGCCCACAGGATATTTCGCAATAGGTGCTGCTTCGTGACAGGGCGCACTGCCGTGCTGATACAATCAATCACAGTCTCCGAACTGTTTCTCTACTGTACGCTGAATAAAATGCTGTAAATTGTGTTCATATCGTTCCACTTTCATCGTTTGCTTAAGCGCAATGAGCGCACTACGCCCTAACCACCAAGAGAACACCTGTAACGTCAAATCACTCCTCCGTACTTCACTGCTACCACATTCTCTAAGCATTCTTACATCAAACTGCCACAGGCTGCACCGTGATTCATCACTCCAAATCACTCTTTTCGAGCCATCCGTCGATCAGTGCCGTCACCCTTTACACCACAGCAAGCGACGCGTGGCAGTGAGTACAATAATGTGTGGCAGATATAGAGCTGCCCGACCACTGTATTACACTTCTGGCCATTAAAATTGCTACCCCAAGAAGAAATGCAGATGATAAAAGGGTATTCATTGTGCAGATATATTATACTACAACTGACATGTGATTACATTTTTACGCAATTTGGGTGGATAGATCCTGAGAAATCAGTACCCAGAATAACCACCTCTGGCTGTAATAACGGCCTTGATACGCCTGGGCATTGAGTCAAACAGAGCTTAGATGGCGTGTACAGGTACAGCTGTCCATGCAGCTTCAACACGATACCACAGTTCATCAAGAGCGTATTGTGACGAGCCAGTTGCTCGGCCACCATTGACCAGACGTTTTCAGTTGGTGAGAGATCTGGAGAACGTGCTGGCCAGGGCAGCAGTCGAACATTTTCTGTGTCGACAAAGGCCCCTACAGGACCTGCAACATGCGGTCGTGCAATATCCTGCTGAAATGGAAGGTTTCGCAGGGATCAAATGAAGGGTAGAGCCACGAGTCGTAACACATCTGAAATGCAACGTCCACTGTTCAAAGTGCCGCCAATGTAAACAAGAGGTGACCGAGACATGTAACCAATGGCACCCCATACCATCACGACGGATGATACGCCAGTATGGCGATGAGCAATACACACTTCCAATGTGCGTTCACCGTGATGTCACCAAACACGGATGCGACCATCATGATGCTGTAAAAAAGAACCTGGATTCATCCGAAAAAATGACATTTTGCCATTCGTGCACCCAGGTTCGTCGTTGAGTACACCATCGCAGGCGCTCCTGTCTGTGATGCAGCGTAAAGGGTAACTGCAGCCACGGTCTCCGAACTGATAGTCCATGCTGCTGCAAACGTCGTCGAACTGTTCGTGCAGATGGTGGTTGTCTTGGAAACGTCCCCATCTGTTGACTCAGGGATCGCGCCGCGGCTGCATGATCCGTTACAGCCATGCGGATGAGATGCCTGCCATCTCGACTGCCAGTGATACGAGGCCGTTGGGATCCAGCACGGCGTTCCTTATTACCCTCCTGAAACCACCGATTCCATATTCAGCTAACAGTCATTGGATCTCGACCAACGCGAGCAGCAATGTCGCGATACGATAAACCGCAATCGCGATAGGTTACAATCCGACCTTTATCAAAGTGGGAAACGTGATGGTACGCCTTTCTCCTCCTAACACGAGGCATCACAACAAGGTTTCACCAGGCAACGCCGATCAACTGCTGTTTGTGTATGAGAAATCGGTTGGAAATTTTTCTCATGTCAGCACGTTGTCGGTGTCGCCACCTGTGCCAACCTTGAGAGAATGCTCTGAAAAGTTAATCATTTGCATATCACAGTATCTTCTTCCTGTCGGTTAAATTTCGTGTCTGTAGCACGTCACCTTTGTGGTGTGGCAATTTTCATGGCCAGTAGTGTAGCGCTTTGGAATTCAGGAGTGATTTTTTTTCCAGGAGTGATTTCTTGCGACTTTTTAAAACCATATGCTGCAGTGAAACTTCCTGGCAGATTAAAACTGTGTGCCCGACCGAGACTCGAACTCGGGACCTTTGCCTTTCGCGGGCAAGTGCTCTACCATCTGAGCTACCGAAGCACGACTCACGCCCGGTACTCACAGCTTTACTTCTGCCAGTATCTCGTCTCCTACCTTCCAAACTTTACAGAAGCTCTCCTGCGAACCTTGCAGAACTAGCACTCCTGAAAGAAAGGATATAGCGGAGACATGGCTTAGCCACAGCCTTTACTTCTGTAAAGTTTGAAGGTAGGCGACGAGATACTGGCAGAAGTAAAGCTGTGAGTACCGGGCGTGAGTCGTGCTTCGGTAGCTCAGATGGTAGAGCACTTGCCCGCGAAAGGCAAAGGTCCCGAGTTCGAGTCTCGGTCGGGCACACAGTTTTAATCTGCCAGGAAGTTTCATATCAGCGCACACTCCGCTGCAGAGTGAAAATCTCATTCTGGAACCATATGCTGCAGTGTTAGACCGTCCCTGTCCATCAGTACAAGAAGTTTTGGTTTACCTGTGTTTGTTCCTGCGCTCTTTCACCTCTCGCAGTCGACTTGGGCAGCTTTAGAGGGATTGGAACGTCCTTGATTAATTTATTACCGAAGTGATATCCAGTAACTAGTCCACGTTCCAAATCAATAAGCTCTCCTGACCGACTCATTCCGCTGTTACTGCTTCTATAATGACAACACAGTGCTCCCGGCCTCATTTTATAGTACTATGTTGCAGCGTCTGTGTTATTCTGAATACGATGCAAAGCTACTTTGGACATGAACGCATCACCAAAGTGGCAGTGCATCATAATTCGAAATAACATAGCCACCGAAATATCGCCTTTATCTGCCGACACCGAGCAAGCGACTTTCGAGTAAAATGTCTCAAATGTAGGGGAATATACGTAATAGATGTGCGAATACAGGTTGCAGACGCATGGTTGACGACATATGGAAGTTTTGGTGTGGGCGCGAGTCGTGCACTATAGCGAAATGGTAAGGTGACAGCTCGCGATAGCGGGAAATCTGGGTTCGAGTCCCATTGTCGTCAGTTCATTCTACCGCTGATGGTTGTACATATTCGCAATCTCAAATATATTTAAATCCTTTTCTAGTGATAGGTGTAACTCACACGGCACCTAGTTGTCAATGTCGCATTACTTAACCGGTTTCCTGATATTTATGGTCACTGTACTTAGCACCTAAAGTGATTTAAGCATTAACAAAGCAAAGACAAATGTGATGAAGAGTAGCAAAAACAGACATAATTTCTGATGGGCTGCCGCAATCAATGGTTACACAATGTTACTTATAATCCGTCTTGATTGCCAAAATGTTTATTCACATGACCGTGTAACGCCGGAAATACATATCCTCCTATTTCCATCTATTGTACTATAAATTTTTTCCCCTATTTTGTTACCTGAAGATATGACGTTTATGTGTCTTTGTCTATTGTAATTGTTTTACTATTTGTATATATATGCATTTATGTCGGTGTATAATTGGTTTGTTGTGTAAAGATTATTTGTATTTTTACGCTGGGTCTGGCCTAGGGAAAACTATGCTATCGAACGATTATATCGATAGGTCGTGTGGAGAACCAAAGTGTTTAGGATCTTTGGTAGTGTTAACTCTGCCGCATGGAGCACGGGCAGCGGGAGTCTGGCGGGAGTAGGGCGGTTGAGCAGGTGTGTTGTGTGACGCTCCCGCGAGTTGCCGTGCTTTCGGGGTTTGGCAGCATGTTATGGCTATGATGGTTTCTGACACGGTGTTGAGGGCTGGCGCACATCAAGAGCCCGTTTCGCCTGGTGACCGTGTCGAGAAGAAGGCGCGCCAACATCCAGCTTCTGCAACAGCGACGGCCGACAATGAGTGACTGTCGCCACCTCCTCGATCGACGGCTTCAAACCTTCAACCAACCAACAAGGAAGACTGGAAGCACGTAAAGTTTTAGAACTGTATGGCAGACCTCAGCTCTTCAAACTGTTCCATTTTCGTAACTACAGTTACAGCAACTTAGCATGAACATTTGTTGCTCATTGTCCGAATTGCATTACCAAGCAAGGTCCCTTCCTTTTCCGGAATGAACCCGAGTGTCGTTGAAATTCAGAGGCCAGTGTTGAAGTAATATCATTCCATTTCACTACTTTAATTTCAAAGTTCAGTTAATGTATTCATAGCTGGCTACAGTATTTAGATTACGCAAGCACAAATTAAGAGTGTGAGTTTTGTTGCCATATTTTAGCTTACCTGTGACTGCAGCTCGGCTTGGTACGTACTAATCGTTACTATTGTTAATTGTTCAGAATCATTTAATTCAAGTTCAAAGTTAAATCTCTTATTTCTAAATTGCGTAGATTCAAATAGCTTTCGAAATGATTGTTGAGGTAGACCAAGACTAACCTTATTTTACTGAATTTCGTAGTGCTTCAGAAACAAATCTCACTATTAATTTCAGTCACTAAATTAACTTTCAATTTTCCGGTTTTCTTAATTCTTTTGCTAAATTAAGTCAGAGTGTAGCGAAATTTATTACTTCTGACAAACTTTCAGTTTTCACACAACACGTGTCAACCTTCAGTTGCCACGCTTTTAGTGCTAATTATATGTGCAATAACCTTTCTTTTTCAGTTATTATAGTAGTTGTCCATAGGACTGGCGACCGTAATTTTCCCCAACTCTCAAATATCTAATTAACGCCAATTAATTGTTAACGTGACGACCGCACATTTACTTTCTTTATTAATTTTACCCTTTTCTCAAAATTAATTTCCACCAATTTCATTTGCATTTTTCCTTTCATTTATATGTAACCCTTTCCTCCCTCTTTACCGACAGCTTAACTGCGGTGACGATTGCTTTTCCCAAATTCCCATTAAGTACACGCGGTTTAATTTTTCACTGTTATTAAGGACGATAAGTGAGGGGGAGGTTACAACCGGTTTCGGTTCCTCCAAAACCATGTTCAGATCTGAAACGATAATGATACTGATTTACTATTTCGTAAATGCAAACCTTTTTCATCCTATCCGATCAACATCAAATGTTCCAGAACGTATCTGCAATATCGGTTACAGGAGTAACCCGTCCACACACAGCAAGCAACCTTCACATCCTGCGTCACATAAAATTGGTTGGCAGAATGCACGTCATTTATATTAATTATAAAAAGACGTTGATCGGATAGGATAAAAAAGGTTTTTCATTTGTGAAATAGTAAATCAGTATCATTATCGTTTCAGATCTGAAGATGGTTTTAGAGGAACCGAAACCGGTCATGTGAATAAACATTTTTGCAATCAAGACGGACATTAAGTAACATTAAAGAGTAGTAGAACAGTGACTAACGACTTACTTAAAATTAAAAGTGGGAACGACACGATAGTGGGAGAATTCCCCATTCTAGGAAACAAGAGTCCGCACAGTGGTCGAAGCAAGTAACATAAAACAAGTTGACTGGAACTGGCATGGAGAGCTATCTTCGGGATGACAGATCTACTGACATCCGATACTGGTGTGCAGCTGGGGAAGGACTTCCCAAGAAAGTACATCTGGAGTATGACATTGTACGCCAGTGATACGTGTGCCATCGGGAAGCCGGAGAAGAAACTGTAAGCATTTGAAGCGCATTGCTACCGAAAATGTTAAATTTAAGTGAATAGATACATTACAAAATGAAGTAGTTTTAACAAGAATAGCTGGGGAAACCAGTTTGTGGTAGCCGTTGCCAGAAGAACCGACAACATAGTGGGACTTGTGCTGCAGCATCCAGGAACAGCAAACTTTGCGCTGGAAGGAGCAGTAGAGGGAACAATTAGTAGGGGCCGACGATACCAGAATACACGAGACAGATCGCAGAGGACTTTTCATGTGGTAGTTAGGTCGGGTGAAGGGGAGGTGGCAGGGGAGGTTGACAGAGGATGTTGGAAGATTTCTTAAAAACAGTTCGAAGACAGATGACTTCAAAGAACAACACTTCACTTGCAGTGAGGATAGGGGTTCCGTGATTATTTTGTCTGAAGAACTCGTGGTTAGGCGGACCGGTACGTCACTGAAGTCTTGTCAAGGAGGCGGTTTACAATTGCTTCATTGTAAATTCTCAGTGAACATAGTACACTAGTGTAAGAAAAGATCCACTCTGCACAGAAAACCACCGTAAATGCTACTACCATCAGAAACAGAAAGACGACACACACACACACACACACAGAGAGAGAGAGAGAGAGAGAGAGAGAGAGAGGGAGGGAGAGGGAGAGGGAGAGAGAGGGAGAGAGAGAGAGAGAGAGAGAGCGAGAGAAATCAGGATATAAACAAAATATACTTTTAAGTAAGAAGGAATCAGTTCCATAAATACTGTAGAACTTATGACATATATAGTGATTTGTCATGAAATTTACATTCTGATCTTCGAAGGTATAGGCACTCATAACAGTATACACAACTGTTTCACTAGAATGACTATTGATTGTATTTTTCTAGATCACCACCTGATTTAAGCATAGTTCACTGGTTGGGTAACTTTTGTTTTCATCAATAAGAGATAATCGTTGATATAATGAATGCTTTCAGTGAGTTCGTTAATTATACACAGCGTAAACCGTACATAGGATATGAAATATCAGCTTTCAGAAGTCTCACACTGATTTCTAAGCCAAATGGCAATGCAAATAAAAATCAGGACAGAACAAAATCCACATTAAATGTCCACATTTGATTCCTGTCGCGTTCCAGTCATCTGGAACGGGTTAAATATCCATATTCTAAATTAGTTTTGTGGACTAAGCTTGCACATTAGCGCTGCGCATGTATATGCATGTATGTATGTATGTTGTTGTGGCAAGAGACTCGCTACACGGACATTCGCGGTAATCAAGCTCCAGCAGGTAAAATTTTGCTAAGCCCTAGAGGTGAGGGAGTGCCACATTTTTGTACGTCCCCTGCGTCATTAACGATAGCCGTCCACAGACCAAAACCCCATGATTAATGGCGGTGTCGCCGGCGTGCTATCGGTTCCTGCGGCCACAAACATTCCACTCCCAGCGGGCACCTGCAGCCCGCTTGCGTAAGCTGACGGCAAACAGCGCCCCGTTGTCTGCGTCGTACGACGGTAAAGATCCGCCGCCCTTTCCTCACTTGTCGCTCAACGAAATATGAATTCGTTAAATTCTAAATAATTACAATTAGTTTAAAATGCCGCTGAATGGGTCTAAAAACAAAAGATATGTGTGGCCTTGTGAAAATAAATTACACTCATGCTCATAAATTAAGGATAATTGCAGAATGTGGTGCCACATAACGTGGCACTACACAAAACTGGCGCTGATAGAATAGGCAGATAGGGATTACACAAGGCAGGGATCTGTAAGTCCACGGTATTGGTGATAAGTTGAGAAAACCGTCCCGAAACACATGTGCTACCAAACGCCACTGTTTCCTGCGCATGTACCTCGACATCAACATGGGATATGATCACTTTGCACACGTACACAGGCCGCACAACGGGTTGGCATACTCTCGATCAGGTGGTCGAGCAGCTGCTGGGGTACAGCCTCCCATTCTTCCACCAGTGCCTGTCGGAGATCCTGAAGTGTCCTGGGGGTGTGAAGACATGCAGCGATACGTCGACCGAAAGCATCCCAGACGTGCTCGATGGGGTTTAGGTCTGGAAAACATGCAGACCCTTCCATTCGCCTGATATCCTCTGTTTCAAGGTACTCCTCCACGATGACGGCTCGGTGGGGCCGTGCTTCATCATCCATCAGGAGGAAGGTGGAACCCACTGCACCGCTGAAAAGGCGCACATACAGGTGCAAAATGACGTCCCGATACACCTGACCTACTACAGTTCCTCTGTCAAAGACATGCAGGGGTGTACGTACACCAATCATAATCCCCCCCACACACACCATCAAACCATGACCTCCATACAGGTCCCTTTCGAGGACATTATGAAGTTGGTATCTGGTTCCTGGTTCGCGCCAGATGAAAACCCGGGGAGAATCACTGTTCAGATTACACCTGGACTCGTCCGTTAACATAACCTGGGACCACTGTTCCAATGAGCATGTACTGTGTTCTTGACACCAGGTTTTACGGGCTCTCCTGTGACCAGGGGTCAGTGGAATGCAGGTCTCCGGGCCAATAAACCAAGTCTGTTCAGTCGGCTATAGACTGTGTGTCTGGAGACAACTGTTCCAGTGACTGTGGCCGCTGCGGCCACTGATGGTGAGATATCTGTCTTCTTGTGGTGTTGTACACTGTGGACGTCCCGTACTGTAGCGCCTGGACACGTTTCCTGTCTGCTGGAATCGTTGCCATAATCTTGAGATCACACTTTGTTGCACACGGAGGGCCCGTGCTACGACCTACTGTGTTTGACCAGCCTCCAGTCGCCCTAGTATTCTACTCCTCATAATGTCGTCAAGGTGGGTTCTTTGAGCCATTTTCAACACATAGTCACCATTAGCACGTCTCAAAACTTCTGCACACTTGCTCGGACATGCACCAACACACCTCTGCATATGTGGACTGCTGCCAGCGCCACCGTGCGACGACCGCAGGTCAAATGCACCGCATAGTCATAACCCGAGGTGATTTAAACCCGCAAACCGCCCACCAGAGCGTTATTTCACCATGTATCAGCATTATCCTTAATTTATTAGCATGAGTGCAGATATCGACAGAGACTTGGAGCTAGAGGGTCTGAAGTTGGTCCTTCTTGGAACTTGCCATCTAGCGGTTAGTGGTAAGGATACACCACGAAGAGCTACTTTCTGCCAAAGATGTTTTCGATCGATCCACAAACTGTTGGTGTGATATTTCAGCAGGTCAGGTCTGCAAGCGATACAGTAATTTTTATTGCCCAAAAAGTTGTGAACGCTTCTGCGAAACAGAAACACGGCACTACATGGAATAGGCATTCGTTACAATTATCCATACGACACAGATACGCACATCACGTCATATGGATGAAGAGAGGCCGCATTCTAATATATCCTAAAGATAAGACATAGTGCCTATTCGCAGACCAAATGACCGAAAAGATAAAATAAAATTCCTTGAGTATTTAGTTCGAATCCTGGAATCTTGCATTAGATATTAATTTTAAAGTGTTACGTTTGACATTCAGACGCACCGTGCGATAGAATATTCTCAAATTATTTTGACGATAGAATTGAACGTTTTCCATATAAGTTACTATGTAGTTGCTTTAACATCTTTGTCAGCCATATATCACAAATATATACTAAAATTTATAACACAGTAGATCTGAAAGGTATAAAATGTGTACTGACGGTAGAGATACCTACAACAATTTACTCCCATGTCCCTCCAGTTAAAGAAAGCTGTAGAGAACTGATTAAGCACAAGTCATAGCAATTCACATAATACGTTTAAAAGACTTCGAATTCCTAAACGTTCTTTACACGATGTAGATCTGTAAATGACTATGGCTCCCTTGTTAGGTCACAATTATCCACGGCTCTGCCGTGAACAGATGGCGCCAGGACACTATCGGTGAAATTAAAGTCTTCAGGCACTTCTGACATTAAACATTCTGAAGGTTGCTGTCCTAACGTAAACACTTTTTTCTTAATGCCACATATACCCTATCTAATTCAGTGACAAGAAATGTATTCACAGTTGCGAATATGGATACCGACAGGTATATAAAGGAACGACGACAATTTCCCGCCTTATAGCGAGCGGTCACCTCACCATTTGGCTACCAGAGCACAACTCTTGCCCAGACGCAAACTTTCATTTGTCATTAAGCATGTGGACACATCCTGTACTCTTACATCCAGCACGTATATTCCCTTATAGGGGACATGTTTTACTTGACATTAGCTTGCCCGGTGTCGGCGGATAAATATGATACTGTAGTGGCTGTGTTATTCCGAATTACGCCGCGTGGGGTAGCCGCGTGGTCTGGGGCATCTTGTCACGGTCCCCGCGGCTTCCCCGTCGGAGGTTCGAGTCCTCTCTCTGGCATGGATAAGTTAGTTTAAGTTAGAATAAGTAGTGTGTAAGCTTAGGGTTCGATGACCTCAGTAGTTTGGTCCTCTAAGACCTTACCAAATGGCTCTGAGCACTATGGGACTTAACAGCTGAGGTCATCAGTCCCCTAGAACTTAGAACTACTTAAACGTAACTAACCTAAGGACATCACACACATCCATGTCCGAGGCAGGATTCGAACCTGCGACACACACACAAACGCACGCACACAAGCGCTCACACACAAATTACCATCGTGTTCTTTTAACACCGTGCTCGCTAAACAAGAAAAGAGTGACGGTAAAAAAGGGAGGAGATCCATTAGGAGCTAGAGCCTTCGTTGCATGCCATATCTGTTCAGACAAAAACGGACGACTAATTGTTCTGCTACAAGGCGAATGGGAAAGTTCTCCATCTTAGTGAATCAGAATGTGTAAGGGGCCGTCAAATTAAAACGAGATTGATGGAAAAAAGTAAGTAATCTGTTTATTATTTTAAATGTAATCGCCACAGTTGTTAATACATTTATCCCACTGCGAGACAAAACGGTCATTGGTCCGTGCCTGCATGGAATAATGTTGCGGGTGTCTACGGAACCATGATTGTACCCGGCGTGCACCTTATCGTCCGACACAAATCGACGCCAACGACTGCCCTTCTTCAGGGCTCCAAAAATATGGAATTCGCCTGAGGATATATCGGGACTGTACGGAGGATGTGTAAGGACTTCACGGCGAAATTCTGCAGCGTGAGCCAAGATTGTTTCGACTACGCTGCAGAAGTTTCGCTTGGAAACCCTTCTTACACATCATCCAAACAGTCCCGATATGTCTCCATGCGAATTCCACATTTTTGGAGCCCTGAAAAAAGAGATTCGTTGCCAACGATTTGTTTCGGACGAAAAGGTGGCGGTTCCGTAGGCAACCACAGATATTTTTCCATGAAGGCACTGACTGTCTTGTCTCGCAGTGGGTTAAATGTGCTTGTGAGGGCTTCCATTAAAAACTAGTGATCGTAGGACAATAAAACGTTGTGGAAACATTTTTAAGGTCACGTGGAAGATAAATAACGGATGAACCATTGAAATATGCACATTTTATTTTCTAAATCAGAAAGTAACTTTAGTTAATTGCGTTGCAAGTTTACATTCCAGGTTACAAACGTTGCTCAATGTGACAACCATCTATATCCCCGACAGCCTGGAACCGTATCAGAGATATCAATTCACGATTTTTCGTAGCACTTTCGAACGGTGGGCCGTGAAATGTTCAGCAGTCGTGCCAATTTCCCTGTTTGGAGATCGCATATTGCCTCCAGTATTCTCTGCGATGCCAACAATAACTTCTTCAACAATTTGTGGCGCAATTGTCAGTCGGCCTGTCCCAGGAGCTATTTCCTAAATCGCCAATTAACTTGAAACTCCGAATGACGTTCTTCAATCCCGGTGCAGAAAGAGGACTTCCCCCTATGCGTCGATACTCGCAAAGAGCATTATGTACATATATCAGCATTACTGCTGCTGCTGCTTTTCGCGAGTGTATATAAACTTTACGACTGAAGTCCTGCTCACCTTATCCAGACCCACGTTGACTGTCTACACCTGTACTGCACACTCATGCTTATGGTTCAACCCTGCTTCACAGCGCCAGTACCGGCGCCTAACGGCAAGTAGTGACACTAAGAGTACTAACAAAGCAAATGCTGCAGCGCGCATTCTGATAATCATTCCTATAAAGTTGGGTACTCATATGCAAATAGCTTTCCGTCAACATTGCCTCAAGTAGATTAAGTTTAATTATAACTAACCTGTATTAACAGTTATGGCGATTACTTTCGGAAAAATAAGCAGTTTCCTTACTTTGTTAAATCTGTCTCGTTTTTATTTGACTCTACCTTATAGCTCAAAGCCTTTCCGCAGCAGTGAAAGACAGTCCTGTAAGTCATGAAATACATGGCTGACTCCTGTTTTCTGGAGACTTTCATCAACATTACCTCCTGTGTTTGTAATTAGTTATCTAACTGTACTATATATTTCAAGTAGCATTTCTGAATATCCCACTCACTTAATTCAACGTATTTCTTTTTCTCTGTTACTCATCTGGAGAAAACTTCCTTCGTACAGGCTTCCGATGTTATCTTACAATTTATACTCTCTCTATGGTAAATTAACAGTGTTTCTCCAATAGCACTTTTGAGTTAAGGTATCAAATAATTTGCGGAATTAATTTTGACTCTGTTGCGGATTGCGATCAGATTTAAAACTTCTGGAAAATAAAAACTGTGTGCTGTGTTGTGTCTCTAACAGAGACCTTTTCTTTTACCTGGCAAATGCCCAGCCGACTGAGATATATTGATCCAGTAAGTTTCATATCAAAGAAATGTTTAATGGAAAATCGTCCTTCTCACTTGCGTGCTTCCTTCATGAGATCATTTTTAGTGAAGTACCATGCTGTTCGAAATTAATCTTTATTACTCGAACGTGTAATGGGTTGTGTATGGAAAGAGAAAGGGATACTGTGCTCTCAGAGGAACTGCGAATGACGTGGTAGCGGCAGATTGTATATCGCAATTTTTATAATATCCTGAAACAATTAATGTAACTGGAGCAAAGATAGTAGTAACAGCCTTACAGAACATCTAAAAAAATTACGAGGCGATAAAGATCCGCCGGCCGGTATGGCCAAGTGGTTCTAGGCGCTTCAGTGTGGAACCGCGCCACCGCTACGGTTGCAGGTTCGAATCCTGCCTCGGGCATGGATGTGTCTGATGCCCTTAGGTTAGTTAGGTTTAAGTAGTTCTAAGTTATAGGGGACTGATGACCTCAGATGTTAAGTCCCATAGCGCTTAGAGCCATTTGAATCTCTTTCTTTTTTAAAAAAAAATCCATAGAAGATATCGTTTTCATCGGCGTGATAGATGCGTAAATATAAAGTTGGAAACCGATTACGATTTTTCTGTGCACGAAAGTACTATGGCGGAGAAGTATACCGTATAAATCTGACGCACAAGGCGTAGATTCACAGTCGATATTCGAGCTTGTTTTACGACAGCAGCAAAAGGCTGGTGGGTAACGACGTCTATGCCAGTGTAGCTACGAACAGAAAATCCTTTAGATTATTCTGATTCCATTAGAGAAATAGGTACTATAGATGGTTCAAATGGCTCTGAGCGCTATGGGACTTAACTTCTGAGGTTATCAGTCCCCTAGAACTTAGAACTACGTAAACCTAACTAACCTAAGGACATCACACACATCCATGCACAAGGCAGGATTCGAACCTGCGACCGTAGCGGTCGCGAGGTTCGAGATTGTGGCGCCTAGAACCGCTCGGCCACCCCGGCCGGTAGGTACTATAGAATAGAGAGCAACCACAGATGGAAATCCCTTCTCTACAATCGTTGCTTTCTATTACATATCCGTAAGAGGGAAGTACAGATCAACGCTACTAATTGTATGCAGAATCTTTCATACTGGTTTCACGGAATACTGCAATGCGTTTTATAGACAAACGTAAAGACAAATGACATAAGACTGACCACAGAGAAATAACTTAAACACGACTACATATATCTCTAATTTTCGTATCTAAATAGGAAAATAGAAAAATAGTTAAATTTCTTTGTTACGAAAAGTTCATTTTAACTTTTTATCATGTTGAGATTTTTAAAACGCAAATAAAGCAAAAATGACTACATTTTATTCTGTTGTCAAATTCTCAAATAGCTTCCGAGATGCATAAATAATTATGAGGAAATGGATTGAACTTCGATATAAAATCCTATGAGGCTTCTTACGTTTGTAAAATCAGTGCTAAATCTGTACAAAAGAGTTCGGAAATAACACACCAGTTTCTGTTTCGTTAGTTGAAGCTACTGCTGCTCATAATGATATAGACTTCACAACTGATCAACAGTTAATTTCGTTAACTACAAGTCAATTGTAAGCGCAAAGATCAGAAGAAGTTACTATACAATTTCGATGGAATGAGTGTATTTCAGCAGTAACTACAAAATTTTAATCCTGAGAGAGATAACAGGACGTCTTAGAACGGAAATGTGGGTTCGGAGTAGAACGACTTCACTAAAGTGGATGAAACAAGTCGGCGCTTAAGCAAATGAGATTTTTCTTTGCGAATCCCGTACAGGCTTCACCCAGAAGCGTCGCGTTCGAAAGAGAAACGCTGTGCATTTTCGTGATCTCCTCGCAGAAGGAATTACAATAGTCGTGGAAAAATTTCTGACACACACACAGACACACACACACACACACACACACACACACACACACACACAGAGAGAGAGAGAGAGAGAGAGAGAGAGAGAGAGAGAGAGAGAGAGAGAGAGATGGGCAGTATCTCACAGAATTAATCCTTGGCACTCAGTGTAGTCTAGAACATGAGTGTTCCGGCGTGACGACAAGCGCTGGCACGAAAATCAACAACGCAAGAGCAGAGAGGACTGTGAGACGACGCCAGCCAATAGTACGCTGACAAGGACCGCACCACGACAGGAGCGGCCCCTATCTGAAGAGAAAATAAGCGCCGCTCCTGCCAGCGTCGGCCACACTGGAAGACGACTAGAAGAGCTGAACTAGAAGACGGACACTAGAAGACGAGTACTAGAAGTAGAGCCGTCATCCTAACTGTTTAGCTGAGACTTGTGACCTAGATCAATTACTTGCATGGAAATTGTATATATCGAAGGACATCGATTATTTGCACGTCTCCATTTGCTTGACAATTCAATTACTGTAATAAACTCTATTAACGTGATTTGCTTGTATGTTTTCTAGCTATCCGAGAAAACAGCCTCCTAGGCAACCTATATTACACGACTGGGCAGGATCCCACAATCAGAAATAGAAATTACTGAAAAAATTGTACCAGATGAAACATGCTCTTATGTGAACACAAAAAGGAATATCCTTCTGTTTAATAAACGATTCTGACTGAAATTGGGGGGGGGGGGGGGGGACCAGACTCCTCACTCTAACTTCCTCAACATCTCTAAAAATTTTCCCAAAAATTTTGGCATGCGAATATATTCGCTCTCTTTTTAACAAACAACTCACCTCTCACTTCCACACTCCCACGAGTTACCCTAACAGTAATTCGCTCATCCTCACCAGCCCATCGCTCTTAAGATCTTCATGCACACCCATTCCCAGATGCCCATTCTCACTCACTCGTTCAACCCAACTCATTATCTCTTTGTGGCTCTCCAACAGTCACAGTCACTGTCCCTTTCGCTCTCTGCTACTACTGCTGTCCCCTCTCACTGACACTGTCTCCCTCTTGCTGTCTCTTACTGCTACTATCTCATTAATTCCAATTGCTTGCTGTCTGCTCCTCACGGTCACTATTTCCCTCTTCCTGGTTGTCACTGTCGTAGATACTGTTTCTCATTATCACTGCCTCTCACTCATTTCCACTTTTTCCGTCTCTTTATTCCTCTTCCACTGCCACGGTCTCCTTCACTCTTTTTCTAGAACGGTTCTGTCATTAACAGCAATGTTCCACTACCACTATGTCCCTGTCTTTCTCTCACAATACCATTGTATCCTTCACTCTTTATGTACCACAACCACTACCTACTATCTTCCAGTATCTACTATTTTGCCGTCTTCTTCTCTCCCACTGCCACTGCCTTCATCTCTTTCAGCATAATAAAGCGAGAATATATTCGCACACCAAATATTTTGCGAAAAATTTTTAAGGCGTTGAGGAAGGCAGAAAGAGGCAGCTGGTATCCCAGTTTGCTGCCAAAGTATTTTATTGAACGGCAGCATTTTTATGTATTACAATAGAAGCATTTTTTTCTCGCTGGGTCACTTCTTTTCCCTGCTACAGTAGGGCATCACTCATGTGAAAAGAACTTTATGGTTCAGCAAAACTTTGATAGTTTACTCAAGTGAAACTGAAATAACGCAAAACTAATTTTTACACTTCAGGCCGCATTTAGTACTACAACATGGGGTTCCCAGAAACCTTCTGATACTAAAGGAGACGTTTTACGACATTTTCTCACTGCTATGATACATTTTACGTGCGAGTTTTACATATACATGTACAGTAACTTTCAAACTCTGTATCTCGGAAATGAATAAACATATCAATAAAATTTTCAAGGAAATTTGAAACCGGGACGTTAGGAATATATCGTAAAAATTTTAGCGATTTTCCGTGCATAGCCATCTTGAAATCTGCGGCTCGGTTTCGAAACCCTAAAACCATGTTTTTGGAGTGTTTATCGATAATGGATACAGATGTTTGAAAACGGGAGGATGGTATATCTAGATAAATGACTAGAAAATTCACCGCTAAAATTTGAGCACTTCGTTGCTGTTAGTTATTTAGATGTCCACTGCTGACGGCGAAAAAATAATGAAAACTTTTTTTCTGGTTTTCTCAGGAATCGCGCGTGAACCACATCGCGCCTGCATAAGCCGCTTGAGGCGCACCGTATACCACATCTAATGCAAAAGGACTATTTGCTTAAGCTGGCGGTCAAACTTTGACACTGGACTGTAGGATAGTTACAGTAAGACGATCCTTCTGTTTGGTATACAAATGGCCACTAAACCAAGAGCTTTCCGTACCGATACTTACGGTGAAAAATTTATAAATACATTGACAACCGACCGTCAAGACAGGGGCTGCAAAAGAAATTAGTAAAACGCTGTAAATAAAATTTTCTGTGCAGGTATGCGACAGGTAAAACATCAGGGGAGAAGGAAGGATGATCACTGACTGTCGACACCAAGGTTTATAGAATCGGAGCACAAGCGTGGATTGGGCAAGGAAGGGAGAGGGGAATCGACCGCATACTTTTTGAAGGGACAATGGTGACATGCAAGAAACCAAGTGAACGTTTTCTGGATAGGCGAAGCAAGATTTGAAACTAACTCTCCCAGAAGCGAAAGGATTGAAGTGAAAGAATACGCAGTAGATAATTAAAATGTATGGTTTGCTATGTAATATATCATTGCCGGAAGGTGACCAAATGTTTACAAATACATTCAGTTCCTCAGTACTGTCATTCTTTAACAACAGACGACAATACGCTGAGTGATTGTGAAGCCTGAAACTGACTTGTTTATTATAACAGATGCTACGAAAGTGGTGGTTACACTGGGCACCTTGACGTTGCCGTAAACTCATTACAGCTAATCCTTCCCGTTTTCCGCTTAGCTGACTTTCTCCTAACTCTTCACATAAACATGGTCGTAAAGTTGAAACAGATAGGGATCCGGGATGCGGTGGCGTGCGCACGCCTTGCTATATTAAGAGATAGAGCTTACTGCCTTCTGTAATCCCAAGTTATCATTATGCATTAAGCGTAATAAACTCATTTTCCAGTTAAATATGTAATCAAATGAGTCTAGACTGCGTAAAATATTTTATTTTTGAAAATGGTGACCGGTTTTGACCTATATCTGATCATCAGAGCGTTACATACGCCTTGCTGGTTGCTGGAGCAGATGGCATGGCGGACTGATTGCTATTGACCGATGTGAAGAGCAACCGGTCACCGTTTTTTAAAATAAATTATACTGACGAGGTAATGAAATTTCGGGAATACATTTGTCTAGGTAACATACGAGGGGCGTTCGAAAAGTCCGTGCAAAAACAAAAACTAGTTACGTGTTTGGGTAAACCTTTTTTATTTTTCGACATAGTCTCCTTTTGGACCTATACACTTCGTCCAACGCTGTTCAAATTTTTTGATCCCTTCCGAATAATGGGCTATTAAATACTGCAAGCACCACCTCGTTTGAATAAAATCTTTGTCCGGCCAGCTATTTGTTCAAATTGAGGAACAAATAGTAGTCTGAGGGAGCCAAGTCTGGAGAATAGGGGGGTATGTGAAACGAGTTGGAATCCTATTTCCATTAATTTTGCGACCACAAGTGCTGTGGTTTGTGCTGGTGCATTGTCGTGATGGAAAATGACTTTTTTGCGGTCCAATCGCCGGCGCTTTTCTTGCAGCTCAGATTTCAAACGGTCCCATAACGATGAATAATACGCACCTGTAATAGTTTTATCCTTTTCCAGATTGTCGATGGGGGTTATCCCTTGCGAATCTCAAAAGACAGTCACCATAACCTATCCGGCCGAAGGACTGTTCTTCGCCTTTTTTGGTGCAGATTCTCCCTTGGTAACCCATTGTTTAGATTCTTCTTTGGTCTCAGGAGTATAGTAATGTATCCATGTCTCATCCACAGTGATGAAACGACTCTTAAAGTCCTGCGGATGCTTCCTGGACAGCTGCAAACCATCCTTGCAACACTTCACACGATTCCGTTTTTGGTCAAGCGTGAGCAATCGCGAAACCCATCTTGCAGATAGCTTTCTCCTGACCAAATGTTTATGCAAAATATTATGTGCCCATTCATTCGAGTTGCCCACAGCACTAGCATTCTCACGCACCTTATCTCTTCTGTCATCCCACCATATCATGGACTTTATCCATGATTTCTGGAGTCTTAACTTACACAGGGCGTCCAGAACGTTGAGCATCACTTGTGCCCATATGGCCACTCAAATAATTTTGAAACCACTTACAAACTGTTCTAACCGAAGGCGCAGAATCACCATAATGCTTATCAAGCTTCTCTTTAGTCTCCTGAGGCGTTTAGCCTTTCATAAAGTAATGTTTACTCACCATACGAAATTCTTTTTCGTCCATTTTTTGACAATCACTCGCCGTCTTTGATTCACACGAATGCCAAACACAAAGAAACAGACCAATATGGCTGAAATTTGGTGTGCGTTCTTTCCAAAGATGATACTAACTAAACATGACCTCGATGCGCGCCAGTGCTGCCATCTCTCGGTCTTCGCACGGACTTTTCAAACGCCCCTCGTTTTTAAGTGGTTAACATTGCAAGATCACAAGAAAATGAAAGCGCAAGATAAACCGTTGTAAATGTGAAATGTTGCTACATTAATAACCGGTGTAATCGCCGGAATGCTGAATACAAGCGTGCAAACGTGCATGTATTGTGTTGTGCAGATGACGTCTCATATGTGCTCGATTGGAGACAGATCTGATAATCGAGCAGGCCAAAACAACATGTCGACACTCTGTAAGGCATGTTGGGTCATAACAGCGATATGTGGGCGAGCGTTATCCTGTTAAAAAACACCTGTAATGCTTTTGTGAATGGCAGCACAACAGGTTGAATCACCAGACTGACGTGTAATTCTGCAGCCAGTGTGCGTGTGATAGCCACGAGACTGCTCCTCCTGTCAAAGGCCCAGTGTGTGTAGCTCTGAGACAGGATTGTTGCTCAACTGGCCACCTCCTAACCAACACACGGCCATCACTTGCACTGAGGCAGAACCAGCTCTCATCAGAAAACACAACAGATCTCCACCCCGCCCTCCAGTGAGCTTTCTCCTGGAGCAACTGTAACCGCAAATGGTATGTTTTGGGATCAGCTGAATGAAGATGAAATGGGAGATACGATACTACGTGAAGAGTTTGACAGAGCACTGAAAGACCTGAGTCAAAACAAGGCCCCGGGAGTAGACAACATTCCATTAGAACTACTGACAGCCTTGGGAGAGCCAGTCCTGACAAAACTCTACCATCTGGAGCAAGATGTATGAGACAGGCGAAATACCCTCAGACTTCAAGAATAATATAATAATTCCAATCCCAAAGAAAGCAGGTGTTGACAGATGTGAAAATTACCGAACTATCAGTTTAATAAGTCACAGCTGCTAAATACTAACGCGAATTATTTACAGACGAAAGGAAAAACTGGTAGAAGCCAACCTCGGGGAAGGTAAGTTTGGATTCCGTAGAAATGTTGGAACGCGTGAGGCAATACTGACCATACGACTTATCTTAGAAGAAAGATGAAGGAAAGGCAAACCTACGTTTCTAGCATTTTTAGATTTAGAGAAAGCTTTTGACAATGTTGACTGGAATACTCTCTTTCAAATACTGAAGGTGGCAGGGGTATAATACAGGGAGCGAAAGGCTATTTAAAATTTGTACAGAAACCAGATGGCAGTTATAAGAGTCGAGGGGCATCAAAGGGAAGCAGTCGGTTGGGAAGGGAGTGAGACAGGGTTATTAAATCAGTATATTGAGCAAGCAGTAAAGGAAACAAAAGAAAAATTCGGGGTAGGTATTAAAATCCATGGAGAAGAAATAAAAACTTTAAGGTTCGCCGATGACATTGTAATTCTGTCAGAGACAGCAAAGGACTTGCAAGAGCAGTTGAACAGAATGGACAGTGTCTTGAAAGGAGGATATAAGATGAACATCAACACAAGCAAAACGAGGATAAAGGAATGTAGTCGAATTAAGTCGGATGATGCTGAGGGAATTAGATTAGGAAATGAGAGACTTAAAGTAGTAAAGGAGTTTTCATATTTGGAGAGCAAAATAACTGATGATGAACGAAGTGGAGAGGATATAAAATGTAGATTGGCAATGGCAAGGAAAGCGTTTCTGAAGAAGAGAAATTTGTTAACATCGAGTATAGTTTTAAGTGTCAGGAAGTCGTTTCTAAAAGTATTTGTATGGAGTGTAGCCATGTATGGAAGTGAAACATGGACGATAAATAGTTTGGACAAGAAGAGAATAGAAGCTTTCGAAATGTGGTGTTACAGAAGAATGCTGAAGATTAGATGGGTAGATCACATAACTAATGAGGAGGTATTGAATAGAGCTGGGGAGAAGAGGAGTTTGTAGCACAACTTCACAAGAAGAACGGACCGGTTGGTACGACGTGTTCTGAGGTATCAAGGGACCATAAATTTAGCATTGGAGGGCAGTGTGGAGGGTAAAAATCATAGAGGGAGACCATGAGATGAATACACTAAGCAGATTCAGAATGACATAGGTTCCGGTAAGTACTGGGACATGAAGAAGCTCGCACAGGATAGGGTAGCATGGAGCTGCATCAAACCAGTCTCAGGACTGAAGACCACAACAACTGAATGCACTCTACAGGGTGTCTGGCTCGGAACTGTCTTCGTAATCGACTTTTAACAGTTCGTTGTGTCACTGTGGTGCCAACTGCTGCTCAAATTGCTGCTGCAGATGCAGTGCAATGCGCAGGAGCCATAGCCGGATGCGATGGCCGTCCGGTCTTCTCGCGGCCGCACATTCTCGTGCACAATGCTGCCATAAGTCGTGTCCAGCGGCTATATTCCTGCCAAGCCTTTCTGCAGTATCGCATCAGGAGCATCCAGCTTCTCGTGGCCCTATTACACGACTTCGTTCAAACTCAGTGAGGTGTTGATAACGGCGTCTTTGTCGCCTTAAATGCATTCTTGGCTAACATGAACTCATCACGTCCCATCTCAAAGAAACGCTCACCACCGTAAGGTAACTACCACTCACGACCTTTACCGCGTATATTTGAGGAAAACCTGATTTGCATAATCATAATGGCCACTCATTTGCGACTTGCGCGAAATTTGAACAGACATAATCATTTAGATGTAGAAACACGCCTACCAATTTTCGTTTATGTCGCGTAAGTCGTTCTTTTCCGTTAGACGCAGGGCTTCCCAACCTTTTCAGCTGGTGGACCCCTTCTTCCGTCGAAAATCCATGGCGGACCCCTAGTCAATCAAGAGCACAGTAACTTTAAATTGCAGAGCGAAACCCATGGGTACTGAAAGCTTCTTAATGCAAGTTCCATGTTCCCAATGACACCCCTCCCCCCTCAACCCCCCCCCCCCAGAAGTATCAATAGTCTTTGAAAAATCGACTTATGAAATAGGTAGTGCACTGACCAAGTTTAACATTTAATGATGCCTGGGGCCGCATATGTGCCAGCGAGTGCTGTGATTGGGCGACGAAGATCGCTCCGCGCATGCGCAAAAGGTTTCAGCGCATCTACCGCCGTGAGCTGGCGCACAAACGACCGCCGTATTGTTGCGAAACAGTAGATCAGAGAAGCCGCATTCTCCGGCACTAAACCGTGTATGCTTTGTCACTTAGGAACCGCAAAGGCTGCTTGGGAATACGACCTGAAGTAAATGCACACGAAAAAAAGTGATGAATTTGACTTTCACATTTTCATTCAATAATTTTACTCATTATTTTACACGATTTGGTGAAGGGTGGCCGCAGACCCCCTAGAAAGGGCCGGCGGACCTCTAAGGGGTCCGCGGACCGCACGTTGGGATGCCCTGCGTTAGAGTATTGTACGCAGTGTTGACTGATTTTATTATATTTTAATAGTATTATATGAATGTTTATATTTCCTAAAACCACGTTTCTACCATTTTCCAGTCTTTTCTAATATTGTGAATCTCTCCATTTCTTACATTTCTTCATGTTTCTCGAAGAATAAGAGTTACTATTTCTGGTGAATAGGAGTATTTTTCTTATTTTTGTCGTTAAATGAAATAACTGTGGCTTGCTGGCTGAGAAGCAAAGTGGCAGACTAGAGATCTGAAGGTCTCGAGTTGGATCCCTGGCCAGTTCTAAGATTACGATGTGTCACTTATTCTTCCACCTCTGGCGACGCTTGTTTACGTGAAAATGCCGGTTTGCACCGCGCTTAGCAGTCGACATCAAAACTCTAGTTCCTCATATATCTGACTTGGTAAGTGAGTTCAAAGGTTCGAGGCAATAGAGCATGCATAGGTGTCGATGTCAAACATCGTGTTGATGACAAGTTTTCTTGTTAAGATCAGAGAAATGAATGTCCCACATTTATGTAACTTCGGTCAGCAATATCTCTTTCCTCCCAAAGTAATTTCTTTGCTTTTCTTCAGGCTTGTTTTTCCCTTTCACTAATTCAGCCTAGAACAAAAAATAATGTTGGAATTGACAATAATCCTAGATACAGAAAAAGAAGCTCGAGTCTGGACTAGATAACCGACAGACCACTTCACTGACAATCGCTGACAGTGATTAATGCTGCAAAGGAAATAGTGAGCTCATCAATTCTAAAGGAAGCCATATGCAAAGCCTTAAATCGGGTTTAATATTGAAACGCAGATGTACCGCATTAAATGAGACAATATTGACGTACCACTGAAATTGTACAGCCGTATTTACAAAATCGCGATCAGGGAACATATTTTTAGAATGACTAAAGTCCTCCTGCCTAAGAACTGTATAACACGGTATTGACTACAAACTACCCCGCCTAATGTGTAACGCTATGGAAGTGTTCCTGAAAATGCTGCAGAGTAGGCTACGGGAGAAACAGAGGCAGAAGGCAGCGAACACTGTTTGCTTCTACATCTACTTCATCTACATCCATACTCCGCAAGCCACCTGACGGTGTGTGGCGGAGGGTACCTTCAGTACCTCTATCGGTTCTCCCTTCTATTCCAGTCTCGTATTGTTCGTGGAAAGAAGGATTGTCGGTATGCCTCTGTGTGGGCTCTAATCTCTCTAATTTTATCCTCATGGTCTCTTCGCGAGATATACGTAGGAGGGAGCAATATACTGCTTGACTCTTCGGTGAAGGTATGTTCTCGAAACTTTGACAAAAGCCCGTACCGAGCTACTGAGCGTCTCTCCTGCAGAGTCTTCCACTGGAGTTTATCTATCATCTCCGTAACGCTTTCGCGATTGCTAAATGATCCTGTAACGAAGCGCGCTGCTCTCCGTTGGATCTTCTCTATGTCTTGTATCAACCCTATCTGGTACGGATCCCACACTGCTGAGCAGTATTCAAGCAGTGGGCGAACAAGCGTACTGTAACCTACTTCCTTTGTTTTCGGATTGCATTTCCTTAGGATTCTTCCAATGAATCTCAGTCTGGCATCTGCTTTACCGACAATCAACATTATATGATCATTCCATTTTAAATCACTCCTAATGCGTACTCCCAGATAATTTATGGTATTAACTGCTTCCAGTTTCTGACCTGCTATTTTGTAGCTAAATGATAAAGGATCTATCTTTCTGTGTATTCGCAGCACATTACACTTGTCTACATTGAGATTCAGTTGCCATTCCCTGCACCATGCGTCAATTCGCTGCAGATCCTCCTGCATTTCAGTACAATTTTCCATTGTTACAACCTCTCGATACACCACAGCATCATCTGCAAAAAGCCTCAGTGAACTTCCGATGTCATCCACCAGGTCATTTATGTATATTGTGAATAGCAACGGTCCTATGACACTCCCCTGCGGCACACCTGAAATTACTCTTACTTCGGAAGACTTCTCTCCATTGAGAATAACATGCTGCGTCCTGTTATCTAGGAACTCCTCAATCCAATCACACAATTGGTCTGATAGTCCATATGCTCTTACTTTGTTCAATAAACGACTGTGGGGAACTGTATCGAACGCCTTGCGGAAGTCAAGAAACACGGCATCTACCTGTGAACCCGTGTCTATGGCCCTCTGAGTCTCGTGGACGAATAGCGCGAGCTGGGTTTCACATGACCGTCTTTTTCGAAACCCATGCTGATTCCTACAGAGTAGATTTCTAGTCTCCAGAAAAGTCATTATACTCGAACACAATACGTGTTCCAAAATTCTACAACTGATCGACGTTAGAGATATAGGTCTATAGTTCTGCACATCTGTTCGACGTCCCTTCTTGAAAACGGGGATGACCTGTGCCCTTTTCCAATCCTTTGGAACGCTACGCTCTTCTAGAGACCTACGGTACACCGCTGCAAGAAGGGGGGCAAGTTCCTTCGCGTACTCTGTGTAAAATTGAACTGGTATCCCATCAGGTCCAGAGGCCTTTCCTCTTTTGAGCGATTTTAATTGTTTCTCTATCCCTCTGTCGTCTATTTCGATATCTACCATTTTGTCATCTGTGCGACAATCTAGAGAAGGAACTACAGTGCAATCTTCCTCTGTGAAACAACTTTGGAAAAAGACATTTAGTATTTCGGCCTTTAGTCTGTCATCCTCTGTTTCAGTACCATTTTGGTCACAGAGTGTCTGGACATTTTGTTTTGATCCACCTACCGCTTTGACATAAGACCAAAATTTCTTAGGATTTTCTGCCAAGTCAGTACATATAACTTTACTTTCGAATTCATTGAACGCCTCTCGCATAGCTCTCTTCACACTACATTTCGCTTCGCGTAATTTTTGTTTGTCTGCAAGGCTTTGGCTATGTTTATGTTTGCTGTGAAGTTCCCTTTGCTTCCGCAGCAGTTTTCTAACTCGGTTGTTGAACCACGGTGGCTCTTTTCCATCTCTTACGATCTTGCTTGACACATACTCATCTAACGCATATTGTACGATGGTTTTGAACTTTGTCCACTGATCCTCAACACTATCAGTACTTGAGACAAAACTTTTGTGTTGAGCCAACAGGTACTCTGAAATCTGCTTTTTGTCACTTTTTCTAAACAGAAAAATCTTCCTACCCTTTTTAATATTCCTATTTATGGCTGAAATCATCGATGCCGCAACCGCTTTATGATCACTGATTCCCTGTTCTGCGTTAACTTTTTCAAATAGTTCGGCTCTGTTTGTCACCAGAAGGTCTAATATGTTATCGCCACGAGTCGGTTCTCTGTTTAACTGCTCAAGGTAGTTTTCAGATAAAGCACTTAAAAAAATTTCACTGGATTCTTTGTCCCTGCCACCCGTTATGAACGTCTGAGTCTCCCAGTCTATATCCGGCAAATTAAAATCTCCACCCAGAACTATAACATGGTGGGGAAATCTACTCGAAATATTTTCCAAATTATCCTTCAGGTGCTCAGCCACAACAGCTGCTGAGCCAGGGGGCCTATAGAGACATCCAATTACCATGTCTGAGCCTGCTTTAACCGCGACCTTCACCCAAATCATTTCACATTTCGGATCTCCGTCAATTTCCTTCGATACTATTGCACTTCTTACCGCTATAAACACGCCTCCCCCTTCACTGTTCAGCCTGTCTCTGCGGTATACATTCCAATCTGAGTTTAGGATTTCGTTACTGTTTACGTCTGGTTTCAGCCAACTTTCTGTCCCTAGTACTATATGGGCGTTGTGATCGTTTATTAATGAGAGCAGTTCTGGGACCTTTCTATAGACGCTCCTGCAGTTTACTATTAGCACATTAATATTGTTATTCCCTGTTGCATTTTGCCTACTCCTATCTTGCCGCGTCTCAGGAGGCGTCTTGTCGGGCCTAGGGAGGGGATTCTCTAACCTAAAAAACCCCCATGTGCACTCCACACGTACTCCGCTACCCTTGTAGCCGCTTCCGGCGTGTAGTGCACGCCTGACCTATTCAGGGGGACCCTACATTTCTCCACCCGATAGCGGAGGTCGAGAAATTTGCACCCCAGATCTCCGCAGAATCGTCTGAGCCTCTGGTTTAAGCCTTCCACTCGGCTCCAAACCAGAGGACCGCGATCGGTTCTGGGAACGATACTACAAATAGTTAGCTCTGATTCCACCCCGCGAGCGAGGCTTTCCGCCTTCACCAATTCCGCCAACCGCCTGTACGAACTGAGGATGACCTCTGAACCCAGACGGCAGGAGTCATTGGTGCCGACATGAGCAACAATTTGCAGTCGGGTGCACCCAGTGCTCTCTATCGCCGCCGGTAGGGCCTCCTCCACATCTCGGATGAGGCCCCCCGGCAAGCAGACAGAGTGAACACTGGCCTTCTTCCCCGACCTTCCCGCTATTTCCCTAAGGGGCTCCATCACCCGCCTAACGTTGGAGCTCCCAATAACTAATAAACCCCTCCCCCCGTGTGCCTGCTCGGACCTTGCTGAAGGAGCAGCCACATGTCCCCTCACAGGCAGAGCGGGCGATGCCACACGGCCAGCCTCCACATTGACCTTCCGCCTCGTGCGCCGCGAACGCCGCTGAACCCGCCACCCCCCTTGGGGAGAGGGTGGCCCATCCGCGCCCGGTACCCGCGAAGATGTCTCGACAGCAGGGACAGTGGGTGAAGCATGTAACACCTGGGGTGTACCTTGCGACGCACCAGACTCCCCACTGCCGCTACACTCCGAGGCAGCAGCCTGAAGACGGCTGACCGCGGCCATCAACACGCTCAGCTGTTCGCGAACATTGGCCAGCTCCTCCTGCGTCCGTACACAGCAGTCACACATCCTATCCATCCTAAGGAAACAATTTACTGAAGAGAGTTAATCAACCTTTAACTAGCCTGCTAATTCACTAAAGGCGGCTGCTTATTCACTAAACTGTGGTTGCTAGCCACTTCTTGTAGAAAACAATGAAAATAGCACTACCTGTCTCTGGACTGTATTGAAAACAAACTCTAGCACTACTGGCACTATGGTTGACTACAGGGACTCTCTCTTACTGTATTCAAAACAAACACGAAATCTATGGAACACTATTAAGAGCACTCGAAAAATAAAGCTTTCTAAAAGCAAATACACACGGAAGAAGAAGTGACAAGAAGTGCTTCTAGGTGCAGTCTCTGAACCAAGGCCATTACTGAGAAGCCTAAACTCATAGGGCTCGACAGCAAGCAGACAACGTTACTGACGAACTGTGTTGAACTCAAACGCCCCGAGTCATGTTATATGACCACGTATCTGATAAATGAAACATGTCAGACTAAGATATATTCATCAAGAAGCGCTGAATGTTATCGTTGGAGGAAAAAACAAAAATAGTAAACACTTATGCAATTATTTTGTTATGCAGGTGACACTGCGATACTCACTAATAACATAGAAGACCTTCAGCTCTTTCTGAACCGAATTAACATCGTCTGTACACAATTTTTAACTGACGACAAACTGCATACAAGGAGACACACATGATAGAAAATGTAAATATGTACTCAAATGTTAAATTACATTAGTCTGAAGAGCAGCCATATGACTCCACCGCTCCCATGATGTATATTATAAGAAACTCTAAGCGCTACGTACAAAAGAAACTATACTTTTATAATCTACATCTTCATCTACATCCATACTCCGCAAGCCACCTGACGGTGTGTGGCGGAGGGTACCTTGAGTACCTCTATCGGTTCTCCCTTCTATTCCAGTCTCGTATTGTTCGTGGAAAGAAGGATTGTCGGTATGCCTCTGTGTGGGCTCTAATCTCTCTGATTTTATCCTCATGGTCTCTTCGCGAGATATACGTAGGAGGGAGCAATATACTGCTTGACTCTCCGGTGAAGGTATGTTCTCGAAACTTTGACAAAAGCCCGTACCGAGCTACTGAGCGTCTCTCCTGCAGAGTCTTCCACTGGAGTTTATCTATCATCTCCGTAACGCTTTCGCGATTACTAAATGATCCTGTAACGAAGCGCGCTCCTCTCCGTTGGATCTTCTCTATATCTTCTATCAACCCTATCTGGTACGGATCCCACACTGCTGAGCAGTATTCAAGCAGTGGGCGAACAAGCGTACTGTAACCTACTTCCTTTGTTTTCGGATTGCATTTCCTTAGGATTCTTCCAATGAATCTCAGTCTGGCATCTGCTTTACCGACGATCAACATTATATGATCATTCCATTTTAAATCACTCCTAATGCGTACTCCCAGATAATTTATGGTATTAACTGCTTCCAGTTGCTGACCTGCTATTTTGTAGCTAAATGATAAAGGATCTATCTTTCTGTGTATTCTCAGCACATTACACTTGTCTACATTGAGATTCAATTGCCATTCCTTGCACCATGCGTCAATTCGCTGCAGATCCTCCTGCATTTCAGTACAATTTTCCATTGTTACAACCTCTCGATACACCACAGCATCATCTGCAAAAAGCCTCAGTGAACTTCCGATGTCATCCACCAGGTCATTTATGTATATTGTGAATAGCAACGGTCCTATGACACTCCCCTGCGGCACACCTGAAATCACTCTTACTTCGGAAGACTTCTCTCCACTGAGAATGACATGCTGCGTCCTGTTATCTAGGAACTCCTCAATCCAATCACACAATTGGTCTGATAGTCCATATGCTCTTACTTTGTTCATTAAACGACTGTGGGGAACTGTATCGAACGCCTTGCGGAAGTCAAGAAACACGGCATCTACCTGTGAACCCGTGTCTATGGCCCTCTGAGTCTCGTGGACGAATAGCGCGAGCTGGGTTTCACATGACCGTCTTTTCGAAACCCATGCTGATTCCTACAGAGTAGATTTCTAGTCTCCAGAAAAGTCATTATACTCGAACACAATACGTGTTCCAAATTCTACAACTGATCGACGTTAGAGATATAGGTCTATAGTTCTGCACATCTGTTCGACGTCCCTTCTTGAAAACGGGGATGACCTGTGCCCTTTTCCAATCCTTTGGAACGCTACGCCCTTCTAGAGACCTACGGTACACCGCTCCAAGAAGGGGGGCAATCAAACTAATGTGAATGAATAAATACTAATGCGGCTGCTTTGGTAAACGGTAAATACGGGTTCGAGTCCCCCTTTGGTCCAAGTTTTCAATTGTCACGGCGTAAGCACTCTTTCAAAATATCAACGTGTGTGTGTTTGCCGCTATGACATCTGACCCTGCAGCAGCAGACTGCCTGTCAAGGCTGCGAGCACGTTCTTTGTTGTCGCTGACGGGCAATCCAACATCCCCGAAGGCACAGGCAGTCTGAATGGCGTTCATGTTTAACAAGCAGGGCGTGTCCGTGCGGATTTCGTTGGACGCGCCCAGCAGCCGCTTCATCACAGGAGATGTGACTACTGTATAACGCTAATTGCTGGTTTGCTGTCAAACTAGGAGCGATATAAACTTCAGTGCACTGTGCCTTAAGTGTATTGATTTTGCCTGTTGAAATGGTACCAACAATATTGACAACAATAAAGCTTGGATCCCCTGGTTAAATGGCCTTAGAAAATCAAACAGCACTTCTCCTCACCTAACGAAGTAAGAAAAGGTTCAATTCATCATAGTTTCATTGTAATAAAGAACTTGTGTGAATTAGTGGGTCACGTTAGCAACGCTCAGTTCTATTTATCCCTGAAGTCTACAGTTTATAATCTGGCAGATACGAAATATGAAAGTAATCATGAAAAGTAAGTAAACGTAGAATAAAGGAAACGTTGGACTAATTGAAGACGAAAAATGTAACTAAAAATTACATAATAGGTTGTTGAATTAGTTACGCATAAATCAAAACAATCGAAATTCCAGGTAGGAATCTCAGAACAACGTAGGAGAAGATTCCGGTCTGAGAGGCTGGAGTTGGTGGTCGTGTGTGCGTGAGGTGTGCTTACTTGTGTGTGTGTGTGTGCGTGTGTGTGTCTCTTTACTGACGAAGGTTGTGGCCGAAAGCTACGTGTGAGTGTCTTCATGTGTCCTTTAATCGTGCCTGTCTGCAATTTAACGTGTCTTCTTTACAGTAGGTAGCAACCTATCTTTTCCTACATTGCAATCACAAATAAATTTAGAAATGAGACCGTTTTTAAAAAATGATTTCTTAGAGGTGTTATTTTAAACTGAGTGTGTAATTTCCTCAAATAACTGAAGGAAAATCCTAGAATCGTCAAGGATACGGCAGCCTTTAAAATTTCTTATATGTTCCAAAAACGTGGCGCACAAAAACTTTATTCTCCGGTTCCATAGGTGATAAAAAGATAGCATCAAGTATTCCGAATAGCCTTTGACCTAGAGAATATTTGTTACGGAACGGAAGGATCATCTTACTGTAACTATCCCACAGTACAGATTTAAAGTACGAAAATTACACACTTCCTCCTGCTTAGGCAAATCGAGAAAATTGGTTGATTCTTTTTGATTTGATGTAGTCTACGGTGTGCTTGATAGGACTTACAGACGCATCATCAACTCATGTGAGTTTCCTCGAAAAATCCCATAAAATGAGTTTTTTACTATATTTTCGACGTCGCCAGCGGACCAAAACCCATTAGAGAATTCCAAGACGGCAATGCACAGCAAAGGGCTGACGTTTTTATGACATCTACATCTACATTTATACTCCGCAAGCCACCCAACGGTGTGTGGCGGAGGGCACTTTCGTGCCACTGTCATTACCTCCCTTTTCTGTTCCAGTCGCGTATGGTTCGCGGAATGAACGACTGTCTGAAAGCCTCCGTGCGCGCTCGAATCTCTCTAATTTTACATTCGTGATCTCCTCGGGAGGTATAAGTAGGGGGACGCAATATATTCGATACCTCATCCAGAAACGCACCCTCTCGAATCCTGGACAGCAAGCTACATCGCGATACAGAGCGCCTCTCTTGCCGAGTCTGCCACGTGAGTTTGCTAAACATTTCCGTAACGCTATCACGGTTACCAAATAACCCTGTGACGAAACGCGCCGCTCTTCTTTGGATCTTCTCTATCTTCTCCGTGAACCCGATCTGGTACGGATCCCATACTGATGAGCAATACTCAAGTATAGGTCGAACGAGTGTTTTGTAAGCCACCTCCTTTGTTGATGGACTACATTTTCTAAGGACTCTCCCAATGAATCTCAACCTGGTACCCGCCTTACCAACAATTAATTTTGTATGATCATTCCACTTCAAATCGTTCCGTACGCATACTCCCAGATATTTTACAGAAGTAACTGCTACCAGTGTTTGTTCCGCTATCATATAATCATACAATAAAGGAGCCTTATTTCTATGTATTCGCAATACATTACATTTATCTATGTTAGGGTCAGTTGCCACTCCCTGCACCAAGTGCCTATCCGCTGCAGATCTTCCAGCATTTCGCTAAAATTTTCGAATGCTGCAGCTTCTCTGTATACTACAGCATCATCCGCGAAAAGCCGCATGGAACTTCCAACACTATCTACTAGGTCATGTATATATATTGTGAAAAGCAATGGTCCCATAACACTCCCCTGTGGCACACCAGAGGTTACCTTAACGTCTGTAGACGTCTCTCCATTGATAACAACATGCTGTGTTCTGTTTGCTAAAAACTCTTCAATCCAGCCACACAGCTGGTCTGATATTCCGTAGGCTCTTACTTTGTTTTTAAGGCGGCAGTGCGGAACTGTATCGAACGCCTTCCGGAAGTCAAGGAACATAGTATCTACCTGAGAGCCTGTATCAAATATTTTCTGGGTCTCATGAACAAATAAAGCGAGTTGAGTCTCACACGATCGCTGTTTCCGGACTCCATGTTGATTCCTACAGAGTAGATTCTGTGTTTCCAAAAACGACATGATACGCGAGCAAAGAACATGTTCTAAAATTCTACAACAGATCGACGTCAGAGATATAGGTCTATAGTTTTGCGCATCTGCTCGACGATCCTTCTTGAAGACTGAGACTACCTGTGCTCTTTTCCAATCATTTGGAACCTTCCGTTCCTCTAGAGACTTGCGGTACACGGCTGTTAGAAGGGGGGCAAGTTCTTGCACGTAGACTGTGTAGAATCGAATTGGTATCCCGTCAGGTCCAGTGGACTTTCCTCTGTTGAGTGATTCCAGTTGCTTTTCTATTCCTTGGAGACTTATTTCGATGTCAGCCATTTTTTAGTTTGTGCGAGGATTTAGAGAAGGAACTGCAGTGCGGTCTTCCTCTGTGAAACAGCTTTGGAAGAAGGTGTTTAGTATGTTCCTAATATCTCGATCTCGAACAGCCTTTAATATGTTCTTGATATCTTTATCTTTTTCCGAGATACAGGGGTTCAAAGTTACTTTCTTTTACACGTAAAGTACGGTGTGAGGCGAAAAAGTAGTTTATAAAGTGACGTAGCACGGAGAAATATGCCGTGTAGCGTCTCTGTTATCATGAGAAGAGTGCTGGGAATCCCATGTTGTGGTACTGAAGCACATGCACCATTTTTTGCGTTATTTCAGTTTCACGTAAGTAACTTATCTAGATCTTTTTGATCATACATTTCTTTTCATAAGAAATACATATCTTGCTGCAACGGGGGAAAGAAGAGAACCAGCGCGAAAATGCTCCTGTTGGAGCAAAAAAATGGGAATATGTTCCGGATTATTTAAAATACTGAACAATAAGTGGGGTGTCGGCAGCCTCAACCTGCCTTCTTCAGCACTTTTAAAATTTTTCCAGATATTTTGGCATGCAGACATATCTGTGCTTTTTTATACTGAGAGAGTGGCAGACAGACGGGAAAGTAGCTACGTAGGCTTTCCCGGTGTAATAAGTCTTGAAAGACTCTTCGGGTTTGCTGCCGGATCCTAAAATCAACTTGACTCGATATTTCGGCGATCCAACTGGTCGCCATCTTCAGGACAATGCTGCTTCTGCTCCTCAGTGGGACTCATCAGCAGAAGCAGCATTCTCCTGGCGACCAGTTGGATCGCCGAAATATCAAGTTGATTTTAGGATCCGGCAGGAAACCCGAAGAGACTTTCAAGACGGGAAAGTAATTAATACCGAAAGATAGTATACAGTAGCTGTGTTACAGAAAGAGCGAAGGAGACAATGACAGTATGAGAGAAAGATAGGTACACAGTGGCAGTAGAGCATAGTTGACAGTGATGGAGTCCGCCGCTCGTGGTCTCGCGGTAGCGTTCTCGCTTCCCGAGCACGGGGTCCCGGGTTCGATTCCCGGCGGGGTCGGGGATTTTCACCTGCCTCGAGATGACTGGGTGTTTGTGTTGTCCTCATCATTTCATCATCATCCAGGAAAGTGGTGAAATTGGACTGAGCAAAGATTGGATAATTGTACGGGCACTGATAACCACGCAGTTGAGCGCCCCCCAAACAAATCATCATCATCATCATCATCATCGACAGTGATAGAAAAGTGCTAGGAAAAGAGTGAAGGAGACAGCGCCAGGCGAGAATAATAAAGAGGAAGAAAAAGTGGAAGAGATGAGAGCCAGTGATAATGAGTGAAAATTTTGTGACAACGACAACGATGAACGGAGAGATAGTGACAGTGAGTAGAGACAGCACCAGTAGGAAGGAAAGAATGAGACATCAGCAGTCAGAGAAAGCAAGAGGGAGTCAGCGACGGTGAGAGAAGTCTGTAGTAGTAGGAAAGAACGAAGGGGACTGCGGCTGGAGACAGTGACAGAGAGACAATGACAGAGAGACACAAAGAGATAATGACGATGATCTGGGATGAATGAATGAGTGAAAAATGGCAACTGGGACTCGAAGGGTATGAGCGAGAGTGGATGGATTTGAGACTTAGAGTAGAGATGTAGAAGTGGATGTGAGCGAGTTATAGTTAGGGTAGCTTGTGGGTGTCAGGTGATTTGCATGTTATAAAGAGTCATGAATATGTTCACATGTGAACATTTTTGAAGGTAGAATAAGAAAGCTGGTATACCGGTTTTTAGCGCGCGGGATTAGCCGAGCGGTCTGGGACGCTGCAGTCATGGACTGTGCGGCTGGTCACGGTGGAGGTTCGAGTCCTCCCTCGGGCATGGGTGTGTGTGTTTGTCCTTAGGATAATTTAGGTTAAGTAGTGTGTAAGCTTAGGGACTGATGACCTTAGCAGTTAAGTCCCGCCGGCCGCGGTGGTCTCGCGGTTCTAGGAGCGCAGTCCGGAACCGCGCGACTGCTACGGTCGCAGGTTCGAATACTGCCTCGGGCATGGATGTGTGTGATGTCCTTAGGTTAGTTACGTTTAAGTAGTTCTAAGTTCTAGGGGACTGATTACCACAGCTGTTAAGTCCCATAGTGGTCAGAGCCATTTGAACCATTTTTAGTTAAGTCCCATAAGATTTCACACACATTTGAACATTCTTTTGATACCAGTTGGTATGGAACATACTCGCAGTTTTTGTACTCTGATAGGAGTACAAAAACTCTGAAAGGGTATTTTTCTGCTGGTGGTTACATTGAAAGGGCGTGGCCAATTTCTATTCTCACTTTTCCTCGATCCGAATTTAGGTTCCATCCATAATGATCTCGTCATCGGCGGGACGATAACCTTAATCTTCCTTCCGTAAAGGGAAAGTAAAGATAATATTCGCCACGTGTGAGATCGGAACTTAACCACAGGCGTAGGAAAATGCTCATCAGTTTCCTATTGTATTGGTCAGGAAGTATCTTCTGGAGCTGTCTAATCACACTCGTAAATGTTGGGTTTTCTTACACGACAAAACTCATCAGCCAGAACACTAATATTCAGTCATCAACTAGACGCAGTGTTTGGTACAGTAGTCGTGCGATTGACCCTGGCACTCCGCTCTGCAACATGATTTGTACGTCCACTTTTGAAGTCTCGACACTGTTTTCTAATCTCTCCTTTACTCATTACAATTTTTCCCGAGGACATGCAGCTCTACTGTATGATTAAATGATGATGGCGTCCTCTTGGGTAAAATATTCCGGAGGTAAAATAGTCCCCCATTCGGATCTCCGGGCGGGGACTACTCAGGAGGACGTCGTTATCAGGAGAAAGAAAACTGGCGTTCTACGGATCGGAGCGTGGAATGTCAGATCCCTTAATCGGGCAGGTAGGTTAGAAAATTTAAAAAGGGAAATGGATAGGTTAAAGTTAGATATAGTGGGAATTAGTGAAGTTCGGTGGCAGGAGGAACAAGACTTTTGGTCAGGTGATTACAGGGTTATAAATACAAAATCAAATAGGGGTAATGCAGGAGTAGGTTTAATAATGAATAAAAAAATAGGAGTGCGGGTTAGCTACTACAAACAGCATAATGAACGCATTATTGTGGCCAAGATAGACACAAAGCCCATGCCTACTACAGTAGTACAAGTTTATAAGCCAACTACCTCTGCAGATGATGAAGAAATAGATGAAATGTATGACGAGATAAAAGAAATTATTCAGGTAGTGAAAGGAGACGAAAATTTAATAGTCATGGGTGACTGGAATTCGTCAGTAGGAAAAGGGAGAGAAGGAAACATAGTAGGTGAATATGGATTGGGGGGAAGGAATGAAAGAGGAAGCCGCCTTGTAGAATTTTGCACAGAGCGTAACTTAATCATAGCCAACACTTGGTTCAAGAATCATAAAAGAAGGTTGTATACGTGGAAGAATCCTGGAGATACTAGTAGGTATCAGATAGATTATATAATGGTAAGACAGAGATTTAGGAACCAGGTTTTAAATTGTAAGACATTTCCTGGGGCAGATGTGGATTCTGACCACAATCTATTGGTTATGAACTGCAGATTGAAACTGAAGAAACTGCAAAAAGGTGGGAATTTAAGGAGATGGGACCTGGATAAACTGAAAGAACCAGAGGTTGTAGAGAGTTTCAGGGAGAGCATAAGGGAACAATTGACAGGAATGGGGGAAAGAAATACAGTAGAAGAAGAATGGGTAGCTCTGAGAGATGAAGTAGTGAAGGCAGCAGAGGATCAAGTAGGTAAAAAGACGAGGGCTAATAGAAATCCTTGGGTAACAGAAGAAATATTGAATTTAATTGATGAAAGGAGAAAATACAAAAATGCAGTAAATGAAGCAGGCAAAAAGGAATACAGACGTCTCAAAAATGATATCGACAGGAAGTGCAAAATGGCTAAGCAGGGATGGCTAGAGGACAAATGTAAGGATGTAGAGGCTTGTCTCACTAGGGGTAAGATAGATACTGCCTACAGGAAAATTAAAGAGACCTTTGGAGAGAAGAGAACCACTTGTATGAATATCAAGAGCTCAGATGGCAACCCAGTTCTAAGCAAAGAAGGGAAGGCAGAAAGGTGGAAGGAGTATATAGAGGGTTTATACAAGGGCGATGTACTTGAGGACAATATTATAGAAATGGAAGAGGATGTAGATGAAGACGAAATGGGAGATAAGATACTGCGTGAAGAGTTTGACAGAGCACTGAAAGACCTGAGTCGAAACAAGGCCCCGGGAGTAGACAACATTCCATTTGAACTACCGATGGCCTCGGGAGAGCCAGTCATGACAAAACTCTACCATCTGGTGAGCACGATGTATGAGACAGGCGAAATACCCTCAGACTTCTAGAAGAATATAATAATTCCAATCCAAAAGAAAGCAGGTGTTGACAGATGTGAAAATTACCGAACTATCAGTTTAATAAGTCACAGCTGCAAAATACTAACGCGAATTCTTTACAGACGAATGGAAAAACTGGTAGAAGCCGACCTCGGGGAAGATCAGTTTGGATTCCGTAGAAATGTTGGAACACGTGAGGCAATACTGACCTTACGACTTATCTTGGAAGAAAGATTAAGAAAAGGCAAACCTACGTTTCTAGCATTTGTAGACTTAGAGAAAGCTTTTGACAATGTTAACTGGAATACTCTCTTTCAAATTCTGAAGGTGGCAGGGGTAAAATACAGGGAGCGAAAGGCTATTTACAGTTTGTACAGAAACCAGATGGCAGTTATAAGAGTCGAGGGGCATGAAAGGGAAGCAGTGGTTGGGAAAGGGGTAAGACAGGGTTGTAGCCTCTCCCCGATGTTATTCAATCTGTATATTGAGCAAGCAGTAAAGGCAACAAAAGAAAAATTCGGAGTAGGTATTAAAATTCATGGAGAAGAAGTAAAAACTTTGAGGTTCGCCGATGACATTGTAATTCTGTCAGAGACAGCAAAGGACTTGGAAGAGCAGTTGAACGGAATGGACAGTGTCTTGAAAGGAGGATATAAGATGAACATCAACAAAAGCAAAACGAGGATAATGGAATGTAGTCAAATTAAGTCGGGTGATGCTGAGGGAATTAGATTAGTAAATGAGACACTTAAAGTAGTAAAGGAGTTTTGCTATTTAGGGAGTAAAATAACCGATGATGGTCGAAGTAGAGAGGATATAAAATGTAGACTGGCAATGGCAAGGAAAGCGTTTCTCAAGAAGAGGAATTTGTTAACATCGAGTATAGATTTAAGTGTCAGGAAGTCGTTTCTGAAAGTATTTGTATGGAGTGTAGCCATGTACGGAAGTGAAACATGGACGATAACTAGTTTGGACAAGAAGAGAATAGAAGCTTTCGAAATGTGGTGCTATAGAAGAATGTTGAATATTAGGTGGGTAGATCACGTAACTAATGAGGAGGTATTGAATAGGATTGGGGAGAAGAGAAGTTTGTGGCACAACTTGACTAGAAGAAGGGATCGGTTGGTAGGACATGTTTTGAGGCATCAAGGGATCACAAATTTAGCATTGGAGGGCAGTGTGGAGGGTAAAAATCGTAGAGGGAGACCAAGAGATGAATACACTAAGCAGATTCAGAAGGATGTAGGTTGCAGTAGATACTGGGAGATGAAGAAGCTTGCACAGGATAGAGTAGCATGGAGAGCTGCATCAAACCAGTCTCAGGACTGAAGACCACAACAACAAACTCATTACAAGGAACCCTGATCTTGTCCCAATCATTTTGCAATTCCTTTAGGTCATATGATGACGTTACATGAGCGTAAATGACAGCATCATCAGCAAACAGTCGCCGGCCGGCCGGTGTGGCCGAGCAGCTCTAGGCGCTACAGTCTGGAACCGCGCGACCGCTACGGTTGCAGGTTCGAATCCTGTCTCGGGCATGGATGTGTGTGATGTCCTTAGGTTAGTTAGGTTTAAGTAGTTCTAAGTTCTAGGGGACTGATGACCTCAGATGTTGAGTCCCATAGTGCTCAGAGCAATTTGAACCATTTGAAGCAATCAGTCTAAGAGGACATCACAGATCGTCTCCTCAATCGTTTACGTAGATCAGGAACAACAGAGCTCCTTTAACACTTCATTGGGGAATTCCAGATATTACATCTGTTTCACTCGATCACTTCCGGTCATTTATTATGGGCTGTGACCCTTGTGACAGCAATCATCGACATGTAATTTAATTGGAGGTCACTTGTGAGGAAAGGTGTCAAAAACCTGGAAATCTAAAAACATGGAATCGACTTACGTACCCCTGTAGAAAGCATTCATTACTCCGTGAGAATAAAGAGGTAGTTGTGTTTTACAAGAACGACATTTTCTGAATTCGTGTTGGTTTTTTGTTAATAAATTGTTTTCTTCTATGTGATTTGTAATGTTAAAGCACAGCATATGTTATTCCAGAATCCTACTGCAAATCGATGTTAGTGATATGGGTTTGTATTTCAAGCGGATTACTCATATTTCCATTCTTGGGTATTAGTGTGACATGTGATAATTTCCAGTCTCTAGGGATCTTCTTCCGAGCGAGCGGTTGTATATGAGTCCTAATGAGTGCTAAATATGGACCTACTCAGCATACCCTGAAAAGAGTCTGAATGGTATATAATCTGGGCCGGAAGCCTTGCCTTTATTAAGCTGCTTTGCTACACCAAGGATACCTACATCTTAGTTACTTATGATGGTAGTTGTTCTTGACTGGAATTCTGAGTATTTACTTCGTCTTCTTTTGTAAAGGAATTCCGGAAAGCCTTGTTTAAAAGATGTATTGATTGTGTCTTGCCACTGGCGTACTTTACATACGACCAGAATCTCCTTGGGTTTCCTGCCAGATTTCGAGATAGAGTTTCGTTGTGGAAACTATTAAAAGCATCTTGCACTGAAGTTCGCGCTAAATTTAGAACTTCCTTAAAACTTCGCCAATCTTGGAGATTTTGCGTTCTTTTAAATTTGGCATTTTTTCCATTCTTCTGCGATAGTGTTCCGTCTTGTTTTGTGTACCATGGGGGATTAGTACAACAGTACTATTTATTATTAATGTATTTGGAGTATACCTCTCAACTGCCGTCGACACTACTTCTTTGAATTTAAATCGACACTATTTCTTTGAATTTAAACCACATCTGGTCTACGCTTGCATTGAATGGAAGGAGTGGAGACTGTCTCTTAGGAAGGCGTCAAGCAAATTGTTACCTGCTGTTTCACATCTACGTATTTTGCGTTCATTTTTGGTGTGTCTCGATGCTATGGTATTCAGTCTAGCTACCGTAAGCACTTGGCAACTGGCGAGAGCAACGATTTTCGAACTCGCTGTTGTTTGCCTTCACCCACACTAAAACGACTACTAAATCAAAACAGTGTCTTCCTGGAGCTTGGTTTACAGACGGAGGCGCCCTAGGCAAAACACGTGTCGTCTCCGTTACTTGTTTCCGATTTTTCCCGTTTTTAGTTTTCTTACTTTTTTACTAACCTGGAAGGGACCACGTAAACGAAATTTTTGATACTAGTGTATTTAAAAGTTATATTTCTGCTTACAGTTACCTTGCTGCTGTGAAAGGAGAGGGAAAGAAACAGCTTGACTTATGTAATGAGACGTTTTAGAACGGAAGAGGGTACATACGAGGGACACGCCACAGCCATTTTCAAGTTAGGACAACAATCAAATGAATCTGATCCATACCGTCTTTCACAGAAACAAAAGAGTAAACATATTTTGATTTGATTCATGAGTACAATCGTCAATCCATAAAGTTAACATTTCAATTAGAAGTATTTTCTTCAAGATTTCCTTTCGGCAGATTTATCGACTGTATCATCACAATTAATGCTGTTTCAATTTTCTACACAGTTAAAGCGACAATACTTCCTCGCAGAGGAATAACCCGGAGATCGTTTGAATTCTTTTTAAAATAGAAAAGGACCTTTTCGCTGAGAAATTAGATATCGTCGCTGACAGGAGCATTCTGAGGGTGACTATAACGTACGGATATGATATGTATTGTTCATTTTCTTACAGGAAGAGCAAAAGCGTGAATAGAGATAGCAAATAATAACTAAAAAGCGAAAGGATGACAACTGACAAAGAAAGCAGTGCCAACTCGATTCGAATCGATGCGAAACCATCTATACTGCAGATTAGTCCAGCGAAATTTACAATCGCACTCCAGATGAATTCAACAATGAATCAAATGCTGTTCCAAGCGACAGTACTAATGCCCGCTGGCCGGCCTTCCAAGTTTTCGAACTACATGCTTTCCTAACGTGCTCTTAGACCTGGTTCTACCTGGCCAACGCATAAATCCAGCTCTGACGAGTTCTGTGGTAAGGAAAAAAAAAAAAAAGAAAAAGTAAACAGTGCTGCATCAGCGCAACTTTGTTCTGAGCTGCCGACATTTAAATATAGGCAAATGGCACATACGAGGGTCTTCAGTAAGTAGTGCAACATTTTTTTTTCTGAAAGCAGGTTGGCTTTACTCAGGATCCCAATACACCATATTATTCCCGCTCTTATGGCGACAAAACCGTATTTTTTCAATATAATGTCCGTTCAATGCGATGGCCTTACGCCACCTTACTGCGAGGGTCTTTATGCCCGCATGGTATCACTCTACTCGTCCCAGCACGCGGAAGATCGGACAGATTTGCGAAACTTTGTTGCCATGATAATTAATTTAAAGAAATAGTCCACGTAGCAAATTTTGTTGTAATGGTGACGGATGCTTTTCTCAACGACGCACCGTGATTTTTGTCCGCTGCCGGCCGGCCGGGGTGGCCGAGCGGTTCTAGGCGCTACAGTCTGGAACCGTGTGACCGCTACGGTCGCAGGTTCGGGCATGGATGTGTGTAATGTCCTTAGGTTAGTTAGGTTTAAGTAGTTCTAAGTTCTAGGGGACTGATGACCTCAGAAGTTAAGTCCCACAGTGCTCAGAGCTATTTGAATAATTTTTTCCGCTTCCAGGTCCCCACTGACACTCCGCAAGCGCTTATGCATAACTGCGATGCTCTGGTTTACCGCCAAACGAAATTCAGTGACAGATCCCTGCTTGAAATGCACCTCCGTTATGGACGCCATTTTGAAAGCTACATATTGCACCGCAAACTTTCGTATGGTCATGAAGTTAAAGTGGCTTCAGTGGGAATATTCCGCAATGTACCACAACAAATTCAGCAGCTCTTCAATTTAAATAGGCCGATAAAAAAAAGGCTTTCATGCTTATTGAACACTCCTAGCATTTTTCGAAATGACTGATATATGGCGGGCACGTAGCCCTTTCCTCGTAAAGTTATTGGTTCGTTGTGCTAAAATTTGCTTTGTATGACTGTCGTACATTTTCTATAAGATTACGTTTCTCTCTGTACGTGTCGCGTGCATAGTTATTTCGCCGGGATGTGACACCTGAGAGAAACGGCAGTGAACAGCAAACACCCTTGCCGCTGGCCCTTAATAAGCGACGACTGGGAATTTACAACCAGCTAGCCAGGTAACGCTGCGAGGTGCGGCTCGGGCTGCAGCCTGCTCGCTGAACAGCCTCGTCCCGCAATAGACACACGTGCTGGCGGGCCCGAACAATCACTTAGCCTGCTGGTCAACGTCGCACGTAAAACAACGCCGATGGCTCTTTTCAACGAATGTCTGCTGCCTCATCTGGCCGACATTTACGAGCCGCCGGCAAGAAGTCCTTGTACGCGCGTCTCCATACAACTGCCTACAACCCTGGAGCGTTTAAATGCTGTTAATGTAATTTTGACAATATGTATAGTTACCGGTGCTTCGCGCTTGCTTTTCCGTTTCCTTTTGTCATCTCTCTGTAATTCTACAGATCACGACGTTTCTTAATCCCCACGAATCTCATTCACGTTACGCTTCCTCGATCTCAGATTCATCTAATGGTTATACATCTTGATTTTCTATGACCTCATTTTCGTCTTCGCGCAGGAGGCTGACGATTCGGTCTCTGCGACCACCTGTTCCATTGTTACCATCACTATGTTTACATGAGGCTTCCAAAATCGGGTTTCGTAAACCTATTTCACAATTCTGTTCCTGGTTCGTCATGTAATCACTCCAAAATTAATTCTGGAGATCCCTTTCTAGCTACCGGTTTTCCACTTCCACAACCGATTTTCGCTCCCACGTAAACGCACAACTGTTTCTGAAACGTGTTTGGATTGTCAGGTAACGTCTTTTTATCAAAATTTTCGACTAATATGTACGAAATGACTTATTGTGCAGTAAAGGAAAAGCAGAAATATTAGACTGAGCATGAAACTGTCTACCTCTAATATTAAAGTGAAGAAAAATAGTGACTGTGCTAAATACTTCAGTAACTGGAGCAGCTGTTTCCCAGACACCATGTTTGAATGGGATAGCAAATCCGCTTCAGCTGTTAATACGTAAACACGTCAGCGAAAACCGGTTTCCGAAATTCGGTTTTCGTCTATCGAAAGACGCATCACATGTAAACGTAATGCATGTACCCTAGCCACATCAGCTTCCTTCCCGCGACCATGTACAACACTACAGGTTGATACTGCGCCAATTCCATAACAGCCGTGTAGAAGCTCAAAGCTTCTACAGCATGCTTCCTGTTCGCGAATTTAACAGTACATGTCTGATACTCGTCGGAAAACGACTGTGGAGCAGTGAGGCAGCATCAAGTATTGTGGGCGAGAATTTGGCGAATTTAATCCAAATACCGATAGGAAGATTTCTGATTGTTCCTCCACGACATCACTCATGCCCAAAAACCGAAAATCGTGCGCGAGCGTTTGGTCAGTAGACGGATGACAGTCCTGGATCATTCACCGTGTTAACCAGACTTGCACCCAGCCGACTTCCGTTTGTTCCTTAAATCGAAGCTTTCAATGAAAGGTACCGTTACGACACAGATAAGAACAGCCTGGCAAAATTGTGCTTCAGTAGTAATGGTAGTTCCAAAATTGGAACTCCGTTACGCCACAGACTACAATGACTGTTTCTAAATACTTTTAAAACGATTTCAGCTGTGTATTGATCCAGGGAATAATTATTTTGAATAAATGCAGTGGTTTACTGAAGATAATTCATGGCTTATATTTTTCATAGCTACAGTAGTAATGGAACTAGGATACACTATGTATAGGCAATAATCGATTTCGGTCATTGTGGAGAGTCTTCATATTATAAAGAGAGGAAATCTAACGTGTTGCAATGCGATTAAGCCAAAGAGTTACATCGTAACCATTCTGATATTATCACTTACATTCCAGTGTCCCTTGCTATTATGCTGGGTACACATTACACAGAAAATTCTCTGCTCACTAAAATCTTTGTGGTTAGCTGCAGGCTATGAAACACCAGCAGTCTTATTCCTGTTAATGGGAAGGTGCAATCCGAGGAAGCGTTTTCTTAAAGACGAAAGAGCATGCTTCAGTTAAATAGCCAAAGGGATATTTATAGAAAATTTATGTCTGAGTAACAGGCAATGACTGGCTCTTCTTCAGATATGAGGGGAATAAGATGAGAAAATATAACACTAACAATAGTGATAACGTCATTTGAGCAGAAGAGTACGATCCTATTTTGAACACTTTGAAGACTAAGATTTTTTTTTTGCGTTTGAGGCCAACGCGATTCAAGTAAACTTGTGGCAGAAGGATATAAATGTCTCTTGTTAAATTGTGGAAATTGCACTTGTATCCCTCTCCCGAAAGTGCTTATTTGTCGATTTGAGATTCGAAATAGTAGTTTTGAACCGGGGCGTCTTAAAAGGTAACAAATTAGGCACTTTCCCTTAAGAATTTCTCTCAATAAATTTATATTCGACAAGAAGGAGATGTGTAGGGAGATGGGTACGTAGAAGTGCTTGTACTCTGCTCCTTGATCTGTCACCCCTGTTGTCTTTTGCAGGGACACAGCCCTCAAGATTGACAGAACTATAGGGATTTACTGACTTCAACCACGTCACAAAACAAGCAAAGGTAATGACGGGCCTACTTCCATAGTCCGTTAACGCCAAATTTCGCCGTACTATCTTAAAGGATACGTTCGTCGTACGTCCCACATCGATTTCTGCTGTTACTTCACGCGGTGTTGCCTGTTAGCACTGAAAACTCTGCGCAAACTCCGCTGCTCTCGGTCATTAAGTGAAGGCCGACAGCCACTGCGGTGTCCATGGTGAGAGGTAACACCAGAAATTTGGTATTCTCGGCACACTCTTGACGCTGTGGATCTCGGAATACTGAAATCCCTAAACGATTTCAGAAATGAAATTTCCCATGCTTCTAGTTCCAACTAACATTCCGCGATCAGTGTCTGTTAATTCCCATCGTGCGCCCATAATAACGTCGGAAAATTTTTCATATGAATCATATGAGTACAAATGACAGCTCCATCAATGCACTGCTCTTTCATACCTTGTGTACGCCATAGTATTGCTATATGTACAAGTGCATATCGCTGTCCCATGGCTTTTGTCACCTCAGTGTATATAGAGGCCGGCCGCTGTGGCCGAGCTGTTCTAGGCGCTTCAGTCCGGAACCGCGCTGCTGCTACGGTCACAGGTTCGAATCCTGCCTCGGGCATGGGTGTGTGTGATGTCCTTAGGTTAGTTAGGTTTAAGTAGCTCTACGTCTAGGGAACTGATGACCTCAGATGTTAAGTCCCATAATGCTTAGAGCCATTTGAACCACTGTATATAGAGACTACATGGAGCCCCGCAATAACAACTAGCTATACGACAATCTGCTTGTGCGCAGTAAAGAAACACACAGCAGGCCAGCTGTCACAGTGAGGGAGAACGGCAGGGGTTACCAGCTCGGTCGAACGCGATCGACGCCTCAAGTATGGGGCCAGCTGTAATGAGGGGCAAGTGGCAGAGAGGGCGCAGGCAATATCTGCCACTAGACAGCACGCACCTGCCCTGCGCCCACCGGAGCGGTGATCTCGCCGAGAACTGTGGACAAAAGGCTTCATTACAGTGTCGCTAAAGCGCAACTGACTCTCTGCCTACGCACTCTGTGCCTTTGCCGTGCATTGCTTAATACACCGTAATGAAAACCAGGTGATTTAAAAAGATGAAAGGTCTAAGGCTTCAAAATTTGTTCACAAAGTATTATTCTCTCGGAATAACTACCTTGGCCGTAAATATCTGGAATATCTCAAGCGTGCTAATTTGATTCGCATTTGGTGATCATACCTTTTTTATTCAGATGATATCCACGGTTTAAGCAGTTACTACATTCCTCAGTTATCTTGCTAAGATGGCCGCAATGGCGGCCATTCGCGCTCAGATAATAAGACACACCCACGATTCGACTTGGAAACCTGTCAGTAACAGATAAGAGATTGATGTTAAGAAATAATAAAACAAGGGTTATAATTATTCACACTTGCATGCGTTCGCAGTGATACGTACATCGTTAACAGACCAAGGTCAGGAGGAGGAAAGGTAACGAAAGAAGAGACAAAAGAACAAAGACAGTCAAAAGTCACAGCTCACATTACAAAGATGGTGTAATTTATACCTCTTCCTCCAGATTTTGAAACACTATGGATTTATACCCCCCATGAACCATGGACCTTGCCGTTGGTGGGGAGGCTTGCGTGCCTCAGCGATACAGATAGCCGTACCGTAGGTACAACCACAACCACAACGGAGGGGTGTCTGTTGAGAGGCCAAACAAACGTGTGGTTCCTGAAGAAGGGCAGCAGCCTTTTCAGTAGTTGCAAGGGCAACAGTCTGGATGATTGACTGATCTGGCCTTGTAACAATAACCAAAACGGCCTTGCTGTGCTGGTACTGCGAACGGCGGAAAGCAAGGGGAAACTACGGCCGTAATTTTTCCCGAGGGCATGCAGCTATACTGTATGATTAAATGATGATGGCGTCCTCTTGGGTAAAATATTCCGGAGGTAAAATAGTCCCCCATTCGGATCTCCGGGAGGGGACTACTCAAGAGCATGTCGTTATCAGGAGAAAGAAAACTGGCGTTCTACGGATCGGAGCGTGGAATGTCAGATCCCTTAATCGGGCAGTTAGGTTAGAAAATTTAAAAAGGGAAATAGATAGGTTAAAGTTAGATATAGTGGGAATTAGTGAAGTTCGGTGGCAGGAGGAACAAGACTTCTGGTCAGGTGACTACAGGGTTATAAACACAAAGTCAAATAGGGGGAATGTCCGCCGCTCGTGGTCTCGCGGTAGCGTTCTCGCTTCCCAAGCACGGGGTCCCGGGTTCGATTCCCGGCGGGGTCAGGGATTTTTTACCTGCCTCGAGATGACTGTGTTTGTGTTGTGCTCATCATTTCATCATCATCCAGGAAAGTGGCGAAATTGGACTGAGCAAAGATTGGGTAATTGTACGGGCGCTGATAACCACGCAGTTGAGCGCCCCACAAACCAAACATCATCATCAAATAGGGGGAATGCAGGAGTAGGTTTAATAATGAATAGGAAAATAGGAATGCGGGTAAGCTACTACAAACAGCATAGTGAACGCATTATTGTGGCCAAGATAGATACGAAGCCCACACCTACTACAGTAGTACAAGTTTATATGCCAACTAGCTCTGCAGATGACGAAGGAACTGAAGAAATGTATGATGAAATAAAAGAAATTATTCAGATAGTGAAGGGAGACGAAAATTTAATAGTCATGGGTGACTGGAATTCGAGTGTAGGAAAAGGGAGAGAAGGAAACGTAGTAGGTGAATATGGATTGGGGCTAAGAAATGAAAGAGGAAGCCGCCTGATAGAATTTTGCACAGAGCACAACTTAATCATAGCTAACACTTGGTTTAAGAATCATGATAGAAGGTTGTATACATGGAAGAACCCTGGAGGTACTAAAAGGTATCAGATAGATTATATAATGGTAAGACAGAGATTTAGGAACCAGGTCTTAAATTGTAAGACATTTCCAGGGGCAGATGTGGACTCTGACCACAATCTATTAGTTATGACCTGTAGATTAAAACTGAAGAAACTGCAAAAAGGTGGGAATTTAAGGAGATGGGACCTGGATAAACTGAAAGAACCAGAGGTTGTACAGAGTTTCAGGGAGAGCATAAGGGAACAATTGAAAGGAATGGGGGAAAGAAATACATTAGAAGAAGAATGGGTAGCTCTGAGGGATGAAGTAGTGAAGGCAGCAGAGGATCAAGTAGGTAAAAAGAAGAGGGTTAGTAGAAATCCTTGGGTAACAGAAGAAATATTGAATTTAATTGATGAAAGGAGAAAATATAAAAATGCAGTAAATGAAACAGGCAAAAAGGAATACAAACGTCTCAAAAATGAGATCGACAGGAAGTGCAAAATGGCTAAGCAGGGATGGCTAGAGGACAAATGTAAGGATGTAGAGGCTTATCTCACTAGGGGTAAGATAAATACTGCCTACAGGAAAATTAAAGAAAACTTTGGAGAAAAGAGAACCACTTGTATGAATATCAAGAGCCTAGATGGAAACCCAGTTCTAACCAAAGAAGGGAAAGCAGAAAGATGGAAGGAGTATATAGAGGGTCTATACAAGAGCGATGCACTTGAGGACAATATTATGGAAATGGAAGAGGATGTAGATGAAGATGAAATGGGAGATACGATACTGCGTGAAGAGTTTGACAGAGCACTGAAAGACCTGAGTCGAAACAAGGCCCCCGGAGTAGACAACATTCCATTGGAACTACTGACGGCCTTGGGAGAGCCAGTCCTGATAAAACTCTACCACCTGGTGAGCAAGATGTATGAAACAGGCGAAATACCCTCAGACTTCAAGAAGAATATAATAATTCCAATCCCAAAGATAGCAGGTGTTGACAGATGTGAAAATTACCGAACTATCAGTTTAATAAGCCACAGCTGCAAAGTACTAACACGAATTCTTTACAGACGAATGGAAAAACTAGTAGAAGCCGACCTCGGGGAAGATCAGTGTGGATTTCGTAAAAATACTGGAACACGTGAGGCAATACTGACCTTACGACTTATCTTAGAAGAAAGATTAAGGAAATTCAAACCTACGTTTCTAGCATTTGTAGACTTAGAGAAAGCTTTTGATAATGTTGACTGGAATACTCTCTTTCAAATTCTAAAGGTGGCAGGGGTAAAAAACAGGGAGCGAAAGGCTATTTACAACTTGTACAGAAACCAGATGGCAGTTATAAGAGTTGAGGGACATGAAAGGGAAGCATTGGTTGGGAAGGGAGTAAGACAGGGTTGTAGCCTCTCCCCGATGTTATTCAATCTCTATATTGAGCAAGCAGTAAAGGAAACAAAAGAAAAATTTGGAGTAGGTATTAAAATCCATGGAGAAGAAATAAAAACTTTGAGGTTCGCCGATGACATTGTAATTCTGTCAGAGACAGCAAAGGACTTGGAAGAGCAGTTGAACGGAATGGATGGTGTCTTGAAGGGAGGATATAAGATGAACATCAACAAAAGCAAAACGAGGATAATGGAATGTAGTCGAATTAAGTCGGGTGATGCTGAGGGTATTAGATTAGGAAATGAGACACTTAAAGTAGTAAAGGGGTTTTGCTATTTGGGGAGCAAAATAACTGATGATGGACGAAGTAGAGAGGATACAAAATGTAGACTGGCAATGGCAAGGAAAGCGTTTCTGAAGAAGAGAAATTTGTTAACATCGAGTATAGATTTAAGTGTCAGGAAGTCATTTCTGAAAGTATTTGTATGGAGTGTAGCCATGTATGGAAGTGAAACATGGACGGTAAATAGTTTGGACAAGAAGAGAATAGAAGCTTTTGAAATGTGGTGCTACAGAATAATGCTGAAGATTAGATGGGTAGATCACATAACTAATGAGGAAGTATTGAATAGGATTGGGGAGAAGAGAAGTTTGTGGCACAACTTGACCAGGAGAAGGGATCGGTTGGTAGGACATGTTCTGAGGCATCAAGGGATCACCAATTTAGTATTGGAGGGCAGCGTGGAGGGTAAAAATCGTAGGGGGAGACCAAGAGATGAATACACTAAGCAGATTCAGAAGGATGTAGGTTGCAGTAGGTACTGGGAGATGAAGAAGCTTGCACAGGATAGAGTAGCATGGAGAGCTGCATCAAACCAGTCTCAGGACTGAAGGCCACAACAACAACAACATGGATTTATAAGAAAAAAAATACTGTTATTTCGTTATGATGGGAAGCTGCTGCGCGACGTAATTGTACTGCTATCGACGAAGTAACTGTAAGAACTGTTAGTCGACGAATTAGAATCTAGCCTGTGTACTGCAATATCACTTAAACAAATTTTTTATATTGAGAGACTTTTCCACAACATGGTGGAACGGGCTGAGTCGGCAAAAGCGTTGTTGATTACGTAAAGTAAAAATATCTTCATACACACACACACATACAAAATTTGTTTGGAATCATGTCGATTTCAAAGAATTACAGACTCCTTTTAGACGCAAACAATTCATTTAATTAAATTTTCGTCGTACAAGTGGCATACTACTTGATTTTCGATGGGATAGTGCTCTAACGCGGGGTTAGTACACCACGTATATGACCGAAAAGCAGTTATTTCCATTGGAAATGGAGCTATAATGTTCTGAAGCCGCTTTGCAAGTAAGTAAATTTGGTTTTTGGGTGGTGATATTATACAGTTTTTGATAAAAGTTGCTATCCTCGCTGTGAACCGCGAGACAAGTGTGAAGAGTCACAAATGTGCCAAGCAGTAACGTGATTTCATTCAGAGCAAACCCGAAATTCGAACACTGGGCTGGAAACAGCAAACTGTTCCGGATTCACCTACAACTGCCTCCCTGTAAAGCCCTTGACAATCTCACTAACGATAGAAGTCTCTAGAGAACAGCTCAAACGTATGCGGGTCACTCTGTCATACAAAATACTTCCATTCCACGGAAACAATGAGCTTTATTCCTTTCTTCCCTGCACGGTTTGCAGGAGAGGTACTGTGGAGTTTATACAGCAGAAACTTAGTAGTTGTAGAAATAAACCTGCGATTCGTGTGGCGTTCCAGCGCAAAATTTTAATCTAGCAGGAAATAGCAAAAACAGCGCATACTTCGCCGCAGAGCGAGTAACTCATTTTGGAAATACGGATTATTCGTGTTCTGATAAACCTCACAAATATCTCCTACCAGCGTCTCTTCTAACTGCTAGGTTGCTCATCTAATACGAAACTACTACCGAATAATTATACAAGCGGGGGCTAAATCATTGCATACTCGAGTTTAAAAGTCACAATTGACGGCCAGCTATTACTACAGTAAAACTATCACTCTGAAATAGACCACGACTGCACAAAAGAAAAAGAAAAATAAGTAAATAAATAAATAAGTTTGCGAATCTCGGAAACAGTGATAAAATTCCGCGTCCTCCTCCCGTAGGACATGTTTTCTTCCGTCCAAGAGAGAACACGACCGATAACTCACGAGCCCAGAGCCGCTCTTTAGACAATCAGCGCAGTCGCATGCTCACTGGCTCAGCTCCGGTACAGCTAACAACTGTCTACTCGATTCTGTTGCATAGCAGAAGTCTGAATTCTTGCTATTGCATTCATCTCTCAAACCACTATCTCACTAGAGTCAAATTTTCGGCGCACTCAGGTCAAAAGTCTGACGTTCCAGAAGGTAAAAATCTCTAATTAAGGAAATTTTGGCAATTTAAAGTGAATTCTGTTTCGTGTAAAGCTAATTTCTTCTACATCTCATTTCCTGTTGTTCACGTCACCAGACGCGCGTCCTTAAGCTGTTGACACTGGAAAGATGACTTCCGAATAATTTTTTCATTGAAGAAATATTGCGGTAAAATACATATTGTGGCTGAACTACACATAAGCTCCAGAATGAATTTTTACTTCTCATCAGAGTCTGCACTGATCTAAAACTTCCTCACAGATTAATACTGTGTGCCGGACTGGGATTCTAACTTGGAACCTTTGCCTTTCTCTAAATACGACCTACGACCCGTCCTCACAGTCCTACTTCCTGCCTTCTAAATTTCACGGTTCTCCTGCATCGTTTTCTTGATTATCACTCCTGGAAGAAAGGACATTGTGGGGACATGGCTTAGCCATAACCCGAGGATTGCTGTGAGAACGAATTTTCACTGTGCAGCGTGGTGTGTGCAGCTTTGAGACTTGCCAGCAGAGTAAAACCGTGGCAAAGCAAAGGACGGATGCTCAATACCCTGTTAGGCACACAGCTTTAATCTTCCAGGAAGTTTTAAATACAAGCGATTGATACTGGAGAGATAACTTTCGAATACCTTTATTCTTAAACGAAACATTGCAGTAACGAAATATTTCGTAATTATATAACATTTGCTACGTTATGACATTCTCTTAGTAAATTTGATTTGACTAACCAAAAGTTTACTTCTAGTTGCAACGAGTTCTTTTTAAAACAGAAATGTTGATCTTTGCATTGACATGAATCTCCACTGTTTGTTGTTTTCTTTTTGGAAATTTGTTAACAGCGTAAATAGTGTAAATCATGGTAACTATTTTAATGGTTTCAGTTCTTTTCATTTCTTAACCTCGTCAGTTCACTAAATCATAAATACTAAACTAAAATTGTACATTATTTAACGATAAACTTTAAATGATTTTTAATCGAAAGTTGTTCCAAAATGCTTCTTTTGCGGGTTAATTATCACAACATTCCTCTGTTAGTGCCTGTACCGCAGGTACTGCCTAAGGCACTACAGTTCCTTAATATGACGCAATTCAAGCGACATTTAATCTAATGGAACGATGCAGCACGCATCATTTAATCATAGTTGATAGTATGAAGAATAACAATGTGTAAAATATAAGAAATCATGTAATTTAAATACTGTGTCGGTCGAATACTAAGTCAAAATGCAAATGCCGAAATGATAATCCAAAAGAAATTGATTAGAAATTCACTCCTCCTACGAAGAAACATTAGGGTCATCATTTACTGAAATATGAAACCCGAAAAGTTCAATTTCCAAACTTCATGCTAAATTTTACGTTATTTCTCAGTCGAGATATACAGTACTATTTATTATACTTCTGATTTTGATTTTATTTCTGTTGATCACCGTAACCTGAGAAACTGACTCTGAGAATTACGAGCAATAAAGTTTTTTACAGGTCAGATTGCAGAAGAGGTACAGCAGCGTAGTGCTTCCTTCAGTTCGAGCTCACGACAGTAAAAAGTTGCCGGTCTCCCACTCGCGACAGCAGAGAAACACGAGCAGTGTGGCCACTCGCTCGGACCAGGTTTTACGTCTCTGTGTGTTCTGGACGGTATTTCTGTTAGTTCTCAGAACTTCCTCTCGGAGTTACAACGACACAATAGATGATTTTCTTGCTTTTGGATGTTATAGTTACCTAGACGTGTCTAAACGCTAAGACTTCATCCATTGTTCTTTTATTTCCTTTTCGACACCAGAGTAATTGCGGCTCTACTGTCATTCCCATATTATTCATTACTATCACCTCTCTCCCTCTCTCCACCGAACAGGCTTCGGAATACCCAACGCTACAGAACGACCACCGTGTCATCCTCAGCCGATATGCATCACTGGGTGTGGATATGGAGGGGCATGTGGTAAGCACACCGCTTTCCTAGCCGTTGTCAGTTATCGTGACCGGACATTACTGTTATTACTAACTGATAATTTCCATAGTGTAAAACGAAGTACATGGAAATGGCTGTAGATCCGAAATTGCAATGGTGTCCAAAACGTATTAAAACAGCAAGTAGATGGCGAAAGTGCTATTAATTAGACGGTCTTTATTTAAAAGTTGACAGCCTTGCAACACAGCCGCTGCTATAAGCTATCTCTGGTAGAGCAGAAGGTAAATTTGCGTCAGAGCAGTCGGACGCATGGATGTGAGCAGGTAGTTGTTCAGTCACAAAGCTTTTAGTATTATCTTCAGCTTTCTAGTTCCGTCGTCCCGAGTGGCGTAAGTATTACGGTATGCAGGTAATTATTAGTTTGGGACCGTCGAATCACAACTTAATAAAACATACTTTTTGTGCCAGACGCGTTTTTGCCTTTATTATATGCAAGGCTTCTTCAGTGGTAGATTTCGTGGATGCTGATCTACGTGTTACAGTTATTCTTCGTCTTCTTACTACCATTTGAAATTTCGTTTTCACAGCAGTAGGAATCGAATACTAGTTGAAAGCGAGCGTGCTAGGTAGTACACTAATTCATATTATAACTGCAGTCGGCGTTAGCTGTGTAAACAGCTGATGATAGTCAGTTGACCGAAAGTGGTTTTGCAAATAAAGAATTTCATCATTTGCTCAAAGAGGTAAAACGACATTTTTCAAATATACTAAAAATTATTGAGAGGCTTAAAACAAAATATTGTAGTATGTTAATCTATGAATTAAAAAGGACACTGACGATGTATTAATCAAAGAATCTTTACAGCAAATTGCTTGGCGACAGGTTAGTAGCCCGCTCATCACAATGTTTTGGAATTTATTCTTATGCACCATATAATTTCATAGTCAGAATTAATTATCATCAACATCTGTATTCTTATCTCGACCAACGACTGTGTACCGCATATTCAAAAAGAAATATGGGGATAATTTCTATCTCACTGAGGAAATGGATGAACTGCGGAAAACTGCCATAGTGGAATATTTTATTAAGAACTCATCAGCGTCAGTTCTAGAATGACAGTGTTTTATAAAAAAATTTACTCGCGTTTTTTACTTATATGGTTTCTATGTTACCAAAAATACGCACAGTAGCTATAGCACAAGAGATAAGTAGTTTCATTTCCATATGAAATCTTGTAAGGAAGTAAATGAACAAAGTTAGACGTAAAGTAGTGATCTCGCTTACGTGGCAGTTTCTGAGCATAAATACACAAAAACCAGATGACTATTAGCTGACGTAATGTTGCCTTATTTTCCGACTCGGAACTACTGGAATCGTAATGGGTCGTGTCAAATTATTTCACGCATAATTGTGTTGAGGTGACACAAACACTGGATAGCATGCATTGACTCTATAAGACAATGATACAGCTAAGAGGAAAGGTTGAGCAGGTAATTTGTTAAGTTAAGGTACAACGGTTTCTTCCATCTCTTCACGTCAATTCAGGGTCCAATATTACAGATATTCCTAGCGGTACTCAACTGTCTTTCTGATGATTTAGCGGTGATCACCAACACTAAAGAAGGTGTAAAACATGCCATAGGAAAGCTACACGAAGTAGTGGCGGAGGCAAGCCTTCTGATATTTTAATAGAAAACCATTACATGAAACTCTGCATAAAAAAGGCAGGAATATTCGTCATAATATAGAATATGCGACAGTTTTACAGTTGCCGTCCTTTAGATATTTTGGGAAGATCATGCTTCCATTGGACTTGAACAGTACCACAAGCCTACAAAAAGTCATGAATTTGAAAAGGCATTCAGAATTATATGGAACCCCTATAACCACGAGTAATACCGCATACTCGTATTACGAAATTGCCACATTACAAGACAGTTTCTTTACCTTAATCACTAAATGCATCATAGATCATAGCTAGTAATTGCTGAAGAACATTCTAAAGCTGTATAAAGTCAGGAAGAGGCACAGAAAACTTTTAGACTGATATATTAATAACGGAGGAACAGAATAATATCTTTCTTCTACACACAAATAGGTAATTAAAGTAACACCGTGCGCAAGAGACATTTGAAATTCTGTTGCCATATTTGCAGAATGGACAACCACAGACTCATCAATGAGTATTCGACTTTTTAACTCAAAAAAGGTCACAAACACGTGGTTAGAAAAAACTAGAAAAGATTTACAAGAAATGAACATGATAGTATAAAACATAACACATCGTATAGACTGTGGATAACCAGTAACGAATCACAAATTACCAGTGAAACTCCAAAAGAAGACTGGCAAAAAATAATCAGAAAAATGGAAGACAAAATATGGGGCATTCATGGACAGATTTTGAGAATATGAGAAAGCATAAATCCTCAAACCCAATTACCAATTTCAAAGACGCTCCATAAGTGAACAAAACGAAGATTTAAGTAAGCAGGAAGAAGGTGTCAGTGTGTAATATCCGTGATTTCGTTCATTTAGTTCTTCAGCGAGTTAGTTTCGAGGGCATTTGGAGAACAATTCAAATGGTTCAAATGGCTCTAAGCACTATGGGGCTTAACATCCGAAGTCATCAGTCTCCTAGACTTAGAACTACTTAAACCTAATTAACTTAAGTACATCACACACATCCATGCCCGAGGCAGGATTCGAACCTGCGACTGTAGGAGCCACGTGGTTCCAGACTGAAGCGCCTAGAGCCGCTCGGCCACCGCGGCCGGCGGAGAGCAGTTCCTTAATTTCCTAATTCATTATCTGCACATCGTTTCCACTATTGGCTCTTAGGTGTACAGTTTACCTAGCCGGAAGCAAAGTACTACGTTTCAACAGGTTTCTCTGAAAAGTCTATCGTAATACAAAATTAAATTATGTTCTGCAGCATTAAAGAAATTAGGACGAGTGTACCTCAGTGATAACGGCTGTCTCGTTCATGTGACATACGAGTAATATTACGAGTAATATACCGATCCTGCCCCATTAACTGGCCATCATTAACAAGATGTGATAGAGATCTATAGAGTAAGGGAGCCAAGAACGTGTGCACAACGGTTAGACCTTACAGACTTGCACAGGAACGTGAGATTTAGCCATCCTACAGTAAGTTGTTTTGTTCCTACAGTTACGTTATCGGCAAACAGTCGCTGAAGAAACTATACCAAGCAACTGATTCTGTGTCTTTTTTTACATGTAAATGTAAAACCACACAAAGTCGCCATTGTGCCAGAAGAGGTTCTAGAGTCAAGGCTTCAGTTAATACAAATGTACAGCGTTTCACAAGACGTTCTTTTCAACACGAAAGAAATCGGTGCTCGGTTGCAAATAGCATACGGGATTGAATGGTTGGTTGATATAGAGGAGGGGACCAAACAGCGAGGTCATCGATTCCATCGGATTAGGAAAGGGTGGGGAAGAAGGTTGGCCGTTCTCTTGCAAAGGAACCATCTCGGCATTCGCCTGAAGCGATTTAGGGAAATCACGGAAAATCTAAATCAGGATGACCGGACGCAGGATTTAACCGTCGTCCTCCCAAGGCGAGTCCAATGTGCTAACCACTGCGCCACCTCACTCGACAGCATGTTGGAATGGAGATCAGTTTTATAGAGTGACTGACAGCAAATATACAGTGCAACCAAACATCGAGTCTCTGCAGGTCTTACTCCATTTAGCGACAGTCTTCTGACGTTGCAACCTCCTCGTTGTAAGCGAACAGATTCACGGGACTTCAAAGGTTCCAGTTGCGCGGTATTTCGTTCTTTTGCAGCTATAAGAAATTTGCACCTTTTAAATTTATTTATAGACGAATTATAAAAGAACGTCGTAGAATGAAATTGTAATAGGAGTTGAGCAGAGTGGCTTTACCGCAGCCCGATCCTGTGTAGACAATATATTTACCATTACAGAGACAACTGAAAAAAGAAGAGCCAAAAAAACCCCCCCCCCCACACACACACACACACACACACACACACACACACACACACACACACACACATTCCACAGATTTAAAAAAAGCTTATGACCCTGTACTAATAAAGAATCTGCGTCGATATCTTCGTGAGATGACAATAAACAAGATAATACGTTGCTGCAATTAAAAAAGTTTACGAGGCCTTAGAGACATGAATTAAAGTGGAAAATATCTCCCCCGAGCGATATGACCAACCAAAGGCCTTTGAGAGGGGTACTGTATAGCACTTATTCCGTTTAAATATTATCAGAACGAGCTTATTAAAGAAAGGATGAGAAAGTGTGGAGGAACAGACCTAGACATTGTGGGGATAAATTGTCGACTGTACTATTCGCCGATGGTCAAATAATATGGGCTACAGATAACTATGATTTACAGTAAATGATGCAGAAAATTTTAGAAACTTACAAGAACTCCAGAATAACAATAAATTTTTGTAAAGTAAATAATCTCTCTATAAGAAACAAATAAAATGACATTATCACTGATGGAAAAGCTATTGAGACACCTCAAAAGTATAAAAATAATCTCACATCAGGGTTCCAGAAAACAAAAAATAAGGCGGAGGACAACAAAAGCTAAACCAAACAATAAGCTGGTTCTATCATTTGGTCAGATAAAATTAATAAAATGACAAGGAAACGTTACATGACTCAATAATACAAAGCAATTGCTTAAACAGAACGGAATCCAGGGAAGTGACAAAACATGATAGAAGAAGGCTAGTAGCCACGCAGATCGATTTTTTGAGTAGTTGTGAGATTTCAAGACAAGAGAAGATCCCAAATAAAAAAAATCAAGAAGCAAATGAAAACTCCGGCGTACATCGACATGAGCGAAGAGGGGGGAAAAAAGGCGTTTAGAATGTTACGGGCATACGATGGAATTGGGGGATGAACGAGGGCACAAATAAGTGCTACGTGACTACCTCCACACAAGAGAAAGGAGAATACTCTTTGCGGAATGGAACAGTCAAGAGCTGGAGGATGGAACAGTCAAGTGCTGGAGGATACGCAACGACGGAACTTGAGATTTATACAAGGGTGAGGGACTTGTATACGATGGAGCGAGGAATGACCTTAAGAGCCATAAAAGGCATACGAAGTATTTCTTCGGCTTTATCTTCATTGCAGAGGCTGAAAACTCGTCATTCCAACGGTAACAGCAGGTGCGCTGAGTCAAGTATGCCATCTGCCGAAATCCGGAAAATCGAAAAAGTGGAATTGTTTCTTCAAAGGCGAAATACTGCGACACTTCAAAAGATCAGAAAACATGTTGAACAGTGTTTGGTGTGCGTTCGCTGGTACCTGGAGCGAGCCATAGCGTCGGTAGTAGCGGACGCACGCCAGCTTGCATGCCGCTGCCGCCTGCCGCGCCCGGGCCGGCCGCCTGCGACACACTGCGCGGTGCGCGCCGCCTCGCCTTCCCCTGGCGCCTGCTTTCCGTCCGCAGGCCACCCACGGCCCCTACGACGTAGCCCAGCCGCTGACGTAACCGACGCTTGCCGGAATACGTACAAACAGCGAGGCGCCCGCCACAAAGGCCGACACGCTACGGCGACCTGATGACGTCTCCGCCGTCAAGACTACCAGGCGGTGCGAGACTCACACGCAAGAGATTCATTTCCAGGAAATGCGGTCACACGAGACACTCTTGCCGTTCCTTTAGCACACATTATCAACGTCCAGATATTTTACCTTCGTCGGTTACAGTCTATTGGAAGAACTTTTACATCTTCATATACAAGGTCTCCCAAAAACGACCGACAGCGCTTAGTATGTTGTGCGGGAAGGCAACCTGATAGATCCCCCTGCTAGTTTCGGGGCTGGAATAGACCCGATGTACTCCTACCTGTCGTAAGACGCGACTACAAGGAGTCTCATACTTTTCGGCCTTCAGTATTATGGTCCTCTATTAGGGCTTGATCTGCATATTTTCCAGATGTTTCCACTGGACTCGCATTCGGGAGGACGACGGTTCGATCCCGTGTCCAGCCATCCTGATTTAGGTTTTCCGTCATTTCCCTAAATCGCTCCAGGCAAATGCCGGGGTGGTTCCTTTGAAAGGGCACGGCCGACTTCCTTCCCCGTCCTTCCCTAATCCGATGAGACCAATGACCTCGGTGTCTGGTCTCCTTCCCCAAACAACCAACTTGAAGTTTCAGAACTGCAGACCACTTGGGGAAGGACACCTTACGTGGTGCATCATATATCCATCATGCAATGAGACCTTCTGCACTTATTAATGACCTGGCTGTGCAACTATGTGGCCGAGAACACCTTATAGGTGCATAATCTACATCCATTGTCAGCTGTCATATTCTGCATCCAGTAGCCAGTGCGGTAGCCAGTCTCTCGTGGATGGTCTGTCATGTACTCTCTTGGTTGTAGCCCCCTGACAACACAGGGGAACTACTGATACCTGAGCTGCAAGCTCATCACGTGTGCCAAGGAGCAGATGCCCATCTACCTGGGGCATCAGGACTCCTGGCAACGACCATCCTAACAGGTGGCCTTTGTTGAGGCTGGGAGGTGCCCATAAGGGCATCTGGGCGGATGATCTGCAATGAAGTGGACCAAGTCATCTTTTATTGGTGGCCAAATGCCCCAGCAGTCTCCAAGAAAAGAAGGCTACATTTCAATGGCGAGAAGTATGACACCAAATCGTTCCCCTCCCTAGCTTCACTAAGGGAGGAATGTAGTGCTTCAGAAACAAGAGAGCCATATTCGCCTTGGTAGTTTGTAACAGAATCGATGGGGACTCCTTTCTGGTCATAAAGCCTCTGTTTCTCGTTGACAGTCTAGAGTTTTGGGAAGTGGGGTGCTGTCCAAAATGAGAAATGGATCAATCCTGATTAAGACAGCATCCCCACCCCAATCACAGGCGTTTCTCGCCTGTGACAAGTTGGATGATATTCCTGTTTCAGTCACTCGTCATAAAAGTCTAAACGTGGGCCAGGGGATTATTTTTCATCAGACCGACGATGGACTAAGCGCCAATTCAGGACGATGGGTTGTTCACTTCGTCTAGCGCATCTATATGGGACCAAAAGATAATAGAGGTGCTACTGGTGCCTTCATCTGGCTTTGAAGGTGATTTTTTACCTGAAAAGTCAAGCTGGTGCTATCCAATGTGATGTAAAATCATACATCCCTTCCGCTATGAGGTCCTTTAAGTGCAGGAAATTCGAGCACATGTCTTCGCAATGCAATTAAAGTGCCACGTGTAGAGATTGTAGGCGTCCATTGCATTCAAATACTCCAGGTGCCCTCCTCCCACCTGTGACAAATGTGGAGAGCAGCACTCCCACTGATCGACAGACTGCATGGTTCTTCAAAAGGATAGGAAAACTATGAAATACAAGATCCTGGACAGACTGATTTATCAAGAGGCTAAAAAGAAATATGACTGGTTGGACCCCATTCGATTGCTATCGTCCTATGCTGTAGTTACGACGACAACGCTCTCGCTGGTGACGGTAGTTCCCTCGTTTATGCATTCTACAGTGGGCCCTCAGGGCACCCATGTGCCTCCTCCAACCTCCGTCCCTCGGTGGTTGGGGGCACTTGCGGAAGAAGTAGGAGACATGAACGAGGGAACTACCGTCGTCCTCGAGGACGACGTCGTTGTAGCTCCAGCTACTCTCACATGGAATATGTCGTTGGGACTCTACTTTTCAAGGTCTCCACCTGTGCAAAAGCGGACACCAACCTGTGGAGCCACAAACCGCTGGTCGAACGATTCACGCTCTTCATCTGTATCTGTAGCTACTTCAGAGACACCCTCCCAGCAAGCCCCTAGAGTGGAAAAAAAATCAAATGTCGTGTGGCCAGGGCCTCCCGTCGGGAAGACCGTTCGCCTAGTGCAGGTCTTTCGAGTTGACGCCACTTCGGCGACCTGCGCGTCGATGGAGATGAAATGATGATGATTAGGACAACACAACACCCAGTCCCTGAGCGGAGAAAATCTCCGACCAAGACGGGAATCGAACCCGGGCCCTTAGGATTGACATTCCGTCACGCTGACCACTCAGCTACCGGGGGCGGACAGCCCCTAGAGTGAAAAGACAGCAACCAGACAAAGAAGAAAACTGTAAGGAAACAAGAGACTCCAGTGGCCCCCAGACCACCACTTCCTTCGAACTCTGTCTCTGAGGATGAGGTGGAGATTCTATCATCCACCAAGGACCTAGATCTCGCAGACGCCTCAGAAGCAATGGTAATGGATACAAGCACTCAAACGATTTTCGCAGTTAACAGTGAGGCGTGAACTGCCTCCTTGGTTCATACATGCCTTCCAAGACTACAGAAAGCTTAATCCTCCAGTGGAATTGCGGCGGTTTTTTCCACCAGTTGGTTGAACTAAGATAAGTCTTAAACATAACACATTCTTTCAGCCTTGCCCATCATTCGTGGCTGTCAGGGGTATTACAAAAATCTTAATGAGTATAACAGGGTATCGGGTGGGGAACTTAATACGTCTTTGCCTCTGTATACAGGGTTGTCCATTGATAGTGACCACGCCAAATATCCCACGAAATAAGCATCAAACGAAAAAACTACAAAGAACGATACTTGTCTATCTTGAAAGGGGAAACCAGATGACGCTACGGTTGGCCCTCTAGATGGCGCTGCCGTAGGTCAAACGGATATCAACTGCGTTTTCTTAAATAGGAACCCCCATTTTTTATTACATATTCGTGTAGTACGTAAAAAAATAGAATGTTTTAGTTGGCCCACTTTTTTCGATTTGTGATAGATGCCGCTGTAATGTTGTTGTTGTTGTTGTTGTCTTCAGTCCTGAGACTGGTTTGATGCAGCTCTCCATGCTACCCTATCCTGTGCAAGCTTCTTCACCTCCCAGTACTTACTGCAACCTACATCCTTTGAATCTGATTAGTGTATTCATCTCTTGGTCTCCCTCTACGATATTTACCCTGCACGCTGCCCTCCAATGCTAAATTTGTGATCCCTTGATGCCTCAGAATATGTCCTACCAACTGATCCCTTCTTCTTGTCAAGTTGTGCCATAAACTCCTCCCCAATTCTATTCAATACCTCCTCATTAGTTATGTGATCTACCCATCTAATATTCAGCATTCTTCTGTAGCGTAACATTTCGAAAGCTTCTATTCTCTTCTTGTCCAAACTATTTATCGCCCACGTTTCACTTCCATACATGGCTACACTCCATACAAATACTTTCAGAAACGACTTCCTGACACTTACATCTATACTACCTGTTAACAAATTTCTCTTCTTCAGAAACGCTTTCCTTGCCATTGCCAGTCTACATTTCATATCTTCTCTACTTCGACCATCATCAGTTATTTTGCACCCCAAATAGCAAAACTCCTTTACTACTTGAAGTGTCTCATTTCCTAATCTAATTCCCTCAGCATCACCCAACTTAATTCGACTACATTCCATTACCCTCGTTTTGCTTTTGTTGATGTTCATCTTCTATCCTCCTTTCAAGACACTGTCCATTCCGTTCAACTCCTCTTCCAAGTCCTTTGCTGTCTCTGACAGCATTACGATGTCATCGGCGAACCTCAAAGTTTTTATTTCTTCTCCATGGATTTTAATACCTACTCCGAATATTTCTATGGAATCCAAACTGATCTTCCCCAAAGTCGGCTTCTACCAGTTTTACCAGTCGTCTGTAGAGAATTCCTGTTAGTATTTTGCAGCTGTGACTTATTAAATTGATAGTTCGGTGATTTTCACATCTGTCAACACCTGCTTTCTTTGGGATTGGAGTTATTATATTCTTCTTGAAGTCTGAGGGTATTTCGCCTGTCTCATACATCTTGCTCACCAGATGGTAATGTCAGGACTGGCTCTCCCAAGATTGTCAGTAGTTCTAACGGAATGTTGTCTACTCCCGGGGCCTTGTTTCGACTCAGGTCTTTCAGTGCTCTGTGTGACTCTTCACGCAGTATCGTATTTCCCATTTCATCTTTATCTACATCCTCTTCCATTTCCATAATATTGTCCTCAAGTACATCGCCCTTCTATAGACCCTCTATATACTCCTTCCACCTTTCTGCTTTCCCTTCTTTGCTTAGAACTGGGTTTCCATCTGAGCTCTTGATATTCATACATGTGGTTCTCTTTTCTCCAAAGTTCTCTTTAATTTTCCTGTAGGCAGTATCCATCTTAGCCTAGTGAGATAAGCTTCCACATCCTTATATTTGTCCTCTAGCCATCCCTGCTTAGCCATTTTGCACTTCCTGTCGATCTCATTTTTGAGACGTTTGTATTCCTTTTTGCCTGCTTCATTTACTGCATGTTTATTTTTTCTCCTTTCATCAATTAAATTCAATATTTCTTCTGTTACCCAAGGATTTCTACTAGCCCTCGTCTTTTTACTTACTTGATTCTCTGCTGCCTTCATTACTTCATCCCTCAGAGCTACCCATTCTTCTTCTACTGTACTTCTTTCCCCCATTCTTGTCAATTGTTCCCTTATGCTCTCCCTGAAACTCTGTACAACCTCTGGTTTAGTCAGTTTATCCAGGTCCCATCTCCGTAAATTACCACCTTTTTGCATTTTCTTCAGTTTTAATCTACAGTTCATAACCAATACATCATGGTCAGAGTCCACATCAGCCCCTGGAAATGCCTTACAATTTAAAACTTGGTTCCTATATCTCTGTCTTACCATTATATAATTTATCTGATACCTTCTAGTATCTCCAGGATTCTCCTATGTATACAACCTTCTTTTATTATTCTTGAACTAAGTGTTAGTTATGATTAAGTTATGCTCTGTGCAAAATTCTACCAGACGCCTTCCTCTTTCATTTCTTACCCCCAATCCACATTCACCTACTATGTTTCCTTCTCTTCCTTTTCCTACTCTTGAATTCCAGTCACCCATGGCTATTAAATTTTCGTCTCCCTTCACTACCTGAATAATTTTTTTTATCTTATCATACATTTCATCAATTTGTTCATCATCTGCAAAGCTAGTTGGCATATAAACTTGTACAACTGTAGTAGACGTGGGCTTCGTGTCTATCTTGGCCACAATAATGCGTTCAATATGCTGTTTGTAGTAGCTTACCCGCACTCATATTTTTTTATTCATTATTAAACCTACTCCTGCATTACCCCTATTTGATTTTGTATTTATAACCCTGTATTCACCTGACCAAAAGTCTTGTTCCTCCTACCACCGAACTTCACTAATTCCCACTATATGTAACTTTTCCCTATCCATTTCCCTTTTTAAATTTTCTAACCTACCTGCCCGATTAAGGGATATGACATTCCACGCTCCGATCCGTAGAACGCCAGTTTTCTTTCTCCTGATAACGACGTCCTCCTGAGTAGTCCGTGCCCGGAGATCCGAATGGGGCACTATTTTACTTCCGGAATACTTTACTCAAGAGGACGCCATTATCATTTAACCATACAGTAAAGCTGCATGCCATCGGGAAAAATTACGGCTGTAGTTTCCCCTTGCTTTCAGCCATTCGGAGTACCAGCACAGCAAGGCCGTTTTGGTTAGTGTTACAAGACTAGATCAGTCAATCATCCAGACGGCGCTGTAATAGTCACAAACAACTTTGAGCTTGATGTTCTGCAGTATATGTTAAAGACATAAACTCAGTCACTTGAAAGTGGCATAAAAGGCTGAAACCTGGGCCATAATTTAATAAACAACAATACAGTCAAATGACGGTGTGTTCATTTAAAAAATATTGTATGACTGTTGCTCAGCAACATCAAAAACTGTTCATTTCACTGTGGAATATAGTACATACACGGCAGTTGATCGTATAGTTTGCGGGTCTGGCCTTCTAACATCCATACACTGGAGAGCTCACGACGACTTGTGTGGTAGTGACTCTTCCTGACCCTCCCCAATGTCACTCACCTGGACGCTGACCAAGGCTGACTGGGATGCTTTCACCTCTGCTACCACCACTGGACTCCAGTGCATGGCAACATCAATGTGGTGATCCAGACTATTACTGCAACCATTGTTTCTACAGATAAATCGGCAATTTCGTGTTTCTCAGGTTGCCTCCAGCAGAAGACAGTGCCTTGTTGGCCGCTGGAAATCGCTGTGGCCATTAGAGATCATAGGTGGACCCTACAACATCATAAGTGGTACCTGTGAATGGATCATTTCATTGCCTTCAAACAGCTGCGTGCCCGAGTCCGTCAACTAATCAAAACACGGAAGCAGGAGTGTTGGGAATGGTATATCTCCACAACTGGAACACAAACGTCTCCTTACCAGGCTTGGACTAATGTCAGAGGCCTTTACAGATATCAGACTTCTGCAGGTACATCCGGGATTTCCATGAATGGCGCTATCTATACTGGCTCCGACACAATCACAGAGGGTTTTGGGGAGCATCATGCTCGTACCTCTGCGTCTGAGAATTACCAGCCTGCCTCTCGTAACCTAGAACAGCAAATGGAACGAAAGCACTTATCTTTTACTACACGCCACCTTGAGCCGTACAATGCTCCGTTCAGTGAGTGGCAATTTCTCAGTGTCTTTGCATATTGTGCTGACACAATCACTGGGCCAGACCGCATCGAACCCCAAATGATTAAACGTCTATCAGCAGACTACCAGCGCCACATCCTTGCCATCTTCAACGGCATCTGGAGCGATGGTGATAGCGAAAGTATCATCGTTCCAATGATAAAACTTGGTATCGTCCTATTAGTCTCACCATCGTTTTGTGAAAGCTGCTTGAACGTATGGTGAGCCGCCGGTTGTGTTGGCTTCTTGATTCTAAGGGCCTTCTGGTTCCGTCTCAGGCAGTTTACGCCAAGGTCGCTCCACCACTGACAACTTGGTATACCTAGAGTCTGCCATCAGTACGGCCTTTTATCGCCAACGTTAGCTTATTGCCGTCTTTTTTTACCTGACGAAATTCAATGACACCACTTGGCAACACCACATCCTCTCTACATTTCACGAGTAGGGTCTCCAGGGCCCACTCTTGAGTTTTATACAGAACTTTTTTTTCGTTCTGCACCTTCAGAGTTCGCGTGGGTGCTTCACAAAGTTCCCCGCATATCCAAGAGAATGGAGTCCCACAGAGCTCTGTACTGCGGCCCTCCCTTTTTAGGGACCATTAATGGTTTTGCAGCAGCTGTGGGGTCCTCAGTTCTTACATGCTGACGACTTTTGCCTTTCCGTTTTGCTCATCTACTAGTAACTGGCTGAGCATCGACTGCAGAGTGCGATGAAAAAGGCGCAGTCAAGGGCCCTCACCCAAGGCTTTCAGTTTTCAGCCGCCAAGACTTGCCTCATGCACTTCTGTCGCCATCGTACAGTTCACCCGCACCTACATCTTTATCATGATGATCATCTCCTTAATTTACTGGATTCTTATCGCTTTTCATGACTGGTTTTCGACGCCCACTTAACATGGATTCCACATTCTCGTCAGCTTAAGCAAAAGTACTGGCAGCGTCTTAACACTCTTCGTTGCCTGAGTCACACTGACTGGGATGCAGCTGCACAAAATCATTTTACAGTCTCATCTTGACTGTGGGATCCTTGCACATGGTTTAGCATCGTCCTCAGCATTGCAGATGCTGGGCCCTACACACCAGTGGAGTTCGATCTGCGGCAGGAGCTTTCTGAACAAGCCCTGTGAACAGCCTACTCATGGAAGATGGGGCCCTCTATCGCAGATCAGGTGTCAACAACTGCTTGCCAATTATAATGCGCACATTTGCATCTCGCCTAAACATCTGAATCACGGTCTCCTCCATAACATGACAATCCATCCCCGGCAACGGCGGCCGAGATCGGAGATCCCAACTGCAGTCCGTGTCTGGTCCCTTATTACTCAACTCGAGTCTTTCCCTCTACCAACTCTTGTCCGGGTCCACTTGTAAAGACATTGCTTTCCCCGAAAGTCGATAATATTTTTTTTTCTTTTGTGCATTATCTTGTCATAGTACGTATCTATCATTTATTTCAACTATTCTTTATTTGTTAATACGTCACATTGTTTCTTCATTCATTTTGCTACTGTTTTATATTTTATATTGTACGAATATGAATGTTCTGGTTTTATATGCTTTGTAAATCTTTGTTTAGGCTAGGAGAAGTACTGTGTCAGAGAGAGAGCGAACGACTATCGATAGAGAGCGTGCGAATTGTTGTGGTATCGTGGCCGGTTCGCGGGTGGAGAAACGTTGCAAAGTTCGGCATGAAAGACGGTGATACGGGGAGGAACACTTAATTACAGTGCGTCCGCTGTGTTAATAGGAGATCGTGCATTATTAAGTGAACAGTAAAACCTGAAAAATATATCGAGCGTTTGCGGTGATGATTTTACATACTGTGTGAACTTGTGACAATTAGCCGTGAACCAGACACCATTGTCGTGTGGAGACACTAACTGTTAGAACTGCGTGAAAGTGGAAGAAACCAAAATTTTAAGTGAAAAAACAGTGCTGTGATTTGATCAAGAAACGTTTATTATATCATCCAAACTGTCTTAAAGACGACGACGTAAATTGAACTGATGTTTAACGGGGTGTTATAGTGATAAACACATGTGACTGTTTTCCTGTGGCAACACGGTGAAAGAACTGTGCGAAGTATTGGCATTACCCTACTATATATCGTAAATACGAAAACCATTGCATAATTCCGACCTAACCCCACCGCGTGATTAATAAACTTTTAATAAGAAAACGTCGCGTGCGTAACGGCAATGCACACTCTGGAATTATTATTATCGCGCCAGTGCTGCCAGCTGATTCGACTACGACGGAGACGTGGACCATCGGCGTAACTAGAATATTAACGAAGCAGGAGGATTCATCATTATCTTCACTCCATGAACCAGGATTAACTTCACACATCGTCCGCGCGGACCACCGCTGACGTCATCGCACTGCCTGCAGCAACAGTTAAGACATTAAAAAAATTATTACGGTCTCTCTCATTTCAAAATTAAAGACAATTGCAGTTAAATTATCTATTTTTAAATTCTGTCACAATATCAAGGTTCAATTTTGTTTAGTTCCAATAAATATTCTTTCCATTATTTCGTCTTGTTGACAGTATTGAAAACCCGCCAAATTAAAGTTCAATTAATAATTTTCTTTCAAAATTCTTCTCAGACATTTTGCTGCTCATCACAATTTTATTTTAATGTTTGCGTGTAACTTCTTTTGGAGGGAGTACATATTTTATTTTTTATTACGTTAACATTGACATACCATATTTTGATTAAAATTGACGTCTTATTGGCCCCACATAAGATTCTACACGTTCTGACAAAGACTATGCCAATTTTTTTTTCGTCCATGTCTAAAAGGGGTAGTCAGATTCCTTGCATAGGTCATGTTTTATTATTTAAAAGGATTTTTTTTAAGAAGTAGAGAACCAGTTTCTTTACACACTCACGTACCTCATGATGGTGTATACCTCGACCACATCTTCTTCTGGACCTATCACAAGTTCCCAAAGACTCCGTTCATCCTGCAGTCCTCTGCTGCCTATTTCTCTCCGTTCTTGCTACGCCCCAGGATTCAGAGTTAGTCTTGATGAGCGGCTCGATGGTTGACGGTCGTGTTGATATCGCTCATGCTCATGCAGGACATACCGACTTGTGCTCCTTGCCGGATGGCTACATTGTTTCCAAAGCAGAGATGGTAGCCATCTATCGCTCTCTTGAGCATGTCTGTTCCTGTGCTGGGGAGTACTTCCTCATTTGCAGCAACTCCTTGATTGCTTCACAAACTCTCCACCAGTGCTATCCTTGTCATCCTTTGGTAATAGTCATCCAAGAGCCCGTTTATGTTCTCGACCAATGTTAACGGTCAGCGGACTTTGTATAGATCCAGGGACACGTCGGAATCCCGGAAAATGAACTTGCCAACAGGCTAGCCAAAGACGCTACTCGTAAACCGAGTCTGGAGATCGGCATACTGGAGTCACCTCCTACGGGGAGAGGACCCACCACAATGTCGCTGTGGATCACGTTTGACAGTGATCCACATTTTGTTGGCCCGTCCAAATTTAGACGTCCTGAGCGGACTTTTAATCTCCCTGGCGGGCTCCCTCCGATTTTAGGTGGCAATGCCTCAACGGCTAACGTAGTATTTTATCCGTTAAGGGGGTTTTTATCATCCCATTTAAGGGTGGGCACATTAGCCTCATCTTTCAGGCCCTCACCGTACCTGCATTTTTCTCTCCCTCGCTCCCTCTGGTGCTGTCTGTTCGACTTGGTGTTCGTCTTTTCACCATCTGTGTTTCTCTTGCCTTGTGTTTTTAGGCTGGAGGTTTTAGTGTGTTGCAGAGTGGCTGACTCTTCCTTTTTTGTTATCAGCCAGCCAAGGCCGTCCCCTATGTTATTTTAATACCACCTCTTTTTTCCCCTTTTAGTTAATGTTTTCAGTTTTGGCTAGATACTTTCGTATTTTACTTCAGTGTGTTACACACATAGTTTTACGCATTTTGTTCCTTCCCTGGATTTTAGGCGTTAGGATTATTTTGAGGTATGGTTTTAATCCGAGACATGTGTGACTAAGGAACAATTGACTGATAACCTTGCAATTTAGTCCCTTTAATCTAGAAAGCAACCAACCAAAATGACCGATTTTCAAGAAGGGACCCATATTCGAAACGCACGGTTTGGGCATTGGAGAACTTCGACGTCTGAGAACGGACGGTTATGAAGGTTTGTTCTGATTCGTTTCAGTGCCTGAATAATAAGGTACGCAACCCTTTAGCTAACTGTGAGTGTGTGAATTCGTAATAGACCAAACTGCTGAGGTCATCGGTCAGCTAACTGTGTACTGAGGTTGTCAATGAAAGACGTTTATTAGTTTAAAAAATTACCAAAAAAAACCATCACAGTAGCTATGCATCTTCAATGCTTAGCAGTATCTTTTCACTCAACATTTCAGTGTTATTTTACAAAAAAGCGTCTCAGGTTTAAAGTAGATTTACACTGTACTGATGAAAGTGTCTTTTGCTGCGGTAACGAAAGTAATACATGTGTAGGATCCATATTGTCCACATGCAGTGTATGTCGCTAATTCAAAGGGTGTGCTCTCCTCCCCCTTGTTTGCTCGTCAAGTTACTGTATCGGTTCCAGTCATTCAAAATTAAAGATTGTGTAGTAAGAGCTTAGCTCTTCCGTGTTAAGAGTAATTAGTGAAATCAACACTGAGGTCTTACTGCACGCGAGTGTCCGCCCATTATAATTACGAGTCCGTTCACCAACCACGGTCGCTTACAGGCGGAATCTAATCCATATAAGGATAGAAATTGGTGGGGTAACGCACACTAGAAGGAATAACATAGCATGCACCTATTAATTAATTATTTTAAACAACTGCCGTCAACTTTATACTTTCACAGCTGCAGAAATGACCAATATGGTGCTTACATACAGCAAAGAGCATTTCAATGGGGAGAGCTGTTGCAAGGTTGTATACGGAGCATTTTCCGAACAGACGTAGCCCATATTATTCCACGTTCTCGTCCATAGACAGAAGCCGCTAAGTTTCTCGAAGATATTTTCTGCCTGAGTTGTATCCATCGTACAGTAAAGTGGCAGTTATGGTTGACATTTGAGAATACTATCCCCGATCTACTGTTTGTGATCTGGTAGGTGCCGAAACATGATGTAGGTCGTCCACACTAGGCTCGAACCCTACAGTTGGAGGAGGACGCGCTGATAATGTTCGATGACGACCCGGCCATCAGTACTCGGCATGTGGCACAGGCGCTGTACACGGGCGAAAGATCCGTGTGGCGGGTTGACTATGATCACCGGCTCCATCCCTTCTATCTACAGAAAGTCCAAGCATTACGAAAGGAGGTGCAGTAGTACTTACAACAATCAATACTCCAGCCAAAATTTATGAGCTTGGTGCTATTCAAGGATGAATGCGCGTTTACTACAAATGGCATAGTAAACTTGCAAAACTTTCATGATTGGGCGGACGAAAATCCGCGTGCGCAGGTGATCCAAAATCACCAACATCTAGGCCGGAATAATTGGTGACCGTATCATTAGGCCATATCTACTGCTAAACAGACTAACAGGACTGATCTATTTCAAATTTATTACAGGTGTTTTGCCTACCATATCGGACGTAGTGCCACTAAATGCTGGGATGGACATGTGGCTGCAACACGACGGAGCTTCAGCACACTTTGATGACGATATGAGGAATCAGCTCAACGTCGCATATCTCAATCGATGGATCGGTAATGGTGGACCAGTTGCATGGTCAGCACGGTCGTGAGATCTCACACCCCTCGACTATTTTCTGTGGGGTAGTAAGAAGGTTCAAAATGGTTCAAATGGCTCTGAGCACTATGGGACTTAACAACTGTGGTCATCAGTCCCCTAGAACTTAGAACTACTTAAACCTAACTAACCTAAGGACTTCACACACATCCATGCCCGAGGCAGGATTCGAACCTGCGACCGTAGCAGTCGCGCGGTTCCGGACTGCGCGCCTAGAACCGCGAGACCACCGCGGCCGGCGTAGTAAGAATAGTATGGTGTATGGTACACCTGTAACGTCAGCGGACGACCTTATTGCTCGAGTCCACGGCGCGCTTGAAATACTTCAAAGACAACCGCACGTATTGGCTCATATGCGTGAGGCTCAGCACCGCCGATGTAGGTTCTGCATTGACGTAGGAGGTAGGCAGTTCGAAGCCCGTTTGTAATGCAGACAGTGCGATGTGCTATGCTAACTATGTTGGGTTTACTGGCGTAATGTGGAACGCACAACCACTTCAGACCTCGGCACTCTCCAGCGCCCACGTCGTGCATATTCGTATACAGGTATTTTCTTAAAAATCGATCAATATTCCTTCCCGCACAAGCTATTAAACTTTGTCGGTAATGTTTTTTGCCACCCTGCGAACTCAGCAAGCTATTGTACAGTGTGTGTTGGGTGGTCACATGACACTAAAATTACCGGTTTACTTTCCTGTTCCATTAACTTATTGAACCGCGCGAGGTGCCGCAGTGGTTGGCGCACTGGACTCGTATTCAGGAGTACAACGGTTGAAATCCACGCCCAGCCATCCAGGCTTTTTTGTTTTATGTGGTTTCCCTAAATCTACACAGGCAAATGACGGAATGGTTTCTTTGAAAGTTCACGGCAGGTTTCGTTCGCCACACTTGAAGAAATCCGAACATGTGCTCTGTCTCAAACGACCTCGGTTTCGACGAGACTTGAAACCCTAATCTTCCTTCCTTTCCCTATTGAGCAAGGCTGTACGTGTCCTAAATCCCTTTGTCTTTTTTTCATAATGCCTATGCGAATGTATACGATAATGGCAACATAGTCGATACACATTCTTCTTCGAATCGAGGTTTTCTAAATTTACCCAACAGGCTTTCGTGAGAACTATGTCTTCATTATTCCAATGATTGCGATTTAAGTTCCAATAGCATTTGTCCAACACTTTTGCACAGCCTACATCCTAGCACCACGTCTTTGAATTGTTTCGAGGCTTGACGTCACGCCTACTAGATAAGAACGTCAAACATTGGGTCAGTCTGTGTTTCTGAATGCACCACATGCTCTAGCAAGTAGGTCCATATGGTGACGGCTCCGTAAATTCTGTCTACTATATAAATTGTCTTGTCTTATTATACTTATATTCTTTTTGAATTTAACCAAACATAACCCGCAGTAATTAAAAATATACTCTTGTGGGTCGACACTTTCTTCCAACAATCCCCTCAATTGGTCGCGCTATTTCCTTGTGCGCGATTTCCTTTACAGATATACTGCCTTTCCCAAAACCCTTCCAACGTATACGAGTCTTACATCCGCCTTCCCTATTGTTGATTTTACAATGTCGTCCCATTTCACATGCTTCTTTGTATGACCTATAAATACTAATACGCTGTGATGTGCTGTGCTCAAGATGTGAACCACTATTCTTGTCTCAGTCCTATCGGGTTTTTTTCTCTTTCTGATGTGCATCACCTTACATGTTTCCAAATTTAAAAATAGCTGCCATTCATTACACCAAGTGAAAAGGTTGTCCAAATTTTTCTGCGATTCCTTACAATTCTCCAACGAAGATACTCTTTCGTATACAGTAGTATCGTTGGCTAGTGGACTTAAAATGCTGCTGATCCTATTTCATACACATAGCGAGAAAATTAGGAGCCGTACTCTATTTCCTTTGGGAACACTCGATATTATTTTCGTGTCTGTGGAACATTCGCCATCTAATATATCATACTGCCTTGTATTATTTCAATATTCCTCGGGCCAGTCACATACCTGTGAAGATACTACGTGAGATCGTATATCGATTAGTACGCGACAATATGCTACAGTGTTCAATGCCTTTCAGAAGTCTAGAAAGGCAGGAGTTATCTATCACCTATATTTAATGTTTGCAAGATACCGTGCATAAATAAAGCAGGCTGTGTTTCACAGGAGTGGCTTTTGCTTAATCCGTGTCAATTGTATGAGACAAGCTTGTTTTCCTCCAGGAAAGTCATTTCGACTTCCTATTTACGACCAGGACGTGAAAGATAGGCGATCGCATAGCCGTGTTGGAGTTTGGCGAAGGCGACAGGAACTAATAGTACAGTAAAGGTAAGAGGACAGAAAGTCGGGCGTTTGCACAAAATACTGGGATCGGTCTATATAGGTATAAGCTTTTTATGTACATGCAATGAGTTGGGGAGGTATCCAGAGAATCAGCTGCTATCCAGGAAAAAGAGACAAACATGATGAACGAACGTTTATTTCGGCTACACTAATGAAATATTATTTGGTCTTACGACACAGATATCTGCCTATAGCACATAACTCAAAGGCTCATGCAAAAACCATTCGTCTTACCTCATCCCCCCTCCCCTTCCCCCAGCCCCGCTGCTGTCACTACCCATTGGTGCAAAGCAGTTCTGAGTAACTGTCGTTGCTACGTAACTTCGCCAGATCAGAACATGATCTGAATCTGCCAACCCCACAGACTCCACTGCTCGAATACATTGTTACTCTAATGTACAGCAACAACTGAAATTACATGTGGCACATTGGCATCTGGTCATTGTAAACGTAGAAGTAAACTCACAGACAACATACTCCCATGCAACACGAAGTACACTAAAACAAAAGCCGTAACTATCAGCAAGGTACAGAGATATCAAATACATCATAAGAGCACATCAGATAGAACACATCCACTGCTGTCGGAGGCCGTACTCATTTACGGAGCCAGTTAACATCATATACACATCTGACGGCAGTGGATTTGCTTTGTTTGATGTACTTGATACCTCTGTGTCGTGGTGAAACAGTTATGGCATTTCTTTTAATGTACTTAGTACTGGATGGGATTGCCTTTTTCTGTGAGTTTACCTCCATGTTTTCAATGACAAGATGGCAGCAATATAAATTTGCCGAAACTAGTAATCAGTGGTATCAACAGCGATCCGTGCAATAAAACTTCTATTTTGGAAGACATTTTACATTCATACAGACGTCGTTCTCCTTCTGACAATGTCAGATTTTTGCATTTGTTTTTCTTTTCTTAATTCGAACAACAGTTAAAACTTTTCTTTACTATGATAAGTTACGCCTATTTCTTCAACACATCTTTGTTCAGACTAGTTACGTAGTAGCTAATGTTTTGCTAACCAAATGGCTAGTGAATAGAGTTTGTCCAGTTGAACTAGCGACCGTATTTACAAGTAATTACATTAGTTTGCTGTGTGTTACTAAAGTACTTGATAGGAGTGTAGTAAGTAATTGGTAAAAGTAACTTATAAGCTTTTCCCCACTAATTTCTTATTTCAAAATTTTAAACGTGGCTGAAGCAGCAACTGTTGAAAATCTTCACGGTAAATGATAACAGCCAAGCAGTTGCAGAATAAAGACTTATTGAAATCCTGAGTAGTACTGATAGTATTTCGTGTTCGCATCGACCATCTCTTTATAATTATGCAGTACACATGGAGGTGATATTTTTATTGTAACTGCTGAAGACGCCTTTGGCACTATTGCTTTATGCATCTCCACTTCAGGATGTGTTTTTAGGGTATTTTTACTTTTGATGAAGGTATATTTAGATTTACCGAAACCGTGGTCAAGGATTTCAAGAAATCTTTATTATGAAACTGTTTGGCTGCTATCATTTACCGTGAAAATCTCTTATTTACTTCGGAAACGATTGCCTTAAATTTTCTGATACGATTAGGATCTCGCAGTCACGGTCATTTTCGTACAGCCGATTACAGATGGGCAAAGTTACGCAATGCCCTGTCGAAAATTTTCATTCGTTAATATCTGAAACAGCTCCCCGTATTGTGCTACAAACATTTTATGTCATAATACGTTACACAACATTTACGAGACAGTCTAGAGAAATGTGGTAAATTAAGGCACCTGTTGAAGTATCAGATCAACGTCAACCCTGACTTGCTCTTATCGAAGACACTTGAGAATAATTAAAAGCTTTGTAACTGACAAAAATAAAATGTTGTTAGTTTATTCTCTTTCATTCAGTGCAATCTAATTCTCTTATCCAGTATGCGGGGGATAAAAAGAACGCTGCTAAAACGTAATTAAATGAAGCTTGTGAGACGATCATCACTTCGAAGTGACTGAGATAAAATTTTGACGCGAGTCACGCACAAACTCGAAACTTAGGAGCGGCGGTTATCACCTGCGGCAGTTTGGTAAGGCTATTTACTTTTCATTATCAATATATTTCCGGTAATTACGAATGGCGATTATCACCTGCACGAATTTCTCATTGTCAACGTATTTTTGGAGGCTGCGGAAAGTCTTACAAAAATAATTTATATACAACTTATTATAGCAAAGAGAGAGAATGTGTGTGTGTGTGTGTGTGTGTGTGTGTGTGTGTGTGTGTGTGTGTGTGTTTCTTGAAATTGCTTATGATATTTGCTTACTTACTAATACATGTTGAACTGACTATAGTTTTTAGTTAATATAAATATCTCCACCTCCTGAGTTGCTTCTAGAAACTGTGAACTAAAGGCGAGTCACCGGAGGATGGATGACGATTATATTCACATCGACATGCGACGTTGCTAACGGCAACTTATGAAAATAAAGGAAGAGTAAAATTTATCTTCACGTTGATGCCTTTATTAGAGATGAAGTGGACTCTAGGACTGTGTGTGTGTGTGTGTGTGTGAGAGAGAGAGAGAGAGAGAGAGAGAGAGAAAGGGAGGGAGGGAGGGGGGGAGAGGAGAAAAAGAGTATGTACATAGTCGCGCCCAAATGGACTGAGTAATGGGAATCAGTTCTTAGTACTCTAGGTAGAGATCGTACATAAATATCGTACATGGAAATTCATCATGTCTCGTAGACTTTGTAGTAATCGGAGCCATGACACTTTTTTGGTAAAAACAACATTCTCTTTGGATGTAATAGAAACTTCGGAGATTCTCATATGTGACAAACAATATCAGTGTAAGTGGTACGCTGGCAACTTAAAATTGTTGTAGGTGAACAAAAATTCGCTTTTCTTCCTGATTCGTCAATAGCTTTCTATAGCCTAGTTTCCACTTACTAACAACACAAAAATAACAGCACCCAAAAGGAGAAAAATCATCAGGTAATGTCCGCATCTTTACTTCAACATTTACGGCGAGCAGTTGGGAGGGCACCAAAATGGACAAGCTCACATGCGGGTCTACCGAACAATATTAAAGTAAAATCTTGCATGTTGTCTGTTGGAGGGCCTGTTACTATGTGGACAGCATTACTGTAAAGAGGTAATAATGCACCATGATACATGAGCAGGCATTAGTCAGACTCATTAAAGGCGAGTCACCGGAGGAAGGATGACGATTATATTCACATCGTCATGCGACGTTGCTAACGGCAACTTATGAAAAGAAAGGAAGAGTAAAATTTATCTTCACGTTGATGCCTTTATTAGAGATGAAGTGGACTCTAGGACTGAACGGCGATGGGTGAGGAAATCCGTCGTAGCCTTTAAAAAAGAACCATTTCATCAGACAACTTAACCGATTTGGAAAAAGAAAAGTATGGGAAACCTAGACCTAAGCGGTAGCATAACAATTGTTCGCCACCTGGCCCTACGTCGTTGGATAAAGAAGCATACGTGCAAACGACACGTAGTGTATAGTCGACCACCTGGAAAACCGCGAGAGAATGCCGAAAGCTTGTCTGAAAAATATGAACAGTGATTACTTGTGCCCATTTGCAACCTATGCGTATCACATTGCGAATATTAGCAACATAGGCATAGAATGCGCCATGCACAGCTAGTCCACTCGCGTTCGGGAGAATGACGGTTCAAATCCGCGCCCAGCCATCCAGATTTAGGTTTTCCGTGATTTCCCTAAAACGCTCCAGGCTAACGGCGCGTGCGTTACTTCGAAAGGGCACGGCCGATTTCCTTCGCCATCCTTGAAACAATCGGAGCCTATGCTCCGTCTCTAAGGCACTCTTTCTCGACGGGATGATAACCTCAATCTTTCTTCCTCCGTTCCTGGATGCACGCCACCCGCAAAACAGCTGCCTTTAAGAACATAGTTTCGTTAACACAGAGTCCAGAGGTACGGTGAGCGGCGGAAGTTAAGTCATACAAATAGCACTTCATCATGAGATGACTGTCGCTTTTGGCCGCGCGGCATTAGCCGAGCGGTCTGAGGCGCTGCAGCCATGGATTGTGCGGCTGGTCCCAGCGGAGGTTCGAGTCCTCCCTCGAGCATGGGTGTGTGTGTTTGTCCTTAGGATAATTTAGGTTAAGTAGTGTGTAAGCTTAGGGACTGATCACCTTAGCAGTAAAGTCCCATAAGATTTCACACACATTTGAACTTTTTTGTCGCTTTTGTCTTGACGTTTGATGGCAACTATCAAACTTTCGACGTAAAAGAAAGAAAAAGCGCCAATGTAAGCAGGTTGTAGTCACACGATATGTCTCTTCTACGAGGGCTAACTTCATCACTAAATAGTCGCAAATTCGTAAGATACATTGCAAGTACCAATAAATGTCAAGAAGCGACGTGTGAAATTGAAGCTACGCTAGGTGACTCAAATAATGACACCAATATAGTTTTATAATATACGGGTATGTCAAAAATTATCCGGGCTTATTTACTCCCAAAATACAGGTTGATTTAAAAATTATTTTCCGGAACAGGCTCCCTTCTTAGAAATGTCCATAGTCCAGCGGTACAAAAGCTTCTGTATTCCCGCCGAAAAGAAGGTGTTGGTTGGTTGCAAAGTTAAGTGATGCACTGCTTCTTACATCTCTCTGTCTGAGTAAAATCGATGACCTGGCAAAGCGTCTTTCAGCGGCCCAAACAAATTAAAGTCCGACGGAGCAAGATCTGGACTGCAAGCTGTATTTGCCACCAGCCTGAAACACAATTTTTGGGTGGTTTGAAGGGTGAGGCGAGCCGTGTGAGGGCGGGCGTTATCATGTAAGAGGAACACTTTCCGTGGCAAAAGACCTCATTCTTTGCTACGAATTGCTGGTTTAAGATTGTTAGTTAACAACGCACAGTAATAGTCTTTGTTGATGGTTTTTCCTTTCTCTATGTAATCTTCCGGTATAGGCCCATTTGTGTCCCCAGACACGGTTAGTATAACCTTCCCCGCCGATGCCGCAAACTTGAAGTTTTTCTTCGCTGGTAATTCCGGGTGCTTCTACTCCACACTCTGGTGTTTTGTTTCTGGCTCATAGTGATGAGGCCAAGTTTCATCACAGGTCATTATTCTCTCCAAAACTGACTCGCCTTCTCCGTTGTAATGGTCGAGCAAACAATGGCAGAGTTTGTTTTCTTCAATGAGCTCTTGTGGCACCCATTGCGAACAAACTTTACGGAAGCGAAGATCAACATGGATGATGGCATAGGCAGAATCATGACAAATGTTTAATGAAGACGCTATGCCATTGATAGTAAGTCGTCTTTTCGTCAAATTATCAGTTGAGCTTGCTCCATTTTGTTGGCCGTTGTGGACATTGATGGGCACTCTGGTTCGTGTTGTGCATTACGTTTGTCCGACCAGTCTTGAACTTCTCGATCCACTCTAAGACACTTGACCGCGGCAGTGTACTGACCCCGGCCTTTGCTAATAGTCTACTATGAATTTCAGCCCTTTTCATTCGTTCTGATCAAAGAAATCGTATCACTGTCCATTGCTCTTCCTTCGTGCAAAATGCTACGGAGCGATCATTTTTATACTGCCATTTCCAGACCACTTCTGTTGCGATGAAGACCAAATGAGGCGCGCATCACCACAGTAGTACCAACTGTAAGCACGCATTCTGGGAACGCAGTATGACTACTGTGAAAGTGTTTTTTTTTTACAAAAAAAAGTGCGCATAATTTTTTGACCTACCCTCGTACTTCGTACCTCCTTATACTAATAAACACTTTTGTAAGTGATACTGCGCGATATCACGTTACAACACACCGTCTAACAACGAAGATGTGAAATAATAATAATTTCTTGTTCTTCAGCCGCCCACCAGCTGTTGCTATCTTTCTGTTCCTTCTGGACGTATCTTTCCGAAAGCACAAATGGAGAAATATTAGGCACACCCTTAAAAGAGCAGACGGGTCACTCAGGAGCGCTGTATACGGTGTATAATTCACACCAGGCGGTCACTGGACCTTCTTTCGCTGGCGCAATTCCTGGTGTGTATGTTGTACGGAATGAGCTCAAGAATATGGGTAGACGTAAAGCCTTGGTAATACGACACAGTTAGTATCGTGTCTGTATGTATCTATGATCACACCGTGAATGAAGTTGCCCAAGTAGTTTTTGTATTTACACGGACTGTCCAACCTGTCAACAACGAATAGTGTAAAAGAAAATGGCAGTCACCGGAGAAACGAGTGTAACTTCTTATCAAAGATAGTCGAATGCGAACAATGAATAAAGGTACATTTGAACTAAATTCTAGATCTACATCTACATCTGATGTCCGCAAGTAACATTAGGGTGTGTGACAGAGGGTACTTTGCGTGCCACTGGCACTTCCCCACTTTCTTGAGAGTTGTTCGCGGGAAGAAAGTTTGCCTGTAAGCCTCCGTTTGGGTTAGAATCTCTCTAATTTTATCTTCATGGTCTTTTCACAAGACGCGCGTAAGAGAAATCAATATATTTGTTGACTCTTATGGAAACGCACACTCTCAGAACTGCAGTAGTAATCCATACCGTATTGCAGAACTCCTCTATTTCAGCGTCTGCCATTGGAGCTATTTAATCGTCTCCATAACGCTTACGTGCTTACTGAGTGAACCTGAAACGAAACGCACTTCCTTTGTAAGCTACTTATTTTCCGACAGATCGCCGCGAAAGGAAGAGCATACAATGGAAATTTGAGGTCGGGTACCTCGAGAAGGCAGGCGGCATAGCGGCTCATAATGTTGCACTACTGTAATGTCGAAAATAACACTGAAACTGGACGGAAGCGGTGTATTGTGGTCACTCTTCAAATGATGCAAGACGTCGAGCGCGCCAAGAGTCAAATGACGGTTTAATCGATAGTGAGTGGAGGATGACGTCAGGACAAAGGTGGTTGTATGATCTTTTGGAGGTGTTTTTCGTTCTCTGACAAGGGACTGCTTATTCAGGTAGCCATGAACATGAACAATGACGCTGCTTTCAACATTCATGGTGACAAAACGTCGCCCTTTCTTCCAAATGTTCATGATGAGAATGCTGTGGTCACACCCGTTTTCCAAGATGACAACAGCGGTGTTCCTAGGACTGTGTGCTACGTTCCTGGTTTGACGAACAATCAGGCACACAATCACAGCTCAACTGGCCCCCTGAATCAACCAGTTTTAATCCCGCGGAGCCGGCCGCGGTGGTCTAGCGGTTCTAGGCGCTCAGTCCGGAACCGCGTGACTGCTACGGTCGCAGGTTCGAATCCTGCCTCGGGCATGTATGTGTGTGATGTCCTTAGGTTAGTTAGGTTTAAGTAGTTCTAGGGGACTGATGACCTCAGATGTTAAGTCCCATAGTGCTCAGAGCCATTTGAACCATTTGAATCAATCCCGCGGAAATCATGGGGGGTACCTGAAAGACCGGATGGAACGTGGCAGTAAACATGTCTTCAATTTTGAAGCTGAAAGTCAGGCCTGTTCAGGAGTCGGCTAGGGGAGCGAGAGCGCTCGCACTCGGTCACCTTCTCCATAGTGAGCGCTCGTGGTGAAATGAGGCAGTCAGGGGGAGCGCAAACTGTGCGCTGTCTCCACAGGAACGACGATATACAAGGTTCGTCGTATACAGGGTGAGTCACTAACTATTGCCACCAAGAATAACTATGATGTAAGAATGATAGGAGCTGAAACGTTTATGGGATAAATTTGCAGGGACAACGGGGGCCATAATATGACGTTGCTTTTTTGTTGCTAGGTGGGGTCGCTTCAGACGTATGAAGGTCAACTTAATCTTTTTAAATGGGATGCTATAGTTTGATAGTGGCTACCGAGACGAAGCTAATGATGAGTTACAGTAAAGTCTTTGAAAGTCAACAAAGGTCACAAAGGTGGCATAAACGTCCATTTACAGAAGGTATTCGAAGTGATAACCACTTGTATCAATGCAGTGCTGCAATCTTTTTAGCTGCAATCTTGTTATCATGGATTGAGTGGTATTATTTATCACATGGGCACTTATCGAAACACATGGTCTGACAGTTCTCTCTCACATATCTTCGGGTGTAGTTTGAACGTCTTTAGAAACAATGTCTTTTACGAATCCCCACAAGAAAAAATCCAGAAGCGTCAAGTCTGGCGAACGAGCCGGCCACGACACATCTCCTCCGCGTCCAATCAAACGATTTGAGAACTGTCTCTGCAACTCATTTCTAGCCATCAGCGAAAAATGTGCCGGACACCCATCGTGCTGAGACCACATTCTGTTCCTTGTTCCTAAACTTATTTCTTCCATTAACAGATCTTATTTTTCTTGCAGGAATGTGGTGTACTTCCTACCACTAATATTTACTTCGATGAAATAGGGATCTATAATTCTATCCTCCAGAGTACCACACCATACATTCACCGACCACGGTTTATGGTGTGAAAAATGCGAGATGCTTATAACAGTTTCCACCGCGAAATTGTCTCGAAACCTGGCAGAAAATCCAAAGAGATTCTGGTCGTATGTGAACTATGTTAGCGGTAAGAAACAATCAGTGCCTTCTTTGCGCGATAACAATGGAGATACTATCGAAGACAGTGCTGCCAAAGCAGAGTTACTAAACACAGCCTTCCGAAATGCCTTCACAAAGAAAGACGAAGTAAATATTCCCGAATTCTAATCGAGAATAGCTGTCAACTTGAGTAACGGAGAAGTAAATATCCTCGGAGTAGCGAAGCAACTTAAATCACTTAATAAAAGCAAGTCTTCTGGTCCAGACTGTATACCAGTTAGGTTCCTTTCGGAGTATGCTGATGCATTAGCTCCTTACTTAACAATCATATACAACCGTTCGATAGACGAAAGATCCGTACCCAAAGTAGCACAGGTCACACCAATATTCGAGAAAGGTAGGAGAAGTAATCCACTAAATTACAGACCCAAATTGTTAACGTCGATATGCAGCAGGATTTTGGAACATATATTCTGTTCGAACATTATGAATTATCTCGAAGAAAACTGTCTATTGACAAACAGTCAACATGAGGTTAGAAAACAGCGTTCCTGTGAAACACAACTAGCTCTTTATTCACATGAAGTGTTGAGTGCTATTGACAAGAAATTTCAGATCGATTCCGCGTTTCTGGATTTCTGACATTGCACCACACAAGCGGCTCGTAGTGAAATTGCGTGCTTATGGAATATCGTCTCAGTTGTGTGACTGGATTTGTGATTTCCTATCAGAGAGGTCACAGTTCGTAGTAATTGACGGAAAGTCATCGAGTAAAACAGAAGTGATTTCTGGCGTTCCCCAAGGTAGTGCTATAGGCCCTTTTCTGTTCCTTATCTACATAAACGATTTGGGAGACAAACTGAGCAGCCGTCTTCGGTTGTTTTACAGATGACGCTGCCGTTTTTCGACTAATAAAGTCATCAGTAGATCAAAACAAACTGCAAAACGATTTAGAAAAGATATCTGAATGGTGCGAAAAGTGGCAGTTGACCCTAAATAACGAAAAGTGTCAGGTAATCCACATGAGTGCTAAAAGGAACCCGATAAACTTCGGTTACATGACAAATCAGTCTAATCTAAAAGCCGTAAACGCCACTAAATACCTAGGTATTACAATTACGAACAACTTAAACTGGAAAGAACACGTAGAAAATGTGGTGGGGAAGGCTAATCAAAGACTGCGTTTTATTGGCAGGACACTTAGAAAATTTAACAGATCTACTAAGGAGACTGCCTACAGTACGCTTGTCCGCCCCTTTTTAGAATACTGCTGCGCGGTGCGGGATCCTTACCAGATAGGACTGACGGAGAACATCGAAAAAGTTAAAAGAAACGCAGCACGTTTTGTATTATCGCGAAATATGGGAGAGAGTGTCACAGAAATGATACAGGATTTTGGCTGGACATCCTTAAATGAAAGGCGTTTTTCGTTGCGACGGAATCTTCTCACGAAATTCCAATCACCAAGTTTCTCCTCCGAATGCGAAAATATTTTGTTGCCACCGACCTACATAGGAAGGAACGATCACCACGATAAAATAAGGGAAATCAGAGCTCGTACGGAGAGATATAGGTATTCGTTCTTTCCGTGCGCTATACGAGATTGAAATAATTGAGAATTGTGAAGGTGGTTCGATGAACCCTCTGCCAAGCACTTAAATATGATTTGCAGAGTATCCATGTAGATGTAGATATAGATGGATTGCGAAACCGTCGATGGTGTTTAGATGTCAATGGCACGTTAGATGGATACGCCATATTCGGTGAATATTTACTATTTGCACGATATACGAGAGAGAATTGTCAGAACATGTGCTCCGGTAAGTGCCAAAGTGATAAGGAATACCATTTAGTCCATGATATGAAGATTTCAGCACTGCATTGATACCAACGGTCAACACTTCGAACATCTGTAAATGGACCTTCATGCCACATTTTTGACCTTCGTTTACCTTCGACGACCTAATTGTTAGACAAGATTCGTCTCGATAACCACTATCAGAAAATACCAAACTATAGCATCCCATTAAAAAAATCGAAGTTGACCTTCATACACTCCTGGAAATTGAAATAAGAACACCGTGAATTCATTGTCCCAGGAAGGGGAAACTTTATTGACACATTCCTGGGGTCAGATACATCACATGATCACACTGACAGAACCACAGGCACATAGACACAGGCAACAGAGCATGCACAATGTCGGCACTAGTACAGTGTATATCCACCTTTCGCAGCAATGCAGGCTGCTATTCTCCCATGGAGACGATCGTAGAGATGCTGGATGTAGTCCTGTGGAACGGCTTGCCATGCCATTTCCACCTGGCGCCTCAGTTGGACCAGCGTTCGTGCTGGACGTGCAGACCGCGTGAGACGACGCTTCATCCAGTCCCAAACATGCTCAATGGGTGACAGATCCGGAGATCTTGCTGGCCAGGGTAGTTGACTTACACCTTCTAGAGCACGTTGGGTGGCACGGGATACATGCGGACGTGCATTGTCCTGTTGGAACAGCAAGTTCCCTTGCCGGTCTAGGAATGGTAGAACGATGGGTTCGATGACGGTTTGGATGTACCGTGCACTATTCAGTGTCCCCTCGACGATCACCAGTGGTGTACGGCCAGTGTAGGAGATCGCTCCCCACACCATGATGCCGGGTGTTGGCCCTGTGTGCCTCGGTCGTATGCAGTCCTGATTGTGGCGCTCACCTGCACGGCGCCAAACACGCATACGACCATCATTGGCACCAAGGCAGAAGCGACTCTCATCGCTGAAGACGACACGTCTCCATTCGTCCCTCCATTCACGCCTCTCGCGACACCACTGGAGGCGGGCTGCACGATGTTGGGGCGTGAGCGGAAGACGGCCTAACGGTGTGCGGGACCGTAGCCCAGCTTCATGGAGACGGTTGAGAATGGTCCTCGCCGATACCCCAGGAGCAACAGGGTCCCTAATTTGCTGGGAAGTGGCGGTGCGGTCCCCTACGGCACTGCGTAGGATCCTACGGTCTTGGCGTGCATCCGTGCGTCGCTGCGGTCCGGTCCCAGGTCGACGGGCACGTGCACCTTCCGCCGACCACTGGCGACAACATCGATGTACTGTGGAGACCTCACGCCCCACGTGTTGAGCAATTCGGCGGTACGTCCACCCGGCCTCCCGCATGCCCACTATACGCCCTCGCTCAAAGTCCGTCAACTGCACATACGGTTCACGTCCACGCTGTCGCGGCATGCTACCAGTGTTAAAGACTGCGATGGAGTTCCGTATGCCACGGCAAACTGGCTGACACTGACGGCGGCGGTGCACAAATGCTGCGCAGCTAGCGCCATTCGACGGCCAACACCGCGGTTCCTGGTGTGTCCGCTGTGCCGTGCGTGTGATCATTGCTTGTGCAGCCCTCTCGCAGTGTCCGGAGCAAGTATGGTGGGTCTGACACACCGGTGTCAATGTGTTCTTTTTTCCATTTCCAGGAGTGTATATCTGACACGACCCCACCTAGCAACAAAACAACAACGTCATATTATGCCCCCCGTCGTCCCATGCAACATTTGTGCCACAAACTTTTCAGCTACTATCGTACTTTCGGAGTTATTCTAGGTGGCAATAGTTAGTGACTCACCCTGTATTTGCTTACGGCGCAGTGCTTTAAGTGCTGAGTAACTTATTTTAAATTGACGACAAGAAGCATGAAGGCTGGTTTAGGAACTTCAAGGCTAATTTCACACACACACAAACATCAATTTACAAAGTGCAGGATGCTTAGCTATAGTTAGCGCTTATAGAGCTACAGTATAACAGGTAGTTGTGTGATGAATTTCATTATAAAATAGTTCTCATACTCGTACATTTGCACAAAAATTTTACTCCACACAAATTTCCACGACGTCACAAGTTTGATGCTACGGTATGTCTATGTTGCAACCTATATACTTGTACCGCAGTGAAGATAACGAAATTGAACCACAAAGTCACTGACGGGCCTTAGCTTAAAAGCTTGTCTTCGAATCAGCTGTGCTCAGAAACTGATACAAGATGTTGATGCTTTAGTGAAAAGCAAAATAAGTAGTATTCATTGACATGTTTAACGTGTGAATAAAATATTCCCAAGTTAAGCCGAATTTAAACTTCATCCGAAAACGATATTCATCATATGGTTCCATCAGACGTAAGAATTATCACGTTTCGTACGTAGCTGCTCAGGTTCTTTGCTTCATCTACTAAAAGAAATATAAGATTCATTTCATAGTCGTTTCTCGTCAATGTAACAACCGTATAAAATTAGTTTACCACTAAAGGGATTAACATTAATGGCCGGAGAATAGACTCGTTGACAACAATTTCTCGTACGGAACTTGCCTCCCCCCTCCCCTTTTCCAAACCTTTTTCATGCCGTCACACACTGTGAGCCGGCTGTTTGCCCACTGCTGTGTGTACAATCGTATCGAATGAACAGGCTTGCTGTAAGGGATCTAAACATTACAACTGCGTATAGTAACCAGGAAAGCTCGTGTACTCTCGTGATCGCTGAAATGAGACCATTATAACGGCGGGAATCAGAGTTACGCGGTTTGGTTTCAAATGGCTCTGACCACTATGGGACTTAACATCTGAGGTCATCAGTCCCCTAGAACTTAGAACTACTTAAACCTAACTAACCTAAGGACATCACACACATCCAAGCCCGAGGCTGGATTCGAACCTGCGACCGCAGCGGTCGCGCGGTACCAGACTGTAGCGCCTAGAACCGCTCGGCCACACAGGCCGGCAGAGTTACGCGGTGATGTCCAGTGGAAATGACTGGTCTCTGTCCACTGTAACAATGATTTGCCGAAGTGCAATGAAATGGAGACATCCAACTGATCCTCCTAGCTGGGCAGCACTCACTGTAGGAGATCAGACAGGGAGGCGGTTCTCATCGGGCGGTGTAGACGGCGGCACACGTCCGCCGAGACCCTGCTGGTGAAGGTTGGTGGTGTGACGCAGTCTGGAGGGCAGATAGCAGCGACGCTGAAACGCGTTTACCGATCGGCCACATAAGCGCCTTACAGCAGAAATGGAAACCGACTTCGGTATGAGGAGAGGATAGGGTGCTCACTGCGCCAGCCACCGCCGCCGAGCTGTCCGTGGCCACTGTCGGCCTAACTTCCCTGTCTTTTTCTTTAGTCTTAGGCTTTAATTTAGTGCCCGAAGTATAGCCTAGTCATTGATGAACAGATCGGACCACGGAATAAATAAAGGGAGACAGAATAAAATTTGTTGACGAGCCTTCTGGCGTTGTTTAGATGTCAGACACAAGACGTTTCTTATCCAGCAACCTATCGGTACGCCTTGTTGGTGAAATATTATATATGCATCTTCAATTCGTTCGGTGTCAACGATTGTAATAACTGCACTTAGTGTCTTTCATGGACATAATAAATCTGTGTCGCTAGTTTCTCTACTACGAGTACTAGTTTTATACGAACTGTAAGTCTATTTCAGGCTACACAGCCATCATCAGGTTTTCTGTAATAGAACATTTTATAGATTTTGGTGCATTTGTTGTACTACATGTGAGTTACTTATGAATAATATGCTTTTACATACGTTTACGAGTCCTAACTTCCATGCAGCATTGTTGTTTCTGTTGCTGTCAATTTATTACTGATTACATTTTACGTTAATGTAGCAACAACAATCAGTTTCGTAGTATTCCCTGACTTATCGTTTAATAGTGGTCAGACCTAAATCTCAGTCTGTAGCTGACAGTGACAGCAGTTGTGACGTACGATCGGCGTTTTTGTTATTTCTGTTGCTGTCTATTTTTTTACTGATAATTCTTTTATTGTAGTTCTGGTAGTAATCAGTTGTGTGTTACGTTCTGATATTTCACTAATAACGGTCAGTAATATACTTAATTTCCAGTTGAGACTCTGTGACAGCAATTCCGTCAGATGATTAGCGATATTGTATGGTTATGGCTGCTTGTTGACAGTTCTATCAGCGATACTATTGGGTAATATTCGATGGTTATCTGTGGTGGTGGGTTAATTAAATTAAATTTTGTCTCTGATTGTATTATGGTGTATCCAGGATTCTTGCTGGATAATGTCAGTAAAGTTTTCGATAAACTGTTTATATTTTAGGTCAATTTGTCCGTTGACGATTAACTGAATAATTTCTTATGTGTAAATAGGCCTACAGTTTAATTAAAAATAATACTCGTAGCAGCGTAACTCGAGATACCTATTTGTAATGTCTCTGAAAGACATTTATTATGCAGCAGGGCCAGAGGATTACAAAGTGCACCTAGCGTGTATCGTTACAGTTGTATCGTAAAATGTGGCGATGAAAGTAAATAAATTATAAATTCTGAAAACGAGTGATTTTAGAAATATAATTTTTATTTACGACATCTTGAAATAAAATACATTATTAGCCTCCAGAAAGTTGGTGAGACTAATAAAGGTTCATGTAGAAAGTCTGAGTGAGTATGTAAGTGAAAACATTCATACCTGCGGACTGAGCGAAAACATTCACATGACTGATGTAATCGTCGGAGACTTGGGTGAGTTGGCTGTCTCACACTGAATGAAACAACTCAAACCCAGAGCGTTAGAGAAGAAACCCGCACAGCTCACGTGTTCGCAGAGACTAGTTTCATTCGGCCAGTCGATTGTTTTTTTCGTTCAGTCTGTTTTTTCAGTCGAATGAAATAACCGAATGAAACTAGTCTCTGAGCCCACCCACTCCGCTAAAGCCCCCCTCCCCTTTCCCCAAACCCCCTATCCCTCTGTTTACATCCTAATTACACTGATGTCAATGTAAACATCCTACCACAGAATAAAACCTGTACTATGATTCTAAATGGTGAAGCTCTCTACTGATAACATATATCAGTACTTTTATTCATGTTACCTCTAGCTGAAATAAACAGAATCTTTCTTTACTAGTATTCTAGATGTTAATGTAGGAACAGAAATAAGTCAGCACTTTATTTCAACTTTTGTTATTGTTTTAAATTTAAATATAAACACAAACACCTGCATTTCATTGCAAATACTATAACTATGTATCATTTTATTGCTAGGCAATGAAGTTAATGAATTTTGATTAAAGTATTTGGTCATAAATTGACTGTATTATAAGTTAATATACAAATAGAAGTAAGACATCAGATCACTTTATGTTTGATATTGTAGTAATTCATTTATTTCTTTTATTTAGAAATTTCATGTTAACGACAGTCTGATTAAAGCATTCGCCCATATATCAAACAACAATAAATAACATCGCTGAGCAAAGTAGGCCTATGTCATATCTTTTTGTCAAGACCTTTGTAACAAGCAACAGTTGTATAGGACGTACTGGATGGTGGAAGTTTCGCTATCATAGCGCGAATGCATACAGGTTGTGTAAAAGTGTGCAAAGTAATGTACAGACTGGCAATCAAAATGTAATCAGACAGATGGACTAACCGAAAACAGCCGCCCATACTGCCACAGTAAGTCAGTAAATAGGATAGAATGCTCCAAATTTTTGGGTGTAAATATTGATGAAAATTTGAACCAGAAGAAGCTTATAACTGAGCTGCTCAAAAAATTTAAGTTCAGCTACTTTTTCTCTTCGTATTATTGCTACTCTTGTAAACAAAATGTATCAATCTCCTGACATACTGCGTCTTAAGGAATAATTTTCTGCGATAACTCATCACTTAGGAAGAAAATGATGAGTGCACAAAAGCGAACAACAAGAATAATATGTGGTGGTCACCCACAGACGTCATGCAGGTACCTCTTCAAGGAGCTATACATTTTTAAGTGCACCATCACAATACAATTCGCCAATTAATTTCGTCATAAATAGTCCATCACAATTTACGAACTACGGTGATGACGACAGCTACGACATTAGAGAGGAAAATGACCTTTATTATCCACTGCTAAAGCTGTCAGTGGCTCAAAGAGTAGTTCAATATGAAGCAACAAACATTTTTGATCATTTGGCCAATAATATAAAATGTCTGACACGTAGCGAGGCAAATTTTAAATTCTCCTGGGCTACTCCTTCTGTTCCATTGACGAGTTTCTACTTAAAAACTGGTAGCCTGAAAATGAAATAAAATAAAAGCATAGCTGCATGAATAGGACTAAAAAAAACAATGAGTGCATTAATTTCAATACTAATCATATATACATAGCCTGTAAAATGAATCGTTCCACATCATTTCAACAAAAGAATGCTTCAAACGACATATGGAACATTAAAAAACATTAAAGAACACAGTGAATAAAAGCGAAGAACGTCTGATATCGTGCATTTTCCTTAAATTTTATTAAATGTTATGAGTGAGCCACAATTCCATTATATGTCATACAAAATGTAATGCACTACGTAAATATTCTTGTTCACCACTTTGCTTTTTCTTGTAAGGGAAGAATGATGAAACATCGAGAAGATCGTACATAATCACTCGTCGAACTCAAAATGATAAGATAAATATCAACAAGTGAAGAGGCTACCGTCAAGTGGCTGTTGGGTTTGAAAACTGCAGTGCTTCATTAGGCAAGGTCGTAGTAGGAGTCGTGTGCACTTGCGTTCATAAGTGCTTTTAATTAAGTTCATGAGCCAATTACAGGTGAACCTACAGTTTAATGTAAAGTCTAAGCCAATGATATTAACTTTATACAGCTCAGTAAGCTGAAGCAAAATGCAGTTTTAAGTATTCAACATCGAAAAGAAGAACTGTACAGTTTGAGACATTTCATGTAAACGTTGGTATAAGAAAAAATAAATAGTAGAAGGGCATCGGAAAACGGAAAACCAGGTTTGTGGAGAGTACAGCCAAATCGTGTTGAAAAATAAATGCGCTGAAAGACACAATCACTCATCTACATCTACATCATGTACATCTACATATATACTCCGCTAGCCACCAAGTGGTGTGTGGGGGAGGGCACAACTTGCGCCAAAGTCATATTTTCTCTCCTCTGTTCCATTCGCGGATCGCGGATCGCGCGAGGGAAAAACGACTGTCTGAACGCCTCAGTACGACTTCCAATTTCCCTTATCTTTGAATGGTGATCACTGCGCGATTTGAAAGTTGGTGGTAATAATATATGCTCTACATCCTCGGTGAAGATCGGATTTCAGAAATTAGTGAACAGCCCCTTCCGTTTAGCGCGCCGTCTACCCGCTTCCAAAGATTGGGCAGTTATTTTGTACTCTTACATTAATGGGGATTCTCGCCTTGTTATACGCAGTAGGTTACACTTACTAATATCGAGAGATAACTGCCAGTCATTAAACTACGCATTTATTTTCTGCAAATCCTCATTGATTTGTTCACAACATTCGTGTGATGCTACTTTCCTGTAGACTATAACATCATCGGCAAACAGTCTAATGACGCTGTCAGTACTATCAACCATACTGTTAATGTAAATCGTAAAAAGCAGTGGATCTGTTGCGCTGCCCTGGGGCACACCTGAAGTTACGCTTGTTTCTGTTGAAGCCACCCCGTTCATGACGAGATACTGCTCCCTGTCTGTTAGAAAACATTCTATCCAACCGCATATGTCATCGGATAGACCGTAAGAGCGCACTTTTTGGAGCATTGAGAAGTGAATGAGGTATCTGTAGAGCAAATTCTCGATTAGGAAGAAGGCATAGTAAAGATATTTTAAGGGAAAATATTGTACCTACTAGGCAGAGGGAAATATCGTGACGAAATTCCTTGGAATGCCGTATTTCTAAAAAAGTTACTGAAAATAAATGCGAGGAGAAAATGAACACGAGTAACGGAGAACGGCCGGCATGTGTGGCCGAGCGGTTCTAGGCGCTACAGTCTGGAACGGCGCAACTGCTACGTTCGCAGGTTCGAATCCTGCCTCGGGCATGGGTGTGTGTGATGTTCTTAGGTTAGTTAGGTTAAAGTAGTTCTAAGTTCTAGGGGACTGATGACCTCAGCAGTTAAGTCCCATAGTTCTCAGAGCCATTTGAACCATTTAACGGAGAACCCGAAATGCGTGCTGGAGACCGCGAGACATTACAGTTATCAGGGAACCACGAGAGAAGTGAAATGCGAGGAATAATGGCAAAGTAGTAAAAGAGTTTTGCTATTTGGGGAGCAAAATAACTGATGATGGTCGACGTAGAGTGGATATAAAATGTAGACTGGCAATGGCAAGGAAAGCGTTTCTGAAGAAGACAAAATTTGTTAACATCGAGTATAGATTTAAGTGTCAGGAAGTCGTTTCTGAAAGTAATTGTATGGAGCGTAGCCATGTATGGAAGTGAAACATGGACGATAACTAGTTTGGACAAGAAGATAATAGAAGCTTTCGAAATGTGGTGCTACAGAAGAATGCTGAAGATTAGATTGGTAGATCACATAACTAATGAGGAGGTATTGAATAGGACTGGGGAGAAGTTTGTGGCACAACTTGACTAGAAGAAGGGACCGGTTGGTAGCACATGTTCTGAGGCATCAAGGGATCACCAATTTAGTATTGGAGGTCAGCGTGGAGGGTAAAAATCGTAGAGGGAGACCATGAGATGAATACACTAAACAGATTCAGAAGGATGAACGTCGCAGCAGGTACTGGGAGATGAAGAAGCTTGCACAGGATAGAGTAGCATGGAGAGCTGCATCAAACCAGTCTGAAGACTGAAGACCACAACAACAACAACAACAACAACAATGGCAGCTCTGTCTGCACACTGCGAGCGTGCAGTTGCGGTGCACAGGTTCGGCTCAGGAGGTGCATGTACACCGAAACACGTGCAAGTAATGAATGCGGCGGAGACTGCGGCAGCGCCCGGCAGAGGCACGCCGCCCCGGCGGTGAGAAAGCGGGCGGGCGGCCGTCTTAAAGGAAGCCGCACAAACACATCTCTAACGGTCTTAACGCGCCGCTACATTTCCAATTAGACTAAACTGCTTCCCCTCCCGTAATAAAGCGCAGCACTTCTTTGATTTCGTCAAGACGCCGCAATTTCATTGTTACTTCCTTCAAGATTTAATTAATTTATATACATATACACGAACACAAAAATTTCTGAGAAGTGAGGATGTTTCTGGCGTGGAAGCGTTCTTTGTCGCAGCTCTCCGTTTACTCGTCCTGCACACCTCAGCGCTCATCGCAATGACATAAAAATTAGAATATTACTCTCCAGCAATCCTCGCTCAGTCCTTTTCGGTATCTGCCATTGTTGCCGAAAAGGAGCAAGAACGAATAACTCCGGAGACTTTCCTTTAAATGTCGATATTTGGCGCATTGCGACTTCGTGGTGATTGTTTCTGGCGTGGACAACAATCGCCTGAAAATGAGCGATTAGAGTGGTAGTTTAAAGTCCCTCTGACACCAGCATTGATACAGCCAACGCACCATTCCATTCGATTGATGCGTGGAAAACAACTAGGCACGTGCTTGTAGAAAAAAATCATCTAGGAAAGCCACAACGGTACGCACAGGCTCATCCATCTTTTCTATCTGGCGTTCAGTCGAGCCCCCGTTAATAGATAACCAGATTCATAATTCCTTCGGGGTTGCTGGTCCACGGTGTCATTCCATGCCTGAAGTGATACTGAGCAAGAATCAAAAGCTTTACTGAATTTTTGATTACTATCAACAAAAACATGCTCCCAACTTGACTTCAATCAGCGTTGCCAATACACCTGTACTCAAAAACGAAGGTACAGTGTCATCTGAATCGCACACGGCTGTAGCTGCTATACCAATCACCACGTGTCGCTGCCTTCACTCTGCTTAAAACCTCTGCCACTCACTCAGTAACTACCCAGCATACAGGTGGAGAAGCTTCTTTTGTAATGGTAACAATACAAAATGTCATTCGATTCATATTATCGATTGCACAATTTCAAATTACTCTGAAGATTAATTTTTTGTAAGATTCTCCGGATTAAGATGAACTTTGAAGTTCCTTATAAAATGCCAGTTCTGTTCGTGCGCAAACTGTGTCTGTAATGTGTTGATTGAACCGGACTGAAATGGGGATAAAAGAGCTAAAACAATACAAAAACGAAAATTACTTTTAAAATGTGCAGATAGAACTTGAACCCAATGAAATTCACTCTTACACTCCTGGAAATGGAAAAAAGAACACATTGACACCGGTGTGTCAGACCCACCATACTTGCTCCGGACACTGCGAGAGGGCTGTACAAGCAATGATCACACGCACGGCACAGCGGACACACCAGGAACCGCAGTGTTGGCCGTCGAATGGCGCTAGCTGCGCAGCATTTGTGCACCGCCGCCGTCAGTGTCAGCCAGTTTGCCGTGGCATACGGAGCTCCATCGCAGTCTTTAACACTGGTAGCATGCCGCGACAGCGTGGACGTGAACCGTATGTGCAGTTGACGGACTTTGAGCGAGGGCGTATAGTGGGCATGCGGGAGGCCGGGTGGACGTAGCCCCGAATTGCTCAACACGTGGGGCGTGAGGTCTCCACAGTACATCGATGTTGTCGCCAGTGGTCGGCGGAAGGTGCACGTGCCCGTCGACCTGGGACCGGACCGCAGCGACGCACGGATGCACGCCAAGACCGTAGGATCCTACGCAGTGCCGTAGGGGACCGCACCGCCACTTCCCAGCAAATTAGGGACACTGTTGCTCCTGGGGTATCGGCAAGGACCATTCGCAACCGTCTCCATGAAGCTGGGCTACGGTCCCGCACACCGTTAGGCCGTCTTCCGCTCACGCCCCAACATCGTGCAGCCCGCCTCCAGTGGTGTCGCGACAGGCGTGAATGGAGGGACGAATGGAGACGTGTCGTCTTCAGCGATGAGAGTCGCTTCTGCCTTGGTGCCAATGATGGTCGTATGCGTGTTTGGCGCCGTGCAGGTGAGCGCCACAATCAGGACTGCATACGACCGAGGCACACAGGGCCAACACCCGGCATCATGGTGTGGGGAGCGATCTCCTACACTGGCCGTACACCACTGGTGATCGTCGAGGGGACACTGAATAGTGCACGGTACATCTAAACCGTCATCGAACCCATCGTTCTACCATTCCTAGACCGGCAAGGGAACTTGCTGTTCCAACAGGACAATGCACGTCCGCATGTATCCCGTGCCACCCAACGTACTCTAGAAGGTGTACGTCAACTACCATGGCCAGCAAGATCTCCGGATCTGTCCCCCATTGAGCACGTTTGGGACTGGATGCAGCGTCGTCTCACGCGGTCTGCACGTCCAGCACGAACGCTGGTCCAACTGAGGCGCCAGGTGGAAATAGCATGGCAAGCCGTTCCACAGGACTACATCCAGCATCTCTACGATCGTCTCCATGGGAGAATACCAGCCTGCATTGCTGCGAAAGGTGGATATACACTGTACTAGTGCCGACATTGTGCATGCTCTGTTGCCTGTGTCTATGTGCCTGTGGTTCTGTCAGTGTGATCATGTGATGTATCTGACCCCAGGAATGTGTCAATAAAGTTTCCCCTTCCTGGGACAATGAATTCACGGTGTTCTTATTTCAATTTCCAGGAGTGTATATGAGATGTCTTCATTTGATTTATAGAGTGCAAATTTGAAATCGGAACTTCACCAAGGGAAATTATTTTTAAAGTTCTTGATGCACTTTCATTGATGTTTCAATTAATTAATATTAATTAAATCATCATGTATTAGAGGAATCTAGTTACCTGAATCGAAGTGTAGTGACCTCATATGTAGACTGAGATAACTGAGTTTCGTTTATAAAGAAAGAAAAAAAACAATTTAAGCAGTGCTCTTGTATCATGCATGGTAGGACAAATTCATGAGAGCTGTTTCTCACAAAACCTATTACGTCACTAGGGGTTCTGAGTTCAAATAAATACTAGTAATTCTGAGCGTAATACCTGAAGAGAGAACTAAAAGCAAAGAGCTTAATCACACGATGAGACGAACTTACTAACAACAAGAGAAATGAATAAAGCAGAGAAAATTTACGTTGTAGTCGAAAGTTTGTTATCTTACATCAGAATCCCTATTTATTACGTGGAAATGTAGGGTATGATCATTAAAGGTCCTTCCATCTGAAGAAATCTACTATATGTAAATTGAATCGGTGAATTACATCACAAAGTCAAAATTGTCATAACGGTATATGATTTAAAAGCCGACTTCACTCGCATAGAATGTTAGTGTTTTAATCAGAAACAAGACTGCAGTTGTAAGAGTCGATGGACACGGAAGGGAAGAAGCAGTCGAGAAGGGAGTGATACAGCGTTGTAGCCAATCCACAATATTAATCACTCTGTACAGTGCACAAGCAGTAAATAAAAATAGGAGAAATTTGGAAACGAAATTAAAGTTCAGCGAAATGAAATAAAAACTTTCACATTTGCCGATGTCACTGTACTGTCAGAGACGTCAAAGAACTTCGGACAGGAGATGAACGGAATGGATAGCGTCTTGAAAAATCGTTATAAGGTGAACATCAACAAAGCTGAAACAAGGACAATGGAATGGAGTCGAACTGAAGCAGACGTCTTTAAGGTAATTAGATTAGGAAACCAGGCAGTAAAAGTAGTAGATGTTTTTGCCTATCTGCGCAGCACAGTAACTGACGACGGCGGAAATAGAAAAGATATAAAATGCAGAGTGACTATAGCTAAAAATGCATATGTGAAAAAGATAAATTTGTTAACATAGATCATGAATTTCGATGTTAGGAAGTGTTTCTTGGGGGCACATGGCTGGAATGTAACCTTGTACTGAAGTGACGCATTGACAGTGAAAAGTTCTGATAAGAAGAGAATAGAAGCTTCCTGGCTGATTAAAACTGTGTGCCCGACCGAGACTCGAACTCGGGACCTTTGCCTTTCGCGGGCAAGTGCTCTACCATCTGAGCTACCGAAGCACGACTCAGGGCCGGTACTCACAGCTTTACTTCTGCCAGTACCTCGTCTCCTACCTTCCAAACTTGCAAAATGATTTATATAAGATATCTGTATGGTGTGAAAAGTGGCAATTGACCCTGAATAAGGAAAAGTGTGAAGTTATTCACATGAGTACTAAAAGAAATCCTTTAAATTGCAATCGCGCGATAAGTCACACAAATCTGAAGAAGGCTGTAAATTTGTAAGTAGGCTGTTTAGGTTTTTATGCTGGTAACGCCACGTAGCGCTCTATATGAAAATCACTGGCTGTGCTGTGTGAAGTCTGTGGCTGGTTTGCGTTGTTGGAATCGTCGCATTGTAGTGTTGGGCAGTTGGCTGTTAACAGCGCGTAGCGTTGCGCAGTTGGAGGTGAGCCGCCAGCAGTGGTGGATGTGGGGAGAGAGATGGCGGAGTTTTGAGAGCGGATGATCTGGACGTGTCTCCATCAGAGACAGTAAATTTGTAAGACTGGATGTCATGAACTGCTATATATATTATGACTTTTGAACACTATTAAGGTAAATAGATTGTTTGTTCTATATCAAAATCTATCATTTGCTAACTATGCCTATCTGTAGATAGTGCCTTCAGTAGTTTGAATCTTTTATTTAGCTGGCAGTAGTGGCGCTCGCTGTATTGCAGTAGTTCGAGTAACGAAGATTTTTGTGAGGTAAGTGATTTGTGAAAGGTATAGGTTAATGTTAGTCAAGGCCATTCTTTTGTAGGGATTATTGAAAGTCAGACTGAGTTGCGCTAAAATATTGTGTGTCAGTTTAGTGTTCATCAGAATAGGTAAAGAGCGAAATGTCTGAGTACGTTCAGTTCTTCTCAGCTGTTTGAAAATCAAATAATGTAAGAGGTTTACCAGCACAGTAATTCATTAAGTTTTCTAAGGGGACGTTTCAAATTCAGCTCAATACTTAAGGATTCCAATTACAAATAACCAAAATCGGAACTATCACATAGATAATACTGTGGGTTGAGCAAACCAAAGACTGCGATTCATCGGCAGAACACTTAGAAGGTGCAACAGGTCTACTAAAGTGACTGCTTACACCACGCTTGTCCGCCCTATTCGGGAGTATTGCTGTGCAGCGTGGGATCAGCATCAGGTGGGACTGACGGATGACATGGAAAAAGTACAGAGAAGGGCAGCTCGTTTTGTATTATTTCGAAATAGGGAAGATAGTGTCACAGACATGATACGTGAGTTGGAGTGGCAATCATTAAAACAAACGCGTTTTTCGTTGCGACGGGATCTTCTCATGAAATTTCAATCACCAGTTTTGTCCTCCGGTTGCGAAAACATTCTTTTGGCACACACCTACATAGGGAGAAATGATCATCATGATAAAATAAGAGAAATCAGGGCTCGCACAGAAAAATTTAAGTGCACGGTTTTCCCGCGTGCCGTAGAGAGACAGCTTGAAGGTAGTTCATTGAACCCTCTGCCAGGCACTTTATTTTGAATAGCAGAATAATCACGTAGATGTAGATGTGAGACATTTAATTATAAGAATAATATTGCTTTTTACTGTTAGGCGACACAGCAAGAATTATAGGCGATATGAACTTGATGACTTAGCTACAAAATCGAAACATAAAGCAATACGGCTTTCTCCATTTCACTGTCAATATAATCCCATTGAACTGAAATGGGCTCAAATAAAGCAAGAGGTAGCAGACAAGAATACTACATTTAAAATTAGACGCGTGAGAAAAGTGAGGACGCCATTAAACGCGTGACAATAGAAGATTGGCAGAAATGTGTTGCCCACGCTGAGCGATTGCAGGAAGAAGACTTTGTGAGGGAAGGACTTCTAGATGAACGCATTCAGAACATTGTAAAAATTCTATGAAGATAGTGACGAAAGTTCTAGTGACAACGATGACGACGAAGTTAGTGAAGATGATGTCTGCCCACTACAATTTCTGTTCGGTGGATTAAATTTAAACTTTTCCTTTTCTTTCACATAATAGTCCTGACAGTAGTGTTTAAACATACTGAATTGTGCGAAATAAAGTTCATTAAAGTGTAATAAATTAATTCAAAAATTCGAAATACTTATTATTGTTGGTACTGTGTTTAACCGGGAATAGCTCTTGATTGTGCAGGAGGTATGGGGGAGCGTGTAGAGTGGGCATAAAGCGACATGACCTTTAGCCGCCTGGGCAGAGTGAAAAGAGTTTAAACCTAAAGTTCCAAATTTCGTCCCGTGCAGGGCGTGTTGCTGCAGTAGGGATGTATAGGAATACTCCGTGGATGTTAAGACTTTTAGGGCATAAGACCACGTTAAAGTTGGGCATCATCTAGTCGACATGCCGAAGCGTACGTTACAGCTTGTCCTCACTGCTACTTCTATGACAGATATGGAACTATCGGCAGGACTGATGCCACGCAAGCAGTCGTGTGTGGTGTTGCTCTGTCTGTAAACAGAAAAATATAATGATAGTGATAGCCATTTTAACGCAGTCATACATGTTAAGTGTGGCTGCTTGTGATTTAGGTGGATTAAATTTGCAATGTCGACTCGTACATGTTAAAGTAATGTAAACATAATCATTATGTCATGAATGTTTTAGAATGCAAAGTACTGCCACCGTCGACTCAGCTCGACATGCCGTATTTCAGCAGCATTCTGTGTTGCAGTAAGTTGAGAGAAAAGCGCTGCCTATCTTCGAAGAACTCTAGGTACAAGTTAGAAAACTGCAGGCACGTGGCCGAGCCACGTGCCTTTCACTCGGCGACCGTGTGTGCGTGTGTACGTGCGCTCATGCTTGTTTGTGTGTGTGTGTCTGTGTGTGTGTGTGTGTGTGTGTGTGTGTGTGTGTGTGAGAGAGAGAGAGAGAGAGAGAGAAAGAGAATGTGAGGGCAAATCAACTTCGCATGAGTCGGTGATATTAGTCGAAGATGAACGATACTACCTCGCACAATGACACACCCGCGCGCTCGGCAGGGCGGTTGGGCCACGTGCTTGTATGTGCTCACCCGTCTTAAGGCGAGTGGGGTGGAGTCGGATGGAAAGCATGTGACTGGCAACGAGTGCCGTTCACTCGGCTCCGCCGTGCATACTGCCGTCCTCTGGGTTCACTGCTATCCTGGGCTCACACATCAGTCGTCGAACATGACGGCGATGTGATTGCTAGGAAATTTCTTCGTCAGAGACCGCCAGTAATCACTGTTGATTTTTTTGTAGTAGCCTTGAATGTTTAATAAAGGGGATTGCCATGACGTCACAAACTTATAGCCGACTTCCGCCATTTTAGTAGCCCAAAACATTAGCTTCTGGTGGAAGGGTTTCGATAAACAACTTCTGGTGGAAGGGTTTCGATAAAAAAAAAGTCAGCTTGCATCATTTACAGATGTACTAATCGTTCTGATTATGATCTAAAGTGTGAACGAATTACATTCCTTTCGTAAGTGGACATGAATTTTATTTGCGCTAGTTGCTTTTACTGTAGTGGTTTTACTTCTTTTTCTAATGAATTATACCAGATAAGCTGCAAATAGCTTAATTAGTAATCCTTCTTCTTTACTACAAGCTTGTATCGGCTATAGGGCCATTTTCTAGTAAACCTGTAGATGTTACATTTGGTGAATCTAGTTACGTTTATAAAAGTTGAACAGAAAGGTCAAAACTTGGTTCAAATGGCTCTGAGCACTATGGGACTTAACTTCTGAGGTCATCAGTACCCTAGAACATAGAACTACTTAATACTAACTAACATAAGGACATCACACACATCCGTGCCGAGGCAGGATTCGAACCTGCGACCGTAGCGACAAAAGGTCAGTTTGCGTACAAAATTACATCTAGTTGGAACAGATGCCCATATTGCATTAGTGAGTAACCTGTCGGTTGTCTGTTTGTTGCTAGATCACTATAATCATGTAAGTTTTGTTTGCATAGGATATTTTCTCGAAATACTCTTGACAGCTAGAATGACAATTTATTCTTGTTAATGCTTTATGTTAACAGTGCAGTGCTTGCTAGTCAGTGATATTAGTTGCGTTTCATTGCTATTATAATTTTGTTACGTATAGCTATCTTTGCTGGCCGGTGTGGCCGAGCGGTTCTAGGCGGTTCAGTCCGGACCGCGCAACTGCTACTGTCGCAGGTTCGAATCCTGCCTCGGGCATGGATGTGTGTGATGTCCTTAGGTTAGTTAGGTTTAAATAGTTCTAACTTCTAGGGGGACTGATGACCTCAGATGTTAAGTCCCATAGTGCTCAGAGTCATTTGAACCATTTTTATGGATATCTTTGGTTTTCTGTTTAAATGATAATAAAATTATTGTGTTGTAATCATAAGGCAGCAACGTGAATGAACTGTCCTTCCAGGTGTCAAAAGTATTTCGCAAAATTATTCGATACAAACAAAACGACAATTATTGAACTATATGAAATAAAATAGTCATAACTTCTGAGCTGTTTGCGTTAGGACATTCAAACTGCGCGGTTGGCCGCCTGGCATTATGTGAATGAATATGCACTTTCATTTGAATGGGTTCGTCAGTAAGCAAAATTGGTGCATTTGGGGAACTAAGAATCCGCATTTCGCCATCGAGGAGTCTCTCCACCCTCAATGGGTGACTGGTGTGCAATGTCCAGTCACAGAATAATCGGTGCGATATTCCCTGATGTCGCGGTGGCTACCGAACGGTACGTGAAGGTTTTGCAAGATGATTTCATCCCCATTATCCTAAGTGACCCTGATTTCGACAAGATATGGTTCATGCAAGACGGAGCTCGACCCCATCGAAGCAGAAGAGTGTTTGATGTCCTGGAGGAGCACTTTGGGGTTCGCATTGTAGCTCTGGGGTACCAAGAAGCCACTTGCATTGGCCACGTATGGCCTCCATGTACTCCGGATCTGAACACGACTCGTTTTTGTGGGGCCATAATAAAGACAAGGTGTACAGCAATAACCCCAAACCACCGCTGAGCTGAAAACAGCAATTCAGGATGTCATCGACATCATCGATGTTCCGACACTCAGCAGGTCATGTAGAATTTTGCTATTCGACTGCGCCACATTGTCGCAATGATGGCAGGCAAATCGTATATGTCATAACCTAAATCCGAATATATGTAGCGACATTTACATGTTGAATAAAGTGTGTGCACGCCGTTTGTAACTAATTTACTTTTCTTTCGTATAGTTTAACAATTGTCAGCCTGTAAGTATGTATGGAAACTGACCTTTCTGTACAACTTTTATAAACGTAACTAGACTCACCAGATGTAACACTACAGGTTTACTTGAGAATGGCACTACACTCGAAACGAGCTTGTAGTAAAGGAGAAGTGCTACTGATTAAACCATTTGCAGCTTATCAGGAATTATTCATTATAAAATGTCATATTAGACATATTATATGCTACTGGCCCGACTAAAGAGATGGTTTTATTTCTGTAATTTGATTTTAGATTTTCTGTCAGTACCACTCGAAAAGCACTCTGTCTGAAAACTGTAAAGAGGAAATATTGAAAATCGTCCAGTTATAGCAAAATATGTTCGCAGCGTTTTCGGGAAGAGGACGTAGACGGAACATCAATTTCGTCATTCAGTACTAAGGAAAATTGTAGAATACGAAAGCAAGCATTTTCATATCTTATACATCGTCTCTTTGTTACAAAAGGAAAGTTACATTATAGAAGCCAAATGTGTCGTATTACTGACTCAAATGTTTCTTTAAGACCAGGAAAACGTCTAAAAATGCCTTCGTGTCGTTGTGTTATTCACGAAAGCAATGTAAAATTTATTACTTAAAACAAGTAATGCGTAGACACAACGGTAATTAATAACAAGAAGCAGCTATAAACCGTAGTCTACTAATGTTTAGGAGCTACTAACGGGGCGGCGGCGGCTTCAAAGCTGTGAACACCAGAAGTCTGTAGAACCACCTCTCCTCATTATACTTCCACGGCAGTCACAAACACGTACATCATACAACTCTTTGATACCATGCTACTCTCTCTGATTACAGCACATAATGCGTCACAATTTATCGATTTCTCGGTGTTCGCGCACAAGTCTGTAAATCGTAAGGCACCTGTGACCCAGTCCGGAAGACTTGGCTAGCAGGCAGAGTGTACACTAGCTCGTCTACGGGTGCTGTCATACGCTGTAATGTAGCGTCACTTTGCTTAATGACAAAAATTCTACAACTACATACTTACTTATATTCTGGAAATCACTGTGAATCACATGGCAGTGGCTACTTCCCATTACAATATGTATGAATGGTTCTACCACGTCCCATTTGCGTGTGGAAATCGGAATCAATGATTGCTTAAATGCCTCGATGTGCGCGGTAATCAGCCTAATCTTACCCTCTTGTTCCATATGGAAGTAATATGTAGGAGGCTGAAGAACATCGCCAGATTCTGGACTCAGTATGCGTTCTTGCAACTCTCTAAATAGACTTTTACCGGATAATTGGCATCTATCTTCAGATGTGTACCAACTAATGTTTTTCCATCACTTTCATGACACACATTCGTGAGTTAACCAAACTTGCGACTATTCGTGCTGCGCTCCTTTGTATACATTCGATGTCCGCTGTTAGTCGTAATTGGGATGGGTACCAGAAAATTGAGCAGTTTTTCTATTGTAGGTCAAACGAGAGTTTAGTAACAATCTCATATGTAGGCTCAATGGAGCCAACCAATAAACCGAAGTCTACGATCTGCTATATGTACGACTGTGCATCTGTGATCATTCTATATTACATACCTGACAAAAGAAGATCAAGAAAGAGTGAAGGAAACGAAATGAAACTTCACGAGTTGACAGGGGTGTCTGATACTATTTCAGTGATCAGTGATCAAGACAATTTGCTTCGCAGTATGAGCCACTTATCACTATGACTTGCACCTCAAATGGCTGGTTCAAATGCCTCTGAGCACTATGGGACTTAACATCTATGGTCATCACTCCCCTAGAACTTAGAACTACTTAACCCTAACGAACCTAAGGACATCACACAACACCCAGTCATCACGAGGCAGAGAAAATCCCTAACCCCGTCGGGAATCGAACCCGGGAACCCGGGCGCGGGAAGCGAGAACGCTACCGCACGACCACGAGCTGCAGACTCTTGCACCTCTTCCGGACTGGGTGTATGTACCTATTCAGTTGGGAAACGAGTCATAAAGCCGTTCTATCCTCTCCTGAGGCAAAGTGCTACACAGTTCTTGCAACTGATCCTTGATATCTAGTACACTGATACTGGGACGTAGATGAAGACCGAGCTGGTCTCACACGTGGTCAGTCGGGGACAGATCTAGAGATCTTGCTAGCCCATGGGCTACCTCAACATTATGCATATTGTTCATAGGGACACGTGCCAAATGTGGACGGGCAGTGTCCTGTTGAAAGAGGGTACCACGATTCTATCGCATGAGAGGTAACATGTGAGAACGCAGGAAGTCCATAACGTACCGTTGTGCCATCAGACTTCCCTTAGTCACTACTGGCCGCCACTTGAAATAATACCGAATGACTCCCCACACCATGACCCCAGAAGTAATACGATATGTCTCTCCAAAACATTGGAAGAGTGGGACTTCGCCGACGATGGTCTTCCGAGGTAGTGCAGAGCAGATTCGAACAGGGGGTCAAATGGAGTCCCCACAGGTGCTGATAACGCTGTCTCAAACGAGTACACAGCATCTGTGTGTCTTTGACAGTGACCATCCAACATCTGATGCTGCTCACGTCTCTTATACACCAACGTGACAAAAGTCAAAGAGATAGCGACATGCTCATATGCAGATGGCGGTAGTATCGAGTACACAAGGTATAAAACGTCAGTGCATTGGCGGAACTGTCATTTTTACTTATGTGATTTACGTGTAAATGTTTCCGACGTGATTGTGGCCACACGAGAGGAATTAGCAGACTTTTAACGTGGGATGATAGCGGGAGCTAAACGTATGGGACATTTTATTTCGGAAATCGTTATGGAGTTCTGTATTCCGAGATACGTGGAGTCAAGAGTATGCCGAGCTTACCAGATTTCAGACATTACCTCTCACCACGGACAACGCAGTGGCTGACGGTCTTCACTTAACGACCGAGAGGAACGGCGTTGGATTAGAGTTGTCAGTGCTAACAGACAAGCAACACTGTGCGAAATAACCGTAGATATCAATGTGGAACTACGATGAATGTATCATTTAGGACAGTGCGGCAAAGTCTGCTGAAGACTGACGCGAATGTCTTTGCTAACAGCATGACATCGTCTGCAGTGCCCCTCCTGGGCTCATGACCATATCGGTTGGACCCTGTACCTCTGGAAAAGCGTGGCCAGGCCAGATGAGCCCCGATTTCAGTTGGTAAGAGCTGATGGTAGGGTTCGACTGTAACACACAACCTACTAAGTCATCGAACCAAGTTGTCGACATGGTACTGTGCAAGCTGGTGGTAGCACCAAAATGGCGTGGGCTGTGTTTACATGGAATTGGCTGCATCCTCTGGCCCAAGTAAACCAATCACAGATTGTAAATGTTATTTTCGGTTACTTGGAGACCAATTCCAGCCGTCATGGACTTAATGTTGCCAAACAACGATGGAATTTTAATGGATGACGATTCGTCATGTGACTGTACCACAAACGTTTGCGATTGGTTTGAAAAACATTCTGGACACTTCGGGTGAATGATTTGCCAACCCAAATCGCCCGAAATGAATACCATCGAACATTTATGGATCATAAGCGAGAGTTCGTGCGCAATATCCTGCACAGGCAACACTTCCGCAGTTATGGACGGCTATAGAGGCAGCATGGCTCAGTATTTCTTCAGGGAACTTCCAATGGCTTACTGAGGTTACGCCACATCGAGCTGCTGCTCTACGTCGGACAAAAGGAAGTCCGACACGGTATTAGGAGGTTGTTGTTGTTGTTGTGGTCTTCAGTCCAGAGACTGGTTTGATGCAGCTCTCCATGCTACCCTATCCTCTGCAAGCTTCTTCATCTCCCAGTATTTACTGCAACCTACATCCTTCTGAATCTGCTTAGTGTATTCATCTCTTCGTCTCCCTTTACGATTTTTACCCTCCAGGCTGCCCTACAGTGCTAAATTTGTGATCCCTTGATGCCTCAGAACATGTCCTACTAACCGATCCCTTCTTCTAGTCAAGTTGTGCCACAAACTCCTCTTCTCCCCAATCCTATTCAATACCTCCTCATTAGTTATGTGATCTACCCATCTAATCTTCAGCATTCTTCTGTAGCACCACATTTCGAAAGCTTGTATTCTCTTACTGTCCAAACTATTCATCGTCCATGTTTCACTTCCATACATGGCTACACTCCATACAAATATTTTCAGAAACGTCTTCCTGACACTTAAATCTATACTCGATGTTAACAAATTTTTCTTCTTCAGAAACGCTTTCCTTACCATTGCCAGTCTACATTTTATATCTTCTCTACATCGACCATCATCAGTTATTTTGCTCCCCAAATAGAAAAACTCCTTTACTACTTACGTGTCTCATTTCCTAATCTAATTCCCACAGCATCACCCGACTTAATTTGACTACGTTCCATTATCCTCGTTTTGCTTTTGTTGATGTTCATCATATATCCTCATTTCAAGACGCTGTCCATTCCGTTCAACTGCTCTTCCAAGTCCATCCCATGATTTTTGTGACCTCAGTGTATTACCTACGAGACCTAGTAGCAACACTAAACATGAACGACACTCATGCATTCTGATGGCCGGTCTACTTATCCGAGAGAACTGCAACTCTAATCATATACATACCCGGCGATGATGTGTACGTGTACCAAGTTACGATGACATCCGACAATATCTTCTGGGTGTTTCACTTTGTCAGGCTGTGTATTTTCGCCAAGGTTTTTTTTCGACTTAACTGATTCCAACTGAGACTCACTGCTGTTGAAGTCACTTAATTGTTTTGAGAAATGCAAGCCTAACTGCGCTTGTCAGTAGTAGAGACGAAGCTGCCGGAGAAGGCGTTGCGGTGCGCGGGGCGCGCCTGTATCGGAGTTGGAGCGGCGGCCTCGCCTCCCTCCGGTGTTTTGGCGCCTGGGGCGGCGCATGCCCGCCGTGTCCTGCGGAAACGCCAGGAATGCGACACCAGAGGCAGCCGACAGCCGGCAGCCAGCACGCCGGCCGCCACTTTGTGTCTCGCCGCGCTGCTCACATTCCCTCCCTCGCTCACCTTACGCTCTGGTCTACGTCTACAATACCGTTCATGATAGCTGCAATCTATGCCTCCTAAATCGGCTACCAACATACACTCCTGGAAATGGAAAAAAGAACACATTGACACCGGTGTGTCAGACCCACCATACTTGCTCCGGACACTGCGAGAGGGCTGTACAAGCAATGATCACACGCACGGCACAGCGGACACACCAGGAACCGCGGTGTTGGCCGTCGAATGGCGTACCGCCGAATTGCTCAACACGTGGGGCGTGAGGTCTCCACAGTACATCGATGTTGTCGCCAGTGGTCGGCGGAAGGTGCACGTGCCCGTCGACCTGGGACCGGACCGCAGCGACGCACGGATGCACGCCAAGACAGTAGGATCCTACGCAGTGCCGTAGAGGACCGCACCGCCACTTCCCAGCAAATTAGGGACACTGTTGCTCCTGGGGTATCGGCGAGGACCATTCGCAACCGTCTCCATGAAGCTGGGCTACGGTCCCGCACACCGTTAGGCCGTCTTCCGCTCACGCCCCAACATCGTGCAACCCGCCTCCAGTGGTGTCGCGACAGGCGTGAATGGAGGGACGAATGGAGACGTGTCGTCTTCAGCGATGAGAGTCGCTTCTGCCTTGGTGCCAATGATGGTCGTATGCGTGTTTGGCGCCGTGCAGGTGAGCGCCACAATCAGGACTGCATACGACCGAGGCACACAGGGCCAACACCCGGCATCATGGTGTGGGGAGCGATCTCCTACACTGGCCGTACACCACTGGTGATCGTCGAGGGGACACTGAATAGTGCACGGTACATCCAAACCGTCATCGAACCCATCGTTCTACCATTCCTAGACTGGCAAGGGAACTTGCTGTTCCAACAGGACAATGCACGTCCGCATGTATCCCGTGCCACCCAACGTGCTCTAGAAGGTGTAAGTCAACTACCCTGGCCAGCAAGATCTCCGGATCTGTCCCCCATTGAGCATGTTTGGGACTGGATGAAGCGTCGTCTCACGCGGTCTGCACGTCCAGCACGAACGCTGGTCCAACTGAGGCGCCAGGTGGAAATGGCATGGCAAGCCGTTCCACAGGACTACATCCAGCATCTCTACGATCGTCTCCATGGGAGAATAGCAGCCTGCATTGCTGCGAAAGGTGGATATACACTGTACTAGTGCCGACATTGTGCATGCTCTGTTGCCTGTGTCTATGTGCCTGTGGTTCTGTCAGTGTGATCATGTGATGTATCTGACCCCAGGAATGTGTCAATAAAGTTTCCCCTTCCTGGGACAATGAATTCACGGTGTTCTTATTTCAATTTCCAGAAGTGTATAAGAATGTTACACAGCTCCATACCCGCAACACATTATTTACTTCGTGGTTTTGTTAGGACGCAACAACACGGTGTTATGAGGGCGTGCTAAACAGTAACACCTCCGAATTTTTTATTCAGTTCTCACAAGGGAGCCTCCCCATCGCACCCCCTCAGATTTACTTATAAGTTGGCACAGTGGATAGGCCTTGAGAAACTGAACACAGATCAATCGAGAAAACAGGAAGAAGTTGTGTGGAACTACGAAAAAAATAAGCAAAATATGCAAAATTAGTAGCCATGCGCAAGATACGCAACATAAAGGATAAAGTGAGCTCAGGAGCGCCTTGGTCCCATGGTTAGCGTGAGCAGGTGCGGAACGAGAGGTCCTTGGTTCAAGTCTTCTCTCCAGTGAAAAGTTTACACTCTTTATTTTCGCAAAGTTATGATCTGTCCATTCGTTCTTTGACCTCTCTGTTGAGTGTAATAAGTTTAGTGTCTGTGTTCTGCGACCGCACAGCAAAACCGTGCGATTAGTAGACGAAAGGACGTGCCCCTCCAATGGGAACCGAAAACATTTGATCGCAAGGTCATAGGTCAACCGATTCCTCCACAGGAAAACATGTGTGATATATTCTGTACGAGACTGATGACGGCGTGTGCATCACATGACAGGAATATGTTGTCGACCTACCTAACATGTACACTGGGCGAATGGGTAAAAAGATTCTTCCACCTTGCCCGATTTAGGTTTTCTTGTGGATGTGATAATCACTCCCAAAAAAGTGATGAACACATAAGACTTTGTCACACAAACTGAAAATAAAAATTAAACTTTTCACTCGAGGGAAGACTTGAACCATGAACCACTCATTCCGCAACTGCTCACGCTAACCACAGGACGACGGCGCTCCTGAGCTCACGCGCTCCTTGATGTTGCTTATCTTGCACATGGACTACTCAGTTTGTATATTTTGCTTATTTTTTCATAGTTCCACACAACTTCTTCCTGTTTTCTCGATTGATCTGTGTTCAGTTTTTCAAGGCCTATCCACTGTGCCAACTTATAACTAAATCAGAGGGGGGTGCGATGGGGAGGTTCCCTTCTCAGTATCTGTTGAGGTATCGAGCGGCCATAATTAAAATGCAGCTACTCACAGAAGTCCAGCGTGAGCTGTAATTATCAAAAGTTCAAATGTGTGTGAAATCCTATGGGACTTAACTGCTAAGGTCATCAGTCCCTAAGCTTACCCACTACTTAACCTAAGTTATCCTAAGGAAAACACACACACCCGTGCCCGAGGGAGGCCTCGAACCTCCGCCGGGACCAACCGCACAGTCCATGACTGCACCGCCTAAGACCACTCGGCTAATCCCGCGTGGCTGTAATTATCGAAGGTCAGCGAAATTTGAAACATATGCTGATACTTTAATGAGGAACCGCTTTACACTGGCAAAAATTAGTTTCAGTTTAGACCACCAGGTGCAAATCTGGCGCTGTGAATGTAACAAAAAGGTATAGAAATGGTTCCACACGTTATGGATACGTCAGACAAGTGAGAAACACATAACTGTATTATAAACCGCTTCTTACATAATTCGTTCAGTATGAGCACCGGAGACGTCGACGTTATGCTGCATCCGTATAACGACGTGCTCAAGAATTGCCCGCGGCAGTTCCGCAGGAATCTGAGAAAAGTATTCCTGTATACTGGCCTTCAGGTCATGTGGAAACCCAACGCGTTTCTGCAATACGCGTCCTTGTAGATATCCCCAGAACTAAAATTCACGGATTCTGATCAGATGATCTTCCAATCTATGCATCTGGTAAATCTCTGGAGATAACACGTTCGTGGAAGGTCGCATTCAGCCGATCTTTCGCTGGGCGAGCGACGTGGCGTGTCGCACAATCTGGCATGAAAACAGTTGAAACTTCCTGGCGGATTAAAACTGTGTGCCGGACCGAGACTCGAACTCGGGACGTTTACCTTTCGCGGGCAAGTGTTCTACCAACTGAGTTACCCAAGCATTACTCACGGCCCGTCCTCACAGCTCTACTTCCGCCAGTACCTCGCCTCCTACCTTCCAAACTTTACAGAAGCTCTCCTGCGAAACTTGCACAACTAGTACTACTGAAAGAAAGGATATTGCGGAGACATGGCTTAGTCACAGCCTGGAGGATGTTTCCAGAATATGTATGAAACTTCCTGGCAGATTGAAACTGTGTGCCGGACCGAGAACTCGCGACCTTTACCTTTCGCGGACAAGAGCTGTGAAGACGGGGCGTTAGTCGTACTTGGGTAGCTCAGTTGTTAGAGCACTTGCCCGCGAAAGGCAAAGGTCCCGAGTTCGAGTCTCAGCCAGGTACACAGTTTTAATCTGCCAGGAAGTTTCATATCAGCGCAAGTCCACTGCAGAGTGAAAATCTCGTTATGAAAACAGTTGTTTGCACACAGTTTTGCTCTTCCAAAGCAGGTTCAAAATGGTTCAAATGGCTCTGAGCACTATGGGACTTAACATCTCAGGTCATCAGTCCCCTAGAACTTAGAACTACTTAAACCTAACTAACCTAAGGACATCACACACATCCATGCCCGAGGCAGGATTCGAACCTGCGACCGTAGCGGTACTCCAAAGCAGGAATCACATGCTGAACTGTTAGGTCTCCATTACGCGCGGACGTCGCGGTACACCTGACAGGCCCTCTGAGTGTATTCTCTTCAAAGAAGGAAAGACCGAGAATAAAGGAACTTGTGGATTCAAACCACGCATACAATGCACAACACGTGATTTAATAGTAACCCATATTTGGCAATTCTGTGTATTCACTGCACCCTGTAGCGTTGAGAGTGCCTCGCCACTCCATAGGATATTGCCCAACCACATATTATCAACTTCGATCCGTGCCAGAAACTGAAAAGCGAAATCAATCGCTGCACTGTCCGGATCCTGTGCAGGTGCCAGAGTAAAATAGACAGCAAAATTTTCTGTACTGTTGACCATATTATGGACAATTGTCGTGACACTGCATGAGCACTGGCATTACATGGGGCACGGTCTGCAGTACCAACCACCTCGTCAACTGGAATAGGTCGCCTTTCTCTTCCAGGTGCCACACCAAGCGCATACATATCTTCGAATTTCATCATCATCTTCTTTTCTCCATTTGATGAAATCGGGCCTCTCCTCCGACACTTCCGTCAGCGATACTCTCTCAAATGGCTCTGAGCACTATGGGACTCAACTGCTGTGGTCATAAGTCCCCTAGAACTTAGAACTCCTTAAACCTAACTAACCTAAGGACATCACACACATCCATTCCCGAGGCAGGATTCGAACCTGCGACCGTAGCGGTCGTGCGGTTCCAGACTGTAGCGCCTTTAACCGCTCGGCCACTCTGGCCGGCATACTCTCTCAAAGCAGCACTATAACTGCTGCCGTCCACATCAAACAGCTATACTAACAGCTCTCTTCCTGACAGCCATATTGCTCACCCACGTTATGGCTTTTCAAATGACAGCGTGGTTGTCATACCGATATACGAACAATGTACAGTGTGGCCAAATTTGTAATTAACTATTTTTTTCAGCGTGAATCGGTTCCGCATTAACGCTTTGGCATATCTGCTAACGTTCGCTGTCATGCGATAACTACAGCTCACAATGGACTTCCTTGAGTAACTGCACTTTAATTACAACCACCCGGTATTACGTGTCACACATATCACCCGCTCGACTTTCCCACTTCGCTGACGTAAGTTTCAAGCCTCTGCCCTTAGAGGGCTCCGAATTGTAGCGTGTAACATGGCGGTGTGTAAAGTAAAAGGGCCGGTGCTCGAGAAACAGAGACCTGTAATCGAGTTTCTAACACCAGAAGAGTACGTGGAGCAACCTCTCCTTTAGCATGCTAATGCCTGACCACACACGAATTCTGCGGCGTCTGCAACAATCCGACCCCTTGGGTTCGCAGTCGTCGATCATCCTCCACACATACCCGACTGCTTCCAAAACACAAAGAAAACCTTCAAGGACTTCACTTTGATACTGATGAAGTGGTGTAAGCAGAGGCGAGGTTGTGGTTCCGTCAACAAAGTTAAACATTGTACAGAGACGGTGTCAACAAACTGGTCTCTCCTTGGGAGAAATCTTTTCGGCGCCAGGGTGTCTATGTTGATAAATAAATACGTAAACATGATGACTAAAGTTCTAGAATGTTAAGAAAGTTCGTTTAATTTAAAATAGTTTAAGAGTTTTCACATAAAAAATTTGGTGGCTTTACTTTTCTGAACGCCCTCGTATTTAGCTCGTAAAAAGTTATATTGTTCCTAATATTGATACACCACACTGATGAAGGGGTCGCCTCCATAGCTAAGTGGTCAGCGTGTCTGGCTGCTGCACTTTGGATACGGGTTCGATTCCCGGCACTGCCAGGGATTTTTACTTTGTGGGAGGAGTGGTACGGGGTGCACTCTGCTTCGTGAGGCTACTTGGCCGAGTAGTAGCGGCTCTAGGTCACGAAAACTGATAATGACCGGGAGAGTGGTAAACTGACCCCACTGCCCGCATACCGCATGGAATGACGCTACTGACAGGATGACACGGCGGTCGGTCGGTATCGATGGGCCTGTGAGAATCTGTTGACGGAGTTACACAGTTACAGCAGTGACGGGTGCTGCTGTGTTAAGTAGTTGCAGTTGCTCATACCTAACAATTTTGGAAGCAATGAAAATATTCTTATCCTCCACAAGCTAAAAAGGTGCATTTTACATTATCTTATAATATGAATTGTAAAGAAAAGAACATTTTCTAACCATTTTGGAAAAGTTATGTCGATCCCTCTAAACGTTTCGGGTAAGCAGTTGAATTGTTTAAAACTTTAAAGTTCACTTAGAGTACATATATTTTGTTTACTTCTTTCCTAATATGGCGTAATATGAAACATTCCCTTGTGAAAAACTGTATGACACAAGGTATATAATCGTAATATTCCGTGGTAGAAACGGGCATACTACAGTCTAATTACAGCCCAAAACATGGTGTACCCTCCGCTAGCCAGTACACATTTGCATGGAGCACACGCTATATAACTCACAAAGATGTTCTAAGCCTTATTTCTGAGCGATAACAACCAACTGAGATGCGGTCAGTACCACTGCCTGAGACAATACAATCCCTACATTCAAAAGAATCGATCACCCACCTAAAGTTACGAAATGAAACCCATAAACGCACCCCCACTTTCAAAGTGAGCCCAGGATTTCTAGTATGTTCTTCGTGCCACTTCTACCTATCGCTGTACAAACATTTGCTACTGCACCAATTATTTCCCACATTCGTCCTTTTTTGGTCTTCACCGATTGACAATATTACGACACCGCCTTAGCCGAACGCTTAAAAATTGTGAAACAGATGTTTGTGCAAATTTTACCCAATAATTTTATGAATTTTAAGGGGAATAAAATAAACAATTACATCAATGTATTCGTCAGGCCTTCTAATAACGAAACTACTGTACTTGCAAGGGTTAAGTTTAGATCAAACTGTCCACGTAATTAGTTTTAGCATAACGTTTGCAAAAGTTTTTGTTTCATTACCCTCACCGACATGTTTAAATTAATAATTTTAACGAAATAGCCGACTATGGTGACACCATAACAGCCCGATTAATAGATAACGTTGAATATCGGGAATAGTTCGTGTAGTAAGAAATTTTTGTTCAGTGGTAGGAGGGAGTGGCACGAGCAGCATACTACAAATCCTGACTGGTGAGCGATGAGTGTGGGAGGGGTGGAGATGCGTTTGAAAGTCCCTTTTACAAGATTTTCTTGAATAACTTGAAAACCGTGGCCTCCAGCGAAACCGTGGCCACCGAGTGTAAAATGTAACTAAATTAAATATGTGTAATTGTTTATAATTGTATCTTTCCTGTCTCACTAAAATAACGGCCGTACATATGTATCTGAAAACGTGCAAAACATCGAAGCATGAATAATAAAAAGTCAACCATCTTATAAGGAGATATGTGTTCATTAGCTTACAATAGATTTCGCTTGTAAGAGCTTCTGCCAGAGGGAATGGTTGAATATTCGTTAAATGAACAGAACACGCCGCAGTCACCGTAGTTCTGTCCTGTGAGTACTCCCGCCATAAATAGTCCAAGTCGCGCCTCCTCTTCATATGATACGGCGACAGACAATGCACGTGTACCGGGACCTCGAGCGCTCGCTTGATTAATTGCCGGTGATGCAGGCCTTTGATGAATTCCCGCCTGACAAAGTGGGCTCTGATAGATGATGTGTCGTCGAGCAAGAGCAAACACGTGGTAAGGTCGGGTTCGTATCAATGTATGTGTAAATCGCTGTTTTATACCAAGCTGCCAACGAGCAGAATGAGTCCGAGTTATGTGCAACGTGGTGTAGGGTATGCTTATGTATTAGCAATTGGGTATATTATTTGTGCAGTTAACGACGTAGCTGTCATCGCCGACACAATAAACTAACTTTCAGTAACAATACGACAGAGCGTTTCTGCGTATAATAGACAATGGCCCGTGTAATGTACAGAAGCTAAAAGCTAATATATATACTCCTAATTAAGTGTATGAAAACAGTACATGATATATGATATCCACTTACAAATAAAGGTCATAAATGTTTCTCACGCGTTTTTCTGTTACGTTGTTAGTAAAAGACTAAATTTCTTGAGATGATAACACATATTATACAGGAATACAGAGGAGTAAACTGAAATAACAAGTAATCAAGAATAGATACAAGCATATCACACGACTCAAAATTTCGCAGAGAACAAAAAAAAAACCGAAAAGAATGTCATCTTCTTATCCATCTTCTTCTTCTTCTTCCTATTCCTCACCCGAGTGAGTATGTTAATCGTCTATTATGGCCCCGATCTTTTCCTTAACCGTCAATACTGCTTAACTCGCTTATCTCGAATTTTGTACACTTCGTTAACTGCCTTTCTTGTAACATTCTTCTTAGGTGTTCATTTCATCTGTTTTCCCAAAATTTTCTCATTCACATCCTGTCTGTAGTCTTTCCTAACATTCTCCTAACTCTCCTTTCACATGCATTGGTGGCACTTAAAATTTCATTTCTGAACTTTAAAAACGTTTTTCTTGTTTCTTATTAAAAACCCATGACTTATTTTCACACAGCAGTATAGGGTAAACAAATATCATATAACTTTTTGTCTATTTTTAAAGTTTTAAGTCATAAGGGCCTGTTGATTTTGCCGCATATCATGCGAAACACTTTCCCTTTATTGTGTTCACCGTTATTTGTGGTTTTAGTTAATTACTTTCAGTTCCCAAACGCTAGTTTTCAGATTATAAAGGTCTATATGTATTTCTCAGAACGTCTATTAAACATTCGACTTCAGTACAGCTACTCCGCCTTCCAGTAGAAAAGTAAGGTAATACACTACAAACAAGGATATGACTCGCAAATTATAATTTATTTATTACACTACACCACAATTCATTATATCATCTTCACTGAAAATACGGACGTATACAAAGCCTCTAAACTGTGGCTTGTCTTGATAGCCGTAATTAACTCTAAAGAAAATAGCTACACAGTTTAGTAGGCCCCTGAACTTTTATGAGGGCTGGAGCTGTAATGACATCTATTTAATCGGTCCTAAAAGTACGCTATGATTCATCAAATAATAATGCACGTTCAGCATTGCTAGCGTAGATTATGGGAGCTATCTAATGCAGACAACAAACCGGCATCAGTAACATCTTGTGTTTATAAAAGCCCCAGGGATGAGTAATGCAGCGCTTTCAATAATCGTGGATGTGAAGTACTTTTACCGTTACATCTTCTTAAAAAGCCATATAGCTGTCTTACGACTCTTAGACAAAAAGCATACATTAATATCCGAAACCTTCCTCGGATTTAACTTGCTGACGCAATATTTTGATAACCTCATTGCCTTGCGTGAGGTATCACCATGCATCGCCTGCTAGACTTGAAGACATATTCAGTTCGTTAATATCACAACAGCTTTGGCTCAGTATTTAAGTATTACAATATATCAACAGCTGTTAAACACAGTTACAATACTATGACAGGTAAATGTAAACCTGGTATAAGCTTTTTAGTAATACAGTAGAGCGTCGATTATCCGAAGTAATTGGGGGACATGGGTGTTCGGAAAACAGGTTTGTTCGGATAAGCGAACTGTACATGTTTATTTGCCAAAAAGAAGTACTGTACAGTAAATTTATTCATAAAAACAGGCATCTCATTTAGTATTACAACGTAACATACAAAGGCAACTTCAGTAGGAATATATACACTCCTGGAAATGGAAAAAAGAACACATTGACACCGGTGTGTCAGACCCACCATACTTGCTCCGGACACTTCGAGAGGGCTGTACAAGCAATGATCACACGCACGGCACAGCGGACACACCAGGAACCGCGGTGTTGGCCGTCGAATGGCGCTAGCTGCGCAGCATTTGTGCACCGCCGCCGTCAGTGTCAGCCAGTTTGCCGTGGCATACGGAGCTCCATCGCAGTCTTTAACACTGGTAGCATGCCGCGACAGCGAGGACGTGAACCGTATGTGCAGTTGACGAACTTTGAGCGAGGGCGTATAGTGGCATGCGGGAGGCCGGGTGGACGTACCGCCGAATTGCTCAACACGTGGGGCGTGAGGTCTCCACAGTACATCGATGTTGTCGCCAGTGGTCGGCGGAAGGTGCACGTGCCCGTCGACCTGGGACCGGACCGCAGCGACGCACGGATGCACGCCAAGACCGTAGGATCCTACGCAGTGCCGTAGGGGACCGCACCGCCACTTCCCAGCAAATTAGGGACACTGTTGCTCCTGGGGTATCGGCGAGGACCATTCGCAACCGTCTCCATGAAGCTGGGCTACGGTCCCGCACACCGTTAGGCCGTCTCCCGCTCACGCCCCAACATCGTGCAGCCCGCCTCCAGTGGTGTCGCGACAGGCGTGAATGGAGGGACGAATGGAGACGTGTCGTCTTCAGCGATGAGAGTCGCTTCTGCCTTGGTGCCAGTGATGGTCGTATGCGTGTTTGGCGCCGTGCAGGTGAGCGCCACAATCAGGACTGCATACGACCGAGGCACACAGGGCCAACACCCGGCATCATGGTGTGGGGAGCGATCTCCTACACTGGCCGTACACCACTGGTGATCGTCGAGGGGACACTGAATAGTGCACGGTACATCCAAACCGTCATCGAACCCATCATTCTACCATTCCTAGACCGGCAAGGGAACTTGCTGTTCCAACAGGACAATGCACGTCCGCATGTATCCCGTGCCACCCAACGTGCTCTAGAAGGTGTAAGTCAACTACCCTGGCCAGCAAGATCTCCGGATCTGTCCCCCATTGAGCATGTTTGGGACTGGATGAAGTGTCGTCTCACGCGGTCTGCACGTCCAGCACGAACGCTGGTCCAACTGAGGCGCCAGGTGGAAATGGCATGGCAAGCCGTTCCACAGGACTACATCCAGCATCTCTACGATCGTCTCCATGGGAGAATAGCAGCCTGCATTGCTGCGAAAGGTGGATATACACTGTACTAGTGCCGACATTGTGCATGCTCTGTTGCCTGTGTCTATGTGCCTGTGGTTCTGTCAGTGTGATCATGTGATGTATCTGACCCCAGGAATGTGTCAATAAAGTTTCCCCTTCCTGGGACAATGAATTCACGGTGTTCTTATTTCAATTTCCAGGAGTGTAGTAATAATTGTTGAAACACAGCGACTGGCGGCTTGGCCGTTCAGAAGCGCCTTGTGAAGGCCCCATTAGAAGCAATGTTCCGCCAACGGTGGCTCACTGCGACGACTACTGTGGGAACCTTGGTTTGGGAGTGAGGGGGATGATGGACGGTAGGGTGGGAGAATAACAGGTGAGAGCGGGTACACAGTTGGGTTAAGCGGTCGTTCGGTTGACCGATGTTCGGATAATCGACGCTCTACTGTTCTCAGAACTGACCGTAGTTAAACACTCATACTTGAAGAAATAACAGTTTTTCATCCGAGAGAGGTAATAATTCACTACTTTTGGTTCATATATACTAACAGGAACTACAAATTTTGTAAGCAAATAATTCAGACATTAAAAACACAATATCTGCCCTTAAAACATTGCCTTATTTCCTTTTTTCAGGACAAAAGGTGGTCTCTTGCTATTGTGAAGCCGTATCGATACCTTACGGGGACTGGAAATATTATCCAGCCTAATAAAGCACTTTAGGTCCGGTACACTCCTTACGGTCCGTCGCGGCCTAAAAGTTTGAATTAATAAAGCAGCGATGCGTCGTGAAGGAGATAAGTTACCGAAGATTTAATGAGAAGATAAGGGGGACTCTAGGCAAGTTGGCCCGTCGAGACACAAAGATCTTTCGCCTGCAGGCCAGGCCACTTCCCTGCCCGTAAACAGACGGTGCTGCCGCGGAATCGAAACTAATTAAAAGTCACGCACACTGTCACTACGTCACAGGTACAGAGCGCTGCTGCATAAAAGCGATGTCTTCTCTAACAACGTGTAGGACTAATTAACCGAGAAGAAAATCCTTGTGCGTATTTCTTTTTTCTTTTACGCAAAGTCTTTGCAAATACGCAGTATTCTATAGACACATTTTATTTCTTATTTCTATGGATTATTTCAAAAGAAACTCAAATTAAAAAGATCTTATATCATGTATCTATTTCGAGGAAAGAACATACAAAATGACAAAAAGTGGTATTGACGCCCATCTATCGCACGACAGATAGACGTTTAGGAAGCAATGGCTCCCGACTGCCTCTGCTGACTCCAGAGTAAGAGAGAGACGTAAACATAATGCGGAGTATGACAATATAGACAAAACTTCCAGGGCTTTATACGTAAAAAAGAAAATTGAAGATTAGACAGAAGGTGATAGGTCACAGGCCACTTATTTCTGATGACAAAACAATAATTTTTACGATTTAAGATTTTCTATTTTTTTTAAATCCATACACGAGCCAATAAAATGGCTAATGCGGGCGAATCATTAACCAGCGAGTGGCTGAATTACGTAACGTGCCTCGTCAAGAACAGAATGTGCTGGTGTCAAATGTTTCTGAGAAAATATCCCGACCTGTGAGCTCAGCATTCTCTTTCAGCAGTCGTGGTAGCTTACTCTACAGGACATTTACAGTCGACCTGAGCCATGCAGATCGTTTCGTTGATACAGCAGCTCAATTTAACTTATTAACCATCACACCGCATTGTATATCTACAAATAATGGGCGCTAAAAATTGTGATAACTGTATATGGGGTGAGTCACGTAAGACGTAACAACGCTTGTATTTTGTGAACAGTTTCGGATATCGATGAGAGTTTTTCCGCAATCGATAGTGTGCTGAGGGGCACGAAGTGTTCTGAATTTATATTTTTTTAATTTTTGAGGGAACCGCATACTTCGTATAACTGCATTCAACAGCTCTTGAACAATTATCTGATGCAGCGCTTGTTAATAGTAACATTGAAACCTTTCGTAAACGAACCCGAGAAATCTACTAAAACTGGGAAGCAATCTTGCCAGAGTCGCCTATAACGGTGTAAAAACCGCCAAGTAGAGCTCTCATGCCAGGCTTCATTGTTATACATACAGCAAGATAAAACCTCGTTTCGTACACGACATACATACAGTGTCCGCTATGATCTTTTCCCCCCCTCATATTATGAGTCTCTGAAAGATCCGCACCACATATTAGCGGCCAATGAGAGCCTATGAGGCATGAGCAAACGCTCTTTTCTCCCCCTAGCATCGTGTTTATTTTTCTAAAGAGTCACAACTCTTCCCACGGTCTTGGTAAACAATTTTGGCGTGGTACGCCAGTCGGGTGCGCGATTTTCAGCTTAATCATCAGGCCGTGAACCTTAAATTGGAGCTAGTAGGTCGCCTGAGGTGTAAACGGCTATTAGTTTCCAAGCTGTCGCTTCAGTGCTGGAGTCATCGTGTGCCACCACCATTAATAAATGAAGTGTCCTCCTCGGTGCATACCGCCAAGAACGAACCATGACGAAGCCGGATCGGGTGTGTGAATCGAACCGTACTGGGCAGCGCCTCCTCTGAGTGCGTTACGCCAAGGTTCCGCAGTGTTTGAGGGACACAATGAGGGTCACTCTGCCCTAAGAAGTACACAAATTGCATGTGAACCTCAGCCATCCGAACTTTACTTCATACACACGAAAAACTATTATTCCTTGACCTGTTAAGAGGAGTATCAAACTGTCTATATAAATCATATTAAAAAGAGCTTATTACGAGGGTGGCTGAAATTTTTTCCGCTATATTCACATTGAAATTACTGGTGGAGAGCAATCTTAACCAATCTCGAGTCGCAGCAGGAGGATGTCTAAGTCAGTGTGCAATCAGTGAGACGCATGCCACACCTTCGCATGTTTGATTTATTATTCTGGTTCTTTGTCGTCTGCTATCGGTCTTCATTTTCACCTTACTTGAATTAGAAAGGCAGTGAGAAGCGAACAATGGCATACCTATTTCCGAGTGGTTGGTTACACTCGCAAACATTTAGCAAGCGGCAAAATTCAATGGACAGTTTAGAAAAATAGAAAGATAAGAGTGGGATCTGACAATCTCTTTGTTTCTTTACGTAGATCGTTTGGCTGTATATTTCCGCAAAGTACCTAAAATTATTCACTTAGGTGATTTTACTGTATCTCGTGTTTAGGATATTTGGATAATTTGTGATATTCGTTACTAATTATGTCTTCTTGAAAGAAATTTAGGGTCCACTGTTTTCCGCCATCACATTCAACAGGTTGCTTTGCTTAGTTTCTGTATCTATGTTTCCGAAAAATATTGCTAAAATATCTGCAAATGCTAGACAGTTGAGATTGACGTTCGAGTTTTTATGTTACAGTCTGATTCATTTTCTTTAAGTCTACATTCCCTTATCACCATTTCCAAAACGGAGTTGAAGATTAGCGGTGAGAAACCATCCTTTTGCTGTATATCAGTTTTGATTATTATTAGTTTCAACAAAATAACATGTTATGTAGATATCAGTCACATTAACTGTTCTTCGGATATAAACCACTAAAACTCTTCACTGTTATTTCAAGTCGCCAAAACTTTCGAGCATTTAAACTGCGACGTAAAATGTAACTTTAGCCTTTAGCTCGATAGTCCTACTTTCTCTCGTATCGTACTGCCACTCATATTTGCAAGCGAAATTGTGTCTCGTCGATGTATGGATCCTTACTGCTGGAACACCATCTTGGTTGAAGATAAATGAGGGAAGCAGATGGCACAGTCTCGTTTCAGAAATCAAATGGTTCAAATGGTTCTGATCACTATGGGACTTAACATCTGAGGTCATCAGTCCCTTAGAACTTAGAACTACTTAAACCTAACTAACCTAAGGACGTCACAGACAGCCATGCCCGAGGAAGGATTCGAACCTGCGACCGTAGCGGTCGCGTGGTTCCAGACTGAAGCGCCTAGAAAAGCTCGGCCACTCTGGTCGGCGTTTAAGAAATCATCCCGTCACTGAGCTCCAATTTCAGAGAGAAACCAAAGAATATATAAATAATTACGGCCTCGTGGGGATGCGAACTATACTTCTCCAGCTTACAATACCAATCTCTTAAGTACTGCGCTACCTCGTTACAATTCCGAAAGGGCTTATTCAGACACAAGAGAGGAATTTGTGGTTCTATATTGTTTAATGAAATAAATGATTTGATACAGCTGCTGAGAATTTTTCCGGTTTGTATGGCCGTGGTCAATGAAACAAAAAAATGGCTCTGAGCACTATGGGACTCAACTTCTCAGGTCATCAGTCCCCTAGAACTTAGAACTACTTAAACCTAACTAACCTAAGAACAACACACACATCCATGCCCGAGGCAGGATTCGAACCTGCGACCGTAGCGGTCTCGCGATTCCAGACTGTAGCGCCTAGAACCGCACGGCCACTCCGGCCGGCATCAATGAAACTCTTCCATCCCTGACGTTTCGTCCAAGGCTACGTTGAACATCTTCGGAGGTGCTCCTGGTTGTGCTGAGTCTTGCCGACTGACGAGTCGCACGTCAAAGATCGGCTTAAATACCGTGGAAAGTGGGCGTGGTCTGGATTTCACGTGATAACAGAGATAAAGCTTGTCAAAGATAAAAAAAATTATCTATCGATTGTAGTACGTCAAAGATAAAAACTTCTCATCGACTCTGTAGCGCCACAGTCCATATATCATTGAGTTTCATGTCTTCTTCTTTTCTGTTAAAATTATCTCCATGTTTATATATTTCGATGGCTTCTTTATATAGCCGTGGATAATAGTTCGTCATACTCGTAGTACATAAAACTTCAGTTTCCGAAAGTTTCACTACGTAATCATCGGATTGAAGAGCATGTTCTGCCACTGCTGATTAGTCTGTTTTCCCTAGTCGGCAAAGACTTTTAATTTCCTTCAACCGTGTATTCAGACTTCTCTTTGTAGTTCCAATGTAGCCCTTGCTTCACGCACATGGTATCTTATATACACCACTTGCAGACAGAGGGGGACGTTTATCCTTAACGAAACGAAGTGCTTCACCTATTTTCTTAGTTTGTCTGAAAATCGCTCGAACGTCGGGTTTCCTTAGAATCTTGCCGATTTGATCCATTACTTTTTTGATGAAGGGTACGTAGTGTGTATAAGATTCCGTGTACGTGTAGCAAGGACTACATAGGAACTACAAAGAGAAGTGTGAATAACCGACAAATTAAAATGCTAATTCAGCGCCACAGGCTCGCAGCCCTCGCCCAGCACAAAAGCCACTAAGGAAAACAAACAAATCAGCCGTGGCAGAACATGCTCTTCAGTCAGGCGATCACGTACTGAAATTTTCGGAAACAGGTTTTATGTGCTATGACTAACTATTATCCACGGCTATATACAGAAGCCATCGAAATATATAAACATGGGGATAATTTTAACAGAAAAGAAGAAGACATGAAACTCAGTGGTATATGGACTGTGGTGCTACAGAATCGATGAGAAGTTTTTATCTTTGACGTACTACAATCTATAGTTAAAACATTTTATCTTTGACAAGGTTTATCTCTGTTATCAGATGAAATCCAGACCACGCCCACTTTCCACAGTATTTAGGCCGCTCTTCGACGTCCAACTCGTCAGTCGGCAAGATTCAGCACAACCAGGAGCACCTCCGAAGATGTCCAACGTAGCCTTGGACGAAACGTCAGGGACGGAAGAGTTCCATGGACCACGGCCATACAACCCGGAAAAATTCTCAGCAGCTGAAACATCGGGTCGTGAAAGCCTTCGTGCTATAGCAATGTAGCTGCTACTTATAAAAGCTAACTTCTTGCTTTAGTACTTTCCGAAATCGTTTACATTTAAATCAACGAGAGAACTGAGGGATGCCGGAGCGAATATCTGTTTGCGTAAACATGTTTAAGCGAGAGACAGGAGCTGCTGGCTGCCAGGGCGGCGAACACCCGGGACCGTGTCTGTCGTGAAGACGGCTGGCAGCACCGCCTCCATAACCGACAAATTAAAATGCTAATTCAGCGCCACAGGCTCGCGCCCCCCGCTCAGCACAAAAGCCACAAACGGCCCGTCCAAGTGCCTCGCCGAGTATTTCACGTACTGCCGCCGGATTTCCATAAAACGCCTTAACGTCCGAGTTAGTGCAGCGGTCGAGAACAGCAGACCCTATGTCTGCCCCCGCCGTGGCGTGGGACAGAAACCGTTATGGCCAACACACGGCGACAGTTTTCATCAAAAGAGGAATTTCATTTAGAATCTCCATAATTTCTCTAAATCGCTACAGATGTGGTTTCGTGCAGTGCCTTGAACAAGCTTTAGGTGAATTTTCTTCTCCCTCCCCCTCTCTTCCTGTTCATCAGGAGGTACGATGCTACAGTTGCGCAGATACCGTCATCGAAACCGGAGTATTGGCTCGAGAGTTATTGCCTTGTGATATCATCAGTTGCAATATTGCAAAGAGTATCAAACGCTTTATTTTCCTCTTTTTGGTAATTATTTAAGAGCATAATTTACTGATCCCTGTTTCCCTCTATCATATGGTGAGCAAGATGTATGAGACAGGCGAAATACCCTCAGACTCAGTTTAATAAGCCACTGCTGCAGAATACTAACGCGAATACTTTACAGACGAATGGAAAAACTGGTAGAAGCCGACCTCGGGGAAGATCAGTTTGGATTCCGTAGAAATGTTGGAACACGTGAGACAATACTGACCCTACGAATTATCTTAGAAAATACATTAAGGAAAGACAAACCTACGTTTCTAGCATTTGTAGACTTACAGAAATCTTTTGACAATGTTGACTGCAATACTCTCTTTCAAATTATGAAGGTGGCAGGGGTAAAATACAGGGAGCGAAAGGCTATGTACAATTTGTACAGAAACCAGATGGCAGTTTTAAGAGTCGAGGGGCATCAAAGGGAATCAATGGTTGGGAAGGGAGTGAGACAGAGTTGTAGCCTATCCCCGATGTTATTCAATCTGTATACTGAGCAAGCAGTAAAGGAAACAAAAGAAAAATTCGGAGTTGGAATTAAAATCCATGGAGAAGAAATAAAAACTTTAAGGTACGCCGATGACATTGTAATTCTGTCAGAGACAGCAAAGGGCTTGGAAGAACAGCTGAACGGAATGGACAGTGTCTTGAAAGGAGGATATAAGATGAACACCAACAACAACAAAACGAGGACAATAGAATGTAGTCGAATTAAGTCGGGTGATGCTGAGGGAATTAGATTAGGAAATGAGACGCTTAAAGTAGTAAATGAGTTTTGCTATTTAGGGAGCAAAATAACTGATGATGGTCGAAGCAGAGAGGATATAAAATGTAGACTGGCAGTGACAAGGAAAGCGTTTCTGAAGAAGAGAAATTTTTTAACATCGAGTATAGATTTAAGTGTCAGGAAGTCGTTTCTGAAAGTATTTGTATGGAGTGTAGCCATGTATGGAAGTGAAACATGGACGATAAATAGTTTGAATAGTTCGCTTTCTCATCTGAGGAGGAGTTGTGGGTAGCACCACGAATTCCTTCGTCATTCATTCCAACACGCACACGCACACACACGCACACACACACACACACACACACACACACACACACACAAACACAATATCATTCATGTTTCATCGTTTTAAAAGTAATAGTGTTTGAAGAAAAATCATTCTACTGTGTAGTTAGGTGATGAAGTTCGTGATAATGCGGGGGATGGTGGTGGTTCAAATGGCTCTGAGCACTATAGGACTTAACATCTGAGGTCATCAGTCTCCTAGACTTAGAACTACTTAAACCTAACTAACCTAAGGACATCACACACATCCATGCCCGAGGCAGGATTCGAACCTGCGACCGTAGCAGTCGCGTGGTTCCGGACTGAAGTGCCTAGAACCGCTCGGCCACCACGGCTGGCGATGGGGATGGAGGGTACTAGCTAATGTCTAATTGCGCTCAGAGTTGATGGTCTTAGAAGGTTGGGAACCACCGTCGTGTAGTGTATTATAGCCCCCTAGGAAGGTGTCTGGCATCAGCTGCATTGTAGGGGAGGTCTGCTCTGTGAGAGGCGCCCAGGGAGCGCTGCAGCGGACCGGCAGTGGGCGGCGGAGTCCGCCCGTTGTGGCCGCCGTCGGGTCTGTCCGTGTGTTTTAAAAAGGCCGGCGGCTATCGCGGCGCGCCCTGTACCGCCAGATAAGAGACCGCAATTTATATTCCATTGTACGACGCGGCTCGCACAGCCGCTTCCCGGTGTGGTCGCGCACCGCGTTCTGCGTGCCGCGCTGATGGCCTGCACGTGCGTCCAGCCGGAATGTACCAGTGTGCGGAAAGTAATCGGCGCTGATAGTCGATGCCGAGTTTCCGTGTAACTGCCTGAAACGTGAAAGCCAATGACAATTTAGGAACACCGTGTGATGTCGGTGACGGTGTAGTTGTACAGCTGATGTGACAAAGCCCCCCCTCTCAACTGCACCATTTGGTCAAATTACTACATAGCGTAACTAGTTGATCTGTACGAGAAAGTAATCTGTGCGTTCACACCATTAACTGACATTCGGCGCTAAATTGGAAGCGTCCCACGCACGCACGCTTACACGCCTCGCATACCGACCGATTTCAACCTGTCACAAAATGTGTTCCAACCCACGAAACCGATGTATTCGGATTCGAATGCCAGACACTTACCATAGTCAGTCTTTTTGTGGCAATTGTTTACAGGAATCTCTTTTATTCCTCCTGTGACATAGCTGCAATGGTGCGAGCCTAGGAATGAGGGTTCGATACCGTAAAAGGACTCTTGCCGCAACACGCAATACGACGCCACCCACTGGTCGCCGCTGCCTATCTGCCGGTCTGTGTTTAGCTAGTACTGAAACAAGAGACACTTCAGCACACGGCATAAGTGATATTTGCGGCCGCAACAACACGAAAGAAAACTGCTCTGGCATGTATAAACACTGGCTGTCCAGCCAAGCAGATCATTCAATCTCCAAGTCATCGAATGTCAGTGACGTCTTCCGGCATCAGTTCGCAACTGATCCACCGTCATACTGTGAGGACCGCTTACCAGGGCGCCCACCCGCAGCACTGATGGCCCGAGGGTCGAACTGAGGCACTCCTAGCGACAGGGCAGCTGGGCGTCCGCCACCAGCCAAATGCCGGGCCGGGGTTCGTCCCCAGACGTTTACATACTCGTCGCCCACCACGGCTGTACAGCCTGCCAGCTCCTCCTGCATTCGGTCTGACTCTGCTAGTACACCGCATCAAGTCCTGAAGAAGTACGGCCACCAGCCGGGAGTATCTACCACGCAAGGTTCGCACAGAAGCTGGTCTGCATTGGGCGTTGCAGCTACAGACGCCTTCATGACGGTGCTGTCGAGATTCGTGGATCATTGTCCACCTTGCTAGCCAGATGTGGGTTTGAGGTACTACTGCAAAATGTTGGAAAGCATTAGAGGGAGTCTATAGGCATCATGAGGCTTTTGACTCACTCAGACCCACCATCCTCCACCAGAGCACACCCACAAACTTTATAGCCAACGTTTCAGAAAAACGTTCTCCGGTCGGCTGGTGTGGCCATCAATTGCAGACATAGTTCAACTGAGGGGGTTACTCTAGGAAAACAATTTTATTATTTTCAGTCCCATGTAATGGAATCACCTTCTACTAACAAATGTCACCATTGTGCAGTTGGATCTAACAATTTTGCAGCTGCTGTCACACATACTTTCCAATTTATCACGCCTAGAATAAAAACCCAGAGTGTAGTGGTGGTACTATCTGATGTCATCCGCTTATCCATTGTTGCAGAAGTGTTTGGTGATGTCGATAGTTCATTATACTGACTCGTCGGAAGAGGACTAAGAATCAGAGTTCTGGTTTAATATCCTGGACTTAAAAACTTCACTTTACTGGCAAGTTTGACAATATTTTCCCACATCTGGCAATCAGGGTGAGTTCGCTATTGGAAGCGAGGAAGCGATATGAAGATTGCATCTGTTAAGGCTAACCGGCTGATGACCTTCTTCAGTGCGGATGCACACGAATTGCCTGAACGCTTACGGGATGCGGTGGATTGTCTGCCGCGAGTAATGGGTATTGTAACATCCACGTGATAAATTTTTGGCTACAGTGCGACGAGAGGAAATTATGCCTCTAAAAGTTATAAACATTATCTATTCGACGTATGTAAAAACAGTGAAAACTTATAAATATTAATTATTTATATAGTAGTCTGTAAGAGGTCCGAGCAGATGCAATTTCGATGTATTGCTCACGCGCTGCCTGCGATATGTAAGGTATAAGAGAATCTCAGACCAGAGAGCAGTGTTGACTGCAGTAGGAACTGTGTAGCTGTAGGAGTAAGTAGTTGCTAGCGAGCAGTCTGGTCTGGTCTGGTCTGGTGTATCGTGTTGGCTGGGCCGGTCGTGGTGCAGCGATGCCGGAGCCTGAGCATTATTGTATAAGGTAAAAAGCAGTCTCGCGCATATGTAGTATTGTTATCTCAAGTCCCATGTAAATGTTTTAAAAATCTCGTAATAATAATCTTTCTCATAAAAAGTAACTTTTAACAACCATTCATTTCAATTTAAAGGATTTACTAATTTCTCCAATCCATGATCATCCCGATTATTGCAAGAGAAAAAATCAGTTGTTTCCTTTCTTAAATGACCAATCTATCAGCCAGCATTGCACAGGGCTGTGCCAGAAAAATTTATTGTAAGAGCAGATATATATGCGTTATTCGGCGACCTTCATTGAGGTAAGAATTTTTCTGTTTTTATTCAGTATTATCTTTCAGGGCCATGACGCAGCACTGCTGACGTCCACAATTTACCAGGTTAAATTAACAGTCAATTATTCAAAGGTTATAACTGAGTCACACTCTATTATTGCAAGATTACTGAATTTATTTTTTGTTGGGACGTTACACTGAATGTGAACGACATAATTATAATTTTTTACTGTTGAGAAGTTTAGGAATTTTTCTGTTTTGAGGTTACACTAAATGAGAATCAATTTTTGTGGGGAGGTTACAAGCCAAGATGTAATCGGACATATCGATGTGCATCATACAAAGACAATGATAATTGTAAATTCCTTTTATGATCTGCGTTTGTCTTCCTTTGTTTTTACCTTTTGTTTGTGGCTTATGTAGATTGCGGACGCATATCAAACTGAGGTCTGTTAAGAAACTGAAATTATTTGTTAATTATTACTTGAAAATAGAGTTCATTATTATTATAAATATGAGTGAATAATTATTTGTAACTTTAATTCCTCTCTCAGTAAGCAATATCAGTGTTAATATTTCTTTCGGCTGCAAGGAGCGCAGCCATTGATGATAGCGATTTGTATCGCGTTTTTTTTCCTTAGAAACAAATCAAATGTTTGCTTGATGAAGTCTAAAAAGTGCTCAATACGAAAGTAGATTTTATAGCGTTTAATAACCATTTTAAATATTTACTTATTTGCTCTAACAATAGAAAGTGTCTATCAATTGTCTGCCGCCATCTTAACAATTATCTCATCGGCAAATTCAAATTCAAATTACGCAACTCTGCAGACATAAATGCCGAACGTAATACAAATGTGTAAAAATAAATGTGCACTGGTGGTTCCGAACTCATTTTAATGAAAATAATTCGAATCAGATTGGTTCTTTAAAAATAGTGCTCATAGCACGATCGTTATAACAAACTTTTCTAGCTGATGTATGGAGCCGAAATTAATTACGCACGAGTTGCGAAGAATATTGTTTCAGGTAACATACGTCAGTGTTGTGCGCGGCTGATATTCGGTTGTTTCAATGATCATTTTGCTGAAGATAACTGTTTCCATCATAATCCATAGTTGTATAGAATCTGTTGTATGAACTGTGATTTAGTGACACTTACACAACTTACAGACAACACTTTTACACGACGTTAACTTGGAGTTCTTTAGCAACTTGATCAAATCTTTAGCCGGGAGAAAAATTATTTAGTAATTACTCAATGTAATAAAATAAGATTATCATTTCCATTTACAAATTAGTTAAATACCAAACCACTGAATAACACAGCGAACGCCACAGTATAATGGCAGGGGCACTACGAATGGAGTGTTTGGACTGTAAGTTGAGAATGTGGGTCTCAATGGGAACGTACCAGAGATAAACCCCTGCAGTCGCGCTGTCCTCTGTGCCCTCGGTGGTTCAGATGGAAAGAGCGTCTGCCATGTCAGCAGGAGATCTCGGGTTCGAGTCACGGTCGGAGCACACATTTTCAACTGTCCCTGTTGGTGTATATCAACGCCTGTGAGCAGGTAATGCTATTGATTTAACTGTAATTTCACTACTCGAAGTAGTTACAGGAATGCCTCCTGCTATGGATGTTACGCCAGTGAACAACATGCCTACTGCCTGTCTTCTTCTTGTGAGATCCCCAATCCCTCATTGCTTTTAGAGACCTGATTTAGTTTCCTCTTTTGGTGTTTTGGCTACTTTCAAAACCACCTGTATGGATCTTCAGAAATTTAAATTCTTGTTAATAAAAGGCAAACGAATTTTACTTCTCAGTTAAGGGTAAATTTGATAAGAGTAGGAATTTGCAAAATGTTTCTTTCTCTCCTTTCCTTGGTGTCACGAGCGCAGGACTCGCGAAGAGGTGCGCTCCAACGAGCAGTGTGCGACCTAAAAGAAACTCTCGACTGGCAGGTAGCAGCTGTGGTCAGTACAGACTACTGCCAACTACAGTGACGCATCCATGATCTATACGAATCGTACACAACTGAAAGTCATCGACATGCAGAAAAAAATGAATATAGAGACCGCCTGCTCTTGTATGATCTGTGAAATGTTGTCTCCGTGAACAACGTGGAACGAATATAAGATCATCTGTAATTTTTGCTACAGACATTTTTTTCGCTCTATTGCATGTTGAATATGCCTTGATATGTCTTTTAATCCTTACATAATCATTGCGGCAATAAAGTTCTTAAATGGTTGTGTAATAATTATGTATTTTTTTGAATAATGTCAACAAGGCGGCATAAAGTATTTTAATTTACTGCAGCTTTTTCGCTACTGTTGTCATAACAATTTAGAACTCATTAAACAATATCCAGTGATAGTTGCAAAAAAACCTGTGCCTAAATGGTGTGTCAACTCCTTCGAGTTCATTGTTTTATGTGATAATTTCGCATGTTTAATAGTATTATGTGGCTTGAACCAACTTCTCGCGATTTCTTGTGGAGCATTTTATTCTGTATCCAAGGAAGGACTAAGGAATACACACAAAGTCAGGTTATTTTGATGCAGGGAAACTTAGATAATAAACTGACAGATCTTCTGAAGAGATTACTTTTCCTGTAGACCATAAATAAGAATCAGTAACTATGGGGCAGGTTTTGAATATATCAGCACCAGGGTGGCCCGGAGGAGGGGGGGAAGGAACATTAAAGTTTAAGTCACAATCGCGGACAGACCTATCAGAGACAGTGCACAAGATCCATCGGACGACAAAAACCCACTTTTCTTTTTTTTAAAAAAAAAAAAAAAAAGAAACCTCGGCATAATAGTTTAATTTCGATGATTGTATGAGTGTTTGAAACCTGCTCCTTGCGAAGGTGAGCACGCATCATTTATCGCAATCCCATCACAAAGATATTCTGACAATAAACGATGACATTTTATTCTCAGATCAGTGTGACTGAAGTGAGCAGTGAGACTGCGCTACGACTCGGCTGCTGCTCCTTCAGCACTCCACCCGATTTGCTCCTACGCCGCTGCCACTGGATGCACGTAAGAAGAGTCAGTGCTAATCGCCGATTACTATTCCAGGCCGGCACGTAAGAGCCGACGTGCACGTAACATCGCGAGCGGCGAGCATGCGTGACGGAGCGCCGTAACTCCAGCTGTTCAGACATCTCCGTTTGACGCTGCTGCCCCTTGTTGCGCCCGGACATCACAGCGAGACAGAGGGACAAAGGAGAAGCGGTCTCTCATATTGTATTCTCTGAGCGTTTTTCACTGCTACCGCAACTCTGTGTGCTACACGCCGTGATTATTTATAACGTTATGGCTCAGACAACTTTTTTTTATAATTCTTTACTTATTTACGTTGCGCAGCTGCGAGGAGAATTTTCGTCGAAAGTCAAATACTACAATAATTTTTTATCACAATGAGGTACAAGAAGTCTACAATAGTTGAAAAATACGAAGGTGATTCAAATGAAAGCCTTAGAAGTGAAATAAAATTTCTAAACAGTCTGTTATCAGTCCGGCAGTTGGAAGACGTTATCCACGTGCTTCCACAAATGGCAGCCTGTTGTTGTATCACAGAAAAGGAAGCTGTCTGAGTTCGAAGATGCCCGCTCCATTGTCGACTTGCACTGTGTTGGAACAGCGATCTCTGACGCATTTTTTGAGCAGTGGAGATGTTGAACCTGTGGAAATGAATTTCAGACTGAAAGTACAGTGCCATGAATGATGAGTGTCCCTGTATGAAGCGTACGAGTGGTACACAGAACTTAAAGGTGGCGTTACTTCGGCTGGAGTGGCCGAGCTTAAGGCGCTACAGTCAGGAACCGCACGACCGCTACAGTCGCAGGTTCGAATCCCGCCTCGGGCATGGATGTGTGTGATGTCCTTAGGTTAGTTAGGTTTAAGTAGTTCTAAGTTCTAGGGGACTTATGACCACAGCAGTTGAGTCCCATAGTGCTCAGAGCCATTTGAACCATTTGGTGCTACTTCTGTGGAAGGCGCGTAGTGCTGAACGAAAACATTGCCGCAGTGGAAAAGCTTGTGAAGGAAAAATGGCACGAAACTGTAAACGAAGTAACCACTGTTTTAGACATTGGTATTAGTTCAGCACATAATATTGTCCATGATTCACTAAACTGTCTACAAGATTACTGGCATATCAGCTAAGAGCCCACTGCGTCGGTGCTGTGAGAAACTATTGCGTCTTTTCCATGGCGCAAAACGGCAGGAAAACAATGTTCACTCTTTTTTGGGAAGCAAAAGGGATATTTTCGGAGCATTACACGGAAAGGGTATTAACAGTGTCCAGTACTTCATATTCAGCCCTGCCCCAAAATAATCTTCGCCCTGCAATCACGAGTACATCACGAGGACGTCTGACTGCAATGTTTGTTGCAACACGACAATGCTGCACCCCGTAATGTTGGGTCAGTTGCAGCAACGTTACATTTTATGATGTTTTTATGTCTAGCACTTCCATCTTACACACAGAAGTGGCCTACATATGTTCGGTTGGTTCTGTGAAGCGTTGGGAAGCAAACATTTCAGAAGCAATGAAGCGATGAAAACCGAGATGCACGATTAGCTGCGTTCACAATCAAAAGAATTTTTCTCGAGAGGTATCCATGCGCTTGCAAAACGGTGGAATACATGCATTGCACGTCGTTGAGACTACGCTGAGAAATAATGCCGGGTGTTCCAGAAGTCTTACCCTGATCACAAATATTCGTATGGCATAAAATATGGTACATAGACAAATACTTTTTATCTTTAATGGCATGTGACATATTCAAATTTTTGTGCACATACATAGTTAATGTTACTTTGTTTGTTACGTGGCCCAGTTACGTAAGAGCCGGCCGCGGTGGTCTAGCGGTTCTAGGCGCTCAGTCCGGAACCGCGCGACCGCTACGGTCGCAGGTTCGAATCCTGCCTCGGGCATGGATGTGTGTGATGTCCTTAGGTTAGTTAGGTTTAATTAGTTCTAAGTTCTAGGCGACTGATGACCTTAGAAGTTACGTCGCATAGTGCTCAGAGCCATTTGAACCATTTTTTTGTTAAGTCCCATAGTGCTCAGAGCCATTTGAACCATTTTTGAGTTACGTAAGAACAGCGGAATCAGACACCGTTTACAAACAACATGTACTCAAACTAGGAGAAAGTCGAATGCATAGTCTGGATATCACGAGAGAGTCACCAATACCGGCCAGAGAAAATTCCACGCGACATATGATAGGCAGCAGCCAGATGTGATATGCAAAGTTTAAGGAAACTGCTAGCATTGTTGTCTTCCTAGAACAGGGAGGCCTGAACCTAGTGCGCAGACAATTCAGACAGACGCTTTCATGAGAAGTCCCAGGAAGTCAGTTCACACAGCCTCACGAGAGTTGCAGATTCCGAAGACATCATTGCACAGCATCCGACATATACAACTTTCGATACGACATTTCCAGGAAGGTCGTTAAGGCGTGACCATCACATCAACCGGCCTCTGTGATCACCACTCATAACACTATTGGATTTTTTAAAAATTTACAGCTTCAAACGTGACTATTCAATACACTCGAGGTATGAATTAAAAAACGCCTGCAGTCATTCAAATTTTCTGTACAGGTGCATGAGGGCTTAATTATATTGAATGCAAATACTTTTAGCTTTTGTCGCTGTCTGTCCGGTTACGCAGTCTCGTAACCGGTTGGCCCTGAATAGTATTAGTACGCAATCTGACTGCATAGAATAACAACAAAGAATGAAAGAAAACTTCCGTTAACAGAATTAATTAATTAGGTCCCCAGCAACTATAAAAGCTACGAAACAACAAAGCACAAGTGTAACTGTTCTGTGTGTGGAAGTGTGATTCAACGTACACATCTGGCACGGTTCTTCCTCAATACGACAAGATGCTTTAAACGCCATTTACAATGAAGTAATTAAAAAAAACAGAAATACTATAATTGCATATAGAAACCAGAATTACACTCTAATACATGAACACAAGCCAGATGCTTTGTTGACTGAACCTGTGACCAAGAGACATTGTTATTTAGGACATTTGAGATAAAAAATAAAAAATTTCTTTACCTTCATATATATTGACGAAAAATACACTCTGATCATTACAACATCCGCAATCGAACAGCATCGGCTGTGCAGCCCATCAGAACAACTGCACACGACATGCTCACAACTAGTACTGCAACTACGGCTACCTCAGAACTACAACTGCCCACGCCAACTTCTCAACAAGCACTGCCAGTGGAGGCGGCTGAATAATACTCTTTGGCGCAATCTCTGACGCTGTGACTCAGTGTAGCCACCTTTCACAAGTTCCGGAACTCTCGGAACCGAGGTGATGCAAAACTTTTTTTATGAATGTATTTTCTACCTTATGCATGTTTATAATCAGGCAAAGACTTCTGGGACACCCTGTGTATCTGTATTCGAAAACAGGTCACACCACAATTAAAACTTTACTTCTCCAGAAAGAATCCACTGCAGACACCTTCAGCATAAAAGGTGCAACGCATCTGGAACGTCAATGAATATTATATTGAAAGAAGAAAAGGTCATGTTAAGTTGTAAAAAGAATATTTTATATCTTATAAATTATAGAGTGCAGCAATCAGTCGTCCTTTTTTTAAGATTTTACTACGCAAATCCAGATTTCGGCTAGTAGCTAACCATTCTCAATGCACTGTTTTCTATTTTCAATGCATGTAAGTCCCTGTTGTTCGGGCGTCAGTCACAGTTCTTTGAGTACGTACCATCAGACAAAATTCTAGATTTCCGGAGACCGGACCAAACTAAGGCCTTGCGGCCTCTTCATGAATGTGCAAACCCTACGTTTATTTTCCGTGTAATATATGATGTTTCTGCGCCACCCACGACATTGCTTTGCATTTGTGATTTAAAGAGGAGGTTAAAATCCAAAACACTACAAATGCGGTGAGAAAGTCACTACAAATTTCTCACTATCTGTTTAGCTTTGGTCGGCGGGTGTCCGAGGGTTCTAGGCGCTTCAGTCTGGAACCCCGCGACCGCTACGGTCGCAGGTTCGAATCCTGCCTCGGGCATGTATGTGTGTGATTTTCTTAGGTTAGTTAGGTTGAAGTAGTTCTAAGTTCTAGGGGACTGATGACCTCAGATGTCAAGTCCCATAGTGCTCAGAGCCATTTGAACCATTTTTTTGTTTAGCTTTGCCTTTCTCCCTATTCCCTTATAGACGGCGTAACGGGTGTAAGTGCAGATATTTTTTATACATGGTACATTAATATGTATAAACATCAGTGTCTTGGTTGTTTTTTTCTGCATCCAATAGTCTTCCCGCAAACACATCACATAATTTACTACCTGATGTCATAACTGTACCACTAAGTGGATGGCGCCTACATAACAGACTAACCATTTCCCATCCATGCGTCCACTCTTCAGCATCTGATGTGCTGCCCAGTGGAAGATAACCATTATCGGCTTGCTCTTGTTACATGTACTTAGAGGTACTAACCAACCTAAAAACATACTACTCCTAATAGCTAAACTTATTAGTGCGCAAATGAATTAAATACTAATGTAATACCGTTCAGCACACCGCCCTCAGTCATCAATAAAAATATCTACATTTATACCCATTGCAAACTGTATATCTCACAACCTTACATTCATGCAGTGTATGAAGTAAGGTGCGTGACAATATGTATGCATTGAAATTGTAAGGTGTAATTCTCTAACCTGCTGCCAGAAAGCGGCCGATATCTGTCGATACATTTGGAGATTTCCCAGATTCCATTCAGCAGTCATCATAGTGAATACAATGGGCTCAAACACTGGCATCAAAAACGAACTAACTGTCGGCATTCACCTCGTCTCAAGATATGACCAGAAGCCACAGGGTATGACAGTTGCTCCTGTCATTGGCGCTGTCATTAACATAAAGAGCTTTTCTGCAAACAAAATTTGATGTGACATTCATAGATTCGTTGGTGACACATACTCAGTCATACAATTACGTGGACGTGGTGAATGACACATTCTAGAATTTGTCTTTTACGAAGCAAATGATTTTATGTGCATGCTCCTGAAATGCCCTCAATAATTTGTTAATTACGTATCTATTTGTGGTAGCACAATGCACTGGCACTGCAGTTCTTGATTTGGACTGAAGCTGTTTATACGAGGGCTATTCAGAAAGTAAAGTCAGATAGGTCGCGAAATGAAAACGACAATGAAAATTCGATGAAACTCTGCACTGATGTCTTGGGGAGTGTCTTTAGTACGCCTGTCGATCGTATCACGTCGCTCTTTTCAGTTCTGAGCACACACTGAGCATGTAAAGAAGCCTATACAGTAGTGTCTTCCCCTTCATGTATATCTGCCCATTGCGGCGTTTCGCCTGAATTCATGCAGTCCCACATAACGTACCTGTCACGCATTTCCTTCTTCATGACAAGTTTCAGCCGCACAAAGCTGGGGCAATGAGAATGCACTTGCAGCGTGCTCGATAGGAAGTGTTTGATCACCCACCATACAGCCCGCAATTAGCCCCTGTGATGTTCATTCTGCTCACATGAACTGCTGATTATGAAGATAACATTTTGGCAAAAACAACGAACTGCAGGCCAGTGTAGAGAAGTGGTGGAACGCACAGGCGGCTGGCTTCTGTGACGAGGTTATTGAAAAGATAGTACAATGCTGCGACAAATGTCTTAGTCAGAGCGGCAACTACGTAGAGAAGTGGCTGGAAGGTGTAGCAAACATTTTTGATTTTCATTACAGTTTCCATTTCGCGACTGATCGGACCTTACTCTTCGAACAGTCCTCGTAATAGTAAAATACTGGAAACATCCGTCAAGTAGCAAGACGCCACATGAAATAACCATCTTTATACACAATAAAAAGAGTTTGGTTGATAAAATATTGGATATCAACACTAGTACAGTATAGTAAGTAAATAAAAGTTCACTGCATCATTCACTAAAAACACATCGTCTACCTTGAAACATCACAACTCGCTACTAATCCCGACTGTGAAAAAACTAAAGGTATTTATGAGAATTTAGTAGCAGATTTACATTGAAGAACCGACTGCGTTAGGGATCAAAGATCAGTAGATATCTTTCAAGCAACAACAGTGGGTGACCAAGGAAGGAGGGTTCAGAATATCGTCGGTGTTGAGATCATTAGGGATAAAACGCAAGCTCGTACTTACGAAGATGTGAAAAGAAATCTACAGAGATCTAATGAATCATATCGATAATCCCATACTAGGTTTTAGTTCTTTTTAATCCTGAGAAGCGTAACACAAAATCGTGAATGAAATTTTGAATAGCCCCACCCCATTTTCTTCGACTCATATAGTGTCTCAATTATTGTCCAGTAACTTTGGAAAGTATATTGTATCTTTAGTAAAAGAAAATAATTGCCAAATTTTGATGTCACAGTTATGTTTCTGTTAATTCATGTTGTGTAACCATATAGTCTGGAAACTGACTCTGCTATAATCTGCAAAAGGACTCTCTCGGTCTAATTTTCAATAAGTCGTGTCCCCTTAGATCCACGTCGACCTACTCATGTATATACAAGTGTGTTTACAGCTTCCGCACAGCCATTTTCTCAGTGACACAGAGCTGTAATCGTCCATAAATCCCTAGACGAACAGTCGACGGGCAACACGATAGACATTTATGCCTCCATTTGTGGCTCGTTCCGCTCGCTTGAGGTTTAATAGGCGCTACACGCAGCTTGCGACAAGGATTAACGAAGCGACTGAACAGGCGGAGGGAACTTCGCCGTTGGTGGTAATATGCGAACATAAAACCACTGAGGCACACTGTGACAAGTATATTCGTACGGTTGCACGGGTCATTGACTACAAACCTTTGACCGAAGTCGTTTAGGACAGTCACTCGCATCATTAAACAGAAGTTTCATATGGATGACTCTTTACTACTAACCCTATTGTTACCACTAAACCATCCACTATATAACTTTGCAGCATTCTCTGACTAGCATCAGCGTAACGTTAATCCTCGAACTGATTCCAGGTTGTAGTCCTTATTTCGGGTCCAATGATAAATATACGATTAGCTCGCTATTAAGTTCATCGAAATCTGTAGGTCTTCGGTATTTATTCATTTTATGACATACTATAAATCCTTCGTACTTTTTTTATCAGTGTTCAGTTCTTCCATTTCATCTTTTATACTTATTGACTCTGCATGTGTTTATAGGGTGAGGCTCTGGAGGGTGATGGGGCGGTTTATCACAAACTATATTTTCATTAGGCAGACAATAGCGAAAGGGGTTGAATGTGAATTTAGAGGCAAGTCGTACATTACCGACTACGAACACATTGTGATAAAATTTACAAGAAAACTGTTGTAGCAAATGATGAGGAGAAAAACAGCTGAATTGATTCCTAAAGATAATGTGTACCAATAAAAAGATAGAGGAAATGCTTGTTACAAGCCAATTACCACTGCAGAATCATTGTGGGTGAGGGACAGGATGGCAATTCGTCCTCTGCGTATTTCAGTAAGTAAATGAAGCTATTGTGGAATAGGAATATAACTGTAGAAGACCTAAGGCGTAACAGATTAATTCCACTATAATATATGTTGTTCGGACGACCAATAAGTCTGCTACCTTTAATTTGGTGTGGTATTGCTGTGTTGTGATTAAATCGGCGTTGTGGATAAGCGTTGCATATAAATAACCTTTTTATGAAACTTGTTTTACATAATTCAACTGCTTTGTTTATATATGTATGTGTGTGCAGTATTCTGGAGGGGATAATTTTATATAGTTTTTGTGTCTTGTTTTGTGATTACGTAATGATGAAAATCAGAGGCACGTTAAGCCCAAGTAATAGTTCGATAACATTCGGTTAGTAAGTTCTTGGCGAGAAACAGAATCATATGTGTGCCAGTGAACTTAAAGTTTGCGACACACAAGCAGGGGCAATAGGTCACGATGTTTAATTCTAAGGTGGGTTTGAGCTACTGAAACACAGTCATTCTTTTGTTGTACTGACTATACGTTTTAATGGAAATTTTAATGTTAATTGTTGTAGTATTTTGTACATTGCTTGACAATTGCTCGGCTGCAAATGTTTTATTAGAAAAATCACAACACAGAAGTGAAGTCCTCTGGGGTTTTTCTCTTGCTCGTCTGTCAGTTTTTCCATTTTGATTTGAAGTATCGGATAACAACTACATCAGTATGTCCATTTCCTCGTCAGGATCCGACTAAGAACTAGGATCCACAGCTTCACAAAGAAACACTGCACGTCCTCGCCTGCGGAACAGGCTGCCAGTGCGCGCTTACGCTGAGCCGCGGAGCTTCTCCTCGTCCGCCTCGGTAGCTGCGCGGTCTACGCGGCGGATTACTAAAGGAAGGGGCCCGGGTTCGAGTCCAGCCCGGGTCAAAGATTCTTCTCCGTTTGGAGACTGGATGTTGTGTCATCATACGTATCGTCATACTTGACATTCCACTATTGAGATGTCTAAATGGGCACGGTCCTAAAACCAATAAATTAAAAAAAATTAAAAAAAAAACTTTACCTGCGCAGCGCTGCCCTGCGTCGCCTGTGCCCTAGTGTGTGCTATGCTTTGATTTCAAGATGGGTGGTGAAGGGGTGGCGCTGCCAGGAGGCTGAACCTATGGTGGGGCCATTTTAAGGAAATTTTTGGAATTAAATGCCTGCATTTCGCGAAATGATGCCGTTTGACCCTGCGGGGGAGCACTTTCTATATCGGAATAAATTATAAAAATCAGCGTCTTGGTCACACGCTATTTTACAAACTTACTTACCGGTTTTTGCCTTATAGCTATAACATAAATGAAAATTGGAAAAGAACGGCCGGTGTAGCTGAGCGGTTCTAGGTGCTTCAGTCCGGAACCGCGCGACCGCTACGGTCGCAGGTTCGAATCCTGCCTCGGGTATGGATGTGTGTGATGTCCTTAGTTTAGTTTGGTTTAAGTAGTTCTACGTTCTAGGGGACTAATGACCTCAGATGTTAAGTCCCATAGTGCTCAGAGCCATCTGAATCATTTGAACCTAAGTTGGAAAATACAAACAAAAACACATCAATATATTAAAAAATGGATGTGGGAATGAACTGAACAAGCTCACTAACGACTACAGAAGTGACACGGGGGCACGTATATGATACTTAGATGAACAAGATTTGGGGGGGGGGGGGGATATTGATCAAGGCTAATTACACTAGCAAAATACCAGATAAGACTATTCAAAAAAATTCTATTCGTAGAGGGGCGATGAAGTTTCAATTGGAAGGTCACACTAATCCCTTGCTTACATGTTGGCGCATCGAGTTGCGCTCGGTTGCATATACGCTGCAGCAATGGCCTCAAATTGAAATTTTTTTATGGCCACTTATATACAATGAAGAGTCAAGGGAACTGGTACACCTGCGTGATGTCGTATAGGTACCCCGCGAGCACACAGAAGTGCCGCAGTACGACGTGGCGTGGACTCGACTAATATCTGAAGTAGTGCTGGAGGGAATTGATACCATGAATCCTGCAGGGCTGTCCATAAATCCGTAAGAGTACGAGGGGTTGGAGCTCTCTTCGAAACAGCACGTTGCAAGGCATCTCAGATATGCTCAATAATGTTCACGTCTGGAGAGTTTGATGGCCAGCGGAAGTGTTTAAACTCAGAAAAGTGTTCCTGGAGCCGTTCTGTAGCATATATGGACGTGTAGGGGGCCGCATTGTCCTGCTAGAATTGCCCAAGTCCGTCGGAATCCACAATGGACGTGAATGGATGCAGGTGATCAGACAGGATTCTTACGTACGTGTCAACTGTCAGAGTCGTATCTACACGAATCAGGAGTCCCATATCACTCCAACTGCACACGACCCACATGATCACAGAGCATCCACCAGCTTGAAGAGCCCCTGCTGACATGCAGAGTCCATGGATTCATGAGGTTGCCTCCATACCCGTACACGTCCACCCGCTCGATACAATTGGAAACGAGACTCGTCCGACCAGGCAATATGTTTCCAATCATTAACAGTCCAATATCGGTGTTGACGGACCCACGCGAGGCGTAAAGCTTTGAGTCGAGCAGTCGTCAAGAGTAAACGAGTGGGCTTTCGGCTCCAAAAGCCCATATCGATGTGTTCCGTTGAGTGGCTCGCACGCTGACACTGGTTGATAACCGAGCATGGAAATCTGTAGCAATTTGAGGAAGGGATGCACTTCTGCCACGGTGAACAGTTCTCTTCAGTCATCGTTGGTCCCGTTCTTGCAGGATCTTTTTCCGGCCGGAGCGATGTCAGAGATTGGATGTTTTACCGGATTCCTGATATTCACGGTACACTAGTGAAATGGTCGTACGGGAAAATCCCCATTTAATTGCTACCTCGGAGATGCTGTGTCCCATTGCTCCTGCATCGATCATAACACCACGCTCAGACTCACATAAATCTTCATAACCTGCCGTTGTAGCAGCAGTAACCGATCTAACAACTGCACCAGACACTTGCTGTCTTACATAGGGGTCGCCAACCGCAGCGTCGTATTCTGCCTGTTTACATACCTCTGTATTTGAATACGAATTGCCTTATCAGGTTCTTTGAGGCTTCAGTGTATCACCGTGTGCCTCTTCTAAGAGACGTCAGGCGTTTTTTCTCGAGTTTCCCGAAGGTATCTGCAGCTTCGCTTTTTGCAGTGCGTAGCTGGAGACAGTCAAACAGATACTGATGATCACATCTTTCATGTGACGCCCAAAGTCGACGCAAACCATCCGTTTGTTTCATATTACAAATATAATGATTATTAAAGTTGAATTTTTGGTGCCCATTCGGCAGAGAGGTTCTAAATTAGTCTAGTGTGATATTCGTTTCATTCATATATATTAGCAGGGAGAGTGAGACACAGAGTATAACCAGTACTCGAGCTGCGAAAGCACTGCATTGTCCCCTTGTGACTGCTACCGCCATGCGGTAGCGCTACTCAGTCGCTGCTGGGGTACTGGCTATTCATCGTGTTCTACTATCCTGTTTATACAGATCAATAAAAATAAACATTGCACTATATTAATTTGGGACCGGTCTATCGAATGAGCCCGTAAAATTCCGCTTCAAAAGCCATTTTGTTTGTCAACGGGAAACAAACTGACCCTTTTCGTCAACACTGCACGTCGTACGAAACATATCATGCGTGGTATTTATTTGGGGTGGCTCCAGCTATACATTACAAACTCAAAATTGCCGTTATCTGCTTAAACACCAGAAAAAATGCACCTAACGATTCTTAGGAGAGTAAATGTATATATTGCCACTTATAAAAATTTCGCGAAATAGTGCCGTTTGACCCTGGGGAGGAGCACTTTGTCTTCTGTGTCGAAATATAGTGTGTAACGGGTATAAAAGTGCAGATATTTCTACTGGCGGCTGAGGACGGTGTACTGAACAACGTTACATCAGTAATTCATTTGGAGACTAATATTTGTAGCTATTACGAGTAGTACGTGTTTAGGTTGGTTAATACCTTCAGGTAGATATGACAAGAGCAAGTCATAAATGCTTATTTTCCCCTCAGCAGCACGTCAGGTGTTAAAGTGTGGACACGTGGACGCAAAATCGTTAATCTATACTGATAGACGTAGTACACTTAGTGATGCAGTGATGCAATTATTCCCCTTGTAAAAAACATTAGGCGAAAATTTGTGACGTGTTTGTTGAAGACTATTCGACACAGAGGACAAACATTAATATAAAAAAGTCCGCATATGTTTGCGTAATGTATTTGTGCATAGTTTAAAAGACGTAGAGATAGTAGCTTTTATGCATTTCGAAAATAAGCCACAATACGTATTTTAAAAATAAGTAATAGATTTAAGGAGGTTAAAAACCATAACTCATGTCATTTCACACCGATAAGACAACCCCTGGCCTGGATAAGATCAGTAAAGTATAAAGTGCAAAGTAAATCAGGTTTCCGCGAATTCTAAGTGCCAAAAATCCTTTCCTTTAAAACTCTTAGCAGATTTAGCAACAGAGGTGTCAGCGTTCGACTGGATGCCACTAGTATCTGGCGCAAGAAAGCGGCGGTTTGAGCAGAGAATGCAGACTTAATTCTGTCAGGTGACCTCTGGAAAACTAAAACGAATAAGCCCATAGAGAATAGTTAGTTTTACTTCATTTACTATTGTAAGAGGATCCGCAACACGGCTATCTAAAACAGACATTTTTATTTTAAGTTCTGTTGAAAGGACCTATAGGCTACATCTAAGGGTACATCTACGTCTACATACACATCTGCAATTGACTCTTAAGTTCATAGCAGAGGGTATATCGAACCACCGTCAGACTATTTTTCTACCGTTCCATTCTCGAAGTGTGCGAAAAACTGACCCACAAGGTTTTTCGTGCGAGCTCTGCTTTCGCAGCAACCGAGATGCGGGGTGCGTTCGAGAGCTGAGCTGGCGTGGCGCGGCGCAGCGGCCCACAGCGGCGTCAGCCACCAGTCGCAAGTCGCCAGTCGCCAGTTAACTTCTGGGACGGCCTGCCAACCTGCTGGCAGCGCGCAGCATCACAGGCCCGGCCTGGCTCCGTGTTTGCCTGGCAAACTCTTTGCTACGACGCTGCGCGCCGCGCCGCCTCGGGTTTCGCTAAGAGCCGTCCGCCCGCGCAACGTGATAGCGGCGCGGCAACCATTGACGATTGCCTAAGGCCTCGTATCGCTTACAGGGCACGCGAGCCCTCTTCACGCGACCCGCCCCCAATGCTGCGTGTACACTACCAGGCTGCGCGGGGTCAAGCACGCATCGCCGTTCCGCCGCAGCATGGCTAGTACCTAAACTATACACTGAGGAGAGAAAAGTCATTGGTTACCTCCTAATATCGTGTCGGACCTTCTTTCGCCAGCGTAGTGCAGCAACTCTATGTAACATGGACTCAACAAGTCGTTGGAAGTCCCCTGCAGAAATAATGAGCCGTCCATAATTGAGAAAGTGTTGCCGCGTCAGGATTTTATGCACTGACCTCTCGACTGTGTTCGATGGGACTCAAGTCGGGCGATATGGGTGTCGCAATCATTCGCCCGAGCTCATACCATTATGAAGCCACCACCAGCTTGCACAGTGCCTTGTTGACAACTTAGATCCATGGCTTCGTAGAGTCTGCGCCACAGTCGAGCCCTGCCATCAGCTCTTACCAACTGAAATGAGGTTCAAAATGGTTCAAATGGCTCTGAGCACTATGGGACTTAACTTCTGAGGTCATCAGTCCCCTAGAACTTAGAACTACTTAAACCTAACTAACCCAAGGACCACATCCATGCCCGAGGCAGGATTCGAACCTGCGACCGTAGCGGTCGCACGGTTCCAGACTGTAGCGCCTAGAACCGTTCGGCCACTCCGGACAGCCTGAAATGAGGACTCATCTGACCAGGTCACGGTTGTCCATGTGTAACACATCATGCCGATGTGCTCTTTAACCATTTATTATTTTATATATACTTACTTTTATCTTTATGTAAATTTATATGTACGTGATGTATGAATTAATTTGTTTATTTTGTTGTATAATGTTATGTATGTTATGTAAATATCGCTGAGTAATCGCTGAGGGAATGTTAGGGAAACGTTAGTTTTTTGTCAACGAATAAGTACCGTTGGAGTAGCGGCGTCTCTGGACGCGGGAGGATGTCACGTCAGAGCGCGCGCTACCCAGAGAGAGAACTCTGGTGTGAGACTTGGTGAAGTGCGGACGCATGGATGGCGTGCACTGTACTGGAGGAGTGATTGTTTAGCGGCACGTGGCAAGTGATGAGCGTGAGTGGTGGAAATATTAGCTGCAGCACCATCAAGAAGCCGCCACGCCAATATCATTGCCATTAACTCCCGAGTTCGCTAATTGTCATGGAAAGGACCCTGCAGCAGTATCGTCGTCAGTAACTTCCTCACGGCGAGAATGCACTGAAGTAAGATTGCTGCATCACAGCTTATTGTCAAATAGTTTTGTAACGGAGCTACTCAGCTTTGTGGCGTTTTGCGAGTGAATAATTACCATAGTTTACTCAAAACTCTTTACCCGTGATTCTCCTAAAATCATTCACCAAGTAGGTTCCTCTCCTATCCCGTTGTTACAATAATCCGGGTGTCGTTTATGAAAAATGAAAATTGCAGTGCCAGTTAATTTTGCTTATGAACTAAATGATTCAGTTAGATTAAAGATTAGAACTTAAAGCATTCAGGAATTTCAGTCTCACTAACTTTAAATTTGAACTTTAATCTGAGGCGATCTAATTGTTGCAAATAGTAAATCAACTAATCAAATTAAAATGATTCCTGGCACTATAAACAAAAGCACTAACTAGAATTAATGAGTGAGTGCAAATATTAGTGATTATTGTAATTTGTTGTTATTAAAAATTTCAGTTGGCTCTGAGCACTATGGGACTTAACATCTGAGGTCATCAGTCCCCTATAACTTGTATGTTTTCAAATTTTCAGCTCTATTAGTTAATGATATTTCGAGTGCAAACTATTTTCTTTCTCGCTTTATTACGTAAATGTTTCAATTGTTTTTGCTAACGTGCGTGCAGGCCTCTGTTGCAGCGCGTCTTCGAGTAATTCTTGACATTGACTGTTTGGCTCATTAATTCACCTACCGAGCAGAAATTTTGCCCTATTTGGCTGGCGACCGTATTTATTTTAGCTATAATTATTTCAGTAACTCTTATTATTCTGTTCCGATCCACGTGGTACCCCTTCTTGATGGTAGAGTACGTGAATGATAGCACAAACCCTTCGAACAACCATACTAAATTTCACAGCAATTAAGTAGGCGAAATAAGTTGTCCTAGAAGGCATCTAGTTGTTAACATCCCCCTCAGTTATCGACTTTATTTTGAATCTTCGGAACGATAGCCTTTTCAAAATTTTATTCCAATTGTTTAGGCCCACGCTTACACGGTCATATATTTCTAACATTGTCGATAGAAGGGAAGGGATACGTTATGGTCGAACCGATATGATCACGAGGTCAGGAGAGCCGCTGCTAGTGATGACGTGCTGCTGGCAAAGAACCTTCCATCGGTCGTCTGCTTCTATAGCCCATTCAGACCAAATTTCGCAGTACTGTTATAACGGATACGTTCGGCGTACGTCCCACATTGATTTCTGCGGGTATTTCACGCAGTGTTGCTTGTCTGTTAGCACTGACAACTGTAAGTAGAAGCCGCTGCTCTCGGTCGTCGGCAACTGTGTAGTGCGTGGTGAGAGGTAATGCCTCAAATTTGGTATTCTCGGCACGCTATTAACACTGTGCATCTCGGAATATCAAATTCTCCAACGACTTCGGAAATGGAATGTCGCATGCTTCTAGCTCCGCCTACCGTTCCGCGTTCACAGTCTAATTGCCGTGGTAAGGCATAATCGCGTCGCAAATCTTTTTATTTGAATCACCTGAGTGCAAATGACAGCTAAAGCTCCGCCAATGCACTGGCCTTTTATACCTCATGTACGAGATACTGCCGCCATCTGTACATATGCATATCGCTATCCTATGACTTCTGTCACTTCAGTGAGGCACACGGTTGTCCACAAGTACCTCCGGGGTTGCAGTAATCGACTGCGCGGAAAACAAGACAGATGGTGGATGAGTGTAGGTTTGGCGTCGACTAATGCCGGATTTATATTTTTAATATTTTGAAGAATCAGCCTCAGTTGCACCAGGTTTCGGCTAAATTAATCTAGCCTTCTTCAGAAGCATAAAATTACTATAACATGCCAGAGTAAGGCACAGTCAACACTAAAATTAAAACCTATAGTACCGTGCCACCATGTTGAATTAAAACTATTTAACTGAAGACCAGCCCTGGCGTCTCTTCACCAAGCGGTCGGTTGGCAGCGGCAACTACGTTGGCATTCAGTGTGGGATATTGGGATATGGCGTGGGGGTGGGGGTGGGGGGAGAGCCAAGACCTATGTTACAAGCTCGACGCCTGGTTTGGAGGCTGCTTTCTTGGATATGGCTCCCGATTTTCGGGTGGAATCAGGGAAATGTGGCCTGTCAAACAGAGAAGGGGCGAGAGTATCGCCAGAACAGCCCCAGTGAATCGTGATGGAACCACTCGTATCCTCAGTATCCAAATCGACACGACGGACATGGTAAGAAGCACACTGAGGCTCTTTGGTGACGAAGCTGTGCTGAAAGAGATGGTATCGTCGCTGAGTCGCAGTAGGAGGATATAGCGTTACTTAGACACAATATCTAGTTGCTATGATCAGTGGCAGCTTTGACTAAAAGTAGGAAAACGTACGTCCCTGCAGCTGAGTAGGGAAAACAATTCCGCAATATACGAAAGTAAAATTCTATGTACTGACTTGACAGAAAATCCTAGGAAGTTCTGGTCTTACGTTAAATCAGTAAGTGGCTCGAAACAGCATATCCAGACACTCCGGGATGATGAAGGCATTGAAACAGAGGATGACACGCGTAAAGCTGAAATACTAAACACCTTTTTCCAAAGCTGTTTCACAGAGGAAGACCGCACTGCACTTCCTTCTCTAAATCCTCGCACAGACGAAAAAATGGTTGACATCGAAATAAGTGTCCAAGGAATAGAAAAGCAACTGGAATCACTCAACAGAGGAAAGTCCACTGGACCTGACGGGATACCAATTCGATTCTACACAGAGTACGCGAAAGAACTTGCCCCCCTTCAAACAGCCGTGTACCGCAAGTCTCTAGAGGAACGGAAGGTTCCAAATGATTGGAAAAGAGCACAGGTAGTCCCAGTCTTCAAGAAGGATCGTCGAGCAGATGCGCAAAACTATAGACCTATATCTCTGACGTCGATCTGTTGTAGAATTTTAGAACATGTTTTTTGCTCGAGTATCATGTCGTTTTTGGAAACCCAGCATCTATTCTGTAGGAATCAACATGGATTCCGAAAACAGCGATCGTGTGAGACCCAACTCGCTTTATTTGTTCATGAGACCCAGAAAATATTAGATACAGGCTCCCAGGTAGATGCTATTTTTCATGACTTCCGGAAGGCGTTCGATACAGTTCCGCACTGTCTCCTGATAAACAAAGTAAGAGCCTCTTCAATCCAGCTGTGTGGCTGGATTGAAGAGTTTTTAGCAAACAGGACACAGCATGTTGTTATCAATGGAGAGACGTCTACAGACGTTAAAGTAACCTCTGGCGTGCCACAGGGGAGTGTTATGTGACCATTGCTTTTCACAATATATATAAATGACCTAGTAGATAGTGTCCGAAGTTCCATGTGGCTTTTCGCGGATGATGCTGTAGTATACAGAGAAGTTGCAGCATTAGAAAATTGTAGCGAAATGCAGGAAGATCTGCAGCGGATAGGCACTTGGTGCAGGGAGTGGCAACTGACCCTTAACATAGACAAATGTAATGTATTGCGAATACATAGAAAGAAGGATCCTTTATTGTATGATTATATGATAGCGGAACAAACACTGGTAGCAGTTACATCTGTAAAATATCTGGGAGTATGCGTGCGGAACGATTTGAAGTGGAATGATCATATAAAATTAATTGTTGGTAAGGCGGGTACCAGGTTGAGATTCATTGGGAGAGTCCTTAGAAAATGTAGTCCATCAACAAAGGAGGTGGCTTACAAAACACTCGTTCGACCTATACTTGAGTATTGCTCATCAGTGTGGGATCCGTACCAGATCGGGTTGACGGAGGAGATAGAGAAGATCCAAAGAAGAGCGGCGCGTTTCGTCACAGGGTTATTTGGTAACCGTGATAGCGTTACGGAGATGTTTAACAAACTCAAGTGGCAGACTGCAAGAGAGGCGCTCTGCATCGCGGTGTAGCTTGCTCGCCAGGTTTCGAGAGGGTGCGTTTCTGGATGAGGTATCGAATATATTGCTTCCCCCTACTTATACCTCCCGAGGAGATCACGAATGTGAGATTAGAGCGCGCACGGAGGCTTTCAGACAGTCGTTTTTCCCGCGAACCATACGCGACTGGAACAGGAAAGTGAGGTAATGACAGTGGCACGTGAAGTGCCCTCCGCCATACACCCTTGGGTGGCTTGCGGAGTATAAATGTAGATGTAGATACGAATACAGCATTAGTAGTGCACTGTTTTCCACAGTCACGTCGATTAAATACCTAGGTGTAACGTTGAATAACGGTGTGAAATGGAGCGAGTACGTAAGGACGAAAGTAGGGAGGGGTAATGGTCGACTTCGGTTTACTGGAACAATTCTTTGAAAGTGTGGGTCATCTGTAAAATAGGCTCCGTATAGAACACCAGTGCGACGCATTATAGAGTGTTCCTCGTGTGTTGGGATCCGCAACACTTCGGATTACAGGAAGTCATCAGTTCAACGGCAGGCTGCTAGATTTGTTACCGGTAGGGTTAATCAATACGTGAGCACTGCGAGGATATTCGTAAACTCAAGTGGGAATTCCTGAATGGTAGACGACGTTCTTTTCTCACAATATTGTTGAGAAAATTCAGAGAACCGGAATTTCAAGCCCATTGTAGAACAGTTCTATTGCCACCAATGTACGTTTCGCATTAGGATCACGAAGATAAGATGAGAGAAATTAGCTCTCGTACGGAAGCCTGTGGACAGTCGTTTCTCCCTCACTCTATTTGCGAGTTGATCAGAGAAGGAAATGGCTATACTGTGTTAATCATAAGAACAAACAGATGTAAACATCACACCATGTGTTCTTCGGTGTTTGCTGGAATCTAACTGAATTTCGTTTCACGTGGAGAGAAAACCAAGCTATCTAGAGTACAGTCAGGTACGATAATAAGAATAAATTTTATGCTGGGCGTTACGCTTGTAACCTCCCCCTCACTTACCGACCTTAATGACAGTGAAAAATGAAACCGCGTGTACCTAATGGGAGTTTTGGAAAAGCAATCGTCACCGAAGTTAACCTGTCGGTAAAGAGGGAGGAAAGGGTTACATCTAAATGAAAGGAAATGTGCTAATGAAACTCGTGGAAATTAATTTTGAAAAGGGGTAAAGTTAATAAAGAAAGTAAATGTGCAGCCGTTATGTTAACAATTAACTACCGGTAATTAGGTATTTGAGATTTGGGGGAAATCACGGTCGCCAGTCCTAAGGACAATTACTATAGTAACTGAAAAAGAAAGGTTATTACACATATAATCAGCACTAGAAGCGTGGCAACTGAAGGTTGACACGCGTAGTGTGAAAACTGAAAGTTTGTCAGAAGTAATAAATTTCGCTACATTCTGACTTAATTTAGCAAAAGAATTAATGAAACCGGAAAATCGAAAGTTAATTTAGTGACTGAAGTTAATAGTGAGCTTTCTTTCTGAAGCACATCGAAATTCAGTAAAATACGGTTAGTCTTGGACTACCTCAACAATCATTTCAAAAGCTACTTGAATCTACGCAATTTAGAAAGAAGAGATTTAACTTTGAGCCTGAATTAAATGATTCTGAACAATTAACAATAGTAAAATTTAGTACGTACCAAGCTGAGCTGCAGTCACAGGTAAGCTAAAATATGGTAACAAAACTCGCGCTCTTAATTTGTGCTTGTGTAATCTGAATATTGTAGCCAGCTAACTGAACTTTGAAATTAAAGCAGTGAAATAGAATTAGCTATATTACTTTAGTGCTGGCGTTTAAATTTCAACGACACTCGGGTTCATTTCGGAAAAGGAAGGGACTCTGCTTGGTAATGCAATTGGGACAATGAGCAACAAACGTTCATGCTAAGTTGCTGTAATTATAGTGACGAAAATGGAACAAGATTAAAAGCTGAGGTCTGCCATACAGCTCTAAAACTTTACGTGCGTCCAGTCTTCCTTGTCGGTTGATTGCAGGTTTGAAGCCGTCGGTCGAGGAGGTGGCGACAGTCACTCATTGTCGGCCGTCGCTGTTGCAGAAGCTGGATGTTGGCGCGCCTTCTTCTCGACACGGTCACCAGACGAAACGGGCTCTTGATGTGCGCTAGTTAATGTTTCCCGTCCGCGACACCATGTCAGAAACTATCATCGCAAGTCGAGCGCAATTACATGCTGCCAAACCCCGAAAGCGCGGCAACTCGCGGGAGCGTCACACCACGCACCTGCTCCACTCGCTACTCCAGCCAGACACCTTCTCTCAGCCCGCGCTCCACGCGGCAGAGTTAACACTACCAAAGATCCTACACACTTTGATTCTTCACACGACCTATCGACGTAATCGTTCGATAGCAGTTTTCCCTAGGCAAGACCCAGCGTAAAAATACAAATAATATTTACGAAACAATCCAATTATACATCGACATAAATGCATAAATATACAAATAGTAAAACAATTACAATATACAAAGAGACAGAAATGTCATATCTTGAGGTAACAAAGCAAGGAAAAAAAATAGTACAATAGATGGAAATAGGAGGATATGCATTTCCGGCGTTACACGCTCACATCGACGGTACTACAGGACAACAGCTTCACCGGCGCTTTACATTGGACAGTACTGGCCAGTCAGTGGGTGCAACTAGTCTGCAGTGAGGTGAGCAGTGCAGTTACAACGTAAAAAGAGATGAGCAGAGAAACAATGCAACTTCAAATGTGATTTAATTTTTAAAGAAAATGAAATAATATTCGGCAAAACTCCAGCAATGCCGCACGCTTCCTCGGGGACTAGACAGAAAGCACAGCATTCTCTTGTTCTTAGCTAACATAGAATGTAATTAATAACGAGAGTGATGAAAATTCTTAACACAGGATAATTTTTCTGCGCGAGATGTGTGTGACGAAAAAATGTATTTCAGGGATTTGACCGTAGAGTTAAATAGTGAAGCCATTGAATGTACTACTTACAGCAGATATCTGGTAATCTCTGAATTCCGAATCCGAGAAATACATTTCAGGACTGGAACTGTCAACCGTTACGTTGATAACGAGTCGAGCAACAAAAGAAACCACGAAGTCATCTATGCGCCACATTTTCTTCCCTTCTTTTACGTCGTTCCGTTATGTACCCCGCGAGCGTTCGGCAGTGACACGTGACAAAGCTTCGTGCATTAGTTCCAGTACGTCTGGCAGCTTTAATATCTAGTTATTCCTCGCGACAAATCCCTTAAATTGGCTCCAGATCAGTTCTGCTTGGTTCATAGTTCAGTGGCAGGGTAGCAACTGTAAAAATGCAGCGTTTGTACGATGTGCTCAATGTTCTGAAAATTGTTTTCCATGTTTGCATGCGACACATCTCAGTTTGGCTAGTGTGAGACAACATCTGTGGCATAAAACAATGGACATACTCCAAATAAAGAGTATTTGGTTTTTCATTTTTGTACTAAAAATTGTATTTGCTAAGTTTCCTTAATTTAAACAGTCTTTATCAACAATATTTTATAAAACGTCGGTAATAAGGAATTAATATTTGCCATGAAAATTTGAATTTTGCGTGCACTTTGCAATTAGTTACAGAAAGTAGTGCATTTTTCATCAAAAATGGTGATGAAATATTTGTTAACTAACATATGTTTGATGAACTTTATATTCAGCTGATGTAGATATTCCAAAATGATCGAATTTAATCCGGGTGTACATCACGTGACGTTCACGTTTGTCGTTGAGTCATTTACCCTCTTTTCCTTTTTTAGTTCAGCTATGTATTGTACTTCCTAAATCCATCACTTTAGTGAATAAACTTGTTCGGAAATCTTGAAATCTGATTTTTTTCTGCAAAAGTACGGGAAACATTAAGAGCAACGTGTTTCTCGTCACGTTTTGACGGTGTTCCACTAACAAGGGAACCTCCCCATCGCACCCCCTCTGGTTTAGTTATAAGTTGGCACAGTGGATAGGCCTTGAAAAACTGAACACAGATCAATCGAGAAAACAGGAAGAAGTTGTGTGGAACTATGAAAAAAATAAGCAAAATATACAAACTTAGCAGCCATGCGCAAGATAGGCAACATCAAGCATATAGTGAGCTCAGGGGCGCCTTGGTCCCGTGGTTAGCGTGATCAGGTGCGGACCGAGAGGTCCTTGGTTCAAGTCTTCCCTCCAGTGAAAAGTTTACATTCTTTACTTTCGCAAAGTTATGATTTGTCCGTTCGTTCATTGGCCTCTCTGTTCACTGTGATAAGTTTAGTGTCTGTGTTTTGCGACCGCACCGCAAAACCGTGCGATTAGTAGACGAAAGGACGTGCCTCCCCAATGGGAACCGAAAACATTTGATCGCAAGGTCATAGGTCAACCGTTTCCTCCACAGGAAAACACGTCTGATATATTCTGTACGAAACTGGTGACGGCATATGCGTCACATGGCAGGAATATGTTGTCGACCCACCTAACATGTACACTTGGCGAATGGGTAAAAAGATTCTTCTACCTTGCCCGATTTAGGTTTTCTGGTGGATGTGATAATCACTCACAAAAAAGTGATGAAAACACAAGAGTTTGTCACATAAACTGAAAAAAATTAAACTTTTCGCTCGAGGGAAGACTTGAACTAAGAACCTCTCATTCCGCAACTGCTCACGCTAACCACAGGACCACGGCGCTCCCGAGCTCATGCACTCCTTGATGTTGCTTATCTTTCCATGGACTACTCAGTTTGTAAATTTTTCTTATTTTTTTCATAGTTCCACACAACTTCTTCCTGTTTTCTCGATTGATCTGTGTTCAGTTTTTCAAGGCCTATCCACTGAGCAACTTATAACTAAATCTGACGGGGGTGCGATGGGGAGGTTCCCTTGTAAGGAACAGGTAGCAGTGTCAGCTGTTTCCACACTTCATATTATCAGTGCGACAATCAGAGCACAACACCACAGTGACTGCGACTGTACACGATTTTTCAAATAAAAACTTGATAGCTAAAGTATGATTAACAGAAACACTGATGGCTGTTAAAACATTAGAATATCGAAAAGTAGCACCTACTTCCGAGCACATAGCATCAGTGTACAAAATGTGCTATGGCCTATAACCAGTCATCGCGTTTGTTTTTGTTTACATCACGTTTACTCTTATGATGAAGAAAGTATAACAGTGGTGCAAGGTACCCTTCGCTACGCACCTTTCGGTAGCTTGCGGAGTATGTATGTAGATGTAGGTGTAGAAAAGAGACACGTATCTGTGGATAGAGCATTTCCCAAACTTGGTGACTCACGTCACGGGTGCTCAATTCGCTTGTGATGACACAAACGCCAATATGTGTGCGCAATTCATTGAGGTCGCTGACATAGATTGCCGGAAAAGGGCTGCTTTGGAAATTTTTTTGTTAGGTCACTTGTTTGCAGACGTGAACTAGTTCGATGCGACTATAAAGAGTGGATGATTTGTCTAAACTTCCTGACATGCCTACCGTCTAGTGTGACAACGTCACGGTGCGTATTACGAATCGAGACTTCGCGAGTTGTTCAGCCCATTTACCAGTGTCGTTTTGCTTTATACCCTGTGAAACCCTGGAGTTATTTATGAATAGCCCTGTATTAAATCAGAGAGCAGCGAAACTCGTGACTGGGAGGAGATCAGACAGTCGCCCATTGTTTACGAGATTTACGTAGCATTAACGTACTTCACTAAGGCTGCCACTATCGGGCATTAAAGGGGAGAACTGTATGCGAAAGCTCAGGTGGTGAAGTAATTCAGGTGCCACAAGCACTTTTACAATCAGATTGTAATTGACTGTTTAGCAGCAGAAATTTTACTCTTACTACTGTCAAAACAATCCAGTCAAAATATATGGACGCTAGTGATAAATGAATAAGAAGACTGCACATACAGAATTTAAGAATAGAAACTAATTGATAAATTCATTGATGTTATTGCTATAAAAGATGGGATTAAGTGCCGGCCTGTATGGCCGAGCGGTTCTAGGCGCTTCAGCTTGGAACCCCGCGATCGCTACGGTCGCAGGTTAGAATCCTGCCTCGGGCATGGATGTGTGTGATGTCCTTAGGTTGCTTAGGCTTAAGTAGTTCTAAGTTCTAGGGGACTGATGACCACAGATGTTAAGTCCCATAGTGCTCAGAGCCATTTTCTTTGGGATTAAGTCCGTACGACACACTGAAAATTTGATACAAAATTTTGTTCGGAAATTGTCATTGCTTCATATGACAGCTCCGATACTACTTTTTTTTTGTGGGTTTTACTTATTTGTTCAGAGCAGGACAACTTAACAAGAGTGAATTACATTAACTGACACTTTACTTGTTATTTCTATTGCTAAAAGCTATTAACACTGTTCCGCCTCTCCGTTTCTGTCGTCTTTCCCTTTCCTCTCTAATGCCAAAAATTATTAATACAAGGCATAATAGCCATACGCCTTCGCACATTATCCCAGCTAGGTGTGGACATCCGTATTTTGTGCTTTGTACAGAAGTGAAAACTAAGTTACAGAGCTGAGGAATGAATAAATGTACAAATAACTGTAGAAACAAAAATGTAAATGTTCATTTGTTCAAAATCTTAAATCTTCGGATCTTCCTCGTCGATTGTTTTGAAATTTTGTCATAATGGTTCTTTCGAATCCGCTCTTGGTTTATGCACCTACTGCAGCGCCATCTTATAATATATAAATACATAGATAATATAGAAAAAGAAAACATTGTTAGCAAAAATCTCGAAAAGCACTTGACTGATCGACTACATATTTTTCCACGTTTCTCTAATAAACGTTCGGTTGGACATGTATATACAATGTAAAATAGGGAAAAGTTGTCAGTAAAAATTATGAAAAGTTCCTGACAAAATTACTTTGCATTTTTACAGGACACCCCATAAAGGATTCATAATGACTTTAAAAAAATGTACATGTTTTCTCTTAAAACCGACTGCCAGAAATAAATTTTGTGCCTTGCCCTGCTGTGAATCTATGTGGTTTCGTTTTTTCTCGCTATCAGATTTAAACACGATAGTTGTTTCTTCCATACAAATTCTTACAGAGTGGTCCACTGATCGTGACCGGGCCAAATATCTCACGGAATAAGCGTCAAACGATAAAACTACAAAGAACGAAACTTATCTAGCTCGAAGGGGGAAACCAGGTGGCGCTATGGTTGGCCCGCTAGAAAGTGCTGCCCTACATCAAACGGATATCAACTGCGTTTTTTTAAATAGTAACCCCCATTTTTATTACATATTCGTGTAGTACGTAAAGAAATATGAATGTTTTAGTTGGACCACTTTTTCACATATTTGTGAACACATGAGGTTTTTAGCGAGTTTATGGCCGCTCTTTGGAAAGTTCTAAATGGATGGCACAGGGGAGATAACGATATTATTATGGAGGGCTGTGATTCTATCCAGGGTATGTTGTTCGCAAAAAGACATGGCATAAATGTGTGGGAAAGAGGCCGCAAAGCTGAATCATTTTTTTCTTTTCTCCCAATTAACTTTAAAGTCTCTGGTTGGTCAAATCTGTGTATGCAGAGCAAGTGGCAGTCTCCCATCTTCGAATGCGGCGCTCCAGCTTGTGATTGGCTTGTGCTAAAGTGGGAGTAGTCTAAGATGTTAATGGGCTTTGCTGCTGAGCTGGCGAGGAAAGCGGAGAGAAGGAGAAGGGACTCTCTTGTACTCGCGCCTCCCCCTAAGCGGTGGGACTTGTGTCCTTTCGGATGTGCCACTTAGAGCCTTTGCCAGTCACCTTCTGAACCATTAGAGGTATTGCTCCTAGCATCATGCACACAATGAGTGATGCATGAGAATACTAATTTGTCTTGAGATGGCTGTCCAGACATTTGACATATTCCGTCACGCATAGCCGTGGGATGGAGTCAAATTGGTTTGGCAGACCAGCAAACTGGTCCACCTGCACACTGGAATCCACTGCGTTTTCTGAGGCTAATAGGGAAGTACCTGCATTCCGAGTCAGCCGAACGCGAGACCGCATACTTTAATTTTTCGGGCGCGCGCCATTAGTAACAGATTGTTGCAGTCCATGACTTCAGTCGCCGAACGCATCGTGGTGTGGCGACCTGACCAGCAGGGGGGTAAAGTATTAGCTGCTACAGCGTAGGGCTCCAATATATACTTCTCAGCACCCTGTTCTTTGGAACCACATTTTTCTTTATGGAATAGTAGAGTATTGATGCTTGATTGTGGCGTAGTTTTTGTGCCATAACCCGGATTCACTTGTATGAAGTCAGATAAAGCGATTAATGTTCTGGTTAGCGTCGTGTGTGAATCCCAAGCTGATCACTTTGTCCACCATAGCCCGCATATTAGTGAAAATGTTTGTCAAATAAAAATACTTGTGTGGCGTTTCTTTAGTAATTTTTTCGTCTTGTGATGTAAAGAATGAATAAATCTATTGTTACTTAGTTCACAACTCCTTCCTGTTTTCTGATTAAGATTACCTTTGCCATTTGTATTAAACTCCTGATTACAAAAGAAAGTAGTAAGTTTGCATCCGCTCTCCTTTCTACATTAAACAGTAGGTCCCGTTGCACTCCTAAATTGTTAGCGGTGGAATACTCCATTCCAATGATTGGATTCTGAGTATTTGTGAAAGCAGTTCGCTACAGGACTTTAATGATGGACTTCACAGTAGTCACAATTTGCCGATATCTCTCTAGTCAAAACGAGACTAGCGACTCTTTTTCAGGCACTTGATAGTGTAGCAGAGGAATGGATTAATAAGGGTTCACCAATAAACGTTTCCAAGTAAATATACGCAGCAACACGTTGCGTTAAATTTTCCGTGCGCCGCACGTTGGTAAGAGAGTGTGTGGTTTATGGCCGCATCCACACGATGCCGCGACAGCATCTTTCAGTGAGAGGACTGCAGTCATATACACTGAGTCTTGTACAGAGGCATTAGCAGTTACCTGCATTAGATACAGAGTCTCTTGTTACGACAATCGACATTAACGGATGCGGGAGCGGTGTGATAACTGCACGTTTCTTCAGAACTGCCGTCCAGTGACTTTTTAGGCCAGTGGGTGAACCAGCAGTCGGCTGACAGGTAAATGTCCTACAGGCTGATAGTTCCAGCTATTTAAAAAGGGAGGAAAAGTGAGAGTAAGCTACCATCGGCGATGAGTTGCCGTCGGTTGACAATGTCATTACAGATAGAGCACGGGCTAGGATTCTGGAAGCATGGAGAAGGAAATCAGTCGTATCCTTTTTAAAGGAACCATCTGGGGGCTTGAGGACATCATGGAAAACATAAATTCGAATGGCTGGACGGGGATTCAACACCGACCTCCACAGTACGAGGTACGAGTCCAGTGTATCAGAATAGAGACCAACTCGCTCGGTTGCGAGCTGTTGCAAAAATTACAGATGTTAATCTTTTTCCTTGTCTCTTACATTGGATCACTATGATATGTTCGCGCAGTCATGTAACATATCGTCAGAGTAAAGAAACGTAATTAAAGGAACACTTTTTCGAAATGCCCTAACTGTGTATCATTGCGACGTGGAAGTTTGAAATTCTGGTCACAGCTGCCCAGAACCTCCTTCTGTAATAGTGCAAGACGTGGCGCCCTGTGACGTCACACTCGAGCGCGGCAACGCTGCAGACTGCGAGGTGTCGACACTTAAGGAGAAAAAGCCCACAGCTCATGTATTCGTCTGAGGCGGGTTAATGATGCCAAATTGGCACTAAATTTCACCACAAATCCGGCGAAAGCCATAGTGGACGTGCCACACAATGGTAGTGTCGTCGCAACCTCTCTGACCCAAATTTAACCCCTTCTTTTGAAACCTCTGCGATGGAGGTCAGAATCGCGGCACTCATCGTTGAAATCATCCGGTTTTCTTGTGGGTGGCAGAGGAAAACATTTCAGACAAACCGACACTCAGAATAGATATGACAAGTCCTATGGTGGTTGTCAGTGAAGCGACACCTTTTTTTGGGACGTTGCTTCACACAGATTTCGCGGTCGAAAATGATTTCGCAGTGCAGTGAGCAACAGAGCGACGTTCTTGACAACCTTTGACACTGCTCACAGCCCCCGGACGAGTCAACCCTTTCTAAGGATGTTGTGTGCGGGAAACCCCATTGAACGTGATCGCACCCCTTTGGAGTGCAGTGCGTCTGCAATAATTGCTCTGCTGTACAGCGTGGAAACATTAGAGACCGTTCAAAATCATTCGACGAAATTTGAACGTCATGCGAAACAGAAAAATGCGCTTATGCTTTTTCAGCCCTCCTGTTTCTGAGACATTATCGTGAAGCGGAGAGACTCTGACACGTGCGTGTATAAAATGGCAAAGAATCCCTCCAATATCCCCGCCCCCTCTCCCCCTCTCCCCCTCCCATCCCACTTCAACAGCTTCGATGCCACTCTGCCCACATCGCACTCAAATACGTCACCAGTTCCATCATTATAATGTGCACTAACGCCGAGAATTGCATGGGAATTATTTTGAGAATCGTGTACATTTCTGACGATGGGAGCATAAGGAAATCCTCGTCAACCAGAAGTTCTTCCCTGACGTTCCTTTTACCGATGAAAGTTCTTTCTCGATCAAAGAAGACATAAATACAAAGAATGTGTGTTACTGATCCACAGAAAGCTCACAATAGCTTTCGACATGTAGAACTTTAGCGTCAATGGTCAGTTACCGCCAGCTGTGGGTTGCATGATGGCACAGTTTTTCGTCCTTATGACATCAATGGTAACCTAAACGGAAGTGCATTTGCCCACTTTCTCACACGAATTCTCCCTCGTCCCTGCGCGAAGTGCCGCTGAGAATCAGAATGGCACTGTGCTACTAACACGACGGATGTCTAGCACATAATGCCTTGAGCCCACGTTGTTTTCTGAACCGAAGGTATCCCGACAAATGGACTGGTCGTGAAGGACAATGGATAAGCCTGCTATAGTAACTTTCTTTTTATCTTTTTTTCGGGGGGGGGGGGGGGGGGCTACGGGAGGATGTCGCCTATCGCGATATTCCAACAACTCTAGTGAATTCTTTTTCCCTATCCATGGTTATCAGTTTAGGTACTCTTGAATAATCCAGCTCCTTTTGTAGCCATAATGTATTACAGTACTACGAAATGATGTTAAAAATCTTCGTTTCTCTTACCAGTTAAGTCGAATATTGTGTTTACGTGAATATGGATACGATTTTAAGCAGGTCTTAAGGAGAGGAACTGGATTACCGATTAAAGTATAAGAAGAGCTATTTAAAAAAGACCTACAGCTGTTCACATATTTGTAACGAACAAAGATCTAATAAAAGCAATCACGCTAGTCGTGCTAGATAATGTTCCACATTGCACATTTTTTGTTTGTCTGGAAAAAAAAAGTTATGTGGGGTACAGAAAATGAATAGGACATCCTGTATTGAAGAAGAATAAGAAAGTAAAGCAAACAAAATATTACAAATAGTTTGCTGCCTTCGGATCTTCGAAGAATTATAAAACTTCAGGTAAAGAAGATACCAGTATTCCGTACACTTGAGTAATTATAATCTAAGTAGTTCTGTGTAGAGCGTGTTTTTGGTATAATAAATTTTATACGAAGAGTACTGAGAAAACCTAGTTGCTTACAGCAAAAAACGTAAAAGTTAAATAACTGTAAAACCTGCTGTTCATCAAAGGCTCCTTCAATATCTGTACCGGCATAAAAGAAATTATTTACATAAAAATATAGGGCACGACTGTCAGCTAATTTTCTGAAAGGACACGTTCCATTTTAGTAGATACATAATAATTAGTTAATATGGAAACAACCATATCACGCATTTACAAATAACTTTATATTACATAAATTCGTAAATTTTTACTACAAGCATGTTCACAGTTTATTACTTATTCCTTGTTCTATTAGTAAACCTTTCCCATCGAAACAACACACTTTTTGTGGTACACAAAGGAACCTCTGTCTTCATGCAGTGTACACCAGATAATAGATATTGACTGAAACGTAGCTAACGTGCGCCTCACTAAAAGCCCCAACGTTCGTGAGCGCAAAACAACTGAATCGCATTTGATACACGCCACAGCATGTGATCTACCTGGATGCCGAACACATACAGAGGCAAAATATTGAAAAGAAGATTCAAAGTTAGATTTATGTAGCAATTCTATGAATGCCTTAAGATGACATTGGGATACCGAAACTATAAGGCGGGAGGCCTACCTAATCGGTCACAGCGACAAAACTTAGCCTTTGGAATACAGCGGTAATCATTCATGCTTCTTGTAAAGAAATTTACGTGTTATTTGTTTCCCCTATTGGTTTTTCTCTACGTTATGTTGCAGGACCAAAGTGACTTTGCACCTATGCAATAATATCGTACGTTCATCTCCGCAGTAACATACGGATAAAAGCTTCCCCATGTTTGCATAACTTCTTCGCTTCAGAGTAAATACAAAACATTTGAGGAATGTGTACCTACATAAAGCTCAATACCAGAATTTCACGTAGCAGCCCTGCCGAAATGGTTAACGGCGTGGGGAACAAGCCGCTACAGTTCTCTCATAAATGTCGTTCTAGTCGCGCCGAATAAAATTAACAACTTCTGCTTCCAAAAGAGAGGAATTTCATTTTAGTTTGCGCAGGAGTGGCGTTTAAACTCGCCGAAACAATGTGCTAAGCTTTTGAGTACACTGTTTAACGGTTTAAAAGCGACCATCTGTGTTCATCCTCGTTACCTAACTGATCTGATATTTCTGCGACAGGTTATTTTTTTTCTTGTAAAGTAACAACTTCATAAATGATTCGCATTTTCTAATGCACATCCAAATGGGGTCCGCTGAAGCATTCAGCACGGTCGTCTTTTGTCTGTTATCAGAATATGTCAAAAACAAAACCACAAAGACAAAAAAGCGTAAAACCAAAAAATGTTTGAATCTGTGTTTGAAGCTTTGGTTTTTTTATGTTTAATTTTCTAAAACTTTGATTTTTATTGTCAATTTGACATTCAATGACGTACCAACTCCTGTAACAGTAAAGTCGTTAAACAGCTACGTTGTTCTATTCCCAGCACGCAGCACACAGAGGCTCTCGATTTTCAAGGTGCGGCTGCTCCGGTTTGCCGATTATCAATGCAAACTTTGAAGATTTGTAAAAAAGTAAAGAAGAATGGAGTATTATGTTGTCGTGAGAACGAATATTTTTGTTGAGAATAAACGAGTAATACGTGACACATGTTTTACCGCTATAATTTGATCCAAGTCCCAATCTCATGAACGAACCCCCTGACATATTTGTCCGTAGGTTCCCATTTCATCTTCAGGTAAGTGTAGGGACTCTGTCTGCAGTCGATTCTGGTCTGTCACTTTCCCTAGAGGCTAAAAGTCCAGGAGGAATGCAAGGTTAATTTTGTTTTTCTAGAAGTTGAAATATGTCAATAAGAGCTCCTAAAATGGACTATTGATTTATATCACAATTCTTGTTGTTACTGAAGCTACGGCTGGTTTCTGTTACTTTAATGTAACACGCACTTTGTCCGACAGAAGAATTGCTTGTTTCGATCGACCGAGTGATTTTTCTGACATATCTTCTAACTCATATTATGACTCTCATACAGCCTATCGACCTAGGTGTGAGTGGAGCTTTAAAACAGCGTTACCGATCGAATGTAACGAAGCAGATCTGTAAATCTGTATGATACAATTCACAGCACGTTTAAGGTCTGGAACAACATAAACAACACAGCAATAACTCGCTTTTAGATTAAAGTAGCGCTCCCTATGAATCAGCGTTTTAGAAGCTAAGTGACGTGTATATAGTGAACAAAGTGTGTTCGGTACAGGAAAAGAGACAAACCGATCGAGAAACTCGTTTTCACACGCAACGGCCCACTGGAATGCGCTCAACCATTGATGAAAAACTTAGTCTGACTGTATCGATGTTTGATTGTACTGAAAATAAGAATCATAGTGAGGAAGAAATTAATTGGAAATCAGAAAAGGAAAAAATGGACGATTATTTCCCAAAAGTCAACTGAATGTAAATGATGCAAAATATAGTATGTTTTGTGTATAATTTTGTAAATGTATTGTCAGTTTCCGTTGAGTAAAGCGTATGTAATGCAGTAAGTGACATGTAGCATTTTTACTGAATATAGTAGACAACATTATTCAGTGAAATGCGTTTATTTTGGATCATCTTTTTCTAGTGTCTCTTCGTAGAGTATTGTATCCGCATTAACCAATATAAACGGGGGTTTTCTGTACTTGTGAACATAAGCAATACAGTTACTGTGATGTATGAAGATATCTCTAAAGATTTGCTTCTGTTTTATTAGAAGCAACCACAAGAGTAGTCTGGTATTCTGGTAGTTCATATTATTTCCCATCAAGCTATATATAATAGTAGTTATCACAGTGGAATGAATCAAACAATACGTTCATTACTACCTGAGAAGAACGTGAGGCAGCACAGCATGGTACATTCGAAATTATTAGAGACATCATTTGAACTTCTGCATTTTGTACAGCGTGATTCACCTGCTCGTACCGATGACGTTTTATGCAATCCGAAACTACTCCAGCACAACATGCATGTTGTGCAGGGAAGTCTACATATTAGGGGCTTCACAACTGTTTCTTACCCCTGACATATAGGCTGCCATGCAAAGGAAGTCGATTAGTTATGCCGATATTATACCCACTCAAGTTGTCTGCTGTGTAGGCAGCCAACATGGTAGGATGTGAAATAACACGTTTTTGCCTGTATCTCTTCTCCTACTAGAGTTAGGCTATAAACATCACAGTGTCGATTTGTATGATGTTCGTTGTTTGTCTGCTAAATTTGACTGATTCCCTGACTTCGAGGGATTTGGAAGAAATTCCTTGATATACACTCCTGGAAATTGAAATAAGAACACCATGAATTCATTGTCCCAGGAAGAGGAAACTTTATTGACACATTCCTGGGGTCAGATACATCACATGATCACACTGACAGAACCACAGGCACATAGACACAGGCAACAGAGCATGCACAATGTCGGCACTAGTACAGTGTATATCCACCTTTTGCAGCAATGCAGGCTGCTATTCTCCCATGGAGACGATCGTAGAGATGCTGGATGTAGTCCTGTGGAACGGCTTGCCATGCCATTTCCACCTGGCACCTCAGTTGGACCAGCGTTCGTGCTGGACGTGCAGACCGCGTGAGACGACGCTTCATCCAGTCCCAAATATGCTCAATGGGGGACAGATCCGGAGATCTTGCTGGCAAGGGTGGTTGACTTACACCTTCTAGAGCACGTTGGGTGGCACGGGATACATGCGGACGTGCATTGTCCTGTTGGAACAGCAAGTTCCCTTGCCGGTCTAGGAATGGTAGAACGATGGGTTCGATGACGGTTTGGATGTACCGTGCACTATTCAGTGTCCCCTCGACGATCACCAGTGGTGTACGGCCAGTGTAGGAGATCGCTCCCCACACCATGATGCCGGGTGTTGGCCCTGTGTGCCTCGGTCGTATGCAGTCCTGATTGTGGCGCTCACCTGCACGGCGCCAAACACGCATACGACCATCATTGGCACCAAGGCAGAAGCGACTCTCATCGCTGAAGACGACACGTCTCCATTCGTCCCTCCATTCACGCCTGTCGCGACACCACTGGAGGCGGGCTGCACGATGTTGGGGCGTGAGCGGAAGACGGCCTAACGGTGTGCGGGACCGTAGCCCAGCTTCATGGAGACGGTTGCGAATGGTCCTCGCCGATACCCCAGGAGCAACAGTGTCCCTAATTTGCTGGGAAGTGGCGGTGCGGTCCCCTACGGCACTGCGTAGGATCCTACGGTCTTGGCGTGCATCCGTGCGTCGCTGCGGTCCGGTCCCAGGTCGACGGGCACGTGCACCTTCCGCCGACCACTGGCGACAACATCGATGTACTGTGGAGACCTCACGCCCCACGTGTTGAGCAATTCGGCGGTACGTCCACCCGGCCTCCCGCATGCCCACTATACGCCCTCGCTCAAAGTCCGTCAACTGCACATACGGTTCACGTCCACGCTGTCGCGGCATGCTACCAGTGTTAAAGACTGCGATGGAGCTCCGTATGCCACGGCAAACTGGCTGACACTGACGGCGGCGGTGCACAAATGCTGCGCAGCTAGCGCCATTCGACGGCCAACACCGCGGTTCCTGGTGTGTCCGCTGTGCCGTGCGTGTGATCATTGCTTGTACAGCACTCTCGCAGTGTCCGGAGCAAGTATGGTGGGTCTGACACACCGGTGTCAATGTGTTCTTTTTTCCATTTCCAGGAGTGTACATACATACAGCAGTATGCTTTGTATACAGGCTCACACACACACACACACACACACACACACACACACACACACACACACACAGTTTCTTTGGTCATTCTTATGTGTTTGAACAAACGAAAACTGAGAATACTCCGCCATTTTATAAGAATGAAGAATGACACCTTTCTCTGGGCAACTTTCTTCCATTAACCTACATTCACACTTTATGTTCCTATTTCATAGGAATATGGTATACATCTAAACACTGGATACTAGCTTAAAAACCGGAAACTAGTTGTGATAAAAACCTGAAAGTAGTAGTTATGAAACGATAAAGAAGTTTAAATAAATAGCAGCTTAAATGAAAAAGTACTCTATATACTTAGTAAATTTGTGGCTATAGTACCCACAATGAAGATAAAGTATGATACACTAAACGCTTGTGAAAGAGAAATGAAAATTTTGACTTAAGGGTAATTATAGAAATTACCTTAAGGCTGAACTTACATATACGTGAAAGATATAGCCCATGTAGAATGGGGTGATTCTCTTGAAAATAAAGGCTTTGTAGGGATATACCGAGTTAAAGCCAGCCCCAAAATTTCTATCTTCTTTCTTGTAGAAAATATAGTCTTGTAAAAGCGGATGAATCTTTTCAAACCACTCTATACCATGAAAGTTGTTTGCTATTATATCGCTCCTCTCGTTGTTCAGGGTACAGGGTGGACAAAGGCCCCGGGAAGTGGCCGGCGACACGCTTTCTGCAGAGGGCAGCGCGGCTCCTGGAATGCGGACGTCACGCTTGTGCCCAAGTGAGAAGCGTTCAGTGGCTGGCATGTGTGAAAGCAACCCCCCACCCACCTAAGCCACATACTCGTCGTGGGTAATCGATACCGCCAGGTTCCCTCCACCAGCAAAAGGCATGTTATAAGTCTGTTGCAAGCTATTGCAGCTGTGGTGAACTACATGGACCAGTTTTTTAATCGTTGTAGGGACCACTCCAGCAGTAAATAACATACTTGACTTCGATATGTCATACAAGGTGTCTTTTAGACAGAGACTTCCCTTTAAAACGAGGTTGCCCTAAGACATCAATGGCAAAGTCAGGAATCAGCACTGAGCATCTAGTCCAGTGTACTCGCAAGTTTCATTCTGATGTATTTAGAAGATATTGTACATTAAATTAGTAGCAACGTACACTCTTAGATTATATTGAATTTATAGAATACTTACAGTAATGGTAAATTTGAAACACACAGCCATGACCGAACCGAGACAAAAATCTCCAAACTTCACTTTTTTTTCATTTTGAAAGGCGACGCTGCTATCGAGAGACCGCAAAGGTCGACTAAAGACTTCGTAACAAACGGATCTGTAAATCGTTTTCAGCAGAAAAATATTTCCAAACGTGAATATTGTGTTTTGAATACCGCAATAAAGTTTTATAATACCATAACTGTTCACTATAAACCACCTAATAATTTGCGTTATTGACAGAGGACATAATATTGTTACGCAGATAAGTGAAGCAGTTAGGAAATTGTTCTGAAGTGCAGAGAAGTATAAAGACGATCAGTGCTTGGAACAATTGCGGGCACTACGTCAACCAGAAGAAATGTAATTTACGTGAATAGTCATGAGGATGCGGATTCCTTTAAAAAAAAATTCCCAAAATCACTGGCACAAATGTGTCATTGCCGTTAAATAACCAGAGATTCCACCTCAGAATGATTTATGATGGAAATATCACGCAAATTTCGAGGTGCAGAAAGAGATGCTAGACTGAGTTTGAATAGAATGATCCAAAGGAAGTCAGGTTTTAAGATGACGGATTACATGATATTGATGGTTAATATGGGACAGTTACCTAATTGTGTTAGTGGAAAAGAGGGTGAATAATTTCTCGATTTGCCATGAGTTTGCTTATTTAGCCCAAAATAATAGCAGAAGTGTTCAAGAAAAGTTTACGTTAAAATTTATGGACTGGACATTATAAGGCCAGTCACCGACACTCGCTCTTCGCGCCAGTAATTCACGACTGGAATAAAAAGCGAGGATATAATATTAGAACAGGCTGTAACTCCACATTCGGTACAGTGATATTCGAAGCACTTCTTCAAATAGTACTTGAAGTACATTGGCACATTCAGTGTTGTACAATATATTGGTATATGCCTGTGTAAGATATACGACATTCTGAACTGTCCATAACTAAGAAGAGTGAAAGAGAAATAAAGTGAATGACTAAGATGTACGTGAACATAGGAATATGTATTCCGTTCGTAATGATTAAGAACTCTAAAGAAAATATTAATAGGAATTTTGTGCCAAAAATCTGGGAATGAGGTATTATGTTTGTATACCTGAAGCTAATGTATATAGGGACTAACATGAGCAAATCTTACGTTCGGTCAGTGTATATAGTCAAAATAGAGTGGAATCATTATTTCTTATTAGCGAGCAGAGTAACAGAGTAGGAGTATTATAAAAGCGTTATACATCAAATTAAAAATGACAATGTGGCGGCGACACATGAAGTACAGTGAAAATGGTGAGTAGTTTCACAGAAACGACGTGAATAAAACGTAAACCAAAGTTATATATTAAGGTTACGGAATAAATCCAGAATCATACTGAATTTTTATGAGAACATATTTCAAATACTACAAGTTTTGTGCTTTAAAAACTAATATCAAACTCGAGCAGCTACGAAGAGTGTAAAATGGGAACACAAGAGAGTATAACAATAAATGCTTTCAAACCAGTTAAAGATTTTGATATCGATAGAGACAATTAGCAAAATAAACAGTGACTTGTGAGAGAAGTAGGAAAAACAAAAGCAGAAAATATAAAAACCTAATATGATGAATAAGCTGCATGTCGCCTGGAAATAGGTGGAGACGATAAAAAATTATATAGAAACTAGCGTCAATATGGAATAAGAAGATATATCCATAATTGAATCTAAAGACAAAGAGACTAAATAGGATTTTTGAGAAATGTCTGATAAAATACATGTTCAAAAGGTTTATAGTATGTGTGGTCGGATATAAATTAAACTGAATGCCAGATGAATGATACAACATGGAAAAATCACGAAATTCCAGTGCTGCAGTTACAGAGAAAAGTTACATGAGTTTCTAGAAAACTCACCGTTTGGTGTTAGACGCTAAGTATGATATGTGTCACATCAAAAAGAATGCAGTAAGACTTAGCAGAGAGCTGCGTAGTTATTAATACCTGTTGAATATGTTGAGACAAGGTAACGATCCACGAATGACAAGGGCATACAACGGCGAAGATGACTGTTGTCGCAGTTTCGAAAAACGTTAACGATAACTAGTTTTAATTTGCAAACATTTCGAGTTGTTAGGTTGTAAGATCTTATCTTAAGTATAACAGATAAGAAGGGAAAACCAGATATATTTAAGAATGTTTCTAATTTGTAGTTATACTCTAAACTGAATACAATGTACCGTACGGCATTATTTAATATCGGAAACAAACCAAAAATCTCAAACCATTAACAGTGCGTAAAAATGGTCGTAAATTCGTATCGTTTTACTAGCGAAAATATCTGTGATGATCCTAACATTAACAATATTTCAAGCGAAAAGTATAACAATGTTAAGACTCGCATTTGCCAATCAAAGTTGAAAATAGTTAAAACAACTCTCAATATTCTTCAGTCTCAGTTGCACATTTGTAAATCCATGACCTGCTTCTATCTCTCTAAATCATCTTCAGATATAACTAAATGTTCCAGCAATCCGTCTTGTACGAGTCAGAACATCATACCACGGACGGAGACATGACGGGTTGGTGATGTAATGACATAGATCTAAAGATCATCTAGAGAGATCGAAATATGTCGTCTTCGACTAAAGAATAAATGAGAATTGCCTTAAATATCAATATAGTTGTTGATTCTCTAGGGATGAATATGTTGACTATTTTAAAGGTTATTACCCAAATGACGATCGAAAGGAAAAAATGAGTACGGAGGATTTGGACAAAAATTGGGTTGAAAACAGAAGAAATACACTATGTGATCAAAAGTATCCGTAAACCTGGCAGAAAATGACTTACACCTTCATGACGCCCTCCATCGGTAATGCTCGAATTCAGTATGGTGTTGGCCCACCCTTGGCATTAATTGATAGCTTCCACTCTCACAGGCAAACGTTCAATCAGGTACAGGAAGGTTTCTTGGGGAATGGCAGCCCATTCTCCACGGAGTGCTGCACTGAGGAGAGATATCGATGACGATCGGTGAGGCCTGGGACGAAGTCGGCGTTCCAAAACATCCCAAACGTGTTCTATAGGATTCAGGTCAGGACTCGGTGCAGGCCAGTCCATTACAGGCATGTTACTGTCGTGTAGCCACTCCGCCACAGGCCGTGCGTTATGAACAGGTGCTCGATTCTGTTGAAAGATACAAACGAATCCCCGAATTGCTCTTCAACAGTGGGAAGCAAGAAGAAGCTTCAAACATCAATGTAGGCCTATGCTGTGATAATGTCACGCAAAATAACAAGGGATTCAAGCCCCTTGCATGAAAAACACCGCCACACCATAACATCACCGCCTCCGAATTTTACTTTTGGCACTACACACGCTGGAATACGACCTTCACCGGGCATTCACCATACCCACACCCTGCCACCGGTCACCACATTGTGTACCGTGGTTCGTCACTCTACACAACGTTTTTCCACTGTTCAATAGACCAATGTTTACGCTCCTTACACCAAGCGAGGCGTCGTTCGGCATTTACCGGCGTAATTTGTGGCTTATGAGCTCGACAATGAAATCCACGTTTCCTCACCTCTCACCTAACTGTCATAGTACTTGCAGTGGACCCTGATGCGGTTTGGAATTCCTATGTGATGGTCTGGATCGATGTCTGCCTATTACACATTACTACCCTCTCCAACTGTCGGCGGTCTCTGTCAGTCAACAGAAGAGGTCGGCCTGTACGCTTTTGTGCTGTACGCTTTCTTTCATGTCACCACCTTACTATCACATCGGAAAGAGTGGACTTAGGGATGTTTAGGAGAGTGGAAATCTAGCGTACAGACGTATGACACAAGTGACACCCAATCACCTGACCACGTCCCGGCGGGGGTTTGAGTCCTCCCTCGGGCATGGGTGTGTGTGTTTGTCCTTAGGATAATTTGGGTAAGTAGTGTGTAAGCTTAGGAACTGATGACCCTATCAGTTAAGTCCCACAAGATTTCACACACATTTGAACATTCTTTTGAACCTGACCACGTTCGAAGTCTGTGAGTTCCGCCAAGCGCCCAATTCTGCTCTCTCACGATGTCTAGAGACTACTGAGGTCGCTGATACGGAGTATCTGGCAGTAGGTGGCAGCACAATGCACCTAATATGAAAAACGTATGTTTTTCGGAGTGTCCGGATACTTTTGATCACATAGTGAAACTACATCATTTTAAGAATAGTGGTCAGTTAAATATCAGCCTAGAGACAACGGAAAAATCCGTTAGGTTTTGCGACGCTGCTAACGCGGTACAGCAAGAGCAATTTTTCAAAGACAAACGTGAAGAGAACCGCTATGTTTTACGGCAACTGAGAAGATATACTGAAATTTCTTCTGTAATCCCGTTATGTTGTAGGTAAGCCATTATAAGATTGATTTGACTTGATAAGATGAACAGATGTCACGTGTGTGTGACGTACCCTCATAGTCATGTGCATACATCAATTGCAATGCAAATATAATTTTGCGGCTTGTCAATCTGTGTTGAAGGGAGCTGGTTGCAGTAATTTACAGTCGTAAATTGATTATTGGATACATATGTAACTGAACGTTTAACATAGGCCTGACACAATCAAAATAATAAACAGGATGTTTACCGAGGGGAGGGAAGCAGTGTGGGATGGGACCCATGGAAAACTGATGAACCGCCACTGCGTCTCCGATCTGTAGATGTGGTTTACGAACGCCCGTGACTGACTGACATCGAAGAAGTGTTGGAACACGGTCTAATGGTTGAATTTCGTGAAGGAAACGAAGTTAGCGACTAATTATCGATGTCTTCTGTTAGTTGGAGACTTATGACCACAGCAGTTGAGTCCCATAGTGCTCAGAGCCATTTTGTTAGTTGGAGAAAGAGCAGTTTGGGAGATATGCTCGTACGGCGGTGGAGAGGCGGGGAGGGGGTTTGTAAGCAGCGTCGGCATTGTTGGAAGCTCATTCTGAACAATCTGTTGAAACCACTGGGACCTTACTTCAGTAGTGATGGAACAGAATTTTGGCTAACTCTCCCCTCTGATATGGGTCTTGTAACAAGAGTGCGAACACTGGATAGAGTGTGAACAGATAGTAGTTCGTATTTTAGAAGAAACTTAGCTGTAACTTACAACTTCATACCTACTGCATACGCATTACACAAATCTGTGTTGGGTAACATATTCCTATGCATATTCAGGAATATTACACTAGAAATTTGAAGGAGTAAATTCAGCGATTGTTCGCTCCAAGTTCGTCCGACTGTAAATGAGGATCCAGTTTGGCCACACTACGGTCAAGAGTATTTCCTTAGTGCAGGTACTTCAGTGTGATCAACGCAGCCTCTGCGAGAGCAGCAGTGGAGCCACTATTTAAGGAGAAGTACCGGATCCACCATTAACAGTTGTGAGGCTGCTGCGTGTGAACATCAGAACTTAGAACAGTGCCATCCCACAAGTGCTCAAGTACTTATAGATGATGAAGCAGGGGTCAGGGAGCAGACCAAAGTCCTTCACGGAGGTAGAGATGTGGAGTTTTGTTTAGTTCAGCTTATGCAAAGTTTTTTCGAAGCATTATATTCAGCGCATATATTGCGGAACAATCTTTCATTTTTAAGTAACACTGTTCGTTTTGAAACATGTTAGTACACTACTGGCCATTGAAATTGCTACACCTAGAAGAAATGCAGATGATAAACGGGTATTCATTGCACAAATATATTATACTAGAACTGACATGTTGTAAGTAGGCTGTTTATGCTTTCTTTAATGTAAGTAGGCAGTTTATGTTTCTTATTGGCAACGTTACGTAGCGCTCTGTACGAAAATTACTGGCTGTGCTGTGTGCAGTCTGTGGCTAGTTTGCTTTGTTGTCTGCCATTGCAGAGCGGCAGCTGGATGTGAACAGCGCATAGCGTTGGGCAGTTAGAGGTGAGCCGCCAGCAGTGGTGGATGTGTGGAAGGAAATGGCGGAGTTTTGAAATTACATATATTATGACTTTTGATGATATTAAGGTAAATACAGTGTTTGTTCTCTATTAAAATCTTTCATTTGCTAACTATCCCTATCAGTAGTTAGTGACTTCCGTAGTTTGAATCTTTTATTTAGCTGGTAGTAGTGGCGCTCGCTGTATTGCAGTAGTTAGAGTAATGAAGATTTTTGTGAGGTAAGTTATTTGTGAAAGGTATAGTTTAATGTTACTCAGGGCCATTCTTTTGCAGGGATCTTTGATAGTCAGATTGCGTTGCGCTAAATAATATTGTGTGTCAGGTTAAGCACAGTCATGTATAAATTGTTCAAAGGGGACGTTTCAATGTGATTACATTTTCACACAATTTGGGTGCATAGGTCCTGAGAAATCAGTACCCAGAACAACAGTAATAACGGCCCTGATACGCCTGGGCATTGAGTCAAACAGAGCTTGGATGGCGTGTAGAGGAACAGCCGCCCATACAGCTTGAACACGATACCACAGTTAATCAAGAGTAGTGACTGGCGTATTGTGACGAGCCAGTTGCTCGGCCACCATTGACCAGACGTTTTCAATTGGGGAGAGATCTGGAGAATGTGCTGGCCAGGGCAGCACTGGAACATTTTCTGTATCCAGAAAGGCCCGTACTGGACCTGCAACTTGCGGTCGTGCATTGTAGGGTTTAGCAGGGATCGAATGAAGGGTAGAGCCACGGGTCGTAACACATCTGAAATGTAACGTCCACTGTGCAAAGTGCCGTCAATGCAAACAAGAGGTGACCGAGACGTGTAACCAATGGCGCCCCATACCATCACCCCGGGTGATACGCCAGTATGGCGATGACGAATACACGTTTACAATGTGCGTTCACCGCGATGTCGCCAAACACGGATGCGACCATCATGATGCTGTAAACAGAACCTGGATTCATCCTAAAAAATGACGTTTTGCCATTCGTGCACCCAGGTTCGTCGTTGAGTACACCATCGCAATCGCTCCTGTCTGTGATACAGCGTCAAGGGTAACCGCAGCCATGGTCTCCGAGCTGTTAATCCATGCTGCTGCAAACGTCGTCGAATTGTACGTGCAGATGGTTGTTGTCTTGCAAACGTCCCCATCTGTTGACTCAGGAATCGAGACGTGACTGCACGATCCGTTAAAGCTATGCGGATAAGATGCCTGTCATCTCTACTGCTAGTGATACGAGGCCGTTGGGATCCAGCACGGCGTTCCGTATTACACTCCTGAACCCAGCGATTCCATATTATGCTAACAGTCATTGGATGTCGACCAACGCGACCAACAATGTCGCGATACGATAAACCGCAATCGCGATTGGCTACAATCCGACCTATATCAACGTCGGAAACGTGATGGTACGCATTTCTCCTCCTTACACGAGGCATTACAACAACGTTTCACCAGGCAACGCCGGTCAACTACTGTTTGTGTATGGGCAATCGGTTGGAAACTTTCCTCATGTCAGCACGTTGTAGGTGTCGCCACCGGCGTTAGCCTTGTGTGAATGCTCTGAAAAGCTAATATTTGCATATCACAGCATATTCTTCCTGTCGGTTAAATTTCGCGTCTGTAGCACGTCATCTTCGTGGTGTAGCAATTTTAATGGCCAGTAGTGTATATCATATATGCAACACACTCAGTGGTAACATTCTTTCCAACTGAAAAACTATTACGATAGTAAATTCTGCTGTCCCCCAGAACCTATTTCAGCGTTCACTCAGCTGTTTTAGTCGACTTGAGTATTAAGTCAGAGAGAGGCGGAGCAGCGGTATGACAGTGGGCTAGTGTTGTGAGGGACGCCGGTTCAAGTCGGTTCAAGTTTTCAGTCATTTGAGTAAATCACTTACGGTAAAATGTAAATTTAAATGTTGTGTGACGAGGGCCTCCCGTCGGGTAGACCGTTCGCCGGGTGCAAGTCTTTCGATTTGATGGCACTTCGGCGACTTGCGCGTCGATGTAGATGAAATGATGCTGATTAGGACTACACGACACCCAGTCCCTGAGCCGAGAAAATCTCCGACCCAGCCGGGAATCGGACCCGGGCCCTTAGGATTGACAGTCTGTCGCGCTGACCACTCAGCAACCGGAGGCGGATAGCACTTACGATGAATGCTTAGATGATTCCTCTACCACAGTACTTTAGTTGTTCCCCAGCTTTCCCGATTCCGAATCTTCACTCCGACTTAAAGACATCTTGGTTGACAATATGTTAAGCCTCATTTTTTGTCTTTTTTAGCCGGTTTTGACGTGGAAATGTCGTGGTGAATGAGGCACAAATTATATGAAGCAGGTGCCAGAACGCCTGATTCATCCCAGAATATGGCTCAAGTGGGTGAGACCAGTGCCGTATGGCACTAATAGTGGATACTGTACGTTTACAGAGTAAGGCAGCGCGACCTGTTACACGATTGTTTGACCCACGGAAGAGCATCAAGGAGCTGCTCAAAAAGCTGAACAGGTAGACACTTGAAGGTACAAGTCAACTACCTCGGAAATACTACTTATATAGTTTCAAGTAACAGCACTGAATGAGGAATCTGGGAATGTATTACAGCTGTCTACATACCGCTCCAGCAGGAACCACGAAGATAAGGTGCACAGAAGCACTCGATTGTTTTTCTCGCGGTTCACACGCAGATGGACCGGAAAGAGCGCTAATGCAACTTATAATGTGAACCACCCGCTGTCTTGCTCTTCGATGTTGATTTGCACAGAATGGATATAGTTGCAGTTTCAGAGAAATAATTTTTTCATTTCTGTTTGTAGAGACCGGGGCAATATGAAGTTTCTGATGTAAGTGTAAATTCTCTGAATGTATTGCTGAAAAAGGGTTATAAAATAAGACAAGAATGGGGGAGCTGCACTGCTGTACGTTCTAACAACCCTACCACAACAAAGGTCAAAATTTAATAATGATTGTGGTGTTGCTCACGTTGCTAAATACTGCATTTTCGGGCAACAACAATGTTATTATGTGGCAGGTGTCATTAGAGCACAGTTAATAAACTCATTTCATGTAATAATGAATAAACTAGGCACTCATCTTTTCGTGTATCCCACGCTGGTCTCGTTGTAAAATCATGGCTGAATCGTCGAAAATCTAGGTGGTGATGATTCCAAGTTCGGATGCAAAGAGGCCTAGGTTTTATTCTGCTATATTCAAAAGTTTTGTAGATGCGCTTCACAAACCATTTTTGAAGATTAAACCTTTCAAAGTTAGCACAATAGTGATGTAAAAAAATAATCAGCACTCCCAATTTAAGTTACACTTCCTTTTTATTGCTTTTGTTGCAATATCACGTAACACACAAAACATCACTTCACAATACAAAACATACTTGAAAACATCTTCCTCACAGTCACTGTTAAAGTTAACATTTTATAAGCTGACTACAATATGCGTCTTTCCAACATGACGTCCAAGACTTGATTTTTTCAAGGTCCGACTCTCTAGCAACTAATAATCGCTCACGCGCTCAAAAATCAGTGTTACAAGTACGTCAGAGATCATAGTGACAGAAGAAAGAATACACATAAGAATAATATCATTACAACATAAACATATCGATGTATCAAAGTACCTCTACATTAATGAAATCAAATCTGAATGTTGTCTCAGAAATATGTTAACTACTTTACAGAAACACAGTAGAATATTGCTGGTATCGAGAGGTTCAGGTCAGCTGCCGTAATGGTTACGTAATTCGAGTACCATTACAACGTGAAGCATCGGAAAATATAAAACCGGCGCATCTTCGAGTAATGTAATGTAAATGCAGATAAACAGATTATTGCCAATCCTAGGATTAATTTTGTAGTAGTGCTCATAGGTCTTAAGGTATGCGCTTTAGAGCCTATGCTTTGAGGACAGAAGAAGTAGTCCACTAACAGAGATATCAGAACGATTTTCGCTTATAACATTCAATTCCGTCGTTTCCGGACCAGAGTCCCTTAGCTCAGATTCATACATTTACCTTCTACATCATCCCTGAAAGTCTGTAACAGTATCACGGAATCACTCTGTATATTCTGCTATACAAGAGAGTGACAGTGTGGCCACCGGTGGGCACACGGCATCAGGTGTGATCCTATGCTGCGTCCGCCGGTGGCCTCACGACAGTCAAAGTGTTAATTGTACAAGACCCAGGAAATTTGGGCTACTATCAACTGGAACAAATCACATACACTGAGGCTACGAGAGTCATGGGACACCACCTGATATCGAGTCTGACCTTTTACCCGGCGTAGTGCAGCAACTCGACGTGGCATGGACTCAACAAGTCGTTAAAACTATCTATCCATATTGCCTCTATAGCCACCGATAACTGCGAAAGTGTTGCCAGTGTAGTACGCTGTGCGCGAACTGACCTCTCGTTTACGATCCATTAATATTCGATGGGATTCATGTCGGGCGATCTGGGTAGCCAAATCATGTGCTCGTACTGTTCAGAATGTTCTTCAAACAAATTGCTAACAACTGTAGCCCTGTGACATGACGTCGTTGTTTGGAAAGATGAAGTCCATGAAGGACTGTAAGTGGTGTCCACGTAGCGATTTCTAGTCAATGATACGTTCCGTTGAACTAGAGGACCCAGTCCATTCCATGTAAACACAGCCAAGCGTAACTATGGAGCCACCTCCATCTTGCATAATGAATTGTTTATACTAAGATGCTATCTCTTCTTTCGGACATGTCCGAAAGAAGGGATACCATCGGTGACCATGCATCTCGTTAGAATGAAATTACAATAAAATGAACACCCTTACCTGCTCACAGGCGTTGACATACGTCAACGAGGACAGATTAAAATGTGTGCCCTGACCGGTACTCGAACCCGGGATCTCCTGCTTACATGGCAGACTCTCTATCCATCTTTTTTTTTTTTTTTGGTAATCTCATTTTGTTCGCTTTTGTTCGTTGCATCTGGTCGGTGCGGACGTCGTAAGACATCCATTTATGTTCGTTGTTGATCGGTTGACTCAGTTTTTTTTTATTACAGAGGGCACGTAACCCTCTGACCGAACACGCTGAGCTACCGTGCCGGCAATCCGTCTGAGCCACCGAGGACACAGAGGATTGTGCGACTGCAGGGATTTATCTCTGGCACGCCTCCCGCGAAACCCACATTCTCAACGTATTGTCCCGCACTACATCATAGTGCCCCCGCCCATTAGACTCATTACTCGCGGCGCGTTGCCGATTCCCATAAGAGTCAGGGCACTGTTTGTGCTTTCGCACAGAAGAAGAAGATGGTCAAGTGACCGGCGAGCCTTTACTATATATATATATATATATATATATATATATATATATATATATATATATATATATATATGAAAGAACAGATACCATCTTAGTACATATACAGGGTGTTACAAAAAGGTACGGCCAAACTTTCAGGAAACATTCCTCACACACAAATAAAGAAAAGATGTTATGTGGACACGTGTCCGGAAACGCTTAATTTCCATAATTTCCATGTTAGAGCTCATTTTCGTTTCGTCCACCTACGCTCAATGGAGCACGTTATCATGTTTTCATACGGGATATTCTACCTGTGCTGCTAGAACATGTGCCTTTACAAGTACGACACAACATGTGGTTCATGCACGATGGAGCTCCTGCACATTTCGGTCAAAGTATTTGTACGCTTCTCTATAACAGATTCGGTGACCGATTCGGTGACCGATGGTAGGAGGCGGACCAATTCCATGGCCTCCACGCTCTCCTGACCTCAACCCTCTTGACTTTCATTTATGGGGGCATTTGAAAGCTCTTGTCTACGCAACACCGGTACCAAATGTAGAGATTCTTCGTGCTCGTATTGTGGACGGCTCTGATACAATACGCCATTCTCCAGGGCTGCATCAGCGCATCAGGGATTCCAAGCGACGGAGGGTGGATGCATGTATCCTCGCTAACTGAGGACATTTTGAACATTTCCTGTAACAAAGTGTTTGAAGTCACGCTGATACGTTCTGTTGCTGTGTGTTTCCATTCCATGATTAATGTGATTTGAAGAGAAGTAATAAAATGAGCTCTAACATAGAAAGTAAGCGTTTCCGGACTCATGTCCACATAACATATTTTCTTTCTTTGTGTGTGAGGAATGTTTCCTGACAGTTTGGCCGTACCTTTTTGTAACACCCTGTATAGTTACGGCTCACCGGCCACTTAGCCGGCCGGTGTGGCTGAGCGGTTCTAGGCGCTACAGTCTGGAACCGCGCGACCGCTACGGTCGCAGGTTCGAATCCTGCCTCGGGCATGGATGTGTGTGATGTCATTAGGTTAGTTAGGTTTAAGTAGTTCTAAGTTCTAGGGGACTGATGATCTCAGCAGTTAAGTTCCATAGTGCTCAGAGCCATTTAAACCATTTTCATCGGCCACTTGACCATCTTCTTCTGTGCGAATGCACAAATAGTGCCCGAACTCATACGGGGATCGGCGACGCGCCGCGAGTAATGAGTATAATGAGCGGGGGCACTATGAATGTAGTGCGGGACAATACGTTGAGAATGTGGGTTTCGCGGGAGGCGTGCCAGAGATAAATCCCTGCAGTCGCACTATCCTCAGTATCCTTGGTGGCTCAGATGGATAGAGCGTCTGCCATGTAAGCAGGAGATGCCGGGTTCGAGTACCGGTCAGGGCACACATTTTCATCTGTCCCCGTTTGTGTATATCAACGCCTGTAAGCAGGTAAGGGTTTTCATTTCATTGTAATTTCAAGGGTACATGGCTTCACACTCGAACGCTACCGCCAGTTATTACCAACTGAAATCTGGACAAGGGTCCAACCGATATGCTCACGGGCCCAAGAGAGGCGCTGCAGGCGATGTCGTGCTGTTAGCTAAGGCACTCGCGTCGGTCATCTGCTGCCATGTCACATTAACGCCAAATTTCGACGGCCGGTCCTATTGGATACGTTCGTCGTGTGTCCCAAATTGATTTCTGCCGTTATTTCACGCATTGTTGCTTGGTTGCTAAGGGTGACAACTCTACGCAAACTCCGCTGCCGTCAGCCACTATGTTGTCCTTGAAGCTTGAAATTTCGTGTTCTCGTCACACTCTTGACGTTGTAGATCTCGGAATAACCCATGTGTCCAGTTCCAACTGCTTTTCCGCGTTCAGTTTCTGTTAATTCCCGCCGTGCGATCATAACCTAGTCGGATTCCTCTTCACATGCATCAACTGAACAAATGCAAGCTTTTCTAATTCAGTGACCCTTTATACCTTGTGTACGTGATACTAGAGCTATCTGTGTATGCGCGTATGGATATCCCGTAACTTCTGTCACTTCATTGTGAAAGTCGATGATTTGTTAAACATCATAGTTACGCTCAATACCGAATAAATTTGTGAACACGTAATGTTCTCGTATCTGTTTATTTTTGCACTTTTCCCTGCCGTAGAACGAGCGACATTTGAAGAACACCGGGGGATTAAAATACGGATCGCTTTTTTCCAGCTTTGAACCACGATGGGAATTGTATAATGATTTAGGTGATTACATCGTTTTTCTCAGAGGGTCATATTTTCGCACTTTAAGATAACCGCTGAGGTCTGCTATGCCACATTAGGGAATTAAGTTCATTCACGTTTTGTTCTGATCAAGGGGTTGCATTTTCCAGGATGATAATGTTCTCATTCACACAGGAAATTTACTGTACCAGATTGACGAGTGTGACGATTAAATAAAACACCTTGCGTGACCTCTAAAACTGCAGGCCCAGAATCATATACTCATTGTGGCCTATACCGGGAGAAAGTTGTTGTTGTTGTTGTTGTTTGTTGTTGTTGTTGTTGTGAACTTCAGTCCTGAGACTGGTTTGATGCAGCTCTCCATGCTACTCTATCCTGTGCAAGCATCTTCATCTTCATATCCCAGTACCTACTGCAGCCTACATCCTTCTGAATCTGCTTAGTGTATTCATCTCTTGGTCTCCCTCTACGAATTTTACCCTCCACGCTGCCCTCCAATACTAAATTGGTGATCCCTCGGTGTCTCAGAACATGTCTTACCAACCGATCCCTTCTTTTAGTCAAGTTGTGTCACAAGCTCCTCTTCTCCCCAATTCTACTCAATACCCTCTCATTAGTTATGTGATCTACCCATCTAATCTTCAGCATTCTTCTGTAGTACCACATTTCGAAAGCTTCTATTCTCTTCTTGTCTAAACTATTTATCGTCCACGTTTCACTTCCATACATGGCTATACTCCATGCTTCCTGACATTTAAATCTATACTCGATGTTAATTTTTTCCACTTCAGAAACGCTTTCCTTGCCATTGCCAGCCTACATTCTATATCCTCTCTACTTCAACCATCATCAGTTATTTTGCTCCCCAAATAGCAAAACTCATTTACTACTTTAAGTGTCTTATTTCCTAATCTAATTCCCTCAGCATCACCCGACTTAATCCGACTACATTCCATTATCCTCGTTTTGCTTTTGTTGATGTTCATCTTATATCTTCCCTTCAAGACACCATCCACTCCGTTCAACTGTACTTCCAAGTCCTTTGCTGTCTTTGACAGAATTACAATGTCATCGGCGAACCACAAAGTTTTTATTTCTTCTCCATGGATTTTAATACCTACTCTGAACTTTTCTTTTGTTTCCTTTATTGCTTGCTCAATATACAGTTTGAATAACATCGGGGATAGGCTACAACCCTGTTTCACTCCCTACCCAACCACTGCTTCCCTTTCGTGCCCCTCGACTCTTATAACTGCCATCTGGTTTCTGTACAAATTGTAAATAGCCTGTCGCTCACTGTATTTTACCCCTGCCACCTTCAGAATTTGATGGAGAGTATTCCAGTCAACATTATCAAAAGCTTTCTCTAAGTTTACAAATGCTAGAAACGTAGGTTTGCCTTTCCTTAATCTTTCTTCTAAGATAAGTCGTAGGGTCAGTATTGCCTCACGTGTTCCAACATTCCTGCAGAATCTAAACTGATCTTCCCCGACGTCGGCTTCTATCAGTTTTATTCAGTCTTCTTACTTTCCGGGAGAAAGTAAGAAGCCCATTTCCTCCTCGTGTACGACTGTAGTGAACGAATTCGTGAAGACTGGGTGCTGTACTGGTTCCTCAAAATCGAGTACGTGTTCGTTCAGCCTTGTCTGCTGACTGGGAGCTGGCCAAAACAAAAGCTCTCACTCCCGGAGTCAATAGCGACCTGTTCTCCCACGTATTCATTGCAAGCCGAAGCATGACGGTGGACTTGCACGTGGCGACTGCACGTCACGCGGTTTACCGACAGGCCGTGTCGTGGTCGGCAATGTTTGCCGCAGGATCCCCCGTGTTTTATGCTTCCGGCCGTAACTCTGGTCCTGGGGGTGGAACCGAGCCGCTGGCTGAGTTGAAGTGAATTAACGAGAGCGCGCCTCCCTCCCCCCGCCACCCCCCACCCACCTTTAACGGGCTGGGAACTGACTCCCTCCTCCTGTCCGTCTGTGACGGCCGCTGCTTTGCATTGCAAACGCCGTAGCCGACCGCTTTCTCTAATGGACACTAAATTTCTTCTGTCAGCTGGATCTGCTAAACTCTTTCACGGACTTCAAGATAAACCGCAACTGATTAGCACCGCCGCCCATTTCACGCATTTTAAGATAAGCTATATTGATTATGACTGTTGTTCCCTTTCAGTTGCAAGTTGAAAGGCTAAAACAAAATTTTGTAACATATGCGTGATGGTGGTTATTGGTTCTGCTTCATCAGAAACTTTATACTCAGATTAATAATAAGAAATTAAAGATATGTTCTTATACTGTACGAAAATACGAGGCAAATTAACAATACTTTTAGTTTGATGTGTCAGTGATAATAAGTTTTATGGAAAAAGGGATTTTTTTCCACAAAATAAAAACAATGAAGGAACGTTAAACTTCCACTTCTTCTACCACTCTGAAATAAAACATAAAGTTGACAAGAATTAATCATATGCCATAGTAGAAACTACGGAAATGAATACAATAATAAATACAATTATCACGATTCTCAGCATTTCTCTATGCATACAACTCTCTCATTTTACAGACCAAAGTCTACATGTTGTAACCACTCTTTTATTTCGATGGAAACTGCGTTGCTAACATTCTTAGCAACTAGCAAACATAAGAAAATAATATTTAAAAAATAAAAGTATGTAAAAAATAAAAAAGCAGCTGTTGACAGATCTGAAAATTACCGAACTATCAGTTTAATTAGCCACGGCTGCAAAATACTAACACGAATTCTTTACAGACGAATGGAAAAACTGGTAGAAGCCGACCTCGGAGAAGATTAGTTTGGATTCCGTAGAAATGTTGGAACACGTGAGGTAGGACATATTCTGACAAGGGAACCTCCCCATCGCACCCCCTCAGCTTTAGTTATAAGTTGGCACAGTGGATAGGCCTTGAAAAACTGAACACAGATCAATCGAGAAAACAGGAAGAAGTTGTGTGGAACTATGAAAAAAAAAATAAGCAAAATATACAAACTAAGTAGTCCATGCGCAAGATAGGCAACATCAAGGATATTCTGAGCTTAGGAGCTCCGTGGTCTCGTGGTTAGCGTGAGCTCAAGTCTTCCTTTGAGTGAAAAGTTTACTTCCTTTATTTTCGCAAAGTTATGATATGTCCGTTCGTTTATTGACGTCTCTGTTCATTGTAATAAGTTTAGTGTCTGTGTTTTGCGACCGCACCGCAAAACCGTGCGATTAGTAGACGAAAGGACGTGCCTCTCCAATGGGAACCGAAAACATTTGATCGCAAGGTCATAGGTCAACCGATTCCTCCACAGAAAAACACGTCTGATATATTCTATACGACACTGGTGACGGCATGTGCGTCACATGACAGGAATATGTTGTCGACCCACCTAACTTGTACACTTGGCGAATGGGTAAAAAGATTCTTCTACCTTGCCCGATTTAGGTTTTCTTGTGGATATGATAATCACTCCCAAAAAAGTGATTAAAACATAGGAATTTGTCACATAAACTGAAAAAAATGAATGCAACAGTTTCACAGTCGCGCAGTTTTCCCTGTGCTCTGTCAAAACATATGTTTTTAAAGTTTTCAAATTTTTCCGTGTGTAGACCGTCATATCCTGCATATGTCCAAGCAAATGTGAACATGTCCTGGAATTTTGGAGAGCGAAGTTGATTATGTGTGAGTGCCTGAACTCTGATAATTGTCTGAAAATAAAAATTTTTCAGTCTAGGAATGACTTGAACAATGGACCTCTCAGTCCGCAGCTGCTCATTCTAACCACGGGACCACAGAGGTCCTCGGTTCATATTGTCCTTGATGTTGCCTATCTTGCATATGGACTACTCAGTTTGTATATTTTGCTTTTTTTTCATAGTTCCATACCACTTCTTCCTGTTTTCTAGATTGATCTGTGTTCAGTTTTTCAAGGCCTATCGACTGTGCCGACTTATAACTAAATCTGAGGGGGGTGCCATGGGAGGTTCCCTTGTGAGGCATCAAGGGATCACCAATTTAGTATTGGAGGGCAGTGTGGAGGGTAAAAATCGTACAGGGAGACCAAGAGATGAATACACTAAACAGATTCAGAAGGATGTAGGTTGCAGTAGATATTGGGAGATGAAGAAGCTTGAACAGGATCGAGTAGCATGGAGAGCTTCATCAAACCAGTCTCTGGACTGAAAACAACAACAACAACATATTTTAATAATCCTCTGATCGAGTGGGTCAAATGAACTAAGTATAATGTAGTATGCGGAACATGAAGCTATATGTTGTGTATTGTTTTTCTATATATATAAAAGAGTGGTTACAACACGTAGACTTCTGACTGAGAATATACCTGTTTTAAAGAAAAAGTTAATTTTTACCATGATATAACAAAACCAAAGTACTGGGAAAATAGTTACAGAAAGAGGAGTTTGGTATATGAACAAAGTTAACTGCTTCTGCGAGCAACAATTAAAATCTCTGGTTGCGTTTACGAGCTAGTCAGTAATTTTCGTTATAAATGCTGGATTTTACGGAATTTTCGTTTAATCTGGGGAAAACTAATGTCTTCACAATTACGAGAGTGCATCTTAATTTCAAAGACTCAAAAATATTAATAAAATAATTTGGTAACTAATTCTTATTTCCGTACACTTCTTCCATATAACTGTTTACTTGTTTCATAGTCAGTACCCATAGGCTATGAAACTTTATCTTGTTGTTATTCTTGTCTTCGGTCCAAAGACTGGTTTTATGCAATTCTATCCTGCACAAACCACTACATCTCAGAGTAGCTACTGCGACCTACATCCTTCTTAATCTGCTTACTGTGTTCATATCTTGGTCTCCTAAGATTTTTACCCCCAAGCTTCCCTCCCTTGCTGAACTGGTGATCCCTTGATCTCTCAGAATGTGTTCTACCAACTGATCCCTTCTTCCAGTCATGTTGTACCACAAATTTCTCTTCTTCTCAGTTCTATTCCGTACCTCTTCCTTAGTTACTTGATCGACCCATCTAACCCTCAGCATTCTTCTGTAGCACCACGTTTCAAAAGCTTGTGTTCTCTTCTTTTCTAAGCTGTTTATCGTCCATGTTTCACTTCCATACATGTCCCTACACTCCATACAAATACTTTCAGAAAGGACTTCCTGATAGTTGAATCCATTATACTTGATGTTAACAAGTATCTCTTCTTCAGAAACAATTTTCTTACCATTGCCACTCTACATTTTATATCTCCCTACTTCGAGCATCATCAGATATTTTTCTTCCCAAATAGCAAAACTCATCTACTACTTTAAGTGTCCCATTTCTTCTAATCTAATTCCCTCAGCATCATCTGATTTAATTTGCCTTCCACTGATAGATGCATTTAAAGGGCTAGATAATAGAAGATTTTACCATTCTTGGGCTGCTCTCCTTATCAGATACCAGAGATAAGCTTGGCTAAGAAATGTCCGTCGCGATTAATTCGCACGCACGTACAACAACGCAGGAGGCGGCACATTGTTGAAACGAGATATTAAACCGTTCCTTTTATTTTTTATATTTTTTTATCTTTGCATCCCTATCTAACTACAGCACCCAATATGTTCTAAAACCGTTCTACGTACTCTAATCTTTGCCAACCGCCACTATTTTTCCGAAGTATTGCTCCTTGTAGCACAAAATTAATTGTTGTTGCATGCTGTAGCATATGTCACACTAACCTGTCTCTTCTTCTGGTAAGGTTCTTCCATAGACTTATTTCCCCATCTATGTTTTGAGACCATGGAAAACTCCTCCTAGAAGATTGTGGAAACTATGATCGGGCATCCAGCGGGAAACGGTGCAATATCAGCAAATTCTTCCAAAGAGGCGTTATTACACGGCAACAAAAGATAAACAACGAAGCACTTCAACACCGATCAGACAAAGCGTACAACTCGATTTAATTGGCAACAGCTTGAAAATCTACTAACTTAACATCGAGTCAGTGTCACAATCAAAAAGCACATATAATGCTGGAGAATGGCGTACTAAGGAAAATGCAGATTTGTGTAAAAGTACTGATTACTTCAAGGGGATAAATGACGGTAGCCATGAAAAAATCTATGTTAACAACTTTACTAGCAATACCATCAAAAATCCCATCATGTGTATCAAATATGCATCTAGTGGACATGACAGCTTACAGCTCAGATGGTGATGATTATTGTTGACCTACTATTGTCCATGATTACAGATACCTTCAACTAATTTTTCATCTCAAACATTTTTTCTGAAACTTGAGAATAGACACTTGCTGCGCCACCGCATCGTCTGATTACCGAACTACTTGCATTCTTTCGGCACTGTTCAAATCAACTTACTATACGGATACCAGTCAGGTTTCTGCAATATATCGCAGTACAATAACCACTTAAATAAATGTAACACACGATGGATGGACTTCAAAAGTTTACTTGATAAACGTAGCAATCTAAATTTCTCTCGATTTGTAGTGCAATGGTTTGTCTCGTACCTGACATTCCCCCAAAAATGGGTCAAGTGTAAGCGTAGACTAGATATGGCTTAAATTCAAAGAAATAGTGTCGGCATTAATTGAGAGATATATATCAAATAAACTATTAAGAGACGGTACTGATCTTCCATGGTACACAGAACGATTAGAGCACTGGTGCAGAAGCAGCGAAAAAGCATGTCAAATTTCAAAGAACGCAAAAAACCCAATTTTTGCTACGTTTTACAGAATGTGAGATGCTTTCGGCAGTTTCCCCAACGAAACACTGTCTCGAACTCTGGCTGGAAATCCAAAGAGATTCTCGTCGTACGTAAATTACACCAGCAGAAAGATGCAATCAACATCTTCACTGCGTGATAGCAATGGTCGTGTCACGGATGACAGTGTCAGCAGGGTTACGAAATACAGTTTTCCGAAATTCTTTCACCAAAGAAGATGAAGTAAGTATTCCAGAACTCTAATATAGAACATCTGTCACCATAAGTAACTTAGAAATAGATATACTCCGTGTAGTGAAGCAGCTGAAGTTAGTTAATAATAACAAGGCCTCCGACCCTGATTGTATTGTCAGGTTCCTTTCAGAATACGCTGATACAACTGTTCGTTCGTCGAAGGATCTGGACCTAAAGCATAAGTTACATCAATACCCAACAAAGGAAAAAGGAGTAACCTGCTGAATCACAGACCCATTTCGCTAACGTCGAGATGAAGTAGGCTTTTCGGAACGTATAACGTGCTCGAGCATTATGAATTACCACGAAGAAAACGATTTATTGACAATTTAGAAAATATCGTTCTTGTGAAACACAACCAGCTCTTTATTCTCACGAAGTAATGAGTGCTGCTGACAGGAGATGTTAAATTAAGTTCATATTTTTAGTTCTCTAGAAGATATTCGACACTGTTCCTCACAACCATCTAATCAAACTGCTTGCCTATGGAGTATCTCCTTAGCTGTACGACTGGAATCATAATTTCTTATCAGAAATATCAAAGTTCGTAGTAATTTACGGTCATCGAGCAAAAGAGAAGTAATATCTGGCGTTCCCCAAAGAAGTGTTATAGGTCCTCTGCTGTTCCTGATTTACATAAACGACATGTGAGACAATCTGAGCAGCCCTCTAAGACTGTTAAAGTTCACCATCTTGTAAAGTCATCAGTTGATCAAAAAAATTGCAAAATGATGTGGACGAGACATCTGTATGGTGCAAAAAGAGGCAGATGGCTCTAAATAATGAAAAGTGTGAAATCAATCAGATGAGTACTAAAAGAAACTTGCTAAATTTCTGTTACACGGTAAATCACACAAATCTAAAGGCTGAAAATTCAGCTAAATACTTAGAGATTACAATTATGTATACGTAACTTAAATTGTAACGATCACATAGGTAATGTTTTGGGGAAAGCAAACGAAAGACTGCTGTTTTCGGAGGAACACTGAGAAAATGCAACAGATGTTTTAAAGAGACTACCTACACTATGCTTGTCCGCCCTATTCTAGAGAACTGCTCTGCAGCGTGGCTTCTGCATCAGATAGGGTTGACGGAGGACATAGAAAAAGTTCAGAGAAGGACAGCTAGTTTTATATTATCGCGAAATAGGAGAGAGAGTGTGCCACAGATACGATACGCGAATGAAGTCGGCAACCATTAAAGCGCTTTTCGTTGCAGCAGTACCTTCTCATGACATTTCAAACACTAATTTCGTCCTCAGAAGCTGAAAACATTTTGTTGGCACCCACCCACGGTCATGATAATGAAGAAAGGGAAATTCGAGCTCGCACTGAAACATGTGTTTGTTTTTTACTGCCACGGTAGACAAATAGCTTCAAGGTAGTTCGATGAACCATCTGCCAGGCACTTACTACATCATATAGACGTAGATGTAAAGCCCGGCAACATAGAACCACAATGGAGACAGGTAGTTCGAGGCATTCTATATCCTTTACATCTGGTGCCGTCAGTAGACTTCACTTTCCGCGGTAGGTTTGTAAGTAGGGTGTTTAGGTTCTTATATTGGTAACGCCACCGCCACGTAGCGCTCTGTATGAAAATCACTGGCTGTGCTGTATGGAGTCTGAGGCTGGTCGGCATTGTTGCAATAATCGCTATTGTAGTGTTGGGCAGTTGGCTGTTAACAGCGCGTAGCGTTGCGCAGTTGGAGGTGAGCCGCCAGCAGTGGTGGATGTGGGGAGCCGTTCTCAGCCGTTCTTAGCTTTCGTGACCAAAGCCGCTACTTCTCAGTCAAATAGGTCCCCAACTGGAATTTTGAGAGATGACAATCTGGACGTATGTCCATCAGAAAGAGTAAATTTGTAATATTGGATATCATGGACTTATAAATATATTATGACTTTTGAACACTATTAAGGTAAATACATTGTTTGTTCTCTATCAATATCTTTCTTTTGCTAACTATGCCTATCAGTAGTTAGTGCCTTCAGTAATTTGAAGCATTTATTTAGCTGGCAGTAGTGGCTCTCGCTATATTGAGTAGTTCGAGTAACGAAGATTTTTGTGAGGTAAGTGATTTGTGAAACGTATAGGTTAATTTAGTCAGGGCCATTCTCTTGTATGGATTATTGAAAGTCAGATTGCGTTGCGCTAAAAAATATTGTGTGTCAGTTTAAGCACAGTCATGTATAATTTTTCTAAGGGGACGTTTCAAGTTCTAAGGCTAGACTGACGGCGGCGGCAGCGCTGTAACGCGGCGGGCCCTAACTGCGTGGGCGACACTACGAGCGCCTTCTTGAGCGACGGGGAGAGTCTGTGGTGTGCTGCAAGCCACAAAGTTGTGTGTAGAGGAAGAGGGCACAACTCGAGGAACCTGGAGGCACCGACGAACGTGCGGGCCGGATGGACTTGAACGCGTTCCTGGGCTGTAGTGACTGAGTTGGCAGCCGTTGAGAATATGCTGGCCGATACGTCGCAGTACGGCACGGTCTGTGCAGTTTGCTGTAGAGGTGTCTATCCTGCCTGGGCTGGGAAGGCACTACTGCATAACGATGAGCACCGCGGAAGACTGAACGTCAGAGGAAGCCAGGAAGTTGAAGGGTTGGACGTGACGGAACTCCTGGGCAGCCGCTGTGTACTCGGCGGCAGATGCGAAGAGTATAGTGGGCGAGCAGTACAGTTAAGGCACGCCGGGCTCTGCCAAGAATCTGTCCGACCCGTCTGTCCCTACAAGGCACAAACTGTGGAGGCGTCTTCAGTTGTGTGTGTTGTCATACAGTGCTTCCCTGAATCCTTGGTGCGAATTGTTATTAATTATCTATCGATGAACTAACTGTCAGTTCAATAAGCCACGGCTGCAAACTACTAACACGAATTTTTTACAAACGAATGGAAAAACTGGTAGAAGCAGGCTCGGAGAAGATCAGTTTGGAGTCCATAGAAATGTTGGAACACGTGAATCAATTCTGAACCTACGACTTATCTTAGAAAGTAGATTGAGGAAAGGCAAACCTTCGTTTCTAGCATTTGTAGACTTACAGAAAGCTTTTGACAATGTTGACTGGAATACTCTCCTTCAAATTCTGAAGATAGCAGGGGTAAAATACAGGGAGCGAAAGGCTATTTACAATTTTTACAGAAACCAGATGGCAGTTATAAGAGTCGAGGGACATGAAAGGGAAGCAGTGGTTGGGAATGGAGTGAGACAGGGTTGTAGCCTCTACCCGATGCTATTCAATCTGTATATTGAGCAAGCAGTAAAGGAAACAAAATAAAAACTCGGAGTAGGAAAGAAGAAATAAAAAAAAGAAGAAATAAAAACTTTGAGGTTCGCCGATGATTGTAATTCTGTCAGAGACAGCAAAGGACCTGGAAGAGCAGCTGAACGGAATAGACAGTCTGTTGAAAGGAGGATATAAGATGAACATCAACAGAAGCAAAACGAAGATAATGAATTGTAGTTGAATTAAAACAATTAAAACGGGTGATGCTGCGGGAATTAGGTTAGGAAATGAGAGGCTTAAAGTAGTAAATGAGTTTTGCTATTTGGGGAGCAAAATAACTGATGATGGTCGAAGTAGAGAGGATATAAAATGAAGACTGTGACTGGCAAGGAAAGCGTTTCTGAAGAAAAGAAATTTGTTAACATCGAGTATAGATTGAAGTTCAGGAAGTCGTTTCTGAAAGTATTTGTATGGACTGTAGCCATGTATGGAAGTGAAACGTGGACGATAAATAGTTCAGACAAGAAGAGAATAGAAGCTTTCGAAATGTGGTGCTACAGAAGAATTCTGAAGATTAGATGGGTAGATCACATAACTAATGAAAAACTATTGAACAGAATTGCAGAGTAGAGAAATTTGTGGCACAACTTGACTAGGAGAAGGGATCGGTTGGTGAGGCATATTCTGAGGCATCAAGGGATCGCCAGTTTAGTACTGGAGGGCAGCGTGGCGGGTAAAAATCGTAGAGGGAGACCAAGAGATGAATACACTAAACAGATTCAGAAGGATGTAGGTTGCAGTAGGTACTGGGAGATGAAGATGCTTTCACAGGATAGAGTAGCATGGAGAGCTGCATCAAACCAGTCTCAGGACTGAAGACCACAACAAACAACATCTATCGATACCATCGGTAGTGTAGACATCGGAGGAAGTAGAATACGTTCTCTGGATGTACAGTTCTGCCCAGTACTACATCGACTACATATATTTATGATTATTCAACAAATGAACTAACTAACAGCACAACACAACATTAACTGGGGAATTGCTATTTTGCTGCTTCAGCGCCTACACATTACTATTATCTGTCATTATTATTAATATTGTCATTATTATTAGTAATAATGGTCAGATACGAAGCATTTTCAGTGCTCCATTCTGTGCCAGTTCAGAAAAAAGGAGTCCTTCAATAAAATTATTTAGAAACTGTAAGCATAATGCATGCATTTAACTTGATTTAAATGGGTGAAGCAAGTGCCGCAGAGGAGCAAATTGTTTACCTCTATATGGATAGTTTATCTTTGTTTTCTGAAAAGAAGTTGTATGTAGCACTAGCGATGTACTCGGAATTAGTTAATTATTCTATAGATAGTCACTGACCGTGCGGCTGGTCCCCGCGGATGTTAGAGTCCTCCCTCGGGCATGGGTGTGTGTGTTTGTCCTAAAGATAATTTAAGTTAAGTAGTGAGTAAGTTTAGGGACTGATGACCTTAGCAGATAAGTCCCATAAGATTTCACACACATCTGAACGTCTATTCTATAGAAAATGCTGCTAGAAATAAAACTAAATTAAACTCCGTACGAACGGGCCTTGTGAGGTCCAACAGTTCCGACCAACCGCCTCGTCATCCTCAGACGTTAGACGTCACTGGAAGCGGAAATGGAGGGGCATGTGGTCAGCACACCGCTCTCCCGGCCGTTCTCAGCTTTCGTGACCAAAGCCGCTACTTCTCAGTCAAGTAGGTCCCCAACTGGCTGAGTACAATCCGTTTGCCAACAGCGAGCGGCAGACCTGGACAGTCACCCATTCGATTGATAACCAATCACGACAGCGTTTAACGTCAGTGATCTGACGGGAACCGGTGTTACCAATGCGGGAAGTCAAGGCTGTTGGCTGTTAGAAATAAGCAGTACCAATTATTGCCTCGCTGACTCATTAGTTCATGGTTTAATAAAACATGTGAGCAACTAAATTTCAATATATTTACTCACATTAAAAATAAATATTTTCATATCAAGTTTACTCAGTCGCTAATGTTGAACATGGTAACGGGGGAGGGGTTATTGTAATGGCTAATATCTGTTAGTTCTGAGTGTTAATGGTCAAGAAAGGTTTGGAACCACTGCTAAGGATGAAGAGTGGTGTGAGTAGATAGCAGATACTGAATGTGTCCAGTATCAATGGAACTTTACACCGTATAACGCAACGCAGATTGCCCATAGGACATGGACGGGCAGTTTTTAGTCATGTTTCGGACTCTGAGAAAGGTCAAATCACTGACGTGGAGAACAAGGGAACATTACGCCGAAAGATCAGATAGTCATTTCGCTGTAGGACAACGACTGCAGAAGGAATGGTGATGAGACGGATATAGGACGATAGCATGGCAAGAAGGCTAGGCACCGTTTCTTCTGGAAGGATTACATCACGAGAAGATGGTAGGGTTGTTCCATTGCCTCTGACGAAACAAACGGATGAAAACAGCTGAAATAGGTACAAATGGTTCAAATGGCTCTCAGCACTATGGGACTTAACAGCTGAGGTCGTCAGTCCCCTAGAACTTAGAACTACTTAAACCTAACTAAGCTAAGGACATCACACACATCCATGCCCGTGGCAGGATTCCTTAGTTAGGTTTAAGTAGTTCTAAGTTGTAGGGGACTGATGACCTCAGATGTTAAGTCCCATAGTGCTCAGAGACATTTGAAACATTAGTGGTCACGTAAACCCTCTCACACCCGCAGACGAGGCTCTGGACATCCACGGAGCAGAGGCACGCACCAGTATCGTCGTATAGGACAGCAGTGGCAGATAGTACAGCTACCACACCACACATAAGAGCGCTTGTAAGTCCAGACATGCCAAAATGAACTATTGCGGTTATTAGTAGTGAGGCTACGGGCACGCACACCTCTAGCCCGTCTTCCACTCACGCCACAGCATCGACGTGCACAGCTCGACTGGTGCCGTCAGAGGATCACTTGGAAGATGGAATGGCGCTGCCTGTTCTTCAGCGATAAAAGCATATTCTATCTGCACGCAAGTGTTGGTTGTTTGCGTGTACAACGTGGGCATGGTGGGCGCTGTGTCGAGAGTGCATTCATCCAACACTGGCTCCATTCCACGCCTTATGGTCTGGGTTGCGATAAGCTACAACTCTCGTTGACCTTTGGTATTTCTAGAGGGGACGCTATACGTGCTCGGTACGTGCAGAACGTTGTTAGATCCGTTCTTACAACAGTCAGATGATGTGTTGTTCCAATAGGATAATGCTCACCCAAACACTGCCCATGAAACTCAACGTGCTCTGCAAGACGTGAATCAACTTCCCTGGTCAGCACGGTCTCCGGACTTTTCTCCAGTCGAGCACGTGTTGGGTGTGATCGCATGAGAAGTGACTCGTGCAACTTGTCCACCAACATCTCTTTCAGAGCTAGGTGAACAGGCGTGGCATAACGTATCCCAGGACAAGTACTCGCCATTTGTATGGTCGACTGGATGCCAGTTTCATCTCCTGCATTGCCGCCCGTAGAGGCTACACAACGTAAAAAATTGTTCAAATAGCTGTGAGCTCTATAGTTAGAGTGTTTAGAATGGTTCCCACCCATCCCACATCCCATACCGTACTCTCTAACATATCACATTCTTCCATCATTAATTCACAATAAATTTTCCAACCAGGGCTATTTAAAGTAATGATTCGATAATTCTCTCACATGTCATCATCAACCTAGCTTGGTACTGGGATTGTTGCATTGTTCTTGAAGTCTTCCACATCCCACACAACAAACAGAATGGTCTTTCATGCTTGGTTCTCGCAAGGATCTTAACAGTTCTAAGGGAATCTCGTCCGCGTATCTTCATCCACTTCGTTTTCCCTTTTCACAATACTGGCTTCAAGTTTCTGTTCAAAAATGGTTCAAATGGCTCTGAGCACTGTGGGACTTTATTCCTGAGGTGATCAGACCCCTAGAACTTAGAACTACTTAAACCTAACTAACCTAAGGACATCAAAAACATCCATGCCCGAGGCAGGATTCGAAACTGGGACCGTAGCGGTCGCGTGGTTCCAGACTGTAGCGCCTAGAACCGCTCGGCCACCACAGCCGGCTACACAGCGTACTAACATGTCCCATGGCTCGATACATGGTACCTCAGAACCACTCGTGCTATTTATCTGTAAACGTAATCATTTTAGGTAGTAGGAGTAATCCATCGAACTGCAGACCTATATCATTGACGTCGGTTTGCAGTAGGGTTTTGGAGCATATACTGTATTCAAACATTATGAATCACCTCGAAGGGAACGATCTATTGATACGTATTCAGCATGGTTTCAGAAAACATCGTTCTGGTGCAACGCAGCTAGCTCTTTATTCGCACGAAGTAATGGCCGCTATCGACAGGGGATCTCAAGTTGATTCCGTATTTCTTGATTTCCGGAAAGTTTTTGACACCGATCCTCACAAGCGACTTCTAATCAAGCTGCGGACCTATGGGGTATCGTCTCAGTTGTGCGACTGGATTCGTGATTTCCTGTCAGGAAGGTCGCAGTTCGTAGTAATAGACGGCAAATCATCGAGTAAAGCTGAAGTGATATAAGGTGTTCCCCAGGGAAGCGTTCTGGGACCTACGCTGTTCCTGATCTATATAAATGACCTGGGTGACAATCTGAGCAGTTCTCTTAGGTTGTTCGCAGATGATGCTGTAATTTACCGTCTAGTAAGGTCATCCGAAGACCAGTATCAGTTGCAAAGCGATTTAGAAGAGATTACTGTATGGTGTGGCAGGTGGCAGTTAACGCTAAACAACGAAAAGTGTGAGGTGATCCACATGAGTTCCAAAAGAAATCCGTTGGAATTCAATTATTCGATAAATAGTACAATTCTCAAGGCTGTCAATTCAACTAAGTACCTGGGTGTAAAAATTACGAAGAACTTCAATTGGAAAGACCACATAGACAATATTGTGTGGAAGGCGACCCAAAGGTTGCGTTTCATTGGCAGGACACTTAGAAGATGCAACAAGTCCACTAAAGAGACAGCTTACACTACACTCGTTCGTCCTCTGTTAGAATATTGCTGCGCGGTGTGGGATCATTACCAGGTGAGATTGACAGAGGACATCGAAATTGTGCAAAAAAAAAAGGGCAGCGCGTTTTGTATTATCACGTAATAGGGGAGAGAGTGTGGCAGATATGATACGCAAGTTGGGATGGAAGTCATTAAAGCAAAGACGTTTTTCGTCGCGGTGAGATCTGTTTACGAAATTTCAATCACCAACTTTCTCTTCCGAATGCGAAAATATTTTGTTGAGCCCATCCTACATAGGTAGGAATGATCATCAAAATAAAATAAGAGAAATCAGAGCTCGAACATAAAGGTTTAGGTGTTCGTTTTTCCCGCGCGCTTTTCGGGAGTGGAAAGGTAGTATGATTGTGGTTCGATGAACCCTCTGGCAAGCACTTAAATGTGAATTTCAGAGTAATCATATAGATGTAGATGTAGATGTAGATATGCACTGTCCCAACAATAAATCTTGAGTGAATTGGAAACCTCTAAAGGGTGTACTAATTTTTTTTTTTTCCGGCATTGCATTTAGGATAATAATGGGACAGTTAGAACATTTTATACAATAAATACCTCGTTCTACACGACGTAACTGGCAATAAGATACCGTCAGAAGCTTCGTCGTGCTGTCCGCCGCCGAGATTCTGCCACTGAGGCCGATTCCGCGGGGCAGAAAACAGGCAGTGGCGGCCACCGGTAGGGGTCCTCGATTGGCCAACGCAAGCCTGTCGGCCGGCCGCCTCTGCAAGACAATCCGCGGCAGGCCGGCTTTGATAAGCCAGCTGTATCGGGTGACCCGCGCCGCACAAAGACCCTAAAACTGACAGCGGCCGCCGCCGTATTTCTCGGGCCAGCGGATAGCGCCATTACCCGGTCCGGCCCGGCCGCGCCGGAACCGCGCGTCTCGGAGCACGCGCGCGGGAAAGACGACATTCGGAACGGACAGCCGCCCGGCCGGCCTGTGAGCGGGGATTCTGTGAGGGGGCGCTGCGGGTGATACGCCATCTCTGAGGCTGAGTCTCCTCTAGGCGGAGGCTCCCCCACAAAGTAACGAGGTGGGCTGCGGAAGCGTGTCTTACACAGGCGCCTCTGAACTCTACGTAGCAACGGCGTCTCCGTGCTCTTCCACCATTACCTGAGTTCGTTCCTGTTCTTCAAAAAAACGCCTATGCTTTCTCCATCTACGTACATACTCCGCAAGTCGGTCACCTATCTAGCGAGAAAAAAAAACGACTTTGTGCCTCTGCAGGCGCACTAGTTTCTTTTATCGTAGTCTCATTATCCGTGTCCATGATATACGACGGAGGAGGCATACTGATCGTACCGCCTTCTCCAAACAGAAGTTTTTAACATTTACTCAACAGAATATAGCAGGAACTATGTCGTTTTTCTTCCAACGATTCGCTTTTCAGTTTATCTGTGGTGTCACCGCCAGACACCACACTTGCTAGGTGGTAGCCTTTAAATCGGCCGCGGTCCGTTAGTATACGTCGGACCCGCGTGTCGCCACTATCAGTGATTGCAGACCGAGCGCCGCCACACGGCAGGTCTAGTCTAGAGAGACTCCCTAGCACTCGCCCCAGTTGTACAGCCGACTTTGCTAGCGATGGTTCACTGTCTACATACGCTCTCATTTGCAGAGACGACAGTTTAGCATAGCCTTCAGCTACGTCATTTGCTACGACCTAGTAAGGCGCCATATTCGGTTACTATAAGTACTTTCTTCAAGAATGTCTTCTGAACAGATAATATTGTGACTTATGTATCGTCAAGAGCGACGTTCATCATTAATGGATTAAAGTTAAATATCAAACTAATTATGTCCGCTTTCTGAATTCTCATTCCTTGTCATGTTCCAGACCTCACGTCAGTATAGTTCTTCCCTCCTCTCGCTAGCCTGCTTGAGCTAAAACGCGTGCATTTCGGCCTCCACTCGTAACACGGTGTTGGCTCTTCTGCTAACACAAAATTATCGATCAATCCTGTCACTTTTAAGTGGTTCGTACTGACCTATTATAAAGCTAAACTAGCGTCTCTAAATTCGTCCTATGTCTGTTGTCGTGCTAAATGCTGGAACAACAGATCCGTAAGCACGAGCGTCTTGCATACCATTTCCTTTATGTGTGTTAATTCTCCGAAAAAGCTTCCAACAAATTAAAGTCTTCCATTCCTTTTCCCCGACACTTGATTTTACGTGATTGCCCCAGTTCATATCACCTCTTAGTATGTGACGCTTCGATATGTTCACCATTAATCTTGTAATTAGATAATACCGGTTCTTTCTTTCTCTTATAGGTAATTATCTCCAATTAAGTCACGTTTAAGGGCAGCTGCCGTTCATTGTACCAAGTGAAATATCGTATTTCTTCATTTCATACGCTTTTCTCCAAATTGGACCGTCAGCAAACAATCTCAGCAAACATGAGCCTGGTAAATGGTGTATGTACACTGAGATCATTAGTGGTCCTATCAGGCCACTCAACCCAACCCCCACCCCTCCCCCACCGCACACGCACGCGCGCGCGCGCACACACACACACACACACACACACACACACACACACACACACACACACGCACCCACCCACCCACCCACCCACCCACACACACACACACACAAACGTAATTTGCCATCACCTCCACTTTTAACATCCCGCAGACGCCTATAACTTTAATAATAATAACAACAAAATGCAAATCAGTAATTAGTAAAGTAACTTCACTGTAACATAACTTCTAATAACTATAGAGAAATACGTCATTTGGAAAGCATGCGTCCGAAAAGTCGAGAAGTATGTTCTTCGTCATGTGACTGATTTAAGAACGGAAACAACTATGAATTCTCACAACTTCGACAATGTAATGATTTCCAAGCTTCTTTGTTATTTATTTATTGAAAATGCCCTTTGCAGTGTAATAATACAGGCTAGACGTCGAATTTCAGGACAACAAAAATTATACAACTCATGTGTTACCTTCTAAACGCAAAATTAGAATGTGTCCAAACTTAACAATCAACTTAAATATTGCATTTATATGTACGTGTGCAGGTCTGAGACCTCAGGATATTTACAGTTTAAATGAACATTGAAGTATCGTGATGCGTACTTTGTGTCGTGGAACAATTTACCAACTATGTCAATGAATGTATGAGCTAAAAATACAAATGTGTTAGCTTTCTAACATACAACCAGGTTTTTCAGGCTATGCATGAATTTACAGTTGACACAAAAGTATTTTCATACAACTAAGAATATTATTGAACTGCAAAATTTGTAAAAAAAATCGTCAATTTATGATGTAAGCCTTACTTATTGATGGGTCATCGTCCTCCTTCTTCTGTTATTCGCTTCCTGAGAGTGTTCATCTCTGGCGTTAAATTACTGAAGTCTTAAAGCAGGTGGTCAGCTGGTTGTTCTCCTCCGTCACATGCGAGCAATGCGTCATTATTTGGAATAGTTTATAATAGGATTTCAGTTTTCCACGGCCTGTTACGACGGCCCTGGAATTCGATGTAGTGGTGGCTTAATCGTTAAACTTGGCGGATCGTAATAAAATACGGTTTTGTATTTCCTGCCACTCAACATCCTATTTGTTATAAACTGTTCTCTTAGTTTTTTCTTTATTGCCCTAATAGGTGCTTCGCTGTAGCTTACTATTTCCCGCTATTTGGTTGCTCTCTTAGGTAGATTATCAGCAGTCGAAAAAGAAGGTCATCATCACTTCACATGTGTGAACAACCCTGAATATCTATGGCGGGGGAAATGTGTGATGTTTCCGCTGCTGGCTTTACCGTTTGTCGTCGGGCTGTCGGCTTTCTGTCGGGCGGAATCATCCTGTTGTACGATAACGCCTGGCCCCACGCAGCCATTCCAATGAAGGCTACGCTTCAGCGATTTGGTTGAGAAACACTGAACCATCCTCTGTACAGCTCGGACCTACAGCTGTATCACAGTGTGATTTCCTGATCCGTGACAACCTAAAGAAAGAAGTGCTTGGGCGATGGTTTCTGTCAGAAGTGGAAGTGCGATGGTGGGTACGATCTGGCTCTGTCAGCGGCAGACAGCGTCCTATGAAACAGAAATTCATCCTATCGTCTCCTAATAGGATGAATGTCTTGATGCGTGTGGTCATTATTTTAGAATGGAATCATTCCATGGTCTCGTGGTGGCGGATGTTCGTTTTTCATTTAACTGACCCTCGCAGGTTCTATTAGCCAAATACTCCTCGAGCCAGTACGTATTTACGAAGGCGCTCTGTAGTATGGTGTCTTTGTTAGTAATCGTCTTTCGGAAATATATGAAGACAGACTATACCTATGAATCTGCGTTCAGTATGTGCAAGTTGTCACTTATGAATAAAAGAATCTGTGTGCAACATGAGCAATATAAGGAAATAGCCGGATGATAAACGCCATCCAACGGAAGTGGACAGAAACAAAATGACAATCGGTTCAGATGCAAAATCTTATTTTCTTTACTTTCCTTATTTTTGACAGATCACGACAACATTGTGGAATACGTGACCATTTGAATAATAATAAAATACACCGAATAAAATAGATGCTGATCTCAAATTAATAATAACGGACAGGGAGTGGCAAATGATCAAACACAACTACATACTTGAATGCTAAATGTGTAATTACCTTATTTGCAAGTTCCATTGACTTCTGGAAAGCAGTCCATAGAATAAGTAAGACATACGAAATCCTTATAAATCGACGCAGCAACTCAAAATCCTTAACAATGCCAGGAGTCAAGAAATATCATTTTAGTCAATCCTGAGTGCCAAAAGGTATACTGAGTGAACTTCTTGCAGGAGCAGTTACGCTGTTCGTCAGAAATGACTTGAATCAAAATTTCTGGATGACGACATGAACTAAGATGCAGTACGCAACTGTTGATTTTTTTCATGAATTAGCTAAAACGCTAGAGCCTAATTATATCTATGAAAGAGTGTCGCTATGATATTACTTTTAACACGTCATTCCAATAATTGGTTCCGAATATAGATTTCTTTCAAATTCGTGTCAATCGTTTTATTCTGCATACTTCCAGCAGAAGTCATCCTCAGTATTTAGTGTTGCATATCCCATCATAGCATTTCCGGTGAAGAACTGGAAAACTTTGAAGAAATTTTGTAAGTAATAAGCGTCCTACTTATCACAGAACGGCGATAATGAAACAGATAAATTTAAAACTAGAGCGATTAATGGACTGTGGAGAGGAATGTGGGATCTTGCTAAACTTAAAACTTGGGGAAGAAATTGTACAACTAGGAATGAAATATGATATCTACCTTACAGCATTAATAATAAGCTCACCAGACAATATATTGCACGTGCATTAGGCATGTCCGAAAGAATAGACATCATTTTGATCCTACAACACTGTGATTCAGGAATTAGACAGTAGCTGCCAGTGAGCATTGATTTACATCAACGGGGCAAGTTGATAATTTGTGCCAGACCGGGACTCGAACCCCAGTCTCTTGTTTAGTAGGCGGTTGGGCTAATCACTGCGCCATCCGTTCACAGGGGTCAACACAACTGCATAGACAACCTTAGCACGCCTCCCGTCAGACCCTTATTTTCAACTTATACCACGCACTACTGATGTAGTGCCCTTTGCCCGCTATCGTCATTACTCACGGCATTTTCCTGATTCCCGTAAGCGTTCGAGCTTAGAGCTGCACTGAAGGGATCATTGGACGTCCACGCCCTAACTGTAAATAAACTGAAGAGCTAAATAAACCAGTACACCTGCCTAATATCGTGTAGGGAAATTTTTGGAAATTTGTGGTAAGAGCTTATTGGACAAACTGCTGAGGTCATCGGTCCCTAAGCTTAGCGTTAGTTTAAGTTAGATTAAGTAGTGTTAATCCAACTTAAACTAATTTACGCTAAGGGAAACACACACACTCATACCCGAGGGAGGACTCGAACATCCGACGAGGGGAGCCGCGCGAACCGTGACAAGGCATCCAAGACCGCTCGGCTACCCTGTGCGGCGAGTGTAGAACCCCCGCCACCACACGAAAGTGCCGCAACACGACATGCCATGGACTCGACTAATGTCTGAAGTAGTGCTGAAGGAAACTGAGGCCATGAATCTTGCAGGTCTGTCCATAAATCCGTAAGAGTATTTTTGACGGGGTGGAGAGCTCTTCTGAACAGCACGTTGCAAGGCATCACAGATATGCACAATAACGTTCATGTCTGGGGAGTTTGGTGGGCAGCACAAGTGTTTAAACTCAGAAGAGTGATCCTAGAGCCAATCTGTAGCAATTCTGAACGTGTAGTGTGTCGCATTTTTCTGCTGAAATTGCCCATGTCCGTCGGAATGCACAATGGACACGAATGAATGCTTGTGATAAAACAAGATGCTTAAGTACGTGTCACTTGTCAGAGACGTATCTAAACGTATCAGGGGTCTCATATTACTCAAACTGCACACGCTCGTCCGCCGCTCGTGGTCTCGCGGTAGCGTTCTCGCTTCCCGAGCACGGAGTCCCGGGTTCGATTCCCGGCGGGGTCAGGGATTTTCACCTGCCTCAAGATGACTGGGTGTTTGTGTTGTCCTCCTCAGTTCATCATCATCCAGGAAAATGGCGAAATTGGACTGAGCAAAAGATTGGGTAATTGTACGGGCGCTGATAACCACGCAGTTGAGCGCCCCACAAACCAAACATCATCATCATCATCTGCACACGCTCCACACCATTACAGAGCCTCCACCAGCTTGAACACTCCCCTGGTGACATGCAGGGTCCATGGGTTCATGAGGTTGTCACCACACCCATACACGTCCACCCACTCGATACAATTTGAAACGACTCTTCCGACCAGGCAACACGTTTCCTGTCATCAACAGGCCAATGTCGGTGTTGTCGGGCCCAGGCGAGACGTAAAGTGCCGTGCCGTGCAGTCATCAAGGGTATCCGCGTGAGACTTCGGCTCCGAAAGCCCATATCGATGACGTTTCGTTGAATGCTTCTCACACTGCACTTGTTGATGGCCCAGTACTGAAATCTGCAGAAATTTGCGGAAGTGTTGCACTTTTGTCACGTTGAACGATTCTCTTCAGTCGGCGTTGGTCCCGGTTTTGCAGGATCTTTTTCCGTCCGCAGCGATGTCCGAGATTTGATGTTTTGTAGGGTTCCTGATATTCATGGTACACTCGTGAAATGGTCGTACGAGAAAATCCCCACTTCCTCGTTACCTCGGAGATAGTGACCCATCATCGTTCGTGCGCAGACTATAACACCACGTTCAAACTCACTCACATCTTGATAACCTGCCATTGTACAGCAGTAACCGATATAACAACTGCGCCAAACACTTGTTGCCTGATATAAGGGCAGCCGATCGCAGCGCCGTATTCTGCGTATTTGAATACGGTTGCCTATACCAGTTTCTTTGGCGCTTCAGTGTATTCGACGTCTGTTCTTTCGGGTACGCTGTCGGCTGTATGGAATCAACGCAGTAAGTCGATGTGGAGACGTTTCAGAATGGCCACAAGAAGCCATCGAGCTTGGACACACTATCGTCCGCACCGTCAGTGACGATACCCCGTCTGTTGTCGTATGAATTCTGACTGCCCAAAGTGTCTCCAAGGAATGGTGTATCACACGCAAACATGGAACTCCGCATAAGATCAGTGGTCGTAATAGAAACTTTAACCGATATGGACTGGAGACGAATATCACACCTTTTCAGTGACAGTCGGTTTCAAACCGAGCAGGCATCGCTACTTTCCATTAATGCTGATTCACCTCAAGCATTTTCCGAGTGAACGCTGAGAAGGAAACTGCGTGCAGTGGACATCCAGAGTTAGGTACCACTCTAAGGCACCACATAAAACTGCATGTCTTCAGAGGGGCAAACAACACGGATATCGGACAGTAGCAGACTAGAGGCACGCAGTACGCCCGTCGAGTCGCGATTTTGTCTCTTTTTCAAGTGATGGCAGGTGTCGAGCGCACCGATACCCAAATGAGATGTTTAACTCGCAGTATGTGGAGTGCCAGGTGTTTTTTGCACCATCAATTGGGTCTTGAAATGAATCAGGATGTTTATTTCATCATCCTTGGCGTCAAAGTGTTCTCTTTCCTTTTACGTATCCATGATGTGGACAGTCCCTCTTCCAAGATTACAATAGCCATGTTCACTGGACTTTCTGGTGTGCGTTCGCCCAAACATCCTATTGCACTTTAACTACCGCTCGGAATCATCCGGCATTAATCATGTAGAAAATGTTTAGGACTATTTGTTGCACTGACTGTAACTTAGCAATCAACATCCCTGCAGTTTGATAGCTATGCAAAATATAATAATCAATGAGTGGTTTCAAATGGATATGGGGTAACGAATTTCTGTTTAAAAACTGGTAACCGCTATATACAGGGTGAATCATCTAGAACTTTCGCAGTTGATATTGCGGAAATGGAAAGTGCTGTTGATGTGCGGTTGTCACAGAGTGCATTGGTAGTGAGAGCCTAGTATTGTTATCCAATAAACAGATTGTAATAATAATTATAAAGTATATTTAATTGTCAAACAGGCACTTTTCAAATGGAACAATACTTATTGACTTTAACAGACTAAAGGTAGGGTAAATTAAAACGTCAGTGGCATTTGTTGAAGGATTCTAGTGCGAGTCTTTCACGAAATGTCGTATTTTGAAAAGTTCCCACACCGATACTTGTGCGGTACATGTGGAAGCACACACTAAGGAACAACACAAGTGGATATACCACTCTAAACTTCGCACTTTCTGGAATATTTAAGACTTTAAATAATGGAAACGGTGTCACAGTTAATGCCGCAGTTCTGTAATGCCGTAATGCGGGTTGCCTGCACTGCCCTGAAGCCTGCTGTAGGCGACACTTGTTCTGCGTGTGACGCCACAAACTGTGACGTCGTTGCCATCCCTTAAAGTCTACATATTTCAGAAGTTATGAACTTTACAACACTGAAAACAAGTCTGACGTCACTATTCATACCTCTAGTTCTCATTTCCAAAGAAAAAAATATTAATGTTGTTTATATACATTTATGGACTGTCTATTCCTGCCCATTGTGCGGGCCCCTGATATAGATGCATCGCTGGCAGATCGCAGTTTTCACATTTAGTTTTGTTTCGGAAATTTATGAAGTGCACAGTTATGCGGGTGCTTCGGGTAAAAGTGCGGATATTTCGGTTGGTGACAGAAGACAGTGTACTGAACGATGTTAACAGTATTTACTTCATTTCCAGACTAATAATAATAGCTATTTTGAGTAGTATGTTTTTATATTGGTTAGTACTTGAGGCAGGAGCCAGCCGTTAATGTTTATTTTCCCCTAGTCGGAGATCTGGTGTTGAAGTGTGGTCTCATGGGTGCAAAACAGTTAGTTCATTTATTGGTGCAGTTACTACCGTGCAAAAAACATCAGGTAGTAAATTATCTGACATCTGACGTGTTTGAGGGAAGATTGTTAGATGCAGAGAAAAAGAAACCAACACGCTGAAATGGTTACGTACTGAGGTACTAATAATCACAACAATATTTGCACTTATACCTCTAACAATTGTTTTTGAGCTTTGTTGCTTTAGTAGGACTAAGAAAACAGCGTATTCATTAATGTTAACGGCAACGATGTATACATACCCTGTAAAATGACTAGTTGCACATAATTTCGATAAAAGAATCGTTCTAATGATCTGTCGAATAAGTAACTAATAACTGACTAATCAACTTATATCGCATACCTGAAAAAATTTCCTTGCTGAATTGAAACCTTTATCAGAGCTAGAGGCGGTGTTTCACCGTGATGTCTCCCAGAGGCAAAAAAAATTTGTCGTCTTGTAGAACCGGATGTAGTGTCGGTGTTCCGCGTCTTCCCAACACGATATTTCGACGTCATAACTCGGCGTCTTCATCAGGTGTTTCCTGGGACTTTTCTCCGGTCTGTATAAGATCGAGACACAGCAGTATTTCATCCAAAGGGATGAAGAAAGGGCATCAGAAGAAACTATGGTAATCTAACCACAAGTGATTGGTTATAAATCGTTGAGATTTGAGTACTATATTTTTGTGTTTTCATGAGTCAAGTGAGAGGTGGTAGTCATATCAGCGTGTTCCATAAATACCGAAGTAATATCGGATAATTTTACTTATTCAGTATCACTATGCGTTTAGGAAATGTTAATTCCGTTCAACAAGGCAGGTAACCGTAAAAGACGTACCTCTTTTAGATAGACCCGACATCCAAGCGTTTCGATGATTAAGTAAAGCGTTTGCTGGTAGCCTGATAAACTCGAGCCTTTTATTTCCTTTTAAACGTACGTTGGGCTACACACAGTATTTTCTGCATCTTCCTTCCTAATTGTCTATACGAAGTAGAGGGAACGTCGTTTATAGCTTGTTCACGAGATGTACCTGAAGATTATCATCAAGCCTGCTAAGAGCGCTGTTTTTAATTCTGTTCTTGGCGTAGACCCAACGAAACGTGTCTTCCCATCTAGTCTCTTCAGTATAATAGGACGACATTCATGTCATGGTGACTAATGTTAATCTGAAGGTCTAGGTACGTATTAGAGCATCTACGAGAAAGTAAATAGCCTCTGAGCTTAAATTTCACCGTGGGTAATGTTGGCAACTCACGATTAATTGTCAATTGATTTCGAGAGCCTAATAACGCACCTTCGCAAGAACGCCTGCCGCCGGGGCAACAGGTTTACGGTTGCTACACGTAACTCATGCGCTCTCTCTCTATCTCTCTCTCTCTCTCTCTCTCTCTTTCACTTTGTCACACACACACACACACACACACACACACACACACACACACTTTCTCAGTTCTCATGCCTGTTCCTTATTCAATGTTGAAGTTTCTTTTGGATAGAAACACACATGTGATTAGTGGCCCCACTGTTTGATAGAAGTGTTGAAGCTACGTTTGTTTATTGTTCTATTCTAGGCTACCGTTGCGTATTTGCTGTGTTTTGACTGCGCTTGTTTGATGCGGATGAACCAGTTCACCACTGAGTCGAAATTAGACTGTTGGCTGTTATTGCTTGCGTTCGCCATGTCTCTATGGATCAGCGTCACGGTTTTAAATATATTTTAAATATATTCCTGCATTAGTCTGTTATCTATAATATCCCCATATTTTGTCGGCGTTTCTAATATTTTAGTTGTGCGTGCCGCAGGATCAGACGTAGATATAGTCTAAGACCACCAGTGCGCAGTGTCTTACTGTTTCTTGACATTTTGCTCAAGGTCGTTTTGCAAATATTTTTAGATTCGTTAAAACAGGCTTTCACCGCAAGACGAACAGGATAAGTGTGCAACTCATTTTTATTTTTAACTGGTGTCAGTTTGAAGCCTGCCCGCATCTCGTGGTCGTGCGGTAGCGTTCTCGCTTCCCACGCCCGGGTTCCCGGGTTCGATTCCCGGCGGGGTCAGGGATTTTCTCTGCCTCGTGATGGCTGGGTGTTGTGTGCTGTCCTTAGGTTAGTTAGGTTTAAGTAGTTCTAAGTTCTAGGGGACTTATGGCCACAGCAGTTGAGTCCCATAGTGCTCAGAGCCAGTTTGAAGCCGTCCCTTAGCTCGGCAGTCTGGTAGCGCATTTCCACCGAGGGCTGTGAACAGGAGGACATTGTGAGCGTCCATGAAATTTTTCATATTACTGGTGTAGCTGAGACTTGGCAGTATTGCTGACGATGTCTGGCACCTCATGGTCGTTCACACACTTTCGGGATTAGTGCTGAGTGATCATACTAAATTTTCATAATTCACACTTTTCATACGGATGAAGTAATCTGAATAGTCATCCCGTTTACGTGACACTGAGCATCGTAAATTTAATGTCTCACTTTAGTTTTTTTTCTGTTTTCTCTGCAAATAGCCAGGACTTACAAAATTCTAAGAAAACATTTGCACTGCGCCAACAGAACGACTATGTTACTTATTTTAATTTTTAATCGTTAACTTCTTCTGCAACGCAATAAAATTCATTCACTGTTGGATTTTTATTGTTGCTATTATTATTGCGAGAGCATTCTTGTCCCTATTTGGTGTAGGGGAGTCTGGAAGAATGGAATGTTGAGTGTTTCGCGACGAACAATACAGACTTTTACCTCGCCGTCTCGTTTCCAGGCGATAGGCTTGTTTAGCGGAACCAGTGACGAGCACAAAAAAAAAAATCACGGTCCCCGTGACGACTATCAAAGATGACAGAGAAAGAGGCAAAAGAAGTAGATTCGAACCTTTGAAACAACGTTCTTATACAACTATACTGACATCAAGTAGTATTATGGCATTGAGTCAGATGATTCTGCAATTATACTGCTGAAATAATGCATGGTGTGGGACTGAAGCATGGATCATACGACTACCGGAGAAACAGAAACGAAGTATTTGAAATTTGATTTACAGAATGGTATAGTCTCTATTACTAGTTACATGGAAAAATTCGCATCACATCACATAGTGCTCCACAGATTATCTCTTTAAGTGTTGTAGCAAACAACTGTTGTAACACACGAATTATCCTCTGATACACCCCCCTCCCTCCACAAACCATGGCCGTACCGTAGGTGTAACCACAACAGAAGGGTATCTGTTGAGAGGCCAGGCAAACGTGTGGTTCCTGAAAAAGGGCAGCAGCCTTTTCAGTAGTTGGAGGGGAAACAGTCTGGACGATTGACTAATCTGGCCTTGTAACACTAACCAAAACGCCCTTGCTGTGCTGGTACTGCGAACGGCTGAAAGCAAGGGGAAACTACAGCCGTAAATTTTTCCCGAGGGCATGCAGCTTTACTGTATGGTTAAATGATGATAGCGACCTCTTGGGTAAAATATTCCGGGGGTAAAATAGTCCCCCAATCGGATCTTCGGGCGGGGACTACTGAGGAGGACGTCGTTATCAGGAGAAAGAAAACTGGCGTTCTACGGATCGGAGCGTGGAATGTAAGCTCCCTTAATCGGGCAGGTAGGTTAGAAAATTTAAAAAGGGAAATGGATAGGTTAAAGTTACATATAGTGGGAATTAGTTAAGTTCGGTGGCAGGAGGAACAAGACTTTTGATCAGGTGAATACAGGGTTATAGATACATAATCAAATAGGGGTAATGCAGGAGTAGGTTTAATAATGAATAAAAAAATAGGAGTGCGAATAAGCTACTACAAACAACATAGTGAACGCAATATTGTGACCAAGATAGGCACGAAGCCCGCGCCTACTACAGTAGTACAAGTTTATATGCCAACTAGCTCTGCAGATGATGGATAATGAATAAATTGATGAAATATCTGATGAGATAAAAGGAATTATTCAGGTAGTGAAGGGAGACGAAAATTTAATAGTCATGGGTGACTGGAATTCGAGAGTAAGAAAATGGAAAGAAGGAAATATAGTAGGTGAATATGGACTGGGGGTAAGAAATGAAAGAGGAAGCCGTCTGGTAGAATTTTGCACAGAGCATAACTTAATCATAGCTAACACTTGCTTCAAGAATGATAAAAGAAGGTTGCTCGGTGGTAGCCTTTAAATCGGCCGCGGTCCGTTAGTATACGTCGGACCCACGTGTCGCCACTGTCAGTGACTGCAGACCGAGCGCCGCCACACGGCAGGTCTAGAGACACTTCCTAGCACTCGCCCCAGTTGTGCAGCTGACTTTGCTAGAGATCGTTCACTGACAAATTACGCTCTCATTTGCCGAGACGATAGTTAGCATAGCCTTCAGCTACGTCATTTGCTACAACCTAGCAAGGCGCCTTTATCATTTGCTATTTATCTTGTGATGCATGTACCGTCAGACCGATGCACCACATTTCGAAAGCTTCTATTCTCTTCTTGTCCATACTATTTACCGTCCAGGTTTCACTTCTATACATGGCTACACTCCATACAAATACTTTCATAAATGACTTCCTGACACTTAAATCTATACTCGATGTTAACAAATTTCTCTTCTTCAGAAACACTTTCCTTGCCATTGCCAGTCTACATTTTATATCCTCTCTACTTCAACCATCATCAGTTATTTTGCTCCCCAAATAGCAAAACTCCTTTACTACTTTAAGTGTCTCATTTCCTAATCTAATACCCTCAACATCACCCGACTTAATTCGACTACATTCCATTATCCTCGTTTTGCTTTTGTTGATGTTCATCTTATATCCTCCCTTCAAGACAGCTGCAAAATAGTAACGCGAATTCTTCACAGACGAATGGAACAACTGGTAGAAGCCGACCTCGGAGAAGATCAGTTTGCATTCCGTAGAAATGTTGGAACACGTGAGGCAATTCTGACCCTACGACTTATCTTAGAAAATAGATTAAGGAAAGGCAAACCTACGTTTCTAGCATTTGTAGACTTAGAGAAAGCTTTTGACAATGTTGACTGGAATACTCTCTTTCAAATTCTGAAGGTGACAGGGTTAAAATACAGGGAGCGAAAGGCTATTTGCAATTTGTATAGAAACTAGATGGCAGTTATAAGAGTCGAGGGGCATGAAAGGGAAGCAGTGGTTGGGAAGGGAGTGAGACAGGGTTGTAGCCTCTCCCCGATGTTTTTAATCTGTATATTGAGCAAGCAGTAAAGGAAAAAAAAGAAAAATTCGGAGTAGGTATTAAAATCCATGGAGAAGAAACAAAAACTTCGAGTTTCGCCGAATTGTAATTCTGTCAGAGACAGCAAAGGACCTGGAAGAGCAGTTGAACGGAATGGACAGTGTCTTGAAAGGAGGATATAAGATGAACATCAACAAAAGCAAAACGAGGATAATGGAATATAGTCGAATTATAACAGGTGATGCTGAGGGCATTAGATTAGGAAATGAGACACTTAAAGTAGTAAAGGAGTTTTGCTATTTGGGGAGCAACATAACTGATGATGGTCGAAGTAGGGAGGATATAAAATGCATACTAGCAATGGCAAGGAAAGCATTTCTGAAGAAGAGACATTTGTTAACATCGAGTATAGATTTAAGTGTCAGGAAGTCGTTTCTGAAAGTTTTTTGTATGGAGTGTAGTCATGTATGGAAGTGAAACATGGACGATAAACTGTTTGGACAAGAAGAGAATAGAGGGTTTCGAAATGTGGTGCTACAGAAGAATGCTGAAGATTAGATGGGTAGATCACATAACTAATGAGGAGGTATTGAATAGAATTGGCGAGAAGAGGAGTTTGTGGCACAATTTGACAAGAAGAAGGGATCGGTTGGTAGGACATGTTCTGAGGCATCAAGGGATCACAAATTTTGCATTGGAGGGCAGCGTGGAGGGTAAAAATCGTAGAGGGAGACCAAGAGATGAATACACTAAGAAGATTCAAAAGGATGTAAGTTGCAGTAAGTACTGGGAGATGATGAAGCTTGCACAGGGTAGAGTAGCATGGAGAGCTGCATCAAATCAGTCTCAGGAGTGAAGACCACAACAACAACAACAACAACTCGATTGAATATAAGAATAATTTTTTGACGTAAGTATGATTTCAATTAACTGAAATGATCTTAGGAAAAGGTTAAACAATGTCATACTGAGGTAAATATATGTGTTCTTTTATCACGCTATCCGGGAGGTACTGTTCCTGGTTTAAGGTGTGGGAACTGTTCGAACATAGTTCGAGTAAGTACATTGAATGGTGACTTTATATAAAGAGCAACACTGTGCAGTATATTGGCGTAAGATTAACAATCAGACACTGATGACAAACTCTGCGTACACACTGAGGTGGAATAGCGATATACACGTACATACAGATGACAGTAGTATCGCATACACTAGATACAAAAGGGCAGTGCATTGCCTCAGCTGTCATTTGTACTCAGATGATTCATGTGAAAAGGTTTCCAACGTGATTATGGCCGCACGAGGGGAGTTAACAGACTTTGAAACGGGAAGATAGTTGAAGCTAGTCGCATGGGACATTTGATTTCGGAAATAGTCAGGGAATTCAGTATTCCGAGATTCACGGTTGCAAGAGTGGGCCGAGAATATCAAATTTCAGTCATTACCTCTCACCACTGGCAACGCAGTGGCCGACAGCCTTCACTTAACGACCGACAGCAGCGGCGTTTGCGTAGAGTTGTCAGTGCTAACAGACAAACAACACTGCATGAAATAACTGCAGAAATCGGTGTGGCACGTACGAAGAATTTATCCGTTAAAACAATGCAGTGAAATTGGGCGTTAGCGAGTTATGGCAGCAGATGACCAACGCGAGTAACACACGACATCGCCTTCAACGGCTCTCCTGGGCTCGTGAACATATCGGTTGGAATCTAGACGATTGGAAAATAGTTGCCTGATCAGATGATTCCCAATTTCAGTTGGTAAGAGCTGATGGCAGGCTTCGAGTGCGGCGCACACCCCACGAAGGCATGAACCTAAGTTCTCAACAAGGTATTGTGTAAGCTGGTGATGGTGTGGGCTGTGTTTACATGGAGCGGATTGTGTGGTCCAGCTGAAGCGATTATTGACTGGAAATGGAATTTTCGTCTACTTGGAGACTATTAGCAGCGATTTATGAACTTCATGTTCGAAATCAATGATAATGACAATGTGCCATGTTCGCGGGTCCTAATTGTTCACGATTGGTTTGAAGAACATTCTGGACAGTTCGAGCGAAAGATTTACACATCTAAATCGGCCGACATGAATCCCCTCGAACAATTATGGGGAGTAATGGAGGGGTCAGTTCGTGCACAAAATCGTGCACCGGCAATACTTTCGAACTATTGACGGATATAGAGGCATCATGGCTCATTATTTCTGCAGTGAACTTCCAGCCACTTGTTGAATCCCTGCTACGTCGCGACGCTGCACTGCGTCGAGCAAAATGAGGCCCGACACGATATTAGGTGGTATTTAACGTTTCCAAACAATCGAAAGCAAATCGGTATTTCCTGATTAATTACCAGCGGTACAAGGGACTCACTACATATTTTCTGGTTTCGCGTTTAACAATCCGAATTAACTAGTGATTAAACGGGAGTATGAAAAATAAAATCCAGCCACATATTCACTGCAAGATTTATGAACAAGTGTAAGCAGAGATTAACCTAAACATTTCTCGCGCGACCCACTGCTGAATGCTGCCTCAGCTAATTCATATCATACAGATTATTTCACAATTCCTATCACATGTTTCTACAGGTTGTAGAGGAGACCCGAGTCCAGAAATCTAAAGTTTGGATGTAAAACAAATCTGAAGATCGGGTCACTTGCAAATTTCCCGCTTGTCCGTCACGGTAGCTGCGTAGTCAGTGCAGCGGAGAAGAAGGGTACCCGGGTCGATTCCGGCTGAGTCGGAGATTTTCTCCAGTCGGGGACTGGGTATTGTGTTGTCCATATATTAGTATCGTCATAATTGACATTGCATTTTTGGAAGGGCTGTATGGGTATTCTGATTCACCACACGCACACAGCACAAATCATCAGCTCTGACCTGCATGATCTCAAGCGGGCTCATATCATGGGGAAAGTTTCGAGCAATCGTCGCGAGTTCTCTTCATTGTGAGAAACTTCGTCAAAGCAAAGAGTGCGGCTCGTCCGTGGACCATCGCATTCAACCCTCCAAGCTACGATCGATTAAGTTTCTCACGGCCGTTTTCTAGGCGGACCGGAATGTTATGTGACGCCGTAATTACAACGGGAACTGACGTTAGTGCCTTCTCGTAACGTGAAACGGGAAATCTGAAAGAGAGGCGATCTTCAAACTTGTTTTGTATCCAATCGGTTCATTTCAGGAAATCGATCGCTTGTCAATACTTCTTCTATGAAGTTCCCTCTACAACACGTAGAAACCTGTAACATAGAACGCGAAACATTCTGTACGTACAGGTACGCCCAGGGATTCCTCTTTAACGTCATTACAAACTACGAATATTCGACAATAGGACCAAACGTAAGCGTTATAGAATCAACATTAAAACCATAGTATTTGAGTGTCGAATGAAAATATTTCGGAGTTACCATTTTTTAGACAGAAACTAAATTCCGATATCCCCCAGTTACAAACATTCCAGTGTGACGTGCTCTAAGCCCTGCCGACATGTTTATCGCAGACTTCAAACAACAACTTCAATGCCGGGTTAAGCCTACGTTTCGCGGATGAGTACCGCTGGGCTCCGTGCCGCGGCCCGGATAAATATTTGCAACTTCCAGCGAGCAGCAGCCCACGGCAGTCACAGCGATGTTTGGGTTTACCTCTTCCAGCGAGAAGTGTGCTGGGCGTGCCCGCTACTAAAGCGGTTTATCTCGTTCGCCCACAGAAAGTATCTTAGTTGTTCATTCTCCGGTAGAAGTCGGCATCTATTAAAAAGCCCAGGCTTGCTATGATTTTCTACTATATAAAACACAGGCAACAACAGTTTACTAATGACCACAAAGATGGTGTATCGAACTTTCTCCATCACCTCGCCCAAGAAAAAATTCTGTATCTAGAAAAGAGAAGATTTATGTATCCAGAAACTGATGTGTTGAAAAGAGAAAAAGGAAAACCCGCGATCAGGCCCTGTGGACCAAGCAGTAGTCGACCGACCGCCATATCATGCTCATTAGTCGTCGTCGTATATTGTATGGAGGTGCATGGTGGCAGCGCAACGCATTCGCTGCCTTGTTGACGTTTCGACCTTCGAGCAGCTACTTCTCAAACGGTAGCTCCCCAATTCGCATCACGAATCTGAGTGCACCCTGGACCTCTCCTTCCACTAAGGAAAAACCATAGAATTATCGGAAATCGAACCCGGATGCCCCACGTGAGGCTCTGTCGTGTCGACCGCTCACCTCGAATAAAATAACTCTTTGATTTGTTGACGTTGCCAAATCCTATCCTCCTTTCCACGGCGTGTAACCTTCCTCATGGATAGTCTGAATTATTATGGGTGGAGGTTACACTCAACAACCGAGCTAGGTTAATAATTGGCTCCTTTTACCGACCTCCCGACTCAGCAGCATTAGTGGCAGAACAACTGAGAGAAAATTTGGAATACATTTCACATAAATTTTCTCAGCATGTTATAGTCTTAGGTGGAGATTTCAATTTACCAGATATAGACTGGGACACTCGGATGTTTAGGACGGGTGGTAGGGACAGTGACATTATACTGAGTGCACTATCCGAAAATTACCTCGAGCAATTAAACAGAGAACCGACTCGTGGAGATAACATCTTGGACCTACTGATAACAAACAGACCCGAACGTTTCGACTCTGTATGTGCAGAACAGGGAATCAGTGATCATAAGGCCGTTGCAGCATCCCTGAATATGGAAGGTAATAGGAATATAAAAAAAGGGAGGAAGGTTTATCTGTTTAGCAAGAGTAATAGAAGGCAGATTTCAGTCTACCTAACAGATCAAAACGAAAATTTCTGTTCCGACACTGACAATGTTCAGTGTTTATGGAAAAAGTTCAAGGCAATCGTAAAATGCGTTTTAGACAGGTACGTGCCGAGTAAAACTGTGAGGGACGGGAAAAACCCATCGTGGTAAAACAACAAAGTTAGGAAACTACTGCGAAAGCAAAGAGAGCTTCACTCCAAGTTTAAACGCAGCCAAAACCTCTCAGACAAACAGAAGCTAAACGATGTCAAAGTTAGCGTAAGGAGGGCTATGCGTGAAGCGTTCAGTGAATTCGAAAGTAAAATTCTATGTACCGACTTGACAGAAAATCCTAGGAAGTTCTGGTCTTACGTTAAATCAGTAAGTGGCTCGAAACAGCATATCCAGACACTCCGGGATGATGATGCCATTGAAACAGAGGATGACACGCGTAAAGCTGAAATACTAAACACCTTTTTCCAAAGCTGTTTCACAGAGGAAGACCGCACTGCAGTTCCCTCTCTAAATCCTCACACAAACGAGAAAATGGCTGACATCGAAATAAGTGTCCAAGGAATAGAAAAGCAACTGGAATCACTCAACAGAGGAAAGTCCACTGGACCTGACGAGATACCAATTCGATTCTACACAGAGTACGCGAAAGAACTTGCCCCCCTTCTAACAGCCGTGTACCGCAAGTCTCTAGAGGAACGGAAGGTTCCAAATGATTGGAAAAGAGCACAGGTAGTCCCAATCTTCAAGAAGGGTCGTCGAGCAGATGCGCAAAACTATAGACCTATACCTCTGACGTCGATCTGTTGTAGAATTTTATAACATGTTTTTTGCTCGAGTATAATGTCGTTTTTGGAAATCCAGAATCTACTATGTAGGAATCAACATGGATTCCGGAAACAGCGATCGTGTGAGACCCAACTCGCTTTATTTGTTCATGAGACCCAGAAAATATTAGATACAGGCTCCCAGGTAGATGCTATTTTTCTTGACTTCCGGAAGGCGTTCGATACAGTTCCGCACTGTCGCCTGATAAACAAAGTAAGAGCCTACGGAATATCAGACCAGCTGTGTGGCTGGATTGAAGAGTTTTTAGCAAACAGAACACAGCATGTTGTTATCAATGGAGAGACGTCTACAGACGTTAAAGTAACTTCTGGCATGCCACAGGGGAGTGTTATGGGACGATTGCTTTTCACAATATATATAAATGACCTAGTAGATAGTGTCGGAAGTTCCATGCGGCTTTTCGCGGATGATGCTGCAGTATACAGAGAAGTTGCAGCATTAGAAAATTGTAGCGATATGCAGGAAGATCTGCAGCGGATAGGCACTTGGTGCAGGGAGTGGCAACTGACCCTTAACATAGACAAATGTAATGTACTGGGAATACATAGAAAGAAGGATCCTTTATTGTATGATTATATGATAACGGAACAAACACTGGTAGCAGTTACTTCTGTAAAATATCTGGGAGTATGCGTGCGGAACGATTTGAAGTGGAATGATCATATAAAATTAATTGTTGGTAAGGCGGGTACCAGGTTGAGATTCATTGGGAGAGTCCTTAGAAAATGTAGTCCATCAACAAAGGAGGTGGCTTACAAAACACTCGTTCGACCTATACTTGAGTATTGCTCATCAGTGTGGGATCCGTACCAGATCGGGTTGACGGAGGAGATAGAGAAGATGCAAAGAAGAGCGGCGCGTTTCGTCACAGGGTTCTTTGGTAACGGTGATAGCGTTACGGAAATGTTTAACAAACTCAAGTGGCAGACTGCAAGAGAGGCGCTCTGCATCGCGGTGTAGCTTGCTGTCCAGGTTTCGAGAGGGTGCGTTTCTGGATGAGGTATCGAATATATTGCTTCCCCCTACTTATACCTCCCGAGGAGATCACGAATGTAAAATTAGAGAGATTAGAGCGCGCACGGAGGCTTTCAGACAGTCGTTCTTCCCGCGAACCATACGCGACTGCAACAGGAAAGGGAGGTAATGACAGTGGCACGTAAAGTGCCCTCCGCCACACACCGTTGGGTGGCTTGCGGAGTATAAATGTAGGTGTAGATGTAGACAGGCAACACAGAGAGCGGGTGGAACTCGAGGAACAACTTCCGTTAACTGACGCCTCGTCCCTGCCACTCAACCCACTGTAACGCGAACACAATGTTGAGACAAGTGTAGTGTAGAAGACAATGAAGGGGAAGCCAGTGGTTCGAGGGTCCATCTATTGCATCTATTGTTTCTTCAGAGGAAGACGACTGCTCTGTAACTTGCATCTGCAGTACCACTGAGAACCCCATTACGTTAATTTTTTTTTTTTTTTTTTTTTTTTTTTACAGAACAGTCATACTACATTCTGGATACCAATGAAATTCAGTTTCAAATTCGGACCTTCCATCTATCGTACACAGAAACAATTTTTGAAGCAACCTTCGGCGTACAGCGGTTAGCTGCTGCTAGCTCCACCTCTTCTGTAGCTTTCCAACTAAACACTGCAGCCATCTACTGTATGTTTTTCTTTCGTGTGCAGGTATCAATAACCTCCGTAGACCGACTCGAACAAATATCTTAATTCATAGTGCTCTGGTTTTAGTGATAGGCAGTTGGCCAGGCCTGCGTCAAACACGAGCGCCGGATTAAAAATCATTGATCAGTTTAGTTAGTTCGTGTACCATAGGTCATTTCAATGATTCTTCTATGAAAATCGTGTGGAAAGAGTCAGTTTACAGGACACGTATACATGATTAATGTTAACAGTTATAAACCCATCTCTTTAGTACTACTCACGCTACTACACTCCAAAACTTTTAGAAAATCTGCCCACCAGTTTTAGAGGTCTTCTTTCTTCTATGGTTGCAGGTATGAACCTCACTGTTCCTCTTAAATTGTGACAGATTATTTATGATAAATTTTATTAGCGGATATATGTTTTGGGACGGTGCAGTCAAAATGCCCAGCTCCTTGAAGAGCTACGTGCAATCAATACTTTCTTTCTAAGTACTGGGTTACCCCAGAAACCAGACCGCTTGACTCTGTTTTCCACGCTTGATAGTTTTCCACACTTGACTAGACAAAGTTGGATTGATTTATGGCCTATGATTCATAAATACAACAAAAAACGCGTATATGAATACACAAACAACAAACACATTTCCCAGGGAGGTGGCGGGTCGCTTTTTGTACCTGAGGATGAGTTAATATTTGTGGCAACAAGATGAGCATTCAGGCGGTAAAAATAAATAAAAACATTTCCCAGATTGACGACGGGTGATTTTTCATCTTCGGTGGACCCTACCATGCACCAGCCAAACGCACAGGAAAAAATTAATAAAGTCAAACTATATTCGTTTCTCTGGCGCAGTCTTCCGTTTGTTCCCAACCGTACTACTCCAAAGCACATTGTTGAGGTTGAGTTGCATGCTCCTAGTGTTTCACAAAGAGTGATAGCGCACAAACGAATAAGTATTTTGCTGCTTGGTTAACAATGGTGAAATTTTTATACAGCCGAATGTTGCAACAAATACCGTTATTTTTAAAAGAAGAACTTCCGAATTCAAAGAGGAATAATGTGAGGTGACCCTTGTCAAATATGACAGCAAAATATTTGGCAGCAACAGCAGTAGGATGGGGTAAATATGTAAGGTCAGACGACCGGAACATCGAATGATATCGAAAATAGTTTTCGTATGTAGCACGTCTATTGCCCTTTTTCTTGCGAGAAACCTACCTCGGTAGCCGAGGGCACTAACGCATACCTGCACAGTCACTCTCGACTTGGAGGTAATCGGTTCGAATCCTGTTCAAAGGACAAAATTTCAAACAATATTGTTTGGAGGAGGGAGAGCTGGGGAGAGGGGGGGGGGGGGGGGGGGAAGGGCGAGAGAGGCAGATGTTGGCATAATGTTCCTGGTTAACAGACTTTGCCACAACGTCGTGGATTAAATTTCAAACCTCTGCGCGGTGACTCGTGTAATGCCTGCTTGTGATACTGTTGACGATAATCCGTCTCTCGGATGCGGATGTCAAGCCGGAAAAGATCTGCCATCCACCTGCTCCTTTTTTGCATTATCGTACGAAACAAACATGACAGCGCAGTTCAAATGGTTCAAATGGCTCTGAGCACTATGGGACTTAACATCTGTGGTCATCAGTCCCCTAGAACTTAGAACTACTTAAACCTAACTAACCTAAGGACATCACACACATCCATGCCCGAGGCAGGATTCGAACCTGCGACCGTAGCGGTCACGCGGTTCCAGACTGAAGCGCCTAGAACCGCACGGCCACACCGGCCGGCTGACAGCGCAGTATAGGCACTTACACTCAGCAAGTAAAGTAAAGAAAACTTGCATACATTACGTGTAAAAGGGCGATTAAGAGCGGGGAAGGAAACTGTTTCCGATTTGACAGGTGAACAACACTTCGGGATCTCCAGCTAACAATACAGTATTTTATGCATCTTTTACTTCTTAATGAAAAAAATTAATGAAATATTTTACAATTATAAAAACTTAAACAGTGAAAGAAATATACAGGGTAAATCGTAATTAACAGCGGAAACTGACAGCTATGAAAGTTCGCGATAACAGACAAAAAATGGTTCAAATGGCTCTGAGCACTATGGGACTTAACATCTGATGTCATCAGTCCCCTAGACTTAGAACTTCTTAACCTAACTAACCTAAGGACATCACACACGTCCATGCCCGAGGCAGGATTCGAACTTGCGACCATAGCAACAGGGCGGTTCCGGACTGAAGCGCCTAGAACCGCTGGGCCACAACGGCCGGCTGATAACAGACAAAAACGAGCCAATGACATGGGTCACAAACGAGTGTTTTGCGAGGAAGTTCTGACTTTGTGGTTACATGGCGCCACTGTATTGTCGTAGTCCTTACAAACGTGCTGGAAATGAAAACGTTTCGATTGAGTCACGATCTAAAATGTCTCAAATTTCACCCGTGGCCCACAGTTGGGGAATGTGATACACACATAATGGGCAGCGGGACATTTTTTCTAATACTTGTTTCATAACGAAGTTCAGAGTATTATTAAGAGTTCAAAACAACTGAGGCTTTACATATCATCTCATGTCGCCTCCTATACGTATGCACATTACTTTGAGCAGAGCTACAGAGCTGCGGTATGGGGCTGTGTCGGTCGCATATACGTGTTTAAGTGCAAGGTAAAAGCTCGCATCACAAAGGATACATACCACAAAAATGTAAAATGCAAAAAATTCTTCATTACAATACCATGATCCTCTTATAGTCTTCAAAGAGGCAATCGTAATTGTTCTGTATGAGCTTATACGGCCGACGTTTTCAGTGTACAGCTGATAAGTATTATGTTAGTATTAATCTCTGAAAACCAGGGCTCCCACGCGACAAATTTCTAGTGAAGTAAAGTCAGACGAGTGGCACTAAACTGGCAAAATTGCTGAGAATTTTCAAAGAATAGTTCCTAAGATGTTGGCAATATGAAGTGAGTTCGATTCTTCCATGCCTCGTTTCATCCGAAACAGGGCCCATAAATGTTTTACTTCCTGTCCCCAGTCGCGGATCCCTGATTTATTGAATGTCGAGAAAAATATTTTCGGATAACTTAAATCGTTAACAAGATATTACGAAAATCGCACAAGGTGTCTTAGAATCAATAGCGTCTGACAGACAGAATATTGATTTTGACGCCATATGAAGGTTCCCTGACAATCGTGAACCTTTTTGTTGGGAAATTAAAAGACTTACAAAGAAATGTGTTTTAAAATAAATTACGAATATAGTTTTGTAAAAACTTTTTATGTTTTTATTATTACAGCAATACCAATTGGAAATAACTCCAAAAACTTAGCCTTCATCCCCCTTCTAACACTATTTTATAAACTAAAATTTGCATGGACATGAATCTAAGCTTTGCGGATTTTTTAATGAAGCTGTTCATAGCTAAGTTAATAAGTACCTTAATGATTTCAACTTTTCTCTTTTTTTAATCTTGACAAATTACTGAATCGTAAATTGCGTAGGATACATTTTATACAGAATAAGGGACAATCAATAAGTTTTCATTTGAGGGTGGTGTTGTAGCATATACGCAACGTAGCAAACCTCTGCTGCGGGTGTATAAGCACGGACATATCGGTAAGGCATTAGTGTGGCATTCGTGGCTTTCCGGCAGACGCTTTGTAAATGTGGAAACGTGAACTATGGCGACGTTATTACCAGATGCGTCCAAACAGGACCAACGTGCTTTTATTCTTTTCTTGGTTGCCGAAGGGCAAACTCCCATAGACATCCATCGGAGAATGAAAAATGTGTATGACGCAGCAAGTGTGCCAAGTTACGTGCAACAACTGATGCTGCTCCATAGTAACGCATGTCCTCGTATCGCAAATGTCGTGACACAGAAGTTACGCAAACTCACGTGGGAGACACCCGAGCACTCGCCCTATCGTGCCGTTCTCTCTCCCTTGGTCCCTTAAAAGAGGTCTTGAAAGGACGACGATTCCTGTCGGGGCGGCCGGCGTGGCCGAGCGGTTCAGTCTGGAACCGCGCGACCGCTACGGTCGCAGGTTCGAATCCAGCCTCGGGCATGGATGTGTGTGATGTCCTTAGGTTAGTTAGGTTTAAGTAGTTCTCAGTTCTAGGGGACTGATGACCTCAGAAGTTAAGTCTCATAGTTCCCAGAGCCATTTGAACCATTCCTGTCGGGCGGGGACGAGCAGCCAGTTACGGAATTCCTCACACAGCAGGACACGTGTTGCACGAAACAGGTATCTGCAGCCTGATGATAGCCTCAATGGTCACGGCGATTTTGCCTAGTTGGCGTACCGCTTCTGGACTGTCCGCCCTTCTAACGGAAACTTTTTGATCACCCTTTATAGGTTGCTCTGTGGAAGACTGTGGACTCATAGGTCTTGGATTGGATTCCTTGTTAATTCTAGAATTGTTTACTGTCTTTTTAACACTTCTTTCATATCTGGAGGTGTTTGTTAACGTTAAAAACTGCGAGGTTTACCGTGGTTCGGAATTCATGTTAAACTGTAGGTAACACTGTAACTGATTAGGTCCGTCAGTTCAAAACTCGGAGAAAGGTAACAGCATACCACCTCCAATAGTATCATGCCTAACAAAACACTGTGGTGATACTAGCAACTTTCGGGTTGGTGACAGATTACCTTTCAGAGGCTTTTGAAAATTGCTTTAAAATGATGCTTTTGTGGTTTATGTATTACGAATTTTCTCCTGGTGATGTCCACACCAACGATTCTACATAGGTGTCACTTGCTGTTGTTGTTGTTGTTGTTGTGGTGGTGGTGTTCTTCAGTCCGGAGACTGATTTCATGCAACTCTCCACGCCATTCTGTCCTGCGCAAGCTTCATCATCTCCGAATAACCAATGCAACTCACATCCAGTTGAAACTGTTTATAGCCGGTCGGGGTGCCAAGCGGTTCTAGGCGCTACAGTCTGGAACTGCGCGACCGCTACTGTCGCAGGTTCGAATCCTGCCTCTGGCACGGATGTGTGTGATGTCCTTAGGTTAGTTAGGTTTAAGTAGTTCTCAGTTCTAGGGGACTGATGACCTCAGAAGTCCCATAGTGCTCAGACACATTTGAACCATTAGAAACTGTTTATAGCTTTCTTCTCTTGGTCTCCCCCTAACACATTTTATCCAACACTGTACGCTCCAACACTAAATCCTTGACATCTCAGAATGTGTCCCATCAACCGATCCCTCTCTTGGTCATATTATACCACAAATTTCTTTCCTCACAAGTTCTGCTCAATACCTCACGTGACTAATAAATCACGCCAACTAACCAGCATTTTTCTGTAGCCCCATATTTTAAAGGCTTCTATTCCTTTCTCGTCTGAACTGAGGTCTGTGCACTTTTTAGTTCTGTACGGGGCAACACCTCATAAAAATGCCTTCAGAAAAGACTTCGTAACAGTTATCATTATGAAAAAATAAGGTTATTCACAAGAACAAAATCATCTTCCTCGTTAGTGTCTAAATCACTTGAAAACACTGTCATCTTACGCATCTTTAGGGCCTAATGATGTCACTGTCACTGGAATCGTCCTTCGAAGAATAAAAACTTTCATGCACATGGTCATGCTGATCTTCATTCGCACTAGGAACATCCGAAAAATCATAGTCAAAAACATCCGAACGCATTTCAGATTCGTTTATTTCCTTCCGTTTTCTCAACAGGTCCGTCTCTATGAGCAGGAGAAACTTAAATATGAAAACAGTAAATATTTGTAATATCAAAATACAATCAAAATGCTAAATAAGCGAAAACTATACGAAGGTAGTCAGGACTGTTACTTTGATTACTGGTGTAAACAGCTAAGTAGACGAAATAGTTGAACTATATCACAGCAGGGGGCAGCTACAGATACCGTGTAGAAAACACGAGTTGTCTCGAGATCCATCCATAACGAATGGTGCGCGAAACACAAGTAACCCCGGGATCCGTCCGCCATATATATATAAAATGTTACATTCGTTTCCTTCAGAAACGCTTTTTTTGTCATTCCCAGTTTACGTTTTATTTTGTCTTATTGTCTTACTTCGTTCGTCATCAGCTATTTTACCGCCCAAACAGAAAAACTCATCTACTACTTATAGAGTCTCATTTCCTAGTCTAATTTTCTCAATATCGTCTGATTTAATTCGACTACATTTCATTACCTTTGTTTCGGTTTTGTTAATTTTAATCTGACATCTTACTTTCAAGACACCGTCCTTTCGGTTCAACTGCACTTCCAAGTTCTTTGCTGTCGCTGGCAGAATTAGTGTCATCGGCAAACCTCGATGTTTTTATTTCTACTCGCTAAACTTTGCTTCTACAGAAAAACTAACACTTAATCCTTTCAATATGAGCTCTGATTTTCCTTATTTTATGACGATGATAATTTCATCCTATGTGGATGGGAGCTAACAAAATATTTTCGCATTCGGAGGAGAAAGTTGGTGACTGAAATTTTATGAAGAGATCTTGCTGCGCAGAATACCGCCTTTGTTTTAGTGATTACCATCCGTATCATATCCGTGACACTCCCTCTCCTACTTCGCGAGATTAAAAAACTAGCTACCATTCGTTCAACTTTTTCGAGTCCTCTATCAATGCTATCTGATTCAGATCCCATAGCGCGCCTCATTTCTCCAAAAGAGGGCTGACAAGATTAGTGCAGGCAGTCTCTTTAGTAAACCTGTTGCATGTTCTAAATTTTCTGCCAATGAAACGCAGTCTTTGGTTCACTTTCCCCACAACATTACCTATGAGATCGTTGCAGTTTAAGTTATTCGTAACTGTAATCACTAAGTATTTAGTTGAATTGACAGCCTTTAGATCTGTATCAATTGCCACTTTTTGCATCACACATATATCTTGTCTAAATCATTTCGCAATCGGTTTTGATCTTCTGACGACCTTACTACACTGCAAATTACAGCGTCAACTGCAAACATTATGAATGAGATGCTCAGACTGCAACCGTAACTCATAGTTCGGTAACAGTCACATCTCTCAGCAACTGTTTTCTTCGGAATTGGAATTATTACATTCTTCAACTCTGGGGGTGTTTAGCTTGTTTCTTATATCTTGCACACCAGGTGGAATAATTTAGTTATTGCCGGCTCTGCCAAGGAAATCAGCATTTCTGAGGGAATGTCGTCTACTCCCGGGGCTTAGTTTCGGCTCAGATATTACATTTTTCTGTCAAATTCTGCTCGCAGTATCACATTTGCCATATCATATTTTAAAGGCGCTACAGTCTGGAACCGCGTAGCCGCTACGGTCGCAGGTTCGAATCCTGCCTCGGGCATGGATGTGTGTGATGTCCTTATAATAGTTAGGTTTAAGTAGTTCTAAGTTCTAGGGGACTGATGACCGTAGAAGTTAAGTCCCATAGTGCTAAGAGCCATTTGAACCATTTTTGAACCATATCATATTCATGCACTTCCTCTTTCCTTTTTAATATACTGTATTCAAGTTTATTTCCCTTGTACAGTTCTTCTACATATCCCTTCCACCTTTCAGATTTCTCTTCTTTGCTTAGTACTTGTTATCCATCTGAGCTCTTGATATTCATACAACTGCTTCTCGTCTTCTAGTTCACTCCATTTCCATATTTCAGTCAATCGTTCACTATTGCTCCCTTTGGATCTCTCAGCAACCTCTGGTTCTTTCAATTTACACATGTCCCTTCTCCTTAATTTCTCACCTTCTTGTAAATTCTTCAGTTTTAATCTGCGGTTCATAAACACTAAGCTGTGGTCAGAGTCGACATCTGCTCCTGGGGATATCTTACAGCTTAAAATCTGGTTCCAAAACCTCTGTCTTATCATTATACAATCAGTCTGAAACATTCCTGTATTTCCACGTCTCTTCCAGATACACAACCTTCTTCATAATTCTTAAACTAAGCATTAGTGATGATTAAATTATGCTCTGTGCAAAACTGAGCAGGCGGCTTTCTCTTTCATTCCTTTCCCCCAGTTGATATTCTCCAACTATTTTCCTTCCTTTTCTACTAACTAATTCCAGTCCATCACAGTGATATTTTCATCTCCGTTAACCATCTGAATAATTTATTTTATTTCATCTTATATTCTTTCAATTTCTTCATCACCTGCGGAGACAGTTGGCATGTGAAATTTTGTACTACTGTAGTGGATGTTGGCTTTTTGTTTATCTTGGCTAGGATAATTCGTTCACTACGCCATCCATAGTACATTACCAGCATTCCTATTTCGTTATTCATTGTGGGACATACGGTATTTGATTTTGTATTTATAATTCTATCCTTACCTGACAAAAAGTGCTGTTCATACTGCCACAGAATTTCACTAATCTCCATCGTTTTTAACATCAACCCATCTTTCCCTTTTCTGCACAGTTGAGGGACCTGACCTTCCATGCCACAATCCGTAGTTGCCAGTAGTCCCCGTCTAGCAATACTAATGGGGGCTATTTTACCTCTGGAATATTTTACCCAAGAGGATGCCATCACCATTAAATTTGCAGTAAAGGTGTACGTCTTCGGGAAAAGTAACGGCTGTAGCTTTCCACTGCTTTCAGTCATTTGCAGTACCACACAGCAACACTATGTTGGCCGATTTTATAAGGTCATATCAGTCATCATCCAGGCTGTTGCCCCAGCAACTAAAAAAGTTGCTGCTTCTCTTCAGGAACCATATCTTTACCTAAATTTCTCCGCTGTGGTTACATCATGGTACTACTATCTGTATTTTGAGGCTCGCAAACCACCCAACATCCTCATTGTGTGTGGTTGATGGGGCAATATGCATAGACCCTAAATACAGCCCTGGTAGTACAAATTGTGAACCTCACGAAAATGACCTGCAATAGTGGCCGAATGTTTGAGAATTTTCCTTCACGAGGCGGTCACTGTTACAGAACGATCTGATTAAAAAGAATTAGTCAACCCATTATCGTAACGTGTCAGATGAGTCCTTGTGAGATTGTAACTGTTACATTAAATTCTCCAGTAGCCGTTCGGTATTAATTTGGGACACATTCACAGAGAAACTTGTGGCCTCTGGCCACCAGGGGTCGTGCGCTGCCCGCAGGGGGAGAGCGAGGCTAGAGAGCGTGTGCACGCGGCCGGGCAGACCCCTGCCTGGACTCCGCCGGCGCGGCCCACCAAGTTGCGCCGGGGGCGCAGGTGCTGCCGCCGGCGCCGGCGCCGCCCCCTCCGTCGGAATGCCTTTGCGACGCACCAACCAGCCACACAGAGTTTGCCTTCTGTCCACCCAGTCGTTTGGTACTCCGCTGTCTGTTCTGGTAAATTACTCCTTAAAACTAAAAGAGCGTCTGTCAGAACATGCGGGACGAGCTCTCGCTTCACATCTTTGGCACAAAAATGAGGAAGCAGCCGCGCGGTGTAGCCGTACGGTCTTAGGCGCCTTGCACGGTTCGTGCGGCTGCCCCCATCGGAGGTTCGAGTCCTCCTCGGGCATGAGTGTGTGTGTTGTCTTTGGCGTAAGTTAGTTTAAGTTAGGTTAAGTACTTTGTAAGCTTAGGGACCGATGACCTCAGCAGTTTGGTACCATAGGACTTAACCACAAATTTCCTTTTCTGAGGAAGCAGGTACGTTGGACAGCTATCGGCAGGTGTGAGTTAACACCGGGAAAGAGCGGAACTATCCACATTCCTTCCTCTTTCTTCGCTGCTCAGCCCAGGGCGCGAGCTACTGTCTGGATGGGTAACCATCTGTGCAACAGCCTACTAAAATTCCGATAGTTTCGAATCATATATTTTTTTTATTAACATTTTTCGAAAACATGTAAATCTTGAGTCTAAACATCCACAGTTGAATATCTTCCACAAAAACTCGATGTTTTAAAAACGTTTTACGTCCGCTGAAATCCGAAGATAAGAAATTGACATTCTAATAAGAGATACTTTTAGTATAAAAATTATGTACAAGTTTTTGCAAAAATCCCTTAAATTGTTTTGAAAAGTGTACATTTTCTCCATATTTCGCATCCACAGAAACTTGCCCCTACAGAGCTGAAATTGTAGTAGTAAATATGAATCGTTACAAAAACATCGTATGGGTATCTCTAAAGCGTTATGTTCAATATTTTCAAAACTGTGGATTTTGGCCGATAATGTAGTATATTTTTAACAGCTTACCCACTCTTTAAAACTAAGACAAGTTGCTCTTAACAGGACACAACTGTTATTCATTGTCAACGATAGAATCCGCTACAGTTGCAAAATTATTTATTTCCAAAAATGAAAGCAGTACCCGGTCTCATGACATATGTCACATCTTCAGGTGCATACTAAAATGTGAGTTCACAAAGGATGCATAACCATGTTTAAAATAGGTTAAAATATGTTAAAACAGTGCATCCTGGTACGTCCTTTCGTGTTTAGAAATAAATAGGTTTCGCAACTGCAGCCGATTTTATCGTTGACTTTAAAATTAAATTATGATTTAGATATTACAGTACCGTATTGTGGCTATGAAAGGAGAGAGATGTATAAAACTCAGAAGGAATTAATGTACTATTAAAGGGTACAGCGACTTCACAAAACGCAGTTCAGAGGACAATGATTTCTCAAAGCCCTATTTTGAAATATCGTACAAGCTATATTGACTGAAGTAAAGAATCAAAACTTAAATAACACTTCCTTTAAACATTTATCTACTGCAGAAAAAAATCAGGACGTGGATAGCAATTCCAGTTCAGAGAGTTATTAGAGATTTAATGCGCTAATAAGGTTTCTTTTAAAGCACAGCGTTGCTTGCGTTGGCGGTCGAAAAGCGATCGTTACGTTTGCCGGTCACACCGGGATCCAGACGTGTTGGTCCCGGCAGAGGATTGAGGGACAAAATGTCATGAGAGTCACTCCGTCAGAGTCCCGTGACATACGGAAAAACTTAAAATTATCGTGAGAGAGATTGTGACCAGACCTGATTCGCATTGTATACAACTTAATTTTCGTTTTAACATCAGATAATTATTTACCTTATCTATTCCGGTTTATTGAGATTATCTGTGGCGCTCGTGCCAAAAGGCACATGAGGATTAGAAAATTAAACTTTCCACTTTCAAGGAAATCCAAGCGGTCTTCGATAGGTCAGCCTTGTGCTTAACACAGACATAATTTGCAGAACTATGAACATGATTTCATTCTGAAGTACGTTAGGTGCCGGGGAACAGAGACAGTTCAGCTCAAATATTACTTTTCGTGTGTGATACAAAGGAGATTTTAATATATGAGTTCCTTCTTGAAACAGTGATTCAGTGATTTCGGTCGATATTATCTCACAATATCAATTAAGAGCTTTTTCCGACTGTAGAGGTGGAAATATGGGCAAGTGGAATGCAGACTACAGGTAACGTGTGAACGACTATTTTCAGTTTATCTGTCTCAGAAGCTGTTCGGCGTGGTGGACAACAAATATTAATACAAAAAACTAAGCCTAACCATTTGCCCCACTACTACATGTGTATTACTAATTTAAAAACTCATTTTTTCTCATTGATACTCCCGCCACAAAACATGCACAAAAATAATGAAAGGAGAGTAGTTTATCGCTTACTACATTTTCACCGTTTGTGCGGAAAAATGTCAGCATCAGACATGACGTTTTATTAGTTCTTTACTACCAACTCCATTTCCAACATTTTTCCGACATATACCACTGAATGTACATCGAAAATTATATGATTGTACGACAAATGATTGAGGAGATATGACACATTCAGATCCGTGAAAACTAGATTCTACTTAAAATGGCACGCAGTGGAACTTGAACATCGGGCATAACGTTCTAATAGATTACTACTTTACTACGGACTCTATCCGCAACACACTTCGCATGGTATTCACATATATCACCGAATGCACAACACACAATTCAGGAGATATTGCTTCGTAAACACTGAGATGCATGAAAAGCTCCCTTTCGCCTAAAATAGAGCGCAAATTTCCCAGACTATATTGACCCAGTGCTTCATAATGAAAGCACTTACCGATTTCCAACAAACTTTAAGCATAATTTTTTGTAAACGTTTTTCTCGCTTTCATGCTTAACGCCAAATATTTAACTCATTAATATATTTTTAATATACTGTATGCGTGTGAGTTCCATTCTTTAAGGAATCGTGGGGTTACTGGTATTCTATAATCCACAGCCGACCGATAACTGAAATTTACGTCGTACCATAGCGAAATGAAAAAATGGCTCTGAGCACTATGGGACTTATATTCTTAGGTCATCAGTCCCCTAGAACTTAGAACTACTTAAACCTAAGTAACCTAAGGACATCACACACATCCATGATGAGTCAGGATTCGAACCTGCGACCGTAGCAGTCGCGCGGTTCCAGACTGGAGCGCCTAGAACCGCTCGGCCACAACGGCCGGCATAGCGAAATGAACTCGAAGGCAATATTATAGAAAGAAAAGAGAAAGAAAATGAACATGAGATGGGATATGGAACTGTGAGAATTTGACAGGATACTAAATGATCAAAGTGGAAACAAGGCCGCTGAAGTAAACGACAGTCCTTAAGAGTTCTGAGATCCTTGGGACGGCCAGACATTACAAGACTACTCCATGTAGTGTGCAAAATACAGGGTGGTCGGAAATTCCCGCTACAGACTTCTAGGACTTGTAGAGGGGAGTGAGTACACCATATTTTGAGTAGGAACCCATGTCCGGAAACGTCATCCAACGAGACTACAGAGCGTCAAAGTTATAGGTGCGGGCGACTTTAAGTGTACGTATACACGGGGTAATTCCGTGATGATGTTACAGTCTTTCTAGGATGATGGAGAACGATAAATGTATTAATTTGAAGTAAGGATCTCTGTACCGGAAACGAACGAGTCGAAAGTTATAAACGTAAACCGTACCGATACCTCAGACAGTTGAATACATGTACCGGTTCTTGTGTTGCGAAGAGTGTAGGGCTGGTAACTTTCAGTGTGGACAAAAACGAGAAAAAATGTCCAATAAATGTGGGCTCTAAATTGCATACCTGAGGAGCTATGACCATTCGTTCATCTTCGCTAATGTGAAACACGTCTCCTCTACTGAGCAAGTGTTCATAGCTGTACACACTTTAGAGCCCACGTTTATTGGACATTTTTTCTCGTTTTTTTCCACACTACCACCACTGAAAGTTACCAACCCTACACTCTCCGCAACACAAGAACAGGTACTGTATTCAACTGTCAGAAGTATCAGAACAGTTTTCGTTTATAGCTTTCGACTCGTTCGTTTCCGGTACAGGGGTCCTTACTTCAAATTAATACATTTATCGTTCTCCATCATCCTAGAAAGTCTGTAACATCACGGAATCACACCGTGTATACGTACATTTACAGACGCGCGCGCCTGTAATCTCGTTGGATGACGTTTCCGGACATGGGTTCCTACTCAAAATATGATGTACTCACTCCCCTCTACAAGTCCTAGAAGTCTGTAGCGGGAATTTCCGACCACCCTGTATAAGAGCTAGGCGAAATACTGCAGTCTTCCTGTTTCAAAGAAGGTTGCCGGTGTTGACACGTGTGTTTGAATGCTAACGATCCATCAGTCTAATACGACACGGCTCGAAAATTCTTACATCAATTATTTGCAGAAGAATGAAAGAACTGGTAGGAGCCGATCTCGTGGAAGATCAGTACGCTTCCCGGAGAAATGTAAGAACATGCGAGGCAATACTGGGCCTACAACTAATCTTAGAAGATACGTTTATAGCATTTGTAGATTTAAAAAACAGTTTTCACAATGTTGGTGGAAATACGCTCGTTGAAAATCTCATGGCTGCAGAGACAGAATATAGGCACCGGAAGGTTATTCGCGACTACACTGTCCAGTCACATTAATGTGAGCGCCTGTCAAAATACGCGGACCTCTTCGGCACGTGCAGGAAGTGAGTCAATGAGGTTCTGAAGATACCGATAGGCATGTGGAGCAGTGCCAAATCCAGTGGCATGGCAAGCAGCGCTAGGTCGCCGTTGAGGGCCCGATCGAGGCGGTTCCAAATATTCCCGACTGGATTTAAATATGGGTAGTCTGGTGGCCAGAGAAGTACTATAAACTCACCTTGGTGCTCTTCGAAGCTGTGCGACACGTTGCGTTGTCCTACTGCTAGATGCGTTCCTGCCGAGGAAAAACAAACTGCTTTTAGGGGTGGACAAGGTGCTCAAGGACAAATTCATACTAGTATTGATTCGTTGTTCCTTCCAGAAAGATTGAATCACCCAGAGAATGGCACGAAAACATTTCTCAGACCATAACGCTCCCTCCTCCGGCCTGGAACCTTCCGACCATTGTTGCAGGGTGCTTGCTTTCATATGTTTCATGTCGTACACGCCAGTGCCATCTGTCCCATGGAGACAAAAGTGATTCATCTGAAAAGGCTACCTGTCGTCACTCACTAGAGGTCATTTTGCGGTACTGGAGTGCCAATTCCAGCCTTCGCCGCCAATGAACAACAGTCAGCATGGGTGCATGAACCAGGCACACGCGAAACAACGTTTGCTGAACGGTCGTTGAGAAGACACTGTTCATAGCCCCTTCGTTCATCTGGACAGCCAGTACGTCAACAGTTGCACGTCTATTCGCCCGTACACAGCTCCGCAGGCGTCGTTCACTCTTGTCATCTAGTGATAATTAAATCAACACCCTAAGCTGTCGACAGGCGTTAATATACACCCCCCAACGGGGAAAGTTGAAAATGTGTGCTCCGACCGGGACTCGAACCCGGGATCTCTTGCTTACATGGAAGACGCTCTTTCCATCTGAGCCACCGAAGGCACAAAGGATAGTGTGACCGCAGGGATTTATCCCTTGCACGCTCCACGTCAGACCCACATTCCCAACTTATTGGCCACTACAGTCGTAGTGCCACTGCCCACTACTCATTACTCTCGGAAGACAATCTGACCAAGTCCTGTAAGTTTTCGGGCAATGCGTGTGCATCCGAACAGAAGGAGGTCAATGGTCGGTTAGCCTTAACTACATGGAGATGTCCGAAAGAACAGATACCATCTCCATATACTTGTCATCTAGGGCCCCTGGTGCACCACAGTTGCCTTGGCTCCGGTTTTGGACAGCGCCATTTTTCCATGAAAGATATACTTCAACCACTGCGGCAGGACGAGCGACGTGGCACACTGGTTAGCACACTGGACTCGCATTCGGGAGGACGACGGTTCAGGCCTGCGTCCGGCCCTCCTGATTTAGGTTTCCCGTGATTTCCCTAACCCGCTTCAGGTAAATACCGGAATGGTTCCTTTGAAAGGGCGTGGCCGACTTCCCTTCCCATTCTTACCTAATCCGATGAGACCGATGACCTCGCTGTTTGGTCTCTTCCCCCAAACAACCTAACCCCACCCACTGCGGCAGTCGAACAGCGAACTAGCGGCTCCAAGGACTGCAAAGTCGACAATGGCCAGGAGGATGTGTGCTGACCCCACGCACTTCTGTACTGCATCCAACTGGGCAGTGGCTGAGGATGACACGGCGGTTGGTCGGTCCCGACAGGCTTGTCTGAGGCCATAATGACGGAGCTTTGCTTTGCTTCGCTTTTGAAACAAGCATTCCTACTACTCTGAAATAGACCAGACTTCTCTTTCGTGTCTAAACCAAACGAGTCTCCTCTTTTAGATCAGAGATTCAGTTCTAACACATTCAAAACACCTCCTCTGATACAAGAAAGGCTCCCCTTGTAGATCAGCCAACACATCTCTCTTAAGACTTTGAGGCTCATCTTTAAAACAAACAAATCTCCTCTTGGAGAACAAACAAACTAACGAACTCCTCTCCTAAGCCGGCCGCGGTGGTCTAGCGGTTCTACGCGCTCAGTCCGGAACCGCGGGACTGCTACGATCGCAGGTTCGAATCCTGCCTCGGGCATGGATGTGTGTGATGTCCTTAGGTTAGGTAGGTTTAATTAGTTCTAAGTTCTAGGCGACTGATGACCTCAGAAGTTAAGTCGCATAGTGCTCAGAGCCATTTGAACCATTTTCCTCTCCTAAAGTGATCTTTTTTCCTTCTTCTAAAACAAACAAGGACCTCTCTTCTTAAGCCAGGCTCCTGCTTTAACACCAAACACGCCGTTTTTCTAAATGAGACATAATATATCCGCATACATCTACACACACTCAGCAAACCACCATAGCATGTCACTACCGTTTATTCTCTTCTTTGTTCCACTCGCAAATGGACCTAGAGGAAAACAACTCTCTATATACCTCCGCACGAGTACTAATTTCTCTCCTCTTCGCGGTCCTTACGCGAAACATACGTTAGCTGCGGCAGAATTGGTTTGCCTTCGGCCGCAAATGATAACTCTCGAAAGTTTCTCAATAATGCTTCGAGGAAAAAACACCCTCTTTTACCCAGGGAATCCATGTTGAGTTAACGTGATGTCTTCGTAGTAGCTGCGTGCTGATCGAATGTAGCGGTAACAAATGTAGTAGAACATTGCTTCGACGGCTTCCTTTAATCCGACTTCGTAGGCACCCAAAACACTCGAGTGATGCACAAGAATGGGCCGCACTAGTATTCAATATGCAGTCTCTTATATGGATGAGTCATACACTCCTAGAAGTCTCCCAATAAACCGAAGTCGACCGTTAGCTTCCTCTACCCATAGGCCTTATGTGCTCGATCCCTTTCACATCGCTTTCCAACGTTGCGCTTCGATATTTAATCGACGTGACTGTCTCAAGCAGCACACCACTAATACTGCACTCGAACATCACCGTATTGTTGGTTTTTTTTTCTACTCATCTGGATTAACGTAAATTCTTCTACATTTAGAGTAAGCTGCCATTCATCACACCAACTAAAAATTTTGTCTAAGGCATCTACTATCCTTCTACAGTCATTCAAAGACAACATCCATCCGTATACCACAGCATCATCAGCAAACAGTACCACTGCTGCTCACCCTGTCAGTTAGACCATGTATGTATACAGAGAATAAGAGCGGTCCTATCACACTTATTTAAAAAGTCTTCGAGTCAGTCACATATCTAAGAACCTTTTCCGTATGCTCGAACATTCACGAAGAGTCTTCAGTTGGGCACTTTGTCGAACGCTTTCTGGTAATCTAGAAATTTGGAATCTGCTTGTAGCTGTTCATCTGTGGTTCGCAGGATATCGTGTGAGAAGAAGAGGACAAACTGAGTTTCGCTCGAGCGATGCTTCCTAAAGCGTTACTGATTTGTGTACACAAGCTTCTCCGTCTTAATGAAATTTATCATCCTCGAATTTAGAATGTGCTCACGAATTGTGGAGGAAATCGGCTTTAGGGATATTGGTCTGTAATTTTGCATATTAGTTGTTTTATCTTCTTGTACCCATGAGTCACCTGCGCTTTCTTTTCAGTCGCTTAGGACTTCGCGCTTGGCGAGCGATTCGCGATAAACGCCAACTAAGTAAGGCGCAATGCAGAAGAATGCTCTCTCCAAAACAGATTTCGCATTCCATTCGTACCTGGCGACTTATTTGTTTTCAGCTCTTTCAGTTGCTTCTCAAAGTCAAGGATAAGGACTTAAATTTCCTCGGTACGGGAATCTATGCGACGGTCAAACAATAATGTCTGTAATAACCTCCTGCATGGATAGCTTTTTAAACGTGAAATTGCTTTTTTTGCTATTTTCTATTGCCACACGTGATCGACGAACGACTTTTCAGCTTCATTTTCGTCTGTTGGTTCTTCAGCGAATGATGTGGGCAGTCGTCCATCCATTCTCGCTAGTATTTCTCAATGGGCCCAAATAATTCTTCCATCCGTTCTTTTCATTTAGGATTTTTAAGATTATCTTTACAGTACTCCTTTCTTTGGCTAAGTGGTCATGCATTGTTCAGGCGCTCTCACTTGGTATCGAAATATCTGCTTCCCTACAAGTCTCACTTTTTTCGATTTTATTTTCTTAATAACTTTCGACTATTTAGTTACATCGTTTGACTTTTATAACTCTCTCAGTGTGTAGAACAGAAATTCATTTGTACTGTTTTCCCAGCTGAATGCATTAAAGTTCTTCAGAGTAATGATTTTGAGAATTTCCTCCATCGTTGTACTGTACTGTTCTTTCATAGCTATTCATTTGCGTTCTGCATTGTTATCAGTTACGGCAGCTATTCAAACACAGTTCCGTTACCCTCCAGTGTTTCTACTTCCGCCAATACCTGTCTTCTGCTTTCCAAATTTCAAGGTTTTCCAGCTTACCTCATGAGATTAAACTATTTCTCTGTAACATCTTTTCTTCCGGAAGCACTAGTCCCGCAGAGTATGAGGGAGAATTTTTGTGAACTTTATAATGGAGCAAATAGGTGCTGGCTGACGCAGAGTTGTGATGGCGAATTGTGAGTCATGCTTGGATACCTCAGACGGTGGAGCATTTAAACGCTAAACACAAGGCTTCCGGAGTTGTGGTAGCTAAATGAATTTTTACTTTGCACAAGACAGATGCAGTCAATAAAAATACTGTGTTGACGAATGTGTAATTATATTACGCTGACTTGAAAATTAGTGCAAGCTCGAAAAGCATCTTCGCATAAATAATGATTTTTGTATTTCTTCAGGTAATTCAGTCTACAGCCACGGAGCTCAGCCACCGTTAACATGAGTAAATTAACGCCGCCATACGATCTGTATACAGCATAATTTATGTACGCGGCTGAATGGGCGAGTGGAAGTCTTTTAATTGGACCGCCACTTCGGCATAGTGCGTGCCCCTAACTTGCCTCAGTTACACAATGGGGAAACAGGACTTACTTTTAACGTTGAATCCGAGACACGTGTAATCCTCGCGACTCCGCACGTCGTTAAGAGGTGAAGGTTACATTAAAAGCAGACTCATCATTTCTGTGGCTGGATCGGGAATCGATACCGCGATCTGTCGGTTTCCAGGTACGGGCTTTACCACCGGACCACCAGGTTCGACTCAGTACAACAGAAAAATGCAGAATCGCTTCCCGTACAATTCGTGTTCTTCAAATGGTGGCATTCAAGGGAAAACGGAGTTTGCGACTTTCTCGCTTAAAATATGAAAGCACTGATAATAGTGTTCTTATGGTCGGTAATGTAACTTATATTTATGTTGGATACAACTATGTCGCAGTTTTAAGGCAAGTAGCACAAGAAAGTGAAAGTGGTAACAGTAATAGAAATGTCAGAAGACGAAATGGTGATAGACGAGAGTTGGCATTGCTGGAAACAATAATAGTACATTTCGAACAGGGTGAAAATCCCTCGCTCTGTTACTGAAACTTAAAATGATAACTGATTGTGAACGTTAACACACAACAGGGAAGGCTACATGCAGAATTATACAGCACCATAGCTGTGGAATACAGAAAAGTGTGATATATGTTGTGATATATGAAGCGGATACGTTTCTGGATGCCCAGGAAGGTCAACCCAGACGAGAACCCGTAAAAAGTCTTGTGCTGGCCAGGCAGCAAAAAGCTCATGAGTAAGATAAAAATACGTATTTTGCAAACAACCGTAAATGTATGTAGTAATGGTTCATTTTTGTCCCATCTTCAAAGGGCTAGTAATATATTAATAAAAAAAATTAATGCTAAGTACGGATGAAGTGGAGAGGTCACTCGTAATCAACCATTTGCTGCTTCATTCCTCTCGTAGTCACCGGCATTGCTGAAGGGGCACGTGGCCAACCCGCCCTCCATCGCCTTCGAACAGTACCTCACGTTGCAACGTAGTTCTAGTAATTTTCCTGCACTGAGTGAACAAGCAGGAAAGAAAACGAAAGAAAAAGTTGGAGAAGCAGTTAAAGTCCAGGGAGAAGAAACAAAAACGTTGAAGTTTAGTGATCACATTGCATTTCTATGTGAGAAAGAAAAGGACTTGGAAGATCAGTCGAATGAATTGGGTACTGTCTTGAAAGGAGAATGCAAGAGGAACATCGACAAAAGCAAAACAAAGGTAATTGAATGTACTCGAATTAAATCAGGCTATGTTGAGGGAACTGGATTAGGAAACGAGACACTAAAAGTAAGCAAAATAACTGATGATGGGCGAAATAGAAAGGATACAACGTGTAGACTGACAATGGCAAGAAATGCGCTTCTGAAGAAGAGGAGAATTTGGCATCGAATATTGATTTAAGTGTTAGGTCTTTTCTGAAAGTATTTACCTGAAGTGTAGCCATGTATGGAAGTGAAATATGGACAATAATCACGTCAAACAGAAAGAGACTAGAAGGTTTTGAAATATGATGTTACAGAAAAATACTGAAGATCAGATGGGTAGATCATGTAATTAATGAGGAGGTCTGATTAGAATTGGAGAGAAAAGAAATTTGTGGCAAAACTTGACAGGGATCGATTTACAGGATAAGTTCTGAGACATCAAGGGACTTTTTATTTTGTTTTGGAGAGAAGCGTAGAGGGAGACTAAAGGATGAATACAGGAAACAGGATCAAAAGTATGTGATTCCGAATTAATTACTGCCGTCGGGCAGTCATCTGAGAGTTCCAGTGCCACAGATATAAGTGGCATTTTCCAGCTGTCGGACACAGAACACGTCGAGTGACGGTAAGTTGCAACAAAATTTAGTTGTGGTGGTTTCCTTGTCTTGGTATTTTGAGTTTTAAGATTTGTTGCAAAATTCATGGCACAAGGCGAAAAGGTGACACTAACCTTCCATAGACGGCGGTATATGTACTACCTTCACCCGCCCTATATAATTAATATCAGCAGTTCAGCTGTACCGCGCTAGCAGAAGTCGGCGCACAACGGCATCTGGCAAACCTTGCACGGCCGGTCAGCTAACTGTCAAGTACAAAGCAGTTTCAACCGCACTATGTGCAATTATTTGTCAAATCCACGTAAGTCCATATTCACATGCACTAGCACATTTGCAACTGTTCAGTCCAGGAATACATGACTGTGAATTTATAACACTGACCAAACACAAAATTATACCAAGCAGAAATTTGGTTAGTAGTTTACGGTTCAGGGAGAAGAAAATAAAATTACTACAGTTATTTGAAATGCATCTTTGCGACTAATAAAATTAAATATTTACTTTCTCATAGGCGTTTTATTTCATTCACTTAAATTAATTAAACGAAACGCATATGAGCAAAGTGACCATGGCCGGCAAACTGAGTAGTGATACTGTTCGCAGCTCGTAGTCTAATGGCTAGCGTTGCTGCCTCTGGATCACGGGGTCCCGGGTTCGATTCTCGGCCGCATTGGGGACTTTCCCTGCCACGGGACTGGGTGCTTGTGATGTCCTCGTCATTTCATCATCATCATCATTCGTGACAGAGGCTAGATTGGATTGTGAAAGAAGTGGACTGTGTAAAAATTGGGACTTTTTACAGGCACTGATGACCGAACAGTTGAGCGCCCTACAAACCAAACATCATCACAAGTTGACTATTGCGATCCCGGAAGCTATGAGGTGCCGCCATCGCGTCTGAAAAACCTCAACTTATTCTCCCTGGAGTGAACAGTCACCCCGTGAAGACTAATCTGTCTGCAGTGCCGCTCCTCTCAGTTGTAATGACTTTTGCGTGTTTCAGTAATCCTGATGAAAGGTAAGAAGCCTATCTGTATATTCATTATTCAGAGAATGTGTCACTTTTTAATTAAATTGTGTTGAAAGTGTCACTTTTTTTTGAAAGTTCGGTCATCCTATCAGAGGACATACAGCTTTAGCGTAATAACGTCAATGCGGGTAAAGCGGCCACCTCTGTTTTGGCTTCTGGCCACGTCGTGAAGGGGGAAAACGTAAAAGCAGCGTCCGGAAGGAGGACTACGCGGTGATACGGCAAATCCTTATGAGAGCGATCTATAAGCGACAAAAAAAAGGAGTAGAAGAAAAAGAAGGGAAAGCGAAAATCGGCAGAAAAGAAGAAAGGCAGTTAAAAAAAATGCGAAGAGCAGGAAACCCAACCACAGAAGAACTCTTTTTCATGACAACGATGAAGACACTGCGTTCAAGTACTATGAAGGAAAATTTTCAGGTTCAAGGTCAGAAGAGCGGTGGATTAAAAACCAATTGTGCTCCATCTGGGCTCACGAACTCTGTACAGTAATTGAGGAACACAGTTTGCCTTTTATTTGTGAAAAGTGTAATTCGAATCGTGTTTCATAATAAGAAATATTTATTTTTTTGTTAAAACAGTTTCTTATCCTTTATTTTTACCTTAAAGCTACGTGGCCACTTTGCCCACTCACGTCGGACGAAGTGGTCAATTCGGCACTTTGCGAAAATTCAACTGTTTAAAATACTTAGTTCAATCCTAAGGTGAGTATACTATTTCGTAGTATTCTTCAATAGCAGTAGATTATAATCACTCACTTCCATACATTTCTGACAATTGTTGCTCAGCTTAAAATATAGGAATACCTTAGCCTGGCCACTTTGCCCGGCTATCCCTACGTTTAATAACTGTATGGACACTATGGGCACACAAATCAAGAAGAAATTAAAACTTTAACGATCTCTGTTGATACTGCACTTTTTCAGAGAAGTCATTGGATTGTAAGATCAGCTAAACAGAATGCAGAATCTCTTGAAAGGAAGTTCTAAGCTGAAAATTAATGAAAGGAAAACTAAGGTAAGGAAGTTTTGTGTGAATTCTTTTTCAAAATAAAAAATGATAAAAACAGTCATCATCTGCACAAAAATTTTTAAGTTCGCTGTGTCAGTTTCAATACATCAATCTGTTATCCTCAGAAATTTGATTCCAGCTCGAAGCATGGGTAAGTCGATGTGAAATAAGAACTAGACTATAAAGGGATACTAAAAAGAACATGTAAACAATAATGTTTGTTGAAATCAAATGTACAACAGCTGAGAAACACAAAAGTACAGAAAAGTTTGTTAAAAAGTACAAATATGCGCGGAACATGTGAAATATATGTGAAACATATTTGACATGTGTGTATGCAGGCGAAGCCACGGGTAAACAGCTTCGAACGATTTCAACTAAATTTGGTACACATATTAGTTACGATCTGGAAAGAGATAAAAACTACCAGCCTCGTATTGGTGAGAGATTGATAACGACGAACAGAGAAGCGGAGGCGGCCGGAGTGGCCGAGCGGTTCTAGGCGCTTCAGTCCAGAACCGTGCGACCACTACGGTCGCAGGTTCGAATCCTGCCTCCGGCATGGATGTGTGTGATGTCCTTAGGTTAGTTAGGTTTAATTAGTTCTAAGTTCTAGGCGACTGATGACCTCAGAAGTTAAGTCGCATAGGGCTCAGAGACATTTGAACCCATAGTGCTCAGAGCCAGAGAAGCGAATGGGAGGATATGGACAGACAGTGAGGCGGAAGGAGAAGATGGACACAGATGGAAGGGAGGGGGAAGTGAACAGAGAGAGTGGTGAGGACGAGATGGACAGAGAAAGGAAAGAGAAGGAGATGAACAGAGACAGCGAGAGGAAGAGATAGGTAGAGAGAGGGAGAGGAGGAGATGAACAGAGAGAGGGGGAGGAAGGAGTAGGCGGACTCTGAGAGGACTAGGTGGTGGACAGAGTGAGGGGAGAGGCAGACAGTGAAAGCAAAAATGAGGTGATGACCCACTGAGGGGGAAGGAGAAGATGTACTAACAGAAGATTGGAATGAATACGTACCCGGGCAATGCATCTACGTGACTACTCTGCTATTCTCAGTTAAGTGCGTGGCAGAGGGTTCAATGAACCGCCGTTAGCTAGCTACATAAGAAAGAAACGAACTATATGGCAGGTATGGAATTTTATGTAATAAACAGCTGATGGTGGCGCCAATGGTCGATGGAGTAGCGGCAAGCCTTCGAACTTTTCGGGTGGAGTTGAGTTTTGTTACTTTGGTAGCAAAGTTACTGGCTACCAGTGAAATGAAGAGAGTATGAAATGTTGATTGGATATAGCACGAGTATCTTTCCTGAAAAAGATAAATATAGTACCTAACACAGATTTAAATATTCGGAAGTCTTTTATAAAAGCATTTGTTTGGAGCGTGCCCTCGTATGGACGTGGAACGTTGGCTAGAAACGGTACAGATAAGACAAGAATGAAATGTAGCGCAACAGAAAATGCTGAAGATTATTTAAATAGGTATACAGAACAACGAGTAAAATACTGAAGCGAAGTAGGTTGAAAACAGATTTTGACACAAGTTGATTAAAAGGGACACGTCACATCACGAGGCGTCAAAAAATAGTACATTTAGTAACAGAAAAAATGGTTCAAATGGCTCTGAGCACTATAGGACTTAACATCTGAGGTCATCAGTCCCCTAGAACTTAGAACTACTTAAACCTAACTAACGTAAGGGCATCACACACATCCATGCCCGGGGCAGGATTCGAACCTGCGATCGTAGCAGTCGCGCGGTTCCGGACTGAAGCGCCTAGAACCGCTCGGCCACCGCGGCCGGCTTAGTAACAGAAGAAAGTGAGGGAGGGGGGGGGGAATTTTTGAGAGAGGAGAGACCAACACTCGAATGCCGTAAGCAGATTCAAATAGATGTGTGGTGCAGTAGTTATTCGTATATGAAATGAGCTGCATAACCCAGACGTGGACAACAGCACCAAACCGACCTTCACCCTGATGACCACGACATCGACCAAGAACTGCACACCTTATGCAGCCACTTGATAAGCGCACTTGCGACCACATCACGTACACCACAGCACACAAAATGAATGGTATGTTGAGTTTGTTCGCTCCTGGACTACACTGATGTGACAAAAGTCGTGGGATACTCCTAATATCGTCTCTGACCTCATTTTGCACTGCGTAATGCAGCTACTCGAGGTGTCATGGGCTCAACAAGTCGTTGGAAGTCCCGTGCAGAAATATTGGGCCATGCCGCTTTTATAGCCGTCCACAACTGCGAAACTGTTGTTGTTGCAGGACGTCGAGCGTGAACTGACCTGTCGATTATGTTCCATAAATGTTCGCTGGGATTCATGTCAGGCGATCAGGGTGGCCAAATCATTGGCTCGAACCGTCCACATTGTTCTTCAAACTAATCGTGAACAGTTGTGGTCCAGTGACATGACGCATTATTATCCATCCATGAAAGGCTGCAGATGGTCTCCATGTAGCCAAACATAACCATGCCCAAACAAATATCGGTTCAGTTGGACAAGAGAACCCAGTCCATTCCATGTAGACACAGCTCACACCATTATAGAGCCACTACCAGCTTGTACTGTGCCTTGTTAATAACCTGGGTCCATGTCTTCGTGTGATCTGTGCCAAAAGCGAAACCTGTCATCAGCTCTTACCGGGACTCATCCGACCAGGCCACGGTTTCGCAGTCGTATGGGGTCCAGCCGGTATCAGGAGAGGTGCTGCAGGCGATTTCGTGCTGTTAGCAAAGACACTCGCGTTGGTCTCTGCTGTCATTGGCCGTTAATTACAAATTTCGCTGCACTGTCCTAACATATACTTCGTCGTACGTCCCACTTAGATTTCTCTGGTTATTTTACGCAGTGTTTTTTGTCTATAAGCACTGACACACCACACAGACGCAGCTAATGAGTGAATTTCAGGGAATTTTAATGCATTACCTGCACAGACGCAGCTGCTCTCGGTCGTTAAGAGGAGACCGTCGGCCTTTGCTTTGTCTGTGGTGAGAGACAATGTCTGAAATGTGGTATTCTTTGCACACTCTAGACACTGTGGATTTCGGAATACTGAATTCCTTAACGAATTCCGAAGGGGAATGTCCCTTGCTTCTAGCGTCAACTACCAGTCCGCGTTCAAAGTCCGTAACTCCCGCCCTTTGGCCATAATCACGTCGCAAACCTTTCCACGTGAATCACCAGAGTAAAAATAACAGCTCCAGCAATTCACTGTCCTTTTATACCTTGTGTACGCGATAAGACCGCCATCTGTATATGTGCGTATCGCTTATCCCATGACTTTTGTCACTTTATGCAGCTGGGCAGGCAGTAACAGAGCCCACTTTCCCTTTCGGCCTGCGGGAGAGAGTGTCAGTGTCAGCAGGGCGGGCACAAACACAGGACTCGGGCTGTCAGCGGTTGCGACGGCTCGGTATTAATTTAGGACCGCCAGGTGTCTGCGGGAAGACGGCGGCGGGTCGCCCTATTGCGTTAGCTGCCACGCGCCTCAGCTCGCGCATGCGCACGAGCGTAATATTCGCGCCCGCCTGCGGCTGTGTCACCTCACAGATCCCGCCGCCGCCGCTGCTTCCCGGAATAACACACGCACACACACACACACACACACACACAGCTGATAAATCGACGTTCGATTTCGTTGCCGCCGGCCGGCTTTTGTTTCGAGGTGGCATTCCTCGCGTCAGCAGGCTCAGCCGGCACGTCGCCCCAGCTGATTGATGGCTGCTCTCCTCTCCTCTCGCATTACACCGACATCCTCCGCGACAGTCCCGACAACACACGCATCTCCGTTGGCCTTTGCATTCCTCTGTATATTGCTCTGTTGCCCTTCTGTTGTTTCTCGACAGTATAGATTACAGCTTTCCAAACTTTTCCTCGTGGCGACGCCCTTGTAATACATCCAAGTTCCCGAGACTCCGTTTCACTTAATATTAATAAAAGAGATTCCATTGTAACACATGATATTTTTAAGAAACATTCATTTTTATTTAAGGTTCAATCACAAGTATACAAACAGTGTTTGTGCTACTGTGTTTTTTTTTTTTCTAACGAGTTTTCGGCTTATTATGCCATCTTCAGGAAAAAACCTGACTAGGGTCTGCAAGGGACACTAGTTATTACGTAATCAAACTCTTTATTCAAAGATACGATCCATTCGCACAGAATGGTGTGCGCCAAACTTGTTTTTTAACATTCTAAATTACACTTTACGCAATGGGCAATACTAAACAAAATAATTAGAATACTCACTATTACAGGTAATGTGCAAGGATACCATCGTCTGCGAGGTCGTTACATCGGTTGAGAACTGTCCGACTGAGTATCGGTCTCTTATGTTGCGCAACAAACATATTTTGCACTGTAAATTACAGTTTAACTAATGGGCGATATTAAGCACAGTACATGTTTAAAGTACACAGCGCTGCAGTATTAGATAGCTCCTGCATTGTTGATTTGTGTCAGGAAGGGCTCTCAACAAGGGAAGTGTCCAGACATTTCGGAGTGAACCAAACCGATGTCGTTCGGACATGGAGTAGATACAGACAGACAGGAACTGTCGATGGCATGCCTCGATCAGGCCGTCCAAGGGTTACTACTGCAGTGGATGACCGCTACCTACGGATTATGGCTCGGAGGAACCCTGACAGCAGCACCTCCGAGTTGAATAATGCTTTTCGTGTAGCCACAGGAGGTCGGGTTACGATTCCAACTGTGCGCAATAGGCTGCATGATGCGTAACTTCACTCCTGACGTGCATGGCGAGGTCCGTCTTCGCAACCACGACTCCATGCAGCGCGGTAGATATGGGCCCAACAACATGACGAAAGAACCGCTCAGAATTGGCATCACGTTCTCTTCACCGATGAGTCTCGCATATGCCTTCAACTATAAAATTGTCGCAAACGTGTCTGGAGGCAACGCGGTCAGGCTGAACGCCTTAGACACACTGTCCAGCGAGTGCAGCAAGGTGGAGGTTCCCTGCTGTTTTGGGGTGATATTATGTGGGGCCGACTTGCGCCACTGGTGGTGATGGAAGACGCCGTAACGGTTGTACGATACGTGAATGCCATCCTCCGACCAATAGTGCAACCATATCGGCAGCATATTGGTGAGACATTCATCTTCATGGACGACAATTCACGACCCCATTTCGCACTTCTTGTGAATGACTTCCTTCACGATAAGGACGTCGCTTGATTAGAGTGGCCAGCAAGTTCTCCAGACATGAACCCTATCGAACATGCCTGGGATAGATTGAAAAAGGCTGTTTATGGACGACGTGATCCACCAACCACTCTGAGGGATCTACGCCGAATCGACGTTGAGGAGTGGGACAATCTGGACCAACAGTGCCTAGATGAACTTGTGAATAGTATGCCTCGATGAATACAGGCATGCATCAATGCAAGATGTGCTACTGGGTATTAGAGGTAACGGTGTGTACAGCAATCCGGACCACCAACTCTGAAGGTCTCTATGGTGGTACAACATGCGTTGTGTGGTTTTTCATGAGCAATAAAAAGGGCGGAAATGATGTGTATGTTGATGTCTGTTCCAATTTTCTGTACAGGTTCCAGAACTCTCGGAACCGAGGTGATGCAAAACTTTTTTTGATGTGTGTGTATTTAGGGACACGACAGGAATGATCGTGTGAAACAAAGAACTTCATATGGACATGTGCCCAATCCCGTATGGTTTCCGAGACAGAACACATTTAATGTACTCGTACATCTGGTTTTGGGCCAGTGACGAGCACCCATATGTCTTACCCACCCAACCTCAACCTACTTACCTCATCTCTTTCAGCCTCTTTGTTCGGGATGTCTTTCTATCATTAAACCTAACACTAAATGGGAGGAAATGTTACATTGTCACTAAACAATCGTAAATTTTATTACCCTATATTTTATTTAAAGGTGGTCATAATTTATATTTTATGCACTAGTTAATTACAAGTATAAGGTCTCCATGGTACATCACACACAAAATAAATACAAATGTTTGGGTTTGTGCCCTAAACTGACCATACCAGATTGACAGGAACTACGAATTGGTACCAACTCCAATCGTAAATTTTACGACGGTTTAGTAACTTAGGGTTAAACTAGCTCGTTGAACGTGCAGTTGTCCATGGTGTGCTATGAGGGAGGTTATGTGAGGGATTTAGAGCGTGTCAGAGAGAAGCATCGGTTAACTATGTTTGTACACTCGCTGGCTAAAATTCCAAGCATGTACATTAATGAATAATAAGCAGATATGATGTATGTTTAGGGCTTCTGAGATGGTAGTCCTCCTTTTGCTGTCAAAGAATATCGTCGGCGCTTTCCGACACGTCGAATTCCTGATCGTAGAGTGATTAGCAGAGTTTTCTGCACTTTTCGTGAAACAGGTATTCTCCCGACTTCCCATTTTTTTTTCTTAAACTGTACTTCAACAACCTATGGAAGAGCAACAGGCGTTGAAATGGTGCACCGTAGTCCTACTACCGGCGCGCAATTACTTTCTGGACGTCACGAAAACGTTTATAGCGAATAACAAATACATGCGGAGAACTTGTACCCATTTCACATACAGCGTGTCCAGAATCTGCAGCTTAACGGCAATGCCACACAACTTGAATATTGTCACTGGTTAAATGACAATCCTCATTTGATTCCATTAACACTGATGAAGACACGTTTACACGGAATGGAATCAACAATACACGTAACAGTCACAGATGCTTGAATTTTTTGGAAAATTTGTTTGTTGAACACGTTCTGCATGTTCCTCTAGCAATGTACTTCCAGCATGGTGAAACCGCTCCAGATTTTACTAGGTGACTGAAGCAACATCTCAACCGCGGTACCCCAATCGCTGGATTGGTTGTGGTAGTGCAATTATCTGGCCACCGAGATCACCAGAAGTTACCCCATTAGATTTTTGTTCTGGGGACGAACGAAGTTTGAAGTGAGCAAAAATACGCGAGATGAACTACTTGATCGCGTCATTGATGCTGCTGCCCTCATTAGGGAATTTGAAGAGGCGCACAGACAAGCAACTCGTGTTCTAGCAAGGGTGCAAAATGCATTGAAGGTGACGGTGGGATATTCGAAAATTTATTGTGAGCTGCATAACAGATGGAACTTGACGTGAACGATAATCCTTTGTGGTGAACGTGTTAAAAATAACTATTTTTCAATTAATACTTTGTAAAACGCACGTTGTATCACTAACGTATATTTGTACATATCTGAACCTGACAATGTATTTAGTAACACAAGAAAATAAACAAATAACAATGTCCACTAAATGTGTTCCGTCTTGGAAACCATTCGGAATAAAGCCTATCTCGCAACGAAGTTTATTGCTTCAAAAAATCGTCCATGTCATATCCCTGAATATATAGACCATTTGTCCTTTGAGAACCTCTATATGACTGAAGAGAGAAACTCGAGGTAAATTTAAACTTACACATAGGACTACAGAGTTCATATTTTCAAAAGAGGCATCTTACTTTCTAACACTATATTATTACACGCATGTACAAAAAACTTTGGGCTACTTGTTACAATTCCGTTTAGGGTCAAAGTTCAATAGCACTCCCCTGGATAATAATCAAACTTGTCCCATACTTTTGCGAGCATGTCTGCAGTTTCAGCATTCACCGGTATTCCTGTGCTGCGTCGCAGATACAAATAGATGCTGGAAGGGGAGGCACATAGCCTGAGTGTTACATCATCACCCACAAAAGCGTGACGTACCGTGAGGTCAGGCAACTTTGGAGGTCTGTAGCTCCTTACGGGCGTTGCAGTTCATCTATGCTAGTAAACAGCTAGAACGGTGTACAGCCACAATTGCAGGCTGCCTACCAATGGCTTCCAGAGGCAACAAAAATTTATTGTTCAGTATTTCATGCGATCATTGACCGTATTTAAAACTTTACTATCATCATATCTTGCGTTTCAGGTTTAATTAATTAATCCTTTGACGTCATATTGCTTCGTAAATTAGATATAGTGGTTCTTTTAAGTTTTTGCTTATTACTGATGTTTTCCCCCACCGTCAATAAGCATATAGCATGTAACTAGTAAATATTTTACATGGATCATAGGCTCATAGTAATTTTCTATGTATGGCCAAGTGACATCCCTAACTGTTATATTCGTCACTTGGAAAAATCCATCTTTCTTTGTGTGCACCTTCATTCATTGTTTGTAACCACAGTGTCCGGCTTGCAGAGACGAGATAGCTTCGTAGCGGAGTCTGCCGCCTCTTTGTTAATATAACTTATATGGGTATGGTGTGTGTTCTGTTGGACATGTCCAAAAAAACGGACAGCATACCCATATACGTTATAGTTCTGGCGATACCGGCCATGACCTCCTTCTTCTGTACAGATGCACACATATACCCCGAACTCTTACAGGACTTGGGAGAATGTCTTCCACGAGAAATGAGTGTGTTGGGGTGGGACACTACGAATGTAGTGTGTGGACATACAAGGTGAGAATGTGAGTCTCGCGGGAGGCGTGCGCGAGATAGTCCCTGCAGGCGCACTATCCTCTGTGCCCTCGGTGGCTCAGATGGATAGAGCGTCTGCCATGTAAGCAGGAGATCCCGGGTACGAGTCCCGGTCGGGGGACACATTTTCACCTGCCCCCGTTGATATATATCAACACCCATGCGCAGCTGAGGGTATTAATATAATTCTAATTTCTTTGTTAACATTCCGACGACAGCGTAGTGCTATGCGTCAAGCTTGTGAGAATCGTGTTCGCCACCAACTTGCACGGATGGTATAAGGATTTTAATTGTGTGGTTTCTATCATTTCTGTGCATTTTACCAACTGTATGTATTTGACCGACTAGATTTTTATCAAGACATGTATACGTGGGGAATGATTTTTATGCTTCGGTTGCATGTAATGTAATGTAATATGACAATCTTAAAACAAGTTCCAGAAGGTAAGTGGAATACGTGGAATAATGTATATGTTACATATCCGTCTTATGGATTGTAGTCTCCCTCCACCCGTCCTCCATTGTTTCTCCCTTGGATCAGATGATGCAGCATAAGGCTGTTGAAACCGGTCAATAAATGCATTAAAGTTAAAAACTGTGTTTTTATGCCTTGAAGCAGCGTAACTCACGGTGCACTAATTACACTGTCTTTACTCCTCCACGATTACAGAACGAGAGCACTTGACTTCTAACAAACTTTACACTTAATTTCAAACAATTTCGTAAACTTTTTCGCTGACACCCTCACAAAATAATGAAAGGAAAAAGAAGTTTATTGCCTGCTGCATTTTGGCTGTCCGTGCGGTAAAACTACAGCATTAGACACAAAGTTTCAATTTATTACTTGTTTACTATTAACTATAATATGTACTATACTATAAACTATATATACCATATAATATAAACTATAATTATCCCCCCCCCATGAACCATGGACCTTGCCGTTGGTGGGGAGGCTTGCGTGCCTCAGCGATACAGATAGCCGTACCGTAGGTGCAACCACAACGGAGGGGTATCTGTTGAGAGGCCAGACAAACGTGTGGTTCCTGAAGAGGGGCAGCAGCCTTTTCAGTAGTTGCAGGGGCAACAGTCTGGATGATTGACTGATCTGGCCTTGTAACACTAACCAAAACGGCCTTGCTGTGCTGGTACTGCGAACGGTTGAAAGCAAGGGGAAACTGAGGTTGTAGCCTCTCCCCGATGTTATTCAATCTGTATATTGAGCAAGCAGTGAAGGAAACAAAAGAAAAATTCGGAGTAGGTATTAAAATTCATGGAGAAGAAATAAAAACCTTGAGGTTCGCCGATGACTTTGTAATTCTGTCAGAGACAGCAAAGGACTTGGAAGAGCAGTTGAACGGAATGGATAGCGTCTTGAAAGGAGGATATAAGACGAACATCAAAAAAAGCAAAACGAGGATAATGGAATGTAGTCGAATTAAGTCGGGTGATGCTGAGGGTATTAGATTAGGAAATGAGACACTTAAAGTAGTAAAGGAGTTTTGCTATTTGGGGTGCAAAATAACTGATGATGGTCTAAGTAGAGAGGATATAAAATGTAGACTGGCAATGGCAAGGAAAGCGTTTCTGAAGAAGAGAAATTTGTTAACATCGAGTATAGATTTAAGTGTCAGGAAGTCATTTATGAAAGTATTTGTATGGAGTGTAGCCATGTATGGAAGTTAAACATGGACGATAAATAGTTTGGACAAGAAGAGAAAAGAAGCTTTCGAAATGTGGTGCTACAGAAGAATGCTGAAGATTAGATGGGTAGATCACGTAACTAATGAGGAGGTATTGAATATAATTGGGGAGAAGAGGAGTTTGTGGCACAACTTGACTAGAAGAAGGGATCGATTGGTAGGACATGTTCTGAGGCATCAAGGGATCACCAGTTTAGCATTGGAGGGCAGCGTGGAGGGTAAAATCGTAGAGGGAGACCAAGAGATGAATACACCAAGCAGATTCAGAAGGATGTAGGTTGCAGTAGGTACTGGGAGATGAAGAATCTTGCACAGGATAGAGTAGCATGGAGAGCTGCATCAAACCAGTTTCAGGACTGGAGACCACAACAACAACAACAACAACTATTAATTATATCCGCAACTCGTTTTACATGTACATGGCACAGTCACATAAATGTGGCCACTTGCCAAAAGTCTGAAAGCCACCTTTCGCAGCGCGGACGTGCAGGAAGAGACTCAGTACGGTTCTGGATGGTACCAACAGGGACCTGGAGCAGTGGCGACTCCAGTGCCGTACCAAGATGCGCTAGTTTCTCGGTTGAGGATCCAGTGTGCGAACAACCCAATATAAGTGGCCCACAGATTCTCGATTGGGTTTAAATCCGAAGGGGGGGGGGGAGGAGAGGGGAGATTGTCTGGTGGCCAGGGTCCTCTTCGAACCAAACACGTACACTGCCAGCTGTGCAACACGTTGCATTGTCCTGCTGTCAGACGCTATCGTCACGAAGAAAAACAGGTGGCATGTACTGGTACACGAGACCTCAACGTAGAGGTATACAGAATGACTAGATCATCCAGAAATACCATGAAAACATTCTCCAGATCATAATGCGCTCTACTTCCCCCTTGGCCCTTAAGACGATTGTCGCTGGGCCGTACATGCCACAGCCCACATGTCCGATGGAGCATAAAATGTGATTCATCTGAAAGGCCACCTGTCACCACACGGTGGACGTCCAATTGCGATATTGGAGGGCAAATTTCAGCCTTTGTCACCAATCAACAGCTATCAGCATGGGTGCGTGAACTAGGCACCTGCTAAAGAAACCCCTACGCAGCAACGTTCAGTAAAAGGTAGACAAGTGTAATGAGCTGCGAATACATAGAAAGCTAGATCCCTTATCATTTAGCTACAAAATAGCAGGTCAGCAACTGGAAGCAGTTGATTCCATAAATTATCAGGGAGTTCGCATTAGCAGTGATTTAAAATGGAATGATCATACAAAGTTGATCGTCGGTAAAGCAGATGCCAGACAGATTCATTGGAAGAACCCTAAGGAAATGCAGTCCGAAAACAAAGGAAGTAGGTTACAGTACGCTTGTTCGCCCTCTGCTTGAATACTGCTCAGCAGTGTGGGATTCGTAACAGATAGGGTTGATAGAAGAGATAGAGAAGATCCAACGGAGAGCAGCGCGCTTCGTTACAGGATCATTTAGTAATCACGAAAGCGTTACGGAGATGAAAGATAAACTCCAGTGGAAGACTCTGCAGGAGAGACGCTCAGTAGCTCGGTACGGGCTTTTGTTGAAGTTTCCAGAACATACCTTCAACGAGGGGTCAAGAAGTATATTGCTCCCTCCTACATATCTCGCGAAGAGACCATGAGGATAAAATCAGAGAGATTAGAGCCCACACAGAAGCATACCGACAATCCTTCTTTCCAGGAACAATACGAGACTGGAATAGAAGGGAGAACCGATAGAGGTACTCAAGGTACCCTCCGCCACACACCGTCAGGTGGCTTGCGGTGTATGGATGTAGATGTAGATGTAGAATTGTCATTGAGGAGACACTTCTGGTAGCCCCTTGGTTCATCTGGGCGGTCAACTATTGAACAGTTGTACGTCTATTCACCCTTACACATTTCGACAGCCGTCGTTCACTCTGTCATCTGTGGTCCGTGATCCACCACAACTGCCTCTGCGCCAGTTTTGGAACTCGTCATTTTGCCATGTACGGTTTACTTTTACTATTTGGGCACGCGAAAATCTACAAATTTAGCCGTTTCAGGAATGGTTCCACCCTTGGTCCGTAAGCCAGTGCTCATACCCTTTTGGATGTCAGATGAATCGCTCGCTTTCCGCGTTACGAGAACGAGTGCACTATTTTCCGCGTGCCCCCGACCCCCTTTATATACTCTCCACTGATAGCGCTGCCACGTGCCGTCTGTGTGTCTTTAGTGCAAGTTGACGTCGAACATGGCAGCTACTAACGTTAATGTAACCGTACCGTGTAACATCCACGCATACCACATCACTAAATGTATTTGCAAAATTATACTAATATATGGCGCATAGCTCTCAAGATACGACGTTAAATATATCTTCGACCATATCGGTTTTATGTCCTTAACGTCAGATATTTAACACATTAACTCATTTCCAAACTAAAGCAGGCGTTTGAACCTGTTTTGTAAAGTGGGCCTCGTTTCTTTAAAGAATAGGTGTGAGGTTACCTGTTACAAAGAAATGTTAGATGTCAGTGCGGCGGTTCTCCGTTCTCTGGAAAAACGAAATTTAGGTCACGTTCACAAAATATGGATGCAGCTAGATGACAAGGGAGCCAGCGACAATAATGAGATCCTTATCAGAGACCACGTGAACTGGCTACTTACAACTGGTGCTTAAGTAAACGTTTAGGTGCGATTTGAGAATTGATATCCACCCCAAGTCCCTTTCTTCATTCTTGCAGAAGATATAGTCTGTGCAAGAGAATGAGTCTTCTTGAAACATCCTGTTTATTGTCACGTCTCAATTCTTAATCTCAAATGGCTCTGAGCACTATGGGGCTTAACATCTATGGTCATCAGTCCCCTATATCTTAGAACTACTTAAACCTAACTAACCTAAGGACAGCACACAACACCCAGTCATCATGAGGCAGAGAAAATCCCTGACCCCGCCGAGAATCGAATCCGGGAACCCGGGCGTGGGAAGCGAGAACGCTACCGCACGACCACGAGCTCTTAATCTCAGAAACATAATCATAATTCTTAACAGATGTATTTAGCGATTTTATATCATCTGTTAAAATCATTTGCTAATTTTTAAAATGTAAAATACTTTTATACTGTCATGTCAAGCAATAGAGTGTCCTTGACTGGACCGTGAAAATGACAATCTTAAAGGGCGGTAATCAGACACAAAATATGCATAAATGTATATTACGTACAGTTTGTAACTATATTAACTATATCGCTCCAATTGTCAGAGCAGCTACCTAAGATTGTACGTGGAACACCTAACACGTGAATACACACACATCAAAAAGAGTTTTGCATCACCCCAGTTCCCAGAACTCCTGAAGATGGACGATGTCTGTCCATATACTATCACAGACACAGTCCCTTTGACTGTTCAGAGATGTCACTAAACCCGCCCAAAGATGTAAACAACCATGCATGAACATGGAAGGGATCCGGCAGCCGATCAGTTCCAGTCATTCCACCAGAAAGGAAGTACACTGCTCGTATTGTCTGTAGTTTAATCATGCCTAGACGGTGAGCACCGCTATTCGATCACGTCCGCATTGTTACTTTGTGCCAGCAAGGGCTCTGAACAAGAAAAGTGTCCAGGTGTCTCGGAGAGAACCAAAGCGATGTTGTTCGGACATGGAGATACAGAGAGACAGGAACTGTCGATGACATGCCTCGCTCAGGCTGCCCAAAGGATACTACTGTAGTGGTTCACCGCTAACTACAGATTATGGATCGGAGGAACTCTGACACCAACGCCACCATGTTGAATAATGCTTTTCGTGCAGCCACAGGACGTCATGTTATGACAAACTGTGCGCAATAGGCTGCATGATGCGCAACTTACTACCGACGTACATGGCGAGGTCCACGTTTGCAACACGACACCATGCAGCGTTGTAGATATGGGCCCAACAACATGCCGAAAGGACCGCTCAGGACTGGCATCACGTTCTCTTCACCGATGAGTGTCGCATATATCTTCAACCAGACAATCGTCGGAGACGTGTTTGGAGGCAACCCGGTCAGGCTGAACGCCTTAGACACACTGCCCAGCGAGTGCACCAAGGTGAAGGTTCCCTGCTGTTTTGGGGTGGCATTATGTGGGACCGACGTACGCCGCTGGTGTTCACGAAAGGCGCTGTACGATACGTGAATACCACCAATAGTCCAACCATATCGGCAGAATATTGGCGAGGCATTCGTTTTCATGGACGACAATTCGCGCCCCCATCGTGCACATCTTGTGAATGACTTCCTTCAGGATAACGACATCGCTTGATTAGAGTGGCCACCTTGTTCTCCAGACATGAACTCTATCGAACATGCCTTGGATAAATCGAAAAGCGTTGTTTATGGACGACGGACCCACCAACCACTCTGAGGGATCTACGCCGAATCGCCGTCGAGGAGTGGGACAATCTGGACCAATAGTGCCTTGATGAGCTTGTGGATAGTATGCCACGGCGAATACAGGCATGCATCAATGCAAGAGGACGTGCTACTGGGTATTAGAGGTAGCGAAGTGTACAGCAAACTGGGCCACCACCTCTAAAGGTGTCGCTGTATGGTGGTACAACATGCAATGTGTGGTTTTTTATGAGCAACAAAAAGGGCGGAAATTATGTTTATGTTGATCTATATTCTGATTTTCAAACGTGCAAATGTGTGTGTATTCGTAAGGGTTCAAACTGTTGAGGTCATCGGTCCCTAGACTCACACACTACTTAAACTAACTTAAACTACCTTACGCTAAGGACAAAACACACACACACCCATGCCCGACGGAGGACTCGAACCTCCGGTGGAAGGGGCCGCGCAGTTTGTGACATGGCGCCTCTAACCGCGCGGCCATTCCGCACGGCTATTCCAATTTTCTGTACAGGTTCTGGAACTCTCGGAAGCGAGGTGATGCTAAACATTTCCTTGACGTGTGTATTTAAGAGAGTAGTTCCTCCTCTTACCTGACTTTTTGTTAAAGACCATACTGCTTCAGCAGACACTGTTCTACTCGAGGTTGTATTATCTTTGCATCCTGCGCCAGCTGACTGACGCACAGAGCCAGTTGTAGCGAAAGCTGCCTTCAACGTAGACTCCAAATCACGGTGCAGCGTGACATATGCCGAGCGTTTGCCTCGGCCGAAGCGAAAAGTCCCCAGAATCTAGGAAGGAAATATGTTTGGTTCTGAACAGACAAAGGTGCTGCGCCGAGCCAGCGGGTTCTGGGATTTGGTGATCAAAGTGGCGGTAGAAATAGGAATACATCACGATCTTATCAATCGTGTCAGCGGTTCCAAATGAGCTCTGCATGGGATTTGGCGTTAGCAAATGTACATCAGGAGCATTCTGACGTGAAACGGACATAGAAAGTGGGGCTGAGTAGACAGGCTGCACCTGGATTCGACGACCGGAATCCATCCTGACTCAAAGTACCTCTAAGCACAATATTCTATATAGGTGCTTCGATAATATTTCACCTGCTCTCTTATTTATTCTCATCACTGTAAAAACAAAAATTAAAGAGCTGGTTATAGTAGGGCTACTTGCTGAAAATGTACATACAGAAAATTTCTTGTTGATGTCTGCAAGCAACAAGGGTCATGGTTTCCCACGAGTGAGGCGAAGAATTTATAGATGAAAACAAAAGAACAAGTTGGTAGTGTGAGGTCTCAGAATTTGCTGTTTCATTTCTCGCACTGTATACTTGTGCTGGACCCTCATGTTGAGAGTTACATATACTCTCCCCTACCTTGTTTCAGTTTTCCCAAAATATCGACATACTTTAGCTAAAGGCAAATTGTAACAAGGTCGCCAAACAGTTATGCTTATTTGAGGTGTCCCAGGACGAATGGTGAATGTTCAGAGATATACAGATACGATTACCTCGCGCAAAAAGGTCTGGGAAACACGAGCTTTAAAATGCATGCCTTAAGAGCTATGAGCGCTACTTCATCTTCAGTACTGTGAAAGAACTCTCTTCTACAGCAAGCTCTTGGCATTCCATATTTTGAGGGTACAGTATGGACCAAAACAAGAAAAAATGTCCAGTAAACATACGCTCTGAAGTGCACTCCTTAAATGGTTTGAGCACTTGTTCCTCCTCGCTACTGTGAAACACAGCTCTTCTACTGAAGAAGTGCTCATAGATCTTAAGGCATGCGTTTGAGCCCATGTTTACCAGACTTTCTTGCTTCGCATGAACGTATCTGTCATATTCCTGAACGCTGGGACACCCAGTATGATGCTACCTTGTAACGAGTGTGTCACTGTTCCTAATCACCTGTCGTGCGGAAACAGAGGACCGAGTCACCACTGGTATGTATTCTAAGAACCTTAAGCATTGTAGTTTCGTGAATGAATCGTTCTCACACAGCCATACATGTGCTGATGAAGTAATGGTACTCGCACGTACATATTCAGTCTTTCACAGACCCTATTACAGACTTAAGGGATTGTAGATGGAACTTAGTAGACGCAATTTCAATAAGGAATCCACGTCTGTTTAGATTAAAAATGCAAAGAGTTTCAAAAAGTAAGTTACACGTTCAGTCCCAAGCTAAGACCATTGCGCAGCAAGAGTGGCGCATTTTCATAAGAAAATATACGTTCTCTGTTCCCTGTATACACAGTTCTGCCGCGGTACAGTAAACAGGTGCTTCACAGTATTTTTCTTTTGCCTTTATCCCGTTCCTACATAGGATCAGCACGTCTATTTTCGGATTTGGCAATTTTAATGTTAGAGGGAGACTGGATGCCCTTATGTCGCCATCGCTTCACTACCAGGACGTCACTTGGGTACCTCAATCGCCTGCATGTATTTGTTAGATCATCCATGTGACTATATTGTTGTGTCTGTTCTTTCGGACATGTCCAGGCTCGAACTCTTACAGGCATCGGCGAAATGCCGCGACTAATGAGGATAATGGGCAAGGGGCACTACATCTGTAGCGAGAGGATGAGAGTTTGGGTTTGAGGGAAGGCGTGCTAGGTTAGTCCAAGCAGTTGCGCTGACCACTGTGGCAGGATGGCTCAGTGGTCAATCATCTGCCTAGTAAGTAGGAGATCAGGGTTAGAGTCTCAGTGTGACACAAATTTTCAACTTTACCCATTGATTTCAATCAATGGCAGCTCGCAGCCAATGCCTGTCATCCCTTTGTGTCCTTATCCGTGTGAAAGCGTGCGAACTTTTCCTAAATGTTTGTGAATCACATAACTGAGCCGGGTCGTGAGTACCAACCCAGCATTCACTTAATCAGATGTGGGAAACAACCTGAAAACCACATCGAGGCCGAAGGGTACGCCAGCCTTCTTCGTTAACGTTAATCTGCCGGGCGGATTCGCCCCAGGGCCGAAGGGCCTGCTGAATCCCGAAAGCTGCGTGCTAAAACGCGCTGCTAGCCGGACGGGTCTAACAGGTGCCAATGAAATGGTGTGGCTGCTGGAAACGTACGCCAAAGTTGAAGTACACTGGACAGTGCGATTCTTGTACGCAAAATGCCTAAATTGCACACAGATTCACCGTAAAATTCTGGCGGTGTATGGACAAAATGCAATGTCACGTCCAATTTAATGAAGGCCGCACAGGCGTGTGTGATTCTGATAGGAAAGGAAGGCCATCGACATCGACCATAGACTACAGGCTCCTGACACTCGAGGAACTGATCCGTACCAATGCAAATTTTCCAACGCTGGGGACGTTCACACAGCGGGTCCCAAATGGCTCTGTAACCAAAGAACATGTTTCTGTCATTGAGTAACGGAACGACTACTAGAATTTCACGATGATGTTTACACAGACTTGGTGACTATGTTGACAAATAGCGTCACATATCTGCGTCACTTTGGAATGTACGACAGCGTTCAATAAAAGCTACGTCGTCTGCCACAATGAGGCATAATTTGCTGTTCGCTTCACGGTATGCATACAGCAGAGACAATGAGCACTGACCAGTGCGCTCCACAGGAGCCCAAGACATGGGAGTGTTTCAAGTACTCTTTGTTGGATTTTCCTCTTCGTGACGAAGAATGTTTTCAAAGTCGAGAGTGCGGCCTGTCCATGGAGCACTGCTACCAACCCTTCTACTTGCGAACGTACCAGGTTGCCACTACCGTTGTATTAGTTGGCATGTGATCTCATAACAGGGACTGACGACAGCACCCTCTTCTCCGTCAGTATATGTACGCACCGTGAAGCGGGAGATTTGAAAACGACCCAATCTTTAAATTTTTTATATCTACGCGGTACACGGGTTCTTTATCAAAACGTTCTCTATTAAATCTCCTCTGCAGTCCCTAGAAGACTGTAATAAGAAATGTCAAACAACCTGTAGATATACGACTTCTCTGGAAGATAAAAGGTGTGCACTGTATCGAGACTCAAACTCGGGACCTTTAGACCGAAGGCATGTGCTCTACAGATTGAGCTACCCAAGCACGACTCTGGATCCCTCCTCACGACTTTTCTTTCACCAGTGCCTCGTCTCCTGCCTTTCTAACTTCACAGAAGTTCTCCTACGAAACTTGCAAGACTAGCACTCCTGGAAGGAAGGAAGATAGATTAGGTACTGACGGAAGTAAAGCTGTGAGGTCAGATCATGAGTCGTGCTTGGTAGCTCAACCAGTAGAGCAATTGCGTGCCGAAGGAAACTGTCCCGAGTTCGTGTTTCAGTCCAGCAAACAGTTTTTATCTACCAAGAAAGTTTCATATTGGCGCACACTACGCTGCCGAGTCAAAAATCCATTGTGGACGCTGCATATATAGTTTCAAAACGTTCGATGGTGAGTGAGAGGGATAACAGAGGAACGGCATGGAGTACATTTGGCGACACATGGTCATTGGTTGAGAGTTGGAGCGATTTTACACAATGGGTGCTTCTTAGAACAGGTCTCCGTTAACCTGAAGAAAGATGGCCTTGTGCAGAAATCGACCTTAGCAGGAAACTAAACACAGACAAATTCTTTTTTCGTTCTTGAGAGATGAACAAGCCTACAAAGCTAATGGGGTTGGTAACATGGAAGGAGAGGTTTTATGAGCTTCTGTGAAGACAGCCGCCGAAGAAAGACCATCGGTTTCTTGGTCGAATAAGAGGACACTTCTACATGTGTAGTATTGGGAGCACACGTGTCCTACGGCCGTCTGCGGAAGTGCTCTGGCTAAAAGTTTATTAAGGTTAATCGCAACTTCAAGTTAAAATAATTACCGACGTTTCCATGATGATTCGCAAAGATTCCATATTCGTATGCTGGCGTCCCAACAGCATCCCATCCACGACCAATACTGAAGTCCACCCACCACTGAGGTCGCTGTTGCCACATAACCCACGGTGCAGTATGCAGGCAAACTGTTCATGCGTGTCATAAACTTGGCGCAATTGTTTCTCTGATCCCTCCGCACCGAAATTCATTACGAATAAACGCAATTTTGTCACGCAACCCGTGTCCATAAATTCTTTTTCAAGACCAGCCCAAGTAATAGACCTATGTTGCTATTCTTACCTGTCTAGCAAAAAAAATGGTTCAAATGGCTCTGAGCACTATGGGACTTAACATCTAAGGTCATCATTCCCCTAGTATTTAGAACTACTTAAACCTAACTAACCTAAGGACATCACACAGATTCATGACCGAGGCAGGATTCGAATCTGCGACCGTAGCGGTCACGTGGTTCCAGACTGAAGCGCCTAGAACCGCACGGCCACACCGGCCGGCCCTGTCTAGCAATTCTTGAATTGATCCACAGTCACAATATTACTTTTAACACTGCGCGTAGGCTCAAACAGCATTTCTGTGGGTGCACTTTTCACAGACTAATGTTAATCTGGTGACCGTCTTTTAATGATTTATTTGAAAGAGCCATCTAAGCGAAGCTGGTTGAAGTAACTAGTAAGTCTTGGCCTGTTAATTAAGCGTAGGTGGAAACGGGATTCTGGGGGGGGGGGGGGGAAGGAGTTCTGCCAGATGATCCTATGTTGAGGAATCCGTGGAAACCATTTTCAGGGCCCCCTTTTCTGAACAATTTTTCCAGCAGGATAACGCCCACGTTCACTTGATGAAATGATGTAATGTGACGCCCTCTTCTAAACGTGCCTTTCCCATTACGAGACGATCCAGCCTGCCTGTGATCATACGGTGTCCTCAGACTCGTATCTAACACATGTGCGACCGGACCAGCTAGATATATGAAAAGCTGATAGAAGTGAGTTGCCGATGTATTGCTCAATAAATTGCGTGAACTGTCTCCTAGAATTACACTCATTTCATGTTATGGAAACCCACTTCCTTCATCGCAGACGCCACTCCATTTTGGAGCACTGTTTTCAGAACAACTTTATCTGACGGTTAAATTTCCAGAAAGATTCTTTAACTCGCTCTGCATTGTCCGCAGTCGGCACAGTTGGAGGTGAATAAAATCAAGCAAGGGTCCCACTAGGTGTGGACGTCGGGAGGACAGATGGCAATCCACTCAGGTGGCCGCTACCCTCTCCTGCCCCAGCCGCCATCTATTTGTCTCGTCGCACAGCGCAGCATCGCTTAGCGACCGCCTCCCCCCCCCCTCCCCCCTCAATCCACCTCTCCCACCCTCCATTTTAGAGCTCTCCGGGGATCTACTCGCCCGCCACCAATTAAATAAAGTAACTGCCGACACTTTGGCTGCAGACGAACGCCACCGTAAGGAAAGCAAGTGTTAACGCACTCCCAGGCTTTTTTATTTCATCTCGCCTTACTCGGTAGAGAAAAGCACAGGTTTGGAATTAAAAGTGTTTCTCTCCCGCCACTGGCATTTAATTCGTCTCATTTTACAAGCTACAGTTGTTGTCGGCATTTCGGTAGTCACGGCTAAATAGTGATCAATATCCTTTTATTATTTATTGCCTTAGAACCGACTTATGGTTAAAAAGTAGTAGTTCAGTGACAAGCTGCACACTTATAAATGCTTACAGAATTTGGTTCTTTACCTTTATCTCAATCACACGTGACGAGAACGATGAAACAGGTGTCTTAAATCTCTCATTTCTGGAATTTTCCTTTATTGTGGTGCTGGTCAGAGATTTAGTTTTAGAGAACAACTGATAGTGAATGGCAATAAGGAAGAAGAAAAAACTTAAACTAGTTCGCGCATTACACTACTAACAACTCCCAGTGCACTGTCAACATTGAATCCCATTGACAATCCCTTTTGCCAAGGGAACATTTATTAAATTCTAACAAAATACTGGCACTGGCCTAGAGATGGATTGTATCCACATTCATAACATTAGAATTCAAATATTTCAGCGTGAAAATATTACCATACGGGATACGTTAAGCTTGTAATCAATCACAACGAATTACTCAATTTTGTAAGATTTCGTTAACGTAGAATAGGCGTTCTTCACCTGTATACTTCGTTTTCTTTAACATGATTAAATTCATCAACTTCTATTGCAAATATACCTCTGCTCCAGGTCCTTTGTGGAGCGATATTATTGTTCACTGTAGTGGCGACTGAAATACACCCTCTGCAAATCGTAAGGTACTAGAGATAAAGTACAGAATGCGAAATGTCCTCTACAACTTGTACAGAATCCAGACAACAGTCACAAGAATTTGATGTAAAAGGGAGACACTAGTTTAGAAGGAGTAAGACGGGATTTCGCCTGTCCCCTATGTATTCAATCTGCTCATGACCAAGCTGTAATGGAAAAAAGTTGCACAGGGAATAAAAACCAAGGAGAACTTCGGCATTCTCCGATGGTACTGTAATTCTGTTAAGATGGTTCAAATGGCTCTGAGCACTATGGGACTTAACATCTGTGGTCATCAGACCCCTAGAACTTAGAACTACTTAAACCTAACTAACCTGAGGACATCACACACATCCATGCCCGAGGCAGGATTCGAACCTGCGACTGTAGCGGTCACGCGGTTCTAGACTGAGGCGCCCAGAACCGCACGGCCACACCGGCCGGCTGTAATTCTGTCATAGACGACAAATGCCTCTGAAGATCAGTTCAACGGAATGGGTAATCTCTTGAAAAGGGGTTGTATGGTGCCGGCTGGTGTGGCCGAGCGGTTCTAGGAGCTTCAGTCTGGAACCGCGCGGCCTCCACGGTCGCAGGTTCGAATCCTGCCTCGGGCATGGATGTGTGTGATGTCCTTAGGTTAGTTAGGTTTAAGTAGTTCTAAGTTCTAGGGGACTGATGACCTCAGAAGTTAAGTCCCATAGTGCTCAGAGCTATTTGAACCATTTTTGATTTTATGGTGAATATCAGCAAAAGTGAAACAAAGGTAATGGAATGTAGTCGAATCAAACTAGGCGAAGCTGGTGGAATTATATTACGAAATGAAACACTAAAATTCTTGCTGTTAAGGGAAAAAAATAACTGACGACAGCTACAGAGAGGATATAAGATGCGAATGGTAATAACAAGAGAAGTTTTTCTAAAAAATGTGTTTTTGAAAGTATTTTTTACTGTGTAGCCCAGTGCAGGAGCGAAATGTGCATAATAATCAGTTCAGAGAACATTTGAATAGAAGCTTTCGAAATCTATGCTGCAGAAGGAAGCTGAAGATTAGGCGGGTTTACCGGATAATGAATGAGGAGGTACAGGTACAACCGGAGAGCTAAACAATTTCTGGCATAGACTGACTAGAACGAGAGATCAGTTGACAGAGCTCATTCTAAAACATAAAGTAATAATTTGCTAATGGCTCGAAGTGTAGGGGCTAAAAACTGTAGAGGAACTACTAGGCCTATAGTAAGCTAGGGGAAGTGGATGTAGCTTGCAATAGTTTTATACAGATGATGGGCTTATCACAGTGTAGACTAGCGTGAACTGTATTAATTTAGTCTTCGAACTGATAGCCAATTTCACACATAAGATACTGAAGATATCTGTTACGAATTTCATAAAACTAATACCCGTTTATGTTAGCTGGAAACTCTTTACACAAATGTTACGTGCATGTTTTGTTACCTAGAAATATTAGCCATTAGCGTTGAATTGTGAGCTGTTTTCGATTGCAGACTGATGTTCATAAAGATGATTTTCCTTGGTCGTGCGAAACAGGACAGCAAAAGATGTTGAACACCAAGTATTTGTGGTTTATTGAGTCTAGGTGAAATGTAAATCTCTGACTCGTAAATGCGTGCAAATGTTTAATTCAGGACGTGAGAGTTTTCTTGATGAAGAACGAAGCAGACTCCTATGCGCCACCATCACTGCAAATGTGTTTTGTAACGTGGTGCCCCAGCAGCATTGAGCAATCAGCAATAAACTACGTGACGCGCCTACAGAGGGCTTTAGTTGACTGTGGAATTCATTTGCACATCTGCTGCACGTAACGACATCTAGATGCCGGTGGTTTCAACTCTCCCTCCATTGCACGTCACTCCTTGTTAAACAACGCTTCCACGACGAAAACGTTGAAGTAAATGTTACAAACTGCTCATCATTGCAGGCAGCATATTTTACAATGCGAGCATGGAAATACTGATTCCATAGTACAATAAAAATCTTAGTAATGAAGAAATAATGTTTAAAATAGCATAAAATGCGTATATACTTTGTAATTATGGTTGATCGGTTGGACAGGCAGGGGAGCAAACAGCGAGGTCACCGGCCCCATCGGATTAGAGAAGGATGGGAAGGAAATCGGCCATGTCCTTTCAAGGGAACCGTTCCGGCATTTACCTGAAGCGATTTAGGAAAATCACTGAAAACCTAAATCAGGGTAACTTTTTCATAATGCGGGGCCACAGTCATAATATATTTCTTTAAAGTCAGTATCGCCATTAGACTGTTGCTTATTTACAGTGTTACATTTACACCTACACAATCATGATTTCGGCTTCAAAGTGTTTTAAGTGTTATAAATTGTCTAAGATGGCATACTGCGGTATTAAAATACACTATTAGACACATCGTCTAAGAGTCTATATTTCTGGCAGAGTCTACTGCTTTGTTTCTTTAGTGAGTACACCATCTCGACTGCAAGATGGTATACTCAGTAATGAAACAAAGCAATAGTCTCTGCCAGAAATATCGACTGTTAGACAATGTGTCTATTTAATACGGCAGTATGCCATCTCAGGCAATTTATAACACTTAAAACACTTGATAATGGCACTTTTAAGACGAAATCATGATTATGTAGGTGTAAATGGAACACTGTAAACAAACAAGTCTAGTGGCGGTACTGACTTTAAAGAAATGAAGTCAGGGTGGCCGGAAGCGGGTTTGAAACGTCGTCCTCCAGAATTCTCCAGAGTCCAGTTGCTGCCCTCTGCGCCACCTCACTCCGTTTGTAATTATGTTTTGTTGTTTTCTTCATGTGGCTCGTTTCGTCTAGTAGGAACTGGTAAGTGTAACGACACGGACAAAACTGGAACCCAGTGCCGTCTCCAGGGCATTAGATGCAGTTAGCCGATGCAGCATTTCGACAAACCAGCCGTTTCCTCGGGTTGAGACCCAGTTTCCTAGCGAGTGACCAGACTTCAGAAACTGTCGACGTCCGTGAAGTAGAAGTGTTGGACAAAAATGTGTAAACACAGCGAGAAAAGCGTGCTAGAATATAAATGCAGATGCTAGTCAAGCCTGTAGGTTGCGTTGTTGCATTTGACCACGAACGATACCTTTACAATATCCTCAATATGTCAAAAGTGTCATTCTTCGTCAGAACACTGTCCTGTGTAGCTGTGAGTGCATTATGTCAGAGCTAAGTGGACTACAACGTGGGCAAATTGTTATGTTTGTATGGAGGATGCTTCCGTAAACAAGGCAGCCGAAGTCTTAGGTGTTTCAAGAAGTGCCGTGTCGAAGATTTATACTGCGTACTGCGAAAGCGGAGAAACATCATCCTCTAAATCAAAACACGGACGAAAATGTGTGTTCAGTAATCGTCACAGATGGTCATCGAAGAGGACTGTAACGACAAAATAAAAGGACGACAGCTGCGAAAGTTACCACACAACTCAATGTTGTACTCTCGAAATAACACGAAGTTCCAGAAGCAGGGAATTGCAGAGAAACTGAAATTCCAAAACCATTCTTTAGTAATGCAAATGGCCGTAACAGGAAAACGTAATGCCGAAGCCGTAAGCCTGGGCTATGGAGCAATGGAAGAAAGTCATTTGGTCGGATGAGTCTTGTTTCAGTCGGCTTCCAATCTATATCAGAGAATACGTCCCAAGATCTGAGCACTATGGGACTTAACATCTGAGGTCATCAGTACCCTGGAACTACTCAAACATAACTAACCTAAGGACATCGCACACATCCATGCCCGAGGCGGGATTCGACCCTGCGAACGTAGTGGTCGCGCGGTTCCAGACTGAAGCGCCTAGAACCGCTCGGCCACCGCGGCCGGCGTATGATTTCAGATGCAATACTTTAACAACGGCAGGCCAGCTTTAAGTATCAAACTAAAATTCCATTACAAATGTGTATACTGTAGTGAATGCCATAGTGTTGCAGACGGTGTGCGACTGGGGTACCCGGCTTTACAAACAAAAAGAACTGGTAAGTGCTTGTTAGTGGTCTTTGGAAGCCCTTCGTTGGAACGCAAGTGATGAACAGTGAGGATGTGCGGAGAAGAGCCCCTTTTCCCATCGGTGAGTGTGTGAAAGCTTACAAATGGCAAAGGGGGCTCGTAATCGAGCAGCTTTCTGCACAATGGAAACATAATCTTTCGGTAAACCTGCTGCTCAATGCGAAAAATAAAGAAGGGTTTACCTTCCGACAAGTGAGTAGTCGTTCTGAAACCACCTGAAGACTCCTCGGGGCATAAACTTGTTTGTGATACGCAGCGAGCCGTCATCACCCGGAGCAAAAACGTGAAAACGCTTCCTGGTCGGTTGTCCTCTAACATGGAATCAAGACGAAAACAAATGCCAGGGACGAATCGTCAGCTGGATTGTAATGATACACTACTGGCCATTAAAATTGCTACACCAAGAATAAATGCAGATGATAAACGGGTATTCATTGGACAAATATATTATACTAGAACTGACATGTGATTACATTTTCACGCAATTTGGGTGCATGGGTCCTGAGAAATCAGTACCCAGAACAACCACCTCTGGCCGTAATAACGGTCTTGACACGCCTGGGCATTGAGTCAAACAGACCTTGGATGGCGTGTACAGGTACAGCTGCCCATACAGCTTCAACACCACAGTTCATCAAGAGTAGTGCCTGGCGTATTGTGACGAGCCAGTTGCTCGGCCACCATTGACCAGACGTTTTCAGTTGGTGAGAGATCTGGAGAATATGCTGGCGAGGGTAGCAGTCGAACATTTTCTGTATCCAGGAAGGCCCGCTCAGGACCAGCAACATGCGGCCGTGCATTATCCTGCTGGAATGTGGAGTTTCGCAGAGATCGAGTGAAGGGTAGAGCCACGAGTCGTAACACGTCTGAAATGTAATGTCCACTGTTCAAAGTGCCGTCAATGCAAACAAGAGGTGACCGAGACGTGTAAACAATGGCACCCCATACCATCAGGCCGGGTGATACGCCGGTATGGCGATGACGAATACACGCTTCCAATGTGCGTTCACCGCGATGTCGCCAAACACGGATGCGACCATCATGATGCTCGAAACAGAACCTGGATGCATCCGAAAAAATGACGTTTTGCCATTCGTGCACCAGGGTTCGTCGTTGAGTACACCATCGCAGGCGCTCCTGTCTGTGATGCAGCGTCAAGGGTAACCGCAGCCATGGTCTCCGAGCTGATAGTCCATGCTGCTGCAAACGTCGTCGAACTGTTCGTGCAGATGATTGTTGTTTTGGAAACGTCCCCTTCTGTTGACTCAGGGATCGAGAAGTGGCTGCACGATCCGTTACAGCCATGCGGGTAATATGCCTGTCATCTCAACTGCTAGTGATACGAGGCCGTTGTGATCCAGCACGGCGTTGAGTATTGCCCTCCTGAACCAAATGGTTCAAATGGCTTTGAGCAGTATGAGACTTAACATCTAAGGTCACCAGTCCCCTAGACTTAAAACTACTTAAACCTAACTAACCTAAGGACAGCACACAGATCCATGCCCGAGGCAGGATTCGAACCTGCGACTGTAGCAGCAGCGCGGTTCCGGACTGAAGTGCCTAGAATCGCTCAGCCATCCCGGCCGGCCCTTCTGAACCCACCGATTCCATATTCTGCTAACAGTCATTGGATCTCGACCAACGCGAGCAGCAATGTCGCGATACGATAAACCGCAATCGCTATAGGCTACAATCCGACCTTTATCAAAGTCGGAAACGTGATGGTACGCATTTCTCCTCCTTACGCGAGGCATCACAACAACGTTTCACCAGGCAACGCCGGTCAACTGTGTATAAGAAATCGGTTGGAAACTTTCCTTATGTCAGCACGTTGTAGGTGTCGCCACCGGCGCCAACCTTTTGTGAATGCTCTGAAAAGCTAATCATCTGCATATCACAGCATCTTCTTCCTGTCGGTTAAATTTCGCGTCTGTAGCACGTCATCCTCGTGGTGTAGCAATTTTAATGGCCAGTGGTGTAACCGTTAGCCAGTCATAAGATGTGACGACAAAATTTCAGCCTATTGGAGCGTATGAGAGGAAAAACCTGGATCAAAACTGACGAACTGCACAGCAGAGAGAATTTTTCTTTTGATAAAGTGATGAGATTTTGTGATAACATTCGGGAGACTTTCTCGAGTGAGTGAGGAGTGATACCTCGTGATGATTTTTTAGGGAGCCTTCGTGTCGGTATTTCATCTCGAAAGTTAATAGTCGGGACTCGGTCTGCACTTTCCCTTGGTGCTGATCTGATTCCGTGATGACTTCAGTCTATTTCATGTTGTTCTCATTCCCATTCCTGTCTTCGGTAGATTTTATTCCACTCTGATGCTTATCCTCAAGAGCATTCGACTTTGTTCTCTTTCTGTTCTCAAGCCAGTCTTCCGTCCCTCACCTGAGACCGATTTTGCAGTCTGATTCCCATACTCAACCGAGTATTGACTGTGCTACCGAAGAGTCAGCTTCATGGCCGGTGTGAACCGGTATATAAGGTAAATCACCTAAAACGTGCACCGCAGATATTGCGGAAATATCAAGTGCTATTGATGTGCGCCTTTCACATAATGGATTGGCAGTCAGTGGCTTGTACTCTTAGCCAATAAATAGATTGTAATAATTCTTAGAAAGTGTATTTTTTGTGCAGTCGTACACTATTTCTAAATATGAGAATCCCTATTGGCATCAACAAAGTAAAAGTAGTATAAATTAGAATGTCAGCGGTGTTTGGCGCAGAATTCTAATGAGAATAGTTTACGAGGTATCGCATTTTGAAATGTTCCCAGACCGACACGTGTACGATACCTGTGGTAGCACACACTAAAGAACAACACAAGTGTGTACAGTAGTTATGTGGATTCTAACCAGTAACAAGACAATTGACCATCATATGTTGTGTTCAGAATGACCACTGGCAGCGGAAATTCACGCTACCACTCTGCTATGAAACGACTGCTGCACACATGCTAGCATTTCAGCGGAGATGTCCGAGAATGCTGCACTAATATGTGGTTGCATATTATCGAGTGTAGTTGGTATGTCCTTGTAGACAGCATCTTCCAGCTTTCCCCCACAGAAAAAATTCTACAGGCGTCAAATCCGGGGAACGGACCAGCCAAGGTACAAGTCCTCTGCGTCCAACCCAGCGATTTGGAAACAATTCGTGAAGACATGCTGTAGTACTTCGTGCACTACGCCCTGCACAGACGCCGTATTAGTATCACAGTTTCCTCCTAGTCTGCAGGGGAAAGTCTTCTAGTGTCTGTGAAAGACGATCTGTTAGGAGTCTGTGATATTTGTATCCGTTCAGTGTTCCGTCTATGAAAAACTGGCCTATGAGCTGATGGTTCACTACGCCACACCAGACGTTTCCACTCCATGAACGCTGACGTTCCAAGGTGGATTGTCAACAGACCAATAGTGCACGTTTCAGTGGTTTACATGGACGTGATTGGTAGGTATGGCTTCATCACTAAACAAAATACATGACATATATTGGTTTATCCTGTATTCATGCCTATGTACAGAAGTTAACAAGAATCTCATAATCGTTTCCATGCAGAGAGATGTGATGGTGATGAAACCTACACTATGTGATAAAAAGTATTCGAACACCCCCAAAACATACGTTGTTCATATTAGATGCATTGTGCTGCTACCCACTGCCAGGTACTCCATATTAGCGACCTCAGTAGCCATTAGACATCGTGAGAGAGCAGAATGGGGCACTCCGCGGAACTCACGGACTTTGAACATAGTTGGTGATTGGGTATCACTCGTGTCATACGTCTATACGCGAGATTTCCACACTCCTAAACATCCCTAGGTCCAATGTTTTCGATGTGATAGTGAAGTGGAAACGCGAAGGGACACTTAACAGCACAAAAGCGTACAGGCCGACCTCGTCTGTTGACTGACAGAGACAGCCGACAGTTGAAGAGAGTCGTAATGTGTATTAGGCAGACTTCTATCCAGGCCATTACACAAGAATTCCAAACTGCACCATGATCCACTGAAAGTACTATGAAAGTTAAGCAGGAGGTGAGAACTTGGATTTCGTGGTCGTGCGTCTGCTCATAAGCCACACATCACGCCGGTAAATGCCAAACGACGTCTCGCTTGGTGTAAGGAGCGTAAACATTGGGCGATTGAAAAGTGGGAAAACGTTGTGTGGAGTAACGAATCACACAATGTGGCGATCCGATGGCAGGGTGTCGGTATGGCGATTGCCCGGTAAACGTCATCTGCCAGCGTGTGTAGTGCCAACAGTAAAATTCGGAGGTGGTGGTGTTATGGTGTGGTCTTGTTTTTCATGGAGGGGGATTGCACCCCCTTGTTGTTTTGCGTGGCACTATCACAGCACAGGCCTACATTGATGTTTTAAGCACCTTCTTGCTTCCCACCATTGAAGAGCAATTCGGGGTTGCTGTTGCATCTTTCAACACGATCGAGCACCTGTTCATAATGCACGACCTGTGGCGGAGTGGTTACACGACAGTAAAATTCCTGTAATATACTGGCCTGCACAGAGTCCCGACCTGAATCCTATAGAACAATTCTGGGATGTTTTGGAACCCCGTGCCAGGCCTCACCGACCGACATCGATACCTCTCCTCAGTGCAGCACTCCGTGAATAATGGGCTGCCATTCCACAAGAGATCTTCCAGCACCTGATTAAACGTGTGCCTGAGAGAGTGGAATCTCTCATGGGCCAACACCATATTGAATTCCAGCATTACCGATGGAGGGCGCCACGAAATTTAAGTCATTTTCAGCCAGGTGTCCGGATACTTTTGATCACACAGTGTATGTCAATGGAGAATGCGTAGGACACTCACCTGGCACACGCCATTTCCTCTTGCTATTGCACGGAAGCTAACGAGTGCATCAACTGCAACAGCAGCATGGACATTAATTTCCCTTCTATCGTCACTTCTTGCCATCTGTTACGTTATCTACTACCATTTTCAAGTAACTTGTTGAAGAGGCTGATAAATATCTGCCGGGATGGTTAATGTGTATTGGGATATCTTGCGTGTACACAATATAAGGACAAACTGCTTTCTTCCTATGCTCTACATACACCATGAGCATGTCGGCGTTTTCTGCGTTGGTAAACCCCTCGTCCGCTCCCGACGTACTACTTGGACTGTCACTCACTAACTGACTAACAAGTCCAAATGCACTCAAGGAACACCCAAGCACACTGTAAACAAACATAACAACATTGTACCTAGCAACTACGCAGGATGAATGGCACAAACAAGTGTCGATGTGAAAACTTTTCAAAATACGATATCTCGAAAGCGACTAGCAGTAGAATCCTGCAACAAACATCAGTGACATTCTAATTTACCATACTTTTCATCTCTTAATTTCAATAGACATTGTTCCATTTTTTAAAAAAACGTCTGCTTGCACCATAATGCACTTTCTAAGTATTATTACAATCCATTTATTGGCTAACAATACGAGCCCCTGAGTATCAGTGCAGTCTGTGAAAATAGCACATTAATAGCACTTCCAATTTCCATAATATGCAGTGCATGTTCTAGGTGATTCACCCTGTACACGATTCCTTGGGCGCCGACTTTTTAGTCCGGTCGCATGTAAATCAACCCAGTCTGAGAACCGACCCCTCAGGAAGATACTAAGTGAACGGCAGAAGTGTCGGCTGTGGACCTCTCGGTCTGGACAACGGCCGACTATTGCCAATCATCCGCCACGCACTGTCGGCTCACAGAGATAAAGGCAAGACAAAAGCCTAAAACACGCGCCGCCACCATAGATCGACAACCGCCAACTCTGTAATGCCGATGGTCCATTCAAGACTCTTGAGACTTGACCGCCTGAGACTTTGTATTTAATGATGGTTCCTTTTCTAAATAAATTTTTTATATTATTATCTGTGTCCACCTCTGTCATTCCGATGTTTTGCACACATCTAGTAACGAGGTGACTTTTGTGCAGCTTCATATTTTCGCGATGCAATGACTATCCATTAGATTTCATGAGTGCAGCCACATAAATTCTATTTCTTCTCCTAATATTCCATCCGTGTATTTTTCGGTCATCTTCAGAGAGAGCCTACAGAATAACTTAACAGCCCTCGCTCCGTCCTAAACCTATGGGCCACGCCTCTGCGCATGCTGCCGCTAATACACAAGCGCCAGAGACGTTGATCGGCGGCGGTGAAGAAGTTTACTTGAATTGGATCTGTGGCTACGCGGTCGATTCAAACTGGGAAGTCGATGTATCATTATGAGCTGTACTGTGGCGACGTCTTTGCGAGCTTATTAAAGAACAAAGTAAGTTGATTATAGACTTGCAAGGCGTTGCCGTAGTGCAGTTGATAATGATACACCGGCTTCTCAGTATGAATGGATTGCGTAGCCACAGAGTAAATTCACGCAAACTTCTTGCCGCCGATCAACGCCTCTGTCGCTCATGTGTCTGTGGCAGCATGTTAGGTGGCGTGGTGCGTGGCTTTAAAACGGTGGGGCAAGTGCTGTAGCGTAACACTCGGCTTTTCCGTCTTCAAGATTTTCATCTCACTATCCACAACCAACCCCTTCCTCTGACTAACACAGTAAAGTATTTAAGACTAACCCTCGACGGAAAACTAACATTGCATACCACCCAAAACAAAACCCTAGACCGACTAAAAATGGTTCAAATGGCTCTAAGCACTATGGGACTTCTGAGGTCATCAGTCCCCTAGACTTATAACTACTCAAACCCAACTAACGTACCATAAGGACATCACACACATCCATGCTCAAGGCACGAGTCTAACCTGTGACCGCAGAAGCCCCTAGAACCACTCGGCTACAGCGGCGGGCACCGATTAAAACTACTAACAGACTGCAGCTGGGTATAGATCCTTCTCTGTTATCCTCACCTGTAAAACCATCATCCGCCCATCCTCACATACTGCCTCCCCTAAATTCTAAATTATCCTTGAAATCCAGGAAAGACGTGCACAACTCCTCATCTTCCGGAAGTGCATACCTTCGCCAAGATCCTATACAGACTCAGCCACTTCCCACATTTTCGTCTGTTCTTTGAACACCTTCGTATCCGATACATTAATTGGTAAACCCAGACCCTGCATCTATTATCCTACCCACTAATGACCAAAAAAGATGACCTGCTGCGCCATTAAATCCACATTCCATCTTCCAAGCATCTTCACGCATTATTCATCCTCTCCCTTTGGGATTTCAGCCAACCCCCATTCTCCAACGATGAAACCCGTCCGGAGCTACACCCCACTTTCCAACCCTAGTCACAACGCTCCATCTCACACCATCCTTTCATTTTCCTCTCTTCCTTCTTCCAACTTGCTGACATTTAATCATTACTTGTGGTTCCACAGGTTCCCATAGTCCCATCGACCATTCCGCCTCCGTGATAACCACGATAACTTTCATGGATCACCATTACGCCATATCATGATTCACTTTATTGTCAGTGATTATATTTTAATTCTAATATAAAATCATCTACAAAGTTCGTAAAAAAACATCAGTATAGTCACAATTGAAAGAAAAACAGCCCTCGGTCACTATTTTTAACAAATTAACCTGGTTTCAACACTGCTAGGAGTGTCTTCCTCAGAATTTAAATCAAAGAATGTTCTATATTCTATAACATGGTCACAGAATTATGACTAAAAACGCATGATAGGGTATAAGTACGGAATCATCGTGAAAGACTGGCAGTACTTATATGTCATATACGTTTTTAGTCATAATTCTGTGACCATGTTATAGAGCATAGCCCATTCTTTGATTTAAATTCTGAGGAAGACACTCCTAGCACTGTTGAAACCAGGTTAATTTGTTAAAAATAGTGACCGAGGGCTGTTTTTCTTTCAGTTGTAACTATTCACGGTCTCTGAACGTGCAGGCATGTACAAAATCAGTATTGTCCATCAATACGTTTATAAAATCTTCCTTTTTTTAAAATTCGTTTTTATTAAATATTGTCCACCATGAATTTTTAAATAGCATCCTCTATTGTCATCATTTCATATGCATTTTAAACTGTCTCTTCTATTTGTTCAGTCGTTAGCTGAATAGCGGTTTTATCCGCTACCAATCCGCCCCTTCGTGGAGAATGAAATAAAAACAAGAAAAAGTATGGTATCACTTTGTCGAATGCCCTGAAAATGGGCGAAAGGTATCCGGCTGAAATATTACGAGAAGAAACAGAATTGATGCTACTGCACGCTTGAAATTTAGTGGATCAGGTTGCTTTTGGTATGATTAACGATATCAAGACTGGCACCAGCAAAAAAGATATAAATAATTTTTCGCTACGTCCCCGCAAAAACTTCCCATTCACCACAGTTTGGCGCCCAGCGTGATGGGCAATATCACATGAGGCACCACAGTGCAGATATACTTTTCCACAAACTTACTGGAAGATTCTTAAATAAGTAAAAGCTTTACCTGACAGTCTACACAAAATATTCAACTATGAACTCTTTTCTTACTATTCTATGGTCATCCGTACAAGATTCATAACGTTACTACGTCTACGTAGTCATACAGGTAAACACTGAAAGGAAATTAAGTGCTTAATGAAAGTATGGAGTCTTTTTCTATAATGCACGTACAGTGGTGTGTGGTGTGTACACTAAGGTGACCAAAGTCTTGGGGTATCGATATGTACATAAACAGATGGTAGTAGTATTGCGTACAAAAGGCACAAAAGGGCAGTGCATTGGCAGAGCTGTCACTTGAACTCAACTGATTCATATGAAAAAGTGTCCGATGTGATTACGGCCGCACGACGGGAATTCACAGTCTTTGAAAGCGGAATTGTAGCTGAAGCTAGACATATGGAGCATTCCACTTCAGAAATCAATATTCCAAGATCCACACTGTCAAGATTGCGCCGAGAATACCAGATTTCTGGAATTACCTCTCGCTAATGACAACGAAGTGGCCGACGGTATTCCCATAAAGACCGAGAGCAGTGACGTACGCGTAGAGTTGTCAGTGCTAACAGACAAGCAACACTCCGTAAAGTAACCGGACAGTGCGGCGGAAGTTCGCGTTAATGGGTCATGGCAGAAGTTGACCGACGCAAGTGCCTTTGCTAACAGAACATTTCCTGGGTTCGTGACCATATCGATTGGAAAAAAATGGCCTGGTCATATTAGTCCCGATTTCAGTTGGTAAGAGATGATGACAGGGTTAGAGTGTGGCGCAGACCCCACGACGCCATGGACCCAAGTTGTCAACAAGGTACTGTGCAAACTGGTAGTGGCTCCATAGTGGTGTGGGTTGTGTTTACATGGAACGAACTAGGTCTTCTGGTCCAACTGAACCGATCACTGACTGGAAATGGTGATGTTCGGTTGCTCGGAAACCACCTGCACCCAATCGAGGGCTTCATGTTCTCAAACAACAATGGCATTTTTGTGGATTACAATGCGCCATGTCACCAAGCCAAGTTGTTCGCGACTGCTTCGAAGAATATTGTGGACATGGTTCAAATGGCTCTAAGCTCTATGGGACTTAACATCTGAGGTCATCAGTCCCCTAGACGTAGAACTACTTAAACCTAACTAACCTAAGGACATCACAAATCCGTGCCCGAGGCAGGATTCGAACCTGCGACCGCAGCAGCTGCGTGGTTCCGAACTGATGCGCCTAGAACCGCTCGGCCGCAACGGCAGGCGTGGACAGTTTGAGCGAATGATCTGGCCACGAAGGTCACCCGATATGAAGCCCACGGATCATTTATGGCACGTAATCGAGGCGTCAGTTCTTGCGCAAAACCCTGCACCGGCTATACTTTTGAAATTATGGGTGACTGTAGGGGTAGCATGACTCGATATTTCTGCAGGAGGTTTCCAACAACTTTTTGAATTCATGCCACATCGATCTGCTGCAGTACTTCGGGAAAAAGTAGGTCCGACACGATATCAGGAGGTATCCCATGACTTTTTTCACCTCCTGCATATCATCATCATCATCATCATCATCCTTACCACCACCCATTCGACGTCCACTGCTCTTCTTCTGTTACGTCTTTCAGTTTAGTCTGCTCAATGATCCGTTCGTTGGTTTTCCTTTCTGTTTGAGTAATTTTCAACATGCATCTTTCGAATCATCGCTGAGTAACCACCCTCGCTAAGTGAATGGTTATCGTATTAAAAGTCTGTGTCTCATTGCGGTAAGTCTAATGTGCTAATACATACTAACTGCAATCTTTACATTCTAGACCAAAAATTTACATTCTAGTTCAAAAACTTTGCTCCCCTTACAAGAAGCACATATGTATTGGTAGAAAATACATGTATAAATCAGCGAAGCTTTAAACTTGAATGCCTGACAGACATTATTGCCAAACGAGCGCAGGCAGTTTACTTAAGCAGAAAGTAAGGAGGGAAATCATCAAGCTGTTCCTCGATCGTTTGTTTGTCTCTTTAGAAGCAGTGACATGGACAGAAATATATGGAAATTTTTTTCAGGATCCGGTTCTATCCCTGTCATTCAATGTCATGTTATTACACGCAATGCAATGACATGATACCAAAAGTTACATCGTGTGGTCAACTGAAATGTGCTGTAGCAGTGCAGAAATCTTGTAGGGAAATATTCTTTCTATGCCGCGTCGTTCGCTTACTCATCTTCGTCTCCACAGACGTGGAAATAATTTGCGGCATCGATTCCTAAGATACTCGTGATCTGCGATCCGTTACGCAAGTTCGCTTCGTCGGACCGTAAAATACGCTGCTGACATCCTTCGTCCTGGTAGTCGTCAATTCGCAAGCTGGCAGCTGAAAGAGAGCAGAGCGGCGAGGCAGCCGGATGAGCAGCGTGGCCGTGACGGGGGACAGGCGAGCGCAGAGGGGAGCGGGGAAGGAGGGGTGGCGTTTGCGATCCCTTCCACACGGAGAACTCTTGTTACTGAAGGCCTACACTGATGGCTGAATTTTAGGAAGAAAAAAAAAATGTGCGTGGGTCGTTTCATGAGTTGGTAATCGTACTGCATGTATCGATGGTTTGGTTCTGTAGCTCTATTAAAAGATACTAATATGCTAAAATATTTAACCTAAAGACAAATTAGTAACTAACAATCACCACTTCAATCGCCTGAATCACCGACCCACCCGAGAAACTCCGTAATGTCCTGTCAGTATAACAATCGCTGGGCTTAAGTACACCAAAAGGTCCCCTACCTTTAACTTAAACTACATCAGTTGATATATATTCTCTGCATACTGAAATTCAATGACTTTTGTGGAGCTATTCAGCCATACAAATAAATAAAGTCATCGTCCATAAGCCATGTGACATCTTCATCTTCTAGACCTGCAAGTAATTGAATAAAAGGAAACTGTCGCCCCCCACGAAACATCGGGTTGCTGCCATGTAAAACCCCGCTAGGCTTGAAGAGGTCGTCCATTCGACGAGGAACAAAGATCTCCCATTTAATAAGGTATGTCATAGCCATCTGAAGCCATTCATTGGTGATTACATCCCGTAGAGCTAGCAAATTGCAGGGATGTGTTTTGTTTTTTTGCATTCACAATTCTCCATAGCTCCAGACATTTTGCGTGCGATTAAGATTGGGTGATTTAGCGAGAGCTAGGACGATGATGTTTGATTTTGGAGCGCTCAATTGCGCGGTCATCAGCGCCCGTACTAAGTCCCAATTCTTACACAGCACATTTTTTTTTCACAATCCAATCTAGACGCTGTCACAAGATGATGATGAAATGATAAGGGCCACAATCACCCAGTCCCCGGTCAGAGAAAATCCCGAACGCGGTCGGGAATCGAACCCGGGATGCCATGATCCAGAGGCAACAACGCTAGCCACTAGACCTCGAGCTGCAGACGAGCACTAGGATGCTGCAAGATACGATAGGGTGTTTGAGTGCCTCAGTATCCGTCACTAGCAATGTAAGCGTGCTGTCCTGTGGACCCTCTGTTGTCATCTTGGAAGACGCAAGTGTCCATGGCGTACTCATCATGATGGTCTACAGGAAAGGGCAACATCTGTTCACTGAAGATTTTCACGGTTACTTGAATGAGTGGGTACAAGTCAAGGAACACACAACAACCCCAAAACATCACAGAACAATCTCTCGGCTGAAATGCACTCTCTACACACTGCGGACTAAACGCTTCATTGAGGCGTTGGTACGCTCGTAACCTTTCATCATCTGACAACAGGCGACATCGCGATTCGTCGGACCACACTACAGACCTCCACTCACATGGATCCAATTTCTGTGTAGTTTGTCCCATTGAAGACGTGCAGGTTTGTTCCTTTAACAGAGTTCGCTCGGTACCTGGTTCAGATGAATATCCGCTGACTGACAGCAGCAATTACTGCAGCGTTTAAAACTGACTGTCATTGACAAGGACCTTTCTACAGCTTCTGTTACCACGCCATGTTACATCGCTGAGTGTGATGAACCGTTCCCTGCAGACACATTGGAGTCTCGGCATACACGCACCAGCAAATCGGGCAATTTCATTAACGGTGTGCTCATGGCCACTGTCACTTCCTCATGTCCACCCATCTTACTTCACTGTTTCCATGAAATCGATTAGCACACACATACCACTTCCTTGCCGCCACGTAGGTCAGCGGCAGCGGCTGACGTGAGCTTCTGATGCCGGATTTAGAGAATATCGTTCTTGTCAAACACAACAGGCACTTTATTCTACCGAAATAATGAGTGCTATCGACAGGTGATGTCAAATTGAATTTTTTTTTAAGTTCCCAGAAGGATTTTGAAACCGTTCCTGACGAGAGATTCCTAATCAAACTGCGTGCCTATGGAGCATCGTCGCAGTTGTACGACTGGATTCCTCATTCCTTGTCAGAAGGGCCACAGTTAGTGGTAGTTGACGGAAAGTCATCGAGTAAAACACAGGTGATCTCTGGCGTTCCACAAGGAAATATTATAGGCCTCCTGCTGTTCCTAATCTACATTAAACGTTTGCGAAAAAACATGAGCAGCTCTCTTACACAGTTTCCTGGTGACATTTATCCTGTTATAAAGTCATCAGGTGATCGAAACAAACTGCAAACGATTTAGACAAGATACCTATGTGATGCGAAAACTGGCAGTTGACTCTAAATAACGAAAAATATGAAGTCATCCACCTGAGTTCTGAAAGGAATCCGCTAAATTTCAGTTGCACTATAAATCAAATCTAAAGGCTGTCAACTAAATACCTACGGATTACAATTAGGAATAACTTAAACAAACGATCACATAGATAACGTTGTGGACGAAAGCAAACCAGACACTGCGATTTATCCTCAGAACACTTAGAAAACGCAACAGGTTTACTAAAGAGACTATTTACACTGTGGTTGTCCGCCCTGTTCTGGTGTACTACAGTCCAGTGTGGGATCCGCATCAGGTAGGATTGATGGAGGACACCGAAAAAGTCCAAAGAAGTTGTTTTGTACTATCGCAAAGTAAGAGAGAGAGTACTACAGATATGATACGCGAATTGGGGTGGCAGTCTCTAAAACAAAGGTATTTTTCGCTGCGTCAGGATCTTCTTATGAAATCTGAATCACCATTTTTTTTCGTTAGAGTGTCAAAATATTTTGTCGGCACCCACCGTCATAAGTAGAAATGATCATCATAATAATATAAGATAAATCTGAGCTCACCCGGAAAGGTTTATGTCTTCGTTTTCCTCCCATTGTTTGAGAGTTGAACGATAGAGAAACATCTTGAAGGTGTTTGTATGAACCCTTTTCCAGGCACTTAATTGTGGCCGCGCGGGAATAGCCGAACGGCGAACGGTCTGGGGCGCTGCAGTCATGGACTGTATCGCTGGTCCCGGCGGGGGTTCGAGTCCTCCCTCGGGCGTGGGTGTGTGTGTTTGTCCTTACGATAATTTAGGTTAAGTAGTGTGTAAGCTTAGGGACTGATGACCTTAGCAGTTAAGTCCCATAAGATTTCACAAACATCTGAACATTTTGAACTTAATTGTGAACTGCGGAGTAGTCATGCAGTAGATATAAACGGCAGTTCTACCAATACAGCGCTACAGCGCTGCAAAAGACCAGTGCGCTCTTTCCACAGTGTTACTAGTATTTTCTCCGGTGAGCTTGTTTCCTATTCTTATTGCTGTTAAAACCGTCGTTTTATAGTAGTGTGCAACAGTGTATGTAGTTTGCGGAATTGTCAAGATTACCTCTCATATCCTTACGGGTAGAGGGTCATATGACGTGTCACCTTCTTGCACGGGTAACGAGTGTTTCTCTATGCATATTTGATATTGTCGTATTTATGCACACATACAAAAGAGTAAGTGTAATATTGAGTGCTATGTTGAACAATAAATGTAACATTCACCTGGCATAAGATAGGTAGAGAACAAAATCAATTCAGGCTTACGAAAAACTGGAAGCATTGTAAGAACACAATATATGTGCCAATCGATCAACATGATCATTCGTCACAAAGACAGACACAGATAAACGTAAAACATAATTGCATGTAGATTGCTTACTATAACACAGATCGTGTTGAGATGACACCTTTTGGTACTTTTTTCTTCTCAAACTCCCTACCCATCCACTCTTACATATTGGCTGTAGAATTGTCATAGAACAGTTACAATTTCCCTAACCATATATATTTTTCACGTCAAAACCAAGTTGTTACTGTTTTGTCCATAGTGGAGGATGCACGGGAGCTAGTGGAGAAGCACACGGTTCAAGTTAAAAATTAGCTATTGTCGAAGGGACAGAGTATTTCCAAGTGAGTACAGGCCAAAGAGATACAAATAACAGCTTTCAGCCGAAGTTCGAAGAAGTTTCAGCAATGCAGTTTGCTGTTGCTTCATATTAATTTATTGCATTTGATCGTGGGAAACTTGGCTGAGTGATAACTACTTTTAATGGTTTTCTGACGGCCTGCGCAGGGCGCATTTCCGTGTGAACTCGGCCAACTGCACCGATATTTCTTTGTTTAGTCTAATACACTAGATATCTTTTGGAATGTAATTTCTGGTAAATAATAATTCTATTATAAAACGTCAGCATGAATAAAGATACCAATATGCATTACATATTACTACATGAAATCATCCATCTTGACGCCAGTTTCGTGTGGGAGTTCCTACAGTCTGTAGTAGCTGAAGACAACGTCTTCTGCTGACTCACACTTCCCCACACTCTGGTTCCAGGTGTCTTTATCATCTGTGACTGTGGACTGGGTAAGCTGCCTCTCTTCCGATACGCGACAACAGCAGCAATGAATGCAGTTCTATACTGACACTAAATATTTACCCACAGCGTAGCATAAACGCAACAAGTTGGCAGTTTTTCAAACGCACATTTACCAAAGACTGCATTGTACCACTATCTATCAACAGTCCCATGACTTTAGTGGAAGGGGCTACAACTTAGGTTCTATAACAGATGTGTCAATATCTCTCTTCTTGTTATAGCAGATAATTGTATATAACCCTGTTTTTGTTGTTCCTAGAATGAATCTTTCACTCTGCAGTCGAGTGTGTGCTGTTTTGGAACTGCAGATTAAAACTGTCCCCGTTCGGCACACAGCTTTAATATTTTGTGACTGTACGCAAATAGTAAGGTTTCTCGGTAGAAGTAAGATTCAGAAAATTCCTATAGGAGTGTGGTCGAGTCAGGCTAGAAAATAATATAAGAGCCTACGTTCCTGGTATGGTTGTAGGCCAGCTATCATCTGGGCGACTACTTTCAGAGCGTGAATGTAGCCTTACATGTAATACTTTCCGATCCTGTCACCCAGACATCATACACAATGATCAGAATTCACTCCAACGCTAAACAGTACATCGCCGATTATTTCACATTATCATCCAAAATTAACCGTAATCGACAAAAGATAAAATTGGACAGCAGAAACGTCAATAATCACTGAAAATGGCACAATAATATCTCCGCTGTATATGCAATTTAGTTGTTGGACGAGTGAAATATTTTGGAGGCCAATGCTGCAGAGGCACCATTAGGTTAGGGTCCCACAAAGTAGCATCTTCTGAAGTAGGGCTAACACAGACTGTAGTCTCAGCACAATAGGTCTTTTCAACGTTTTTGCAGCGGCTCGGGACACAGCATATGTCCGTCGGATGCCAGTGCTATGTCAACTAACAGTAATTACACGACAAAGGAATCGACATTCGGCGTAAACTACGTCACAAATTCCAAAAATATCTGCAACACTTATAACTCAAGGCTATATCTTCGACAAATTTCTCACTTGATAATGATGGCAAGGTTAATACCGTTTGTGACAATAAAACATTTTACCAGCCACGGAGGCTCTCACAAGGCACTTCAGTGTCACTGATAGGAAATTGCCTACAAGTCTTATAGCTGCCTCAGGAGTTGAAGTTTCCTGAAAAAACGTGTATCCGGAGCCGAGAGTAGTTGTTCTGTGCTGCAGAAGCTGAAAGGCGTCAATTACTCAGAAAATGACGACTGTCCTAGTTACAGTAACATCGTACAAAGAGACGAGTTTGGCGGTGGTGGTGATGTTGGATGGCGCTTCGATTATCTACAATTTATTCCATACTCCGCTCGTCACCTAACGGTGTGTGGGTACTTCCGGTACCATTCACTGATCCCAGCCCCACTCGCGAATGACACGTGGGAAGAATGACTGTCGGTAAGCGCATGTATTAACTATAATTCCTCGAATCTTCTCGTCGTGGTCATTTCGAGAGATTTATTTGAGAACAAATAATATATTGTCCGACTCTTCCTGCAAAGTGTTCCCTCGAAATTTCAATAGTAAAACGCCTCTCTTGTAACGCCTGCAACTGAGGTTTGTTAAGCATCTGTGTGACGCTCTCGTGCTGACTAAACCATCCCGTGACGAAACGCGTCGCTTTTCGTTGGATGTTCGCTATGTCTTCTATTAGTTCTACCTTTTAAGAGCCCCATATTGATGAGCAGTACTCAAGAATCGATCGAACAAGCGCATTGTAAGCCACTTCCGTCGCGAATGAGTTACATTTCCATAAGATTTTTCCTACGTATCTCATTCTGGCATCGGCTTATCCTATTCTTTGTTTTACGTAGTCATTCGACTTAAGGTCGCTCTAGATAGTTGCTCCTAGATATCTTACTGTATAATTTTTCCAGGAATCTGTAATCAATAGTGTAATTGTACAGTATCGGATTTCATTTCATATGAATGCGCAATTTTTTAAGTTACGCGCGTTCAGGGTCAACTACCAGAGCCTGCGCTATCCATCAATTCTCTGCAAGTCATTCTGCATACATTCTTGTGGATGACAGTGTCAGCTGATGAGTCATTAAGAGCTTCCTCTGCATTCTACTAGATTATCTATAAACACTGTAAACAGTAACGGTGCTATCACTCTTCCTTGGGGTACTCCGCAAAATTACCTTTACATCCGTCGATTTTGCTCCGTTAAGGGCGAAGTGTTGAATTCTGTCTACAAGAAAGTCTTGAACCCAGTCACAAATCTGGTCCAATAATCGACAAGCACGTATTTTTTCACTAAACGCTCGTGTGGGACGGTGTCAAGTGCTTTCCTCAAGTCAAGAAACACGGCATCAACCTGAGGGCCGTTGTTTACATCGCTGTGGATCTCGTGGATGAACAGAGCGAACTGAGTTACGCTAGATCTCTGTTTGCGGAATCCATGTTGATTTTTTTAAATGAGATTTTGTCCTCCAAGATCGTCATAACTTTTGAGCATAAAACATGTATATATATGAAGATGTTATCTGTTCTGAAGATACCATCTTCATATACAGGGTGTTTCAAAAATGACCGGTATATTTGAAACGGCAATAAAAACTAAACGAGCAGCGATAGAAATACACCGTTTGTTGCAATATGCTTGGGACAACAGTACATTTGCAGGCAGACAAACTTTCGAAATTACAGTAGTTACAATTTTCAACAACAGATGGCGCTGCGGTCTGGGAAACTCTATAGTACGATATTTTCCACATATCCACCATGCGTAGCAATAATATGGCGTAGTCTCTGAATGAAATTACCCGAAACCTTTGACAACGTGTCTGGCGGAATGGCTTCACATGCAGATGAGATGTACTGCTTCAGCTGTTCAATTGTTTCTGGATTCTGGCGGTACACCTGGTCTTTCAAGTGTCCCCACAGAAAGAAGTCACAGGGGTTCATGTCTGGCGAATAGGGAGGCCAATCCACGCCGCCTCCTGTATGTTTCGGATAGCCCAAAGCAATCACACGATCATCGAAATATTCATTCAGGAAATTAAAGACGTCGGCCGTGTGATGTGGCCGAGCACCATCTTGCATAAACCACGAGGTGTTCGCAGTGTCGTCTAAGGCAGTTTGTACCGCCACAAATTCACGAAGAATGTCCAGATAGCGTGATGCAGTAATCGTTTCGGATCTGAAAAATGGGCCAATGATTCCTTTGGAAGAAATGGCGGCCCAGACCAGTACTTTTTGAGGATGCAGGGACGATGGGACTGCAACATGGGGCTTTTCGGTTCCCCATATGCGCCAGTTCTGTTTATTGACGAAGCCGTCCAGGTAAAAATAAGCTTCGTCAGTAAACCAAATGCTGCCCACATGCATATCGCCGTCATCAATCCTGTGCACTATATCGTTAGCGAATGTCTCTCGTGCAGCAATGGTAGTGGCGCTGAGGGGTTGCCGCGTTTGAATTTTGTATGGATAGAGGTGTAAACTCTGGCGCATGAGACGATACGTGGACGTTGGCGTCATTTGGACCGCAGCTGCGACACGGCGAACGGAAACCCGAGGCCGCTGTTGGATTACCTGCTGCACTAGCTGCGCGTTGCCCTCTGTGGTTGCCGTACACGGTCGCCCTACCTTTCCAGCACGTTCATCCGTCACGTTCCCAGTCCGTTGAAATTTTTCAAACAGATCCTTTATTGTATCGCTTTCCGGTCCTTTGGTTACATTAAACCTCCGTTGAAAACTTCGTCTTGTTGCAACAACACTGCGGTGGAATTCCAACACCAGAAAAATCCTCTGTTCTAAGGAATAAACCATGTTGTCTACAGCACACTTGCACGTTGTGAACAGCACACGCTTACAGCAGAAAGACGACGTACAGAATGGTGCACCCACAGACTGCGTTGTCTTCTATATCGTTCACATCACTTGCAGCGCCATCTGTTGTTGAAAATTGTAACTACTGTAATTTCGAAAGTTTGTCCGCCTGAAAATGTACTGTTGTCCCAAGCATATTGCAACAAACGGTGTATTTCTATCGCTGCTCGTTTAGTTTTTATTGCCGTTTCAAATATACCGGTCATTTTTGAAACAACCTGTATATAAAGTTAAGGCTCACCGGCCATTTGACCATATTCTTCTGTGCGGATGCACAAACAGTGCCTGAACCCTTACGGGAATCGGCAGCATGCCCCGAGTAATGAGTATAATGGGCAGAGGCACCATGAATATAGTGCGGGACAATAATTTGGGAATGTGGGTCTCACGGGAGGCGTGCCAGAGATCAGTTCCTGCAGTCGCACTATCCTCTGTGTCCTCGGTGGCGCAGACGCCGGCACGGTAGCTCAGCTTTTTCGGTCAGAGGGTTAACCACCTTCTGTAATAAAAAAAAAACTGAGTTAACGGATCAACGAACAACCTGAACGGGTGTCATCGGACGTCCGCCCCGAATAAATTCAACGAACAATATAGAACAAAATGAGATCAACAAAACAAAACAAAAAAGAAGGATAGAAAGTCTGCCATGTAAGCAGGAGATCCCGGTTTCGAGTCCCGGTCGGGGCACACATTTTCAACCGTCCCCGTTGACGTATATCCACGCCTGTGTGCAGCTAAGGGTATTCATTTCATTGGAATTTCATAAAACGTGTTCCACAATTCTACAACAGATTGTCGTTAACGGTATAGGTCTATAATTATGTGCATCTGTCCTACGACGCTTGTTGGAAATGGGAATGACCTGCACTTTTCCTCAGACTCTCGGTACTCCTCGTTGCTTCAGCGATCTACGATGATCTGCTTGCAGAAGTGGAGAAATTTCTTTAGCGTAATCTTTGTAGAACCTTATAGGTATCTCATCTAGTCCTGATGCTTTTCCACTACTAGTCGATTGCTATTATTCTTCTATTCCGCGATGGGGTATCCTTATATCTGTCATTTCGTCGTTCGTATAGTGATTGAAAGGTGCTACGATCTTCTGCGGTGAAACAATTTCATAAGACCGAATTCGGTATCTCATCTTTGTTCTCTTCCGTTCCGGTGCGTGTATGGTAACTGAGTGAATGAAAAGAAGACTTGGAATCGCTTACTGATTTTACGCAGGAGCAAACCTCCTAGGATTTTTAAACAGATCAGTTGACAAAAATTTAACTTTCAAAGTCATTGAACGCTCCTCTCATTCACTCTTTCTGCTCATCTTCGTCGGTTATGTGAGGAATGCTCTTAAAGTCCAAACACACAGCGACATCTCAGAGTTTTTGGAAAATGCTGTTGGTACAGACGTCGTTTTCATGCACACAATTGCCCATCGTCATCTAACTGTTCTGGCAGGTTGAATTTTCGCAGACGATGACTATCGACGCAGTCGGATATGAACCCTAGAGTACATGTCTGACATGTATTGGGGAGATGAGTTACCCTCCGCGTGACGTGACCGGGGGCTCTCGCTGTCACGCACGCAACCCTTTCTCAGGAACTGAGTTCTTTCAGCGCCTCACAGAAAGCGTGCCACATCGCTGAAAAGAGTTCTGTCTGCTACGTGTAACTGACTTCCTTCTTAACTTTGTTGATGTCGGAGAGTGTTTCGGGTTACGCTACTTTTTTTAAATGCATCGCTTCTGTTACAGAACTTTTCTAATTTCATATTTTGTACACTCCCAGATGCCAAACGAGTTGTGATTAACTGTTTTGAAATTCAGTTCGAGAGTTTTTTTCTCGTCTATTAAGTGTGTTAATTTATATATTATGGTATAATCTGGGTCACGATGCAGTGAGAAGAATTCGACTAAAACAAAATATTTGGAGGAGATGAGAGTTAGAGATAGGCGCTAGCTCTCGCTGTGCTGCCCCATGATTTGCCGCTGTGGAGGGCGGTGAGTGGTTCGCTTATTGAAGGCAGATTAATGACTGACCGCAAATTGACGCCGGCACGCGGCTCACCTCTACACATGAACGCACGTTAGAATTCCGGTCGTCCCATTCGCTGGGATTTGTATACGTAATACAGGGGGCTATTCTAGGCCAGCTGGTCTATGTTTGCTCCCTGCCATCGCTACCCAGCGAAGCCGAACACAACAAGGCTGGAAATCGAAATTTTTAACAAGCTCGACTGTATGGCAGAAGTTAAAGTAAGTCTGTATATGTCATAATCGAGCCACCTACATATATCCTGACATTTTTCTATAATTCTCTCATCGTGAAAAGGACGCAATATGAAAAATTTTCGAAATATGTATCCAGATAAAACAACTATAAAAGCGAAATTATTGAGATTACATCTCGAAATGACCGAGCGAGGCGGCGCAGTGATAGCACACTGGACTCGCATTCGGGAGGACGACGGTTCAATCCCGCGTACGGCCATCCTGATTTAGGTCTTCCGTGATTTCCCTAAATCGCTCCAGGCAAATGCCTGGATGGTTCCCTTGAAAGGGCACGGCCAACTTCCCTCCCCGTCCTTCCCTAATACGATGAGACCTCTTCCCACAAACAACCAAACCCAACCCCAACCCCAACATCTCCAAATATATAAAACACACGATGATTATCTCCTATAACAACAATTTCTCCCTCTCACCGAGCGAGGTGGCGAAGTTGTTAGCACACTGGTCTCGCATTCGGGAGGAAGACTGCTCAGATCACCGTCCGGCCATCTGGATTTAGGTTTTCCGCGATTCCCCTAAATCGGTCCAGGAAAATGCCGGGATGGTTTCTTTGAAACGGCGCGACCGATTTCTTTCCCCATCCATTCCTAATCCGAGCTTGTGCTCCGTCCCCAATGACCTCGCTGTCGACGAGGCGTTAAACACTGATCTTCCTTCTTTCCTTCTAATGACTAATAATTTACAACTGAAGAGGAATTCTCAGCATTATGAAGTCTAATCACCGTCTCTAATGAACTCGCCGTCTATGGACGCTCAACGCCAATTTTTCTTGTTTTCTCATGACAAAATTATACATTTAAATAAATCGTTAATTTTTCCATGAAAGAAATTCCTCCGTAAAAAGCACTAGCACTAGCAATTTAGTTCATGTTTTGTTATTTCGTGTTTCATACTTATTAATGGTGAAAAACACGAGACGCGGTTGTTGTGGAATATGGTTATAGTCGCCTAACATTTGTTTACATTTAGCTTTCCTGACGATCTGACGCATCTTCGCCGCTATAAACACTTTGAACAGTTCTTCAGAAAAACAGCTAAGTCGTATCGATGTTCAAATGTCACATAACATCACATTCACCACTCTTAATCTGCCCCACCGTATAGTTCTCCACACTCCCCCCTTCCTTCCCACCTCTCCGCCTCCCACACTCGTAACTAACTTCATGTGCTGGTTGGACACAAGGAAGCAACAAGGACACACACTCTAAGACAAAAAAGAGAAAACGACGCACCACGAATGAGACAGAAATTGGTAGATGTGATGTATATCTACAGTCACACAAATTATTACAGTGTAGAAAAATTATAAGGTACATTTGCTGTGCTATGGGGCGATCAATGTGGTTGAAAATGAACACAGTTTGTACGCAACGATCGCACTGTAGATACTTTTATTGTTCCAAGATGACCGTTTTCAACAGTCTTATCCTGCCATTATCTGATATTATGGAACTTGCTACAAAATTGCTATATGACATTACATGAAGTCTAAGCATAAAAGGTAACTCGCACGAATATAATTCTTGATAAAAATGTAGCTGATAAAATTCTCACAGTTGATAAAAAGCACACAGATAATAAAATGCACAATAAAAGTCTCTACACTGCTTTTTATTGTGTTTTATTGTGCATAACACTGCGACACTAGTCCCACCGTCACACCTTCACCTGCCCATGTTAGGTAAAATTTCTGCCTGACTCATGTAGTACTATCACCGTCAGAGGGTGGTACGGGACTACAAGTCCCACCGCCACACCTCCAAAGTGAATTGCAGTGACGCAGTCACTGCCCTGTGGAAATTTACTGCCTCACCAACACAGTTAGACCGCAATAGATCGGTGATGCTTTATTGTAACATATCACCCCGGACTAAAAAAAAAAAAAACTCTACACTGCATCGCGGCGTACGAAGTGTGTTCATTTACGGTAAAATTGGACGATTTATTAAAGAGAAAGAGCTTTATAAACTGAGCAAGACAATAACGCGTCGGTCCACCTGCGAACCTTATGCAACCACTTATTCGGCGTGGCGCTGATCGAAAGAGTTGTTGGGTGCCCTCCTGATGGATATCAGCCCAAATTCTGTCCAATTGGCGTGTTAGATCGTGGAAATCCTGAGATGGTTGGAGGATCCTGTCCATAAAGTTCAAACTTTCTCTACTTGGAGAGATCCGGCGACATTGATGGTCACGGTCGGATTTCACAGGCACGAAGACAAGCAGTAGAAAGTCTCGCCGTGTGCGGGCAGGCATTATCTTGCTAAAATGTAAGTCCAGAACGCCTGCCACGAACGGCAACAAAACGGGGCGCAGAATATCGTCTAGGTACCGCTCTGTTGTAAGGGTGTCGCCGCGAATGACAACCAAAGGGGTCCCGTTATGAACTGAAATCGTGCCCCAGAGGATCACTCCTGATTGTCGAACATTACGGCGGGCGACAGTCAGGTCGATATCTCACCGCCGTCCTTGGCTTCTCGAGATATGTCTTCGGTAGCCATCGGGGCTCAGTTCGAGGCTGGTCCCATTACCAATGACAATTCTTCCCCAACCAACGGGACTCCAGGCCAAATGTGCCCGACACCACTGCAGACGGATTTTTGGTCTACAGAGGTCAATGATAAAGGGCGAAGGGGCCCGTGAGCTCAGTTCCTTTGTGTTGGCTATCCTTGTGGTCACTGTATTGCCAGCTGCACGACGGATCTCTGATAATGACGAATCCGGGGCTTCGAGTGGCTGTTTGATGATTGCTCGGTCGTCATTTTCTGTCGTCTCCGTAAGTCAACCGTTTCCTTCCTGACGTTCATTGATCCACCCATTCCTGCCAACATGATCGAACACGGCATCGCTTCTATTCAAATGTCGAGCAATTCACCGATTACTCCAGCCATCTTCTTTGAACCTATCTACATGTACTCTCTCAAATGCTGAAGTCTGTATGTTGCTCACGCGCCGGTCTCCAGCATAGTTACTGTCCAGCTGACTACAGATAATGAAATTCACGAAGACTTGATTCCCTGGTATCCTTATGTTTCCTGTTCATTATCCTGCCAGATGCGAGGAAAAATTGAGCTGCAGCGACACCCGTTCATCTTTCGGCGACCAAAGTTGATTTTCCGTCGATACCTGTACGCATATCAATTTGTGACAAAATCACACAACTCCTTCATAATTTGTGTTGAGTGTGTATGAATATGCGGCACCATACCTATTGAAATACTACGGTGCTTCGGTGTTCACAACAATCTTTGGATGGACGATGTCTTTACGTTCTTACATGAAAGAACGTCCTAAAGTAAAATGAGAAAGGGAAACAGTATTGTTCATATAGAAACGCTGCTTTTGATGTATGTGTCAGATGGTTTACGAATCTCATGCCGAGTTCCATCAAATCGAAGCCGATTCCCTGGGAGTAAAGCATTGTGTTGAATGCTTTGAGCAACGTAAACGTAGATTTAAGTACCTCCACGCATTTCACAAGCTTAATATATAGATACCGAAGTTGTGGTCGCAACGCCCAACGCACCAAAGTACCAAAGTACGAAGTAGCGCCTAAGCCTTAAGGGTTTGCGACGAGATACGCAAAGCTAGCAGATCTAAGTCAACGACCTTGGCAGGTAGCAGATAAGACGAAAACTTCTAACTGGTGCAGGATTATTCCTTTGGGGTAATACAACCATTAGTTGTTCTGCAGCTCCAGCTTAATATTAACGACGTATGGTGCTAGATAGGTACCTAATGTCACATTGTAACACACGAAAATTTTCGTACACGTCTGGTAAATCAGTAAATCTGCTCTTATCAATGTGTATACCACACGATGAACAAAATTTTGATGCCTACGCTGTAGTACATCTTACGAAAATCAAGAAGAAAAGTTTTGGCAGACTTATTCATCTGTCTCATGATGAAACCAAGGTGCTTTTAATTATTGTGTGAAATGAGACAGACTGCAGAATAGGTACACTGTCCGGAAAAAAATCGCAGCACCAAAAAGTAATTAATGCAGAGTAATAAAATTTCGGGAATTCATTTGTCTAGGTAACATATGTAAGTTAACATTGAGAGATCACAGGTTAATGGAACCGTGGAATAAGCCATTGCATATGTGAAATGCTGGTACATTAATAACCGGTGTAAGCTCCAGAATGTTGAATGCGAGCATGCAAACGTGCATCCATTGTGTTGTTCAGGCGCAGGATGTCAGTTTGTGGGATGGAGTTCATTGTCTGTTGCACTTGGTCGGTAAATAGAGGGATGATTGTTGTGCATGACGCTGGAGTTGTCCGGTGATGTCCCATATGTGTTCGACTGAAGACAGATTGGCAATCGAGCAGGCTAAGGCAGTATGTCGACACTCTGTAGAGCATATTGGGTTAAGGTTACAACAGTGGAATGTCGACGACCATTATCCAGTTGGAAAACACCCTGCGAAATGATGTTCATGTATGTCAGCACAACAGGTCAAATCACCAGACTACCGTACAGTTTCGGAATCAGGGTGTGTGGGTTAACCGAGAGTGCTTCTGCTGTCGTACGAAATCGCATCCCAGACCATAACTCAGGGGGTAGGTGCAGCGTGTCTAGCACGCAGATAGGTTGCTTGCAGGCCTTCAAATGGCCTCCTTCTAACTGAACCACGTTAGCTAGTGTATTATTCAAATATAACTAAAAGAGTGTTTGCTTATCACCCTCTCAGAACTTTTCTGAAGTGTATATTTTTCGTTCTCCTCGTAAAGCAAAGAGCATGAAGAAAAGAAATGTTTGCAAATCGAGCAATCAGCTTAAGAATTGTGGGATTTTACTCTGTTGTTTAGTACTTAAACTTTATCAGTACTTTACGAAGTCTTTACAAGAAACTGAAGAAATAATATAAAAATAATACTTGCAAACAGTTGCAGTTATATAGAGGAGAGGCTTACATTACTTACGCAATCTTTTTGCCTGATAGAATATTTTCACGTTGCTATTTGCAGAAAGTGCAGGAATGAACAAGGACAAATGGTATAGTGCTGACCAGGTTTGATCCCACTGACCACAAGTTACGTTCGCAAGGCATGAAGACTACAGACTGAAGTAAAAGGGACGTGAAACGTGAGAACACACGCGCTGTCACTCTTGGGCAGTTTTAGTGCGCCAGGGACTAGCAGTCTGCAAATAGAGAAATGATAAAACATACAAAATAATTTTTAGACTTTTAATAAATTTGTTGGGTAGAGCAGAAATGTATTTACCCTAGGACGCCTAAGGGAGGGGGGGGGGGTTCGTTGAACCCACAATTTTTTTATGTCCCCTGCTTTTGCGCAAGTAACTTTCATACTACATATTTCCTTTCAGTTATTGTTTGTTGGCTATTTTATGAAACGTTAGTGTCAATATATTTTAAAGAAAATTCCTGCTTTGAAAGAAAAAATAATTAATTTTATTATGGGTCCAACAAACCCCCCCTTAGGCTTCCGTGCTATAGAAAATTTCCCTTAGTAGGATTTCGTATTTCTCATCTCTACAAAAATGCAAGTTAGTTTCTTGTTGGTTGGTATTCTTGATATTCACAACAATCGGTTTACTTTGTTGATGTCAGTCAGCTGTTATTTATCTTGTAAACTTGCAGTGAGTTAGTGCAGTTCCCAACACGTAGGCCTCCAGTAACTTTGGTGTCCTACACAGCAAAAACGAAACCAAGTAAAAACTTACTGATGTTGTCAACAATGCACCAAGATAAAGACACTGTTGGAGGAGAGAAGAATAAAACCGAGATAAAGGTGGAATTGATACCATCGATCAAATGGCGCGTATGTACACCTGCAAGAGGGGAACAAAGAGATGGCCTCTATCTGTATTTTACTCCCTCATCGACATTTGTGCTATCAATGCAACCACCATATTCATCCAGGAACATCCAAGATGGAATGAAAAGAAACACAACAATCGGAAACTTTATCTTCTGCAAGCTGGGATGGAACTAGTGAAATTGCAAGTAGAAGAAAGAAGTGCTAATGCAAGAGGGTTATCTAACCAAATTGTTCAATCAGTGTTGACTATTCTACAAAAGAAAATCAAAGAAGTGACATCAGAAGCACGTCAGCCTCCTGCAGGGAAAGGTCGGGGCCATATTTGTGTAAGAAAAGCTAAAACAAAGAAGCAGAAGTACAACAATATAAGTAAACCAAAACAGTATTGTGGACAGTGGCATAAACATGTGTGTAACACACATTCAGAAATAATTGTGAAGTGTGTCTCTTGCCTTGAAGTTGAGGATTCAGAGTAGTCTATTGTATATGAACACATCTGTATTTTGTATTGTAATATGTCAATTTTTTATTCACTCAATCCAATGTTTATAACAATTAACAACATTTATAAACCAATGCTTTAGTTAAAATACGTAAATCATTTTGATAGTTGTAATTTTTCGTCAGTAAACTTATTTAATACCTGTGGGTTCGCCGAACCCCCCCCCCCCCCCCCCCTTAGGCATCCAAGTTAGAAAAAAGGCTTATGCGTCCTAGGGTTTATAAAAAATTTCGTGTATCAGTGGGTATTGTGCAATGGTATGTAGTTTGCAATTCTTATCTGGAACTGTGTGTGTCGCTGTGCTGAGGTTTGATGCATACGAAGTAGATACAGGTTTTTTTCATAAATAGTAATATTACTGCTGTCCTTGTTTTTGTTTCAGTTGATCGAATTAATTAATTCTGTTAAAACATAGCACTACATTTCAGATACTGCGAACTAAATTTCATTAAGTCATGCTTTATTTCGGTTTACAATTTCTTGGTCTCTACGCTGATCAGTATGTTCAGTCATCTATTCTATGATTTAGCACTGTACCAGCAGACAAGACATATGGTTAGAGTTCCCTTGGCTTAAATGAAAACCATGAGTACCATTCGTGTATAAGATTTTTAACAACGTGATATTCAGTTATTAAGAATCTACGTCCTTTCCAACCCAGAGTGATTATTATCCATTCAACTGGAAAACCAATTGTTGTATTCGAAGTACAGCTAAATTAGAACTGAAGTGATCCAACAGATACATAAATTCGCCAATTTCGAACCCATTGCCATTAGAACGGAAACGTAGTTACATCGAATTTGAGAGACCAATGATAACTGTTGAACACGGATTCCACAGCGTTACGCTGTAATTGGCAGAGCTGCCTGCATTCTATACGGTCGAGAGAAATTTAGCATCGGAATTCACAGGCTGTTTACCGTCGCGTTTTGACCTTCATCACCTGCAATGAATAATGTTCGCAGCACGTTAAATGGCAGGTTTTGTGCTAACGAGACATACGAAAGACTCTGGACACGTGAAGTTTACAGCTATATAAAATGGAAATATTCCATTTCGTAATATTCTTTAATAGTTAAACATAAATAATAACATCTACGTTTTGGTGCAGTGATTAAGTCACTGAAAATTATATTGGCCGAGAGGGAGGGCGGAGAGCGGTCATGCTTTAGTGCAGCAGTCCAGCAACCAGTTAAATCACTCGGGGCAAAACCATGTCATGGTTTTTTCAGTTGGACACAGTTTATTCCTTCCTGAGTCCTGGGTTAGTAATCTCACTCGAATAACTTTACTGTCTACGAGCTACCGCACCAACTGTTCTCCCTTAGTTTTGTTTTCCTGCAAAGAGACAAATTGTTAAGTTTCTGATCTGTCAGCTAGTCGATGACCGTGGCCAGGAAAAACAGGATACTGAAACAGATTTAGTTTCCCTAGCTATCTCTCATTCATGGAAAACTACACTGCCTGACCCAGAAGACATGGCCTGATGTCAGTGTAGCTTGGTACACACCATGGGAGGGGATGTAAATAATTAGAAGTGCAGTTCTCCGTTGCAGGTAGAACGGCCACCAAAGTGCTATAGCACAAGCTCAATACCGAAAATAAGGACGCCGTTAAAGAAAAGTTTACATTCAAACAACGTTCGTGAAAGGAAGTATGTCAGTCAGACAATACTACGTCGAAAAAGTCTCGTAATACCCAATTAATCAATTCGTGCTTATTTCACATTTCTGAGATGGAACAAAAGCATGTGACGATATCCGCGCCTTACAGAAATATTATTTTCCGGTGAAACTGATTATGGAACCACGTAAGAAAAAACGTTGACTAGTTTCATGACATTTTTTTAAATGGCTGTTCATATAAAGTTTTAACTGTTATTTATTCAACGAATAGTTAACAGAAATATCAATGGAAATAAATCACTTCTCGACCTTGAACATGTATTAATATAGAAAACAGCAGTACTTTGAAGAAATAATTTATCTTTTATGGGACAGAGGTTTTGAAATACTAGTCGCATTGCTTGGTTTTACTTGGGTTTTGTAACACAGTTTGCTAGTTACCATCAGATCACAATCAGTGACAGTGAGTAAACATAGTGTTCCTATTAAATACGCTCAAACATATGTCAAGATGGAGCAACCAGCGATCCCTTTCGAGAGACCATTGGACTATATTGTGTAGTTGAACATTTTAAATATATAATTGTTGGTATTATAGCAAAGACATCAGTGAAAGTTTATAACAATCACACTTCTTTCTTTATCTGTTACGTAAGTAATGGGGAGACATCCTGTGAACAATATGCGTATATTTGCGTATTACATTTTCATTACATAAGAGAGTAACTAGTTTTGGATATCGTTTTGTACATGCAAAAGATGTAGCCCTATACTGATGACAGTAAAATATATTTACTAATTAAACAAACAATAACAACTAGGGGATTCTGAGTATCCTCAACACGGAAGAATGATCACGTTGCCTTTAATCAACCAAATTTTGGATCAGGTCTTGGACCCGTCTCTTCATACACATTAACGAACCGTTTCGATAACACAGGTCGCAAAAATACCATACCTTCCTTCAAATTAATTAATTTTAGAATTAGTTTTTCGGTTCAGTAACTAATTCAGGATAATATCTGGTTGACAAAAAGTTAATTATAGCACGTCTCATACTGAAGTATTCACGGAAATGATGCAACGCATCGCAAGAACGATATTAATTACTTATTTCGGTTAAATTGCTTTTTATAAATGGGGTGAGACATTATTAAGCTTTACTACTGCAAGTAAGAATTAATTCTATCGTTGGTAAGCAACGTTTGGGTATTGGAAGCTGTTATTTTATCTTTTTCCACCTTTTTGTATCCCATGTGATCATAATTTCTGTCACATATACACTTACATCTACTTCTACAATCCTTAGGTCACGTTATGGTGTGTGGCGGAGGCTACTTTGTGTACCACTGTCGCTATTCCCATTTTCTGTTCCAGTCGCGAATGGTGCGCGGAATGAATGATTGTTGGTAATCTTCCGTTTAGAATTTCTCTACTTTTACGTTCACATTCTTTTCAAGAGATGTGCATAGGAGGAAGCAAGGTATTGGTTCACTTCTTCTAGCAACGAACGCTCTCGGAATATCAGCAGTAAAGTACACCGTGAGGCATAATTCCCCTCTTGTAGCATGATGTACTGGAATTGGTTGAGCATGTCCGTGACGCTTTCGCATTTACTAAACGAACCTGAGACGAAACAAACTGCTCTTCCTTCGATCATTGTTTTTCACTCTTTGGATAAATATTACAGAGGACGGAACATTTTAGAATTTAGAGGAATGGAACTGGCAGACTGGTCCAGGGTAATGTTTTTACCGCGACCGCGAAGTTTTAGAGAAGCTGATTTTAGCAAAGGGAAAGTATTCGGTTGGGCGATATGAGACTAAACCCCTAAGATTCGGATTCTAGGATAGAAAGTAGGTGTTCAGACCGGAAGACGGTAGGCGGAGTTTATAACACGTTACTGTTGTGGGAAGACTGACCATTTCGCTAGTCAGTGTGAGGAAAGAAACGGGGCTGTCACAATGATGGGGAGGGGGGGGAGGGGGAGGGCTTGGGAAGCCTGAACACAATCGCTGTTCTGAGGCGCAGCCGCGTGACGGGGGAGACTCGTGGCCGTCTGTTTGCTCGCTAATAGAATTCAGAAGGCTGTGTCAATTATGGATGGAAGGTGGTACAAACGGTACAGGATCCTATGCAAGTTACTCAGTTTGGTCCCTATATTCAAATTTTTGAAACGGGTAACTCGTCGTGGGGAATTTGCATATTAAGATTCGTATTCAATGATGTCTTGGCATGTTCGGATTCGTTTGGCTAATGATTTAAGCATCCCACTGATAAAAGGGTGTGATTTTATAGAGAAGGTGGATTGGTCTTAGAATGGGAGAGGGTCGTAAGTTAGCCTTTTTGGTCTGCTGTGGTTATAATTTTGCTTTTTTTCAATGTGCAGCACAATAGAGGATTAGTAATATTGTAAGTGGGGTGGGTGTGGGAACCCGAGCAAATCTCGTTGAAACACCTGTTGGAATCTCAATCGAAAGCCTTACAACAGGCCATCCGAAAGCTTGGGTTGTTTGGGGGAAGAGACCAAACTGCGAGGTCATCGGTCTTACCGGATTAGGGAAGGACGGGGAAGGAAGTCGGCCGTGCCCTTTCAAAGGAACCATCCCGGCATTTGCCTGAGGAGATTTAGGGAAATCCCAAAACTTCCAGATATACTGACGACTAAATTAGGCATAACCAAGGAAAGTGAATATCAGATACAACTCACTGATCAAGAACCAAACAGGCAGGCCCCTTAAAGGCTATCACCACGCAAAACGAAAGAGTTGCGCCAAATAATTAATACATGACTGGAGCAAGGGGTAATCAGACCATCTACCTCTCCTTATTATTCATCCATATTTTTAGTAACTAAGCCTAAAGGCGGTACTTTTCGGTTGGCTTTAAATAAAACGTTATTCTGCATTCAGTATCCTTGCCATATTTGCGCACCGTTTTTCATGGTTTGTAGGAGCTCAGCATTTTAGGGGCTTGACAACCAAGTTTGTTAACAAATTCCGCAGGCTGAAGAATCCAAGGCAGCGACTGCTTTCTGTATTGAGTGGGTTGTCAACTGGACCCGCCCCTTATCGCGGTTTTTAGACAAGATTTTTGGATCTACAAGATTTAAGTTTCTTTGTCACTATTTAGATCCTGTCATTTTAGTAAAACCTTTGAGGAGCGCTTAGAGCATGTTGAGGAGGTGTTGCAGTGTTTGAAAGAAATAGGGTTGACTGTGCGACCATGTAAGTTAATTTAGCTCATCGAGAAAAGTCATTTCTCGAGCATATTGTCTCTGGGCAAGGGGTGCAAGTAGATCAGTCCCATATGACTGCTATCGAGAAGTTCCTACCGCCCAAGATTAGGAAGGGGCTAGCAAATTTTATTGGACGGTATTTTTTTCGTAAATTCATACTCAGTTTTGTAGAGATGGCTGCGCTGCTAAACCAATTACGAAAGGAAGGCTGCAAATTTGAATGGTCTGAAACACAGCAGGCAGCGTTTAATAGTTTAAAGCATGCGCTAGGAAATGCTTATGTGGTGGTCCCTGACTTTTTAAGCCTTTCACATGTCAGAGCGATGCGTCCATGATAGGGGTTGTCGCTGTGATATTGCAAATGCGTGTACATGAAAGAAGGCCGATAGCGTACGCATCCTGTATACTATCACCTCTTGAAAGAAAATATTTAATGTACGATTTAGAAGCGTCAGCTGTCCTATCTGCCCTATAAAAATTTAAGTTTTACTGGGAGCAAAAACGATTTCTTCTGAAGATTGACAATTAAGGTCTTAGTTTGGTGCTTGGTTGGTCTCGCAGGACAGGCTGGATAGCTGTGTGGACCATAAGGATATAAGCATTTCAATTCGACGTCAGACGTATATGAAGTAAAGAAAATGTACTTACGCAAGCTTAACGTGTATGTTCTCTGAACATATGTTGTGAAAGATGGTAAATTCGAAGCCAGTGTTTGCAACTCTAACGCGGCCAGTGAGAAACAAAACAGTGAACCGTGTGTTATTACTACACTGACAGAGATACCAGTGTTTTTTTTTTTTATTTAAGTACCTCCAAATTCATGATCCTTATATCTATCACATTCAGCTTAAATCCCCCCCTCCCCCCCCACCCCCCCTTGGTGGGCAGGTTTGCGTCCTTCAGCAATACAGATAGCCGTACCTTATGTGCAACCGCCACGGAGAGGTATCTGTTGTGAAGGCAGAAAAACCTGTGGTTCCTGAAGAGGGGCACCAGCCTTTTCAGTAGTTGCAGGGGCAACAGTCTGGATGATTGACTGATCTGGACTTGTAACACTAATCAAAACGGTCTTGCTATGCTGATACTGCGAACGGCTGAGGTCAAATAGTCCCCCATTCGGATCTCCGGGCGGGGACTACTCAGGAGGACGTTGTTATCAAAACTGGCGTTCTACAGGTCGGAGCTTGGAATGTCAGATCCCTTAATCGGGCAGGTAGGTTAGAAAATTTAAAAAGGGAAATGGATAAGTTAAAGTTAGATATAGTGGGAATTAGTGAAGTTCGGTGACAGGAGGAACAAGACTTATGGTCAGGTGAATACTGGGTTATAAATACAGAATCAAATAGGGGTAATGTAGGAGTAAGTTTAGTAATGAACAAAAAACAGGAATGCGCGTAAGCTACTACAAACAGCATAGTGAACGCATTATTGTGACCAAGATAGATACGTAGCCCACGCCTACCACAGTAGTACAAGTTTATATGCCGACAAGCTCCGCAGATGACGAAGAGATTGATGAAATGTATGATGAGATAAAAGAAATTATTCAGATAGTGAAGGGAGACGAAAATTTAATAGTCATTCGATAGTAGGAAAAAGAAGAGAAGGAAACGTAGTAGGTGAATATGGAATGGAGGTAAAGAATGAAAGAGCAGACCGCTTGGTAGAATTTTGCACAAAGCATAACTTAATCATAGCTAACACTTGGTTCAAGAATCATAAAAGAAGGTTGTATACATGGAAGAAGCCTGGAGATATTGACAGGTCTTAGATAGATTATATAATGGTAAGACAGAGATTTAGGAACCAGGTTTTAAATTGTAAGTCATTTCCAGGAGCAGATGTGGACTATGACCACAATCTATTGGTTATGAACTGTAGATTAAACCTGAAGAAACTGCAAAAAAGTGGGAATTTAAGGAGATGGGAACTGAATAAACTGACAGAACCAGAGGTCGTAGAGTGTCTCAGGGAGAGCATTAGGGGACGATTGACAAGAATGGGGGAAAGAACTACAGTAGAAGGAGGATGGGAAGCTTTGAGAGATGAAATAGTGAAGGCAGCAGAGGATCAATTAGGTAAAAAGACGACGTCTATTAGAAATCACTGGGCAACAGAAGAGATACTGAATTTAATTGATGAAATGAGAAAATTTAAAAATTCAGAAAATGAAGCAAAAAAAAAAAAGGAATACAAACGTCTCAGAAATGAGATCGACAGGAAGTGCAAAATGGCTAAGCAGGGATGGCTACAGGACAAATGTGAAAATGTAGAGGCGTATATCACTCGAGGTAAGATAGATATTGCCTACAGGAAAATCAAAGAGACCTTTGGATAAAAGAGAACCACTTGCATGAATATCAAGAGCTCAGATGGAAACCCAGTTCTAAGCAAAGAAGGGAAAGCAAAAAGGTGAAAGGAGTATATAGAGGATATATACAAGGGAGATGTTCTTGACGACAATATTATGGAAATGGAGGAGGGTGTAGATGAAGACGAAATGGGAGATATTACACTACGTGAAAAGTTTGACAGAGCAGTGAAAGACCTAAGTCCAAACAAGGCCCCTGGAGTAGACAACATTCCATTAGAATAGCCTTGGGAGAGTCAGCCCTGACAAAACTCTACCATCTGGCGGTAACATGTATGAGACAAGCGAAATACCCTCACACTTCAAGAAGAATATAATTTTTCCAATCTCAAAGAAAGCAGGCGTCGACAGATGTCAAAATAACCGAACTATCAGTTTGATAAGCCACGGCTGCAAAATACTAACACGAATTCTTTACAGACGAATGGAAAAACTAGTAGAAGCCGACCTAGGGGAAGATCAGTTTGGATTCCGTAGAAATGTTGGAACACGTGAGGCAATACTGACCCTACGACTTACCTTATAAAATAGATTAAGACAAACCTACGTTTCTAACATTTGTAGACTTTGAGAAAGCTTTTGACATTGTTGACTGGAATACTCTCTTTCAAATTCTGAAGGTGGTAGGGGTAAAATACAGGGAGCGAAAGGCTATTTACAATTTGTACAGAAACCAGACGGCAGTTATAAAAGTGGAGGGGCATGAAAGGGAAGCAGTCGTTCGGAAGGGAGTGAGACAGGGTTGTAGCCTATCCCCGATGTTATTCAATCTGTATAATGAGAAAGCAGTAAAGGAAACAAAAGAAAAATTCGGAATAGGAATTAAAATCAATGGAGAAGAAATAAAAACTTTGAGGTTTGCCGATAACATTGTAACTCTGACAGAGACAGCAAAGGGCCTGGAAGAGTAGCTGAACGTAATGGACAGTGTCTTGAAAGGAGGATATAAGATGAACATCAACAAAAGCAAACGAGGATAATGGAATGTAGTCAAGTTAAATCGGGTGATGCTGACGGAATTAGATTAGGAAATGAGACACTTAAAGCAGTAAATGAGTTTTGCTATTTGGAGAGCAAAATAACTGATGATGGTTGAAGTAGAGAGGATATAAAAAGTAGACTGGAAATGGTAAGGAAAGCGTTTCTGAAGAAGAAAAATTTGTTAAAATCGAGTATAGATTTATAGATTTAAGTGTCAGGAACTATTTCTGAAAGTATTTGTATTGAATGTAGCCATGTATAGAAGTGAAACGGTGACGATAAACAGTTTAGACAAAAAGAGAATAAGAGATTTCGAAATGCTGTGCTACAGAAGAATGTTGAAGATTAGATCTGTAGATCACATAAGTAATGAGGAGGTATTGACTAAAATTGGGGAGAAGAGGAGTTTGTGACACAATTTGACTAGAAGGAGGGATCGGTTGGTAGGACATATTCTGAGGTATCAAGGGATCACATGTTTTGTATTGGAATGCAGCGCGGAGGGTAAAAATCGTAGAGGGAGACGAAGATATGAATACATTAAGCAGATTCAGAAGCATGTGGGTTGCAGTAGTTACTGGGAGATGATGAAGCTTGCACAGGATAGAGTAGCATGGAGAGCTGCATCAAACCAGTCTCTGGACTGAAGACGGCAACAAACAAGCAGAAATAATAGGACAGGCAGTAGTTGAAGCCGTATTGCAGCAAGAAGAAGAAGGAAAGCAGAAAATCTACTTCTCGAGCAGAATGGTTTCCATTGTTTGTTAATATTATCATCGTCAATCAATCGTAAGGGACTATTTAAGAATATAATAAAACCGGGATGAAGATAAAAGAATAGTTTTTACGGAAAGGCATGGCCCGGGACATTAAAAGGTTAGTCAGTAATTGTGAAATTTGCAAAAGAAGCTAATCTAATGCAAACATGCACCAAGACTTACTTCAGTCTAGTAAAGAAACTAAACTTATGAAACGAACATTTGGGTCCAATGCTAACATCCAGGGAAAGTTATAAATGCATTCTGGTTGTCTTCGAAGCTTTGTCTAGTTAATTCTGACCACATAAATGATGGCAGCTTTAGCTGTTAAATGTTTGAAGAGCATCTTCTCCAGTTTTGATCTTCCTAAGGTTACTGTTAGCGATAATGCTGCCGCCTTTAGGTCAAGGACATTTCAAAACATTTTGTTAGAATGTGCTGTTCCGCATATCATTACTACACCATTCTACACACAGTCATCCTTTGAGAAGAGAGTAAAGCTGAATCTCAAGGCCGCATTAATCGCCTCATATGCACTACTGGCCATTAAAATTGTTATACCACGAAGATGACGTGCTACAGACGCAAAATTTAACCGGCAGGAAGACGATGCTGTGATATGCAAATGATTTGCTTTTCAGAGCATTCACACAAGGCTGGCGCCGGTGGCGACACCTACAACGTACTGACATGAGGAAAGTTTCCAACCGATTTCTCAAACACAAACAGCAGTTGACCGGCGTTGCCTGGTGAAACGTTGTTGTGATGCCTTGTGTAAGGAGGAAAAATGCGTACCATCACGTTTCCGACTTTGATAAAGGTCGGACTGTAGCCTATCGCGACTGCGGTTTATCGTATCGCGACATTGCTGCTCGCGTTGGTCGAGATCCGGTGACTGTTAGCAGAATGGAATCGGTGGCTGCAAGAGGGTAATACGGAACGCACGGCCTCGTATCACTAGCAGTCGAGATGACAGGCATCTTATCCCCATGGCTGTAACGGATCGTGAAGCCACTTCTCTATCGCTGAGTCAACAGATGGGGACGTTTGCAAGACAACAACCATCTGCACGAACAGTTCGACGACGTTTGCAGCAGCATGGACTACCAACTCGGAGACCATGGCTGCGCTTACCCTTGACGCTACATCACAGACAGGAGCGTCTGCGATGGTGTACTCAACGACGAACCTGGGTGCACGAATGGCAAAACGTTATTTTTTTTCGGATTAATCCAGGTTCTGTTTACAGCATCATGATGATCGCATCCGTGTTTTGCGACTTCGCGGTGAACGCACAATGGAAGCGTGTATTCGTCATGCCATATTGCCGTATCACCCGGCGTGATGGTATGGGGTGCCATTGGTTACACGTCTCGGTCACCTCTTGTTCGCATTGACGGCACTTTGAACAGTGGACGTTACATTTCGGATGTGTTACGACCTGTGGCTCTACCCTTGATTCGATCCCTGCGAAACCCCACATTTCAGCAGGTCCTGCACGGGCCTTTCTGGAGACAGAAAATGTTCAACTGCTGCCCTGGCCAGCACATCCTCCAGATCTCTCATCAATTGACAACGTCTGGTCAATGGTGGCCGAGCAACAGACTCGTCACAATACACCAGTCCGTACTCTTGATGAACTGTGGTATCGTGTTGAAGCTGCACGGGCAGCTGTACATGTACACGCCATCCAAGCTCTGTTTGACCCAATGCCCAGGCGTATCAAGGCCGTTATTACGGCCAGAGGTGGTTGTTCTGGGTACTGATTTCTCAGGATCTATGCACCCAAATTGCGTGAAAATGTAATCACATGTCAGTTCTAGTATAATATATTTGTCCAATGAATACCCGTTCATCATCTGCATTTCTTCTCGAGATAGGACGCTCATATTCACAGAACATATACATTAGTATGTTCTTCAGAAATGATTAGTATTGCAGTCACCTCGGCTCAGTATATGTTCTGTTGCTTAGTAGACACAGGGTTCGCCATAGGCTATGATAACGTGTTCCATTCGTGATGGCAACAACGCGTATCAGGTGCAAATGGTGTCCTGTGACATAGCCATCCATGCCGCATTCACCTGGTTCCAAAGTTCATCTGTGCTGCTTGGCATTGGATCACAGCACTGCACCCGTCGTTTCACCATACCCCACACATTTCCGATTGGCGCCAAGTCTGGTGATCTGGCCGGCCAGGGCAAATGTCTGACAAATTGTGACCCTAAGAAGGCACGTGTTCGTGGATAAACATGTGGTCGTGCATTGTCTTGCTGAAAAATGGCGTGTGGGGTGTTGTACGGAAAGGGTATGGCTACGGGTCGCAGGGTGTCATTCACCTAGACCATTCTGGTCACAGTACCCTGCACGTGCACCATCTGTGATTTGTAGTTGTACTCATCACACCATAAGGCCTTGAGTTGACTCTGTATGTCTTGTGCGAATACAGTCATTGTGATGTCTCTTCCATTGTCTATTCAAATGGTTCAAATGTCTCTCAGCACTATGGGACTTAACATCTGAGGTCATCAGTCCCCTAGACTTAGAACTGCTTAAATCTAACTAACCTAAGGGCATCACACACATCCATGCCCGAGGCAGAATTCGAACCTGGGACCGTAGCGGTCGCGCGGTTCCAGACTGAAGCGTCTAGAACCGCTCGGCCGCACCGGCCGGCCCCATTGTCTGTGACAAACCAAAATGCGGTCATCATTTTCGTAAAAACAGAGCCTGGATTCGTCCGAAAACACTAACTGATGCCATTCCTGTTCCTAGTGATGTCGTTCAATACACCATGGTGATCTTGCTTGTTTGTGCATTCGTCAAAGGTAGGCGGATAAGTGGACGACGCTCACATAACCTATGCCATAATAAACGGCGACGGACTGTCACCCCTGATAGCGTAAGATGTAAATTGAAGTCTGTAAATGAGTCCGCAATCATTTCAGGCCGTCAGCATTCGGGTGCAATCGCCTTACTTTCCTACCTTTCTGTAGTTTCTTTAGCTTTAACCTGCATTTCCTAACAAATAAATTGTAGTTGGAGTCCACATCTTCTCCTGTAAATGTTTTGGAGTGTAAAACCCTGTTGGTAAAGCTCTGTCTTACAATTATATTACCTAACACCTGTCGATTCCTCCAAATCCCTTCCATGTATACCGCATTTTCCATGATTCTTACACTAAGTACACATCACCCCACTCCGTTGCACTGGTGCACCAACAGTAATTAATTAATCCAAAATGGGAAAAAAACAGCCTGAGTTAAATAAAGCCTTTTGCAACAGGATTTTTTTAATCTTACACTAAGTACTAACAAATACCAACGTAGCATTTACTCTTCGCAAAACACTGCCAGACCCCTTCTCCTTTCATTCCTTTCCCCCAGTCCACGTGCTCCCACTATTTTCGTTTCACTTCCTTTTCCTACTTCTGAATTCCAGTTCCCCATCTCAAATTTTCATTTTCCTTAACTATCGAATCAACTTCTGTTATCTCATAACATTTTTGAGTCTTTTCCTCATCTACAGTTGTAGTAGGCATGTACACGTTTACTACTGTGTAGGTCCAACTGGGTTTCACTGGGTTTGGCACATTCACGGTCTTACACGGACGAAAATCTTCGACAAGGGAGAGAAAATAAGACAGAAAATATGTACGTTGAAGAGTGAATTACGTGCTTCCTAAAGGCTTAGACCACGACGAAATCCAGATAATTTCAGGAATTACTTCGACCCTATAGCTGCCGTATCTTCAGTTTACAATTTTATTCCTCAATACCAAGTATTGCACACAGGAAATTTTTCCGGCTGCCTTCCTCCTCCTCCTCATTTTTAGGCTTGAAATATCAAGAGTGTTGCACGATATTTGTGAAGGGTTGCATACTCTTCGTCCCTCTCTCCACTGCACATTACATTACGAGCTCTACTTCGGAATGATCCTATTTTCTAATGGATGTTTCCACTAGCAGCAATTCAGCTCAGAAGCATTCTGTGCCTCCTGCACTTCTCGACGACTTGTTGCGTGTAAAAAGTTACCGTTTTCGCTCTCCCCTTACTGGAGTTGAAACCCACTTCATTATTTATCAACTTTTCAGACATTCTGATTCTACGAATTATTGAAGGAGACAGTCACCGAAGTTAGGAGCTTGCGCCAAACTTGTTTTGCAGCAGTATACTTCACGTCGTATGTCCAAGAGCGTTGTAAGACATGGCAAAAAAAACCACAATATGTCGCGAAAGAACATAAATTGGAGGGAAAAAATCGCAACATCAAGAAGGAATTGTGTGATATGATGGAAATTTGGCAGTCGTGTTTCTACATCTGAAAGATGTCTATTCAAATTTCGCGCCAGTCGCGTAAGAATGGCGCTATTTTCGGCACTATGAGGATGCAGATCAGGTTTGATTTAAGTACACACTATAACGGCAGTGAGCGTTAGTTACCTTTCAGATTGGATGTGGTAAGTGGATTTTAGTCGAGAATGCCTTTAAGGGGACAAAGATGCCATTACCAACACTTCAGAGAGTTTCAACGAGTTAGTGTAATAAGGCTACAAGAAGCTGAATGTTCCTTCCCGATTTTGCAGAAACACTTTGCAAGAACGTGGCCACTCTATATGATTACACGCAGCGGTGGCCACGAAAATGTTCGGTGGCAAGAAGACCGGTCTCCGGACGGTCACGTGACGCTACCGAGAGGAAAGACCATCGTGTACGACGTGTGGCTGTGGAACATCGTACTGCATCTGCAGAAACAATTTGAGCAGCATCTGATACCACAGTGACGCAACTAACTGTTACAAATCTGTTATTTCAAGCACACCTCCGAGCCAGAAGCCTTTAGTATGCGTTCCACTGACCCCAAACCACCACCATTTGCGACTTCAGTGGTGTCAAGCAAGAGCTCACTGGAGGGCAAGGAGGAGGTATGTTATGTTTTCTGATGGAAGCTGTTTCCTCTCGGTGCCAGTGATGTCTGTGTGTTGGTTAGAAGGAGGGCATCGAGGGCCTGCAACCAACCTGTCTGCTTGCTAGACGCACCGGACCTAGCTCTGAGCACTATGGGACTTAACATCGGAGGTCATCAGTCCCCTAGAACTTAGAACTACTTAAACCTAACTAACCTAAGGACATCACACACGCCCATGCCCGAAGCAGGATTCGAACCTGCGACTGTAGCGGTCACGCGGTTCCAGACTGAAGCGCCTATAACCACACGGCCACTGGACCTACCTAGAGTTAGGATCTTGGGTGCGATTTCGTATGACAGCAGGAGCTGTCTCGTTGTTATCCCACACACCCTGACTGCAAAACTGTACGCTGTTCTGGTGATTTCACCTGTTGTACTACCATTCCTAAACAACATTCGACAGGGTGTTTTCTAACAGCATAACGGCCGACCTCATACCTTTGTTGTAACTTCAGCCCAATGTGCTCTACAGAGTGTCGACATATTGCCTTGGCCTGCTCGATCGCCAGATGTGTCTTCAGACGAGCATCATCGGACGACAACTCCAGCGTCATCCACAACCAGCATTAACCGACTAAGTGTAACAGGCACGGAACTCCAGCCCACAAACCGACATCCGGGACCTGTAGAACACAGTTCATGCACGTTTGCATGATTGCATTCAACTTTTGGTGGTTATGCCGGTTTTTACTGAACCAACATTTCACATTTGCAGCGGGTTACCTCGCTCTTGAATTAACCTGTGATTTTTTAATATTAATTACCGAATTATGTTAGCTAGAAAAATTCACTCCCAAAATTTCATTACTCTTCATTAATTATTTTTTCGTGTTCCGTTTTTTTCCATCAGTGTATATTCTTCCTGGAATGTCATGAGATCATAGCCACCTATAACCAGGTCATACTCCGATCTACTAACAGTAGCCCCGACTGTGGCACTAAGTGTTATTTAAAGGCTTTGTCGAGATCTCCGAGAGACAGGATATGTTCGGCGAAGGCCAGTAAAGTTTCGACCGCTCCGCAAGAGAACCGAAATTTGGCCTTTACTGCAAAGTGAATCCCAATGATATCTGTAATGCAAGGACTAGCCGAGCTTGTAGCTGTCTCAAGAGGTCGCCAGCAGTCAATTTTCCGTGAGCTCTGAGCTTAGAGCAGCTGCATGTCCAGCAGTGTGTTGCCAGCTCACCACAGTGCAACGGCGAGATTTCTGCACAAGGAAAGAGAGGAATTCGCCATCCACAGATGAATCCCACTTCAGTTTGTAGAACGATTTTTATCGCAGGTTCGTCTGAAGGAAAAGTGGCATCTGGTACAGGAAAAACGTTGATACCAGTTCGTTAACGGCATGGACAGGTTATTTCTTATGTGCTTTCCTTTCTGTTGGAAGAACCTTTAGATGAACGGCGTACCACTTTTGCAGACAATTATAAAGCGAAGACCTGCATCCGAAGGTTTTAATTTAATCTAGGTCGTAATGCATTTGGGGTCATTCTGTTGACAATCAGTAGGCTACGTGTTACTCTAAGTTCATCTGAAGTACGAACATTGTTTGAAAACTACGATATTTTCAGTCCATCCCATGCGAAACAGTGTTCGCGCGATAGCAGTTACTCATTCCCCGGTGCATTGTTGTAATATGTTTTAATTCATCAAATCAACCCTGAGTCAGCATCGCGCGATCGCCAGTCGGCTATGACAAAGGATGTAGTCATAGCTGTCATTCTGTGCTGAAGGAAATCTTACTTCTACACTTCATCTCGTATTCTTTTAAGTGTGTGTGTGTATATGTGTGTGTGTGTGTGTGTGTGTGTGTGTGTGTGTGTGTGTGTGTGCGCTTGCACATCCGTATTGAGTAGCAAACTGAAACCTCCTTCAATCATCTTGGATTATTTTTCGTGTTTATCTATGTCAAGAATTTCCCAGTATCCAGGATTAAATCCTTCGACATCGCCATTATCGCCATTACGCCACAGGTCTCTGGTTCTCCTGAAGAGAAAGAATGAGTTAGGTTGTACAGAATCCATGTTTACGAAATACACCAATCGAACGATGTGGTGCAGTCGTTGGCACAATGGATCCATTTCAAAAGGAACAGGTTTCAAAATTTCGGTAATTTTCATTTACGTATGCTATGTTTTCCATCACAAACATCCGTCGAAAGAATTCCTATGCAGAACGTACAATGCCGCAGCTACTTCTTACTCCCATTACGACGACAAGGGCAAAGCTTGGTCCCTGAGCGTAGCAACTGATCTGAAGATGATCAGTTGATACTGTTAAAAACATAGATGTAAGTGTATCTGCCAATAAAAGTGATTTTAACGGCCACGGCTGACGTGGAGTTCTATCTCCAATAATGATGATAGTGACGGGCAGCCTAACTCCACTCCCAGAGTCAGCACAGCGCGTTCGAACTTCAGAGGCTAGTGGTATTCACTGATCGTATTCCAGAATTATACTGTTGAAAAAATAAGTACAAATGTCGATCAGGTGTCACTTCGCTGATGGTTGTAAACTAAACATAGGATATAATTAATAGTGAAAACAGACACGGTTGAAAGTACTAATCGCATACCTCTACTTGGCCACTAAGCGGAGGATTCAGGGAGCGGAAGCTTGCAATCTGCTCGTAGTAGTTGGCTACTAAGCCCCGCCTCCTTCTCTCAGAGCATCCACCTTACAGAGTATAAAAGAAATGAACATGTAATGGAATAATGTGTAGAAGAAGTGACACAAAAATTTGTGGCGACTCGCTAGAAGGATTAAGTACATCCTCTTCGCTCATTTTTGTAAATAATATTAACAGTCGCTACACACAAGAACGCACAAAGATAAATACAATATTCACAACAGCTACATATTGTTAAGGCGCACATTTCTTACTTAACTAAGATTGGCATTGGGCGAAAACATTCCGGATTGGCGCAAAGTTAGTAGATTTCTGTCAGCCACAAAGAGGCCAAGTAAAAGTTTGCGACCAGCATACGAAAGTAGAATCAAAAACGTCACAATACACACGAGTCCGTTAACAAGACGTTTGTGAGATAATCTTGAATGTGAGGCTCTGATTCTCCACTGTCTTCGATATGATATATTTCCCTAGTCAGTAAAAAGTATTTGAAATGTACACTTTTTGATTATTCCGCATGTAACTGGTCTCGGAATTCACCCATTTTACCCTTAGTGACAAAAAATGATTCTTCAGTATGTTACTTCTTATAATGTACTGTAAATCTTCGCCTGTCAAAGGAGGCGCTCCACGTGCCATCCTCGTATTTTGGCGCAGTATTACACTCATCTCTGCAGTGAGTTACGAATTTTTTTCAGTACCTCTGAACCATCTGGTAAATTTTGACAAGACTCCGCTCGCTGCTCCAATTTGTCAACCTTATCAGTTCGAACGCTGTACACTTTTGAGATGTCCCCGTACATAAAAATCCAAAGGACTGAAGCCAGTTGATCTCTGAGGCCACGGACGAGAAGTACTCTACCTATTCATCTTGAAACACATTGGCACGTTAGACATCGTCTTATATCGACAGCAAGATCTGCCTGTGCCCCGTCACACTTGTACCACTTTACCCAACCACAAGTGATTGCTTTTGAGTCCAACTTCATAGGACTTCATGGTGAAGTTTACATTTTAAACACACGTTTACTAAGACAGTATCGCATACAGAAGACGGCGACAGCTCGTAACAAGATAGTCACAAATACATTTAGGGGACCAAACTTACGGGATACCTGCTAATATCGTGTAAGACATTTTTCTCGGTGTAGTGCACCAAATCAACGTGACATAGATTCAACAAGTCATTGGAAGTCCCCTATAGCCGCCAACAGTTGCAAAAGTATTTCCGGTGCATCATTTTGTGCACGAACTGACCTCTCGATTATGTCTCAGAAATGTTCGATGGGATTCATGTAGGGCGATAAATAATTTGCTCGAGTTATCCAGAATGTTCTTCAAACCAACCGCGAACAACTGTGGTCTGGTGACATGGCGCATTGTCATCTATAAAAATGAAGTCCAAAAATGGCTGCAAATGTTCTCCAAACAGCCGAACATAACCATTTCCAGTTAATGTTCTGTTCCACTGGAACATAGGACCCAGTCCATTCCATGAAAACACAGCCCACACCATTATGGAGCCACCACCGGCTTACACAGTGCCCTTTTGACAAGCGATATGGTCACAAACGCAGGAGAAGCGCTGCAGGCGATTTTGTACTCTCAGCTGCTCTGCTGCCGTGTCCCATTAGCGCCAAATTTCGCAGCACTGCCCTAGTGGATACGTTGGTCGTATGTTCCACATCGATTTATGAGGTAAATTCACGCAGAGTTGCTTGCCTGTTAGCAGTGACAACTCTGTGGAAACACCATTGCTCTTGGTCGTTAAGTGAAGACCGTCGGCCACAGCGCTGTCCGTGGTGAGAGGTGACGCCTGACATTTGGTATTCTCGGCACACTCTTGACGCTGTGGATCTTGGAATTTCCTAACGATTTCCGAAATACACTCCTGGAAATTGAAATAAGAACACCGTGAATTCATTGTCCCAGGAAGGGGAAACTTTATTGACACATTCCTGGGGTCAGATACATCACATGATCACACTGACAGAACCACAGGCACATAGACACAGGCAACAGAGCATGCACAATGTCGGCACTAGTACAGTGTATATCCACCTTTCGCAGCAATGCAGGCTGCTATTCTCCCATGGAGACGATCGTAGAGATGCTGGATGTAGTCCTGTGGAACGGCTTGCCATGCCATTTCTACCTGGCGCCTCAGTTGGACCAGCGTTCGTGCTGGACGTGCAGACCGCGTGAGACGACGCTTCATCCAGTCCCAAACATGCTCAATGGGGGACAGATCCGGAGATCTTGCTGGCCAGGGTAGTTGACTTACACCTCCTAGAGCACGTTGGGTGGCACGGGATACATGCGGACGTGCATTGTCCTGTTGGAACAGCAAGTTCCCTTGCCGGTCTAGGAATGGTAGAACGATGGGTTCGATGACGGTTTGGATGTACCGTGCACTATTCAGTGTCCCCTCGACGATCACCAGTGGTGTACGGCCAGTGTAGGAGATCGCTCCCCACACCATGATGCCGGGTGTTGGCCCTGTGTGCCTCGGTCGTATGCAGTCCTGATTGTGGCGCTCACCTGCACGGCGCCAAACACGCATACGGCCATCATTGGCACCAAGGCAGAAGCGACTCTCATCGCTGAAGACGACACGTCTCCATTCGTCCCTCCATTCACGCCTGTCGCGACACCACTGGAGGCGGGCTGCACGATGTTGGGGCGTGAGCGGAAGACGGCCTAACGGTGTGCGGGACCGTAGCCCAGCTTCATGGAGACGGTTGCGAATGGTCCTCGCCGATACCCCAGGAGCAACAGTGTCCCTAATTTGCTGGGAAGTGGCGGTGCGGTCCCCTACGGCACTGCGTAGGATCCTACGGTCTTGGCGTGCATCCGTGCGTCGCTGCGGTCCGGTCCCAGGTCGACGGGCACGTGCACCTTCCGCCGACCACTGGCGACAACATCGATGTACTGTGGAGACCTCACGCCCCACGTGTTGAGCAATTCGGCGGTACGTCCACCCGGCCTCCCGCATGCCCACTATACGCCCTCGCTCAAAGTCCGTCAACTGCACATACGGTTCACGTCCACGCTGTCGCGGCATGCTACCAGTGTTAAAGACTGCGATGGAGCTCCGTATGCCACGGCAAACTGGCTGACACTGACGGCGGCGGTGCACAAATGCTGCGCAGCTAGCGCCATTCGACGGCCAACACCGCGGTTCCTGGTGTGTCCGCTGTGCCGTGCGTGTGATCATTGCTTGTACAGCCCTCTCGCAGTGTCCGGAGCAAGTATGGTGGGTCTGACACACCGGTGTCAATGTGTTCTTTTTTCCATTTCCAGGAGTGTAGAATGTCCCATACCTCTAGTTCCAACTACTATTCCGCGTTCTATCTCTGTTATTCCTGTCGTCCAGCTATAATAACGTCGTAAACCTTTTCACATAAATTACCTGTGTACAAATGCACTACTGGCCATTAAAATTGCTACACCAAGAAGAAATGCAGATGATACACGGGTATTCATTGGACAAATATATTATACTAGAACTAACATGTGAATACATTTTCACACAATTTTGGTGCATAGATCCTGAGAAATCAGTACCCAGAACAACCACCTCTGGCCGTAATAACGGCCTTGATACGCCTGGGCATTGAGTCAAACAAAGCTCGGATGGCGTGTACAGGTACAGCTGCCCATGCACCTTCAACACGATACCACGGCTCATCAAGAATAGTGACTGGCGTATTGTGACGAGCCAGTTGCTCGGCCACCATTGACCAGACGTTTTCAATTGGTGAGAAATCTGGAGAATGTGCTGGCCAGGGCAGCAGACGAACATTTTCTGTATCCAGAAAGGCCCGTACAGGACCTGCAACATGCAGTCGTGCATTATCCTACTGGAATGTAGGGTTTCGCAGAGATCGAATGAGGGGTAGAGCCACGGGTTGTGACACATCTCAGATGTAACGTCCACTGTACAAACTGCCGTCAATGCGAACAAGAGGTGACCGAGACATGTAACCAATGGCACCCCATACCACCAAACCGGGCGATACGCCAGTATGGCGATGACGAATACACGCTTCCAATGTGCGTTCACCGCGATGTCGCCAAACACGGATGCGACCATCATGGTGCTCTAAACAGAACCTGGATTCATCCTAAAAAATGACGTTTTGCCATTCGTGCACCCAGGTTCGTCGTCGAGTACACCATCGCAGGCGCTCCTGTCTCTAATGCAGCTTCAAGGTTAACCGCAGCCATGGTCTCCGAGCTGATAGTCCACGCTGCAGCACGCGTCGTCGAACTGTTCGTGCAGATGGTTCTTGTCTTGCAAACGTCCCAATATGCTGACTCAGGGATCGAGACGTGGCTGCACGATCCGTTACAGCCATGCGGATAACATGCCTGTTATCTCGACTGCTAGTGATACGAGGCCGTCGGGATCCAGCATGGCGTTCCGTATTACCCTCTTGAAGCCAGAGATTCCATTCTGCTAACAGTCATCGGATCTCGACCAACGCGAGCAGCAATGTCGCGATACGATAAACCGCAATCATGAAAGGCTACAATTCGACCTTTATCAAAGTCAGAAACGTGATGGTACGCGTTTCTCCTCCTTACACGAGGCATCACAACAACGTTTCACCAGGCAACGCCGGTCAACTGCTGTTTGTGTATGAGAAATCTGTTGGAAACTTTCCTCATGTCAGCACGTAGTAGGTGTCGCCACCAGCGACAACCTTGTGTGAATGCTCTGAAAAGCTAATCATTTGCATTCACAGCATCTTCTTGCTGTCGGTTAAATTTCGCGTCTGTCGCACGTCATCTTCGTGCTGTAGCAATTTTAACGGTCAGTAGTGTAAAAGCTCCGCCAATGGACTGCCCTTTTATACCTCGTGCACGCAGTACAGCCGCCATCTGTATATGTGCATATCGCTATCCCATGACTTTAGTCACCTCAGTGTATCTCACGAATGGCTCATTAGTGGTCCCATGTTTACTGGAGTGATGTTTCTTCTACTATGGTAACACTTCCATCGGTGTCAGTTTTTGTTATTAGCTATGCTACTCTCCGTGTAATGCAGGAATGACAAGTCTCTCAAACTAAATTTTTAGTGTTTCACCTGTAACACTTTAAGAACATCGGAGTCATCTTGCTTGTTAGAAGTGAGATGCTCAGCACCTTAGCACGCGACTCGCCGCACAGCAGCGTCCTTAACACGGTGTTTCATTTGGCTCCTGCCTCGAGCGGCGCGGATGTGTCGAGGTAAACACCAGAGGATGCGGGTTTCTCTCCGGCTCATAAAGCCGACGCTCCGCCATCAAAGGCGACGGGCACGAGTCTCACCGCTTCGCCAAACAAAGAGCGTCATCTAATAAATAACTCACTCCAGAAAGAAAGGCGTGGCGGAGGGGTCGCGCGTGCATTGTACACGTCCTGCGATGACTACATTGCTCTGCATCGCCACCGCAAGCAACTTCGTGTCCTTGCTATGTTCTTTGCTTCTCTCTGGTTTAAAGTTAGACATATTTCGCTCGCATAAACTCTATCAGCTACTTCTTTTGCAGAGCATTACGAGTTCGTCGCTGCGTTGTTGGACATTTCTTCTCTCATTTACACTTGCAAATAGTCCAAGGGAAAAGTGATTATTTTAACATATTCCAACATGCTTGCGTAGCTGCGTCACATCGAATTATTATATCAGTCTTCTGACAATCAAATCCAACATGGTCAAAGTATTAATATAATTGTTACTATTATTCCACTTCAGACCCCCCTCCTCCTTCTCCTCCTCCTCAGTATATTAAAAAAGCCTGCTCCTGCTTCATCCAGAGAGCTGCTCCCATTTTCTCAGTGGTCGTCCAACGTCTCTACGTCCTTTACGTCTGTACTCATTTATAGCTTAGGAAGTCTTCTCTCGTCTAATTCGTTGGTATGAGTGTTGTGTTGGCAGAAGAGCCAACACTTTGTTAATAGAGGAGGCCGAAATGCACGCGTTTTAGCTCACGCAGGCTGGCGTGAGGACGGAAGAACTATACTGACGTGAGGTCTGGAACATGACAAGGAATGAGAATTTAGAAAGCGAACATAATTAGTTTGATACTTAACTTTAATCCATTAATGATGAACGTCGCTCTTGACGGTACATGATTCACAATTTTGTCTGTTCAGAATTCATTCTAATTACTGAATATTGCTCCTTGCTAGGCCGTAGCAAATGACGTAGCTGAAGGGTAAGCTAAACTATCGTCTCTGCAAATAAGAGCATATGTAGGCATTGAACCATCGATAGCAAAGTCGGCTGTACAACTAGGGCGAGTGCTAGGGAATCTCTCTAGATTAGACCTGCCGTGTGGCGGTGCTCGGTCTGCAATCACTGATACACGTATACTAACGGACAGCGGCCGATTTAAAGGCTACCACCTAGCAAGTGTGGTGCCTGGCGGTGACACCACAATGAGCTTTCAGTTTCTTCCAGTTTCCACTATTTTTGTGTTGGCCAGTGTCCCCAGCATAACCGTCGATCGCGTCACGTCGCTCTTTTCAGGTCTATGAGCACGTAAAGATGTTTAGAAAATAGTGTCTCCCGCCAAGTATGTGTACCTGCTAAGAGATTTACCTGATTTCATGCAATCCCCCCTCCCAGTATACTATCATGCATTTCCTTCAAGACAATTCTCGGCCGCACACTGCAGGGCCAACGAGGCTGCTCCTGGAGCGTTTTCGATGGAGAGAGAAATTGATCAGCCACCGTACGGCCCAGATTTGGTTACCTCTGATTTTCATCTCTACTCACATGAACCGCTGGCAATGAAGACAACATTTTGGTACATGCAAGGAGCTGCAGACCAGCGTAGAAAATGTGCGGAATTCATAGACGGCTGCCTTCTATGAGGAAGGTATCAAAAAATGGTTCAATGCTACAACACATGTCCAAGTCGGAGCGGCGTATATGTAGACGAGCAGCTGGGAGGTTTAGCTGCAAATAAAACAACTTTTTGTTTTCGCTGTGGTCTCCATTACGCGATCGATCAGACCTTACTTTCCGAATAACCCGCGTATCTCACGATTATTTATCCTATACAACATGAAACATCCTTTGACTTTTCTTAGGAATATAATTTCCACTACTTGGGTACTGTTCAAGTCTCTCTAAAAAGATACCCATCTATAAGTGTCTGTCAGAATCGGTACCACAGTTATTTTATAAATTTTTATTCGTGTGTCTTTTCACGTCTTGTTATTCAGCGTTCTGGTGATGGCCCTTATATACATTCGAAGTTTTCTACCTCTTCTCTGTCATCGCCTTGGTTTATGCAAAACTGATAGGTAGTAAAAATGTGATATTTGTTCCATATGAGTGAAAGTATTTGGAATCTTTGATCAGATACCATCTTTACCTTCGAATGACATTATTTTGGATTTTGCAAATGGTGTTTCTAAGTACTCTTCTGCAGTCTGATTTTTACACCGGCCTTTGAAGGTCATGTAATATCGGTGAAGTATGAAAGAATGTTCATCCTCATTTTTTCATGAATTACATCAGTCTCTCATTCTTTTACGATCTATGCTGAGCATTTGCTTCATGATTCGTTCCTAATTTTATGGTTCACAACGACGTAATCCATGCGTTCCCATAAGGCGATGTTTCATCTATGGATAACATTGCAAATCACAATATTATTTTTGTTCGATCTCAGTTTCTAAGTAATTTGTTGCGTAAGGCGTCCACAGCCTAACTAAGGCATTGACATTCAGTCGTAATGTGAATGTACTGCGAACCGCCTGTGGTGCTCTAACCAATTTTGGCTACATACGATTTTTCGTCGACCCGTAGCTCCCAACTTCCGTCTCCCCACCGCCATGAATAACTTCAACCCTCCCCTCATCAGCTCACGAATACGGGAGGGGAGAGGGGGACGCTTGTTGACTTATTTCTTTGTTTGTTGCCTGCCAAACAGGTCAGTGTGCAACACTATTGAAGAAACATGTAGTCGGAGCACCGCTTTCTCAATTGCTAACGTCAGCTACTTAAATCTGATCAGCTGCTTATTCCAAAATCTTTTCAGTTAAAGTTACGAAGGTGTTTGGACCTCATTCTACTTCTCCCACCGAAGAATATTCACGCATCCTATTGCCCTTACCGCAGTCTGTTTTCCCTACGGAAAAGGAGCCATACGAGACCATTTACGTTTTATTGTTTATCTTCTACATTTGCTCTCTTCGTTCCCAGGAACCTTTAGAAAAGTGCCTATGCCAGTTTTCTGGGCATCTATATATCCCTTATTCTGTTAAACAGTTGGTTAGAGGTCTACCTGTCAGTACACTTTCGAATTATTTTGACCGCTTCTTGGGACGGATACCGAAAACTAGATGTATTCAATAATAGGTTGTAGAATTGTCTTGTACGTAGTCTTTTGTTGCTATACGTTATGTTCTGTATCGTTCAAGATAACATATAATCCGTACACCCAGTTGATATTCTCCATTCTCTTCTTATTTTCGACACCTTTATTATTTGGTGCTGCAGTTCTTGTAACCACACGGATTGTTTACGTACGTAACAATGACTAATTAACGTGAGAATTCCGCATCATCGGAAGTTAGTACCTATCAACAATAATTATAGAAGGCCTTATATGGATATGAGTCACAGTGCGCTGTATATCGAAGTTTTGTCGGCTTCTAGATGTGATATGAACGAATCTGAAAATCACGTCTGCTCCACATCTCGTGGTCGCACAGTGGTGTTGTACTTACAAATTTTTCACACATATTGTGACCATTTCTTAATATCATATAGTTAGGGAAGTATGCGTCAATCTAACTCCAGCTCACTTGCGAAACAGCAACAGGTTCAGCCTCCTCTTATGTTTGTATTTCATTACGTTCGTTACCTGCAATCATATTTGCAAACGTTCTGTACTGCTTACTTCCTAGTAAGGAAGTTGCTTAGAAAATTCATATTGCAACAATACGCGGGAGTTTGTGGGCTCTTTGGTAGTCGTCAAATATATGCCATCGGATTATATGAGTGATGCAAATCAAAAGTCTTTTCTACAGAGCCGAAAGGATTTACACGCTGGAACACTGGGACACCCGGATGCATAATCAAAATGACTGAGGCAGACTTTTGAGAAAAAGGGCTATTCAGCAAAAGTAGTTGATAGAGTTCACCAAATAACAGCAGTCGGAAGGACAATAATAAAGCACAACGATGGAAGAACACAGTTTCTCTCCCTTTATGAAAAAAGCAACTTACCAGATGAAGAAGATTCTACAGAAATGTAATCAGACTGAGCTTTAGCCCAACGAAGAAAATACTATATGTGAGGCCCTCAGATGTGTAAAGGACAAACGGCCTCCTCTGTCGATATGCGGGATATATAAAATTCCGTGTACGTGTGGTAAGATCTACATTGGACTTAACAGGTATCAAGATAAGCGTGGATATACGGCTGAAGGAAAAATCTTTGCCGACTATGGAAAGCTGAAAAATTAGCTGTAGAAAATCATGCTCTTCACTCAAGAAACCACGTAGTAAAGTTTTCTGAACCCAAAAGTTTTTCGACAAGACAAACTGTTATCCATGGCTACATAAAGATACTATAGAAATACAAACACATAGGGATAATTTTAACAGAAGAGAAGAAGGCATGGAAATTAGTGATGTGTGGACAAGCAGATCCATAGAATCCATAGACAACTTCCGTCTTTGACAGATGACAGTTCAATAGTTAAGTTTTATCCCTAACAAGAATTACCTCTGCCGATCACGTGTAAACTTACCATTTCACTTTTTCACAGTATTCACGTCGCCCTCCGACGTCATAGCACCGAAATGACAGGCACGCAAAATTGTCCTAAAAAAACAACCCGAAGACCGAAGGAAAAACAAACTGGTCTCGCCTCCGACACACATTGGGAAATTCATCCCAGAACGACGTCTCAACTGAAGTAATCACCCTGCCAGTCTGAAACACTCACCGGAACCAGGAACAGCTCTGAAAATGTCCAACGGAGCTCTGGACGAAACGTCAGGAATGAACAAATTTTAAAAGAATGTTTGTATGAAGTGACGACACGCCAAAACGTTTTCAGCACGATGATCATATGTTCTGTGGGACGATGACCCAGGAAACAAGAACCTACTTAAATCCGTCAATTTTCTACAATCTCAGTCCATAAACGGTTTTGTGTTTGAGAGGGAAAGGGAAAGCAATGCTGTGTATAATTTTGAACCCGTCTGATAGGCAGCTCTGGTGCCGTCGGAGTACGGAGTAGAATTGGAACATTGGATAGCACAGTGTTGCAACTCTATAATTAGAACAATTAATTTGCACATACTGAGCGATAAGGGGCGATCTGTAAATATCCTATGTGGATGAAGACAACTCCTCAACCAAGAACTGTCATTAGACCATCTTACTCACAAGGGAACCTCCCCATCGCACCCCCCTCAGATTTAGTTACAAGTTGGCACAGTGGATAGGACTTGAAAAACTGAACACAGATCAATCGAGAAAACAGGAAGAAGTTGTTTGGAACCATGAAAAAAAATAAGCAAAATATACAAACTGAGCAGTCCAAGCGCAAGATAAGCAACATCAAGGAAAGAATGAGCTCAGCAGCGCCGTGGTCCCGTGGTTAGCGTGAGCAGCTGCGGAACGAGAAGTCCTTGGTTCAAGTCTTCCCTCGAGTGAAAAGTTTAATTTTTTATTTGCAGACAATTATTATCTGTCCGTCCGTCCGTTCGACCGATGTGAGGTAACTGCGCCGTAATATGGGGACGCTACACCTAAACAAACATCGAAACAAAACATATGTTTTGACAGAGCACAGGGAAAATTGTGCGACTGTGAAACTGTTGCATTCATTTGTTGCAGTTTATGTGATAAACTCTTGTGTTTTCATTACTTTTTGAGAGTGATTATCACATCCACAAGAAAACCGGCAAGGTAGAAGAATCTTTTTACCCATTCGCCAAGTGTACAAGTTAGGTGGGTCGACAACATATTCCTGTCATGTGACGCACATGCTGTCACCAGTGTCGTATACAATGTATCAGACGTGTTTTCCTGTGGAGGAATCGATTGACCTATGACCTTGCGATCAAATGTTTTCGGTTCCCATTGGAGAGGCACGTCCTTTCGTCTACTAATCGCACGGTGTGGTCGCAAAACGCAGACACTAAACTTATTACAGTGAACAGAGAGGTCAATGTACGAACGGACAGATCAAACTTTCCCAAAATAAAGAAAGAAAACTTTTCATTCGAGGGAAGACTTTTTTTTTTCTTAACAGCCAACTTATTACAAGTCGGTGAGTCTACTTTTTTTTTTTTTTAATCTCATTTTGTTCGTTTTCGTTCGTTGTATCTGCTCCGGGCGGACGTCGAAAGACACCCGTTTCAGTTCGTTGTTGATCCATTAACTCAGTTTTTTCATTACAGAGGACAGATAGCCCTCTGACCGAACACGCTGAGCTACCGTGCCGGCAAGACTTGAACGAAGGACCTCTCATTCCGCAGCTGCTCACGCTAACCACGGGACCACGGCGCTCCTGAGCTCACATTATCCTTGATGTTGCCTATCTTGCGCATGGACTACTCAGTTTGTATATTTTGCTTACTTTTTTCATAGTTCCAAACAACTTCTTCCTGTTTCCTCGATTGATCTGTGTTCAGTTTTTCAAGGCCTATCCACTGTGCCAACTTATAACTAAATCTGAGTGGGGTGCGATGGGTAGGTTCCCTTGTCAGCATACATCGAGCAAACGTTGACGAAAAGACGTGCGACTAATAGTATTCCATGTAGTTTATGAGAAAAGCATCACAAAAGTTGCAACCTCATTGACATTGTGGAAATCATCGTTTTTTTAGAACATTATCGGATACGTAGCAAATCGACTTATAGTGCAGAAGCGTAAAGTACTTCATGTGACTCTTGTCGTTAGTGGCCTAGCATTCTGTTGAAAATGAAGGTACCGAATGTCCCACTAGCTTCTACGTTTTTCTGCTGCCCAGTTAGAGCCGTCTGGCAAATGTACGCTTTGAAAGGCGTGCCAGCTCTGTTTATCGAGACGTCAGAACAAAGAGCTGTGTAGTGCTAATGGAGCCAAACATCTCCCACATAACAGCTATCTATAGAAGCCCAGATTCGCAAGAAGTCTACAGACGCGCTACCAGCTAAGTAGGGCAGGGGTCTGTTGGGCGACGCCTGATAACACTGTACTTGAGTCCCATTTCTACAGACACGCTGTCTGAATAGCTTCTATAGAGGGCGCCTCGAAACAAAAAATTTGCGGCTTAGCTGACATGGCCGCTTGAGGACGGTTGCGAGTGCCATTGTTGGGGTTTCATAGACGGTGTCCAGTTCCCGTCCCATGTACCTACTGAACGCCGCCATCCAATGAGTTCAGCGGACAGCTATAGTCGCACTGGCGAGGCAGGAACATTTGTACACCATCCGACACTGAAGCAGAAACGCGCCTCATTTTCACGGAAGCGTTCCAGAAAATGACCGGAACGATAAAATGCGTAAAGGGAAATGTTCATTGTAATGTGTCCACCACTACAATTTAGGCACACGCCATTCTGATATCTGTGACAACATAAAAGGAATCACAGCAGCTTTATCTACTTTAGTTTACGTTTCTCTAGCTCTTTTTTTCACTTTATTACATTTAATGACATAATATGTCTTTAGCAGCAGTTCTTGTGTGTGTTACTGCTCTACGAATATACAACAAATATCACTGCTTTGCGAAAACAAAAATCTATTTTGTCCGAGACATCGATCTCGTAATGCGCATTACTACTCATAACAATACAAGACTGAAACACAGCCTTGTGAACTCCGCTGTGATGCATGAATCGAACAGGAATTGCTCTGGTAACGTCCTACGATAAGATGACAACATGCACGATGTAACAGAACGCGTGGCTCATCAGAAATGAAACACTTTCATATCTGTTTCGTGGTCAAGTGTTTCCAAGTCTTAATAAGTTATGCTTTACGTCAACAGTGACTTACATATGGATCGTCTGCTGCAGAGACCCATTCGCAACTGTATGCGATATTTAATATTAACTACACACATCAAAAAAAGTTTTACATCACCCCGGTTCCCAGAACTCCTGAGGATAGACGTTGACTGTGGATATTATATCACAGATACAGTCCCTTTCACTGTTCAGAGATGTCCCTATACCCGCCCAAACAAGTAAACAACTATGCATGAGAGGCGCCTATTAGACGGAGGGGGTTCGACAGCCAGTCTGTAGTTCACCCATACTCAACCATGCCTAGACGGTCAGTACCTCGGTCAGATCGCGTCCGCATTGTTATTTTGTGCCAGGAAGGGCTCTCAACAAAGGAAGTGTCCAGGCGTCTCGGAGTGAACCAAAGCGATGTTGTTCCAACACGAAGGAGATACTGAGAGACAAGAACTATCGATGGCGTGCCTCGCTCAGGCCGCCTAAAGGCTACAACTGCAGTGGATGACCGCTAACTACAGATTATGGCTCGCAGGAACCCTGACAGCAACGCCACCATTTTGAATAACGCTTTTCGTGCAGCCACAGGACGTCGTGTTACGACTCAAACTGTGCGTAATAGGCTGAATGGAAAAGAAAATTGAGAATGCGCTAGGTGACGATCAGTTTGGCTTTAGGAAAAATAAAGGGAGGAGAGAGGCAACTCTGACGTTACGGCTAATAATGGAAGCAAGGCTAAAGAAAAATCAAGACACTTTCATAGGATTTATCGACCTGGAAAAAGCGTTCGACAAAATAAAACGGTGCAAGCTGTTCGGGATTCTGAAAAAAGTAGGGGTAAGCTATAGGGAGAGACGGGTCATATACAATATGTACGACAACCAAGAGGGAATAATAAGAGTGGACGATCAAGAACGAAGTGCTCGTATTAAGAAGGGTGTAAGACAAGGCTGTAGCCTTTCGCCCCTACTCTTCAATCTGTACATCGGGGAAGCAATGATGGAAATAAAAGAAAGGTTCAGGAGTGGAATTAAAATACAAGGTGAAAGGATATCAATGATACGATTCGCTGATGACATTGCTATCCTGAGTGAAAGTGAAGAAGAATTAAATGATCTGTTGAACGGAATGAACAGTCTAATGAGTTCACAGTATGGTTTGAGAGTAAATCGGAGAAAGACGAAGGTAATGAGAAGTAGTAGAAATGAGAACAGCGAGAAACTTAACATCAGGACTGATGGTCACGAAGTCAATGAAGTTAAGGAATGCTGCTACCTAGGCTGTAAAATAACCAATGACGGACGGAGCAAGGAGGACATCAAAAGCAGACTCGCTATGGCAAAAAAGGCATTTCTGGCCAAGAGGAGTCTACTAATATCAAATACCGGCCTTAATTTGAGGAAGAAATTTCTGAGGATGTACGTCTGGAGTACAGCATTGTATGGTAGTGAAACATGGACTGTGGGAAAACCGGAACAGAAGAGAATCGAAGCATTTGAGATGTGGTGCTATAGACGAATGTTGAAAATTAGGTGGACTGATAAGGTAAGGAATGAGGAGGTTCTACGCAGAATCGGAGAGGAAAGGAATATGTGGAAAACACTGATAAGGAGAAGGGACAGGATGATAGGACATCTGCTAAGACATGAGGGAATGACTTCCATGGTACTAGAGGGAGCTGTAGAGGGCAAAAACTGTAGAGGAAGACAGAGATTGGAATACGTCAAGCAAATAATTGAGGACGTAGGTTGCAAGTGCTACTCTGAGATGAAGAGGTTAGCACAGGAAAGGAATTCGTGGCGGGCCGCATCAAACCAGTCAGTAGACTGATGACCTTTCAGCAAGCATCAAGGACCAGCAATAGTATTACTAACCGCCAGATGAGAAAGTACGACAAACTTCAACAGAAAGCCACGGACGAAACATTGACGCTGGACAGGCGACGGACAGTGGTCAACCTCTCCAGCCACACCTTGAGCGAAGCAACCACAGCAATTCTGGCCAAGGGGATGAATTTCGCAGTCGCACCTAAGCGAGTTCCAAAAGAAGATATCATAGAATCCGTAGAGGCTTCGGTACGTCATCTGCCACAGGCCGAGGCGGAGAAGATCCGGCAGGAAACGGTCAGAGTTCTGAATAAAGCAAAGCCACCGAAGCAAAACATCAACGCCGAGGAATACCATGCCATCAAGGAACTCAGGGACAACCCCCACTTAGTAGTGGTACAGGCAGATAAGGGCAACGCCACAGTAGTCTTGGACACAACCGATTACAACAAACGAATGGAAGATATTCTCGCAGAACCTATCTACAAGAAACTTCAGGGAGATCCGACGGCCAAGGTAATCAAAACGACGCAGGCACTGCTCAAGCACTCTAGAATCAACTTCGACAAGGCCAGAAGATTCATCCCGCAAGTGACACAGGCACCAAGGATATATGGTGTACCGAAGGTACACAAAACCGACTTCCCCTTAAGGCCCATAGTAAACAGTATAAATTCGCCGACCTACTACCTAGCGAAAGAACTGGCACCTAGGCTCCGACACCTAGTGCATCAAACCGAGTCCTACGTTAAGGATTCCACTCACTTCGTGTCTCTCCTAAAGGAAATGCGTGTTACGGACCAAGATCTGATGATTAGTTTCGACGTCAAATCCCTATTCACGAATGTCCCAGTGTCAGATACTGTGAACATCCTAGAAGAACGCGTGGCACCTGATATATGTGAGCTTGTGCGCCACTGCCTGACGACCACCTATTTCAAGTGGAGAGGTCAATTTTATGAACAAATTGACGGTGTAGCTATGGGCTCACCCCTATCGCCTATCGCAGCAGAAATCTTCATGGAGGCATTTGAGGAAACAGCCCTCCAGTCCGCACCATTACGTCCAAATTGTTGGCTTCGCTATGTCGACGATACTTTCGTCATTTGGCCCCACGGAGAAGAGGAGTTACAGAACTTCCACAAGCACCTTAACCAACAGCATAGGAAGATTCAGTTTACAATGGAAACAGAGAAGAATGGGGTGCTGCCTTTTCTCGACGTGGAAGTTTATCGAAAACCTGATGGTAAACTTGGCCACAAAGTGTACAGGAAACCAACCAGTACGGACAGGTACCTTCACGCCTCCTCCCACCATCACCCCACGCAGAAGAAGTCCGCCCTGCACACGCTAACAAAGAGAGCGTACAGGATAAGCTACGAAGAACATCTGAAGACAGAACTTGAACGCCTCAGGTCCATCTTCGGAACTAATGGCTATGGGAAGCAGACGATAGACAGCACCATGTCGACAAGGGAGAAGACTAATAGGGAAGAGGAGAAGGAGGCACAGAGCATTGCTGTGTTACCATATGTACAAGGGGTCACCGAACGCATTGGCAAAATTCTACGAAAAGCCGACATCAAACCAATTTTCCGAAGCAGAAACAAAATATCAGACATGCTCGGTTCTACCAAGGATGCAGTTGACAAACTACACACAGCTGGCGTGTATGAAATTGGTTGTGCGTGTGGTTTAGTCTACATAGGTGAGACGGGACGTCCGATTAGCACAAGGCTCTCGGAACATGAAAGATATATCCGCCTGAAACAACACACTAAGTCAGCAGTGGCGGAACACCGAGACGAGTGCGGGAAACCAATATTTTTTCAAGAAGCCCGCGTCCTGGCGAAACAGCCTCTCACTTTCAAAAGAAAGATTAGAGAGGCGATAGAAATAGCCAAAAGACCCGCCAACATGAATAGAGAGGACGGGTACAAGCTTCCGAGGTCTTGGCTGCCTGCAATAGCAGGGCTACGGAGCGGCGGCAGAGCCGTGGCGGCCCATGCAGACACGCGGAGAGCCGCAGTAGTGGTCGCGAGCACACAAAGTAATGGCACGCCGCAGCCGGCTTCTGGACAGCATGTAAACAGTGTGACGTCACAGCCATCACCTCTTCGCTATTCGTCCGTCTCCTCCAATGGGGTGTATTAATATAAAGACCAATAGAAAACAGCTATTTCAGCCAATGACAGAAAATAAAGGAAACACCAATAAAGCATACCTTTCACCCCTCCTCCTCCTCCTCCTCCTCCTCCTTTTACAGCCAATCAAGTAACGACACGGTTTTCTCGTGCAGCTATTTAAGGAACCAAGTGAGTTTCATTTAGCAGTTTAACGTAAGGCCATGATGAAGGCTAGCTGCAACGCTGGCCGAAACGTTGGCGCATTTTAAATTATGACGATGCGGTCTGATACCCTGAAGAATTTGATTGAAGATCTTGTGAATGACTTCCTTCAGGCTAGCGACATCGCTCGACTAGAGCGACACCTCCGGAGTCACATACTTTCAATCTTCACTTCATATTGTGTGTCTGCGCTAGCGTCGCCATCTGAGATCTTTGCCTACTATTTGCTATCTCTAATCATGAACAGCGATGGGTCTTCCTGCTGCCACAACTTCAACAGTTAGCTAGGCCCACCTCTGCTTCAGCTCCACTATTTCACATACCTTCACCCACTTTTGTCTTTGCCAGCCTTGCCGCCACCACAGTAGTTCCATATAGTTTTTCATTCATCAGGTTCACAGGATGTTTCTTTTGCAGCATCTGACATTCCTGAACATCCAACAGTTTCAGCATCAACATATCATTGTGTGTAGCAGTTACGTCTGCATCACCTTCTTGGGCAATAGTCACGACCACATCATCATCTTATGCAGCAGTGATCACCGCCATAGCTGTGCCACCATCGTCCACATCCTCTCCAATTCCATCAGCTACGTCATTTCATCCGACTGACCATGCTTCCAGTAAGACTTCACGCCGCAGATCAACCTGCATCTTCACAAACTACATTCCAAAAAACTCCCCGTCAACGACTGAACACTGACACGTAACATATTCTAGAATCAAAAAAACCGCAACATATACATGAGAACACAGAACCAATGGATCCCAATCCCACAACGTGTAAAATATTTGTTGTGTCCCACACGTTTTGTTCTAAGTTGACCTGATCCAAAATTCCCTAACCTAAATACCTTTTTCCTTCAACGTACAAAAGGCCAAGCCCAGGCTAAACATATCCCAACATATATAGCGTAAGGAGTCTGTGACAACAAAATCTCCCTATTCAGACTTACACTCCCTCCTAGTGCGTAAACCGCTTGCTGTAGCCTTTGGTCTCACTGCATCCTTGTTCCCACTCAACCCTCCACACACCAAACGACCCTGACTTTCCCTTCGTCCAATTTCTCTCACCGTGCGATCAAATGCGTTGCTCCCTAAATCACATCAAAATGTGACTGAACGACAATTAATCACCAATCCCGATTCACATATTCTTAAAGCTACAATAGCTCCAGTTCCGTACTGATGGGCTGCACGTTCTCAGGGTCCCCTATTGATCACCGCATCAATAACGGCGCTCTATCTAACATATACATCTATACTCTGTGAACCACTATGAAGTGCATGGCAGAGGTTACCAGTTATTAGGGCTTTTCCCCGTTGGATTCACGTATGGAGTGTGGGAAGAAAATTGTTTAAATGCCTCTGTACATGTTACAATTAATCGAATCTTGTCCTGACGATCTCTGTGGGAGCGATATGTAGCGGGTTGTAATATATTCCTAGAGTCATAATTTTTAAGCCGGTTCTTGAAACTTCGTTAGTAGACTTTCTTGGGATAGTTTACGGCTTTCTTCAAGAGTCTGCCAATAAAATTCCTTCAATAGTTCAGGCAAACCTGGGACCATTTGTGCTGCCTTCTCTGTAATCGTCCAATATCTCCTGCTAGCCCTATTTCGTACAGGTCCCACGCACTTTAAAAGTATTCTAGGATGGTTCAAATGAGTGATAGTGTAAGCAATCTCCTTTGTAGACTGTTTGCACTTCCGCAGTATTCGATCAAAAACCCAAGGTTTGCTATGAGCTTTACCGAAGAGTTGTTGGACCATCCAACTCCAAATCCAAACACGCCGATGTCTAAAATTCCTAACTTACAACGACCGCCTCACCCAAAACTCTTAAAAACTCTCCCGCTTGTCCACACTACAAAGCCAGTCGTCTTCAGAAGCAATGTCTGAATCGACAATCACTAACCCCATGTAACACCTGCAACCTATCCCACCCAATCTACTCCTACAAATGCAATTCTTGATTTAACCGTCCCCATCTCTCCTATCGATGCACCGCTCCATCCCAACTATTCCATACGTCCTGCACTCACCACCGATGATATCAATTTCGTAACCACAGTTTTTCAAAAGCTACATCCCTTCTTATGGATTACACTAGCTGCCCGTTCCGTGTTTCAGCTTAATGTCACAGCCACGTACTCCCACAACCACTTCCAGTACACTCTTTCTCATACAGATACATTTGTCTAATCGCAATCCATCTCACCCTACTATACCCTCGTTTTCCTGCACTCTCTCCCCATCACAATCACAGCCCGATTCTTCCCCTATACCCCAGCTCTCGAAATACATACATAAAAAATTCGCTCCTCCAACACTCTCGCCCCACCTCCCCACCAGTAGCTCCCTCATCTTTTCGTCAGATGCGGTCCGATTTTTTGCTCAGAGCTGTTAACGAGTCACTAAAGACGACCTCTAGTCGAACTACATCATCTTCAATGTCACTATCATCAGCAACATTAGAACGCCCAGCCCTTCACCATCGCAGATATCCTTCACGACTTCAAAATCATGGATTAAATTGACTAAATCCTCCCTTTATAAGCATCTTTTTTTTATTTTTATCTTCATCTTCATCAGTTATCTGCTATATTAGCAGGTCCTTTGCCTCTCCATTTTCTGCGATCCATTGCTTCCTTCTTAAGGCTGCTGTATGTTGTACCGTCCATCATGTCATCCAGTATCTGGAATCTCTTCCTTCCTCGCTTTCTTTTCCCTTCTACATAACCTTCTAAAACTGTTTTTATCAGTCCGTCATTCATTCTTAATATATGCCCAATCCAATTTCTTTTTCTTCTCTTTATTACATCTAGTAACTGTCTTTTCTCTCCCACTCTTCTCAGTACCTCTTCATTTTTTACTCTGTCCATCCAACTTATTCTTTCCATCTTCCGCCATGTCCAGATCTCAAAAGCCTCCAGCCTTTCTCTGTCTTTTTTCCTCATAGTCCATGTTTCAGCGCCATATAGAAGAACACTCCATACAAGACATTTTATGAGTGTCTTTCTGAGTTCTCTGTCCAGACCGCTGCAGAAGATTCTCCTTTTCTTATAAAACGCCTCTTTTGCCATTGCTATCCTTGTTTTAATTTCTGTGGTGCACTTCCAGTCGGTGTCTATCCTGCTTCCAAGATACTTAAAATTTTGCACCTGTTCTAGTGTTTCTCCATTCAGCTCAATTTTTATTTCCTTATTTCCTCCTATTGCCAATACTTTTGTTTTATTTGTGTTAATTTTCATTCCATATTTTTTTCCATTGGTTGCAATGGTGTCCACCAAATCCTGTAATTCTTTTTCCCCTGTGGCTAGAAGGACAATGTCATCAGCAAATCTCAAGCCCCGTACTCTTCTTCCTCCAATTTCTACTCCTTTGTCATCTAATGAGCATTGGTCAATCATATTTTCCAAGTACAGGTTGAAAAGAGTAAGTGATAAACAGCATCCTTGTCTTACTCCTTTCCCTAGTCTGATCCAGTTTGCACTTTCTCCTCTCACTTTAACTGAAACTTTTTGATTAAGGTATAATGAGTTTATAAGTCTTCTGGTTTTCCAGTCCACTCTCTTTTCCCTCATAATAGTCGCCAGCTTGTCCCAAACCACATTGTCAAATGCCTTTTCTAAATCGATGAAGTACATATATAGGTCTCTTCCTTTTTCAATAAACCTTCCTCCTTTTTATTTTTATAATCAACATTATTTTGTTCAGTACAGGTAAGACTGTCTCCCAAACTTTTTGGGAATGACATAAAAATAAAGTACAAGTGCGCTTATCTCTAGCGTTGGGCTGTGAAACTTGCCAGCGTAGCCCAGGCTGCGCTATTTAATTGTATAACTCCAGCTTGAAGTATCACTTTGTGATTAGCAACATTGCTGTTGAGTGCAAATATCAAAGTGATAACGTCCAATCACTTGTCGTCAATTGGCGGTTCCATCGTTATTTAGCCACTTTTCATAGACATAAAGATGCAGCCTGCGATTTAATTAAATACGCCAACAGCCGCCACGACATCACACTCTTCTCTTAGTCAAAGCTGTCCTCGCTATCTGCAGCGCCTGTTACGCAGGGTGATCCCGTGATAATGTTACACACTTTCAGCGATGGTGGCGAAGGATAAATTTATCTGTTTGAGGAGAGGAACCCTGGTCCAGAAATGAGCGATTCGAAAGCTATAAACGAAATTCGTTTGATACCACTAACAGTGGAATACATGCGCCGGTAGTGCTGTTACTAAGACTGTAGTATAAGCAATTTGCACAGGTGGTAGTAATCCCCAAAACAAGAAAAAAGAGTCTAGTAATTATGTACCGGAGAGGTGGTTTTTTATTTAAATTCACGTCTTTGTTGGGAAACAGCTTATATCATATGTAAAATTTAGGATTTCTTTTGTTCTGAATTATCTATCACCGCTAAGAATTTTATCAAAGTTCTTCACATATTTTCTGTTCTGGTTCGGTTTGTTCGTTTACAATGCTACACGTATTTCTTGTCAACTGTGTTCCTCTAAGATGTTCGTGTAGCTTCCTTTTTCGTTTCTATGAAGAATGTAAAGATTAGAGCTTACGTCTACTGTAAAGTGTCGATGTCCCTGAAGATTCATAACAAATGTGGAGAGGTTGTTTTCGCTTTTGTTTATGTCTTCTTTATGTATTCAAAAAATTAGCTAAGTAACAGATTGGTGCTTCATGGTATAATTGTTTCCACTTCAGTCATCCACATATATACCTTATATTATTCTTAAATTAGCCGCTGTTGATTTCGAATTATATTTCTACGAACAGAAGTGGTTTCTTTAAGTCACTGTGCGTTTAATTTTAAGGTGGGAAGGTAATGGTTTAATGTCGCCTCTACGATGAGGTTACTACCGACGGAGCACAAAGCTCGAATTGGAGAGAAGCAATTGGGAAGTTAATCGGACGTGTCCCTCGCTAAGGTACCAGTCCGGTATTTTCCTTATGTGAATAGGGAAACGACGAAAACCCTAAATGTGAATGTCCGAAGCTGGCTTTGATCCGCCATCTTCCGGTGTGCGAGTGCCGCGTTTTTTGACCTGTATGCATTAGATAATTACTTCAAAATCTGGAGACTCCAACCCAGTGTGAGTAAAACAGAAGTGCGTTGCTTCCATCTGAATAACCGGTTGGCGAACGTAAAACTGGAAGTAAGTTTCAGAGGCAGAATTCTTCGTCATAATTGGAACCCAAAATATCTTGGTGTCATCCTGGATCGTACACAACACCTTCTTAACGTAGCTCAAAAGTTGAGGACTCGAAACAACATCCTCCATAAGCTATGCGGAACTACCTGGGGATCTTCAGCAACCACCCTGCGATCTTTAGCTCTGGGCTTGGTGTACTCAAGTACTGAGTATTGTGCACCTGTTTGGACGAACAGTCATCATACAAGGCTTGTTGATACCCAGCTGAATACGACAATGCGCATAATTACTGGCGCAATCAGATCTACTCCAATTTATTGGCTTCCACTGTTAACCGGTATAATGTCTCCTGATCTACACAGATGTACTGCCCTTATGAGAGAATTCCACAAGATCTCCAGGAATTCTAACCTACCCGTGCATAGCGACCTGCCACTTTTAAATCGTAAGAGACTGAAATCACGTCATTCAACTCTGTGCGATGCTGCTGACATGGTTGCTAAGGATTTCAAACCTCTTGAAGAATGGAAAGGTCGGTGGGAAGCAGTGACAGATGTGCACCTGCATAACATCTTCTCAGGTGCTAAACTTCCAAGTGGATTCGACCTACCACGCAAGACCTGGACTACTCTCAACAGAATCCGTACCGGCCATGGCCGATGCAGGGATGCTCTCTGTAAGTGGAAGACGCTGCCTGATCCAGCCTGTGACTGCGGGGTTCCATACCAGACTGTTCAACACACTGTCAGTGAATGCAGGATTCGAGCCTATCACGGCGCCAAAGAGGACTTCCTGCTAGCAACTCCAGATACAGTGCGCTGGATTGAAGGACTGGATATTCAGTTATAAAGACAAACTTAAGTTTCTTGTGTGTCAATATGAACATATGTATATGTAATTTAATTTCATGATATGTCTGTATTAGCCATACGCTAAATAAATAAATGTCACTCGGTGTGAGGTTAACTTAAGATGATGGTGACGCGGGAGAGGGGGGGGGGGGGGCGGTGGTACAGCAGTGGTATCCGACGAACGTGTGTTGTTCGATTAATGGTAGCGTGCTGTGTGTCAGAGGCGCGGAGAGCAATAGGCCGCCACTGGTCGAGACGGGAGTCCAAAGCCGCCTAAAGATGTCTTCCTGACAGCCAGAGTGCCAGTCCTACCCTCATTAATCTACACGTTGGGTTATAAGTTTACATTTGCCTCTGCAACTGGAGATATAGAGAGACACAGCTGTCGCATCGTTGCAGCCGCTATCCAAAAAGCGCCGTAATGTATACTGGACCGCCGGGCTGGGCGGTGCTTGCCGGCTGGTTTTGCCATCGCGCTGTGTGCTCGCCAGAGGTCACCCGCGCGCAGCCTCAAAGGCTGTGTTTGCCGCCCTCCCCCCTCCACCTACCACTACCGCCCCTCCCAGCCTGCAGCGCAATCCTCCCCATCCCCTACCAGCCTCCTCTACACACCGATTCCACTACCCTCTCCAAATATACCTCCGGAAGTTGCTGCATGCTTAAACAAACTGCGAGCAGCGTCAAATGTTTGATAAAAGTTAACCTGTTTGCCGCAACTTCAAAGATCTCTAAGTTGAAACACATCCAGTGTTAGGGAAAAACACCTGCCTTATTTATATAGCATGACCAGCATACCGTGATGTTTTACTGGAGTGAAAGCTAAACGTGAACACCAATTAGCGAATAAAATTCAAGCAAGCGTAGTACGGTACCTGAAATGTACCACTGAGTGTTAACACGGTGCATACGAAGTTACTTATGTAGACTGGAGTCTTAGTACTTTACGTTACGCAATTTCAACACCACGAATACCAAGTGACCTCAATGATGAAAATAATTTTCAAAAAAGTTTGGAATCTTCTAAATACTGAAAGCAGCAATTTGGAAAAGAGTGAGGATTCTATACTCATTTAATTCAATGAAGTATAAAGGTAAAACTCACGACTTTTAGGTTTAGCGAAGTACGTTTAATACGTTGCACAGTGTGAAAATATAGCTAAGAAAGAATAAAATTAAACTTAAGTAAGTAATATAAATCATATTTCACGGAAGTTCAGAATTTGCCGCCAATCCAGGATTCGAATACCACCAGACCCATCATACAGGGTGTTACAAAAAGGTACGGCCAAACTTTCAGGAAACATTCCTCACACACAAAGAAAGAAAATATGTTATGTGGACATGTGTCTGGAAACGCTTACTTTCCATGTTAGAGCGCAATTTATTACTTCTCTTCAAATCACATTAATCATGGAATGGAAACACACAGCAACAGAACGTACCAGCGTGACTTCAAACACTTTGTTACAGGAAATGTTCAAAATGTCCTCCGTTAGCGAGGATACATGCATCCACCCTCCGTCGCATGGAATCGCTGATGCGCTGATGCACCCCTGGAGAATTGCCTATTGTATCACAGCCGTCCACAATACGAGCACGAAGAGTCTCTACATCTGGTACCGGGGTTGCGCAGACAAGAGCTTTCAAATGCCCCCATAAATGGAAGTCAAGAGGATTGAGGTCAGGAGAGCGTGGAGGCCATGGAATTGGTCCGCCTCTACCAATCCATCGGTCACCGAATCTGTTGTTGAGAAGTGTACGAACACTTCGACTGAAATGTGAAGGAGCTCCATCGTACACGAACCACATGTTGTGTCGTACTTGAAAAGACACATGTTCTAGCAGCACAGGTAGAGTATCCCGTATGAAATCTGGCGGAGAATCGAGGAAGTACAGTACATACTGACGAAACTAAAATGAGTTCTAACATGGAAATTAAGCGTTTCCGGACACATGTGCAAATAAAATCTTTTCTTTATTTGTGTGTTAGGAATGTTTCCTGAAAGTTTGGCCGTACCTTTCTGTAACACCCTGTACACATCGTCAGGTAAAGTGATCCGTAAGAGGGGGAGACGTGGACAACAGAACGTTTCTCAATAGTCAATAACGTAAATCTGAAAACAAGACACTTGAAACATTGCTTTATGAATCGGAAAATTTGCTTCCCAAATAGTAATTATGGGAGAGAATGACAGACCACATTATTATTTGGGGAACTTACGAACGGGATGAAACTTTATAATCGTAATATAGTACTATATGATCCGTGGTTTAGGGGGAGCGTCTGTGATTAGTAGCCGGCCACACCGGCCACACCGGCCGGCTACTAATCACAGACGCTACACCGGCCGAGCGGTTCTAGGTGCTTCAGTCTTGAACCGCGTGACCGCTACGGTCGCAGGTTCGAATCCTGCCTCCGGAATGGATGTGTGTGATGTTAGGTTTAAGTAGTTCTAAGTCTAGGGAACTGGTGACCTAAGATGTTAAGTCCCATGGTGCTCAGAGCCATTTGAACCATTTGTGATTAGTAATCAAAACGTCCTCTCAAATGATTTTTATTCCAGTCTTTGATCACAATATAAAGTCCATCGACGTTAACCGGTTTCAGTCAGTAATGGCGATCTGAAGATCTGCAATATAAAAAAACGTACAACTAGTTGAAGTCTACCTATCAAAACAATACAGTATTTCATATTACGATATACTCTCACACAAACTGGGAATGTACGGATAAAATATGATAAACCGTACCTGTTCTACACCATGTCCTAGGGTGATAAAGCCGTTATGGCATCGTCAAAACATATAAATACACTCAGTAAAGCATCGTAAAGTAGAACTAAAATATGGTGAAAATGGAAATGCCGTGTGGCTAAGGCCTCTCATCGGATAGACTGTTCGCCTGGTGCAAGTCTTTCGAGTTGACGCCACGTCGGCGACTTGCATGTCTATGGGGATGAAATGATGATGATAAGGACAACACAACACCCAGTCTCTGAGCAGAGGAGGTCTCCGACCCAGCTGGGAATAAAACCCTGGCCGTTAGGTATGACATTCAGTCGCGCTGACCACTCAGCTACCAGGGGCGGAGAATATGGTGTAAAATAGGCCACATCGTCCACACAGTCATTTTGCAACTGGTGTTACTGTGCAAAACATACTGAAGTGCCTTAGCTACCAGAAATATGTTTTCCTATATACTTCGTAGATGTCACTACTGTGGGCTTAGACGTATTCTTCATTTACGTAAGAACCATAATATAATGAATCACCTAGAAATTGCATCCTAAATACTGCAGAAATGAGAGCGGCATTGATGTGTGGTTTTCACAGAAGGGATTGGTAGTCAGGGTCTCACATTGTTAGCCAATAAACAGATTGCAATAAAGTTTAGAGTGTATTTTTTGTGAAAAACATACACTATTTTAAATGGAACAATGCCTATTCACATTAACAAAATATCCATGCACGATCCACGGCCAGATCCAAAATTTCCATATGTCGTCGTTCATGTGTTAAAACCTGAAGGACCGCTCAAGTAAAGCGGGAAACAGCGGTTCTAATCCCGGTCCAGCACAAATTTACTTTATCGCCATTCCATTATACATGCGATAGTTGTCCAGATTCGCAGCTGCGAATAAAATTTTCTGTACAGGGTGACCATATCCCGCGTTCGGCCATCCTGATTTAGGTTTTCCGTGATTTCCCTAAATCGTTCCAGGCAAATGCCGGGATGATTCCTTTGAAAGGGCACGGCCGACTTCCTTCCCCGTCCTTCCCTAATCCGATGAGACCGATGACCTCGTTGTTTGGTCTCTTTCCCCAAACAACACACACACACACACACACACACACACACACACACACACACACACAGGGTGATCATAATTAAACTTCCAAACCGCTGTAGAAATAACACCACTGGTCAGAATGACGTCAAATTGCAACGGAATATCATCGGTGAAAGGGGAAAACGTATGGCAGAAGAAAAATAAATAGTTACAAAATGTAGCAACAGATGGCTCTGTAAGTATCATAATGTAATAGTGGTCGGCTAAAAATGACTAGTGAATCATAAAACAATGCCTAAGGGGTACGTTTGATGTTAAACAAACTGTACAAAATGTAGCAACAGATGGATCTGTAAGTATCATAATTTAATGGTGGTCGGCCAAAAATGACAAGTGAATCATACAACAATGCCTAAGGTGTACGTTTGATGTTAAACAAACTGTACTACTCAGTGTGCATGGATGTACAGATGTAGTACTGTTAGTTACGTAGCACATTAACCACAGCAGGGTCATATCACATCGGATGGGAAAAATCGGTTTTTAATTGCCCTGAAGCCAAAAACCGCATAAAAAGCATCAATCAATATCAAATCAGATTATTACTTTCCGTGTGACTGGCACTTTATGATCGATATGCTGTCCACCGTTATCTGCAACAAGTTGAAATCGAGAAACAGGATGTCCACAACGGATCGAAATGTTTCCGGGGTCGCGTTCAGAATGGATTGCGCAATGCGTGCCTTCAATGCAGCTAAGTTTGCAGTCGGAACACTGAACACAACATCTTTCAGATAGCCCCACAGCCAGTAGTCACACGGAATAACATCAGGTGATCTGAACGGCCAGGCTGTAGAGATATGGCGGCTGATAATTCTAGCATTTCCGAAACGGCGCTTCAGCAGCTGCTTAACTGGATTTTCGATGTGCGGAGGTGCACCACATTGCATAAAAATGATCCCATCCACACATTCACGCTGTTGGAGAGCTAGAATGACGTGGCCGGCCGGGGCGGCCGAGCGGTTCTAGGCGCTACAGTCTGGAACCGCGCGACCGCTGAGCACTATGGGACTTAACTTCTGAGGTCATCAGTCCCCTAGAACTTAGAACCACTTAAACCTAACTAACCTAAGGACATCACACACATCCATGCCCGAGGCAGGATTCGAACCTGCGACCGTAACGGTCGCGCGGTTCCAGACTGTAGCGCCTAGAACCACTCGGCCACCCCGGCCGGCGCACATGGGTAATTTTGAATCGATAGCAAAGAAGGAAAATTGGAAATTTGTGTTAAGGATTATGGGACTAAAATGCTGAGGTCATCGGTCCCTTGGCTTACACACAAGTTAAACTAACGTACGCTAAGGACAGCACATACACCCATGCCAGAGGGAGGATTCGAACCTCCGACGGGGGCAGCCGCGCGAACCGTGACGAGGCGCCCCAGACCGCACGGCTACCCGGCGCGGCTAGCAAAGAAGAATGTTTCGTAGGATTTTACGCACCGTGCTCACGGATTGTCCAGTGTTCGGGCTATTCTTCGTGACCTACACGTATGTACTCCACCACTCGTCTCCTCTTGCATTGCTGTGGCCACTGCTTCCACTGACGAAGAATCACTTCGCTTCCTCCCTCTACCAGGTTCCATACCAAAAGAACCCGTCTTTTCGAATTTCCGAATCATTGTCTCCAGGCCCACGGGAGTCATCGGACCTACGCCTTTTTTTTCAAACCCTTCAACGTCCGGAACTTCTGCCGAGCGACGTGTTCACAGTCATCATTCTTGTAACACAGCTTTACAAGCAGATGCGATCCTGCATTGAGGCCGGCGGCGGTGGTCTAGCGGTTCTAGGCGCTCAGTCCGGAACCGCGTGACTGCTACGGTCGCAGGTTCGAATCCTGCCTCGGCTATGGATGTGTGTGATGTCCTTAGGTTGGTTAGGTTTAAGTAGTTCTAAGTTCTAGGGGACTGATGACCACAGATGCTAAGTCCCATAGTGCTCAGAGCCATTTGAACCTGCATTGAGACAGTAATGGCGAACGTCGCAGACGCTAAAGAAGGAAAAGCCGTGCACCCGGCGTGTTTACACCAACTTCAATGGGACGTTCGCGTGACAGGTGTTTTCATTTACGTTTGCTGCCATCTATTGATCAATTCTCACACACTTTTATTTTTCCTTCTGCCATATGTTTTACGCCTTTTCCGATAATATTCCGTTGCAATTTGACGTAATTCTGACCAGTGGTGTTATTTCTACAGCGTTATGAAAGTTTATCGTTAATTGTAATCACCCTATACTTTATAACGGCTGTAGTCGCCGCAGTATCTGTTCCTTAACAACACAGGCATCGCAGTATCGTATTAATGAATTGTACTAATCGACGAAAAAAGAGATCTACAAAGCATTTACCATACTCTTCTTGAACTTCCCCCCCTTTTCTTTCCCATTATCTGTCCAGGTTCCCCCCGTCTGCCCTCCTCTGTGGTATGTCATATTTGTGCCAACTTTTTAGTGCAGTGTTCAAGTGAATGTTCAGTGTTGTTCGTCTTTCCAGAGTGTTGCGAACAGAAATCATGCTGTCACCGGATATGAAATTTTATATCTCTTGCGAACAGAAACCAGACAATCACCGTGTTTTGTAATTGTCTGTCTATTATTTTACCTGTCTGCTTCATATGTATTTTATTAGCATCGTCAACCCTTTGTTTCATGTTTTAAGTTCCCCGATTTTCCGCCATTTTTACGATTTAAGTCACCGATTTTACCGCTTGATTTTATTATTTACTATCTTCATCTTTTTAAAACAAATTCTAAAGGCTGAAGAGCGGCATACTAAGCTACTGCCAGCCCGCCCCCTTCGGGGGGGAATTGAAACTCAATAAAGAAAAAGAAAAAAAAAGTTCTTGAGTATTGTTTATCATTATGAGCCCCTTACGAAGCTTGCTTAATAGAAAAGATAGAGAAGGTCCAAATACCATTCGCGAATGGAAAAGGAAAGACTGCAGGCGAATGTTACAAGACTTAATCCAACATGGCAATGTGATTTGCAGAGTATAGATGTAAATGCGTTTGTAAATCAAGGCGACGTTAGTATCATTCAGGCATCGACGTCTTTCTAGCAATGAAGATGCGAAGCGATTCAGCCAGGCAGCGTTTCTGCACACTACGTGATCAAGGCTAGTTTCCTTTATCAGACCCAGTGACGAACACAATTCTAACGAATTATACGAGCCGGCCGGGGTGGAAGAGCGGTTCTAGGCGCTACAGTTTTATTTATTTATTTATTTATTTATTTATTGTTCCGTGGGACCAAATTAAGGAGAAGTGACTATGGTCATGGAACGAGTCATTACATGAAATTATAACACGATAGTAGAAACAGATAAAATGAAATACAAGAAACGTATTCAGGCGACAATTCGTAAGTTTAAATTAAGAAAATCAACAATGTAACACTGGAATTTGCTTAATTATTCAGCTTTTCCAGGAGCTCCTCGACAGTATAGAAGGAGTGACCCATGCGGAAACTCTTCAGTTTAGACTTAAAAGCGTTTGGGCTACTGCTAAGATTTTTGAGTTTTGTGGTAGCTTATTGAAAATGGAGGCAGCAGAATAGTGCACTCCTTTCTGCACAAGAGTCAAGGAAGTGCATTCCACATGCAGATTTGATTTCTGCCTAGTATTAACTGAGTGAAAGCTGCTAACTCTTGGGAATAAGCTAATATTGCAAACAACAAACGACATTATAGAAAATATATACTGTGAGGGCAATGTCAGAATTCACAGACTATTGAATAGGGGTCGACAAGAGGTTCTCGAGCTTACACCGCATATAGCTCGAACAGCCCGTTTTTGAGCCAAAAATACCCTTTTTGAGTCAAAAGAATTACCCAAAAAAAAAAATACCATATGACATAAGCGTATGAAAATATGCGAAGTAGACTACTGTTCGTGTTGAACTGTCACTTATTTCAGATACTGTTCTAATGGTAAATAAAGCAGCATTTAGTTTCTGAACAAGATCCTGAGCATGGGCTTTCCACAACAGCTTACTATCTATCCGAACGCCCAGGAACTTGAACTGTTCCGTCTCGCTTATAATATGCCCATTCTGTCTCATCAAATTATCAGTTCTTGTTGAATTGTGAGTTAGAAGCTGTAAAAACTGAGTCATACTGTGATTTAGCATCAAATTATTTTCCACAAGCCTCGAACTTATTTGATGAACTACATTATTTGATAATGTTTCGATATTACACACAATATCCTTCACTACCAAGCTGTTGTCATCAGCAAACAGAACGCATATCATTTATATAAATAAGAAACAGTCTGGAACCACGCGACCGCTACGGTTGCAGGTTCGAATCCTGCCTCGGGCAGGGATGTGTGTGATGTCCTTAGGTTAGTCAGGATTAAGTAGTTCCAAGTTCTAGGGGACTGATGACAGAAGTTAAGTCCCACAGCGCTCGGAGCGAGTTGAACCATTTTTTGAATTATACGCGTATTTTAGTCTTCTTTTCATCGGCACGGGAGATCTGCTCCTGGTGGCCGTAGTAGTAAAGGGCTCGGCGACGTTTATACCGGTGAGGCGTGCCCCCAGAGGCACGAGCAGCACTGGCGCCCGCGCGGTCGCAGCCGCCTCCACGGTGTGGACGTGCGGGCGCCCGCGGCGTGTGCAGGTAACGGGGCGCCGTCTCCCACGCGGGCGCACCAGAGCGCGCCGGGCTGCGCCACCCGACACCGCGCGGCCGCGCCTCGCCTCGGCCCCCCCTTGCGTCACGCGGCTCTGTTTCCCAGCGCCGGCGGCGAAACACTTGTTGCCCCGCCACCACTGCCGGCCATCCGTACATCGCGCCGACCTCATTAGGACTACGGTACATTCCGCTTTCTTACACGTCACCTTGAAATAACTGAGCACGCTCCTACCTCTTTTAGGTTGCTAAATAACGAGAGTCCACATATTAAAAAAACATTATTCGTGCTTTTCGGGCATGGAAAGTTTCTTTCTGGATAAGAGATTATTTGAAACTTCCTGGTAGATCAAAACTGTGTGCCGGACCGAGACTCGAACTCGGGACCTTTGCCTTTCGCGCTTAAGTCCTTTACCATCTGAGCTACCGTAGCACGACTCACGCCCCGTCCTCACAGCTTCACTTCTGCCAGTATCTCGTCTCCCACCTTCCAAACTTCACAGAAGCTCTCCTGCGAACTTTGCAGAACTAGCACTCCTGGAAGAAACGATATTGCGGAGACATGGCTTAGCCACAGCCTGGGGGATGTTTCCAGAATGAGATTTTCACTCTGCAGCGGAGTGTGCGCTGATATGAAACTTCCTGGCAGATTGAAACTGTGTGCCGGATCGAGACTCGCTCGAACTCCGGACCTTTCCCTTTCGCGGGCAAGTGCTCTACCAACTGAGCTACCCTAGCACGACTCACGTCCCCGAGTTCGAGTCTCGGTCCGGCACACAGTTTTAACCTGCCAGGAAGTTTCATATCAGCGCACACTCCTCTACAGAGTGAAAATCTCATTCTGAAGAGATTATTTGCTAAAATCCTAACCCTCACTTGTATGTTTAATATGGGATGTATACTTCTTCTATGAATGACTGTAGGATAAACATGTGTAGTTTCCTACTGCCGCTATACGCGCTCACATAATGTTATTGCTGGCCGGCGTGGCCGAGCGGTTTTAGGCGCTTCAGTTCGGAATGGCGGTGCTGCTACGGACACAAGTTCGAATCCAGCCTCGGGCATGGATGTGTGTGATGTCCTTAGGTTAGTTAGCTTCAATTATTTCCAAGTCTAGGCGACTGATGAGCTCAGATGTTCAGTCCAATACTGTTTAGAGCCATTTGAACCATTTTTGAAGAATGTTATTTACTTGGTAAATCCCGTTCCTTGTGTGATGGATGTCTTGTCAGGAAGTACACTACTGGCCATTAAAATTGCTTCACCACGAAGATGACGTGCTACTGACGCGAAGTTTAATCGACAGGAAGAAGATGCTGTGATATGCAAATGATTAGCTTTTCAGAGCGCCGGTGGCGACACCTACAACGTACTGACAAGAGGAAAGTTTCCAACCGATTTCTCATACACAAACAGCAGTTGACCGGCGTTGCCTGGTGAAACGTTGTTGTGATGCCTCGTGTAAGAAGGAGAAATGCGTACCATCACGTTTCCGACTTTGATAAAGGTCGGATTGTAGCCTATCACAATTGCGGTTTATCGTATCGCGACATTGTTGCTCGCGTTGGCCGAGATCCAATGACTGTTCGCAAAATATGGAATGGGTGGGTTCAGGAGGGCAATACGGAACGCCGTCCTGGACCCCAACGGCCTCGTATCACTAGCAGTCGAGATGACAGGCATCTTATCCCCATGGCTGTAACGGATCGTGCAGCAACGTCTCGATCCCTGAGTCAAGAGATGGTAACGTTTGCAAGACAACAACCATCTGCACGAACAGTTAGACGACGTGTGCTGCAGCATGGACTATCAGCTCGGAGACCATGGCTGCGGTTAACCTTGACGCTGCATCACAGACAAGAACGCGCCTGCGATGGTGTACTCAACGACGGACCTGGGTGCACGAATGGCAAAACGTCATTTTTTCGGATGAATCCAGGTTCTGTTTGCAGCATCATGATGGTCGCATCCGTGTTTGGCGACATCACGGGGAACGCACATTGGAAGCGTGTATTCGTCATCGCCATACTGACGTTATCACCCGGCGTGATGGTATGGGGTGCCATTGGTTACACGTCTCGGCCATCTCTCATTCGCATTGACGGCATTTTCAACAGTGGATGTTACATTTCAGATGTGTTACGACCCGTGGCTCTACCCTTCATTCGACCCCTGCGAAACCCTACATTTCAGCAGGATAATGCACGACTGTACGGGCCTTTCTGGATACAGAAAATGTTCGACTGCTGGCTTGGCCAGCACATTCTCCAGATCTCTCAGGCATTGAAAACGTCTGCTCGTCTCAGTACGCCAGTCAGTACTCTTGATGAACTGTGGTATCGTGCTGAAGCTGCATGGGCAGCTGTACCTGTACACGCCATCCAAGCTCTGTTTGACTCAATGCCCAGGCGAATCGAGGCCGTTATTACGGCCAGAGGTGATTGTTCTGGCTACTGATTTCTCAGGATCTATGCACCCAAATTGCTTGAAATGTAATCATATGTCAGTTCTAGTATAATATATTTGTCCAATGAATACCTGTTTATCACCTGCGTCTCTTCTTGGCGTAGCAATTTTAATGGCCAGTAGGGTATCTTGTAGTTAAGTTGTCAGAACGTTTGATAAATATCTAGTTAATAAATGTTTCGTAATGAGGTTCTCCCAGTATTGGATTTTTTTGCGTTACATAATTGGAAAACATTCTCCGATGCTATAATGTGTGTGGAAAAGTTTCTGTGTGTGTGTGTGTGTGTGTGTGTGTGTGTGTGTGTGAGAGAGAGAGAGAGAGAGGGAGAGAGAGAGAGAGAGAGAGAGAGGGAGGGAGGGAGAGAGAGAGAGATAGAGAGTGCGTGTGAATTCTTAAGGGACCAAACCGCTGAAGTCATCGGTCCCTATACTTAACACTACTTAAACTAACTTATGCTAAGAACAACATTCACACCATTGGCCGAGGGAGGACTCGAACCTCCGGCATGAGGGGCTGCGTAATCCGTGACATGGCGCCTCAAACCACGGGACCACTCCGCGCAGGCAAAAAGTTTCTGTTTGAAGGCCGTTCAGTCCAGAATAGGCATGCCAGTCAGACAAAATCGCAGTGAGCTTTGAGGCAGTCATTTGACTGACGCACCAGGTTGAAGACAGTAGGTTGTTACGAGGGCTATTCGGAAAGTAAGGTCCGATAGGTCGCGAAATGGAAACGACAGTGAAAAACTCGATGAGACTTTGCACTGATGACTCGGCCAGTGTCTCTAGTACGCATATCGATCAAGTCGCGTCGCTCTTTTCTGTTTTAAGCCCACACTGAGCATTTGAAGATGCCTATAATGTGAAAGTGATGCTTGGGAGGTATTCTGTATTTCTGTGGCGGGGCGACTTGTGGAGCCCGAATGAATTGTGGCGAACTATTACTGGAGACTTGTCAATTGTTTTCAACATTGGCAGCCTGTGGCCACGATGTTTTTCGAACTAATCTTGAGAGCTAAGCTATGGTGCTGCGGCTGTCTTCTTCCGGGCTCTCCAGAAACCGGTGCTTATTATAATGTTCTCGTTTCCTCGTTACATCTGAAAGCCGAGTAAGGTGTTGACTCTTCTTTCATGTTTTGGAGAGTGTCGTAACATCAAGTTTCTGAAGTTTTAAACCAGTAGCTCTTGTGTGTAACAGATACCACTAACTAGGTCCTTATTTAGCATTATGTTTCATGTATGTAGATTGCTTCTTGTAACAAATTTATGTTTCAGGTATTTCTGTCCAGATGTTCTGCTCTGATTAATGAATTGTGACGGCCACTTCTTTGAGTCAGTGTGGTTTTCAAGTGAAGATTAGTGCACATTGCGAAGAATACGATGCTTCTTACTTAAAGTTTTGCACAGATATCGGCATCACTTTGCACTTTTTGTAGATATTATTTAGAGAACTGTAACCAATTCTCGAAGTCATTACCATGAAGCTGTAAGTTGCAGTGAAATGTGAAGAGGATGAAATACGATGCGATTTAGTGTTAGTAGAACACTGTTAGCTTGACCTATCTCGTACTTCCGAGATGCTCGTTGTTTCTTTGGCATATTTTACTCTCCACACTTCCCGTTTCTAAAGCCTTTTTTTATGGCATTTTGAAGGACAGATTGCGATTGTTTAGCACGATCTCGATACTCTTTAGCATACTACCGTACCGCTTGTAAGCGGTTCACCACCCTACTGGAGCGAATGTAATGTCGATGTATTGCTCACGCGCTGCTGCGACACGATATATATTTGCTGCAATAGAGTCACAGGTCAGAGCAGTCTCGGCAGTTGTTGCAGTCGCTCGCTGCTACACAGCAGTTGCAGTCTGTCGCTGGTACAGCACAGTTCATAGCCATGTATTTTAAGGTAAATTTTATTATTTTTATTGACATGCGCGTAGTTAAGTCACTCGTGTGAAATGTTAATATGAATTTGTTTGAATCTTTTTGTGATTCGTCTGCACCAGTTGACCCACATTTGTAATATTCAATTTTTCTTATAATGGATTGCAGATCTTTATCAATAATGTAAAAGATTTTCAGAATATAATTTTTACCAGTCAACAAAAAAAGGAAGGAATAATTTTGCCTTAAGTCATTACCAGTCCCGATCCAGTCATTTATTTAAATTTAAATATTTCAGATATTTTCTCAGTTCTTAGTCATGTGTTCTTTAGTAATCAGACGACCAGCCGTGCAGTTGTGTCAATAAGTAAAGTCAGTTTTGCTAATGATTCAGATCTCAGACAAATGTTGTCCAGTATTTGTAGATAGGTCAGTATTGCACTAAGCTGTGCCATTCACGCACAGATTTATAGGCAGCGTTATCCGGCGACGCCATCACGAGGTAAGAATTTTTCAGTTTATTCAGATTTATTTCACAGGGCCATGGCGTAGCGCTGCTTATGTCAGAATTTATCAGTTTTCATGAGTTAAGATATAACAAAACAAATTATCATTTTTATTATTTTATACGGAAAGGTTACACGCTGCTCTAATAGTTTGGCGATATTTTCACTTTATCGACAGTCTTATACCTTGTGAATACCTCAGTAGCTTCACGAGCAAGTTATCTGACTGCTACAACAGCAGCATACAGACTGAGCACAGCTAAACACAAGAACACTGTGCGGCTGGTCCCGGCGGAGGTTCGAGTCCTCCCTCGGGCATGGGTGTGTGTGTGCTTGTCCTTAGGATAATTTAGGTTAAGTAGTGTGTAAGCTTAGGGACTGATGACCTTAGCAGTTAAGTCCCATAAGATTTCACACACATTTGAACATTTGAAACACAAGAACAGTTCCTGAGTTACGTGTCTGCTTACATTTGATATAACAGGGAGGACGTACACTCCTGGAAATGGAAAAAAGAACACATTGACACCGGTGTGTCAGACCCACCATACTTGCTCCGGACACTGCGAGAGGGCTGTACAAGCAATGATCACACGCACGGCACAGCGGACACACCAGGAACCGCGGTGTTGGCCGTCGAATGGCGCTAGCTGCGCAGCATTTGTGCACCGCCGCCGTCAGTGTCAGCCAGTTTGCCGTGGCATACGGGGCTCCATCGCAGTCTTTAACACTGGTAGCATGTCGCGACAGCGTGGACGTGAACCGTATGTGCAGTTGACGGACTTTGAGCGAGGGCGTATAGTGGGCATGCGGGAGGCCGGGTGGACGTACCGCCGAATTGCTCAACACGTGGGGCGTGAGGTCTCCACAGTACATCGATGTTGTCGCCAGTGGTCGGCGGAAGGTGCACGTGCCCGTCGACCTGGGACCGGACCGCAGCGACGCACGGATGCACGCCAAGACCGTAGGATCCTACGCAGTGCCGTAGGGGACCGCACCGCCACTTCCCAGCAAATTAGGGACACTGTTGCTCCTGGGGTATCGGCGAGGACTATTCGCAACCGTCTCCATGAAGCTGGGCTACGGTCCCGCACACCGTTAGGCCGTCTTCCGCTCACGCCCCAACATCGTGCAGCCCGCCTCCAGTGGTGTCGCGACAGGCGTGAATGGAGGGACGAATGGAGACGTGTCGTCTTCAGCGATGAGAGTCGCTTCTGCCTTGGTGCCAATGATGGTCGTATGCGTGTTTGGCGCCGTGCAGGTGAGCGCCACAATCAGGACTGCATACGACCGAGGCACACAGGGCCAACACCCGGCATCATGGTGTGGGGAGCGATCTCCTGGCCGTACACCACTGGTGATCGTCGAGGGGACACTGAATAGTGCACGGTACATCTAAACCGTCATCGAACCCATCGTTCTACCATTCCTAGACCGGCAAGGGAACTTGCTGTTCCAACAGGACAATGCACGTCCGCATGTATCCCGTGCCACCCAACGTGCTCTAGAAGGTGTAAGTCAACTACCCTGGCCAGCAAGATCTCCGGATCTGTCCCCCATTGAGCATGTTTGGGACTGAATGAAGCGTCGTCTCACGCGGTCTGCACGTCCAGCAAGAACGCTGGTCCAACTGAGGCGCCAGGTGGAAATGGCATGGCAAGCCGTTCCACAGGACTACATCCAGCATCTCTACGATCGTCTCCATGGGAGAATAGCAGCCTGCATTGCTGCGAAAGGTGGATATACACTGTACTAGTGCCGACATTGTGCATGCTCTTTTGCCTGTGTCTATGTGCCTGTGGTTCTGTCAGTGTGATCATGTGATATATCTGACCCCAGGAATGTGTCAATAAAGTTTCCCCTTCCTGGGACAATGAATTCACGGTGTTCTTATTTCAATTTTCAGGAGTGTATATGGAACCTCTTCACCTGACAGAGCGACAGTGGTTTGGCGCGCTGGTGTCTTGATACTCTTTGACAGAGTCCCACACATGTTATGTCGTTTAAGTTCTCTTCGAAGTCTCTTTCAAATGCCACAGAAAAAGTGTATAGTTCCATTAGGATAAAAATAAAGTCGGTTTCGTAATTCGGCAACTATAAACGATAAAAATTACTTGTGAACGTCAGTGAATTCGCCGTGTTGTCCACTGCAGTTTACGAGGAGAACACGGCAAGTGGTCATAACCTGACTTCCCAGAAACTTCGCCCAGTGGAATAGGAACCAAAATAAGTAAAGAGGTGTCTCGGCTTACCCGTAGATATTCGATCGTTTGTGAGAAAACGACGGTCAAAGTTTCCGGCGTAAATCGTGTGCCTTTTAGAGAGTAAACAATCCAACCGAAGCTGTGGCAAGGAGGGTAGCGTTGCGCCTTTCACACTTTTGCACTCCGTGTTCGAAACCCGATTCTTATTTTTGTTCTTGTTTTTCATTTATATAAATCCATGTCGGTAGAAGATTACTTCACGAGTGTTTTTCAGTGTATTCTGAAATAACGTTGCCCTTATTCATCTACTAACTATAGGTCTGATGAATGAATTAGAAAAAACAGTAGACGAATGGAAAAATTTTGCCTAGTAGTGAAATCTTCGTCAATGTTAACGATGTTTCTTTACCGAGTGACATTCATACGAAAAAATGCCACTGTGGCAAACCTTCCTTCGTGCGATGTCGTGGTATTCGGCATTTGTATGTTTCGAATGTTTCTACATCATCGTAGAGTAAACGCAAGAAAAAATATAAGATTTAAGAATTGATAGAAGAATTAATATATAAGAATATGAGAATTTCAAAAGATTGTAACACCTGAAAATATCACGTACACATTTATTGTATAATAAATGTATGACAATTACTGTAAACCCAGTTGTGATTATACAGTTCAGTAACCGTGTCCGGGTAGATAAATTAAAAATAAAATAAAACAAATAAAAGCAATAATCAGGTTTCGAACACGTGACTAAAGTGAGAGGCAGAGACGCTAGCCACTATGCCGCCAGTTGGGCTGAACTTATCGTACCCTAAGAAGCGTCTAAATTACGTCGAAAACTTTGATGGTCGTTCTCTCAGAAACGGTAGAGTATCTACCGATTGGCTTATTTTGGCTCCTCTTCCACAGAGCGAAGTTTCTGGGAAACCGGGTTATGGCACGTGATGTGTTCTCCTTTTTAGCGAAAGCCGCACCTTGATGTATTTACTCATTCTGGATGTATTTTAGATGGCCTGTCATAGCTCCCCCACCCTGAATAAGAGATTCTAAATCACACCCCAACGTGATTAACGTCGCCGAGATTCCGACTGATTCTCGGAGGTGCATTTTATTAGTTTGGCGGGGGCTGCTTAGAGTTCACGGTCGGAAGCGGGAAATTAGGGATTAAACGTTCCTCTTGGGCGCTCGACAGAGATCGATGACCCACTGCGCTCTCTCTCGAACAGCCCTTCTTCGTTTCTCGTTAGCTGCCTGTCGTCCCCCCCTTGCCGAGCTGTCCTCCTCTAGCTTTCTACGGACGTAATCCTATTACTAAATGTTTTCTGAAAACATTTATTTTGTAAGGACGACGATAGGAATACACTAGTGGCTATTAAAATTCTGAGACCATCCAGGGAGAATGGAACAAACGTCGTATTGGCATGAAGTGCTTGAATAACCAGATGATTAGCATTTCTGCACAACTGCATAAAGCTTGTTGGAGTAACACTATCTGCATTCTATAAATAATGAAAGATTGTGCAGCGAATTTCACGAAGACATCTCTAAACTGCAGCAAATAATGATACGTCTACAGTACATCCCAGCATGGATCGGCCGTGTAGCTACAGATCCAATTTATGCGTGCTCTTTGCGCCGATCAGCGTCTCTGGCGCTTGTGTATCTGTTGTTTAAAAGGAAGGAAATGAGTGCTGTAGCATCAGTGTGCTGGTCCACACTGAAGATGACCGAAAGGTACACGGCCGGTACATTAGATGAAGAAATATAGTTTATGTTGCTGCGTTCCCGAAATTTAATGGATCATCAATACTCTGTTTCGTTGATGACCAGGAGATAATTACCGATGATAGTGACGAAACTAGCTACAAACTGATGAAGATTTTTGAAGAATTTGACAAGTAGAGTTTAAAAATAAAACCAACAAAAATTGAGTAGATGATGTTCGGTAGTGATGAATAGCATGATCTACGTGCTGGAAATGTCAGTATTGTTTTTATTTCAGATATCTAGGTGTAACTATGTCTGCGAGTGGATATGTCTGCGAGTGGATATGTCTGCGAGTGGATAGAGTGTAAAAAATATTAAAAATATAACCGAACTAGGGAATGTGTTATTCAACAGTTAAGCATAGTCCTTTCGAGTAATAAGATGACAAAACGAAAAAGAGTATATACGAAATAATAATGGGAAACATATGTGTATATGGGCTCTGGAGGTCAAGACTAGAACACGCCAGGAAAATAGAAATAAAAAAAATGATGGAACATGAGAGGACCATAACAAAAGCTATTAGTAGGAAGAGATTACTGTAGGTCAGACATTTAGAACGAATGGGGAACGGTAGACGAAGGCATGGAGGTGGTTCAAAGATAGAAAAAGGAAACGATGCCTAGAAGATGGGTGACAGAATTCAATGAAGCTATGGACTCTTGGGATTTGTAAGAGAGGGGCATGGGAAGACTGTAAACTATGGAGCTTGAGAAGCATGAAACAGCATTAGCTATAAACAATACAGGATGTTCCTCCAAAGAGAAGTAATGAGCATTTTCTCTGGTGTTTCTGCAGGTATTTGCAATTCCGTTTTTGCTATGTGTAGTTGCTGTGAGCCCAAACCAATGTTGATCAAGTCTTTAACGTAACCCCCATTATGGACGGGCATTGTCGGTTTGTTTTCCGTTATAATGTATGTATGTATGGTATTCTGCCTTAAGGCAGATCTTATCATGGGTTAAGTCTCTTCCACTTTGTCTGTCCATAGCCAGTCTTTTCATTTCTGAATATGTGTCTCCTTTGATATTGTCCAGCATTTGATATCTTCTTTTTCCTCTTCCCCTTTTTCCCCCCACCATTCCTTCTATTCCTTCCTTCAATAAACAGTACCTCCTCAAACAATGTCCAATCTAGTTCCGTTTTCTCTTTCTGATGACTTTAAGCATGATTCTTTCTTCTCCAACTCTTCTGAATACTTTCTCGTTCCATACTCGATCTTCCCATTTCACTTTTTTCATTCTTCTCCGTATCCACATCTAGTGCCTCCAATCTTCTTTCATCTTCCTTCCTCAATATCCAGGTCTCCGTTATAAACAAAATTGTTTTTACAGGATAATTTTACGTGCCCTTTCGACAGAGAGGTCCCAGAGTAGTACAGTTCGATATTTGTTCTATCGATATGCATAAGCAGGAACAGTAAAACATGAAGAACAACCAGTACTCCACCAGCGACTGAGCAGCGCTGTACATGGCGGCAGCAGCCACCGCCGGCCACGACGGTGTTGTCGCAGTTGCAGCACTGGTTCTTCGTGTTTTACGGTCTCCTTTAATACATATCGCTAAACCGGGTATTACACTAGATTAATATGAGACCGCTCTGTGGAATGGGCACGCAAAATTATACTGTAAAAATGATTTAGTTTATAACAGGAAACAAACCGACGCTTCTCGTCGACACTGGTTATCGCATGAAAAACCTCATGAACAATATTCATCTACATCTTCATCTACATGGTTACTCTGCAAATCACACTTAAGTGCCTGGCAGCAGGTTCACAGAACCATTTTCATACTACTTCTTTACCATTCCACTCTCGAATGGCGCGTGGGATAAAGGAACACCTAAATCTTTCCGTTCGGGCTCTGATTTCTCTTATTTTATTATGGTGGTCATTCCTCCCTACGCAGGTTTCTGTCAACAAAATATTTACGCATTCGGAAGAGAAAGTTGGTGATTGAAATTTCGTAAATAGATCTCGCCGCAAAGAAAACCGCCTTTGTTTCAGTGACTGCCACCCCAACTCGCGTATCATATCAGTGACACACTTACACCTATTCCGCGATAACACGAAACGAGCTGCCCCTGTTTGAATTTTTTCGATGTCCTCCGTCAATCTTACCTGGTAAGGATCTCACAACGCGCAACACTATTCCAGCAGAGGACGGACAAGAGTAATGTAGGCTGTCTCTTTAGTAGGTCTGTCGCATCTTCTTGTTCTTGTTCTGCCAACAAAGCGCAGTCTTTGTTTCGCCTTCCCCACAATATTATCTAGATGGTCCTTCCAATTTAAGTTGCTCGTAATTCTTAGGCATTTAGTCGAATTGACAGCCCTTAGATTTTTGCGATTTATCGTGTACCCAAAATTCATCGGATTTCCTTTAGTACCCATGTGGATGACCTCGCACTTTTCTTCGTTTAGTGCTAATTGCCACTTTTCGCACCATACAGAAATTCTCTCTAGATCATTTTGTAATTGGAATTGATCATCTGATGATTTTACTAGAAGGTAAATTACAGTGTTATCTGCAAACAATCTAAGGGGGCTGCTCATATTATCACCTAGATCATTTATATAAATCAGGAACAGCAGAGAGCCTATGACACTACCTTGCGGAACGCCAGATATCACTTATGTTCTACTTGATGATTTACCGTATATCACTACGAACTGTGACTTCCCTGAGAGGAAATCACAAATCCAGTCATACAACTGAGACGATACTCCATATGTACGCAATTTGATTAATAGCCGCTTGTGAGGAACGGTATCAAAAGCCTTCTAGAAATCTAGGAATATGGAATCGATCTGAGATCCCTTGTCGACAGCACTCGTTACTTCATAGGAATAAAGAACGATATTTTCTGAGTCCGTCTTGGTTGTGTGTCAATAAGTCAATTTCTTCAAGGTGATTCATAATGTTCGAGTACAGTATATGCTCCAAAATCCTACTGCAAATTGCGGTCACTGATATGTGTCTGTATTTCAATGAGTTACGACTATTTACTTTCTTGAATAATGGTGTGACCTGTGCTACTTTCCAGTTTAGGAACAGACCTTTTGTCAAGTGAGCAGTTGTATATGATTTCTAAGAAAGGCACTATTATGCCTGCATACTCTGAGAGGAACCTGATATTGGTATACCATCTGGACCGGAAGACTTGCCTTTCTAAAGTGATTTGAGTTGTTTCGCAACACCTAAGATATCTACTTTTATGCCACTCATGCTAACAACTGTTTTGGTTTCGAACTCTGGAATATTTACTTCTTCTTTCGTAAAGGAATTACGAAAGACTGTATTTAGTAATTCCGCTTTAGTGGTGCCATCATCGGTAACATTTCCATCGCTATCGCGCAGTGACGGTATTCATTTATTTTTTATTTTATTTATTTATTTATTTTTTTTTTTTTTGCCACTGGTATTTGTTTGGGCTGACTCCAGTTACGCGTAGAAAAAACGGTTCTACGAAGATCATCTGCCGAAACACCAGAGAAAATGTGACGACTCTTACAAGGGTACAATGTGTATACTGTACACACCCATTCGGACGATTCCTGCATGGCCGAAAGAGCGTGACAACGTAATGGTTGCAACGTCTCAGTACTGTTACGAATACTAGCGACCCTTCAGATCATGGTAATAACTTGTCGATTACGTACATGAAACCAAACCAATAAAAGCCTGTATTTCAATATTTGTGGCGAAGAGGCGACACTACCCCTTTCGAACGATAGCACCGTTGTTTATGCGAGCAGAAAGTTTTGTGAAACCTTCGGCCTTTCTTTATTACCTTCGTTTTTCCATTAGCCAGAATCGGTGTCCGGCGACCGAGCTATTGATTCCTGGGGCACGGCACGGGATATGGAAGCTATATCCGTGCCGCATCGGGCTCCGGGGAGAGCCATCCGTGAGTGCTCTGTCTACTGTGCCGAAATTTCCAGCCGCTCGGGTCCAAACTGTCACCGTCCGGGCAGAGTCGGTCCACCACGTGTATATTTATTCGCTTGTAAGCAAAAAGGTAAACTGTCCTACGTTCTGCCTTACAGAATCTCACAAAATGTTTCCACATATGAAAGACGATACGCATGAGGCGTCTGCACACCCTAACAAACATGTATCAAAAGACTCCTGTGAGACATGTGTCTGGTATTTCATGAACATATTGAGGTAGACACTATTCCTTATTAACTGCATCTATTACTGTTGCGTGCAAATCGAGCAGTCATTTAGCATGTACTCCACACACTACGCCACTCTCCTTGATATTGCACATCTCGTATCTTGCTCATACTAGGCAGCACGAACATGCCACCACACTCTTTTCAGATTAAACATAAGATTCCTCGTTTCCTGCTCAGTACATTCGCCTGTTTCTTTATATACGAATATTAAACATGTGACACAGGAAATTAAAAAGCCTCCAATGACTACAATTAAATCAGTGGTTCATCTTTACATCGATGAGTGGATCCATCTCTACCTTTTCTCCAGTGACATTGTGTAAGACGGCGTAGTAATTAAAGTCTTTGAACGGGATTTGGAGGAAAATGAGTTAACTACCTTCCCAGACATCTTGATTTACGATTTTTGTGGCATCCCTAAAACATTATATGGTTGCTGCAGGCAAAGTTCTACCCATTGCTGCTCAAAAGTAGCTAGCATTCCGTCTATATAGAAGGACGTGTAATCAAAAGTTTAAGATGTTTTGCTGTAGATCTTCACATACAATTCTGTATGTGTGTGCCAGTAATCAGAAGTGATATATACTCACATAAAAAAAAGTTTTGCGTCACCTCGGTTCCAAGAGGTCCGGAACCTGTACAGAAAATTGGAATAAACATCATTTCCGCCCATTTTACTGCTCATGAAAACCACACATTGCATCTTGTACCACCATACAGCGAGACCTTCAGAGGTTGTGGTCCAGATTGTTGTACACACCGGTACCTCTAATATCCAGTGGCACGTCCTCTTGCATTGATGCATGCCTGTACTCGTCGTGACGTACTATCCGTAAGTGCGTCAAGGCACAGTTGGTCCTGATTGTCCCACTCCTCAACGATGATTCGATCCTTCAGAATGGTTGGTGGGTTACGTCGTCCATAAACAGACCTTTTCAATCTATCCCTGGGACGTTCGATTGGGTTCGTGTCTGGACAACATCCTGCCCACTCTAGTCGAACGATGTCGTTATCCTGAAGGAAGTCATCCACAAGATGTGCACGATGGGGGCGCAAATTGTCGTCCATGAAGAATGACTCGCCAATATGCAATATCAGTCGGAGGGTGGCATTCACTTATCGTTCAGCCGTTACGGCGTCTTCTAAGACCATCAGCGGCGTACATCGGCCCACATAATGCCATCCCAAAACAGCAGGGAACATTCGCCTTGCTGCACTCGCTGTATAGTGTGTTTTAAGGCGTTCAGCCTGACCAGGTTGCCTCCATCACGTTTACGACGAATGTCTGGCTGAAGAGATATGCGACACTCATTGGTGAAGAGAAGGTGACGCCAATCCTAACCGGTCCATTCGGCATGTTGTTGATCCACTGTGCAGTGCTGCATGGTGTCGAGGTTGCAAAGGTGGACCTCGCCATGGACGTCGGGAGCGAAGTTGCGCATCATGCAGCCTATTATGCACAGTCTGAGCCGTAACACGACGTCCTGTGGCTGCACGAAAAGCATTATTCAAAATGGTGGCGTTGCTGTCAGGTTTCCTCCGAGCCATAATCTGTAGGTAGCGGTCATCCAGTGCGGTTGTAGCCCTTAGGCGGCCGGAGCGAGGCACGCCATCGACAGTTCTTGTCTCTCAAATGGCTCTGAGCACTATGGGACTTAACATCTGAGGTCATCAGTCCCCTAGAACTTAGAACTACTTAAACCTAACTAACCTAAGGACGTCACACACATCCATGCCCGAGGCAGGATTCGAACCTGCGGCCGTAGCAGTCGCGCGGTTCCCGACTGCGCGCCTAGAACCGCTAGACCACCACGGCCGGCTCTTGTCTCTCAGTATCTCCTCCGTGTCGGAACAACCGCTTTGGTTCACTCAGAGACGCCTGGACACTTCATTTGTTGAGAGCCCTTCCTGGCACAAAGTAACAATGCGGACGCGATCGAACCGCGGTACTGACCGTTTTTTAAGCTAAATCTAAGAAAATTTGTATTTGGCTTCTCTGTTAAAAAATATATATATATATATGTATTTCAGTGTTTCTGGAAATTCAGCCCCTATCGGGGAAGAGTGGAGGACGAAAATTTTTATGAAAATGTTTCGTTTTGTTAATACATTTTTAAAGCTAAATGTATGAAAATTTGTATTTGACTTCTAAACAGATATGTGTTAGTGGATGAAAGTTTCTACGGAAATATCACCACAAGAACTCGAAAGGCAGGATTAACTAAGATCGCGAGTCTAGCTGCCAGAATCACTTTTTGGTCGGAAGTAATTTCGGAAAACGTCATTATTCTATGGCTTTAATGAGCATACAAAGTTTAGAAGATTTTGTAGTTTGTGAACAACATAAAAATTAGATTAGAGGCAAAAAAAATCTGTGCAGACCAGCAGAGGGCGCTAAGCTAATCCTCAATATAACCCATGAAGCGGCCCAGTGCCTGTTTAAGACGCAAGCGAAACAAACCACCGCTTGAGGCGCGCGCCAGAGGCGCCGCAACTGCGAGGTTTCAGTACACCTGTTAGCGGCCGCTCGGGGCGCTCAGGCGCAAGATTCGTACACAGTGCATATCACGATTAGTAGAGAATACTGACACGACTAAAAGCATACGAGAGAAAATGAGGGAGGATGCGGAGCTAAATGACGAGTCGCTTGTGTAGAAAGATGTTCCCGAACAGGCCCTGAAGCGGTTTACGCTCATAAAATTCAGCTGCAGTCGTGTTGTCCAATCGACAGTGGTAGCAGACAGGTTGCAGAATTGGTGAAGCGAGCATCCGCCTCGTTGCGATTGTGGCACACATTATACGGTCCTACTAGATTATTTACTGGCGGTCAGTACGTAGTTTGTACAAGGTAACACGTACTGCTGACGAATAATGCAATGTGAAAAATAAAACGAGTGTCAGTGTAACAGTCACTCGCTTGGATGTGTAATTTTTGTAATGAAGCTGAGCTCTAGCCTTGACAACTTTAGCGGAAGAAACAGGTCATGATCACTTTAAAAGAACAATGAGTTATGGAAAACTGATATCACTGTTTTCACGATAAAGGATGACAGCCAAAACAGTTGCAGGATAAAGATTTATTAAAATTCTTGACCAAGTTTTCGGTATATATAAATATACCTTCATCAGGAGTAAAAAATCTAAAATTACATCATGCAATGGAGATTAAGAAAACAATTGTGCCAAAGGCGTCGTCAATAATTAAGACATCTTCTCCATTTGTACAACATGATTATAGGTACAAGGTCAATGCGAACAGTTTAGCACCAGTACTTCGCCTATGAATTATAGAGACGAGTTATAATACCTCGCGCGTTCATGTACCACTGCGCGAGTGTGATCCGCAGCAATCTCATTGGCTGCGTTACATATTAATACGCGGATCGGCGGAAGCAGAATTTGGTCCGTATCTAAGACAGCACCATCTCGTAGTGCGGAGACGGACGAGCGCTGCGTCTGCGCTGTTGTGCTTAGCGGGGCGCGCTCTATTGGGAAAGTTGTGTACGCGCTGACTACGCGGAACTATGTACAGAACACCATTTTCGCTTTCGTGCAAAACGTACGGACGATGGGAAGACGCGGCGGCAATGTCTTAAAGTTAACAACGAGCTATAGTGAGACGGCCATAACTAAGATTTTGTACGATAGCCAGCGTTAGAAAAAACAATAGAAGTCCCTTTGCGACGACGAGCCGTGAAGGATAATAACTATACTGACGTCAAGTTGGCTCTGTCTATAATAATAGTACATGTGCGTCGTGTATTAATCCAGTGATTGTACTGATATTCAAAATACATTTTATGGTGTGCTCCGACATTTATTTTTACGAGTATCAAAAAATCAATTGAAACTGTTAGTGCAAGTCGAAGTATTGTAGGAGTATATACAAGAAAAAACTATATTTACAGTAAAATCACGCATGGAAACACTATAATCGCACATGTCATCGAAATTTCATCGAATATTTTATGTTATGCAGATCTCATCAGAAGTGATGATTTTATTCATACAACACAAAGTGGAATGATTTCAAGAGTTCAGCGTTTTATATGAAACCCCACCTTTTAAACAAACGCAATTTTGCAAGAATAGAGAATGTGAGACTAAAAATAAAAACCAGATACAATGCCAAACCAGTCTGACGGTGCAAGCCATATTTACAGAAACTAAATGAATTTAAAATCGTCCTACACGAACAATACCCTTAATGTACGATATGTTTAGAGTTTTTACACAACTGAAAATTCAAATCAAAGCGTTAATTTACAATGCTATGAGATTTAGCTTATATTATTCCAGGAAAAGGATATTACGTACAGAATAATCCGTGTTACAATTGAAAGAACGCGTCCTGTCCAATGGCACGAGTATGAAGTCACACGACGGAATATTTAACTTTGGAACATCGGTTGCATACGTATCAAGTTTCACTCTCTCCTTTATTTTCGTTTCATATTCATCAACAATAACACTAAAACATAACCACACTTTTCAATAATCGATAAGACTTACATCACTATATACAGCAGTTTCGCTTTTTCATACTACCGGCAAAGGCTCATGTTTGAGCTTTGTCAAAGTAATGTTCTTTTGATCAGTGAGGAAGTGAGCTTCATGGTCACGACTCGAAACGGGAAGGCGCTGAATTCGCATAGATGGGATACTTCCATCAACGGTCAACACTTTCGTTAACTATGTGAGTTTTATACGCTGCCAACCAGGAGAAGTGGTATTTAAATGGGGAAATTTATTGAGTAAATGATGGTAATGAGTACTGAATGAAAAAAATAGAAACAAGAACGCGGCACTTTGTCCTCTCCTCTGGAGAAGCAACAAGACCGGTGCGTTTTGCAAGGATCAGTAACAAGAGTACGTCATGTTCGCACCCCATAAGATAGCGAAACCAGATTTTACATCGACTCCACGTCACTGACGGACAGTGTAACAATCCGGAAACTTCCATCATAAACCCTTTTTCTCGCTAGACAAATGATGCAAACAATTTCCACTATAGGTATTCGAACCATCTCTATTATGTTTCATTGCTACATTTCAATGCAATTTGGAGGCATGAAGTATGGAGGCAATCTCACAATGAAGATCTTTAACTCACGAATAATGGCATCTCAACAATAACTGCACTGAATCACATACGTCACTATTTGTAAACAAGTCATACAAAAAGAAAATTCTGAGGCGCGTCGTGATAATACCGTAACGGGTCGTGCAGTTTCTTTCTGTTTCGTGGAAGCTTCGCTGTGTCATAAACCGGGTATCACAGTTTCAGGAATGGATATGGATATTAAATGAGGCATTACTATTGTATATACATCGTCTGTAACATGTTTTACTGAAATTCATAGAAAATATTGACTTAATAACTTATGTATCCTCTAACAAGGAAATATCAACAGCTTTACCTAGTATTATAAGGGGGAAAAAAGCGCACATGCCAGATCTCCGCTGCGAAATTTTGAGCCGTAATTCTGGTAGTACGCATTTACGACCTCTTGAATTTATAGCTTTTAAGCTTTGGCGCGCGTCTTCTATCTGTCACTCGCTCCTTCTGACTTCAGCCGCCTAGTGCCCGAGCGCAAAGAGCTGCACAGCGAAGTGAAACACAGCTCTCATATTCACCTGGTGTTGAAGGCTATGGAAGAGGAGAGGTGGAGATGGACAAATCGGCCCAACGAGTTTCAAAATCTTGTTCGGAAACACATTTTACGCGAAAAATAGCAGGTAATATGAGCACGTAATATGTCAACTTCACACACACATATACGTTCAATATTACGAGAGCTATTTCTTCTCCCAACCTCCAATCGGTCGCGAAGTGGAAAGCATGGAAATCAAAAATGTCTTTTTTGTAAAGTTCAGCTACACCTTTTAACTACTTCTCTACATAGTCGCCGCTCCCACTTAGACATTTGTAATGGCATGCTAGCAACTTTCAATACCCTCATCATAGAAGGCAGCCTCCAATTCCCTACCCTGGTCTGCAGCTGGCTACCTGCGCCAGAATCCTGTCCTCATAGCCAGTGGTTCATGGGAGCAAAGAGATGAAAATTAATGGGAGATCAAATGCTTCCCATCGAAAATGCTGCAGGACCGTCTTCGTTTCGCCGGCAACATGCGGACGAGAATTGTCATAAGGAGGGAAACACACCACAGTTACGTCACGTGTATAGCATAAAATCAGGCGAAATCCCTCAGCAGGACATCACACTTGGCGGTAGACACTACTTTCTAGGCATCTTTACGTGCTCTTTGTGCGCTAAAACGGAAAGTGCGACTTGACGCAATAGACAGGCATATTAGAGACACTGTGGAACCCGCCAGGTTAGCCGAGAGCACTAATGCGCTGCTTCCTGGACTCGGGTAGGCGCGCCGGCCCCGGATCTAATCCGCCCGGCGGCTTAACGACGAAGACCGGTGTGCCGGCCAGGCTGGATGTGGTTTTTAGGCGGTTTCCCACATCCCACTAGGTGAATACTGGGCTGGTCCCCACGTCCCGCCTCAGTTACACGGCTCGCAGACATCTGACCACATTCGCACTATTCCATGGATTACACTAGACACAGACAGTTGGAGTACACTAATTCCATCCTGGGGGGTACGGGGTGGCGGCAGGAAGGGCATGCGGCCACCCCTTAACTTAACCTTGCCAGATCCGATTAACTATGCCGACCCTGCGACATTGCGGGAACAAGGCACAAGCAAAAGAAAGAAAGCAAGAAATAGAGACACTGTGGAACACATCTGTGTAAAAATTCAGCAGATTTTCGCATTAGTTATAATGTCGCGCCCGATCGGAGGTTGGAAAACGAAATAGCCCTTGTATTTTAACAATATTTTTGTACTACTATTCTCCACCTATATGTTCACCACAAAACTGAAGTGAATAACACTAACCAACTGCAGAATAATTATGAAATGAAATTAATGATTTTTATTTACAATGTAATCATGCAAATCGCGCTGAAGAGTAGCACATCAATCGAAACTGCACCTCGCTTCAACAGTGCCAGCTTTAAAATCGCAAACGCCCAACAGCGATGTTAATAGTTAAATAGCGCTACGCTTCCTCTCTGATGATACACTCATCCGTTTCATTCATTTACACTGAATTTGGAAATCACAACGTAAAAGTGGTCAATGAGAAGAAACAGCGCACTTTCACGGAATGAACAAAGCACGTTACCAATGTCAAAATAGTATTTCATTAACCTCTCATTCACTCCACTGTATAGTGCTTCACACTCGAGCACTAAGTGGATCCAGTGAGTCGGAGCGATCAGGTCCAGTTGGTGATGTTCCCTTGTAAGTAAGTATAAATGTAACAGCGACTTGGAGAAATGCTAATCAGTCGTAGGGATGTGCTCCTGGGACTGCAAGGTCGCACGGTGCATAGCAGAATGTACGAAGGAATGGTGTGCTTTCACATCAGAGAGACTTGGTGGCCATTATCTTATTACAGGCCGTTACGTGTGCTGCAAGAGACTCTTCAGAACTTCTTCGTTTGAAGTTACTCGTTTGATGAGACTAGAGCTACTGCCGTCGGTGTCCCATTAAATGGTTCCAAGGCAAAAAAAGATCAAAAATTACCATATCATCTGTTAGTATGTCTTTAGGAACAGAGAATAATCTCGAATCGGCCGGCCGCGGTGGCCGAGCGGTTCTAGGCGCTCAGTCCGGAGCCGCGCGACTGCTACGGTCGCAGGTTCGAATCCTGCCTCGGGCATGGATGTGTGTGATGTCCTTAGGTTAGTTAGGTTTACGTAGTTCTAAGTTCTAGGGGACTGATGACCACAGATGTTGAGTCCCATAGTGCTCAGAGCCATTTGAACCATTTTTGGGTTGCGTCCTTTCCATGCAGTCATCCCGGCATTTACCTCGAGTTATTTGGGGAATCCAAGGGAAAGCTAAACCTGGATGGCCGGAAGAGGACCCGAACCCGATACCTCCCAAATTCGAGTCTAGTATCCTACCCCCAAAGCCTCTTCACTCTGTTACCCAGTCAAGGATGACTGGATGAAGTTTGTCTACAAACACGATGTCTTGTTTCATTTTATTTTATTTTCCTTAGTCTAATTAAGATCACGTTCTTCGCTGTTAATGTATATTTCCATCTGTCCAAGCACATAACGGAACAGAAATGCTTATTCAGGATCCAGTAACTTGACTAAGAGGAGTAATGTAAGCTCCCTTCAAAAGTACGCAGTATACTGAAGGTACATCGTGGCCGACGAGGAAAACGGGCCGCGGTGCATACGTCACGGGGGTAGGCCTGAGTTCGCTTGCTCAGCTCAACATACCAACTGCGTTTCTGCATATGATAACTAACTGGATATTTAATTACAAACGAGAACTGCATCTTCTACCATTTATAATTCGCATAGATCCTGAATTATAGCGAGATGCAAAGATGTACTTTTCGTTGTAGTACTATTAATCACGAAGACTCCGTAATAGCGGTTTCCAGTACAATTTACAAATCTCGGCTGTATACAAATACCCAGTTACGAGCTACCAGCCTCGAAATACAATTCGTCTGCCGATCTGAGCGAGCTAGCTCAGGCCTACCCTCGTGACGCAAGCGCCGCGGCCTGTCTTTCTCGAGGGCTTCGAGGTTCATGTTATAAATGTGTCGAAGTGAACTCGATCGAGGTCGCTAGTGGCTACATGTGATATTCTTATTTCACGACATTTGATAGTAAAAAATTATAATACTAAAAAATCATAATTAACTAAATTAAAGCTGTCAAAATTCAGGATGCATTAAAAGCGCAACGCCTTAATGAGATGTGATCAAACATTTGAAGTGGCTATAAGACGTAGTTAAAAAGGAACTCTAAAAATATAGAAGTATAAAATGGCAGACAGTCGGTAATAAATAGTCAAACGCATTGCAGGATGCCATGCTTATGGCACATTACTCTTGTGCAGGGGGTAACAGATTTATGTTCACTATTTAAAAAATAAATTTAAAATAACTGTCATGTAAAAATAAAAAAATGTCGTATGAAACTACGGTCTGGCGCAAGTCGCTCAGTTGGACCCCACTTAGGTGAGTTGCACGTCCTTAAAACCAACCACACCCGGTTTTCCCCGGACGGTCTCCCACCCAAGTGCTAGCTGGGTCCACCGTTGCTTAAATTTGTTGATTGGGCGGGAACCGGTGATACCAAGCCGTTATCATCTTTTTATATCATATCATAAAAATAATTAAGATATAAAAAAATGCACAGCCCATATCCTGTAGGCAAAGATAACAGTTCACCGTAAGTGACTCATGCCTACGCGTCCACAAAAGTATACGTTAGATAACATTTCTTGTTTGTAAATGGCAAAGTAACTATTATATTTGAGCTCAGTCTGCTCATTTTACATGTTTCAGGCTCCTTACTTTTACTCTTATAACTTTGCAACTCTTCCAGAATATCAAGCTTCAATCCTTTGGGAGCTATATGTAATATGTTCATAGTTCTTTCGATGCTGCCTGCAACATGATTCGTGTTATGTAGGTGCTGACCAAAAGCTGTCTTGCTGTTAGTGCCAATATGCTCCTTAAACCTATCCGCAAAGTTTGGCTAGTGCAGAACCGACTACATGTACAGTATTTCAATTTATACACATCTGGCGCATCGTATTTTTTAATCGTTATTTTTTATCCTTTTTTTCTAATATTATGTTCCAACCCGAATCCCAAATGCCCTGTCTGAAAAGTTATTCTGAAATTCTTAGGGAAGAAAAGCTTATTTCTCGGTAAGTGGAACACAGTACTGCTAAGTAATTTTTATTTTGTTTTGGCGATTTGGTATGTTTTTATTTTCGAAGAACATATATAACTAATTTACTCCTATAACGACTAGATATTGCCAAAACAAAGATAGTAATCCAAGTTCCTGTTCCTTATTGCTAGATTGTGTTGGAACTTCGTACATGCCTTTTGGCCAGTGATTCGTTTTACACTAAGGTACAATTATGGCACCATTCAAAATAACAGACTCACCCCGCAGTTGCTGACAACCTGTAATGAGCAGGCTCATAGGACCATTCATCGGTTGAGCGCTTGTGGAAATTACTGAGCCCGCATCTCGTGGTCGTGCGGTAGCGTTCTCGCTTCCCACGCCCGGGTTCCCGGGTTCGATTCCCGGCGGGGTCAGGGATTTTCTCTGCCTCGTGATGGCTGGGTGTTGTGTGCTGTCCTTAGGTTAGTTAGGTTTAAGTAGTTCTAAGTTCTAGGGGACTGATGACCATAGATGTTAAGTCCCATAGTGCTCAGAGCCATTTGAAATTACTGAGATGGAATATGGTGCAATGAGCATGTCCCGCAGTTAGTCTTCTTGATGTTATCAGCACTATTGTATGAGTAGCGAGACATGTTCACAGACAGTTACGATTGCAAAATGTGTTAGTCTCCTTACCATATCCCTTCCCAAAGTCTGTGGCATGGTCTTTATTCCCGTTATCAGGTCTTCTTCAACAAACGAGTTTCGTTGCGTTCAAATGTTCTTACTTTTCCCTCAAGGCTTTATTTTTCTGATTGTATTATGCAGTTAGATCATGTAGGCTAACAGCACATTATGAAATATAATCCCCAATCTCCCAAAATCTGAGATGTAGAAAAATTATAACCTCCTGTATACTTTTCGTTATGTTTCTGTTTTAAAACGTTTGCTGATGCTAGCTCAATTTGTTGCACCACTTACGTCTTGGCGCCTCCCGTGTCTGTACGGAAAACAGAAGGTGATATTTTTAATCGTTATATAACTTAGAAGTAAACCTACCCATGACAAACACTTCGATTATGGTCTACTTTTAATATGTTGTAGTGTAGAAGAGAGACATGTATTTTATTCTTGTCCATATGGCCGTTAAAACACTCTCTTGAAAAAAGTTACTGTGCAGCTGGTCCCGGCCGAGGTTCGAGTCCTCCCTCGGGCACGGGTGTGTGTGTTTGTCCTTAGGATAATTCAGGTTAAGTAGTGTGTAAGCTTAGGGACTGATGACCTTAGCAGTTAAGTCCCATAAGCTTTCACACACACATTTTAAAAAAAAAGTGTAATATATCTGAGTGAATACCGTTGAAATGGTACAGATATAATTAAAAAAGCTTCACATAAAAGATCTGTGGTTTAATGCACTTTACAATGGTCCACCCAGATTGTCGAAAAAGCTTTTAGTTTTGACGTTTGACTAACAGCAAAACGTTAACACCAGATTCAATCATATATATGATGAAGTGCTATACGAAAGACACATTTGTCAGAAGTAAGCTAGAAATATCTCTGTATAGCTGTATACTATGGCTCTTGATAAAATGTCGATACAACAACATACCGGTTTCTTTCCAAAAGATGTCAATATACATCAGTGATATTTTCTACCCCAGTGTAACGATATATCGATATCGAAGTGGCATTTTCGAGTGCCGATATTTTTTATTTTTTATTAATTTTTTTCACAATTTTCGGTAAATATTTGAAGTTGTTCTTCTGAAATTGTAGTAGAACATAATTTTACTTTCACTGTGTGGAGGAGACCTACTACTTTTTGAGCTTCCTTCACCACCAGTCATTCTCTTTTTCTCTTTGACTGTGAGAAGTATGGTTGGCACAAAAGAAGTAGTCCGACTGCACTGGAGAGGGGGCGAGTGGGAAGGGGGGGGGGGGAGTGGCGGTATGAATGGCATAACAAGATTTCCGATGTGAAGAAATATAGCACCAGTTGCGTTAGAAGACAATTTGCTAGTTCACCACATTGTCATTCTTCAAAAACAGTTGCTGAAAGTGATGAACAAAAATCTAAATGACAAGATCGCGGTAGACGCAGGCGGCTGAAGGCAAATGCTGACGTAATCAGCGCCCGGCGCTACGAACACAAATGCAACGTTTAACTTTACGATGTAATTTTGCCACTACAACTGCTAGGTTACTGAGCTCGGCAGAAATGAAAAACAGGGAAATGTTCTGGACAAATCCGATGAGTGACGAAACTGAACGACGGACCCATCGGACACCTTTTATTCTGCCATTTACGTGCAGTTACCATAGTTAGCAAAGTGATTATCACCAAGCGTGAATGTGTATGATTTTCCTTTCAATTCTTCTCTGAGAGGGATAGGCAGCCTGCTAGCTTGTTCGTCCTGAATTTCGCTCCGACATCCATACACGACTCACCATACACTTTCGACAATTGGCGATGGATTTCAATCGGCGCACTGCCCTTTGCGTTCAGAAACCGAATAACTGCGCGCAATTCGCCCTTGCGGTAACATCCAACGGGAGCTCCATTCTCAACGGCTGGCAAGCCAAGACTTCAGCGCCTCAGCGTGCGCATGTTTACAGATAGCGCGTGAAGCACTCTTCATAACAGTGTGACCAACAGCCACACAAAGAGAGTTCTGCACTTATAAAAGAAATAAGAGATTTCACTTTTGAGATTACCCTCGTAATTAGGCCCAGTGTCGTATTTTATTGTCTTGCAAAGTAATTTATGAACTACTCCAAGTGAAGTGAATGATTAGCTATTACAGTTTGTCTTTACTATTGTAATAATCATAGAGCTTTGACTAGTGAAACTATACTAGTTTATGGGTTCCCACCATATTCTCCACATATTAAGAAAAAATTGAACTGTTATTGTTACTAAGGAAAACTGCTATATGTAGTGGAACTAGAACAGTGTATTTATGATGTTATTCATCTTTGTGTTTTTCATGTAAGTCGAGATAGAAGTCCCTCATGTCCAAAATTAGTTGCCAGCCGGAGTGGCTGTGCGGTTCTAGGCGCTACAGTCTGGAGCCGAGCGACCGCTACGGTCGCAGGTTCGAATCCTGCCTCGGGCATGGATGTCTGTGATGTCCTTAGGTTAGTTAGGTTTAATTAGTTCTACGTTCTAGGCGACTTATGACCTCAGAAGTTAAGTCGCATAGTGCTCAGAGCCATTTTTGAACCAAAATTAGTTCTGCACTTCATGCAGTGACGTTTCTGTATTTGGTTAAGTAATGCTTGAGTGTGGCTGTCATTAGTATGAGCTCGGTGCGAATTTGCTCCCCATAATTTACTGGAGTGTGTGTTATTGGTAACTGCTGCTACACACAGTACTGAGTGCACTGTGTCAGTTAGTATCCTCTTTGCTATTCAAAGGAAATCTCTACAAAAGTAACTTCAATAACTAATATACATTTTTCTCAAATATATATTTCCAAATTGATGTGCCTAATTGGGCTGGCGACTGTTCATTTTTTTCTTTAATTTATGACTTTACCACTTTCATTAACTCCCAAGATTAAGATCCGTTTGGTTTTCCGTTTAATTTCAAAAAACTCGAAATTATAGTCCGAAACCCTTGTCCATTAGACACACGCGCAGTCGAACTTCGAAAACCTCTCAGGGGGCAACATTAGCGTGTCTCGCGGCACGTTAGTGCTACAGGATCTTATGATGTTATATTTCAAATTGTTCCTACATTATTGGAAATCTGTACAGTAATGAAGAGGTGCATAATTGTAAGGATAAAAAAAAAATGTTGAATGCACTTTGGTGCCGCGTGGAGTGGCCGCGTGATCTGAGGCGCCATATCACGAATCGGGCGGCCACTCCCGCAGAAGGTTCGAGTCCTCCCTCGGGCATGCGTGTGTGTGTTGTCTTTAACGTAAGTTAGTTAGTGTGTAAGTCTAGGGACCGATGCCCTCAGCAGTTTGGTCCCATATAAATTCACACACGTTTGAACATTTACACTTTGGTTTTGCGCACCAAGTACGTCGTACGGTTACAATTTCATAACAAGAGCGGAAGGAAGAGACAATTCTCCTTCTTTCTCCCTCGGCCAATCTTACCAAAACGCGCAGCCTTTGGAGCAGGGACAAGAGGTGTGAGGCAAACGTTGCTTGCCGGGACGCCTAGTTAGCATCACTGATTGTGATGCCGACATGTCAAATTTTGAACGCGCGGTCCACTTTTTCTCAATGCTCACTTCCACAATTTTCAGATGTAATTAAATTATATATTTACGATGTTAACTTGCATTTAAGAAAATGTTCTAAAAATTCAGTAACTCATTCAAAGATACCTCAACCTTTTTAGATATACGTGGTACAAGAATGATTACATTGAACAGAAACCACCTAACTGTGAGGCATCTGTCCACTTTTGTCTTAAAAACTGTGATCCGGTTTGTAACTCCTGTCATGCAATGGCAATTGTCCGATGTGCTTGGTGAGCAAAATCAGAGTGCATTCGGCATTTTTTTACAAATACACCATAACTGAATTTCAAAAGGTTACAACAAGACAACAAACAAAATATATCAAATGTAAATTGAAAACGCAAAAGCAACATAAGCTAGACTGAAGAGCCAAAGAAACTGGCACACCTGCTAATTTCGTGTAGGGACCCCGGGAGCACGCAGAAGTGCCGCATCACGACGTGCATGAACTCGACTAATGTCTGAAGTACTGCTGCAAGAAACTCAGGAGAGTGTTCCTGGAGCCACTCTGTAGCAATTCTGGACGTGTTGGGTGCCACATTGTCCTGCTGGAATTGCCCAAACCCGTCGGAGTGTGCAATGGATATGAATGGATGCGGCTGATCAGACAGGATGCTTACGTGCGTGTCACCTGTCAGAGTCGTTCCCAGACGTATCAAGAGTCCCATATCACTCCAGCTACCACTCCCCACACTATTACAGAGTCCCCACCAGCTTGAACAATCCCCTGCTGATATGCAAGGTCCATGGATTCATGAGGTTGTCAATTTGCGGAAGGGCTGCACTTCTGTCACGTGGAACGATTCCCCAGTCATTGTTGGTCCCGTTCTTACTGGATCTTTTTGCGGCAGCAGCGATGTCGGAGATTTGATGTTTCGTGCGCCGACTGTAACACCACGTTCAAACTGCCTTAAATCTTGACAATCTGCCATTGTAGCAGCAGTAACCCGTCCAACAACTGCGCCAGACACTTGTCTTACATAGGCGTTGCCGACAGCAGCGCCGTATTCTGCCTGTTTAAATATCTCTGTATTTGAATACGCGGGTCTGTACGAGTTCCTTTGGCGTTTCAGTCTATTTCATATTTCATAAGATTAACAACGGTATTCATTCAGAAATATTAAGCTCATTTTTTTTTTTTCAAGAGGGTGTTTCACAATCGTAACGGCCGTATGGGCATGTATGAAAAGCATGTCTCTCAAATTTTACTCTACACTACAACTTATTCAAAGCCGATCAAAATTTAAATGTGTGCCTTGGGTAAGTTTACTTGTTAGTTTAATTACATATGGTCCACAACTGCACTTATAGTATTACTAATATTTCCTGTCCTAGCAGTGTTTTTAAATATTTTTTCAGAATTGTGACGGTGAGCGCCAAATGACTGTTACAATACTGGCCGCCGTCATTGCTGTAGTCGTAAACGTATTTTGCATGATCGATAAATGTACCAACATTTATTCAAAATTCGTTTTACGAAGTCCACTCTTTTCTAAAAGAAGCATCGTTACGCAATGCCAATACTGATGTTCACGGTCACGTGTGACTGTTAGTAATGAACCAACACTATAATGTAGACTTTCACGGCCGGAAATGTCATGTCCATTATAATTATCCGGCTGTTATGCCGTGGTCGGTTGATGAATTCTGTGTCAATTCCCAACGTTTCGTCCCCGTCTGCGGAGGACATCTTCAAGGGGGTCTGTAGCTCGATGGAAGGTCCAACACACCCACGGGCTCGCTACTGACTGTAGCGAGTCAGTAGCGAGCCATTGGGTGCTCGCTACTGACTGTAGCGAGTCAGTAGCGAGCCATTGGGTGTGCTGGCCCTTCCATCGAGCTACACACCCATTTGAAGGATCCTTTATTGTATGATTATATAATAGCGGAACAAACACTGGCAGCTGTTACTTCTGTAAAATATGTGGGAGTATGCGTGCGTAACGATTTGAAGTGGAATGATCATCTAAAATTAATTGTTGGTAAGGCGGATGCCAGGTTGAGATTCATTGGGAGAGTCCCTAGAAAATGTAGTCCATCAACAAAGGAAGTGGCTTACAAAGCACTCGTTCGACCTATACTTGAGCATTGCTCATCAGTGTGGGATCCGTACCAGGTCGGGTTGACAGAGGAGATAGAAAAGATCCAAAGAAGAGCGGCGCGTTTCGTCACAGGGTTATTTGGTAAGCGTGATAGCGTCACGGAGATGTTTAGCAAACTCAAGTGGCAGACTCTGCAAGAGAGACGCTCTGCATCGCGGTGTAGCTTGCTGTCCAGGTTTCGAGAGGGTGCGTTTCTGGATGAGGTATCGAATATATTGCTTCCCCCTACTTATACCTCCCGAGGAGATCACGAATGGAAAATTAGAGAGATTCGAGCGCGCACGGAGGCTTTCCGGCAGTCGTTCTCACCCGCGAACCATACGCGACTGGAACAGGAAAGGGAGGTAATGACAGTGGCACGTAAAGTGCACTCCGCCACGCACCCTTGGGTGGCTTGCGGAGTATAAATGTAGATGTAGATGTAGAAGATGTCCTCCGCAGACGGGGACGAAACGTTGGGAATTGAAACAGAATTCATCAACCGACCACGGCATAACAGCCCGGATAATTATAATGGACAAAGAACCAAAAATCATTGAGTGTGCCGATTTTTATCGTCACTCCCGTCATTAAGATAGTTTCGCTTTATTTTCGTGCTAACCACATGATCTGTACCCGGTTTTTCACTAAAGCCACTAGTTGATGGTTACTGCACTAGCAGTTCTGTCCATGACCTTAGAGAAAGATTTAGACGTAACTTACATTTACCAAGAAAGGTACCAACAAAATTGAAACGGAATTTTCAGCAATGGAATAAAATTCCTCATTACATCTCTCAAGGACATTAGAGATTACTAAAACAAGATTATTTAAAGAGGTAGTTAACCAGTACTTGTTAAACAATAAATTACATAGGATTAGTCCGCAGCTCGTGGTCGTGCGGTAGCGTTCTCGCTTCCCACGCCCGGGTTCCCGGGTTCGATTCCCGGCGGGGTCAGGGATTTTCTCTGCCTCGTGATGACTGGGTGTTGTGTGCTGTCCTTAGGTCAGTTAGGTTTAAGTAGTTCTTTGTTCTAGGGGACTGATGACCATAGATGTTAAGTCCCGTAGTGCTCAGAGCCTTTTGAACCATTTGAACATAGGATTACTTGGATAACACAGAGTAGGTGTTCCGTAAACAAATATAACACAAGTAAATAATAACAATAAACCAATTGTCATTTTATAGCACACTTCCACGCTGCAACGCTTTTTTCTGTAATACCTTAAACCAAAGCTCTGGTTTAACGGTTTGTCCCTGAGGCACCAATATATGATGACGTAATCCTTCAGAGCCGAAGAAAACTATCAGCATGGCTTTGAAATTTGACCTGACCTCATGAGCTATTTCTGGTCTTAGAGAACCTTTCCCGACCCGTTGTGAAGATTGAACAGTGTTCTGAACAGACCCATGTCTCATCACCAACATCCCGTTCTCATTTGCGCGATCCAAAAGCTCCTCACAGATTGCGAGGCGAAGGTCTTTTCTGGTCTTGAGGTCTTTTCTGATCTTGACTCATGAGCCGAACGAAGAACTTGGCGGCAACACGATGCATTTAAAGACGCTGTGACAGGATTTCAAGATATGATCCAACTGAAATGTTACTTTCTTCTGCAATCTCTCGGACAGTCAGTCTTCGATTGGCATGCACAATTTCGTTGACGTTTCTGACACGGGCGTCGTCTGTAAACGTCGATATGCATCCTGAAGTAGGGTCATTTTTAAGTTTTTAAACGGTTTGAACCATTCATAACACCGAATACGGCTTAAGCACCATCACCTTAGGCTTCCTGCATTATTTGGTGTGTCTCTGTAAATATTTTCTTGAGTTTGACGCAGAATTTAATGCAGACGCTTTGCTCCTCTAACTATGCCATCTCGAAATTCGCAAACTGTGAAACACAACGTTCTACTCAATCCAGCACTGAACAATAACTAACAAACATACAACAATGAAACTTCCGGCAGTTACACATCAGACACAGGCGTGTGCACGAATGCCGACCGCATTTCGTTTCAACACACCATTGGCGCTAAATTACGAGTGTTCCGGAATTTTTTGAACCGAACCCGTACAGCGTGTCCCAGGAGCAATGGCCAGTATTAAGGTATATGACAAGACCGATCATTCAAAGAAAAAAAGTCTAGTAAATATGGGCTCTAAAATGCATACCTCGAGAGATGTGTGCATTTCATTTCGATACTGTGAAACAAATATTTTCTACTGAAGAAGTGCACAGAGCTATTGTATGTATTTTAGAGCCCATGTTTACTGCTAGACTGATTTACTGTGAATGATCATTCCTGTCATATCCCTGAATATTTACCATTCCTCCTGGGACACCCTGTATACGTGTCGTGGTTTTTCCCCCCTTCTTTTCTTATTAAACTGCAGTACCATGACATGCAATCCAAGAAATAGAAAGAGTGAGCATTAAGTTCATGGGCATTAGTGAAATGCGATGGCCAGGTTCATGTTCTTGTAACATCAATGAACACAGAATTTACTACTCAGGAACATCTAATGGACAGTGTAAGTCTGGAGTAGAATTTATAGTATCGAAAGCAATCGCAGAATGTGTCGCTAATTGTGTAACTGTTTCAGAAAGAGTGATGTTACTCCAAATAATGCTCTATCCGCACAACTGAACATTATTCAGATCTACGCTCCGACAACAGACCATAGTGATGAAGTTCCAGAATTTTATTCCCAAATCTCAGGTGTTTTGCAACTCCTACCGAAGAAAGATCTTACAATAATTATGAAAGATTTTAATGCCAAATAGGAAGAGGATCCGAATTCGACATGATAGGTCACCAAGGACTTGGTGAAAGGAATGAGAAGGCGAATTACTCAGTGCATTTGCAGGAGAGTGGAGATTCGTAATAACTAACACATTCTTCACACTACCAACCAGACGTCTCTACACCTGGAAGTCCCCAAGAGATTCAGACGAAAGTATTACCCCGAATCAGACTGATTATGTCTTGATAAGTCAAAGATATAGAAACAGCTGTCTCTCAATGAAAATCTATCCAGAGGCCGACATCAACTCAGACCACGTTCCGCTAGTTGGTGTCATAAAATCAGAATGAAGAGAGTTCAAAAGAAAAAAGTCAAAATATATGATATCCGCAAACTGAAAGAACCTTCCATAAGACAAAATTCAGGAGTCTGTCAGGTAACTTGTGCACCGAAGAGAAAATTAAAAAGATAAACTCTGTAGTGGAATCAGTTAAAGAAGAACATCTGAAATCCAATGTCACCAAAAAGAAGTCATGGATGACTGAAGAGATACTTAAAATGATGGACAGAAGACGGAAAATGGAAAGTAATCCTGATGAATACAAGAATATCAACAAGGAGATCAGAAAACTTATACGAGAAGATAAGGAAAGTGCAATGAAATAGAGAAATTACAATTGAAGCATGATAGTTTCAATATTCATAAAAAAAGTCAGGGAAGTGGCAGGAAATTACAGAAAAAGGGCAGGAAACAGGTTGGTGAATAATGAAGGAAAAATAATAGTTGGACAAGATGAGCTTAACGAAACATGGAAAACATACATAGAACAACTATTTTATGACAACCGGCCACAACGCCCTCAAATATATTGCGAAATAGGACCTAGAATTCTGCTGGAAGAAGTACGAGCTGAGATAAATGGAATGAATGATGGTTAATCACCTGGTCCCGACAATGTGAATGCCGAAATTCTCATGCTGCTCTGTGAGGATAATTTAAAATGGTTGACGGCAATATTCAATGGCATCTATGACTCTGGGTAACATTCCACGGGAATGGCTTAAATCTGAATTTACTACATTGTCCAAAAAGCCCGGAGCTAAGACTTGTGCTGAATACAGGACCCTCAGCCTCATGAATTACCTGCTAAAGATCTTTCTAAGAGTCATTCACCAAAGAATTAACAAGATCTGTGAAGAATAAATTTCTTCTACACAGTTTGGTTTCAGAAATGCACTTGGCACACGCGAAACATTATTTAGTATCCAGGTACTATTTCAAGGGAGCAGAGACGTGAATTGCGACATTTATGCCTGCTTTATTGATTATCAGAAGTCTTTCGACAGAGAATAACACCAGAATACTGTTGAAATTTTAAGAAGCACTGGTTTGGATGATAAAGACCTACGTATAATTGTGAACCCATATTGGAACCAGTCGGCTTTTGTGAGGCTGGAAAGAAAAATACAGAAGACATAGACATTCTACGATGTGTAAGGCAGAGTTGTATATTATTCCCAATGATTTTCAACATCTAGGAAGCTCGTGATGAAGTAGAGATGGGTGCGCTCTTAAACACAAAATTTATCAACAACATCTTACTAGGATACATCATGCAGAACAACAACAGGTACCATCTCCTGCAGACCATCCCGCAAGGAAAAATACCGGGGAAGAGAAGCAAAAAAATGGTTCAAATGGCTCTGAGCACTATGGGGCTTAACATCTTAGGTCATCAGTCCCCTAGAACTTAGAACTACTTAAACCTAACTAACCTAAGGACATCACACACATCCATGCCCGAGGCAGGATTCGAACCTGCGACCGTAGCACTCCCGCGGTTCCGGACTGCAGTGCCTAGAACCGCACGGCCACCACGGCCGGCGGGAGAGAAGCGTTGGTCAGCGAAGAATATCAGAAAGTGGACCTTAAAATATCTACAGAGCTATTTAGAGCTGCAAGCGACAGGAAAAGCACTGTTATGATGGTTGCCAATGTTCGGAACGGATAGGAACCAGAAGAAGAAGAAGACCATGACAAGTCCAATATCATTGCAAAGATGATGGATGGATAAATAAAACAACGACTGCTATTTATTGCTGCTACTACTAATAATAATAATACTACTGCTACAAAGGGCGTTCAGTAAGTAATGCTACACATTTTTGCTAGAAAGCAGATTGATTTTATTTGGGATTCCAAAACACCAAATTATTCCCCACTGTTTTGGCTACAAAACCCTATTTCTCGAGACAATCTCCGTTGAGTGCGACGGTCTTACACAATCTTATTCAGAGATCCTGTATGCCTGCTTGGTACCGCTCTGCTGCTCGATGTCAAAGCCAACTTCTTGCTGAGTCAATAACCCCGCCACCATACACGTACTGCTTCTCGCGGTGTGCAATCTTCATTGGGCGAAACAGATGGAAATCGGAAACTGCGAGATTCGGGCTGTAGGATGGTTGAGGAATAATAGTCCAGTGAAGTTTTATGAGCTCCTCTTGGATGCGCAGACTTGTGAAAGACCTTTGTCATGAAGAAGCAGAAGTTCATATGCATTTTTGTAGCGACGAAGACGCTCAAGTTGTTTCTTCAATTTCCGTAATTGATTGAAGCACCGTGAGGAAGGATATCAAACAGAGTAACCCCTTCACGATCTCAGATGGACATCGTCATAACTTTATCGACTGAGGGTGAAGCTTTGAACTTTTTCTTCGGAGAAGTGATGTGGTGCCGTTCCATGAATTGCCATATTGTTTACGGTTCGAAGTGATGAACCCGTGCTTTACCTCCCGTGACGATGTTCGACAAAAAATTGTCACGATCACCTTCGTAACACGCAAGCAATTTCGCACAGATTATTCTCCGATGCCCTTTATGGACTCCTGTTAGGATGGAAGGAACTCAGTGGGCAGACACCTTTGAGTACTCCAACCAACTGGTGGGCAAGTGTCTCACACTACCAACAGAGATTTCCCGTTGTTCGGCATGGTGTCTCATTGTGATCCGTCGATCACCACGAATGAGAGTGTTCGCACGTTCCAACACTGCAGGAGTCCCAGCTGTATGCGGCCGGCCTGCATGCGGGAGATGGGACACGTTTGCGCGACGTCGTTGCGATGTTGACAGACGCCTCGCCCAACTACTCACCGTGCTTTTGATCACTGCCATCTCTCCGTAGACATACTGCAAGCGTCTATTAATATCTGCCATGCTCTGATTTTCCTCCAAAAGGATCTTAATGACAGCACTCTGCTCGCAATGCACCACCGTTACAGACGCCATTTTAAGGGCAACGTAAAGCGCCGCCACATACCGGAACTTCATGAAACTATAGGGGTGAAGCGAGAATATTCCACGATGTACAGCAACAAATTCAGCATTTATTTTTCCAACCGAAATTGGCCGAGAGAAAAAGCGTTGCATTACTTACTGAACACCTTTGTTATCGTTGTGGTCTTCAGTCCTGAGACTGGTTTGATGCAGCTCTCCATGCTACTCTATCCTGTGCAAGCTTCTTCATCTCCCAGTAACTACTGCAGCCTACATCCTTCTGAATCTGCTTAGTGTATTCATCTCTTGGTTTCCCTTTACGATTTTTACCCTCCACTCTGCCCTCCAATACTAAATTGGTGGTCCCTTGATGCCTCAGAACATGTCCTACCAACCGATCCCTTCTTCTAGTCAAGTTGTGCCACAAACTCTTTTTCTCCCCAATCCTATTCAGTACCTCCTCATTAGTTGTGTGATCTACGCATATAATCTTCAGCATTCTTCTGTAGCACCACATTTCGAAAGCTTCTATTCTATTCTTGTCTAAACTATTTATCGTCCACGTTTCACTTCCATACATGGCTACACTCCATACAAATACTTTAAGAAACGACTTCCTGACACTTAAATCTTTACTCGCTGTTAACAAATTTCTCTTCTTCAGGAACGCTTTCCTTGCAATTGCCAGTCTACATTTTATATCCTCTCTACTTCGACCATCATCAGTTATTTTGCTCCCCAAATAGCAAAACACATTTACTACTTTAAGTGTCTCATTTCCTAATCTAATTCCCTCAGCATCACCCGACTTAATTCGACTACATTCCATTATCCTCATTTTGCTTTTGTTGATGTTCATCTTATGTCCTCCTTTCAAGACACAGTCCATTCCGTTCAACTGCTCTTCCAAGTCTTTTGCTGTCTCTGACAGAATTACAATGTCATCGGCGAACCGTTAAGTTTTTATTTCTTCTCCATGGATTTTAATACCTACTCCGAATTTTTCTTTTGGTTCCTTTACTGCTTGCTCAATACACAGATTGAATAACATTGGGGATAGGTTACAACTTTGTCTCACTCCCTTCCTAACCACTGCTTCCCTTTCATGCCCCTTGACTCTTATAACTGCCTCCTGGTTTCTGTAAAAATTGTAAATAGCCTTTCGCTCCCTGTATTTTACCCCTGCCACCTTCAGAATTTGAAAGAGAGTATTCCAGTCAACATTGTCAAAAGCTTTCTCTAAGTCTACAAATGCTAGAAACGTAGGTTTGCCTTTTCTTAATCTAGCTTCTAAAATAAGTCGTAGGGTCAGTATTGCCTCACGTGTTCCAATATCGCTACGGAATCCAAACTGATCTTCCCCGAGGTCGGCTTCTACCAGTTTTTCCATTCGTCTGTAAAGAATTCGCGTTAGTATTTTGCAGCCGTGACTTATTAAACTGATAGTTCGGTAATTTTCACATATGTCAACGCCTGCTTTCTTTGGGATTCGAAATATTATATTCTTCTTGAAACTGAACGCCCTTAATATGACTATATTTGAAATTCGTCGAAGTTTCTATTCATTTGAAAGTTAGCACGAGAAAACTCTCGAGTTCCTTTCCTTTTTACTTTGGTTTATTTTGAGTTGCAGTGTCAGCTCGCACTAGCGCCTGACGCCATGTGGTTCCGCGCCGTGGCGTGCCGACTATCGGCGCACATCTCCATTAGCGGAGGCGGGGCTGCAGCCATCAGCGAGACTTTGGGCCGCAGACCCGCGGCTCCTCCGTGTTCAGGCGCAGCGCCACGCTCTGCCCTGACACGGCAGCACGACAGGTACGCCCCAGGCTAAAACACTTTTACATGGTCAGTAACTTGTTCCCTAAGGTCGAGCAGATTTTCCGCAAAACTCTGTGTTGCATGTAGTAATTCCCAGCAACAGACGACTGTCTTTCTCACTTTACCGAATCCCTTTGTATACGATACAAGATTTGAAACACGTCGTATTGCAATGTAGAAGTCCATTCGTGATTTCCTGTCAGGAAGGTCGCAGTTCGTAGTAATAGACGGCAAATCATCGAGTATAACTGAAGTGATATCAGGTGTTCCCCAGGGAATCGTCCTGGGACCTCTGCTGTTCCTGATCTATATACATGACCTGGGTGACAATCTGAGTAGCTCTCTTAGGTTGTTCGGAGATGATGCTGTAATTTACCGTCTAGTAAGGTCATCCGAAGACCAGTATCAGTTGCAAAGCGATTTAGGAAAGATTGCTGTATGGTGTGGCAGGTGGCAGTTGACGCTAAATAACGAAAAGTGTGAGGTGATCCACATGAGTTCCTCAAGAAATCCGTTGGAATTAGATTACTCGATAAAAAGTACAATTCTCAAGGCTGTCAATTCAATTAAGTACCTGGGTGTAAAAATTACGAACAACTTCAGTTGGAAAGACCACATAGATAATATTGTGGGGAAAGCGAGCCAAAGGTTGCATTTCATTGGCAGGACAATTAGAAGATGCAACAAGTCCACTAAAGAGACAGCTTACACTACACTCGTTCGTCCTCTGTTAGAATATTGCTGCATGGTGTGGGATCCTTATTAGGTGGGATTGACGGAGGACATCGAAAGGGTGCAAAAAAGGGTAGCTCGTTTTGTATTATCACGTAATAGGGGAGAGAGTGTGGCAGATATGATACGCGAGTTGGGATAGAAGTCATTAAAGCAAAGACGTTTTTCGCCGCGGCGAGATCTATTTACGAAATTTCAGTCACCAACTTTCTCTTCCCAATGCGAAAATATTTTGTTGAGCGCAACCTACATAGGTAGGAATGATCATCAAAATAAAATAAGAGAAATCAGAGCTCGAACAGAAAGGTTTACGTGCTCGTTTTTCCCGCGCGCTGTTCGGGAGTGGAATGGTAGGGAGATAGTATGATTGTGGTTCGATGAACCCTCTGCCAAGCACTTAAATGTGAATTGCAGAGTAATCATGTAGATGTAGAAGCATCAGCAGTATCTCTTGTGCAGGTGGTATTCCATAGCTCGCAAATATTTGAAAATACCTCTAGTCTCAGAATCACCAAGAGCATCTTGTGAAGTAAATGCCAATTTCCATCTTCAAATCATCGTCAAGATCGGTAAAATCATCTATATCACCCCGCAGGGCAACGGGGTATTTAGTTTGAATGAAATTTCCGCGCCGGCCGGAGTGGCCGAGCGGTTCTAGGCGCTTCAGTCTGACACCGCGCGACCGGTCGCAGGTTCGAATCCTGCCTCGGGCATGGATGTGTGTGATGTCCTTAGGTTAGTTAGGTTTAAGTAGTTCTAAGTTCTAAGTTCTAGGGGACTGATGACCTCAGAAGTTAAGTCACATAGTGCTCAGAGCCATTTGAACAATTTTTTATTTTTTTTTTCGAAACTTCCGCCATTTGACTGTGCAAACTTCTTTATTTTATATTACTATCATGTTTTCGGCCTTAAGCCATTATCAATTACAATAGTATTGGGAGTTATTAGACTTTAAGTGAAGTCATCGCCAAGTTCTACCAGATTGAGTGTGTAGTCAAGTACAAAATCACCGAAGTTTATGTCAGACAGGTACCAAATACGTTTTCCAACCATAAAATAACTGAGCCTCAGAATGAGAAGCAATACAGTAGTTACATGTGCTGCCAGACTCCTCCCCGATTGGAAGTACGAACGCCGCTCGGCCGCGGCAATAGCTATTCGATACAGAGCACGATTCTGGATTAGGTGAATGAATACGCTAAGAGTTGTCTAGTATTATCGTCTACATTGAGTCACTACTGGAGGATAGCTGTTTGCAACAATCATGCCAACAAAGAATTTAAAATGGAAAAAAGCCAAGTCTTCACAATGTCCCTACTATAAAATGTACATAACGATGAGTTACAACGGATTCGTTATATGACTCTTACCGAGGAAAGACTTTCTATATGTGTCTTTATGTGAACACTAATGTAGATATATTAGAAGTGGATTGTGCAATAAACTACTGTTAGAGAAATGCGAAGAAACGAAATGTAAGAAGACAATGGACACACAAAGCCGTTACTAGTATTTTAACATTGTCGACGTTACAATGTTAGTAGAGAACAACCTACACAGGCATTTCTAAGTATCGTGCGTCACATAATGTTTCTGTTTAACCAGAACTGTAGTCTGCGATGATTCCTGACATCTGTCTCAGATTCATACTTTCAAAACCCCTTTAAATCACCATCACAACCAACAATTAATTTTAAAAAATTTGCATCAGTATTAATTGCATACATGGAAAAAACCTGGAGACACTGACAGGCTTCAGATACGTTACATAATGGTAAGACAGAGATTTAGGAACCAGGTTTTAAATTGTAAGACATGTTTTAAATTGTAAGACATTTCCAGGGGCAGATGAGGACTCTGACCACAATCTACTGGTTATGAACTGTAGATTAAAACTCAAGAAACTACAAAAAGGTGGGAATTTAAGGAGATAGGCGCTAGATAAACTGCCTAAACCAGAGGTTCTACAGAGTTTCAGGGAGAGCATAAGGGAACTATTGACAGGAATGGGGGAAAGAAATACAGTAGAAGAGGAATGGGTAGCTTTGAGGGATGAAGTAGTGAAGGCAGCAGAGGATCAAGTACGTAAAAATACGAGAGCTAGTAGAAATCCTATGTTAACAGAAGAAATATTGAATTTAATTGATGAAAAGAGAAGGTATAAAAATGCAGTAAATGAAACAGGCAAAAAAGAATACAAACGTCTCAAAAATGAGATCGACAGGAAGTGCAAAATGGCTAAGCAGGGATGGCTAGAGGACAAATGTAAGGATGTAGAGGCTTATCTCACTAGGGGTAAGATAGATACTGCCTACAGGAAAATGAAAGAGACGTTTGGAGAAAAGAGAACCACTTGTATGAATATCAAGAGCTCAGATGGAAACCCAGTTCCAAGCAAAGAAGGGAAAGCAGAAAGGTGGAAGGAGTATATAGAGGGTCTATACAAGGGCGATGTACTTGAGGACGATATTATGGAAATGGAAGAGGGTGTAGATGAAGATGAAATGGGAGATATGATACTGCGTGATGAGTTTGACACAGCACTGAAAAACCTGAGTCGAAACAAGGCCCCGGGAGTAGACAACATTCCATTAGAACTACTGACAGCCTTGGGAGAGCCAGTCCTGACAAAACTCTACCATCTGGTGAGCAATATGTATGCGACAGGCGAAATACCCTCAGACTTCAAGAAGAATATAATAATTCCAATCCCAAAGAAAGCAGGTGTTGGCAGATGTGAAAATTACCGAACTATCAGTTTAATAAATCACGGCTGCAAAACACTAATGCGAATTCTTTATAGACGAATGGAAAAACTAGTAGAAGCCGACCTTGGGGAAGATCAGTTTGGATTCCGTACAAATATGGGAACACGTGAGGCAATACTGACCCTACGACTTATCTTAGAAGCTAGATTAAGGAAAGGCAAACCTACGTTTCTAGCATTTGTAGACTTAGAAAAAGCTTTTGACAATGTTGACTGGAATACTCTCTTTCAAATTCTGAAGGTGGCAGGGGTAAAATACAGGGAGCGAAAGGCAATTTACAATTTGTACAGAAACCAGATGGCAGTTACAAGAGTCGAGGGACATGAAAGGGAAGCAGTGGTTGGGAAGGGAGTGAGACAGGGTTGTAGCCTCTCCCCGATGTTATTCAATCTGTATATTGAGCAAGCAGTGAAGGAAACAAAAGAAAAATTCGGAGTAGGTATTAAAATACATGGATGATGATGATGTTTGGTTTGTAGGGCGCTCAACTGCGAGGTTATCAGCGCCCGTACAAATTCCGAACCGTTGCTAAGCCCAATCTCGCCACTTTCATGATGATGATGAAATGATGAGGACAATTTATTTTCTTTTTCATCAGTCTACTGACTGGTTTGATGCAGCCCGCCACGAATTCCTTTCCTGTGCTAACCTCTTCATCTCAGAGTAGCACTTGCAACCTACGTCCTCAATTATTTGCTTGACGTATTCCAATCTCTGTCTTCCTCTACAGTTTTTGCCCTCTACAGCTCTCTCTAGTACCATGGAAGTCATTCCCTCATGTCTTAGCAGATGTCCTATCATCCTGTCCCTTCTCCTTATCAGTGTTTTCCACATATTCCTTTCCTCTCCGATTCTGCGTAGAACCTCCTCATTCCTTATCTTATCAGTCCACTAATTTTCTACATTCGTCTAAAGCACCACATCTCAAATGCTTCGATTCTCTTCTGTTCCGGTTTTCCCACAGTCCATGTTTCACTACCATACAATGCTGTACTCCAGACGTACATCCTCAGAAATTTCTTCCTCAAATTAAGGCCGGTATTTGATATTAGTAGACTTCTCTTGGCCAGAAATGCCTTTTTTGATATAGCGAGTCTGCTTTTGATGTCCTCCTTGCTCCGTCCGTCATTGGTTATTTTACTGCCTAGGTAGCAGAATTCCTTAACTTCTTTGACTTCGTGACCATCAATCCTGATGTTAAGTTTCTCGCTGTTCTCATTTCTACTACTTCTCATTACCTTCGTCTTTCTCCGATTTACTCTCAAACCATACTGTGTACTCATTAGACTGTTCATTCCGTTCAGCAGATCATTTAATTCTTCTTCACTTTCACTCAGGATAGCAATGTCATCAGCGAATCGTATTATTGATGTCCTTTCACCTTGTATTTTAATTCCACTCCTGAACCTTTCTTTTATTTCCATCATTGCTTCCCCGATGTACAGATTGAAGAGTAGGGGCGAAAGGCTACAGCCTTGTCTTACACCCTTCTTAATACGAGCACTTCGTTCTTGATCGTCCACTCTTATTATTCCCTCTTGGTTGTTGTACATATTGTATATGACCCGTCTCTCCCTATAGCTTACCCCTACTTTTTTCAGAATCTCGAACAGCTTGCACCATTTTATATTGTCGAACGCTTTTTCCAGGTCGACAAATCCTATGAAAGTGTCTTGATTTTTCTTTAGCCTTGCTTCCATTATTAGCCGTAACGTCAGAACTGGCTCTCTCGTCCCTTTACTTTTCCGAAAGCCAAACTGATCGTCACCTAGCGCATTCTCAGTTTTCTTTTCCATTCTTCTGTATATTATTCTTGTAAGCAGCTTCGATGCATGAGCTGTTAAGCTGATTGTGCGATAATTCTCGCACTTGTCAGCTCTTTCCGTCTTCGGAATTGTGTGGATGATGCTTTTCCGAAAGTTAGATGGTATATCGCCAGACTCATATATTCTACACACCAACGTGAATAGTCGTTTTGTTGCCACTTCCCCCAATGATTTTAGAAATTCTGATGGAATGTTATCTATCCCTTCTGCCTTATTTAACCGTAAGTCCTTCAAAGCTCTTTTAAATTCCGATTCTAATACTGGATCCCGTATCTCTTCTAAATCGACTCCTGTTTCTTCTTCTATCACATCAGACATATCTTCACCCTCATAGAGGCTTTCAATGAATTCTTTCCACCTATCTGCTCTCTCCTCTGCATTTAACAGTGGAATTACCGTTGCACCCTTAATGTTACCACCGTTGCTTTTAATGTCACCAAAGGTTGTTTTGACTTTCCTGTATGCTGAGTCTGTCCTTCCGACAATCATATCTTTTTCGATGTCTTCACATTTTTCCTGCAGCCATTTCGTCTTAGCTTCCCTGCACTTCCTATTTATTTCATTCCTCAGCGACTTGTATTTCTGTATTCCTGATTTTTCCGGAACATGTTTGTACTTCCTCCTTTCATCAATGAACTGAAGTATTTCTTCTGTTACCCATGGTTTCTTCGCAGCTATCTTCTTTGTACCTATGTTTTCCTTCCCAACTTCTGTGATGGCCCTTTTTAGAGATGTCCATTCCTCTTCAACTGTACTGCCTACTGCAGGACAATACACACACTAAAATCCATGGAGAAGAAATAAAAACCTTGAGGTTCGCCGATGACATTGCAATTCTGTCAGAGACAGCAAAGGACTTGGAAGAGCAGTTGAACGGAATGGATAGTGTCTTGAAAGGAGGATATAAGATGAACATCAACAAAAGCAAAACGAGGATAATGGAATGTAGTCAAATTAAATTGGGTGATGATGAGGGAATTAGATTAGGAAATGAGATGCTTAAAGTAGTAAATGAGTTTTGCTACTTGGGGAGCAAAATAACTGATTATAGTCGAAGTAGAGAGGATATAAAATGTAGATTGGCAACTGCAAGGAAAGCGTTTCTGAAGAAGAGAAATTTGTTAAAATCAAGTATAGATTTAAGTGTCAGGAAGTCGTTTCTGAAAGTATTTGTATGGAGTGTAGCCATGTATGGAAGTGAAACGTGGACGATAAATAGTTTGGACAAGAAGAGAATAGAAGCTTTCGAAATGTGGTGCTAGAGAAGAATGCTGAAGATTAGATGGGTAGGTCACATAACTAATGAGGCAGTATTGAATAGGATAGGGGAGAAGTTTGTGGCACTACTTGACTAGAAGGAGGGATCGGTTCGTAGGAAATGTTCTGAGGCACCAAGGGATCACAAATTTAGTATTGGAGGGCAGCGTGGAGGGTAAAAATCGTAGAGGGAGGCCAAGAGATGAATACACTAAGCATATTCAGAAGGATGTAGGTTGAAGTAGGTACTAGGAGATGAAGAATCTTGCACAGGATGGAGTAGCATGGAGAGCTGCATCAAACCAGTCTCAGGACTGAAGACCACAACACCAACATTAATTGCATAACTGAGAGTGGTTGGTGGATGCTGACGTGATGCAGCCCGTCTCCTAGGTGCATTCCTGACATGCTCTATAGGATTCAGATCGGGATAGCTGGCAGGCCGCTCCATGTGTGAAATATCTTCCGTTTCCATCAACCATCCGCGCTCAATGAGGTCGAGCGTTATCGTCCATCAATACGAAATCTGGGCCCACAGCACCTCTCAGCAACCGCTCATGAAATCCCAAGATCTCTTCACCATACCAGACAGTAGTTAAATCTTGCTGATTCACCCCTAGAATTTCATGAAGAGCTGTTCGATTGGTCAACATAATTCCTGCCCACACCATTAGGGATCCTCTTCGATATCTGTCTCTTTCCACAATGTTTGGATACCGAAATCGTCTTCCATGTCCCCTGCGGATGCGAATCCGTCGAGAGTCACTCTCCAGACCAAACTGGGACTCATCTGTGAAAAGAACGTTGGCCCACTGTTCGACTGTCCAGGGGGTATGGTGACGGCTCCACTCTAGACGGTCCTTTCTGTGAAGACACGCCAGAAGTAAACAGACAGCAGAATTTCAACGGTAAAGACATCTCTGCTGAAGCCTTCTGTACACCGTCTGCCTTGATACAACAGGTCCAGGGGATGCTGCGAGGTCAGATGCCAGCTGCTGTGCAGTAGTAAGGCGGCACCGTCATGCCCTTACAGTCAAATAAGGTCCACTATTTCTGGTGTCAAATGTGGTCGGCCCAGTCCTCGTCTCCGGAATACAGTTTCGGTATCTATAAACAGTCGCCTCATACGATAAAGAACAGAACGATTCACTTTAAGCCATGGGGCCACATCAGTTTGCGACTCTGCTGCCTGCATTTTCCTATGAACCTCCACAACAGAGACTCTGTAGCCTCCTTTGTGCTATACTGCACCGTATGTGACTGTGTACACAGCGATTGTGGATGCGGGACTACCCTGCAAACACGACCCCGCTTGATACGTGCCCGGACGTCATTGCTGGTGTGGTTGTTCGTTGATTGGAATGCCATCTTCCTTGCAGGACACGATCGTAACGACGTCTGTTGACATTCTGTATGATTTTCTCGTGTATTAGACGCAGGACGGGGAAATAGTAGTTTGTTGTTTTAATACTGGACACAAGTGTAAATGTGCGCTATATTATAATATTGGATTCGTAAATGCAAATAATACGTTTTGTCATTGTACGTGATATACGAATGTAATTAGATGTTTAAAAGTAGAATTACATGACGAATAGTCGATCCTTATGTTTCGTTTCAGCTCTTCTTAAGATGACATTTCATATCAGAAATTCTACATTAAAATTTTTTCAATAAAACGTTCCTTATTTGTTCTTGGACATTTTTTCGTTCTCTTAGAGGATCATCCTGAAATCAGCTATCGTTAAAAAATGAGATCATGACAGACTAGAAGAGTGCCGCCTTATTGTGGAATGTGCAAGCTATTTACTTATCGTGAAATAAAATACTTTTCCAGCACCACGCAACAAAAATGCTAAATGAACTGTTGCAGTATCTGTACTGCTATGAAATAATATCAATTCTGAAACTGGCAAATTTTTATATTTCTCAGTGTCTCTAGATAAGGGCAATTTTTAGATAGCCGTATACAACACAGTTAATCTGTAGAGATACAGTTTTTCACTGTCGTCCGTATTTCCATTTACAGCTCCATTAACCACCCGACATGCTGTGCACCGAATATAAGAGGCGCAGCGATACAACTGAAAATACCTCTGCGCAGAACACATACTGCTTGTTCCGCCTGAAATATTTTCCGATATTCGTTTATAATCGTCGTTAAATGTTTCTCGAGCCACAGTGGCAACTGTTCCGAATCACCTTGCCAGGATATGTGTGCTTCTTACTTGACCAATAAAGAGTGGCCCCAGTCGCTAATGATTTGATGTCATTAGTTAGGGTGGAAGATACACAATTCAGGGATGATATTACATTTCTTCCAGTCTTCTGTTATGCTGGATACTTTCCCTCCGGCCATAATTCACAAGAGAACAACGTTATAACAACATCTGTATTTGTACGCTGTAAATCGCAGGTATGTGCGTGGCAAAGAGTACTATAATTTGACTATACATGAAACTGCTTTGTAAGTTACCTCTTTCCTAGACTCACTAAAATATCACTCCAAGGTAGTTGTATGAAATGGATGCCTCTAGTGGAGACTCACCGTGTAGTAAAAGTTAGTTACTTTTTCAAAGGAAAAAGTAACACTTCTCTTCCTTAAGAGGTAGTTCCCAGTCCTTGCTCCTGTTTCGTATTTTGGAGGGGTAATTTTACGTATGTTAGATATGTGGACATTTTATCTATTGTACGCAGCGATAATCAAGTTATGTACGATTCATGTATCAAATGAAAATATCAGCACAGGTCTTTATTTGTATCGATGAGACGAGCTCATCTACACTCCGCAATAGTGAAAAACTGGGAAAGTTACTTCTCATAAACTAAATACATCATCACACTAACTGATAAAGTTTAAATTAGTGTTATATCTGAAAATCTACAGAAATAAACATTATATAAAATGATACCTCCTGTTAAAAGCTACATTTGACATAAATATTTTGGCGATACATTAACCAGTTCAGGCGATGCAAAGCGAATTACAGACAAGTAGTACGTAAATTCCACCTGAACACCGTAGTACAGATGTGCACACGTAGTAAGACAACAGTAAAATATAAATATATACGTCACTTATTACAGAGATAATATGGATTTCACGGTAAAAGCACTTAAATGAAAAGGCGGTTAATAAAATTGATTGTAACTCAAAACTGGTACGTAAAGTACCAATGGAAACAGTGCAAAAGGCCGTTTCGAAATTACACATCGTATTATTCAATAGAATGATAGAGATGTTTGCTTTGTTTGATATATCTTTGACAAATTGATAGATGTACAATTTTAGTGGTTAAAAGAGTGCTAGCAGATGCACAATCGAATGTAAGGTTTTTAAACAAATTGCACTTTTTTTCTAAACCTTACACTCGACAGTAGACTTAAGTTAGGAGTGAAGGGGAAGCGTGCATATTTAAGGAACGTGTGCCGCATCTTATGGGTTAGATTTTTCCGCGCTCAGCACTAGATTATGGCTTTACGTCCTACGGGAACGCACCAAGTGGTGTATTAGAGAATCTAGTCAAGCTATATTACAGAGCATTGACAACATGTTTGAGTGCTGTATCCACGTCACCGACCAACGTACTACTTGTAGAAGAAAAAGAAACACAATTCCAAACTCGACGATAGTTATTAGCAAAGAAATCTGCAGGGTGACAATTATTGAGCTAAATGAAATAAAATCGTCATAACTTCTGAAAGGTTTGCGTTAGGACGTTCAAACTGCACGGTTGGAAGCGGGGCATGATGGGAATTGATATGATATGTATCATTTGGTTTAGCGACCAAGGCTATTTTCTTCAGTAAGAAAAATTGGTGCATTTGGGAGCTGAGAATCCGCATTTCGCAATCGAGAAGTCTCTTCACACTCAACGGGTGACTGTGTCGTGTATAATGTCCAGTCACGAAATAGTCGGTGAGATATTCCTTCATGGCACGATGACTACCGATCGGCACGTGAAGATTTTGGAAGACGATTTCGTCCCCATTATTCAAAGTGCCCTGATTTCGACAAGATGTGGTTCATGTAAGACGGAGCTCAACCCCATCGAAGCAGAAGAGTGTTTTATGTCCAGGAGGAGTACTTTGGAGACCGCATTCTGGCTCTGAGGTACCCTTATGCCACTGGCATGGACCTCGATTGGCCGATATATTCTCCTGATCTGAACACATGTGACTCCTTTTCGTGGGGCTGTATTAAAGACAAGGTATACAGCAATAACCTCAAAACCATTGATGAGCTGAAAACAGCCATTCAGGTCATCGACAGCATGATGTTCCGATACTTCAGCGAGTCATGCAAATTTCGGTTTTCGTCTGCACCACATCACCACCAATGATGACAGGCATATCGAACATGTCACAACCTAGATCCGAATATCTGTAGTGATGTTTACATGTTGAATAAAGTGTGTGCATGCCGTAGTTCGTAACGAATTTACGATTTTTTTTCGTGTAGTTCAATAATTGTCACCTTGTACATTACTAAACGGCTAAAACGGTGCACAGCCTTAGTTGCAGGTTACCAATCTAATGGAGTCCACAGACAACAAAAATTTAATTTTTAGTTAAAAATTTAAAATGCTGTCATAATCTATTCACTAAGAGGTATAACGTTAAGTTAAAAGTTTAACGCGATGACTAGCTATCAAATTTTGAAATGTGTGTACTTATGAGGCTACAGCGCACAAATTACGCATACTGTGTTGAAATAGTATTTGGGAAAATGAGCACTTAGCGACTTTCAACAAACTTTACACATAACTTCGAACTTTCTCGAAACTATTTCTGTCACTTCTCACAAAATAATAAAAGGAAAAAAAGTTTATCAATTACTACATTTTTGGTATTCGCGCAATAAAACTTCAGCAGCAGGCAGCACGTTTTAACGTATTAATTCTCTACTACTAACTCTATTTGCAATTCATTTTGCAGACTGTGGCCACATTTACAACTAAATGTTAATTAAAAAACAGTCTCGATTGCAAATTTCTTTTAATCATAGTGACCGGTTTCAATCCTTAAGGATCATCTTCAGACTCCAGAACGGCAGGTGGACTTCCATGGAGCAGTCTGCGCCAATCCACGACACTGAACTTACTGCATTCTGGATCTGCGCAGCCTGCTCCATGGAAGTCCACCTGCCGTTCTGGAGTCTGAAGATTATCCTTAAGGATTGAAACCGGTCACTCCGATTCAAATAAATTTGCGATCGAGACTGTTTTTTAATTATCATATTAATATAAGATCACTGAAAATGTTTTCAAAATATTTTATACCATTAAATGTACCTGCAAAATTATATCACCGTGCGACACAAAACTTAGGAGAAAAACCAGCTTTTGAGAAACGTGAAAACAGTCCTCAAGACCATTGTATAAATTGTTTTATGGAATTAAAAAAACTGATGGTTTATTTATTTTGATTTTGACATTTTCGGTTCTATGGGTGTATAACCCGAAACTAATAAGACCAACATTATTGAGGTTTTGCGTTTTAATCTGGAAAGACATTAACTCATTTGTAAGATAATCAGACGTTTCAAACTGTTTTTACACACTAGAGTTCGATTCTTTAAAACACCGGGGTTGCGGTTACTGGTTCTTATTAAAACGACACACGTACCCCAAGAGCATGACAGTCAGGAAAGTGCAGCAACTACATGAGCTCCTGCAGCAAAATGTAAGGTCCATATTCACAGAATGTATTTCTTATAACAAGCTATCATCAGCTCTCTGCGTTCTTAGCACTGGTCATACAAGACAACCGTGTACCTGGACACAGGTATACGTACGAGATAGCTTGTTTGGGAAAACAAGTATTTTATTCGCTCTCACTGTAAAATAGTACGTAAAAAACAGAAAACACAGTCTGCTCTACAATACGGTTGGCGAAATAACATCCAAATCTATGTAGGCGGCTCCAAGACACTAGAGGGAGCGGAATTTTCTTGCTACTGCCCATTACCAAACACTACGGAGATGTCTGCTATACGTAATGAAACGTCAAATCATCACTCCGAGAAAGGGTTACTTATGGAATGAGCTACAAATCTGGAAAAGCTCTAAACCTAACAGACTCCAGAAGGTCTGTAAAGAAAATAGAAACACCATGTCAGAATAAGACCCCTCTGATTACAATCTACTTTATAATGAATTTGATTCATAACGCAAGATAAGTAGACTGTGACGCAAATACTATTACTTCTACCGAAGGACATCAACGCATCATTGGTAGCGAAATAGTGGACGGAATGCCAAAGGAAATATTATTCAAGGCCAAATCCACGAAATCAGATTACCATGTTGTGACTCTAACGGAAATTAAACTAACAAGCAAATTAAGAATAGATGAGGATGTGTACAATAACTCAAGGAAACGAAAGAAGATTTTATGCTTGCATTGAGCTGGAACTTTAAAGGAATAGTTTGAATCACAAACTGCACCAGATATCTAGTCTTATAATACTGTTGTATGCCAACCTGTACAAGGCAACAAACGATTAAAATTTTCAAAGATCCGGAGTGGAGCTACCTCGCTTACATTATGGTGGTGTCGACACAAGGCGGGCGCGAAGAATAACATTTCACCACCGAGAGTGGGTCAAGGGTAACACAACACCGGCGCTTCTGACAAGACAAACAGCGGACCTCAGGAGTAGTGTAGTGAGTTGTGGTCTTGTCTAGCTGCTCTGGCTTGACAAGATCACGTCATCTTCGTTACTTGAAGAAAGAAAAGCTATTGCTTATGTACCAACGCGCACCAAGAGCTTTTACGAACCAGCTCTACACTACAACAAACACGTTAAGCAAACACGGCAGAGTGAGAATCGCTGGTGCCTTCGTAATAGCAAGACCTATGCAGTCATGACAAGTGACTACGGGTACAACTTCGGTCCACAAATTCCCCAGCAGATTAGCTGCTGAGACAGTCGGTCAGACTGATCGATGGCGTACATCACATTTGCACTCGATTTCCTGAGTAGACTAGAGCGACCCCTGGCAAAGGCTGTTGTAGATTTCCTGCACACTACTGACAAAGAAAGCTCCCCGCTGCAACCCCTCAGATTTAGGCGTAAGATGGCCCAGTGGACCGTCAAAACCTGAACGCAGATAAATCATAAAAACAAGAAGAATGTGAATTGAACTAAGAAAAAAGAAGCAAAATAGAAACCGAGATCGGACCAACCTCAAGATATGTAGCATTCGTATCTGCAGCCACAGCATCGTGTTATGTCCATCTTTTTCACAGAATTATGAACTGTGCGTCAGATTATTAACGTGTCTGTTCGCTGTATTCAGATTTGTGTCTGTGTCGTGGTGTAATTCCCGTTTGCAACAGCGAAGTATAAGAAAGGGACCTTCAGACGTACGTACCTCCTTTTTGTTCTACACAAATGCCACATGTTATGATTACTGCATTCCGTCTGGAAGCTTTGTCTTTTGAATTCTCTTTTTGTAACATAGTTCACACCCGATTATTTGTTATTTTCATTTCTGTGACAGGTCGATGCAGCAACGGGCCTGCCCTCACTATTCGTTACATTTACTTGCGACGGTAAAGTATTCTTACCACATGACATATTCTGTAACCAATGTATACAATGCCAATTGCCAAGACTAGGCAAGGAGGAAGGTCACACCAGCGACTGGGCGAAAAATTCGTAATTTCGTTAAATAAAAAAAATTGGGGCACAAGCAACAACATAAACACGACGCCGCGACTACACAATTATCTCAATGCTGCATATCTTGAGCTTGGACCGTTCAGTTTCTGTTTTGCTTCTTTTTTCACAGTTCAGTACACCTTCCTCCTGTTTTACCGAGCGAGGTGGCGCAGTGGTTAGCACACTGGACTCGCATTCTGGAGGACGACGGTTCAATCCCGCGTCCGGCCATCCTGATTTAGGTTTTCCGTGATTTCCCAAACCTCTTCAGGCAAATGCCGGGATGGTTCCTTTGAAAATGGCGTGGCCGACTTCCTTCCCCATCCTTCCTTAATCCGATGAGACCGACGACCTCGCTGTTTGGTCTCCTCCCTCAAAACAACCCAACCTCCAGTTTTCATGCTTGATCAGTGTTCAGCTCTAACGGGCTATCCACTGAGCCATGTTATCTTAAGACTGAATCTGAGGGGGCGGGGGGGGGGGGGGAGGTCAACGGGGACTTTCCCTTGTGAGCAACAACAGACGCTACAAGGAAAGATGGCTGCCTCGCCATAAGCACCTGACGCAGAGTTCAACCGCACATCCTGCCACTGTCATAGATGTGTGGGCCCAGGGGTCTTCTCTATTGTCCCAGGACAGAACTTCAGCGTTCCTCATACTATGGTCGACCGACCAGTGTTTACATGAAAGATCGTCGTACTACGCGGCTACACGACAACCGGCATCGCGGTTCAACGGATGAATAAGAAAGGCGGTGAGCGGGAGGGGTAAAGCACCCCTCAGATCGGCGTATGTTAAGTCCAACACATGCTCTGCTTTCACTCATTACCACGGCATCGTGGTGTGGCCAGCGCCAGAGTCATCACGGGCGGCGAACCGCCACAGTAGCAGTCAGCCGCGACCGAAGAATTCGACGTTGGCCACCTCGCCTTGCGAATTCTCGACGGGCATTGACAGCGGACGACAACAGTGAGTCAAGGCACTGATTGTAACTAATGCAAATAACTACTTCTGAATCTTCTTTAATTGCACCTACCGGTGGCAACAGGTAAACCACCATCTTTCCACGGAAACCAGCAAGGACTGAAGTGGGAGAATGCCTCCTGACAGCCACCCCGGCTAGCCGCGCGGTCTGACGCGCTGCTTACCGACCAGGAAGGCGTGCCGGTCCCCGGCACGAATCCTCCCGCCGGATTTGTGTCAAGATCCGGTGTGACGGCCAGCCTGTGGATGGTTTTGTAGGCGGTTTTCCATTTGCCTCAGTGTTGTGTACATAGTTCCGCGTAGTCAGCGCGTGCACAACTTTCCCACTAGAGCGCGCCGCGCTAAGCACAACAGCGCAGGCGCAGCGCTCGTCCGTCTGCACATTACGAGATGGCGCTGCCTTAGAGACGGACCAAATTCTGCTTCCGCCGATTAATATGTAACGCAGCCAATGAGATTGCTGCTAACGTAGAACCTTTTCTCCTCGCGGATCACACTTGCGCAGTGATACATGAACGTGCGAGGTATTATAATGAGTGTACAGACCTCCGATTAGTCAGTCAGCTTTTGTCTGCACCAGTCTTTACCAGTCTGCATTGGTCTGTACCAGTCTACAGTCAAGTTTCAGTCTGCACCTAAGAAGATTATCATATTCCTGTACATAGCCATGAAGATAAATGTATAGACACTTTGTCAAGTATCAGAGATATGTGAGAATAAGATTAATGTAACAAGACCAAAGGAACTTCAAATTCTCAATTGTAAATAGCATCCAGAATCAAGTTAAGTAATTTTATGCTTACTATTTTAATAAATGTGTGTGAAAATTAATCAAGTTCTGTTTAAAGTTGGTCACCGTCAATCTGCTACTCTAAGCGTGCAAGTGGCATTTCTATCGTCTGACCTAACCGCAGAAGATAAACACGCCACAATAAGACCACGAGACATTGCTGACACTCGCCTACTTCATTAGAGAGACAAGTCAAATAATCTGATGGTGTGTGTACGGAAGGTCTTACTGTACACACACCACACTCAGTTACATTATGTCGGCGATTGCTGCATAAACACTGTCTCCACGTATGCGTACACCATAATTACTCTACCTCGCAAACATTTTGGGTTACACTCGTCTGGTATGAGACTTTCCCGGGGGCCGAACTGCACAATAACCCTGGGTTCGGTGTGGTGAGGTGGGTGGACTGCTGTGGCCAGTTGTGTGGTTGTGAACCACTGAGGGCTACGGCGGGACGAAGCCCCTCCGTCGTTTCTAGGTTCTCAGTTCAATACACAATACAGACACAATGCCTCCTGACACAAAACTTCTCTACTTTCGTCCTCCCACCAGTCGCCTTCTCGCAATCCGAATGCGATTAGCAAGGATGTTACCTTAGTCACCCTAATAAAATTAAAGTTATAGACTGCCCAATATGCAGTCATGAGAGTGCAGAGGAAGATGATTTATATCATGCACCTTAATATAACGTGAGCTAGATACCGGACAAAGCAAGCAAAACTGTACCGCAATTTGAACCAACCCAAGGTATCATTACTACATCTCTTACTGTACCCTTAAGAAAGAATGGTCTAAGGATCTATCATGTCAGAGGAATCCACCAAAAAGACTCAGACATCAACATTTCATTTCGTTTTGTTTCAAATATTTATATCTGAATACATAACCATGTCCAAAGAACATGGAAATTTAAAAGTTGCGTCATATGCGGACGTATAAACAAAATGTAGCTTGTACATTGGCGAATATAGCATGAAACCAAATAAATGCAAAAAAACTACTTTCGTTCTGCGAGCAACACACACTTTGTCGGTCACAGCAGGCGATCGGTCTTGTATAGTTGGTAAAATCGCGTTGTGTGAGACAATGAGTATAACTTATTTTTGAGCGTTTCGCTGTGTTCCTCAGTCTAGAAATTTCTGTGAGTGTCGTAATTGAACGTAGACTCAGAGCATCGTGTCTGAATCCTGAAGTGAAATTTTAGCTCTATAACCTTTCATCTTCTTTTTTTACACAAAGTACTTACATTGTGTCAGGTTAAGTATGGTAAAGAGACGTAAAGAGACTGTTGAGATAATCTTTTGTTTTTAGTGTGTTCAGAATCATTTCATAAAGCAGCCGGGTATTGTTTCACATTTGGGTGGATTCTGTTCTTTCAACTGTATGTGTTTACAATCCCTTCATCTCGTGATTTTCCTCTATTTTATTAGGAAGTTTCCAATTGCATTTCTGATTAATTATAAAACTGCCGTACTAGATGGAATAGTGGTTTCCTTAGCAATTGCAGGAGATATCTGGGATAATTTGCGAAAATACTACATATTTCTTTCGTTACACTTGTTTAAACTTAGCTGATGTTATGTCGCTAATTACGACTATGTCAGCCTCATCCAGAAATATAACTGTAAGTTATCCTATTCCCATTTTTGTTGCCCAGTGTTTACTTTTATTTTATAGTCATATTCTGGGTATTCCATTTTCCTAATTCTTGTAAAGTAAAGAACGCGCTGTAAAATACGGTTAAATGAGCCGGCTGTTAAGACACGGCTATAACTCACCGAGTTTATTGTTTAGAAATGGTCCAGCAAACAAGAATACAGCTAAAACAAACATGTTACTAATATCTTCTTATTACAGCACAGATTCTGATTCCTGTCATTGTTCAGACAAGAGTTTTAATTTATTACATTTCATTTCACAACAAGCCGTGCTACGCAGCGGATTTTCTAGCGTAGTTTTCTTTATAGACCCACACTTTTCTAACTAAAGTACAATATGAGAATTAATTTGAATAGGCTTGCATGGGATCAGAAACACCTTCTTTTCTTTCTTCCTTTGTCTTACTCCTTCTTCTAACTGACTGCAAGTTGATTTTTTTTTGCACTGTTTTATTAACGGATTACGTATTCGAATATCATCTCAACAGTTTCCATCGTTTTACCTTCTTCGAAATAAGCCGCGCAAAACTGTTTTTCATTAATTTGAACACCTGGTAGGTATTACGAGTAATCGAGAAACAATGAAATCAGCAATACCAGTTAATATTTGTAATGGCGTTTCTTAATAACCTTAAGTCATGAAGAAGCTCAGCTTTATGTCCAAAATATGGACGATGTAAGATTTTAATGTTATTAATAAATACACGATTCTACATATTTATTAATTATCGTTTCTAAGATCCATTCTATCGGTTGCACCTTGTCCCGCGGTTACGCAGGGTCGGCCATGGTTAATCGGATTTGGCATGTTAATGTTAAGGGGTGGCTGGGTGCCCTTCCTGCCGCCACCCCGATTAAGTAAAAACAGAAAAAAATCTCTGCAGCCCATTCAGTCTTGGCGAGCGAAGCAGCGGGAGCTAAGTTAGTTATGCCTTATATTTAGTAAATACTGTTTCTCGAAAACCTTCAAAGCTAATTTTGTATGTAATCTTGTGAAAAATCTTAATATCTTGTTTATCCCCATTTTATAATGATGTACCGCGCTCTTGTTTCACTTCGAAACGGGAAGCAGTGTCAGCAGTTTCACAGGATGTATTACAGCGCAACAGTTAGAGCACAAGTAGCGTTTACAGAGACTTCGGTTGTACACGATTTTTGAAATAAAAACTACATAGCTAAAATAGATTAAGAAAACATTGATGGCTGTTAATACAGGGGAACGTCTTAAATTTCTATTTACAGTGACTTCATAATAAGATACCTAATGCATAAGATGGACCTACTTCTAAGAGCGTAATAACATCAGTGTATGTGTGCTATGGCTGCTGACCAGTCATCGTGTTTGTGTCTGTTTAAATCAGGTTTGCTTTTATGATGAGTCTGTCGAGCAGCATTGATCTCGCATTCGGGAAAAGTGAATCTGAAATCTCCGTCCCGTCTCGATTTAGGTCAAAGGGACATGGCCGATTTCCTTGCCGTAACCTTGTCCAAGCCCTTATCATCTTCCCGTATCCTACCTCGACACAGGTGTTCAACTGTCGCCCTGGCCAATACGTTCACAAAGTCTCCCACGCAATGGAAACATTTGGCCATGAGTTGCCAAGAGACTGGTGCGTTACCACTCCCCAGTCGCAACCATTGGTGAACTCCGAAAAACATTCCAGACGCCATGGAATGATGTATCCGTTTCTGTCATTCAAGCTCAGTTCGACTCGGCACCCAGGCGGATTACACCATCGTGACTTTCAGCGGTGGTGGCTGTGTATTCCAGATTTCGGACCATAAGTACTCGTAAATCACCTATAAATTTAATCATTATTGTCCCTGGTATACTGCATATACAGGGTGTTTCAAAAATGACCGGTATATTTGAAACGGCGATAAAAACTAAACGAGCAGCGATAGAAATACACCGTTTGTTGCAATATGCTTGAGACAACAGTACATTTTCAGGCGGACAAACTTTCGAAATTACAGTAGTTACAATTTTCAACAACAGATGGCGCTGCAAGTGATGTGAACGATATAGAAGACAACGCAGTCTGTGGGTGCGCCATTCTGTACGTCGTCTTTCTGCTGTAAGCGTGTGCTGTTCACAACGTGCAAGTGTGCTGTAGACAACATGGTTTATTCCTTAGAACAGAGGATTTTTCTGGTGTTGGAATTCTACCGCCTAGAACACAGTGTTGTTGCAACAAGACGAAGTTTTCAACGGAGGTTTAATGTAACCAAAGGACCGAAAAGCGATACAATAAAGATCTGTTTGAAAAATTTCAACGGACTGGGAACGTGACGGATGAACGTGCTGGAAAGGTAGGGCGACCGCGTACGGCAACCACAGAGGGCAACGCGCAGCTAGTGCAGCAGGTGATCCAACAGCGGCCTCGGGTTTCCGTTCGCCGTGTTGCAGCTGCGGTCCAAATGACGCCAACGTCCACGTATCGTCTCATGCGCCAGAGTTTACACCTCTATCCATACAAAATTCAAATGCGGCAACCCCTCAGCGCCGCTACCATTGCTGCACGAGAGACATTCGCTAACGATATAGTGCACAGGATTGATGACGGCGATATGCATGTGGGCAGCATTTGGTTTACTGACGAAGCTTATTTTTACCTGGACGGCTTCGTCAATAAACAGAACTGGCGCATATGGGGAACCGAAAAGCCCCATGTTGCAGTCCGATCGTCCCTGAATCCTCAAAAAGTACTGGTCTGGGCCGCCATTTCTTCCAAAGGAATCATTGGCCCATTTTTCAGATCCGAAACGATTACTAAATCACGCTATCTGGACATCCTTCGTGAATTTGTGGCGGTACAAACTGCCTTAGACGACACTGCGAACACCTCGTGGTTTATGCAAGATGGTGCCCGGCCACATCGCACGGCCGACGTCTTTAATTTCCTGAATGAATATTTCGATGATCGTGTGATTGCTTTGGGCTATACGAAACATACAGGAGGCGGCGTGGATTGGCCTCCGTATTCGCCAGACATGAACCCCTGTGACTTCTTTCTGTGGGGACACTTGAAAGACCAGGTGTACCGCCAGAATCCCGAAACAATTGAACAGCTGAAGCAGTACATCTCATCTGCATGTGAAGCCATTCCGCCAGACACGTTGTCAAAGGTTTCGGGTAATTTCATTCAGAGACTACGCCATATTATTGCTACGCATGGTGGATATGTGAAAAATATTGAACTATAGAGTTTCCCAGACCGCAGCGCCATCTGTTGTTGAAAATTGTAAATACTGTAATTTCGAAAGTTTGTCTGCCTGAAAATGTACTGTTGTCCCAAGCATATTGCAACAAACGGTGTATTTCTATCGCTGCTCGTTTAGTTTTTATTGCCGTTTCAAATATACCGGTCATTTTTGAAACACCCTGTATATACTAACTGAAATTTCGGTATTTTTTATTCTGCCTGATGGTGCAATTATAATGGCCAGATGTCTACAATTCTTTACGGTTTCGTAAAAATTAGATATTAGTACAGAACCCTTGATGTATCTAAGAGTAAGACATTTATTGCTGAATCGTTCTCTCTAAAATACTAGTGAACTCGGTAGTGTTTTGCAATTGCGAAATATGTATTGGAATTCGATATACGCACTAAAATCCTTCCCCTTCCCCCCTCCCCCCCCCAACGTCTCTCTGTACATATCCTCCACCCCTCCTTCCTTCCTCTCCATCTCCTCTTCGCCACTCTCTCTCTGACAATGAGCCATGTTTATTGTTATTGCAAACAAGACACTGATTGGAAATGAAAGTCCCTTAAAATTAGTGTGTGAATTGGTTGGGATCATTGGTACACGGGCTAGAGAGAGACCTCCTCCCAACGATCTCGCATATTTCTGATCTGTGAAAGGGTAGAATTACAAAGTTTCGGACAGTTCAGATTCTGTAGTAGTATTCTGTAGTATTCTAATCATAAGCCGATAAACCATAAAAACACACACACACAAAGGTTTTGCATCACCTCGGTTCTGAGAGTGCCGGAACTTGTATAAAGAATTGGAATAGAGATCAACGTAAACATCATTTCCGCCCTTTTTATTGCTCATGTAGTACCACGAAACAGCGAGACCTTCAGAGGTGGTGGGGCAGATTGCTGTACACACCACTGCCTCTAATACCCAGTAGCACGTCCTCTTGCATTGATGCATGCCTGTATTCGTCGTGGCATACTATCCACAAGTTCATCAAAGCACTGTTGGTCCAGATTGTGCCACACCTCAACGGCGATTCGGCGTAGTTCCCTCAGAGTGGTTGGTGGGTTACGTCTTCCACAAACAAGCCTTTTCAATCTATCCCAGGCATGTTCGATAGTGTTCATGCCTGGAGAACATGCTGGCCACTCTAGTCGAGGGATGTCGTTATCCTGAAGGAAGTCATTCACAAAATGTGCACGATAGGGGCGCGAACTGTCGTCCATGAAGACGAATGTCTCGCCAATATGCTGCCGATATGTTTGCACTATCGGTCGGAGGATGGCATTCACGTATCGTACAGCCGTTACGGCGCCTTCCATGACCACCAGCGGCGGGCGTCGGACCCACATAATGCCACCCCAAAACAGCAGGGAACCTCCACCTTGCTGCAGTCGTTGGACAGTGTGTCTAAGGCGTTCAGCCTGACCGGGTTGCCTCCAAGCACGTCTTCGACGATTGTCTGGTTGAATTCATATGCGGCACTCATCGGTGAAGAGAACGTGATGCCAATCCTGAGCGGTCCATTCGGCATGGTGTTGGGACCATCTGTACCGCGTTGCATGGTGTCGTGGTTGCAAAGATGGACCTCGCCATGGACGTTGGGAGCGAAGTTGCGCATCATGCAGCCTATTCATCACAGTTATGACGATCTGTGGCTGCATGAAAAGCATTATTCAAGGTGGTGGCGTTGCTTTAAGGGTTCCTCCGAGCCATAATCCGTGGGTAGCGGTCATTCAGTATTAGCCCTTGGGCGTCCTGAGCGAGGAATGTCATCGGAGTTCCTGTCTCTCTGTATCTCCGCCATGTCCGAACAACATCGCTTTGGTTCAGTCCGAGATGCCTGGAGACTTCCCTTGCCCTTGTTGAGAGCACTTCCTGGCACAAAGTAACAATGCGGACGCGATCGAACCGTGGTATTGACCGTTTAGGCATGGGGAACTACAGACAACACGAGCCGTGTACCTGCTTCCTGGTGGAATGACAGGAACTGTTCGGCTTTCGGACCTCCTCCGTCTAATAGGCGCTGCTCTTGTATGGTTTTTTACATCTTTGGGCGTGATTAGTGAACAGTCAAAGGGACTGTGTCTGTGATACAATATCCAGCGTCAACGTCCATCTTCAGGAGTTCTGGGAACCGGGGAGAGGCAAAACTCTTTTTGACGTGTGTGCAACATTCAAGTTTTCTGTTAAAACTGTTTGCGAGGAAGAAACGAACCGCTCATTGTTCTGTATGCAATTTTTGTTCACAATTATATGTAAAGAAAACAAACATGCGAAAGAAACAAGTTGTTTAGTGTAAGCTTATCCTTCCGCTGCCGTTGTCACTGTCAATGAAATTCTTCTGGGCTGTTGACCGCATTGTTAGTGTATGAAAATGTCCGACGTATCGGTCACTATTGCAAGTGGCCTTCCTCAAGGCTGTGCTGAGGTGACAGTGGGTCAACACCCCAGAAGGACTTTATCGACAATTTGTTTAACGGTTTAAAGGCACTGCTGTTGTAGTGGAAACTGCTTGCGAGGAAGAAAACTAAACCGCACATATTCACAGCACAGCATTTTCTTTCTCGCATTAGTTTCAAACAGAAAACCTGTACATTGTTGTTTAAAAAAGCACATAGCCACTGTCCGTCCAAATGTTTACTACAACATCGTGTAAAAATTTGAAGTAAATCGGCCAAGAAATTTTCGAGGTTTTCGTTATAATGAGCTATTATAGTTACGACTTATATGACGTACTACTCCTGGGGGTTGTCGGGACACTCTGAATTATTGAGGTAGGGTCCCCCTTTCCCTCTGTACGGTACTGCGTATCTGTGACGTGTATATTACTCTGATACATCCTCATGCAGTGTAGTGCGGGAAGAGAGCCAGTACATTAACTGACAGACGTGGATGGCAACCCCCCTCGCAAAGTAGCAAATGAAGAACCATGTTAAACGTCCGATGATGCACTGGAGGAAAGTTTTTCGTTTCACTTGGGACATATAGGTGCATAGTCTGGGAATTGGGAAATCGAGGTTATATCTCTCTGAGATGCTGGCCAGTACGTATGAAGGGACTACATCTGAGAGGAACATCACCCCATCACGCGTTTTCGGCAGCCGTTGTGGCCCAGCGGTTCTAGGCGCTTCAGTCTGGAACCGCACGACCGCTATGGTCGCAGGTTCGAATCCTACCTCGGGCATGGATGTGTGTGATGTCCTTAGGTTAGTTAGGTTTAATTAGTTCCAAGTTCTAGGGGACTGATGACCTCAGATGTTAAGTCCCATAGTGCTCAGAGCCATTTGAACCATTTGAAAGCATTTTCGATCTTCGGGTATACCGGAAGGTAACAGTTTCCAAGTGCCTCTAAATTTCCTTTAAAAATCTGTGGAGTAGGCTTCAAATGAAAAAGAGTATCTCATATGACCTCTTTGTAACCAGAAGAAACGTTGAACTAATCTACGTCCAAATGGGAGCTCAGTGTTTTAAACAGCGGGTCACTTGAATGACTTCGACTTTTTTTCACTCGAGCTGTTGTTTGTAAAAACTTTTCTTTCGTTTCACAAATGCCGCGTTTATTAGATAAGTATGTGGCTGTGGCAACAATAATGAAGAAGGAGAATATGTCGTTTCACTCAGTGACAATCCTAATAAATCCTGTGAATATTATTAGCAATGATTATATTGAAACCTCCTAACTGATTAAATCTGTGTTACGGACCGGGATTCGAACTTGACGCCTTGGCGTTCTCTGGCAAGTGCTGCACCGACTGTCTTTTTGTGTCTGTCATCTCCCCTTAGAGCCCATCTTGTCTGTTCAGAAAGCCTTCCATGGCTTCTAACTTCTTACGTTACATTCCTCATCCTCAAGTGTAGCACAACGATCACGGTTCTTCGTCGAAACAACAAAAAAACTTATCTTCCATTATTAAAAATGACTCGTCTTCTAATGAACATTGTTCCTCTTATAAAACAAACCAAATTTCTCTCCTTTCTCTATAACAAAAGGGTCTCCTCTTTTAGATAAGACCTCTTCCAACATATACAAGATCCCGCTTCTAGAACAATCAATACTTCTCTCTTAATATTACGAGGCTCCTCTTTTCAAACAAACAGATCTCCTTTTCGTGAACAAACTAATAGACTTTCTTATCTTGGCGTCGGCTTGTTATTCGTGCTTGGATAGCTCAGCTGGTAAAGCACTTTCTTGCGAAAGACAAACGACCTAGACTCGTTTACCGGTCCACCACAAAATTTTACATGAACTGTAATCGCAGTTCTACGTCTATTCACCTGAGGATGGCCGGACATCTCTGGGCTGAAATACCGTGGCAGAATGTTGATGTGATCCGGCTTGTAGCCGGAAATTACTGGAAGAAGAAATACGCCGGGAAAATTTCAGAAGTCACATCGAAGCGAGTACTTTCTGCGACGAATAAGCATTTCAAGACAACAAAAAGCCATGCATTATGACTGTAATCTGGATCTTTCGTTGAAAGCAGAGTTTAGTCCCTTGGTCAATTTCAAAACGTAGTAGCACGAAGAGGCCATTCGGATACTCTTCCATAGAGCAGAATCCTCGTATGGCTGCAGTACGTCAGACACAGAGCACTGTCTTAAATGTATTGAGTCTGGTACAAAGTATCATTTCCAGCACTAAGCGACGGTTTACTAATCCCGAAAATGTTCATCGCAGGCTTTGCACAGTCGACTAAGAGTTGTCATTCGACGGTAGGACTGTTGTCTGACCTTAACTCACATAGTACACTGGTACTGCCAAGGTAACTCCCTGCGGAACTCGCATTCCAACAGTGTATCGGAGGACCCAAGCGGTTGTTGCGTCCAAGCTGTAAGCGTCGCTCGCCGTGCGTAGCACCCGCAACATCTCTTGCGGCGCTGCAAGCATAAAGCTGCTCACTGCTGCCCGGCACCGACAACGGCAATCGTTATCGATTGCATCGCCTGCGACATGGGTACATCACACATGCCGGGCAGATCAGGGACCTACTCTGTATTCACATTAATAAATACATTTTCACATAATCGGCTTTCAAATTTTTATATCCGACACATTGTCCCAGAATTAAGAATATACGGATGCCTGTGAAGGACGACAGAGGTTTCAGAACGCAGGATTGTACACTGAAGCGCCAAAGAAGAACTGCTATAGGCATGCGTATTGACATGCAGAGATATGTAAACAGGCAGAATACAGCGCTGCGATCGGCAACGCCTATATAAGACAACAAGTGTTTGGCGCAGTTTATAGATCGGTTACCGCTACTACAATAGTAGGTTATCAAGATTTAAGTGAGTTTGAACGGACCATTTCAAGAATGTACCGTGAATATCAGGAATCCAGTAAAACATCAATTCTCCGACATCGCTGCGTCCGGAAAAAGATCCTGCAATAACTGGACCGACAACGACTGAAGAGAATCGTTCAGCGTGACAGAGTGCAACCCTTCCGGAAAATTGCTGCAGATTTCTATGCTGGACCATCAACAAGGTCAGCGTGAGAACCATTCAATGAAATGTTATCGATATGGGATTTCGGAGCTGAAGGCTCACTAGTCTAACCTTGTTGACTCACGACACAAAGCTTCACACCTCGCCTGGGCCCGTCAACAGTGACATAGGACTGTTGATGACTGGAAACATGGTGCCTGGTCGGACGAGTCTCGTTTGAAATTGTATCGAGCAGATGGTCGTGTACGGGTATGGAGACAACCTCGTGAATCCATGGACCCTGCATGTCTGCAGGGGACTGTTCAAGCTGGTGGAAGCTCTGTAATGGTGTGGGGCTAGTGCAGTTGGAGTGATATGGGACCCCTGATACGTCTAGATACGACTCTGACAGGGACACGTGCACAAGGATCTTGTCTGATCCCCAGCATCCATTCATGTCCATTGTACATTCCGACGGACTTGGGAAATTCCAGCAGGACAAAGCGACACCACACACGTCCAGATTTGCTACAGATTGACTCCAGGAACACTCTTCTGAATTTAAACACTTCTGTGTGCTCGCGGGGGCCCTACACGATATTAGGCAGGTGAACCAGCTTCTTTGAGTCTTCAGCCTATAAAATATCGTGTGCATGTGGACAGGTTTATATCGAACAGACTATGCGTACTATTCAACACCACTGTGTGGAATACGAGTGATGCTTTCACCTTCGGTATGAAGAGAAATCGGCGGTAGTGGAGCCCGCTATATAAAACGTAAATCGTATTGATTCGAAGAGACATATGTAATTACACGAACTATTAGTTTCTGGGGTAGCATCATGAAACAAGCAATCGAGACAAAAATGTGTTACAACACCGTCAATAAAGACGGCGGGCTGCAGCTGTGCACGGCTTGGGGCTTGGCCATTGGAAGTTTCAAGCAGGCAGGGCGGGCGCTCAACGATAACATTATTTGCCTCTAGAGCGAGCAACAGTGACGTCACAGATGGCAGCGCTGCTATATAAGGACGGTAGCAGCAACAAAAAGCACCACTTGACAATTGCCGAGGACTGTTCGATCGTACACTCGTGGAGCTTAAACCATTCGACGCGGCTGGGAACTCGAGAGAATTTTATTAAGAATTGCTTCCATCTACCGGTTCTGACCAAGCTCTTTAGGAAGCTTCCCTTGGTTATCAGTTAAAAACATGCCTAATTGGGACTCCCTCTGCCTCACTACCAGATCGCCTGCCTGAGAAACTCTTGACCCGACACTGCATCAGAGCTCTGACATCCTCCTCCACCTACAGAGTGAAAAAATCGTTACAGCCATTTCAATAACACCACGAGATAACGGAAAATGTGTCTAAACATCCATTGGCTACCAAGAAGACCAAATTTAACACTAAGAAGCTCATCTTAACCACCACTTACGAATAGCAGGCATTATCCAAAAGGTGATAAACTTCGTTGAAACCGCTAAAAATAGGACACAGCTTCGATCTACAGCCAGTGCTATAGTTATAGTTGAATGTTAAGTCGTACTTCTTGTCGAGCCACTTTCATTAACTACGCTATGCACTCTGTTTTCTTACTAATCATCGCTTTGATCCATCTCTTTTATAATGATGTGTGAAATCGCTCAAGATACTTATGTCTTAATCTGTTGCGACTGCTATTCAAGACTTCTTACCGTAAATATCTGTCTTTATTTGCTGATTCTAAGCAACCATCGAGCAACTTCAAACACGCAGTGGAATGCAAACACAAAGATGACTAGCAGACCTTCGACACTGTGACCGGCCCAGGCTGCAGATACCGGCTTGTTTATTGTGGAGTCAGAAAAATTTGTAATACAGTACGAACCAGTGAATGAAAAAAAATTTTCTTTGCAGATGGTCCAACTTCAGTTTACTGTATGATTATCGTTGTACATTTTTCTGGACGGAAAGCGGGCACGTTAAACTCGTAGAAACATCGTAAACAGAAAATGTTTTTATTTTTATTTATTTTCTTCTCCTGCCAATATTAGGGCCATCAGGCCCTCTCATTCATATAACTAGGCATTCGACATATTTATCTACTTAAATGGTAATAACACTTTTAATCTGAGATCCAACACAATGAAGTAACTGTAACATAAATACTTAAAAACGTTGTAGTTATAGCTTGCTGAGGGACGTAACGTAGGGAAGCTTTACGTGGGAGATAGTATGTAACTTCACATCTTCGTTTGCTCAATTGTTAACACCCGGAAGCACCACATTTAAGTGATACAGTTGATCCATAAGTTCCCTTCATATACGATAGTACCCGTCCGCGTCAGTCTATCTGTTCTGGAGGATAACTTTCACAATCGGGAGAAATGTCCTTCAGTCACCGCTGGGGATGATTCCAAATCTTCGCAAAGCTTTCCTTTTTCTTGAAAATTTCTCGATTGCAAATAGAGCCCTTGAACCACCTTGTCACCGCCAGATCTATGCGGTAGCCGAGGGAAACTGTGTCACATGGTACGCGACTGGTTTTGGGGCACATATTTTACGAATTTTGGTACTTCATAGAACTTTTGGAAGGCAGCATCAAGCATAGTAAAGTATTACGCAGTTTGAACCAGTCTTGGAGTTCAGGTCATCCTTACTTACCTTGGTTTTCAGAAGTTATTCTTCATGTACACCGCCTCATAAAAAAGTGAAGCACACATAAGACATGGATGGATGTCAATGTAACTTTGTAGACGTAAACTCCCTCGGGGGATATGTAAATAATTAGACTGGTAATTCTCTGTGACACGTGGAACGGCCAGCAGAGTGCATTACTTTTCTTCGTCTTCAGTATATTTACCAAGCCTTTTGGAGTATTTAAGGGGCATAAACTCTACGAGATATTGATTGATCACAGTGAAGGAAACGGAGATGCCGAACACTCTTGTGAGACAGCATTATCACCACATGACAAAGTTTGAAACGGACCTTATTATGGGTCTGCGTTTGGCCAGCTGCTCGAATCGTGCAATGTCCAGATTTGTGGGACATTCGGATGTGACAATGACCTGAAGCTGGACTGCATGGGAATGTGTGGACAAGCATATTCATCGTGATGGTTACGGTCGACCACCTCTCACCTCTGTAAGGAAGGATCGCCATATTGTGCACCAAGCACATCGTGCTTGCCATCGGAAAACAAGTAATGGACTCTCAGTAAACATCCCGTGTCATCTCGCATCATTGAACGGACGCTAGTAGGAGCCGAAATAGGGAACTACGGTCCCACGCGTGAGCTGCCGTTTACACGCTGACACGAAAGGCTGCTTTTTGAATAGAGTTGTAGCCGGGAAACATACACTGCTTATGAATGTCGTCGCAATCAATAGCGGTTCTGCACTACCACGGATGACCATCGCTGGCAAGGCGACCTGGTAAGATGTCCAAATTTCCAATGTTTGGAAAGGCACAGCGGTGTTACTCCTGACGACATGGTGCGAGGCCCATTGCGCATGATTTCTGGTCACGGTTGGTACGATTGATGGAGATCTGACTTCTCAGTGGTACATCACAGACATTCAGCATCATCATGTGTACCTTCCACGCGACTATATCGGCGTGCCATTTTTAACCGGGCGAAAGTCGTCCACACATGTCACATGTTTCTACGAACTGTCTGCGTTATGCTGAGGTACTTGCATACTCAGCAAGACCCTCAGGTCCTTCCCTGATAGAATCAGGCAGACCCAGTGTCAGTATTCTAGATATCGAAGATCAGTTACGACAGTTATAGCCCAGCTTACCTAAGGAGAGGACATAACTGCTTTATGACATCTTTCCCAGTCGAATCAGTGCGAGCATCCAGATCAGAGCATTATACTGGTAAGTGGGCTCATACTGCCAATAACCTCGACTCGAATTGTTGCAGCAGGAATAGTTTCATATAATCTGTACAGTTTCATTTCGTTTACTCCTCCCCTTCTTGGTGCTTCTCATTTTGTCAGGAAGTGTACACTGCAGTTTTGCGAATAAGATCTACCATCTTTTATTAGCCACATGAAATGTTAATCACAAAATATAGCTCTCCCTTCCTGGCTATGTCTAACTTTCTGGTCACTGGTGTGGCATACATAGGGACAACTCATTTCGCTACTGCAGTACGTTTGTTCACGGTGAGGATGTTAACTTTAACGATGCTGTTGGGGCTTATGAGTGGTGGAAGTGTCAGCGGACCATAATATCGTACTTTAGTGACCGCTGATCCCGCCGAGGCGTTTAGTGGCACGCACAGCACCGCAAAGCACCAGGCTTGCACACTGTGCGACCGTGTTCGCTTAGCGCCGCGCTCATTTTACGACACACGAACGCGCACAGACGCTCGCGTACCCACACGTAGTGTGTTCACACTGCTACCATCTACCACTCGTTTGGCGCCTGCGTTCGTCTACACGTCCAGCCAAGCAATCTCCCTCCCCTCGCTGAGTAGCAGTGCGACATGGCTTATTCGATAATTCTGCGTAGTTTTGAAACCAGTAGCGCGACTAAACTGATTATGAACTATAGACGTAAATGTGACAGAGATCTGTGTCTCACATGAGAAATAAACATACCGTTTGTCTGAGACAAATTCTTAGGGCCCTAGCCCCCCGAACATCAGAAGTGAGGAATGACATTTTAAAAAATAATGCACATCTGTTGAAATTGATATCCTAATATGCTGTTGGCAAGATACACTCACTGATGCGAAATATTTGTACAACCGTATTCTAGATAATACTTTGTATTCCTAGAAAAGGTGAAATAACTTAACCGCTCTAAAGAATAAAAAAAAATCTGCAATATATCGCAATTTCGAAAACCTGCAACCACATGAATTGACAAGGTAAGCTTTTCGTTTCCATGCCTAAGTTCAAATTCGTCACAATATTATGTCTTCAAACATGTAGAAGACACTCCTGTGATATCGGTGAATGTTTTTGAAACATTGTGCATTAAAATTTGTAGTTAAACTTCGACAAAAATTTGTTTTAGAAGTAACTTGTAATAGGCCATACACTATTAAATAAAATATGAGAAGTTTAGTTGACCGTTATCTCAATGTTTTCAAGTGATAATTTAAAAAATTAGTTCATGAGCGTTTCAGTTAGAGATTACATAGAATTTTGTGTACCCCGCCCCACCCCCACCCCCACCCCCTCCTCGCCATGATGTCAGCAATGTCGCACCGTTTCTTGAACGCAACGGAATATTGAAATTGTTAGGTAGGAATCCTGATGTACGACCGCTCAACTACCGTCCGAAATTCACACTGATTGGTTGGAACCGTCTCCAAAGAGTGCTCAAGTAGCTCAGTGCCATCTCAGGACTGACGAATTATGACCTACGGAAGGGAAACAGGGTCAAATAATTTATCATGGTCGTGGAGTATACATCAATAACGTTCATTTGCTAACAGTCTGTGATTGTCAAAAGTCAATAAGGACACTTGTCTCGCTTCAAAGAAACCCATTTCCTGGTTCGAAGTACTGGACGATGTTGCATAAACGAGCAATCAATATGCATAAACGACCAATACCTTCCAGAAATTTAATGACGACTGGGTCCACAGCGTTCGTGAATTTTCACAGGAAATCATTGCGATTTAGGCTGTTAAAACATTATTTATTGCTACTGCAATTTCTACAGTTGGTCATTTTCAAGCATTCTGAAAACAATAAGTCGTCAAACATAATAGACATAATTATGAAACGGACAAACGTTGAAAGTCAAATTTTCGAAGCTACTTACGTCTGACGTTGTAACCCACTCAATAATATAAAGCTCTGACATGATGTTTAGGGCAGTTGCATGTGTTGTTATGAATTTATCTTCGTGTGCTTCAGAAGATCTTATAATCTACTGTGTTTTGATGTGAATGACTTTAGCCGTTTCAGTCCTGGCAAATATTCTAAACCAAGCTATACTTATTACTGCTTAGCAGCTGTTTCATTCCTACATTTATATATTACTAGCGCTTGTTTTACGTATGTGGACCGCTACTTTCACCTATATCGGAGATATTAGACGCTTTTCTATACTTGGGTGTTATGGGTATTATTTTATTGTCCCCTCATCTTTTTAAATAATTTTAATCTTTATTTTCTGTATCATTTGTGGATTCCGTTTTTATTTAACGAATATTTCCTTCGCTTTCTCCTTTATTCGTACATACTTCACAAACCACATGATATCGACTCAATATACTAGCATCTTTGCACTCCATATCTCACACTGTATCTTTTCATCTTTGCCTCTTTTGTGATCCGTTTACCACTCCTGCTACATGAAATTTAAACTTAAGTGTTTATATCGTTATTTCACCAGCTTTATAAAGTGTGTGATATATGCAACAGCAGCTAAATTTCCATCCTCACTGCTCTTACATAGCATGTCACAGCTTTATATTAGTTGGAGGGCTACAACATCCCACATGTTATTAGATGGGCTACAACATCCCACGTACACGTAAGTAGCTTCGTAATTTTCACTTTCAATGTTTGTCAATTTCGTAATTACGTGTATTAGATTTGAAGTTACATTGTTTTCAGAACGCTTGAAAACGACCACGTGTCGAGATTGCAGTCGCAATAAATAATATTTTAAGTGTCTAAAGCAGAATGATTTCATTTCAAGATATACCTCCAATCGCAGATGCTAGTCGAACGGAGTGGCTGAGATCCTACATGGCGTTGAATATGGCTCTTCTGAATTGACTGATTGGCTCTGAGCACTATGCGACTCAACTTCTGAGGTCATTAGTTCCCTAGAACTTAGAACTAGTTAAACCTAACTAACCTAAGGACATCACACACATCCATGCCCGAGGCAGGATTCGAACCTGCGACCGTAGCGGTCTCGCAGTTCCAGACTGCAGCGCCTAGAACCGCACGGCCACTTCTGCCGGCCTGAATTGACTGATGCCATAATCACATGACAGTCATTGGATCCTGCGCAAAGCGAGCGCAAATATCGCAAAACAATAAACCACAGTCTCGACAGGGAGCAGACTTGCTGCTGTGATATTCTGACAGGTGTTCGACGCTAGAGGCATAGAACAATCTTCTCAGAAACATCAAGATTCAGATGCGATTTACGAATGAGAAGTCCGCCGTGTAATCTTTCCTACACTGGGTGGGCAAAATGAAACTGACCAACAAAATACGTTATCCGATAAAAACAATCCGGATTACTATTAGTGGACATTAATAGAAGTTATGGCCAACCTTGACCTATATATCGGTTCGAGCTCTGCTGGGGGCACATTCAGTGAAGTCTGAATGTCTGTGGAGGAATGGCAGCCCATTTCTCCTCATGTTCTGAAACCAGATAACACATTTCTGTTGAACGCTCGGGTCTGGAGCGAAGTTTAAGTTCTAGCTCTACACAAAGGCCTCGAACTAATTGTATACAGGTCGCAGCGTTGTAAGATATGTGAGTGTCCTTTTGTATTTATCGCTCTCTTAAGCGCAATGAGGCAACCACATCCTACCACGAAAAAAAACCACATCATACCTTCCCCGTACTTCGCTGTTGGTACTACACCTGTTGGTAGGTTACGTTCTGCGGTCATTCGCCAAACCCAGTCGCTTCCATCGGATTGCCATGGATTATAGCTTGATTCATCACTCCATATCAGTCGTTTCCAGGTACCCATTGTCCAGTGTCGTCGTTCCTTACACCACCTAAAGCTTCACTTAGCTTTGACTACTCACAGGCTTATGAGAAGCTGCCTGACCATTGCACCTCATTCTTTTTACTCTGTTCGCGGTCATGGCGCTAGTCTGACTGCTGACAGCACTTCGGAAACAACGAGTGGTTTCACCCGCTGACTTCAGGCGACTTTTTAGAAGCCCCCCCTGAGCCCTTCTCGATAGTCCCTGTCCATCAATACCGGAGGTCTGCCTGGAGTTGGTTTAGCTGAGGTTGTTCTTCCGACTTTAGAAGTGCTGAATGGACCCTAATGAACGTATTAATGAAACGACACTTGTTGACTATATCTACGTTCTAAGTCACTGCTGTTCTTAATGCATCTCTACTCACAAAACTGGATTCACCACCTCCTTTTATATTGGCGGGTCCTCCTCTCGTGCCTTCTAGTGGTCTGTTCCACATTAGACACCGGCGGGAAAAAATTTCGCAACATCAAACGTAATTAATCTAGAGTATTGAAATTTCGGTAATGCTATTGTTGGGTAATATACGTAAGTGATTAACACTGCAAGATCACAAGTTAATGTAAGCGCGAGATAACCATTGCAAATGCTGATACATTAATAACCAGTGTATTCACCAGAATGTTGAATACAAGCTTGCAGACGTGCATACATTTTGTTGTATGAGTGCTAGACGTCAGTTTGTGGGATGGCGTTCCGTGCCTGTTGCACTTGGTCGGTGAATACAGGGACGGTTAATGTTTGTAGTGGATGACCCTGGAATTGTCGTCCGATGATGGCCCGTATGTGCTCGATTGGAGACAGATCTGGTGATTAAGTAGGCCAAGGAAATATGCCGACACCCTGTAGAGCATGTTGGGTTACAACAGCGGTATGAAGGTGAACGTTATTCTGTTGGAAAACAACGCGTGCAATGCTGTTCTTGAATGGCAGCACAGCAGGTCTAATCACCAGACTGACATTCAAATTTGCAGTCAGGGTGCATGAGTTAACTACTATAGTGGTCCTGCTGTCATACGGAATCGCACCCCAGGCCATAGCTCTACGTAGGTCCAGTTTGTCTAGCACGCACGCCATCAGCTGTCCTTGTTCCAACCAACATACGGTCGTCACTGGCACGGCGGCAGAACCAGCTTTCATCAGAAAACACAACAGACCTCCCCCCCTGCCCTCCAGGGAGCTCTCGCCAGACACCACTAAAGTCTCAAATGGTGGCGGTTTTGGGGTCAGTGGATGCACGCTATAAGGCGTCTGGTTCATAGCTGTCTTTCAAGTTCAAATGGTTGAAATGGCTCCAAGCACTAGGGGACTTAACACCTGAGGACATCAGTCCCCTATACTTACAAGGGAACCTCCCCATCGCTCCCCCCTCAGATTTAGTTATAAGTTGGCACAGTGGATAGGCCCTGAAAAACTGAACACAGATCAATCGAGAAAACAGGAAGAAGTCGTGAGAATCCATGAAAAAAATAAGCAAAATATACAAACTGAGTAGTCCATGACAAGATAAGCAACATTAAGGATAATATGAGCTCAGGAGCGCCGTGGTCCCATGGTTTAGCCGGCACGGTAGCTCAGCGTGTTCGGTCAGAGAGCCGGTTGGCCTCTGTAATAAAAAACTGAGTGGAAGGATCAACCACCGAAGTTGAACAGGATGTCTTGCGACGTCCGCAACGACCAAACACAACGATCAATAACGAACAAAATGAAAAAAAAATGGTTAGCGTGAGCACCTGCGGAACGAGAGGTCCTTGGTTCAAGTCTTCCCTCGAGCGAAAAGTTTTATCTTTTATATTCAGACAATTATTATCTGGCAAACTCTCATGTTTTCATATCTTTTTGGGAGTGATTATCACATCCACAAGAAAACCAAAATCGGGCAAGGTAGAAGAATCTTTTTACCCATTCGCCAAGTGTACAAGTTAGGTGGGTCGACAACATATTCCTGTCATGTGACGCACATGCCGTCACCAGTGTCGTATAGAATATATCAGACGTGTTTTCCTGTGGAGGAGTCGGTTGACCTATGACCTTGCGATCAAATGTTTTCCGTTCCCGTTGGAGAGGCACGTCCTTTCGTCTACTAATCGCACGGTTTTGCGGTGCGGTCGCAAAACACAGACACTAAACTTATTACAGTGAAGAGAGACATCAATGAACGAACGGACAGATCATAACTTTGCGAAAATAAAAAAAGTAAACTTTTCACTCGAGGGAAGACTTGAACCAAGGACCTCTCTTTCCGCAGCTACTCACGCTAACCACGGGACCACGGCGCTCCTGAGCTCATATTGTCCTTGATGTTCCCTATCTTGCGCATGGACTACTCAGTTTGTATATTTTGCTTATTTTTTTCATAATTCCACACAACTTCTTCCTGTTTTCTCGATTGATCTGTGTTCAGTTTTTCAAGGCCTATCCACTGGGTCAACTTATAACTAAATCTGAGGCGGGTGCGATGGGGAGGTTCCCTTGTTAGAACTAGTTTAAGCTGAAACTTCCTGGCAGATTAAAACTGTGTGCCGGACCGAGACTCGAACTCGGGATCTTTGTCTTTGGCGGGCAAGTGTTCTACCCAAGCACGACTCACGCCCCGTTCTCACAGCTTCACTTCTGCCAGTATCTCGTCTCCTAACTAATCTAAGGATATCACACACACCATGCCCCAGGCAGGATTCGACCGTAGCAGCAGCGCGGTTCCGGACTGAAGCGCCTAGAACCGCTCGGCCACAGCAGCCGCCGTCTAATAGTTCGTTGTATCACTGCAGATGCAGTACGATGTACCAGAGCCTTACGCCGAACACGTGGTTTTCCTTCTCGGTAGTGCCGTGTGATCGTGCGGAGCCCGGTCTTTCTGCGTCCGTAGGACGTAGGGCTATTACACGGCCTGGTTCAAACTCAGTGATGTGTTGTTAATGGTGTCTTTGTCGCGTTAAAGGCACTCTCGACTAACATCAACTCACCACCTCCAATCTCAAAGGTAACTAACGCTCACCACCATTACAATGTGTAGCCTATTTAACCTGATTTGCATTCTCATAATGGAGCAACTAGCGCCATTCTTATGCAAGTGGCGCTAAATCTGACTAGGCATCATCTTTCAGATATAGAAACAGGCTCATCAACTTTCGTTTTGTCGCACAACTAATTCTTGGTGTTGTGATTTTTTTTTCGGTCAGTGTTTTAGGGTGTCTGGATACTTTTCAACTGATTGTGCATTTCATACACTGTAACTAACATCTTTCGCATGTGCGGCATATCACGAGAGCTGAGTTGCCAGTTTTATTTTGAGTATCTTGTATATTAGATTGTGTACAGCGTTGTGCGTACCTAATTTGTGAGGCTGCGTTGAGAAGCTAATCAGTTACCTGCCCGAGCATGTTGTAGGTGTCATACCAGTTTGACTGTTTCACGCAGCCTTTATCGTATTTTAGTTTTAATGGGCAGCAGTGATGCGCAATGGCAAATGAGTCAGGCGAATCTTCTGGCCAGAAGAATGGTAGGCTGTCGCTTTATGATGAAAGGTTGTTTATTCTTCGCAACATAAGCAACCGTTTGTCACAGTGAAATATGGTATGAGCAGTTTCTCGAGAGTTAGTAAATAAAAACTTCTGGCTCTAAAATCGCGTGGGACTGACGTTGCCTCAGTACCCACGATTCGAGATCACGTCACCATCTCAACGTCCTAAGTATGTGATCGCAGCTGCAGAACAGTCTGAAATACTAAATTTGAAACTCAGAGGCCAGCGATCAGTGTAAATCGACGCAATGACCAGAATGTCCAAAAAGCGTGTCCCCAGGTTAGTTTGCAGCAGACGGCGGTGAACCGTCGGTTCGCATGTCGGTGCGTCGTGATTCACGCGAGCGTGAGACTCTGATAGAGTAAAAGGGCAAGCCCCAACAGCCGGTGAAAGCTGTATGTGGAGAGCGGCCGGTTTATACGAGTAGTGCCTGTAGCAGCAGCTCAGGGGCCTTGAGGGTTTAAAAGCCTTACTGAGAAGAAATCTTTGAGACCAAAATCTGATTCGTACAATTAAAAAATTAAGTTCAGTGACTTATGAATAAGTCCTCATTGTTTTATGCTTAGAAACTGTCACATGAAAGAGGAAATTTATCGTGATCGATCTGACTGGTGAAAAAGACCGTGACTGATCTAGAATTACAGTCAGACTGTCTGCTTCAGCCACGTATGATTCAGGAACTTGAAAAATTTCTGTCCATCTAATGCGAGATACTATCTTTAAAAAAAGTCTGAGGCCGATGCATAGTAAATTTCCAAGGCGTGAAGCGTAGTCGTACTCCGATACGTTTATTTTCACAGTTTGTGTGTTACTGAAACTGTAGTAGCAGAAATTTCAGTTGGAAGTTTGAGTATCGTTTTAGTGAGTTGGAGATACGTTTCAAGTTGAGAATATTGCACAGCTATACAGAATGACTAACTGATCCCAGTAAATGAGTTTATTACACAAGTTATCAATAACTTTTATTTACTGTTGGTGTTCTTCAATTGTAATTTTCTGGACTCTCGAGACGAATGGATCCGAAGATGCCAGCAGCTGATGGGATACGACATGGATTGTTTTCTCACTGGAATATTTGCATGTAAAATCGTCTGGAAGTCCCAGATATCGTTATTCCGAGCTCACTGCGCATGTTCAGATACCCGACCAATCGGCAGCGGAACAGCTTTTATTATGGCTTATCCGTGCATCAAAGCTATGTGGACTGATGTCGGCAACGGACGTTATTGCAGAATATTGTGACTCCGGTGAAGCTGGCACCTGACTTTCAAGAAATACATATTTTTCAGAGTTATTGATAGAAATGTTTAATTCTAGAGCTCTCTGGACAAAATTTGAGCATTTCTGCAGCATTTCGCGAAAAAAATGTTACTCAGGAAAATTTTAATCTTGTAAAAAAAAATTGCCAGTTTGCGAAAACAACTTATGATCACAATTCCAAATAGCTCTCCAAGAAATCTACCGGAAACACTTATGATATTTTTTTGCAGATAGTAGTTTATGAGATAGTTGCAATGATGAGGTATCCATTTTTACCAAGTCATAAGAAGATCAAAACAAATTGCAAAACGATTTAGAAAAGATATCTGAATGGTGCGAAAATTGGCAGTTGACCCTAAATAACGAAAAGTGTGAGGTCATCCACATGAGTGCTGAAAGAAATCTGTTAAACTTCGGTTACTCGATAAATCAGGCAAAAGGCCGTAAATTCAACTAAATACCTAGGAATTACAATTACGAACAACTTAAATTGGAAGTACCACACAGAAAATGTCGTGGGGAAGGCTAACCAAAGACTGCGTTTCAGTGGCAGGACACTTAGAAAATGTAACAGATCTTCTAAGGAGACTGCCTACACTACGCTTGTCCGTCCACTTTTAGAATATTGCTGCTTGGTGTGGGATCCATACCAGACAGGACTGACGGAGTACATCGAATAAGTTCAAAGAAGGGCAGCACGCTTTGTACTATCCCGAAATATGGGAGAGAGTGTCGCTGAAATGATACAGCATTTGGGCTGGACATCATTAAAAGAAAGGCGTTTCTCGCTGCGACGGAATCTTCCCACGAAATTCCAATCACCAACTTTCTCCTCCGAATGCGAAAATATTTTGTTGACACCTACTTGGAGAAACGATCACCACGATAAAGTAAGGGAAATCAGAGCGTATACGGAAAGACAAAGGTGTTCGTTCTATCTGCGTGCTGTACGAGATTGGAATAATAGAGAATTCTGAAGCCAGATACTTAAATGTGATTTGCAGAGTATCCATGTAGATGTAGCTGTAGAAGAGACACTTCCGCACGGTAGAAAAATGACTGTTCACCATAAACGTGCAAATATGTGCACGCAAATTCATTTGAGTTCGTTAACTGTGCTATTAAGCTAGTAGGAGAGCCATTTACAGAAGTGTAAATTTTACTACACTCGAGGTATGAATTAAAAAACGCCTTCAGTCACAATTTTTCGTGTTTTATTCAGTACACGATGCATTTCGAACCCTGTGGGTCCATCTTCAGGTGTAATTCGTCTTAATACATGATTTATTTGTTGACTTGAATGAGATGAAATGGGCGGCCGGGGTGGCCGAACGGTTCTAGGCACTACAATCTGGAACCGCGCGACCGCTACGATCGCAGTTTCGAATACTGCCTCGGGCATGGATGTGTGTGATGTCCTTAGGTTAGTTAGGTTTAAGTAGTTCTAAGTTCTAGGGGACTGATGACCTCAGAAGTTGTCCCATAGTGTTCAGAGCCATTTTGTTACTAAAATGTTAAAAACGCTTTTCTTGGATTATTTGGAATATGCATTTCATCTCATTCAAGAGAACAAATAAATCATGTATTAAGACGAATTACACCTGACGATGGACCCACAGGGTCCGAAATGCATCGTGTACTGAATAAAGCACGAAACATTGAGAGTGAAGGCGTTTTTTTATTCATAGCTCGGGTGTATCGAGTACAGCCAGGTTTGAAGCTGCAAAATATGAATAAAATTAAATGGAAATTTTATTGACAACGATTTCGGATCATATCGGTAGTATTTATTTTTAAGTCGACATACGTCATTACACGGTTAAAAATGTTATAGACATACCTCCTGGAGGGTCACCCATCTTATGTTATCCTGACAACTGGGCAGAATAGCTGTCATTTACTTAACAGGCCACATAAATAGTATATGAAAAATGTACTTTAAAAACGGACACAAACAGTTTCGACCACAAAAACATTTATTTGGATACTAAACTGTTTCGATCAGTATTTGATCATTCCCAGACCCTCATATCATTAAGATAGGCGATGGCGGTGAATGAACTCCACGAACGTTAACTGACCAAAACCGGTTACCATCGAAATAAAGGTTTTTGTGATCGAGCTGTTTGTGTCCATTTTCTCCAGCTCAAACATTTTCAAAAATTATATGAAAAATGTGTCGTTGTCCGATGCACTGTTCGCCTCAACTGTCATGGCTCATGTTATATCGACTTGAGACATTAGGCAAGTATGTACCTGTTACACAACATTTCACAGGACTAAAGCCGGATCACGCACCTTTCTCTTCTATTCTGTCGAGGTTTTGAAGCGAGTTCGTTCACTGTGCGTCGCTGTGATATTCCCTTCAGGCACTTGCGAAGCTACTTTTACATTTGGTGATTTTGTATTGTTAAAAGCGAAATGTTGTACCATTTTAAAGGAGTTCTTAGAAAAAAGTTTATCAGGTATACGAAAGAAGTGAACGCCACGAATCCGATACTTATTTTGCTTACTTGGTGATAGTATTAAAGTCGCGGAAGATGGCATCAACTTGGCATTAGGTATCTACTGCCTACTACGTACCGCGGACATATAGAAAGAGTTGAGTTTCCTAAGATCGAAATCTACTTTGATTTGCGCAGCAGAAGTTGCCGTTCTTCAAAAGAGATTGTAATGCGTAAGCTAAGACGGGTTCCATAATTCTACAACAGACGGACGTTAACAATGTAGGACAACAGACGGACGTCACTAATTTGGCCTACAGTTATGTACATTCGTAAGACGACTTTACTTGTCATGGAGAACGATTTGCGCCTTTCTCCGTTCGTTTTTCCAGCGACTTGTGATAAACTGTTGCTAGAAAGGCAATAACTTCTTGTGAACAATTTGTGTACGTATCTCATCACGTTTATTTGGCTTCCTTCTCTTGCACAATTTTTGTTGATTTCCCATTCCGCGAGCGCTTATTACAACATCTATCATTCGGGCTTCGTGTGATAAACTGAAAGGTGAAACCATATTGGGATCTACCGCAGAGAAACAGTTTCGGTAAACCGAATTGAGTAATTCGGTGTGCTGTCTGTCAAGATCCGTTTCAGTGTCAGTGTGATCATTGAGGGCTTTCAACACCTTACACGTAAGGCCAATATTTAGGATTGACATTTACAATGACTGCATGATGATTAGATCCATTTAGAGTGCAATGAACGACAGCAGGTTCTGGTGAATTATATGAACATTCACACATCACAGATCCACATATTGGCCATTGGACGTACACGGTGCACGGATCACGAGCTTATGACAGCCGACCGACCGAGACTGCATCCACTGCTCTCTCTCTCGCAGGGGCGAGTGCACTGTTAGGCGCCCTTGGAAGGTTTGTCTGCTGTCTATTCTCCCTGAGATACAAAATCCTTCTGAGAGAGCAGCAATTTCCATCCATTCCTCAGTCGAATGAAGCGACTGTACACCCTGTTACAAAAGCATGGTTTGGAGATTTATCCACAACATTTTTTCGAAGTTCTCTCTACCAGTTCGGATTCTGAAGCAGATGGTCTATAAAAGTATCCGGTTACGACATTTGACCCACCTTTGACTTTTACCTTTACTTAATTGCTTCACATTCGTACTAACTAAATATTATCAACATCTTGTGGATCATGTTCTCTTCGTAAATCGAGCGATGTGGCGCAGCGGTTGTGTCTCCTATTTGGGATGGATTCGGTTTAGATACATATCTGCTTCTTCTGATTTAATATTTTCATGTTTGTTCTAAACCACTTATGGAAATGTCTGGTTGGTCCCTGAAGCAAATATACTTCGATCCTTCATCCACATTCAAATCGGTCTACTGAGCTGTGTCGAATGTCCACGCAAAAAGTTAAACTGTTATGGAATAGAAGAAAGAGCATTTTCATGAGTATCATCTAATTAGAATGGCAGAAAGTAGACTGTATCAACTCCATATAATCACAGAGCAATTATGCAGTCAAAATTTGAAGCCGTCAGACATGATGTGGGGTTTCGCTGTTGTCTCTTATATATATATATATATATGATTATCTACTTCCATTGCCGGCCGTGGTGGCCAAGCGGTTAAAGGCGCTACAGTCTGGAACCGCGCGGCCGCTACGGTCGCAGGTTCGAATCCTGCCTCGGGTATGGATGTGTGTGATGTCCTTAGGTTAGTTAGGTTTAAGTAGTTCTAAGTTCTAGGGGACTGATGACCTTAGAAGTTAAGTCCCATAGTGCTCAGAGCCATTTGAACTACTTCCATTTTCAGAAGATTCGACAAGTTTTGTTGTTTACGTTTATCATGGGCGGCCAAGATTTCGGCCGCGAGCCATGCCCGGCCACGATTGCCAAAGCGCTCAACCTCGCTTTATATTTCCTCCACCGTCATGCCACGATGTCGGAGCGCAAGGAGGGGGAAGAAGGGTAAACTGCGAACGCGCCGCGCTGTCGCACTGCACACTACTGCGTTTTATATTTCACATTTCTCAACAACATAGGTCACAAACAAAACAAATTTTCAGTATTATTTAACTGACGCGCTGTAGACATAATATAGTTTTTACTTGTGACAGACCGTCGGCATGCGGACAGACACAGAAAGCTTCACAGAGTTTCACACTCAAGTTGCCATGTAATCGTGACTCATTTAGTTCCACAGACCTAAATATTGAATGACTTTTGCGATCTCATTATGGAGACTTGGGAACGCCACCTGAAGAAAGCAATGTAGACGCCTGGACAGTTTTAATGTAAAAAGACTTTTCATTGTAACCCTTGCAGTTCAGTCAGTTCCATCTGCACATGCACAGCGGCGCTTTTCAACTGAAACGGGAAACAGTGTCGAAAACAGATCGGTAACAGATGTAAGATTAACAATGTCTTCGAAATCTTTATAAAAATATCCTTTTAATTCTTTTAAAGCTACAATGAATTCTTGAAACTTCTCATTTTCTGTAACACCAGTAAGCTTAGCGAATTGGATTGTCTGTCAGAATGTGTCCCTCGTACAACGCGATTTTCTTTTTAAATGCGCCTCTATCAAATCAGAGAAAAATTACCTTGTCATGTCGTACTGCAGGCAGTGTGCACTTAAGTCCACTTAAAATGCGAAGTCTGCAATCCATTCTGGATGTTCTGTTCTAATTTATCCTTCATTAAGTCAACAGTAACGCGTTTTAAATGGAAAAATTGTGTCAGGCTTGTCCCTTGACTTAACCAACGTACTTTGCAGTGACATATGAAGTTCCACTGAAAACAGTTTCAGTGGTCAATGGAATACTGCGCGCCACTTCAGAAATTTTACTTTTCATACCAACAAAGTACCCCGCGGTCCAGGCCTACAAATGTAGCACATAGTTCTTTTGGATGTAGTACAGAACAATGAATAGTTGTAATTCTTTGCTCTTTCATTGTCATCTGCATCTTTAAATTCTTTCTGGTATGGTAATGTCGTTTCACAGCAAATATCCATTATCTGTCACTTATGCGAACTCAGTACTTTCATCCCTCTCTTCTGTCATTCCCATTCATTTTAACAGCTTTGCGACAATAGATCGCTAGACTGTCTCTTTTTGTGGAGACGGCAGCTGGGCTTGTGAACGTACTAGAACCAACAAACAGCGAAGGTTAAATAGCGCTGACAGCACGAGTTTCTCGAACTCAGAAAGTTTTTGCCTACCGAAAAATGCGGCGCCGCAATGCTAAATGAAATGTCGCGCTGATCTCGGAACTTCCAAGAAGGACCGAGCAAAGCCGAGCGACATGTCGGGTCTTGGCCAGAACGCGGCCCGCACACGCTACACGCGTGAAGCTTAGCAAACCTTGGCCGGCCCTGATGTAGATGGTACAAGTTTAGATACACTCCTGGAAATTGAAATAAGAACACCGTGAATTCATTGTCCCAGGAAGGGGAAACTTTATTGACACATTCCTGGGGTCAGATACATCACATGATCACATTGACAGAACCACAGGCACATAGACACAGGCAACAGAGCATGCACAATGTCGGCACTAGTACAGTGTATATCCACCTTTCGCAGCAATGCAGGCTGCTATTCTCCCATGGAGACGATCGTAGAGATGCTGGATGTAGTCCTGTGGAACGGCTTGCCATGCCATTTCCACCTGGCGCCTCAGTTGGACCAGCGTTCGTGCTGGACGTGCGGCCAGTCCCAAACATGCTCAATGGGGGACAGATCCGGAGATCTTGCTGGCCAGGGTAGTTGACTTACACCTTCTAGAGCACGTTGGGTGGCACGGGATACATGCGGACGTGCATTGTCCTGTTGGAACAGCAAGTTCCCTTGCCGGTCTAGGAATGGTAGAACGATGGGTTCGATGACGGTTTGGATGTACCGTGCACTATTCAGTGTCCCCTCGACGATCACCAGTGGTGTACGGCCAGTGTAGGAGATCGCTCCCCACACCATGATGCCGGGTGTTGGCCCTGTGTGCCTCGGTCGTATGCAGTCCTGATTGTGGCGCTCACCTGCACGGCGCCAAACACGCATACGACCATCATTGGCACCAAGGCAGAAGCGACTCTCATCGCTGAAGACGACACGTCTCCATTCGTCCCTCCATTCACGCCTGTCGCGACACCACTGGAGGCGGGCTGCACGATGTTGGGGCGTGAGCGGAAGACGGCCTAACGGTGTGCGGGACCGTAGCCCAGCTTCATGGAGACGGTTGCGAATGGTCCTCGCCGATACCCCAGGAGCAACAGTGTCCCTAATTTGCTGGGAAGTGGCGGTACGGTCCCCTACGGCACTGCGTAGGATCCTACGGTCTTGGCGTGCATCCGTGCGTCGCTGCGGTCCGGTCCCAGGTCGACGGGCACGTGCACCTTCCGCCGACCACTGGCGACAACATCGATGTACTGTGGAGACCTCACGCCCCACGTGTTGAGCAATTCGGCGGTACGTCCACCCGGCCTCCCGCATGCCCACTATACGCCCTCGCTCAAAGTCCGTCAACTGCACATACGGTTCACGTCCACGCTGTCGCGGCATGCTACCAGTGTTAAAGACTGCGATGGAGCTCCGTATGCAACGGCAAACTGGCTGACACTGACGGCGGCGGTGCACAAATGCTGCGCAGCTAGCGCCATTCGACGGCCAACACCGCGGTTCCTGGTGTGTCCGCTGTGCCGTGCGTGTGATCATTGCTTGTACAGCCCTCTCGCAGTGTCCGGAGCAAGTATGGTGGGTCTGACACACTGGTGTCAATGTGTTCTTTTTTCCATTTCCAGGAGTGTATAAAAACGCCTTGTGGCTAATATGGTGGCTTTTGAGACTGAATTAAAGGAACGTATTTGATGGACAAGTCGTATTTTTTCCGCTGAAGGGTAACTTTACAGAAAGTCTTAAAACTGTTTTATTTTGCCGGCAGCCGTGGCCGAGCGGTTCTAGGCGCTTCAGTCTGGAACCACACTGCTCCTACGGTCGCATGTTCGAATCCTGCCTCGGGCGCGGGTGTGTGTGATGTCCTTCGGTTAATTAGGTTTAAGGAGTTCTGAGTCTAGGGGACTAATGACCTCAGATATTAAGTCCCATAGTGCTCAGAGCCATTTGAACCATTTTTGTTTTGTTTTATTTTGCAATTAGTTTTTCCCCGTAATAGGGTAGTATGTAAAAGTTAATCTACTTCACTGAATTTCACATAAATAAAATATGCGTCCTACACCTCTTCTCTTTGATAACCATGGAATCTTACTACTGAAATATAATGTACTCCACACTGTATTCCGTTATTATCTTCTGATGAAGATAATTATGGACTCTTTCGAAAATATATTATTGTGCTTTACTTTTTAACAATAAGCCAGTAATATTTTAAATGAGTCGCCTTTCAATAAACTGAGCTAGACGTTATTCATAAACAAGTTCGAAACTAACTTGCAGAGCACGTTTGTATCTTTATCACATTTTTCATCCAAACCAAGCTTCGGAAGTAACAAGGTTTCCACGTACGAGACTAACAGTGCTTTCGTGTGCACAGCAAGCAACTACATTGTTGATGGCCATTCACTGCGCATTTAGTTACAAAGTCGAGTATATTTCTCCCATTTTCGCTTCTGCCCCTCTCTCTGTCTCTCTCTCTCTCCCTGTGTGTGTGTGTGTGTGTGTGTGTGTGTGTGTGTGTGTGTGTGTGTGTGCTTCAAATAACTACAGCTGTGTTGTGAGCACTCTCTGAACTTCAGAATGATGGCTGGTGTTAGACGGCGCAGTGCTCATGTGATTCAGTGGACTGACTATCGGCACGGAGGTAACGCCAGCGACTGCGTTACACAACACTTTTCGTTCGCCCTGAAATGCTGCCGCGCACCATGAGCGGAAACGGGGACATGTGACGGCGAACACAGCGTGTTGCCGATACATTGACAGCGCTGGGTTTGACATTCACGGCTGGTTAGGTCACTGGGTTAATGACAGAAAAAAAAACTTTTCACAAATGATTGACGAGTGAATCAACTCGTTTAACGCAGCGAAAACCTTAACGTATACCTATTGACTGTTTTTTTAACGTATACCTATTGACTATTTTTAAAATTTCTTTCGTGTGTATTTCATAAGAGCGTCTTTGCTGTAGACGGATTGGGATGCGGTTAGACTATGACCGCCTTTTCCATTTTTTTACATCATTTGTCTTCTATAATGCTCTACTTTATCCACATCACTTGTCATTGTCTTCAGATGTTATTGCCTGAAAATTAATCTTCGTTGAACAGTCCATCCCTAGCATTTTTTTCTGGTTCTTTGTGTTTTTGGCTCTACCTAAAAATCACACGGTTTTTTTAGGTTGGAAACATTAACTGGAGTATGGTAACTACGTATGCAAGATGTATTACTAACAACATGAATAATGGGAGAATACAACGAATCTGTTTTATTTTCCAGGCGACAATTACGCGAGTACAGCTCCCCGTAAAATCTGCCGGTAGTGTCGTTACACTACATTGCAAATTGTATTCCTTCTTTTCTGACTTATCCTTCATCTTCATTATTAAAGGAGCAGCTGCTGTGATAGCCGGTATCAGAAATGATTGAAAAGATAAAAGAGCTAAACCACGAGAAATTTCATCCAGCTTGACTAGTGCATCTCTGACCTTCGGTATTTGAACTCGAAATATTATGAAACTGTTCAATATCTGTTGTAAGTACTTTGTGTTTTCTACAGTAGTTATTACAAAACAAGTAACAGACTAAAGCAAGGTATGAACGACGTACGACGTACGACGTTCAAACGCCTACACTCTACTGGTGAATCGACAAATCAAAACATCTTCAGAGTCGTAAAGTCTTTCTGAAACAGAACAATGAACTTTTCTGTGTATAGGAATAGTGCGAATAACGTAGGAATTAATATCCGCATTCAGTTCGTGCAACTATTCGCGACAGTGAAGAAGGCCTTCGCTAAATTACAGTACGAGGAGCGGGACGTAATTTTGCTGCATGGGTAAAGTCGTAATCTTTAGTATCAGTCGAGATAATGAAGGATGTTCTTCCTCTATGGAAATGTGTGCTTTTTTTAAGTGATGTAACAGTAATTAACCGCTGAAACGTTTCACAAAATATTAAAGAAATGTGCTGGAAATGATAGGCAAGCTGACAGGAACCTACTATTGCATTATCGACGCAGCCGCAACCGAGTGGCGCTCCCGTGCCAGCCTCCGTCGTTATCTGCAGAAAGTAACTGGGGGAAGGGGGTTTACACCGCAATAGCGGCCGCCGAAAGCCTTGATTCCCAGTGCGGGGCGTACAGAAAAAATACTGAGAACTCTTATCATGTTGCACATGACGGCAAACTGGTGATTTTTCGATAGAAACCTCTGTCTTTAACTGCATAGTTTGGACTCTGTAAGGCCACCAAGTTTGAGAAAGATGGTGTCAAAGTTTCTTGGGAATGCGTCACCCTGATTCGTTGGTTACCCGTTGTCCTTTAGTGTAAGGTGGGTGCATGGACGGAATCTGCGGAACGATTAGTGTGTTCACTGTAAACATAATTTTTAAAGTGGAAACCAATGTTCGTAAATTCACTTTTTGTACAACGTGAGGCGGCGACGATTCAGGAAGGGTGGCCACGTGTGGACACACTACATTTCTTCAAGAACCTCAACAGGAGCATTATGTCGCTAAGTAATACCCGTCTCTGTAGCCTAGGTCGCTAAGACAGGCGCTCGGCTCGAGGGTCAGTCGGTCCGAAGCCTGGCGGTGGATGAAATTTTTACTGGCATTATTTGACCGGGAAGGGGGGAGAGACGGTGGTGTGAAATCATAATCACCAGTCTTTTCGCCCGTGTCCTGGATTAAATTCCAAACTTCTCCGCAGAAATGAGGGCATGTGACACAGTTGATGGTGATCAGCCTGTCCTACTGGAACGTTAAGGTCGGCGGCCCCATGGTGCTATTCGAGAAGAGTAGGTTATGTGCCCACACCTGGCTCCATCATTTCCCTTCTCTCTTCATTATCATCATCATCATCATCATCATCATCATACAACACAAAGGGCAACGCACAACACCATACACGCTTCCATTGGACTGACCTAAACTCCACGAAATACCCTTACGACACAGCTTTCACATATTGCCAAGGAATAGGGCCAATGTGCGAGGAAGAAGAACAGCTTTCCCGACAGGCGGCTGAACCCACCCGCGTGCGATTTCAAAGCCAACAACGTCATACGACATTTACAGTTTACCGTGAAATAAATGGAAAATAGATTCTTGATTGGAGGATCTACATCCGTAGTGTAAAGACCGACGTATAGAGCTGCGTTGTACCACAACTACGGTTCGGTAGTTCTGGCACAGCACATAAATGGTAAATGGTAGGACTATCTGAAGTATTAGTAGCATTGGCAGGGAAAGGAACATAAACGAGTGTATGAGAGAGAAACTGAATGCTGACAAATTCTTTTTGGTTTTTGTTTGTTTGATTTCACTTAATTAGAACCGCATATCGTTCCGTGTCCACTGAGTATTTTATATCCTGATGAGATATAAATGGCATTTTATAAGTAATAAAAATTAGTTGATCCCGCAACTTCGTAGCTTTTATGTAAGCAAAGCAATTACTTTTTATCCAGCTACAGTTTACATACACAAGCATAAAAATCTATATAGTTATTGTTATTTTGTACTCAATAGAATGGCCCTTACTATGATCGAAAGCAAGATTTTCCAGTTATTACTGATAGATGCGAAAGTTGTTTATAACTAACAAAAACATGTTTTATATAAGCTCAACGACGCATTGAAGCGATATTTGACAAAGTTTTTTTTAATTTTCCTTTTTTTAGAAGATTGAGTTTTGTAGCGCTATATGACTTTTTTTTTATTTTTGCTGCTACAATATCCCTTTGTTTCGCGTTACAAATCAACAATTTTTCTAATGAAACAGAAATTAAACATTGACAATTTCAGTTTTGTTATAAATACTGTTTATTTTTAAGTAACAGGCAGGAGGGTAAATATCTAGAACAAAGTTTTGTTATAAATAGTGTTTGTTTTAAGTTAACATACAGGAGGGTAAATATGTAAAACATAGTTTTCTTATAAACGCTGTTCATTTTTAAGTAACAGACAGGAGGATAACTATGTAGAACAAAAATGTTCCGTAGATTACGCTGTCCTTTATACATCCTCACTTAGTTTCTAGACGGTTCACTGCTTTCGGTGGCTAGGGGAACCTAAGAAGAGACTGGTAGCAAACGCAAAGTGATCCAAATGAGGTAACGCCCGATAGGTATGCAACACGCCCAACGTGATACTAACCCGGATACGAGATCAACTGACGTAAGCTATTATAGGAAAACGACCAGTCTACACGTACTTATGATGGTCTACGGGAGACTACGGTAGTTTTACAACTGTACTGATGCACATTATATAACAGATTCGGCTCTGCGATAAGGATTTTAGAATCAGCGTACAATTGTGATGATAGACGTTATAGAACCCCCACATAAAATAGTTAAGAGTTGCAGAACCCTCTGGTTGTGGTGGCCACGGGACAAAGCGAGCGCACAACGTGTCGTGGTTCAGTGAAACAAGAATTTGTTAAAGATATAAATTACATTGATAGGATCTGAATTAGAGATTTATATAAAGTCATAACAGACGCAGAGCTATAAATGGTGCACTTCTGGCATAAGGCTTGTACAGCAGATATTAGAGAGAGCCGCACCGTCTCCTCTGGAAGCGCAACTCAACCTCGCGGCTACCTTATCTAACTCCCTGCTCTACCTAATGATGGTGAAGAGCTAACCATTTTCCCCATTTGTGCACAAGAGGAATGTCTTTAACTCAGCTTCGTCGGTTCTGGCCGATATGCATGTCACATTAAGGATTATATCATGCTGATTCGCTGAACAAAACCAGAAATAATGAGGTCTGTATACGACACGCTTACCTTAAACTCGAGAACTGAATGCGCTTAGCTATAGGCAACGGCTTATTGTCGACCCGTCCGGCAATCCAGATTTCGTTTTTCTGCGATTTTTCCTAAAGCGCTTCAGGCAAATGCCGAAATGGTTCCTTTGGAAGGGCACGGTCAATTTACTTCCGTATCCTTGAAATATTCTGAGCTAATGTTCCCTCTCTAATGGTCTCGATGTCAACGGTATGTTAAAGCCTAATCTTTCTTATTTTCTTCCTTTTCTGCGAAAAATATTTCCTTTCAATTTATCTCCTCCTCATTAGATCCAGTTAAGTAAGTTCGCCCACCGTTAGAAGAATAACGACGAAAACGGTATTGTGCCAATATCTTGTGTACGTAGCTAAGAGTCGCAGCACAAACTCCTTAAATAGTTCCAGTTTCGTCCTAAGTTTTGAAACAGACGTTAGCATTTTTATGAAATGTAATGTGTTTAGCAGAGCAAGACATAATCCGACAGTTTATGACTTACAAGACAAGACATGAGACCAACACGTATTTGATACACGTCTGTGGACCAGCGACTCTTGACTCCTGCTGTGGCTGAGGAGTCATCTTCATAGCGCATTTCTGACCAGATTTCAACACTAGCGAAGACACGTGCCAACCCGTTCCACTACTTTCGTCCGAAAACCACAAGACACGAACGGGAGTTTACCTTCTTTAAACATGGATTACAAACAGTCTAGACCGCAAAAACATTTATACAGAAGATAACCGGTTCCGGTCAGTATTTGACCATCACCAGACTCTTATGCCCTGATGGTAGGCGGTAGCGGTGTGTCGGGTGGTCGAACTCCGCGAACGTCAACTGCTGGAGTTACAACAACCGCTCAATTCACTGCCACTGCCTACCATCATGGTATGAAGGCTTGAGGATGGTTGAATTCCGACTGAAACCGGTTACATCGACACAAATATTTTTACTGTCGGGAGTGTTTGTAATCCATTTTAATGCACTTTTAGCCAGACTGCTGTTTCTCCACGAGAAATGTTCTCAAAGTTACAGAGTTTAAATGACTAATAGTTTGCTCTCATTACGTTTACGGTGATAAAGAGTGCATGCGGCCACAGAAACAAAAATCTATATTACCAAACGGCCAAACCGGTGCGAGATGCATTGCCTGCTTGTCTGAAGGCTTCCAAGTGCAACAAAAATTTGATTTTCAGTGTTTCATACAGTTTGTGACTGAAATTTAAAATGCTTTCATGATCTGCAATGTAAGAGCTACGATCTTACGTTAAAGGTTTAACACAATAAGTAAAGTATTAGTTAGAAACTGTGAATGTCACGTGGCAGCGTAACTCGCAGACTACATTCATCCAGTATTTGAGAAAGATAGCACTTAGCTACTTCCAACAAATGTTATTCATTGTTTTAAACCTTTGCAAAGCGTTTGCTCCCTGATAACGCCCAACACAAAATTATGAAACAAAAAAAATTTTCGCTTACGTTTTCGCTGTTCATGCAGTAAAACAGTAGCATCAAGCCGGATGTATTAATATATTACTTCTTTGTTACTAGCTCTATTCTCAACATACACTAGCGTCCAAAATTAAAGCAACAAACGGAACTTCTGCAGGGTTGCGTCTACTTTGCCGCAAAACAGTATAAACAGATGATACCAAAGTAGAATCAACGTAAAGAATACAAAATGTAAACAACTCCAACATGCATAACAGTAGACGAAAATTTTCTCGTTTTTTCCAACTTAAGATTTGCGCACGCATTCCGACAACTGGTTAATATGTTCACAGCGGCCTGTGACCACCTCGGGTAGCAATACAGGCCCGACAACGACGGAGCATGCTGTGAATAACGTCATCAGTGTCATGTCCGTTCTTCCTGCGGAGCTGCTCGCAAGTCTTGGAGAGTAGTTGGTGAATGCTGGCATCATGCAACCCGTCTCCCTAGTGCATCCCAGACATGCTCTATGGAATTCAAATCCGGAAAGCTAGCAAACCACATCGTGATTGCTGTATCTTCCGTTTTCAAGAAAAAATCAACCAATCGTGCTCTATGAGGTCGACCATTATTGTTGATCAGCACGAAGTCTGGGTGCGCTGCACCTCGCAAAAACCGTACATGAGATCCCGAGACAGCAGTCAAACCTCTCCGACTCGCCTGCACAATTTCATGAAGTATCCGAGTGGACGACATGATCGCTGCCCAGTCCATCAGCGGTCCCCCTCGAGATCGGTCTCTTTCTACAATGTTCGGGTCTCGGTATCGTGTTCCACATTCCCTTCTGATGCGAATCCGTCGAGAATCACTCTCCATACCAAATCGGGACTCATCTGTGAAAAGAACATTGGTCCACTGTTTCGACTGTCCAGGTGACATGTTGACGACTCCACTCTAGACTTTCTTCTGTGAAGACGCGTCAAAGGCACACATTCAGCAGGTCTCCTACAATAAAGACGACTCTGTAGGAGCCTTCTCTACATCGTTTACCTCGATACAACACGTCTAGTGGATTTTGCGATGTCAGATGTCAATTGCTGCGCAGTACTATAAGGCGCTACCGTCGTGCCCTTCGAGCCAAATAACGGTCCTCTATTTCTCATGTCACATGTGGTCGGCCTTGCCCTTGTCTTCGGGGTACAGTTTTGGTCTCTATAAACTGTCGAAATATCCGAGAAACCACAGAACGATTCACATTAAGCCATCGGACGGCATTAGTTTCCGACCGTCCTGCTTCCATTCTTTCTATGGCCATCCACCGCAGACAGTCTGGTAGTCGTCTTCTCTGTGCCATACTGTACCGTCTGTGACTATACAGGGTGTTACAAAAAGGTACGGCCAAACTTTCAGGAAACATTCCTCACACACAAATAAAGAAAAGATGTTATGTGGACATGTGTCCGGAAACGCTTAATTTCCATGTTAGAGCTCATTTTAGTTTCGTCAGTATGTACTGTACTTCCTCGATTCAAATTGTAAATTTTCACAATCAACATGTGTGGGCTGACGAGAATCCGCACACAATTGTGCAATCACGTCAACAACACATATTTTCTGTGAACGTCTGGGCAGGCATTGTTGGTGATGCCTTGATTGGGCCCCATGTTCTTCCACCTATGCTCAATGGAGCACGTTGTTATGATTTCATACGGGATACTCTACCTGTGCTGCTAGAACATGTGCCTTTACCAGTACGACACAACATGTGGTTCATGCACGATGGAGCTCCTGCACATTTCAGTCGAAGTGTTCGTACGCTTCTCAACAACAGATTCGGTGACCGGTGGATTGGTAGAGGCGGACCAATTCCATGGCCTCCACGCTCTCCTCACCTCAACCCTCTTGACTTTCATTTATGGGGGCATTTGAAAGCTCTTGTCTACGCAACCCCGGTACCAAATGTAGTGACTCTTCGTGCTCGTATTGTGGACGGCTGTGATACAATACGCCATTCTCCAGGGCTGCATAAGCGCATCAGGGATTCCATGCGACGGAGGGTGGATGCATGTATTCTCGCTAACGGAGGAAATTCTGAACATTTCCTGTAACAAAGTGTTTGAAGTCACGCTGGTACGTTCTGTTGCTGTGTGTTTCCATTCCATGATTAATGTGATTTGAAGAGAAGTAATAAAATGAGCTCTATTATGGAAAGTAAGCGTTTCCGGACACATGTCCACATAACATATTTTCTTTCTTTGTGTGTAAGGAATGTTTCCTGAAAGTTTGGCCGTACCTTTTTGTAACTACCTGTATACACAGTGACTGTGGATGTGGGACTACCCCACAAACTCTACTCCGTTTTATAGGTGCCCTGACGTCATCGTTGGCGTGGTTTTCCGTTGACATAAATGCCATCTTCCGTGCACAACACTGTCGTACGGACATCTATTAACAGTTTGCATGATTATATAGCAAATTAAGCACAGGACACCAGAGTATTCCTCAAACACTATCCACAAATACCACTGAATGTACCTGTACAATTATATCATCGCGAGATAAGATGTTTTATTCAGGGGAATTCGATTCTTTATAGGATCGGGTGTGGGAGGGTTTGCTGGTATTTTATAAGCTGGGAATGGTCAGTTGGCTTGTTATTATCGAACACTGTCACAGGCGATGCAAATACTGAAGATAAAGCAGAGGAATTTCGATCCCGTGTTGATAATCTTTAATGAACTGTGCTGTTTAACATCTTTACATCGACTTCATCTACATCTACATCTACATCCATACTCCGCAAGCCACCTGACGGTGTGTGGCGGAGGGTACCTTGAGTACCTCTATCGGTTCTCCCTTCTATTCCAGTCTCGTATTGTTCGTGGAAAGAAGGATTGTCGGTATGCCTCTGTGTGGGCTCTAATCTCTCTGATTTTATCCTCATGGTCTCTTCGCGAGATATACGTAGGAGGGAGCAATATACTGCTTGACTCTTCGGTGAAGGTATGTTCTCGAAACTTTGACAAAAGCCCGTACCGAGCTACTGAGCGTCTCTCCTGCAGAGTCTTCCACTGGAGTTTATCTATCATCTCCGTAACGCTTTCGCGATTACTAAATGATCCTCTAACGAAGCGCGCTGCTCTCCGTTGGATCTTCTCTATATCTTCTATCAACCCTATCTGGTACGGATCCCACACTGCTGAGCAGTATTCAAGCAGTGGGCGAACAAGCGTGCTGTAACCTACTTCCTTTGTTTTCGGATTGCATTTCCTTAGGATTCTTCCAATGAATCTCAGTCTGGCATCTGCTTTACCGACGATCAACATTATATGATCATTCCATTTTAAATCACTCCTAATGCCTACTCCCAGATAATTTATGGTATTAACTGCTTCCAGTTGCTGACCTGCTATTTTGTAGCTAAATGATAAAGGATCTATCTTTCTGTGTATTGACAGCACATTACACTTGTCTACATTGAGATTCAATTGCCATTCCCTGCACCATGCGTCAATTCGCTGCAGATCCTTCTGCATTTCAGTACAATTTTCCATTGTTACAACCTCTCGATGCACCACAGCATCATCTGCAAAAAGCCTCAGTGAACTTCCGATGTCATCCACCAGATCATTTATGTATATTGTGAATAGCAACGGTCCTATGACACTCCCCTGCGGCACACCTGAAATCACTCTATCTTCGGAAGACTTCTCTCCACTGAGAATGACATGCTGCGTCCTGTCATCTAGGAACTCCTCAATCCAATCACACAATTGGTCTGATAGTCCATATGCTCTTACTTTGTTCATTAAACGACTGTGGGGAACTGTATCGAACGCCTTGCGGAAGTCAAGAAACACGGCATCTACCTGTGAACCCGTGTCTATGGCCCTCTGAGTCTCGTGGACGAATAGCGCGAGCTGGGTTTCACATGACCGTCTTTTTCGAAACCCATGCTGATTCCTACAGAGTAGATTTCTAGTCTCCAGAAAAGTCATTATACTCGAACACAATACGTGTTCCAAAATTCTACAACAGTGGGACGTCAGCTGGTATAAATTTATATTAAAAATGAAGAAATCGCTCCAGCTGTATTTAAGGTGTTGATCCCATTCAGGCAAGTAGCCTCAACGTTGTAACAACGTCATCTTAAAATGTTCTTCTTGAAGGCTGTATGAACTACACTATGTATTCTAAAACAAATTAATACGGAGCATGGCATATATTACTGCATAAATATCCGCGGCCAGGGTCAGATGACGTAAAAGTTTTCTGAGTATTGTACAGCATCATAAAGTAAAAAACCATATTGGGGAAACCGATGTTTACAGTGGCTCTGTCAATAGACCCAGAAGAAGGCCACTGCAACGTCGGTTCATCATTTCTTCAAATACCTTTTGCCTTTTCCCAGAACTTGCTATGCCACAAAACATCTAGTTTGTGCACCTATATTTTTGGGTGTGCCACTATCATACAGATGACGAAACATGTGAATACGAGTATCACTTCGAAACCAACGACCAATCGTCCCAATGAAAACTGCCTGATGAGCCAAAGACGATAACAATTCGATAAGTTCGATCACATGTGCAGATCCTTTTCATTGTTTCAATTACGATGGGATAGTGAATCATGAGTTCTTACCTCACGGTCGTACGGTCAATAAGGAACAGTACTTGGATGTTATGCGCCGTTCGCGCGAAGCAATCAAAAGAAAACGACCAGGACTGTGGCAAGACCATTCGTGCAAATGGCATCACGATAATGCTCCCGCTCATACCTCCACACTTGTTCGTCACTCTTTTTGGCAAAAAAGTAAACCGCTATGTTGACTCAACCACTACATCCGTCGAACATGCCCCCCCCCCCCCTCCTCCCAGCCACCTGCGACTTCTTCCTATCGCTGAAGAAGATGAACACCACAACGGAAAGTGAGTTCCAAAAGTGCATCCAAGATTCCAAAAAGTGTGGCACAGGTGTATTATATCTGAGGGGGATTACCATGAACGGGACAAAGCAGATGAACAAATAAAGATTCTTGAAGCAAAACAAAAATTCCCGCTACTTTTTGATCACACTTCGTATGACATTACCCGATATTCATACATAACATATCGTACCAATAACATGACGTTTTTGATAAATTTTGAATGCGCCCTCCTTTGATATGGCAAGTTTTAACACGAAAAGCAAGAAATACAAAAAGTCTTTAAAGCACTGACATGTCGTTCCCTGATATTTTATTGTAACAAATAGAATCAGGAACAACGCATTTTCGAGATATCCTCAGTGTACCAGTGCTTCAGACAGTATGTATTCATATGATGTAGATACAATATAAAAACCAAAACATATTGTCTTTTACTGTAAACGACGTAATCCAATATGGCTCTCTTAACATCTGCTTGCGACATTCAAAGCGATCTTGAATCTCATAAATCAGGTTCCCCTGCATGACGCAAAAATCTGTCGCGTCTTCTTGTTTTGCCTGTCACGATTCGTCCACGTTCGTTTTCACATTCCGTAGGAGGATGGCTTTAATCAAACACAGTGACATCCTTGTAATTCATTTTATTATTAAAAAGTTTAGGCTCAGATCACGCCACTGGTATTATTACCAGTTATCACCAAATTACCGTCAGATACCAGTGGTGGCTCATGAGAAAAAAACCAATAGTGATGCATTTTGCTCACCAAGAATAACATTAACAACGGAAAGAAAATCAGCGCGTAATCCATAGCATACTCGTAAACAGATCGGTTGTTCATGTCATTGCAGCAGCTACTAGTAACAGCACCAAGCCATGTACACAGAATAAAGCTTTATTTTTCAGAATAAAATAAGTTAAGACGAATAGCAACTCTACTTACGCAAAAAGTAGGCCTGCCTTACTAACCTGTTTCAGCAACACCGATGTTGATGACGTTCGATTGCATCTCTGTCGTTTGACGTGTGGTGGTCACTTGTACAGGAATTCCATTCTTATTTCTTTCATTTTTGCGAAGATTTAAGTCGCTCTTTCACATCTACATCTACGTGATTACTCTGCTATTCACAATAATTTGCCTGGCAGAGGGTTCAACTAACAACCTTCAAGCTGTCTCTCTACCGTTCCAATCTCGAAGAGCACTCAATTTTTCTGTGTGAGCCCTGATTCCTTTTGCACTACTGGCCATAAAAATTGCTAAACCAAGAAGAAATGCAGATGATAAACGGGTATTCATTCGACAAGTATATTATACTAGAACTGACATGTGATTACATTTTCACCCAATTTGGGTGCATAGATCCTGAGAAATCAGTACCCAGAACAACCATATCTGGCCTTAATAACGGCCTTTATACGCCTGCGCATTGAGTCAAACAGAGTTTGGATGGAGTGTGCACGTACAGCTGCCCATAAGGCTTCAACACGATACCACAGTACATCAAGAATACTGACGCGTATTGTGACGCACCAGTTGCTCGGCCACCATTGACCAGACGTTTTCAATTAGTGAGAGATCTGGAGAATGTGCTGGCTAAGGCAGCAGTCGAACATTTTGTGTATCCAGAAAGGCTCGTACAGGGCCTGCAACATGCGGTCGTGCATTATCCTGCTGAAATGAGGGTTTCGCAGGGATCGAATAAAGAGTAGAGCCACGGGTCGTAACACACCTGAAATATAACGTCTACTGTTCAAAGTGCCGTCAATGTGAACAAGAGGTGACCGAGACGTGTAACCAATGGCACCCCATACCATCACGCTGGATGATACACCAGTATGGCGATGACGATTACAGGCTTCCAGTGTGCGTTCACCGCGATGTCACCAAACACGGATGCGACCATCATGATGCTGTAAACAGAACCTGGATTCTTCCGAAAAAATGACGTTTTGCCATTCGTACACCCAGGTTCGTTGTTGAGTACACCATCGCAGGCGCTCCTGTCTGTGATGCCGCGTCAAGGGTAACCGCAGCTATGGTCTCCGAGCTGACAGTCCATGCTGCTGCAAACGTCGTCGAACTGTTCGTGCAGATGGTTGTTGTCTTGCAAACGTCCCCATCTGTTGACTCAGGGATCGAGACGTGGCTGCACGATCTGTTACAGCCATGGGGATAAGATGCCTGTCATCTCGACTGCTAGTGATACGAGGCTGGTGGGATCCAGCACGGCGTTCCGTATTACCCTCCTGAACCCACCGATTCCATATTCCGCTAACAGTCATTGGATCTCGACCAACGCGAACAGCAATTCGTGATACGATATACAACAATCGCGATAGGCTACAATCCGACCTTTATCAAAGTCGGAAACGTGATGGTACGCATTTCTCCTCCTTACACGAGGCATCACAACGAAGTTTCATCAGGCAACGACGGTCAACTGCTGTTTGTGTATGAGAAATAGGTCGGAAAATTTCCTCATGTCAGCACGTTGTAGGTGTCGCCACCGGCGCCAACCTTGTGTGAATGCTCTGAAACGTTCATCATTTGAGTATCACAGCATTTTCTTCCTGTCGGTTAAATTTCGCGTCTGTAGCACGTCATCTTCGTGGTATAGCAATTTTAATGTCCAGTAGTGTATTTTATCGTGATGATCATTTCTCCCTATGTAGGTGGGTGGCAACAGAATGTTTTCACAATCGGAAGAGAAGACAGGTGATTGAAATTTCGTGAGAAGATCCCATCGCAACGAAAAACGCCTTTGTTTTAATGATTGCCACTCCAATTCACGTATCATGTCTGTGACCCTATCTCCCCTATTTCGCGATAATACAAAACGAGCAGCCCTTCTTGGTACTTTTTCGATGTCATCCGTCAGTCCCACCTAAATCGGATCCCACACCGCACAGCAATACTCCAAAATAGGGCGCACAAGCGTGGTGTAAGCATTCTCTTTAGTAAACCTGTTGCACCTTCTAAGTGTTCTGCCAATTAATCGCATTCTTCGGTTTGCTCTACCCACAATATTATCTACGTGATAATTCCAATTTAGGTTTTTTGTAATTGAAATCTCTAAGTATTTAGCTGAATTTCTTTTAGTACTCATGTGAATAACTTCACACTTTTCTTTATTCAAGGTCAATTTCCACTTTTCGCACCATACAAATATCTAAATCATGTTGCAAGTCGTTTTGATAATCTGGTGACTTCACAAGACGGTAAATGACAGCATCATCTGCAAACAATCTAAGACGGCTACTCAGATTGTCTCCTATGTCGTTAACATATATATCAGGAACAACAGAGGCCCTATAACACTTCCTTGGGGAACGCCGGATATTACTTCTGTTTTACTCGATGACTTTCCGTCTATTACTACGAACTGTGACCTTTCTGACAGGAAATCATGAATCCAGTCGCACAACTGAGGCGATACTCCGTAGGCACGCAGTTTGGTTAGAAGATGCTTGTGAGGAACGGTGCCGAAAGCCTTCTGGAAATCTAAAAATATGGAATCAATTTGACATCCCCTGTCGATAGCACTCATTACTTCGTGAGTATAAAAAGCAAGTTGTGTTTCACAAGAACGATATTTTCTGAATCCGTGCTGAGTATGTGTCAATAAATCGTTTTCTTCGAGGTACTTCATAATGTTCGAATACAGTATATGTTCCAAAACCCTGCTGCTGTAAATTACGTCACATATTTTTTTTGCGTCCCACAGTAATTTGTACAGCAATCCTCCATTTCCAGCTGCTTCGTTACTCCGAGGATATCTACTTCTATGTTTCTCATCTTGGCAGTTCTACTCGATTGGAATTCAGGAATATTTACTTCGTCTTCTTTGGTGAAGGAGTTTCGGAAGACCGTGTTTAATAACTCTGCTTTAGTGGCACTGTCATCAGTGATTTTACCGTTGTTATCGTGCAGTTAAGGTATTGATTGCGTCTTGCCACTGGTGTGCTTTATGTATGACCAGAATCTCTTTGGGTTTTCTGACAGACTTCGAGACAGAATTTCGTTGTGGAAATTATTAAAAACATCTCGCATTGAAGTACGCGCTATATTTCGAACTTTTGTAAAACTTTGACAATCTTGTGGATTTTGCGTTCTTTTAAATTTGGCATGCTTTTTTCGTCGCTTTGACTGAAGTCTGGAATTCTAAAATGAAATCTCGTTTGATAGATAGTATTGCAAGTGCCAATATTTTTCCTTGTTCCATAATATTACGTAAGAAGCTTTCGATACGTTTCGGTGATGGAAAACAACGTTCTGCATCTGACGTGTTCATTGTAATTATAGTTTTCGCTTGCAAGAGTTTCACAGATTCGGTCAGAGTGTCACAAAGACTATTATCTGTTATGTAATCCAGCAAGCTCAAAGCTTCCCACTTACTTTTGTACTCCTCTCTTCCATAAATAACAAAAAGTCCTGTTCGAAGTTTCTTTGTTTCTGAAGAAGAACAGTATCTAACAGCAGCTCTGAAAGAAGTTTCAGGAAAACTGGAAGTTGTGGATTTCACTGGTAGAATGAGAATTTGAATCTGCCTTTCACTCTGTAAATAACATCACATACTTCTTTTGCGTCCCACAGTAATTTGTACAGCTCCATTTCCAGTTCCTCCTCTTTTATAATATTCGTCGAAATCTGTTGAATTTTCAATCACTCATTATCTGATGATTGTACTTTTATGCTCAAAAGCTGTCACTTGATGTTGTGCATGAGCTGGGTCAATATCCCTTTCCGGTAACTGTGGTATACAAAATGTCCACATATATCATAATTTTATGAAAAAAACAGAGCCAGGAAATGAACCTTTTATCCTTCAAAGTCGTAACCGAGGCGCAGACTTGTAGGACTGTATTTTCATCACACAGTGTTTTCCCCGTTGCTTATATTATTCATATATTAGATAGTATGTTCCCTATAGTCGAAAACAGCATTGACACTCTTTGACTAGAAATTACAATGAGTAGGCACTAAATGTGATAGACGTTTCCGCACTATTTCATCGCCGACTGCTTTTCTTTGTGGAAATGCTGAAAAGAAGCTACAAAGTCCCTGAAATTTGGTGAAAAATATCACCACATTTTTGTTAATCGAAGCGGTTTTAAGCATTATTTGATTCAACTGGTGACCATAATAATAAATATATGAAGCATTGTAGAGTTTTTCAACAGAAAAAGCTTGCACCCTGCGTGACGAAACATTAATGACTGTTGCATCATAACATGTTTGTGCTACTTGTTTAAGTGGACTATCTTCGAAATGGTGATTTTTATGTTCCATGATGTACGTTGCCAAAGACTGAGCATCATGCTTTTCTGGTGCTATGACATCCCAAAATCTTTTAGCTCGTCTTCCATTAATGATGTACCTATGTACAATAATCATCTGCAAAACACAGACTACATCACTGGTTTCGTCAGATATTACAACTAAAAACTCCGCACCCGTACTTACTTTCTAATTTCCTCTTGGCAGACTTGGCACGCGTTGAAGGAGCTCGTTCTGGATTATTTTAGAGGTGGCTTTGAAAACTTACTTTTTCTACATGCGATTTTAATACCAAGTCTAATTCTTCACTATAATTAATCAAGGCACGAAAAATGCCAAGATTCGAACATGACTGAGTCTCATCGTGTCGTCTGAGAGCAAGTCCCAACGCACCGCAGAAGCAAATTCAGTTAACAATTAGATTTAGTATGTACCAGTTATTGATGACTATTTGGTTGCTTAATGGCACCGACCTTTCGTACCCAACGTCTAATTGGGTAACTATATTTACACTTCCTAGACTTGACAGATTCGGATTATTATTCACCTGGACTGAAGAAAGTTAGTGTTTCCTAATTTTCTAGTGGAGATGTCGAATGTCACAGACTGTGTTTAGTCCACGATAGCTCTCGAAATAATAAACAAGGAAAACAAAATATGGTGTTCCCCAAATCACAGTCACACAGTTATTCATTCTTGCAGGACCGTTCGGAGTTAAATTTTTTACTGAGTCGACAACTTTTCGTTTTAACTGCCTGAAAAATTGTTAAAATAGAAGTCAACCTACCTAGCCCCTTTATTTCTTATTTTTCTTCAAAACTGCGTAAATCGATAGGTTCAGAGAGCAAGAAAATTACTTGTGTTACTATTTGACGTACTCTTTTGCTGTCTCAAAATCCTCTACAGGACACACTAAAATAAGATCGTTGTTTGGCTCCCGGCTACAAGGGATCTGGTAGGGAGGCGCGAGATTTCTGCTTTGTTCGAAGATCTGACAGATCCGGTTCTCTTCAGAAAGGGAGGGGCAGGTGGGCCACTGAGAGCGTACCAGCTACTTTGCACTGTTTATTTAATAGTTGTGCTAAAATTTGGAGAGGGCTTTATTTTACACCTCCTAATTAGGAATTTATTTGAAGTGGTTAAAGGGAACAGCTTTAGCATCCGCAAGGTAAATCTGTAAAACCCTCAATCGGAGCTCTTGGTGTCAACACTGTTGGTTGTTAGTTGACTGCGCGAAGCTCTGTCACTATAGCGTCGCACGTTGCGGCTGAAAACTCCATCAGTCGAGCTACGGTAGAAGCTACCAGTGTCTTGAAGTGATTTTGCAGCTCGCGTCCGCGCGCTCTGTCATCCTCGCGGCGTGGCGAGAAAATGCCTCATCCGTATGTCGGGGGCGACTGCAGCTCACTTCACTCCCTTCTTCAACCTTCATTCCCGGGTGGATCACTTTGGGTAATTATACACACAAGCAACGTATACGACACGAGCGTTGCCAACTCTTGCCCCCGCAACCCTCCCGAGACACCGAGGCCAGCGTTTGCGGGTTCAGTGCAACACAACTCGCCGTCGTCAAATTTTCGTCCCACTCTGCTGCTCAGAGCACAGGAATTTCGAAAGATATAAATGGCGCGCAACTTCTTCACAGGTGCAGAAAGCTCAAAAAGGATTCATAATTTAACAGAATTATCCTTGGTGGTACAGAAAATCGGCAAACCAGTGCAGGAGCCGCCCCTGTTGGATACGAAAAACTGATTCTGTATATTAGTTAATTTGGTTTGTAATTTTCTTTCACTCTTTCCCTTTTCAATCTTTTCAAACAGATAGACTGGTGAAAACTTGGTAATAAGCCTAAACAAGTACTGACAACCCTCGTGTGATCTCAGGCAGAAATATACGAGGGGCGTTCAAGAAGTTCAAAATGGTTTAAATGGCTCTGAGCACTATGGGACTCAACTGCTGAGGTCATTAGTCCCCTAGAACATAGAACTACTTAAACCTAACTAACCTAAGGACATCACACACATCCATGCCCGAGGCAGGATTCGAACCTGCGACCGCAGCGGTCTCGCGGCTCCAGACTGCCGTTCAACAAGTAAGCTTGTTGGTTTTATCCAGGATGTCAATACACCATATTATTTCCCATACTTTTAGCTATAAAACCCTGTTTACATCATAATCTCCGTTCAATATGACGGTCTTGTGCCACCTTACTGGGAGGACCTGCATGCTCGCATGGCACCATTCTACGGGTCGGCGTCAGAGCCAACGTCTTGCTGCATCAATAATATCCCCATCGTCCACGCACTGCCTCCCGCGGATTGCATCCTTCATCGGGCCATACAGATGGAAGTCAGAAGTTGCGAGATCTGGATTGCAGAGTGGATGAGGAAGAACCGTCCAACGAAGTTTTGTGAGCTCCTCTCGTGTACACAGACTTGTCTGAGATCTTGCGTTCTTATCGAGAGGAAATACACTACTGGACATTAAAATTGCTACACCACGAAGATGACGTGCTACTGACGCGAAATTTAACCGACAGTAAGAAGATGCTGTGATAGATGCTCAACAAGGACATTCTGTGGACTTGAAGTACACTACTGGCCATTAAAATTGCTACGCCAGGAAGATGACGTGCATCAGACGTGAAACGTAACCGACAAGAAGAATATTCTGTGGTATGCAAATGATTAGCTTTTCAGAGCATTCACAAAAGGTTGGCGCCGGTGGCGACACCTATAACGTGCGGACATGAGGAAAGTTTCCAACCTATTTCTCATACACAAACAGCAGTTGACCGGCGTTGCCTGGTGAAACTTTGTTGTGATGCCTCGTGTAAGGAGGAGAAATGCGTACCATCACGTTTCCGACTTTGATAAAGGTCGGATTGTACCCTATCGCGATTGCGGTTTATCGTATCGCGACATTGCTGCTCGCGTTGGTCGAGATTCAATGTCTGTTAGCAGAATATGGAATCGGTGGGTATAGGTGGGTAATACGGAACGCCGTGCTGAAACCCACCGGATTCGTATCACTAGCAGTCGAGATGACAGGCATCTTATCCGCATGGCTGTAACGGATCGTGCAGCCACGTCTCGATCCCTGAGTCAACAGATAGGAACGTTTGCAAGACAACAACCATCTGCACGAACAGTTCGACGACGTTTGCAGCAGCATGGACTATCAGCTCGGAGACCGTGGCTGCGGTTACCCTTGACGCTGCATCACAGACAGGAGCGGCCGCGATGGTGCGCTCAACGACGAACCTGGGTGCACGAATGGCAAAACGTCATTTTTTCGGATGAATCCAGGTTCTGTTTACAGCATCATGATGGTCGCATCCGTGTTTGGCGACATCGCGGTGAACGCACGACGGAAGCGTGTATTCGTCATCGCCATACTGGCGTATCACCCGGCCAGATGATATGGGGTGCGACTGGTTACAAGTCTCGGTCACCTCTTGTTCGCATTAAAGGCACTTTGAACAGTGGACGTTACATTTCAGGTGTGTTACGACCCGTGGCTCTACCCTTCATTAGATCCCTGCGAAACCCTACATTTCAGCAGGATAATGCACGACCGCATGTTGCAGGTCCTGTACGGGCCTTTCTCGACACAGAAAATGTTCGACTGCTGCCCTGGCGAGCACATTCTCCCGATCTGTCACCAACTGAAAACGTCTGGTCAATGGAGGCCGAGCCACTGGCTCGTCACAAGACATCAGTCACTGCTCTTGATAAACTGTGGTATCGTGTTGAAACTGCATAGACAGCTGTACCTGTACACGCCATCCGAGCTCTGTTTGACTCAATGCCCAGGCGTATCAAGGTCGTTATTACGGCCAGAGGTGGTTGTTCAGGGTGCTGATTTCTCAGGATCTATGCACCCAAATTGCGTGAAAATGTAATTACATGTCAGTTCTAGTATAATATATTTGTCCAATGAATACCCGTTTATCATCTGCATTTTTTCTTGCTGTAGCAATTTTAATTGCCAGTGGTGTAATTCATTTGTATTTTTGTGGCGACGAACACGCTGAAGTCGTTTCTTTAATTTTCTGAGGATGACACGGCACGCTTCAAATTGATTGTTGCTCCATGTGGGAGCACATCAAACAGAATAATCTTTTCGTAGTCCCAGAAGATAGTCACCATGACTTCGCCGGCTGAGGGTGTGGCCTCGAGTGTTTTCTTCGGAGCAGATTTGGTGGGCCTCCACTCCACGGATTGCCGCTTCTTTCCGGTTCGAAGTCATGAATCCACGTTTCAACTCCTGTGTTCGACAAAATATTGTCACGATCTGCTTCGTACAGCGCAAGCAATTCTGCACAGATGGTCTTTCGGTGCTCTTTGTGGTCTTCTATTAGGCGGCGAGGAACCCAGCGGGCACGTAACTGAGTACCCCAGCTAGTGGACGAGTGTGTCAGTACTACGAACAGCGACGTCCAGTTGTGCAGCGAAGTGTTTGATTGTGATCCGTCGTTCACCGCGAATGAGTGCGTCCGCACATTCCAGCATTGCAAGAGTCACAGCTGCGTGCGGCCGGTCGCCAAGCGCGAAATCGGACAGGTTTGCGCGACTTTGTTGCGATGATGGCAGATGCGTGTACAACGGCTTATCGTGCTTTTGTTCACTGTTTTACATTACTTATTGAACGCCACTTATATATTAATAAAAATATTAAAACATGAAACCGTAAACAGTACAGTCATAACAATGTATTTGCTTAACAAAGCGTGCACAGTATTTACCGCGGATCATTGTGTTTTATGAGTACACACCATCATCCTGTGTCAAGTAGCTAGGCGCGGGTGCCGGATTGCCTTGACCCTCGGATTGCAGTGGTTGGAGTGTATGTCAAAGGAAAGCACGGTTGTAAGCCTAAGGATTAAAGGCACGCGGAACACAGAGAAGCGATAGGCCAATTAATCATCTGCGAACTTGTAAACGGGGTGCCATATGCTGCTATAGGCAGGGTCCCATAATTCAACCCGTGTTGGCAGCAAGACTCTATTAATATTCTCCCTCCCCCGAACCGGTGCACTTTTACATATCGATTCTGCCTTGAGCTCTGACTTTCGTCGCTTTTAGCAGCTGCTCGGCAGGTGAGTAACTGATACCAGAAGGCGACTGATAATCTTGGCCCCAGTTTACAAAGAAAGTTTTATGGCGATTAAAGGCCGATAAGAGCGTGGCGACTGGTTTATCATCTGTTTCCGTTTTGGTTTGGTGAACACAAAGAGTGAAATCCATTATAGTGTTGCAAAGTGCGTACCAATTTGTGAATTTTTGCTCTTGGTCGATTAGGGTTATATTTTTGCAGCTTGTTGCTTGAAGAGATGGTGCAGATGTGCTTTTTAATCGTCCATGGGACAATTTCGCGTCTACACAGTATGTGATAAATGTCTTAACGCAGTCATCGCACCGTTTTCATACCCGAAAAGAAGTTGTGAATGACGCCATTTCGCGTAAAAACAATACGGAAACAGATGAGACAAATTGAAACAAAGCATCAACGAAGAACAACAACATCAATAAGAATGGAGATAACTTGAAATACGCCACTAGGTTTAAGGAGCTAAGTAGCAGAAAACCGAAAATCGGTGACGCAGCCATGAGATCAAATGCATTTCGACTAGAATGGAAGAGGACGGACACTTGTGGAGAAGTTTGGAATGTAGATGATGAGGCACAGGCGGAAAAAGCGCTGTGAGGACGAGTCGTGAGCTGTGCTCGGGTGTCCAATTGGTAGGAGCCTTGCCCACAAAGGGTAAGGGTCCTCGGTTCGGGTCCCAGTCCGGCACACCGTTTCAGTCTGCAGGGAAGTTTCACTTGTGGAGAACTCTCAGGTAGAGATGGGTAGTTCGCGAACGAACGGGTGCAAAGGAACGGTTCAACAAGATGAACGAAAGGACCGAGGAACGAATTCCAAGGAACGATTGGTTCATAGTTCACTTCGGTCGAGGCGGTCTACTTATAGTTCCCGGGAACGAGGAACGATCGGTTCATAGTTCACTAGTTCACTTCGGTCGCGGCGGTCACTTCGGCAGTTCTCGTTCCAGCCTCGGTCGCGTGCTCATCTCAGTCTCAGTCTCCCTCGGCCGCACTCGTCGTTCTTCGCATGACCACCTGCCTCTGTTCCACTGCCGACTGCTCCTAGTTAGTTCAGTATTCAGTTGTTCGTTTCGTTCACTGCGCTCGCCCATTTTACATGTGTTCCAAACTGTTCTTGCACTTGGGTCTGGCTATTCAGCGTCCACGACTGGTAATCAAAAATTATTGTATAGTTACGTAAATTACATAAAAATTACGTTGTATGTAATAGGTACGTCCTTTCAGGTAACAAAAGGGCATATCAGCTCACTTCATTATATCGATGAACAGCAGAAGACATACTTATAACAAGGCTTTTTTTTTGTTATTCATATATTTTTTTGTTTCATCGACTTGATTTAGCAACTAACTTTCATAATTTGCTTAATTTTTAGTGTAAGAAAATTCATATAAAACGATTTTCGTGTATCTTTCATATACAAAACATTACATTTAGGAAGGCTCTAATTATTTTTAAGTTTGGTTGTTTCCAATTTGCATTAGCTGCTAGTTTGGTTTCTTTGGGAAAAAAAAGTGGGATGTGGGTCATTTTGGCTCAGTAGGAAAAGCGGTGCCTCTCCATTTGAAAAGACATAGATTGCCATAAAATCGTATTTACTTATTATCTCAGAAACATTTGTTCAGAAGGAGCTTTCAAACCAAAACTTTACTACTGCGAACTTAATTATTATTATTATTGCTGCATTAACTTTAATAATGCAACATAAAAACTTAATTTTTACTAAGCGTGTGACGCAAGTATGATGAGAGAACCACATTTTTTTGTTTTTTTTTTCTTTATTGTATTTCAATTCCCCATCGGGGCGGGCTGGCAGCAGCATATGCGCTGCTCTTCAGCCGAAAGACATAGAACAAACAATAGAAGACATTTAAAAAGAACAAAGGAGAGAATATGGTGAACATAGATATAAAAAAGGGGGAACATCATGGAAGGCAATTTTCAAAAAACAGGGTGACCATAAAATGGAGATAAAAAGAAACTGTTGAAACTGTTTAAAAGTAGCGACAATGAAAAGAACACAAGGCACAGTATGACTGGAGCATGAAAGTTATTGACGGATGGTGTAGCACATAACAAACTGATGGCAAACCTCAAGGCAGTACACAATTAAAATCACACCTCTTGATGCACAGGAGAAACAGCACTAAACACAACACTGATGTGGCACACTGACGATGATCAAAACAGAGGATCTGCCAGGTGCAAAGAGATGAGGGAGACTGGAAGAAGGGAGGGAGGGGAAGAGATGGGGGAGATGAGCGGGGGGGGGCGCTGGAGAGGGCCAGGTAGGGAGGGATGTGGGAAGGAAAGAGGCAAGTATGGGGTGCAGGGTCTCAGGGGTGGGGGGTGGGGGGAAGGAGGAAAATCCGCTCTGGGAGAAGGAGAGAAGAAGAAAAAAGGGAGCCCTGGGGTGGAGGGGAGGGGGGGAACAAGGCCAGGTTATAGTTGGAAGGAAGGGTAGATGTCACGGCGACGTTCGTCATCCGGGAGGGGGAGGCGTTGGAAATTGCCCTGATGAAGGAGATGGAGGGTGTGGAGGTGGAGAGAGGGAGGGATACAGCAATAGAGATGCGGCAACGGGCGTGGGGTGGAGAGAAAGGAGGAAACCAGAGGTTGGGGGGGATCAAGCCTGCAGACAATGTAAAGGATGCGGAGATGTTGGAGGAACAGGAGGAGGTGGGGGAAGGGGATCAGTTCATACAGGAGCCGTGTGGGGGAAGGAAGGCGAATACGGAAGGCAAGGCGGAGCGCATGGCGTTCAAGGATTTGGAGGGCCTTGTAAAAGCGGGTGGGGGCGGAGATCCAGGCAACGCTGGCATAACAGAGGATAGGACGGATGAGGGATTTGTAGGTGTGGAGGATGGTAGAAGGATGCAATCCCCATGTCCGGCCAGACAGGAGTTTCAGAAGGTGGAGGCGGGAATGGGCTTTCTGCTGGATGGTCTGGAGATGAGGGGTCCAGGTGAGGCGTAGGTCGAAGGTGAGGCAAAGGTATTTCAGGGTGGGGGTGAGCTGGATAGGACGACCATAAAGGGTGAGGTAGAAATCATGGAGGCGAAAGGAGCGACTGGTGCGGCCTGTGATGATTGCCTGGGTTTTGGAGGGGCTAAAACCACATTTTATTTTATGCTTCCATAAAGTCTACTTCGCCTACGAACTCAGAGACAACGTGAAATATATATAGGGTGTAAACGATTATTATTTACAACGCAGCATACCTATGTAATGGAAGTCGAAACGAAGAATTTTATACAAGACACTTGTGATCTATAAAGTTGGGAAACAGCCACTAACAGGTTTACAAGACTACATGTGGTCTATTAAGTTGGGAAACAGCCACTAACAGCTTTACAAGACTACATGCGCGTCGCATGAGATTTTCATGTTCTCTTCTCCAGCTCTCTACACATCATCATCGATTGTTTCGCAATTGTTTCGTGCATTACCTTGTTATTTCTTCACTGCCTAAGTATTACATGTTTGTCTGTTTGTTGTATCTGCTCGTAACGGACAACACATCGTCCGTAATTGGCGAGCAGTCTGTACTCGGGGCCGGTTTTCCGTGCGCCACCCTATATTATTTCCCTCCGATCAGCCACACAATGCTACAGTTGGCTAAACGAGAGGTTCTGCAGAATCACAGAAATTACTTCTAAAAGTGTGTAAGAATTCTGTAATGAATAAAAACTCTATACTCCAGAGGGGAGGCAAGTGCCCCCTCTTGGTGCCCTCCATCATTCAGTCACCTACACTACTAGTTTTCAGTTTTTCATAAGAACCATATACCAAGCACAAATGAACGGTGAACGAGTAAAAATGAACGGTTCCCGAAAAAGAACGATCAGCAGTGAACTAGTTCCCAAGGATGAACGAGTTTGGCCATCTCTACTCTCAGGGGACGAAAGAAGGAGGTGAACTGGGTACGTTTATATGAATTGTTGCCTCATAAGATATCACGGAACAAGAAAACAAGCAACAAGCAAGGTTTCAGTACAAATAAAATACAGTTAAATACCTAAAATAAATAACAATCGCCCGAATCGAAAAATTTACAAAAGGAAGGGTAAAATCGAAGATGAGAGTTGCTACCGACCAGTTTACTGATCTACAAATTAAGATTATAGCTGCAGCCTGTCGCAGACATATTAATTGATACTCTAGTCAAGTTACCCAGTCCATCTTAAAACGACTACGAGATATGTGTCTCAAGAAATGATCTTGGCAGTACAGTGAGAGGAATTCAGTCCTCCACGGAGGCGTAGTGGCGGTTTCTTGCAGCGCCCCATCCGTGAATAGCACAGGAAGAGTAAAATAGTACTGCTGGGCCGTGTAGACATATGCTCCACCACACATAGTGGTTTGATTGCAAAGTAATGATACAGATCAAGACGAGGCTGCTCGTTTTTGAACCAGGTGACGACACACAAAGGTATTTTCACAGGCCAAAGAGGTCCAGGAAATCACGTAGCACGCAGCCTGAACACGCACAAGGGCAACCCGTAGTTTCAATGGCAGTGAAGGTTACAAAATTGTTGCCTATGTGGCCTAATTCTAGAGAACCAACCTACTGATTTTATGGTCAACTTCAATTATGTCCAAAAATACTTTTTGTCTGTTCTATCTTACGCAGAAGTTGTGAAGACTGTTAAAATCAACTTCCAGTAATAAAAAGACGTGCAAAATAACGCACATTATCGAACAAACCCTATTGGCAAGCAAGGACGCTCTTAGCAGCTGAAAGTAAGAATCATGAAGGCACACTTACTTCATCTAACCGTTCATGAAACTCTCGTTAGATGCTGACACTTATGTTACGGTATTTTAGTGCACTCAAGCGAGACGTTTACAAATTTATCATAGCCCTTTTACAATGCCATAAACCAAAAGTTGTCCGTCGTGAGAGACTTCAGTAACTGTGTTGATATTCTAAAAATTTATAGGCCTTTTAATTTTTCAGTCTGGGTTTTTCATTTTTTTACAACCTGATTAGTTTCAATCTTCCTGGATCATTTTCATATCTATGTCAGTATTCTAATGTGTAATTCCGATACCAACACGACGGGTTGCTAACGCTACTACATAGATCTGAATATGATCCAGACAGATGCAAACTAGTCATACTAAAAAGAATGCGCAACTGAGATCCAAAATAATCTACATATAAAAATTTTTTAAACTATAAAATCTCATCAATACTAACAAACTATTAATGTTAATCGTTATTTAGGCCCGTCAAAGCACAGTACACAGAGACTGATTCGAGCGTATACGTTCAGCGGTGAAATCTACAAGTACATCTACATACAAGCTCCGCAGGCCATCATACGGGGCGTGGCGTAGGGTACCTTGTTCAAAAAATGGTTCAAATGGCTCTGAGCACTATGGGATTCAACATCTGAGGTCATCAGTCCCCTAGACAGAACTACTTAAACCTAACTAACCTAAGGACATCACACACTGCCATGCCCGAGGCAGGATTCGAACCTGCGACCGTTGCAGCATCGCAGTTCTGGACTGAAGCGCCTACAACATCTCGGCCACAACGGCCGGCAACCCTGCCTTGTATCGTTGTTAATAATTCCCTCTCCTGTTCCACCCACAAATCGATCGAGCGAAAAACAACTGTCTACTTGCTTTCGTACGAGCACTGATTTTTGTTATCATTTGTTCGTGGTTCATACGCGAGATATAACTTGGTAGGAGGAGAATCGTTCTGCAGTATGCTACAAACGCCGGTCTTCTAAACTTTCTCAACAGTGCAGACCAAACTTGCAGGTGTGGCTTTTAGCGCCACGGCACGGGTAGTGATCCAATAATAAAGGACTAAATGCAGCTGAAGCGGTTATTAATACCCAAGATGATTTCTCAGTAGCTGTTCGCAAGAAGAACACCTTCTCAGTGACTGGCCAGCAGCCGTAGAAAATGTATGCTGGTGTTGTTCCACCTCCTGGTGATAGGGCCTATTTATTTGTTACATATGTCGTTACTGGGTTACCCCAATGACCTTGCCGCATTGGTAATACCCGTTTTCGTCAGAACACCGAAGTTAAGGTCTGTCGGGCGTGGCTAGCCTTTGGATGGGTCACCATCCGGGTCTGCCGAGTACTGTTGGCAAGCGGGTTGCACTCGGCCCTTGCGAAGCCGATTGAGGAGCTACTTGATTGTGAAGTAGCGGTGTCGGCCACGAAAACTGGCAACGGTCGGGAAAGCGGTATGCTGACCACAGGCCGATCCATATGTGCATCCGGTGACGCCTAAGGGCTGAGGGTGACACTGCAGCCGTCCCCGTTTACCGTTCAGCCTTCATGGCGTGTTCGGAGGGTGTTTGTTTTGTTGTTACTATGTTACGGTAAATGAAACATTAAGATATTCTAATGTATTAACTGCCATTGACGTCTTCCTTAAATATAATTTAGCGATGTAGTTTTTATCTCAAAAATCGTGTACAGTCGCATCTCTGTATTGTTGTGCACTGAATGTCGCGCTGTTGATACGTATGGTCAGAACGGCTAACGCTGCCTCCTGTACTGCAGTGAAACACGCGCTTGGAACACCGTTAAAAAATGGCGAGACGTAGGTTGCTCTCAAAGTTTTCCAAAAGTTTACAGAATAATATCAGCGTTGAAGTTTTCCGAGCGCTTTATTTACTACACTTTTGGCACTTTTGTAAACCGGATGCATAGCTGAGTCGGTAGTGTACGTAGTAACATGATAATCTCGAATAGTCCACGGCTCACTGGTTTAACTCTCGACTGGGTTTTAATTTTTCATTCAATTTGGAATATCTACAGCTTTTAATTATAGAACTCGTCAAACATATGCTAATTAACAAATATCTAATCCAGATTTTTACGAAAAATGCATGTATTCTTATTTATAATTACGTATTAAACACAAAATTCCAGTTTCTACCGAGAGAGTTGGCGCAGTGGCTAGCACACTGGACTCGCATAGGGAGGACGACGGTTCAATCCCGCGTCCGGCCATCCTGATTTAGGTTTTCCGTGGTTTCCCTAAATCGCTCCAGGTAAATGCGGTGTGGTTCCTTTCAAAGGGCATGGCCGACTTCCTTCCCCGCCCTTCCCTAATCCGATGACACCGATGACTTCGCTGTCTCTTCTCCTCCCCCAAAACAACCCAACTCCTTTCCATTTCAGATATAAATTCTTGATTATCCGATATAACAAATTAAATTTCCGGACAAAAATGAAAAATCAGGTGCATTGTTTTATACCACAGATGTGGTCTCGCACGAGCCAGAGTAATAAACATTGTAGAAACATGGGAAAAAATTTTCACGGAATCGATCACACCATAAAATGCTGCATTTTTACAGTTTTTACACTCCGATATGTACCCTACGGAAAAGATCTGGAACCATGTTACGGGAATTGTCGCGAGAAATTTCAAGATATTAAAGCTGAAACTAATGCACGAAGCTTTGTCACACGTCACTGCCGAACGCTGACGGGATACAAACGGCATGTCATTAAAGGAGAAAACGTGGCATATGGATAGCTTCGTGGATTCTTTTGTTGATCGATTCATTATCAACGTGGCAGAAGACAATGCCATTAGTGAAATATATTTCTCGTATTCGGATATGGAAGAATTACCGACGACTGACTGTAAGTAATACATTCAGCGGCTTCAGTATTAAAATACACGACGAAGTCCCTGAAATATATTTTTTGAGTCACACATAGCTCGGGCAGAAAAATGACCCTGCGCATAAGTTAGGAATTTTCATAACTCTTGTTTTTAATTAAAATACTTTTTTAGCTAAGATCGAGATCGTGTTCCGGTTTCCGTCCGCTCCCCTAAGGAACGTGCGGTATTGCTGGAGTTTTGCTGAATATTGTTTCATTCGGTTTAAAAATTAAATGTCATTCGAAGCTATTTCCTTCCTCAGGCGTCCTCTTTTTCCGTCTTAAATGCAATTGTTCCCATCACTGCAGGTTGGTTGAACCAGCTGGCTGGCTTAGGCTGTCCAAGTTAAGTACGCCGTTAAAGCTGTTGTCCTGTATTATTGTTCACGAGGAGAAGGCGGCAAGTGCCGTAACTCGACTTCACAGAAACTTCGCTCAGTGGAAGAACAGTCAAAATAAGCCAACACGTGTGTCTATTTATCCGTACATACTCGACTGCTTTTGTCAAAGCAATGGCCAAAGTTTTCGAGGTACTTTAAGTGCCTTTTAGCGAGTAAGTAGTTCAGACGAAGCGGTTGCACAGTAGGAACCGTTGCGGCTGCACACTTCTGCGCTCCGTTTTCGAAAACCGATTATCACTTTGATTTTTGTTTTTCATTTATCTCAAATGGCTCTGAGCACTATGGGACTTAACATCTGAGGTCATCTGTCCCCTAGAACTTAGAACTACTTAAACCTAACTAACCTAAGGACACCACACACATCCATGCCCGAGGCAGGATTCGAACCTGCGACCGTAGCAGTCGCGCGGTTCCAGACTACAGCACCTAGAACCGCATGGCCACCGCGGCCGGCTTTCATTTATCTATCCATGTTGGTTGTAGAATCTATTTCAATGTATATTGAAACGACGTGGCCCTTATTCGTCTACTATGCGTATGCCTGATGAATAAACTTAAAAAAAAACATAAATGAATGAAAAAATTATTTGAAATTGTTTTCGGTGAAATTCCATCGATCTCGATTAGGCTCGATTGCAAGCGCAAGTTTTCGGAAAACTGATGCGTTATATGTGGTTTGCACGAAATTCTGTCAACGATTGAAGTCTTCAGCGTCGTTAACGATGTTTCTTTCGCGAGTGAGATTCGTACGAAGAAATGCCGCTGTGGCAAAGCTGCCTTCGCGCAGTGCTAGTGGTGTGTCAGAATTTCGATGTTTCGAATGTTTCTCCGATTCGCATCATCGAAGAGAATGCACCAAATCTTCCTGAAGAGTAAACATAGGAAAAAAATATATGACTGAAGATAAGAATGAAATATAAGAATATGATGTGATGATGATGATGATGTTTGGTTTGTGGGGCGCTCAACTGCGTGGTTATCAGCGCCCGTACAATTACCCAGTCTTTGCTCAGTCCAATTTCGCCACTTTCCTGGATGATGATGAAATGATGAGGACACCACAAACACCCAGTCATCTCGAGGCAGGTAAAAATCCCTGACCCCGCCGGGAATCGAACCCGGGACCCCGTGCTCGGAAAGCGAGAACGCTACCGCGAGACCACGAGCGGCGGACATAAGAATATGAGAACCATCGCACATTATGTAGTAAATATATGACACTTATTGGGAAACCTACTTGTAATTTTACAATTAATATAACGCTCATCTCCTAACTTGGTAAGAAACATTGGTGTGTAGCCTTCTACCGATATAGATAGATGAAAAATATAATATAAAATTAAATAAAAAAAATAATCGGGTTTCGAACACGGGAGGCAGAACTCAGAGGCCGCGACCCTAGCCGCTATGCCAACAGTCGGTCTGAGCTTATTGCTCATTAAAAGGCATCTAAATTATGTCTAACACTTTGACGGTCGTTTCCTCTGAAACGGTCGAGTTTCTACGGATGATCCGAGACAAGAGTTCACTTATTTTGGTTCCTCTTCCACTGTTTCTAGAAAATCGGGTTATGGCACTTGCCGGGTTAAAAAAAAAAAAAAGAAACGTTCAAATGGCTCTGAGCACTATGGGGCTTAACATCTGAGGTCATCAGTCCCCTAGAACTTCGAACTACTTAAACCTAACTAACCCAAGGACATCACACACATTCACGCCCGAGGCAGGATTCGAACCTGCGACCGTAGCAGTTGCGCGGTACCTGATTGAAGCGCCTAGAATCGCTCGGCCACACGACCCGGACACTTGCCGGGTTCTGCTCACCAATCAGTGTGAGCGCAACGCACAGTATAAAACGTATCGCCGTTATCGTACTTGACTGTACTCTAGACAGTTGGGCTTCCTCCATGTGGGAATGGAAATCCACAGAGATTGCAGCAAACACGGAAGAACGCACGGTGTAAAGTTTACGCCAAGTTTACTCTTACGGTGAACACAGTACAGTAGTGAAGCGTTACCTGCAGGACGGAGACCCACGGGTGTGCGACGGCGGGCGCTCTGCCGCAGGACATGGCATCGGCGGGCCGCCGCTGCTAGAGGCGCGGCGCTGGGCGCTGGGAGCTGCCGAGCCAGCCGCTCCCGGCGACCGGCCCTGGCAACGGCAACACCACCACGCCTCGCTGTATGCACTCTGTTGCCCACATTAGCCTCGCCTCCACTGTTTCCTTTTCCTTCTTTTTTTTGCGGAAGCTTTAAGGCAAGTACGACTTAGCTGATAATCCTCTCCGTTTTACAATAAATAAATCTACCACTCACTTAAAGAGAAAAAAATTTATGGCGCGTTTCGAAGACTCGATTGTCCATCTTCAGTGGCGAATACCTGTTTCAACGATGTTTCTCTGTGTAAACTTATTTCTTGGTAGTTTCAGTTTACCAAAAATAAAATGACTATGCAATGGGAAAGAAATCGCGGGATTACGAGATTTTTAAATAATCAGATTAAGCTTATATGTCAAGATTGTTCAAGAACCCGTGACTTAATTCAGTATAAATACAGAAAACTGCAACTAGCCACTTTTTTGAAACAGTTATTTATCCCATAAATCAGTTTTCGAATCTCTCAGGCTCAACTTCAGTTGATGCGCAGGAGACTACATGACTATTTCAAAGCGTAATGCGGGATGCTGTCTTTGTGGCAAGAAGATGGAACATGCTTCAATGCATCGCCATCAGTATTGTTTATATGTCGATATGGATACAGAAATGAATTCTGCCCTTACTGCGCCGGCCGCTGTGGCCGAGCGGTTCTAGGCGCTTCAGTCCGGGGCCGCGCTGCTGCTACTGTCGCAGGATCGAATCCTGCCTCGGGCATGGGTCTGTGTGATGTCCTTAGGTTAGTTAGGTTTAAGTAGTTGTAAGACTAGGGGACTGATGACCTCAGATGTTAAGTCCCATAATGCTTAGAGCCATTGAACTTTTTTTTTCACTTATAGCCGCAGTATGGGAGGCTTTATTGTTAATCTCAACTTCCAATGTTATGAGCAATTGGTAACACATCACTCACATTTCACAGGATATATATGTGTATCCACAATAGTTACGAAATTTTGCCACCATCCAGCCTGTGCTATACAACTGCCTGGCTATTCATGTTATCACCGATTTTGGTTAAAGTATTTTCCATAAATTGACTGTATTTAATGTTAATGTGAGAACTGAAATAAGACACCAGATAATTTGAAGTTTGTTCTTGTAGTAATTTATTTATTTATTTTATTTTGGGGATTCGACTTAACGCCAGTTTTGATAAAGTATCTGAGCACACGTTGACTTTATTACATTCAAGCAAAAACAAATAATGTCTGAGCACAGTAGCATCTTCGTATGAAGATCTTTGTAACAAGCAACAGTTGTAGAGCACATGGTGGATGCTGTCGAATTTCGTAACTACGGTGTATATACATACGTATCCTGTACAAAGTGATTGATTTGTTACCAATAGTCCATAACAAAAAAGCTGCCCATACTGTCACAGTAAGTACAGAATTCATTTTTGGATCCAAATCACCACATAAACAATACACATTTTCCATCCTCTTTTCACAGCAGCCATACGATCTCCTGTGCACCATCTAAAGATGAGATCGTCAGGGTTCGAAAACCGGTGTATGGAATAAATAACTATTTCAAAAAAGTGACTGGTTGCTGCTTTCTGTATTTCTGTGTTTAAAAATCGTCATAGCTACATCATGTATGACTACACCAACAGAACAGATAACTGAAACTGAAGATGGATAAACTAGTTTTTGAAACTATTCCGGAAGTTAGTCATTGAAAAAAAATTTAAACATGCAATATATCCGATATATTTGCCCCAGATATCAATGAGAGGTGATGAAGCGCTGCAATATATCTGATATATTTGCCCCAGATATCAATGAGACGTGATGAAGCGCTGCAATATATCTGATATATTTGCCCCAGATATCAATGAGAGGTGATGAAGCGCATTCGATCCGGACAAGATAGATGTCATTATCTAGTGCGTAAGTGGGTGTGGGCTGGTTCCACAAACTGTGACAGTGGTCCTTCCTTACAGTCAATCCACCATATCGTTGTTGAGTATTCTTTTCGAGTGTGCAAAGGAACAGTAATGGACAGTCACCATGCATCGGATGAAGCGACCGAATAGATCAGGGAACTAGATCTGGACATGTAATGTACGGGCTTATGATGATATACATCTGTTCACAAATGTTGCGTATTTGTATTTGTTTTCGTCATACAATAACTAAAAAATACAAATGCATCACAACTATATCTACACTCCGGAAGCGACATTATGATGACTGTCCACAGTCACTCCCCTACCCACCCCCACCCCCTCCCCCGCTTTTCTTTTCAAGTTCTGAATTGCGTCCTGGTATGATGATTGTTGGTATTATGTCAAATGTATTATTAGTTACGAATACGAACAACTATCAGATGTATAAGGGAATGAAAAAAACGAAAATTATTGCCGAATCTGCAGTCTTCCGCTTTACGCTAGTTGTCCCTTTGGATATGCGTACATGACTCACTGCCAGTCCCAAACTTCCATATGTCGTCGTCCCTGCGTCACAACCTGTGACTCGTACGCACATTATGTAATACCCGTACAGGGGAGGACAATTTAATTGCAAGTAGCAGCCCGGTATCGGCGTATAAATAAGATATGCATGAATGTCCGAAGGAACGTTACATCATTCTTCTTAGCAACACAAGAACTGCAATATCGTCTTGTCGGTATGCCTCCATGCCTAATTTTAATATCATGGTCTTTTCGAGAGATATACGAAGGAAGACAAAAAAAGAAACTAAGCACATTGTATTAAAAGTTAATCACTTCCCTACTAGTAGTATGTAACACCTGCACGATCCTGTATAATATCTGCGAATGACTGTGGCAAGGAGTTAACTAACCTGTATACGTAGAAGAGACCAATGTCCAAATCATTCATGTTACAATAATTCGCGCTGCTCGTCCAGTTTTTGTGGATGTAGTTGTTAACGATAGAAGTTCTGTTCCAATCGATGCTCCAGATTTTCAATTGCGCTAAAACCCGAAACTTCTAGGCAACATATCAGCGTTCCTCGTGTCCCTGGTACCGTTTCGGCCTTCAGCAACTCGACTAAAAAGTATGAAAACAGAAAAATCCGGTTGTTCAGCGTTTCTGTGACCATTTTGATTTTTCCCAATCAAAAAACTCACTTCCACGTGATTAAAACTGTCTCAGACCATCGAAAGACTCGCCCAGCTTTCGTCTCGTGTTGCACACGGCAGCCATTGCGGTGTACTAACTCCGTGGTCACTCAGAACGATCCCTTACATATCCTATGTTGTTCCCACCGCTCCATTTAGCCTCACACAATATACAACCTTGCAAATTTACTATACGCTTTAACGTACCAGATGACAACTATTTGTCCTCCGAGGTAGCAAATTCGTATCGGATTTGCAGTACTTCACGACGTCTTTAGAAGCACTGAGGGAACCAGTCAATTTTTGTTTTGTTCAGTCGTTTCGGTCGAGACTACCAGTTTCACACACGTATACATACAAGTGTAAGAAACGAGCAGGCGCCAAAATTGCGAAAGATAAGATGGCTCGATAAGTCATCAAATGTGGATGATATGGGAGTTCGAGTACAGCGTCTCTGTGTACTAAACGTGACATAGAACATAGAAGATGACTTTACGCGTTACGAATGTGAATGTACTCTTCACGTCGCCTTAGCTTTTACGAGCTACATACGCCATAACGACCATGTTCTCTATTATTTTTTCACAGGCACATAACATATAAAGAGCGAAATGAAGTAGCGCTGAAAGATAATAGGAAACCCTTGCCTAGTGAACGTGACAAAAGTAACCTTCAGCATTTCATTAATACTTAAACACTCATTTCAATTATTTCTGTCATTGTGGTGGGTATTGGAACAGTCACTCAGTTTCATTTGTAAAATAAATAATATTTATTAAAACACACATTGTGTTTTGATAGCACATCTTCAGTTTCTTAACATAATTAACTCGTCATTGTTTGTATATTTCATCCCTGTCTATTCCGATTCTAGTATCATTTGCACAAACTAACTTCTGTCCCGTGTGAGGAAACCAATAAATCAAGAGACATTATACCTGTAGTTACGAAATCGCTAAAAGTTAGATCTAGTAAACGGGAAAACGAAATAATTTTTGTTCATGATGACGTTATGATGTTTCTATGCAGCAAACCCATAAAAAAGACATAGCAACACATTTCGCTACCAGTGCCATTGAGCAGCGACTAAAGTCTTAAGACGTGCTGGATATGTACTTCTAGAAATGTAACAGTAACGCACAATGTCCGTGATGAAAGCTCTGACACCCTGATGAGCATTAATTACCAGATCCTGCGTGAAGATTTCCTGACATTGTTACAAACAGAAACTCCTACAGTCTCGTTATCATGAAAATATCACGTAGTTATCAGGCACTATTTGTATAAATAATTAACTAAGAGTATACTTACCTTTCTGTTTTCAGGACTCAATCTGATTATTTTGGCAGTCTTAGCACAGTGTTAATGAGTTCCGCGTATCCGGTGTGTAGAAATTAACCGCCGTAAAGAATTCTTATGAAAATGTGAATCAGTTTCAGTTTAAAGTCAACTGCTTATCAAGTGAAGACAGGGGAATAAGTACATTTGCCTACGACTCATGTGCCTTTCGGGACTTGAATTTTGTAAAATATTTTGTTTGTCTCGACATGTTAATGCCTCACACACTGTTCAAAAAAACTTATTTCCGTTATGTCTACTCAATAACAGTAACGAAGGCCATGGCGTTTCTTTTAAATCGTTCGCATTAACGGAAGTCGTTTTCAAGGGTTGTTCTTCCTTCCGAATAACTTTATGGAGTGATGAAAGCTTAGATGTATCCAGGTCACGTTCACAAATAACTTACAGCATACGCTCTAAGGTCGTCAGTGATACGTGAAGATATGCGCGACTTTCTGGTAGCGTTTGTGACTTCGAGAGAATTCGTCGAATTTACTATTAAGTTTTGGCCGAAGTTTTCAAAGTACAGAGCAGAGACGAATGCGTATAGCCTAAAAATCATTTGTCACTGTACCGACATAACATTTCCGAATGACTGTTAGGAAGAGGTATACCTTTTCACATTACATTACTATTATTGTTTGCAAGTTCTTGATACCTTGGATCTCATTTGAATAAAAAATTGGATGAGAAGAATATTGCATTAAGGGTCTACGTCGTTACAGAGTTAAAGACGTATATAATTTTTCAGACGACTGTCATTTTTGATTGATGTGATACGGCGAACATAAAATACAAAAATAATACTTTGCCTTAGGGTCCCTTCATCTATCTTTTTATGTTGATTCATTAAGTACATACCTTAACTTTTTATTTGTGGATGTTACGGAGGGAGCCAATAAATTAAGTCAGCAATTAATATTTTGGCTAACTTTCGGCAACAACGGAACTGCAGTTGGGGTATCTGTCACATCACAAGTAGTAATAACGTGTCATGAAAAACTTGTTTGCGTTTCCCTTTAAAGTGGAACCGTAGTTTTGTTCGTAAATCAACGGAATATTTGTCTTTAACTTAAAAAAAGGCAAGGCTTATTGTCTCAGATCACTGATAACGGTTTCGGCTTGTTAACGATACATCATCGACTGATACTAGGAGCAGGCTGGGTGACTCCCGACTGTAGATGAAATACACGAATAGCTAACTACTAGCTGGCGGTCGCAAATTGCACACCCTAACTTGCTTCTAGTATCATCTAATGATGACTTGGAAACATGGCGAAGCCGGTAATGGTACCATTTGAGTCATCGGAGACTGAAAAATATATGAGATAAACAGTATTTTTAAGATTCTGATGTCTTTACTGACACTTGTCAAAGGAAAAATGTTATAGAAGAACATGAGAATTACATAAGCAGGAAATACTGACAACTATTAACCATTTACGCGAAAACGTATATAAATAATCGTGAACATATCTTCTCACTTGAATCCCCAGTTAAGAAGTAATGCTTTCAGTGGCGCCTTTCGTTACGATCTTTGTAAATCTTTGACTGTAGGATCGCCAGACGTTATCAAAAATGTAACGATAGAATTCTGAAATTCTCGAAGTATTGAGTACTACACTATTAAGTAAATCGTGGTTAGGTGATCGTTGTTACCGTGTCACCCATAGTTCTGTGATTCGATAAATTGCTGCAGACTGTTAAAATGTGAACAGATACTTGTTTTGAAAATACGGAGCCCTGACGGGAGTGAGTACGTGGGGTGGCGGTAGTGTTCGGGGGTGTGTGTGGCTGTGCGAGCTGCGGCGTTACCTGGAGGAGGTTGGCGGAGCGGCAGGCGTGTGGCGCGCTGGAAGCGTGGACGCCCACGGCCGCCGGCAGACAGACTGCGCCGCCGCGGCTCCACGGGCGCGCCTGCCGCGGCCGCGTCGCGCGTTTCCGCCGACGCTCGGCCGCCGTCGCCGGCCACCACGTGCGCCGGAGCGGAGACCTGTTGGAGGACGCCGCAGACGTAGCAGGGAGCTCGCGTGCTGCCCGCCTGGCCCGGCTAATAAAGAGTGGCGTGCCGCCGGCGCCTTACAGTGGACGGCCCTTAGCGCCGCTCCGTGTCTTCGGCCGTCGGATCGCTCTCTACGCAGAAAGCCTCTCCGGTCAGCAACCGACATCTCTTTTCCTTAAGCCATTCTCTCAAGGGCTGTGAAATAGGGATGGGAAAACCCGGCCGTTAAAACCGATACCACCGAGCGAGGTGGCGCAGTGGTTAGCACACTGGACTCGCATTCGGGAGGACGACGGTTCAATCCCGCGTCCGGCTAACCTGATTTAGGTTTTCCGTGATTTCCCTAAATCACTCCAAGCAAATGCCGGGATGGTTCCTCTAAAAGGGCACGGCCGACTTCCTTCCCCGTCCTTCCCTAATCCGATGAGACTCTCTTCCTCCAAACAACCAACCAACTAACTAAAACCGATCCCGGTACTTTAGTTCCCAAGAAATGGTATTTTTCGGTATTTGATTGGACTCGTTTACAACAGGTGTTTTTTTATTACTTTTTACTGATAACCGAGTAAAAAACTGAAAGTGTTAAAATTTTTCGTTTTAAAATAAACCTTTTTTTTAAAAAAAAAAGAGAAGAGTGATCTTTACTTGTAAAATTTGCACAGAATTGAAATATTGGGTTATTATAGAGAATGGGAAAACGGTTCAATGCTACTTTAATAACAACATCAACAGAAACGAGCAACAAACACATGGCGTAAGAATTCATACAGCATTGCTGAGACAACAATGTCCCTGCTGCCGTGTGTTGTGGCTTAAGGTTGGTTGGTTGGTTGTTTTGGGGAAGGAGACCAGACCGCGAGGTCATCGGTCTCATCGGATTAGGGAAGGACGGGGAAGGAAGTCGGCCGTGCCCTTTGAAAGGAACCATCCCGGCATTTGCCTGGAGCGATTTAGGGAAATCACGGAAAACCTAAATCAGGATGGCCGGACGCGGGATTGAGCCGTCTTCCTCCCGAATGCGAGTCCAGTGTCTAACCACTGAGCCACCTCGCTCGGTTGTGGCTTAAGGTACCCGTGTACGTGCAGCGTGCAAGATTTTCTACGACATGGTCGGTACGGTAGTTTCTCACTGTCGTTGCCGGACATGACACCAACCCTTGGTCTCGAAATATTTTTAACAAGTGACACAGCAATGAAGTACAATGCTTCATTTGCTTTGAACCATTAAATATTTGTCTGCCATTTGTAATAAATAAAAAAGAGTAAGGTTTTCGACCTTAGCTTTCCCCTTCAGCACTGACTATTCGTAATGCCCGAATACTGGTATGATCCTCGACTACAAAAAGAATTTTGAGCAGAGTTTCAAAAAATTAGAATCATTAGGAGACTGCTGGTGACTTTTCGTAGTGTTCAACCACTTATCACTTTTCGAGAAAAGCAGTGGACGGTAGATGGACGAAGTTCTTTTGTTTTCCTATTTAATTCAGTTTATTTATTTATTTAGCGTATGGCTAATACAGACATGTCATGAAATTAAATTACATATACATATGTACATATTGACACACAAGAAACTTAAGTTTGTCTTTACAACTGAATATCCAGTCCTTCAATCCAGCGCACTTGATCTGGAGTTAGTAGCAGGAAGTCCTCTTCGGCACCGTGATAGGCTCGAATCCTGCATTCACTGACAATGTGGTGAACATGTGGTGTCACCGCCAGACACCACACTTGCTAGGTGGTAGCTTTAAATCGGCCGCGGTCCATTAGTACATGTCGGACCCGCGTGTCGCCACTGTCAGTGATCGCAGACCGAGCGCCACCACACGGCAGGTCTAGAGAGACGTACTAGGACTCGGCCCCAGTTGTACGACGACTTTGCTAGCGACTACACTGACGAAGCCTTTCTCTCAGTTGCCGAGAGATAGTTAGAATAGTCTTCAGCTAAGTCCATGGCTACGACCTAGCAAGGCGCCATTAACCATTTCTATAGAGAGTCTCACTTGTATCATCAGAATGCTGTATACAAATGATGGATTAAAGTTAAGTATTCCAGCAGCTACGTACTTTTCTTTATAGCATTCATTACGTATCCTGTTTTAGACCTAAATCCAGCCTGCGTGAGTTGACGCATGCATATGGGCCTTCTCTAGCTATATAGCAGAACAGTCTGGTATGGAGCCCCGCAGTCACAGGCTCGATACGGCGGCTTCTTCCACTTAAAGAGAGCATCCCTGCATCGGCCATGGCTGGTACGAATTCTGTTGAGAGTTGGGTTGGGTTGTTTGGAAAAGGAGACCAGACAGCGAGGTCATCGGTCTCATCGATTAAGGTAAGGAGAGGGAAGGAAGTCGGCCGTGCCCTTTCAAAGGAACCATCCCGGCATTTGCCTGGAGCGATTTAGGGAAATCACGGAAAACCTAAATCAGGATGGTCGGACGCGGGATTGAACCGTCGTCCTCCCGAATGCGAGTCCAGTGTGCTAACCACTGCGCCACCTCGCTCGGTGCTCTGTTCAGAGTAGTCCCGGTCTTGCGTGGTAGGTCGAATCCACTTGGAAGTTTAGCAAGATGTTATGCAGGTGCACATCTGTCACTGCTTCCCACCGACCCTTCCATTCTTCAACAGGTTTGAAATCCTTAGCAACCATGTCAGCATCATCGCACAGTATTTTGATTCCATGTGTCAAGAAACTCAATGTGCCAGTCTTTGTCAGTTTCTACTTCTTTTGTAGGAAAATTGGCAATAAAAAACCGAAAATTGATTATTTCATAAACCGGGTATTTTGAGTGGTTTTTACAGTCACGTTAAACCGGCGTGGAAAAAAAGCGATATGCCCGAAAACTAGTTATTTCAGCGATAACCGCTATCCCTATTATACCGAGCGAGGTGGCGCAGTTGTTAGCACACTGGACTCGCATTCGGGAGGACGACGGTTCAATCCCGCGTCCGGCTATCCTGATTTAGGTTTTCGTGATTTCCTTAGATCACTCCAGGCAAATGCCGGGATGGTTCCTTTGAAAGGGCACGGCCGACTTCCTTCCCCATCCTTCCCTAATCCGAGCGTGTGCTCCGTCTCTAATGACGTCGTTGTCGACGAGACGTTAAACACCAATATCCTCCTCCTATCCCTATTATGAAAATGTTTGTGGACGATGAGCTGGTGACGTCACAGCGTGAATTCCACGTTCCACTACAATGTGAAGCTTGAAAGGAAGAATCTGCCATGTCAGATTTCTGCGTCGTAGAGAGGAATGTGGCTAATGCGGCGTAACATCGGTTTTACGACACATGCAGAACTAAGTAGCAACCATATTGGATTAAGCGATATTAAGTGGAACTCAATACAATGGTTTTTTACAGCGTTCATCTACATCTGTATACATACTCCGCAAGCCACTCTACGGTGCGTGGAGGAGGGTACCCTGTACCGCTACCATAGCAGCCATCACAAAAATAGGCACCTGAAGATCATCTCACCGTCTTAGCATTACCAGTGATGCTAGGTTTGCAGAAGAGCTTCTGTAAAGTTTGGAAGGTACGAGACGAGGTACTCGCAGAAGTGAAGCTGTGAGGACGGGGCGTGAGTCGTGCTTGGGTAGCTCAGTTGGTAGAGCACTTGCTCGCGAAAGGCAAAGGTCCCGAGTTCGAGTCTCGATCTGGCACACAGTTTTAATCTTACAGGAAGTTTCATATCAGCGCACATTCCGCTGCAGAGTGAAAATCTCATTCTGGATTACCGGTGATAATTTAGAATGTTGTAAAAAATTCCGAAAATATATTAGGCATCTATATTTTTAGTCTGTAATATAACGCAGTATTTTTCAAAAGAAAGTTCTTGCCAGCTGCTACGAAAATAAATAAATAAAAAATAACGTTACACGAAATTTCGAAGAAAAACTTTTTTTTTTTACTTCAACCTCTGGTAAAACATAAATACAATCATATTTGGACTTAAAATAATATATGAACATTCTCAAAGCTTATAGACGGTTCAAAATGGCTCTGAGCACTATGCGACTTAACTTCTGAGGTCATCAGTCACCTAGAACATAGAACTAAGTAAACCTAACTAACCTAAGGACATCACACACATCCATGCCCGAGGCAGGATTCGAACCTGCGACCGTAGCGTTCGCTCGGCTCCAGACTGTAGCGCCTAGAACCGCACGGCCACTCCGGTCGGCGCTTATAGATGCATATGATACATATTTTATAGTGAAAACATGAAACTACTACGAGAAAAAAATAAAATAACGTAAGAGTTGTGAAACTGTTAAGCCTGTGTAACGAAAAATGTCATCGCTGATGAATTTGCGTTCTGTTGGACCTTGTAGGAGAAAGTTCTTTGAGAGATGATAAAATTAATTTTGGTAACATCTGAGGCATCATTACTGTATCGTGTCACCTACGAAAGCATTTTATTTACGAGAGACTACGTGCGCGACAACGCACCAGTACCTGTTTGCAGCTGCCAGGATTTTTGTTCCAACGGCTAGCCTTAACATGACCGAGAATGTTCCCCACCTCCCGAAAATTTTTATTTGCAGCTCTTACTGACCCATCATCACTGCACCATACACCCAAATCGCCTATATGTGCTAACAAAAGTAACTGTAGGTACTTTCAAGCCAATATTTCCGTTCAAGTCGAGCAAAATATATTTGTGCGTGTGGTTTCGTGCAACCACAAATTTTATCGAAGTATAGTACAAGACTATTGTCCTCAGCGGACAGGGAACGCATTTTACATAAAACTTCGTTCTTGTTGCTGCAATGTCTCCAGATTCCATCACAAATCAAAAACCAAGTGAATGGTGAAGACATCGACTGGAGGTCTCTGAGCCAGAATGATTACTTTTCTCACAGAGAGCACTCTGCATTTTTCTAGCCGTCAGATACTCTACTCTTCTCTTCTGTAGTATCGAAGTACAGTTCTAAGCACTTAAGTTTTGTCAAAATCGTCATATTCCGTTAATTGGCTCTGAGCACTTAACATCTGAGGTTATCAGTCCCCTAGAATTTATAAGTACGTAAACCTAACTAACTTAAGGACATCACACACATCCATGCTCGATGCAGGATTCGAACTTGCGACCGTAGCGGTCACGCGGTTCCAGACTGAAGCGCCTAAAACCGCTCAACCACAACGGCCGGCTTCTCTTACTTTCCATTGCAATTTATATCCCTTTCTTGGAGAATCAAAACACGTGCTCACATCCAGAGGTTCTGCCAATGTTACTGCACTGTTAATAAGGAATACAGTCGTTTTGGAAATACCACAACTTTTATTGTCATCCTATGAACTTGCGCAAAATTTATATTATTCCTGTCCTCCTCACTGTTTGCTAAATTAGTAACCAATCTTCAGTACATTCGATAAAAGACAATTTTAGATTGTTTCCTAATGTTTTCTCGACCTTTATAATCACCGACCAGAATAGCACTACACATAGGCCCTTATTCCTGCATTTCTCTCACTACCAAACAAACGTCGGTGAACCGCTCCTCAAAAGACTGAAATTACACGTGAACACACGGTATCACACACGAACGCAAAACATTCAAGACACAAAGGAGTTACATGTCGCTACCACTGAAAATTTATTTACGTCAATAGGGAAAGCTGAAAATTGAAATTGGTGCCGGACTGGGATTCGAACTTAGGTCACCAGTTTATTAGGCAGATACTCTGACCACTTTTTTATCTCATTTTGTTCGGTATTGTTCGTTGTGTTTGCTCGGGGCGGACGTCCCATGACACCCGTTGAAGTTCAGCGTTGGTCCATTCACTCGGTTTTTTTAATATATATATATATATATATATATATATAATTACAGATGGCAGCTAATCCTCTGACCGAACACGCTGAGCTACCGTGCCGGCACGAGAACAACACAACACCCACTCCCCGAGCGGAGGAAATCTCCAACCCGGCCGGGAATCGAACCCGGGCACGCTTGCATGGGAGGAGAGCATGTTAGCACCCAGGTAAGAGCACTGAGGTATTCAGACAGAGTGGTCATCGTCCCGCCAGACCCAAATTCTCATCTTACCCGGCCACTACTTACACAGTGCCTCTGCCCATTATCCTCATTACTCGTGCCGTCCGAAAGAGCAGACACCACATGTACAATTAAGGCGAGACTGTCAATGGTTCCTTCAATGCAGATGCACACCACGCTCGAACTCGTACAGGAATCGGCGAAACGCCGCGAGTAATGAGGATAATGGGCACGAGGCACTACATTAATAGTGTGCGGATAAGCTGAGAATTTGGGTCTGGCGGAAGGTGCGCTAGAGTAATCCCTGTAGCTGCCATGATCGCCTGGGTTCGAGTGGCGGTCAGGTGCAAATTGTCGACAACCCCCTCTCATGTAAATCAATGCCCGCTAATAGGTATATATCGCAACTCCTATATGTCTTGATTGATAATGGCTGCAGGATGAAAATGGTGTCTGTTCATTCGGATATGTTCTACCGCACATACACAGAACTTTCAGCCGGCGCTGGCCTACTGTACTGTTGAGTGAACATGGTGGCAATAAAGCTATCAGGCGGGCGAATCACAGTGTTTAGCACTGTAGGGCTGCATGGAGCTGCGTAATTTCCTGAGGACCACTTTAGTCATTTCCTTTTCTGTTCCACACACAAACAGAGTGGGTCCCAAACACTCAAACAGTACTCAAAATGGGTCGCACTCAATGTCCTATAATGATCTGCTTTACATATGAACGACACTTTCCTAAAATTCTCGAAATAAACCGAAGTCTACCTTTCGCTTACCTACTAATAATAATGTTGTGTGACGAGGGCCTCCCGTCGGGTAGACCGCTCGCCTGTTGCAAGTCTTTCGATTTGACGCCACTTCGGCGACTTGCGCGTCGATGGGGATGAAATGATGATGATGAGGACAACACCCAGTCCCTGATCGGAGAAAATCTCCGACCCAGCCGGGAATCGAAGCCGGGCCCTTAGGATTGACAGTCTGTCGCGCTGACCACTCAGCTACCAGGGGCGGACGCTTACCTCCTACAATCCTTACATACTCGTCCCATATCATATCGCTTTGCAGTGTTACATCGAGATAATTAATCGACATGACTGTCTCATGCACCATACCCCTAATATTGTATTCGAATGTTACGGCAGTGTCTTTCCTACTCATCTGCATTAACTTACATGTTTCTACATTTAAAGCAAGCTGCCATCCACCACATCAAACAGAAATTTTGTCTAAGTCGCATTGTAACCTCGTACAGCCAGTCAGCGACGACATCTTCCCGTACACGACAGCATTATCAGTAAACATCCACATATTACTGCTCACTCTAAGCGTTGAAAAAATATGATCTTGTCACACTTGCCTGGGGCACTCTTGATGACGCCCTTGTCTCTGATGAACATTCGCCGTCTAGGACAAAGTTCTGGGTTCTATTACTTAAGAAGTCCTCGAGCCACTCACATTTCCATGTACTCTTACCTTCGTGAACATTCTGTAGTGGGGAACCGTGTCAAATGCTTTTCGGTTATCTAGGAGTATAGAATCTGCATGTTGCCCTTCATCCATGTTCACAGGATATCATGTGAGAAAAGAGCAAGCTGGTCGTGCGGTAGCGTTCTCGCTTCCCGCGCCCGGGTTCCCGGGTTCGATTCCCGGCGGGGTCAGGAATTTTCTCTGCCTCGTGATGACTGGGTGTTGTGTGCTGTCCTTAGGTTAGTTCGGTTTAAGTAGTTCTAAGTTCTAGGGGACTGATGACCATAGATGTTAAGTCTCATAGTGCTCAGAGCCATTTGAACCAAAAGAGCAAGCTGAGTTTCGCACGAGCTATGCTTTCCAAAACCGTGCTCATTCGTAGACAGAAGCTTTCCGTCAAACAAATTTATTATATTCTTGCTGAGAACAAGAATTCTGCAGGAAACAGATTTTGAGGATATTGATGTGCAATTTTGCATGTTGTGAACATAAGCTGCTTCCAAGCACCTGAAGGTTGGGGATCTTTCGAAAACCCGTCGTTTCTGGTGCGAATTATCATAACAAAATGATGGGAAACTACGTATTTGTAGTTAAAGGCTACTCTTATTTAACGCTTTTAGTATTGCAAGTGATATGCTATGGAAGTATGCCATCTCAATGCTATGGCGCAAGGATTATTTAAGAAAAGGGCTTCGTTTTTTTGTAGAATTTGTTACAGTCGAATATCAGATGTGATATCTGTGATTACAGTCTTTAGACATCTGTATATATTATATGGTGAAACTTGCACAATACTGTGCTGTGGAAACTGTAGCGTAATTGGTAATGGTCGGGACATACAAAACTAAAGAAAAGAGCAATGTTAGTCAATCTAGACCCTACTGCACAATAGTCGAAGTCCCAGCTTTCATGGTGGGCTGTAGGCGGCAGAGGTCTTAACAACATTTTCATTAGGTTTTCATAAAATTTTCATATAAAGTATCTGGTAAGTAATATAAGCTTTAATAATATTTTACTTCCTTAGTATTTCACCAGTAGTGTCGGACAGGTGAACAGTTGGAAAATTTTGCAATTAACAGAGATAGAAAAGTTGGCTAAAAGTAAAAGAAAAAAAAAGTTGAAACACCAGGATTACATCCATAGTTCTTATATTTTCTAAAATATTCTGAGAGTTTCCCATTAATTTAATAGAAGTAAGAATTATAATACTCGATGCTACTTATTATAAATAAGGACGTTCTCCGTCAAAGACAGAGTTTGTTCTAATTTGTCTATGTCTATGTCACTGGTTGGTTCCCTCGCAATTCCGTATACTTAACACCTCAGAGAGAACCACATGGTTAATAGATTCAATCAAGGAGGAGCAGTGCATATACAGCGTATAACGTAAAAAGTAAGAACTATTACAATAAACGTTGTGGAGCCAAGACGCTATCCCGCATGTTTGAAGAAGTAAAATGCGGAAAATGTACATTGACGGGGAATGATTCAAATGGCTCTGAGCACTATGGGACTTAACATCTGAGGTCATCAGTCCCCTAGAGTTAGAACTACTTAAACCTATCTAACCAAAGGACATCACACGCATCCATGCCCGCGGCAGGATTCGAACCTGCGACCGTAGCGGTCGCGCGTTTCCAGACTGAAGTGCCTAGAGCCACTCGCCCACACCGGCCGGCTGAAAATAAGGTTGCTTTAAATACTTGATATAACGATTGTGAGCCTTAGTTACCTACGGGAGTGGGTGGGGCGAGTTGATGTTAGTAGAGAATGCCCTTAATGTGACAGAGACGCTATAATCAACAGCTCACAGTCCTTGGATGAGGTCGCCCAATAGTGTTACGAGAAGCTGGATGATACTTCTGCGATTCTGCAGAAAGACTTGGCAGAAACTTAGCCACTGTACATGATTAATGACAGCGATGGTCGCGGTCTCTAGAAGACCGGGCTCCGGACGGCCACGTGGTACCACCGAGAGGGAAGACCATTGTATTAGGCGTATGGCTCTGGCACATCGTACAGCATCTACAATGAAATCCGTTGGAATTCGATTACTCGATAAATAGTACAATTCTCAAGGCTGTCAATTCAACTAAGTACCTGGGTGTTAAAATTACGAGCAACTTCAGTTGGAAAGACCACATAAATAATATTGTGGGGAAGGCGAGCCAAAGGTTGCGTTTCATTGGCAGGACACTTAGAAGATGCAACAAGTCCACAAAAGAGACAGCTTACACTACACTCGTTCGTCCTCTGTTAGAATACTGCTGCGCGGTGTGGGATCCTTACCAGGTGGGATTGACGGAGGACATCGAAAGGGTGCAAAAAAGGGCAGCTGATTTTGTATTATCACGTAATAGGGGAGAGAGTGTGGTAGATATGATATGCGAGTTGGGATGGAAGTCACTAAAGCAAAGACGTTTTTCGTCGCGGCGAGATCTATTTACGAAATTTCAGTCACCAACTTTCTCTTCCGAATCCGAAAATATTTTGTTGAGCCCAACCTACATAGGTAGGAATGATCATCAAAATAAAATAAGAGAAATCAGAGCTCGAATAGAAAGGTTTAGGCGTTCGTCTTTCCCGCGCGCTGTTCGGGAGTGGAATGGTAGAGAGATAGTATGATTGTGGTTCAATGAACCCTCTGCCAAGCGCTTAAATGTGAATTGCAGAGTAATCATGTAGATGTAGATGTACAACAGTAATCTGAGCACCAGTTAGCACCAGCATTGCACAACGAACTTGTTACAAATCGGACAGCTCCGAGCCAGATGCCCTGTAGCGTGCATTCCGCTGACCCCAGACCACCTCTGTATGCGACTTCAGTGGTGTCAAGCGAGAGTTCATTGGATGGCAGAGTAGAGGTCTTTTGCATTTTCTAATGAAATCCAGTTCTGCCTCGGTGGCACCGATGGCCGTTTATTGGTTAAAAGGAGGCCAGTTGAGGGCCTACAACCATGCTAGACACACTTTACGTACACCTGGAGTTATGGTCTGAGGTACGATTTCATACGATAGCAGGAGCACTCTCGTGGTTATTCCAAACATCCTGACTGCAAAACTGTACTTCAGTCTAGTGATTCGAGCTGTTGTGCTGTCATTAAAGAGCATCATTGCAGGGGATGTCTTCCACAACACAACGCATGCACGTCTGCATGTTTGCGTTCAACATTCTGGCAGTTACGCACGTTATTGATGTATCAGCAGTCCACATTTGCAATGGCTTATCTTGCCCTTAAATTGTTATCTTGCAATGTTAATCACTTAAATATATTATCTACACAAATGTATATTCGAAATTTCATTACTCTACATTAATTATATATTATAGTGTTGCGATTCTCTTCCTTCAGTGTAATATGTACTTTAACTTTGAAAATACTGTCCTGTAGAAAGTGTAGCGTAGTTGACAGTGGTCGTGATCTACAAAAGTAAAGATCGCAGGTTCATGTCCGACTACGCAGTGGAAGCCAACGTGGCCCCTACCGCCGACTAGTTGGCGTTCCAGCTTTCGTGGTGAGCAGTAAGTGGCAGGGTTTTAAAAGTATTTTCATTAAGTTTTATAAAATTTTGACATTACGTATTTGATAAATAATTATTATTATATGCTTTCACTTGCTGTAACTCTGGTTTATACATTTTATGAAGTGAAGTTACTTCCCTACTTCATAAATCACCGCTACCGTTGAACAGATGGACAGTGAGAAAATTTTGTTATTAACAGAGATAGGAAAAGTGGACTGTAAGTAACAATGGTTGACCGCCCCTGGACTACATCGATATTTTTTAAATTTTCTAAAATATTCTTGACGCTATTTATTATAAATAACATCGCTCGATGCCCAAGACAAAGATTGCTCGTTTTTGTCTATGTCTACGTCACTGGCTGGTTCCATCGCAGTTTAGCACAGCTTACACCACAAAGAGAACTACATGTTTCATAGATTCAGTCTAGGAGGAGCAGTACATAGATAACGTGAAAAGTAAGAACTATTACAACAAACGTTGTCGTGCCAAGGCTGTCTCACGCGTGTTTGAAGAAGTCAAATGCGTCCGGCTGAGCCTGATAATTTCAAAGGAATACACAAACACAATTTTTGTATAAGCGAGACATGTACAACGTGGAAGGTAGAAAGTAAGAGAGAGAGATAGAAGCGAATTTAAGGTAAATCATTTAAGAATTTTCCCTATTAATAACGCATTTTATAACATCCTTTGGCAAATGTCATTTGTAGTTCAATTTCTTTGTCATTGTCAATTACAGCTTATGAGGTATACTAGCAACAAATGATGACAAACGCTAATGGACTCAAACTGATCATTATTGTAATTACTTCTAGATTACTTTATATTTGTGGACTAGGAGAAAAACAAATGCTCAAAGAATAGTCACTACATGTCCTCCTGCACTCCTCAATTCCTGTTCTCATCTAATATATTAAACTATGCATGTATGTAACTTTATATGGACCTATGTTAGTTGTCTCTCTACTGATAAAATCAGGATCTAACAAACACATATATTAGGTGTACGGGGACTTTGCATCCCTACGGCAAAGGATGCTACCATGTTGTGGAAAGAATGGCTAAGGAATGTGGAAATTATTTCTTCTTTTAATATCGTGGTTGTGAATTTCTGAGTTCATCCTTAATTCATTTCTGCTGTTAATCAAATATACCATGAGGAAGTATAGGTACTGGCAAGTAAACGTAAGGGTCTCTATGTCCCTGAAGATGCTTCTGCAAGGTGTTCGGTTTCAACTTTTTTACAATATTCTTATTGCACACTTCTTCAGAATAAATACCTTTTATGCCGTAGTTGCAATGCTCCATAAGATTATGCCGTGAGACAAACTGACACAGTGACCGCGACTATTCATCATAATCGATTTCGTCCAAATTTATGCTATATGCAAGGGTTAGAGAGAAATGAAAATAACATCAGTGGGAGCTCCGGGGGCCAATAATGAGACAAAATAGAATTTTTGGCGCGAATCGGTTGCGACATGAGCCATTTATGTTAGCATAGTGTCAAGGTACCAGTTGGTTTATCGGAAGAGTGTAGAAAGGTAACCCTAGGGTAGTGAGGTTGAGTCCCTGGGACGACGGGAGGAGGGGGGGGGCTTTTCTTATCTTCAATTTTTACGTTACTTACACTGCAAGTAAATCGAAATTTTTTTACAGATATTGGATAAAAGGCATGAAAAAGGCAATGGAAATATTGACCTGCAAATAAATTTTCTCGAAGGGACTGTAAGGCGTACACGAGAATTTCATCTATAAAATTAGATACTGTTATTCAGCGTTCTATGACGGTTAAGCGTGCCCTCGTTGGTGTTTAACAGCCTCGAGAAGTCATCCCGTTTGTCGCAGTGCATGCTGGGTGTCGAAGGTTCATATTAATCGCCCGGATTCACCACTAATCTCCTTGTGATACAGGTACTGAGTCTCCATATGCAATTCCGTGCTGCTGGCAAATGGTTTTCTACTGTTCGATATGACCTGTTGTTAGTCGTTTGTGATAAGAGTGTGTGGGAACCCTTCGCTTGAGAAATTTTTGATGATGAGGCGATGGTGTTTCATACCGTGGTGTTTTTTATGCATATTGTCTACGTACGGAAAATTATAGAGTGCAACACGTTATATTTTTACAATCACGTGCCTTTGCTCCTACGGCATTTTCTTTTCGTTGTGTTGGCAACCGTTTGCGTACACAGAGAGGGGCTACTTGAGTTACCGCAACTGGCATGGACTCTTGCATTCATTGATAAATTTTTTTTAGAGCCTCCAACCCAGTTGATATGAGCACGTCAGATTGGTTGTGGGGAAAGCGAATGCTCGACTTTGTTTTATTCGGAGGATTGTGGGAATGCGTAAAGGAGACGGCGGATAGAATGCTAGTATGAACGATTCTTGAGTATTCCAACGGGTCCGATTAAAGAAAGACACCGAATTAATTCAGAGGCGTGTTACTAGATTTGTTACCTGTGTGTTCGATCAGCATACAAGTATTATGAGTACTTTTTAAATGATGTCATCTAGCTTTCAGCTGTCAGATTTTTTTAAAAACATGGAAGCAGTGGATTCATATTACTTGAAAGTAATGTTACGTACATGCTTCGTGAACTCAATTAGGAATCCCTTCAGGGAAGACGAAGCTCGTTTTGGGCTAGGCGCTACTGCGGAAATTTGTAAAACCGGCACTTTAGACCGACTGCAGAACAGTTCTACTAACGCCAACGTACGTTTAGCGTAAAGGCCATAAAGACAGGAGAAATTATCGCTCGTACGGAGACTCTTGAACAGTCGTTTTTCCCTCGCTCTGTTTGCGAGAGGAACAGGAAAGGAAATACCCAGTAGTACTAGGCACCCTCCTCCTTGCACCTTACCGTGGTTTCGGGAGTATGTATGCAGATATAGACGAATTGGCATTCTCGTTGTGCGATCCTTTATGCAAACAGCACACTTTTTCCCCACTTGTAACATGGGTGGCCGGAGAGCGTAAGACATTACTGTTTTGTGCGAACTGTTTCAATGGTCTCTACCAAAATGCTTCCATTGACAATGTTTGCTGCTTTACAAAGAGAAGTTGTAGGATCTAACTACTAAATGCTTTTCTAATAAAGGCCTTAAGTTTCGTTACCGTGGAGTCCTGAGTGCTGGCTGCAGCGATTACGTCAGAACTAGCGGGGAAAGCGGCCATTCTTGCACTATCTAACTATGTGATAGGCACTGTGAAATGGCAGTCAGCTTTGTAGACGCTGTTCTGTATTATCCTGAATGCCGTCACGAGGAATGAAGATCGCTGCTAAGGTTTTTTTGATTAGTGACTCGATAATAATAATAATAATAATAATAATTCAACGGCATGGTGCATGTCTTTAAACTAGACGCCACATTAATGACTTGATGGTCCCTACCGTACCCCAGTAACCCTACCGCGGAACGGCCTGGAACCTACAGTTTACCACTGAATCCAAACTACCTGTACTTCCTGACGGATCTTTATCTCTTTGAGTGGCGAAGGCTAAGTAAAAAGCAGACAGAAAAACTCAGTCGTTCGACCGAGACTCCAAATCACGTTTCTTCTGTTTCCAGCCACACGCTTAACCACAAGGTCCGACACTGACTATTTTCGTTCCAGACGAGTCATTTCGATTTTATGGTGAAATGTTCAGGATTTTTTACGTCTTTAAGACACACGTTGATACAGAGAGTACGAAGCACTGAACATACGTAGGTACAATTTCAGAGTAAACGATTGATGAAAACTGGATTTTTTCTTAATCTATTAAATAATTACGGTAAGCGTTTGTATTACTTGTTAACTGCAGCACGCAAAGAAAAATATCCTGCTGTTTATCGCTAAAAGTTGAAAATTAACATCATTCTAGATATCCACCTTGATATGGACAACGAACGTAAAAAATGAATGCGGCTGTGTTAAGTAACAGTAATTTTGCTCCGTATCGATCCTTCTAACTCACTATGACTGCGATAAATGAGCATTATACACAGTGATCAACATCAACATTATGACCGTCCACCTCAGAGCGTGTTTGACACTTTTGGCACGCAACACAGTTGCATTACGTCGTGGTATCGATTTAATGAGTTTTTCGTGCGTGGGAGTAAATAGACAGCACGAGACGAGTATGTGTAGGAAACAAAATTCTTGCAGATTAACGGATGTAGTGTGAGTTCTGAACTGGTGCTCAAAAACGTTGCTGATGTATTCGATACTTAGTATCCTTTGGATTTGGGGTCTAGGATATCAACACGCTTTATGATTATTTCTTAGCTGTGCAATAAATTATGTGGTAAGCAAGGCAAAAATGAATGATCACAGAGCAGCAAAGCAATGTCCATTTCATTTAGTTGTATTGGTAATATTTATTTGTATATCTATCTGCAGATCTCGTATGTCATTTCTCTACTGTCGTAACGGTAACCAACCCCCGCCCTCTGCCTGTGTCTCCCCTACACTCCATCTCTACACCATCTCCTTTTCCAAGGTGGCTTCCATCGACTCCCCCTCTTGGATGATGCCCTTTCCCCCTCCATTTATCCCTCCTATCAACTCTGATCCTTACCTCCCCTCCATTCCTCTGTCCTTTTCCTGGGCTCCTTCTCCCCCACTTCCATCCTGTTTTTTCCCCACCTACCCTCTCTCTGCCTCCCATCTCTCCTCTGAGTCCCTTTGCATTTCCCTCCTCCGCCTTTCTCCATTACCTCTCGCTTCTGCCCTGCCCCCCCCCCCCCCCCTATGAGTCCTCTAACTCCGTCGGTCCGCCTCCCCTTCGTATTTTCTCTCCTCCTCCCCTTTTTTCCCCTCATATGTCCAGGTCCCCCCCCCCCCCGCCCCCATCTGCCCTTGGCTATGGTGTGTCATCTTCATGCCTACTTTTTAGTGCAGTGTTACCAGTGAGTGTTCAGTGTTGTGCGTCTTTTCCAAGTGTTGCGAATGGAAATCATACTGTCGGTGGGTGTGATTTTTATGTCTCTTGCGAGCAGAAACCAGACTGTCGCCGTGTTTTTTAATTGTCTGTCTACTATTTTACTTGTCTGCTTCCTCTGTATTTTATTAGCAATGCCAACCCTTTGTTTTATGTTTTAACTTTTCACAATTTTCCGCGGTTTTACAGTTTAAGTCACCGTTTTATCGTCTGCTTCTATCGTTTCTTATCTTCTTCTTATATTTTATAAATTCTATAGGCTGAAGAACAGCGTACTAAGCTGCTGCCAGCCCTCCTCCTTCTAGGGGAATCGAAATTCAGTTTTCAAGAAGGGACGTCGAACAGATGTGCAGAACTATAGACCTATATCTCTGTCGTCTATCAGTTGTAGAATTTTGAAACACGTATTATGTTCGAGTACAATGACTTTCCTGGAGACTAGAAATCTACTCTGTAGGAATCAGCATGGGTTTCGAAAAAGACGATCGTGTGAAACCCAGCTCGCGCTATTCGTCCACGATACTCAGAGGGCCATAGACACGGGTTCCCAGGTAGATGCCGTGTTTCTTGACTTCCGCAAGGCGTTCGATACAATTCCCCACAGTCGTTTAATGAACAAAGTAAGAGCATATGGACTATCAGACCAATTGTGTGATTGGATTGAAGAGTTCCTAGATAACAGAACGCAGCATGTCATTCTCAATGGAGAGAAGTCTTCCGAAGTAAGAGTGATTTCAGGTGTGCCGCAGGGGAGTGTCGTAGGACCGTTGCTATTCACAATATACATAAATGACCTTGTCGATGACATCGGAAGTTCACTGAGGCTTTCTGCGGATGATGCTGTGGTATATCGAGAGGTTTTAACAATGGAAAATTGTATTGAAATGCAGGAGGATCTGCAGCGAATTGACGCATGGTGCAGGGACTGGCAATTGAATCTCAATGTAGACAAGTTTAATGTGCTGCGAATACATAGAAAGAAAGATCCCATATCATTCAGCTACAATATAGCAGGTCAGCAACTGGAAGCAGTTAATTCCATAAATTATCTGGGAGTACGCATTAGGAGTGATTTAAAATGGAATGATCATATAAAGTTGATCGTCGGTAAAGACTGAGATTCATTGGGAGAATCCTAAGAAAATGCAATCCGAAAACAAAGGAAGTAGGTTACAGTACGCATGTTCGCCCACTGCTTGAATACTGCTCAGCAGTGTTGGATCCGTACCAGAGGAGCAACCAGGGGATGAGAGGGATCAAGGCGGCAGGAGGTGTAGAGTAAGCAGATATGTTCGAGGAATAGTAGGAGATGGGGGAAAGGAATCAGGTATTAGAGGACCCGCATGGGGAATGGGAGGCATATATGGAAGGCGAGGCGGAGTGCATGGCGCTCGAGAATGTGGAGGGACTTATAGAATTTGGGGGGGGGGGGAGGGGAAGGTGGATATCCAGGTGGGACTGGCATAACAGAGTATGGGATGGATTAAGGATTTGTAGGTGTGGAAGATGGTAGAGGGTTTCAACCCCCATGTCTGGCCAGAGAGGAGTTTGAGGAGTCAGAGGCAGTAGTGGGCTTTGGATTGGATAGAGTGGAGATGAGGGATCCAGATGAGGTGACGGATAAGGGTGAGGCCAAGGTAGGTGAGGGTGCTGCAGAGGCAGACAGGATGGGCGCAGATGGTAAGGAAGAAATTAAGGAGCTGGAAGGAGTGAGTGGTACGACCTACTATGATTGCCTGAGTCTTGGAAGGATTGATTTTCAGAAGCCACTGGTTACACCATGCAGCAAAAAGGTCAAGGTGATTCTGGAGAAGGCGTTTGGACTGTTGGAGAGTAGGGGCAAGGGCAAAAATTGGTTCAAATGGCTCTGAGCACTATGGGACTTAACATCTGAGGTCATCAGTCCCTTAGAACTTACAACTACTTAAACCTAACTAACCGAAGGACATCACACACATCCATGCCCGAGGCAGGATTCGAACCTGCGACCATAGCGGTCGCTCGGTTTCAGACGGTAGCGCCTAGAACCACTCGGCCACAACGGCCGGCAGCAAGGGCAAGGAATGCAGTGTCATCGGCATACTGCAGGAGATGTACTGGAGGGGGGAGGGGCGTGTTGGGGCATATCTGCTGTGTACAGGCGGTAGAGGAGAGGGGAGTGGGGAGAGCCCTGGGGTACAGCTGCAGAGGGGTAGAAAGTGCGGAAATTGGCGTTATGGATGGTAACATAAGAGGGGCGGTGGGAGAGGAAGGAGACAATCAGACGGACGTAGTTGACAGGAAGGGCGTAGGTCTGGAGTTTAAACAGGAGACTGGAATGCCAGACATGGTTGTAGGCCCTTTCGAGATCGAGGCAGACAAAAATGGCGGAGTGACGGGAATTAAGATGGAGGAAGAGGAGATCTGTGAGGCGTAGGCGTTCGTCATCGGCAGAAAAGGAAGGTCGAAAGCCACATTGGGTGTTCAGGAGGAGGTGGTGTCAGTGGAGGTGGTGATTTATGCGCCGGGTAAGGATAGATTCCAAAAGCTTGCTGAACACTGAGGCGAGACATATAGGGCGATAGGAAGAGGCATTAGATGGAGGCTTGTTGGGTTTTGAGAACATCAGAATATGGGAGGTTTTCCACAGGTCGGGGTAGAAGACGGTGGCAAGGATTAAGTTGTAGAGGGTGGCAAGGACTGCAAGGAAGGAGGGAGGGTAGTGTTTGAGGTGGCGGTAGGTAATGCGGTTTTGGTCGGGAGCAGTGTTGCGTTTAGTACGGAGTGTGACGCACATGTCCTGTGTAGTGATGGAAGTCTTAAGTTCAGATGGTGGCGTGTGGACCAAGTACTGGAAGCTAGGAGCAAGGGGAGGAACGGAGGTATCTGTACGGTCGATGACGTCAGGGAAGAGGAATAATCAAATTGGGGATCATCTGGGATGGAAAAAAACATCGGGTAGGTGAGAGGCAAAGTGTTTGGCCTTACTGAGGTTGTCAGGAAAGGGATGGTCATGAAGGAGGAGAGGGTACTGGGGGGTGGTGCCGTTCCCAGTGAGGCGGTGGAAAGTAGACCAATACTTGGGAGAGTTTATTGGGAGCGTAGTGTTGAGTTGTGTACTTGTCTGTCGCCATGCGCGGCGTTTCTTCACACTAAGCAGGTTGCGGATGTGTCGTTGTAATTGCCGGTGGCGGGTGAGTGTGTCCCGGTCACGAGTGAGGAGAAACGAGCGGTGGAGGCTGGGGGTTCACGAAGGAGGAGGATGTCTCGCAAACAACTTCAGTTTATTGTACTTGTCAGCCTCTGGTCCCACAAAAGGTATCATTGCTGTTTCGACCTCTTAGACATCATTAGACGATCTGTTCAAATAGAAAGAAAAAAAGGAAATACTGATATACTAGCAGTCTAAATTAAAAATTTGAACGATTGGTAGCGTTTAGGCCGACCGCATACGACGCATCCAGCGCACCGCTCCGAATTAGGCGATTATAGTAACTACGGGCTGGCCACCAGTGGACACTGTACTCACGCCGTACTCCCGACACTCGCCCCCAGACCGACAGGTGGCGGTACAAATCCAGATGGAGGACGCCGCTAGTGGCCACGCCTACAACGGAGCAAATGGTATCCCTCCGCGCCGAGTTATAAGTCGACACACGCAGAGATCCGGCCGGTCGAAGAGCAGCACTTATCCTGCTGCCACCTCGCCCCTGATGGGGAATGGAAAATATAATAAAAGAAAAAAAAAGAGAAATCCGGCAGACGTCACGGAGTAGGCAGGTCGTTACACATCGTCGATACAGTCCAAATCTCTCCCAGTGTGATTTACATATTTTAGGAGTCTTGAAGAAAGACTTCACGTCGATTTTCTTGAGGAGGGGTACCTCTGGGTACAATCGTGGTTACGTAGGCAACCACAAACAATTTTCCATGAAAGCATTGACTGTCTTGTCTCACTGTCGGATAAATTTATTTACAGTCACGCTGATTACTTTTGAAATACTGAACTGTTTACTTATTTTTTAGTGTTCCGTACGTTAACTGGTAAAACCGAAACATTTATAGAATTACTTTGGTGTCTGTCTGCCTGGCTGCCCGGCTGTCCGGCTGTCCGGCTGTCCGGCTGTCCGGCTGTCCGGCTGTCCGGCTGTCCGGGTGCTTTTTAAGACCCATTTTTCTCAGTAAAGGGTAGATGTATAAAAATGAATTTTGTGGTACATGCTACTGTCTATGGTCTCTTAGCGGTGTGAAAAATTTAAGCTTATAGGCCAATGCAGTCAAAAGACACAGCCACGTATGTCAAATATTTTGAAATTCTCAAACCCATTCATCAAAACCCATAGGGTACTTACTTCCTGTTGACCAAAAATCATAAAATTTGACGGAAGTAAGGTTAAGCAGTGCTGAGACCTCTCTTTCTAAGTAGCGAACAGAGATATCACGTACTAAGATCAACGATCCCTTTATGGCGTAAAAACTTTGAGTTTCTAAGTGAGTACAACCAAAAATACGGCTAGATATGTAACATATTTTGATACAAAGTCATTCATCCAAACCTGTAGATGAACTACATACATATAGGTTGGGTCTGGTTATCTAGCTATAATACGCGTGGCTGGAAACCGGGGGTTCGCAGGAGCGAGTGTCGGACAAACAACGGTATTTTCAGTCTTCGTTTTAACCTAGACGTCACCGCTCAACGATCTGAGCAATCGACAGACACTACATGTGGTTCGGATTCTACTTTAAGCCGTAGGACCCCTTTTTACCGGTTGGATAACTGGATACGTCATGCACACGCAACTCGTCAAATTGGCTTGCACCAGGCCATTGAGCCACACGAAGTTATTATTGTACTCTATAGACACAAAATGGATAGTTAAAGTTAGATATACTGGGAATTAGTGAAGTTTGGTGGCAGGAGGAATAAGACTTTTGGTCAAGTGAACACAGGGTTATAAATACAAAATCAAATAGGGGTAGTGCAGGTGTAGGTTTAATAATGAATAAAAACTAGGAGTGTGGGTAAGCTACTAGAGACAGCATAGTGAACGCATTATTGTGGCCAAGATAGACACGAAGCCCACGCCTACCACAGTAGTACAAGTTTATGTGCCAACTAGCTCTGCAGATGACGAAGAAATTGATGAAATGTATGATGAGATAAAAGAAATTATTCAGGTAGTCAAGGGAGACGAAAATTTAATAGTCATGGGTGACTGGAATTCGAGAGTAGGAAAAGGGAGAGAAGGAAACATAGTAGGTGAATATGGATTGGGACTAAGAAATGAAATAGGAAGCCACCTGGTAGAATTTTGCGCAGAGCGTAACTTAATCATAGCTAACACTTGGTTCAAGAATCATGGAAGAACCATGGAGATACTAAAAGGTATCAGATAGATTATATAATGGCAAGAAATAGATTTAAGAACCAGGTTTTAAATTATAAGACATTTCCAGGGGCAGATGTGGACTCTGACCACAATCTATTGGTTATGAATTGTAGATTAAAACTGAAGAAACTGCAAAAAGGTTGGAATTTAAGTAGATGGGACCGGGATAAACTGAAAGAACCAGAGGTAGTACAGAGTTTCAGGGAGACCATAAGGGAACAATTGACAACAATGGGGGAAAGAAATACAGTTGAAGAAGAATGGGTAGCTTTGAGGGATGGAATAGTGAAGGCAGCAGAGCATCAAGTAGGTAAAAAGACGAGGGCTAGTAGAAACCCTTGGGTAACAGAAGAAATACTCAATTTAATTGATGAAAGGAGAAAATATAAAAATGCAGTAAATGAAGCAGGCAAAAAGGAATACAAACGTCTCAAAAATGGTATCGACAGGAAGTGTAAAATGACTAAGCAGGGATGGATAGAGGACAAATGTAAGGATGTAGAGGCTTATCTCAGTAGGGGTAAGATAGATGCTGGGTAAGATAGATGCTGCCTACAGGAAAATTAAAGAGACCTTTGGAGAAAGGAGAGCCACTTGCATGAATATCAAGAGCTTTGACGGAAACCCAGTTCTAACCAAAGAAGGGAAAGCAGAAAGGTGGAAGGAGTATATAGAGGGTCTACACAAGAGCGATGTACTTGAGAACAATATTATGGAAATGGAGGAGGATGTAGATGAAAATGAAATGGGAGATATGATATTTCGTGAAGAGTTTGACAGAGCACTGAAAGACCTGAGTCGAAACAAGGCCCCCGGAGTAGACAACATTCCATTAGAACTACTGACAGCCTTGGGAGAGCCAGTGCTGACAAAACTCTACCATCTGGTGAGCAAGATATATGAGACAGGCGAAGTACCCTCAGACTTCAAGAAGAATATAATAATGCCAATCCCAAAGAAAGCAGGTATTGACAGATGTGAAAATTACCGAACTATCACTTTGATAAGTCACAGCTGCAAAATATTAACGCGAATTCTTTACAGACGAATGGAAAAACCTGACAGAAGCCGACCTCGGGGAAGATCAATTTGGATTCCGGGGAAATGTTGGAACACGTGAGGCAATACTGACCCTACGACTTCTCTTAGAAGAAAGATTAAGGAAAGGCAAACCTACGTTTCTAGCATTTGTAGACTTAGAGAAAGCTTTTGACAATGTTGATTGGAATACTCTCTTTCAAATTCTGAAGGTGGCAGGGGTAAAACACAGGGAGCGAAAGGCTATTTACAATTTGTACAGAACGCAGATGGCAGTCATACCAGGGGTATGAAAGGGAAGCAGAGTTTGGGAAGGGAGTGAGACAGGGTTGTAGCCTACCCCGATGTTATTCAATCTGTATATTGAGCAAGCAATAAAGGAAACAAAAGAAAAGTTCGGAGTAGGTATTAAAATCCATGGAGAAGAAATAAAAACTTTGAGGTCCGCCGACGACATTGTAATTCTGTCAGAGACAGCAAAGGACTTGGAAGAGCAGTTGAACGGAATGTACAGTGTCTTGAAAGGAGCATATAAGATGAACATCAACAAAAGCAAAACGAGGATAATGGAATGTAGTCGAATTAAGTGAGGTGATGCTAAGGGAATTAGATTAGGAAATGAGACACATAAGTAGTAAAGGAGTTTTGCTATTTGGGGAGCAAAATAACTGATGGTCGAAGTAGAGAGGATATAAAATATAACAAACTTGACAGTTATTTTTTTGTCTACAAACATTTGGGAATGTACTGTTCTCATTAATCTGAGCTGCAAGGATACTGGGTGCGCTTTCTGAAAATTGGCGACAGATGTTGGTCAGGCATAGTTCGCTAGTTCGCTACATGCTTGGTGTTGATGATGATGATGATGATGTTTGGTTTGTGGGGCGCTCAACTGCGTGGTTATCAGCGCCCGTACAATTTCCCAACCTTTGCTCAGTCCAATTTCGCCACTTTCCTGGATGATGATGAAATGATGAGGACAACACAAACACCCAGTCATCTCGAGATAGGTGAAAATCCCTGACCCCGCCGGGAATCGAACCCGGGACCCCGTGCTCGGGAAGCGAGAACGCTACCGCGAGACCACGAGCGGCGGACCATGTTTGGTGTTGTAACTGGCCCTTGACAGAGGAAAAATTGCGGACTCTATTAAAGAAATGATTTGTAAAGGTCAATGTGAATGTTAATGTTAATGTGAATGCTGAAGATTAGATGGGTCGATCACATAACTAATGAGGAAGTATTGAATAGAATTGGGGAGAAGAGGAGCTTGTGGCACAACTTGACTAGAAGAAGGGATCGGTTGGTTGGACATGTTCTGAGACATCGAGGGATCACCAATTTAGTATTGGAGGGCAGCATGGAGGGTAAAAATCGTAGAGGGAGACGAAGAGATGAATACACTAAGCAGATTCAGAAGGATGTAGGCTGCAGTAGGTACTGGGTGATGAAGAAGCTTGCACAGGATAAAGTAGCATGGAGAGCTGCATCAAACCAGTCTCAGGACTGAAGACCACAACAACAACAGACAAGTATGTTTGTACGGAATCCTCATAGCGTGAGTCCTACTCGCATTTGTCCGTTTTTTTTTCCTTTTTCCCATGTGTCTTGTTTTTATTTGACTGCCCTTTATACACCAAGGAAAGCGGCGCGTATGATACAAGTTTGTTTCACTCAAAGGAAAGCGTTAGGAAAATGTAAAAACTTGAAATGGCGGGCTCTTGACGAAAGACGCAAATAATTCCGCGGAAGCCCACTTACAGAATTTCATTAAATAGTAGTAAGTGAAGAATCTAGAGGTGTTCTTCAGCCCCTGCATAGGAATCTTGGAGACAAGATCAGACCAATAACAGTACGTATGGGAGCATTTAAGCAGTCATTGTTCCCGCACTCTATATGAGACTGGAACGGGAAGAAACTCTAACATGTGCTACCATGCTATGTTCCCTCTTCCGTGTACCTCACAGTGATTTGCGGAGTATTTACGTACATGTAAATGAGAAAAATAACTAGGAGAATGTAGAGTGTACAACCAGATATTGTGCTGAGAGTTCAGCTAGCCGAAAGTGTGGATCAAAAACAGCACTCTGTTTCACCTAGCTAAACAAGTTGACGTTCAAAATTAACTGACTACGTCTTTATAGAATCTGAGGATGTCTGTCGCACTAGGGACGAATTATTAGGCACGGGAGCATGCCTCGGATTAGGGTTAATGCCCACAAAACCATTGCCACCAACGAAATAACTTGCAGATTTCATCATAAAAATGCTAGCAAGCCGCCGTCTTTAACTAAAAACGGAATATGGGTCGGCGAGAAAGAATACGGAAGAACACGATACTTTTTGGTTCTCATGTACAGGAAGAATTATTCTGTTTTAAGCCAGAAGTTCTAGAAACATTCTGAAATCTTGAAAATGACAAACATTCATCGAACATCGACAGAGACAGAAAATCCGCCAGTTAATGAAATGTGATGAAAGACTCCACACACTAGACGTATCAGAACATACAGACAACAGATCCAACCTAATTATTTGGAAGAACATGATGGATTTCTTATGTATTCGGAGAGTACTAAAGACATACTGAGAGCCTCTCTATTAATTTCTAACCACGTAGACCGCAGAATTGAGTTATGCAGACATTTTTCAAAAAAACCCACAAGCTAGTTTCCAAAAAAGAAAATCTTCCTGCATAGGCGTCTAATCGTTGCAGAGTAGACGAGAGATAACAGATGGGTCTTTCTAGTTTTGCCATAAATGAAACCGTCGGCCACTGATATAGCCTTTTTCAACGTACCCGTGACCAGATCCTAGAATTTACCGATACTCGGAAGATCCAAGCTTTTGTTTACTCAGTCCGTTTTACCAATACGTGGATGAACATCAGAATGTCACCAGCCTTGTTCTTTTTGGTGAGCAAAATACACCATTCCTCATTCCTCACAACCACAGCATATGAAAAACCTTCAGAATTACTGTGTTTATCCTCGCAAGGAGAGTAGGTGTTCTTTTTTCAGGTTGCGAGAAATTTTAGTTGTCAGTTTCTCCATGTGGTGATTTCGCGACTGTTGGAATCGTTGGGCATGTAGCGTTTTGAATCCATCTGGCTTGTACTTTTATCATTTGCACGTTGTTTCTCTACAGGATAATGTGAGACCTGTGCCGAAATTATACGTATGTAAGCTTTGTTCTCTCGTCTTTTACTGTTTACAATGTTTAAATAACTATCGCATTTGTGGCAGTTTTCAGAACCATTTGAAAGTGGCCTAATATAAAGACTAAAAACCGGTAGTGGCGTCAGTCAAGTCCTGAACAGCAACTGCAGCAATTTCATTTGGCGTAGAAGGGGCGAGAATGATCGTTGTAAATAATATGGTCAAATATATAATATGAATAAGCCTTCGAATCAATCCGCAATGATAGCTTTCTTTCGTTTCAAAGAAATTCTTGCAACAAATGGCACTGAATTAAATGTGTCTACCGATCGCAGAATTAGTTTGCTGAATGTTACGTGCTTCGTCAGATACTAGACAACTTACGCTTGTTTGGCTTTCAGGCGACCATGAGAAAATTATTCGGGTTTCTTGTTGCGGCAGCGATCTCTGCGCTGACCTGCAGTCAAGGCGGACTTTAACCTTCAGAGAACAGTGTCGAGACAGAGTGCCCAATCTTCTCACTTGTCATTTCCACGTATCCGCCCCTATCGATTTGCAGAAAAAGGACCAGTCCAGCAAGCTGGCGCTCGGTTACTGTAGCAGATCCCTAGATACACTTCTCCTCCGTTACAAGCACAACATAATCTAGCCCTACGACCATTTCCAGTGCCTAAAAACGTTCACCTCCTTCTGCTGCACAAACAAAACACAGTAATAGTTACCTTCTTACAGTGTTCCGGCATCTTCCAATTTTTTTAATATTACAATGGAACGAGTCGGCACCGGAGATTAAAAATAGTACACGTGTATCAAATTGCAACGTAATTGTAATTTGTCGCTGCGCTGGCACCAGTGAACGAGAAATTACGCCCTGGTGTATGCTCAGCACAAAGTATTCAGAACATGTAACTTTCAAAAGGCATTATGTAACTGAAATTATTGCAATCAACATTAAGAAATAGAAAAAACTGAATAATACAAAACACCCATTAACAAAAGCAGATGTGAATTTCTGTGAGCAAATGATGTCTCCCAGTCAAGTTGAATAAGCGTTTTTCAAAATTTATGTCCTCTTTCATTTATTTTGAAGAATCGAATTTTATTCTAATATTTTTACTTTATATGCAACACGATTTTCTGAGTCGCTCATTTTTTTCTTTTTCAGATCAAATTATTGATACATGAATAAAATGTATTTGTGGATATTTTCAACTTAATTTCCTAACTCGATCGATACATTGGATTTAATTACATGAGGATATAGTTTTAGGTAATACACTAGTAAAGTGGCTTCTGTAATAATTTATAGTCGTAATCACATCTATCTTCAAATATTTATTGATTACCGAGCGTGGTGGCACAGTGGATAACACACTGTAAACGCATTCGGGAGGTCGACGGTTGAATCCCGCGTCCGGCCATCCTGATTTAGGTTTTCCGTGATTTCCCTAAATCTCTTCAGGCAAATGGCGTGATGGTTCCTTTGAAAAGGGCACGGCCGACTTGATTCCCTATTCCTATGAGACCGATGATCTCGCTGTTTGGTCTCCTCCCCCTAAACAACCCAACAACCCAATTTATTGATCGGGATCACTATCAGTTCGTCGAGGTACAGTACAATAAATTTTGTGTACGTACTGTCAAACTTATTTCTTGCTGCCAACTTATTTCTTGAGCCATATGGTTAACAGAAGAGAATACTCATATCGGAGCACAAAAAATACAAAAATGTTCCTCTTTATATACACTACACAACGAAGATGACGTGCTACAGACGCGAAATTTAACCTACAGGAAGAAGATCCTGTGATTTGCAAATGATTAGCTTTTCAGAGCATTCACAGAAGGTTGGCGCCGGTGGCGACACCTACAACGTGCTGGCATGAGGAAAGTTTCCAACCGATTTCTCATACACAAACAGCAGTTGACCGGCGTTGCCTGATGAAACGTTGTTCTGATGCCTCGTGTAAGGAGGAGAAATGCGTACCATCACGTTTCCGACTTTGAGAAAGGTCGGATTGTAGTCTATCGCCATTGCAGTTTATCGTATCGCGACATTGCCGCTCGCGTTGGTCGAGATCCAATGAGTGTTAGCAGAATATGGAATCGGTGGGTTCAGGAGGGTAATAAGGAACGCCGTGCTGGATCCCAACGGACTCTTATCACCAGCAGCCGAGCAGACAGGCATCTTATACGCATGGTTGTAACGGATCGTGCAGTCACGTCTCAATCCATGAGTCAACATGACCGAAATCATGGATTCGACTCTGTTTATAGTAGTTAGTTGCTTACACATTCCATAGATCTTTTTGGACAGCTCTTTTATCGAAATGATGTAGAATATGTCAGTTTACGTGATATGTATGCATGACCTGTGTTAACATATTAGCCGGCCGCTGTGGCGGAGCGGTTCTAGGCGCTTCAGTCCGGAGCCGCTCTGCTGCTACAGTCGCAGGTTCGAATTCTGCCTCGGGCATGGATGTGTGTGATGTCCTTGGATTAGTCAGGTTTAAGGGCAGCGTGGAGGGTAAAAATCGTAGAGGGAGACCAGGAGATGAATACACTAAGCAGATTCAGAAGGATGTACGCTGCAGTAGGTACTGGGAGATGAAGGAGCTTGCACAGGATAGAGTAGCATGGAGAGCTGCATCAAACCAGTCTCAGGACTGAAGACAACAACAACAACAACAACAACAAGTAGTTCTAAGTCTAGGGAACTGATGACCTCAGTTGTTGTCCGATAGTGCTCAGAACCATTAACATATTAACATTAATGAACACTTTTTTAAAGTCCTTCTCATGCAACTACACCTAAAAACTTTTTTTTCCTTTTTTCCTTACGGGCTACCAATTTTACAACAAATTCTTCCATGGAACTGTTGCAGTCCTCGAGGAGAAATGATTTTAGGTTAGATTTAAATTTGCTTCGCTACGTGGCAGGCATTTTATGTTATTCAGGAAATGATCAAAAATTTTGCTTGCTTTATATTTAGCTCCTTCTTAGCGACAGACAGTTTTAATAACTGATCATAAAGGTCATTTTATCATCTAGTGTTGTGGGTTTGAACAGCACTGTTCTTCTCAAATTGTTAACTTCTCGGAAGCTGCAGTTTTCCAACAATTTCTTTCCTGGAAACTCACAGCAGATGGTTTTACGGCTCGTATTACGCTTACGGGCCAGTTTATTGCAGAGGCAGCAACTGTTTGATTGTATCACATGAAAACCACCTCAATTACCTAGCAGTATAATTCTCTTCTCACATCCATCTGAGAATTTGGTATTCGGTACAACAAGAAGAGCGTCATGTTAAAATACAAGTTTGATGATGGTAGAGATCTGGTGTGGGTAAGAGTCATATTCGATAGCTGAAGTAGTGCTTCAACACGTTCCACTTTACTGGAGTTCTGTTGTTCGAGATTCCCATTCAGTGCATCATAATACTCCCACACGTCGAGCAGTGCTTGTCGATGAACTTCTTACAGGTGAAATTGTCCACTGTGTGGATGGTCCAGGTGAGAATGCTAATGAACATGCCCGAAAAGATGAGACGGATTGTATGTAGCCTATGAGACTCCATAAGGGCTTTTCCAGTCATATACACAGATCTTTCTTGGACAGGGTTCGATTTCCAGCACAATTTCGCCACAGGGGAGAACACTGGTGCCACTGAGTTGGTTCCTTTCATCGATATTTACATATGAAATGTCAAAAAGATGGTTCAAATGGCTCTAAGAACTGTGGGACTTAACATCGTAGGTCATCAGTTCCCTAGAGTTAGAACTACTTCAACCTAACTAACCTAAGGACAACACACACATCCATCCCCGAGGCAGGATTCGAACCTGCGGTTCCGGACTGAAGCACCTAGAACCGCTCGGCCACAGCGGCCAGCTATGAAATGTCGCCGGGTGTGCATCATACGAGGGAACGACGAGAGTAGCTTTCCTGGCTAAACAGCAGCTCGTCCGTGAGCAGAAAACTGTCCTAGTATTCCTGCGTCCATCCACAGCGCGTAAGACACCACATTCGCCAAGTCTTCTGGTTGGTTGGTGGTTAGTGTTTAACGTCCCGTCGACAACGAGATCATTAGAGACGGAGCGCAAGCTCGGGTTAGGGAAGGATTGGGAAAGAAAGCGGCCATGCCCTTTCAATGGAACCATCCCGGCATTTGCCTGAAACGATTTAGGGAAATCACGGAAAACCTAAATCAGGATGGCTGGAGACGGGATTGAACCGACCTCCTCCCGAATGCGAGTCCAGTGTGCTAACCACTGCGCCACCTCGCTCGGTACCAAGTCTTCTAATTCCTGTGAGTGCAGAGCATACATAATTGCCACCTGTCCAAGATGACGGGAGGTAAGTGACCCAATGACTGGCACCTGTATCTGCTCAGGACAGATGTTGTTCTCCTTGGATTTCTTTGAGCACTGAAGGTGAGATAACAAACCTGCTACAAAAGTGGGGTAAGTATACCATTCGGGCAGAAGTAAGAAACTCTTGCTACAATACTAAACGCTTCCTGTAAGTATGGTACTGGCACACAACAACGTGTGTGGAAATGTGCGGTAAGATATTCTTTGACATCATCTATTCACTATCAGTTATTATGAATGTATAACCGAATCACATACCGGTGTTGTGAAAAGCGTTGCTGATTTGATATTTTCAAACCAATGGTACTGTAAACAAGAGTAAATAAAGTAGCTATTACAAGGAACTTATTCTCAACATTCACAATCAAATTCCTGAACTTCGTTGTTGTGTCTTTTCGTTCGGTTGTTTCTCTAATTGTCTTTGTTCTTCCTCCTACTCTTCGTTTCGGTTTTGTGCCTGCCCATAGTTAAAGTCTGTAAGAAACAGCCTGTACCTTCCTTTCAACAGTTCTCCCTTACTTCGGCCAGAGCAAAACTTAGGACTAATATCTGTTTCCCGTGAGCTTTTAGTTCCTTTATGGAGTCACATTTACACGTCATTGATTCTTTTATGTAGATGCTGAAGAACAGTCCTCACCTGCTGTAATCCTTCTTAACCCCAAGTTGACGCAAAATTGTCTCTTCATTTGCACTCTTCTTACTCCCAAAAAGCCTTTATAGATGTAGATTACGCGAATGTTTCTCTAACTTATCCCCACTATTCTCGTGATCTCGAAAAATATTCCACATTTCTCTTCTTATGTCCTCTGGCAAACCATCGATTGATGTCTTCTGCAGTACTAAGGCCTAATTCTCTAAGAAGTCGGATATCACCCGTCGCCACCCAGCCACTTCGTAAATACCAGTCATTTCCACACTAAACTCAACTACTATAGATGAGACATTCTGTTTCCATTTAAATTAAAAAATACACATCAGTCTCAACCGTACACTTTCAGTGTCACATAACTTAACTTTTAATTTAGATAAAAAGTAATGGTTTTGTGATGCACCAACTCAAAAAGTGTTGCTAGTTCTTTAATCAGGTTCTACATTCGCTGCCTTTGTGGCACGTACAGTGCCCAGTCGATATTCAAATTCGGTGCAAACCCGTTTTAACAAGTCAACGTCAGTTATCTCAGAAGCTGCCTTCCAATCAGCAACATCATGCAGGGATTGTCATCTTGTTTGATTCCTTGTAACAGTTGCAGTCTGTACGGAAACAGATGAAAACGCTTCCGGAGTATCTAGTGTACTGTCAGTAGGGAGATTTGCAGTCCTTTTGAAGCCTTACCAACGGACTTCTGTGGTGATCGCTGGAAAACTAGTAGAATTATCTTTGTATCTTCGTCACTTCTTCGCCCGCCTACATGGTGTTTGCAACCAAAATGGTTCAAATGGCTCTAAGCACCACGGGACTTAACATCTGAGGTCATCAGTCCCCTAGACTTAGAACTACTTAAACCTAACTAACCTAAGGACATCACAAACATCCATGCCTGAGGCAGGATTCGCACCTGAGTCCATTGCAGCAGCGCGGTTCCGGACTGAAGCGCCTAGAACCGCTAGCCCACCGCGGCCGGCGTGCTTGCAATCCACATTCCCTGTTTACATAAAGTTCCTGTGCCATTTTCTTATTGATGGCCAAGAGACTGGAATTTCTCTGAACTTTGGTGTCTGACCGTTTCAATAAACCGAACTACACACTGTGCCTTTCATTGTGCACTTTCTTGGATTCATGCATCATTGATCTCAATAACCTACAACAACAAATAAACTTTTTTCAGTCATATTGCTCTTTTCACCTAGAAACGCGTACATTTATTCATTGCCTTATATAAAATACTTTTTTGGGTTGCTTTACTTTTTTCTCTAACTTAATTACATGTCGCCTTACGTGACTGAAATTATAAAGCACCTTTTGGGACATCCTGTATATTACTGCTAATTTTTTCTTGTTTGCCTTTCCTCTTTCTCTGCAGTGTCAGCATGTTATATAGCTTTTGAAAATGCTAGTGGTAGCTGATGATCGAATTCTCGTTCTGACGCCACCACTTCCATCCGGGACCCAATCTGTGTACCCCATCTGTCTCTGCCTCGAGTAAATTTCATGTTCAAGTGTGATAGCGTTTCCTAAATGAGGCGGGATGTGGGTACCAGCCCGGTATTCCCCCAGTGGGACGTGGAAAACGCCAGGCTGGCCGGCATGCTGGCCGCCGACGTTATTCCTCCGAGTGGATTCATCCCGGAGTTAGCGCGCCTCCCAGTATCCCAAAAGCGTGTGCTTTAACGCACTCGGCTCTCCGCGCGGCATTAAATACTTCTTAAGCTATGCTGTGCTATGTCGCCTCATAGCTAAATACTGTCGGATGACTACTTATGGATAATGCACCTTCTGAGACCCCACCTTGTACGCCAAGGGTAGTCAACCTTTCTTACCTGCCGTAAAATTTTATATCTCGACGCGCGGAGTCACCGCGCGGTTTTAAGGGCCATGTGACTGATTGCCCTGTGCCTCCCACCGGAGGTTCGAGTCCTGCCTCGGGCATGGATGTGTGTGTTGTTCGTGTGTAAGTCTAGGGACTGATGACCTCAGCAGTTTGGTCCCTTAGGAATTCACACAAATTCAAACAATTTTTCTATCTCTTTCAGCAGTGAAATTTCCTAACCGACCACCAGTTCCACAGTAAAATAGGGAGGAAACTTTATAGAATTTATAAAGCACAATTACAGCAAGCTAAGCTATTAAAAATAAGTACTTACCAAATACTTGACGTCAAAATGACACTGAAACTGTTTTTATAACGCGTACCGCTGAAACCCGCCATGAAAGCGGGAATGCCCACGAGTGAGCGGTAGTGACCAGTTAGAGTACCACTGTTGTGGACGATTCCAGTTGTTCGTATCAGCAGCGGAGATAATCATTAAGTTTAAAAAGAAAAGAAAATTCCGTAACTTTTTTCTTTATTTGCAAGTACATGTCTACAATCCTCGTACATATTGTAATCCCTGCACTACAGTACTGTAGCACTTGGTTAGAGGTGCCAAACCAAAATTGCGTAAACCAGTCACAAAATGGGCTACAGTATTGCGTTTTCTGTATATGAAGGAGAACAACGCTGCTATAATGTATATAATGTATACTGAGTTGGTGCAATTGTAAGGCAATAATGCCCTATCATATAACACAGTGGTTAGGTGGTTCGTTCAAATATCAGCGCAACTCCAAAGCAATCAAGATCACTTCTTTATCCGCGTAATTATGTGGGGGATTTCTGGCTGTGTCGCTATGACCCAGAGAAAAACGAGGAAAACAACCAGTGCAAACATATGGATGCACGACTGCCGAAAGAGGAAAAGACCCTACTGTCATCGACCAAAGTTACGCTGAGTCTGTTTTGGAACTGTCTTGGTGTGGTGCTAACAGGCTATGCTCGTATGGGACGAACCGTAACAAGAGGTTGCAAGACCCCATATGTGTGAGAATGTGAAACCTAACTAAATCTGAAATTAATCAGGAATCAAAGATCCAGCGCAGACTATAATGTACGCAACGGATTTACCAACGCAGTAATTTATTGACTCTAGCAGTGAATCTGAAGGTGGGTAAACGATATAACATTTATCATTTGAAAGAATTGGTTGTGATAATAAACTCAGGATTGAAGTAAGACTATTGCACATGAATAAAAATACAACAAAACACAATTATTTGTACGAAGATGTATGTAACCAAGTGACTACAAACTGAAGCTCTGAGTTGGCAAAGTTACTGAATAAAATCTCGAATTTAATTCAGTGAAATAGAAAAAGTAACCACTCTGTGACGATGCCAGTGACTGCTGGTCTGGAACCAGCATCGAAGGATCCTAAACAACGGAGGAAGCACTGACAAATATGAGCCAGTGATAGCTGTCTTGCAATTGAATTATAACACTCTCGCTTGTTGTAATATGACAGATGTGTTAGGAATGCTATCACAATCTTTAATGTTCTTTGAGCAGATTGAAGACACAGTGATCCTGCGACCTGAGAACACAGTCGCAACTTAGCCTCTGCCACCTGTCTGTGACTTCTGGCATGGAACTCCTCCAACTTCCGTCTCTCTTCGAGTGAAATGAATTAATCAACGACCGTCTGCAAGCCTGAAATTTGTTTGAACATTCAATTAGCCGGAAAAAATTTTAAAATTCACATGCACTCCATATTTTTCCAGTCTTCTCCCAGCAGCTTGCTCTTCTTTTTCTGTCATCGAAACTGGCCAACAATTCTTTTAAAAGTTGATACAGCCAACCAATGGTGTAATTGTTTCTTTGACAATATTTTGTGCCCTGATACAGGGAAACATAAACAAGACAATGAACCAAATTTCTTCCACTCTTTTCTAAAAAGCTTACTACCCAATGTTACAACCTCGTAAGCGTCACTACTAAAACTCCAATCAGTGCTCGTTTGACCACAAGGTAGCCTCACATTACAGGTTTCTTGAAATGATAAAAAAAACTTTCTACGATGCTAGCAGCCAACTCTGCTCCAGCGTCCATCTGTTCAGCAGGTAATTGCTGTTTCGTCAAATTTTTAGGAAAGCCAAAAAAATGGTCCAAATGGCTCTGAGCACTATGGGACTTGACTTCTGAGGTCGTTAGTCCCCTAGAACTTAGAACTACTTAAACCTAACTAACCTAAGGACATCACACACATCCATGCCCGAGGCAGGAATCGAACCTGCGATCGTAGCGGTCGCGCGGTTCCGGACTGAAGCGCCTAGAACCATTCGGCCACAACGGCCGGCCTTAGGAAAGCCAGGAGATGTTTATCTGCCCAAGTATGTCACTTAATCTACTAGCGCCTACCACCTGATGGCAGAGTTCCGTCTTCTGGAAAGAAGGCTTTTTATTTCGGCCACCCGCAGACCTATAAATGGACATTGTCCTGTGTGCCAAAGCGAATTCTATCCTCTGGCAAAGAATTGGGTGCCCTACCTGCTATTTCTTCTCCCTCTGATTCTGCGAAGGCCAGCCCGCCCATGGCCCCCCATGGCTTGTAACACACAATACCTTGCAATGCGTTACCTATCCCATATGCAAAGCACTCCTCACAAAGTTAGCACGTACAGCAAATGAATGTACCCAGAACCATGTTAGACTACAATAGGTTAAGAAGAGGAAGTGAAATCAGTTCATAGAATCACTGTGATAGCATGACTCCCACTAAACCAGTTTAGCTGCTCTTTGTTATTATAATTAAAGATGGACAAAAATGAAAAGAGGCTATCTGAAGGGTGCCGCATATTGAGCACAGTATGTTAATATCCTGCCGAGGTTATGGGAGGCTGTCAACATGTAGTGTCACCAGGAGCTCAGTGAGTACAGGAAACATAAATGCTTCTCCTTTGGATTATCAGAGTTTGCCTCACCCTCCTTCTCATCTCCTATTCCCTGCATGGAGCCGGCCGCGGTGGCCGAGCGGTTCTAGGCGCTTCACTCTGGAACCACGCGGTTGCTGAGGCTGCAGGTTCGAATCCAGCCTCGGGCATGGGTGTGTGTGATGTCCTTAGGTTAGTTAGGTTTAAGTAGTTCCACGTCTAGGGGACTGACGACCTCAGATGTTAAGTCCCATAGTGCTTAGAGTCATTTGAACCATCCCTGCATGGAACCCACTGATTTCTTCCTCTTTCTTCAGGTGTTGCGTAGCAGACATTTCCAAAATAACGACATGGTGTTTTTGGAGGTGAAAGTTTCCAGAACAGTCAGAATGCAGACTTTTGAAACCGAGAGTTCTACCAAATTATCCGTCACGGGGAAGATGTGTTTTATTGAAGGGTGAATACATAGAGAAAATCACCAAGTTTAACAGACGCTGCTGGACTTTTTCGTTGTGATAGTTAAATTTTCATTAATACTTATCCTCAAGATTACCCGTTGTGTTGAGAGGTGGCGCACAGAGATGTAATACCCGCCAAAATTGTCTTCGACACTTCTATCTCGCGGCCCGCCAACAGCTACTGAGAGCCCTGCGTTTGTGCGTGGCACGTGCCCACTCCGCCTCATAGCCACAAGTGAGGCCGGGTAGAGATAAGAGCGGTCGTAACGCCGAGATACCGCACACTGCGCACTTTTGATTTTCTCATCACGTGAAACATCGTTAAAAAAGAGTTCTTATTCGTTCGTATTACCTCGCTCTCTCTGTGTGATGGTCCTGAAGAAGGGACGAGCAGACACTCTCGAACGCGTCTCTGAACGGTGTGTAAGATAGTCGTCTGATTGGTTCGCCGAATAATTAATACGGAGCGCCGGAATGAAGGCGGCGCGCCGCTGATGACCGAGCCCCGCTGGCTGCAGTGACGCCTGGCGAGGCGGCAGCCCGCCGCGCGCCGCTGATGAGAGATGTGGCGCCCCTCCATCAGGCAGTCAGCAGTCAGCATCAGGCGGCCACGCCCATCTGTCAGCAGCGCCGACTCTCGTTACTGCCACGCAGACACCCCCCGCCCCCGATCGTTTATTTAGCAATGCTGCCAGCAGTCCTGTAGGGTTGGGCTGCTCCTTTAAAAGCACCGAAACACTGCCGAGGCGACCCCGGAATTGTATCTTTATTTAAGTTACGGGCGACAGTGTCATACAACAAACACAGTTGCGCTCTACCGAAACAACGGTTCGGCCTTTTCGTAAAATACATAAATTAGGGCAGCGTGGAGGGTAAAAATCGTAGAGGGAGACAAAGAGATGAATACACTAAGCAGATTCAGAAGGATGTAGGCTGCAGTAGGTACTGGGAGATGAAGCGTGCACAGGATAGAATAGCATGGAGAGCTGCATCAAATCAGTCTCAGGACTGAAGACCACAACAACAACAACAACAACATAAATTATATAGTCCAGGACAAAAACAAGGAAAGCATCCGTCGTAATGTCATCTGTCTGTTATTGCATTGCAGATGTAGACTTCAGATGCGAGCGCAGCTGTCATCAGTGCTATTGAAACGCCCTGCTAAACCAGCAGGACAGGACAGGTAGTTGGAATTGTGGAAAGGGGCCAAAATGAGCGGCTGTCAGCTACACTCGAACACATAACTTTATTTATTTGAACAAACATTACAGTACAATTTCTTGCACTTAGTTATCGGCTGAATACGCCACACTATCCTGTGCCTTAAGGGCACAACCACTTTAATTAAAAAACAGCTAAAAGCCATTAACTCAAAATTTAGACGCCAAAAAGAATATTTAGAAAGCAGAAGGCCTCACGTTAAGTAAGCTCTATAATTTGGCTGAAGGCCCAAAAATTTAACACCTGCCTTAATTTAAAAACGGCTGAAGGCCCCATGACTTAAAACTCAAGGTAAAATAAATTTAAACAACAAAGCCTTATCTTAAATTAGGATGAAGGCCCCAAACAATCTAAAACTTGACAAGCAAGGAATTATTTTTTTACACGGCGTAAGGACCATGATTTAAAACATAACTAAAATACTTTTTAGTAGGCAGAAGGCCCAAGGCTTTATCTTTAAACAATATATTAATCAGGCTGAAGGCCCAAACAATCTGACAAGCAAGAAACTTTTAATATTAAAGTGGCTGAACGCCCATGATTTAAAATACCACTGAAAACAATTCAACTTTAATCCAAAACCATCGGCTATGAGCCATACAAATACACACCACATAAAATAAGAAAATGCAGTGCAGCTAACGGCGCTCAGAAGTTTCGGGAGTCGGCCAGCAGTTGAAATACTAACGTTCACTTAGGTGAGACAGGCAGTCGGCCCAACCATTCTCGATCCGTCGACAATCCAACCAACAGACAGTCAATGGACCCGCCGACAAGGTAACTTGCGCTCCATTTGACTAGCACACAACCGGGAGTTCAATGCAAACGTAAAAGTCATGAACGCCCACAACCAAGCATAAATTAAGCTGTCGACTACAAACCGTGCTGGACGGCGACAACATGGTGAGGAAAGGACACTGCCTAAATTAACGCCAACGGCCAGGGCAGGTAACCGGAACGTTATCGGCCACAAGGCAGAAAATTCCGCTGGTGCACTTCAATTTCAAATAACCAAATACAGTTAGACTCCACCGGACGGTGCCTAAACCTTCGCCAACTCCAACACACAGGTTGCTGCTCGCGTTAATATCCCAACAGCCAACAACGACAGCCAAACGGCACAATGTGAACAGTCTTGACTTGCTGGTAAATTAAATCCAAACTCAACTTTCGTGTCCAAGGTCATTGAACCAAGGACCTCGTAGCAATGGGAGCAGCCCCACACGCTCCAACTCTGTGTAGAGACAGCCAGCGGGCCCGGCCAAACTACGCCCCGCGGAGATTTCCTCGCTGTTCCACGTCAACCAACCGACTGCCACACATCAGCACGGAGACAGCACTAAAATAACTGAGCAGTCGACATCACAAGCCACACACAGTTTCACGACTTGCAAGAAGGACTAGACAAAACTAACGGCAGCGACTGTGCAATAACAAGGACGAATCACGAGTCGGCACGTCCTTGAAAGCGATCGCCGGCAGACATACACGTCGTCCGACAAGACGACCGACCGATGACCAACCAAGGTGGTCAGCACTCAAGTGATACGTATCCGAAACCGACGGGCGAGTCATGGCTGTCCGGACCTCACTGCAGCCGCGCCCCGACTGAACTTCTGCCGCGTCCTAAGTCAAACACTGTCACGTCCGAACTGCACTGCTAGCGCCTCCCAACTCACTGGCAGATCCGAACTAACTCCTAACACACGACAACCGGGAAGTAATAGCAGTCAGCAAAGATAATACGCCAGGACTTATATCGATAAGAGCCACTGCTGCCGCTCACGAGCAGGCAAGGCGGCAACTCAGTGACGCCAGTAAATGAAATTAACATAACGAGGTTGTAGTACATTAAAAACAAGATGTCAAATGAGATATGGCACGAACACGAGCCACGCATAGCTCAGCTATAAATATAAATAATACAAGAATCACACATAGAAGCAGCACACTGATGAAACGCCATGCCACAGTTGCGCACAATTACATTCCCACAATTACATACCGTTACAAGTAGCTATGCAGACTGAACGTAAGTACACTGAAGCTCCAAAGAAACGGGTATGGGCATGCGTATTCAAATACAGAGATATGTAAACAGGCGGAATACGACGCTACGGTCGGCAACACCTATAGAAGACAGCAAATGTACGGCGCAGTTTTTAGATCTGTTGCTGCTGCTACAATGGCAGGTTATCAGATTTAAATGAGTTTGAACGTGGTGTTATAGTCGGAGCATGAGCGATGGGACACAGTATCTCCGAGGTAGCGATGAAGTGGGGAGTTTCCCGTACAACCATTCCACGAGTGTACCGTGAATATCAGGAGTAGGGTAAGGTATCAACTCTCCGACGTTCTTCATCGTGATCAAACGAAAGAGTTTCATGTTGTTATAGGCAACAGCAAAAGTCTTTTACGAGTAGCAAAAAAACATGTTTTAGATAAGCTCGACGAAGTACCTGTATTGAACTGATGTTTGAAATGTTTTTGTTTCGCGTTTTTTTTTTTTTTTTTTTGTAAAGCTACCTTTTTTTGTTTTGAAGACTCTGCGTTCTCTTGCGCTAAATGATAAATCCGTTTTTTTTTACATATTTTTACTACAACATCCCTCTGTTTCACGTTACAGATCAATAATTTTTGAATAAAACTTTAACTAAACAATGACAGTTTCTTAATTTTGCTATAAATGCTATTTATTTTTAAGTATCGGTCAGGAGGATAATTGTGTAGAACAAAAATGTCCTCAGTTTATAGACAGTTCCCGGCTTCGGTTTCTAGGTTAATCTAGTAAGACACTCATTCCATACGCAAACAAAGCAATCGAAATGAGGCAACGGCCGATAGTTACGGATCACATTTAACGTACACGTAACGCAGTTATGACATTAATTGACCAAAGCTACTAGGAAAACTAGGGTAGTCTACGCTTACTTGTGATGTGATAGTCTACGGTAGCCTATGACAGTTTTTCAGCTTAAGTAATTAACCCTTATGGACTAGCCCACTGCATTATAACGTCAGTACTGGCGCAGGGTGTTGGAAACATCCGAACGTTTAAGAGCCTTAATAATTTTTCAGTGCAAAAGATCCGTGTTTCAATATTCTACATTGAATTCTTAAATTCTTCCACGTGTTTATACACTTTCCATACATTGGTAATGCTAATTTAAACATAAAATAGTAATAAAAAGTAGTAATATTTCTTTCTTTCCAAGTTCAGTTGATATAAATCTGTTAGTTCTGTCAAATTTCAACGTTATCCATATCATCTTATATTTTATTCCGCGTCAGACACATGTTCCTTTTCGAAACGATCATTACACATTTTAACCATATGACTTCGACACATTTTTTTATGCACTACACACAGAAACGTCTTGTTTTCACGTCTTTACTTCTTGGACACATATGCATCGTCCCTTCTTGTTTCTTTAATCGCCCACTTTTTTTTAGCTAAACTCCTAGTTGTCGTAGAAACAATCTTATGGCTATTTTAATTATTTCTAGTAAATATTATTCTAGCATTTATTCCAGAAATATCCAAGGCATGGGAAAATATTGCACCTATCCTGTGCTGTCATCTATTTTATTATCGAAGTGTGTAGATGAAAGAAGTACCACGTTCTTGTTCCCTTTTTTTCTAATACAAGACGATTGTCAGTTCCTTCTCAAATCCAAATAAACTATTGTTTACTTCATGTTTCACCTAATTCATAAATTCAAGAGAAAGTTCAGTTTCATTTTTCTAAACAATCCAGCCAATATAAATTTCTTCTTCAGTACCTCTTTATACAAGCTGCAACTAGTAAACCAATTGTCTGTCGTTATATTACGGCCAGTCCCGTCAGTTGTCTTGCTCAGGCAAATTACTATTGTCCATCTGGCTGTTCCCCGACGTATAGCTTCATGACGAGGGCTTACGAAGTCCTGGAATCACAGAGCTTAAGAATTTTCAGCCCGTACTTCGGTGGCTTGCTTGTTATATGCTGCCGGAAACTACACGTTCCTCTGAAAGCGACTAACTGTACATCCACTGAAGTATATCCTGACACTGTGTATTTCCATTTATTTTTTTCCTGGAACAATTCAGATATTTCACTAATAGGTGCAAGTTTGTCTATTTTCTTTCTCTGTTACCTGCTTTAAATATCAGCAAACTGTATGCAATTTAACAGGAACAGGAACTGTCAACGTCAGTTATCTCAGAAGCTGCCTTCCAATCAGCAACATCATGCAGGGATTGTCATCTTGTTTGATTCCTTCGTAGTGTGAAATATCTCAACTGCAAAACAATTTATGTCTCACAAGTCCTCTAGGTTCACACGTACAGAGCGCTAAAAAACAGCCGAAACAACTGACCCAACAAAAGCCTCAATTTCAATCACAACTGTCTCTTTGGTGTTTCGTTTGCAGAAAAAAATCCGCGAAATACTTCTTGGGTACACAATAGAATATCTACATTTTTTCGTACATACTTCATCAAAACATAACAGGAAGCACTTGAAGATTGATTTCCCAATTCTGGCTGCACCTCTCACACGTGAAAGATGAATTATAGCAATCTGAGATCATGTCCTTACATTTCTTGGTTGTGCGTTCTTCATCCATTTCCTTGATGTATCTTTTCCCAACCAGAAACTATTATCCTCAAAACATATTCATCTACCTCCATATCCACGTCTGTACCCTGCAAACCACTGAAGTACATGGCAGAGGGTACGTCCCACTGTACCAGTTGTTCGGAGATTTTCCTGTTCCATTCACGTATTAAGTGCAGGAAAATGAATCTTTAAAAAGGCACTCGCGCGCGCAGTAATTAATCTAATCTCACGACCCCTACGGGAGTGTACTCTTACAGTCGTCATTTAAAGCCGGCTCTTTAAACTTTGTAAGTAGGTAGGCTTTCTACGGATAGGTTACGTCTGTCTTCAGGAGTCTGCCAATTTAGTATCTTCAGCATCTCTGTAACAGTCTCTTACAGATCAAACGTGTGATCATTCGTACTGACTTCCTCAGTATACGCTCAATATCCCTAGTTAGTTCTATTTGGCAAGGGTCCCACGCACTTGAACAATGGCCGGCCGCGGTGGTCTCGCGGTTCTAGGCGCTCAGTCCGGAACCGCGCGACTGCTACGGTCGCAGGTTCGAATCCTGCCTCGGGCATGGATGTGTGTGATGTCCTTAGGTTAGTTAGGTTTAAGTAGTTCTAAGTTCTAGGGGACCGATGACCACAGATGTTAAGTCCCATAGTGCTCAGAGCCATTTGAACCATTTTGAACTTGAACAATACGCACGGGTTATTTACAAGCAATCTCCTTTACAGACTGCATTTTCCCAGTAATTTTGTCAATGAATCGCAGTCTAAAACCTGCTTTACCCACAACTGATCCTACGTGATCATTCAGTTCCATATATGACTTTGTGCGGCTGGTCCCAACGGAGGTTCGAGTCCTTCAGGCAGGGGCGTGTGTGTTCGTCCTTAGAATAATTTAGGTTAAGTAGTGTGTAAGCTTGGGGACTGATAACCTTAGCAGTTAAGTCCCATAAAATTTCACACACATTTGAACATTTAAATTTATATGACTTGGCCGGTTCCAGCTGACACATTGACATTGTAACCAGAGGATATCGCCTTTCCTCGTTTTGTGAAATGCACAGTTTTACATTTCTGAACATTTCCAAACTTTGCACCACTTTGAAATCTTACCAAGATGCGACCCATTACCATCACCATCCGACTCTGTGTCAGTCTCACGCTCCAGTTCTTTATAGCCATCAGATGATTCTGAATCTGATCATACGTTTCTTCTGCTTCAACTTCTTCAAGTAATCTCTGTATTCGTCTTTCGTTTTCTTCATATGTACACTTACTGCAGACTGAGTTGTTACCATAGAGTGACAGAAAGCAAACTGGCAGTAGTAGACAACAACAAAAAATGTTCAAATGTGTGTGAAATCTTATGGGACTTAACTGCTAAGGTCATCAGTCCCTAAGCTTACACACTACTTAACCTAAATTATCCTAAGGACAAACACACACACCCATGCCCGAGGGAGGACTCGAACCTCCGCCGGTATCAGTCGCACAGTCCATGACTGCAGCGCCGCAGACCGCTCGTCTGATCCCGCGCGGCAGTAGACAACAGTGGGTTCACTAAATGTAACATGAATTGCGACAACAATGAAATGGCTGTACAATTTAAAAATACTGCCAGTTGGTGTTGCTTTGATTTTTGTTACATGAGGACTGGCGCGTGATATCTTGAATACCCCAGTGTATTTTTTTGGCAACTGAACAACGGTGATAACTGAAATTTAGTGCATTCTAATTTAATTATTTATGTAACTTTTAGGTATAATGGTAACAGGAGTTTAGACAATTATGAAAATTTAAACTAATAATATGAGCGGTTTTTACTGTGTGGGTTGTCCAGAGCACCCCACGCCAGCAATAAAGGGTTAATTTCTAACCTTCTGGCAGGTAAAGTTGAGACACAGTCTGTCTCCAGGAAAATGTAATTACAGCACGGAGAGCCTGACTATTTAAGAAGGCAAAATCAAGATGGGCTGAGTTGAAATTTATGTTACAGAGTGCATTGGACTAAGGTGGTCTGTGCAGCTGCGTTAGCTACAGGTATTCAAATGCCGGCCTTGGTACAAACTTGAATTCATTACGTCAGCTTCTGTTCTTTTCGAAATTTAAGTTCGGTCTGCCATGGTTACTGACGTGGAATAAATATGGCATACTCATCCTGTAAGTACGCTGACATGCTACTGAAACGCGGAGAATGCCGATACGATGCCAATAAATCAGCCACCGCTCATGCCATTAGATATTCTGGTCGACGAGGTATCATCCCTCCATCTCTGAGGCGAATAGTACACGATCACGAGTCACATGTGCCATCTTTCACTGACACAGAAGCTGCCTAAGAAAGATTTCAATGGAGCTGTTACTTTCTGCGAATGATCCCCGAATAATTTCACTCTGGACGTATCACAAAGTGTTATGTACTGTTCAAATGGTTCAAATGGCTCTGAGCACTATGGGCCTTAACTTCTGAGGTCATCAGTCCCCTAGAACTTAGAACTACTTAAACCTAACTAAACTAAGGACATCACACACATCCATGCCCGAGGCAGGATTCGAACCTGCGACCGTAGCAGCAGCGCGGTTCCGGGCTAAAGCGCCTAGAACCACTCGGCCACAGCGGCCGGCGTTATGTTCTGTGATTAATCCATGTTCAGAAATTATGAAGCTGAACCTAAGATACAGAGACAAGCTGAGCTGAAAACAAATGAACTCAATCGCGAATTTAGTAAAGAAGAATTTGCATGAAGCCGTTCGATAATGCAAGAATCATATACGGCTGGGCTATATTATGTATGGCGGAGTAAATAAAACTATATGGACAAATAAACTATGAAATGGGATGTCAAGTTCCTTAGCAACTGCCTGTGGCAGCAACAGATCCATAAAGTACGAAGAAAAACCAAAGCACCTGCCAACTTGAAACCTGGAAAAAACAGTTACCAACCTGTTTCACTCCTAACCCACCTTTATGAAGTATTTGCAAGGCTTCTTTTGAACAGTTTGATCCCTGTGATTGACTGTCTATTAATGCCTGAACAGGAAGGCTTCGGACCTCAAAGTAACTACACAGTACAAGCATCAAACTTAACCTAGCACACAGAGGTCAGATTTGAAAGAGGGACTTAACTGCAGTTGTTTTTATTGATTTATTTTTAGCCTACGACACTGTTGAACATCGTATAATGCTCCATAAGATATACAGCATGACACACAATTATGGTTTCGTGAAAATAACTGGCGCTTTTTTGGATAATCGAAGATGCTTTGTTGAGTGTCAAGGAAAATGTAGTCGTTGGGAAACCAAAAAACTAAAAGGTTCGGTACAAGGATATGTTTTGTCCCTTTTACTATTTAATTTACGCACCAACAGCAAACCAATTCCGATCTGCAAAAACTTCATATGTGATGGTCATCCTGCATTAGCAACCAGGTAAAGAAGTTTGAGAACGTTGAGCACGTTATTTACGAAAGCACTGAAGACTTTAACTGTGTATTGTGGAAGGAACCACCTGAAACCTATTCCTCAAGAAACGCGGATCTGTGCCTTCCATCTACAAACGGGTAAACAGAAAACTGAAAGTATCTTGGGATGGCACCGAATTGGTACATTGCTTTATGCGTAAATACCTTCGCGTCACTTTAGATAGATCTTAAACATACAGCAAAATTGTATCAACACAAGGCTAAAAGTGTCATCCCGGAAAAACGTCAAACGGAAACTCGCAGTAATTGAGGATCTCAACTTCATCAAAATCTCTACCATGGCACTCTGTTTCTCTGCAAGGTAGTATGAGCGCCATGTACGGTACAACACAGTGCACCGCAGCTGCTCGCTGATTCACACACGCTGTCTTACCCTGTTCCTTCAACTGCCTCACTATGCGGAACCCACTCAATTTGGCGGTATAGTCGCACTGACCTCACGTCATGTGAAGTTCAACATTCCGTGCATCACTGGGGGACGTCTGGCAACGTGCTTCCGCGCTTTCAGACGCTTCCACCCAGTAAGTAATACGTTACTTCATCAATCTCGTCCTTAAGTCTTGAAGGGTAGTGTATTTAAGCATAAGCCGATAACAGGAGGGCTCGTTGAAGATCATCGAACTGTCGAAATCAGCAATAGATGTTAAGTTTGTTAGCGATTGTGGCTAAAGTTGTTTTGTAATGACACTCACTGACTTTCCGCCGCCGTAAGGCTGCTTTAAATGAAGTAAGAATTCGCCGAGAATCAATACTGAAAAAGCAGATGCCTACCCAGCGAGGGGTCAGGCAGGGCAGCTTCCCTCACCCCTCCTCTTGGTAAACAACAAAACCCTGCTGTTACGCTATCTGACTTAGGTCAAATATCTAGGTTTAGTAACTACAGATACATTATCTGATCAAATGTATCCGTACACCTGCTAGTGGACATTAATATGAGGTCCGACCACCATCGCCTTGACGACGGCTCTGTCTCTGCCGGGGACACTTTTAATGCCGTGTCTCAAAGTCTGAGGACGAGCGGTAGCAGATTCTTCCTCAAGAGCAGAAACCAGAGAAGGTAATGATGTTGGAAGTTGGGGGTCTGGTGCGAAGTCACGTTCTAATTCACTCCAGACGAGTTCTATTTGGTTCAGGTTGTAAGTCTGCGTCCATTCCAAGAAACAACCTCACAGATACTGCCATGTGACACGGTGCATTTTCATGCTGATACAATCGCCCTGTACTGTACGCAGTACACATATTGTAAAATGTCTTCATATCCCTGTGCATTTAACGTTTTCTTAAGCGCAACATGAGGACCACGTCCCCACCAAGGGAAAAAAAACATACCGTAAAACCACCTCCTCGGTACTTCGCTGTTGACATTCTCCAGGCATTCGGCAAGCCCAAAGCCTTCTCTCGGATTGCCGCAGGTGACAGAGTGATTCATCACTGTCCACTGGCGTCACTCTTCACCTCACATCATGTGTCACTTAGCAGTGACAACGGAAATGTGTGGCTTATGAGGAGCTGTTCGACCGTTCCACTCATTCTACTTAACTGCATACACAAAGCGTTGTGCTAACTTGACTATTGATGGCAGCCTGGAACTCACGATTGATTCCTTCCGTTGATTTCGTGCGAATTTTTACAAATACCTTATGCAATGCTCTATGGTCCCTGTCCTTTAGCACGTTAACTCTGCGTGGTCTTACTTTAGCTCAAAAAATGTTCAAATGTGTGTGAAATCTTATGGGACTTCACTTCTAAGGTCATCAGTCCCTAAGCTTACACACAACCTAAATTATCCTAAGGACAAACACACACATCTATGCCCGAGGGAGGACTCGAACCTCCGCCAGGACCAGCTGCACAGTCCATGACTGCAGCGTCCCAGACCGCTCGGCTAATCCCGCGCGTCTTACTTTAGCTGTGGTTGTTCTTTCGCGTTTCCACTTCATAACAACAACAGTCGACGTGGGCTGCTTCAGAAGGGTCGAAATGTTCCTCAGGGATTTGTTACTGAGATGACATCCAGTGACCAGTCCACATTCAGAGACACTGAACTCACCTGCCCGATGCGTCTGGCTGTTACTGGCCCTCTGCTGACAACGCCGTTCTCTCCGTCTTTTCTTATACTGGCGAGTCTGCCTGTCGCGACACCTGGAGGTCAACCGCGCATTACATAGCGGTGTCCGGATGGTTTTGATCAGATTTTGCGTGTGTTATACTTTAATAGTAGCTACAATTAAATATTTGCTGTAAAAGTCAGTTGTAATTCTACAATGTACCGTAATGTTCCACTGTGACTACTAACAACAGCCATGTAAGCGAAACGAAGACTCTACAGGGTGTTACACAAAGGTACGGCCAAACTTTCAGAAGACATTCCTCACACACAAATAAAGAAAAGATTTTATGTGGACATGTGTCCGGAAACGCTTAATTTCCATGTTAGACCTCATTTTAGTTTCGTCAGTACTTCCTCTATTCACCGCCAGTTGGCCCAATTGAAGGAAGGTAATGTTGACTTCGGTGCTTGTGTTGACATGCGACGTATTGCTTACAGTACTAGCATCAAACACATCAGTACGTAGCATCAACAGGTTAGTGTTCATCACGAACGTGGTTTTGCAGTCAGTGCAATGTTTACAAATGCGGAGTGGGCAGATGACCATTTGATGTATGGACTAGCACGGGGCAATAGCCGTGGTGCGGTACGTTTGTATCGAGACAGATTTCCAGAACGAAGGTGTCCCGACAAGGTAGACGTTCGAAGCAATTGATCGGCGTATTAGGGAGCACAGAACATTCCAACCTATGACTCGCGACTGGGGAAGACCTAAAACGACGAGGACACCTGCAATGGACGAGGCAATTCTTCGTGCAGTTGACGATAACCCTAATGTCAGCGTCAGAGAAGTTGCTGCTGTACAAGGTAACGTTGACCACGTCACTGTATGGAGAGTGCTACGGGAGAACCAGTTGTTTCCGTACCATGTACAGCGTGTGCAGGCACTATCAGTAGCTGATTGGCCTCCACGGGTACACTTCTGCGAATGGTTCATCCAACAATGTGTCAATCCTCATTTCAGTGCAAATATTCTCTTTACGGATGAGGCTTCATTCCAACGTGATCAAATTGTAAATTTTCACAATCCACATGTGACGGGCTGACGAGAATCAGCACGCAATTGTACAATCACGTCATCAACACACATTTTCTGTGAACGTTTGGGCAGGCATTGTTGGTGATGTCTTGATTGGGCCCCATGTTCTTCCACCTACACTCAATGGAGCACGTTATCATGATTTCATACGGGATACTCTACCTGTGCTGCTAGAACATGTGCCCTTACAAGTACGACGCAACATGTGGTTCATGCACGATGGAGCTCCTGCACATTTCAGTCGAAGTGTTCGTACGCTTCTCAACAACCGATTCGGTGACCGATGGATTGGTAGAGGCGGACTAATTCCATGGCCTCCACGCTCTCCTGACCTCAACCCTCTTGACTTTCATTTATGGGGGCATTTGAAAGCTCTTGTCTACGCAACCCCGGTACCAAATGTAGAGACTCTTCGTGCTCGTATTGTGGACGGCTGTGATACAATATGCCATTCTCCAGGGCTGCATCAGCGCATCAGGGATTGCATGCGACGGAGGGTGGATGCATGTATCCTCGCTAACGGAGGACATTTTGAACATTTCCTGTAACAAAGTGAAGTCACACCGAGCGAGGTGGCGCAGTGGTTAGCACACTGGACTCGCATTCGGGAGGACGACGGTTCAATCCCGTCTCCGGCCATCCTGATTTAGGTTTTCCGTGATTTCCCTAAATCGCTTCAGGCAAATGCCGGTATGGTTCCTTTGAAAGGGCACGGCCGATTTCCTTCCCCATCCTTCCCTCACCCGAGCTTGCGCTCCGTCTCTAATGACCTCGTTCTCGACGGGACGTTAAGCACTAATCTCCTCCTCCTCCTCCTCCTGTTTGAAGTCACGCTGGTACGTTCTGTTGGTGTGTGTTTCCATTCCATGATTAATGTGATTTGAAGAGAAGTAATAAAATGAGCTCTAACATGGAAAGTAAGCGTTTCCGGACACATGTCTACATAACGTATTTTCTTTCTTTGTGTGTGAGGAACGTTCCCTGAAAGTTTGGCTGTACCTTTTTGTAACACCCTGTATATCCGCCACTCCTGCAAGACTGCAAGGAAACAAAAACAATAATACAGTGTAGGTAACTAGCTGTGGGGACAACCATTCGCCGTAAGGCTCGCCAACTGTACAGAAAAGTGGACGTCCTCCGTGAGACGGTGGACTCCAAACCATCGGCACCACAGTTCCACGGCGCTGGCACCGACACCCCGTTCCGCTCACCATCCTGGAGGACTCGGATTCGGGCTATGACTGACGATAGGCCCCATACGACCACGTTTTTCTGCCCGTTTCGTACAGTCACTAGCAGTGGTCTGTTCACGTCCAGCCACTTCTCTCCTTGACCATAGAGTTGGTGCATTACTGCACCCCTCGTCTGTCCTTCCCCCGTCGGAGGGTGGCACGGAACTTAAAGTTCCATCGTCACACCTTCAAAGTGTTATTCAGCCGTTGCTTTCGGTCTCCTATTACTTGTCCACCGAGACAGTTGGACCGGATCTGAACCGTTGACGCTGTGTATTAGTCAACTGCCACAACAACAACAACAACAACAACAAAAAGTGGGATGTGACTCGACTGGTATTCCAAGTACACTTTCATCAGTTGCTGTGATGGGGACTTCTCCATTCTCTTTCCGTTTTCTATTCTTTCATCCATCTTACTATCTTTTAGTTCAGTATCATCAATTTTTCTGTGTAGTTCATATTTCTTTAGCCTAAGTAGTAATAGGTTGGAAAAACACTAACAGAACTGTCATTTCTTAATTATTGTTGTACAATCGAACAACATTGTATACACAAATGATAAGGCTAAGTAGTAATAGGTTGGAAAAACACTAACAGAGCTGTCATTTCTTAATTATTATTGTAGACTCGAACAACATTGTATACACAAATGGTAGAAGAATGCGATTGTTGTATATGATTTGATTATTGTAGAAAGAGACTTCAAAAAGTAAGTTACACATTATTAAGGAAGGCTAAGTAACTTTTATTGAACTCTGTGCAACTCTTCAAAGTGACGCTGATACGTATCACTATTTTTCGTCATACTCACGAAGTCTCTGTAAATAACAGTCGGAACGTTCTTTCAGCCGTTCAGTTCCTCGACGATAGCAATCTTTTACTTGGTCGCGGTGTCATTCAAGAATTGTAGTGTGAACCTCCTCACTGTTGGAAAATCTGTTATCCCCAAACACTTCTTCTGCTGGAAAGTAGTGCTAGCGCCTTCTGTCCGCATGCAAAATCTAAGGAGTCTAGAAAGAGATGCCTATCACAGCGGCACCTTTTTAAAGTGCTCAACGGAGGTGCACGTTTGCAGAAATGGGTGGTCTCGGAGGCATCCTTTGCCGTTTTATTCATCCCACTGTGATCACGCCACAGGGAAAGGGGGAGGGGCAAAAAGGAGGACTGGAAAAGCATAAAAACCCTTTGCTGCTTTGGATCAATTTCAATTTTCGTCGAATGGTTTAGAACAGTCTAGGTGGTTACACCCTGTACACCAGAGCAAAACTTGCGGCCGACGCTGTCCTTAGAGAAGTGCTGAATCGTCCTAGGAGTGGGAGTGTCAGCAGCGTCAAAAGCTGTCATGGACGTCGGCCTGTTGGTCATCGCACAGCGAAATGTCGTTTTCGGCTGTGAAATGTGTGGGAATCAACGCCCCAAGAGAGGGCTGATTTCGTTTACAAACTTTATGCGACCCCCTGAGGCCTTTCGTGTCTATATTGAGGTCTGGCCTTTTTTCTCCCATGCCGACACCTTGCTGTTTGAAGCGCCGCTGAGCGCGAGGTTAGGGTGACATCGCAGGGCGCCACAATTTTTCACCATTACATAGAAAAGATGTAGGCACGTCTGAACCAAATTTCAAACTTCTGGGTCACAGTGGGAGATAATTACTGGGTTTCAAAAAAGTGACTCTTTAACTATGTTACGCAGTATAGTGGTCGTAAAATTTCACATCCACACTTTGAAGCACCTGTTATCCATATTACAGCAGAACTATGCCTGTAAAAAACCCGGAATGTTGAAACGAGTCCATCGGTTCGTTTCGTGTAGCTTGGTTTATTTTGTCAGTTCTGCTTTATATTTGTTGTGCCTTCAACGAGTCTGTCGTGCTAAGTTTCATCTTGGCAAGACTACTAAACTTATGGAAAATGATGGCCCAAGCTATTTGTTTCATTTCCCTTATCCCAGTGATGTACTCCATTTGTGATTGTCGTTAGATGGCTGTGGGTTTCAAAATAAAAACGTAGAAGGGGACGGAAAATGGAACATGCCCTGACAAGATTGGAAAAGCTAGGCACGGTGCGAGAGATAAATTCAACGGATCTCACCCGACTACTTTTTGAAAAGATGTTCTGCTCTGTAGCTAGTGACATGACAGAGATAGGAATACACCGCGGTCAGAATGAAAAAGCTTAGTCTAGAACAAGAGAGCTGGTTGGACATTCAGACTCAATGAATCCCTCTTATCACCTATTCTAAGCGGAAGAGCAGTTCCACTAGCGGGGTGTTTTCCAGATACTTCTTGACTGGGGCGGTAAGTGGAGCAGTCCTGTCTGGTCTAGAGAGAAAGATAACAAAACATGTTAACGTACTCATTTATCACTATCAGTTCCTTTTAATTTACAGTACTTATGACAAGTAATGTTTGGCACTTTTAATTCCATATTTGACGGTATTCTGGCGTGCTTAGAAAGATGTAGTGGGGTGAACTTTGATCATCACAGTGGTCGGTTATTAGTGGGTAACTCTTTTGTAGTTAATTATTGTATGAGATTCCTCATTGCAACTTCCGTTAACGTTAATCAATCTTGCGTGTGAGAGCGCTTATACTAATTTCGTTTCTGTGGGTTATCTGGTGTTGGTTGTAAGAAGATTCTTTGTAATAACATGCTTTTCATCTGTATCTTAAGTTGATGTGAGGGAATAAGACTCCTATCCTTTATTTCAAAAGATTACCTCAGTTCCTCAGTGATGAGTACATTTCCTCTCATTTTTAATTATTGTGCCTCTAAATCTAAACTATTGTGTGTTAGAGGACCACGTGATGTTTATTGGGAATGTTCAGATATTTAATGTAAGGCGCGTTGAAGAGCTTGTCCTTGACCTGAAGACGGCCAGAGTGGCCGAGCTGTTCTAGGCGCTACAGTCTGGAACCGCGCGACCGCTACGTCGCAGGTTCGAATCCTGCCTCGGGCATGGATGTGTGTAATGTCCTTAGGTTAGTTAGGTTTAAGTAGTTCTAAGTTCTAGGGGACTGATGACCACAGCAGTTAAGTCCCATAGTGCTCAGAGCCATTTTGAACCTTGACCTGAAAAAAAGGGGACTAAAAGGTTGCCATTGAAAATTACAGAAACATTTCACCGTTTACGTAAAAATATCCCGAGAACTCCCGAGACCTTTTTCCCATACCACAAAAATTGAATGATGGGGAATAGGCACAAATGTTGTATGGTCTTTTTTAAGTCACTTTTCACCACCTGTTTGTTTATAAGATGTTATTGCGTTGCGTGAAATGTAATGAACAGTTCTTTGGGGCGTATTTACTTGTTATTTCATGATAAACACTGATGCAGTAGACAAGGAAGGTAACGCGAGAGACCATAACAAAAATAGTCAACGAAGAGAAGATTAGCCTTTCAACATGTACTCTCTTCTGACAGTGTGCTACTGTTATTGTACAAATGTCTTAGAGTGAAGTGACATGTATAATTTCTAAAGCCCCTGCGCAGTTATGATTAGCAGTTGCATAAGAAGTGGAAGAATGCAGGGTTTGTCCTGATATCTAGATGGCAGGCCATAAACTTCATGCAGCAAATAAATAATGAATAATCACTCCTCACGTCCAGAAAGTCTTTGGAAACTGAACTCTCACCCCGCCGCACTAAACAGACAGACTCAACCCAATATCAGTTTGAAGAGAGCCAGGACGGCAAGTGTACGAAGAGCCATTTGTGGCGAGTTCTCAAAACCGTTTCATCATTAACGGAGAAAGCAACATGGACTACTCAATTACGCTCTACCCCCAATTCCATCCCCGTTGTTCAAATCCTAGCTACGCTCCTGCCTTAAAACTTTATACAAGGCACGGTCTTCGTGAAACCTCACTGAATTGTTCATACTGATTCCTTTGTATGATTTCACCTGTAGTATGCTAATTACGTTAAATTCTACAGAATGCTACTAGGATACCTAGTCACTTCCGAAGAGAAATACAAAATGATATCTCTCTATGGGGGAGAGAATGGCTACAGAGCAAATAAATGTCTCTATAGGAAGCCATACAAGCATACGATGATACCTTTGGAAGGGATACTGTTCCCAGATGAACGTCGAATGAGCGGAAGATGTGGAAGCTTCGCGGGTTGGAAGCATTACTGTGAGGTCAAGAGGCGGAGGCTGTGCCAGTACCAAAGCGGCGGGCTGCAGCCTCGCAGGGGCTTTAAACTGCGGCCGGCGGCAGCCCGGCCTACCTGCAGCAACTTTCAGCGAATCCAGCCAAGCGCGGGCCGCACATGGTGCCCTGCGAGTCGCTCGGGTGCGCTTTGGACGGAGTGAAAAACTGCTGTTCGCAGCCACATGAGAGCGTTTATCCGAATCCGTGTAAACGAATGGTTGTTACGCTCTGTAGCAATTGTTTTACGAGTACCACAAAATACTGTATCGGCCACAGGGATATGTCTATAAATTGCGCTGTTATTTTGCTCTCTTTTTCACATAAACTTTAAAGCAATGATTTGCCATTGTGGAAACTGCGATGGGATCTCGTAAAACACATTTCGAGTGCAATTTTTTCTATCATCAGTTCGGACCCGTCAGGCAGATCTTTTTCATCTCACATCGTTACGCGTATCGTCTTGGACTTTTTTTCGGTCATAAAATAATCCACAAGCCACCTTGTGTGACCGTGTGAAATTCTGATACCACCGCGGAATTGTAGCTGGATCTAGACGCATGAGGGATTGCATTTCGGAAGTCTTTAGGGAATTCAGTATTCCGCGATTGACAGGGTCAAGAGTGTGTCGAGAATACCAAATTTCAGGCATTACCTCTCACCACGGACAACACTGTGGCCGACGGCCTTCACTTAACAACTGACAGTAGCGGCATTTGCGTAGAGGGGGTTGGTTTTTTGGGGGAAAGAGATCAGACAGCGAGGTCATCGGTCTCATCGGATTAGGGAAAGACGGGGAAGGAAGTCGGCCGTGCCCTCTCAAAGGAACCATCCCGGTATTTGTCTGGAGCGATTTAGGGAAATCACGGAAAACTTAAATCAGGACGGCCGGACGTGGGATTGAACCGTCGTCCTCCCGAATGCGAGTCCAGTCTGCTAACCACTGCACCACCTCGCTCGGTTCGTAGAGTTGTCAGTTCTAACAGACAAGCAACACTGCGTTAAGTAACCGCAGAAATCAGTATGGTACGTGCAACGAACATATCCGTTAGGACATCGCTGTGAAATTTGGCGTTCAAGAGCCGACAAGAGGGGCTCTGCTATCAGCACGACATTGCCTGCAGCACTTCTCCTGGGCTCGTGAGTATATCGGTTGGACCCTAAACAATTGGAAAATCGTGGTCTGATCAGATGATTCCCGACTTCAGTTGGTAAGAGCTAATGATAGGGTTCGAGTGTGGCGCAGACTCTACGAAGCCATGGACCCATGTTGTCAATAAGGAATTGTGCAAGTTGGTGGTGGCTTCATAATGGTGTGGTCTGTGTTTATGGGGAATGTAATTGGTCATCTGATGTAACTGGACTGATCATAGATTGGAAATGGTTGCGTTTGGCTAACTGGAAATCATTTGCACCCATTATGTACTTTATGTTCCCAAACAATGATGGAATTTTTGTGGATGACAATATGCCATGTCAACGGGTCACAACTGCCCGCGATTGGTTTGAAAAACATTCTGGACAATTCGGGCGAATGATTTCGCCATCCAGATTGCCCGACATGAATCCCATCGAACATTTATGGGTGATAACCGAGAGGTCAGTTCATGCACATAATCTTGCACCGGCAACACTTTAGCAATTATGGACGGCTATAGAGACAGCACGGCTACACAGTTCGGCAGTGGAGTTCCAGCGACTTGTTGATTCCTTGCTATGTCGAGTTGCTGCACTGCGCCGCCGAGCAAAGGGAGGGCCAACACGATATTAGGAGGCATCTCAAGTCTCTTGGCATCTCAGTACAGAGAGTAGCTTGACACCCGCTGCTTCGCTCCCGTGCATTGTATGGTCTGCTCAGATGTTTTTTATCATTTTTTTAAATAGAGTTTTTATGTATTTCAAAAATTGCAACATGTTCTAAACTTCTCACGCTAATTAAGTCCACAGAAGCATAATCTTTTCCCAATGTATTTCCGACCAACAAGCAATTCTGCTAGGTGGAGTCAAAGGTCTTCGTTAATCCTACCACTTGAATTCTTGTGACGATATTTCCAAAGAAAACTCCGTCTCCTTACTCATACTTCTTTAGAAGTCAAATCTGAATTTAATTTTACGACATATTTTCATAAAAACATTTCGTCCTCTATGTCACCCCCTAGGGTTTGAATTTCCAAAAAACATTAAATCACGTATTTTTATTTTCAACCAAGAAATCAAATACAAATTTTCAGATATTTTGTTTCAAAAATGTTTCCATAATGTAATATTTCATAAAAACTTTCACCCGCTATTTTACCCCCTTAAGGATCGAATTTCCAAAAACAATGAGACACATATTTTTTTATTTCCGACCTAGAAGCCAAGTACAAATTGCATTAGATTTGGGTTTAAAAACGATTTCATAATGAAATATTTTCATGAAAATTTCCATCTCCTACTTAACGCTCTTAGGGATTGAATTTCCGACAGCACTGAAGCACATATATTTTCGTTTATTTTTAACCAAGTAGTCAAATACAAATTTCATAAATGTAATTTTAAAAATGCTTTATTTGTTCTTAAATAATGATTTATTCAAGGGCATTAAATTTCCAAAACTACCGAAACATGATTTTTTTATTTTCGAGCGAGAAATCATTTACCAATTTTTGTTGTTCTAGCTTCAAAATTGACTTTAATGGCGACGTATTTTCAAAAACATTCTTCTCTTATTTCATCTCCTTAGGGGCGGAATGTCGAAAACTCTTTTCTTAAACGACGCGTACGGTGTAAAATAAACACCCTCTCCAAATTTCAAGTTTCCGTCCTTAGTGGTTTGGGCTGGGCGATGATGAGATATTGTATATCCGTACACAGTCGTCGTGCCTCCAATGCTGACAACTTATTTACGCGTCAGGGGTCCTAACGTCGAACATATACGTTTTGAGGTTTTGGTATAAATGCATGCGATAAAACACAAGTTATATGAGAACAAGTGGTACACAAGTCCACTTCTCTTCCACCAGTTGTGTAGTTACAGTTCGCATGAACACGAAAGGTAAACCAAAACTTGAAACAATACTGCAAAGAAGTGATACGGATTTTAGGTTAACAGACAAAATGACGGCTTCTGTGTGCTACGACAAAAGAGACGACATATCATACAGCTCAATGTAACCAGCTGCGAAAATGGATCGCCAAACTAATACCGACAAATTTAAACGAAAATGTGTGTTAGACTACAACGAGTCTTTACAGGGTGGTCAGAAAAAGTCTGAAAAAATTGTAAGGGTGTTGCATGGGAGATTGTGCTGAGAAATAAATATTAAGAAAAAATTCGGTGAGTTGCACCGTTTCCGATTAATTACCAATGACGTTAGTTAATCATGTCGTTGCGCGCACAAATGCCAGCTATTGCACGCGCTAAAATGTGGTAACGCAGAGACATTTGTGGGTGTGTGAATTACCCCTTGTTCGCATGCTCATTACCGGTTTAAATTCGCCCTTTTCGAAAGTGATAAATTTAAGTTAGACGACGAAAAGCTGCTTTCGACCGGTTCGAGGAAACCAAGCGAAGAACACATTTGGTGGCACTGTATCTGGCAAACTACTCGAATCTGCGAGCGCAGCGACCTGATCGCCTAACTTCAGTTACACCAGAACATATAGAATTTTTTTCTTAACGTTTATTTCTCAGCACAACCTACCCTGCAGCACCCTTACAAGCTTTTCAGACTGTTTCTGACCGCCCATTAGGTACAGTGGACAAATACGACATGCTACTTATCCGAACAGAATGCATTCTCAAAACAATGAAATGGCACAAAAAAATCTTATTTCACTCCTTAGACATGTGCATACTTAATTACGGTGTCATTTACAAGATTCATAACGGAAAAAACACTTCAGTTACCTAATTTCATCTCTGTCCCACTCTTGAGATTTTAGAGACAGAAAGCATCAGGAAGTCGTCATCGAACGAGGAAAATCCACTACGGCTTTGAAACAGGCTCTTGCGAAGCATTGTTCAATCGTCAGTAAAACAACAAGGACCTATAAAGAGATTAATCAAATGCAGCAAGTATAAAAAACTAAAGGAATCGCGTTATTGATATAAACAATGTATGCGGGACTGTATGATGTGCCCTGTTTCGAAACAGATCATATAAAAAAACTTTTTGAAATGTGCTTGTTGTTAATGTCAACTAGCAGCAGGTGCTGCAGTGCCCAACACCATATCGTGCCCAGAAACGCTGGCACTACCATGTGGAGCGTCCCGACCGCACTCGGATGCACGCACTGTTATAGATACGTCTCCATTACTACAGATCTGTCCCGCAACATGTCGCGCGTCGTGTGCAGGCACCTGTGCCCGAAATTTGTTGCAATGGAAACAGTCTGCAGTATGTTACGGCACAGATACCGAGGATAGAAACGCCCCAAGCGACTGCACCTGACTACATGTGCCGCGACTTTCACCACGAACAGTGGAAACAGAGTGCAACATGTCTCCGTGACAGTAAATTCTTTAATCGCAATCCAGATCCTGCGAGTATAATCTCAAACGCACACTATTGTTTGTGGTTGTGGTATTACAATCTTGCATTGGTGATAGTTGTTTTTTTTTTTTTTTTTGTCATGGAGTGGTCTAAATGTAAAGTGGCGAAAGTTATTGAACTATACGAACAGGAGGCAGTACTGCGTAATAAAACAATTTCATGCCATAAGAATTCTAACAATAACAACGGTATCCTGCAACGGATTTCTGATGTTATGGAATGCACTATTGAAGAAGTTGAGAAGAAACTTCGCTCACAGAGATCAATACTTGAGAGAAAAAACTAACATAGATGGACTTTATGGGCGCCCAATAGCGAGGTCATCAGCGAACTAACGTAGAAAAGAACAAGAAAATTGGTGATGGCGCTAAGGATGTTTACATGGCTAAATGGCAGTTTTTCAGTTTGTTGAGTTTTCTGCCGACAACCACTGAACGAGTTGCACACACAACCTGCCGAGTAAATAATAATTTATAAATGTTTCTTAAGATTTTATTTATATACGTAATTAGATGTAAACGGAAATGCTGTTAACTGTTCAAGGAGCATATTTGAACCTTAGTAAATATCGCATAAATTATTTTTCTAATTCATTCTTAAAGGTTGAAGTAAAGGTTAATTAAATTATGACCGTGGCATGTAATTGTAATAACTAAGCATATCGATGTTGCTGTGACAGTGACTCAAAAAAGTGCGTAAACTCTTGACGAACAATTTTGCCACGATTTTCTCCTACTTACTTAAACCATTGTAGTCCAAGACCGTCCTTCCCTTCATTCCTCCAAGTTTCATTGACAACATTACCGTAATCATCCTTTGAATCAAACATACGAGAAGAAAAGTAGGTATCCGCAGAAAGATTCTTTTTAAAAAAGTTACGCAAATAAGCGCAGTTTGTAACCTATCTTACCGTTTCGGGTTGCAGTCACAATCGTTTTCGTAGATTCCACATGCAGTGGTCATTATTCCGAAAACGTTTTCAGTTACTCTCCTAGCTCTTGAATGTCTGTAATTAAAAACTCTTTCAACTGAACCTTTACTACGTTTTTCCATAAATGGTTCCATAGTACGCTCTGACAGAGGAAATGCATTATCAGCAGCTATTACAAAGGGCAAGTCAACATCTCTTTCTGATAAACACCGTTTAGGTGGTATATGCAGAATGTTTTGCTCAGTAGCAGTATGTAACTCTGTGCCCAAAAGTACACCTCCATCACACTCGCGTCCTTGCACACTTATATCCACTTACTAAAAGTCGTGCTCTGCGTCACGCAACGTCATAAAAACAATATTCAATTCCGTTCCATTGTCCTTTGGCAACACCATCCCATTCTGCTTCATTGCTTGGTACGTAAAAACAATGTACTATTGTTAAATTTTTATATTAGTATAAAAGATTACGGAATTATTAATTTATTTAATTCCAGTTTTCACCCTACAATAAACATTGTAATTGCTAAAAAAATCATAAAAAATATATGCCACTGGCAGTATATATACTCCTAGTGGCTTATATATTTTATAATAACAATTGTGAACTGCTATAATTTCTTTTTTTTTTTCGTTTCCATCCAAAGAAGATAAAAGAGGTAAGAGGGAAACTGAAAAATCTACAGATAGTGTACAATCAGAACCAGCTGCCGGAAGATCCATCTACAAACTCTACACAAAAACAAACACCTGTTCACAAGAAACGGCAGAATACACGTGCTCCATCGGAATCAAAATGTTCTGTCTTCTGTCCATACCCCAAAACTGCATGTTTATTTCAACAGTTACTTGAAACACCATTTATCCTAGAAAACGATTTAGACAGTAGACAGAGCTACATTCCCCATAGAAATCTTGTTACATAGTTCTGACTTCCGTTTCATCTTAAAGACTTTCCACTGGACAAAATGGCTCAGTTTACCACTGATATCAGACACGTATACTGGAGTCCTGAGTTTCAAATCCTTAATCAGCTATCCAGATATACGTTTTCCATAATTTCCTTAAATCACTTAATGCGGGATGGTTCCATAGGAAAGCTACAATCGATTTCCTTCCCCATCGTTCCACACTCCCAACTTGTGCTCTGTCCCTAATGTTCTCGTTGTCGACAGGACTTTAAACTCTCTTCTTCCTTCCTCCTTAGAGACATAGCACTTTTACACTTTCGTGGTCTAGTGAATGTACCTTACGTTGATACTCCCTTACCTCCCATTTTGCGGTATGTTTTTCGTCTAAAGATTAAATCTGTTGTAGTTATTCCAGCGTCGAAGGTCGGCGCAACTTGCCCCACGGAGTCCACCCACCGTTCCGGAGTCTGAAGATGGTTCTTAAATAGAATCGAATCCGGTCACTCCAATAAAAATAAAAAGTTGCGATCAAGACTTTTTGTAATCTTTAAATTTTAATTTTACAAGATCGCTGATAATGCTTTCTAAAATTTTATATTTTTCGTTGATGGAATCAGCGTGGTCCATACCTCTTGATCGTTAGCTGCAGCCGAACGTTAACGCTTTTGAAAATGGGATATCAGCTTTGCTGCTGTACCACTGTCTTCCAAAAGGGCGTTCTGTGAGTTGAACATCTACAGCTATACTCTGTGAACCACCGTCTAGTGCATGGCAGAGGGTGCTTAGCACCGTACCACTAGTGGTCTATTGAATGTACCGTACGTTGATACTCCCTTACCTCCCATTTTGCGGTACGTTTTTCGTCTAAAGATTAAATCTGTTGTAGTTATTCCAGCGTCGAAGGTCGGCGCAACTTGCCCCACTTCCGGTTTCATTCTCACATAGAGCACGGGAAGACTGTGTGGGGCGGCGGGTGGAATTAAATTGGTTTATAAATGTAGAATGTAAAGTAGAAAAGATGCATTTCCCGGCCGATTCACCATATGTGGGGCGGCGGGTGGAAATATTGTTGTTAAATGTTCCTATTATTTATGCAGTCTTTTGCCGTTCTCAACACTGGCTCTCTAACTACAATATTGGCAACCAGAAAGTGATTAGCAAAACGTAAAGCCTGTAATTAGAATTCCTAGTGCCCACTTCATCTGAGAAATACACTTATAGCTACAGCTTATAGCTCTGAGGAATTAGGAGATTGTCTGGGATTCATAAACTAAAACGATTCTCTATAAAAGGTTCACTATATTCTGAAAGTCACAGACCAAGAGAATCCACACAATCCAACTACCAGAGCAGTTCAGAGTCTAATGCGCTGATGCAATTATAACTGTTCAAATTAAATGTTTAAGTGAATGCTCGCCATAATTTGATGATAATGTTCATCAAACGCCACGCTAAATAATGGTAGAATGTCTGTCCCGCGGCGGCACGTGAAAGACGACATACGCAAACTGAAGATAGATCATTAAAGTCATCCCAGAATTAACACTGCACTCGAAAACGTTTTCATGGTTACGCGTATCCCGAGTAACTTATTACGGCATCCGAGGCTGTTTATAGCAATGATACCGACGCGACGCGACTCCCGGCACAGGTGGTGTGCTATTCAGCGTCTGGAGAGAACTGGGGACTTTCCCTCTCGCGCAGCGTTCTTATCTATAAAGCCGCGGTGCGGACGGCTAAGGGAACGCCTGATCAATTCTGCTCTACCGACTACCCGCTGGGCTAGTAATGCACCACTTTAAGTTATTGAATAAATCATCGCTTCCTTTGCTGATGTTCGATGAAGCTCACAATTTAAATGTGCAATCAGCACACAGGTAAGTAATCATAATAAAAGTCTGACGTGGCTAAGTCAAATATTTTGGGCGAGAGAATTAATTTAATTACACTACACGCAGTAGACGAGCTCTGAACTTGCCCTTTGGAGATACGCTATTGCTATAGTTTTATAGTTATTTAATTGACACTTCTCACATCTTTATGATTATAGCGGATCTCCCTTGTACTTAAATTTAAACATCCAAGCCTTATTTATTCGCCTACTTAATCTATCTTGCTTCCTTAATTTCTAAGACAAAAACCAGAAAATCATAAATGTCAACAAAATTTTTAATTTGTGATATCCAGGATACTGTTTCTACTAAATTATTATGAAAAAGGAATCTAAATATAAATTTTTAAGTTTCTAGCTCTTTTCTGTTGTGCCAATGATTTTAACAGAAAAACGTCCAAATTTCGAAAATGGTTAAAGTTATTGAACTGACATTCAACACATATTGATTTAGTATTACTCATGCTAGAAACGTTTCAGGTTATTTACTTGATTTTTAAAGTACTGCGCAACATTTATGACGTCAGAGCTAATTACAGCGGACTGGCTGGCACTCAATGGAAAGACGGATGTGAATTTTATACGGCGTGAGTAGGCTGCTTCCCTACAACTGGTTGCCATGGTGCCACTGTTCGTGGTGTAATGAGCCTAATCTTCTAAAAATTGAGTTTCTCCCGTAGTATAAAATATTCAGATAACTTGAGATTGGAGCCGTGTGGTGTCTTCGCCAACCATGCATATTTCGATAGGTTCACACCCGGCATTTTCAAGGCTAAGATGCAACGAGTGATCGCTGTGCAAGAAAATTTAGAACCTGTGAACCGTGAGCAGATAGGTGAAGTTGCGATGGGGAGCCCATTGTTACCTAAAGTTATCAGTCTTTTTATGAAAGATTTCGAAGGTCGTGCACTGAAACCTGAGTGTTTTCTTCAGATATGTAGTTGATACTTCTGTTATTTTACCTCATAGCAGTGAGAATTTGAACGGCTTTTTAGAACATCTGAATATCTGCTGCACGATGAAGATGGAAAAGTATGGCTGCCTTACCTTCCTTGATGAAGTGGTCAGGAGGAAGGTTGATAGAACTGTTGCGTGGCAATATTGTCAGGAAATTGGCGAGTAAAATTTTTTGAGTTCGAACAGTTGACGTTACTCACTCACGCGGCAGTATCAACAGCTGCCAGCAGGGAAGCATAAACACATCGACACCGTTACTCGGCCAGCAAGACAGCAACCTCGACACGTGTGCGACTGCGAGCGAACACGGCAGAAAATATTTAGAAGAGCACAGACCAAACTGCCTTCGTTACTCTTGTAACGCTATGGGAGAGACACTACATAGGACGCAACATCGCCCAGCAGGAGCTGGACTAAGCAGTAAAGACACTGTAACAAGGTCGTCAAGCAAATGTAGCGCTACTGAAGACTCTTTACGAATGACATCATAGAGCAGAACCTCACCTTGACGATATAAATACTCCACCACCATTAGCTTAGAACAGTCGATTAGTAGGATCGATGGCGTTCCCGTAGTTCGCACTCGATTCTCTGGCTGTGGTATGACACAGTAACATCTTGTGTGTGAGACTGTTCTAGTGTTGGTCTTACACGAGCTGCCTCACGAGAAGATCAACCATCCATAGCAGCGGTAATGAAGTCCAGCATTCAGTACTGAAGTCAGCACAGCAGCCAGCACCGATGGGTAGTCCAGGGTTCTGCCAACACTGTCCCGGTCCAGCCACGGCAGAAGCTGCCATAAAACTCTAGCGTCGCACAAATCTGACGGCCCAGTGTACTTGCGAGCCAGGTTGAGCACTCAGCTTGACATCACGACATCCGACATCGCGATTGTAATGGCGGGCCAGGTTAAGTATCCAGCATGACATTGCGACATTGACATCGCGTAGCACCTGAAGGGACAACAAGGGTAGCAATATGGGAGGGATTGAGCACTATCCTAAACGGCGTGTGAATCAAACACACGTCGCAGTCACCGCCATCTTTAAGTAGGGCTACAGGCGGGACGTGCCTACCTCCCCAGACGGTGGCAAAGCGCTGCAGCGGTGTATCACCGACTTTCGCTCCCAGCTGAAGTGGCGTCCTCGACAGCATCGAGCTCGTAACTTGCAGTTCAAAAAAAAAAAGTTCAAATGTGTGTTAAATCTTATGGGACTTAACTGCTAAGGTCATCAGTCCCTAAGCTTACACACTACTTAACCTAAATTATTCTAATGACAAGCACACACACCCATGCCCGAGGGAGGACTCGAACCTCCGCCAGGACCAGCCGCACATTCCATGACTGCAGCGCCTTAGACCGCTCGGCAACTTCCAGTTCGAAGTTTGGGTACTAGTTTGGTGCACGAGGGCTAGGTTTAGTGAGAGAAGGCAACATAGTAGTAATAAACCAGATATTAGTATCAAAAACATAGTAGACACATTGAATGATAATTATGGGTATGCAGCATTGTCTTTTGCGATTAACAAAGAACTGTTAAGTTAAATATAAAATTTTGTTTTAAGAAGTTGCTTTTTAAAGAAAAAAATTATACTCTGATTTGGATTATCCACTGTATAATTACATTGTAAACATGTATATCGATTTATATTTGTGCCGAGGCTTTATACGAAACGCTGTAATTCAGTATGTTACAATAGTGGTCCCACCTGGTAGCTGATTGTAATATCTGACATGTGTACTACTCATTCTCAATTCGTATGTGGCTTTTAAGTGAGCATGAGTCAGTAACAGCAGTCCGAAAAATAAGGACGAATATCACTTTTGCACCATTTTGTCATATGTCGTTTGCCAGCCGTGGTTTTTCGTGTTTGTTGTCTGCAGTCCTCCCCATTAGTGGCCACATGGCTTTTGTGTTGTGAGCATTTTTGTTTGATGCTTACTATCGACATGGAGCAAATGACAACTGAGCAATGCAATCAGGTAATAAAAAGTTATTACAAAAACAGCCAAAGTTCCACGGCAACCATTCGTGAATTGCGTCTGACACTCGGACGTAATTCTGCTGCAACCGAATCGTCAGTTGGGAGGTCCATCCGGAAGTTTAAGACCACGGGTTCTGTTTCAAATGTTAAGAAATCAGGGCGACCGCGTTCTGTTAGAACGCAAGAAAACGTTGCTGTCGTTCGTGACAATGTGACCGGAAGCCCGAGAAAATCGATTTGCTGACAAGCTGAACAGTTGAATTTATCACCAAGTTCACTGCACGAAATTCTATCAAAAGATCTGAAAACGCATGGGAACAAAATTCAGCTTACGCAAGAATTCAAACCTGCACATCATGGAAAGAGACATCGATTTGCTCAGTGGACAAACGGAGAACGAGAACTTCACAAAAAGAATAATTTCCTCAGACGAGACGCACTTCCACCCCATTGGGAACTACAAGAATTTGGGATAACGAAAATCCTGGACCGACTGTGGAGGATGAGATGCAGCCACAACGTACGACTGTGTCTTGTGGGTTCTGGGCACGAGGAGTGATCGGCCCACAGTTCTTTGCAAATGATGAAGGATTGGCGACTGATACTGAAACATAGTATCTGATTGGCTTTTCCTTTTTATTGATGAAAATAATTTTTTCTTTCAAAGAGATGGTGCGACACGTCACACATTCCGCGAAACGACTGCTCTACTAATGAAAAGTTTCCTCAAAAAATAATCTCTTTGCGTGGCAACCAAGAATGGCACGCCAATCAGGCGATCTTACGCCTTGTGACTTTTTTTGTGGAGATCTGTGAAATCAAAAGTGTACGTGAACAAACCACAAACAAAACATCAATTGAAGGATGAAATCAAAAGAGTTGTTAACGGCATCCCACCAGATGCTTGTAAAAGCGTCATCGAGAACTTTAATGAACGCATTGCTAGTTGCCGCACGGCATTGGGTGGGCGTATGGAGGATATAATTTTTCATGCATAAATGGGAGGAGCTACTTGATGTGTTTGTAAAAAAAAATTACATTTTCAATAAATTTTGTATGGTCTATAAAATATTCATCCCTACTTCCTGGACACTCTCTATGTTTGGTGTACTGTATACGATATTTTATATAATGATTATTTCACTTTCGGCATGCCGATATAGTATGTCATTCATATTCTTGGAATGTCTATTTATTATGTAACACGAATTATTCAAAAAATGGTTCAAATGGCTCTGAGCACTATGGGACTCAACTGCTGTGGTCATAAGTCCCCTAGAACTTAGAACTACTTAAACCTAACTAACCTAAGGACAGCACACAACACCCAGCCATCACGAGGCAGAGAAAATCCCTGACCCCGCCGGGAATCGAACTCGGGAACCCGGGCGTGGGAAGCGAGAACGCTACCGCACGACCACGAGATGCGGGCAACACGAATTATTGTATACATAGGCGAGGTTCTTTGAAGTGCAGTGCGTAAGGTACATTATGGACCCATATTATGTTAAAAATGTTATGTAGATATCTCACATCCAGTTCTCTGCTTACTCTGTCTATACTTTAGAGATCCGAAGATGGCAGCACGTATGCTTTGGGTACCGAGGTTTTAAGTTTCCTCGTACAGTGCTCTTTTGTTTCATTTCTGCATTGAAAATGACAGGATGTGCACCTGTGGAAATGTCGGTGGTTGTGGAAGACATCGCCCAGAAGCATTACTGAAGTTATTTACACACACTCTAAACTTCCCTCGCAGTCCTTATGGGACACAGTGATGTTGTAGTCATAGGATGCTACGTTTCCAGCTTTGTGAAGCGATCGTTTCTACATTCAGGAACATTTCAAGTAAGTTTCCAACTTTGCACTACTTTGAAAGCCCATCAAGATCTGACTGAATATTTGCGCAGAGCCGCGCGGGATTAGCTGAGCGGTCTGAGGCGCTTCAGTCATGGACTTTGCGGATGGTCCCGGCGGAGGTTTGAGTCCTCCCTCGGGCATGGGTTGTAAGGTGTCAGGCAAATCCCACACCTTCCATGAAAACCCTGACATGATAAGCAAATCCAGTAGTATGTCACATAGCTCCAAATAAATCGTGACATTAAATTAACCAAAGTAATACGTGTAACGAGAGAGCAAATGGAATACCACAGACTAACACAAGAATGCCTAAATGCATGTCATACCTTCCCACCGTGAGACAGACGCAGTTCCGAGGGGAGAAACGAGAACAGAAGCCGAGAGCAGAACCGTGTCAAGCTAGAAGGCCCTACGATAAGGAACGGGCACCCACGTCGCCAGCTAACCGACAGGACCACCCCCCAGCCCATGTTAAAAGCTAGAGCCCTCCAGATGAACAGTATAGATCTTACGATAACACTAAAAGGTCCACACCAGCCGCAAGTTTTAGCGTGAGACGTTTTCGCGTCTCTGTTGCGTTGCAAACGTTAAAAACATTGCCCCACCACGAAAAGCAACCACCAGGACCACCCCCCAGCCCATGTTAAAAGATAGAGACCTCCAGAAGATCAGTATAGATCTTACGATAACACTAAAAGGGCCACACCAGCTGCAAGTTTTAGCGTGAGACTTTTTCGCGTCTCTATTACGTTGCAAACGTTAAAAACATTGCCCCACCATAAAAACTATAACGTTTCTCATTCCATAGGAAGAATTTTTTTAGGCGGAGCTTAAGGTTAACATTGAGACCCTGATTGGTCAGATGAAAACACAGCCAGATAGTTTTTTTAAACCAACTTCGGTGAATTGTAGGAAGGAGAAGTTAGGAGAGATTTGCTTCGGAGACGGCGAGCTGGATGGAGCTGCGCCGGCTGCCGCCCCCTGACGATCACCAAAAAGGTAATGAACGCACGCGATGCCGCATTTTTGAGCGCATAAGGCTTCACTCAGAACTGCAGAAGTCTCATCTGTTACATCCCCTTTTTACGTAATACTAGTGTCGATCGTCAATTGAAGCTCATGGTATTCACATTTGCTACGTAAGTTAAAATCTGAAACGCGATGATTTTTCTGTTATATAATTATTGAGAAGCCACATCAGCCACTGTAATCTACGACAAGTTAGGTAAGTAATTAAAGATAATTGAGGGTCACTGTAGACCATTTTGAGAGTTTTCTCTTTTGTGAAATTTAATTTAAACCTAGATTATAGATGGCATAGGTCATCCTTTGATCCATTGTAGAATTTGCAAACCCATTCAGGGAATATTCTTTCACATTTTTGTTGAACGCAGTTGGTTTTTATCATCCTGTATTAAAACATTTCCTTTTATCAACAGTGCAATTTATAAACAATGTTCTGTGAGTAGAATAAAATTTGCAATGGTAAACTTAACTGCTTTTTCGACGTTATTTTACCAGCCAACTAAAAATAGGAAAGCCTTAAACCCCTTCCACTAAATTTAGTTAGTATTAAGATTCTTTTACAGGGAGTGCAGTGGAGCTGACGCTGAAATCATTAAGTATTTGGTTATTTCATCGCTAGTCTCACTGAACTCTTCTGAACTCTACATGTGATGTGTGGTCTGGCGTCTCCTTACCAGCAACAGGTCCCAGGTTCAAACTAGTCAATTCCCTAAAGAACACGCTCAGAGCGTCGTTGTGCGAAAGTGGTAGGGAGACATGACTTAGAACAACAGACACCACGCAGAATGTTAGAGAATGGCGACCTTGTCAGGATGGTAAAATACCATGATTGAAGGTCGACCACATGCCTAACTAGGTCAGAAAAATATCCTGTTAAAACATTTTCGTAATAAAAAAATGTTTTTTGAAAGGCATAAATAGTTGAAAACAGTAGTTGCAGCGATACATAGTACGAAAGTATTCAATAGAAAGTGAGACATTCTAGCAGAGACAATAGCATAATTAAGTTATGAATTTTAAAAATTGTTAGAATTAAGTTTTCTCCTCAATGCAAGTGCACAGGTGGCGGATACATCGTTGACAAGTTGCTTTTGGTTCTGACCCAACAAGTAAGTGAACTGATTGTCAAGTTGTGTGTGCAAAAAGTTTATGAAACGCATGAGATCGTATGAGCGCATGTTGACGCGAAGTAGGGCGCGTGAATTGCTTTTAAAACAGAAAATAAGGGATTCGGAAAGATTAGCAATGGCAGATCGAGACCTTGACCGAATTGAGGTAGGGACCCAGCATGAAAATGGACAGAGAATAGAGGACAGTACAACAGACGATGCAGTATCGCGAGAAATAGGACATATAACGCACCATAACGAGGATAATGTACGTCAAGGCATAGAAAACGTAAGTCAGCATACGACAGAGGAGCAGGAAAGTAGAGAGACAGGCGATGAGGATTCTAACTTGCGTCTTGAATACGTAGAACCAATAGTACAAGTAATCAGAGCTCCCTCACCACAGAGTGCAAGGAATGCGAGCAGAAACGTGTCACAGCACAGTTCAATGCAATCGGTTGCGAACCAACACTTGGGCGAAAACACAAAGCGTAGGACGTCGGAAGCAAACGCAATAGGACCCACCAATCTGGCAGAATTATTGCAACAAATTACGGAAACCATGACAAGGCAAAATAAATACATAGCTAACCAAATCCAAATTCAGAATGCAGAAACCACGAGACAAATGCGTGAGATTAAAGAACAAAACAAAAAAATTCAGTTACACCTAAGTCATATTGAAGACGAGGCAAAAGAATCTCGAGAAGTGATAGGAAACTTAATAACAGGTCACAATCAATTGAGAACAGACATTGACAAGGTACAAGTGGACGTACAAACATTGCGAAATGACATTCAGAACGAGATCAAAACATTACGTAACAACACCCAGGGAGAAGTCAAGAAACTAGAGAAACAGATAAACGAAATTACTAGACAAGCAGCAGGTACAGTGCGTGAAATTGTTGAAAACAGTGTGTTACACAAACGTATCACAAAAGCAGCGCTGGAAAGATATGATAACCGCATAGTCAAAATAGAAACGCAAATGAAGCGACAATTTCAGAAATTGCGAACAGAGTTGTTGCAAACCATTGAAGAGCGTAGTGAACAGGATCGAACAAGCACTGAGTCTGCAACCACATCCGTTTCTGTAACAGTACCGGAAAAACAAACAATTAACGAAGATATCATGCATTTGAGATTCCAATCACAGGCGGAAAGTAACATAAGTGAAATCAGACAGCCTGCACCGCGGGTACGCGAAAGTTACAGTGGATAACATTCAATGGATCTACCACAACCGGAAAGAACGACGGGAGAAATGATCAGAAACAAAAGTGGCGAAGAATCGCGAATTTCATATGGAACTATGACGAAGTACGACAACGATCATTTCCTCACAGTCAGAAAATTTCAGTACTTTCGAGAAGGAAACTCATTACGTCCACGAACTTTTATTGATCAATTCCGAGTAGGATTACCAGAACACTGGACGCTAGCACACAAATTAGACTTTATATGTGCACACATGTCAGGAACAGTCGCAGAAACCATGCAGAATGTTGCAGTGACATGCCGATCGTACGAAGATTTCAGAGAGAAGTTTCTCTCACGATATTGGTTCAGCGAAGCACAGAACAGAGTGAAGTACGAATTATTACAGAACCCATATTTTGAAAATTCAGGAGAGAAGAGTCCCGTGAAATTTTTCGAATTAATGGCAAAGAAAAATCAATGCTTAGATGTACCATACAGCGATGAAGTTACCATTGAAATACCAGCAATCATTAGTAGGTTGCGGAGGCAATGACGTCGAAGCATTTCAAGGTATTCTACGGGAACTAGAGTTCATATTTTCGGAAGATGACGCAAGAAAAAGACGAAGCGCACGTGAAAACGAAAGCAAAAAGCAGTGGAATCCACAAGACACAGTACGAAGAAACAATATTACGAACCACGTGATAACTTCGCACCAAGAAACAATAGATTTCAACAAAGAACCGGTTATGGATTTAGAAGAGAATATGGCAATAACTGTAATTCACCCAGGAACGGCAACAACTATTACAGAGGGAATAACGACAACCGGAACGGGTACTGGAGAACCAATAGACCAACAAATTATCAACAAAGAAACCAAGTTGAACAAGAAAAGAGAATACAGATAGAAGAGGTGGAGGTAAGACCACCAAAACCCGATAAACGTTCGAATAGACAGCTAAGCGCCCATGCCAAAGGGAATGACGCACCGACCCAGGAGAATTGCAGCACCTTGAACAGAGAAGTAAATACCTTATCACGAGAAGAGAAGAAGGAAGAAACAAAACCGCAGGGACCAGCTGAAAACGAAGACAGGAAAATAACAATTTCATGTTGGGACGAAATTAATTGGGAGAATACTGACGAGGAAGATGAATTACCAGACACATGCACAACGAATGTAGGAGGAAAGGACGAAGTAATGAGTATTGCAGAGCTATTTGAGATGGAAACCAGGGAAAGCGAATTCAATGAGGATAATGCACAGTCGACAGATGTTGAAAATAAGTTACTAGTGGGCACACAACCCAATGTATATAATGAAGGAAGTTATGAAGCGATAATTAGAGCATTTAGATGCGATTATGTGGAAGTAGTGACGAAGAAGGAGAAGATAGACGAGGATGAGGAAAAAGTAGAGGATGTTGAAGAAAGCATACATGAAGGAAGAAATAGAGAAGAGGAAATAAAAGAGAGAGAAGTAGCAGTCGAAGCTTATCCTACAGAAAGTTCGAATTCACAAGGGAAATTCCTGAAAAGACTCATGTATGATTCAGTGGAGGATTCGTTGATGCAAGAAGAAGAAGAACAGAAACAACCCTTTCAAATTCAACAAATTGTGAAGGCCATGGTGAAGCATATCCCGGTCAATATTGTAACTGATAGCGGAAGTGAACTGACTGCGATCTCAGAAAATTTATTCATGCAGTGTAATGCCAATGAGGAATTGCCAGTTCTGAAAACACGTAAGATTAAAGTAAGAGGTCCTATTAGAAACAATGCTGCGGAAGTTACGAGACAAACAAGGTTAACTCTTTCGTGTCAAGGTCAAAAGATCGAAGCCAACTTCGTGAATATACCTAAACTAACTGTAGATTTGATTACAGATGCAGATTTTTTAAAATGAGAGACGAGCAATAATAGATATGGGGAAAGGTAGCATAACATTTGGGAATGTCACACTTCTCTTTGAGCAAAAGTTAAAATTAGAAGAAATACCAGTTATAAACAAACAATTAAGAATGATGCAAGATAGAGAGGATGAAGAATTAGAATGGTATGCACAAAAGGGGGAATCGCCTCAACTCATGTTAGAAGTCCATAAAGAAATCGACAAAAATTGCAAGAAGTTCAAGGTATTTCGGAACACAGTAAAAGAGAATCAGAGGGTATTTTACGAGATAAAGCAGAGGTATTTTTACCTAAGACTGGCAGTATTAAACAGTTTCAGTACAAGTTTGAAGTAAAACAGCACAAACCATTTAGAGTGCCACCCTATACAATCCCATTAAGCTACAGGAATAAAGTATTCCAGGAGATATCTAAAATGTTAGATGATGATATTATTGAACGAGCTACCTCCACATATAACAGCCCACTCCATATTGTACAAAAACAAGATGGTAGCATTGAAGATTAACTTTATTACTGATAAATAATCAGCACAATATTTCAAGATTATGTTGCAGATAAGATCGTCAGTAGAAAGAAGAAGGAAGAGAGAGGAAGGTGGGAAAAAGAAAGTAGTTTCATTAAAATCAAAAACAAAAATAACACCAATAGTAGCATAGATTAAGGTGAAGGGATAAAGCATAGATAGTCTAACAGCATGAAATACTAAAATGCTATACACCAGGACACTACACAAAAATAAAAAACGAATTTGAAAATTCTTGTAGAAGTTAAGACTCAAAATATCTTAGAATTGTAACATAGAAAAGGTGCCGAAATTTGCAAAGCTTTTTAAGAAGGCGTAAAACAATGTAGGTACTAGACATATGTTAGATGATTATAAGTAAAACTTTTTGTAAGAACCATTGTAAAAACTTCAGCAAAGACCAGATACAACGACCCACAAGTTGCAACGTGAGAAGTATCAAGAAAGAAAAGGACGTAATTAGCAAAACACGATTCCTACAAGGCAGAAGCGTCGAGAGAAGGGAAAGGACAGCGAGACCAACAGAGGGCCCTTGTAGAGTGGGCAGTAAATCTGCTGAACCACAGGGTGGCGGAACCCTGCTGGGACAGAACATGGAACCACAGAGTGGCTGAACACGGAATGCCAAGAGGGTCTTGGGACAGCCCCACTCAGCAGAGCGAGCAAAAAACGGCCCGACGAGAAGACCACTTGGGCAAGCCACCACTGGCAAAAACAATATGTGCAAAAGTCACACTACTGCTATTAAACAGCACACTGATGCACAAAACTGAAGAAAACTTCCACAAAGTAAAAATGACATGCCCAAACAATTTATCAAACTGTTACTAAGAGGAGAACTTCAAAGCGACTAGTTATCAATAAATATTTCCATATCCTGCCCAGAGAAGAACCAAGAAACAAGCAAGAAGCAGAGAAACAGCAGGAAGAACAGAAGTTGAAGATTCGCAAGGTTGAGACCAAGAAAGAGGATGGGTGAAGAATAGACGACATACCTTCCCAAATCCCTATCCTATTGTAAACTAGTTGTCTGTGAAGTATTACAACGAAAAACGACCGCTTTTAGCGACACATAACGATGACTTTCACGTATACAAAGTCAGTAAACCACCAGATTCTGCACTCACAGCTCCATTCCATTATGGGACCTCCACAACAGCAACACACACTTACAAAGCCAACAAGGAATGACAAACAAAGCTGTATATCAAATACTTGCCCACATCCATCTCGCTCAAGTCCATCACCTTTGTACAAAAACATTCGCCAACCTCATGCTTAAACATTCATAGGATTGTGTGAAGGTGTGGAATTATGTGATGTAGGAATTGTGCAAAAGAAACGTGTGAAAAACTAAATAAGTTAAGCACACCAGACAGTAATAAACAACAAAATAACAGTCATTGACTATGGACTTAAGTAAAAAATAGTCTATCGGTAAAAATAAGTCATTAGTTCTGAAATGGACAGTATATAAAGAACAAAAGTAAGGCATAATAAACACTAAAACAATATGCCACTTAGTGAGACCTGAGTTTCTCCTGGCGTATACAACTTTCAAATAACTTCCAGGAATTCAGCCAGGTAACACTTTCAGCGACCGCCGATATTTCGGCGGAAGAACACCCCGCCATTTTCAAGGCAAACTGCAACGGACAGGCGGCGTACATGCAAATTTAATACCTCGGTTCTTGGACCGAAGCAGGAAAGATCACACACACACACACACACACACACACACACACACACACACACATATATACACACACTGAACACTAGTGCCACCAAAAATGACCAAAGTCAGAGCTATCGATAGTGAGACTATGAATTCGCAGGTGAGGCAGCATTGACTCTGTTCCTCTGTTTTTTGACAAGGGAGAGAGCCGGATTCCAAACAGAGTTTAAACAGAAACCTCCATCCCTGTTAACGAGGTTGCTCGCTAATTTAATTTCAACTGCCTCCCTAATCACACTGTCCCAATAGCTGGACGTGCATGCCAATATCTCGGTGTTATTATATAACATGGGGTGACCAGTATCCAAGCAATGTTCGGCAATAGCAGATCTATTTGGCTGCTGTAATCGTGTGTGCCGTTTATGCTCAGTACATCTGTCCTCCACGGTCCTGATAGTTTGACCAATATATGCCATGCCGCAGCTACAAGGGACACGATATACACCCGACTTACGCAGTCCAAGATCATCCTTAACGGAACTCAAAAGTGCTCTAATTTTAGATGGAGGTCGGAAAACACATTTCACATCGTATTTCCGTAAAATACGGCCGATCTTATTGGACGTGTTTCCTACGTAAGGCAAGAAGGCAGTAGACTTAGGTGTTGACTCAGAATTATCATCAATCACCTGATGTACAGTTGGTCGATAGCGCAACACACGTTCAATCTGTCTATCACTGTAACCATTTTGACGAAATGTAACTTCAAGATGGGACAGCTCAGCTGGCAAAGTCTCAGCGTCAGAAACGACATGTGCCCTGTGTACCAAGGTATGAAGTACCCCTTCACGCTGAGCCGAATGGTGACAACTATTAGCTTGTAAGTACAAGTCAGTGTGAGTACGTTTCCTGTAGACTGCATGTCCCAATGATCCATCATCCTTCCTCCTAACCAACACGTCGAGAAAGGGAAGGCAACCATCCTCTTCCACCTCCATCGTAAAACGAGTGTTCGGGTGGATCGAGTTCAGATGTTCTAGAAAGACATTCAAATTCTCCCTACAGTGAGGCCAAACAACGAAGGTATCGTCAACGTATCTAAAGAAACAGGCGGATGGAGGTTTCTGTTTAAACTCTGTTTGGAATCCGGCTCTCTCCCTTGTCAAAAAACAGAGGAACAGAGTCAATGCTGCCTCACCTGCGAATTCATAGTCTCACTATCGATAGCTCTGACTTTGGTCATCTTTGGTGGCACTAGTGTTCAGTGTGTGTGTGTGTGTGTGTGTATGTGTGTGTGTTATCTTTCCTGCTTCGGTCCGAGAACCGAGGTATTAAATTTGCATGTACGCCGCCTGTCTGTTGCAGTTTGCCTTGAAAATGGCGGGGTGTTCTCCCACCGAAATATCGGTGGTCGCTGAAAGTGTTACCTGGCTGAATTCCCGGAAGTTATTTGAAATATGCCACTTATTTTCTCCTCATAAAAGTAAAAGAATAACTATATTTTACTTATTTTCTCCTTATAAAAACAAAGAATAAAAAATTATCTTGTTGGATATTTTCCCTTTTTTTTAACATTTGTACCATTTGTTAGAATAATATCTCAATACTAGTGTATGTATATTTATTTGTCAAAGCAATTTTTGGAAATAATTCTTATTTGTTAGTGTAAAAATGTTGAAATGAGTGTCTAGAAACAAAAACATTTTACTTGTACATGATATTTAGAAAATGTGTTAGGAATAGATTTTACTTAATTACCACATTTATAAAAAAAAATATTTCTAAGAAAATCGATGTGAAAGACTCCTCACTTTCGATAACAAACTTCTTAAAAAACAAACTTCACACTTAAGTAAAGAAAGAAAGTAATTAAAAACAAATAATAATAATAATAGCATAATAATAGCATAAAAATATTCTTCTCTTGAAACTTCCTGGCAGATTAAAATTGTGTGCCCGACCGAGACTCAAACTCGGGAACTTTGCCTTTCGCGGGCAGGTGCTCTACCATCTGAGCTACCAAAGCACGACTCACGCCCGGTCCTCACAGCTTTACTTCTGCCAATATCTCGTCTCCTACCTTCCAAACTTACTGGCAGAAGTAAAGCTGTGAGGACCGGCGTGAGTCGTGCTTCGGTAGCTCAGATGGTGCCGGCACGGTAGCTCAGCGTGTTCGGTCAGAGAGCCGGTTGGACTCTATAATAAAAAACCTGAGTAAAAGGATCAACCACCGAACTTTAACAGGATGTCTTGCGACGTCCGCAACGACGAAACGCAACGATCAATAACGAACAAAAGAAAAAAAAAGAAAAAAAAATGGTACAGCACTTGCCCGCGAAAGGCAAAGGTCCCGAGTTCGAGTCTCGGTCGGGCACACAGTTTTAATCTGCCAGGAAGTTTCATATCAGCGCACACTCCGCTGCAGAGTGAAAATCTCATTCTGGATTCTTCTCTTGTCAATATAAACATATTTTTGGGAATAATGTGGAAGAATATAAAAATATAAATTAGTAATACAAACTAGCATAGAACCAGAATAACGTGGCTGAACAATAGGCAACAAAATTTAGATAAAGGAATAATTTTTGACTGACTTAGACAACGATTCAACCATTGCCTAACTTCAGTGCAAAAATTAAGTTCGAAGGGTGGTGATATGTGAGGTGTCGCAAATCCAACACCTTCCATGAAAACCCTGACATGTTAAGCAAATCCAGTAGTAAGTCACATAGCTCCGAATAATTCGTGACATTAAATTAACCAAAGTAATACAAGTAACGAGTGGGCAAATGGAATATCACAGACTAACACAAGAATGCCTAAATGCATGTCATACCTTCCCACCGTGAGACAGACGCAGTTCTCAGGGGAGAAACGAGAACAGAAGCCGAGAGCAGAACCGTGTTAAGCTAGAAGGCCCTACGATAAGGGACGGACACCCACGGCGCCAGCTAACCGACAGGACCACACCCCAGCCCATGTTAAAAGCTAGAGCCCTCCAGAAGAACAGTATAGATCTTATGATAACACAAAAAGGGCCACACCAGCCGCTAGTTTTAGCGTGAGACTTTTTCGCGTCTCTGTTACGTTGCAAACGTTAAAAACATTGCCCCACCATGAAAAGTATAACGTTTCTCATTGGATAGACAGAATTTTTGTAGGCGGAGCTTAAGGTTAACATTGAGACCCTGATTGGTCAGATGAAAACACAGCCAGATAGTTTTTTTTAAACCAACTTCGGTGAATTGTAGGAAGGAGAAGTTAGGAGAGATTTGCTTCGGAGACGGCGAGCTGGATGGAGCTGCGCCGGCTGCCGCCCCCTGACGAACACCAAAAAGGTAATGAACGCACGCGATGCCGCATTTTTGAGTGCATAAGGCTTCACTCAGAACTGCAGAAGTCTCATCTGCTCCATCCCCTTTTTACGTAATACTAGTGTCGATCGTCAATTGAAGCTCATGGTATTCACATTTGCTACGTAAGTTAAAATCTGAAACGCGATGATTTTTCTGTTATATAATTATTGAGAAGCCACATCAGCCACTGTAATTTACGACAAGTTAGGTAAGTAATTAAAGATAATTGAGGGTCACTGTAGACCATTTTGAGAGTTTTCTCTTTTGTGAAACTTAATTTAAACCTAGGTTATAGATGTGATATGGCATAGGTCATCCTTTGATTCGTTCACATTTTTGTTGAATGCAGTTGGTTTTTATCGTCCTGTATTAAAACATTTCCTTTTATCAATAGTGCAATTTATAAACAATGTTTTGTGAGTAGAATAAAATTTGCAATGGTAAACTTAACTGCTTTTTCGACATTATTTTACCAGCTAACTAAAAATAGGAAAGCCTTGAACCCCTTCCACTAAATTTAGTTAGTATTAAGATTCTTTTACAGGGAGTGCAGTGAAGCTGACGCTGAAATCATTAAGTATTTGGTTATATCATCGCTAGTCTCACTGAACTCTTCTGAACTCTAAATGTCATGTGTGGTCTGGCGTCTCCTTACCAGCAACAGGTCCCAGGTTCAAACTAGTCAATTCCCTAAAGAACACGCTCAGAGCGTTGTTGCGCGAAAGTGGTAGGGAGACATGACTTAGAACAACAAACACCACGCAGAATGTTAGAGGGTGTGTGTGTTTGTCCTTAGGATAATTTAGGTTAAGTAGTGTGTAAGCTTAGGGACTGATGACCTTAGTAGTTAAGTCCCTTAAGATTTCCCCCACATTTGAACATTTGTGCAGATCTTTTTTTTTTAATAATAGATTACTGCATCAACTGAAAAAAATCTCAGTTTATTATTAACATTCTCTTTCAGATCATTAATATACAACACAAATGGCAAGGGTCTAAAACACGTCCCTAGGGCACGCCTGGAACTGTTTCTGCGTCTGTTGATGCGTCTCCACCTGAGATAACATGCCATGTCCTCCGCACTAATAAATCCTCAACCAAGTCACGAATTTTGTTGATATGCCATATTTTAATGGATGTTAGTGTGGCTCCGAGTCAAATACCTTGTGGAAGTAAAGAAATTCTTCACGTGACTGGCTGCCTTAATCCGTGCTTTTCAAAATGTCTTGTGATAATTTGGTGCAGCATGAACCACCCAGGAGGATAATCTCTATTATTTTCCCACAGGTTAATCGGCTTGGTCTCGTTGTAATGAGCATTATGTGTTTACTTATTTATGAAAGCTCGAAAGTATCATACAAGTATCTTAAGTGAATTTTTCTGTGTAAAGTTACTTCTCGGAAACTTAGTAACACTGACTTTTTCCCTTTCTTTTTACAGATGGTTTTTATTTACAGGAAGTTGCTCAGTTCGCTTATATTTTCGGCGTGCCGGTGACAGCCTGGGAGTGTTTCGCGCCGTGCCTAGCTCAGCGTGTCGGAGTCGGTGTTGACTGCAGAGGAGAAGACAAGAGAAGCGACGGCTCGTAATTAGACTGCCCTCCTTCGCCCCAAGAGCAGCCGCAGGCAGGTAAGCGCCGGCAGGTTCCCCAAGGCCCACGCATTCTACTGATGTCACAACTTTTCCACGTAATGCAGCGTCACCTCGGCACCCAATCATTCTGTACAGATATGACTACTATCGACGATGATACTCTATGGGCGTGTTTTATTCCACAGAATATTAACGGTGTGCCACTTTTAGACGTTTGTGGCAGGGAGTGGAAGAATTCAGTTCTGGTATACTCAAGTGCCACAGTGTGTCCCAGTCCCGTTTATACGGCTCGCGCAGGATGCGGTGGCCGATGTGCAGTTGACAGTTTTCCTCCAAAAGTGCCGGGCGAGTTCATTCGTTTGTGCAAAAGGGTAGGCCAAAATTCGTTGCCACCTTTCGGACGGTCGGCGGTGACAGAATCGATGCCTACGCCCTGCAGTCTTTCTCAGGCGATTTTAAAGAAACTATTTGTTAAAAAATTTCTTTTTTGCTTTACTTGTAGGTTCATTATGATGTGTCCATAATATCGTTACGGGCATAGTTATTGTGATATTTACGTGGAGCCGGCCGGAGTGGCCGAGCGGTTTTAGGCTCTTCAGTCTGGAACCGCGCGACCGCTATGGTCGCAGGTTTGAATCCTGCCTCGGGCATGGTTGTGTGTGATGTCCTTAGGTTAGTTAGGTTTAAGTAGTTCTAAGTTCTAGGGGACTGATGACCTCAGATGTTAAGTTCCATAGTGCTCAGAGCCATTTGAACCATTTGAACCATTTACGTGGAAGCAGGACGCTGCGGGAAAATCGAACAAGTTTGCAATGAAAAAAACGGGTCGCTATGAGTTTGCATCGGGTGCATATTACATAATGCACTACTGGCGATTAAAATTGCTACACCACGAAGATGACGTTCTCCAGACGCGAAATTTAACCGACAAGAATAAGATGCTATGATATGCGAATGATTAGCTTCTCAGAGCATTCACACAAGGTTGGTGCCGGTGGCGACACCTACAACGTGCTGACATGAGGAAAGTTTCCAACTGATTTCTCATACACAAACAGCAGCTGACCGGCATTGCCTGGTGAAACGTTGTTGTGATGCCTCGTGTAAGGAGGAGAAATGCGTACCATCACGTTTCCGACTTTGATAAAGGTCGGATTGTAGCCTATCGCGATTGTGGTTTATCGTATCGCGACATTACTGCTCGCGTTGGTCGAGATCCAATGACTGTTAGCGGAATATGGAATCGGTGGGTTCAGGAGGGTAATACGGAACGCCGTGCTGGATCCCAACGTCATTTTTTCGGATGAATCCAGGTTCTGTTTACAGCATCATGATGGTCCCATCCGTGTTTGGCGACATCGCGGTGAACTCAGATTGGAAGCGTGAATTCGTCATCGCCATACTGGCGTATCACCCGGCGTGATGGTATGGGGTGCCATTGGTTACACGTCTCAGTCACCTCTTGTTCGCATTGACGGCACTTTGAACAGTGGACGTTACATTTCAGATGTGTTACGACCCGTGGCTCTACCCTTCAAGCGATCCCTGAGAAACCCTACATTTCAGCAGGATAATGCACGACCGCATGTTGCAGGTCCTGTACGGGCCTTTCTGGATACAGAAAATGTTAGACTGCTGCCCTGGCCAGCACATTTTCCAGATCCCTCACCAATTGAAAACGTCTGGTTAATGGTGGCCGAGCAACTGGCTCGTCACAATACGCCAGTCACTACTCTTGATGAACTTCAGCACTGCAGTCTATTTGCTGGCCAAAATCTAGTTCGCAGTCTTAGCTTTATGGGCTGGGGTGTCTTCATGGAGGACCAACCAGGAACATGTCCCTCGGTATTCGGGTCAAATTCGACAAATTGTCGCCCACAAACGTTACAGGGATCAAAAAACTCGATGTTGCCTGACTGCACAACTGCCATTTTCCAGCGAATGTCAGAAACGTACTGTTACATTCGCGGCCACGATACTTGCTCTTTCTACACTGCTGCTACTGAAACTTCAAGGATCGTAATGCTGCGGCTCGTCACGAGATAGCACTGCAGTTTGGAACTTCACACAAGTAGTATTAACGGAACTGGGACACATTGTGTACAACAAGATAAGTATAACTTAACGTTATGCGCTTCATATCAGGTGGCTCCCAGCCTGTAACTGACATTTACTGGTAAAAAAAAAATGGAAATGAGCGGTTGGCATAATTGGCCGGGAGGCCCCTTGCGGGGCAGGTCCGGCCGCCTTGGTGCAGGTCTTATTACATTCGACGCCACATTGGGCGACCTGCTCGCCGGATGGGGATGAAATTATGATGAAAACAGCACAACATCCAGTCCCTGAGCGGAGAAAATCGCCGACCTGGCCTGGATTCGAACCCGGGCCCGTAGGACGGCAATCCGTCAAGCTGACCACTTTTTTTTTTGTTTTAATCTCATTTTGTTCGTTTTCGTTCTTTGTATCTGCTCGGGGCGGAAGTCGCAAGACACCCGTTTCAGTTCGTCGTTGATCCATTAACTCAGTTTTTTTTATTATTATTATTATTACAGAGGGCAGCTAACCCTCTGACCGGACACGCTGTATTACCGTGCCTGTGACCACTCGGCTATCGGGGCGGACATTTACAAGTAAGTAAAGTTTAAACGTTTTATGCAATTGTAACTGAAACCTTGTTTCCAAATAGGAGTCGCAGTAAGGATCCATTTCCTTTCGTAGTTTTAAACGGCAAAAGTTGCTTCTCAGACACGTGATTTTTTTGTAGTTTGTAAGCTAATGAACAATATGCAACCCTGAAGCAGTAGAGGTAAGCATGAAAACTTTTTTTGTTGTTTCAGTCACAAAGTTGAGTGTAAGACGACACTGTGCAGAGATCTTGTGTTCTAGTGTTCCCTTTTATATGATGCGCAGTCGCACCTGGGAAGTAAGGGCACTTTGAACAGTGTTGTGGATTGGCACAGTGAGAACAAGCTCTGCAAAGCTACGTTAATTCTATTCTTGGTGAACACATGGTTTCAACATTTCCATCCAGAGCAAAATTAAATTTTAACAGGGCTGCGCTTATTCAATATATATATATATATATATATACACTCCTGGAAATTGAAATAAGAACACCGTGAATTCATTGTCCCAGGAAGGGGAAACTTTATTGACACATTCCTGGGGTCAGATACATCACATGATCACACTGACAGAACCACAGGCACATAGACACAGGCAACAGAGCATGCACAATGTCGGCACTAGTACAGTGTATATCCACCTTTCGCAGCAATGCAGGCTGCTATTCTCCCATGGAGACGATCGTAGAGATGCTGGATGTAGTTCTGTGGAACGGCTTGCCATGCCATTTCCACCTGGCGCCTCAGTTGGACCAGCGTTCGTGCTGGACGTGCAGACCGCGTGAGACGACGCTTCATCCAGTCCCAAACATGCTCAATGGGGGACAGATCCGGAGATCTTGCTGGCCAGGGTAGTTGACTTACACCTTCTAGAGCACGTTGGGTGGCACGGGATACATGCGGACGTGCATTGTCCTGTTGGAACAGCAAGTTCCCTTGCCGGTCTAGGAATGGTAGAATGATGGGTTCGATGACGGTTTGGATGTACCGTGCACTATTCAGTGTCCCCTCGACGATCACCAGTGGTGTACGGCCAGTGTAGGAGATCGCTCCCCACACCACGATGCCGGGTGTTGGCCCTGTGTGCCTCGGTCGTATGCAGTCCTGATTGTGGCGCTCACCTGCACGGCGCCAAACACGCATACGACCATCATTGGCACCAAGGCAGAAGCGACTCTCATCGCTGAAGACGACACGTCTCCATTCGTCCCTCCATTCACGCCTGTCGCGACACCACTGGAGGCGGGCTGCGCGATGTTGGGGCGTGAGCGGAAGACGGCCTAACGGTGTGCGGGACCGTAGCCCAGCTTCATGGAGACGGTTGCGAATGGTCCTCGCCGATACCCCAGGAGCAACAGTGTCCCTAATTTGCTGGGAAGTGGCGGTGCGGTCCCCTACGGCACTGCGTAGGATCCTACGGTCTTGGCGTGCATCCGTGCGTCGCTGCGGTCCGGTCCCAGGTCGACGGCCACGTGCACCTTCCGCCGACCACTGGCGACAACATCGATGTACTGTGGAGACCTCACGCCCCACGTGTTGAGCAATTCGGCGGTACGTCCACCCGGCCTCCCGCATGCCCACCATACGCCCTCGCTCAAAGTCCGTCAACTGCACATACGGTTCACGTCCACGCTGTCGCGGCATGCTACCAGTGTTAAAGACTGCGATGGAGCTCCGTATGCCACGGCAAACTGGCTGACACTGACGGCGGCGGTGCACAAATGCTGCGCAGCTAGCGCCATTCGACGGCCAACACCGCGGTTCCTGGTGTGTCCGCTGTGCCGTGCGTGTGATCATTGCTTGTACAGCCCTCTCGCAGTGTCCGGAGCAAGTATGGTGGGTCTGACACACCGGTGTCAATGTGTTCTTTTTTCCATTTCCAGGAGTATATATATATATATATATATATATATATATATGTGTGTGTGTGTGTGTGTGTGTGTGTATCAAATATTTTGAAGCAATCTAAGAAAATGTTTTACTGTAAAAAAAGAGATTGAAAATATCTATAATGAAATGAAGCTACTCTGTGAGAATTATTTTCTTAAATTCTCGCAATAGAAAATAACCCGCTCTTCTCTTTGGCCTATTGTTCTAACAAGGGAGTGGTCAGCTTCGTCGCGTTCAAACATGCTGTAATTTTTTGTCACTAGTAGCTAACCTCACTTGAAATACACAAGTCAAATTTCAGTTGCAATACCTAAGAATCACGATCGTCCGTGTTTTCTGGCTTGGCGCCACTCTTTCATATCGCTAGCTACTTTTGCTGATTGTGAGCGCACTCCGCATGTGGCCAGCTGGTACAGCGCTGCTTCAAGAGGAATCTCGATTCAAGGCTTTGTTAAAAACGGAAGCTAATATTCGTCTTCTTTGCAGTACTCTCGTAAATGTTAATTATCTTTTCGTTAAATGTTTGGAATTATGTCTCTTTAATCATACTTAAAACCCTAAGAAGATGATAAATCCACGAATGTTTTGCTGTTTGCTATGGAGATATACAACATATGCCAACTGAACCCATCAACATACAATGTGCGAAGATCCTGTCACTTACGAAGTGGTGGTTAAACTCTTAGACGAAAGTTTAAATAGTGCAGACACATGGTTCAGAACGACTGAAGCACTCAGTGTTACAGACTGCAAATCCACTGCCGGCGCGCGCGACTGCTACGGTCGCGGGTTGGAATCCTGCCTCGGACATGGATGTGTGTGATGTCCTTAGGTTAGTTAGGTTTAAGTAGTTCTAAGTTCTAGGGGACGGATGACCTCAGATGTTAAGACCCATAGTGCTCAGAGCCATTTTGAACCACTGCCGGCGAAGAAACTAAAGACAGTTACGCTACCGAAAAATTTGTGAGTGATATTGCCACATTTAATTATAGATCAAATCGGAAAGAAAAGTCGAAAAGTAAAATTAGCCCAATAGACAAAGATAAAACGATGGTATACTAGTTGAACTAACTCGGTTCTTACACATACAAAGAATAAAATCATTGGTTTCATAGAATCTTGCGTAAACATTGCAGTTCAGATTAATTTTAGAAATGAAATGCAGGGTAAGAGACGACTGTGGTGTACTCTGCACCCGAACGTCCATATACAATTATGCACCTTATCGGTCTGAATGGTTCATTATTACCACTGTTCTTTGTTTTCATTGTAGTATCGACCGGAAATTTTGTACTATGTATGAAAAGAGCAACGTTGTATGCAGGTCAAGCGGAAGACACATCAGAATTTGGAAAAAAAGTATGAAAGAAAAATCTTACATTTTTCAAGCGTCACGTTTTTCTTCCACTTCGTGAATACAAACACATTTTTTTCCTTCTTGATTCCTGTTTAAGTCGTAAAAATTCTGGCTCATAATCAGTCGCATTTCAAACTCACACTGACAAAGTTGTACAGATACTTCAGATTCCAACTGATAGGACGAATGTACCACGACGGTAGACGGAGAATATTTTCCATCAGTGGAATGCATTCTACAGAACATTAGCACAGAGAATTTGCAGTTTTCAGTCTACTAGCATGACAATTGATAATTAATTATCAAAATATCCACGGGTGTACTGCCGGTCTACTGTGTCCAACGGACACAATATTTCGGCGATCATACATGTCGCCATCATCAGGTGAACTGACGGTCTGAGCTCCTGTGAACGTGCCGGCACGGATATCCGTACGCTGTGGCTGCTCAGAGGGAACTGGGTTCGGTAGCGGCGGCGGCCGATTTAAATACCCTCCGCCCGCGGCGCACTCCCTCCGCCGTCCGAGCCCCGCGCCACGGTCGCGCGGTGGAACAGATTGCGACGGCGTCTTAGATAACGTTGATGTGATGGCTTTGTCCGCCGTGTTCGTCACAACTATACGTTTTCTCGATTTACTCTTGATTAACCCAATCGCTGGTTCCCAAGCCTTGCTAAGATTATAACCACAGTCACGGTTTATGAGGTCGTCATTCGTGCGAATTTCTATGGCCTCTCTAACAATGCTGTCCCAGTATCTCGACGTCTGTACCAGAATTGATCAATTTTTTTTCCTCTCTTCCCTTTGAAAATTTGGTTAAATGTCAGAGCACTCTTGAAAATATAGCGATATTCGACGGTATTCATTCCTAAATGTGGCCCACTCTTCTGTAAATCCGTCGAGGTCTTTCTGCTGTACACAGGGCTGCCAGATTTAGTATTTAATTCACGTTCTTGGAATACGAACTTTTTATGTCTGGAACATTGTATCAAATGTCATATTTCCGCAATAGTCAGAATAAATACAATTAATGTTCACATGTTGGAAATTTCGTAATCATTTGTACGTATTCCATTTCAATTGGGAAAAGACGTTACGGATAAAATATAATAGTATTCCTCTGTGAATATTTAGTTATCTTTTGGCTGTTTTCAAATATGAATCAGCGCTCAGATCGCTGTCAAAAGAGATCGTCGCATAGGCAACGCCACCTTGTCTCTAGGTTAGGGGATTCGTGTGTCGCAGCGGAGAGAATACAGGGCTGTTCAATAGGGAGATTGAAGTCGGGAAACCATGGGAAAAATCTCATACTCATACATCGCAGTTTTTTGACCAACTTCGATTTCATATCGCCATCTAAAATTTTGCATACGCTTCTTTTTTTTCCATAGTTGTTTTCGAAGTTAACTAACAGAGGGAAAAAATTAATACCTTTCACCATGACAAGTTTGGCCATTGCGTTTTGAGACAGTCTGGAGGTAAATCATTTTACATTGGGTATTTAGTAACTAAGGACTCTTAAATAGATATAACTAAGACTTATATCTGTGTAAAAATGAGGCCTGATTATGGTTAGGAGAGCGAGAATATATTTTAATGTAGCTGTGGTGGACGTAACTTTAAATGTGGGTTTCTACCGTCCCGGCTTTTCGATCCCCTTAGTTATAGTTATTCTTTTCAGTTAATATTAAAGATTAATTGACTTAGGTAGTTATTACGGTTTTTCTTTCCATTATTTTAAAATACAAAAACAATAATGAGCACACTGTGATAAGATGTGTAATTAGGTCTGAGAAGGATAGACATTACGAAATGTCCACTGAGGTGATCAAAGTTATGGGATAACGACACGCACTTTCACAGATAGCGATAAGATCGCGTACACATTGTGGAAAAGGGCAATTCATTGGTGGAGCTGTCATGTTTACTTATATGATTCGTGTGAAAAGATTTACTACGTGATTATGGCAACTCGACGGGAATTAACAGACTTTGAATGCGGAATCATAGTTGGAGCTAGATGCATGGGACATTCCATTTGGGAAAATGTTAGCGAATCCACAGTGTCAAGAGTGCGCCGAGAGTACCACATTACAAACATTTCTTCTCACAACGGACAACACAGTTGCCGACGGCCTTTACTTAACAATGGAGAGCAGTGGCGTTTGCGTAGAGTTGTCAGTGCTAACAGACAAGCAACACTGTGTTAAATAACCGCAGAAATCAGTATGGCACGTACAACGAATATATCCGTTAGGACATCGCGGCGAATTTTGGCGTTCAAGGGCCGACAAGAGGGCCTTTGCTGTCAGCACAACATTGCCTGCAGCGCCTCTACTGGGCTCGTGACCATATCGGTTAGACCCTAGAGTCTAGGGCCTAGACGATTGGAAAATCGTGGTCTCATCAGATGAGTCCCTTCAGATGGTAAGAGCTGATGGTAGGATTCGAGTGAGGCACAGACCCCACGAAGCCATACACCTAAGTAGACAATCAGGAATTGTGCAAGTTGGTGGTGGCTTCATAATGGTGTGGGCTGTGCTTATATTATTTAACGGGTTCTCTGATTTAACTCAATTGGTCATCGAATGGAAAGGTTGTGTTTCACTAGCTGAAATCATTTGCAGCGATTCATGGATTTCATGTTCCCAACCAACATTGGAATTTTTATATGTGACAATGTGTCGTGTCACCGGGCCGCAGTTGTTCGTGACTGGTTCGAAGAAAACTCTGAACAGTTCGATTGAATGATTTGACCGCCCAGGTCGCCCGACATGAATACAATCGAACATTTATGGGACGTTGTCGAGTGACCAGTTCGTGCAGAAAATCCTGCACCGGCAACACTTTCGCACTTATGGAGGGCTGTAGAGGCAGCACGGCTCAATTCTTCTGGAGGGGACTTCCAATGACTTGTTGAGCCCATGCCACGTCGAGTTGCTGTACTAGGATGGGGAAAATGAGGTCCGACACGATGTTAGGAGGTATTCCATGGGTTTTGTCATCTCAATGTAACGGTGAGTGTTAAATCTGATAAAGAAGCAGGGCGACGAAGCTAATATTTTAGTCCATGACAAGTACTCGTATGTGTACTTGAAAGGCACTAATGATTGGTGAATACTTACAAGGGAACCTCCCCATCGCACCCCCCTCAGATTTAGTTATAAGTTGGCACAGTGGATAGGCCTTGAAAAATTGAACACAGATCAATCGAGAAAACAGGAAGAAGTTGTGTGGAACTATGAAAAAAATAAGCAAAATATACAAACCGAGTAGTCCATGCGCAACATATGCATTATCATGGATATTCCGAGCTCAGGAGCACCGTGGTCCCGTGGTTAGCGTGAGCAGCTGCGGAACGAGAGGTCCTTGATTCAAGTCTTCCCTCGAGTGAAAAGTTCAATTTTTTATTTTCGCAAAGTTATGATCTGACCGTTCGTTCATTGACGTCTCTGTTCACTGTAATAAGTTTAGTGTCTGTGTTTTGCGACCGCACCCCAAAACCGTGCGATTAGTAGACAAAATGACGTGCCTCTCCAATGGGAACCGAAAACATTTGATAGCAAGGTCATACGTCAACCGATTCCTCCACAGGAAATACGACACTGGTGACGGCATGTGCGTCACATGACGGGAATATGTTGTCGACCCACCTAACTTGTACACTTGGCGAATGGGTAAAAAGATTCTTCTACCTTGCCCGATTTAGGTTTTCTTCTGGATGTGATAATCACTCCCAAAAAAGTGATGGAAACATAAGAGTTTGTCACATAAACTGCAACAGATGAATGCAACAGTTTCACAGTCACACAGTTTTCCCTGTGCTCTGTAAAAACATATGTTTTTAACGTTTTCAATTTTTTCCGTGTGTAGACCGTCAAATCCTGCATATGTCCAAGCAAATCTGAACATGTCCTGGAATTTTGGAGAGCGAAGTTGATTATGTGTAAGTGCCTGAACTTTCATAGTTGTCTGAAAATAAAAAATTGAACTTCTCACTCGAGGGAAGACTTGAACCAAGGACCTCTCGTTCCGCAGCTGCTCACGCTAACCACGGGACCACGGCGCTACTGAGCTTACATTCTCCTTGATGTTGCATATCCTGCGCATGGATTACTCAGTTTGTATATTTTGCTAATTTTTTTCATAGTTCACCACAACTTCTTCCTGTTTTCTCGATTGATCTGTGTTCAGTGTTTCAAGGCCTATCCACTGTGCCAACTTATAACTCAATCTGAGGGGGGTGCGATGGGGAGGTTCCATTGTTAGTTCTTGTTTCGCTGTAGGGCCTTTCGGCATGAAAGAGCCCCGTAATTTGTTAAAAAGGAAAGGAAAGGAGGAGGTGGCGGCAGGAAGGGCATCCGGTCAACGTGCACCACTAGTAATGCCTAATCCAGATTAACAAACCGACCCTGCGTCCGCCGCTCGTGGTCTCGCGGTAGCGTTCTCGCTTCCCGAGCACGGGGTCCCGGGTTCGATTCCCGGCGGGGTCAGGGATTTTCACCTGCCTCGAGATGACTGGGTGTTTGTGTTGTCCTCATCATTTCATCATCATCCAGGAAAGTGGCGAAATTGGACTGAGCAAAGACTGGGTAATTGTACGGGCGCTGATAACCACGCAGTTGAGCGCCCCACAAACCAAACATCATCATCATCATCAAACCGACCCTGCGACGATACGAAATAAAGGCCAAAGAAAAAGAAGAACATCGACTTGCAAACAACAAATCGCAGAAATTAGTTTCATCTGCTTTGCGGCTAGTCCTGTATTTTAAACCTGAATATAAGGAAGAGCACACATAAGATATGGCGTCAGCAAGAAATTGCTTCTTTCTGATATGGAATGGAACTATAGAGACCCCTAAACGTTACTACTCGTTCTAACGTGAACAATCAGAACAATTGTATAATTTGTATAACCGTGAAAACAGTTATTCTTACTGTATGCTTTCTTGGCGTTGATAAATACGTAAAATATTCGAAAGCCTGTGTAAATGGTTTGTTGTCAAAGTGGTTCATAGCAGAACGTGTTGGCTTCCGTTACCTCTCAGAAAACTATATGCGATAGACGGAGGTTAACACAGATTGTGTAACTGTCAGGCTGTGTTGGGCTCGTGCGCGACTAACAGCACCTTATTGCTTCACAACACAACACAACATTTGAGAAGTGTGCATCATTAAGAGTTGGTCTGCATTAATGAAAACGTACCTTGTCTACCCATTATCTGCTACAACTAGCAGATTACTCCTTGAAGTTGTCTCTTTGTCCTCAAGTACTGTTCACTTTGAATATTTTATCCGTGTGCAGTGTTAGTCAAAACCAATTTTTTTTTTTTTTTTTTTTTTTTTTTAGTCGTCAGTCTTCTGACTGGTTTGATGCGGCCCGCCACTAATTCCTCTCCTTACCAGAACATTAAGTCCTTGAGGCGCTACACCGTCCTACGATCTCTGTAAAATTATCAAAAATTCTGAGTATTATTTTGCGAACGTTCTTCTTTGATGAAAATTTTGTATTTCAAATTTCCTGCTATTATGATATTCATGTTTACTGGTATTCAGTAAGGTATACAGACCGTTATCAGCATCGATTAGCACAAAATTTAATTGTTGAATCTAATTAGTATCAGTAACCAGCATTTATTTTACTTTATTATTTCTTACAGACTTTTCGATAAGTCGGAATGAACAGATTTCGCCCACCTCGTAATACGAGAGTGAATGAAACTTCACCGTTTGTGCTGTTCAGCCGCTTCCATGGCAAACATGGCAGTCTAGTTGGCGCCACTTTCATAAGCAGTAAGAAAAGAAAAAACTAATCATCGCAGAAGTACCTGAAAATCGCGTGCAGTAGAAATCGATAGAAAATATAGCGAGGCCTTTAAATTAGAACTGAAGGATTCACTCATACCAAAAAAAGAACATGACAAAAGCCCGCGTCTCCCGGTCCATTTGAAGATGGATATACGAAGATGAGATATAACGTGGCAAACTCACTGTGCCAACGACCTTGTCAAAAAATGGCGGGGGAACAGAATGAGATTCAGGGACCTCCAGTCCGTCGGATTTGAAATAGCCATTAGGGGCTAAATAATCAGCTATTATCAATGGCATGATGATGTGAACGACAATAAAAACCACTACATTAATGGCACTTAATCATGAGCGTCTACAGAAATTTATCCAAGAGAACGCAAAAATCAAATATTAACTTTTATGATATACGTATTTCATCCATGCCTTAAAAATTTAATTTGATAGGAGAACACAAAGATTATTTAACTTCAAATGTTCAATCGTTATCCACTTAATATTTTTGTTCACAATTTTTTCCCTTTCTTCCAGCGCAGACAATGACATTTCTTCTTTGCAACATACGAATTTGGGTCCATAGAAGAAGTACTGAAAATCACAACTAGTGTTTGATAGCAGTTTTCTTCAGGCATTGTCGAATTGAATATGTTTTTAGCAAACTTGGCAGTTATTTTTTGTCTATAAACATGTGGGAATGTACTGTTTTCATTAATCTGGGCTGCAAGGAAAGGGGGTGCGCTTTTGGAAAATTGGGGACAGATGTTGGGCAGGCATTGGTCGCTAGTTCGCTACATGCTTGGTGTTGTAACTGGCCCTTTTGGAACTCGATAAGGGCTCTGCGAGGAAGTGACAGAGGAAAAATTGCGGACTCTATTATAGAAATGATTTGTAAAGGTTAATGTGAATGTTAATGTTAAAGATTAGATGGGTAGATCACATACCTAATGAGGAGGTATTGAATAGAATTGGGGAGAAGAGGAGTTTGTGGCACAACTTGACTAGAAAAAGAGATCGGTTGGTAGGATATGTTCTGAGGCATCAAGGGATCACCAATTTAGTACTGGAAGGCAGCATGGAGGGTAAAAATCATAGAGGGAGACCAAGAGATGAATACACTAAGCAGATTCAGAAGTATGTAGGCTGCAGTAGGTACTGGGAGATGAAGGGGCTTGCACAGGATAGAGTAGCGTGGAGAGCTGCATCAAACCAGTCTCAGGACTGAAGACCACAACAACAACAACAACAATGTGTGTCATGGCTGAAAAACTGTGATGAAATCACCACCGTGCCGAGAAAATGGGTATGATTTATCGTGAACAGCATGACGCCCAAACACTCGAAGTTAGGATATGCTTGCTAAAGTTTCTGTGTTTCCTACTGCATTTCACAATGCAAAATTTAACATTAGTAGCAGCACGAACAATCATTCTTAAAACTCCGTCAGAATTGTGTATTTAATAAGATTTCAGACGGGGACAAGTGCCGTCCTGCCCCTCTTGCTGATGCCTACGCACATAGTATGCATAACGAATTAGGAATTATGTTCCGCGTGGTACTCTCAAAACCAACGGTTAATAAAACAAAATAAACGCTTAGGATTTCGAGGTGAAACTAAAAGAGAGAATAATTCTCCATTGGTAAAAGATTCTGGACTAGTTCTCTATTTGGATCTGCGAAATTGGACTGCCAAGGGAAAGGTAATATGAGAATAATTTGAAAATCCTACGAAAAGATAACATTCTAGAAGTCGGAGCCTGGAATGTCGAGAGTACGAATGTGGTAAGGAGGTTAGAAAACATGAAAATGGAAATGCAAAGGCTAAAATTATAAGTGTCAGTCAAATGAAAACGACATATATAGGAAAAAGTAAATCATCAGTCCAATATTTAAAAAATATTCGCAATAACTGTTAATACGTTTATCCCACTCTGAAACTAGACGGGCAATGCCTTCATGGAAACATGTTTGCTGTTGTCCATGGTACCATGATTGTATCCTTTTCGTCCGAAGCATATCGACAGCCACGAATGTCTTTCTTCAGGGCTCCAAAGATATGGAGATCACATTGGGAGAGGTCAGGTCTCCAAGGAACATATACAAGGGCTCTACCGCGAAACGTCTCAATTGTAGTAGTGGGCGGGCCCACAGGTTGTCAGGGTTATCTTGACTACGATGCAGAAGTTTCACGGTGAAGTGAAAATACATTAAGCGACTTCCCCGCTTCCAACGTGTATGAAGCTGCATCTGTGTTCATCAATATGACCCTCTCTTCTTTTACACCATCTGGCCATAATATCACGTTCATCATTAATTAATTTAGCAGTTGTTGAACTATTTGGTTCCTCAAAAGGTTAACAATAAATTACATAGGGTTTAGATGCAGCCTCAGAGTCCAACTTGCCTGCAATTAGATTAGCGATGAAATGGCCTACGGCATCCTTCGTGCCATCAGCAGAGATCCATATAGGTGATTTGCCAATGCCAGCCATAAGTTTTTCTAACATGCCAACATGTTAAAATCCAGGTGATTCTTTCTGAGAGTGGACTCGTCTGGAATGCTGCAGTTGCAGTATTTATGTAAGAAATATTTAAATTCAGGTACCTGAAGTTTGTTGCAGGGTATGTTCCCTGCAACCAGTACAAAACAATGATCTTCGCAAAATTTGCTGTAACTGTATATAAGTAGAACCTGTTTCTTCCAAGAAATCCGTTGTATATTCCTAATATGTAGATTGCTTCGTAAATGTTGTTCAGTTAGAGGTTTCGTCGTACGTCTTATACGTTTACCACAAGTTTGGCAGAGGACTATTTTATCATAAGTGGTTAAACAACAGTCAGTAGAAACCAATATTTTCAGGCCCATCCCTGTCTTTCCTCCCTCCCCCCCCTCCTTACTTTAAAAAAAAAGTCAAACAACCCCACTCCTCTCACTTCCCCACCTACATACAAGACAATTTCACTAACTCTCTCTCTCTCTCTCTCTCTCTCTCTCTCTCTCTCTCTCTCTCTCTCACACACACACACACACACACACACACACCACACACACAAAATCGTTTCAGAGGTTGGCAACACTCACAACTTGAAAGAAAACAAACGAATAGGTGTAAACACTGTGGCCGTGCAGAATGAAAAACAGTTAATAAAGTCAATTGTAAATAGTGCAGCGCAGCAAATACTGCAGAATGCAAAAAACTGCCAAGTGCAGATGTGAAATGCAGCCTGTCGACACCAACCACTGATAGCAAGAAAGGAAGGAGTAGATTACGTAAAGAAACACCGTAAGTAGCTTGCAGGTCAAATTTATGAAGAAAACGCTGTTTTTAACCTAAAACAATCAAAGAAGTGCACAAACGTATGTATCCAATTTACAGAATAACCTATAGTAACACATGTTAACAGTTGCTGGGGAAGATCGCCACGCAAACAAACGCAATATTTTCGGCTTTGATGAAAACGAAGACGCAAGTGCCATGGTAACTTAAACGCAACTGACTATTAGACAGTGTGAAACTCTGAGAACAAGAAAATTTGTCACTGTTCTCCGCATCGGACTTCTGCAATATAGCTTCGAGTGTAAGAGGACTGACGACGGTATGTGAAACACAATAATGAAACTTAATTTTTTTCCTTTCTTGCTATGTAGCGAAGATCTATGGTTGTTAAGAACTGCATTATGGAATCCACAGCTGTATCGGTATATTTTATTAGAGACGTTTGATATAGGTCTAGAATCACCCAATCTTCGGGTCCACTATACCGAAGAAGAACATAAAACGTATGTAACCAATTGTGTAACAGTAAAGTATGCAGCTGTTACGTAAAAAGACATTGTATGCATCGTATCGCAGGAAAGAAGGTACTTACAAAAACATATCGGCTATGCACTTGCATAATTGGAATAACAGTTACCGTAAGTATTTTTTTCTATGACTAATAACATATATGTCCATTTAACCTCACAGACGTTTGTGCGTGGTAATCTCACGCACTGAACAGAATGGGTCAAACATAATTCAGTGGAGCATTTAAGGCACTGCAAAGATATATCAGCTACTAATTAGATGGAGTGTCAGTTCAGCATAGAGTTTTACCATGACACATGATTACAAACACAGAATGCATCTACTATCTTACAACATTAATAACTCAAATTCAAACAATTTACATCTTATGGTTACTATCTAACGTTAGTGGAAACAGACACAGGCAAACTTCGGTCGAACCAACAGTGATAATAAGACAGGTACATACACATAACATCATCATAAAAAGCATAATTTTCTTTTTCACATCGGCACATATCCATACATGATAGATAGTTTAATAATCATTATCACTGATTATCATCATTAGATCTACAATTCTAGTACCTTGTCTGTATAAATTAGTACCCACTTATAGTCACATAGCATCCTACTGAAAATGATGTCAGTGTGCTACCATAACAAATTCATGCAGAGCATTTTAAGAATCATCACATTTTACACTAAATCTCCAGAGTGCCAATATATATCAGCAGTCTTGCCACACTGGTAATTTTCTTAATAGTTTATAGCTGGCGTTATAATCTACGTAGTGTCATCACTTGCTCAGGTCTGTTATATGACAGTGCCTGATTTGTTCCTCCATTGTTAATCAGAATAATAGGAGTGATTACGAATCAGGTACCATCCAATATGCATTTGTGTCTAATTGTAATCTGTTACAGCATTATGGTTTCTAAATAACGTCATGTTATTATAAACAAAGTTGATATGAGCATAAAAGAAACAAACTGTTTATGATACCTATTAGACACATGCTCCCTCAGTTTTTGTAATGTAGATATCTATAACTACTCGTTACCTCTATCAGGTTCATAACTCTGGTACACTACCTAACAGATTTACTAACCGTACCGAGTTAATAAAAAAGCTAAAATACATTTGCACAATAAAAAATTAATAATAATAGTGTCTTTCTATATCTCTTCCATAGTTATAAAATAACCAAAACGTCAATAGATTTCAATAGTTAATGTCACATGACGCCAGTCCTTTAAAACTGACTTAAAATCTTTGGTCATGTGCTCCCCAGTCATTAACAGATCTCATCCTATGAAAGTGTTGTCTCTATATCGTAACAGTGTGTATACAGAATTGAAACACAGTCCATTAAGTATGGACGCTGTATAGTAAGAGAGATATATGTTAAAGTGAATACAGTACTTGTTACTCATTTATGTAAGATGTGCTATCGTGTCACTGTCTGAACTACTCCTTCTTATTCTGCAGGGTCCCCTATTTTCTATCTAGCGAGGTGGCGCAGTGGTTAGCACACTGGACTCGCGTTCGGGAGGACGACCGTTCAATCCCGCTTCCGGCCATCCTGATTTAGGTTTTCCGTGATTTCCCTAAATCGCTTCAGGCAAATGCCGGGATGGTTCCTTTGAAGGGCACGGCCGACTTCCTTCCCCATCCTTCCCTGATCCGACGAGACCGATGATCTCGCAGTTTGGTCTCCTTCCCCGAAATCAACCAACCAACCCTATTTTCTACAACCTTTTGTAACCTGTAGAAGTTCATTTCCCCATCTTGACTGAGTTCACTTTATTATAGAACAAAGCGCTAAAACTAGCTAATCAAATCCATACTGTCATAGTTCTATATCTTGTGGCAAATGGAAATATCTCTTTTACTATTCACCTCTGCACGAAACTACCAGCGACTCCCCACTTACTGCTACAGTGTAATGTCGCTGTATGATCATTGCAAGTAAAATTTAATATATAAAATATCAGTGCGTTGTCGTCTAATAAAGGACGGAATTTCCATGAAACAGATACATCACCTTATCGTCACACCAGACGAAAATTCTCAAAGTCAACTTAGCCGGCCGGTGTGGCCAAGCGGTTCTAGGCGCTTCAGTCTGGAACCGCGCGACCGCCATGGTCGCAGGTTCGAATCCTGCCTCGGGCATGGATGTGTGTGTTGTCCTTAGGTTAGTTAGGTTTAAGTAGTTCTAAGTTCTAGGGGACTGATGACCTAAGATGTTAAGTCCCATAGTGCTCAGAGCCATTTTTCAACTTGGAAAACGTATTATTTCATTACTTTAGTTAAGTAGCTCATAGCCATTGACAAAGCTCAGTAATAAAATAGAACTTGCTATCTAATCAGTTCCGATCATTATTAACTCACTAGGCCAGACAACTGGACAACTGACCTGCCTTCATGACGGTGCATATTAAGTAGAATGGGGCAAATATTGCCATGTGCCCTTAGTTTTATTCTTATGAGAATACAAAATTGGGAGTACTCAGCGTAGATCCACAAATTCATACTTTAGTTGATTAATAGTGTAAAGTGCAGTATATAAATGGGTTGCATGTCAACTGACTGCGGCTCTATAACCAAATACAATTTAATATATATTCGGAACAGATCAGTCTTATTTCAACAGGCGTGAACTGAATAACTGACCTAAATTCCTACAAGTACGTACTCAGTGATCATGACACTAAGTTACTTTACTCTCCTCCAATACATACAGTATATAGGAGCCATCACATTAATTCACATTATCTAAGTCCTCGTCTGCGTATCCACAGGAAAAGAAGACAAAATCATAATGCTTCTGTGACATTACGACTCGTTTCCGATGAAAAATGTCTCACAATGCAAAATAATTTACTGCCATCACATGTAAGGATGCACATATACTCTAATACATAAGAGCAGTCAGTGGAACTTGATCAAATCTCAAACAAAAGTGAAGCACTACACAATGAATTATTCACATTCACAACGGAGTCAGAAACTGGCAATGATGAACGGCGGCATCTTCTCGCGATTACTTACAGTCACGTAAGCTGTGGCTATGGCCGGATCAGCGTGCATGGACGCTGCAGGCGCAGATTCTGCCGTCGGCATGTTACGTCGCTTGCCGCTCTCGATATGAAACAGATGCAAGTGACATTTGTGAAACATATGTTTCAAATAATATTGTATTACGCAACCCAAACCTTTTAAATTCACATAAAATCTCTCTAACATATAGAGGGGAGTGTTGCACCAGGAGAACAGCAAACGTATGAAAGTATGGTATTTTCTGGACGGTGTTTGAATCTAGTGACAGATTTTAGAATCACGAGAAGGAAAGCGCACTGGAGACTGCCATAAGCAATTTCCCGCATTTTCTACTGTTTTTGTTGTTCTGATAAATGAGACTCTGTTTTGTGCAGCGTTTGTAAATATTACGAGTACTACTTATTGAATAGCTGTTTAAAATACTAAATCTGTTTCTTCAGTTGCAGAGATTTATGGTGAGTAAAGTGCTGTATTTTTTTTTAAAAAACAGTTACATGACGTGTGAACAGCTAAGTCATACTTTGTCAGTCACGCACATGTTGACCTTCAAATTGTTCAAATGGCTCTGAGCACTATGGGACTTAACATCTATGGTCATCAGTCCCCTAGAACTTAGAACTACTTAAACCTAACTAACCTAAAGACAGCACACAACACCCAGCCATCACGAGGCAGAGAAAATCCCTGACCCCGCCGGGAATCGAACCCGGGAACCCGGGCGTGGGAAGCGAGAACGCTACCGCACGACCACGAGATGCGGGCTGACCTTCAAACGGAAGGTCCCTTTATCAAGGGAGATACGATATTTGCAAACGAAATGAAGTTCTTTAATGTCTGAACAGTTTTTCTTGTCCCTAAATTGGAAGTTTGTGTAGTTTCCAATACCTTTCCCTTAGAAATATTTTTTAACTTGTAACTGGTTTTTGCGAATACTTCTTCTTAATTTGATTTCACTTACTGATTATTGGAATGCTGTAGAGCAATAATGTGACACAGAGACTATTAAATACAGTGCTGACAAGATTCCTCTCAATTGCAACACCTTCAAATTTTAATAGAATATTTATTCCTAGGTAGGCTATATGACGTTGTTGTACCTTGGACTGTTTTTCATATTTGGAAAACATTACTTTTCTGGAGCAACTTCTGTAATTTCAGAAAAAAACTACAGGACATCCGAAGTTAATACTATGATTCAAAATGGAATAAGAAAATATATTATACATCTATTAAGAGGATAGCTAGAGGTGGAAGTCTGAAAATTGTTCCAAGTACAACACCCTGCCCCTTTTTTTACTACTAACTTGGAAATCTTCTCACCTGTAATCACTTAGGCGGGAAGTACCGCAATTTCAAAGATGTCTTGCCACACTACACTTGGTAGCAGAAATGTGAGAGTACAAAGACTCCTCGAGTTCTGCAATTTCGAATTTCAGCTAGTAATAGAAAATACACTGTTCAAAATCAGAATACAGGGATTATACTCATAAAATACTAGGAGACACAGGAAGATACGAGCTTGACTACACTGTTGTATGACAGAGACTCCCAAATCCGTTACTTGGCTGTAACGTATATGCAAATTGAAGGGGATAACTGCTGTCATCTGCAGCGGGACATCTAAGCGAAATCAGGGACGTAGATCGAAAATGTGTGCCCGATCGGGATTCGAACCTGGGACCTCCTGCTTATTAGGCAGGTGCGCCAACCTCTGCGCCATCCGGGACACAGAGTTATCGAAACTGCGTGAACCATTTCGGGACGCCGATTCGTATTCCCACCGAGCGCCATCTATTTGCAGTCCCTGTCCATTATACTCCCGTTCGCTACTCAGAGATTCCTACAGGCAGTCGGACGTATTTGTGCATCCGCACTGAAGAAGATGGATCCATTGCCAGCTCAAACCCGCAGCTGTGAAACATTATACGTAAACTGAAGGGGATCACTGTTGTCAGTTACAGTGGGACATCAACAAGAATCCACGACGCCGAGTGAAAATGTGTACCGAAGCGGGAATTGATCCCGGGGTCTCCTACTCAACTTACATGTCATGTTTCACAACTGTGATCTCTGCCTGGTGTCTGTTCTTTCGGACAAGTCCGAAATAACAGACACCACGCATTCATATAACTGTAAGGCATACACAGTAGAAAAGATAGACTCAGGTTGTAGCGCCTCAAATATCGATAATTTTCCTTTAAATAATAGAATAATTTAATTACTAAAAATACAGGAATGCAATCAGTTAATTTAAATTTTCTTTATCATCACCATACTGCAAATATTCTACGGCTAGCGTCGCTTCTCGATTCCCGTATTCTACTTTCTCCGATCGTGCCGGTCTCTTCCTTGTAGCTCTCTGGCATTCATCATGTCCCGTACATCTCCATTACAACTTCTCCTATGTTTCCCACGCTTTCTTCTTTCCCTTTGGGTCCACTGCTATACTTTCTTTGTCCATTGGCTATCTTCCATTCTATTTACGAGGTCGTTCAATAAGTAGTGCCCCACATTTTTATAAAAATCCATTAATACACATAGACAAACGTCCTTGTTGGTGCTTCACATTTGATGCTTTTTCTGTGCGCCGGTGAAGTTTCGAATCGTTCTGGCAGATGAAAGAGCCGTAGTACAGCGTCAAAATGGCGTCTACATACGACTCACGTTACAAGCAGCGTGCTGAAATTAATTCTTGTATTCAGAGAAAGAAACCGTGGTGAACATCCATAAACGTTTGTCTGCAGTATATGGCGATGCTGCAGTTGATATGAGTACTGTTTCGCGCTGGGTGAAGAAAGTTACAGCCTCAGGAAATGCAGAAACAGAGCTCCATGTTGAGCCACGCTCGGGACGTCCTGCCACAGCCACTGCTCCAGGCTGAATCGTGCGGATGCCATTATTCGTTCCGACCAGTGCATCACAACTCGACTATTGGCTCTACCGTTGTCGGTCAGCATTGGAAGTGTGTCTGCAATGATCGAGACTCCCGGATATTCAAAGAGGTGCTCACGATGGATTCCACTAATGCCCACAGCGAACCACAAGAATAAAAAACTGGTGGAGCTTAAAGATTCTCTACGGGGAACACACTTTGAAAATGACGACAGTGTCAGTCATGCAGTGAAAACATGGCTACGACTACAGAGCCAGAGCTTTTACCAGCAGGTAATACGTTCTTCCACAACGTTGGCGTACGCCCATAGAACGTGATGGAGACTACGTAGAAAAATAGAACATGAATAAGACATGCTCATGTATATTGTTACCAAATTCTGACTGTTAATAATAAATATGTTCTGAGAAAAATGTGGGGCATTACTTATTGAACGACACTCGTAGTTATCAATACCATTTCATAGTTCGGTCTCTATGGTGTCTGTTATCGATTTGTCCACCCCATAGCCTCTTTTATGTTGGCACTTGATACACGGTCCAGCCTGGGGATGGCACAATTTTACCTCCAAAAATCCATCTCTAACTCAAGGATCTTGTTTCTCCAACGCTTGTTTACTACCCACGTCTCTGCTGTATACTTAGCGATGATTTCAACAACTGTACGATATATGACCTGTTTGGTCATTTTTGTTATTTTGTTATTCCAAAGGACCGAGTTCAGCTGTCATACGGCCATCTCGCACTGCCCTGTTTTATTATTTATGTCGTCTTTACTTTTTTCCGTTTGATGATATCATACTCCACAGACCCTGATATTACTGGCTCTGACTTTCAGATTCCCTATGGTACAGTAGCCAATCTTAAGTTATTCGGTTTTCGTCAAGTTAAGGGGGGTTGTAACGGGAAATTTAAACATTTATTTAAAAAAATCATTACAGCCATATTTATTAATGTACAAATATAAAATTTTTCATGTGTAAAGCAAAAGAGCTGTGTTTAAACGGAAAAATATAATAAAACATGCACGAGTAATATTTTGCCATAAATTTGAATTTTCAATTTTTTATTGTATTTCTTATAAATGTAAATGTCGTGTGACTAGGACCTCCCGTCGGGTAGACCGTTCGCCGGGTGCAAGTCTTACGATTTGACGCCACTTCGGCGAATTGCGCTTCGATGAGGATGAAATGATAATGATTAGGACAACACAACACCTAGTCCCTGAGCGGATAAAATCTCCGCCACAGCCGGGAATCGAACCCAGGCCCTTAGGATTGACATTCTGTCGCGCTGACCATTGAGCTACCGGAGGCGGACTGTATCTCCTATAAAAGCCATAACTCAAAGGCTAATCATGCAATTAATCAAAAAATTTTGTTGTACGGTCCTGAGAAGGATATAAGACCAATGAACTACAGTTATTAATTTAAGGTACAAATTGTATCATTAACAGAGTTTTTAATTTTGCACATCGAAAATTAACTTTTTTTCCACATACAGTCATCTAAAAATCAGAATGTAATTGTAGGATCTCGTATTTTTTAGTTCCAAGGAGACAGCAACACGTTGCAAACAGTTCCTGGAAATTTCATGGCATTAGCTCGTATACACACATCAAAAAAAGTTTTGCATCACCCCGATTGCCAGAACTCCTGAAGACAGACGTTGAATGTGGATATTGTATCACAGACACAGTCCGTTTGACTGCTCAGAGATGTCACTAAACCCGCCCAAAGATGTAAACAACCATACATGAGCAGCGCCTACTTGACGGAGGGAGTCCCACAGCCGATCAATTCCAGTCATTATACCAGGAAGGAAGTACACGGCTCGTGTTGCCTATAGTTCAACCATGCCTAGACGGTCAATATAGCGGTTAATAATATCGCGGTGTGTTGAAAAAGAAGCGAAGACTGGCATGCTCCAGAGTGAACAAAAAACATAGTGGGAAAACAGAACTTGATGTCGAGGATTATGTTCCAAACAGACTCAGCCTGGGGCTGGAAACTCTTCAAAACTCTTCAAGAAGATTATGATGATGACTGTAACTTACACCAAGACAAGACATTTATAATTAGATAGGTTTAGAATGCTTATTTGTTTGGGTGTTTGCCTACATTTATGTTAGTGTCGATGTTTGTCAACTGCATTTTATTTGAAACTATCAAAATAGCGTTGGGACACTTTAGAGCTCAAAATCATGTTTCAGACACCAATGTGATGGATGCGTATGTGTCTCCACAGGCGCGCTAGCGTGTGTGCGTGTGTATAAGTGTTTATGTTAAACAGTTTTACGATACTTGAATGTACATTGAACTTTTTTGCGCCACTGAAGTGTTTTTAGAGATATAGTAGACTTACGGAGAACATTGTGACACTTGATAAACATCATACATTTTGAAAATAATTAATCTGAGCCTGTATTGTACCTTACACTACGGTACAACAGTCGAACTATGGATATTTACAAGTGCAACCATCTGTTGTTGACGCAACAGCATCATAAATCAGCGGTTGAATTTTTTCTTGCTTTTGAGGTTTTTCAGAATAGTACTTAAAGGAAAACTCATATTCGACAACTATATATTACTAATACGTTAACTACATTGCATAATCAGTTCTTGGTTTTTAACTATTTATGGATGATATGTTTTATACTCGTCCTCATATTTTGCAGCAAATGCTATATACACTGAAATGCCAAAGCAACTGGAGCCCACGTATGGCATCCCGCTCTCCTCTTTAAACTCCAAACCTACGCCCTGCCTATCAATTTTGTCTGTCTGGTCGCTTCCTTCTTCTCACGCCGTCATTCCTATGTCACCCTCCACATCATCAACTCCCGTATCTTTTATCCCACTGCTGGTGTACCCCAGGACTCCATCCTCTCCCCTCTCCTCTATCTCCTGTACACCGCCGATAGGCCCAAGCCATCCCAACCTGTCCACCTTCTCCAATATGCTGATGACAGTGCCTTCCTGGCTCTCTATCCTACCCTTCAACGGTCCCAACGAACCACCCCAAACCCACCTCGATCAGTTCAGCACTTGGTGTAACCAGTGCTTCCTTCGTGTCAACCCCCCCAAAACCCAGGCAATCATCATAGGCCGCAACGCTAATTCCGTTTCCACGATTTCTACCTCACCATTTATGGTTGTCCCATCCAGATCATCCCCACCCTGAGACACCTCGGCCTCACCTCACCTGGACTGCCTGCCTCCTGACCCTCCAGCAGAAAGCCCAATCCCGCCTCCACCTCCTGAAACTCCTGTCTGGCCAGACATGGAGATTTCATCCTTCTGCCATCCCCCACACCTACAAATCCTTTATTCCTCCTATCCTCTGTTATGCCAGTGCTGCCTGGATCTCTGCCCTCCCACTTTTACAAGGCCCTCCGAATCCTGGAAAGCCATGCACTCTGCCTTGCCTTCCGTATCCACCTTTCTTTCCCCACACAACTCCTGTATGACCTCATCCCCTTCTGCCACTTCCTCCTATTCCTCCACATCCTTTACACTGTCTGCAGGCTTGATTCCCCCCACTCCCTGGTTTCCTCCTTCCTCTCCACCCCTCACCCATTTCCGCACCTCTATTGCTGTATCTCTCCCTCTCTCCACTTCCATACCCTCCATCTCCTTCATCAGGGCAATTTCCAGCATCTTTCCCTCCCATATACTGAACTTCACAGTGACATCTGCCCTTCCTTCCAACTGTAACCTGGCCTTGTTCCCTCCCCTCCCCATGGCCCTCCTTTCCCTCTGCCCTCCTTCTCCCAGAGCAGAGTTTCCTCCTTTCCCCCCCCCCTGAGTCTCTGCACCTCCTCCTCAACTGTGTCCCTCCCACGTCTGTCTGCCACCCCCTCTCCACCCCTCCCTCCCTCCCTCCCTTCTTTCCTTCTCTATGCCCCTGGCAGATCCTGGGTTTGCTCATTGTTATCAGTGTGCTATGTCAGTGTTTTTTGGTGCTGTTCTCCTACACGTCCAGAGCTGTGATTTTAATTGTGTACTGAACTTCTCCATAGTGTTACTGCCAGTGATCGTTATGTGCTACACCGTCCATCGCTACTTTTATGCTCCAGCCATACTTCGCCTTGTGTTCTTTTAATTGTGAGGTTTCTTGTGCACAATACTATTTTAAGGTTTTTATCTCTGTTTTACAGTCGCCCCCTTTTGTCTGTTCTCTTCCATTATATTCCACCTTTTTATACTTATGTATGCCATATTTCCTCCTTTGTAATTTTAACTGTCTTCTTTTGTATAATTAATGTCTTTTGGCTGAAGAGCAGTGCATATGCTGCTGCCAGCCCACCCCAGATGGGGCATTCAAATACAATAAAGGAAAAAAAAGAAAGAAACTGGACCACACCTCTCCACCTCCACAACCTCCATCTCCTTCATCAGGGCAATTTCCAGCACCTCCCCCTCCCGGATGTGGAACTTCGCCATGACATCTACCCTTCCTTCCAACTGTAACCAGACCTTGTCCCCCCCCCCTCCCCAGGGCCCCCTTTTTCCTCTCGCCTCCTTCTCCCAGAGTGGATATTCCTCCTTCCCCCCCTGAGTCCCTGCATCCCCTCCTCACCTGTTTCCCTCCATCATCCCTCCCTCCCCAGCCCTCTTTGGCGCGCGCCCCTCCCATCTCTCCCCCTCTCCACCACTCCCTCCCTTCTCCCCCATCTCCATGCCCCTTGCAGATCCTCTGTTTGCTCATCGTCATCAGCGTGCTATGTCAGTGTTGTATATGGTGCTTTCTCAATTGGATCAAGAGCTGTGATATTAATTGTGCGCTGGACTTGTACATAGTATTACTGTCAGTGATTGTTATGTGCTATGCCATCTGTCAGTCCTTTTATGCTCCAGTCATACTTCGCCTTGTGTTCTTTAATTGTCCCAATGTGTTTTTTTTTTGTGTGCTACCTTTTTAACGTTTTTACCTCCATTTTACAGTTGCCCCCAGTTTGTCTGTTGTCTTCCATACTATTATCCCTTTTTATATCTATTTACGCCATATTTTTTCCTTCCTGTTAATTTAACTTCTTTTGCATAATTAATGTCTTTTGGCTGAAGAGCAGTGCATATGCTGCTGCCAGCCCACCCCAGATGGGGCATTCAAATACAATAAAGGAAAAAAAAGAAAGAAACTGGACCACACCTCTCCACCTCCACAACCTCCATCTCCTTCATCAGGGCAATTTCCAGCACCTCCCCCTCCCGGATGTGGAACTTCGCCATGACATCTACCCTTCCTTCCAACTGTAACCAGACCTTGTCCCCCCCCCTCCCCCAGGGCCCCTTTTTTCCTCTCCCCTCCTTCTCCCAGAGCGGATATTCCTCCTTCCCCCCCTGCATTCCCTCCTCACCCGTTTCCCTCCAACGTCCCTCCCTCCCCAGTCCTCTTTGGCACGCCCTCCTCCCGTCCCTCCCCACTCTCCACCCCTCCCTCCCTTCTCCACCATGTCCATGACCCTCGCAGATCCTCTGTTTGCTCATCGTCATCAGCATGCTATGTCAGTGTTGTATATGGCGCTTTCTCAATTGGGTCAAGAGCTGTGATATTAATTGTGCGCTGGACTTGTACATAGTATTACTGTCAGTGATTGTTATGTGCTATGCCATCTGTCAGTCCTTTTATGCTCCAGTCATACTTCGCCTTGTGTTCTTTAATTGTCCCAATGTGTGTTTTTTTGTGTGTGCTACCTTTTTAACGTTTTTATCTCCATTTTACAGTTGCCCCCTTTTTGTCTGTTGTCTTCCGTACTATTATCCATTTTTATATCTATATACGCCATATTTTTCCTTTCTGTTAATTTAAATGTCTTATTTTATATAATTACTGTCTTTCGACTGAATAGCAGCCCATATTCTGCTGCAGCCTGCCTCAGTTGGGGCATTGAAAGGGGGGGAGGGGATAAACTGGTACAGGCATGCGTATTCAACTGCAAAGACATATAAACAGCCAGAATACGGTGCTTCGGTCGGCAACGCCTATATAAGACAACAAGTGTCTGTCGCATCAATTACTGCTGGTACAATCGCAGGTTACCAAGTTTTAAGTTTGTTCGAACGTGGTTTTTAGTCGGCGCGCAAGTGATAGGACACAGCATTTCCGAGGTAGCGATAAAGTGGGAATTTTCCCGTACGACAAATTCACAACTGTACTGTGAATATCAGAAACCCGGTATAACATCGAATCTCCAACATTGCTGCGGTCGGAAAAATCCCCTACAAGAACGGGACCAATGACGACAGAAGAGAATCGTTCAACATGACATAAGTGCAATCCTTCCGCAAATTGGTGTAGAGTTCAATTCTGGGCATTCAACATCCGTCAGCATGCAAACCATTCTACGAAATATTATCGATCAGGGCTTGTGGAGCCGAAGGCTCACTCGTGTACCCTTGTTGACTGCATGACATAAAGCTTTACGCCTCGCCTGGGTCCGCCAACACCGACCTTGGACTGTTGATGATTAGAAATATTTTGCCTGGCTGGACGAGTCTCGTTTCAAATGTATCGAACAGTGGACCTGTATTGGTACGGAGACAACCTTATGAATCAATGAACCTGCATGTCAGCAGGGGACTGTTCAAGTTGGTTGAGGCTCTGTAACGGTGAGAGGTGTGTGCAGTTGTAGTCATATGGAACCCCGGATACGTCTAGATACGACTCTGACAGATGACAAGTATGTAAGCATTCTGTCTGATCAGCTGCATTCATTCATGTACATTGTGCATTCCGACGGACTTGGGAGTTGTTCAGAAGAGATCTCCACCCAGTCGTACTCTTACGGATTTATGGACAGTCCTGCACGATTCATGGTGTCAGTTCCCTCCGTCACTACTTCAGACATTAGTCGAGCGTATGTCGCGTCGCGTTGCGGTACTTCTGCGTGCCCCCTTTTTGTTTGTTGTCTTCCGTACTATTATCCCTTTTTATATCTATGTACGCCATATTTTTTCCTTTCTGTTAATTTAAATGTCTTCTTTTGTATAATTACTGTCTTTCGACTGAATAGTAGCCCATATTCTGCTGCAGCCTGCCTCAGTTGGGGCATTGAAAAGGGGGCGGGGGATAAACTGGTACAGGCATGCGTATTCAAATACAAAGACATGTAAACAGCCAGAATACGGCGCTTCGGTCGGCAACGCCTATGCAAGACAACAAGTGTCTGTCGCATCAATTACTGCTGGTACAATCGCAGGTTACCAAGTTTTAAGTTAGTTTGAACGTGGTTTTTAGTCGGCGCGGTCCTACACGATACTAGGCAGGTACACCATATTCTTTGGCTCTTCAGTGTCTAAAATGCCAATGTAGCCCCACCTTACCCATATTTAAATAGGTCGAAACGACATGAATTATTTGATAGAGAAGTACAATAGCGATATTTCCACATCCAAAATACTGGGACTGTACGAGCTGGTGGAGGCTCTATAATGGTGTGGGGTGTGTGCAGTTCGAGTGATATGGGACCCCTGATACGTCTAGATACGACTCTGACAGGGACACGTATGTAAGAATCCTGTCTGATCACCTGCATCCATTCATGTCTATTGTGCATTCCGACAGACCTGGGAAATTCCAGCGGGATAATGCGACATCCCACACGTCCAAATTTGCTACAGAGTGGCTCCACCAACACTCTTCTGAGTTTAAACACCTCCACTGTCCACTAAACTCCCCAGACATGAACATTATTGAGCATATCTGGGACGCCTTGCAACGTGCTGTTCAAAAGAGATCTCCACTCCTCGTACTATTACGGATTTATGGACAGCCCTGCAGGATTCATGGTGTCAGTTCCTTCGAGCACTACTTCAGACATTAGTCGAGTCGATGCCACATTGTGTTGCGTGGTCGCGGGGGCTGTAAACTATATTAGGCTGGTGTACCACTTTCTTTGACTCTTCAGTATATTTTCCAGTGAAATTTACAGCTGTTTAGGAGATAGATCATAAAAAAAATTTGCAGACAGAACTGAAAACATTGTTGATTACATAAATTTTTACAATCAGAATTGAACACCCTGTTGACTACATTTTTTTCTTTTTTTTATCCTGGCGCCATTACATCCAGTTCACGTGGAGTTTGCGTGTTTTTCAATGTGTGTGAGTGTGTTTTTTATGACGTAATTTAAATTTGGAAATACTGCAAATGTAATTTTATGATGAATAACTGAGGTCGTTCGGCTATTTTTGAGCATTGTATGAAAGGTCGACATTGTTATTTCATTGTAATGCCTGCTAAATTAATACGCTGTAGTTGGCTCTTTCATTTTTATTAAAATACTAGGCTATGAGTGGAGGGATTGCAAGCCACAACTGTGCTAGTTCCACCACCTTGCTGTCAAGTTCTATTCGGCGTGGGGAAGTAAATATAGGATCACTATGTCAAGCTGTGAGGGGAAAGCGACGGTCTGCTCGCATTTACTGCCCCAAAACAAGCAATCACCTCCACATTAGAGGTAAGGTCGTCGCCCTCACTACAGACAGCAAAACAGAACCAGCTACAAGATCATAAATTACTATCGACTATGATAATGCTGAAGTTTACGATAATCATCAGAAAGAGTCACCACAGAATGAAGTGGGAGACTGAAGTATTGAAGAATGATAATTTACATGAGGAATGGCCGTCCTGTATAAGAGTAATCATAGATGTTGGTTGGACAAATGTGGATATAGGAAAGGTAAATGCGGACAAACTGTGAATAAAAATACAGATAGTTCAACTGATTAACGAAAGAGACGAATGTGTCGGACAAAATAGGAAGAGAGCGATATAAGTCATATAGGAATGATGTCAATAAGAAGTGCAAGTACGCTAAAGCGAGATGGCTGTAGCAAAAATATGAAGCACTCGTAAAGGAAAAATTTGTCTCAATGATTCAACAAACAGAAGACTCGAAAGAACTTTTGGAGAACTTAAAAGCGAAGATATCAGCATTAAGGGTCCATAGGAAATGTCGCGTCGTTATCTTTATATTTTACCAAACTCGTGCTACTTTGTGTATTTTCCTTAATTTGTGGGAAACATTCTTTCACGTACGGAAAAATGTTTTCATTGACTGCAGCTGCGCAGGAGATATCGGTCCAGTGGGTCCGACGTCCAGGCAGAAGCCAGCGGTCTCTCCCTGGGGTTTCAGGTGTCGCCGTAACGGCGGAACAGCCGCGTCCGGTCGTATCTCACGGCAGCCGGCATTCGCCGTCGGCGCTTCTGCAGCAGCTAACGAGCTGCCGGGCGGTGAGCAAACCCATCTCCCGGATATACGTCCGCGCCGGCAACATGTGAGGCACACACGACTCACTGGAAACAGCTGTTAACATTTGGTCTTTACTTTATTTGGGGCCACGGTCATGCATCGTATTTTAAAGCGCCAAACCATTTTACTATCATAATCTTTATTATCTCCACAACTGCAATGTCGGTTCTGAAGCCATTTTCAAGGGCAGTATATCGCTTGTACTTGGTAATGTCTCCAAACGGTGCGTTGCACTTGAAGACGGTTCCAAACACGAAATTTCAATCGTGGATATTACAATCGTGGATATTACAATCGTAATTACAGTCAAATGGTGAAAATATTAGAAACTGTTATCATTGTTGATGGAAGTGAAGTGTATGGCAGAGAGGACTTCCCATTTTACCAGTTACTAAAGGTTTTTTCATTCCATTTACATAACGTGCGCTGGAAGAATGATTGCTCGAACTCTTCTGTGGGCGTTTTAATTACACTCCTGGAAATTGAAATAAGAACACCGTGAATTCATTGTCCCAGGAAGGGGAAACTTTATTGACACATTCCTGGGGTCAGATACATCACATGATCACACTGACAGAACCACAGGCACATAGACACAGGCAACAGAGCATGCACAATGTCGGCACTAGTACAGTGTATATCCACCTTTCGCAGCAATGCAGGCTGCTATTCTCCCATGGAGACGATCGTAGAGATGCTGGATGTAGTCCTGTGGAACGGCTTGCCATGCCATTTCCACCTGGCGCCTCAGTTGGACCAGCGTTCGTGCTGGACGTGCAGACCGCGTGAGACGACGCTTCATCCAGTCCCAAACATGCTCAATGGGGGACAGATCCGGAGATCTTGCTGGCCAGGGTAGTTGACGTACACCTTCTAGAGCACGTTGGGTGGCACGGGATACATGCGGACGTGCATTGTCCTGTTGGAACAGCAAGTTCCCTTGCCGGTCTAGGAATGGTAGAACGATGGGTTCGATGACGGTTTGGATGTACCGTGCACTATTGAGTGTCCCCTCTACGATCACCAGTGGTGTACGGCCAGTGTAGGAGATCGCTCCCCACACCATGATGCCGGGTGTTGGCCCTGTGTGCCTCGGTCGTATGCAGTCCTGATTTTGGCGCTCACCTGCACGGCGCCAAACACGCATACGACCATCATTGGCACCAAGGCAGAAGCGACTCTCATCGCTGAAGACGACACGTCTCCATTCGTCCCTCCATTCACGCCTGTCGCGACACCACTGGAGGCGGGCTGCACGATGTTGGGGCGTGAGCGGAAGACGGCCTAACGGTGTGCGGGACCGTAGCCCAGCTTCATGGAGACGGTTGCGAATGGTCCTCGCCGATACCCCAGGAGCAACAGTGTCCCTAATTTGCTGGGAAGTGGCGGTGCGGTCCCCTACGGCACTGCGTAGGATCCTACGGTCTTGGCGTGTATCCGTGCGTCGCTGCGGTCCGGTCCCAGGTCGACGGGCACGTGCACCTTCCGCCGACCACTGGCGACAACATCGATGTACTGTGGAGACCTCACGCCCCACGTGTTGAGCAATTCGGCGGTACGTCCACCCGGCCTCCCGCATGCCCACTATACGCCCTCGCTCAAAGTTCGTCAACTGCACATACGGTTCACGTCCACGCTGTCGCGGCATGCTACCAGTGTTAAAGACTGCGATGGAGCTCCGTATGCCACGGCAAACTGGCTGACACTGACGGCGGCGGTGCACAAATGCTGCGCAGCTAGCGCCATTCGACGGCCAACACCGCGGTTCCTGGTGTGTCCGCTGTGCCGTGCGTGTGATCATTGCTTGTACAGCCCTCTCGCAGTGTCCGGAGCAAGTATGGTGGGTCTGACACACCGGTGTCAATGTGTTCTTTTTTCCATTTCCAGGAGTGTATTTATTTATTGTATGTCCCATATATCATTTGACCGAGTCTTCTATCTAAACGGTGTGGAATAAGTCAGTTTACAGGATATGTATACAAGATTACTGTTAAAATTAATAAACGAAGTTTTTAGTCCAGCTCATGGAGTTACACTTAAAAACTAATTTATTTTATTTTATTTTTTTTTTTTTTTACAGGCTACCAGTTTTTAATCTAAAAATTCGCCCATGAAGTAGAAGAAGGTATGCAGGAGAAATGATTTTAGGTTAGATCTAAAGCTCTCTTTGCTTCCTGTGAGGTACGCTATGTTGCTGGGCAAATGGGCAAAAAATTTTATTGCTGCATATTGAACGCATTTCTGAGCCACTCTAGCATTTAGTACTGCGTAATGCAGATCACTTTTCCTCTTGTATTGCGGGTATGGACATCACTACTCTTCTCAAAATGCGATTTATTATTTATGATGAATTTCATTAGTGAATATACATGCTCTAATAGTGTGCTTAAAATGCCTAACTCTTCAAGAGATACTTACATGACGACCGTGGGTGAACCCCGCATGTTATTCTTACTCTTCGCTTTGTGCCGTCAGTACTTTCTAAGTGATGAGTTAGAACAGAAGAGTACTCCATAAGATATTATTAAATGAAAATATGCAAAATATGATTCGTTTGTTATCAAGACTAGCGGTACCAAAAGTAGTTGAATGTGATTGTTTGAGAAGTTCAGTAATAAGCATCTTGTAACTCTTCAGGCTTTCCCGCCGATCTAATGACATCTTGGGTTGTCGGGTGTTCTGCCGGATATCAGCGTCGTACTTGCACGATATTTCGGTCACGTAGCTCGAGACCTTCATCAGGTGCGTGAAAAGAAAACTGCAGAACAACATTCGCTAGGGATGCAGCTGAAATGTGTGAACAAGTATGTCCGATACATGTTAAATAGATGTGGTATGTGCCTACTTGCAATTGGGGGGGGGGGGGGGATGATAATACAGAGAGGAAAGCAGGAGGAGGAGTGGAACTGAAAGAGATGGGGAAGAAGAAGATGGATATAGATAGGGAGAGGAGAAGATGGACAGAGAGAAAGGTGGAGGACGAAGTGGACAGAGCAGATTAAGAGGAGAAGATAGAGGTAGTGGTATTGGAGGGAGAAGGAGATCAGACAAAGGAAAGAGGAGGAGGAGGAGGACAGAGGGTGGGAGGAGAAGATGGATAGAGAGAGGCAGAAGGAGGAGCTGAACAGAGAGAGGCAGAAAGAGGAGATGGACAGAGAGAGGCAGAAGGAGGAGATAGACATAGGTGAGGAGGAGATAGACGTGGGTGGAGACAGAGTTAGAGGAAGAAGGTGGAGTTGGAGGGTTGTAGGAAATGGACAGAGGGGAGAGGAGCAGATGGGCAAAGGGGGAAGGGGCAGATGGACAGAGAATGAAGGGGGGAGAAGCAGATAGACATAGGGGCAGGAGGGGAGAGACAGAGAGTGGCGGGGGGGGGGGGAGATGGGCGGAGAGAGGATAGAGGTGAAGATGAACAAATAGGGAGCGGGAGGAGGAGAACAAAAAGAACTGAAACGAAGAAATGGACTAATAGAAGATTGGAGTAAATACATATCCGACCAACGCTGGGTATTCAACTGGTGATTAATAACTGCGAGGCAGAATGGACACGGCAGGGACATATTTAGCTCAGGGAAACTTGGCAGGACGATGTAAGAGGGCAGTATGCAAGAGGAGCCAGACAGCAGCGCTGGAACTGAGCAGGCGAGTATGGCGTGGCCTCGTGCGCCGATGTTTGTATGACAGAACTGAAATGAAATGGCTCAATTCAATAGCCCTTCAGATGCGCAATAGTTAGAAGTTGGCACCAAGAAACTTCTACGTAATTACATTCGTGTGTGAGCAAGTGGCAGTGGAACAATTGCTCACCTATGTTGAAGAAATTTTACGACCGTCTGTCATCCATCATCACAGTCGACGTTTTTTTAGTTTTATAAAAGGAAAAAACAAGTGAATCGTTATTTGCGTCAATATACTAACTAAATGAACTTGGGTAAATCAATTACATGAATGAGTGGTGTCACAGTCATATAACTGATTCGCCTTGGTGAGCAACGGATTTACCACATTCAGTGCGGATGCACAGTTATGTCTAACCTTCTGCGGAAATCTCAGAGTAAGGGAGCATGGAGGGCATGGACAGGGATTGTAAATAGGTGGCGCTAGGTGGGAATTTGGGTCGGCCGAGAGGCGTCCTTAGATGGTCTGCGCAGTTACGATAACTACTGTGGATGGGTGGCGCAGTGGTTAACGCAGTTGCCCAGTAAGCAAGCGATCGCAGCTTCGAATCCCAGTCTGGCACAAATTTCCATTCGTCGCCTTTGGTGCCGCACAAAGCCCTGATGCAACTGCCCCTTCTCCTTCAGTTTATACAACTGTGCAAATAAATTCAAGCCTGAATCATATTATCTGTGTGTGGTTTCTCGCCTGGGCCTTAGTTGAACCGACTGTTAGAATACTTCTCTTTAATGCTTCTAATGAACTGAAACTTCTTTGGTCACAGTGATAATTGCTTATGTACACATTCATTCGTTTGATGACTGAAATAGTGCAGCACTGCTAAACTGATAGTATAATATACTGCTGCAATGTGTTAAATGTATGTAAATGTATATTTCTCTTGGTTTCCTGGTCTGGAGCTAAACTATCTTGCATCCGTGTTACTTGTTCTTCACCAACACTTGGCATTATTACTATTAGATGGGTACAATTATTGCTTACTTATTTTCGTACAAGACGAAGTACAGGACGATTACAAGCAGTGTAGGTTGTTGTGAGGTGACACTGAACTAATTTGGATGTTCAGTTCAATAATGTTTCAATTACAAAAGTATTGTACTTTGTCCAAAGAGATAGAAGAAAATTTTGTTCCTCTGAAGTATTTTGTTAGTAGCACATGAACTACATACGTCAGGGTAACCTTTACAATATCATCTCATTAAAATAAATTGTAGTAATATTATTAACGGTCGTCCTAATTTCGGACAGGAGACCGATCTTTACACACTTACATTTATGAAAAGAACAGTAAATAGTTTGTGTGTTTCTTGTATGTCATTGCTGTTCTCAATCTTCATGCTTGGCTGTAAAAAACTGAACACAGATCTATCAAGAAAACAGGAAGAAGTTGTGTGGAACTACGAAAAAAATAAGCAAAATATACAAATTGAGTAGTCCATGCGCAACATAGGCAACTACAAGGAGAGAGTGAGCTCATGAGCTGCGTGGTCCCAACCCAGCAAGATGTCATGGACGAGATTTATCGCTATTATTGCGAGCTATATTCCGTACATCAAAGTAGTGATGCTTCCTTGGAAGAATTCCTTGACATCCTAGCCCCACAGCTGACAGAAGATAACGAAAATTTTCTCGAGGTTGTCAGTGAAGAAGACGTGTATGAGACTCTGTGCGCCTCACCACCAAAAAAAATCCCCAGGACCGGATGGTCTGCCAGCAGAGTTTTACATCCGTTGCTGGCCAATAGTAGGTGCGAAAATCACGGACATTGTAAATGAGGTTATTCAGGGTAAAATGATTCCGGCTGAGTTTAAGGAGAGTAAAATTGTTCTGGTGCCAAAAAATAATGGAAACAAAGGTTTAAATAATTTTCGTCCAATTTCACTGCTGAATTCTGATTATAAATTAATAGGTAGAATAATAAACAAGATAATTTCATGCCTTACAGGTAAAATTATTAGTCAACATCAGAACTGTGCGCAAGGCAGAACCATTTTCAAAATCTAGCGGAATTCAGGGATATCATTGCAATAACTTCGGTCGAAAACATAAAGTGTGCTTTATTGTTTTTAGATTTTTATAAAGCGTTCGATGTAGTAAATCATGAATATCTTAGACAGACATTGAAGAAAATAGGTTTCAACGATAGGGTCATACAGTTGATTAAGAACATAGCAACTGGAATAAATGCTAAAATAGCGGTGAATTGTCAACAATCCAGGCCGATGCAAATACAACGAGGTGTTCCTCAAGGAAGTCCTCTGTCCATGTCGCTCTTCTCCATTTCGCTGGAACCTTTCCTCCGACATGTCCATGCTAGATTAAAAGGCTTAACATTATCAGGAAATAAAACAGTTATAAGAGCCTATGCTGACGATATAGGGGTCATTATAAGGAACAATGACGAGGTAACCACGCTAGCAACAGTGATTGATTCGTACTGTAGAGCATCTGGAGCCAATGCAAACGAAAAAAAAGTAAGATATTAAATCTCAGAGGTTTTGATAGTATAAACGTCGAGTGGGCAAAAGTAATCCGACAACATAAAACACTTGGGATCACCCTGCCATCATGCCCTATGAAAATGACGGCTTTAAATTGGAAAGTTGCAGCAGATAAAGTGCAAGGAGCCATTGTAGAGAATTTAACTCGATATATGAATCAAGTTCAAAGAACACAGTATATCAACTCATGCATCCTTGCTAAGGCTTATTATACTACCAAGCTGTTTCCAATACCGAGAATGATAGCGAGGAGAATAATGTCTAAAATCTCCAACTTTTTGTGGAGAGGTGAAGTGTTCAGAGTACCTGCTAAAGTAGCCACTTTAGATCCTAAAAATGGTGGACTAGGATTAACTGATATAACGGATAAAGCCTCTGCTCTTTTTATCAAAAGGAAAGTTAATTTAATAAGAGACTCGCGAGAAAGCATAACCAGCCAACTTTTCGAGATCATTAAACCTCCAAGCCTGCTTCCCCCGATTGACGTGCAGAATATCAACAGGCGCTTACAGCACGTGAGGATTTTCTATGTTGAGTTTAGTTATGTCAGTGTCGAACTCAGGCAGTCACGACACTTAACATCGAGAGCCATAATGCGGGAACAAAGAAAAGCGAAGGAAGGAACAAAATAGAACGACAATTTCCAAACATTCAGTGGACTGAGATTTGGAAAAACATTAGTTCTAATGTGCTCACGTCTAATATAAAAACGTCATGGTACAAGACAGTTAACAACATAGTTTGCACCAATGAAAGACTGCATGCAATCGGACTCTGTGAAACAAATTTATGTCAACAATGCCATCTAGTTGACACAGTAATTCATAGATATACTTGCAGTGGTCACATGAATAGTTGGAAGTGGATCCGGGAGCAAATAGCTCTGATTACAAGAACATCCCCTGAGTATATATCGCTGTCATTAATACACAGGCCTGAAGCACGCTATTTCCCAGAAGCAAAAAATAACGCTGTGTACTGGTTGCTGGGAAATTTTGTTACCTACGTCCTTAACAAATTAGGATCCGATAGCATCATAGAGTTCAAGGTACACATGCTGTGTGAGTTCCACAAAATTAGAAGCTATTCGAATCACAAGAAAAAGTTCGGTAATATGTTAAAAATTGTATTTGAAATAATGGGCATTGGTTAATATAAAAAAGAAGGCTGTATTGATAATGATGTATTTTAGTTATCGTAAGGATACTATTTACGCTTTTACAGTATATTTATGATGTGTGCTTTTTCTACTTCAGAGAGTAGTGTTTGAAATTTACAAGCTAATGTACAGAACTTATGTGACATTGAGATTGTGTGTCTAATAGTGTCAAAACACAAAACATTAAAGGTGCATTATTGGCTTATACTAGAAATTTGGAAATAGACAGTTTTTATAGAAATGTCCTTATCGATTGCTTAAAACCATAAGATTCTATCTCATGAATGTAATATTCAATGGCTGGCACATTGCCTTGTTCATTTTTGCACTGTGATGTGTAAGTCAGTTTCGCAATGAAAGTCTGATTATATAGATCTGATCACTTCAGATACTTAAGATTCAATTAATGTCCAGAAAGTGTAGTTGGAAGGCTAGTCAACTTTATTATATATCTCATTTCCGCCATTCTCAAATATTTCAGAAATTTCCTAATATGATTATTGAATTGTTTTATATTTAAAATTATCCCACGAACTTTCTGATATCCATCATAACGAAATTATGCTTCTGTAAAGATTGCAGCTCATGTAATTCAAAGTGCAGATTTTACTTCTTCAGGTTGAAGTCTGAATGCCTTTAAAAAAAATTTCTTGATGTTTAACGTAATTCTTTCTGGTAATTTAGTCAGTAACACAATCTTCTGTTGACTTTCCTTAACGTCAGCGTAATTGAAATGATCAAACCGTTTTGTTTAAATAACTTCATGTATGTATAACTTAGTATGTATTTGGAATGTGTAACATTGTTTTTTTAATAAATGTTTTTATGAAAAAAAAGTGGTTAGCGTGAGCAGCTGCGGAGCGAGAGGTCTTTGGTTCAAGTCTTCCCTCGCGTGAAAAGTTTTAATTTTTTATTTTCAGACAATTATTATCTGTCCGTCCGATGCTAGGTAACTGCGCCCTAGTATGGGGACGCTAAACCTAAACAAACATGGAAACACACGACGTCAGTCGACTACAGCGCACGGAAGAGAGAGTATTCCTGCTAACGAGGCTCTCTGGCTGGCAGTTGACTGTTCGCTACTTTGGACGAGAGTGCATTAAATACGTGAGATGTATTCCGTGGGCAATATGAATCCAGTAAATACAGCTCGCGACGTCAATAACAAAGTCAATGAATATTTTCCGAACTGCAAGTTTGCGGTGCGGTCGCAAAACACAGACACCAAAGTTATTACAGTGAACAGAGACGTCAATGAACGAACTGACAGATCATAACTTTGCGAAAATAAAGAATGTAAACTTTTCACTCGAGGGAAGATTTGAACAAAGGACCTCTCGTTCCGCAGCTGCTCACGCTAATCACGGGACCACGGCGCTCATGAGCTCACATTGTCCTTGAAGTTGCCTATGTTGCGCATGGACTACTAAGCTGCATATTTTGCTTATTTTTTTTCATAGTTCCATACAACCTCTTCCTGTTTTCTCGATTGATCTGTTTTCAGTTTTTCAAGGCCTATCCACTGTGCCAACTTATAACTAAATCAGAGGGGGGTGCGATGGGGAGGTTCCATTGTTAGCTAAAAACATCACTAAATACCAACACGGTCAGGCCAGGTGACTGTTGTCGAATCCGCTGCAGCGAAGATCATGCGTCCGGTGCCATGCAGAAACGAACTTATTTAATGCGAAATCAAGATGACAGTGTTATGAATAATTGTAGGTGAGTTACTGAAGACTGAAATTATTTCAACAGAAACTCTCATTCTTTTTGATGCTGTTGCCTGTCAACTGCTGACATAGATCTGCGAGACTTTCCACCTAGGAAAGTTTTCAAAAAATTAGAAATTACAAACGTCAGGTACTAGACACTAAAGACTGAAGCTCAGTGCTTACTAACACTCAAATAGGAACGATTTCCGCTCTTAGTACAAAGTAGCTGAAAACGTTAATACTCAACAATGTTATCCTCGTAAGAAGTTTGCGTAAGATGTTAGATTTCGTTGTGTACATTCCACAAAATGATTGTGAAGTAGCTCTAAATGCGACGTAAAACTGGATCCACCTGCGTTGACCATTTGCTGCGGTCTTTAACGCCTGCATCATCATGATAATTTTTTGGTCTGAGTTTTGTTAAGGATTCAGGTATTACATTTCATAGCTATAATTCAGCGCTGAGACCTAATGACGGTTTCATAAAACCCCTGGAAACGTTTCAACAGACGAAAACGAAATATTAAGAAATATTTTTTCCGTAGGACGTTGAAGATCTACATCTACATTTATACTCCGCGAGCCTCCCAACGGTGTGTGGCGGAGGGCACACAGTGAGGTACCACAAAGCTTATCATTTCCATTCCGTTCGCTGCGTGGAAACTTCATCCACAGATGATACTGAACGAACCAAAACTGACATCAGAAGAGTGGGACAGTGTGCGACGGAAACGCGATCTGTCGTAATCAGAGTCGGACACTCAGAGGATATCAACTACCGCTTTCTGTATTATTGAAGCTCAGTAAATAGTGAAATGATGGTACGGCCTTGTTGACCATAGACCCACTGTGGTTGTTCGGGCGCCTCGTGCAAATGGTTTTTCTATTTGACGCCACTTCGGTGACTAGCGCGTCGATGAAGATGAGACCAAGTGATTTGTACAACACAGAAGCTCAGTAACCACATGAAGAGAATCTCCTACCCGGCTGGGAATCGAACTCGTGACACTGCGATGTAGAGGCAGCGATGCTAACCACTTCCATTTCCTCCTCCCTCCTGGCTCTGAGCACTATGGGACTTAACATTTGTGGTCATCAGTCCCTTAGAACTTAGAACTACTTAAACATAACTAACCTAAGGACATCACACACATCCATGCGCGAGGCAGGATTCGAACCTGCGACCGCAGCAGTCGCGCGATTCCGGACTGAGCGCCTAGAATCGCTAGACCACCGCGGCCGGCCCTCCCTCCTGATTTTTCGATCTGTTTGTTCGCCGTTTACTACTCAGTAGTTCTGTGCGGATGTAGTATGAGATCTTTCGAAGTTCATCGATGAGAACTTAGTCTTTTTCCTTTTTTTGTTATAGAGGGTGGCTAACCCCCTGACCTAATGCGCCGAGCTACGGTACCGGCTACACCATGAACCGAGGAAGAGTAGCAGATACGTATAAAACAGTGAAAAGACACATGAGAATGAATAGAGTGAAATACCTCAGTGGTAAGTGCTTCATAGAAGCAATTATTTAGACTCAATATAAATTATATTAAGCACATAGTAAATATAATAAAACGAACAGCATACAAAGTAAGTATGACAGGAATATCAAGCGTATGACATTGCGTTTAGGCTTATGGCTACAAACTGATTATTGTATACAAATGGACATTCTGATATCGGTTGATATTTCTGTTATTCTTTCTTTGTATGGTCTTTGTTTTATTTTATTTGTTATGTATTTAATATAATTTATATTTTGTCTCAGTAACTGCCTTTCTTATATGAGGTATTTACCAGTGACTATTTCACTCGCTGTTTTCTCATGTATCTACTGATTATTTTATAAACATGGACTTTGTGATACCAATTACGCTTTCATGCGTATAATTTGTGCTGAATCTCAATATATGCAGCTGTTATCTGTGAGTTATTTCACTAGATGTATTACCGTGTATACACCACCTAGACCTTTAGCTGCATTTGGTCTGTATATCTTCTTTGTGGCTTACATCTTCGCTTCTTGGTTTTGAATATGTTGTCATTCACATTCACATTGTGCTTTAACACACACGATCAAGTGATTCCTTACTCTGTTCATACATATACTAAAAGTTATTTACGTTTACATATGACATCAAATAGACTTTGGTTATCCATCCATTTAGTGGTGTAATTAAAACCACTTATAACACTGATTATAACTGGCATCTTGATTTCTAATAGTAGAATTACTCGCTGTATTATTCAGTAATATGGTTTTTTATAATTGGCACTGCACATACTTTCTTGTATCTTAAATACTGAACTACTTTCAATTGTGATAATTGCATTTCCTTCCTTTTAATGTTTTTCCTATTTGTTACTACTTGCCGGCCGCTGTGGCCGAGAGGTTCTAGGCGCTTCAGTCTTGAAGGTCGCAGCTTCGTATCCTGCCTGGGGCATGGATGTGTGTGATGTCCTTAGATTAGTTAGGTTTAAGCAGTTCTAAGTCTTGGGGAATGATGACCTCAGATATTATGTCCCATAGTGCTTAGAGCCATTTGAGCCATTTTTGTTACTACTTAACGAAAAGCCTATGTTCATTATATGACTACTTCAAATCGTAAAAATAGAACATAGTTCCTTAGAATTTAAATAACGTAAACGTAGTAGACAGTTCGTTGAGGCACGACTTGTGACAGCACTTCCGTGTAGCAATAACGCTGCGTGTGCGGCTGGTACTCTGACAGCCGCCATGCTGCCACTGTCTTGTCCTGAATCACTGCGAGTGACACACGTGGCTAGTGATAGACATTATGTAACCCTGACGCCCTCTTTAGGTGAGATCACAGTTATATATCACTTATAAAATGCACTTTATGTGTCTTTATTTTGTCACAATCTATATAAAATTTTTCATTTTGTGTTTGACAATAATCAACTGAACAAATTATGATGATGTGTAGTGCCTGGTGGCCGATATACACGAAATCAAGTAATGAAAGTTTTATAAGTATGTATCATAGAATGGAAGTTTAAATATAAATTGTATTACACCATTGTTCATGTCTCTTACGTAATTTTCTATATTTTAGATCTAATGAGTTTGGCTTCAGCTGCCAGAGGCTGCAGTTATTTGTGTGTGAGTTGTGTTTGCGTGTGTGTTTGTGTGTGTGTTTGTCATCTATTTTCGACAAAGGCCTTTGTTGGCCGAAAGCTTATATTGTGATAGTCTTTCTGTTATGCCTATCTGCGACTCAGCATCTCCACTATATCGTGAGTAGTAACTTTCCTTTTCATAATATAGTTATTAAATAAATGTGTTTTAGCCATTTTGAGCTAGCATTTTGTCCACGTATTTGAAAGTATTTTGAGTTTGATCGTGTACTTCTTCTATAATAAGGCACAGGCACCTTCTAAACGCACTCGTCCTTCTGAGTCCAAAGCCTTCCTACCTTTTTCTAAATAGTCACCTTATTAAACCCATTATTAAAATAGGCTCTAAATCGTGTTTTTTGCTACATGTCTTGTCCGTTCTAATTTTCATTCGTAGGTTGCACTCCAGTTTTAACCAAGTCAATAAATATTGATCAGTGTCTCCATTTTTTAACTGCATTCTAGTTTTTGTTTCTATACTGGTATGCGCTTATGTTTACATTTGTCTCTGTCGCCCTGTACTTTACAAGTGATCTGTGTTTCATATACCACGCTGACACTGGTCATCCTACTGTAGTCTAAACATGTGCAGCCGAATGCAGTACGATCCACGTCCCGTCTATTTTTTACTTTTTTTTAACGTCTAGCAGCCAGTTTTGGGCATTGGTACCATCTGAATTTCCTGGCGGTCTTTGACTGAATGTTCTGCATTCCAAGGCTATAAAGCCTACGCAGAAGAGAACATCGAACATTAAGCTACCTACATAAATTATGCCTGAGATTGATGTGCTCCACCATCTTCTCTACATACTAAAGACCTTCGTTGGTGCTCAGTTCGTCTGATAAGAGAATTATCGACGCCCTGTGACCACGATGGCTTCCCTTGTCATCCGTTCCCACTTCTACAGCCCCAACTGACACCTGTTTTCACACATTAATCTAAAAGACAGGTGGCATTTTAGTGTGTGTTGACATCAAAAGTATTACCATTCAAAAGTGTTTTAAATTCAAGACAATACTGTTAAATCTGTGTTTGAACTAAACAATAAACGCAGAAATTTTTCGATGCATAAGAAAATCAGATATGGAGGGGAAGACGATATTCCTTGTCAACATACGTATTCGACTTCTTCCAGAAAAATACAATAAATATCCTAGGGTAATTTGGTATCCAAATAGAACCAGTTACTAAATGTTGATGTAGTTCAGTGATTTAATCCGCTCTCCGTAGAATACGAATTCAGTTTCATACTAAAAACACCACCTCTCTTGGTCATTTAAGCGCAAAAAGGCACCCAATCAATGTGATTACAGTTAACGGAAGGATAATTTCAAATTGCAATTCCTTGAGTGTCCTTACAACCTTTGTGAAAGGTTTGGGTAGCATTAGTGAGTAAGTTCAGCAAACAATATTAAGTAGCAGTGTTATACGTCTTAGCATTGATCCACGTTAAAAATAACTTATTATCAGCTCGTCATTAGACCAAAATCCATTACCATTAGAAGTATCATTCAACTTATTCACCATAACCGTCGTTACAAACAGTGAATTGCGTCGTTAGACTCCTCCTCATTCGGAAATATACCCTGTCTTACGGCACACTTTACCTCTTCTCCCAGCAATCGACGATTTCCTGACCACAAAAAAATGTGCTGGTAACGGAGGTGAAACAAGCTCACTAATTACAAAACGTCGACATGACACACGTTCCACGTCCTTCGGCGTTGAACTGAGCGCATGCAAGAAGTACCGCGAGTGAACAGTGCCGAGGAGTTCTGGATGAAACTGATACAATTGATTTAATAAACGTAGCATTTGAGGGTGATGCATATGTGAGACGAATTTTAATTAACTGAGCTTATTTTACCTAAGTGTATGTGTATTCAAGGTGAAGAAGTACCAGCAGCTTGCTAAAGTAGAATAAACTATGGCGATCACGATGCATGTCGTTACTGCGTGCTCTGAGTGCGTTCTTCCAGCAACTACAAGTTCTTTAACACAGATGGGACACCTCTTTGATACTATGCCATTCCTACCAAAAACCTCTAGACTTTTCCTCTAATCGCCCCCATCTCATTTTGGTGTTAAACGTTTTCTTTACATCCACAAGTTCTATTGTGTACCTTACGTCGGCATGTCATTTTCTTGTAAGGTGTTTGTTCCCATACTTCGCTATAAAAAACTGACCCTCTGTGCTTTTCGTTTCTTCTACATTACACAGATGCAGTAAAGATTCAAGATGTTCTACATTATATTTTTAACATCATCCGTGTCCATTTCGAACATTCGTTACATTTTGTCATTTTATTCAGTTTCCGATACATGGATGGCTTCTCACCATCTTGGTTTAAGGAACCTTTAGTATTTTAGTACCATAACGCCTTTTGACCTACATACTAGTCCAGATCTCAACATATATTACGATGCACCATAACAGTTCAAACTTATTATTCGCAGTATCAGTCTGGGACAAACAACCATCATCCTGCATATTTTTACATGGTTTCTCTGAAACTACGCGTTTGTTTGAAATTGAAACTGAAACTTTGATCAAGAACTGATTCAGATTGGGAGTTGGATGTGTGTCTGTAGACACAAAAGAGCTATGAGCCGCGATTTGACCTTTAGCCTACTGCCTGCTCATTTATTATTTCTCTAGTACGATTTGAACCACGCGTTGTGTTAACACGCTAGAGCTTCTAGCGTCTCAACTTTTTGCTTAATATCTTCTCCAAAAAATCACCAAATTAAAATCCGGCAATCAGTTCGTACAGAAGGCCTAATTAGTTATGAATAGCCAACGAAGGTTTTCTTGCACCTATTAATTCACACAGCTTAACAGTACAGCAAATCCCTCGAATCATCACAAGACTTCTGCATAACCTCCTTGTATGAAATCCGTAAATCAGGTTATGCTACAGACAGTGCCTATTTCACACGTTTTATTTTTTTAACTTGTGAGGATTTTCCATTGCGAAAACTCTGTTAAGGATATTCCAGATACCAAGAATATTTTTCATGAAATTAAAAATGCAATAAATTTTCGTTTCATTGATCCATTTTGAGGCTGAAGAGACACTAAAATTTCGCAGTCTCTAGTGCTTGTCTTCATGCTCGTATGTGTCTCTGCATCTTTCCCAGCTTTTGAATATTTTCTTGGCGATGCTTCTACCAACTGCAATTTCCTGATACAGGAATTTTAATATATTGCAGCCTATATATCTTGCCCTCCATATTCTTCCTTTTTTGTGGCGGGGAGAGGCTAAGGGGTGGAGTATTAACGATTCCTTGTGCTTGAGAAAGGTTAACATAATCCTTGATTCGCTGCTCTTTTCCACGTGAGAATTATTTCGATCTCTTTACTTTCTCGATATTACACTCAATTAAACATTACCTTTCAAATCGAATTCATTGAATAGTACAGGGGAAATGGCCGTATCCGCTCTAGCCATAGTTCTTCAGAACGTTGCAAAAACGTAACCCACAAATCGTTTCATTTTGGAAGCAAGTAAAGACAATATTGTCATACGGAGTATTTAGCTAGATTTGCGACTGGGTTCAGTTCCTTATAAAGAACGCAACGCTATATCCTGGATGGAGAGTTATCGTTAAACATATGAATAATTTTAGATAATGTTCAGAATGTGTAACAGGGTCATTACTGTTCACATTATCTGGTAGTGGCATAGATAATATTGATCTCAGAGTTTTCATAGACGCTCAGTTATGAAAACAAGTGCTTTTCTACACAAGTTACACAAATACTCGGTCAGACAGCGACAGGAAAATAAACTTGTGTAGGTTATCAACATGTCCTCATTGGTGAGGAACAACAATTATGGACTTCAATAAACGTGAAACAGCCTTCGACAAAGCGCATAATGAGTCAGAGCTTGTGCCAGTCATCTCTAAAGTATACCCTGGAACAAAGACATACATAGTTGTGTAATATACATGCTAAGGTTAGTTGTTTAGTTGTGTGTGTGTATGTGTTTGTGTGTATGTGTGTGTGTGTGTGTGTGTGTGTGTGTGTGTGTGTGTCTGTGGGTTTTTTCGTGTTTTTTTTTTTTAGTCCTTCACACTGAAACGGCTGGACGGATTCGGATGAAATTTGGAATGCCGGAAACACAGACCCTGAATTAACACTTAGGCTTCATTCTTGTAAACACTTACCTATCAAAAGGGTAGATATGGGTGTGTGTAAAATAACTGTAGTTCACCACGCGTAAATACTCATACTTTATCCATCCGCTATTTAAGATTGAGAGCACTTAGTGACTTGCGAAAATCTTCACACATAATATCAAATCTTTAAGAATCTATTTCTCGCTGACAGTCTCCACAAAATGGGCAAAGGAAAGTAAGTTCTTTGCTTAATACATTTTCGCTGTTCGTGTAGTAAAACTGCCACATGAAAAGATGAAGTTTAAATCTATTACTCCTTTCCGACTAACTGTATTCGCAAGACATTTCGCGGACAGTATGCTGAATACCCCCCCGCCCCACGTAAATCATGGACCTTGCCGTTGGTGGAGAGGCATGCGTGCCTCAGCGATACAGATAGCCGTGTCGTAGATGCAACCACAACGGAGCGGTATCTGTTGAGAGGCCAGACAAACGTGTGGTTTCTGAAGAGGGGCAGCAGCCTTTTCAGTAGTTACAGGGGCAACAGTCTGGATGATTGACTGATCTGGACCTGTAACATTAACCAAAACGGCCTTGCTGTTGTGCTACTGCGAACGCTGAAAGCAAGGGGAAACTACAGCCGTAATTTTTCCCGAGGGCATGCAGCTTTACTGTATGATTAAATGATGACGGCGTCCTCTTGGGTAAAATATTCCGGACTTAAAATAGTCCCCCATTCGTATCTCCGGGCGTGGACTACTCAGGAGCACGTCGTTATCAGGAGAAAGAAAACTGGCGTTCTATGGATCGGAGCGTGGAATGTCGGATCCCTTAATCAGGCAGGTAGGTTAGAAAATTTAAAAAGGTAAATGGATAGGTTAAAGTTAGATATAGTGGCAATTAGTGAAGTTCGGTGGCAGGAGGAACAAGACGTTTGGTCAGGTGAATACAGGGTTATAAATACAAAATCAAATAGGGGTAATGCAGGAGTAGGTTTAATAATGAATAAAAAATAGGAGTGCAGGTAAACTACTACGAACAGCACAGTGAACGCATTATTGTGGCCAAGATAGAAAATGGTTCAAATGGCTCTGAGCACTATGCGACTTAACTTCTAAGGTCATCAGTCGCCTCAAACTTAGAACTAATTAAACTTAACTAACCTAAGGACATCACACACATCCATTCCCGAGGCAGGATTCGAACCTGGGACCGTAGCGGTCGCTCGGTTCCAGACTGTAGCGCCAAGAACCGCACGGTCACTCCGGCCGGCCGGCCAAGATAGACACGAAGCGCATGCCTACTACAGTAGTACAAGTTTTTTAAAAGTCATGGGTGACTGGAATTCGAGAGTAGGAAAAGGGAGAGAAGGAAACATAGTAGGAGAATTTGGATTGGGGGTAAGAAATGAAAGAGAAAGCAGCCTGGTAGAATTTTGCACAGAGCATAACTTAATCATAGCTAACACTTGGTTGAAGAATCATAAAAGAAGGTTGTATACATGGCAGAATCCTGGAGATACTAGAAGGTATCAGACAGATTATATAATGGTAAGACAGAGATTTAGGAACCTGGTTTTAAATTGTAAGACATTTCCAGGGGCAGATGTGGACTCTGACCACAATCTGTTGGTTATGAACTGTAGATTAAAACTGAAGAAACTGCATAAAAGTGGAAATTTAAGGAGATGGGACCTGAATAAACTGACTAAACCAGAAGTTGCACAGAGTTTCAGGGAGAGCATAAGGGAACAATTGACAAATTGACAGTAATGGGGGAAAGAAATACAGTAGAACAAGAATGGATAGCTCTGAGGGATGAAGTAGTGAAGGCAGCAGAGGATCAAGTAGGTAAAAAGACGAGGGCTAGTAGAAATCCTTGGGTAACAGAAGAAATTTTGAATTTAATTGATAGAAGGAGAATATATAAAAATGCAGTAAATGAAGCAGGCAAAAAGGAATACAAACGTCTCAAAAATGAGACCGACAGGAAGTGCAAAATGGCTACGTAGGGATGGCTAGAGGACAAATGTAAGGATGTAGAGGCTTATCTCACTAGGGGTAAGAGAGATACTGCCTACAGGACAATTCCAGTTCTAGGCAAAGAAGGGAAAGCAGAAAGGTGGAAGGAGTATATAGAGGGTCTATACAAGGGCGACGTACTTGAGGACAATATTATGGAAATGGAAGAGGATTTAGATGAAGATGAAATGGGAGATACGATACTGCGTGAAGAGTTTGACAGAGCACTGAAAGACCTGAGTCGAAACAAGGCCCCGGGAGTAGACACCATTCCATTAGAACTACTGACGGTCTTGGGAGAGCCAGTCCTGACAAAACTCTACCATCTGGTGAGCAAGATGTATGAGACAGGCGAAATACCCTCAGACTTCAAGAAGAATATAATAATTCCAATCCCAAAGAAAGCTGATGTTGACAGATGTGAAAATTACCGAACTATCAGTTTAATAAGTCACAGCTGCAAAATACTAACGCGATTTCTTTACGGACGAATGAAAAAACTGGTAGATGGCGACCTCGGGGAAGATCAGTTTGGATTCCGTAGAAATGTTAGAATACGTGAGACAATACTGACCATACGACTTAGCTTAGAAGAAACATTAAGGAAAGGCAAACCTACGTTTCTAGCATTTGTAGACGTAGAGAAAGCTTCTGACAATGTTGACTGGAATACTCACTTTCATATTCTAAAGGTGGCAGGGGTAAAATACAGGGAGCGAAAGGTTATTTTCAATTTGTACAGAAACCAGATGGCAGTTATAAGGATCGAGGGGCATGAAAGGGAAGCAGTGGTTGAGAAGGGAGTGTGACAGGGTTGCAGCCTCTCCCCGATGTTATTCAATCTGTATATTGAGCAAGCAGTAAAGGAAACAAAAGAAAAATTCGGAGTAGGTATTAAAATTCATGGAGAAAAATAAAAACTTACAGGTTCGTCGATGACATTGTAATTCTGTCAGAGACAGCAAAGTACTTGGAAGAGCAGTTGAACGGAATGGACAGTCTCTTGAAAGGAGGATATACGATGAACATCAAGAAAAGCAAAATGAGGATAATGGAATTTAGTCGAATTAAGTCGGGTGATGCTGAGGGAATTAGATTAGGAAATGAGAGACTTAAAGTAGTAAAGGAGTTTTGCTAGTTGGGGAGCAAATTAACTGATGATGGTCAAAGTAGAGAAGATATAAAATGTAGACTGGCAATGGCAAGGAAAGCGTTTCTGAAGAAGAAAAATTTGTTAACATCAAGTATAGATTTAAATGTCATTAAGTCTTTTCTGAAAGTATTTGTATGGAGTGATGCCATGTATGGAAGTGAAACATGGTCGATAAATTGTTTTGACAAGAAGAGAATAGAAGCTTTCGAAATGTGGTGCTACTGAAGAATGCTGAAGATTAGATGGGTAGATCACATAACTATTGAAGAGGTATTGAATAGAATTGGGGAGAAGAGGAGTTTGTGGAACAACTTGACTAGAAGAAGGGACCGGTAGGTAGGACATGTTCTGAGGCATCAAGGGATCACCAATTTAGTATTGGAGGGCAGCGTGGAGGGTAAAATTCGTAGAGGGAGACCAAGAGATGAATACACTAAGCAGATTCAGAAGGATGTAGGCTGCAGTAGGTACTGGGAGATGAAGGAGCTTGCACAGGATAGAGTAGCATGGAGAGCTGCATCAAATCAGTCTTAGGACTGAAGACCACAACGACAACAAACGACATAGCTGAATGAACATATGAAAATATACCACTGTACGACACATAGTTCAGGAGTATGACGTCAAATACTGTGATGTGTGAAAAACTGCGCGTCATACATGACGTTTTAATTTATCACCTTTTTACTTTATTCACAACACATTTCGCAGACAGTAGCCACATATACGACTAGCTTCACCGTCCAAAATTATATCATTGTGCACTATATAGTTCAGGAGATACGATGTCATAAATATTGAGCTGCGTAAAAATGAAACTCCAGAAAGAAATTCCCTAGACAAACACGTCAAATATGTCAAATATGTGTACAAATACGTCTGAAATATCTTAAATGCACATGAAATCACTTATTTTACGTGTGTACGCAGGCAAAGACACGGGTAACAGTTCATCCTAACCGCTGAAACGATTTCAACCAAATGTGGTACGTATATTAGTTACGATCTGAAAAGAAATACTGTGGGAGTAAGAACAACCAGCTTCCTATTGCGGTGGGAGTGGTAACGTGGAGAGAGAAGGGGGAAAAGGAGTTGGAAAGACAGAAAGGGAAGGAGGAGATTGATTGTGGGGGTAGAGTAGATGAACAACGAGAGAAGAAAGGAGATGCTCAGAGAGAAAGTGGAGGAGGAGACCGACAGACTGTGGGAGTAGAGGAGATGAACCACGAGAGAGGGGTAGAGGAGATGGACTGAGTGAAGGGAGAGGACGATAGACCATAAAGTCTCATTTTAAAGACGCGTAAATCGAAAGATGGCTGTTTCATTACGAGAGGCTTTTCATATGCCATACGTACATACGTACAATTTTAGTCCCTTTGCTGGTACCAGAAAGTTGATCCTCGTACCGACCTGTCAGTTCACGCGATGATCTTCGTCATATGCGGGAATGTAGGGAATTCTTACCGTGATGCTTCTGGCTTTGGAGTCGGTCAATGGGAACGCAAAGCACATATAAGTTCAGTAGGTTCTAGCACGCCATTTGAACCACAAAGGTTTCACCGCTTCTCGTCTCGTCTTCTGCCTGGACAGCACGCTGGTAACAAGGAGTAATTCAGACGTTTGTCTTTTGTGCAAGACGAAAGCATTTGAACAGCACACTTCGATGCGAAATGTGAGATGGGTATAGCTGGGTGCATTGCAGTTGCTTCCATACGACCGAGCTTCACAATACTATTAGGTCCTGACAAAGTCTTCACTATTTCGCGCTGCTATTCATATAAAATTTCTGGTGCTAAATGTGGCTCTTTGTTCATCCACATATTTCTATATAAAACGGGGTAATCCAAATCTATTTCAGTGACTGGCACAAGTGACTTATAAGCAGCTATTTCAACTTTAAATGATGTTTTGTGAACTGGAGAATGTTAATTTTGTGGTGTAGCTCTAACCTACTGCGCTGGAGGGATTCAAAGATAGTCCATTCAGAATGTATATTCACAGCCACCAGGGCTGAAACGTAAATTTAATTTCTTTTTCAGTTATATGAGATTTTAACTTCATTTGTCTATGTAAATTCATTATCTTACGCCACTTTACCTGATTCACCAATTCTGCCAGCCATGTCGGAATTTCATAAATTGGTCCCATGGGACAACGTATTTCTTGAATATATGCTGCACTTTTCGTAAGGGTCACATTGCACAAGCATTTTTCCTTAGAATGGATGTTTTGTAAGTGATTTTCAGCAGTTAAGGTAAATTTGATAACGATAGAGCACTCAGAGATCATCCGACGGTGGAGACGACAGATTTGCAAGTAATAACTTTCGTCAGTAGAAAGTATGCTCTCAGCTTATTTGGCCATGGCAGGTGAGTGCCAGTAAGATACATTACTGGAGCTAGTAGGTAGCACCTCTTCACACTTTCAGTTCGTGTAGCGTGGTGTTTACACTTCCCTCTATGTAGTTAATGTTCAAATGGTGTTACGACCGAATAACTTACCCCCGTTCTTGCGTCTTGCAAAAGTTTTGCGATCTCTTTATTACTAGCCCAGTGTCAGATCGCGTTGTCCCTAAATCATGTTTCACATTTAGCGGTATATATCATAGCATAAACAATGCTGATCTTCCTGTATGAACACTTGTTGTTAGTACAAGGAAGAGTGGCAGCTTTCAAAGTATATGTACAAATTACTCGTTGGTGCAAAAATGTGAATCTAAAAATTGTACTTTCTTACATTCGCCTTCTCTGTTTGGATAAAGGCTGCAAGGTATGTTTATGACAATTTTCTCACATGTCGTAGTGGTTAATAACGGAACACTAAGAAATGAAAAGTGACATATTACATTTATTTATTAATGAAGGATAAACTAATAATAAGCCACAGTGTTTTGGAGCATCAATCGATAAAAATTCATGGACAATCATTTGTTTCAATAAGAATTATCACATTACATACGATGGATTTACTCCAAGGTTTCACCAACAACTCTCAAGTTGTCGATTACAGTTATAGTAAAAGTGCTGATTTTATTTTATTTCATTTTTTTTCTTTTAGTTACAGTCCAGTCACATGTACATTGAAACAAAAACAGATCAAAAATTCAGTTTCTTAAATCTCACCATACACAAGAGAAACAACAAGCATGAGCTCACAGTTTACAGAAAACCCACAATCACCAGCACTATTATTCATAACCACTCCAGTCACTCCATAATTTATAAGAAGCCAGCTTCAGATACTACACAGAATGAAGGAAACTCCCACGAACACACATGATTACACAGGAGAAATGAACTCAATAAAAAATTGCGCAGAAGAATGGGTATGGCACAACGGCTGTAGATAAAATGAATAACTAAATACGAAAACAGCCAACACACAATCACAAAACATACACACACGCAAACACAACAGAACTCACAACAAATCAGCAGACAGTAAGAAACAAATTCCACATACTGACTTAACAACAAAGTCACACACAGAATGGACAATAAACTGAAGAGACAAGGACTTAACATAGCATACAGAAGCAACGACACAATAGGGAAGAGAGATGGAATAAATACAGTCAGCACTGACAAATACAGCCAGTCTGATATGTATCAGCAACTTGCACCTGCTGTCAATCCGTATATGGGGGCAAACATGCAGAAATTTGAGAACCAGGTACACGGAACACCACAGAGCACTGAAAAGCAATAGCACACACTCAGCATTTGCGGATCACCTAATAGCACAGAATCATCACCCATCGAACATAGAAAATGACTTAAGAATCCTTAAAACTTGTAACAGCCTACATCAAAAATTAACAATAGAAGGAAACTTTCACATTCAAAAATCAGTAGTCCGAGGTAAGAAAGTATGAAACGAATAGATATCACTGTGCGATAGAACCCTCTTGCCACATTAGAAAAACTATGTAAATAACACCCACCCCAGAACTGCATACGATCAGCTTCCAAATTCCCTTCATCCCAAACTGCACATCATTCACTCTACATGCCTTACCACTGCTCCCGCACTCTTTCACACACACACACACACACACACACACACACACACATACACACACACACACACACACAAACACACACTACAGACGCCAACAGCACTTCATATCAGCGCGCCACATCCCAAACAAACATTCCAAGGAAGAAATGAACACTACACAACCACAACAACATGTAATGGCGACGAAAACTCTGTACTTGGCGAACAAACGTTACGAAATGCATATCTATCGACAAAAGCTCAAGAAATAACGGGTTACCTCAACACAAACAAAGTAAAAACACCACAACATCAATAACTGTGAATAACACGCTAATTATTACGGTATATAACGATTGTCGGTCGGAAATTCATAATAAACAAAAAATAAATAAAATAACGTGTTGCTGGTTGCAGATGACATGTTGTAGACTGCGTAGTAGACCTAGAGCTACTAGCATAAATATCCAATAGCTTCAAGTGAGGTATGTAAACAAATGCATACATCCATTTTATTTCCATATATGCTACAAAACTAGAACCTTTAGACATATCGTAAATAAACAACATAGAACACTTCAACTCAATGACACATGTCTCAACTCTGTAATGCATGCAATCCAATGTAAAATGCCATCGCTCATTTCACAAAGGTAAATATTTTTACCATAAGTTTCTTTAAACGTTAACGTGTAACAACAAGTTTACAGAAGCAAAATATTTCGGTCGCACAGCTTTCTGAGTTCGGCAGAATCGTGGTGTCAGCACTGTTTAACCTTAGCTATTTGTTCGCGGTTTGAAGGACGTTCACACGTCCACTGGCTGTTTGCGCAAAAAGAAGCAGTCTAACGATCTATTGGTATCATCACGATGCTTTAAAATGAATTGAAATGACAGAGGAGTGGGATGAGAATTCTCAATTCACGTAATGGAGGGGTTATGCTTATTTGCTATGAAACGACATTACAGTGACATGTAGAGAGGATTTAAACATTTAGATGACAGTGGAGGAGAAAAAGATTGCAACAATCGACAGACAGGATTCATTGTTTTGCACATCAAGAAGTACTTTGTGCTAAATTTGCAGTCATGGCGCACTTGAAGAAACTGGTAGTACGAATAGTAAAATTCCTGAAGTCGCAACTAATATTCCATTCTCAGTTGCAAAAGTTTTCAATGAAAATGTCGAAGAGTACAGACACTTCATATATTACTGCAAAGTACGTTGGTTAAGTCAAGTGGCATGCCTGGAACGATTTTTTGTTTAAAACTCGCTATTGTTCAATTTATGAAGGAGAAAGAAGTGCAGGAACGAAAATTAAACATCCAGAATGGATTGCAGACTTCGGGTTTTAAGTAGACATGATCGCACATTGCCCACAGTAAAACATTGAAATGTAACTTTTATCTGACTTGATGAGGATGCGTTTGAGAAGAAAATCGCATTGTATAACAGACACACAGACACTCCACACCCCTAAGTTCACTGGTGATAAACAAAGCGGGGAATTTGAAGAATTCATTGTGGCCTTGCAAGAATTAAAAGGATAGTTTTATAAAGGTTTTGAGAACACTGTCAGTCTTACATCTCTTCTCGAGCTGTTTTCGAGACCGTTTGCCATTTCAGTTGAAAGCGCCCTACCCATGTACAGACGTAATTAACTGACCTTTACTTAAAACTGTCCATGACTTTAACATTGTATTCCTCGGGTGGATTATTCAAGTCTCCACAAGTGCGAAAGACCTTTTTTCGATTATGGAACTAAATAAGTTACGATTAAGTGGCAACTTGAGTGCTAACTCTTTGAAATTATTGTCTGTGTCTGTGCGTACGCTGATAGTTCGTACCAGATAAAAATTATATCCTCAGAGCACCAAAAATAATTAACTAATACGGAAAATTTGTTTTCTTTGTGATCTATGTTGTTGAGAAATGTGAAATATGAAACCAAGAGGCATGCAGTGCGACTGCATTTCTATTTAAATGCCGCGCGTTCGCCATTTTCCCCTCCTACCTGTCCTCGCCCACAGACAGCGTAGTGGGAGAAATGGGAATCGAGGCTGAGCGCTTTGGTACTCGGGCCCCGACATAGCCCGCACCCGAAATCTTGGCCGCCCTGCCTTATGCATCCTCATGCCGTTGATCATTGTTGATTCTTCCGCCCTTTAGGGGCAGTTTTCCACCCCAAGGGCAAGAGAGTTCATTTCTTTATTTGCTGCCATTTACAAATGACCTGCCAACTCGTTACTAAAATAGGCCGTTCTTCCACAATAAGAAACTGTACAAGTACAGAATTCAGAATGTGATACTTATTTGTTATTTCTTATTTTTAATAATGGTTACTAATATTTCAACTTAATACTTATAAATTTAAAAGTAATTAAGAAATGAAAATCTTAAAATTAGCGATTTATGAATGGAATATGGTAATTTATGAAGACAGAGAAGATGTTATGACCTGATATAACTTTAAAACATATTATAAATTTGGGAAAATGTTTCTAAAATTAACAAGATTCTTGCATTTAAGACGGATAGATAAAAGATAACAAACACTTATGAAATTAACAAAATTTTGGAAAATCGAATTATAAACCATAACCATATTTTTAGGAAGAATAAAAACAGAAGATAGGAAAGATGATAGTGGAAGAATGTCCCTTCACCAAGTATGTATGAGAGTGAGTGTGTTCTTTTTGTCTAACAAGCCACCGACCGCCAATCAGAGCTCTTCATCTATATCTAACATCTGCTGTAGATTTCCTCATAACTAAACCTTAAACTCTATCTTGTAAGGCCGTTGCGTTATTTATGTAGGGTATTTCTTCATTTTCATTTACTCTCGGTGTCGGGATCAGTCTCATCACGTGACTGCATGTTGGAATCAGTGGTGTTTTCCACCCTGTGGGTTCCTTCCTGTCCGTGCATATGGTCTCGTTGTCTGGTTCAGACGTACTCTCTATAGGTCGCTTTGGATATATCGTCAGTGAGTGTGTTTAACATGGTTCTTTGGCCTTCGTCTCTGAGCATTGCGTGTATGGCGCCTTGAATATTGTTGAGCTTTACGTTTATTGTGTGTCTGATGCTGGTACATCGTCCGCAGAAAAAGACGATGTGTTCTGGAGAGCCTTCCTTCACTTATGTGCATGTTGGTGTTGAAACATCCCGTTTGAAAAATTAATGAATTACTGTGCTGGTAAACCCCTTACGTTATTTGATTTTCAAACAGCTGAGCAAAACTGAACGTACTCGGACATTACTCTCTTTACTTATTCTGATCAACAATAAACTGGCACACAAAATTTTTAGCGCAACGCAATCTGACTTTCAAAAATCCCTACAAAAGAACGGCCCTGACTAACAATAACCTATACCTTTGATGGATCTCTTACCTCACAAAAATCTTCGTTACTCGAACTACTGCAATACAGCGAGCGCCACTACTGCCAGCTAAATAAAAGATTCTAACTACTGAAGGCACTGACTACTGATAGGCATACTTAGCAAATGAAAGATTTTGATAAAGAACAAACAATGTATTTACCTTAATAATGTTCGAAGGCGTTATATATCAGTACATAATATCCAGTATTACGAATTTACTCTTTCTGGCAGACACACGTCCAGATCGTCCGCTCTTAAAATTCTGCCATCTCTGTCCCCACATCCACCACTGCTGGCGGCTCACCTCCAACTGCGCAACGCTAAGCGCTGTTCACATCCAATTGCCCAATACTACAATAGCGAATATTCCGACAATGCTAACCAGACTGCACACAGCACAGGCAGTGATTTTCATACAGAGCGCTACGTGGCGTTACCAACATAAAAACCTAAAGAGCCTACTTACAGTGTCTGCCTGAGACTCACGTGGAATCAGGGCCGTGTCCTATTAAGGAGTGGACCATACCGCGGCTGAGATCGGCATGTTTGAGTTTTAGTCTCTCCCTTACATCGGGGATGAACTGGTGTAGTCTGTGGCCCTTATCACTTGTGTCCCACTCGTCTTACCAGGTACCCAGGTTCAGGGCAAAATTCAATCAGACCCGAGACCGAAGGCGTTTTGAGCATTAGTCAAAGACGCTATCCCTACACTACAGGTTATTAAATGTAAAGTGTGTGTCTTTGATGCTGTGATTTCCATTGCCTTCTGAATCCCCATGGCGTTGATGATTGCTGATTGTGAGTTTTTAGCTGCCGAAATACCGTAACAATAAAGTGTTCTTGCAGGCTAAACATTGACTTTATTTGATAGTGTTTGGGGGAGGAAGGGAGTGATCTTTTAAAGGAAAGCATCGAGTACTGATACTAGTTAATATGCGCTGAGAAAGTTTTTGCAGAACAGGTCGAGACAAACGTTAATTACGAAAGAAGAGGGTGCCGACGACGCAGTTTCACATCCATTGCCAAGTTAACATCGCCTAACTAGGCGGATATGGTGTCGTAATTGTAGCCTCGGCTTCCACATTTCCTAACACGCTCTGTGAAAAGTTTCACATCAAGTGGGTGAAAGCATTTTGTCAGTCTTCTCATGAGCTTTCGCAAAAATATGTCGTACCGATTTTGAAACCAAACTTTGTTACTTTAACACGTCTGTGGTTAAAAAAAGTCTTGGAATAAGCGAAAAAAATTCTCGGCCCTTTAAAGACAGTTTATCTGTCGTAAACCTCGTTTATTACTCATGATAAAATTTGGCGTGAACTTTATATGATACATAATATGTGAAAGAAGATAATACACTACATACGGGTCAGCTAAACGCCAAACGTCGGAGGAGGTAAGCCTCGGACTCTGGTGCAGTCGTCAATCACCGCAAGTGGAGCGCCGGGAGAGGTCAACCATGAGGACAGCTCGACCCCGCTGTCGACTTTGATCGATAGCACTCTCGCCACCATTGTCCCACTTTCCATTATACACGCAGTTATTAATTGGCCGTGCCTTACGATACACTGCGGGCGAAGTGGATGAGAGCCATCATCTACTGACGGCGGCTATTCCCAAGTTGAGCCGCCTCTGCGGCGGCCGGGCGCCGTGGCACAGCCACGGGCGAGCGTCCCTCTCGCGCCACGGTTGAATACAGTGCATGCTCGCATCTGTGTGCATCCCATTAAAGGGGAACAAGTGGCGTGGCGTCTAGTGAATTCAGAACGGAGGAGGAGGAGGAGGAGATTAGTGTTTAACGTCCCGTCGACAACGAGGTCATTAGAGACGGAGCGCAAGCTCGGGTAAGGGAAGGATGGGGAAGGAAATCGGCCGTGCCCTTTCAAAGGAACCATCCCGGAATTTGCCTGAAGCGATTTAGGGAAATCACGGAAAACCTAAATCAGGATGGCCGGAGACGGGATTGAACCGTCGTCCTCCCGAATGCGAGTCCAGTGTGCTAACCACTGCGCCACCTCGCTCGGTAATTCAGAACGGAGAGGAATTCGATTAGGCCATTATGAAGTATAATACTCCTAAAAAGTACTTGCAGCTGCCATCTGATACTTTTCAGAATGCCACAGCAGGTTTCTTCCCATCGTTTAGCCTGCCGCAGCTACTATTGCGACTCGGTTAATAACAATTCAGAAAATTAAACACGTTTGCTGCTGGCTGCAGCAGAAATCTCCTGTACTTCCTGCTACAGGTGACAGTTATTATGTAGAGCAGCGCTTCTCAAACTTTTGTGGCCACGCTACCCTTTTAAAACACTAAATATTTTATGGAGCCCTAAAATAACTAAATCCTGGTTTCATTTTCATTCTTTAATTATAATAATTTAACGAAAATCATACGAAGATAGGTACATTATACACAATTGACTTTCACGACAATACACATAAAATACACATTAATGCAACACATAAAAATTATGTATACTTGAAACTAGTTTCCTCCCTTCCCACCCCAATTCCCACCCCTACCCTCCAAAAATAACCCAACTCCCCCCTTACATTTTCTTAGTGTTGGTCTAATTCTTTTTCTACGATTGCAGTACTGTACAATCAGAATCTGCCATGTAACTGGACTCTCTAGGTTTATATAGTTAATTATATAAGTCTATTAATTTTCGTAGGTAGAATTTTATCATTAGGTAAGTTACTGCCTCTACTACACCTACTTGATTGTAGTTACATTCAGCAAATTGCCGCCAGTCGGATGCAATCAGTATGCTAGTTTGATAAATCTCAGTAGTGGCTATATGCAGACAGTCACTAATTTCCTATTTACAACCAGTAATTTTTTAGTAGTATTTTACACACTATTCATACACACTGCAGCATTTAGTTTCTGTTATCAGCTATACACAGTCACGTTTAAACAGCTGCTCACAACTACAATTAGCTCACCTTTTACTATCGGTAAATTTTTTTACAGTTAGTTTTTCAACTTTTCTATAGATTTGTAGTGAGTTCATCATCCATAGCCACAGGTTATTAGGCATCCACAGATCTAAATAGCGAAACATTTCCAGTTCTAAGTGGATAAGACACTTACATTGCTAGGTTGTTAAATATTTATTATTACAGATACTAAACCATCTACAACCTACAGATGGTGATTTATTTTGCCACACAATATTAGCTCTATGTAAACAATGACCTATAGACAATCTATTATTAAAGTTGCAGATGCTTTTCTCCACAGTTACTGGTAATGTTTACAGCTAATAAGCACTTCTATTCATTCACAGTTAGGTAGTCAAACCTACTGCGCTTATTTCATACATCTTACGTGAATGTTGCCAGTTACAGCAATTTCAGGATGCGTATTTAGGGCTTTGTATGCATTTCTGACCTAGTTATTTACTGTATCAAAAGTAAACAACGATGCCTGCGTTTCCTTTTTCCTATAGTTAATTTTGAATCTTCGTTTCAACTACTGACTAGGAATTATTTCCCCATGTACTCCAGTTTTGCTTCTCGCCCCTTGATGCATCTCGCGTGCTGTCTGCGCGGGCGTATTTCTTGCTGCCACGCTGTTCACATCCGTACACCAATTCACGACACGTTCTAAGACTTACGGCACCATATAATTGGTATTAAAGCCGCTAGACACAATTCTTTCTCGAAACGTACTAGCGACCTGATATAATCCAGTACTAGTTGCTTCACTATTATGTAATTGTGTCCACGCTTTATTCTGTCTATGGTCACTTTCTGATATTTAATATTAACTAATGATTGAGAACAGTCTTTTTTTTTTTTTTTTTTTTTTTGTTTGGTTCCCTACAAGCATGCTACTGGACTAGCTACAGCCGTAAGGAAATTAGATCCCGAATCTCCCATCCATAGGGCCACTTGTCGTCAATATTAACTTATCTGAAATATCATTAAGTTTTTTATTCTATTTATTATGCTGTTTATATCCACTTTCAATTTTGTTTATGTCTTATGACGACTATGGTTACTTTGTTTTATTATTTTGTGGTACTTTCTCCCCCAATCTCAAACCAGCTTCAATATATACACGTCATTAGCTGCGTAAGATTACGGGTCTGGACAACAAAGGTGTAATCTGTAAATAACTTTGGTTTAATGTTGCTATTTATCACAGAAATTCACACATTTGCACAGTTTACAATGTGACAATTTTACGACAGTTGTAAAACAAACGCATCTCTTCCTCAGAAAGCGAAGTAATCCGAAACCCCACAATGGTAAATTATTCTTATGACTACATCATGAGGTTGCCCAGTACTACGATAAATCATCCGATTCCGGTTCAAAGTTTGGTACTATTTAGGATGACAATCAAGTCTATGGAGGATGGTTAGTTCTGTGACAAGTTGAGCAAAAGATTACCCAAGGTCGCTCGAGTTTTCAGTGGATGCAAGCTGGTGAACCAATAAGTTTACGCCTCTCCTCGGGGTATTTACCTTAGCTGTGATGAGCTGTCGTCTGCATGGCTGCTCTCACCCACTGAAATTCCTATAAAAACTAATTAAGCCTTTGCTAATTTTTCCAGCAGAAACTCTCCCTATGTTTCTCGTTATGCGAGAAAACATATACTCATCCCTAGTCTTGGAATATGGTGATATGCATGCACTTGGCTGGAGCAGCATGCATATTAAAATGCCCTCTCAGTCCTCGCAAGGACAATTAACTAACTGGCTGGTTCGTTTCTCCCCAATGATTATATTTTTCAGTTCCTCGAAAGTGAATTCCTTCAGCGTTCAGTCCTATCTTGTATTTATTGTCTCACTTTCATGCAGAATAGTATTCACTTTCCAATCCTAGAGTGACCGCAAAGTGTGACAATGGCTTAGCTGACAACGAAATAGGTTCTGGGATGCCAGAAAATTTATTTGAGATACAGTGACCCTATATGAAATACTCAAGGTACAGAAAGAAATGCTCAAGTGAAACAAAGAATGATTCGACGACACGGCCATTAAATGTAATGAATAAATATGACAACCTGTCACATTTGATTCTGCGAACACTGTTAATAATTCCTCTAGCAGCACATCAGACTAAGTGTAGCACTTGATTACATACTCCGTGACGCACATTCGTGACTGTTCTATCTACATTTACGTCTACATTTATACTCCGCAAGCCACCCAACGGTGTGTGGCGGAGGGCACTTTACGTGCCACTGTCATTACCTCCCTTCCCTGTTCCAGTCGCGTATGGTTGACGATAAGAACGACTGCCGGAAAGCCTCCGTGCGCGCTCGAATCTCTCTAGTTTTACACTCGTGATCTCCTCGGGAGGTATAAGTAGGGGGAAGCAATATATTCGATACCACATCCAGAAACGCACCCTCTCGAAACCTGAACAGCAAGCTACACCGCGATGCAGAGTGCTTCTCTTGCAGAATCTGCCACTTGAGTTTGCTAAACATCTCCATAACGCTACCACGCTTACCAAATAACCCTGTGACGAAACGCACCGCTCTTCTTTGGATCTTCTCTATCTCCTCTGTCAACCCGACCTGGTACGGATCCCACACTGATGAGCAATACTCAAGTATAGGTCGAACGAGTGTTTTGTAAACCACCTCCTTTGTTGATGGACTACATTTTCTAAGGACTCTCCCAATTAATCTCAACCTAGCACCCGTCTTACCAACAATTAATTTTACATGATCATTCCACTTCAAATCGTTCCGTACCCATACTTCCAGATATTTTTCAGAAGTAACTGTTACCAGTGTTTGTTCCGCTATCATATAATCATACAATAAAGGATCCTTCTTTCTATGTATTCGCAATACATTACATTTGTCTATGTTAAGAGTCAGTTGCCACTCTTTGCACCAAGTGCCTATCCGCTGCAGATCTTCCTGCATTTCGCTGCAATTTTCTAATGCTGCAACTTCTCTGTATACTACAGCATCATCCGCGAAAAGCCGCATGGAACTTCCAACACTATCTACTAGGTCATTTAAATATACATATTTTGAAAAGCAATTGTCCCATAACACTCCCCTGTGGCACACCAGAAGTTACTTTAACGTCTGGAGACGTCTCTACATTGAGAACAACATGCTGTGTTCTGTTTGCTAAAAACTCTTCAATCCAGCCACACAGCTGGTCTGATATTCCGTAGGCTCTTACTTTGTTTATCAGGCGACAGTGCGGAACTGTATCGAAGGCCTTCTGGAAGTCTAGGAAAATGGCATCTTCCTGCGAGCCTGTATCTAATATTTTCTGGGTCTCATGAACAAATAAAGCGAGTTGGGTCTCACACGATCGCTGTTTCCGGAATCCATGTTGATTCCTACAGAGTAGATTCTGGGTTTCCAGAAATGACATGATACGCGAGCAAGAAACATGTTCTAAAATTCCACAACAAATCGATGCCAGAGATATAGGCCTATAGTTTTGCGCATCTTCTCGACGACCCTTCTTGAAAACTGGAACAACCTGTGCTCTTTTCCAATCACTTGAACCTTCCGTTCCTCTAGAGACTTGCGGTACACGGCTGTTTGAAGGGGGGCAAGTTCTTTCGAGTACTCTGTGTAGAATCGAATTGGTATCCCGTCAGGTCCAGTGGACTTTCCTCTGTTGAATGATTTCAATTGCTTTTCTATTCCTTGGACACTTATTTCGATGTCAGCCATTTTTTCGTTCGTGCGAGGATTTAGAGAAGGAACTACAGTGCGGTCTTCCTCTATGAAACAGCTTTGGAAAAAGGTGTTTAATATTTCAGCTTTACGCGTGTCATCCTCTGTTTCAATGCCATTATCATCCCAGAGTGTCTGGATATGCTGTTTAGATCCACTTACTGATTTAACGTAAGACCAGAACTTCCTAGGATTTTATGTCCAGTCAGTATATAGAATTTTACTTTCGAATTCAATGAACGCTTCACGCATAGCCCTCCTTACGCTAACTTTGACATCGTTTAGCTTCTGTTTGTCTGAGAGATTTTGGCTGCGTTTAAATTTGCAGTGAAGCTCTCTTTGCTTTCGCAGTAGATTCCTAACTTTGTTCTTGAACCACGGTGGGTTTTTCCCGTCCCTCACTGTTTTACTCGGCACGTACCTGTCTAAAACGCATTTTACGATTGCCTTGAACTTTTTCCATAAACACTCAACATTCGGAACAGAAATTTTCGTTTTATCTGTTAGGTAGTCTAAAATCTGCCTCCTATTACTCTTGCTAAACAGATAAACCTTCCTCCCTTTTTTTAAATTCCAATTTACTTCCATATTCAGGGATGCTGCAACGGCCTCATGATCACTGTGAAACGTCCCTTTAGAAAAATTAATGAATTACTGTGCTGGTAAATCCCTTACGTTATTTGATTTTCAAACAGCTGAGCAAAATGGAACGTACTCAGACATTTCTCTCTTTACTTATTCTGATCATCACTAAACTGACACACAATATTTTTAGCGCAACGCAATCTGACTTTCAATAATCCCTACAAAAGAATGGCCCTGACTAACAATAACCTATACCTTTCATGAATCAATTACCTCACAAAAATCTTCGTTACTCGAACTACTGCAATACAGCGAGCGCCAATGCTGCCAGCTAAATAAAAGATTCTAACTACTGAAGGCACTAACTACTGCTAGGCATAGTTATCAAATGAAAGATTTTGATAGAGAACAAACAATGTATTTACATTAATAGTGTCAAAAGTCATAATATATATAAATATATCAGTTCATGACATCCAGTCTTACAAATTTACTCTCTCTGATGGACACATGTCCAGATCATCCGCTTTCAAAACTCCGCCATCTCATTCCCCACATCCACCACTGCTGGCGGCTCACCTCCAACTGCGCAACGCTATGCGCTGTTCACATCCAACTGCCCAACACTACAATAGCGAATATTCCAACAATGCCAACCAGCCACAGACTGCACACAGCACAGCTGGTGATTTTCATATAGAGCGCTACGTGACGTTACCAACATAAAAACCTAAACAGCCTACTTACAACTGATTCCCTGTTCTGCGCTTACAGAGTCTAAAGTTCGGGTCTGTTTGTTATCAGTAGGTCCAAGATGTTATCTCCACGAGTGGGTTCCCTGTTTAATTGCTCGAGGTAATTTTCGGATAGTGCACTCAGTATAATGTCACTCGATGCTCTGTCCCTACCACCCGTCCTAAACATCTGAGTGTCCCAGTCTATATCTGGTAAATTGAAATCTCCACCTAAGAATATAGTATGCTGAGGAAATTTATGTGAAATGTATTCCAAATTTTCTCTCAGTTGTTCTGCCACTAATGCTGCTGAGTTGGGAGGTCTGTAAAAGGAGCCAATTATTAACCTAACCTAGCTCGGTTGTTGAGTATAACCTCCACCCATAATAATTAAAAGGAACTATCCACTTCTATTTCACTACAGGAAAAACTACTACTAACAGAAACAAACACGCCACCACCGGTTGCGTGCAATCTATCCTTTCTAAACACCGTCTGTGAGTTTGTAAAAATTTCGGCAGAATTTATCTCTGGCTTCAGCCAGCTCTCCGTACCTATAACGATTTCAGCTTTGGTGCTTTCTATCAGCGCTTGAAGTTCCGGTACTTTACCAACGTAGCTTCGACAGTTAACAATTACAATACCGATTGCTGCTTGGTCCCCATAAGTCCTGACTTTGCCCCACACCCTTTCAGGCTGTTGCCCTTTCTGTACTTGCCCGAGGCCATCTAACCTAAAAAAAACGCCCAGTCCACGCCACACAACCCCTGCTACCCGAGTAGCCGCCTGCTGTGTGTAGTGGACTCCTGACCTATCCAGTGGAACCCGAAACCCCACCACCCTACGGCGCAAGTCGAGGAATATGCAGCCCACACGGTCGCAGAACCGTCTCAGACTCTAATTACGACCCCCCACTCGGCTCTGTACCAAAGGTCCGCAGTCAGTCCTGTCGACGTTATTGCATATGGTGAGCTCTGCTTTCATCCCACTAGCGAGACTGGCAGACTTCACCAAATCAGATAGCCGCCCGAAGCCAGAGAGGATTTCCTCCGATCCATAGCGAAACACATCATTGGTGCCGACATGAGCGACCACCTGCATATGGGTGGACCCTGTACCCTTCATGGCATCTGGAAGGACCCTTTCCACATCTGGAATGACTCCCCCCGGTATGTACACGGAGTGCACATTGGTTTTCTTCCCCTTCCTTGAAACCATATCCCTAAGGGGTCCCATTATGCGCCTGATGTTGGAGCTCCCAACTACCAGTAAGCCCACCCTCTGCGACTGCCCGGATCTTGCAGACTGAGGGGCAACCTCTGGAACAGGACAAGCAGCCATGTCCAGCCGAATATCAGTATCAGCCGGAGAGAGATCCTGAAAACGGTTCGTCAGACAAACTGGAGAGGCCTTCCGTTCAATGTCTTCCGCCCCCTGCCACACCTCGAGACGACCTCCCACTCTACCACATGTGAGGGGTCAGCCTCAATGTGGGAAGTATCCCGGGCAGCCACAGCCGTAGTCCGATCGGGGGATGCGTGGGACGAGCTGGCTGTCCCCGACAAACCCCCGTCCGGACCCCCACAGTGATGCCCATTGGCAACAGCCTCAAGTCATGCGACCGAAGCCAACACTGCCTAAAGCTGGGAGTGAAGGGATGCCAACTCAGCCCACATCCGAACACAGCAGTCGCAGTCCCTATCCATGCTAAATACTGTTGTGCCAAGAACGTCCGAACTAATCTACAAAGAGCACAAACAACTCAACACAAAATTTAAACAGTTATTAAAATACAATACCGCCTAGTAAATGCAGTAATGCTGCTACTTGCGCACTGCTGACACACTACTCGGCGGCAGAAGGCTAACTGTATTGTCAGTAACATACAAAGACTATTTGAAAGAAATAAACAAATGACAGACGACTACGCGACTTTACACGTCACAGATATTAAAATGAAAATCTGCCCTTGCTTGACGGATTTAACTAAACAAGTGCGCTAAGAACACTCAAACAGATTTTCAACTTGAGTACGATTTGGTTCATTTCGATAACAATTTTTCGTGCAGGGTGAACCGCTAAAACTCACCCTTTTTATTATGTGATTGGTCCACGATATGGAAACGAGATTAAGGGTAAAAGATTGTAAGTAGATAGGAACATAATTTTCTTCAATGGGAACACGTTCCACTCTTGTATCAGCAAGTGGAGTGCCCACTGTAGCATCAAGCCTTTCGACAGTTTGCTTGTTTTCACAAAAGCTTTCCACTATAACATGAATATGCACACACGTGTAAAATGCTTTTTCTGAGCCTCTTCTGATACGCTAGAAGTTAGAATACAGTCCCATTTACAAAAATGTTAGCTGACCCTCTATCCACGTCGTACGAAGCAGAGCCAAGATAGAACAAGTTTCATCTTACAAGGGAACCTCCCTATCGCACCCGCCTCAGATTTAGTTATAAGTTGGCACAGTGGATAGGCCTTGAAAAACTGAACACCGATCACTCGAGAAAACGTGAAGAAGTTGTGTAGAACTATGAAAAAAATAAGCAAAATATACGAACTGAGTAGTCCATGTGCAAGATAGGCAACACCATGGATAGTGTAAGCTCAGGAGCACCGTGGTCCCGTGGTTGGCGTCACCAGCTGCGGAGCGAGAGGTCCTTGGGTCAAGTCTTCCCTCTGAAGTTTAATTTTTTATTTTCAGACAATTATTTTGCGAAGCTTCACAGGTACACAGAGCAGTATTGTTTACATGATCATGTGTCAATTATCAACGTTCAGGCACTCACACATAATTAACTTCGCTCTCCAAAATTCCAGGACATGTTCAGATTTGCTTGGACATATGCAGGATTTGATGGTTTACACACGGAAAGATTTGAAAACGTTAATAACATATGTTTTGACAGAGCACAGGGAAAACTGTGCGACTGTGAAACTGTTGCATTCATTTGTTGCAGTTTATGTGACAAACTCTATGAAACGTCCCCTCAGAAAAATTTATACAAGACTGTGCTTAAACTGACACACAATATGATAGACCACACAATATTTTTTAGCGCAACGCAATCTGACTTTCAGAAATCCCTACAAAGGAATGGCCCTGACTAACATTAACCTGTACCTTTCACAAATCACTTACCTCACCAAAAATCTTCGTTACTCGAACTACTGCAATACAGCGAGCGCCACTACTGCCAGCTAAATAAAAGATTCAAACTACTGAAGGCACTAACTATCTGATAGGCATAGTTAGCAAATGAAAGATTTTAATAGAGAACACACAATGTATTTACCTTAATAATCATAATTGAAATAAGAACACCGTGAATTCATTGTCCCAGGAAGGGGAAACTTTATTCACACATTCCTGGGGTCAGATACATCACATGATCACACTGACAGAACCACAGGCACATAGACACAGGCAACAGAGCATGCACAATGTCGGCACTAGTACAGTGTATATCCACCTTTCGCAGCAATGCAGGCTGCTATTCTCCCATGGAGACGATCGTAGAGATGCTGGATGTAGTCCTGTGGAACGGCTTGCCATGCCATTTCCACCTGGCGCCTCAGTTGGACCAGCGTTCGTGCTGGACGTGCAGACCGCGTGAGACGACGCTTCATCCAGTCCCAAACATGCTCAATGGGGGACAGATCAGGAGATCTTGCTGGCCAGGGTAGTTGACTTACACCTTCTAGAGCACGTTGGGTGGCACGGGATACATGCGGACGTGCATTGTCCTGTTGGAACAGCAAGTTCCCTTGCCGGTCTAGGAATGGTAGAACGATGGGTTCGATGACGGTTTGGATGTACCGTGCACTATTCAGTGTCCCCTCGACGATCACCAGTGGTGTACGGCCAGTGTACGAGATCGCTCCCCACACCATGATGCCGGGTGTTGGCCCTGTGTGCCTCGGTCGTATGCAATCCTGATTGTGGCGCTCACCTGCACGGCGCCAAACACGCATACGACCATCATTGGCACCAAGGCAGAAGCGACTCTCATCGCTGAAGACGACACGTCTCCATTCGTCCCTCCATTCACGCCTGTCGCGACGCCAGTGGAGGCGGGCTGCACGATGTTGGGGCGTGAGCGGAAGACGGCCTAACGGTGTGCGGGACCGTAGCCCACCTTCATGGAGACGGTTGCGAATGGTCCTCGCCGATACCCCAGGAGCAACAGTTTCCCTAATTTGCTGGGAAGTGGCGGTGCGGTCCCCTACGGCACTGCGTAGGATCCTACGGTCTTGGCGTACATCCGTGCGTCGCTGCGGTCCGGTCCCAGGTCGACGGGCACGTGCACCTTCCGCCGACCACTGGCGACAACATCGATGTACTGTGGAGACCTCACGCCCCACGTGTTGAGCAATTCGGCGGTACGTCCACCCGGCCTCCCGCATGCCCACTATACGCCCTCGCTCAAAGTCCGTCAACTGCACATACGGTTCACGTCCACGCTATCGCGGCATGCTACCAGTGTTAAAGACTGCGATGGAGCTCTGTATGCCACGGCAAACTGGCTGACACTGACGGCGGCGGTGCACAAATGCTGTGCAGCTAGCGCCATTCGACGGCCAACACCGCGGTTCCTGGTGTGTCCGCTGTGCCGTGCGTGTATTCATTGCTTGTACAGCCCTCTCGCAGTGTCCGGAGCAAGTATGGTGGGTCTGACACACCGGTGTCAATGTGTTCTTTTTTCCATTTCCAGGAGTGTATATGCCATCCAGTCTTACATATTTCAAATCTCCGCCATTTCTCTCCCCACATCCATCACTGCTGGCGGCTCACCTCCAACTGCGCAACGCTACGCGCTGTTCACATCCAGCTGCCGCTGCCCAACACTACAATGGCAGACAACAATGCAAACTAGCCACAGACTGCACACAGCACAGCCAGTGATTTTCATACCGAGCGCTACGTAACGTTGCCGATAAGAAAACATAAACAGCCTACTTACAACTCATGTTTTCATCACTTTTTTGGGAGTGATTATCACATCCAGAAGAAAACCTAAATCGAGCAAGGTAGAAGAATCTTTTTACCCATTCACCAAGTGTACAAGTTAGGTGGATCGACAACATATTCCTGTCATGTGACGCACATGCCGTCACCAGTGTCGTATAGAATATATCAGACGTGTTTTCCTGTGGAGGAATCGGTTGACCTATGACCTTGCGATCAAATGTTTTTGGTTCCCATTGGAGAGGCACTTCCTTTCGTCTACTAATCGCACGGTTTTGCAGTGCGGTCGCAAAACACAAACACTAAACTTATTACAGTGAACAGAGACGTCAATGAAAGAACGGACAGATCATAACTATGCGAAAATAATGAAAGTAAGCTTTTCACTCAAGGGAAGATTTGAACCACGGATCTCTCGTTCCGCAGCTGCTCACGCTAGCCACAGGACCATGGCACTAGTGTGCTCATGCTATCCTTGATGTTGCCTGTGTTGCGCATGGACTACTCAGTTTGTATATTTTGCTTATTTTTTTCATAGTTCCCCACAACTTCTTCCTGTTTTCTCGATTGATCTGTGTTCAATTTTTCAAGGCCTGTCCACTGTGCCAACTTATAACTAAATCTGATGGGGGGGGGGGGGGGAGGTTGCGATGTGGAGGTTCCCTTGTTAGTAGCATGGGTCTGTCTTCTTGTTGCATATAACGACCCATCCTGGCATGAGGACCACACTTGGAGAAGTATATACCGTAACAGCCGGCTGTGACCGCTATGTTATTCAACTTCAATACAGTTTTCGGAAAATTTCAACTTCGAAATTAACGAATGTACGAGGAGCGTTCAGTAAGTAATACGACGCATTTTCTTCCTCGGCCAATTTCGGCTGAAAAAATACGGAATTTACAGTGTGACATTGTGAAATATTGACACTTCAGGCCCTGTTATTTCATGAAGTTCCGATCGGTAGCGGCGCTATATACGTAGCCTTCAAAATCGTGTCCGTAACGGAGGTGGGTTCCAAGCAGAGAGCTGTCATTGAGTTTCTTTCGGAGGAAAACCAGAGCATCGCAGATATCCATAGGCGCTTGTAGAACGTCTAAGGGTACCTGACAGTGAACAAAAACACGGCGAGTTGTTGGACGACAAGGTCGAGCAAACCTGTCCGATCTCCCGTATGTAGGGCGGCCGCTCACAGCTGTGACTCCTGCAACGTTTCAACGTGCGGGCATTCGTTCTAGCTGATCGATGGATCATAATCGATGGATCATAATCAAACATCTCGCTGCTCAACTGTACGTCTGTGTCGGTTGTTCTGACACACACGTCCGCTTGTTGGCGCACTCACAACTGTGTGCCCGCTGGATTCCTCGCCTCCTAACAGAAGACCATGAAGAGCAACGAAGGACCCTCTGTGCGGAATTGCTTGCACGTTATGAGGCTGATCGCGGCATATTTTTGTCAAACATAGTCACAGGCAGTGAAACTCAGGTTCATCACTTCTAACCGGAAACGAGACGGCAATCCATGGAGTGGCAACTTACCACCACTCCTCCGAAGAAAAAGTTCAAAGCGGTAGTTTCGAAGAAGGTGACTCGTTTGGAGATACGACATTGGCACGAATATGATTCGCCAGTAGCTGTAATCATTGAAAGACTTCTACATAGGATCCAACGCAAGTATGTAGTTGAATGGGAGACTTCCGCATCCTCTGGTGGCGTGTATGCGTGGGGCTGGCGATGGAAGAGCGATCTCGTCGGTAGCGTGGTGGCGAGATGTTCTGAAGTGTCATTTCCTCTGTGGACAGGTTCAGTCGACGAAGATGCTGTCGATGCTGCAACGAATATCATTACATAAAAAAAAAAAACATTTGCTTCAAAACACTTGCCTGAAAGCAAGTGCGTCCATGCCTGGGACAGTGGGAAGTGGTGGTGGGGGAGAGGGAGGGGGGGGGGTGCGGCCTCTCTAGCTCTCAAGAAAACGAAACAATATAGTGTATAGTCACGTGCTTATCTTTCAAGAAAGTAAGTTAAAAGGCGGTATTACGTAGGTTTTTAACAGGGTCATAACTGGAACTTCTTTATGGCTACTTGCAAGTCATCAATCGTCTTCAAAAATATTGTAAGTGCTCCATATCCACAGATTTAGGCCCCCTCCCCTCCAAACTATCAAATGAGTGGTGCCCTTGCTTGTCACATACAACAAAATAACATGGTCCTCTGTCTATTATCATTTGTCGAAAATCTCTTGTCCATACTTTGAACCATTGACGAAATGAAAGGAGATTTAACGGATTTAAGCAGAACAAACCACTGTTAAATAAAGGGTTTTTACTCACCAATAACTTGCATGCCCAATGTAAGGTGGCAAAAAGCGAATCCCGAGCTAGACAATTCCGTGGCTATAGAGAAGTGGCCTACTTAGAAGCTCGCAACTGTCACGTCACAGGACAGTACATCTAAAAGAGAATAACTAGGGCAACACATGAGATACGAGAACAATCTTTTATTGAAAGAATGTACATGACAAAACGCTCAGCTTTTGCTTTGTTGAGAAGGCGTGGCTCTGCAATAAATGTTTTGATCGTGGTCTAAAATACTGCAGTTCAAAATGGTTCAAATGGCTCTGACCACTATGGGACTTAACATCTGAGGTCATCAGTCCCCTAGAACTTAGAACTACTTAAACCTAACTAACCTATGGACATCACACACATCCATGCCCGAGGCAGGATTCGAACCTGCGACCGTAGCAGTCGCGCGGTTCCCGACTGAAGCGCCTAGAACCGCTCGGCCACCGATGCCGGAAATAATGCAGTAGATGTTTACTAACTAATCTAAGTGAATTTCAGTATTTTTAGAGAGTTTTTCACTCTCAACAAATTGAAAGACTACCAATTCGGCTAATCTTCGACACTCGGCGTTAACTGTCCGAAACTGGAATTAGTGAACAACTGTAGATAACTTGCTGGCAACTGCTGGACGATAAACATAGAGAACTGTCCGATAACTGTAGGCAACTACGGGGAAACGGCTTGCCACCGTTAAATTTTGTGTTCAACGTATTGAAAGCAACTCTAAACTACTGAGCGGTTACGGAAAAATAGTTCAGCTTTTCAGAGCTCTCTGTGCTGGCAGACGTGACTATTAGCGGATGAATGGATTATTTGAATGACTTTCAGTGGAAGCATGAAATATTTCAAGGTATGTGCGCCATTTAGAGGCGACTGACCAATCTAGCCTATGTGTGGCGCCAAGCTGAGACTGCATGGAATGTGGCACCCCCTGAACTCCGTCACTGTGTACCACATTTGGCGGAGATATAGTACAACATAAATACACTGGTGTCCAAAATTAAAGCAAGAAGCGGAAATTTTGCAAGGTTGCTTTTATTTTGTCACAAAACGGCATAAACAGGTGGTAGTAAAGTAGAAACAATGCAAGGAATTCAGAGCGTAAACAATTGCACCCTGCATAGCGGTAGATAAAAACGTCCTTCGTATTTCCAAGTTAACGGATTTGCACACACAATCCGACAACTGGTTAATGTGCTCAGTAAGTGGTGTGACTCCCTCTGACAACGATGGGGCTTGCTGTGAATGATGTCGTCAATCTCATGTTGAGGCAATACCGTCCACTCTCCCTGAAAAGCTGCTCCCAGTCTTGGAGAGTAGTTGGTGACGCTGACGTGATGCAAGCCATCTCCCTAATGCATCCCAGACGTGCTCTATGGGTTTCAAATCTGGAGAGCGAGCAGACCACATCATGCGTGCAATATCTTCCGTTTCCAAGAAAACATCAGCCGCCCGTTTTCTGTAAGGTCGAGCATTACCGTCCATCACTAGGAAGTCTAGGCCCACAGCACCTCGCAACAACGGCGAATGAGGTCCTAAGATCGCGTCACGATACCTGACAGTAGTTAAATCTTGCCGATTCACCCCTACAATTTTATAGATTGGGGCTCGAGTGGTAAACATAATCCCTGCCCACACCATTAGGGAACCTCCTCGATATCGGTCTCTCTCCACAATGTCTGGGCCCGAAATCGTGTTCAGCGCTCCCTCCAGATGGGAATCCATCGAGAATCACTCTCCAGACTACATCGGGACTAATCTGTGAAAACAACAATGGCCCACTGTTCGATCGTCCAATTGGCACATTGATGACTCCACTCTAGACGTTCTCTCCTGTGAAGACGCGTAAGGTAGACCTACAGCAAGTCTCCGACAGCAAAAGGTCACTCTGCCGAAGCCTTCGGGCACACAGTTTGTCTCGATGCTGGATGCTGCGAGCTCACATGCCACTTGCTGTGCACTACTATGGCGGTACTGGCGTGCCCTTACAGCCATATGAGGTTCCTCTCTTTTGAAGTCACATGTGATCGGCGCTGCCCTGGTCTTCGGAATACAGTTTCGGTCTCTTTAACCAGTCGCCACATGCGAGAAACAACAAAACGATTCACACTAATCCACCGAGCCACATCAGCTTGTTACCGTCCTGCTTCCATTCTTTCTATGTTCCTCCACTGCGGATACTCTTGTGCCATACTGCACCGTCTGTAACCATTTACACAGCGATTGTGTATGTGGGACTACCTGACAAACACTACCTCGTTTTATAGGTGCCCTGATGTCATCGCTGGCATGGTTGTCCATTGACCGGAATGCCATCTTCCGCGCGAACAAGTTCGTACGGACATCTGGTTGACAGTTTGTGTGATTATATCGTGAATTAGACACAGGACACGGAAATAGCGGTTTGTTGCTTCAACAGTGACACTAGTGTACCTATAATAATGACAACAAAGGTAAGGGTTTCCCCTCACAACAATTCTGGAGGCAGTCGTTTTGCAGCTAAAATTCTGTAAATTCAACACAGAATTCACGTACGAAACGTCTGGAGGATAGTTCTTAGCGCATTATGCTGTCCGAAATTGTAGTCAAATATCAAAGGCTCCAGTGACACTTCGCTGCTGTGAAAATTCTGAATTAAAAGAGGAGTGACAAAGAGACGTTTACAATTCACTGCGATGCTTTCAGCGGTCGTACACAGAGCGAAATGCCGCGGAGTTCAGGCCACTGATCGTATTCGGATCAAGTGGAGTTCAAATTCCCGTCTGGCGACCTCAAATTAGGTTTCCCGTAACCACCCTACGTGTTTTGAGGTGAGGTCAGGAATGTTTTCGTAAAGAAACTCTCTCTCTAGCTTTGTGTAAGTCTGTACTTTATCTCTAATTACCTCAAAATCAACACACTTCTACGTTATTTAGTTAATTGTTATTCATTCACGGATCACTTTACAGTTATACCGAACGCATTAGCTTAATTCGACAATGAAACGTGGTTAAAAGTTAAAAATCAAACAAAAATAAAAGAGGAACAAATTCATGTATGCAGACAGCAACATACTTAAAGTGCTAACTTCACAATGAGTTATCATTTAGTTAGTAGCGCTAGAACTAACGTCTCACTATTAATTCGCATCTCACCACTGGCCACTGCACACACTGGTCGCATTGGACGCACTGCATGTTAGTACAGTGACGATGCGTATGCTTTTCTAGTGTATTATTTATGCCTTCCTATACATCTGTCTGGAAAACAGAGTCAGTATCGCTCCTTTCTAAGACTTTGATTCCAAGAAGATGAGAGGTTAGTACCATTAGTCGAAGATCTTTGTCATATTTTTTTCCGGTGACATACGTTGTACTCTGAATATATATTGTAGAATGATACACGTGTTTTATTATTAATTTATTTTACATTTTACCATTACCTATTTCGTGTTATTTCAATAATCATTTACTTTATCGAGAGTATTATAGATGACATATTCCTTAACTGCCTTATAAATTACGTTACTTTTGATAATCAGTTTAATTTCCTTTGGTACCTTATGCAAAGTTTAATTCTCGGATAGAAAATACGGTTTTTCATTTATTTTTTCTAAGTAAGTGTAAGTCTTGCTCTTGTTGCATGATCGTGTGTGTGAAATCTTATGGAACTTAACTGCTAAGGTCATCAGTCCCTAAGCTTGCACACTACTTAACCTAAATTATCCTAAGGACAAACACACACACACACCCATGCCCGAGGGAGGACTCGAATCTCCGCCGGGACCAGCCGCACAGTCCATGACTGCAGCGCCCCTGACTGCTCGGCTAATCCCGCGCAGCTGCATGATCGCGAATAAAATTGTTAGTATAATAACTGTTCATATTTTTCTTAATCTGTGTAACAGTTATGTAGAAGTAGTTGCGGAACAATTAGACTCCCCATATCGTTAAACAGATGGTATAATTTTATTATTTCAAGACCCTCTCCTTAGTCTGAAAACTGTGTCCTTTTTATGTATTTGATCATCAAATATCAGTTACACGAGGACTGAGTGTACATAGGAATGCTGTGTAACCCCTGGTATTAGGATCTCAGTCGTAACATGCTTACGGCATTCTCTTTACTCTTACTTCAGTTGTCAGTGGACATTCACCCGCAATTTTTGGTTTGTTACACAATTTACGGTTTCATAATCTACGATTAATTTAACACAGTTGTTTCCCTTCTCTAATCTCAAACTCATTCTGTATATTTTCTTGATGTTCAATGTCGGTTTGTTGAAAAGTAACCATTTGCCTTTGGTACCAGGAGTTTTCACATTTTGTATGTACTGTTGCCATCAGTAAATGGCAGTCTGGAACCGCGCAACCGCTACGGTCGCAGGTTCGAATCCTGCCTCGGGCATGGATGTGTGTGATGTCCTTAGGTTAGTTAGCTTCAAGTAGTTCTAAGTTCTAGGGGACTGATGACCTTAGATGTTAAGTCCCATAGTGCTCAGAGCCAATTGAACCAAACTTATATGTTACTACAATTCTCATGATGCTAAATGTAAATAATTTTCTGCTATACCTATACAGTAATAAAAATAAATTAAAAATTAAAAATGGAACAACTTTATAATTAATGTAACAGTATTCGCTCTAAAACTTGCAAAATCAATGTCTCTCTGTACTAGTGTAAAAGACGTTTCAGTTGCATAAGTGAATATATGATCTTTTTCCAAACATGGGACATCTTCATATTGTTACGATATATCACAGCATCTTTGACACTCATATGTTGATAAGCACTTTGTATGTATCAAAACGTGTGGTGCGTGTTAGAAATCTATTCTGTGACAAGTGTTCAGTGAGAAAAATTTTACGTGTGTGAATGCAGTGTGAATTTATTCACGTCTGTTGGACGAATGTTATGAAAACATACACTCCGAACCGATATTTCACGTAAGTCACATTCATTGAAAATCTGTAAAGCAACCATCTGTGTGGCGTGCTTATAATTATGTATTATTTATATTTTAGGACAATTAATCTGTAAACCCCTCCCATGAAACATGGACCTAGCCGTTGGTGGGGAGGCTTGCGTGCTCAGCGATACAGATAGCCCTACCGTATGTGCAACCACAACGGAAGGGTACCTGTTGAGAGGCCAGACAAACGTGTGGTTCCTGAAGAGAGTCAGCAGGCTTTTCAGTAGTTGCAGGGGCTACAGTCTGGATGATTGACTGATCTGGCCCTGTAACGCTACCCAAAACGGCCTTGCTGTGCCGGTACTGCGAACGGCTGAAAGCAAGGGGAAATTTTTCTCGACGGCATGCAGCTTTACTGTATGATTAAATTATGATGGCAGCATTCTCTTGAGTAAAATATTCCGGAGGTAAAATAGTCCCCCATTCGGATCACCGGGTGGGGACTACTCAGGAGGACGTCGTTATCAGGCGAAAGAAAACTGGCATTCTACGGATCGGAGCATGGAATGTCAGAACACTTAATCGGGCAGGTAGGTTAGAAAATTTAAACAGGGAAATGGATAGGTCAAAGTTAGATATAGTGGGAATTAGTGAAGATCGGTGCAGGAGGAACAAGACTTTTGGTCAGGTGAATACAGGGTTATAAATACAAAATCAAATAGGGGTAATGCAGAAGTAGGTTTTATAATGAATAAAAAAAAATAGGAGTGCGGGTAAGCTACTACAAACAGCATAGTGAACGCATTATTGTGGCCAAGATAGATACGAAGCCGACGCCTACTACAGTAGTAAAAGTTTATATGCCAACTACCCCTGCAGATGATGAAGAAATTGATGAAATCTATGATGAGATAAAAGAAATTATTCAGATAGTGAAGGGAGACGAACATTTGATAGTCATGGGAGACTGGAATTCAACAGTAGGAAAAGGAAGAGAAGGAAACATAGCAGATGAATATGGATTAAGGTTAAGAAATGAAAGAGGAAGCCGCCTGGTAGAATTTTGCACAGAGCATAACTTAATCATAGCTAACACTTGGTTCAAGAATCATAAAAGAAGGTTGTATACATGGAAGCAGCCTGGAGATACTAGAAGGTATCAGATAGAATATACAGGGTGTTACAAAAAGGTACGGTCAAACTTTCAGGAAACATTCCTCACACACAAAGAGAGAAAATATGTTATGTGGACATGTGTCCGGAAACGCTTCCTTTCCATGTTAGAGCTCGTTTTATTACTTCTCTTCAAATCACTTTAATAATGGAATGGAAACACACAGCAACAGAACGTACCAGCGTGACTTCAAACACTTTGTTACAGCAAATGCTCAAAATGTCCTCCGTTAGCGAGGATACATCCATCCACCCTCCGTCGCATGGAATCCATGATGCGCTGATGCAGCCCTGGAGAATGGCGTATTGTATCACAGCCGTCCACAATACGAGCACGAAGAGTCTCTACATTTGGTACCGGGGTTGCGTAGACAAAAGCTTTCAAATGCCCCCATAAATGAAAGAGGGTTGAGGTCAGGAGAGCGTGGAGGCCATGGAATTGGTCTGCCTCTACCAATCCATCGGTCACCGAATCTGTTGTTGAGAAGCGTACGAACACTTCGACTGAAATGTGCAGGAGCTCCATCGTGCATGAACCACATTTTGTGTCGTACTTGTAAAGGCACATGTTCTAGCAGCACAGGTAGAGTATCCCGTATGAAATCATGGCGGTGAATCGAGGAAGTACAGTACATACTGACGAAACTAAAATGAGCTCTAACATGGACATTAAGCGTTTCCGGACACATGTCCACATAACATCTTTTCTTTATTTGTGTGTGAGGAATGTTTCCTGAAAGTTTGGCCGTACCTTTTTATAACACCCTGTATAATGGTTAAGACAGAGATTTAGGAACCAGGTTTTAAATTGTAAGACATTTCCAGGGGCAGATGTGGACTCTGACCACAATCTATTGGTTATGAACTGTAGATTAAAACTGAAGACTCTGTCAAAAGGTGGAAATTTAAGGAGATGGGACCTGGATAAAATGACTAAATCAGAGGTTGCACTGAGTTTCAGGGAGAGCATAAGGGAACAATTGACAGGAATGGGGGAAGAAATACAGTAGAAGAAGAATGGGTAGCTTTGAGGATGAAATAGTGAAGGCAGCAGAGAATGAAGTAGGTAAAAAGAAGAGGGCTATTACAAATCCTTGGATAACAGAAGAAATATTGAATTTAACTGATGAAAGGAGAAAATATAATAACGCAGTAAATGAAGCAGGCAAAAAGGAATACAAACGTCTCAAAAATGAGATCGACAGGAAGTGCAAAATGGCTAAGCAGGGATGACTAGAGGACAAATGTAAGGATGTAGAGGCTTATCTCACGAGGGGTAAGATAGATACTGCCTACAGGAAAATTAAAAAGACCTTTGGAGAAAAGAGAACCACTTGCATGAATATCAAGAGCTCAGATGGAAACCCAGTTCTAAGCAAAGAAGGGAAAGCAGAAAGGTGGAAGGAGTATATAGAGGGTCTATACAGGGGCGATGTTCTTGAGGACAATATTATGGAAATGGATGTAGATGAAGATGAAATGGGAGATATGATACTGCGTGAAGCGTTTGACAGATACTGAAAGACCTAAGTCGAAACAAGGCCCCGGGAGTAGACAACATTCCATTGGAACTACTGACAGCCTTGGGAGAGCCAGTCCTCACCAAACTCTACCATCTGGTCAGCAAGAAGTACGAGACAGGCGAAATTGCCTCAGACTTCAAGAAGAATATAATAATTCTAATCCCAAAGAAAGCTGATGTTAACAGATGTTAAAATTACCGAACTATCAGTTTAATCTGCAAAATTTTAAAGCGAATTATTTGCAGACGAATGGAAAAACTGGTAGAAGCCGACCTCGGGGAAGATCAGTTTGGATTCCGTCGAAATGTTGGAACACGTGAAGCAATACTAACCCTACGATTTATCTTAGAAGAAAGATTAAGAAAGGCAAACCTACGTTTCTAGCATTTGTAGACTTAGAAAAAGCTTTTAGCAATGTTGACTGGAATACTCTATTTCAAATTCTGAAGGTGGTAGGGGAAAATACAGGGAGCGAAAGGCTATTTACAATTTGTACAGAAAGCAGATAGGCGTTATAAGAGTCTAGGGACATGAAAGCAGTGGTTGGGAAGGGAGTGAGACAGGGTTGTAGCCTCTCCCCGATGCTATTCAATCTGTATATTGAGCAAGCAGTAAAGGAAACAAAAGAAAAGTTCGGAGTAGGCATTAAAATCCATGGAGAAGAAATAAAAACTTTGAGGTTCGCCGATGACATTGTAATTCTGTCAGAGACATCAAAGGACTTGGAAGAACAGTTGAACGGAATGGCAAGTGTCTTGAAAGGAGGATATAAGATGAATATCAACAAAAGCAAAACGAGGATAATGGAATGCAGTCGAATTAAGTCGGGTGATGCTGAAGGAATTAGAATAGGAAATGAGACACTTGAAGTAGTAAAGGAGTTTTGTTATTTGGGGAGCAAAATAACTGATGATGGTCGAAGTATATAAAATGATAAAAAGGATATAAAATGTAGACTGGCAATGGCAAGGAAAGCGTTTCTGTAGAAGAGAAATTTGTTAACATCGAGTATTGATTTAAGTGTCAGAAAGTCGTTTCTGAAAGAATTTGTATGGAGTGTGGCCATGTATGGAAGTGAAACATGTACGATAAATAGTTTAGACAAGAAGAGAATAGAAGCTTTCGAAATGTGGTGCTACAGAAGAATGCTGAAGATTAGATGGGTAGATCACATAACTAATGAGGAGGTATTGAATAGTATTAGAGAGAAGAGGAGTTTGTGGCACAACTTGACTAGAAGAAGGGATCGGTTGGTAGGACATGTTTTGAGGTATCAAGGGATCACCAATTTAGTAATGGAGGGCAGCGTGGAGAGTAAAAATCGTAGAGGGAGACCAAGAGATGAATACACTAAGCAGATTCAGAAGGATGTAGGATGCAGTAGGTACTGGGAGATGAAGAAGCTTGCACAGGATAGAGTAGCATGGAGAGCTGCATCAAACCAGTCTCAGGACTGATGACCACAACAACAACAATCTGTAAAAAACGGACCACATGTTGTAATGAAACCATGAAAACCGTGTGAAGATGAATCGTAACGATTCGAAACCGGTAACGGTACCCTTTGAATAAAGGAACTGAAAATAAATTTGTGGCTGGTTACTGTCTCAGAGCCATCAACATTTGTTGTATTTGTGTTTAGCATCATTGGTACGTAAAGACAAATAACAATTTCTGTTGAGGTGTTCTTAACACCAACATGAGCAGGCATATTGAGTCAGAATTCAAGTAGCACAGTGAGCTCTAAATGTATTTCACGGTTTTAAAAAAATAAATTGCGGTGTTTTCATTAATTCTCAGATTTTAAAAATCGTACAAAGCATGAAAGGCTTGTATCCTTATCTATAAAAGTCATAACTTCGAAATTAGAAGTGCAAGAAGTTTATAGATTTGAATACGAAATTGTATCACGGAATATGGCATGACGTAAGAACCCAGGTTCTCATCTCATTTCCCGGGCATTGCATGAGGACGATAATACCTCTGCATTATCAGAAGTTACGCGAAGAGTTGGCGCCAAGTTCTGGAGGGTTACTGCTCAAATTCCTAATTGGTGTATCGACCCGCAGAAAGGAAACTGAGCGGGTCTGTTCCGCGATAACTGCTGCACCCAAGTTTAGGCACCGGGTCGTAAGCCAGGTGATTCAATCACGCAGACCACTGCAACACTGTTTCAACTGCTCGCGTTAGGTCCGCATTTGCACGCAGACAGCCACGTAAATGTGAAAGGGAAAGGGAAGGACCACTCCAACTCATGGAACTGTAGCCGACCGACTAACATCGATGACCCACTACAACATTGCAACAAGATTTTATGACACTGCTCTACATACTGTTATGTTAAAGGAGACTTTTCCAGGGCACACACGCACGCACGTTGAGAGGTTCCAACAGTCAGTCCGTTCAGAGTTACAAAAAAATTGATATGAAATCTTCAAGCAATTTAAAACACGAGTACAGGTTCGGGTTGTAAATCTAGGTATACACATGAGACTTTTTCATTCTGAGAGAGCTTTAGCGAATAATACGTGTCGTGTAAACAGCGCCGAGAGTTAGCCTGCCGGCAGTTGGGTAAGATTTTATAGAATCGCCCTCTGCGAGTTTTGACCTCTCGCGCGGCAACCTCAGTCTCTCGAGAGCTGCTCGCTATAGCTCTCAGATAAGGAAAAACATACCGGCATTGTCGGGAGATTTGAGAGTCCTTGGAGAGTGCTGAGAGCCATATTGTGTTCCAGATTTGTGCCGTATTTCATAGTTAGTACGCTACCATAGCTTGTTAATATATTTTGCCGCACTCATGCACACATTAAAATAAATTACCCTGAAACTGCGTGTTTTGAGAATGGCTCTGAGCACTATGGGACTCAACTGCTGAGGTCATTAGTCCCCTAGAACTTAGAACTAGTTAAACCTAACGAACCTAAGGACATCACAAACATCCATGCCCGAGGCAGGATTCGAACCTGCGACCGTAGCGGTCTTGGGGTTCCAGACTGCAGCGCCTTTAACCGCACGGCCACTTCGGCCGGTTGCGTGTTTTGAGCCACAATATGTGGCCGAGGCATGTTTCTGAGAGAAGAAATCGCCCCAAGTAAGGAAGAAAGCTGTCAGGAAGCGGGCTCAGGACGAAGATGTGCATTTAATTAGTTTGTACTAGGAAAGGCCAGTACTGTGGAAAGTACAGTTACCAAGCTACAGGAAATGAGATAAAAAAAAACAAAGTTTGTTTGCTGAAATTGCTACAGCTAATAATACTTTCACAAGAAATTCAACAGAATATTCGCAACTCAAGGAAGTTATCGATGTTTGATCGGCGGCGGTGATACGGTGACATCGTGTCACCGCCGCCGATCAAACATCGATAAGCACATCGAATGTCCGTACGCCTTCGCCACAGGCGGCGCAGCATCTGTGACCCGCATTCGCAGTACCGCCGCGGTGGAGCATATAAGGCCGCGCTTGGCACCTTGTCGTCAGTCTTGTGACTCGCTCTGAAGATGGCCGGACGATACGTGGCCGAAGTATCAGTAGAAGAAATTTTATTTGCGCGGCTGCATGCCCGAAATTTAATGGATTACCTTGAGTATTTTTTGCCGAAGGGTTGGCGAACTTATTCTACGAAAGCGTGCTTAAAAGTAACGCCGCCGAATTTTAATGTGAAAATTTTACAAGCTTTTAAAATAAAGCAAACGTTATTAACATTCTACATCTTTATTGTTCATGCCTACATATTTATTTCTCAACATAGTCACCCTGGCGTCGAGCACACATATTCCAACGAGAGATCAGTTTGTTGCTACCGTCACTGTAGAATGTTTGTTGATTGAGCCACAACCAGGCCTCTGCTTGCACCGCTTCATAAAGTGTTCTTGAAGGTTTCAAAATAGAAGAAACTCGTATGTGGACAATTCGGTACTGTACGGACGACGATCGATGACAATTAACTCAAGGCGTTGTACTGTTGCAGATGTCGCAGCGATCAGTGTCAGTTGAAGGAGAGGGTACTCCATGTATGAACTTTTCTGCGGTTATAAACCAGACAGCAGCAAGTTGTTTTCCACGCGCCGTTATAGTTACGTTACCCACTTGTAACAACAACGACTCTATACTACTGTACATATCAGTAGTTCTTTTTTTCTGATTTTTCGATAAACTTGTGTAATTGATGTTCTGATTTCAATTTTTTGTTTCATGTCATTATGTTAAAAAACTGTAAATAAGTTTCAATGTGAATGTTAATGTTTATGTCAAATGTCAAGTAATATTGTAATAGAATTGAAATGTAACAAATGTTGAGACTGTTGTAAGATGTTTAAAATTGTAACTGTGCGTCTGGTCCATACGTAGGCAATGTGTTAGGATATGTAGAGTGCAAAACTTCGGGTGAATAGCCGGTCTGTAAGTGAGCGGTAAAAGTTGGATGGCAGGCGAGCGTGGGAAAACATGCGCGGGCACCGCACGGCACAACGGGCTCAGCAGTAGTAGTTGGAGTTTGGCATTGGTCTGAGCAACACCTTCTGGAGCGAGGAGGCTCTCCTGAAAGACATAGCTTCACTGAGCCTCGGGTATGCCGTTCCAACGCCCATACAGCATGGCAAAATTCCATAGGCACTAAATGGAAAAGTATTGCGACGCTAAGAAGAATTAAAGTGCCGATACTTCAAGAGCCACAGCTGTGGTTGTGTGTGTGCTCTGTGCCTCGCTATCTCGCCGCTCGCCAACCGCCGCATCGATAAAAGCAGGTTGAAACTTTTAGTACTGTATTCGTATGGACCATAGAGTGGACTGTTCAATAATAGCCTAAATTTTACCAGAACTTTCCCCTCATTTAATTATCCTCACAACTAACCTAGATAGGGTCCTTTCCAAATGTTGTGCAATCCGAGGGTCCCGAAATGAAAAATTAAATTTTGTGTTAATAATAATTACTTGCAGACCTAGCTATGTTAGAATGGTGTTTAAAGAACTGTTTTGTTAATGAACCAGTAAATAAATAACGAAAGTCTAACGAAGTTGAAAGATAACTTTAATATTGATATAGCAATGAAGTTTAATTATTTCGAGACAGACATGAAGGTATTTAAATGAGCAGTAAATAAGATGAAAAGAGTAGTAACTTATATCTTAACTTAAATCTTGAACGCATAATAAATTCAGTTATCATTTTTTTAATACAGTGATCATAACATTTTCAGGGTCCCCCCCCCCCCCCTTTAATTCATTTGAATTCTGAAGTGTTCTAAATTGGTTTGGCCAGCAAAAGTTAAACTCAATATAAAAGTCAAAATTTATCAGTGTTTTATCTTTATCAAAATTGACATTTTGTGTGTGGCTCGAAAGTGCTATTTCTAGGGTAACCTATGCCCGATTTTAATCAGATTAATAGACAGTATAAAGTTTTGTAGTATACATTATAGTGTAATGTTATGTATTCATGGTTTTTCCATATCAATACAGAACATAAAACTATCAGTTCAATAGATTTTCTTGTTCTAAAATTCTACTATTCTAAAATTCTACTATATTATGCAGTGTTACTACGTGTTGTTTTGCATGAATATATACCAACTTGTACAAGGAAGAAACTCAGTTAATGCCTAATTAGGCTGGCGACCGTATTATTAACAAATTGGTAGCATCTTCAGGGCTGCTTTTGGTCCATCTTGACGTGTAATTGCATTACGAAATTACCTGACGGACCATTGTTATTACAGAGTGGATGTAAGTCTGATTTGCCACCATTCAGGCACACGCGGTCGGTAACTATACGAAAATCCTTTCTCATAAGGTGAACCCCGCTCACTTACCATAGCACAGGCTTTAACGAGTACTGTGCCATGCGGAGGTAACACACTGCCACGTTACACGCTACAACGCGGAGCCCTCTAGCTGCAGAGAGTTGCAACTTGCGTCAGCGAAGAGGAAAAATTCGATCGAGTAATACGCACTGATAAACTAAAACGTTATGACCACTGCCCACCGCGACGTTCGATGTCACCTGGTGGCGTTGGGGGCACGTGACGCGGTAACAAAAGTATGTGAGCGGAGCAGACGCGGACGGAGTATCACCTTTGCGAAGATATGCACTTAAAATGGGGATATCCACAGAGATAAGTGACTTTGACAAAGAGCAGATTATTATTACGCAGAGCATGTGAACGAGTATCTCGAAAACGGCGAAGGTTGTCGACTGTTCACGTGCTACTGTCGTGAGCATCTACGGAAAGAGGTAGGACAGGCGCTAAATGATTGGACGTCCACGACTCTCAATAGAACGTTAGGTTCGGGGACTTGTCTGCTCTGTAAACAATAATATTAATGTCGTGTGACGAGGGCCTCCCATCAGGTAGACCGCTCGCCTGGTGCAAGTCTTTTGACTTGACGCCACTTCGGCGACTTGCGCGTCGATGGGGATGAAATGATGATGATTAGGACAACACCCAGTCCCTGAGCGGAGAAAAAAATCTCCGACCCAGCCGGGAATCGAACCCGGGCCCTTAGGACTGACAGTCCGTCGCTCTGACCACTTTTTTTTTAGAGCCTTTAACCGCTTTTTTTTAGAGTAAATAGTAGATTTACACAATTTCCCACCCCTTTTTTTTGATGTCCCAAAAGAAAAATCATATATAAAAAGAAGGAAAAGAAATATAGGACTGAAGTGACATCCTCGTCACTTCACTGGGAGTACATCCTATCCCTCGAAACAACGTAAACCTGGGACTCCCCACCGCTTCAGGGGGTTATGAAACATGCTGCCTAGAAAGTTCGCAAAATTCGTTTTATATTTAGAGTGGCGTCGGATGATTTCGTGTTGTTCTAGTAGATAATGCCAATAGTCCATGCCCGATATCATTGTCCGCGAAAGCACGTAGTGCTATGCGTGTCCACCAATCCATCGGATTGCCGAAGTTTTTTTGTGAGGGGAAAAATACAGCGTCAGGGAAAAATAAAGCGTCCGTCGTGATCGTTGATTCGTCGGTGCGTCTGAGGAGGGCCATGATGCGTTGCGTCAGCCGCCAAATATCCGTTGCCTCACCGCACTGCAGAGAATGTTCGTCGGTGTCCTGCATGCCACATATAAGGCAGAGCGGGGAATCTACCATGCGAATGTCGTACAATCGTTGGCGGTTGACTGTCTTGCGGTTGATTAGTGTATACCATGACGATCGCGCTGCTGTGGTGAGGAGAGGTGTATGGACAGCTCGCCAAATCTGTCGCCAGTTTCGAGTTGGGTATTTAAGTTCGACAACATTGCTGCCATGATGACGCCGCAAGTATCGATATATCTCACGGGTAGTGGGGAGTCTTGTAGAAGGTATCTGTAACTGAACATAACTAAAATCAACAAAAAATCGCGCGACGTGAGAAAAAGAGGGCGAGATTGTGCCTACCGCCACCGGTGGTTCAAAGGATGTGGGAAGAAACACATCCAGAATGGCCGACGTGATGGCGTGTTGCCGTTGGTTCCAAGTGCGTAGCGTCGCTCGCAGGTATAGAGCTAGAGCCTTGTTCCGCACATCCGTGAGGTTAAGTCCTCCAGCATGGTGTGGGAGAGTTAAAGTCTTGTATTTGACCTTAAACAACATTCCTTGGCTGACATAGTATCCAAAGGCCGCCATTAATCTGTCAGCAATACCATGTGGCATTGGCAGTACCTGTGCCAGGTGCGGCAGTCGCGAGGCCAAGTGAACATTAGTGTATTTCACCCTTTGGAGCAGGTCGTGCGTTCGGAGTGAATTGTTGCGTATGTGCAGTCGGACGTTCTGGAGGAGACGTCGATAGCTCGCCGCCGCTGATTGCCGTAGCGATCGGGTGAACAATACACCTAAGCATCGCAAGATGTCTACCGTCGTAAACGGACTGTGCAGAGCGTCCAGCCCTCGACCAATGTGCATGATCTTGGTTTTATTCATGTTGACCCCGCTTCCCGCAGCTACTCCGTAATAAGAAGGGTAACCACCTGATTTACTTCGTTCTCCGACCGGACGAGTATCATAAGTCGTCGGCATATGCACGACACGTGAAGGAGCTCGCACGGAGTCGGACGCCTGTTAGAGTCCGTCGAAGAGTCTGCATCAATGGTTCGAGCGCTATTGTAAACAGTATCATCGACAAGGGACATCCTTGCCTAACTGAGCTGCAAACAGGAATCGGTCCTACCTCCCTGCCATTGACTCTCACCGTCGAAGAAGCGCCGCGAAGGAGGCGCATGAGGACGGTAATAAAATCCTGTGGTATCGCCATGCGTCGCATGGTCGAGTCAAGGAAATCATGGTTGATCCTGTCAAAGGCACGATCAAAGTCCACCGATACGAACGCCGCACGCATGCGACAAGCTTCCGTCAGGGAAATTACGTCACGGTATTCGCCGAGGATAGAATGTATGTTGCTCCGAACCCCTAGACAAGCCTGGTCTGGTGGTATTGTCTTGGATATTACAGTCTTGAGCCTTACCGCCAACATTCGCGCAAAGATCTTATAATCAGTATTGAGCATCGTGAGCGGTCTAAATTGATGGGCGCTGACACTCGCTGTCGATTTCGGTATTGGTATAAGCAGTCCCGCCATGAACTGCGAAGGAACGTCCGTGTCAGGGCTCAATAACTCATTATACATCAATACCAACTGGGACATCATTAAATCCGCAAATGTGCGGTAAAATTCGAGTGTCAACCCATCTGGCCCAGGGGATTTATGCACCGCACCCTTCGCGAGTGCGCCCCGGATGTCATCTTCCGTTAGGGGTTCCAATAGCGCCTCTGCATCCGGACCATCCACCTCCGTTTGCATCTGTCGCAAAATTTCTTCTCCTGTCCGATTGTCCGTCGGCGTCCCAGTGAAAAGGAGGCGATAATGCTCCAGAAACTCAGCAGCAATGTCCTGTTGTGACGTCAAGGGCCGACCATCGTCATCATGGAGGACGGTGATTAGGGATCGGCGATTACGCGCATGTCCCTTGGACACATGATGCATGCCAATACGTTCTCCATCGACGTTGTCCAAGCACCGAGCACGGATCGATAGTCCCTCCAGTCGACGTCTCGTGATCGATAAGATACAGGCCTGAATGCGATGGACTTCCGCTTGACGCTCGAGCGATGGGGCCATGGACGACAGGTCGCGGAGCACCATGTAGAAATAATCAAGTGTATCTCGGAGCCATTTCGCTTTTTCCTTGCCATACGTGATGAGATCTCTTCGTATCGCCGGTTTTGCACACTGCAGCCACCACGAAAGAACCGTACGGTGCAGCGGTAAACGGCGAGTGCAAGTCTGCCATGTTTCTTCGATCCGCTGGCGACATTCGAGATCCACTAATAAGGATGAATTGAGTTTCCAGGAACTACGACTCCGCCAGACCCTCTGCCGTGGGAGGGTTAACGTGCATAAATATGCAAGGTGATCCGTAAAAGCTGTGGGCCAACGTTCAGCAGCCAACACGTGATCTCTTAATCCGTCAGAAACGTAAATCCGATCCAGCCTGCTCGCGAATGGCTAGTAAAATACGTGTAGCCCTCTCGCTGCCCATGGATCTTTTCCCACGTGTCCATAAGGGCCATGTCCCGGCAGATCGTGTTCAATTCGTGGCATGAGCTGAAATTAGGAGTTTGATCCTTCGGGGCGAGTACACAGTTAAAATCCCCCCCTACCAAGATGTGGTCATACCTCCCATGGAATAGGGGGGCAATCTCCTCCGAGTAGAATCGTGCACGCGCCTGTCGATTGTCAGATCCGGAGGGGGCATAGATGTTGACGATACGAATGCCGTTCACGGTCATAGCCAAACCCCGAGCCGAAGGAAGGTAATCGAGGTCACACATCGGAATCCCTTCCCGGACTAGTATCGCTGTGCCACGTCCTCCATCTGGAGTCGGCGCTAGGTAAGTGTTGTATCCGTGCACGTCGGGAAAAGCAGCATTGCAGGTTTCCTGCATCAGCAGAATATCAACGTCAGTGGCGTAAATCATGTCCCGGAGAAGTTGCATCTTTGCAAGCGAACGTGCGGTGTTAATGTTCACTGTGCCCACCTTATATGCTTGGTTCGTTGTCGTTGTCATGCTCGTGTCATGTCACTGAGAACTCCAATGGCGTTAGTCCACTATTCGGGCTCAGAGGGGTGCCCGCCAACGGGCTGCCCTCGTTTGTTGTCGTGCCGTGGTGTGCATCCTGTAGGTGAGTGGTCATCATTAGGGGGTGGCAATTCCTGTATGTCCTCGACTGGTTCCGTCCAGTCGCAGTGGTCATCCATCCGAGAAACGTCCTATGATGTATTTCGACGAGGCTGCTGGGACATTGGTATCCCTGACTCCTTCGTCGGCAGCGCTGGGTCAGTCGGTGTCAATGAAGAGGGACCATCTGAAAGGCAGGACATCCGGTCTCTATCTGACGGAATCCTGTCAGCGTCCTCTAAAGGCACGTGTTCTGTGTCAGACAGTTCTTCGGCTAGGATACCTTCCGTGTCCCCTATGCTAGGGGGGGACGTGTCACCCGAACTATGGCGACGCTTTTTGCGACGCTTCGGCGATCGCTGTTTGCGGGCCCTGCCCTCTGCTGCCTCACTGTGTTCGTCGATCGTTCGTTGGTCCGTTGCCGGTGCCACTGTCTCGACCACTACTTCCACGTCGCGTGCTTCATGTGAGTTGTCGGAAGGTTCCTCCCTCAACCGACGTGACGTGGGCGTAGGGACATTCTCCAAGTCACCTCCATGCTCCCGTAACTCGGTCGGCTCTTGCATAAACACGTCCTTGTCACGCTCCGAACTGGGCAACACCTCCCGGCGAGCCACCGACACGTACGTCATCGGCAGTTGCGTGGGAACTTCTCGCTGTGACGCGTCTCCATGTGGCAGTTGCACGACGCGGCGTTGTATGCACTCCGAGCGGATATGTCCTTCTCCACCACAGCCAGAACAAGTGCGTGGCTGGCCATCGTAGATCACAATAGCTCGACACCCGCCAATGTATAAATAAGACGGGATATGTTTAGTAAGGACGATCCGCACCTGTCGCACGCCGTTTAGCACAGGATAGGTACTAAAACTTGCCCAGCGTTCAGGCGTATGACTAAGTACCGTTCCATATGGTCGCAGCGATTCAGTAACCATCGATTCTGGCACCTCAAACGGCAATTCAAAGATCCGAATCATCCTCACACTCAATCCTGAAGGAGCTACTGTTACATCGCTGATATGGCCATCAGAGTGTCGAAATTTAAATCCTCTTTGAGCAGCGGAGAGAGTTCTTTCACACGCAGCTTCATCGGTCATCTTTACGTACATTGTACTGCTTACAATGGACAGGTGTATTCCAATTATGTCTGTAGCAGGTAAACGAACTTCTTCCCTCAAAAAACGCTCTATTTCGAAAGCTTTGGGTCTGGCAAATTCGTTGTCGAACGTAAATTGGAGCGTAGTCTTTCGAAAATTGTGTGCCATGGCGATCGAGTCAGACAACAACACGCGCGAGTACCGACGGTGTAAACACTTCCTCGTCCACGCGCGCCCGCGGCCGGGACAGCAGGTCCGTGCCGCGCCACCGCCGAAAGCAGACTGACTGCCCACTCAGCTACCGGAGGCGGACAAGTAAGCTATATGGTGACCTGTGGCATCCCTGTGGAAAGAGCATAATTCTTGTGCAAGCACAAGTGTTTCGGAGCACACCGTTCATCGTACGTTGTTGAACCTCCGCAGCAGACCACCCCTACGTGTTCACTTGCTGAGCCAACGACATCGTCAATTATGATTTCAATGGATACAGAACCATCGGGATTTGACCGTCGATCAAGGGAAACGTGACAGCTCGTCAGGTGAAACACCTTTCTGCCACACTAGGCCGTTGTTTGTCTCCACAAACGCCGTCATCGAGGTGAACGGCGGGATGAAACGTCAGGTGCGTCACGTACGCAATGGGACTCTGACAGCTGCGAACCACCGGCATTCCTCCACGCTTGATGTCTTCCCCAACGGCGATGTCATCTTCAAGCAGTATAATTGCTGTGGCTCGAGGTCAAAACAGTGCTGCTGCCGGTTGAGGAGCATTATAGTGAACTCACGTTGATGTCTCAGCTACCAAATTCGCCTGTTGTAAATCCTATTGAACCCAGGGTCGCTGTAGAACGCCATCATCGTACAAAAATCAGCGTCCTATTATTTACGTGAATTACATGACCTCTGCATAGACATCTAATGTCACTTACCACCAGCAGACTGTCGAATCCCTGATACGCAGAATCAGTGATTTATTTCTTTCCAAAGAGGGACAAACATGACCTCTGCATAGAAATCTAATGCCACTTACCTCCACAAACCTACCACCAAACTGTCGAATCCCCGATACTCAGAATCAGTGATTTATTTCTTTCCAAAGAGGGACAAACAAAATATTAAGCAGGTAGCCATAATGTTTTGACCCATTACTGTACATGACATGTAATACCTCAGCCAACATTGAGAACAGAATTTAAAAAAATCGGAGCCACTAGTTTTCATCAACCTCGTATTATTTCCTTATGTACGAGATGTATTCTATTCCCGTAATCGCCTGTTTGTGCCAGTAGTATTCCAGAAGTGTGGATTCATGGTTGTTCCCTTGTTGTGAAGGCTGTTTCTCCCCCTTTCTCTTGTTCTTAAGAGCAGTAGATAGTTTAATTCAGTTGCAGCACCTCGGTTACTTCCCTAGCTCTTCGCCCCTCTCTCTAAATAATTCAGTCACTACTCACCTGAAACAGCGGTTTTCGTTTGTGAGATCCTATGCTGACGGTCAAGGCGACACGCAGTTTTGCAGCAAGAAGTGACCGAGCTGCAGGCACGTTTTTAATCAGTCGTGTAGTACCTTTTATTTAATATCGTCACTAAGAGTGACATGTCAACGAGATAAAGTACAGTAGAACCCAGTACGTTTTCCTCGATGGTGAGTGTTCATCGGAGGTGAAGGTATCATCTGGAGTGCCCCAGGGAAGTGTGGTAGGTCCGCTGTTGTTGTCTATCTACATAAATGATCTTTTGGATAGGGTGGATAGCAATGTGCGGCAGTTTGCTGATGATGCTGTGGTGTACGGGAAGGTGTCGTCGTTGAGTGACTGTAGGAGAATACAAGATGATTTGGACAGGATTTGTGATTGGTGTAAAGAATGGCAGCTAACTCTAAATATAGATAAATGTAAATTAATGCAGATGAATAGGAAAAGGAATCCTGTAATGTTTGAATACTCCATTAGCAGTGTAGCGCTTGACACAGTCACCTCGATTAAATATTTGGGCGTAACATTACAGAGCGATATGAAGTGGGACAAGCAAGAATATAGAAGCAATTCAGAGGCGGGCTGCTAGATTTGTTACTGGTAGGTTTGATCATCACGCGAGTGTTACGGAAATGCTTCAGGAACTCGGGTGCATGTCTCTAGAGGAAAGGAGGCGTTCGTTTCGTGAATCGCTACTGAGGAAATTTAGAGAATCAGCATTTGAGGCTGACTGCAGTACAATTTTACTGCCGCCAACTAACATTTCGCGGAAAGACCACAAAGACAAGATAAGAGAGATTAGGGCTCGTACAGAGGCATATAGGCTGTCATTTTTCCCTCGTTCTGTTTGGGTGTGGAACAGGGAGAAAAGATGCTAGTTGTGGCACGAGGTACACTCCGCCACGCACCTTGTCGTGGATTGTGGAGTATGTATGTAGATGTAGATGTAGATAATTCGCTTCAAGGCTTCATCTCCTTAATCATTTACCTCGAGGCGCTACAAATGCGACTGTGACAAGAATCGAATATGCAGCTGTAGCCACCTGACTGAAATCGACGACACGCTACAACATTCTAACAAGAATTCCATTACCCTACTCTACATACATACTGTACTTTGCGTTCCTCGTCGACGTTCTGAACACGTATAAGGAAATTATCTGGGCTTTTTTACCCTCATACTTCAGGTCTAGCCATAAAATTTCAAAGATGAAATTTTGCACTTTACTTTCTTACATTGTTTATTAATAAGAATGGCCCTGTCTTCCAGCTGTTTCAATTAGTTAGCCTTCGGCCGAGTACACTTCGGCCACAGCCAAGTGGAAACTGTAATGGCGGTTTCCAGAAATGATACAGCTTAATGTTACAACAAAGAGTAAATTTCATACAGTCTTGTGGACGTCTACATACAGTGATATCTAAACTCGGATTCTTCCGAAGCAGACATTAATGATAATGAATTCCGTCGCATTTACAACGAACTGAAAGAAGTGAGTCTCAAGCTGGAGCAGATGGTATGACTGCAGTCGTCTTGTTGGTCGTCATGTATGCGTAAAAACATGTTATCTAATAGAAAACTATATACTGTTTATGAGGAGATCAATGTATAGCTGAGTCAGTGACTGAAACAAGCACGAATATGACAGATAAGGTTCAGCACAGAAACCTAGAAATATTACTCCCTACGTCATTGCTATTAAGGAGTCTACTTACCGACTGACCATGTAACCTTATCGCAAACTGTCCATTATTTGGGTAACTGACAGCTGGCTACATAACTGACGAAACGCTGAAACAAACTGATAAATAAAACTACCTCATCTCCTCTTGAACGATGAATCGTTGCTTGTCGCAAGAAAATGAATATAACATTAAACTGAAATAGTTTTCAGCAAAACTTTGACGAATTTACTCCTTGCATTAAAGTCTTATAGTGCCAGTTGTGTGGCGAAATCGTTGACAACTAACGACAGGTCGAAATGAACTTTTGGTAAGACGTTGCTAGCGCTGGAACATCAAGATTTTCTTCAGCAGTTTACGAATACAAATATAAACTATCAATTTATATTATTTATAGTCTGAACAATCTCTGCAATGGCTAATCTATACTGACACGATAATGAGTCACTTCAGTAGCGTCGTTTAGAAATAGCACATTGTCACAGCATGGGTATAAACACCGGTAAGATTGTAAGTGTTCCTAGCGTTATACCGTGAACGGCAAAGCAACACTACAATGACTGTCAGAACAGTGTGCTCATAACAACTTTATTTGACTTTCTGAATGACTCTTCTGTTATTTGGAGTGTCATGTTAGATTAGAAAACATTATGAACATCTTAGAATTTGGCGACGAAATAGCTTCCTAAATTATCCGCGCTATAGAGGTCCCGTATCATAGACCTGCGGTATGCTTGATGTCTAGAAGAATTTCCCAACTCGATGGCCAAAAGAATATCCCGCACTCCTCTTCTTGGTTCCAGACGACAGCGTCAAATAAGTTACCTTCTGGGCAACCGTGTCACACGATTACCATCGTTGAACAAAGGGTCATTGTTGCAGCTATGTTATACACGATCTGGCAAAAATACCTCCCTTATTTGGAGAGACCACTGTGTGGGCTGTGGTGGAGATACCGACCTGGGGGCGATATAGATCGATAGCAGAGTACCTGCCATTTTCAATGGCGTAATGTCTTGGCTAGGTGAGCATCGTGAGTTTGTCGTCGACGAGTATATTCGTAATGGTGTTCAGCGAGCATTTTGCATTCGGTTCGAACCTGGCCGACATTATTCAGTTCCTGATAAAATATTGTTGGATTTTTGGAATCAAACTTTAGAACATCAGAAAAAGAAAATCTATGGGCTGACCTCGGACTGTAGCAACTCCGGAAAATGTGCCGCAATCGCCAAAACGTTCATTACTTAAACCTGCAGCTGCGTGGGATTATCTGCACGGAGATCTTCGCGTCCACTCATACAGAATGATGGTTACCCATGAATTAAGTGGGAGAGATTTTGAAACTCGCTGAGCTGCGTGTGAGGAAATTCTTCAGCTCGTTTCCCCCACCCCTGGTGCTGATTTATTTCTTCTGATGAGACCGTTACTGGATTTGATGTATGGCGTGCGTATTTTTTCTAAGAAGGTGGCGTAATGGTAACGGATAGTTCAGGTCGTTAGAAACGGATCACGGTTGAAGGACGGTGAAACCACGAGTAGGCGACGTGCTGTTGACCGTCCACGCTTCTTCACAAAAGGTGGAGGTCAGAGGCTTCCCCACCCTATAAACCAGGACAGGGGGCAATCTGTTGCAGATCTGACCGCAAAGTGCAATATTCATGCAGGCACACGTGTTTCGGAGCACACAGTTTAGTGAACATTGTTGAACATGGGGCTCTGCAGCAGACGTCGCTTACCTGTCCCCATGTTGACCCAATGACATCGTCAGTTATGATTGCATAGCACGGGATCATCGAGATTGGACAGTGGACCAATGAAAGCATATCATCTCATATGATGAACCACGTTTCTTGTTACACGAGTTCGATAGTCGTGCCATAATATGCTATCATCCAAGCAAAAGGCTGCTCGAAACGTGCTCTGAGCGACAGTCGCAGTCCACTGAGAGCAATGTTACGCTGTTGGTAATATTCACTTGTGCTTCCATGGGACTTGTGATAGTAATCGAAGGCACCATGGCAGCTGTGGGCTGTGCAAACATCAGTGCTGACCCCCTGCATCCCTCCATGCTCGCTGCCTCCCCCGACTGCGATGGCATCTTCCAACAGTATAACTGCCCGTGTCATGACGAAAACTTCGTGCTACAGTAGTTTGAGAAGCAGGATGGCCAACTCACGTTGATGGATTCGCCACCAGGTACGCCCGATCTGAACCGATCGGCTGCATTGCTCAAGCATATGTAAGTCCACTAGAAGTGCGTTACTTCTGTATTAGGTATTTTGTTGTTATTCTAGTACGATTGGACCCCTGACACTAGTTAAAACATCGAATGTCTTAAGTTTCTTTGCAAACCACTGAGCTTAACTTTTGACCCATATATCAAATATCACTGGTCAGTTGTTTTCACGGTGCCTACCAGTCGTGCCCATATGGACGTGTTAGGTAGTTACATGCTCAATAATAATTTGAACGATTCTTTTATCGAAACAATGTGGAACGAGTCAGTCCTACTCGTGCAACTACACTTAAAAACAAGGCTTTTCCCCTCTGGCTACCAATTTTTAAATAGAAATTCGTCTGTGGAGGAGTAGTTGTCATGGAGAAATGGTTTTGTGTTAGATTACTTGTTTCACTCCTTGTCAGACATTTTATGTTATTCGGCGCATGATCACAAATTTTTGTTGCTGTATGTCGAACTCCTTTGTGAGGCATTCACAATTTTAATAAAATGTAATAAACGTCGTTATTTCCTCTAGTGTAGTAAGTTTGAACATCACTGTACTTCTGAAATTGTGACTGATTATTTATGACGAACTTCATTAGCGAATATATGTATCGAGATGGTGCAGTTAAACTAACTCCTTGAAGCGGTACCCATATGACGACTGTGGACGAACACCACACACTATTCTTACGGCTCGCTTTTGCACAATCAGTACTTCATTTCTAAGTGGGGAGTTAGCCCAGAAAATTATTCCATAAGACATAATTGAACGGAAGTATGCAAAATATGTAAGAAGGTTGATTTGTTTCCAAGACTAGAACTTATGCGAAGAAGTAGCTAAAATTAATTGTTTGAGAATCTTACTAATAAGCTTCTTCCTGTTCAAGTTTTCGTCAGTATATATATCCAAAAAGGTGGAGCATTGTATCCTAATTACTGACTGCTGTTAATTTGCTATATCAATACTGATACGATTCTGCTTGTTGTACGGAACTGAATATAGCGTTTTCTTAAAATTTTGAGAGAGTCCATTTGAAGAGAACCCTTAAAAATTCTTGTCTTCTTTTGCTTTCTCTGTAATGGGATCTATCGTATCACCAGTATCGTCTGCAAAAAGTACCAGTTCTGTTTGTTGAATGCTAGAAGGAAACAGCGTGTCTCAAACGTAGCGGGTGGAATTGCGACAGGTGACAGTGGGTCCACGACCGACTACATTGAGAAACGGAATCAATGGCCGGAAATTTATATTTACTGTGTTATGGGCGTACATAGTGTACACCACGACGTAGCTCATAATAATTGTTCAAAGCGACGATCTCCAGTCTCAACGCGTGCATGGCAACCGCGCATCAAGTGCTGCCGCACTCTCTCCAAGATCCCTGGTGTCTGTTGTACCAGGAGGCAGGCAGTTTGGACGCTGGCAAGCAGGTCTTCATCCGTTTCTGCGGGGATGTCATGCTTCAACGCCTTCAAGTAACCCCAGAGGAAGAAGTCCAGAGGCGTCAGATCCGGCGATCGCACTGGCCGTGAAACAGGACCATCCGCCCTATCCAACGATGAGGGTACAAGTTGTTCAGGCTTTCTTCTACATTAATATCGAAGTTGGCTGGTGCACGGTCCTGTTGAAACCATAGCCACTCGCGAACAACAAGAGGTACAGTCTCCAAGAACTGTGACAGCACATCTCGCAGGAACACCAGGTGAGGTGGACCAGTCAAACGAGGAGGCGGCAAATAAGGTCCTACTACGTGATCTTGGTCAGTGCCCGCCCTTAGTGCGGGGTGGTCGAGCGGTTCTAGGCGCTACAGTCTGGAACCGCGCGGCCGCTACAGTAGCAGGTTCGAATCCTCCCTCGGGCATGGGTGTGTGTGATGTCCTTAGGTTAGTTAGGTTTAAGTAGTTCTAAGTTCTAGGGGACTGATGACCTCAGAAGTTAAGTCCCATAGTGCGCAGAGCCATTTGAACCATTTAGTGCGGGGATTGTCCTCATTACAGACATGGCCGCTCCGTTGCAAAATATTTACTGGGAATGGTGGTCGTCACTTTGAACAGGGCCGTTCGGGGTGGCGGAGCGGTTCTAGGCGCTTCAGTCTGGAAGCGTGCGATCGCTACGGTCGCAGGTTCGAATCCTGCCTCGGGCGTGGATGTATGTGATGTCCTTGGTATTGGTTAATAACAATCTTTGTTGAAATTTTAGTTTTTTTATTTTTCAACGACGCGTTTCGCCTTATTTAGGCATCTTCAGGTTATCTTTTCTAGATGGACGCGAGTGGCACCAACATCTGCATAACGCGTTCCCGTTCGCAGGAGCGAGTCCTTAGGTTAGTTAGGTTTAAGTAGATCTAAGTTCTAGGGGACTGAAGACCTCAGATTAAGTTCCATAGTGCTCAGAGCCATTTGAACCAATTGAACTTTGAACAGTTCGTACGAGCTATTTTGTTGTTATGCATTGTAAGCTGTATATGTCCGTAACACCATAAATATGCTTTTCCGACCGTTGGTTCTATATCTCTATAAAATTGATTGTTTCAATTTGATCCAAAAGGTTTGAGACACCTTGTATGAGGAATAAGGAGTGGACAAAACTGAACGCTATGGGATTTCTACCCGGCCATTAAAATTTTCTTCCTTTCCAACAATGTTTGAATTTTTCAGCATAACTTTTTGCTCTCTGTTTGTTAAATATGATTCAAGGCAGTTGTGTGTAAGCTATCAGTTCCAAGAGAGTACGAGTGTAACAAGTTCTATACAATCACTTCTGTCTTTCGTGCGCCATAGAAAAAAATTTCGGGAAAACTGTTTTAAGAGAGGGGTGGGAAGAGGGGTGCAGGATCACCTCGGTACGGCAGTGCGTGGTAGGAACAGCGAAGAAGCGGCGCCGGCGTGCCCCTTACCGGCAGTCTGGAAGGGGCGGGTGTGTCGCGCCCGCATGATGTCCGCAGAGATACGATAGCGGCAGCGGCAGCGGCAGAGGCAGGGCAGGGCAGCGCCGGCCACAAAGACAGCGGCCGGAGGGGCGGCCTGCGCCGGACACGCCGCCCAAACTGGCGGCGCGAAACGAGGGCGCGTGTCTGGAGGCGCTCCGCGGCTTGTCGGAGCGTTTCTCGTAAAGCGCGCCTTACGAGATTTTCAAAAACGTAGACACACCTCTGACGGCACGACTCCGCTGCCATCTGACGGCCGAATGTACCAACGTCGATTCAAAGTTAACAGCGGTAAAAGTCGGAATTTAATGCCGATCAACGTACAACTCTGTGCACACTCTATCAAAGTTATGGGAGGGGGCGGGGGGGGGGGGGGGTAGGACGTCAGACAGGCCGACTTCGAGAAGGAGAGGCACCACAGGACTTTTTAATTTTCACTGCCTATACTTTTACAAATAAATTCATAAAACTTTGTCAGCATGACCCGGATGGTTTCAGGATTCACACTCATAGCAGTGGAAGTTCAAAAACACGAAAAAATAATATTTTTTAAATGTGAAATTTCATGATTTTTTTCACTTACTGTTGGCTGCATTTGTTGCTATAGGTACATTTTTGTTCATAAGTAAGAGAGATTCTTCGATGAATTTTGCACAGCTTACAAACCATACTTACAGGTGTATGAAACTCTAGAATTTATTTAATCTACGGAAAAATGAATGGACTGTTACGTTTCAAACTTTGTGTTTAGAGAAAACTCGAATTTTGTAGTTAATTATCTCAATTTTTTCCACAGTTTTTAACAGATTTGGGAAATTCTAGAGTTTCATACACCTGTAAGTATGGTTTGTATGCTGTGCAAAATTCATCGAAGAATCTCTCTTACTTATGAAGAAAAGTGTACCTACAGCAACAAATGCAGCTAATACCAAGCGAAAAAATGATGAAATTTAACATGTAAAAAAATTTGTTTTGTTATGTTTTTGAACTTCCTCTGCTATGAGTGTGAATCCTGAATCCTTCCTGGTCACGCTAACAAAGTTTTATGAATTTATTTGTAAAAGTACAGACAGTGTAAATTAACATGTCCTGTGGTGCCTTTACTGCTCCAAGTCGGCCTGTTTCACGTCCTACCCCCCTTAAACGACGGTGTTGACCGCGCTTAAAACAGACCGACGCTCACGCCCGGTCTTCCTCGAGATGTCCAGGGCTCTATAAGCGTGCGGTATTAAGAATGCGGCGTGTTTCGATGTACTGACACTCACGGCACCGTATACCACACCCTATACTTGAGACGACCCCAGAAAGTTTATTGGTGTAGGAATCAAACTTACCAGGAGTACAATTAAATTGCTTCGATGCACCTCTCACAAATTTTTAAGAAAATTTACTTCTAAGTTTTCTCACCACGTTTAATTCGCTGATATAAGGTGGACTTTTTTTTCAACAAGCAGTGTGGTTCTGCGATAGCGTACATACTCCCCGCTTGGTGGTCGTTTCCAATTCCAAGTAGATTCAAATTTTTAAACAAAAGTGCGTGCCGGCCGCGGTTTTAGGCGTTTCAGTCCGGAACCGCGCGACCGCTACGGTCGGAGGTTCGAATCCTGCCTCGGGCATTGATGTGTCTGATGTCATTAGGTTAGTTAGGTTTAAGTAGTTTTAAGTTCTACGGGACTATTGACCTCAGATGTTAAGTCCCATAGTGCTCAGAGTCATTTGAACCATTTGAACCAAAAGTGCGCGTACTGCAAACATTTACGGGAAGCTAAACACAGAAAAGGATAGAAAAATAATTTATTTTTTAGTTTTTTTTAAATTATACATTCTTGATTAACAATCTTTTAGGAAATGTCGGTAATAATAAATTTAGTGTACAGTATGCAGTTCGAAATAAGAAGACTTGCATTTTTAAATAATATGACTATTGGCGTCTTAAGTACCATATATTTGATGAATTTTATATTTAAATGAGGTAGGTATTCGACATGAACGGTCGCGGGGGCCCTACACGATATTAGACAGGTGTACCAGTTTCATTGGCTCTTAAGTGTAACACGCCTATACGACCCTCTAAACGTATTTGCAATAGTAATTTAAATCAGATTTCTTGTTCATTCAAATGAATCAACAGTTAAAATCATTAATTCCAAAAGTAATCAGTAAGTTACATTTAAATTGAATTAAATAGCTATATGGGTATCAACCTGGTACGAATTTGCTCATACTTTCCAACTTTTATAAATGTGGTTTTTGATTTTTTGGACATGTCTATTAACGGACTAACCTAGCACGTCCCCATCACACCCAAACTCTCAACTTATCCACACACTAGTGTCGTAGTGCCCCTTGCCAGTTATCTTCATTACTCGCGGCATTTTGCGGATTTTTGTAAGATTTCATGTGTGGTGTGCATCCACACTGAAGCAATCAGTTGGTCGTCCTCACCTTAATTATGCATGTGGTGTCTGTCTTTCGAACATGTCCGAAGAGTTTAAGTGTGGTGTGCATCTACACTGAAGCGATCAATTGGTTGTCCTCGACTTAATTATATATGCAGTGTCTGGTTTTTTTTTTTTTTTTTTTTTTTTTTTTTTACATTTCGAAAGAATAGACATCGCATACATAATTAAGGCAAGGACGACCAGTTGATCACTTCAACGCGGATGCACACGATGCCCAAACTCTTATGGGAATTGACGAAATTTCACGAGCAGTGAGTATAGTGGGCAAGGATCAGTACATCAGTAGTGTGTAGATAAGTTGAGAAACTAGGTTTGAGGAAGGCGTGCTAGGGTAGTCCGTGCGGTTGGGATGACCACTGTGTCAGAATGGCGTAGAGGTCAGCGCATCTGCCTAGTCAGCAAGAGACATGGGTTCGAATCCTGACCCGGCACAAATTTTTCAACTTTCTCCATTGATTTAAACAACGCCCACTGGCAGCTAATGTCATTAATTCCTTTTTGTCTTTTTTTTTTTTTTTTGATCTGTGATTTGACTCTATCGACCTTGGGCTTTGAATGAAGTATTTCGTCACTTGAATCATCTTTCTGAGAGCAAAATTACGTTACGGATTACTCAGAAATTTTATTTGAGTAGTTTTGGACAGTTTAGATAGTACTACCCTGTGCCAGTAAGCGTAATGCTTTTGCTACATTTGAAATATTATTATGTATGTGCTTTTTGAGCCCTAATAATTACGTATGGACATCGGAAAGTAAGTCAGACATATCGTCCCTCGCTAAGAGCATTGCGCAACAAGATAGGGCATTGTCAGAAGAGAGTATATATTCTGAGTTTCCGGCAGATAGTTCTGCTGCGGTAAGGATAGGGTGCATCACGTCGTGTTATTCAAATGACGCGACAGGTGGAAACATATCATAAAGGTAAAGTACGTGGAAAACACGGTTTTTGTGGGCAATAAGTCTATATTGCACATAGATTAACCGTGAAACTCTGGCTGCATTTAGGCCAAATGCAGTTTTGCGTCCAGTCGTAGCGAAATAGCTTAAACAATTTGACGAAGGCCGCCCAGACGCGATGCTGATAGCGAAGTCCAGATCTTGTACCAAGCGATTTCCATATTTTCGGCAAGCTGGAAGAATATCCGGGGAGAAAGAGATTTTCTAACTATGAGGAGGTCCAAACAGCTGTTCTCGTGTGGCATCGTGACCGTGGAGCGCATTTCTATCTTGGAGGAACTAAACGATTGGTAGAACGTTCCAACCGTTCTTTGCAGAGACTTGGTGACTGTGTTCAAAATAGTGTCATATATCTGTTGGTTTGAAGGTTTCCAGTCCATTCCACCGCTGTGGCAGTGGTTTTCATAAAATAATTCCACGTGCCCTTATAGAATCGTAGGATGCATTCCGCTTATATGTTTGACACAGTGTTTCAGTGCATCACAGTCATAACTCGGAGACTCCTCAGTACTCCACTTATAGAGTGAGACAGAACAACGTCCACATCCAATGCGGATTCTGTTTAATGTGGCCCACAGTTTCCTGTCAAGTTCGGCATCCAACAGCCACAATATCATAATTACTTTTCTCGAACCACTCCCTTTCTTGATACTTTCTGATGTGTTGGCAGTACCTGTTTCAGATATCTCTTGCTTTGGCGTTACTTGTAACTAGCTGTTCAGCGTACAGCACTGGCGGATGTCTCAAACAAAACCTATGTCTTGGTAAGAGAGGTATGTCGTGATGACGATCAATTCCAATAACAAAATGATCTAGAGAGAATTTCTGTATGGTGCGAAAAGTGGCAATTGGCAATAAACAAAGAAAAGTGCGACGTCATCCACATGGGTACTAAAAGAAATCCGATAAATTTTGGGTATACGATAAATCGCACAAATCTAAGGGCTGTCAACTCGACTAAATACGTAGGAATTACAAGTACGAGCAACTTAAATTGGAAAGACCACCTAGATAATACTGTTGAGAAGGCGAAACAAAGACTGCGCTATGTTGCCAGAACACTCAGAAGATGCGACAGACCCACTAAAGGGACATCCTACATTACATTTGTCCGTCCACTGCTGGAATATTGCTTTCTCTTCCGAACGCGAAAATATTTTGTTGACACCCACCTACATAGGGAGAAATGATCATCATAATAAAATAAGAGAAATCAGAGCTCGAACGGAAAAATTTAGGTGTCCCATTTTCCCACGCGCCATTCGAGAGAGTAATGGTAGAGAAGTAGTATGAAACGAAACATTGTCTCGAAATTTGGTAGAAAATCCGAAGAAATTCTGGTCGTGTGTAAAGTACACAAGCGGCAAGACGCAGTCAATACCTTCGCTGCGCAGTGCCGATGGTACTGTTAACGACGACTGTGCCGCTAAAGCGGAGTTATTGAGCGCAGTTTTACGAAATTCCTTCACCTCGGAAGACGAATGGAATATTCCAGAATTTGAAACACGAACAGCTGCTAGCATGAGTTTCTTAGAAGTAGATACCTTAGGGGTTGCGAAGCAACTCAAATCGCTTGATACGGGCAAGTCTTCAGGTCCAGATTGTATACCGATTAGGTTCCTTTCAGATTACGCTGATACAATACCTCCCTACTTAGCAGTCATATACAACCGCTCGCTCACCGATAGATCTGTACCTACAGATTGGAAAATTGCGCAGGTCGCATCAGTGTTTAAGAAGGGTAGTAGGAGTAATCCATCGAACTACAGACCTATATCGCTAACGTCGGTTTGCATTAGGGTTTTGGAGCATATACTGTATTCAAACATTATGAATCACCTCGAAGGGAACGATCTATTGATACGTAATCAGTATGGTTTCAGAAAACATCGTTCTTGTGCAACGCAGCTAGCTCTTTATTCGCACGAAGTAATGGCCGCTATCGACAGGGGATCTCAAGTTGATTCCGTATTTCTAGATTTCCGGAAAGCTTTTGACACCGTTCCTCACAAGCGACTTCTAATCAAGCTGCGGGCCTACGGGGTATCGGCTCAGTTGTGCGACTGGATTCGTGATTTCCTGTCAGGAAGGTCGCAGTTCGTAGTAATAGACGGCAAATCATCGAGAAAAACTGAAGTGATATCGGGTGTTCCCCAGGGAAGCGTCCTGGGACCTCTGCTGTTCCTGATCTATATAAATGACCTGGGTGACAATCTGAGCAGTTCTCTTAGGTTGTTCGGAGATGATGCTGTAATTTACCGTCTAGTAAGGTCATCCGAAGACCAGTATCAGTTGCAAAGCGATTTAGAAAAGATTGCTGTATGGTGTGGCAGGTGGCAGTTGACGCCAAGAGTGAGGTGATCCACATGAGTTCCAAAATAAATCCATTGGAATTCGATTACTCGATAAATAGTACAATTCTCAAGGCTGTCAATTCAACTAAGTACCTGGGTGTTAAAATTACGAAAAATTTCAGTTGGAAAGACCACATAGATAATATTGTGAGGAAGGCGAGTCAAAGGTTGCGTTTCATTGGCAGGACACTTAGAAGATGCAACAAGTCCACTACAGAGACAGCTTACACTACACTCGTTCGTCCTCTGTTAGAATATTGCTGCGCGGTGTGGGATCCTTACCAGGTGGGATTAACGGAGGACATCGAAAGGGTGCAAAAAAGGGCAGCTCGTTTTGTTTTATCACGTAATAGGGGAAAGATTGTGGCAGATATGATACGCGAGTTGGGATGGAAGTCATTAAAGCAAAGACGTTTTTCGTCGCGGCGAGATCTATTTACGAAATTTCAGTCACCAACATTCTCTTCCGAATCCGAAAATATTTTGTTGAGCCCAACCTGCATAGGTAGGAATAATCATCAAAATAAAATAAGAGAAATCAGAGTACGAACAGAAAGGTTTAGGTGTTCGTTTTTCCCGCGCTCTGTTCGGGAGTGGAATGGTAGAGAGATAGTATGATTGTGGTTCGATGAACCTTCTGCCAAGCACTTAAATGTGAATTGCAGAGTAATCATGTAGATGTATATGTAGAAAATGGTTCGATGAACCCTCTGCCAGGCACTAAAGTGTGAATTGCAGAGCAACCATATAGATGTAGATGTAGATGAATGATTAGTTCCTTGTTCTCTTGTATACTGTGGTAATCTCTAAGCAGGATCTCAGTGCTGTGAATCTGTGGTGGGTAAATACTGCTTAGCAGGGGAAGCCAGTAGACAGGAGTTGGTCTGATTGTACCAGTAATCAAGCGCATCGTGTTGTTGAGACGCGCATAGATGAGGCTAGTATGACAACTAGTACACCATACTGAAGCACAATACTCTGCAGCCGAAAAACCTCGTGGAAGAGCAGATGTACGCAAAGTCTCCATTGAAGCCTCCCAGATTGTGCCAAACAGCTTATGAATGATGTTGTTGCGAGTTTTTATCTTGACTGATATGGTCTCCCGATATTTTTTATAAGACAGAGTGCGGTGGAGTACGATGCTAAAGCACTTGGGGTACTTGCTGTGACGGAGAATATTGCCATCAAATTGCACCTTGAGCTCATTGCTAGCTTGTTTGTTGTTAATGTTAAACGTACCAGCCTCGCTCTTACGGGTACTGGACATCAGTCTCCCTTTTTTGGAATAATATTTAAGGGCCTCTAAGTCCTCCGTTAATGTTCCTTCTGACTGATCAAGTTCTTTTGAATGACAAGCCAGAGTGATATCGTATGTATATTTATTAATTTATTTATTCTGCACAATTACAGCCTATTATCTGAAAAGCTGAAACAGGCCATGCAAATCACATTTCCTTGGATAGTAATAAATTATGTATTAACTATTTATTTCTGATACTTAATTTTTAAAATACTACGACTACTTCTACTGCTACAAGACTTCTATAAAACCCTTAACCAGTTACCTTACTACTAATGCTACTATAAGCACTACATAATTAGTTCTTTGCTTGTTCATTTTATTTTGGTGGTTTTAACTTGTAGATGGTTGTTTCCGCTACTGAATCCGCCCTCATACTGCCCTGGTCAACAGCCACTGTCTGCTGGATTCCCTGGGCGTAGAGCAGCACGTCAGCAGCATTTCCACTACAGTAAGGAATTCCACACATCAGGTCTTTGTCTGCTTCCTCTATATGATGTGTAAAATTACGACGTTCATCCAGAAATGCCTCTAGATATATCGTTACTGCGCTTCTCCTAATCGTTACATCATTTAATTTTATTTTAGGGTTTCTTACTAGGTTCGCTTTCAGTTGGAGGTGCGTTGTTTTGCTAAGTTCTAGTGGTAATTTAACACTTCGACACCAACCCTCAAGTTCGTGTAACGGCGCATTACATTCGTCTGGATTCACCACTTACAACGAACAGCACGTCTTCCGAAATGCTACCAGTACGCTTATGTTACGTCTGTCATGTAACTTCTATGGTATGGGCTTCAGTGCTACCACCCAGAACTCTGTATAGTGTTGCAGAACTTTTTAACAAACATATTATAACTGTTACTGAAAAGATGGAGTTGTCAGGTTCTGTAGATGCTGCTATGAAATACCTCCGACCAGACATTTCAAGTAACATCCATAATATGAAATTGACCCTCACTACCCCAGCAGAAATAATTTCCATCATAAAATCTTTAAAATCAAAAACGTCTAGTGGGTATGATGAAATATCTAAAAAGCTAATTAAAGAATGTGATTCTGAGTTAAGTAACATATTAAACTATCTGTGTAATCAGTCATTTATCTGTGGAATATTTCCTGAATGGTTAAAATATGCTGAAGTTAAGCCACTGTTTAAGAAGGGAGACAAAGAAATAGCAACAAATTTCTGTCCAATTTCACTTTTGCCAGCATTCTCAAAAATTTTAGAAAAAGTGATGTACAATCAGCTTTGTAACCATCTTATCTCAAAGAACATACTGTCAAAGTCACAGTTCGGATTTCTAAAGGGTTCTGATATTGATAAGGCTATCTACACTTACAGTGAAAATGTGCTTAATTCTTAGATAAAAAGTTGCAGGCAACTGGTATATTTTGTGATCTGTCAAAGGCATTTGACTGTGTAAATCACAATATCCTTTTAAGGAAATTGAATATTATAGTGTAACAGGAAATGCTGCAAAATGGTTCAAATCTTATATCTCTGGCAGGAAACAAAGTGTGTTACTAAGAAAGAGGCATGTATCAAGCTATCAGGTATCATCCAACTGGGGAATAATTACATGAGGGGTCCCACAAGGTTCCATTTTAGGGCCCTTATTTTTTGTTATGTATATCAACGACCTTTCATCAGTAACAGTACCAGATGTCAAGTTCGTTTTGTTTGCCAATGATACAAACATTGCAATAAATAGCAAATCAAGTGTAGTCTTAGAAAGATCAGCTAATAAAATATTTGTGGACATTAATCACTGGCTCCTAGCCAATTCTTTGTCACTAAACTTTGAAAAAACACACTACATGCAGTTCAGAACTTGTAAGGGGTGTTCCACGAGTATGTGCCTAACATACGATGACAAGCAGATAGAAGAAGTGGACTGTGTTAAATTCTTGGGATTACAGCTTGATAATAAATTCAACTGGGAAAAGCGCACCACAGAACTGCTGAAGCGTCTTAACAAATCTCTATTTGCAATGCGAATTGTGTCAGACATAGGGGATATAAAAATGAAAAAACTGGGGGGTAATTCATCAAGCCAAGCTAAAGTTTTCCAGGCACAAAAACGTGCAGTAAGAGTTATATGTGATGTGAACTCCAGAACATCCTGCAGAAGCCCGTTTAGGGAACTAGGGATACTAACTACTGCTTCCCAATATATTACTTTTCCAAACAAACAGCTCATTTCATGGAATCAGTACTAGAAATAAGAATAATCTTCACAAGGATTTAAAGTAACTTAGTCTTGTCCAAAAAGGTGTGCATTATCAGGAACACACATTTTCAATAACTTGCCAGCAGCCATAAAAAGCTTAACAACCAATTAAAACCAGTTTAAGAGAAGCCTAAAGGATTTATTAGCGACCAACTCCTACTAAAGTACAATATAACTTCTGCACAATTTCAGTGCAGTAATGTGTTAAGTGTAAATAAGTTTATAAGTGTGTGTGTTTGTAAGTACAATCTAACTTCTGCACCATTTCAGTTCAGTAATGTGTTCATTGTAAATAAGTATTATAGTAGTTGTATTACACATTTATTACCTTATAAATAAATAAATAAACTTTTTTTTATTTTGAATTCAGTGCATTAGTATTTGTAAAATGATCCTTTCATATAGTGTTCAATAAAAAAGACGATCATTCCACTTGGGACCTGTGGAATGGTATATTAGCTTATTTGTTTGAGTTGTAAATATTTGTCATGTATTGTTTTTCTGACATGTTCTACATCCTGGAGGACCTCCTCACTATGGATCAATTGGAATGAAAGTAAATCTAATCTAATCTGTACCCCACACTGATCCCTGCGGACAACCTTTTGTTGTTGTATCCGTTATTTTCTTTCCTGGGCATGTTAAAGAAAAATGTCGCACGTGGCAATAATCTCTCAGGCACCAGTACAGCGCTTCTGGTCCCTCCAAATCTCTAAGGCGACATAGGAAAGATGAACACCACAGGTTATCGAAAGCGACATCAATATCAATCATTATCAATAGAGTGTACATAGAATGTGTATCTGTTGCTAGTGGAATTGCCATATTAATTGCATCTTCAGTTGGATTGCCTCTTCTAAACCGTACAGGTGAGATATCATCCCAGGTGGCAGTATGTGAACTTGTAATCTTTCACTTAATGATCTTTCAAATATCTTGCCGACAATGTTCAAAAGACATATCGGTCTGTAGGATTTAAGTATCACTGGATTTTTATCTTGCCCTTCACTAATTATTAACACTTCAGCACTCTTCCGCAGTGCAAGTACCTTTCCTTGCAAGAGTCACTCATTGTACAGTTCGCACAAGTAACTATCTAATTGGGCCCAAAGAGCTTTTATTACTTCGGCGGGGATCCCGTCCGGTCCTTGAGACTTTTTCTTTTTCAGTCTTAAAATTATTTGCCTTATGTGTTATTGTTCTAAGTAGTACACACGTTTATTGTTTCTATAGTCTTCCCAAAACATTTTTCGTAACCTACGCCGATCATTTGTCTCGCCCTTTTCTCCTTCGCCAGGAAATAGTGTTTGTATTAGCAGGACATCTGACTATTCCTAATTTTCTGTTGCCATCCCATAATTCCTTTTGAGCGTGGATAAGACTGTTGGTCATCGTATTTTCTCGCAGACTGTTTTAGATGGTACATCCTAGGAATTGAGTTCTAAGTTAGCCTCCGCGAATTGCTTCCATCGTTCCATTTTTGTTTTCCATAACTCTTCCTTAAAACGTTGTTTAAAATATCTGTATCTATGCAGCCTTCAGACTCTTTTCTTCTTGGGTCATGCTGCTCCGGTATTGCTTCCTGGTTCTTCCTGTTTCACATCTTAATTTCTGCAGCGCCTCGGTCCAGATGTAAGGTACTCTTTTAGAATGACCTCTGCTGACAAGTATCGATGCCTCCATTGCTTTATGTATAGCCACTGTCAGTTCTTGCCCTTTAATATCTACATTATCACCCAGAAATGGACTTCCCGAAAACTGAAACACCCTTCTTAGTTCTTGCCAGTTAGCATCCTCGTGTTATATTTTGGCCTTATTCGCAGGTTTCTTGGGATGTCTTGGATTTCCCTTCCAGTGATGGTATAGTGTATGATATGGTGGTCATTTGATATCATTCCACTCTCTGCCTTCCAGTCTTTAACACGGCGCATAGCAGAATTTCCATGAAGATGTTTTTGGAACGTCAGAAATACGAAGGCTGAACAGGAGATGTGTGAGAAATGAACCCTGTGATAGGCCATTATTTAGTTTCTTTATTGAGCTTCTATTTCCATCCAAACAAACCTGAAACTATCGATTACTTATCATGTTATTAATAAAAGATGTTGTAGTTCGGCATTTAATTATTTTCAGTAATTTGAAAATCACCCCTTCCCTCAAATTATGCTGCCATAATCTCGATAAAGACCGCGGATGTTTTTAGTTTCTCCAGGATACTGGCGTCTGTGAATGTTCTCAGAGCTAGCATCTCGACGTCGCAGTTTCAGTGAGGCATAAAACAAGCTTGTTCTATTGGAATGTGTTCTAATCCTACGGTAAATAAGTCTATCCAAGAGTGTGTAAGTTCAACTGAGCAGGGAAATTTTCCGAACGTTCTGGGAGAGATCCGATGGTTTGTTAGGTTTTAATATTGTCACAATTTGTGTAACTTATATTTTGAAGTCCCTGTACGATTTTAGTTTAGTTTTAACTATGTCATGTTCTGTAGATCATTTTCTCGATTATTTTATCTATATGATGTGGAGCAAGTCAGATTACAAGATATTTATACACACATAAATAGTGCTAATATTAATATTACGAAAATTTTTAGTTCTACACATGCAACAACATTTAGAGGTACTTTTTTTACCATTTATGAAACAGAAAGTCGCCCATGGGGTAGAAAGAGTTGTCCAAAAGAAATGATTTTAAGCTAGATTTAAAACTTGATCTGCTATCTGCCAGACAGTTTATGTTGTTGGGCAACAGATCAAAGATTTTTTTTGCCGAATAATGCACTCCTTTTTGAGCAACTGACAGCTTCAGTAACGGATAGGAAAGACCATTTATCCCTGTAGTGTTGTACGTATGAACATCACTGTTCTTCGCGAATTGAGATGGATTATTTGTAACGAATTTCATTAGCGAATATATGTACTCTGATGGTGCAGTTAAAACACCTAACTCCTTGAAAAGGTGCCTATATGACGTCCTTGAGTGAACACCACTAATTATTCTCACTGCTCTCTTTTGTACAATCAATACTTTATGTCTAAGTGGTGAGTTACCCCAGAAAACTATTCCATAAGACATTATTGAATTGAAATATGCAAAGTACGTTAGGAGGCTTATCTGTTTATTACCAAGACTAGCGATTATACAAAGAGATAAAGAAGCTGGACTTAGTTGTTTGAGAAGCTCAGTAATATGCTTCTTCCAGTTCAAGTTGTCATCTATGTGAACACCCAAAAATTTGGAGAAATGCACCCTGTTAACTGAGCCTTGTTCATATGCTACATCAGTTGTCGGTATGACTCTGTTCGGTGTACAGAACTGGATATAGTGAGTCTTTTCGAAATTAAGGGAGAGTCCATTTTCTGAGAACCATTTAATAATTCTATGAAAGACATCCTTAACAATATCTTCAGCTGCTTTTTCTGGAATGGGATTTATTATAGCACTCATGTCATCTGCAAAAAGTACTAGTTCCGCTTGCTGAACTTCAGTGGGAGGTCATTCACATGAATAAGGAACAGCAGAGGACCCAAAATTGAACCCTGTGGGACTCCCTTCGTGATAACTTCCCATTCACTAGAATTGACCACCCTCCCAATATTATTTGTGCTATTCAGCCCAACTTTTTGCTTTCTGTTCATTAAGTATGATTCAAACCAGCTGTGTGTACAGCCTTCAATTCCATAAAACCTGAGTTTTTCTAAGAGTGTGATCCACACAGTCTAATGCCTTGGAGAGATCACAAAAAATTCCAACTGGCGATAATTTGTGTCAGTACAAATTACACTGATGAGCCAAAACACTGTGTGCATCTACTTAAAAATGTATTAGTCCAGCTCTGGAACGCAATTCAACAGTGGTTCTGCATGCCATGGATTCAACAAGTTTGCAGAGGTTTGTGGCGCCAGACCCACGAACAAGTCACACACTTTCCGTAATTTACGGTCGGTTGGTTTATGTGTGCGTATCTGGCGCCTGGTAGCGTCCCAGTTGGGTTTCATCGGATTCAGATAAGCCGAATTTGATAGCCAAGATATCAACATGAGTTCACTATCATGCTCCTCAAACCATTTCAGCATGTTTCTGGCCTTGTGAAACGCACAGTCACCCTGCTGGAAGATGCCTCACTGTTTGGGAAGACATCAAGCTTAAGGGGTTACAGGTTATCCGTAATAAAGTCCACGTATCCCACAGCTGTTATGGTGCCTTCGATTACTACCTGAGGTCCCATGGAAGAACAGAGGAATGTCCCCCGTAACAGAATACTGCTTCCACCGGCCTGCATCCAGGGTACGCTGCATGCTACATGTTTCGAGCAGCCACTCTCCTGGATGTCGGCGTATCTGGGCACGACCATCGACCTGGTTTAATAATAAACAGGAATCATGCGACCAGGCGACACGTTCTCATTGATCCGCGGTTCAATCCCGATGATTCCATGACACTGTAATCATAATTGAAGATGTTGTTGGGTCAACATGGGAACACGTAGGGTCCTCTGCTGTGGAACGCCATGTTTAACACTGTGCGCTGAACGTTGTGCTCCAAAACACTTGTGCCTGCTTCAGCACCGTACTCTGTCGTCAGACCTCGCACAGATCCCCGCTTATCCTACTTTAGAGAGAGGGCAAGCCTCCGATCCCTATGTTGTGTGATGAGGTATAATCCAACTTCTTGTCGCCAATTGGTAGTTTCAGCATTCTTCAACCGCCTTCCACATATGCTTACGACAGTAGCACGCGAACAGAAGACCAGCCTTGCAGTTTCCAAGATGTTCGCTCCAAGGAACTGGGCCACAACAATCTGTCAAAGTCGCTTAAGTAGGCAGATTTCTGCATTTGCGCCACTTATAGTCGATAAAATGACTCCCCATTTGTCTTCGGTCCCCTCAGTGCCCCCAGGCAGCATACAATCTCGCGGTGGGCAGTGGTCATAAAGTTTCGGCTCATAGTACTGAACTTTTTCACAATTTGGCTGGAAGTGTGTTTCTGAAAATCAAAATGATTTATTTTGTAATCGAATAAGAAAATTTTCGCTCTTTACTTGCAATGCATTTCGGTAATATCCTGAAGCGCAAAAGAAACCGGTATAGGCATGCTTATTCAACTACAGAGATTTGTAAGTAGACAGAGTGGTCGGCAAGGCTTGTACAGGACAGCAAGTGTCTGGTGCAGTTGTTAGATCGGTTACTACTGCTACAATGGCACGTTATCAAGAATTAAGTGAGTTGGAACGTGGCGTTACTATCGGTGCACTAACGATGGGACACAGCGTCTCCGAAGTAGCGATGATGTGGGGATTTTCCCGTACGACCATTTCACGAGTGTAACGTGAATATCAGGAATCCGGTAAAACGTCAAATCTCCGACATTTCTGCGGCCGGAAAAAGATCCTGCAAAATACGGAGCAACAACGATTGCTGGAAATGAAAATGAGCGTTTGGCGTCATTGGCCGGGAGGCCCCTGACGGGGCAAGTCCGGCCGCCTTGGTGCAGGTCTTACTACATTCTATGCCACACTGGGCTACCTGCGCGTCGGATGGGGATGAAATGATGATGAAGACAACACAACACCCAGTCCCTGAGCGGAGAAAATCCCCGATCCAGCCGAGAATCGAACCCGGGCCACTTAGGACGGCAGTCTGTCACGCTGACCATTCAGCTATCGGGACGGACACGACTACTGATGAAAATCGTTCAGTGTGACAGAAGTGCAGCCCTTATGCAAATTGCTGCAGATTTCAATGCAGCAAGTCGTATACCCTTGACGACCGCACAACACAAACGTTTCCGCCTCGCGTGGGTCCGTCAACACCGACGTTGGACTGCTGACGACTGGAAACATGTTGCCTCGTCGGACGAGTGTCGTTTCGAATTGTATTGAGCGGATTGACGTATATGAGTATGCAGACAACCTCATGAATCCATGGACCCTGCATGTCAGCAGGGGACTGTTCAAGCTGGTGGAGGCTCTGTAATGGTGTGGGGCGTGTGCAGTTGGAGTGATATTGTACCTCTGATGTGTGTAGATACGACTCTGACAGTTGACACGTACGTAAGCATCCTGTCCTATCACTTGCAACCAACCATTCATGTCCGTTATGAATTCCGACTGACTTGGGCAATTCCGGCACTACAATGCAACATCCCATACGTCCAGGATTGCTACAGAGCGGCTCCAGAAATACTCTTCTGAGTTTGAAAAGCTTCTTTGACTCTTCAGTGAAGTAAAGGCGTGAGTTTGCCTAAATCACGAAAACTGATGTTGGAATAATTGAGTTGCATATTGGAATTGTCTCTAGTGAACTGACGACCGTATTGTTTTGCAATAAGTAGTTTGTCCTTTTTCTTTATTTCTAATAAGCACTATGGGACTTCACATCTGAGGTCATCAGTCCCCTAGAACTTAGAACTACTTAAACCTACATCTACATCTACATCTACATGACTACTCTGCAATTCACATTTAAGTGCTTGGCAGAGGGTTCATCGAACCACAATCATACTATCACTCTACCATTACACTCCCGAATAGCGCGCGGGAAAAACGAACACCTAAACCTTTCTGTTCGAGCTCTGATTTCTCTTATTTTACTTTGATGATCATTCCTACCTATGTAGGTTGGGCTCAACAAAATATTTTCGGATTCGGAAGAGAATGTTGGTGACTGAAATTTCGTAAATAGATCTCGCCGCGACGAAAAACGTCTTTGCTTTAATGACTTCCATCCCAACTCGCGTATCATATCTGCCACACTCTCTCCCCTATTACGTGATAAAGCATAACGAGCTGCCCTTTTTTGCACCCTTTCGATGTCCTCCGTCAATCCCACCTGGTAAGGATCCCACACCGCGCAGCAATATTCTAACAGAGGACGAACGAGTGTAGTGTAAGCTGTCTCTTTAGTGGACTTGTTGCATCTTCTAAGTGTCCTGCCAATGAAACGCAACCTTTGACTCGCCTTCCTCACAATATTATCTATGTGGTCTTTCCAACTGAAATTGTTCGTAATTTCAACACCCAGGTACTTAGTTGAATTGACAGCCTTGAGAATTGTACTATTTATCGAGTAATCGAATTCCAACGGATTTATTTTGGAACTCATGTGGATCACCTCACTCTTTTCGTTATTTAGCGTCAACTGCCACCTGCCACACCATACAGCAATCTTTTCTAAATCGCTTTGCAACTGATACTGGTCTTCGGATGACCTTACTAGACGGTAAATTACAGCATCGTCTGTCACCCAGGTCATTTATATAGATCAGGAACAGCAGAGGTCCCAGGACGCTTCCCTGGGGAACACCCGATATCACTTCAGTTTTACTCGATGATTTGCCGTCTATTACTACGAACTGTGACCTTCCTGACAGGAAATCACGAATCCAGTCGCACGACTGAGACGATGCCCCGTAGGCCCGCAGCTTGATTAGAAGTCGCTTATGGGGAACGGTGTCAAAAGCTTTCCGGAAATCTAGAAATACGGAATCAATTTGAGATCCCCTGTCGATAGCGGCCATTACTTCGTGCGTTGCACAAGAACGATGTTTTCTGAAACCATGCAGATTACGTATCAATAGATCGTTCCCTTCGAGGTGATTCATAATGTTTGAATACAGTATATGCTCCAAAACCCTACTGCAAACCGACGTCAATGATATAGGTCTGTAGTTCGATGGATTACTCCTATTACCCTTCTTAAACACTGGTGCGACCTGCGCAATTTCCCAATCTGTAGGTACAGATCTATCGGTGAGCGAGCGGTTGTATATGATTGCTAAGTAGGGAGGTATTGTATCAGCGTAATCTGAAAGGAACCTAATCGGTATACAATCTGGACCTGAAGACTTGCCCGTATCAAGCGATTTGAGTTGCTTCGCAACCCCTAAGGTATCTACTTCTAAGAAACTCATGCTAGCAGCTGTTCGTGTTTCAAATTCTGGAATATTCCATTCGTCTTCCCTGGTGAAGGAATTTCGTAAAACTGCGCTCAATAACTCCGCTTTAGCGGCACAGTCGTCGTTAACAGTACCATCGGCACTGCGGAGCGAAGGTATTGACTGCGTCTTGCCGCTTGTGTACTTTACATACAACCAGAATTTCTTCGGAATTTCTACCAAATTTCGAGACAATGTTTCGTTGTGGAACCTATTAAAGGCGTCTCGCACCTAACTTACGTAAGGACATCCATGCCCGAGGCCGGATTCGGACCTGCGAACGTTGCGGTCGGCTGGTTCCAGACTGAGGCGCCTAGAACCGCTCGGCCACAACGGCCGGCTTATTCCTGATGATTAGAAGGAGCTCCCACTGCTTCAGACCTATAGTGATTTTCACTACTCTAATCAAAATTAGGAAATATTTTTGCTGAAATTTAAGTAGATTGGGAGCCTGTCATTTCATTTCCCGCAGTGGATTTACATTGCCCCATCTCATTTCTGTTGTGTTTCGGAATCAACTGCCTCAATTCCGATTAAGAACACGTGGTCGGTGTGGTTTAGCCGATCAGCGTGTTGGGCTGTTACAGATTCCTTCAACAAGGCCACTCCCGATTTACTGCCCCGTTCCTTTCCACCTATCGCTGTGTTCCGTCTCTACCGACCTCAATGTTGACAAGGTAAGAGTTTTCATCTCGGTTTGTTGCTTTCTTCGTGGTGAGACAGACGTCCCCACAACTGAAATGTGGGTGTTGTCCTGCGAGGCAGATGCGGCGCGCGGTGAGCAGCGGCACACGGGGGCCATGTATCTGGCGTGACGATCGTAGGCGACCGGGATCATCGATAAGCAGGCGTCAGCGGCAGCGGCAGCGGCGCGTGGCGCTCAGATAGCGGAAGGCTGCCCATGCCCCTAAAGCCGGCCTGCGCGCTGCCCGCGCCGGTCCCCAGCAGCAGGTACTGAGCCACAAACATGACGGCTATTACAGTGACAGTGTCCCACGTCTTACCCATAGAGTAAATATCTCTGGAGTGAGCATTCACATGCGCAGTACAGATTTTGTGTTGTCAACATACATTGCCGGCCTGGTCACGTGTTCTCGGGACGTCGTGTCTTTGTCCGTATAGCGCCCTGTATATCTATAATGTCACTACATCCCTAGTACAGACGGATTCTTTTCGTACGTGTCGTGGATTATTTACATATGTTGCGCAGACATTTTAACAGTATCAATTTGATACTGGAAATGTACCAGCTACGTAACTTTTAAGGGCAAGTGATATTACATCCTGCTTCTTTGCGATAGGTGTCACAGTTCAGATGCACTCGATTTCTGGTAGTTTTCGGTATAATACGGCACTTAATAGTATTACAGAGCCTGACGTACATTTTTGCAGTGATAGTCTTGCCAAACGACTTGAGAGTACGCTAGTACTTTGCAAGTGTCCGAAAAACACCAAATTTGCCACACATTAGCGATTATATCCCTGCTAATTCGTCCTTTTTTTCTGCTATTTCTGCATATTTATTTTCTCGTTTTTGCGACCTACGGCACAATTTTTCTTACTGGTGACACTTTGAAGTATCTATTTAACGCATTTTGCGTACTTGCTCCCCGTTTATTAAATAAATAGTAGACTGAGTAATCTATACATAATCGATAAGTCACTGATAAATGCATGGAGGATAGTATTTGCTGAAACAACTAACCATTCCCTTTCCTGTTCCACTAGTAAATTTACGAGAGGAAGCGATTGTTTCTAAGCTTTTGTACGAGCCGTAATATCTATTATATAGTCATAAAATCGTAGAAAAATAGGTCTACAGAATACAGCCTTAATTATAATGCGTCTCGAAATTTTTAAAAGCGTACAGTGTCTCTTAATAATATGATAACTATAATTAAAGCTACATGGTATGTACCCATGAAAAGTTACTATCCCTCCTTTCACATACTTTCTTTGCATCCGTAGCAACAACAGTAATTCACCATCGCTATTACACTATCAACAAAGGTGAAACACAACAAAAACTCTCGATATTATGAACTTCAAACGCTGCAGAGAGCACACACGCACAGCGAAGTCCCTAGAACACGTGTCAATCCTGGTTTAATGTTGAAAACATGCGCAGAACGCAATGCTCACTCCAGAGATATTTACTCTATGGTCTTACCTCAACATCGCGTTAGAGATGACAGACAGCAAGGCTTTCCTTTAATGTTGCAAATATTAACACGAACGTTCTCAACTCCGGTGACACCTAGCTATGTATCTACAGGAGTGTGAGCAAAAAATTGAGGAAGCCGTAAAAGGGCGGACATAAAAGAAATGGGCAAAAATTTAACAAAAACAACTACAACAGCCAACCTGTACAATATATACAGACACAAGCTACCGAAAATAATCAGCTGACAGCTTGGCAAACGCAAAACAAAACCAGACAGCCGAATAATCCACAGACAGCCGAATTCGGCCAGGAAAGTAACGCACATATGCCGAATAACAATCAAAGGCTAAGAGAATTTCAGTCTAGAGCCTCACAGGATACTAACTGGTGTAATCAGACACCAACATTCCATATAGTAGATGTTACACCTAACCCAGAGACCGATGCCACAGCGGCACCGGAAAACTTTAACCGGTCTCGGTAGGCCGCCGTTCTGTGACCTGGGAGGAGGGTGGGGCCACGGGCTTGATCGACACTTGCTTCATCAGATACGTGCAAAGTAGTGATGCAAAAGATGATCTTTATGAAAGTAATGAGAATACATTGGTAAACTTGACAGAGGGCAAGGTAAAAGCTACTATTAAAGCCAAAATGTTTGACCCTGATGTGCCCATTTTGCTTGACACGAGTGCCACAATTAATCTGATGCCACAAGGATTCTTTCAAGAACTGAAGAAACGTGAGCGTTTAACAACACTGCCAGTGCAAAATAGCAAGGTACAAACTGCGACTGGCTATAAATCAAAAGGTGTCAAACTACAAGCTTTAATTCCCATCCAATTATGACAGTTTTCTGTACAATGCAATTTTTTGATAGTAGAGAAATTAATAGTTCACTGTTTAATCAGGACATACCAAGTACAAATTGATATAGGCAAGGGCCAATGTCATTTCACAGTAAATAACCAATTATTTGCAATAGATCTAATCAGGGGAAGTATTGATAGACGTAAAACTGAATTTACTCACGACTTTGAGGTTCAATTGGTAAATCCCATAGTCATGTTTATCAATATTATCAGTACATACAACAAACAGTCGGCAGCAGGAGAGGTAAATGTCGACACAATATACAGGAAAGTAAGTGAATCAAAGTACTTGTCTCAAGAACAGCAAGCAGAACTTAGGGAACTGATACCTGTTTTTATACATGTATTTGAAAAAAGATCAGGTATCATTAAGGATTTTGTGTACAAAATGGAAGTATATCCTCATGAACTTTTCGTTCAACTTCATACCCTATACAATGGACAAAGAGGGAAGCAGTAAGAAAAGAGATTAACAGGATGTTTGAATGGGGCATAATACAACCATCATTTTCTCCTTATTGTAAGTCCTATTTCGGCCATGAGTAAGTCAGAAGTCAGATGGCAAGGTGTGTTTGGTCCTCGACGCAAGTAGTATTAATAACATCATTGTACCAGTACGAACACGTTCAGACAATTTAGAGGAACAGTTTATGAAATTTCATGATGTTAAATTTCTTACTATAATCGAACTCCAGTCCTCTTATTGGCAAATAAAACTACATGGAGAATGTCAGAAGTCCACCACTTTCGTATGCGGGGGCAGCAGCTTTGAATTTCAAGTATTACCATTTGGAATGAATGTATGTGCAGGTGTATTTATCTCTGCTCTGGACAAAGTGCTAGGACCTGAACTTTTGAGTAAGGTAACAGTATACGTGGACAACCTCTTAGTCACAACACTCACTCGAGTAGAACACTTAAGATTGACTGAACAAGTATTGAACCGCTTCTCCGAATGGAGTAACAGAAAATCTCAAGAAAACTAATTTCGGACAAGAAAAGGTAAAATTTTTAGAACACATAATCTCATTGGAAGGCGTACTGCCAGAGCCTAAAAAATTTGATGTCATTAGGAACTGTCCTGTTCCTCAAAACAAGAGGCAGTTAAAGGCATACTTAGGCCTAGTCTCATGTTTCAAGAAATTCATCCCTAAACAACTTATGAGCAGTGATGCTTTACTCAATCTTCTCTGGAAAAACAGACCTTGGTTATGGGACAAGCAATGTCAAACCGATTTCGAGAACATCAAGTAAGCCTTATTAAATTCTAATATTTTGTCTCAACCAGACATGAAGAAGGATTTTTGATTATGCACCGAGGCGTCTTCTCAAGATTACATCCCAAATCCACAAAATTGGAAAACTGAACCGTAAGTGTCAACTACTATACACTGGACCACACGTAATTACTAAAATCCCCTACCCGGAATCAGACAGATTCGTACACATGAACACGGGTAAAGACAAGGGCCTTCACCCATACAAAGACTTGAAAACATTTATATATTAAAATAAGGGCTGTATACGCTCTAAGTTGTATATGTGTATAACAATATTAGATTTAGGCTACTGAAAAGTCATACTCCAAAATTTATGCTGTTAGTCGTTAAGGAAAATTTTTGTTTCTAGTTTTTCTTATACGTCAAATGTGTAACAATGAGTGGTATTAACAAGGAAGAATTTTACTTTTATGTGTCCAGAGACGACAATACTCTAAATACAACGCTTCGCCTTGCACGTAGCCCAGTTGTAAACAAATAAATGAACATGTGAAACGCACAGTAGCGTGCAATGCAATACACAACCCGCCGCGACGCAAGCGGTATCAGAGCGACGCAATGCCTGCTTATTGGGGAGCAGGCTAAAAAAGAAACCACAAGTGAGTGCGCGCCAGACAGACACAGCTGGAAGTGCTGGAGCTCCCAAAACAAACAAACCTGATGAGCTACAGCCCACACTAACATTTCTAAAGAGAGATAGAAAATTAAGGGAGAGTCTATACTATAACTATGACTATCTACACAATACACACATAGTATTTTATACACAGGAAAGGGACGCTAAACTATGAGATATTTACTTATGCTGCGCTGCTATAAACATTACATCTATATATGTACAACATTTAAAAAATTAATTATTGAAAGTGCATGTACTAATTATACTTGATAGACGAGAAAAGTCTTCCTGAAGGTAAACAAGTGAGCACAGTATAAGCGGCAAACTGAATAAGAGGTCGCACCACTACTCTAATACACTTTATCTTTCAGGTTTATAGGGTAACTAGAGACGCACACATGACATGTAATAAGTTTTGTGATAACACGACTGCAAACTGAAATGAATGAATACATGGTTGTCTATATGAAGAAAGTGTTAGTAGCCATCTAGCCTCTATATACTTATCTATGAAGATTTAGTTTTAAGTTAGTATTAAGTTTTTTACTTCCAGTTACCAATGCATCGACACGTCCTAAAGTGAAGAAAAACAAATGCTTGTAGAGTGTTAGGTACCATACGACAACACCGCAAGTAAATACAGTTGTAATTTTGTAATACGTGTGAATGTCATAGTGTGAAAGCATGTGAAGAAGAAAACAGTCGCAATACGTCACATATCACGATGCTGAACTAAGGTTGAGTACTACCAAATAATCAAAGGGTCGAAACCTAACTATTGTGAGCGTCGAATACCCATGAAAGCGTCAAACACCTGAATAACATTGAAATTTTTATGCACGTTTCTTACTTATGTAAACATTTTTATGCTCGTTATACGTAACATATTGTATTGATGACAAAAACCTGTAAACCTCAGCACATGGAATGGTTATCCTTTATACAATGAACATATCAAGTAAATACCGAGCTGCTCTTTTAAACACTGAATAAGTATTTGATATAATTGATATCATCAGATTTGAGTTGTGCTTTGAAATAGCAAACTATTTGGTTCTTGGGATCACAGTTAATCTATTAACGAGACGTAACTGAGCACATAAATGCCTTTCCGTGGAATTTCCACAACCCTGTAGTGTGTAGATCCTTCCTGGAGAATGCTAGAGAGGCGAGGCCATGCGTGGTCATCTGAGAGGCGCGTAGTATCTATTGTAGCGTCTATTGTTTACTTCTTGGAACCTTTTTGAATTGATAAGTATGCTCCGACAAGAAGTCACTGTAAACTGAAATGAAATGTATGTCAATACACGCCATAAATGGAAACAGAATCTGTTATTGTATGAATGTTATATGAAGCATGTAAACCAAACGAGAGTAAAATGTGTACTCATATAATTGGAATCTAATAATGTAAAGAAAATGAAATCTGACAAAATGTGCTAAAACCAAATGACAAGTAATGAGCCGCGCGGGATTAGCCGAGCAGTCTAGGGGCGCTGCAGTCATGGACTGTGCGGCTGATCCCGGCGGAGGTTCGAGTCCTCCCTCGGGCATGGGTGTGTGTGTTTGTCCGTATGATAATTTAGGTTAAGTAGTGTGTAAGCTTAAAAACTGATGACCTTAGCAGTTAAGTCCCATAAGATTTCACACACATTAGAACATTTTTTTTTTTTTTTTTTTTTTTTTTTGTAAAAGGAGGAGAGAATATATTACAGACTATAGTGTATATGAGCGACCATAATGGCATTTCAGCAAATGAATAGGGTAAGTGTATTTTGTAATTGTAATTGTATTTTATTATTTCGTGTGTACAGTATGAGGAAAGGACACTACATAAACTTTATGTAATGCAACTGTGTGAAAGACGCTAAGAAACAAAGCGCAAAAACATACGAAACCTGGCTGCATAGTGTTAAGTGTAGGTGTGTTAAAACAACACGTGAGTGTGCGCATGGGAAACTAAAAATGCCAATACTTCGTGTAACATGAATTTTCTGTGCTCGACGACGTCGTAAAAGCAGCAAGAAACTTACCTTCTCAACAGATATCAGATGTACGGCTGGTCTCCCCACGGAATAAGCGAGAGCAACAAGGTTAAATAAATTCCTCGGGTTGCTGATATGGGAACCTGTCGTCACCGCATCGAAGATTTCACGAAGTATCACGCGGCTGAACACGAGCTTCACGAATTTGTGCAGTGAAAGCCACTGTAAACGCATGACACGGACACACTGCCCTCGTACTGTACATGTGAGCGCGACTGCGACTGTGACGATAACGCACGCTGGATATATATATATATATATATATATATATATATATATATATATATATATATATATATATATATATATGTGTGTGTGTGTGTGTGTGTGTGTGTGTGTGTGTGTGTGTGTGTGTGTGCTAAAAGAAGCTGACATGCCCATATAAATTGATAACCATTCAGGATAACACCAATGGCCGAAAATAAAGGCTATGCCCATACCAGCCAGGTTTATCAAACCTCAAAAAGGGAAACAAGCTAAGACACTGTGCACCTCGGTATGAGGTCAGTGCACAGTGGGGGGCAACTGCATTGAATCATATTATGTTTCTTTCTTTTCTTATATATAATTGGTTTACTTATACCAAAAATACTGTGACTCGTGTGTTTAAGAAGATATAGACAGATCGACAGTTTAAGTGGTTGCCGTGACTATTTGGTACCGCACACTACTGGAAACAGCATTACGTAATGCAAATTATGTTTATTGACCTTAATGTAATGATATTCAAGCCCTGTTGATACTGGTATCTGTTAAAGTTCACGAAAGATTGTACATAGATTCACAAATTAGCTCCAAAGTTTTCACAACGATTCTTTCCAATCAATTTTTCCAATTATTCAATCAATTATTAATCTATATCCACATCTGTATTCAACCGGAAAAACTATCGCAATTATGGACAGCTACAGAGGCATCATGGCTCAATATTTCAGCAGGGGACATCCAACGACTTGTTGAGTCATGCCACGCGGAATTCCTTCACGACGCCGGGCAAAAGAGGTCCGATACGACATTAGGAGATATCTCACGACTTTTGTCATCTCAAGGTAGAAGTGTAAGCAAAGTAAAGGGTGAACCCGAACCCCACCTACAAAATCTGAGTGGTACCTTTTAAGTATTTTGGTGTAAGATACCGATGATCACCGGTTGCTTGTTACAAAATGATAATGAAACTGTGATTTATTTTGTTTATTACAACAGGGAAAAAGCCTGTAAATCACAAACGTCGAAGCATACAACACTAAACACAGAGTAGACCCCTATGTACAGATGCAGAAGTACAGAAGTACAGTACTGTGATGTGACTGCCGCCACTGCGGGTATATTTAAAAATGGTTCAAATGGCTCTGAGCACTATGGGACTTAACATCTAAGGTCATCAGTCCCCTAGAACTTAGAACTACTTAAACCTAACTAACCTAAGGACATCTCACACATCCATGCCCGAGGCAGGATTCGAACCTGCGACCGTAGCGGTCGCGCGGTTCCAGACTGTAGTGCCTAGAACCGCTCGGCCACAGCGGCCGGCGCTGCGGGTATAGCTCGGCACAGCGTGGTTGTGCCGTTCACCCATTGCATCTTTTGAACTATCCTCACGCGAAGCGAATATCGGCCGCCTTTTCAACTTGTCACACTGCTGCGTATCACTGTTAACACGGTGCTAATATTGGCAGCGTAACAAAATCGAGTCGGAACTGAAGTACTGAAAGTAAGCTTGATTGCGATGAGTGACTTAAACATTACTGTTGTGATGCAAAGTACCGTGAGGGTGCAGACAAGTTTCTTTTCAGAAAAAAGCAAACGGATCATATCACCGACATTTGTAGTCTTGTGCAGAAATTCTCACTGCAATAAACGTATGAAGACAAGCGAAGGTAAGAAATCAATCGAAATACGGGTCTCTTACCTCAGAATACTCAGAAAATATCCCTCAACCAGTTACGAAATTTTTTCCGTGGGCCTCGGGTTCATTATCTATAAAGTAGGAAATATAGTTTTGAACGTCCCGAGGACATGCGGTACCGTCAGAGACGAAGCATCTAGAGTTAAATGTACATTTATACTCTGCAAACAAACTGGAAATGCATGGCACACCGCACTTCCCACTGTACCAGTTATTATGTCTTCTTTCGGTTCCATTCACGTAGGGACAGTGGGAAGATTGGTTCAAATGGCTCTGAGCACTATGCGACTTAACTTCTGAGGTCATCAGTCGCCTAGAACGTAGAACTACTTAAACCTTACTAACCTAAGGACATCACACACATCCATGCCCGAGGCAGGATTCGAACCTGCGACCGTAGCGGTCGATCGGCTCCAGACTGTAGCGCCTAGAACCGCACGGCCACCCCGGCCGGCCAGTGTGAAGAATGACTGCTTTAACACCTCTGTGTGCACTGCAATTAGTCTAACACTATTGTGGTGATGCCTACGGGAGTGTATTTTGTGCAGCAATCTGCGGCTGTATGCTGATAATATTGTGCTGCACGGGAATGTTCGTCGTCGAATCTCTGTAGGAGGATACAAGATGCCTTAGACAAAATTTCTAGTTGGTGTGGTGAATGGCAATTAGCTCTAAATGTACGAAAATGTAAGTTAATGCTGATGAGTAGAAAAAACAAACCTGTATCGTTCAACTTGTAACATTACATGAGTATGTCCAATATAGTCGGCTCTACTTTGCGACAGGTGAGTGTAGGGGAGTCGAAACAAGTAGTGAGTGACCCATGACGTCATATCAACTTGAGATTTTTTTAATTAATGTAATTCATTTCTAAATTTTATTGATCATTTTCAGAGTAACAAATTTAATTATGTACAACATTTAATACGTATTGAGTTTTAATGAGATACATATAAATATGTTTCGACATAGCAAATCACCTTGTTGCATTATGCATGATATGTTTTAAAAAACACTTCCGTGTAAGTAGTTGTCGAGCGCGGATCTTCTGTAACTTTCATGAATGGGCATAGAATTGTTAATTTACAATCGGCAGTTGATTTAAAAATTATTCTAGGGAACCACGTCCCGACTATGGTGCAAACAAAATCGCGCGCGAATTCTCAAATATCGGCGCGGAGTTTAAGATATGCGGCATAATATCGGGCGTTATCGTCGAGTGTAGGATTCAGTAACATTAACCGCAATTTACGGACATTAGCTTAATAACTATCAAAGACTTATATGAGCGGCATAGTAATCGTCTTGATGCTTAAAGCAAGCGAGAAGCGATTTACTGTTGGCATACGACAAATATTATTCATTGCGTAGTCAGCTTGTTGATACGTTGCTTAGCAACTCATAAAAGGACAGTGATAGAATTACTGCAACGATCTTTTAAGTATCAATGACCACTACTCACACACATCAGAAACTAATTACTCTAACAGTGAGTGACTTCTGGATTGGATGAGTTTTTTTTATTTCAGCTAATTGGTATCTTTCGAGGTTGAAACTTCATCAATGGTGTCGCGCTCATTCAGTTTAGTAGAACGATAGCTAATACTAGCTACGCTACTATTTATAGTTTTGAAAGAAAAGAGAGCACATACCAGTTTTTCTTTTGAGAAATGTTCGCACTTCAGTCATCAGTCTTCCCAAACCAGAGGCACAAGTGACGCTCCCTCACAGCACTACGATATCGTGAACCACCACACACATGTGCCCCCTTCTCACTACATTTCTGCATTGAAAACCCTGAGATATAGCCGCGGTACGAAGCAGGAAGAAAGAAGAGGGAAGATCAGCAAAAGAAACGGGGCAAAGAGAGAAGGGGGGGCCACAAACTACATCAGTAGTGTGTTTCCTGATGCAGCCACGTCGATTAAATACCTAGGCGTAACGTTGCAGAGCGATATGAAATGGTACGAGCGTGTAAAGATTGTAGTAGGGAAGGCGAGTGGTTGATTTCAGTTTATTGGGGGAATTATTGGCAAGTGTGGTTCATCTGTAAAGGAGACCATATACAGAACATTAGTGCGACCAATTCTTGAGCAAAGCTCGGCCGTGGCAGATCGGATTAAAGGAAGACATTGAATCAGTTCAGAGGAGGGTTGCTAGATTTATTACCGGTGGGTTCGAACAACTAGCAGCTGTTACGGAGATGCTTCGGGAATTTCAATGAGACTACTGAGAAAATTTAGAGAACCGGCAATTAAAGTTGACTGTAGAACAATGTACTATCGGTAGCGTAAGGATCACGAAGATAAGTGAAATTACGGCTCATGCAGAGGCATATAGACATTCGTTTTTTCCTCGCTCTGTTTTCAAGTGGGACAGGAAAGGAAATGACAGCAGTGGTACAGGCTACTCCCCTTACACAAACCATACCTTGGCTTGCAGAGTGTATATGTGGAAGTAGATGGCACCGAGTAAATTCTTCATTTCTTTCTCTTCCCTCGGATGAAGAAACCATCGTGTGTCAGGCATTTTCACAGTGAAGACGATGTAATTTTCGAAGTGGAACTTTTCCTGAACAACTCAAACGTAGACTGTTACTAGCAATCGATCATTGCGAGTAATGTGTCTCAACGTCACCAGGTTTCTCGGTAGTAGGAAATGCCGAGACGCTCAAAACTGTATGACTGCCCCCGTAGAGTTAACTACAAATCAGCGCAAGAGGCGTCGATTGCTTTAAGATTCTCTGTGTTTCGTAACACCTTTGAAAAATGAATACTGCATAAATCTCGCTACTTCATTCACTGAAATTTCCGCCGCGCTTTTTTTTCGTGAGGGCTCGCTGCAATTAAAAACCGCCTTGAGCATCCACAACCCAAACAGCAGACCGTAGGCAACGAAAACGTTACTTGACGAAGAGTATCGCTTTACAAATGAAAGTACACAGAAAAGCTATTAAGCGAAAATTCTGAGTGCCGCGGAGAGAAATGTACATTTAATTCCATTTGGAAAGTGAAAGAAGCAGCATTCGTTTGAGGAACGCCTCAGGTAAGTGGATGAGCGCATTTAATAATCTGGCGAAAGATGTAAAGTCGCGCCAACTTCTGCAAATTGCTTACACGGCACAAGTTGTGTTGTGGTGGATGGCAAGTGGCTCGTTATAAATCCATACCTATCTCGAACTTACGTCGGATTCTGTGTGGATAAAATCTAATAGCTGATACAGTTGATCGTTGATGGGGTTAATCTTACAACTTAACTCTCACAAAAACAGCTGAATAAAATTTAATATATAAGATGAATATTGTACCCAGGAGCTGCTATCACGCAACGGTTAACAACTTATACGCGCACTGCATCGGTATCTGAGAGTATTTACAAACACATACGGTCTGTGTGACGGGACTGATGTTAACGACAATCGAACAGTTTCGCAGTTGATATCGTATCTTGAATAAATAAACTACTCCAAAATTTTTTATCACGTTAATAATGTTGAGTACTTAGTAAATCACAATTTGGATTCCTTAGCGTCGCTCAAGTGATATTGCTCTTCACACATGAATTCAACCAAAGACGCAAGTATCAAAATGTCCCAGTCTCCTCCGGATACACAACTGTGCGAAACCTGGATTGATTTGCAATTATTACACAGAAACATATAAGAAATAATCTGCAGACTTTTGCGTAATACGATTCGAATAATAGTGGTAGAACTACTATACGCATGATATAAAAGTGTCCTTTTGTGACGAACAGGTGTTAAACTATGCTAATAAGTATACAGCAGCAGCCAAAATGTGTAGCCACATTTTTAAAAGAGTTATTCTTTATATAGTTGTATATGTATTTGATAAAAAACGTATTGCATATTGTACTTAATTTTTCGCATCACTGGGTACAACACCAAGACCAAATTTACATTTGTATTTTTGGTTGTTTATACAAACAGAATTGAAATTAAAAAGAACTTATTCTAGAGATTACTAAAAGGTAAAGTAAACTACAACTGAGCTTAGTGTTCTTCGAAGTCTACATGGTAAATAAACCAATCATATAGCATATATTGTATGTTTCCTTTCGCAAAAGTCAAGTGATATAATGTTGAGGATAAGCTCTCTTCTTAGAGAGAAACTGATCTCTGCACAAAACCATGACTTGAAAGCGAAATATTGTAGTCTCCCACGTTACGTAGGCAAACGAGTATTTAAACATAACTGTGTTGTTGTATGTAGGCGGCATTCATGGCTGCTGATCGTAAATGAAACGTGGTTGTTTTTCATTGTTAAAGTATCACAGCACGCTCCGCAAGACAGTATTCGAAACGCTTTGTGGTGCGACAGAAAATTAAAATAATGGATGTTTATATTTGATTCTTCTTTTTCATTATAATGTAGATACACCACTAACATGTCAGACGTTGTAACTACAACTTAACACTACTTTTTAGGATGGACTAAAAAGATCCAAAAATCGACACATTATATAAAGTACCTCATAGCTTTCGCCTTAAAGGACGTGAATTTTGCTATCCCACTTTCTTTTTACAATCGAGCTAACTATGCAGTACACCGTTCATCAGTAAAACTTAGTCCAGGCGAACAACCGACGTCAATTCGGTGACTTCGGTGGGATCTTAAACTAATAACTGTAAACAACAGATGTCCATTTGACCAATCGGTTGTGAGCTGGCAGTGTTAAGTAGTGGACGTACAACCGTAGTGTTCAACGTTGTTTTTACAAATCGCAGTGGAGTACCTTCTCTAAATCAAGTGTTCAAGACGTTCTCCACAATACATGAAATGCGTTCGCAGCAGCGAATATGGACACCCATCAACTGCATAATGGAATGACGACAGTGAAAATTTGTGCCCGACAGGGACTCGAACCCGGATTTCCCGCTTATCGCGAGCGGTCGCCTTATCTTTCTTTTTTTCATTTTGTTCGTCGTGTTCTCGGCATGTGCTCTGAGCGGGAATTACGTGACACCCCTTCAAGGTCATTGTTGATGGCTTCATTCACGTTTATTATTATTATTATTATTATTATTATTATTATTATTATCGCAGAGGACAGACTGGAGTAATAAATGTCATTTTTCCTTCTGGTATTTTAATTATGTACATCATTGTTCTCTTTAAATTGCAATGGATTTTTTATATCAAGCTTCACGAGGGAATAAATATACTGTGAAGCGTTAGTCAAATGCCCAACACCTTAAATAGGTGTCTACAAGTTGATCAGAGGTGAGCACTATCTATTATTCTTACCGCAGGGTTTTGAGCAATGAAGACTTTCTTTCTTTAAGATGAGTTACCCCAGAACATAAATCCGTATTATGTTGCTGAATGAAAATATGCAAAATATGCCAACTTACGAATTGCAGTACAATGTTTCTAAGTCCAAATGAGGCTGAATTAAGTTGTTTTAGGAGTCTAAAAACAGTGCTTCTTCCAGTTTAAATACTAATTAATGTGGATACTTAAGAAATTTGAACTTTTCTCCCTGTCCATTACTTCCATACCATGTGTTACACTTATCATTCGTGTTGTATCTCTAGTAGTGCATAAGTGAATATGTTGTGTCTTTTTAAAACTAAGAGTAAAACCATTCACAGGAAACCACTCAATGATACTTTTAAGAACATTGTTTACCATTTCTTCTCTTGTTATATGTGTGCCTGGATTGGTTTCCATACTGGTGCCATCTGCAAAAAGAACTAATTGTGCTTGTTATGCATTTGATGGAAGATCTTTTACATACATGAGGAATAACAGTGGTCCTCAGATTGAGCCTTGGGGAACCACATACGTCATTTCTCCCTAGGTCCACAGCTCGTGATCTAGTGACTAGCGTTGCTGCCTCTGGATCACGAGGTCCTGGGTTCGATTCCCGGCTGGGTTGGGGATTTTCTCTGTCCGGGGACTGAGTGTTCGTGTTGTTCTCATCATTTCATCATCATCATTCGTGACAGTGGCTAGATTGGATTGTGTAAAAATTGGACTGTGTAGAAACTGGGACTTTTTACGGGTGCTGATGACTGTGCAGTTGAGCATCCCACAAACCAACATCATCATCATTTCTCCCCAGTCAGAATAATGTCCCCTGACTGCATTGGTGGATTTACTAAGCACAACATTCCGTATTCTTTTGGATACATTTGACATTGTCCATTGCTTGGCTATACAATCAATCCCATAAAACGCCAATTCATGTGGAGAATACTGTGATTCACACAGTCAAATGCCTTAGATAAGTCTTAGAAAATATCAGCTCCCGCTGTTTTGTTAGTTAATGTTTGTAAAATTTGGTAAGCGAACACGTAAATGGCAGCCTCAGTAGAGCTACTCTTCTGAAATCCAAACTGTGATTTGCTGAGGATATTATTACTGTTCAGATGAAATACTGTTCTAGAATATATGACTTCCTCAAAAATTTTGGAAACTGGCGTAAGTAGTGAGACAGGTGGACAGCTGTTGACATCTCTCTTATCACCTCTGTGAAGGAGGGGTCTAACAACGGCTTATTTATGTCTATGTGGAAAAATGCCTTGAGTTAGTGATGCATCACATAATTCAGATAAGACAGGCAATATTATATGGGAACAAATCTTTAGCACTCTGTTGGAAACACCATCAAACACACATGAGCATTTATTTTTCAGGGAATATATAATTGCATGACCTACTGCCACCTCAAGGAACGTCCTCTCTCCTTCCTCTCCACTATGTACAACACCATCCTCTCCTATGGCTTTAACCCTAACTGCTGGAAGACCTCCCACATCCTGTTGTTCCTTAAAGCCAACAAACCCGCTTCCAACACCTCCTCCTATCGTCCCATATGCTTCACGTGTGTTCATTGAGGTGTTCGAGTCAATCCTCTCCTGCAGTATCCATCACCACCTAACTTAACACCACTTACTCACTCTTACACAGTGTGGTTTCCAGCCCCCCTCCTCCACTGATGACCAGTTCCTTAACCTTACCCATCTTCTCTCCCTCCAACTTAACTCCTGTTTCTCTGCTATTCTGGTTTTCCTCGACCTCCAGAACGCCTGTGACTGTGTATGGCATTCCGGTCTTCTTTTCAAGCTCCAGAACTACATTCTTCATATCAACTTCATCCGTATCATCGCCCCCTTCCTCTCCCACTGTCCTTCCTACGTCATCATCCATAACACCAATTCCTGTACCTCCTACCCTACTGCAGGTGTGTCCCAGGGCTCTGTGCTTTCTCCTCTCCTTTATCTCCTGTACACTGCTAATATGCCAAAACCGTCCCCACCCATCCATCTCCTTCAATATAAGGATGACTTCCTTTCTCTCTATCCTACCCTTCAACAGTCGCAGTGCTCCCTCCAAACTCATCTAGACCAGTTTACCACTTGGTGCAACCAGTGGCTCCTTCAGTTCAATCCTACAAAAACCGAGGCAATAATCATAAGACATACCATCCCCTCCTTCCAGCTCAATTTGCTTCTACCTCACCATCTACGACCATGCTATCTAACTTATTCCCACCCTGAAATACCTAATCCTCACCCTTAACCATCACCTCACCTGAACTCCCCATCTCCTTAACACTTAATGCAAAACCCGCAATAGACTCTGCCTCCTGAAATTCCTGTCTGGCCAGACATGCGGACTGCATCCTTCCACCATCCTTCATACCTGACTGTAGTCCAGAACCGCGCGACTGCTACGGTCGCAGGTTCGAATACTGCCTCGGGCATGGATGTGTGTGATGTCCTTAGGTTAGTTAGGTTTAAGTAGTTCTAAGTTCTAGGAGACTGATGACGTCATATGTTAAGTCCCATAGTGCTCAGAGCCATTTGAACCATTTTTTTCATACCTGATCCGACCCATCCTCTGCTATGCCAGTGTTATCTGGATCTCTGCCCCTCCTAAATCCTATAAATCTCTCCAAATCCATGAACGCCAAGTACTCTGCCTAGCTTTCCGTATCTGTCTCCCATCCCCACGAGGATCCTCCCATGAGGATCCCCTTTTCTTTGAACACTTCCATATCCTCTACACCAACTGCCACCTCAATCCCCTTCACCCCCCCCCCCCGTTTCTCCTTTCCTATCCACTCCCCGCCTGCTGCCGTGCCCTTAGCAATGTGTCACACCCTTTCTGTATCTCCACACCCTCCATCTTCTCTCTTCTAATCTCCCCATTTCAGATGATGTACTTTGCCGCAATATTTATCCTTCCTTCCAATTCTGACCCTCTTATTCCTCTCCCCTCCTCCGTAGGGCTCCCTCTCCTTTCCCTCCCCCTCCACTGTTTCCCCCTCCCACCCCACTGTCCTTCTTGCTTCTTCTTTCCCAGTCCTTGCGCTTCTTCCTTGATTGCTCCCTTCCCCATCATCCGGATCTCTTGTCCCTTGGTGTGTTACCGGCTTCCCTCCCCCTCTGCCCATTCCTACCCTCCATCCTCCACTGACCCCCTCTCCTCTTTCACTCCTCTATGGCTTTTCCTCCCCTGGCAGGTCCTCCCAGTTTTAATCCAGCCACTCTCCATCATGTTTTGGTGTTTGCCATATATGTTACATAAGTGCAGTGTGTTTTAAATGTCGATGTCCCATGTGGCTTTCATACCGTTAACGCCGTTTTAATCCTGCTCTCTGCGCTGCCAGTGCTTATATACTATGTTCTCGTTAAGCATCATTTTATTTATACAAACATTTTATGCAGACATGTTTGGTCAAACTGCACCTATTTTGTATATTTTAATTCAAATTGTTTCCCTTTCTCATGTGTGAACATCATCTTTTATCCCTGTATTATATGTATTTAATGTTTGTCCTGTGTTATTTTATACAGTCTCTTGTCTGAAGAGCAGCGAATTGTGCCACTGCCAGCCCAACCCTACCCCCATATGGTAGTGGTATGAAATAACAATAAAGAAAAAAAAGGCGCAATGGGACAATGGGTCGCTGTCCTAATATTACTATTGCCCATCCATATGTATTTTTGCAGCAGCATCTATTCACTTGCAGATCAGCAGGAGGCTATTTCCTTGTATTTAAGTGTTAGCTTGCTGTCCTATCTTTATTTCTCTCATAGGGCTATTGGCTAGACTAATAGCAAAAATATTCTCTCCACATCCAGCAATTACTGATGAAACTCGATGGATCTACCATCTATTGATCGATCAATGACAGCTCAGATTGTTTAAATAATCAATATGCCGCACTGCACACAAAAAAATGAAGACTTCGGTCTGTCCTATCTGGCGGCCCAGCACAAACTGAGTCCTTTTCCTACCAATTTCGAGGGCGAGGACGAGGGCGAAGGTAAGGTCAAGGGGGAAGGCGGGGGCGGGGTGAAGGTGTGGGTGAGAGCTCTAGATGTAATGTTGAGGAATCTCTCGGCATGCCTGAAACTCATACCGTGTCATTTTACTAAGATTCTGGATAGAAGCTGGTATGAAAGAATACATCTTCACGTTGCATCCAAGACAGGACCTATGGGTGACAAATAATGGGACTGGACATGTCACTCAAGAAGTTTGTGGTATGAAGTTCAGTGTGGCGTCTTGCATTACCCTGCTGGAAAACGCCACTTGGTACCATGGTTATGAAGGGTTGACAACAGGCTTCACCATTCTTGCCACATACTGGTAAACGCTCAGTTTCCCTCCACAGTTACCAAACCCGCCATCATTCCTATAGTGATATCAAATACTTCCACATACAGTGATTCCAGGAGTCGCAGTGGAGTGCGACTCAACAATAGCTGCCAGCTGTGTCTTTTCTCCAGGTCGTCTTCAGTCACGTTTGCGTGAGTATGACTGCCACAAAGAAAAGCGAGACTCATTGCTGAGCACCACAGAATGCCACTCTATGTCCAATTGTCTCTGGCTCTACGCCATACAAGTCTCTGTTGTCTGTTGTATGGTGTCAAGGGTAAAGGACGCACGGCAACTCGAGATCTCAACCCAAATTCCATAAACCGTTCCCGACAGTTCGCGCTGGTCTTCTGCCTGTAACCTTTGCCAGGATTTCAGCTGTTGTCATCCATTTGTTCGTCAGAGCCAGACGAACAATCCTACGATCTTCTCGGATGCAGTCCTTCTCGAAAGGCACACACAATAGCCATCTTGTACTCACACCACTTTTCATCTATAGGAATGGCTTCTTTCTGCACTGAAAATAAGCTCACATAGATATAACATTTTGATCAACATAGTTCACAGGTGATCTGAGGTTCTCTCCCGAGATTAATTTATGATGTACTTCCGAGTTTTCAACCAAACTGTTTCTATTTTATGCACAATATTTCGAGGACCGACCAAGCCGTTTTCTTTAAGTGCCTTGGTTGTGCTCGAAAACAACAGATATGCATTTAACCAATCAGTTGTGAACAGGCAGTGTCAAGCGGTGGACATGCCATCGTTGTTGCGCAAAAAATCGCAGTGGCGCAACATCTCTAAGGCAAGTGTTCAAGACATTCTACAGAAGTGTGAGCAATGTTTGAGCTGCACGTCTTAACTTACGAACAAAAACAACGACGCGGGGACGCATGCCGCGACTTGATTGAAATGCAAAGTGCGGACAATTCTTTTCCGGAAAAAATTATCATGGCTGACGAGACTTTTAGCTATCAGTATGAATCTACCACGAAACGACAAAGAGCAGAAATTGACATGAACGATCGACGCTTTGATGGCATAACCGGCGTGCGAGGCGAAGAATGTCCCAAAGAAGGCCTTTTATAACTGCTTCACGTGGTCATATGAGCGTTCTGTGCGCTATACTCATGACGGGAGACGGGCGGTGCTATACGGAACACTAAACCTAAAAACTAACTCCGTCCTAACAGGCCTCGGAAGGCCCAACGGTACCGACCGGCCGCCGTGTCATTCTCAGACCACAGGTGTCACGGGATGCAGATATGGAGGGACAGTCCGCACACTGCTCTCCCGGCCGTATGTCAGTTTACGAGACCGGAGCTGCTACTTCTCAGTCAAGTAGATCCTCAGTTTGCCTCACAAGGGCTGAGTGCACCCCACTTGCCAACAGCACTCGACTGACCGGATGGTCAAACATCCAAGTGCTAGCCCAGCCAGACAGCGCTTAACTTCGGCGATCTGACGGGAACCGGTGTTATCACTTCGGCAAGGCCATTGGCTCTATAGAGAACACGTGAAGCATTAAAATCACTATCTTAACGCTTCCATGTTTTTTACTAACCGACTCTCGAAACTTTCTGGACTCGTAGGCTAATCGGGGAGAGAGCTGGTTTGCTTAGTTGTTTTCGTCGTATGTATCGCTATGTGAAGAGTTTGACAGAGCACTGAAAGACCTAAGTCGAAACAAGGCCCCGGTAGTAGACAACATTCCATTAGAAATACTGATAGCCTTGGGAGAGCCAGCCCTGGTGAGCAAGATGTATGAGACAGGCGAAATACCCTCATACTTCCAGAAGAATATAATAATTCCAATTCCAAAGAAAGCAGCTGTTGACAGATGTGAAAATTACAGAACTGTCAGTTTAATAAGTCAGGGCTGCAAAATACACTCCTGGAAATTGAAATAAGAACACCGTGAATTCATTGTCCCAGGAAGGGGAAACTTTATTGACACATTCCTGGGGTCAGATACATCACATGATCACACTGACAGAACCACAGGCACATAGACACAGGCAACAGAGCATGCACAATGTCGGCACTAGTACAGTGTATATCCACCTTTCGCAGCAATGCAGGCTGCTACTCTCCCATGGAGACGATCGTAGAGATGCTGGATGTAGTCCTGTGGAACGGCTTGCCATGCCATTTCCACCTGGCGCCTCAGTTGGACCAGCGTTCGTGCTGGACGTGCAGACCGCGTGAGACGACGCTTCATCCAGTCCCAAACATGCTCAATGGGGGACAGATCCGGAGATCTTGCTGGCCAGGGTAGTTGACTTACACCTTCTAGAGCACGTTGGGTGGCACGGGATACATGCGGACGTGCATTGTCCTGTTGGAACAGCAAGTTCCCTTGCCGGTCTAGGAATGGTAGAACGATGGGTTCGATGACGGTTTGGATGTACCGTGCACTATTCAGTGTCCCCTCGACGATCACCAGTGGTGTACGGCCAGTGTCGGAGATCGCTCCCCACACCATGATGCCGGGTGTTGGCCCTGTGTGCCTCGGTCGTATGCAGTCCTGATTGTGGCGCTCACCTGCACGGCGCCGAACACGCATACGACCGTCATTGGCACCAAGGCAGAAGCGACTCTCATCGCTGAAGACGACACGTCTCCATTCGTCCCTCCATTCACGCCTGTCGCGACACCACTGGAGGCGGGCTGCACGATGTTGGGGCGTGAGCGGAAGACGGCCTAACGGTGTGCGGGACCGTAGCCCAGCTTCATGGAGACGGTTGCGAATGGTCCTCGCCGATACCCCAGGAGCAACAGTGTCTCTAATTTGCTGGGAAGTGGCGGTGCGGTCCCCTACGGCACTGCGTAGGATCCTACGGTCTTGGCGTGCATCCGTGCGTCGCTGCGGTCCGGTCCCAGGTCGACGGGCACGTGCACCTTCCGCCGACCACTGGCGACAACATCAATGTACTGTGGAGACCTCACGCCCCACGTGTTGAGCAATTCGGCGGTACGTCCACCCGGCCTCCCGCATGCCCACTATACGCTCTCGCTCAAAGTCCGTCAACTGCACATACGGTTCACGTCCACGCTGTCGCGGCATGCTACCAGTGTTAAAGACTGCGATGGAGCTCCGTATGCCACGGCAAACTGGCTGACACTGACGGCGGCGGTGCACAAATGCTGCGCAGCTAGCGCCATTCGACGGCCAACACCGCGGTTCCTGGTGTGTCCGCTGTGCCGTGCGTGTGATCGTTGCTTGTACAGCCTCTCGCAGTGTCCGGAGCAAGTATGGTGGGTCTGACACACCGGTGTCAATGTGTTCTTTTTTCCATTTCCAAGAGTGTACTAACACGAAATTCTTTACAGCCGAATGGTAAAACTGGTAGAAGCCGACCTCGGGGAACATCAGTTTGGATTCCGTAGAAAAGTTGGAACACGTGTGGCAATACTGGCCCTACGACTTATCTTAGAAGCTAGATTAAGGAAAGGCAAACCTACATTTCTAGCATTTGTAGACTTAGAGTAAGCTTTTGACAATGTTGACTGGAATACTCTCTTTCAAATTCTGAAGGTGGCAGCGAGAAAATACAAGGGAGCGAAAGATTATTTACAATTTGTACAGAAACCAGATGGTAGTTATAAGAGTAGAGGGGCATGAAAGGGAAGCAGTGGTTGAGAAGGGAGTGAGACAGGGTTGTAGTCTCTCCCCGATGTTATTCAATCTGTATATTGAGCAAGCAGTAAAGGAAACAAAGGAAAAATTCGGAGTAGGTATTAAAATCCATGGAGAAGAAATAAAAACTTTGAGGTTCGCCGATGACATTGTAATTCTGTCAGAGACAGCAAAGGACTTGGAAGAGCAGTTGAACGGAATGGACAGTGTCTTGAAAGGAGGATATTAGATGAACATCAACAGAAGCAAAACGAGAATAATAGATTTTAGTCGAATTAAGTCGGGTGATGCTGAGGGAATTAGATTAGGAAATGAGATACTTAAAGTAGTAAAGGAGTTTTGCTACTTGCGGAGCAAAATAACTGATGATGGTCAAAGTAGACAGGATGTAAAATGTAGACTGCCAATGGCAAGGAAAGCGTTTCTGAAGAAGAGAAATTTGTTAACATGAGTATAGATTTAAGTGTCACGAAGTCGTTTCTGAAAGTATTTGTATGGAATATAACCATGTATGGAAGTGGATGATAAATAATTTAGACAAAAAGAGAATAGACGCTTTCGAAATGTGGTGCTACAGAAGAATGCTGAAGATTAGGTGAGTAGATCACATAACTAATGAGGAGGTATTGAATATAATTGTGGAGAAGAGAAATTTGTGGCACAACTTGACTAGAAGAAGGGATCGGTTGGGAGGGCATATTCTGAGGCATCAAGGGATAACCAATTTAGTATTGGAGGGCAGCGTAGAGGGTAAAAATCGTAGAGGGAGACCAAGAGATGAATACACTAAACAGATTCAGAAGGATGTAGGTTGCAGTAGGTACTGGAAGATGAAGAAGCTTGCACAGGATAGAGTAGCATGGAGAGCTGCAACAAACCAGTCTCTGGACTGAAGACAACTACAACAACATCGCTCATGTTCTCTGCATCTTTCCTCGAATGTTTTAATAGTCTGTCCCACATAAAACATGCCACATTTGCACGGAATCCGATACACATCCGGCTTTCGGAGACCTAGATAGTCTTAAAAATAAAACTCTTTACCTCTGTTGATGGAGCGAAATACGCTTGATACTACGTTACCATAAGAGACTATCGATTTTTATCGATATTGGGTCAACATAAGGTAGATAATGGATTCTCGGCTTCTCTTTCTCTGTGTCAGTCTCAATGTCGTTCTCTGATCAAAAGCATCTGGACACCGGTACGTAATGTGGAATTGAACAGTGGATACCGAGAGATGTCAGTGTAAAAGGAAGCAGGGAGTACAGTGTTGTCAGTAGAGAAGCGAAACACCAGCATGGGTTGGTCAAGAGAGCTCGGTGACTGAGATGCAGGACTTGTCATTGAGTGTAACGTGACTAGCAAATTGATCAGGGGAATTTTAGCCCTTCTAAAGTTTCCCAAGTTGAGTGTTCGTGGCTTGATTGTGAGGTGGAAACGCGAAGGAACAACCACAGGTAGACCTCATGTACTGACGGACACGGACTGTCCAGCATTGCGGAGGATGGCTGTAAAAAATCGTGTGAAATCAGCTTAACGGATCATTCGTGAGTTCAAAAATGCTACCAGCAGTCCAGCTAGCACAACGACTGTGCGTAGGGAAAGGGGTAAATTGATCAAGCAGCTCCTCGTGAGCCACATACTTCCGTAGTCAACGATAGGCGACAGTTGAGGAGGTACGAGGGAGAGTCAAATGAAAACCTTAAATATTTTTTTAAATATTATTTATTGTGCAGAAGTGGTACAAAGCTGTATCTCTTTTCAACATAATCTCCCCCACGCTCAATGCAAGTCCTCCAGCGCTTACAAAGTGCATAAATTCCTTTAGAAAAAAATTCTTTTGGTAATCTGTGCAACCACTCATGCACCGCGTGGCGTACCTGTTCATCAGAACGGAACTTCTTTCCTCCCACTGCGTCTTTGAGTGGTCCAAACATATGGAAATCACTTGGGGCAAGGTCTGGTGAGTATGGTGGATGAGGAAGACACTCAAAATGCACGTCTGTGATTGTTGCAACTGTTGTACAGGCAGTGTGGGGCCTTGCATTGTCGTGTTGCAAAAGGACACCTGCTGACAGCAATCCACGTCGCTTTGATTTGATTGCAGGCCGCAGATGATTTTTTAGGAGATCTGTGTATGATGCACTGGCGACAGTGGTCCCTCTAGGCATGTAATGCTCCAAAATAACGCATTTTTCGTCCCAAGAAGAGAGTCAGCATAACCTTCCCTGCTGATGTTTCTGTTCGAAACTTCTTTGGTTTTGGTGATGAGGAATGGCGCCATTCCTTGCTCGCTCTCTTCGTCTCCGGTTGGTGGAAGTGAACACAGGTTTCGTCCCCAGTAACGATTCTTGCAAGGAAGCCATCACCTTCTCGTTCAAAGCGCCGAAGTAGTTCTTCAGAAGCATCAACACGTCGTTCTCTCATTTCAAGAGTCAGCTGACGTGGCACCCATCTTGTAAACACTTTGTGAAACTGGAGCACATCATGCACAATGTGGTGTGCTGACCCATGACTAATCTGTAGACATGCTGCAATGTCATTCAGTGTCACTCGGCGGTTTCCTTCACTATGGCTTCAACTGCTGCAATGTTCTGTGGAGTCACAACTCGTTGTGCCTGACCTGGACGAGGAGCATCTTCCACTGAAGTCACACCATTTGCGAACTTCCTACTCCATTCGTGGACTTGCTGCTCTGGCAAACATGTATCACCGTATTGAAATTTCATTCGTCGATAAATTTCAATAGGTTTCACACCTTCACTACGCAAAACCCGAATAACAGAACGCTGTTCTTACCAGGTGCAAGTCGCAAGTGGGGCGGCCATCTTTATACCGATACCGCGACGGTGTGTGTCTGCACTATGCTGCCACCTACAGACCATTCTGCACGCTGTTTGCAGGACGCTTACCAACTTACAGGATAATGGCTCGAAATTTCGATTTTTTGTTACTTCTTTTTCTTCTTCTTCTTCTAGCGTTACGGCCTCTGTAGGACCACGGGTACCCCTTCGTGGACTGCATTTTCCTCTTCTTCTCCCAGAACCTCTTCATTCTTTCTCTTCTCCTCTCCCGTTCTTCCGATATATTCAGTTTCTGTTTCTCCTGGCGGCTCCACTGGTCACATTCTAATCTTTACCTGTATTCTTCTCTGTCATTGATCTCCGGCATATTTGTCGGTGTATATTTGTTCCTCCAATTTTCCTTTCCTTCGACCTTGATCCCCAATTCCAACCAGTCCTTCCGAAGTTGAACAATCCCCTTGGTTCCTGTCTTTCCCCTTGTCCTCCCTGTTGTTTCCTTCGTTTCTCTTCGTCATTCTGTCCATACTCATCCTAACTACATGCCCAACAAACCTTGCCCTTTTGAGTCTCATTTCCCCGGATATCGTTCTCATGTTCTGGTACAATTCTTCTGTAGATCCTCGCATCCACCTCTCTCCACCTCTTTTGGGACCTAATATTTTTCTCGGTATTTTTCTCTCTTCTTTCTCTAGTTGTTCTGCCCCATTTCTTCCTAGTGTCATCGTCTCAGCAGCATATAATACTGCACTCCTCACTGTTGCCTTGTAGTGGCTTATCTTTGCCTCTGTGGATATATTCTTTTTATTGTATATCTCTCTCGTCATGCAGAAGGCTGACCTCATCTTCTTTATCCACTCTGTTATTCCCTCCTTACTCCTGTTCCTTCCTGTTATAAATTCTCCCAGGTATTTAAATTTGTCCACCATTTGCACAGTGCCTTCCGGTGTTTCCCAGTTTGCAGTGGTGTTTAATGTCTTTGTCTTGTTATAGGCGATCCTCAGTCCCACCTTTCTGGCTACCTTACTTAAGTTGTCGAGTTGTGTCTTTGCGTCTTCTTCCGTCTCACTTACTATTGCTATGTCATCTGCAAAGGCTAGGCAGTCCACTTGAGCCCTGTTGCTATTACAAATTTAAGGTTTTCATTTGACTCACCCTTGTATAAAGAGCGACAGCACTGGACAGTGGATGATAGGAAACGAGTACTTTGGAGAGATTAATCACGATATACCCTGTGGGAATCCGATGGAAGGGTTTAGGTTTGGCGGATGCCTGGTGAACGTTACTTGTCATCATGCAGGGTGACAACAGTGAAGTACGGAGAGTGTGGTGTCACAGTGTAGGGGTGTTTTTCGTAGTTGGGTGACATACGCTCATTGCGCTTATAAAACTCGAAATGTGGAATGGTATGAACATGTTGTCCAGCACTGCGTACCGGGTGCAGTAGTGGAACAGTTTGGGAATGATGATTGTTTGTACCTGTATGGCAATCCACGCCGTCATAAAGCAGCATTCCTGAAATTCGCTGCCTTGTTTGGAGTTCCGACTTGAATCCAATGTAGCACCTTTGGGATGAGTTAGAACATCGACGTTGCTCCAGACTACCAGCGTCGAACATCACTACCTTCTCTGGTTTTGGCTGTTGAGGAACAATGAGCAGTTATTCCTGCCGGTCAGTCTGTGGATGGTTTTTAAGGCGGTTTTCCATCCGCCTCAGCGAATGCGGGCTGCTTCCCCTTACTCTCCCTCAGTGACTATGTCGGTGATCGCTGCGCAAACACTGTCTCCACGTACGCGTATCACATAACTGAGACGACACTCCATGAACTGGCAATTTCACTACAAGCCGCTGGTGTGGCACAGTGTCAAAGGCCTTTTGAAAATCTAGAAATCCTAATTGCTCTCTCGTCTTGTAGCGAAGAGTGACGTAATATTGAACAATGTCTCAGTTACCACTAATATTGCGCCACTATTTAATCCCTGATTAGTGTTAAGATTTCTAATTAACATAATAGTCGAACCATTTATATTATTTCTCAACGCTTTTTTTTTGTCGTTACGCCATTTCTCCCGTATTACTTAATTAAAGGTAATCCTTAGCGGTCTGTGACAGAATTACAATGTCATCGGTAAACCTCAAGGTTTATATTTCTTCTTCCTGGACTGTTCCTACTCCGTATTTTTCTTTTGTTCCCTTTACTGCTTGCTCATTATACAGATTGAATAACATCGGGGACTTGTGGTCGTCCCTTGTAGTGGCCAAAACTGGTCGACGAGTATCTCATGAGTCCAACATCGCACCACTGTCACATCCGTAATCCCCACAAATTTTGATACTGAATTATGTGACCAGTCGATCAAATTGAGGTCCCGAATCGTTTTTTCTCATTCTAAATCGTTTTCTTTGTATATAAAGATGCGTGTAGCTGAAACATGTAGATGTGTATTCCGTTAAAAATTGTGTGGACTGATAATATAATTAAGGAGGTAGTTCTCTGAAGAATCGGACAGGAGAGAAACATATGGAGAACAGTGACAAGCTTAAGGTTCTCTTTGGAGTAGAAGCGCGTTGTAGGTTTAACATTTTGTCAATCGCAAGCAGATTCACTAAAATCTAGACAACCTCCTTACACAAGCAACTGCTGTGTACATATCCCTGCAGGTTTCTTTACTATTACTGCAAAGAAGGTTATGAAACTCGTGTTCAGCGGAGTTCAAGCGGTCATAAAGGCGAAAAGTGAACACATCTCACATCAATGCCCACTAACAAGTTTCCAGGTACAGTACTTCTGATTGTACAGTATAGAGTATGTACCAAGTACGGTTTAAACTGATGCAGCGCTACCCTCGGACACAAGAGACATGTACATGGATATTTTGTGTGTACACCGGGTGTGTACAGTTTTAATGAGACGCGGACGGCGGACAGAGGAGAGAGGAGGGCGGACACTAGACGGAGCGCGTGGCGCGCCTCCTGGGCGGCCGGCGAGCGGACGCCTTGGGCTGCAGCGCCGTCATGGAGCGCGGCTGCTGCGGCCGTGACTCGGCGGCCGGCTGGTCGGTGGCGGGCGGCCGCGCCAGGAAGTACGTGGAGGCGCCCATCTCGGTGCGCTGCCAGCGCGGCCCGTGCACCCTGCAGCACAGCAACGTCCACACAACTCCGTCAAAATAAAGGGTCTATCAGAAAGAATGATCTGATTTTTAAGGAAAACATTACTACGAGGCGTGTTTTTTTTAAGTAAGTACCGCTCTGAAATTAAAAAAGGACGTGGTAACAAGGGAACCTCCACATCGCACCCCCTCAGATTTAGTTATAAGTTGGCACAGTGGATAGGCCTAGAAAAACTGAACTCAGATCAGTCGAGAAAACAGGAAGAAGTTGTGTGGAACTATGAAAAAAAAGCAAAATATAGAAACCGAATAATCCATTTGGAAGAAAGGCAACATCAAGGACAATATGAGCTCAGGAACGCCGTGGTCCCGTGGTTAGCGTGAGCAACTGCGGAACGAAAGGTCCTTGGTTCAAGTCTTCCTTCGATTGAAAAGTTCTTTTTTTAATTTTCAGACAATTATCAAAGTTCAAGCACTCACACATAATCAACTCCACTCTCCAAAATTCCAGGACATGTTCAGATTTGCTTGGACATATGCAGGATTTGACGGTCTACACACGGAAAAATTTGAAAACGTTAAAAACATATGTTTCGACAGAGCACAGGGAAAACTGTGCGACTGTGAAACTGTTGCATTCATTTATTGCAGTTTATGTGACAAACTCTTATGTTTTCATCGCTTTTTTGAGAGTGATTATCACATCCACGAGAAAACCTAAATCGCGCAAGGTAGAAGAATCTTTTTACCCATTCGCCAAGTGTACAAGTTAGGTGGGTCGACAACATATTCCCGTCATGTGACGCACATGCCGTCACCAGTGTCGTATAGAATATATCAGACGTGTTTTCCTGTGGAGGACTCGGTTGACCTATGACCTTGCGATCAAATGTTTTCGGTTCCCATTGGAGAGGCACGTCCTTTCGTCTACTAATCGCACGGTTTTGCGGTGCGGTCACAAAACACAGACACTAAACTTATTACAGTGAACAGAGACGTCAATGAACGAACGACAGATCATAACTTTGCGAAAATGAAGAAAGTAAAATTTACACTCGAGGAAAGACGTGAACCATGGACCTTTCATTCCGTAGCTGCTCACGCTAACCACGGGACCACGGCACTCCTGAGCGCAAATTATGCTTGATGTTCCTATCTTGCACATGGACTACTCAGTTTGTATATTTTGTTTATTTTTTTCATAGTTCCACGCAACTTCTTCCTGTTTTCTCGATTGATCTGTGTTCAGTTTCTCAAGGCCTATCCATTGTGCCAACTTATAACTAAACCTGAGGGGGGTGCGATGGGGAGGTTCCCTTGCAAGATATCTCAATAATTTTATTTTTACATGAAAGCCTGTACCTTAATCTACTTTTCTACATAATTTACGTCAATATTGAGGCACTTGTCATCACGTTGTACCAGTTTTTGAATACTCTTCTCATAGAAGTCTGCCGCCTGACTTGTTAACCACTGCATACATTTCTCTGCATGCCTTTAGTAGTTTCTTTGGCGCTTAAGTGTATATAGTATTGTACTGCAGATGTATCCTTTCAGAAATTTCTTCCTCGGTTTCATACCAGTATTTGAAACCAGTAGAGAGCATTTTACTGAAGAAAGCTCTCTTTGTCTGCTACATCTTACTGCTGATGTCTTGCGTGGTTCAGTCGTCTTAAGGAATCGTACTTGCGAGATAGGACGCTTCCTTCATTTCTCCCAGTACTGTGTCGTTGCCAGTATTGATGTTAAACAAGTCGCTGTTCTCTTTTCTACTACTATTAATCATGTCTGTCATTGCTTTGTTTATTTAAGCTACATTCTGAGCTAACTCTAGTATTAATTCCCCTGAGCGAGTTTTTTAATTCTTCATGACTTTCGGTCAGATCGTGAACCGTAGTGGCAATATCTGTGCCCCTTTGCACTTTTATTGCTCTTCCGAAATTTTACTTCACTTCCTTCATTGCTGTCTTCGCTGTATGTTTAACAGCACAAAATACGGGTTCCAACTCTGCCCTCTACTCTTCTTGATACGAACATGCCTCTCTAATTTTATTGGTCTCATTGGGATTTTGCAGAAGTTGTATATTACCCGTCTGCCTCTCAAATTAGACCCAACCACTTCAAAATTTCTTATGTTATTCCGACATCGATTATAAGTATGACACGTCAAGTTGATCGTCCTATAGTTCTCACATTTATCAGCTCGCACTTTCTGTACAATGGGATAATAACGCTTTTCTGAAACTGTAAAGGTAAGTCATCTGTTCCACAGACTTTTGAAACCAAATCAAATAACCTTCTATTTTCTATGACTCACTCAGATATCAGTAATTGCTAAAATGTAGCATCTACTCCCACTGACATAATAATTCGGAAATCTATCAAATTCTCACCGCCTACTTGTACAGGGTATATCATAATTAATGACGTAAACGCATACAGCTGAAACTACACGATATTAGAAGGATAAAAGTCCTAGCAAACACAGGTCCGCAAACGAACTTTTTGCGAGATAATTGCGACTTTGTGATGACCAGGCAGCAGTGACTTGATTCTACGTGAAAATCATCCCATTTAGGAACAAGTAACAATTTAGTGTACCATTAATAAAAGTTTTATAGATAAGGGTAGGAGCTGAAGTAATGAATTAAAATTTGTGCCAATGCCTGGACTTCAACCGAGGTCTCCTGCTTACTGGGCAGATGTATTATCACTACACCACCCTCGCATTGTGGCTAACACAGACGCGCAGACCACCCCAGTACAATGCCCTCTCTAACACAAACTTCAATTCATACCTTATACCATCTTAATTTTCCTCTTAAATCACCAGCATTGCCGCGGCTCTTCGAAATTGAAATAGCATCCCAGCTTTGTACGTAAGCAGGAGACCCGGGTTCAAGTCCTAGCCTTGACGCAAATTTTAATTCATTACTTCAACTTCTACCCTTACCGGAGATAAAACTGAGACTCAGTGTATCTCCAGAATAACGTAATCCCATCTGATTATTAGAGATACTTTGGCAGAAGTGGAGTAGTTTGGAATGAAAATGACAACAGTTACATGAGTGTAGTCGTAATCAAAGGAGGTGTTCAAAGTGTGGTCTTTGTACCCGGATGCAGGTCTACCAGTCACCACAATGAGTTTCGAATTCTTTCAAACACGCCTGGCTCATTTCGCAATTCTTGGCAAGCACTGAAAAAACTGTGGTTCATTTCTTCAACCATGTGAACTGGAGGTGCAAACACTACACTTTAAACGTGGTCCCATACACAGAAATCCATGGGGTTCAGATCAGGAGATCTTGGAGGCCACGGTAGAGGTGTGCGGGGCAAAGTCAGGACATTCGGGGACCAAGCAGCAATCGGTATTGTAATTGTAAACTGTCGAAGCTGCCTTGGTAAAGTACCGGAACTTCAAGCGCTGATAGAAACCACCGAAGCTGAAATCGTTATAGGTACAGAAAGCTGGCTGAAGCCAGAGATAAATTCTGCCGTAATTTTTACAAAGGTGCAGACGGTGTTTAGAAAGGATAGATTACATGCAACCGGTGGTGGAGTGTTCGTCGCTGTTAGTAGTAGTTTATCCTGTAGTGAAGTAGAAGTGGATAGTTCCTGTGAATTATTATGGGTGGAGGTTACACTCAACAACCGAGCTAGGTTAATAATTGGCTCCTTTTACCGACCTCCCGACTCAGCAGCATTAGTGGCAGAACAACTGAGAGAAAATTTGGAATACATTTCACATAAATTTTCTCAGCATACTATAGTCTTAGGTGGAGATTTCAATTTACCAGATATAGACTGGGACACTCAGATGTTTAGGACGGGTGGTAGGGACAGAGCATCGAGTGACATTATACTGAGTGCACTATCCGAAAATGAACTCGAGCAACTAAACAGAGAACCGACTCGTGGAGATAACATCTTGGACCTACTGATAACAAACAGACCCGAACTTTTCGACTCTGTATGTGCAGAACAGAGAATCAGAGATCATAAGGCCGTTGCAGCATCCCTGAATATGGAAGTTAATAGGAATATAAAAAAAGGGAGGAAGGTTTATCTGTTTAGCAAGAGTAACAGAAGGCAGATTTCAGACTACCTAACAGATCAAAACGAAAATTTCTGTTCCGACACTGAAAATGTTGAATGTTTATGGAACAAGTTCAAGGCAAACGTAAAATGCGTTTTAGACAGGTACGTGCAGAGTAAAACTGTGAGGGACAGGAAAAACCCATCGTGGTACAACAACAAAGTTAGTAAACTACTGCGAAAGCAAAGAGAGCTTCACTCCAAGTTTAAACGCAGCCAAAACCTCTCAGACAAACAGAAGCTAAACGATGTCAAAGTTAGCGTAAGGAGGGCTATGCGTGAAGCGTTCAGTGAATTCGAAAGTAAAATTCTATGTACCGACTTGACAGAAAATCCTAGGAAGTTCTGGTCTTACGTTAAATCAGTAAGTGGCTCGAAACTGCATATCCAGACACTCCGGGATGATGAAGGCATTGAAACAGAGGATGACACGCGTAAAGCTGAAATACTAAACACCTTTTTCCAAAGCTGTTTCACAGAGGAAGACCGCACTGCAGTTCCTTCTCTAAATCCTCGCACCAACGAAAAAATGGCAGACATCGAAATAAGTGTCCAAGGAATAGAAAAGCAACTGGAATCACTCAACAGAGGGAAGTCCACTGGACCTGACGGGATACCAATTCGATTCTACACAGAGTACGCGAAAGAATTTGCCCCCCCCCCCCCCCTTCTAACAGCCGTGTACCGCAAGTCTCTAGAGGAACGGAAGGTTCCAAATGATTGGAAAAGAGCACAGGTAGTCCCAGTCTTCAAGAAGGGTCGTCGAGCAGATGCGCAAAACTATAGACCTACATCTCTGACGTCGATCTGTTGTAGAATTTTAGAACATGTTTTTTGCTCGAGTATCATGTCGTTTTTGGAAACCCAGAATCTATTCTGTAGGAATCAACATGGATTCCGGAAACAGCGATCGTGTGAGACCCAACTCGCTTTATTTGTTCGTGAGACCCAGAAAATATTAGATACAGGCTCCCAGGTAGATGCTATTTTTCTTGACTTCCGGAAGGAGTTCGATACAGTTCCGCACTGTCGCCTGATAAACAAAGTAAGAGCCTACGGAATATCAGACCAGCTGTGTGGCTGGATTGAAGAGTTTTTAGTAAACAGAACACAGCATGTTGTTATCAATGGAGAGACGTCTACAGACGTTAAAGTAACCTCTGGCGTGCCACAGGGGAGTGTTATGGGACCATTGCTTTTCACAATATATATAAATGACCTAGTAGATAGTGTCGGAAGTTCCATGCGGCTTTTCGCGGATGATGCGGTAGTATACAGAGAAGTTGCAGCATTAGAAAATTGTAGCGAAATGCAGGAAGATCTGCAGCGGATAGGCACTTGGTGCAGGGAGTGGCAACTGACCCTTAACATAGACGAATATAATGTATTGCGAATACATAGAAAGAAGGATCCTTTATTGTATGATTTTATGATAGCGGAACAAACACTGGTAGCAGTTACTTCTGTAAAATATCTGGAAGTATGCTTGCGGAACGATTTGAAGTGGAATGATCATATAAAATTAATTGTTGGTAAGGCGGGTACCAGGTTGAGATTCATTGGAAGAGTCCTTAGAAAATGTAGTCCATCAACAAAGGAGGTGGCTTACAAAACCCTCGTTCGACCTATACTTGAGTATTGCTCATCAGTGTGGGATCCGTACCAGATCGTGTTGACGGAGGAGATAGAGAAGATCCAAAGAAGAGCGGCGCGTTTCGTCACAGGGTTATTTGGTAACCGTGATAGCGTTACGGAGATGTTTAACAAACTCAAGTGGCAGACTCTGCAAGAGAGGCGCTCTGCATCGCGGTGTAGCTTGCTCGCCAGGTTTCGAGAGGGTGCGTTTCTGGATGAGGTATCGAATATATTGCTTCCCCCTCCTTATACCTCCCGAGGAGATCACGAATGTAAAATTAGAGAGATTAGAGCGCGCACGGAGGCTTTCAGACAGTCGTTCTTCCCGCGAACCATACGCGACTGGAACAGGAAAGGGAGGTAATGACAGTGGCACGTAAAGTGCCCTCCGCCACACACCGTTGGGTGGCTTGCGGAGTATAAATGTAGATGTAGATGTAGAGGTCCTCCTCGCCCAATCCATGTTTGGCCATATCGGCGCTTTAACGTGTTCTCACTACAGCAGCAAAATGCGATGGTGCTCCTCATGTATGTACCACATCCTCTGGTATTGCTCTAAGGTGACATCCTCAAGCAGTACTGCAAATGATGCCACAGAAACCGAAGCTAATTCCGAACACTGAGTTTGTTTGGTAACATGCACGGCCCAATAAGACCATTACCCAGTACCATTAACCAAACATTCAATGAGATACATCGCTGATACGGAGACTCAGGTACACCATATGGCTTGAAGCCTACATATTCCAAACGTGAGAATTGTACTACTTAAACAGACCTTAACGAGTGATCCCTATTTCATCTGTAAATAAAATGTTGTTGCCAAACGTTGGGCTGTCTACAGCTTGTTGTGGCATCCACTGACAGAACGTCAGCCTAGGACCAAAGTCCACCTCACTAAGACACTGAACTCATTGTAGGTGGTGCTAGTACATTGCTTTGCGATGCTTTATTCTCCAAACACTGCTGTGGCTAATACCAGGAATTTATGCGGTAAATCTCCTTGTAGAGATTCCTGGAAAGTGTTCGTCTTCTAGCGCAGGTGTAATTCGTGCAGGTCTATCTGCTACCGTAGCATGTTCAAAGCTTCCAGTTTGTCGGAGGCGTTGATGCACCCTTGTTAATGATGGGCTCTCGGGTTGCCTTCGGGTATGGTATGCTTCTTGGTACAAGCTTGCAGTCTCCCGTGCATTGCCATTAGCCTTACCATACATGAAATGCATACCCGCATACTCCTCGTTATTCCATGTTACCACCAGCACTCGTACAATACAACTGTCGTTCTACAGACAACGGACATGAGTGGCACCCTAACTGTGTACTGTACTGTTCAAATGGTTCAAATGGCTCTGAGCACTATGGGACTTAACTGCTGAGGTCATCAGTCCCCTAGAACATAGAACTACTTAAACCTAACTAACCTAAGGACATCACACACATCCATGCCCGAGGCAGGATTCGAACCGGCGACCGTAGCGGTCACGCGGTTCCAGACTGAAGCGCCTAGAACCGCTCGGCCACTCCGGCTGGCGTACTGTACTGTCGTATCCATTCTGTTTACAACTTCACATCTCCGAAATGTAAACGAAGACTATATCATGGGTCGGCATGCGATGTTTACAAAGAACTACAACAATACTGTTTGGTAACCACATAGTCGCAATTATATATCAAATGGTTCGTTTGCGGACCAATGTGTACTGCGACTTTTTTGCTTCTAGTGTCGTGTACTTTCTACTGTATGCATTTACATCATTAATTATGATACTCCCTGAATTTCTTCCACATAAACTACTTCCTATCCTTCTATCACGCTTGGAAACAGTTCATCTCTCTGTCACATGTCACCGATATACTCCTGCCACATATCCGTCCTTTCTTCTGGATGTAACACACATTTACCATTCACCGTAATTCCTAGGTTAACACATTTACATCTATATCTTCGTCTGCATCGACATACATACTGAAAAACCACTGTGTAGCGCATGGAGGTAGATACTTCATATCACTGCTAGTTCCTACGTTTCCTGTTCTACTCACAAATAGAGCGAGGAGAAAAATACTCTGGACGACCACTAATCTTCTGCAGTTTGGCCGGCTGTTACATGATATATACGTTGCAGGCAGTAGAAATGTCTGCAGGCTATTGCAAATACTGGTGTTCTCATCTTCCTCAATAGTATTTCGCGAAAAGATTATCTTCCCTTCAATAGCTCTTCCCAACTAAGCTCATAGAGAATTTCCGTAATATTATCGCACTGTTCGAACCGACTAGTAACAAATCTAGCAGCATGCGTCTGCATAACTCGTGTAATCCGACCTGCTGCGGGCCGGAAGCACTCGAGCAGTACTCAAGAGTAGGTCGCATGAGCGTGGTGTACACTCCCCTTCAAAGGTGCGTTCACTTTCCCACGGTTCTCCCAACTAACTGCAATCGACCATTCGCCTTCCCTACAACTGGCCTTATTTGCTAGTTCCATTTTACGTCGTTTCGCAACGTTACTCGCAGATATTTAATCGACATGACTGAGTCAATCTGCATACCATTAGTCTGTATTCGAACATTACAAAAGGTTTCTCCTAACCACATGCATCCACTTACATTTTTTTAAAGCAGGCTCTCATTTGTTGCATCAGATATAAATTCCTGAATCCGCAACAGTCACTCAACGACGAAACTTCAGGGTTCTTCGATTTTCCCTTTAATCATCTTTGTTTCAATATCTTCACATGTTTCCGTCATCCATTCTGATTTAGCCTGTTTTCACTTCCTGTTAATCTGATCCTTAAGAACCTTGTACTCACTGCTCCCAGTCTCATTCTTGGTACTCTTATACTTTCTTCCATACTTAAGCTTAGTTACTTCCTGAGTGAAATGAAATGATGGTGTGGCATTATTCGCCTGGAGACACCATCTGGGCCGGCCGGGGTGGCCGAGCGGTTCTCGACGCTACAGTTTGGAACCGCGCGACCGCTACGGTCGCAGGTTCGAATTCTGCCTTGGGCATGGATGTTTGTGATGCCCTTAGGTTAGTTAGGTTTAAGTAGTTCTAAGTTCTAGGGGACTGATGACCTCAGAAGTTAAGTGCCCAGAGCCATTTAAACACCATCTGGGGTTGTTCGGCCACCTGGTGGAAATCTGATCATTTGACGCACTTCGGTGACTTTCGCGTTCTTATGGAGAAGATGAGGTGAAATGATTAGGACAACACACACACTTAGTTCCCGAGCGAAGAAAATTTCCGACCTGGCCGGGAAATGAACCCGGCAGCTCACTATCTAAGGCAGCGTCTCTAACCACTAGGCCACGAGCTGCGGACATTTCTCGAGTTATCTACTGCCTTTAAGCTCCAGAATTCGTTTTACTTATGACACCTTGTCCTGACTTAATTATTTCCTTCTTTGTTATATTTCTTTTGTTTTCTTGTAAACTCCTCTCAACACTTTTACTTAAATAATTTTCATTGGACAATTCCCACTTCGACTTAGTCTGACATGGACCCTAGGTTGATTCAACAATGCACAGATGTCTTTTTGTTCTCGTGTAAATGCGTACTTCAATCGTTGCCGGAGCCATTCGGTAGCTGAGGATGGATGATCTCTTAGACTGAATGGTGCAGCTTCCCTGACATGGAAATAGGTAATCGAAAAGCAGGATGTCTATACTGAAACACTGTAAAGTGAAAAAGCAAAATATATAAATATGTATTAAACCACGAAATTGTGTGCTTTGTTTATGAAATGACCCTTGTGCTTTCATACGCAGTCTAATGCAGACATTGGTGCACTCACAGCAAATGTCTTCCCTACCACCTGCACTCCTCACTAGTTGCACCACTTGCACTTTCACCTTCCTGAAACTTTCTCCGAATAGTACTCTCTACCACCACTCTTCAAAACAGACCCTAAGGACAAACATTTGACCACCTCTGACCTACCTATCATTTTCGACCGGTTCTCCATTGCTTTTGTCCAGTAAATGTTGCCCAGCTTAGTTCTGAATATTTATCTTGTAGTTCCCTTCCTAAAGCTGTATTGTGTGGTGGAAAGAGACCACTCTTTAGCTAAATAGTAAAGTGATATGCTGTATTTTCTCTCTTACACAACTTCAAATGCTTTTCTACTATCAGACATTTTTACTATGTGATTATGACTCAAGCTAAGCGCAGGACTCGCTGTTAATAGTGTAACACGCAACCGCACCTACATCTTCAACTTCCGTATCAACTGCTTTGTAATTTCCCGTTTAATTATTTTGAATAGACTATGAAGCTCATGTCAAGACAAACTTACTTACAGTTTGACGAAGTATCTCGCAGGTGTTTACAGAAATACAAATCGTAGTGCAAAGACCAGCTATGTGAAGGAATCATTTGAGCTTTATAGCTATTGAAGTTTTGCTTGGGTGGTTTTCTGAAATCTTTTAAAATTTCGACACGATAAGATATAAACTAACGAATTAACAGCTCCAATTAGACCATTTTTTAACAAGTAAGAGGTGAGCTGTGACTTCAGAGAGACCATTCCCGCCTTCTTTGGAAATAAATTTCGAATACATTTGAAATAAATTTGGATAGTGGACACAGATTTCAACCCTACTTCCCAAGAATACGAGTACCCTGTCTTTGACGCTCACTGTCTTTGACGGTCACTATAATGTTGCAGTCGCCCACTGGTATAAAGAAACGAGAACTTTGGGGAGAGGAGTCGAGCAGGGGAACACCCGGTCTCTGTCTCGCAGGGTTGCCAGCCTGCGTCCGTGTTCTGTGCTACTGCGTAGGTAGAACTGACATAATGATCATAGGAATCGCCGATCCCTTCTGATGTAACAGTCGTACTCGAACCCACTCATAGGCCAGAACTAGTCTCATCTCTCATTTCAAAATAAGAAAAGAAAGTAACGAACCGTGCACAAACCAAAATAAAATATAGTACACAAAACATTCGGTAACGATTACAGTGCAGTTGTTTGCTGGGGTTGACAGTGTGGCAGTTCGGGCCCGATCTCTACTAGTATCTTACACAACTAGAGTTCAAAATATATTCCACCTAAAACTAAAACGACGATTTGTGGACATAGTACTTCGCACGTTTACACAGTTTTGATGATTTTTAACTTATCTTGCAGTTCTCTTGCTAAAGTTCTTATTTTAACACCACTTAAGCTAACTACTAATGGGCATTTCATTAGGCAGTTGTTGCACCGCAACTTAACTGTTGCCAATCAGTTATGGAACGAAGCCAAGCACCGCAAACAGAATTGATGACGTTGCGTGGCATCCCTAATCAGTGTTCACGATTGGAACGTAAACGACTTCATTACGCGATACAGTTTTTATATTTACACTATTATCTGAATAAAAAATATCTTACAGGCCTTATTAAACAGTAATGAGTTCTTGGTGGAAACAATTATTTCGCAGCGGACACACCTAGCTTTGAGTGCATATCTGACCAGGCAAAACTGTGTTTGTGCATTTCTAACAAAGGTTGCAGGACTTAATGGCGTCATATCAAGTCTGCTTTTCAGTATGGACTGGTGATTATGGTAAAGGACAAGGTTATATCAAGTACAAAGATGCTTGAATATTTCATGTCTTCTTTTATATTACTAAAAACATTTAAACTCAAATAAGATTCTTCAGGTCGTTGCAGCTCCTCTTTTTACTAAATCAGAGTAGCAAATATTGAGTTCCTTCAAGTTTAAAATATAAAGTATAGTGATAACGTTCATAGCAAATGTTAGTGAAACATGGCCTCATATCTGTGTGGCCTCATATCTAGTCTGAACATAACTATAATACATTCAAGTGTTATTCGAAGCTGTCGCAGAATCCTTTCGTAATTTAGTATGTAAAAGTCCACTCAGATAACTCAACATAATTTCCAACGACGATATGGTATGCTGCTGTTTCCTCGCTCAACGGTAGCATCACAATAGATCAGAGATTCCCAAACTTTCCCTCTGACGGGACACTTTGAGAATCCTGGTACTACCATGCAACTGTCCGCGGCTCGTGGTCTTGAGGTAGTTTCTCTCTTCCCACGCAGGGGGTCCCGGGTTCTATTCCTGGCGGGGTCAGGGATTTTCTCTGCCTCGAGATGACTGGGTGTTGTGTGTCTTTCATCATCGTTTCATCTTCATTCACTCGCAAGTCGCCGTAGTGGCGTTAAAGAACTTGTGGAGCGGCGGCCGAACAGCCCCGCGAGGGGTCTCCCGGCCATCAATGCCAAACGCTCATTATTATTATTATCATGCAACAGCTTGTTTATTTTGAAAGTTAGGAGGAATTTTAAAAAACGAGAAAAAATTTGTTTTTTAAGCAAGTTCTTCAATTTTAAATCATAAATAATAACACAGAAATCATAATAAATTTTAAAAATTAATTATTATCGTCAAAATCACAAAAAAGCGCCATGTTATTAATAAGTTTCGTTGGAGCATTTATTCACTTCCTGTGGAACACAATTTGGGAAACTCTGCAGTAGATGTAAGTTTTCAGTCTACACCACGTAAGTGACCATGTACGAAAAAGACAAATACGAAGTCAACAGGTTATTTCCAGGAAAGTGTCTGAAATAACTGCGAAGTGACACTATCGGCAGATATTTGGCACTTACATTCTTCCCGTCAAAATCGATTAATGTATTTATGAAAGATGCGCTTCATATGAAATACATTATGCATTCACTGATGATCGGGATATCGTTCCCCGTTTATGTATGTTGAGGTGATATGGAAGACAAAGAGATACAATATATAAAATATAATACACATATAGCCAATACACAGGATTTTCTTCACTTTATCTACATTAGCATGATTACTCTGCAATTCACAGTTAAGTGTCTGGCTGAAGGTTCATCGGACCACTTTCAGTCTGTTGCTCTACCGTTCCGCTCTAGAACAGACCGCGGAAAAAGTGAACACTTAAATCTTTCCGTGTGAGCTGTGATTTATCGTATTTATTACGATGATCATTTCTTCATATGTAGGTTGGCGACAATAAAATATTTTCCCATTCAGAACAGAAAATTGGCGACTGAAATTTCGTGAAAAGATCTCGCTGCAACGAGGAACGTCTTTGTTTTAATGATTATCATTCCAACTTATTTGTTATATCCGTAACATATCCGTAACAGTCTCCTATTTTGCGATACTACAAAACAAGCTCCCCTTCTTCGAACTGACGCGGATCCCACACCGTGCACCAGCAGTCAAGAAGAGGATGAACAAGCACAGTAAAAGTAAGCTCTTTAGTAGACCTGTTACATTTTCCAGGTGTTCTGCCAATATATCGTAGTCTTTAGTTTGCTTTCCCCACGACATTATCTATGTGTTCCAATTTAACTTGTTCGTAATAGTTGTTATTTAACTGAAACGACAGTCTCTAGATTTGTGTGATTTGTCGTGTAACCGAAATTTAGCGGATTCCTTTTAGTAGCGATGTGGATGATCTGATACGATTCGTTTTTTACGCTCAACTGCCAATTTTCGCACCTTACAGGCATTTATCTAGACCATGTTGCAGTTGGTTGTGAACTTCTGATGACTTTACACATTACAGTTTGAGGTAACTGCAACGCCATGAAATGTAATGTGCAAATGGCATCAGAATTACGAGACATTCAAAGTAACGTTTGCAAACTTTCCTGTCGTCCGTCCTCGAGTTTACATGATGTCGTGGGAAATTCCAAATGCCGCCGACTCCAGAAACCCCGCACTCTTAGCGATGTGAAGCACGCGAACAATTTAAGCGGCGTGTTAGTCCGCACATTTACAGCGAAGTTTTTACTGGAGGACCCAGATTAATCCTCCCACTGCTACACTTTCTTAAATACTTTCATTTTTTACCCCTAAATGTAGAGTGGTATCCTACAGGAATGCCTCACTGGAGAGTCAACGGCTTTGCAATCCAAGCACCACACGAGCTGGCAGTAGGGCTTGAGCAGCGTCAGTTGAGAATATCTTGGAGGGGGTTCCAGTTCTGGAGTTTGCCTCGCAATCAAGGGAAACCTCAGGAAAACGTTGGTCATAAACGGGAGATAGGAATTACAGGGTGTACCAAAAAGAGTCATCCGATTTGGCATGTCTATATTTCTGAAACTAATAAACATATACAATGAATTTTGTTTTTTGATGAACGGGAAACTCAGAAAGTTTTTTCATACGTTTTCATAGGTGTTCAATATTCTCCCCCAAGAGATGCACAGCATATGTCAATGCGGTATTCAAATAGATCTCAGACTGCAGCGAGCATGTCTTGAGTTACAACTTTCACAGCTGCTGTTATGCGATGTCTCAGTTCATTCATTGTTGTTGGTAACGGAGGCACATGAACGGAGTCTTTTATAAACTCTCACAATAAATAATCAGATAGAGTCAGGTCCGGTGATGCTGGAGGCTAGTGATGTAAGGCTGAATCATTTGGTCCAGTGCGACCGATCCATCGTTCAGTAATCCTTTGATTTAAAAATTCCCACACTTCCAGATGCCAGTGTGGCGGTGCTCCATCTTGATGGTAAATGAAGTCGTTCGAATCAGTCTCCAACTATGGGAAACTAAAGTTTTCAAGCATATCGCGATATTTTCTTCCAGTAACAGTGTTCTCAGCAAAGAAAAGTGGACCGTACACCTTTTCCAGTGAAACTGCCAAAACAAATTAAATTTTGGACAGTCTCTCTCATATTGTACATCTTGATGTAGTTGTTTCGTACCCATATTCTCACATTATGACGGTTTACCTTTCCATTTAAATGGAATGCTGTCTCGTCCCTAAACACTAAACATGGAAGAAAACGGTCATCCTCCATCGTGCCAAGAACGAAATTACAGAACTCCACACGTTGTTGTTTGTCAGCTTCGCGAAGACCTTGCAGTAGCTGAATTTTATGTGGTTTTGTGTGTAAACGTCGACGCAACACACGGCAGAAGGGCATCAGGGGCATGCTGAGTGATCGAGCTGCACGGCGAACGGATTTCTGCGGACTCCTTGTGAGACTATGGCGCATGCCTTGGACGTCAGTGTCAGACATTCGGGGATGGCCCGGTGATTTACCTTTACACAAACAAGTTTCTCGGAACTGTTCATGCCATCGTCTAATGCTCTGTGCTGTAGGAGGATCCACACCATACCTAGTACGGAAGTCACGCTGAACAGTTATTACTGACCCGCACTGAGCAAAACGTAGAACACAAAACGCTTTCTGTTGTCCCGACACCATTTTTAGCAGAACTGAAGTGGCCGCAAACTGCTACCTTGCAGGAACCAAGTATATCTCGAGACTTTGCCCTTTCCATCAGTGCATTGTTCACGCACATATCGCAAATAAGATAATAGTTATGATTTTTTAAATCGATTGATTCTTTTTAAGAGATCCCGTATTATCAGCTGATTTGTGTAAAATATGTCCCAGACAATAAACAGGAAAACATAATGCATGTACAACTTCGGTAGTTTTGTTTGTGTATACACAGCAAAGTCGATGACTTGTTCGACTTGTGTAGTGTATCTACGCCAACGCTGCTCTGCTACACTAACAAATCAGTTTGAATAAGGACCGCCAGCTTCGCTTTGGCATGCAAGAAGGTGTTAAATTTCTCCTTACTAGATAGTCAACTATCAAAGCCCTGTAGCTACCTAAGATTCCGCAATGTGGCCACAGTACTGGAAATGGCACAGCTAACAGTTCATACACTGTCTCCACCTGGTTTCTAGGAACTTCCGCCAATAACACCGCTCAACATTCATTTTGCATTTGGGATGTGACATATCAATTAGTATGTATCTTGGTGTCTAGGATCCGAATACCTTTAAAAATGTTCTAACACATAAGATTTTAGAGTTTTTACATAATTTTGTTGTTTCTTTTCCGTATTTCGATGTTTAGTGCTGTTTTGTTTAGACGTCTATTTTTTTAAATTTTTTGTATAGAATTGCTAAACGATATACAAATCGTCACTAGATGACAGGTGTGATAAAGAAACGGCAAACAAAAAAAGAAGATCGTTGTCACATTTTTTGAATACCAAAAAAGATTCAAGTTAAAAATATGTTGTGAACTATTTTACAACTTTTATTGGCGTCGTACCCTTATGTACATATTAAATAGAATTGAATTTCAAAGTTCTGAATACGTATCACTTATTTGTTTTAACTCTGTCAGTGTACGCCATTACTGGTTTGGATTTTGTTGTGTATTTAGAAAATGTGACTTGATAGGAAAAAGCTGATTTTACCAGAGAATTCAGCCCCCCAACATTAAATAAATCCACTCGTTTACAAGCCAGATGCAGCCAAAAAGTTTAAATTTGCTGACTATGGTAATCTACACCTAGAACAAGACAGGATATAGATCCGAGTTAACAGATAAGAAGCCAACAAAAGTTGCAGCGCTCAGCTAGAAAACTGGAAACTCCCTAAGCATAATTCCACACCCTCGTACGGGACAAAATTTCGAACGCTTGTGGGCTTTTCGTATTGGGTAGATAACCTCGTTGTTTAAGAAGGACAACAATCTCCGATCTTCAGAAATGATAACCACCTTCAAATATCACCTCCGTCCCTGAACCACTCTATGAAACAATTTAAACATTCAGGCCATTCGGTCAGTCAGCTTCAGTAGCCGAATGCTGGCATTTCAGTTGGTCACCTCCTGCACCCATTCATTGTACCGTCTCGTAAAATAGTGCATTATGCCAGATTTTCACAAGTTTCTCTCCAATAGGTGATGGAAAACACGTGCTGTTATGGGAAAAACACAAGCTCTTAAGCCAGTCTCGTAGCCCTTAATCACAACCTATTTAGAAGGATTTCAGGAAGACAAGCCAGTCGTCTCCAGAGCGAACAAGATGCTCAGTCCCTGGACACTGGAAACCAGCCCACAAAAGAAAACAAGACGAGCACACTAATGTAGCGAGGCTATGATGATGCAGTTTGACAAGAAAGTTATTCGAATTTCCCAGTGATAGCGATTTCGTGGTATGAGCGATATTCTTTGGGGTATATATTAGATATGTGTAAAAGGGTGTTAGGGTGTTCAGTTTTCTGTATCATTGTCTGACTGTAGTAAACAGTGCACGAAAAATTGCTGTCCCTCGTTGACATCGCTACTGACATTATGGCCACATTTAAAAGTTTGAACAAAATCTAGTGATCGGTCTTCCTGAACGGTTGTCATGTCATGAAATTATAGCCCAAACTGGGTGTGTAAGAAGTAGATCAAAGTGACTTGCAGCGTATAAATAACATAAATAATAATAATATGCTTTTGTGTGTGAGGATGAGAATACAGATCAGATAATCAATAATATTTCAAAGTACTAAGATTAAACAATATTATTTCCTCACACATGTCTGGCGTGAAAACAATGGCATTGGTGGCTGAGGTCGTACGTTTCCTAAGTATTTTTGCATAACCATGTGAAATATCGGACTTCTTGTAGTAAAATTGACATGAAGATTGACTTATGGTTCTTTTGTTCTAGGATTTCATAATTTTCCATCAGATTGCACAATAACATCTGCCATGGCGCAGCCGCTTACATCATTGTTAACACCACTAAAATGAAAGAAAGCCATAGAGATTAATAAAATATATGTTCAAGAAATCGCATAAATTATGAATAGACACTTACACATAAATAATAATTGTTGCTTGACAGTATAATAATATAAATGAGTACGTCGATGTGCCTCTTTAAATCTGTCTATGTTCAGTATGTAACAAAAGTCTGGAGTTACGGAGCAATGACAAAACGCGTCCGTGCAGAAACAGATTATCTCACCACTCTAAGTGGCACGAGAGGAGAAAAAGCTGAAGCACAATATTAAAACATTTGCAGTTTTTCCAACGCAACTACATATTGTTTACCGATAGCGCTTCATATCATGTCTTTGACAGCGCGAAAAAATTATATTATCGCTTTCGCGTGCAGATGAGCCCTTAAAAGCAGTCGTAAACTTACCGATACACCAGAAGATATGACGTAACACTGTGTAAGGAAGACAGCGTCGGTATGACTCTGATTCACCGTAGAAGTTCAGCTGTAGTGTCGGAGGATTGTTACAGATGCTACCAGGGTCTACAGTTCGTAAGCGCGATAGACACTATTGCCAGTAGGGCTCAAGATTTCTTTTTCAAACCAGTAACTCTGACAGCTGCAACGGGTGCGTAATACAGACAGCGGGATGCCTATAGTAAGCAGAGAGTCTTTCCCAATGACTATTTCTTCTTGTTGGTCTACTCAGATGGCCAAATTGGTGTGAGATACCACAGAGGTGAACGACATCCCATCATTTGACCCAATGGGCGATCCAAGATACTCCGAATGGTCATTTGATGACGCGCCCTTCATTCAACAAATTGTTTCAATAAGAGAAGGAAATCAGATATAGGCTACGTGAAGAATTATCTTTCGAGGAAATATTTAAATATTGTTTGCTTCAATGTCACAGCCGACAGCTGAGGAGGCTGCTCTGAGGGGGTCGGGGATTAATTCTCACAGTCAGTCCCGTCACGGAAATTTCCTTTAGTGACAGGACTGAAACGGGGTGCACTCGGCTTCAAATGGTTCAAATGGCTTTGAGCACTATGGGACTTAACTGCTGTGGTCATCAGTCCCCCTAGAACTTAGAACTACTTAAACCTAACTAACCTAAGGACATCACACACATCCATGCCCGAGGCAGGATTTGAACCTGCGACCGTAGCGGTCGTGCGGTTCCAGACTGTAGTGCCTAGAACCGCTCGGCCACCACGGCCGGCCACTCGGCTTCGTGGGGTTGGTTAAGAAAGAGATAGAACCGCTCCAAGGTTCAGAAAGCTGACAACCGCTGGGAGAGCGGCGTGCAGGCTCCGTGCACCTCCATACTATACCTGAATGATGCAATCTGTAGAAGGAGACACGGTGGCCAGACAGCATCGCACAGCATTCAGGACAGCATCGCTAAGTCCATTTCTTAGTTTCAATGCTGCGTAAGGTAGAGCACGGAAGCATGACGAAATAGTGAACCTGGAGCACTGACACTAGTGTTGAAAAGACAAACATAATCGGAAGAGGTTAAAAAAACAGCTAATCAGTTTCAATCCAAAGGTTTATTTAGCCCTTGACCCATGTTTCGATATTTCTAAAAATATCTTTCTCACAGTGGAGCTTGTTACATCACATAGAGGAAAATTGCAGTAGCTGAAGCCGAACGGCTCTTGTCATATGTTTTGAAAAATCATAGTCAATAAAAATGGTGAAATCAGTGAAAGATCACAAATCACTATCAATGGGCGTCTTAGATTATCTCACAAATGGAAACGGTGTCATCTTTATAGTACAGCAGCCTTCTCTCCTACAAACAGGAACATAATACAATGATAACGAAAGGCGTTACGTTAACCCTTTAATGTGTCAGATGTCCTTGCGTTTGTATTGTGAGCAGAGTTCCTTACAACAGTATGGAAAGACCCTATTCAAAATCTGTTTTGCAGGCCAGAAGACACGGACACCTTGAAACAGGCCAGACACAGATAGTCGTATCAGCAGCGTTGTGTGTGTTACTGTACAAAGGATCAAGACAAGGTCTCGGTGATGGCTCCGATGGCAGAAAATGTTCCTCGCAGACCAGCAGAAGGTCGATTAGCGGGGCGATACCTTTTCCTTTAAATGGTGGTCGATATAATGCCTCTTCGCTCAGCCCAGAACTGAACGGTGAATGTAGGTTTATAAGGGACTCTCCCACATACAAAAACTCGGAATATAGTTTTAGGATTAAAGAACTAGCAATGGTAGTAGAGTTTATTAATGATAAAAGTAAAATTCGTGATGGATCTAACTAACAAAGGTCGTATGATGAATTCTACACTCTGCAGTGAAACAGGAAAACTATCGCAGAAACATTTATTTGCTCGCGAGTTTTGTTGCCTTTATAATTACCAAATAACGACAAAAATCTACTTTTCTCCCTCGTTGGAGCTAATCGTTTCATTTTTAAGGTAGTTCATCAAAAAAAGCTTTGTTAACAAATCAGGTCTTGTTCATACACAAAATACGTTGTTTCTTTATACAGGTATCTCAGAAACACGAATAATTTTTCTCTTTCAAATACTGAGTCTCTATAGCGGAGACCACTCCAAGAAACAGATCCTCATTAATCTTCACAGTATGTTACGAAAACAAATCAAGCAGTAAAATAAACTTGATAAAGACGCAAGCGAGCAAGCGAAGCTCTTCTGGGACTCTGAAGGGGTTATTAAGTTTGATGTCTTCTTTCATGGTGCAACGATCAACTCAGAAGTGTATTGTACTACCCTCAGGAAATTGAAGGAAATGACTTCTGCGTGATCGTCGCTACAAATATGTAAATGAACTTCTCCTTCTCCACGACAACACGCAAGGCCTTACACAAGTCTGTGCACCCGACAAGAGCTCACGAAAGTACAAAAATGGTTAAAATAGCTCTAAGCATTATGGGACTTAACATCTGAGGTCATCAGTCCACTAGACTTAGAACTACTTATACCTAACTAACCTAAGGACATCACTCACATCCATGCCCGAGGCAGGACTCGAACCTGCGAGCGCATCAGGAGCGCAGTTCCGGACTGAAGCGTCTACAACCTCTCGGCCACTGCGGACAGCGCAAAAGTTCAGAAGACTGTTCTTCCTGATCCACCATACAGTTCGAATCTCGCACATTCCGACTTCCATCTGTCTGGCCCAATGTCGGATGCACTCGCGGGAAGCTGTACGTGGATGATGGCGAAGTTAACGATGTAACAAGACGTTGGCTCAGGCGTAGACCAGTAGGTTCTTTCCACGCGGAAATGAAGGCCCTCCCAGTAAGGTGGCGTAAGGCCGTCGCATTGAACGGAGATTATGTTGAAAAATAGGGTCTTGTAGCTATTAAGATTGGGGATAATATGGAGCATTGGAGTCCTGAATAAAACCAACCTGTCTCAAGAAAATCATGTGTTGTATTGCTTATTCAACGCCCCTCATCGTAAACATTTTCAGTCTCATAGTTGAACGCTTGATGTTGACCGCTCAGGTAATCTGAAATTCATACCTTGTCGCAACTGCTAAGCATAAATATCTTTTTATCTTTCATAACATTCCTATTGACACTCGTTTTATTGTAAAACAGAACCCATCACTTATTCCTTGCTCTCCGTTAAGTGAATCGAAATGTTCGGGCCTGTTTCCCAGCACGATATCTCAGACGTTACTCCTACAAGTCGTTTTCGCAGTAAATGCCCACAGAAATTTTCAGATAAGGTATTTAGAATAATACTTCACGAACCTACCACCCGTCCTGATCTCCTGTCTTCCGGTCTATAGCTGGTAAGTTGAAAGCTACCCCTAATACTACAGTTAGGGTCAGGAGGTTTGTGCGCGCCTTACCAGACGAAAAATCCAGACCGGTTGTTGTCGGTGAGCTCAGTGAGGAGGTAGACGGGCACCATGGACACGGCCGAGCAGACGACCATCTTGAGCAGCTTCGGCTGCAGCAGAGACGCCAGCAGTTGGTGGAACTCGCCGCTCTCCTGCGGCGGGTCCATCTGTAACTGGATGTCCGTTTAAGTCCTCATTCACTCCACAGAATTAAGTAGTCCCATGCAGGACAACACACAAAATATCGAAATCGTCTTCAACTGAAATCCACAAAATTATTTTCTTATTTTATGTAACACACTGATTTAATCTGAGGTCACAAAAGTCATGGGATAGTGATGTGCACAGGGTGTTACAGAAAGGTACGGCCAAACTTTCAGGAAACATTCCTCACACACAAAGAAAGAAAATATATTATGTGGACATGTGTCCGGAAACGCTTACCTTCCATGTTAGAGCTCATTTTATTACTTCTCTTCAAATCACATTAATCATGGAATGGAAACACACAGCAACAGAACGTACCAACGTGACTTCAAACACTTACAGGAAATGCTCAAAATGTCCTCCGTTAGCGAGGATACATGCATCCACCCTCCGTCGCATGGAATCCCTGAGGCACTGATGCAGCCCTGGAGAATGGCGTATTGTATCACAGCCGTCCACAATACGAGCACGAAGAGTCTCTACATTTGGTACCGGGGTTGCGTAGACAAGAGCTTTCAAATGCCCCCATAAATTAAAGAGGGTTGACGTCAGGAGAGCGTGGAGGCCATGTAATTGGTCCGCCTCTACCAATCCATCGGTCACCGAATCAGTTGTTGAGAAGCGTACGAACATTTCGACTGAAATGTGCAGGAGCTCCATCGTGCATGAACCACATGTTGTGCCGTACTTGTAAAGGCACATGTTCTAGCAGCACAGGTAGAGTATCCCGTATGAAATCATGATAACGTGCTCCATTGAGCGTAGGTGAAAGAACGTGGGGCCCAATCAAGACATCATCAACAATGCCTGCCCAAAAGCTCACAGAAAATCTGTGTTGATGACGTGATTGCACAATTGCGTGCGGATTCTCGTCAGCCCACACATGTTGATTGTGAAAATTTACAATTTGATCACGTTGGAATGAAGCCTCATCCGTAAAGAGAACATTTGCACTGAAATGAGGATTGACACATTGTTGGATGAACCATTCGCAGAAGTGTACCCGTGGAGGTCAATCAGCTGCTGATAGTGCCTGCACACTCTGTACATGGTACGGAAACAACTGGTTCTCCCGTAGCACTCTCCATACAGTGATGTGGTCAACGTTACCTTGCACAGCAGCAACTTCTCTGACGCTGACATTAGGGTTATCGTCAACTGCACGAAGAATTGCCTCGTCCATTGCAGGTGTCCTCGTCGTTCTAGGTCTTCCCCAGTCGCGAGTCATAGGCTGGAATGTTCCGTGCTCCCTAAGATCAATTGCTTCGAACGTCTTCCTGTCGGGACACCTTCGTTCTGGAAATCTGTCTCGATACAAACGGACCGCGCCACGGCTGTTGCCCCGTGCTAATCCACACATCAAATGGGCATCTGCCAACTCCGCATTTGTAAACATTGCACTGACTGCAAAACCACGTTCGTGATGAACACTAACCTGTTGATGCCTCGTACTGATGTGCTTGATGGTAGTACTGTAGAGCAATGAGTCGCATGTCAACATAAGCACCGAAGTCGACATTACCTTCCTTCAATTGGGCCAACTGGCGGTGAATCGAGGAAGTACAGTATATACTGACGAAACTAAAATGAGCTCTAACATTGAAATTAAGGGTTTCCGGACACAAGTCCACATAACATCTTTTCTTTATTTGTGTGTGAGGAATGTTTCCTGAAAGTTTGGCCGTACCTATTTGTAACACCCTGTAGATGACGGTATTATCGCGTACACTTGGTATAAAAGGGCAGTGTATTGGCAGAGCTATCTTTTGTACTCGGGTGATCCAAGTTAAAATGTTCCTGATGTGGTTATGGTCGCACGACGGGAAGCAACAGTCTTTGAACATAGAATTATAGTTGGAGCTAGACGCATGGGACATTCCAATTCGAAAATCTTCAGGGAATTCAGTATTCCGTGATCCACAGTATCAAGAGTGTGCCGAAAATACCAAATTTCAGTCATTGCCACTCACAACAGACAACGCAGTGGTCGATGGCCTTCACTTAACAACCGAAAGCAGTGACGTTTGCATAGAGTTGTCAGTGCTAACAGACAAGCAATAATAATAGCGGAAATCAATATGGGACGTATGACGAACGTATCCCTTAGGACAGTGCGGTGAAATTTGGCGTTCATGGGCTATAGAAGCAGACGACCGACGCCTTTGCCAACAGCACAGAATCTCCTAAAGTACCTCTCCTAGACTCGTGACCGTATTGGTTGGACCCTAGACGACTGGTAAACAGTGCCCTCGTCGGGTGAGTCCCAGTTTCAGTTGGCAAGAGCTGACAGTAGAGTTCGAGTGAGGCGCAGCCCCCAAGAAGCCATGGACCCAGGTTGTCGACAAGGCACTGTGCATGGTGCTAGTGGCTTCGTAATGGTGTGGGCTGTGTTTACGTGGAATGGACAGGGTGCTCTGGTACAACTAAACCGGTCATTGACTGGAAATGGTTACTTTCGGCTAACTGGAGACCATCAGCGGCTATTCGTTGACTTCTTGTTCTCACATGATGATGGAATTTTTATGGATGACAATGCGCCGTGTCAGAACTTGTGGACAATTTGAGCAAATGATCTGGCCATCCAGATGAATCCCATCGAACATTTATGGGACATGATCTAGAGGTCACGTCGTGAACAATATCCTGCGCCAGGAGCACTTTCGCATTAATGGACGGCTGTAGCGGCAGCATGGCTCAATATTTCTGCTGGGGACTTCCAGCAATTTGTTGAGTCCATGCTACGTCGAGTTGCTGGCACGATATTAGGATGTATCCCACGACTTTTGTCATCTCAGTGTATAATCACGTACTTTAAATCAAAATACAGGAACAAGAATAATAAATTAGCTGTAATGTTAATAGTGCGATGGTTATTTAGTAGTAAGTCAAGAAAAGCTCTTACGACAGACATCATTCCACAGACAGATATAACGTACTCTGTAATGCAGTTTTGATGCTCGTCACATACGAAGGCAAAGTGAAAAGTCCTTATCTGAAACGGAGAGGACTTTGTCAATTAAATTTTGATTCTGTTACGTTGGTTTGTGGTGCACGTAAGTCAAATGTCGACTTCATCTGTGTAACAGTTTTGTTCATGCTGTTTGGTTTAAGTTGCCATCTTGTATCTCGTTCAAATGGATAAAACGGAATATTGTACAATCATGAAACTGTATGTTTTTGATGATTTGCTGCTTAGAAAAAATCATCCAAAGTTAGTGAAGGTTTATTGGAACCCCTCTCCTTCATCTTCAACAATTAATAAATGAAAGGCTAAAATTCAAACGTATTCTCATCTTCTAAACGTGAACTGTGTGCAGCACTTCCCAAAACTACAACAGCAGATGAGAAACCTCGAAAAAGTGTTCAGTGCGGTATCGGACAATCAACGGTCACGATTGTGTGAAATATCTGAAGCCATAGACATGTCAGAAAACATAATATGGCACATATTATGCGATGTATTTTTTGCAAGAAAACTTTGGGTAAGACGAATTTTTCGTTTGTTGATTGTTGACCTAAAATACAAGTGAAAACGAAATTCTAAATTCTCGGCACTTTTTAACAGAAAAAATCAAGCTAAGATCGTTTTGCCAATTAGCTGCTGTGGATGAGGTACGAAAGTCCTTCAGATCACGCCAGAAACGAAGCCACCCTCTTACAAATGGACGGAAGCCTATGTCCCAACAACAAAAACGCGAAGTTCATTTTATATATATGATAGAAGGGCCGATATTTTCTGGGATACAAAGGCATTCTTTGCGAAGAGAAAATAGTTATTGGTTTACATTGCACAAGCCTTCCCGATCTTCTGGATAAAGATGTACTTGAAAAGGACAGTAAATTGCAAAACGGAAAAACAAAAAATCTTCCATCAAGACGCTGCATCTACCGACATACGTACTTTACTATCGGGAAAACTGAAGAATTTGAAGTACGAATTTTTGGAACGTCCTAGCTATTCACAGGATTTTGTACCGTCTGACTTGCACTTACTGTGTGCCGGAAAATGTTATAAGATCATTGAAGAGATTTCAGCAGCTATGTATAAGTATTTTGTAGACCTTGCAGAGTCACACTTCACGCGTTACACCAATGCAACGGAAAATAGTAGGGCAATGTGCCGTAATAAAAGATGAATATGTCAAAACTGAAATGCATTTCGCCTGTGAATTTTTCCTGTTGTTCTCGTAGTAGCCTTACTTATGGAAACATCTATTCCATCGATGGACAAATCCTTGTACGCCATCGTAGAAGTAAATATGCGTCAAGCACCTTTAGCCATGTTTTGGGGACAAGTGTCCGTTGTGAACCCCCAGCTGCCCAACAGATGCAAATCACTAGGTGACAAGCCGGGTATGTAGAAAATAAAGACTTCCTCTTCCTACCGGAAACCCTCCATAGTCGTGTCTGTTATTCAGTGAATTTGGCAACAAGTCCTCTGCTAATTAATTCCTATACTTATCCGAATGTCTCATTAACTCAGAATATTCGTCGTAGTTTCCTGGTCAGGGCATCAGGAAAAATTGCACACTTATGATTTCTGACGATCGGCGCCATGAAAAGCTTTGGGGATGGAATATGTTTCCATACATATAATCATGTCCCAGTCTCTGTCACGATGCGATATACAATCGATACTCCTGCTTGTTGCGGCATCAAGTGGTTTTCGGAGAATCGTGAGTATCCTTCGCACCCAGCGTGAAATCTGTTATCGGTAGCCGAATTTTTAGCATGCAACAAGTGTATACAGTACCCATCTAGACATTCAGTTCTTTCGTAAATTGTGTAGACAGTCCTGAATCAGGTCTCCAATTGACACATTCTATGGTTGTCTTGACTGGCCGATCACACCTTTGCCGACAATGCCTATTTATCCTGCCAGAATCTACACTACTGGCCATTAAAATTGCTACACCACGAAGATGACGTGCTACAGACGCGAAATTTAACCGACAGGAAGAAGATGCTGTGATATGCAAATGATTAGCTTTTCAGAGCATTCACACAATATTGGCGCTGGTGGCGACACCTACAACGTACTGGCATGAGGAAAGTTTCCAACCGATTTCTCATACACAAACAGCAGTTGACGGGCGTTGCCTGGTGAAACGTTGTTGTGATGCCTCGTGTAAGGAGGAGAAATGCGTACCATCACATTTCCGACTTTGATAAAAGTCGGATTGTAGCCTATCGCGATTGCGGTTTATCGTATCGCGACACTGCTGCACTCGTTGGTCGAGATCCAATGACTGTTAGCAGTATATGGAATCGGTGGGTTCAGAAGGGTAATACGGAACGCCGTGCTGGATCCCAACGGCCTCGTATCACTAGCAATTGAGATGACAGGCATCTTATCCGCATGGGTGTAACGGACCGTGAAGCCACGTCTCGATCCCTGAGTCAACAGATGCGGACGTTTGCAAGACAACAACCATCTGCACGAACAGTTCGACGACGTTTGCAGCAGCATGGACTACCAGCTCGGAGACCATGGCTGCGGTTACCCTTGACGCTGCATCACAGACAGGTGCGCCTGCGATGGTGTACTCAACGACGAACCTGGGTGCACGAATGGCAAAACGTCATTTTTTCGGATGAATCCAGGTTCTGTTTACAGCATCATGATGGTCGCATCCGTGTTTGGCTACATCGCGGTGAACGCACCTTGGAAGCGTGTATTCGTCATCGCCATACTGGTGTATCACCCGGCGTGATGGTATGGGGTGCCATTGGCTACACGTCTCTGTCATCTCTTGTTCGCATTGACGGCACTTTGAACAGTGGACGTTACATTTCAGATGTGTTACGACCCATGACTCTACTCTTCACTCGATCCCTGCGAAACCCTACATTTCAGCAGGATAATGCACGACCGTATGTTGCAGGTCCTGTACGGGCCTTTCTGGATACAGAAAATGTTCGTATGCTGCCCTGGCCAGCACATTCTCCAGATCTCTCACCAATTGAAAACGTCTGTTCAATGGTGGCCCACCAACTGGCTCGTCACAATACGCCAGTCACTACTCTTGATGACCTGTGGTATCGTTTTGAAGCTGCATGGGCAGCTGTACCTGTTCACATTATCCAAGCTCTGTTTGACTCAATGCCCAGGCGTATCAAGGTCATCATTACGGCCACAGATGGTTGTTCTGGGTACTGATTTCTCAGGATCTATGCACCCTAAATGTAATCACATGTCAGTTCTAGTATAATATATTAGTCCAATGAATACCTGTTTGTCATCTGCATTTCTTTTTGGTGTAGCAATTTTAATGGCCGGTAGTGTAATTGGCTGTTATTAGCATGGCACGAGATGATAACATAACTCAAGAAACTGATTCTAAAGTAATGTGTTGCCATTTATATTTGGAAAGCTGATAACACTATTTACAATTTGTCAGTTTCGCCAGCGCAGTCACTATAGTTAATAATGCAAGGGTCTCAAGGAACAGATGAGTCTTTTGCCTACCACGACCTATAGCTGAGGCCATCTTTTAAAATCCTACGGCATGTTCAGCGACGTGGAGCAATCCGAAAGCTCTTGTTTCCGTATTTTCTCAATCAACCTAGTAATAATCAAGATCTAAAAGTAACAGGTTACACTATTTGTTTAGACACAAATTCGATTAGCTATTCTTGCTGTATTTCGGCTGGCTACCACAGTTGGGACTGCGGTGAAAGGCGCTTGGTTACTCGTAACAACCGTAGTCTTGTAAATGTACATATTCAGCCTTAAGTAACTATGTCAAAACTTACTTGGGAGCATAAAATGGTAGAAATACGTTCGAGGGCACTCAGCATCCACAGCCACATGCCGAGCGCATGGTTGATGAGCAGTCCCAACACGATCTCCTGCAACACGAGATGCCATGTTACCCTTTCCTCGTTAAAATTTCTTTATCTCTAAGCTTATCTTGTCAGAGGATTTGCATTCAGATGTTTAGTAACAGATTACAATCGAGCGATACTATTAACCTAGATTATACCAGTTTTAAGTTACAAAAACCGTTTGTGTTTTTTCCATGATTATATTGATTATTAATCGAACACTGAATACAAGGGCTATTCCCGTTCGACTGAGTCACTTCTATGTACACTGACGTGACAAAATTCATGGGATAGCGATACGCGTGTACACAGATGGCGGTAGTATCGCCTACACAAAGCATAAAAGGCCAGTACATTGGTGAAGCTGTCATTTGTACTCAGGCGACTCATGTGAAAAGGCCTCCAACGTTCTGATATCGTTTGGGAATTCAATATTCCGAGATCCACAGTGTAAAGAGTGAGCCAAGAATACCAAATTTCCGGCATTACCTAACACCACGGACAACACAATGGCGACGGCCTTCAATTAACGACCGAAAGCAGCGGGGTTTTCGTAGAGTTGTCAGTGCTAACAGACAGCAACACTGCGTGAAATAAGTGCATAAATCAATGTGGGACCTACAACGATTGTATCCGCTAGGACAGTTCGGCAAAAAGTGGCGTCAGAATGCTACGGTAGCAGACAACCGACGCTATTGCCTTTACTAACAGCACTAAATCGCCTGCAGCGCCTCTCCTGGGCTCGTGACCATATCGGTTGGATCCTAAACGACTGGAAAACCGTGGCCTGGTCAGATGAGTCTCTATTCCAATTGGTAAGAGCTGATGGTAGGGTTCGAGTGTGGCGCAGACCCCACGAAGCCATGGACCCAAGATGTCAACAAGGCAATGTGCAAGCTGGTGGTGGGTTCTTAATGGTGTGGACTGTGTTTGGATTTTGTCCTCTGGTCAGACTGAACCGATCACTGACTGGAAGTGGCTGTGTTCGGTTACTTACGATACGCCGTGGCACTGAGCGACAGCTGCTCGCAATTGGTTTGAAGAACATTTTAGACAAGTGGAGCGAATGTCAACATCGACTGTTGATGACTGGAAAATTGTTGCCTGGTTGGAGGCGTCTCTCGAATTGTATCGAGCGGATGGACGTCTACGGATTTGAAGACAACCTCATGAATCCATGGATCCTGCATGTCAGCAGGGGACTGTTCAACCTTGTGGAGGCTCTGTAATGGTGTGGGGCGTGTGACTCTAGCAGGTGACACGTACGTAAGGATCCTGTCTGATCACCTGCATCCGTTCATATTCATCTTGCATTCAGCAGGTCAATGCGACACCCCACACGTCCAGAATTGCTACAGGGTGGGTCCAGGAACTCTCTTCTGAGTTTAAACTCTTCCGCTGGCCACCAAACTAAACGGACATGAACACTGTCGAGCATATCTGGGATGCCTTGCAACGTGCTGTTCAGAAGAGAACTCAACTCCCTTGCACTCTTACGGATTTATGGACAGCCCTGCAGGATTCATGGTGTCTATACCCTCCAGCACTACTTCAGATATTAGTCGAGTCCATGCCACGTCGTGTTGCACCACTTCTGCGTGCTAGCGGTGAGCCCTACACGATATTAGGTAGGTGTATCAGTTTCTTTGGCTCTTCAGTGTAGTTGATGTTTCATTAACCAATATTATATTGTAAGGGTGACGTGTTTGTGATAAATCATCATTGTGTCATTGCCTTGAAACGGGTTATAATATAAAACAACTAAATACACCAAAATTAACATGGCTTTTGCTGCATTGAGAGACACGTCACTCTGACATCACATTCGTATGGTGTGATAGCCTCTGATCATAAACGGAAGTGATATAATTCTGCTGTTAACGTATACTCTACAGAACTACTTGGAAATCTATTTTGGTGCTTGAAGTGGATAGCGTGGCCACCGTGACATTACCTCCATCTCTGCAGCAGAGTAAACAAACATGTTGCGGTGAAAATTCCTTGCAAAGCACCAAGTGAAACCTATTGTAATGTGAGAAAAGAATGGCACGTCGGTATAGAAGTTTGGAAAACAGTTTGAGGAAGTGATGCAGGTGAAAAACGAACTGCATGAAGATGTTCCTGATCTGCTGTCGTGCCAGCTGTCATGGAGGTGTGTTCTACAAGTATTTGTCAAGTAGCAGGTTGCAATATTTAATATCTCATTTCCTGGTAGTGAATGCGTTTAGTCCTGTTGCAGTTGTGTACATTAAGATCCGGTGTCAGGAGGAAGGAGGCTTTTTTCAGCCTGGAGAGGGGCAGGTTTATCCCAAATACTTCTAAATGAGTTGGTGTGGAAACATACAAATACTTCTAAATGAGTTGGTATGGAGACACGTGAGATTGGCTCAAGAGAGAATGATTTTCCCATGGTGCAATTATTTCCCAATACCTGTCGGAAAATAGTTTTTGAAAGCCTAGGCACGAAGCAGCATTTTTCACTGGAGTGATATTAGCGCGAGTGGGAAATGCCCAACGAAATTCCGACTTAGGACTATTTTGTCTGATTAGCCGGTAGGTCTGAATCTTAAATAATTTCGTGGATCGATTAGGAGCTCGTAATATCGAGAAGTCGACCGCCGTCGTGGAGCGTACAAGAAAAGTTCGTGTCCCTTTGGCGTGGGGGCAGGGGAGCGGGCATTGATGTTTCAATGTGTTTTACGTTCTGAAGTCTGGAGTTAGTGATCCTTCACTATGAAAAAAGTCAATTTTGAAATATGGGCAGGTGACAAAAATCAGAAAAGCGTTCTCGTGCATAGTCGAGGAAATCTGTTTTGTCATTTCAGGTTTTGTCTTTTAGTGACTGATCTTGTTCAGTAGGTAGAGGCTTTATACCAAATTGCGAATCCAGTAGTTAGCTGGATGTGATGTTCAATGAACGAAGCAGACTTGGCGAGGTTTAACTGATGCCAATAAATTCTATTTGTTTCAGTGGAAATTTGAGTGTGGTATTTTTGAGTGACTTTTCACTGCTAACTTTTAACCTATATTCCTACTTTGGTTTATTGTGCAGACTGTCGGCGTTAGTTACTTGGAGTCAGCTCGAGGTAGAATGTGAACTCGAATGGTTCAAATGGCTCTGACCACTATGGGACTTAACTTCTCAGGTCATAAGTGCCCTAGAACTTAGAACTACTTAAACTTAACTAACCTAAGGACATCACACACACCCATGGCCGAGGCAGGATTCGAACCTGCGACCGTAGCGGTCACGCGGTTCCAGACTGTAGCGCCTAGAACCGCTCGGCCACTCCGGAATGTAAACTGTTAGCGGTGTGCACTTACCAGTCGAAAGATAGGATTTTGTAATCTTTGTGAAAGCAACTAGATAGCTACAGGGTATTATTTTGCGATTTTGAAGCCATGAAACGCTTAACTCTTTCTCCCAAGTCAAAGGGGGGAGGGGACTGTTGATCCTTATTAACACTGATTTTATCACTGTAGCAGTGAAGGAAATAACCTGGGTCCATCAACAAACGATTCGAAATATACCTGTGGAGGCAAACATCGCGTAATTTGACGCAAAAGCGAGATTGAACAAAGAGATCGGCTGCGTTTGCGACTTCGCGCGACGATGCGGAAGCTCCTGGGACGCACGAAAAGATCGTTTCAGTATTGCTGTCAAGACAAAATGCACTGTAATACAATTACCGATACAGTGCTTACAAAAAGTGACAGCCCCAGCAACTTAACGATCGACTAGAAGCGGATAAGCTAGAAATTTGGGAACATGAAACGTACTCGCAATTGCGGATATGGGCAACCATAAGCTGTATAATGGAATAACAGAAATGAAAATTTTTTGCCAGACCGGGACTCCAGCCCAGATTTCACGCTTATCGCAAGCGATCGCCTTACCATTTTTCTTATCTCATTTTGTTCTATATTGATCGTTGAATCGGTTCGAGGCGGACGTCCGATGACACCCATTCAGGTTCTTCGTTGATCCGTTCACTCAGGTTTTTTTTTTATTATTATTATTAGAGACGATGGATCACCAATTTAGTATTGGAGGGCAGCGTGGAGGGTAAAAATCGTAGGGGGAGACCAAGAGATGAATACACTAAGCAGATTCAGAAGGATGTAGGTTGCAGTAGGTACTGGGAGATGAAGAAGCTTGCACAGGATAGAGTAGCATGGAGAGCTGCATCAAACCAGTCTCAGGACTGAAGACCACAACAACAACAACATTAGAGACGATAGCTAACCCTCTGAACGAACACGGTGAGCTACCGTGCCGGCATCCGTTAGGCTACGGACACGCTTCACAGCCAGACCCAAAGTTCCGTATAATGTCAACCGCGTGTCTACAACAACCTGCACTCGTATATCCATTGCGCATATTCCCGTACAGGGGATACATTTTAATTGAAAGTCGCTGGCCTGGTATCGACGGATAAATACTACATTTCAGTGCCCGTATTGTTCAGAAGTACGATGTGAAGTTCCTCCCCTATACGGGAATACAAACTACTGGCCATTAAAATTACTACACCAAGAAGAAATGCAGATGATGAACGGGTATTCATTGGACAAATATATTATACTAGAACTGACAAGTGATTACATTTTCACGAAATATGGGTGCATAGATCCGGAAAAATCAGTACCCAGAACAACCATCTGTGGCCGTAATAACGGCCTTGATATGCCTGGGCATTGAGTCAAACAGAGCTTGGATGGCGTGTACAGGTACAGCTACCCGTGCAACTTCAACACGATACCACAGGTCATCAAGAGTAGTGACTGGCGTATTGTGACGAGCCAGTTGCTCGGCCACCATTGACCAGACGTTTTCAGTTGGTGAGAGAGCTGGAGAATGTGCTGGCCAGGGCAGCAGTCGAACATTTTCTGTATCCAGAAAGGCCCGTACAGGACCTGCAACATGCGGTCGTGCATTACCCTGCTGAACTGTACGGTTTCGCAGGGATCGAATGAATGGTAGAGCCACGGGTCGTAACACATCTGAAATGTAGCGTCCACTGTTCAAAGTGCCGTCAATGCGAACAAGAGGTGACAGAGACGTGTAGCCAATGGCACCCCATACCATCACGCCGGGTGATGCGCCAGTATGGCGATGACGAATACACGCTTCCAAGGTGCGTTCACCGCGATGTCGCCAAACACGGATGCGACCATCATGATGCTGTAAACAGAACCTGGATTCATCCGAAAACATGACGTTTTGCCATTCGTGCACCCAGGTTCGTCGTAGAGTACACCATCGCAGGCGCTCCTGTCTGTGATGCAGCGTCACGGGTAACCGCAGCCACGGTCTCCGAGCTGATAGTCCATGCTGCTGCGAACGTCGTCGAACTGTTCGTGCAGATGGTTGTTGTCTTGCAAATGTCCCCATCTGTTGACTCAGGGATGTGGCTGCACGATCCGTTACAGCCATGCGGATAAGACGTCTGTCACCTCGACTGCTAGTGATACGAGGCCGTTGGGATCCAGCACGGCGTTCCATATTACCCTCCTGAACCCACCGATTCCATATTCTGCTAGTAGTCATTGGATCTCGACCAACGCGAGCAGCAATGTCGCGATACGATAAACCGCAATCGCGATAGGCTACAATCCGACCTTTATCAAAGTCGGAAACGTGATGGTACGCATTTCTCCTCCTTACTTGAGGCATCACAACAACGTTTTACCAGGCAACGCTGGTCAACTGCTGTTTGTGTATGAGAAATCGGTTGGTAACTTTCCTCATGCCAGCACGTTGTAGGTGTCGCCACCGGCGCCAGCCTTGTGTGAATGCTCTGAAAAGCTAATCATTTTCATATCACAGCATCTTCTTCCTGTCGGTTAAATTTCGCGTCGCAAACACGTCATCTTCGTGGTGTAGCAATTTTAATGGCCAGTAGTGTACATAATGGATGTACAAGCGCAGGTTGTCAACACATGGTTGACGATATACTGAAGTTTGGATCTGCCGTGAAGCTTGTTCAGATAGCGTAATGGTAAGGCGACCGCTCACCATAAGAGGGCAATCCTGGTTAGAGTTCCAGTCCGGCACAAATTTTCACTGTCGTCGTTCCATTATACAGCTGAGGGTTGTGCATATTCGCAACTGTGAATGAATTTAACGTATGTTATAACGGCTGTAGTTACCGCAGCCCTTTCCTTCGAACATACATACATGTCCGAAGGAACATTGAATCGCAATTCTGAACAACGCAGGCACTGCAATATCGAATTTGGAAACAGCTTCTGGATCGATTTCGAGACGAAGGTGATATTTTCCTATAAGCAATCGTCATGTTTGGTGAAAAACGTCTGCGTTATTGAAATGTTGCCTATAAATATAATTGTTCTCCACGAAATTCCCATCCTCACTCAGTGCATAGGCCTTAAAGCAGTACTGGAAGCACTTGGCGTACTCTCCTCGTTCCCAGAGTTTGTCAGTTGCCTAAACCACCCGCCGATCATTTGACTGGAAAGAAATGCAGGACATGTGCAATATTCACAACAGTTGACAGATTCATGCGCCATACTAATCATGGAACTCTCACATCTTATAAGTTGTGCGTAGACAATTAGGAAGAATACTTGTATGAGCAGACATATTTTGATGAGGGTACATCTTTGCGTTTCCCATAAAGAACAAATGCCTCAGTCAGCTTTGAACAACCCTAGTAGAAAATACTTCGTGAAGATAAGTGGTTATCAAGTACATTTCCGCATATGTTGATGCGAATGATACGACGCGATTGCTTCACCACCAATCAAGTTTGGAAGCGGTCCTAAACAACGTAAACAGGAAGTCAGAATCGCTCTTACAATATCTCTACCTTCAGTCTTCAGTTACTGTACACTCACGCTTGCCGAATTTTTCTTATTATTGCGCCATGGTCATCAATCGACTGTGTAGTCGTTAGACCTCTAATTATTTTCCTCTGTGATTATGACCATAGTTACATCATTATTTAGCTCTTACACTGTCCTGTACCATTAATTATCTCTTACATATTTCCACTCACAGCTGTTGTCGTCACACTTCCTATATTCGCGGACTGCATATCATTTTAGTTTATTTTACCGAATGGTTGAATGATGTTGAAGCACATTTTAGGAAGGTACAGTTACACGACATTTAATATTTTTATTTATAATTTCATTCTTACTACTTTTGTAACATTGTTGTAGTATAATTCTGATGATAAAACGATGAGAAAGAAATTAGTTTTGAAATATCCCTCCACTTCTATAAGGCCCTAACTAACAGAATGCTATGTCAAACGTTCTTACGAAATCAGAAAAGAAAATCATTTTCCATAAATTGCGTTAAAGGTATATCGTTGATTCACTTAGCAATGAATAAAATACCCTGTGGCTAATTTTTCATATCCAAACCGAACTCTGTTACGTTGCTACATCAGCCGCAGGGCACACTGTTAAACTTGCTGAGGAATGTGCAAGAAAGCTAGCTGCGAAATCCTGCCTCTAGGTGCAGGGGCAATTCTAGAAGTCGGTCAAAGGGGGGGGGGGATACTAATGGCGGGGGAGGGGGGTGGAGGGGGCTTGGGGGATTGGGGGAATGGAATATCGCTTAACAAAATGAGAGTTGGGGTCCTCCACCAACAAATTGGTAAAATTTGGTGTTGCTTAAATTTGTTTTTGGTAACTGTTTTGGAGTTCAGGGTAAAAACGTGTCTACAGAATGTGGGTGCCCGGGAAAATAATACGATTTGACCCAGATGTCCAGCGATTTCGAAGTTTTTGTCTGAGGTCAGTAATTTAATTGTTGGTAGGCATACTTGTCATATTTAGCTTTCTTGATTATTGTAAGTGGTACTCATACATTAATATATTAATATACATCTAATGTATATTAATAAATAGGACGCCCATTTTAAGTTAAATGACATTTATTGGTTTAGATAGTATGCTATTTGCCGCTCTTATTCTTCTGTTAAAACGAATTTGAAATACATGGCAACCTACATTGCTACATAATTATAAAAAAAAAAGAGTGAATCTGTTGAAGCAATATATTCGCTGATTTCTGAAGTCATTTTATCCTGCGTAATGTGATACTACATATGGGGGAGGCTATAGTCCCCCCCCCCCCTCCTTGCCACCACCCCTGTCTAGGCGCCAAAATAAGGATGACGAAAGATTCTTCAATGCAGCAGTGTGCCGTAGCGATGGGCTGAGTTTCGGCATGCCATGGCACAGCGCTGCACTTCCGCTGTCACCTACATGTCATGTGCGAACCTCCTGTAATAGTACAGCCGTAAAGAGTGACTATAAATTCTCCCCGCTCAAACAAGAGCATAATTTGTTCCTGAAATTCCGACTCCAGCCCATGCCGAAACAGTCTCCGCGCCAGCCGACGATCGAATATGCGGCCGAGAAGCTTCAGCCTCGCCAAGCCGTGTCATCAGCTAGGTGGAGCCACTGAAGTACAAGCCGCCAGCTAGATTTGATTTTGATGGTTCCGAGTCTCTAACCGGAGCCACGGAATGGAGTGTACTTGCTGGGTGCCATGGTCTGACACACCAAACGACTCCGAGGTTCCTGGATTCAGCGCTGGGCATCTTCACGCCCGACCAACAGTTTGGAGCTGCCAGCAGTCCAGCACAAGCTTGCCCACTGCCGGGCTCATGCCATCTTTTATGTCTGCCTGGAGTGGCAAACGTAAGTTGGAATTGGTAGCAGGACGTGACCGGTGTGTGACGCAAGATCTGATGGCCGAGAAAATATTAGTCTCAAAGTATGGCGCCAGCGATCAGGAAGATTACTTACCTTTATTCTCCACACTGAAGCAGGCGCCGTCTATTTCTCTCTTAGCAAGTAGCTACGTAATTAGGTTCACAATACAATTCACAAATCCACAGTGCAATCCAAATCGTAATTAAGTTATAAGCCCAAGATTGTCATATAAGATCTGCACAATAACACTTCGATATTAACACAGCTAGCGAGCAAGAGCGAGTGGCCGTGGCGTCAGGTCTGTGCTCCCGCTATATCTTGTGGCCATAGAGGGAGCTGCAGGCAAGAACTATTGAATGGCGCGACGTCTTCAGCCGGAGATAACGCGGTGGACCTCCGGCGGCCGCGACGTGAAGCTAAGGCCGACCACCGCGCATGTGGGGCCGGGCTGAACGACGGCAGGGCGCGCGTGATTCGGTTATGTCCACAGACATAGCACCATCCTTCGTCAGGAAGGCCGCTTCAAGACCTCTGCTATTTCGCTGTGGCGGCACCCAATTGCCGCTGTGTATACACATGCCTCCGAGGAACCACAGGCGCTGCCTGTGTTATGTTGAGGTAGCACCCTGTTGCCTCAATGATTATGCACGCCGCCGTATGGAAATCATGCTGAATAGAAAATGTTGATAATGAATGAGCTTTCCTGACTCCGCACTCGCCTTGGTATTGCTAGGACATAAGTGCAGTTCCTGCACACGCCGTAATGTGGCAGATTCGTCCTTCCTCGCCAGTACTGGTGTCGTTTACCGTCGCTCTGGCGCGTACTACATTGAGCTGAGGCATCAATACATTTTAAGCCAGAAGCGACTTGGCAGACCCGATGCCATTCCAGTTGGGGTGTTAAGCAAACTGATTTGCTTCACTTCACCGCTCATTTGTACACTCTGAGAAAAAAAAGGTATATGTGATGTACATGCATAGACAAACAAATGACTATAATTTCAGAAAAAAACTGGATGATTTATTCAACATAAAGAGCTTCACAAACTGAACAAGTCAGTAACACATTGGTCCACCTCTGGCCCTTATGAAAGCAGTTATTCGCCTTGACGTTGATTGATAGAGTTGCTGGATGTCTTCCTGAGGGACATCGTGCCAAATTCTATCCATAATGCTTTAAATGTTCCCGATTGGAGAAATTCGGCGACCTTGCTGGCCATCGTAGGGCTTGGCATGCACGAAGACGAGCAGTATCAACTCTCGCTGTGTGCAGTCGGGCATTATCTTGTTGAAATATAAGCCCAGGATGCCTTGTCATGGCGGCCGAAGTGGCCGAGCGGTTCTAGGCGCTTCAGTCTGGAACAGCGCGACCGCTACGGTCGCAGGTTCGAATCCTGCCTCGGGCATGAATGTGTGTGATGTTCTTAGGTTAATTAGGTTTAAGTAGTTCTAAGTTCTAGGGGACTTATGACCTCAGATGTTGAGTCCTATAGTGCTCAGAGCCATTTGAACCATTTTGCCTCGTCATGAAGAGCAACAAAATGGGGCGTAGAACTTCTTGGGTGTACCACTGTTCTGTAAGGCTACCGCTGATTACGACAGATGGGGTTCTGCTTGAAAAGAAATGGCTCCGCAGACCATCACGCATGGTTGTCGGGCCGTGTGGCGGTCGACAGTCAGGTTGATATTCCACCGCTCTTTGGGGCGTCTCCAGACGCGTCTTCGGCCTGAAATCTCACTGACTGGAGTAGAATCGTTTTCAGTGATGAGTCCCGCCTCGAAATGAGCCCCGATGACCAGCAAAGAGGTGTCTGGAGACGCCCCAGAGAGTGGTGGAATATCAACCCAACTGTCGACCGCCACACGACCTGACAACCATGCGTGATGGTCTGGGGGGCCATTTCTTTTCAAGCAGAACCCCATGTGTTGTAATCCGCGGTACCCTTACAGAACAGCGGTACATACAAGAAGTTCTACGCCCCATTTTGTTGCTCTTCCTGGCAAACCATCTTGAGCTTACATTTCTGCAAGATAATGCCCACCAGCACATGACGAGAGTTTCTACTGCCCGTCTTCGTGCTTGCTAAAGCGCGCTTTCGTCAGCAAGGTCGCCGGATCTGTCCACAGCTGAGAATGTTTGGAGCACTAAGGCCAGGGCCCTCCATCCATTTCGCGATTTTGACCATAAAGTGCCAGTTGTACCGAATTTGGAACTGTATCCCTCAGGATGACATCCAACAATTAGATCAATCAATGCCAAGCCGAATAAGTGCTTGTATAAGGCAAGAAGTGGACCAACGCGTTACTGACATGCTCAATTTGTGAAACTCTTTCTCATGAATAAATCATCCAATTTTTCTGAAATTATAATCATTTCTTTGTCTGTACATGTACGTCATTCTACCGATTTTCATCCCATTCGGATAATTCCTCAAAAATTGAATTTGAACATTATCCTGCCATGCGGGGTAACCACACGGTCTTGGGCGCGTTGTCACGGTTCGCAAAGCTCTCCCCGTCGGAGGTTCGAGACCTCCCTCGGGCAAGGGTGAGTGTGTTGTCCTTAGCGTAAGTCAGTTTAAGTTAGATTAAGTAGTGTGTGAGCCTAGGGACCGATGACCTGAACAGTTTGGTCCCATAGGAACTTACCACTACCACCAACAACATTATTCTGTTAACCAAACTTCGTACACCGAATTCGAATCCGATTTCCAACGCTTTATTTACGACTGGAAACTGCGTCTCTGCTGCTGAACACACTTGTCTTGAGCAAATACCAAGTATTATATTGTTTAAGAGGATACTTTGAAACATGTACAATTGCATGGCTGGACCATCTGTCAACACGCTTCGATGGGTAATTTCAAGTTTAGATCTTGCGCACAATGTCGCTTTACTGCGAGATATGTTCTCAGCATCGGACTTGATGTATGCCACAGGGACATCGTTCGAACATTTAGCCGTGAATATCTTTCTCAACCAGGGTTAACAACGCCAGCCGGTGATCCCTACCTATTAATAGATGGCTCGTAGCTACCTCGAGAGGAATGCAAGAGAATTGGGCACTCCTTTTCTGAAAGGAAATGCAAGGGCTGTGTGACCCAAACGAAGTTCAGCCATCTCTAAACGATAAATTTGGCCTCCAGGCGTCCATTACGAACAACAGGCCATAATGTGGCGGAAAGAAGATGAGCAAAGGAGCATTTTAAGAGACAGGAGCAGGGTTTGTTTGACGCCTGATAATCGTCATAAAAAAGTGTAGAGGTAGTTAGGTACCAATACATAACTCACGCATGTGGGTTCTGTACGGAGGTGGGTGAGTCATGTTTAAGGTCATTATCGGGTAAGGACGTGGCACGCCTCATATCGCTACCGATCTATTTTTGAGTAGTTTACTTTGAGGAATAGCAAGAGGTGAAACCCTGTCTAGTACTTTAAAACTTATGAGAATTTCAAAACTTCTGCGCTCGTATGTTGTCTCTTTTCTGTTCAAATTAAATTTATTTAGGAACTGCATCGGTTAATACACAGCTGTATTTATTATTGTATTTTGGCTATGGATTTCAGTCCAGTTCAGACCATCCTCCGGTCATCTATATCAAGGAAAACAACTATACATGAAGTTTAGACAGTAAAAGTACATTAAGGTAAGGTAAGTTAATGTAAGGTAAAGTAAAGTTCTGTGTTGCAGACGGCCAATCGGGCGCGACCGGAGGAGCATGTGGTCAGCATACCGCTCTCCCGGTCGTCGTCTGGTTTCTTGACATTGGAACCGCTGCTAATCGGTCGAGTAGCTCCCACTTGGCCTCACGAGCCTGAGTGCATCCCGCACCAGTCCTCGCACCAAAAAAAAAGTCCCCTGGCAGTATCGGAAGTCGGATGCGGGTCCGCCAGATGGCAGTCAGCCGCGCTAACCACTCAGCTACAGAGCCGAACCGTAACAGTTACATTGTGTCTCAAGACATTTTACGTTGAGTATACATGCAGTATACACAAACTGTTACTTAACTGCACAATAAACCCAAACCCAAACTATGTATTCCACTATTGCAGTACCTAATCATTGTTGAAATGTTCTGTTGAAGTATGGCTCTGAGCACTATGGGACTTAACATCTTAGGTCATCAGTCCCCTAGAACTTAGAACTACTTAAACCTAACTAACCTAAGGACATCAAGCACACCCATGCCCCGCAGCAGAATTCGAACCTGCGACCGTAGCGGTCGCGCGGTTCCAGACTGAAGCGCCTAGAACCGCTTGGCCACTCCGGTCGGCTCTATTTAAGTATAATACTTGTTATAGCGAGCATGTACTTTGTCTCGCAATGTAAGCATTAATGTGCCTGTGACAACTTCGAAATTCATTTATTATATTGGTCTATATGCAGTTATAAAAGTCACTGTTAATTTAACTTCACGGTACAGTCAGTGGTCCATGTATTTCCATTAGAGTTTTTAAGGAACAAACTCAGCCCAGTTACAAAGCGCAAGTTGTACGTGGATGCATCAAACCCAACCAGGAAATTGTACTCTAATAATTTATTCAGCTACCAGCTATCATTGCCTTTATTTTAAACTTAACATCAAGCATCAATAGGGAAATTATGTTTGATACTTGTAGACTACAATAAAGAGAATTCATCTATTCAAAATAATCACAATTTCTTAAGAGCTATGATTTAATCTGGATACACGGGGCGTTACAAAAAGGTACGGCCAAACTTTCAGGAAACATTCCTCACACACAAATAAAGAAAAGATGTTATGTGGACATGTGTCCGGAAACGCTTAATTTCCATGTTAGAGCTCATTTTAGTTTCGTCAGCATGTACCGTACTTCCTCGATTCACCGCCAGTTGGCCCAATTGAAGGAAGGTAATGTTACTTCGGTGCTTGTGCTGACATGCGACTCATTGCCCTACAGTACTAGCATCAAGCACATCAGTACGTAGCATCAACAGGTTAGTGTTCACCACGAACGTGGTTTTGCAGTCAGTGCAATGTTTACAAATGCGGAGTTGGCAGTTGCCCATTTGATGTTTGGATTAGCACGGGGCAATAGCCGTGGCGCGGTACGTGTGTATCGAGACAGATTTCCAGAACGAAGGTGTCCCGACAGGAAGACTTTCGAAGCAATTGATCGGCGTCTTAGGGAGCACGGAACATTCCAGCCTATAACTCGCGACTGGAGAAGACCTAGTACGACGAGGACACCTGCAGTGGACGAGGCAATTCTTCGTGCAGTTGACGATAACCCTAATGTCAGCTGCTGTACAAGGTAACGTTGACCACGTCACTGTATGGAGAGTGCTACGGGAGAACCAGTTGTTTCCGTACCATGTGCAGCGTGTGCAGACACTATCAGCAGCTGATTGGCCTCCACGGGTACACTGCTGCGAATGGTTCATCCAACAATGTGTCAATCCTCATTTCAGTGCAAATGTTCTCTTTACGGATGAGGCTTCAAAAATGGTTCAAATGGCTCTGAGCACTATGGGACTCAACATCTTAGGTCATAAGTCCCCTATAACTTAGAACTACTTAAACCTTACTAACCTAAGGACATCACACACACCCATGCCCGAGGCAGGATTCGAACCTGCGACCGTAGCAGTCCCGCGGTTCCGGACTGCAGCGCCAGAACCGCTAGACCACCGCGGCCGGCGGATGAGGCTTCATTCCATCGTGATCAGATTGTAAATTTTCACAATCAACATGTGTGGGCTGACGAGAATCCGCACGCAATTGTGCAATCACGTCATCAACACAGATTTTCTGTGAACGTTTGGGCAGGCACTGTTGGTGATGTCTGATTGTGCCTATGTCTTGATTGGGCCCCATGTCTTGATTGGGCCCCATGTTCTTCAACCTACGCTCAATGGAGCACGTTATCATGATTTCATACGGGATACTCTACCTGTGCTGCTAGAACATGTGCCCTTACAAGTACGACACAAAATGTGGTTCATGCACGATGGAGCTCCTGCACATTTCAGTCGAAGTGTTCGTACGCTTCTCAACAACAGATTCGGTGACCGATGGATTGGTAGAGGCGGACCAATTCCATGGCCTCCACGCTCTCCTGACCTCAACCCTCTTGACTTTAATTTATGGGGGCATTTGAAAGCTCTTGTCTACGCAACCCCGGTACCAAATGTAGAGACTCTTCGTGCTCGTATTGTGGACGGCTGTGATACAATACGCCATTCTCCAGGGCTGCATCAGCGCATCAGGGATTCCATTCGACGGAGGGTGGATGCATGTATCCTCTCTACCGGAGGACATTTTGAACATTTCCTGTAAGTGTTTGAAGTCACGCTGGTACTTTCTGTTGCTGTGTGTTTCCATTCCATGATTAATGTGATTTGAAGAGAAGTAATAAAATGAGCTCTAACATGGAAAGTAAGCGTTTCCAGACACATGTGGACATAACATATTTTCTTTCTTTGAGTGTGGGGAATGTTTCCTGAAAGTTTGGCCGTACCTTTTTGTAACACCCTGTATAGCCATTGTCCTCCAGTTTTACTGTGCCGAGCAAGATACTATTGATATTTAAGATAACTAAACCAGTAATAATGTACAGCTTTCAAAAAAATTATCTAAATAATACTAGTGTGGCCTGTGCAGTCGTAAACTCTCTTTCCCCTTGTTGCAAATACACGGGGGAAAAAAGTTAGTACACCCCCTTAGAGGTTTCCAGTTCACTCAAGATTTATTGTTGCAATACTGAATAATGAGTAAATGAAATGATTAAATTTACAGATCAATAGCACAAGCGGTTCTGAGGTATCAGGTATCGATCCATGCCGAAACACCCATATTTGTACGCGGTGAAGCCTCCATGGGCGGCAGTTCAGGTACTGGCCCTGGCGTACAGTCGAACGTGCAAACGGTGAATACTGTCCTGGGATGCATTATACCACGCCTGCTGACCTGTTCATGCAGTTCTGTAAGAGTTGTTGGTTGACGAGTCGCACCACCCACTTCTTCCGATCATATCCCACTCGTGCTCGATTGGTTAAAATCCTGAGAGCATGCTGGCCAGGAAAGTTGCTGCACGTCTTGCAAAGTATGTTGAGTTTCACAGGGTGTGTGTGGGCGAGCGTTATCCTGTTGGAAGAACACACCCACTTCCTGTTGCAAGAACGCTAAAAGAATGGGTCTAATAACATCCTGCACGTACTGAACGCTGGTTAGCGTCCCCTCCAGAAACACAAAAGGTGACCGAGAGTTGTATCTTATCGCACTGCAGATCATAAGGCCTGGGGTGGGGTCAGTGTGTTCTGGACGAATGGACAGCGCTCACCAAGTCTGTGTCGTACACGCAAACGATCAGCACTTGCTTGGAGAAGAGTCTGTTTTCATCGCAGGAGACCACGGCGCGCCATTCCTCCTTCCAAGCGATAGTTTGACAGCACCAGCTGAACCATGCATGTCGATGCTGTGGCGCGAGTGCAAGAACGGTTTGAGGTGTGACTGCCCACAGTCGCACTGCTAATAATTGGTTCGCAACAGTTCGTGTTGACAGATCTGGGCTCACAGGCCCTCTTATCTGTGCTGCAGTAGCCGTACAATCTACTATTGCTACCCTTACAATACAACGATCCTGGTGGGCTTCTGTGTTCCGTGGACGTCCAGAACCTCGTCTACTGGAGTGAGGATGTACACATGAGCACTGATACCAGCATCATTGTGCAACTAACGCAGCACGTTCAACTTGTAGGTAAATTCTCCGAAACGACAATCCAGCCACTCAGAAGGTCACAATTTGACCTGTTTCGAACTCGTCCAGTTGGCTATAGGAAGCACAAATGCTTCTCTATGGCATGGTTGCGTGCTTGTTTCACATGTTTGCATCACACTGAGCCGTCTGGCTGTGAGCACTCCCTATTGAAGGGTAGACACAAAAGGCACTCTGGTAGCTATGCCACTACACTATCTGTTGGCAGACGACGTTGAATTTATTATCAGTACATCTACTATCCCCCAGGTGGCATGTTCCCCACCGTCGGATCAAAATCGACGTCGTCTTTCCAGGTGTACTGTGACGCCGGAAATGCATATCCTCCTATTTCCATCTATTGTACTATAAATTTTTTCCTTGTTTTGTTACCTGAAGGCATGACATTTCTGTGTTTTTATATATTGTAATTGTTTTACTATTTGTATATATATATTTATGCATTTATGTCGATGAATAATTGGTTTGTTTTGTAAATATTATTTGTATTTTTACGCTGGGTCTTGCCTAGGGAAAACTATGCTATCGAACGATTACATCGATAGGTCGTGTGGAGAACCAAAGTGTTTAGGATCTTTGGTAGTGTTAACTCTGCCGCGTGGAGCGCGGGCAGAGCAGAGTCTGGCTGGAGTAGGGCGGTGGAGCAGGTGTGTTGTGTGACGCTCCCGCGAGTTGCCGCGCTTTCGGGGTTTCGCAGCATGTAATTTCCCTCGACTTGCTATGATAGTTTCTGACACGGTGTCGCGGACGGGAAGCATTAACTGGCGCACATCAAGAGCCCGTTTCGCCTGGTGACCGTGTGGAGAAGAAGGCGCGCCAACAACCAGCTTCTGCAACATCGCCAGCCGACAATGAGTGACTGTCGCCACCTCCCAGGTCGACGACTTCAAACCTTCAATCAACCTACAAGGAAGACTGGAATCACGTAAAGTTTTAGAACTGTATGGCAGACCTCAGCTTTTCAAACTGTTGCATCACCAATACGGCAACTTAGCATGAACGTTTGTTGCTCATTGTCCCAATTGCATTACCAACCGGGGTCCCTTCCTTTTCCGAAATGAACCCGAGCGTCGTTGAAATTTATTACTTCTGAAAAACATTCAGTTTTCACACAACACGTTTCAACCTTCAGTTGCCACGCTTTTAGTGCTAATTATATGTGCATTAATCTTTCTTTTTCAGTTATTATAGTGGTTGTCCATCGGACTGGCGACCTTTATTTTCCCCAAATGTCAAATACCTAATTTACACCAATTGATTGTTAACGTAACGACCGCACATTTACTTTCCTTATTAATTTTACCCTTTCTCAAAATTAATTTTCACCTATTTCATGTGCATTTTTCCTTTCATTTAGATGTAACCCTTTCCTCCCTCTTTACCGACAAATTAACTTCAGTGACGATTGCTTTTCCCAAATTTCCATTAGGTGCACGCGGTTTAATTTTTCACTGTCATTAAGGTCGATAAGTGAGGGGGAGGTTACAGTACTACCCGCCCCTCCCTCCCACCCTCCCCGTGTAGCTACGAAAAGCAATGTCATTAAATTGTAAGACGATAAAAAGGCATTAAGGTGTTTAATTCCATTTTATACTTACATACTTTCTTACCCCCGCTCACAAACTTATTTAAAATCGTGCTGACAAAACAGCTTTTAGCACCGCTGTGATGTTTACAGGGTCGGGTCGTGGCACACGTTACGAACCCTGAGGAGGAAGCGGCTGCCGATCCTGCGAAAGGCGTAGCCGGCGCCCAGCAAGTGGACGACGCAGGCGGCCGTGGCCGACAGGAAGGGCCGGTTCCCACTAGAGCGCGGCAGCGCGGCGTGCGGCAGCGGCAGCGGTAAAGGCCGGTTCCCACTAGGGCTGCCGCGCGTCAAAACCGCGCGTCAGCGGCGTGGTTGCCATGGAAACGGCGTCAGCGGCAAGGCGCGGCGGGCTCTGCGTCGCGGTTTGCCCATGTCGAACCGCTTCCGCTGCCGCGTGACGCGCTCCAGGTGCGCGCCGCCAATCACAGAACGCGCTGAGCGTGACGTCAGGTACGGCACCCCGGGCCTCATGAACTTCCGCCGAAGCGCTGGCGCGGACGCGGCGGCAGCTATGAAAAACATATCATCCGATTCCAAGGAAACTATTCGGTAGAAAAATTTGATTCTTGGGCATGTTATAGCCTGATATCTTCTCTCGATAAAGGACCGAATTTCTTTTCGTTATTCGTCGTGGTTACTTGCTGTATCGCATTTACGTAAACCTTTACACGAAATTTTAATGAGTGTGCAGAGGTGAAAACGCATTGCGTGGACTTTGCGTACAGTTCATTTTAGGTTATACATTATTGCGTATGAAATTTAGTCAACATATCGAAATTGTTTTTAAAGCTGAGAGCAGATCGATAGCTATCACCGTTCTCGAGATATCGAATAATATGTCGGCGGACGGGCTGTGCCGTGACCGCAGGCGGCTCGCTCGCGACGCGACCGATACTTCGTCCTGCTCGTCGTAAACCATGTGGTTGTATCAACCGCAAATTTCGTAAACGTTTCAAGAAATCGAAACGTGTTTTTTTGCAAACGATAACTTGTGAAAAGTCATGTATTTCGTCGCATGATAAATATCCTAAATCTGTTTATCTACCGAGATATGAAAGTAACTACAGTTTTTCAGAAGGGATAGATGAATTTTTTTAAACGGCATTAATAGCATGTCGAATGAGAAGTTAAACCGAAACTAATTTGCTGGTATGTCATAAGATGTAATTTACTAAATATGTAGAGCTATTGATTATTTCCTTTCTTTTTTCTTTATCCAGTGTACTTTACTGATTCAAGACGCGTTTCGCCTTTTACTTTAAGGCATCTTCGGTGGAATCTAGAATGATTCAGTTTTGTTTTGATATGTGATACTTGCAGATTATAAAACAGTTCACATCTTTTTTTACGTGAATGACTGACTACTTACAGTGAATCGAGTTTTTGGCAGACATATACGTTTCCCCTCACCTGGTCACATGCTGGAGGTTGAACTGAAACTTAGATTATGGAACATAAGCACATTTTCATGTTCGCTCTTTTTTCTTCTGTCACTCTAGCAGTAGACGTTTTACTGAAAACTCTGATTTGAAGTCGTAACTACAGTGTGTTCGCCTCATGTCCCTTCCTGTCTGGTTTGTTTATGTACATGTTGCCAAACTGCAGAATTATATGCTGAAAACTATTGTTTGTTTATTTTTGTTCTCCTTATATCTGTATGTGTGTGTGGCTAGCGGGCGATAGTTATAGAAAGTTGAAAGTGAATCCAGTAGTTGTCAGACAGTGGTTGAAAGATTTGGTGTTCAGCTGATTTCAGTTTCGGTTTAAATGTTTTGTGGAGGAGTGCATGGAAGAGTAAATTCACTGCTTACATTAATAGATAAAATAGTAGAATAGTATTTCAACAGATGATTATTATCAGAATAGTATCACCCAACCCCTTTGTCCTCACTCTTTGACGCCCCATAATACGTCCTGTCAACTAACCCCTATTGTGGTCAAAGTTGTGCCGTAATTTCCTCTTCCTCCTCTATTTAATTCCGTACCTCTTCTTTAGTCACACAATCCTCGTATCTGATGTTCAGCATTCTTATGAATCACCACGTTTTGAAAGCGTCTATTGTGTTTTCGACAGAACTGTTCATCATCCACGTTTCACTTACATACAAGGCTGCACTCCACACAAATACCTTTGTAAAATAGTATCCAACCATTAGAATTTATATTCGGCGTGAACAAATTTTCTTTTTCAGCACGCTTTTCTTGCTATTGACAGTCTTCAGTCAGGTTTGCGTCTGCACCAGGAAATGCCTTACAATTTAAAATCTGGTTTCGAAAACTGTTCCAAATATATATTATTCTTTCGTGATTCTTAAGCAAGGTGCTGGCGATGATTAAATTATGCTCTGTGCGAAATTCTATCAGGTGGCTTCCACTTTCATCCCTTCCACCTAGCCTTTGTGTTCTTACTGTTTCGTGTACCTGCTACCGTATCACATTTTAAATTTTTGTCTCGCTTAACTATCTGAATAATTTCTTTTGTCGTACATTGTTTCAATGTGTTAGGAGATAGTGAACAATCGTGAACGGTAGTCATGAAATCTGTTCATGGTGAAATGAGAAAACATGAATAATGAAATATGTGAAAGAGTACATTGTACAGAAAATGAAAAATTGGTATGTCTTCACCCAACTTCGTCTTTCCTTCTTGTAGGTGTAAGATATAGTTAATCAAACGCAGCGCGCGTTTCAGTGGGTTCTGCCCCGTACCTCAGTGGCTGTCCGTCATTGGCTACCGCTAACGCCTGCCGCTTCCAGATGGGAACGCCAATTCCGCGAGCCGCGGCGTCAACGCGGAAAACGCTTACCGCTGCCGTTGCCGCACGCCGCGCTGCCGCGCTCTAGTGGGAACCGGCCTTAAAGGCCGGTTCCCACTAGGGCTGCCGCGCGTCAAAACCGCGCGTCAGCGGCGTGGTTGCCATGGAAACGGCGTCAGCGGCAAGGCGCGGCGGGCTCTGCGTCGCGGTTTGCCCATGTCGAACCGCTTCCGCTGCCGCGTGACGCGCTCCAGGTGCGCGCCGCCAATCACAGAACGCGCTGAGCGTGACGTCAGGTACGGCACCCCGGGCCTCATGAACTTCCGCCGAAGCGCTGGCGCGGACGCGGCGGCAGCTATGAAAAACATATCATCCGATTCCAAGGAAACTATTCGGTAGAAAAATTTGATTCTTGGGCATGTTATAGCCTGATATCTTCTCTCGATAAAGGACCGAATTTCTTTTCGTTATTCGTCGTGGTTACTTGCTGTATCGCATTTACGTAAACCTTTACACGAAATTTTAATGAGTGTGCAGAGGTGAAAACGCATTGCGTGGACTTTGCGTACAGTTCATTTTAGGTTATACATTATTGCGTATGAAATTTAGTCAACATATCGAAATTGTTTTTAAAGCTGAGAGCAGATCGATAGCTATCACCGTTCTCGAGATATCGAATAATATGTCGGCGGACGGGCTGTGCCGTGACCGCAGGCGGCTCGCTCGCGACGCGACCGATACTTCGTCCTGCTCGTCGTAAACCATGTGGTTGTATCAACCGCAAATTTCGTAAACGTTTCAAGAAATCGAAACGTGTTTTTTTGCAAACGATAACTTGTGAAAAGTCATGTATTTCGTCGCATGATAAATATCCTAAATCTGTTTATCTACCGAGATATGAAAGTAACTACAGTTTTTCAGAAGGGATAGATGAATTTTTTTAAACGGCATTAATAGCATGTCGAATGAGAAGTTAAACCGAAACTAATTTGCTGGTATGTCATAAGATGTAATTTACTAAATATGTAGAGCTATTGATTATTTCCTTTCTTTTTTCTTTATCCAGTGTACTTTACTGATTCAAGACGCGTTTCGCCTTTTACTTTAAGGCATCTTCGGTGGAATCTAGAATGATTCAGTTTTGTTTTGATATGTGATACTTGCAGATTATAAAACAGTTCACATCTTTTTTTACGTGAATGACTGACTACTTACAGTGAATCGAGTTTTTGGCAGACATATACGTTTCCCCTCACCTGGTCACATGCTGGAGGTTGAACTGAAACTTAGATTATGGAACATAAGCACATTTTCATGTTCGCTCTTTTTTCTTCTGTCACTCTAGCAGTAGACGTTTTACTGAAAACTCTGATTTGAAGTCGTAACTACAGTGTGTTCGCCTCATGTCCCTTCCTGTCTGGTTTGTTTATGTACATGTTGCCAAACTGCAGAATTATATGCTGAAAACTATTGTTTGTTTATTTTTGTTCTCCTTATATCTGTATGTGTGTGTGGCTAGCGGGCGATAGTTATAGAAAGTTGAAAGTGAATCCAGTAGTTGTCAGACAGTGGTTGAAAGATTTGGTGTTCAGCTGATTTCAGTTTCGGTTTAAATGTTTTGTGGAGGAGTGCATGGAAGAGTAAATTCACTGCTTACATTAATAGATAAAATAGTAGAATAGTATTTCAACAGATGATTATTATCAGAATAGTATCACCCAACCCCTTTGTCCTCACTCTTTGACGCCCCATAATACGTCCTGTCAACTAACCCCTATTGTGGTCAAAGTTGTGCCGTAATTTCCTCTTCCTCCTCTATTTAATTCCGTACCTCTTCTTTAGTCACACAATCCTCGTATCTGATGTTCAGCATTCTTATGAATCACCACGTTTTGAAAGCGTCTATTGTGTTTTCGACAGAACTGTTCATCATCCACGTTTCACTTACATACAAGGCTGCACTCCACACAAATACCTTTGTAAAATAGTATCCAACCATTAGAATTTATATTCGGCGTGAACAAATTTTCTTTTTCAGCACGCTTTTCTTGCTATTGACAGTCTTCAGTCAGGTTTGCGTCTGCACCAGGAAATGCCTTACAATTTAAAATCTGGTTTCGAAAACTGTTCCAAATATATATTATTCTTTCGTGATTCTTAAGCAAGGTGCTGGCGATGATTAAATTATGCTCTGTGCGAAATTCTATCAGGTGGCTTCCACTTTCATCCCTTCCACCTAGCCTTTGTGTTCTTACTGTTTCGTGTACCTGCTACCGTATCACATTTTAAATTTTTGTCTCGCTTAACTATCTGAATAATTTCTTTTGTCGTACATTGTTTCAATGTGTTAGGAGATAGTGAACAATCGTGAACGGTAGTCATGAAATCTGTTCATGGTGAAATGAGAAAACATGAATAATGAAATATGTGAAAGAGTACATTGTACAGAAAATGAAAAATTGGTATGTCTTCACCCAACTTCGTCTTTCCTTCTTGTAGGTGTAAGATATAGTTAATCAAACGCAGCGCGCGTTTCAGTGGGTTCTGCCCCGTACCTCAGTGGCTGTCCGTCATTGGCTACCGCTAACGCCTGCCGCTTCCAGATGGGAACGCCAATTCCGCGAGCCGCGGCGTCAACGCGGAAAACGCTTACCGCTGCCGTTGCCGCACGCCGCGCTGCCGCGCTCTAGTGGGAACCGGCCTTAAGCGTTTTCCGCGTTGACGCGGCGGCTCGCGGAATTGGCGTTCCCATCTGGAAGCGGCAGGCGTTAGCGGTAGCCAATGACGGACAGCCACTGAGGTACGGGGCAGGACCCACTGAAACGCGCGGTGCGTTTGATTAACTATATCTTACACCTACATGAAGGAAAGACGAAGTTGGGTGAAGACATACCAATTTTTCATTTTCTGTACAATGTACTCTTTCACATATTTCATTATTCATGTTTTCTCATTTCACCATGAACAGATTTCATGACTACCGTTCACGATTGTTCACTATCTCCTAACACATTGAAACAATGTACGACAAAAGAAATTATTCAGATAGTTAAGCGAGACAAAAATTTAAAATGTGATACGGTAGCAGGTACACGAAACACTAAGAACACAAAGGCTAGGTGGAAGGGATGAAAGTGGAAGCCACTTGATAGAACTTCGCACAGAGCATCATTTAATCATCGCCAGCACCTTGCTTAAGAATCACGAAAGAATAATATATATTTCGAACAGTTTTCGAAACCAGATTTTAAATTGTAAGGCATTTCCTGGTGTAGACGCAAACCTGACTGAAGACTGTCAATAGCAAGAAAAGTTTGCTGAAAAAGAAAATTTGTTCATGCCGAATATAAATTCTAATGGTTGGATACTATTTTACAAAGGTATTTGTGTGGAGTGCAGCCTTGTATGTAAGTGAAACTTGGATGATGAACAGTTCTGTCAAAAAGACAATAGACGCTTTCAAAACGTGGTGATTCATAAGAATGCTGAACATTAGATACGAGGATCGTGTGACTAAAGAAGAGTTACGGAATTAAATAGAGGAGGAAGAGGAAATTACGGCACAACTTTGACCACAATAGGGGTTAGTTGACAGGACGTATTATGGGGCGTCAAAGAGTGAGGACAAAGCGGTTGGGTGATACTATTCTGATAATAATCATCTGTTGAAATACTATTCTACTATTTTATCTATTAATGTAAGCAGTGAATTTACTCTTCCATGCACTCCTCCACAAAACATTTAAACCGAAACTGAAATCAGCTGAACACCAAATCTTTCAACCACTGTCTGACAACTACTGGATTCACTTTCAACTTTCTATAACTATCACCGGCTAGCCACACACACATACAGATATAAGGAGAACAAAAATAAACAAACATTAGTTTTCAGCATATAATTCTGCAGTTTGGCAACATGTACATAAACAAACCAGACAGGAAGGGACATGAGGCGAACACACTGTAGTTACGACTTCAAATCAGAGTTTTCAGTAAAACGTCTACTGCTAGAGTGACAGAATAAAAAAGAGCGAACATGAAAATGTGCTTATGTTCCATAATCTAAGTTTTAGTTCAACCTCCAGCATGTGACCAGGTGAGGGGAAACGTATATGTCCGCCAAAAACTCGATTCACTGTAAGTAGTCAGTCATTCACGTAAAAAAAGATGTGAACTGTTTTATAATCTGCAAGTATCACATATCAAAACAAAACTGAATCATTCTAGATTCCACCGAAGATGCCTTCAAGTAAAAGGCGAAACCCGTCTTGAATCAGTAAAGTACACTGGATAAAGAAAAAAGAAAGGAAATAATCAATATCTCTACATATTTAGTAAATTACATCTTATGACATACCAGCAAATTAGTTTCGGTTTAACTTCTCATTCGACATGCTATTAATGCCGTTTAAAAAAATTCATCTATCCCTTCTGAAAAACTGTAGTTACTTTCATATCTCGGTAGATAAACAGATTTAGGATATTTATCATGCGACGCAATACATGACTTTTCACAAGTTATCGTTTGCAAAAAAACACGTTTCGATTTCTTGAAACGTTTACGAAATTTGCGGTTGGTACAACCACATGGTTTACGACGAGCAGGACGAAGTATCGGTCGCGCCGCGAGCGAGCCGCCTGCGGTCACGGCACAGCCCGTCCGCCGACATATCATCCAATATCTCGAGAACGGTGATAGCTATCGATCTGCTCTCAGCTTTAAAAACAATTTCGATATGTTGACTAAATTTCATACGCAATAATGTATAACCTAAAATGAACTGTACGCAAAGTCCACGCAATGCGTTTTCACCTCTGCACACTCATTAAAATTTCGTGTAAAGGTTTACGTAAATGCGATACAGCAAGTAACCACGACGAATAACGAAAAGAAATTAGGTCCTTTATCGAGAGAAGATATCAGGCTGTAACATGCCCAAGAATCAAATTTTTCTACCGAATAGTTTCCTTGGAATCGGATGATATGTTTTTCATAGCTGCCGCCGCGTCCGCGCCAGCGCTTCGGCGGAACTTCGTGTGGCCCGGGGTGCCGTACCTGACGTCACGCTCAGCGCGTTCTGTGATTGGCGGCGCGCACCTGGAGCGCGTCACGCGGCAGCGGAAGCGGTTCGACATGGGCAAACCGCGACGCAGAGCCCGCCGCGCCTTGCCGCTGACGCCGTTTCCATGGCAACCACGCCGCTGACGCGCGGTTTTGACGCGCGTCAGCCCTAGTGGGAACCGGCCTGAAGACGAGCGACGGCAGCGCTGAGGCGGCGCCCTCGCCGCAGCACAGCGCCGACCACAGCGCCGCCGCGGCGCGCCACGGCATCCCGCCTGCTGCTGCTGCTGCTGCTGCTGCAACAACGCCGTCAGGACTGCTGCACATGACAAGCTGGAGGCACACCTGACCGTAGTCTTTGTGGGAAAACGGATATTTATTTACAGGAGGAAACACTCAGAAAAAAATATACTCTGCTAGGCATCAAAAGTGCAATAGGCCTACCATGAAGGTGGAAACAACAAGCGACAAATTGGGGAGAAGTGTATTACACGCTTGGATTTACAAATGATTAAGAGTTTAGCCTAACCTCACAAAGTAGATAGAAGTAACACCAACTACAATCTCCATACAACAAAAGATTACGCAGCAGGTATCTCATTCAGAAATCGCAGTTGAATGGTGGCTGTACGGTGATTAAATCGTGTAATGCTGCATGTTAAAAGCAAATGGAAGGTGGTAGACTGAAGCTCCATCAACACTGCCGTTCATCATACCACAATGTTACTGCCTGTCACTAGACTGTCATGCGAATCTGGAATCGATAGTTTCAGAAGAACCGTACTTAACGTCATGCTGTATCTCAATGGCCCCAAGCGACTAGCACCTGACAGGAAAGACATATCGTTCACTCAGTCAGGCAGGTTCGTACAGCCACTTCACGCACCTTTAGACAGGGAATGCACTTGTTTGCAGTAAGGGAAGTATCCTCACGACCAATACGACGATGTCTGGAGCACCAAGGACTGTCAACACGGCGACCATTGTTGTAGACCCTTTGATGTGGCAGCAGATGGACGCACACCATCAGTGTGGTCTTCCAAATGACAACACGGTACAGGAATGACACCAAGTCGTATTTTCAGACGAGTTCCAGTTTTGCATGCAGCGTCATGATGAATGTCAGTCCAAATAATAATAAAAAATAGAGAAAAGTTGAGATGGTGATTTTAATGCATCAGGTGCTCTGCATAGTCTCACCACCCCTCTTCCCATCCCCAACCCCTACTTGAATGCAGAGTGCAATACAAAAAACATCCATACAACTATGTGATACTTCTTTGGGATAGTGTTCAGCTTGAGCGTCACATGGGCTTGAACGTTGGTTATGTCGTCAGAGTGTTGACAGTGCATGAAAATTTCTGCACTCTGTCGTTGTGTGGTAGGTTTGTATTGATGTGGTCTCATTACACATGATTATTTTCTCCAGAAGAGAACTATTCCCATATTTCAACCACTTCCTCTTGCTCTGGAGTCAAGGTGTGCCAGGCATACTTCGCACACACTTCTATTTTCTTCAAAACATTCTGGAGGATGTATTGAACGCTTGACTTAGAGAAGTTGCATCATTGTGATCTGTGACACAACAATGTTGACACTTCAGCCGCAAATCCACTTCCTAACAGCACCTGCTCACAACTGACTGGCCGAATGCACATCTGTCATATACAGTTGTCAGTTCAAGTTGCCACCGTACTTACTGCACAGCCATCGCTAATATGCCAGGAATAAAATCAGTCTCGGAACTGTTTGGATGGACAGTGTATCTGTGTCTGGGGTCTCAGAGGAGAACAAAAGTGCTGCGAGAATACATTTTTCATCATAAACGTGCCCAACATCTGACATGATGGTATGAATGCAAATCGGTACATAACACGATTATCTTTGGTCCTCACAGCTGTCAGTCTGAATAGCAGCCGTTAATGGCATGTTAAGGCTGGTGGTTGTGTCCTATCTTCGAGGTCTTCATGACATTATGTTCCAACAAGATAACCCAAGACCATATCAGTGGTGGGACAAACTTAATACGAGCGCATTTTGTTAGTGCAGGTTGCCTACATCAGAGGCAGGTATGCGCTCAGGGCAAACCTATTGTTCTCCATTGATTGACATGTCATTAACCTATTGTTCTCCTTTGACAGGTCTTTAACCTATTGTTCTGCTAAAAGGATCCTTCTTTTTGATTGACAGCTCCTTAACCTATTGTTCCCCTGCCCCCTCCCCCTCCACCGCAGAAAATCTCCCCCTCCCTGCTACAGGTACACTTTCAGGTCTGAGTTTTTGGAATAGCCCCTCTCACTCTTATCAATTTGATTGACTGAATAAATTGCCCAATTAGTTAAACCCTTGCCCTCTGGTAAACCCCCTCCCCTCCCCATCCCCTCTGCCAGAAAATGGCTGGAAGTTGAAATTATGTTGGGGGAAAAAAGTCAATTTGGCTACCTCCACTAACCTAAGAAAACGGTGGGATAAAAGGTCACTTGGGCCACCTCCATTAACCTAAGTTGTCTGACCACCACCTCTTTCTTGGAACTGGTGGGAAAAGAACTCAGAATGTGCTGGACTGCTGGATAGTATGGACGTATGTCTTTATTTTCTATGCAGTGTTTAAATAACAATTTGAAGCAGCAGCTCCATCTAGTGTGTCCACCATGAGGTCTGGAGTCCAACTGACCTAGTACACAGTACTGCCACCAGAGGGCACGTTCATCCCACGGCGGTCTGGGAGAACAATGGGGGGAAAATGACTCAGCCTGCGCTGGGCTGCTGGAAAGAAGAAGAAGTGTACTTTATTTATTTTGGGACAAATTACTTAGCGATGTATTTCACGTAGTTTATTTATTATACTGATACAGAACACTCACTCTGACGTGCTTGGAGTCACAATACACAGCCTACAAACCTGCAAACTACTCGTAAATTATCTAAATAATCCAATATACTGATGTACAGACATGCAAACAACTCGGTAATTACCGAAATAACGCAGTATAGTAATGTACAGAGACGCAAAAAATTCGTAAATTACCAAAACAATACAGTACACAGCATACAGACACGCAAACCACTCGATAATCACCGAAATAACGCAGAACACTGAAGTGCAGACACGAAAACAACTCGTAAATTACCGAAATAATGCAATACACAGCATACAGACCTGCAAACTACTCATGAATCACTGAAAGAATGCAGTACACTGATGTGCAGACATGAAAAACTCGAAAATTTTCAAAATAACGCATGTAAAAGGCTCTGCGGACACACTCACTATTTCTAAACTGCCAAAATAATGGAGTACATAGCCGGCAGACCTGCAAACTACTCGTAAATCACCGAAATAATGCATATATAACGCTCTGCCAACAAGCTCACAATGCTTAAACAGCCGAAAACAATGCAGTGCTCAAACACACAGTGCATGTAATAAACGCTTTCGAACCATTGTTAAGCACAATGTATCAGCAAACTGTTCTAACACGCACTTATGCTGACGTTGCCACGAGCCACTGCTGGACAGACATGTCCAGGAGCACGAGCTAATGCTCTCAGGCCACTACCGCATACATCCAGTAGGCGAAAGTCACGTCTGTATTCAGGTATACAGTAAGAATTCTTCGAGTGATATACTGACATCACATGTCTATGTAAATAAGAGCCAAGTCACCCTCTGGATGCGCACGTGTTTACCATTGCTGGCATGATGCCTCTCTACCTGCAGTACAGCAAAGACCTCATTGTGGAGCGATTCATCCTCGTAGATGCAGCTAAAAGGTTCTCAATGTTATACTGACGTCACAAGTTGCGCTACATAAATCTGTAGCAATGCTTCCCAGAATAGCACAGGGTGCATTGTTCCTAGCGAATCTAATAGGACATGTGAGACACCTCTAGCTGTGCACCTATTTACTATGACTGACGTCTACTTACAAGTCCAGTGTCAAGTAAGAGATGTCTTGCATAGTGTCTCATCCATGCAGGCACATCTAAAAAGTTCTCAATGTTATACTTTTTACGCATTGTTTTCATGTCTGCACATAAGTGTACTGCATTATTTCGGTAATTTGCGAGTTGTTTGCGTGTGTCTACATCAGTGTACCGCATTATTTAGATAATTTATGAGTAGGTTGCAGGTTTGTAGGCCATGTATTGTGACCCCAAGCACGTCAGAGTGAGTGCTTTGTATCAGTATAATAAATAAACTACGTGAAATCCTTCGCTAAATAGATTGTCCCAAAATAAATAAAGTACACTCATTCCTCTCTCCAGCGCAGGATGAGTCATTTTCCCGCCAGTTTTCCCAGACCATCATAGGATGAAAGTGCCCTCTGGTGGCAGTACTGTGTACTAGGTCAGTCGGAATCTGGTGGACATGCTGGATGGAGCCACTGCCTCAAATTGTTTAAATAAACACTGCATACAAAATAAAGACTTACATCCATACTATCCAGCAGCCCAGCACAGGCTGAGTCCTTTTCCCGCCAATTCCAAAGAAGAGGTGGCGGTTGGTCGACTTAGGTTAATGGAGGTGGCCCCAGTGACCTTTTTTCCCACCGTTTTCTTAGGTTAGTGGAGGTAGCCAAATTGACCTTTTTTCCCCAACATAATTTGAACTTCCAGCCATTTTCTGGGGTAGGGGAGGGGGTTTACCAGAGGGAGAGGGGTTAACTGATTGACCAATTTAATTAAGCTGTCAATCAAATTGATAAGAGTGAGAGGGGCTATTCCAATAACTCAGACCTGAAAGTGTACCTCTAGCAGCGAGAGGGAGATTTCCTGTCAGGGGGAGGGAGGGGGAGGGGGCGGGGGAACAATAGGTTAAGGATCTGTCAATGAAAGAGAAGGATTCTTTTAGTAGAACAATAGGTTAAGGACCTGTCAAAGGAGAACAATAGGTTAATGACATGTCAATCAAAGGAGAACAATAGGTTTGCTCCTGAGTGCATACCTGTCCCTGACGTATGCAACCCGCACCAACAAAATGCACTCGTACAAAGTTTGTCCCATTGCTCACACGTTGCCCTTGCAGTCCTAACCTACCTCTATACAAAAGGGTGTTTGGCTGATGCTGCAGCCAGCTCGTTCTTCATATCTCTCAACTTCTGAAAATATCTGATCATGTGCTGCTGAGAGACTACCACGCCACCAGCGACCAGCCACTGCAACTGATGCTAAAACAGCGTGGAATGAAGTACCCAGTCTGTCATCCAAGCTTAGTTCGAGATGATGTGCAGCCAAATTGTAGCCCTTGTGCTGCTAGAATGGTAGTCCTGTGTAGCAGATTTCCCACCCTGGATACTCCCAAATCTAAACAATGTTTTCCTCCCAGTATACTGAACACATAAAACAAGTAAAGTTTCATTATTTGCTATCCTTCTTGGTGTTGTAGTTTTAAATGTCAGCAGTGCAAAAAGACTATACACTAACAGAATCAGTACTGGAAAAAGGATCAGGGGGAGTTCTGTTGAAGTGAAAATGAAGTGCGATGAACTGCAGGATGTTGTATGGAGACTAGGAGTACATCGTGTCTACTGAGCGTTCTTCATTAGCGCGGTACAGGCATGCGATAGAAATAACTACTGTAGTAAAGTAGATGTAAGAACACATTGTGTAAAACTTAAAATTGTCGAGTGTGGTGCTTCCTTCCCTTTCTTTAACTTTTCTTTATATTTATCATTTTTTTCTGATTCGTATTTACGTCGCAACGCAGATGAAAGATTTTCAGAATGATGAAATCTTCTTCTTTGTGAAATTCTGCTTAGTAGTGTAATCAGGTATAAACGTTACTCATATCCATAATGACTGATACATAATTTAAAATCTTATGCAAAAGAACCATGAACCTTGCCATTGGTGGGCAGGCTTGTGTGCCTCAGCGATACAGACAGCCGTACTGTAGGTGCAACCACAACGGAGGGGTATCTGTTGAGAGGCCAGACAAACGTGTGGTTCCTGAAGAGGGGCAGCAGCCTTTTCAGTAGTTTCAGGGGTAACAGTCTGGATGATTGACTGATCTAGCCTTGTAACACTAACCAAAACAGCCTTGCTGTGCTGGTACTGCGAATGGCTGAAAGCAAGAGGAAACTACAGCCGTAATTTTTCCGAGGGCATCCAGCTTTACTGTATGATTAAATGATGATGGCGTCCTCTTGGGTAAAATATTCCGAAGGTAAAATAGTCCCTCATTCGGATCTCCGGGCGGGGACTACTCAGGAGGGCGTCGTTATCAGGAGAAAGAAAACTGGCGTTCTACGGATCGGAGCGTGAAATGTCAGATCCCTTAATCGAGCAGGTAGGTTAGAAAATTTAAAAAGGGAAATGGATAGGTTAAAGTTATATATAGTAGGAATTAGTGAAGTTCAGTGGCAGGAGGAACAAGACTTAAGGTCAGGCGAATACAGGGTTATAAATACAAAATCAAATAGGGGTATGCAGGAGTTGGTATAATAATGAATAACAAAATAGGAGTGCGGGTAAGCTACTACAAACAGCATAGTGAACGCATTATTGTGGCCAAGATAGACACTACTACAGTAGTACAAGTTTATATGCCAACTAGCTCTGCAGATGACGAAGAGATTGAAGAAATGTATGATGAAATAAAAGAAATTATTCAGATAGTGAAGGGAGATGAAAATTTAATAGTCATGGGTGACTGAAATTCGGTAGTAGGAAAAGGGAGAGAAGGAAACGTATTAGGTGAATATGGATTGGGGAGAAGAAATGAAAGAGGAAGCTGCCTGGTTGAATTTTGCACAGAGCGCAACTTAATCATAGCTGACACTTGGTTCAAGAATCAGGAAAGAAGGTTGTATACATGGAAGAAGCGTGGAGACTCTGACAGGTTTCAGATAGATTATATAATGGTAAGACAGAGATTTAGAAACCAGGTATTAAATTGTAAGACATTTCCAGGGGCAGATGTGGACTCTGACCACAATCTATTGGTTATGAACTGTAGATTAAAACTGGAGAAACTGCAAAAAGGTGGGAATTTAAGGAGATGGGACCTGGATAAACTGACTAAACCAGAGATTGTACAGAGATTCAGGGAGAGCGGGAACAATTGACAGGAATGGGGGAAAGAAATACAGGAGAAGAAGAATGGGTAGGTTTGAGAGATGTAGTAGTGGAGGCAGCAGAGGATTAAGTAGGTAAAAAGACGAGTGCTAGTAGAAATCCTTGGGTAACAGAAGAACTATTGAATTTAATTGATGAAAGGAGAAAATATAAAAATGCAGTAAATGAAGCAGGCAAAAAGGAGTACAAACGTCTCAAAAATGAGATCGACAGGAACAGCAAAATGGCTAAGCAGGGATGGCTAGAGGACAAATGTAAAGATGTAGAGGCTTATCTCACTAGGGGTAAGATAGATATTGCCTACAGGAAAATTAAAGAGACCTTTGGAGAAAAGAGAGCCACATGTATCAAGAGCTCAGATGGAAACCCAGTCCTAAGCAAAGAAGGAAAAGCAGTAAGGTGGAAAGAGTATATAGAGGGTCTATACAAGGACGACGCACTTGAGGACAATGGAAGAGGATGTAGATGAAGATGAAATGGGAGATACGATACTGCGTGAAGAGTTTGACAGAGCACTGAAAGACATGAGTCGAAACAAGGCTCCCGGAGTAGACAACATTCCATTGGAACTACATTCCTGACAAAACTCTACCATCTGGTGAGCAAGATGTATGAAACAGGCGAAATATCATCAGACATCAAGAAGAATATAATAATTCCAATCCCAAAGAAAGCAGGGGTTGACAGATGTGAAAATTACCGAACTATAAGTTTAATAAGCCACGGCTGCAAAATACTAACACGAATTCTTTACAGACGAATAAAAAAACTGGTAAAAGCCGACCTCGGGGAACATCAGTTTGAATTCCATAGAAATGTTGGAACACGTGAGGCAATACTGACCCTACAACTTATCTTAGAAAATAAATTAAGGAAAGGTAAACCTACATTTATAGCATTTGTAGACTTAGAGAAAGCTTTTGACAATGTTGACTGGAATACTCTCTTTCAAATTCTGAAGGTGGCAGGGGTAAAATACAGGGAGCGAAAGGCAATATACAATTTGTACAGAAACCAGATGGCAGTTATAAGAGTCGAGGGGCATGAAAGGGAAGCAGTGGTTGGGAAGGGAGTGAGACAGGGTTGTAGCCTCTCCCCAATGTTATTCAATCTGTATATTGAGCAAGCAGTAAAGGAAACGAAAGAAAAATTCCGAGTAGGTATTAAAATCCATGGACAAGAAATAAAAACTTTGAGGTTCGCCGATGAGATTGTAATTCTATCAGAGACAGCAAAGGACTTGGAAGAACAGTTGAACGGAATAGATAGTGTCTTGAAAGGAGGATATAAGATGAACATCAACAAAAGCAAAACGAGGATAATGGAATGTGTTTGAATTAAGCCGGGTGATGCTGAAGGAATTAGATTAGGAAATGAGACACTTAAAGTAGTAAAGGAGTTTTGCTATTTGGGGAGCAAAATAACTGATGATGGTCGAAGTAGAGAAGATATAAAATGGAGACTGGCAATGGCAAGGAAAACGTTTCTGAAGAAGTTTGTTAACATCGAGTATAGATTTAAGTGTCAGGAAGTCGTTTCTGAAAGTATTTGTATGGAGTGTAGCCATGTATGGAAGTGAAACATGGACGATAAATAGTTTGGACAAGAAGAGAATAGAAGCTTTTGAAATGTGGTGCTACAGAAGAATGCTGAAGATTAGATGGGTAGATCACATAACTAATAATGAAGTATTGAATAGAATTGGGGAGAAGAGGAGTTTGTGGCACAACTTGACAAAAAGAAGGGACCGGTTAGTAGGACATGTTCTGAGGCATCAAGGGATCACAACTTTAGCATTGGAGGGCAGCGTGGAGGGTAAAAATCGTAGAGGGAGACCAAGAGATGAATACACTAAGCAGATTCAGGAGGATGTAGGTTGCAGTAAGTACTGGGAGATGAAGAGGCTTGCACAGGATAGAGTAGCATGGAGAGCTGCATCAAACGAGTCTCAGGACTGAAGAATACAACAACAACTAACATGCAAAAGGCTTATTCTTTCGCTTGCTCTAATTCCATTCTTCATTTCAATCACGGAAAAATAAAAGGAATTACTTACCAGTAACGGAAAACTCATAGTCTCAGATTTGTTTAAAATATTTCTTTCTGTCCGTAGTCTCATCAACTTTCTATTCACGCACCACTGTTTTCTATAATCCTTTAGCTAATACAATGATGTACCGACTGAATACTCTTTGAATACTATTACATATAATATTCTCTTTTTGACTGGAGGAAACTAAATCGTTTCATTACATGAATTACGTAATACAATTACAGTGTTTTTCCATTCATTTTGTTTAATAGTTACAATAAAGCACAAAGAGATTGTTTGCAGTGCGGCTCCCATCTTGGGATCACTGGCTCAATGCATCGCAATGACCAGCATAAAAGGAAACTGGTAAGGCGATACCCGATAACCACACAAGAAACAAAGATGAAACATTTGTGTGTGCATACACTGAAATACAATAGCACAAAGTAAAAAAAATGTAGCTGTTCACGTTCGGGTGGAAAAGTCGTCGTTGTTACCAGCACAGTGTATCAAATGAAAACCTTAAATATTTTAAAATTTTATTTATTGTACACTCGTCGCAATTGTTGCACAGGTCGTCTGCGGCTGCGCACTGTCATGTCACAAGAGACATCTAGATCTACATCTGCATGAGTACTCTGCAATTCACAGTTAAGTGCCTGACAGGCGGTTCATTGAAACACTTTAAGCTACTTCTCTACCGTTCCACTCTCGAAAACTTAAATCTTTCCGAGCGAGGTTTGAATTCTCTTTTTTTTATGATGGTCATTTCTCCCTATGTATTTAGCACCAACAAAATATTCTCGGACTCTGAGGAGAAAGTTGGTGATTGAAATTTCATGAGAGGATCCTGCCGCAGCGAAAGCCGCCGTTGTTTTAATCGCTGCCACCCCAATCCTTGTATCATATCCGTGGCACTCTACCCCTATTTCGCGATAATACTAAACGAGTTGCCCTTCTTTGAACTTTTTCGATGTCCTTCGTCAATCCTCCTGATACGGATCCCACACCCCACAGCTATACTCCAAAACAGAGCGGACAAGCATAGTGTAAGTAGTCTCTTTAGCAGGCCTGTTACACTTTGGAAGTGTTCTGCCAATAAATCGCAGTCATTGGTTTGCTTTCCCCACAACGTTATCTATGTGATCATTCCACTTTAAGTTATTCGTAACTGTAATCCCTAAGTATTTAGTTGAGTTTACAGCCGTTACGTATGCGTGGTTTATAGTGTAAGTGAAATTTAGCAGATCCATTTTAGTGCTCATATAGATGACTTAACATTTTTCATTATTTAGAGTCAATTTTCACTTTTTACACCAGAAAGATTTCTTGTCTAAATCATTTTGCAATTGGTTTCGATCATCTGGTGATTTTACAAGACGATAAATGACAGCATCGTCTGCAAACAATCTAAGACGGCTGCTCATATTGCCTCTTAAATTGTTTACCTAGATTAGAGCACCAGTGGACAGCAATCGGTGTCACTTCGATTTGACTGCGACCCGAAGATGATTTTTTAGGCAGTATGAGTTTGATGCACCAGTATTAGTGACGATAGCAACGTATAGTGATCGAAGATAACGCCTTTTTTCTTCCGAAAAGTATGTCAGTATAACCTTTCCCATTGATGGCTTTAAATGGAATATCTTTGGTTTGGGTGACAATTACTTACACTCTCTCTTCCTTTCTGGTCCGTGATAAACGACCTTAGCTCATCAAGCTTGTCTGCAAGGAATGGTGTACCACTCGCAGCCATGTAGCACGGTGTACAATCACTGGTCTTAAAAAGACCAAGGGAATTCATACACTTCAAAATAGCTGCTGGACATGCATTGAGCTTGGGGGTGATTATTTAGAAAAATGGATCAGAAGAACTGAGTGGTCAGAACGCTCCCATCTCACGTGTTTATTGTTTACTACTGACATTGGCCGGCCGGAGTGGCCGTGCGGTTCTAGGCGCTACAGCCTGGAGCCAAGCGGCCGCTACGGTCGCAGGTTCGAATCCTGCCTCGGGCATGGATGTGTGTAATGTCCTTAGGTAAGTTAGGTTTAATTAGTTCTAAGTTCTATGCGACTGATGACCTTAGAAGTTGAGTCGCATGGTGCTCAGAGCCATTTGAACCGTTTTTACTGACATTGTCCCTTCACTGAGAACAGCTTGTCGAAATCAGTTTGCTGAAAAATTAATGCAGTTATATACCTGGCCGAGCATATCACTGAACGTGGCAACTCCATTCCCGCTGACGTCATGGGCACAGGGCACGTCCAGAAACGATAGGACCTGTCTGCCACCACTCTACGACGTTTCCATGTCGAGCCACATTACTGCCCTGAGTCATACAATCAACCGGCACAAACGAAGTGTGATCATAGAGTAAGTGGGATTTTTTTGTTATTTAATTATCAGTATCAACTTATTTCCCTAGAGAGTAATCCCCCTTGGACATAATACTCTTGTGTCAGCGCTTTTTCCAATTTTGGAAGCACTCCTGGAATTCACTTTTCGATATGGTGTTCAGCTCCGTCAGCGATTCTGTTTTTATCTCATCAGTGGTGACAAAACGACGTCCTTTCATGGTTCTCTTCAGCCTCGGGGATGGAAAGAAGTCTCAGACGACCATGTTCGGTGAATACCGTTTTTGAGGCAACGCAACAGTTTGGTTTTCGCCAAAAAAATCACAAACAAGTATTGAAGCGTGAACGGTAGCAGTATCGAGATACAATTTCCAACAGTGGCGATTTTCTTCGGATTGTTTCACGCAAACGGCGCATAACTTCCAGGTAGTATTTCTTATTGACCGTATGACGATGAGACAGGAAAACATGATGTGCTATCCTATTGTAATCGAAGAAAACGGAAGAATCTTCATATGTGAAGAACTAGTCGAATTTTTTTCGGTCTTGGCTCTGCAGGCAATTTCCGGGCCTTGGTTTTGACGTCATGTCCGTGCACTTTTAACCTTCTTTAGAAGGTCTGCGTCGTCGACTTCATTCAGAAATTCCTAAGCGATGTCTATGTGACGTCATTTTTGGTCGAAATTCAACAATTTCGCACCAAGCTTTGCTGCTACACGTTTCATGCCCAAAACATGTGAGAAAATTGCTTGGCACTAGCCAAAGGATATACCAACATCATCAGAAAACTCTTTGATGGTTACTCGGGTATTTTCCGAAACCATTTTCTTTACTTCTTTAACATTGTCGTCAGTAATTGATGTGCTAGGGCGTCCATAGTAGTCGTCGTCTTCAAAGTCTTCTCGACAGTCTTTCAGACGCTTATACCACGCGTCAATTCTTGTCTTACTCATTCACCGAAAGCCACAATCAATATTTCGAATGCGGTGCTGCACTTTGCTCCATTTTTCAAGAAATATTTGATGCAAATTCTTTGAGCTCTCCTTTTCGTAAGTAAAAATTCGTCTTGCACTTGATACAGCTATAACCTTTCCGACTGTCAACAATAAACTAAATATTCAAAACAGCTCAAAATACAAACATAATCAGGAACATGACTACCAACAAGATAAAAAGAAGTTTTGAAAATCCGATGTATAAGGACCGAGAAATTAAAAATCCCGTTAGATTTTGACCTCACCTCATACACACCACTTCACTGCTGTGACTTACGTCAGCTTTGAAAAGTCATATGCGTGACTGATACCAGAGTTGGCTATTATTTTGCCCCGCTGGCTTGTCTATACACTCAGAGACAAAACGGACGCACCACGAAGGTATTATCCAAATGGGACGGAAATCGGTAGATGTCACGTACATGTACAGATAAACAAATAATTACAATTTCAAAAAATTTGGATGATTTATTCAAGAGAAAGGGTTTCACAAATTGTGCAGATCAATAACATATTGGTCTATCTCTGGCCCTTATGCAGGAGTCATTCGGCTCGGCGTGGATTGACAGAGTTGTTGGATGTCATTCTGAGGGATATGGTGTCAAATTCTGTCCAACCTCGAGATGGCTGGAGGGTCCTGCTATAATGCTCCAAATGTTATCAACTGGGAGAGAACTGGTGACCTTGCCGGCCAATATAGGGTTTAGCAAGAACGAAGACAAGCAGTAGAAACTCTCGCCGTGTGCTGGCGGGCATTATCTTACTGAAGTGTAAGCCCAGAATGGCTTGCCATGAAGGGGAAGAAAACAAGGCGTAGAATATCGTCGACGTACCGCTGTGCTGTAAGGGTCCAGCAGATGACAACCAAATGGATCCTGCAATGAAATGAAATGGAATCCAAGACTATAACCTGGTTGTCGGTCCATAAGGCGGGTGACAGTCCTTTAGAGTGTACCTTTTGTAAAGATTCGCGGATAACCAAGAGAGAAACCATGTACAACGTTCGTGAAGAATTAAATCCGGCACAGTTATCATACATCTTGTGGTACTCAGCCATACAGAGAAATTTAACCTTTAAGGGACAGTCAAATAAAAACGAGACAGATGGAGAAAAAGTAAGTAAACCGCTTATTATTCCAAAACCAGTCGCGATAACTGTTAATACACTATCCAGTTACATTAATGCGATCACCAGTCGAAATTCTGAGCAACGAGCTTCTGCAGCGCAGAGCGCTGCCAGTCGTGCAGGAAGAGAGTCAGCCGACCGCTGTGGCCGAGCGGTTCTAGGCGCTTCAGTCCGGAACCACGCCGCTGCTACGGTCGCAGGTTCGAATCCTGCCTCGGGCATGGATGTGATATCCTTAGATTAGTTAGGTTTAAGTAGTCATAAGTCTAGGGGACTGATGACCTCAGATGTTAAGTTCCATAGTGCTCAGAGCCATTTGAACCAATTTGAAGAGAGTCAGTCAGGTTCCGAAAGGTACCGACATGTGTGTGAGCCACGCCGACTCAAGCGCCGCGACGATCCATGACGCGAACAACTCGATCGACGTGGTCCCACATATCTCGATTGTGTATAAATCAGAGGAATTTGGTTGCCACAGGAGTACGGTAAACTCATCCTGGTCCTCTTCGAACCACGCACGTACGCTGCTGGTTTGTGACACGTCGCACTGTCCTGCTGGAAGGTGCCATCGTACCAAGGAAAAACGAACTGCACGTAGGCGTAGACATGGTCACCAAGGATAGATGCACACTTTTGCTGATCCACTGTGTCTTCCAAAAAGACAAGATCATCCTGGGGATACCACGAAAACATTTCCAAGCCCAAAACGCTCCCTCCTGGTTACAGAGTGTTTGCTTTCAGACGTTTTACGCCGTACACGCCATTGGTTATCTGTCCGATTAGATTAGATTTGATTAGTACTTGTTCCATAGATCATGAATACGACACTTCGTAATGATGTGGAACGTGTGTGTTAATAAAAGGTGTCTATACAAGATATTACATTAGACAAAATATTACATGACACTCAATATTTTTAATTTTTTTTATTTTTTATTTATTTTTTGTGGGATTGGGAAATTACCCACTTACTATATCCAAAAATTCATCTAATGAGTAGAAGGAGTTGCCATTAAGAAATTCTTTTAATTTCCTTTTAAATGCTATATGGCTATCTGACAGACTTTTGATGCTATTAGGTAAGTGACCAAAGACTTTTGTGGCAGCATAATTTACACCCTTCTGAGCCAAATTTAGATTTAACCTTGAGTAGTGAAGATCATCCTTTCTCCTAGTGTTGTAGCCATGTAGACTGCTATTACTTTTGAATTCGTTCGGATTGTTAATAACATCAAAACGTGATTCCTCTGGAAAAGTCCGTCTGTCACCACTCAACGGACGTCCAGTTGCGATACTGGCGTACAGATTCCATCGTTGGTTGCCGGTGAACAGCTATCAGCATCGGTGCGTGAAACAAACGCCTTCTGCGGAGGCCCATGCGCAACGTTCACTCAACGGTCGTTGAGGAGACTGTTCAAATGGTTCAAATAGCTCTGAGCACTATGGGACTTAACATCTGAGGTCATCAGTCCCCTAGAACCTAGAACCACTTAAACCTAACTAACCTAAGGACATCACACACATCCATGCCCGAGGCAGGATTCGAACCTGCGACTGTAACGGTCGCGCGGTTCCAGACTGAAGCGCCTAGAACCACTCGGCCACTGCGGACGGCGGAGACACTGTTGATAGCTCCTTCCTTAATATGGGCGGTCAGTTGCACATCAGTTGCACGTCTGTTCGCTCGTACAAATCTCCGCACCCATGGTACACCCCTGTCTTCTATGGCCCGTGGTACGGTACAGTTGCCTCGGCGCCGGTTTTGTATAGCTCCTTTTTGCCTTTGCTATCCACAATATACTTTAACCACGGCGGCATGCGTACAGTTTACTAACAGCCGTTTCGGAAACGCTTCCAGCTTCGCCCCGAAAGCCAATGACCATGCCTTTTGGAAGTCAAATAAATCGCTCCGTTTCTGCATTACGACAGCGACTGCACTGTTTTCCGCGTTCCCCGACATGCTTTTATATCCTCCATTGCTAGTGCTGCCACCTGCCAGCTGTTGGTGGCTACTGCAAGTTGACGTCGAACACAGGTGGTGATCACGTTAATATGACTGGACCGTGTACATATCACGTGATCAAAACGTCAGTATAAATTTGAAAACTGAATAAATCACAGAATAATGTAGATAGAGAGGTTCAAATTGACACACGTTCTTGGAATGATATGGGGTTTTATCAAAACAAAACAAAATACAAAAGTTCAAAAAATGTCTGACAGATGGCGCTTCATCTGATCAGATTAGCAATCATTAGCATAACAAAGTAAGACAAAGCAAAGATGATGTTCTTTACAGGAAATGCTCAATATGTCCACCATCATTCCTCAACAATAGCTGTAGTCGAGGAATAATGTTGTGAACAGCACTGTAAAGCATGTCTGGAGTTATGGTGAGGCATTGGCGTCGGATGTTGTCTTTCAGCATCCCTAGAGATGTCGGTCGATCACGATACACTTGCGACTTCAGGTAACCCCAAATCCAATAATCGCACGGACTGAGGTCTTGGGACCTGGGAGGTCAAGCATGACGAAAGTGGCGACTGAGCATCCGATCATCACCAAACGACGCGCGCAAAAGATCTTTCACGCATCTAGCAATATGGGGTGCAGCGCCATTCTGCATATACATCGTACGTTCCAGCAGCTGTTTATCAGCCAGGCTGGGCATGATGCGATTCTGTAACATATCGGCGTACCTCTCACCCGTCTTGGTAGCAGTTACCAAACAGAATCACGCATTTCCTCGAAGAAAAAAGGCCCGATAACGATAGATGTGGTGAATCCAATCCATACCGTGACTTCCGCGTCGTGTAATGCAGTTTCCATGACAGTTCTAGGATTTTCGGTAGCCCAAATTCTGCAGTTATGGGCGTTGACTGACCCTCGGAGCGTGAATGAGCTTCGTCGGTCCACAACACGTTACTCAGTCAATCGTCATCTTCCGCCATCTTTTGTACGCCCACACCGCAAATACCCTCCGCTTCACTAATTCGCCAGGTAACAGTTCATGATGCGGATGGATTTTGTACGGATAGCATCAGAGGGTATGCCTAAGCGCCAATCAAACAGTAATGTATGGAATGCCGGTGCGACGTACGACTGCACGAGCGCTGACTTCCCCGTGCATAGACGAACCCGCTACAGTCTTCATTTCCTCCTGAACTGTCTCAGCAGCATTACGCCTTGTGCTCAGTCGGCCACTACAGGGTCTATCGCCTAAACAATCTGTGGCTTCGAACTTCAAAATCATTCTCGCCACAGCTGCATTTGTCAACGGACCTTTACCCGTTCGAATCCCCTTTCTATGGCGATAGGATCGTAACGCTGAACTAACACATTCCCCATTCTGATAATACAGCTTCACTAAAAGCGCCTTTTCAGGTAACTGCGACTGCTGACGCATCTGATTTCTCTCTTCTTTTCTTTTCTTTTTTTATGTTAATTTCACACCTGATACAGGTAGGCCAGCAGCGGCACATTACGCCGCCCCTCGGCCACAGATAAAACTAATGAGACAAAAGAAGACAATCGCAGAACAGACAGGGTGGATATACAAACGTAGACATACAAAATTAAAACACACGGAGCCGTTCACGGGCGCAGAGTCCAAAAAAAATTTTCAGACATGTGGACATGCACAGAGATGACAGATGCCACACGCGAACATTGGAGCACAAACGAGTAACACTGGAACACTTGAACACGAACACGACGACACAAACAAACACTAGGCGATGATCTCCGGCGCGCTAAAGTTCACTATACGTGAGCGAGTCTGGGGACCTGCCAAAAGGGGGAAAAAGGGGGGGGAGGAGGGAGAGGGGAGTGTGTAGTTGCCAGTGGCAGAGGAGATGGGAGGGGGAGGAAAGAAAGTAGGGGGGTTGGGGATGCCCGGGGGAGGAGGGAGGGAGGAAGGGAGGAGGGAGAGAAGGGAGAGAGGGTGCCCTCGGGAGAAAAACACAGGGTGCGGTAGAGGAGGATCAAAGTTGGTAGGAGGGGTAGATGGAGGGGATGAGGGCATCATCAGGGAGGGGGAGTTAGTGGAAGCTACCTTGGGCGAGGGTATGGAGAGTTGATTCTCTCTCTCACTACAGCTCCTTTTATACACGACTGTCATGTGCAGTCACTGACGTTTTGCTGTCCAGCGCCATCTGTCGGACATTTTGTGAACTTTGTTTTTTTTTGTTCTAATAAAGCCCATGTCATTCCAAGCATGTGTGTCAATTTTTACCTCTCTATCTACATTATTCCGTGGTTTATTAAGATTTCAATTTTATACTGAATTTTTGATCACCCTGTACATCCCACTGTGAGACAAGACAGTCAGCACCTTCATGGAAAAATGTTTGTGGTTTCCTACGGAACCATAATTGTATCCAGGCGTATTCTTCTTCGTCCAAAGCAAATCGAAGGCCACGAATGCCTTTCCCCATTGCTCCAAAAGTAAAAAGCACTTGGGGACAGATCAGGACTGTATGAACTTCCCAGCAAATCTTCTACAGCGTAGGAGAAACAGTCTTGGCAACCACATGAGGTTGCATTATCCTACAATAGAATCAGGCCGTCCGTCAACATTACTGGGCGTTTGGACTTGATGGCGCGCTTCAGTCTTTGCCATGCCGCCGTGCCTTAGTTGTGGCCCCGTGTTTCAGAACGACAACGGGCAGGCCCTTGCAGACAAAGAAAAGGTCATCATGACTTCCCCGGAACTGGCGTGCCTGTTCTTTCGACTACGCTGCAGAAGTTTCGCTGGAAAGCCGTTACACATCCTCCATACAGTCCTGATCTTTCCCCTTGCGACTTCCACATTTTTGGAGCCCTGAAGAAGGACATTCGTGTCCGTCGATTTGCTTCGGACGAAGGGGTGCACGCCTGGGTAGACTCACGGTTCCGTAGGTAACTGCAAACATTTTCCATGAAGGCATTGACCGTTCTGTCTCACAGAGAGATACATGTATTGACAACTATGGTGACTACTTTTAAATTATAAACAGTTTACTTTCTTTTCTATCTTTCTCGTTTTCATATGACTGCCCCCGTAGATATGGAAAGAAGTCAGATGCCAGATTGGGGGTCATTGGAAGAAACCTAAGGAAGTGTGATGATTCGACAAAGGATAAAGTCATTCATGGAGAATTAGCGAAATTAGAGCTTTCGGCTATTGTAACGGTCAAAGGCCAAACATATTCTCTTTTTGACTGAAACAAATGTTAGATATTATTTTGATGAACTGCAATATCTATAAATATTATAAATTAAAGTCCCCCACCATGTTTCCTGCCTGTGTGTGATGGCTAATCTCAGGAACACTATACGGATTTTGATACGGTTTTCTCTAATAGGAATACTCATTCACGAGGAAGGTTTGTCTTTACAGAGTGGTCACAAACAGTCTGAAAACCTTTTGAGTGTGTTTCACAGAAGGTTGTACCGTTTGGTTTCCTAAAAGAGAACAAGAGAGTGATATAAAAATTGGACATCGGACGATATTAAAGATCGAACCCGGGCCAAATGCTGAACGGTCTGGAACTATCGTCTATGCTACGAGAACAACTGACACTGATTGTACCTGGCGGGCCACTTGAATTTGCGCGCAGCGGCTTGACTGGCTGCCTTCGATGCTAATTAACTCAGAAACAGCGCAACGTATCTTTTTTTTTTTTTAATCTTATGGGATTTAAATGCTGAGGTCATCAGTCCCTAAGCTTACACACTACTTAACCTAAATTATCCTAAGGACAAACACACACACCCATGCCCGAAGGACGACTCGAACCTCCGCCGAGACCAGCCGTACAGTCCACGACTGCAACGACCTAGACCGCTCGGCTAATCCCGCGCGGCCGCAACGTATCGAATTTTTCCTTAACAATTACTTCTCAGCACAACCTGCCCTGCAACACCCTTTCATGATTTTCAGACTGTTTCTGACCACCCTGTATAATTTATTACCTTACCGCTACGCACGACAAGTCGTCTGGTCGTGAATCTGGGGCAGGTCACTAATTTTTTGTAATTCTTCTAAGGTCATTGGAAAATAGGTCTTGTGCCTCATCTGCTTAGGATCCTGAGTTTTTTGCTAGAGGTAGCCCAACAGAAAGGAGGGTAGATCGTCATTTCGATTTCTCGGAGAGCGCAATTTAATACACACATCAAAAAAGGTTTTGCATTACCTCGGTTCCCAGAACTCCTGAAGATAGACGTTGAATGTGGATATTGCATCACAAATACAATCCTTTGACTGTTCAGAGATGTCACTAAACTCGTCCAAAGATGAAGGGGTCCGTAAGCCCATCAGTTCCAGTCATTCCACCAGGAATGAGATACACGGCCCGTGTTGTCTGTAGTTCAACCATGCCTAGACGGTCAATAATGCGGTTCGATCGCGCCCGCATGGTTACTTTGTGCCAGGAAGGGCTCTCAACAAGGGAAGTGTCCAGGTGTCTCGGAGTGAGCCAAAGCGATGTTGTCCGGACATGGAGGACATACAAATAGACAGGAACTGTTGATGACATGCCTCGTTCAAGCTGCCCAAGGGCTACAACTGCAGTGGATGACCGCTACCTACGGATTATGCCTTGGAGGAACCCTGACAGCAACGCCACCATGTTGAATAATGCTTTTCGTGCAGTCACAGGACGTCGTGTTACTACTCAAACTGTGCGCAATAGGCTGCATGGTGAGCAACTTCACTTCGGACGTCCATGACATGGCCCATCTTTGCAACGACACCATGCAGCGCGGCACAGATGGGTTCAACAATATGCCGCATGGACCGCTCAGGATTGGCATCACGTTCTCTTCACCGATGAGTGTCGCATAGGCCTTCAACCAGATAATCGTTGGAGACATGTTTGGAGGCAACCCAGTCGTGCTGAACGCCTTAGACACACTGTCCAGCGAATGCAGCAAGGTGGAGGTTCCCTGTTGTTTTGGGGTGCCATTACGTGGGGCCGACGTACGCAGCTGGTGGTCATGGAAGGCACTGTAACGGCTGTACGGTATGTAAATGCCATCCTCTGGCCGATAGTGCAACCATAACGACAACATATTGGCGGTTCATTCGTCTTCACAGACGACAACTCGCGCCCCCATCGTGCACATCTTGTGAATGATTTCCGTCAGGATAACGACATCGCTCGACTAGAGTGGCAAGTATGTTCTCCAGACGTGAACCCTATGGAACATGCCTGGGATTGATTAAAAAGGGCTGTTTATGGACGAAGTGACCCATTCTTAGGGATCTACGCCGAATCGCCGTTGAGGAGTGGGACAGTCTGGCCCAACAGTGCCTTGATAAACTTGTGGATATTATGCCACGACGGATACAGGCATGCATCAGTGCAAGAGGACGTGCTACTGGCTATTAGAGGTACCGGTGTGTACAGAAATTTGGACCACCGCCTCTGAATGTCTCGCTGTATGGTGGTAAAACATTCAATGTGTGGTTTTCATGAGCAATAAAAAGGGCGGAAATGATGTTTATGTTTTTCTCTATCCCAATTTTCTGTACAGGTTCCGGATATCTCGGAACCGAGGTGATGCAAAGCTGTATGTGTGTATTATCTCGATCCACGTAGCTGTCCTTCCACTTTCAGAGACGTTTGTAACTCAGTGTAGCAACATAAGCTCACCGCACAAAATGTGTCACCCCCATGAAGGCCACACTGGTCGCTTTGGAGCGCTGCAGGTGGTGCAGAACTGTAGTCCTATTAAAATTACGTGCTAGTTGAAGTCTGTCACCTGCCGCTACAACGGTGCCACATTGGCTGCCGGGTAACGCTCGGTTATACGCGGCAACACAAACACGGCGGGTCACTTCACAAGTGGTGTTGCGTAACGCGGACCAATGCTGGCAGCGCCTGCTTCGAGGAACGACGGTTCGCAAGAAGCCCTGTCGACAGCTGATTTTAGTGATAAATGAATGAAGTGCGGTGGACAATGGTTTTTTAACGGTTAATTTAAACTCCTGTCCTAACCTAATGACAACATCGTGATGTGCAATGTATCCGACGAAACGGTGCTGAACTATCTACGGCAGAACTATACTCGCTTTGTTCATAGCGATTAAAACTAACCTCTGCGAGCAAATTCAAGACAGAAACAGTCAGCCTCACACTGGCTACATGAGCTGCCGTGTTGCCGACCTCAGTTGATGAGCAGTCCTGGTTATAGACGTAGACGACGCGTGTAGATTTCGAACGAAAAAAAGAATGCTAGGAAGAAAAAATAAGAGCAAATAAAAAGTCAATACGATGACGAAAATGACATGGCACAGTATTAGAAATAAAAAAAATACATGGATACCAACTTTCTGAATTAAAGTATTACTCGAAGCCATTTTGATAAGACTTAGAAATAAAAAATTTCAAAGTATGTAAATAGATTCTAATCCACCACCTTCTGAGCATTATTAATCTCTCTTAACCACTACACTACACCACCGTCCCACAACACAGTGACCATGACTTTCCACAGCCAGTCACAATGCTGATTAGATGTCTTTAAGAAATTAGGCCTCGCGTTTGAAGCTTATCTAATGTAGGTCAGTCTCTGTGATGATGATATTTGAATACGTGACATCGAATCACATATTGTGCGAAAATATCCAAGAGAGTGTGGTTAGTGCTGTGCTTGAAAAGTGCGCATTTCGTAAGCAGTAATGTGTGTGTTACCACGTCTGATGAAATGAGAAATAAGAGCGGCACGCCCAGAAACCTGGACCCAAAATTCTAAACACATCAAGAAAGAACGCCGCACAAGGAATTGCAAGTGAACTGACCAATTGTCGTGGCAGTCTGACAACGGCGAACACTGGAGTCGTGATGAAGAACGCTCTGACTGGAGGAAACCAGCTCCAACACGTGACGCGTCAAATAACAAGTAACTTTAATCAAAGTATAGTACTAGGAGATCATATGACCCTTCTCCACTGATGTAGCCTAAGTTATGACTGTATACGAATGTATGGACTGAGTGTAGTAAAATAAGTTGACTTGCAGAGGAGACGGAATGCCAGAAAGAAGCTGCCGTGTTTGAATTAATTTACTCTGTTTGCTGGTGTATTACAGTGTCTTCGAGGAATGGAGTACTACTTGTAGCCATGTAACACCCGTAACAACAGTGGTCGTTAAAATATATTGACCGATAGCGCCAATGGACGTGAGACATGCCTTGTCAATCACAGTCAGAGATTGTCAGGAACTACTGGTCTTAGTGAATGTAAGCCTGTCTGAGCCAGCGAAAGTTGCTAACGAACTATGTACAACAGGCATCTGAAATCGGATAAGACTTAAATTGACATTACTCAAAGCGGTACATAGATCTGCACGTCTTACATTGGTCAAACAAGACGGAAACTTGGCAGTAGTTGATTGGAGTCATGTTCAAAATGTCGTGACTTCGCCTCTTTTCAAACTATGCACAACATCGAGTCCACCGACGGCCCAATGAGGCGTTTAACGGCAGTTTGCATGAAAGAAAATTATATTTTACAAAACAAGTACTACGATATTCTTCACTTTTTCCTGCACAAAATACTATAAATATCTTATCTTTGTGTGACCTTAGAAGTATTTTATTTTTAATTTTATTACATTACTTGCGTATTTCTGAAACCACCTAATTTCAAACATGCATCTCTTTATATGCGATACTAAAGCCTGTAAGTACGTAGTTGAATCAAATCCGTATGAAAATGTGGACATAAGGAAACTGGAATGCAATGGACACGTACAAAAGGGGATGGCACACTCCCACAAAATTAAAACAAATTCTTCGCACCACCACATTGTCAGATGACAAGCCACTGACGGGTCAACTGACATAAAACAATAGACCAGCGTCAGCAGTATAATGGAACAGCCATCAGGAAGAATGAAAATGATTTAGAAAGTATGAAGAAGCCAGTCTTGGCCTCGTGATTCCGCTAACACTCAACTGAGAGAAAACCAATACATTCACTTTGCCCATTGATCCTGCATTGTGGTATACATTCTGGCAAGTTGAACTTTCAGGAGCGTATTTTGAACGCAAGAACTCTACTCCTGAAGCTGTTATGGAAGACATCATGCGAATTTATAGGAACCTAGCTCACTCAGACCTCTTTCGAAAGTGTTTGCACTGGCGGTCTCAGAATCACAATGAGTCTTTTAATAACATTATCGGGACAAGACCGCCAAAAAATGTGTTTGTAGGTTTTAATAGTCTGAAACTGCTAGTTAGTGACGCTGTTTTAACGTTTAATGATGGAAACATCACCCCAGACTGTCGTACTGAAAAGAGGTTGAAATTATTAAACGAGCCGAGACATGTCGAGGCACAGCGTACAGCAGACTTCACAACCAAAGAATTAAGGAACTCAAAAAGAAGAAGGTTTTAGAAAAGAAGGGTGGCAAAGATGGTTATGCTAGCTAAGCTGGGGGGGGGGGGTGCTTCTGAGACCATAACTTAAAAATAAGAGTGAGTCCTTTTTGTCATTTTAAACTTTAAACACGATTCTCTCAAACTGACTATTCTTACAATTTATGTGCCTATATATCAAAAACTATACACTTCTGAGATCGTCAACGTGGGTACGGTTTAAAGTATTATGAACACTGATTAAATTTTCAACTGCCACGATCGGTAAAATAATTTATTCATATAACTGATCGGTTTCAGCAGTTCTCTGCTGCCATTTTCGAATCTGCAAAAGATGGGAAGGAAAATGCTAAGATACAGCAAGTAAAATAACATCACATATAATTATATCCACAATTTGCAGTACATAGAATAGCAACATACGTATGTTTACACCATTACGTAATCTTCTCCTTTAGTACAGTAAGCGGTACTATAAAAGTACGTCTATGTTGAAATCGTGAGCTCTATTAAAAGTCAGCATGTTAATTTTAAAATAACAGCGATGTACACACATAGTACTGCGCCGATTACAAGTCTTACATTACAACTGACAGATCCCAGCGTAAACTTTCTTAGTGATATGAAAGCACATCTAATAGCACAGTGAAAGAACAAATCGATACTATGATCTCATTATATTAAGACATGGATCTACTATTCCATATAATTACATATGTCTAAATTATTACTATAAAAAAGAAGCCAAATCAGTATTCCACATTTAAAAAGAAACTGTCTGTAAAACCATGTGCAACATTCATAAAACTTAATTTATACGTAAGGTTTTTATACCATTTTAGAAAATTTTTAAGAACATTTTATAATTCTTTACCAAATTTTCTTTTATACAAAATTACAACCGGTACAACAACCTATAACCACTTAAAATCTCTCTATGTACAGCTAATGGTATCATATGTAGGTTGATTTTAATGCATCCAAGAATAGCTCGATATCTACAGTGATACATTCAAGGTATTGTACTAACAGTGGAGCTATTTAATGTTTGTGCTTTTGTTGTCCATTACGATGTTTATATGAGCTTACTCAAGACAACATGTCATTCAAGGTGTAGGTGGGCTCCTGTCACTTAATGCCTATGTGCAATCTCATCATCTGATATCTTGGTGAAAACTCCTCAAATGTTTAATATAACCAATGAAGAATTATTAAACCATGTGGGATTGCAATCGCTCTTAAACTGAGCCCATGATCTAGCATTACCAGATCATTCTTATATATGCCTGTGCTAGAACAAATATGTTCACGTGATATTCACTTTACATGGTTAACGTCAAAATTTCATTATGTAACAGAATATGACCATCGTCCACATTATCATAATTCTAAAAATATTTGCTATTACACAATCCTTAAGATAAATGTTCATAGAAAATTACACTATATGCCAGCCTTTATCTAAAAACTTCTTCTAAAAATATTTCTAAAAACTTTTTTTACATTTCTTAATATCAAAATATATAAAAAGAACTTAACACTTTTTAAAAAAATCTTTCATCTATGTTATAATGCCATATGCAAGCTAGTTTTATTACATCCATAAATACTAGAAATTAAAGGTGCAAGTAATACATTACGACATTTTTCATCTGGAAAACATACAATTCCACATGGTGTAATAATTCTACATTGGTTATATTAAACATCTGAGGAGTGTTCACCAAGATATCAGGTGACGAGATTGCACATAGGAATCAGGTGACAGGAGTCCACCTAGACCTTGAATGACATGTTGTCTTGAGTAAGCTCATGTAAACATCGTAATGGACAACAAAAGCACAAACATTAAATAGCTCCACTGTTAGTACAATACCTTGAATGTATCACTGATGAAATGTCGTATCTGTGCCTGTAGATCGAGTTATTCTTCGATGTATTAAAATAAACCTATATATGATACAATTTTATCACTAAGAATTTTTACAGTGGGATCTGTCAATTGCAAAGTTGTGATGAACGTGAACACTTGTAATCAGTGCAATAAAATGTGTGTGCTTAGCTCTTATTTTAAAACTGACGTGGTGACTTTTTGCATAGCTCACGATACCAACATGGACATTCAATGTATAGCACCGCTTACTGTACTGAAGGAGGAGGCTGTGTAATGATGAAAACATAGGTATGTTGCTATTCCATATACTGCAGATTGTGGATATAATTATGTGTGCTGTTATCTTATTTGCTGTATCTTAGCATTTTTGGGTCCATCTTTTGCAGATCAGAAGATGGCAATAGATAATTGCCGAAACCGGTCATATATATGAATAAATTATTTTAGCGATGTTGGCAGTTGGAAATTTATTCAATATTCATATGAAAAACTACTTGTGATAGCTGCATGAAAATTTGTGGTCTGTTTTATTACAAAATATCATATCTACTGAAGCACAATTGTGCTAGTGATTTGAATAGGTATGAATCTAGGGGCTGACATATACAAATATTCGCTATTAAAAATGACATATTTAAAAAAATTATAGCTCTGGTTCTTAAGTATCTTATCTCTTAACTCCGCTTCAGTAGACATCAATAACGTGGATAAGTTACCCGTAAAATTTTGGATTATTATCTCCATTGGTTCCAGAGATAAAGGTACGTAAATTTGGCTTATTTAGCATTAACCATATAGACGCTGCAAACTTGCCTTAACCCATAAAGTATGGGATGTGCACTTCAGGCCAGAGGTGATTCTGTATGTTTTAGGAGTGCTTTTCGTACCATGACTTGGGTCCAGTCACACAGATTTCCATGAACGTTAAGTTAGGATGTTTGTATCAACATCCTCAGTGACAAAGTGTTGCTCTTTCTTCAACGTCTTTATCATGAACACATTGCCTGCGCTCCCATGTTCTAAGATGACAACAGCCACTTTCACAGGGCTGCACCCGTTCGTCCCTGGTTTGATGAACATTGAGGCGCCCTATCACAACTCGATTGGATTGCTAAATCACCCGATCTTAATCCCACGAAAAATGCTTGGGGCTATAAGTAACAATGGGTGAAACATCCCCGCAATAAGAATACCTTCAGAATCTAATCATCAGTGAGTGGCTTCAGCTGGAAGTGGCTTAACTTGATTAGATTTGTGGGCTCTTTTCTTCACTGAATTGAGCCACTATCAGGGCGCGATTCGATATTACACAGCATTAACGTGATTTCTTCTGGGGACACCTGACTGATTTTTCTGGTGGATTTACGTCTCAATGCATTTAGCAGGATCTTCTGATTTTGAAATTAAGGAAAGTTCAGTGTCGTGGAAAGGACATGCCTTTAGGAGGTTAATTCGTGTCTCGCAGAGAGCTGTTTCTTGGCTAGGGCCATATATAGTCGACATAATTGTTTTGAGAGATTCAGCAACTGTTTAGATATTTACGAAAATTCTCATTTACTGTTCCGTCTCAGTTGTACATTTTTAATTAGATAACATGTTTCGATCACTCAGGATTATCTTCAGATCAAATAGTTGCGTCAGCAACCCGTCCCGTTTACTCAGAACCACATATCTCAGAAATCTGATACGCGGTTATGAATCGACAAGATGGGATGCTGACGCAACTACTTAGATCTGAATATGATCCAGAGTGATCGAAACATCTAATTAAAAATGTGCAACTGAGACGGAGCAATAAGTGGGAATTACCGTAAAGTAGGATACTCCGCACTGCGGCAGTTGCTTAAGATTGGTTAAAGATCTTACGCTGTGTACTGTTCATGTAAACAGCTTAACTAAACAGAATAATCAGCTTATACTTGGACGATGCTGTGGTATCTATGAGTTGAGTGTACCTCTACTTCGCCTACAGAAAATTACACCTGATTTAGGCCTTGAGACTACATAGGCTTAGTGCCAATGTAACAAGCCGCTTCTCTGACACAGTATCTTATTACTTGCCATTGTACGTGATTTTGAAGTGCGGTTCACTTGTAACCGGTGAATCTCCACTTTTTACCACAATTACCTCCAGCTCACTCGTACAGAGAGCGATTACCTGTCATTAGAAGAAATAAGTATCATGTTTATCTACAAAGCAGGCAGCAGAACTTAAGTTCCTTATTCTACCATTCAACACTGCCCGTGGCAGAATTCTAGAATCTTTTCCGAGGTTAAGCATAGGCATCCACCTGTACTAAAATGGCGTCCTCTTTGCTAGCAAGTATGGATCTTGAAGACACCGACCCTGTGAAACCTGATCTATGGTTCTGAAACATAATGGACAGAGAAAATCAGACGGATTCAAAAAACTTTCGATTCAACCAGACACAGACCCCGACTACAGAAAATATCTTTGCGTCGACTATCTTGCTAGGTTTGCGACTGTATTCGAGACATCCTGACAGACACAACACATTGTACTAAACCTGGGGCCATCCACGGACAGGAATGATTTTTGGTACATCTAAAGAAAGTGTGATTCGCTCAAGAGAGATAAAACTGTACTAGCCTTTGGCAATGCGATAACTGGTTCACAAACTGAGCCAATAATATGTTACCGATACCTGAAAATGAGAATGAGGATACAAATCAGAATGGTCCCAAAGGCTGATTATGCAAATAATCAAATGATAAGCTTCAATAGTCTCAATGAGGTGCTACAGTTTGCTTGTAAAACAGATTGTATACAGAACCTTTGTAACGCCTGTATTAGAAAACAGTTCCAGTCTTTGAGACCCTATATCAGGTTTGACTAACATATGAAATATAGAACAGCTAAGAAAAGACATTTGACTGACATATTCGTAGAAAGATTTTTCGTATCTCAAGAAAAGCTAATTACAAAACTCTTTTTACAAAAATTTTCAGTGTGGTATCTACAAATAAGAAGAGTTTCATATCACTCTCGAAGGGATTGTCGTATAGATAACATCATACTAGTAACAGCTCGCACAGACACGATTAGTCACTTCCCAGTTTCCATTAGCGAATGAAAAGGGAAGAAACTGTCTTACATGGTTCAACAGAAATTACCTTCGACCACTTGCTTTACAGTGACCTGGAGATTACAGATTTAAAATGAATGATACCTACAGGGATAGAACGAACACCGTAATGAAAAAAAATGGTGCTGAAAAACTTGAAATACATCTGTACAAGTATTATCTCTTAAATATAATGACAGTGAAAAAATACATTTTCGAAGGAACCTACACAGTATTCTACTAAGTAAATCTGAGAATAGATCATATTCATTTCCTCACTACTTTAGTAGACAACTGAAGCTGCTCATCAGGAAACTTTACTCGGGAATACTATTAAGTAATTAGGCTGCATCATTCTTTTTGTAATTCACATAGGAATGTTCTCTCAGTTACCCAAACTATAAACATTTAACCAAAACAAAAGCAAAGACTACGAAAATATTTGTAGTTGTATCATTGCTATAGGGTGACATAGCATCCACATGAAAGCATGCCTTTTGGTACGGTGACAAAGCTAACAAGCTGACAGGAGACCGACTTTGAGGGACAGATCCAACAACAACGTTTATTCTGTCTGAAATATCACTGCTCCTAAAGCTAAAATTGCTACAGAAAAAAGGAAATCGTTTGCTGTTTTTGTAGATTACTCTCTGAATTCAAGTAGTGAAGTATAAGAAATGATTAACTGAATGTTATACAGACAATAAAAATTTTAATTCGCCTCTGCAGCAAAAGTGTGATGTTTAAATAGAAACGGTTGGTGAAAAGAACGGTTCACCATCATGTGCGCTTACACAGGCATGAAGAAAATTCAACAGCGTAAAAATTTGCCATATGCGTAGCTTAATAAGTGTGGAAATATTTACCGTGTCCAAACCGAAACGGTTCGTGTAAGTTTCTGCAGACGTCACCAAATCATACGAAAGACACACATTAGTTACTGTAGTCGAAAAAATTAACTCAGTGATAAAATCCCACGATAATGTTGTCTTAGCAACGTAAATAACAACACGTTTCTTGAATTTCTTCTTTTATTTCGCTTATTTGAGATATTTTTTCGATTTTTCTTCCGACTGGGCCATCAACAAATAAGAGCTACAACTTTATGTACACCCATTCCATATTAAGTCGGTTAGTACTCAGCATCTCCCCATTCTGAACGGAATTTTCCACAGATGTTCCTTACAGAGTAAAATTAAGTAATGCAAAATTTTATATCAAGAGACAAAAAATTTTAGATTGATGAGCCTTTTGTAACAAGCTGAAAAATGTCGTGTGGGCTCTGCGACAGTCTTCGCCGAATTTAAAGGCCCTTAAAATTAAAAGTAGTAGTAATCCATAGAAGAAATTTAACTCACATGTAAAGAAGTAAAATTAAAATTTCATGCTGCGTCAGTCATTTACTACTTTCATGTTACATGAGGACAAAGTTGGAGAACGAATCACAAATATTTTGCAACCATTTTGTGATTGTAGTCATTTTTGGACCAACAAAATATATTGACTGCCCTCTTTTAGTTTCTTAGAGTACATACTTGTGATCATTTCTACCAAATTGCAGTAGTTATTTGTGAGTATTCTAAAAGTTATTAATTTATCCACATCCCATCAATCCTTTCTTTAATTTGTGAAAACTTCCATGTCGTAAGATTGAATATAATAACCTCCTATTTCATTTATTTTTCTTTCGTTGGACAAAGCAGATGATTTTCTGCTAGAATTGATTTTGTTTGTTTTGGAGGCTATATAAGCTTTAAAAAAATAACTTGAAGACACTGCTGTCAAACATTCGACAGCCCTCATGTATTCAAACGAATCGCTGAGAACCATAAGGGCCAAAAAAGCACAATGTCGTCGACTTTGAGACTGTAGCACGTATGCATGTTCTTGACGTCTGTTGATCTCATGGTGAACCAGTTTTATGAGTACTGTACCCCTAGACTCTAAACACGAACATTTGCGAAAAGTTGTCTCACCGATTTCTCTGTTATTCACTTCCACAAGGGCCCAAAGCACAACTTATCGTTGTTGTAGAAACGCTCGCTGGCATCACTGCCATCCGTTTCTTCACAAAAGCTGGGATCTCTTGAAGGAATGCCCCGCCATGGCCTGTAAAATGGACGCTGAGGATTTTAGAACATTTAAGAGCATTACCGACGCCATTACCAAACAAAAGTTGTTGATGTTAACAAGGTACATTTCAGATATTTTACAAAGATGAAGTTTTCAACAGTTTGTCATGAAGTTTTGTTTAAAGTAACATATACATCACTGCAATCGTGGGAGGCCACCAATTTTTTCGAGTTCCATCGAGGGAAACCACAATTTGTCATTTCCCGAGAGTTTGTAGATGCCTTGCAAAATTTAGAGCCCAAATACATAAGTGGAAGGTAAATGTCAACCTTGAAACACAAAGACTTAACAAAACGACTAGATCAAACTTGAAGCAGTGTGGTTAACAAAACTATTAGATTTCGTGCCTAAAGTGAATAGATAGTTTTATCTTAACCTAGAGAATATGTTTCATGAATATGATATTGATAACGAGGATCATGAAGTGTTGAGATAGGTCGTAATTCTGTGAGTTGTGCTTTCAGTATCTTTTCTTTACGTCTAGATTCTAAATTCATATTAATTACAAACTGCACAACAGTCAAAAAGACACTATTGCCACTAGCCTGTGTATAGAATTTTGTGGATTAACATTAATGATAGCAAACCTAAATATTACCCAAAATTTCATAACATGAAATGCTACATCACATTTTTATAGGAAGTATAGGATATTGAGACTTTTATTAAAAAAGCAAGTCCAGTGTATAAGACTGGTAGTTTGCATACAAATTTGATTTTCACAAACATCTATTTTTCTCAAAACTTCGTTTCTGTGCTTGAGGTCCTCATGGTTTTCAGTGCTTCAAATGCATTTTGTTCAAGGTATGTAAAAATATTTGTGCATTAGTTACATTTTTTGTTCTTATTTTGAAGTATAGCTTTTGCAAAAAGCTTTTTTGTTTCTATACACGCTACTCCATTTAATATATTTCTTTCTGACTAAATTCGTCGTCCTCGAGACCGAGCGAGGTGGCGCAGCACTTATCACACTGGATTCGCATTCTGAAAGACGATGTTCATATCGCCGTGCGGCCATCCGCATTTAGATTTTCCATTATTTCCCTAAATCGCTTAAGGCAAATGCCGACAATGTTCCTCTGAAAGGCCACGGGCGACTTTCTTCCCCCACATCTTTGAAATAATCCGAACTTCAGCACCGTCAGATATGGCCTTCTTGTGACGGGGCGTTAAACTATTTTTACGTTACCCTTTTTCTTGCCAGGCATCGCGTATTAGTAATTTCACGCACCGCTAATATAATGACCGTTCTGGCTTAAACTCTATGTTCAGACGCCAGTCTTGGTATCGACCAACTTTCAGGGAGCAAGAATTAACATTAGCAAATTGCTTTCTGCTTCATCTCACTCAGTAGGTCGTCATAACCAACACATTATAATTTTGTTGTACAAATGCATCCGACTTGAAACCATCAAAAATTGTAGTCTGCGTGCAATTTAGACTTTGTACTTGGAAAATCTTGCGTTTCGCCCACCTCCGTGAATCTTATTTTGCGACTTTCGATATTTTAGAGGGAAATGGCCAGAACATGACAAACTTGAGTTGACCCATCCTGCAGTTTATATTCTGAAACTTTTAAAAGCATAACACAGCAGTAAGTTCCTTATGAAATTCATTCTGGCGTATGGGGCACAGTTTTTTGTGCGATTTCCTAATTTAGCTGCTCTCGATTTATCAAGATCATGTAGGCCCTTTTAAAGATATGAAGATTGGAAGTGAAAACGTTCTAAGCACCATTTTGTCACAAAGTGGGTTTTCACTACTGTTGTGCTCTCGGTACTCTGTTACATGGCCCTAGCTAGACTTGACCGAGTTGCCAAACCATGGAGAAAGTGTTTCAGACTTGCTGTAATATGTACGCATGGTCTTTGTGCCAAGCTGTGCTTCTGTTTGCAGGTCCAAAGTTTAAAAGACATGAGAAATGATTCTACAGTTCTGCTAAATAAAAACGTTATGCTCCACATCTGTGCTTGTATTATCACAGATAAAAAGTAGTGCAGCAGCATCAATGGCACTTGGAACAAATACTTTCTTCTTGCGATTTTGTCGAAAACTGACATTTTTGAGACGTGGTTGTGTAAAAAATGGAAGCTGATTTTCGCAAAGACGAAGACAACAACAAGACACAATATTGTTGTTTATGTATATAAATAGATCCGTCACTGGTTCCGAACCGACAGGTTCAGCTTCAGAGGGATGTTTGCGTATGTGTTACATTTGTTGTTGTTTACATTAGGTGATAAATGTTAATGATAATTAATGTAAACAAAAATAACTGTAGTATAAACGTGAACAGCCGTCTGAAGCTTAACCTGTCGGTTCGAAACTGGTAAACGCGTTATTTGTGTAAATAAAATCATTATTAACCGTGTCTCGTTGCTGTTTTCTTCTTTGCAAGAATCAACATCTGAAAACTTTTTTATTGGACTTAGAACCAGTTTCCCGGTATGGCACTTAGAACGTTCTTAATGAAGTATTTATTCTCTAATTTGCCTATTTTTTACGGTGATGTAGTGAGAAGCGTAATTCTGTGGCATCACAATACCTTCTCAATTTTTTGGATACACGTCTGTTATGTATAAACAAGGAGACATTGTTTCTGCATTCTCATGACAAATGTTAGATTTGGCACTTAGAACGAGTTCCATATCCACTCTTAATATGATTTGTTTGTGCAAAATGATTGCAACAGAGTTTTGCAAGAACTCTGAGTGAAAAGGAAGGCTTCAGAATAGAGGCAGTTCAAAATTGTTAAGCCTTTTGTGACCACTTGTCGACAAACTGCCTGTTGGCTTTCGTCTCGGGTTTTTCGGCCAACGTTTGTTTGATGATTTTTCTGACGCCTCGCCAGCAAAAATGGTTAGCATTGTCAAAGCTTCACCCTTCGGATCCGTTTCGGGAGCATAACCAGAACGCAGTTCCAGCAATCTTTGTTAGTCAGATTGGAATTAATTTAGTGGATCGAGTCCCCTTTTACAAGTAAAGCGTTTAGTTTCGTCGGGGTCAAAGTACCAAAATCAAGAGTTGTAGAAAATAAAGCAAAAGTAACTGAAAGGTGAATGGGAGACATGTATTTAGGGCATTATATTAAGATATTGCTTCTGTAAATTTACCAACAGATCTGAAGATGATCGGTATAATACTCAAGGCAAAAAATTAATATTTGCCATTCCTCACAATGTTTTCAGAAAAGTGGACAGCAAAATGGTCTATTTGCTATCTTAAATTGCAATGTGATCCGGCCTTAGAACAGACTACAAACCTTTAAAGTAGCAAAAATGAACGCTTTTGAAATCATTAAGAATGCACGTAATACACCTTTACCCTCTCTGTTATCCTAAAGACACTTAAGGGATGGAATATATGAAAAAGGAAACAATCCTTGGCGATTAGTCTTATCATGTATTTTCACACTGGGTTTTAGCATGGTCATGCATTATAAATAATGTCCAAATAAAAGCCTTGTGCTTCTTCTGCAATGTGTGAGAGCATATTTTCGAGGTCCTTCAGTTTTCCAGGATCCATTTCCCCGCTTCTCTGGAGTTCAGGTATAACAATATTGCAGAAATTTGTATATTTAACACCTTTCTTAAAATTACGAACGTCTTCCCAAAGTCTGAAGTCATTGTAAGATTTCTTTACTTTCATCAAGCCACGTCTTAGATGTACGTCCTCAGCATAGGTCTGAGATATACTACAGATCTTCAGTTCCGTGGTACTGAATGTCTGAGAATTCACAGGACGAATGGCCTAGAAATCAGTCCCGTCGATTGTTACACCCACGAAAGGTTTTGATGTCAAGCTTCCTCAGTCATCTTCTTGACGTCTTCTGATACGTAACTTTCTCCTCACACGGAAGATAAGACCACTTACTAAAAGGTTTTTCTAGATCCTCTGAAATTTGAGTGTTGATATCATAAATATCATTTTCATTAGGATCATCTGATTCTTATTTTGACCGATGCAGTTGTCACGCCAATGTTTCAAATGAGTCTGTTCTCCAAGGTAGTTGCTCAATGATAACCGTACCAAGCCTATTTCATTTCCTCCTCGAGCACCAGTATTCTCAATCAAAATACACGTGTAACTACTGTCTGTATTATATTCATGGAGGCAAAAATTAATGGACATCTGCCTAGAACGAAACATACGTGACTGCGTCAGTGTCGGGAGAAATATTACTGGCTGTAGGTCCATTGCAATAACAAGTTTGTTATTTCCCGATTTGTGACATTCAAGTATATCTTTTCTCATGTGTTCTCGACTCTCGTGCACGTTCTGCTTGGCAATGATGAAGTTTCAGTTGTGTTTGAAATCTGGCAGTTGAAGACAAAGTCTATAAATGAGTCCGCAGTCACATTGTGGTACTTTATTTGTAAAGGTCCATCTTTGTCACACAAATTTTTCGATTCACGATAACGGGTTTCGGCTCCTGCCACCTTGAGATCTGTTACAAATAAAAAACAGTGGTGTAACCAACTAAGTTCATTCAGCTGAAGCAAAATCTGTAACAGGTCTGGTGGTAAATAAGGAAAATAAAAAGTATTTACAGGATTAACAGCCATGAATACCAGCCTTATATTAGTTCTCAGTGGAACTAGAAGGAGAAGGAACTACAAATTTTTTGATTGTAGGTTAACTAAAAGCTATGGAAGGCATAAGATCAGCATGTTTAGGAAGATGACGGCTACTGACACGAATGGAAATGCGAAATATTGTCACCTTAAGAAGCGTAAATGGGCATACTTCAGAGCCGTGATCAACAGGATGTTAAAACTACTACTCAACCCCTAACGACATTAAATAAAATTAAATTAAATAAAAATAAATATATAATAAATTTTAAAAAAATAAAATAAAATAAATAAAATAAAAAATAAATAAAAAAATAAAAATAATAAAATTAAATAAAAAAGGATTAAATGTGATAAGACATGCAGCCAGGACAAACGGGTATCAGGATTGTGATGTAATGAATCTTTATAATAAACTAAAGTCAAAAATACGTGACAAGAAGAAGACAATAGATGCAGAGTACAAGAAGTTTGTTGCCATGTCATATAATGCTGTATTTTACGACAGAATTGCACAAGTTTTCAGGAAAAACTAAAGTAAAAATTCGATTTCAGACGAACGGTACAGTTGGTTCTAGGCTACGCCACAAAGTTGGCAACAACAGCAACAAATATTTAGAATCTGATGCGTATAAAATCAGCTGCCAAGACTGTGACAAGTTTTATATTGGTTATATGGGAAGGAATTTCTAGACTCTTTTTGGAGAGCATACATATAGCCAAAATAAGAACACTTTCTGTACACATTTGGATAACGAAACACATGCGACAGGAAACAGAGGACAATGTGGAAGTGTTCATAAGGCACCAAAAGCACAATTACTGAGCCTACATGAAGAAATTGAAACTTATGTACACATAACAGCAACCGAATTACTGCTGAATGGACAAAATTAGTTTAGCCTGGATGCTTATTTTGATGTAGTTTGAGCAGCGTCGAGCGCCGCAACAGCTTGGCGTACGGTCGTGTGCGCCGGCCACCAGCGGCGAGGAGATTGCAACTCCTTCCGCAAGCGCTGCACAGGGAAACAAGAACTTCACACAGAGAAGTCACGAGGCGGCACCACTGAGACCCTACTCTGAATGTGTTGTCGACTATCGAATTTTTAATCAATAGTCACTGTTTTGTTAATTATCTTACACTTACGGTTATGATTTAATTGTTTTGTAATGCTGGAAAGTTTCGATTTATAGATGTGGTGTTTTTTTTAACTTTTTATTCTGGCTTTTACACAATAGTGTGTTATTTGCTTTTCCAGGCTAGGAGCTTCTCATAACTACTATTTACACCTTTTATGTGGATTTTAAGTCTGGATCTAATTCCACATATTGTAGGTCAGTTCACGTTTTGGTGTCAGATGCTTATTATGCCATGTGAAGTAATTTAAATTAATGCCTACGACTACTGCATTTTAACTATTAGATTTACGATACCAGTTACTCGTGCATCCTACCTTTAGTGCCCTCTGCTGGCCGCAGTTCTTTGTATAAATACCACATGCATCCAGGCCTTCACCAGCACTTACTGTATTCCTATATGTATAAATTTTGACGTTGATATCTACATCAGAATATTTAATGGTATGTATGGCTGGTATGCATAGTTGTTAACCATTTAAAAAGTTTTTATTTTCTGATGTATCACCAGGCCTGTTACAGATATTGCTTCAGGTAACTGTAGTTAGTTGGTTCCACTACTATTTTTTTTTTTTTTGTAACAGTTCTGAAGATGGTAGTAGCCGAAACCGGTAATAGTGAAGTGTAAAATGTGTGTGATCAAGACGGGGCCTTTGTCGGAATTTGGAGCAATTTTCATCTGAGAACTTAACCAGTCACAACGTGAATGCGTATAAGTTCTTTACCTCCCAAAGCGTAGATGAGAATATTCGTTTTTGAATGTGCTATAGAAATCCCTGTAGGTGATGTCAGTGTGGGGGTTTTTCTCTTTGTAAACCATCAACATTCTATTTTTGCTCAAATCAGGGCTCAAAAATTTCTAGTCGGACTTGTTTCGTCTATAATTCTATTCTTTCAATGGGACTGATTTGATGTGACTTTTAATGGATAAACTTACTCCTGCACTCAGTTTCGAAGGTTTTGTCTCCCCGTACATCAACGTATGTCACGTCTCCTTTTTTCTTTCGATCAATTAGAACTTTAAATACTTTGTTGGAAATGTGGAAAGTTTGTTCGAAAGTTGCACTACATACCTTTTCGTGCTTACCCTTCCCGTCAGGCAAACAATAGTGTACACTGCACTGACACCTGTTTGGACCTGGAATTTCATATGTATCATGACTGCGACGTTGAAAAACGCCAATCTGAATGATCTGCATCAAGTATGATCCTTGCTTTGTTTTGTCAGCGGGTCCATAGTAGCTATCAAATAGCGTTTTAAGATGATCGTCACGTCTCGACAGTTGTGTGCACACAAACAAGTTATTTGCACCATAAAAACAAAGAATCAAGGATTAGATCACCATGTTAAATCACCTTTGTTAGTAAACAACGTGCTCACTCACTCGGTACCTTTATAACTTTAAAAATAGAGTTTGTAAGCTAGAAATTAGTCGTAATCTGTAAGCAATAATTTTGTTAAGCAACCTGTGTGACAGGCATTTTCCCTAATCCCGAATTTCTCATTCTATTTTTTTTTAGGCATTTTCCTCCATCTGACAGTACCCTGCCAGTTTTCGTGGAGATAGTACATCACACACAACAAAAGCATGTTATGCAACAAACCCGCTGTTGTAGTAAGCATTAAGCGGAGAGCAGACATGGTAGCAGGCGTGTACACTTTGGCACACAGATTCACAGAAAGATTTGCCGGAGATAGACTCATCGCCATGTACTGCAACTAACACGGCTTTCTCTGCCACTTGGACACTTCTGAAATGTATTGACCTATGTATATAGACCCATTTAGAATTATCAGCTGAAAAATCATGATTTTTGGCACTTAGTCCCCTATAGAACTAAACGCTTCAATTATCAAAAAAGGTTTGATAGCCTCTGACTTCTTCAAACAATAAGTTGTGTATGACTGAAAGACAGGGCCAACATCCGCACCCAAGTGTCCTACAAAAAATATTTGATTACACGCCTTTGTACTACACCATCTTGAAGTTGTCTAGTCACAAAACAATTCTAGTCTTATTGGAGGCTTGACAGCCACGCTTGCAACAGATTGTTCAGTGTGTCCTTGGACTCAAAAGTGACTAATTTCTTCGTTATAATTTAAAAAAAGGAGAACAGGCTGTAACTCGTCTATAGATGATGGCACAAACTACTTCTTCAAGTACTGGACATATCATCACATACTCGTTTCCACTCTGGCTAAAATGTGATGTACCGGTATGTGATACGCAACAACAAATATTATCAGTCCACCGACCAGGCCGCTACCAACACGTAAAAAGCAGCCCACATTAGCCCGCGTCTGAATGTATCTACTCATTTAACAAATATGTTTGTACAATCATCTATTAGTGTGCTGCAGTCTATTTTCCTTTTTGAACTTATAACCAAGAAATTACTCAGTGGACAGACTGGTCGCTAGAGTGGTAATTGTTGATGGCTGTCACTAAAAATTAAAGCACAGTGCCCGTCAGCCAGTCTGTAGCCTCTTCTCTTTTTTGAATTATTTCTATCCTGCTTTTCCGTTGTCATAATAATTACTTGGCTATGATTAGGTACAAGTTATGTGTATTTGCAAATATACAAATTACAGCACCTGAAAATAGCAAAAATCTATCCAATATTAATTATAACAACTGCTTGCAAATATTTGGCAGTAGTATTTTCAACTTCAATTTTTAAATGTTACCCAGAGAGTCTCCAAAACAAGCAAAACATTTTCTAGTACAAAAACAGCAGCTCTTTCTAATGGAACAAAAGTAAAGGAAACAAGATGTGATAGTCTGACGTCAAAGTATTCACAAATTTCATAAAAAATTTTGATGACATGTTTTTAATAACTGCTGCAGTTCGGTAAAATTGATAAAAAGTAACTTCTCTGTGAAACTACTAAAGGACACTAAACGTATTTTTTTTTTTTTTGTTCAAAGATTACTGCAGTTCGAAGATGGTTCAAAAATTATGGCAACTGATTTTTCTCCAACTTTGGCCTTTTGTAGCACGAAGATGATGATGTGCACCAGCCGTGAGATTTTAACAGCGTTGAACCCATGCTACTACGAGTTTCTGTACTGCGCTGGGCAAAAAGAAGTCCGACACGATATTAGGAGGTAGCCCATTACCTTTGTCACCTCGATGTATTTGTTCTTTTATCGCATACTAGCTGACAAATCCAGCACAGCCAGGGTATTCATTCTGCCAATTTTCTATTAGAAACGAAAACAAAAAGTAATTGTTTTCGTAGTGTAATATCGAAAAAATTTCATTTCCTTGATTTCGTGAAAACACCTTTGAAATATGAAGCAGCCGTAGAAAGAAATATACATGTTTAAGTACAGTATCCGAATTAAGAAACATAGTAGACAAAATACAAATTCTCTGTAATGTTTATTTGACTCAGAATATGATTATAAACGATGGTTTTAGTTACATGTCCAGGCAGCTGGCCACAGCTGTTCCGTGTATATACAACGTGATTTTGTAACCGTCTCTACGTCAACACGTCTTCATTGCCCTATAGACGGTTATTGTTTTTATGGGGTCCTGCCGTCTCATCTCGTCTAAGGTGCCTAAAGGCCGCTGCCTTCTCGGAGTGCTATACAACAATTCAAGCAAATCACATTGCCAGTTTTTATTACAAATAAAAAGATTTACCATACTTAACTTTAAATTTACAATGGTGTCACAAAAGATGGGCGACATGCAAATAGTCAAAGTCCTTTGCTGTATACAAGGTCTATGTAAGCAGTTGATATGGATCACACGACACTGCTACCGTAGTGCTTTCCTAGTACTGTGCTGATACTGTCCGGTCTGGTACTGTCCGCCGGGGCTGGCAGGAGCGGCGCTTATATTCTCTTCGGCTAGAAGGCGCTCCTGTCGTGGTGCGGTCCTTATCAGCGGGCTATTGGCTGACGTCGTCCCACAGCCTTCTTTGCTCTTGCATTCTTTATCTTCGCGCTGGCACTCGTGGTTACGCTGGAACATTCCTCCCCACCCCAAATCGACGGACCGTCGTCTTGCGACCACGGCTGGGGAGGCAGGAGTGTGGGCGCATCACCAGGCCGGAAGCTCTGGCTACAGGGGACGTCAAGCTTCAGGCCGTACCCCGCCATCCGGCCTGTGCTCTGGCGGAAACATACCGCGGAAAACGACCAGAAGGGTACGCGTCCACCTCCTGCTGCCGTGAACCAGGTGAAGAAGGTGGCGACTGCTGCGGTGTGGGTGGGTCCAGCTCCATCGGTAGGAAGAGAGGAGGCGGAGGAGGCAAAGGCTCCGTCTCCATGGGGTCGTCCTGCGGTGACGCGATGACACCCTCTGGCGGCTGCTGTGGCCGCGCTCACCTCTGGATCCGCGAACCTGGGGGAAGAGACACTGAAAGATCATGGTTCACATAACAGAGGCGAAGTTGATTTTGATGACGGCGCTGCAAGCCATCTGGACCTGAAATAAGATACTGAGGAGGGCGAAACAATTGCGCTGGCGATGGTCCATCTCGCGGGTGCGAACGATATGTGGCGAGAAACAGTTACAATTGCTTCATCCCTGGTGTGTGCAGAGCGGAGTTTGGCCATCTGCTGCCTGTAAGGTTCTTATATATCACTTGTGTTCATTGTAAATAAGTGTGTGTGTGTGTGTGTGTGTGTGTGTGTGTGTGTAAGTACAATCTAACTTCTGTACCAGTTCAGTGCAGTAATGTGTTCATTGCAAATAAGTATTTAGTAGTTGTATTACACGTTTATTACCTTATAAATAAATAAAAAACTTTTTTTATTTTAAATTCAGTGCATTAGTATTTGTAAAATGATTCTTTCATATAACGATCATTAAAAAATGACGACCATGCCACTTGGGACCTGTGGAATGGTACATTAGCTTATTTGTTTGAGTTGTAAATATTTGTCATGTATTGTTGTTTTTCTGACATGTTCTACATCCTGGAGGACCTCCTCACTACGCATCAATTGGAATGAAAGTAAATCTAATCTAATCTAATCTCACAAAACGTTCCGCTTCGCCGTTTGACTGTGGATGGAACGGTGCACTAGACAGCCGCTGTATGCCATTGCGTTCACAGAATGTTCCAAATTCAATTGACGTGAACTAAGGGCCATTTTCGGACACTAATACTTCAGGTAAACCTTCTAGGCAAAAAATCGCTGACAACACCTGAATTGCGCTATGTAACGTTGTCGAGTTCATTGGCACAGCAAAAGGAAACTTGCTACACGAGTCAACCACAATAAACCAACGAATGTTCCAAAAAGCTTCCCATAGTCTATATGTAATGTTGCCATAGTGATTGCGACTTAGGCCAAGCAGACATTTTTTTTGGCGGAGCGGACTGATTTTCGGCACATGCGTGACACTGAGACGTCATTTGTTGTATTTTCGCGACTGTACCCTACCAACTACAGTGTCGACGCGCCAACTGTTTCGTACGAACAATACCCCAGTGTCCTTGGTGAGGTCGGCCGCTGTGGTCGAGCGGTTCTAGGCGCTTCAGTCCGGAACTGCGCTGCTGCTACGGTCGCAGGTTTGAATCCTGCCTCGGGCATGGGTGTGTGTGATGTCCTTAGGTTAGTTAGGTTTAAGTAGTTCTAATCCTAGGGGACTGTCGGTTCAAATGGCTCTGAGCACTATGGGACTCAACTGCTGTGGTCATCAGTCCCCTAGAACTTAGAACTACTTAAACCTAACTAACCTAAGGACATCACACACACCCATGCCCGAAGCAGGATTCGAACCTGCGACCGTAGCATCAGCGCGGCTCCGGACTGGAGCGCCTAGAACCGCACAGCCACCGCGGCCGGCGGGGACTGTCGGCCTCAGATGTTAAGTCCTATAGTGCTTAGAGCCATTTGAACCATTTTAGTCCTTGGTGAAGTACTGTAACAGCAACACTTCTTTTTGCAAAGCCTTAGGGACCAACACACGTGACTGTCCACTGTCATTTTGAACAAGAAAGCTTGCTAGTATTGAGGAAGTAGTCGTAGATTTGAACATTTTCTAATTGTGTTCATAACAGAAGTAGTTTGATTCACCTGCCCTAGTTGCATTTACCTGTATAAGTACTATAACAAAGTAGCCACAGAAGTATTCTTGTGAAGGGAGATATATATATATCTTGACTGTAGAACATTTATATGGATTTAACTAGGGCAATACCTTTCTGTACACCGAGGCTTTGCTGATGGGCAAAGTATCGGCACACTACAAGGTTCTGTACGCTATGCAAGGAACAAGGCATCCAGACTCCTGAGCATCGGTGTGACAACAATATGCAGCAGAAGCGTCAAAGTCTGTATCAGGGCCGATCGGAAGACGTGAAAGTGCGACCGCATTACCATGTTGAGCTATCGGACGATACACAATCTCGTACTGGTACTGAGACAACAACAAAGCCCATCTTTGGAATTTTTGGGCAGTTCGTACAGGAACCGGTTTCGTTGGATGAAACAAGGACTTTAAAGGCTTGTGATCCGTTACTAACAAGGGAACCTCCCCATCGCACCCCCCTCAGATTTTGTTATAAGTCGGCACAGTGGATAGGCCTTGAAAAACCGAACACAGATCAATCGAGAAAACAGGAAGAAGTTGTCTGGAACTATGAAAAAATAAGCAAAATATACAAACTGAGTAGTCCATGCGCAAGATATGCAACATCAAGGATATTGCGAGATCAGGAGCGCCGTGGTCCCGTGGTTAGCGTGAACAGCTGCGGAACCGAAGGTTCTTGGTTCAGGTCTTCCCTCGAGTGAAAAGTTTAATTTTTTTGTGACAAACTCATATGTTTTCATCACTTTTTTGGGAGTGATTATCACATCCACAAGAAAACCTAAATCGGGCAAGGTAGAAGAATCTTTTTACCCATTCGCCAAGTGTACAAGTTAGGTGGGTCGACAATATATTCCTGTCTTGTGACCCTCATGCCGTCACCAGTGTCGTATAGAATATATCAGACGTGTTTTTCTGTGGAGGAATCGGTTGACCTATGACCTTGCGATCAAATGTTTTCTCGGTTCCCATTGGATAGGCACGTCCTTTCGTCTACTAATCGCACGGTTGCGGTGCGGTTGCAAAACACAGACACTAAACTTATTACAGTGCACAGAGACGTCAATGAACGAACGGACAGATCATAAATTTGCGAAAATAAAGAAAGTAAACTTTTCACTCGAGGGAAGCCTTGAACCAAGGACCTCTCGGTCCGCAGCTGCTCACACTAACCACGGGACCACGGCGCTCCTGAGCTCAGTCTAGCCTTTATGTTGCATATGTTCCGCATGGACTACCCAGTTTGTATATTTTGCTTATTTTTTCATAGTTGCACACAACTTCTTCCTGTTTTCTCGATTTATCTGTGTTCAGTTTTTCAAGGCCTATCCACTGTGCCAACTTATAACTAAAACTGGGGGGGTGCGATGGGGAGGTTCCCTTGTAAGTAGAATTTTCTGCCATACAAAGAATAGTGGAATTTGGTGCACCATACACAATATCCAAAGCGTCTTTCTCAATCTGTGAATAGTTACGCTGAGCTTTGGACAACACTTTTGATATGAAAGCGATAGGTCTGTCTTACATCACCAGTTCTGTGCGAAAGCACTGCACTGATTCCGTAGGAGGAAGAGTCCACTTGCAATACAACTGGTTTGTCAGAATCAAAATGAATTAAGCATCGGTCACTGAACACATGCAATGGAGCCGCGCAGCATTTGGAATAGTTCATTTTCCCTAAGACTGACTGCAATTCTGTGATACTGCGAGGAACTGACAAATATCGATGGCTAACAGATCGACTGAAGAGGATCTACACCTTGAATGTTTATGGCATGACCAAGATACTGCAACCCCGGTTTAAAAAAAATCACTCTCGTCCAGTCTACACTTTAGTCCTGCATCAGACAACACATGAAACAAAGCACGTAAATTTGCAATATGTTCTTCAGGTGTACGAGCTGCTACGACAATATCGTCCAAATAGTTTGAACAGTTTGGTACCTACTTGTGCAGTCAGCTGTTCCAAATACCATTGGAAAATGGCGGGTGCGAAAGCACTGTCGAAAGGCAAACGCAAATATTTAAACAAACACAAATGAGTATTTAGTACACACACTTTCTGAGATTCTTCATCGAGCGGTATTTGAAGATATGCATCGCGCAAATCAGTTTCTGAAAAGTAGCGTCCAGCTCCTAATCTGTCCATGAGACCCTCTGGGCGTGGCAATGGAGGAGGAGGAGATTAGTGTTTAACGTCCCGTCGACAACGAGGTCATTAGAGACGGAGCGCAAGCTCGGGTGAGGGAAGGATGGGGAAGGAAATCGGCCGTGCCCTTTCAAAGGAACCATCCCGGCATTTGCCTGAAGCGATTTAGGGAAATCACGGAAAACCTAAATCAGGATGGCCGGAGACGGGACTGAACCGTCGTCCTCCCGAATGCGAGTCCAGTGTGCTAACCACTGCGCCACCTCGCTCGGTGCGGCATGGCAATGGATAAGTGTCAATGACAGTTTGTGGGTTGACGGTGGACTTAGTGTACGTTTACACTGCCTGCGATGCGATGCGACGCGACGCGACGCGATGCGAAGCATAATGGCCAAAGCGATGCAATACGATGGAGTGTTCACATTGCACACGATACAGCGCGCGCGCGCGATCTGGCCAGCAATTGAGCAGTCTCGGCACGATGTCGTGTTTCCTCGACCCAGTAAATTCTTTTTTTATTAGAAAACAGTGCTCTGAGAATTCAACGCAGTCGTGAATGGGTGCATGAAATCAACAAGGAGAGGAGGGCTTTAGGAGAATTTCATCATTTGTACAGTGACTTGAGAAAAGATGAGGATAAACTTTGGAGTTATCCAGAATGAGTACAGAGACATTTGATTATATAGTGCCGTCTGTTTCAAATAGATTACAGAAGCAAAACACAAATTTCAGAATGGCTATTACCCCTGAAAAAGTTATGATCACCATTAGGTAAGTACAATATTAAGTCTACAGCAATCATTTTATTATGAAAAATTTACAAATTGTGAGAGATTCAAACTTTCTTTTAATAAATTTTGACGTAGTTGACAATGAGAAGTAAAATACATCACAGTTCACTCACTTAAGTATCAAACTTTTCAGAATTTTGGTGCCTTGAAATAACAATGTCATCAGGTTCATTTTCAGAAATGACTATTTCATTCTGCGGATTTCCAGCAATTACGATTTCAACTGGATTTTCAGGTGCATAGGGTGACATCAACGAATGTGCAGTGGAAGTGGTTGATTTTTCCAATTCTTCCAAAAGAACCTGCTGAATTTTTATCCTGGCTCTCAACTGAGCTGCTGGTGATAGTGTTCGCATTGCTGGCAGCAAACTCACTACAAAATGATAGCTGTCATCTTGCGTTTCTAATTTCGACATTTGTTGCTCAATTAGCTTCAACTTTTGCTTCTCTATATTTAGCAACTCAGTTTGTCGATTTCTTGGATCTCTTGTTTTGGTTTGTGTGTAGGGTGGGTGAGGGAGGAGGCATCGAAACGCTACCCTCTGAACTTACAGACAGTCTTGAAGACCTGGCTTGGTTGGTTTCATCAGGTGAAACACACTCTCTCTCTGTAAGAGCTGGTGAGAATGGTACGTCGTCGTGTTGCGATGCTGTTCTTTTACTGTGATGAACATTAGTCTTCGTCTTCCGTGGCGTCATTATGTCAGTCAGGAAGGTCATTAGCTCGTACCACGGCCAATTGGATTGGAAATGCGGCATGCCACCTTCGTCTCCTGAACGTTCAGCACGAGGTTTTTTGAGTTCAGAGCGGAAAGTGTCACGTAGGTGCTTCCATTTATTCTTCAGTACCTCGCCTGAAAATATAGACGTGAAGTTCCAAAATGACAGAGCAAACAGTAGTGCTTCAAGAAGAGCGAGGAGTGTCAGAGAGGCCTTCAAAAACTGTGTCAACAGTCATTAACGCAAATATATTTCATGTCGATATTATCAAATACTGTAACTATTGTGAACGTCATTTCATTATCAAAATACTGTAATAGTATCTATACACAATTAAAATTAGAAAATAAACGAAGTTGTTTGTGTTACTTATTTCTTGGAGTCTTGTAGCTATTTATTTTACTTTTTTGTACTTACTGTCTGTTCCACAATCTTCAGCTATTTCATTCCATGCTTGACGAACAAAATCCCTATTGTGGTAATATTTATTTTTCTGCTCCCACAACACGGAGCGTTCACGCACACTGTTAATTAGTCTTTCGATGTCCATTGCAAGCAAGCAATTACTTCAAACGCAAGCGCAAACAAGCAATCGCTCCAAACACTCGCGCGAAACGCAAACTCGGTTGCGACTACAGCGGAGTCATCGCATCGCACCGCATCACATCGCTCGGCCCAGCCTGCAGTCTAAACGGGCACCGCTCTGTTGCCACTGTTAAACCAAGCCTGCCCATTGTCACGCGATTTCAGCGCTTCACTGCTCCGCTCGGCTCGGCATCGCATCGCATCGCATCGCGGGCAGTGTAAATTTAGCCTTAGTCAACAAAGAGGCGAATGTGACCTGAAGGTTTGGGGAGCAAAACCAGTGGACTTGCCCATTGACTAGCTGATACGAGCGGAATAACTCCGCTATCTTGCAGGTCTTTTAAGTTCAGCAGCAACTTTGTCGCGTAATGCAATGGGAACAGTTCTGGCCCAGCAAAATTTCGGCTGAGCATTGGCTTTCAGCGTAATATGTGCAGCAAAATTGTTAGCTTTGCCTAAGCCTTCAGAAAAGAATTCCGGGAATTCTTTTAGCAAGCTAGCTACATTGTCTTTTGCATTGAATGCAGACACTGCCAACACATTGTCCTGAATGTTAAAGCCAAACAAATCAAAAGAATCAAAACCAAATATGTTCTCACGCTCGTGTGATAGTAACAATGTAAAAGTCACTGTTCGCTTATGCGAGTGATACATGATAAGCAATGTACATTTTCCGAGAACGAGAATGTCTTGTCCATTATAAGCTGTCAGTTACATGTTAGTTTTAGACAGGTGTGGGGAGCCTAACAGTTAATATGTGTAACGACCGAGCAATGTGACAGAGGCACATGTGGCCAACTGAAATTTCACACATTTCCCACAAAGAAATATATGAATAAAGGCTTTGTTTGACTGGCGATCACTGTAGAAACTGCACGCTTGCTAGTTTTGCTAATGCCCGTTGCAGAATTTGAATATACTGCATTAATCATATGGACCTTGTGACTAGAGTTTTGGGAGTGGGCCGAATTCTTATACTTGTTCCATTGCAAACATACAGATTGTACATGTCCTTTCTTACCACCTCCATAATACTGGGCTTGTCAGGAGGGGCAGTCTTGACGTTTATGCCGTGAATAAACACTGAGGGCAAGACTTAATTCTGTTCGCCTGTGTAGCCGCCTGTTTAGCGAACTGCTTACATGGCGTGTAAGATTGTTTACTCGGCGTGGCGAGCTGCTGCCACCGCCAAATGGGCCGATCGGAAACAAGGGACTCAACCCAACAAATAGCTTGCTACTCAGATGTACGAGCCAACAAGGTATCGGAATCGTACTGATCTAGTGTTTGAACTACCTGCTGAAATGATGGATCGAACTGCTTCGAAATTTGTTCTCCGAGTCTGACATCAGGCACATTGTACACGGTCGCATCACACGACATAACATCTGAATGCAAAGCACCGCAAGCACATTTGATTTTGCATTTCCTTGTCATACCCTGCAAATCTATTACCCACTCGCGATAAGTTTTTCCGACCGTTGTTTGCAGTTAAAGAATTGATACCTAGCCGCTACCACATTCGCTTGTTGGTCATAATAGTTAATTAGCGAAGTGATAATTTGTTCATAATACAGTTCACTCGGAGTGGCGTTTGGGAAAAGTTTTGTGATTAGGGAGAACACTGCACTTATAATGCATTAGGACAACAATGAATGAAGATACCGGTAACCAAAACAAGCAGCTTTAAAACAGCTACAGTACCAACAGTTGAAGCTATAAATTGGTGATCCCTTGATGCCTCAGAACATGTTCTACTAACCAACCCCTACTTCTAGTCAAGTTGTGCCACAAATTCCTCTTCTCCCCAAATCTATTCAGTACCTCTTCATTAGTTACACGATCTACCCATCTAATCTTCAGCTTTCTTCTGTAGCACCACATTTCAAAAGCTTCTATTCTCTTCTTGTCTAAACTAGTTATTATCCATGTTTTACTTCCATACATGGCTACAGTCCATACAAATACTTTCAGAAAAGACTTCCTCATACTTAAATCTATACTTGATGTTAACAAATTCCTCTTCTTCAAAAAGGCTTTCCTTGTCATTGTCAGTCTACGTTTTATATCTTCTCTGCTTCGACCACCATCAGTGATTTTGCTTCCCAAATAACAAAGCTCATCCTCTACTTTAAGTGTCTCATTTCCTAATCCAATTCCCTCAGCATCACCTGATTTAATTCGACTACATTCCATAATCCTCGTTTTGCTTTTGTTGACGTTCATCTTCTATCCTCATTTCAAGACACTATCCATTCTGTTCAACTGCTCTGCCAGGTTCTTTGCTGTCTCTGACTGAATTACAATGTCAACTGCAATCCTCCAGGTTTTTATTTCTTCTCCATGGATTTTAATTCCTACTCCAAATTTTTCTTTTGTTTCCTTTACAGACTGAATAACATCACAACCCTGTCTTGCTCCCTTCCCAACCACTGCTTCCCTTTCACACCCCTCGACTCTTATAACTGCCATCCGGTTTCTGTACAAACTGTAAATAGCCTTTCACTTCCAGTGTTTGAACTTTGCCACCTTCAGAATTTGAAAGAGAGTATTCCAGTCAACATTGTCAAAAGCCTTCTCTAAGTCTACAAATGCTAGAAATGTAGGTCCGCCTTTTCCTAATCTATCTTCTAAGAAAAGTCGTACGGTCAGTATTGCCTCATGTGTTTCAACATTTCTACGGAATGTAATCTGATCTTCACCGAGATCAGCTTCTACTAGTTTTTCCATTTGTCTGTAATGAATTTGTGTTAGTATTTTGCATCCGTGGCTTATTAAACTGAAAGTTTGGTAATTCTCACACCAGTCAACACATGCTTTCTTTAGGATTGGAATTATTATATTCTTCTTGAAATCTGAGGGTATTTTGCCTGCCTCATACATCTTTCTCACTAGATGGTGGAGTTTTGTCAGGACTGGCTCTGCCAAGTCCGTCAGTAGTTCTAATGGAATGTTGTCTACTCCCGGGGCCTTGTTTCGACTCAGGTCTTTCAGTACTCTGTCAAACTCTTCACGCAGTATCGTATCTCCCATTTCATCTTCATCTACATCCCCTTCCATTTCTATAATATTTTCCTCAAGTACATCGCCCCTGTATAGACCCTCTATATACTCCTTCCACCTATCTGCTTTCCCTTCTTTGCTTAGAACTGGGTTTCCATCTGAGCTCTTGATATTCATACAAGTGGCTCTCTTTTCTCCAAAGGTCTCTTTAATTTTGCTGTAGGCAGTATCTGTCTTACTCCTAGCGATATATGCCTCTACATCCTTACATTTGTCCTCTATCCATCTCTGCCTAGCCATTTGGCATTCCTGCCCATCTCATTTTTGAGGCGTTTATATTCCTTTTTGCCTGCTTCTCTTCTGTTACCCAAGGATTTCTACTAGCATTCATCTTTTTACCTACTTGGTTCTCTGCTGCCATCATTATTTGATCCTTCAAAGCTACCTGTTCTTCTCCTACTGTATTTCTTTCCCCTGTTCCTGTCAGTTGTTCGCTAATACTCTCTCTGATACTCTCTACAGCCTCTGGTTCTTTCAGTTTATGCATATCCCATCTCCTTAAATACCCACCTTTTTGCAGTTTATTCAGTTTTAATCTACAGTTCATAACCAATAGATTGTGGTCAGAGTCCACATCTGCCCCTGGAAATGTCTTACAATTTAAAACCTAGTTTCTAAATCTCTGCCTTACCATTATATAATCTATGTGAAACCTTCCAGTTTCTTCAGGTCACTTCCACATATACAACCTTCTTTCATGATTTTTAAAGCAAGTGTTAGTTACAATTAAGTTATGCTCTGTGCAAAATTCTACAAGGCATCTTCCTCTTTCATTCCTTATCCCCATTCCATATTTGCCTACAACTTTTCCTTCTCTTCCTTTTCCTACTGTCGAATTCCAGCCCCCATGACTATTAAATTTTCGTCTCCCTTCACTATCTGAATAATTTCTTTCATCTCATCATGCATTTTTTCAATCTCTTTGTCATCTATGAAGCTAGTAGTCATATCAACTCGTACTACTGTGGTAGGTGTGGGCTTCAGGTCTATGTTGGCTACAATAATGCATTCAGTATGTTGTTCATAGTAGCCCACCTGCACTCCTATTTTTTTATTCATTACTAAATCTACTCCTGCATTACCCCTATTTGATTTTGTATTTATAACCCAGTATTCACCTGACATTAAGTCTTGTCCCTCCTGCCACCAAACTTCACTAATTCCCACTATATCTAACTTTAATCTATCCATTTCAATTTTTAAATTTTCTAACCTATCTACCCAATTAAGGGATCTGACATTGCACACTCCGATCCATAGAATGCCAGTTTTCTTTCTCCTGATAATGACATCCTCCTGAGTAGTCCCCGAACGGAGATCTGAATGGGGGACTATTTTACCTGCAGCATATTTTACCCAAGAGGACGCCATCATCAATTAACCATACAGTAAAACCTGCATGCCCTCGGGAAAAATTATGGCTGTAGTTTCCCCTTGCTTTCAGCCATTCGCAGTACCAGCACAGCAAGGCCATTTTGGTTAGTGTTATAAGGTCAGATCAGTCAATCATCCAGACTGTTACTCCTGCAACAACTGAAAAGGCTGCTGCCCCTCTTTAGGAACCACACGTTTGTCTGGCCTCTCAACAAATTTCCCTCCATTGCGGTTGCACCTATGGTATGGCTATTTGTTTCACTGTATTTAGAGTTAGGTCATTCCAACTGAACAACTTTCAGAGAAGAGCAGAAACATATTTGGCAGATGTTGAAAGACCATTGCCAGCTGCTTTTGTCAACTAAGAGTTGTATCACCTGCAACAAGTGTAAATCTGCTTATAACTTTTTTATGTATGTAGTGGAAGATCATTAATAAAAATAAGAAAAAAGCAAGGGGTCCACTACAAAACATTAAGGTACTCCTGCACTTACCATTCCCCACTCAGGTGAACCTATTGTACCAGTTCCATGGTTAAGTAGTACCCTCTGTTTTCTACCAGCTAGGTATGATCCAAGCTATAATTCCTATGTGTCACTTAAGCTGTAAAACACTGTTTTCATAAGGAAGATTTCATGGTTCACACATTTGAAATCCTTGGTTAGACCACAAAATATACCATCTGAAGACATTATATTGTTAAATGCTTCTAAAATATTATTGGTAAAGGAAAATATAGTTGGTGGCCTGCTGGAAACCAAATTGCCAATAGGTAAGTGTCATGTGGATGTTCAGTTGTTCAGAACTTCTCTTATGCTTCAGTTTCCCCAGAACTTTGGAAAAGGGAGATGGGGCAGTAGTATGAAACATAAGTTTTATCCTCTTCCTTACCTACTGGTTTCACAACAGCATATATCAGTCAGTATGGGACAATACCTTGTTGATGAGATTCGTTACACAGATGACAAAGTATTATACACATTGCATTATGACAGTGTTTAGGTATCCTGGTGAGAATATTCACAAAGCAGAGTGAATTTTTGTTATGCATTTTAGTGATAGTCCTTTTAGCCACACTGACTATGAAAGGGGCTAAGTGCATTTGCTTATTTTGCACAATCCAGTTCTTTGAGAATGTCCATAGCCTCTTTGACTTTGCTTCTATAGCCAGTTATCACAGCAGCTGTTAGAAAGTGATTATTAAAGACATTTGCCTCTGCATTAGTTTATTTAATCACATTTCCACCATGTCTTACTTCTATTTTGGTTTCATTTTCATTGGACAACTCAAATAGTGATCCCTATATTGAAACCATGAAGAGAGAGCCAAATTATACAGACCTATTTCTCTCTCTTACAGCACTGGCAAAACTTTATAGCATCTGGTCAAAAACTGTCTGGAATGGTGGTTGGAATAATTGCTTCAGTTTGGGTTACAAAAGGCAAGGGAATGGTTGATAATTCAAATGTATTATTCTCTGATGGCCATTATGGAGAAACAAGAAAAGAGAACATTACATATGTCTCTCTTGATATCGTCTGAGTTTATGATATTGTTTGCATACCTGAGTTGCTAAATAAGTTGGGAACCATTGAAATCCCATCACAGCATCAACACTTTTCTCACCAAAAGAAGCATATGGATTCACTTCTGGAATAAATTAATTGGACCACATATTCTTACAGGATGTCTCCCACAAGGAAGTATCCTTAGCCCAATACTCTATGCACTCTACTCTAACAAGCTTGAAACAATTGTTCCTCCCCCTGTAGAATCCTTTAATATGCTGACAATATTTATATTTATGTGTCAAATAACAGTGTCGATCATGCAGTGTATGAGCTGGCAAAGTCAGTGGAAATACTGAATAAGACATTACACAGCATATGGTAGCAAATGCAACAGAAGTAGAATTTCACAAAAAATCCTTCATAATATTAAGTGTATATCGAGCACCTGCAGGTAACTTTAATCTGTTCATAAACCACCTTGAAGCTGTACTGGCCCATTTAACAACCAAAACAAAGATATAGTGGTTGCTGGTGATTTCAATGTAGATTTCCTTAAAGACTCTCGCAATAAGAACTTATTTGAGTTAGTGACACTATCATTCAACTTAATTCCCACTGTAAAGTTCCCCACTAGGGTAGCCAATTGCTCTGTACAGCCATTGATAATATCTTTATAGAAAATTCCAATAAACAAAATTATATTACAAAACCAATAGTCAATGGCCTCTCAGATCATGACATGCACTTCCTTCTGTTAAATGTTAACACTGAACAGGATATAAAATATGTAAAATCTGAGCTCAAGAGGGTAATCAATAAGTCAAAAATTGATCATTTTAGGACACTCCTCAGAAACATTCACTGGACTGATGTTTACAGTGCTCATGGCATGAATGAAAAATATAACACTTTTGCTAATAAAGTGCTTACCTTATTCGAACACTATTTTCCCCAAAAACTTACCAAGGTTAGAGCAAAGTCTACAAAGAAGCCATGGATTACTCAAGGAATAGGGGTATCTTGTAAAACAAGAAGAAAACTGTATCTGTCAATCCGAAATAGTTCCGATGTTGATGCTATAGCATATTACAAGAAATACTGCAAAATATTAAAGACTGTAATATGGACATCAAAGCAAATATATTACAAGGAAAATATAGTCATATCAGATAACAAAATAAAGACAATATGGGATATAGTGAAGGAGAAGACAGGTAGAACCAGACATGAAGAGGACAAATAGCATTAAGAGTAAATGATACATTGGTGACAGATGTGTATAGTGTTGCAGAACTTTTTAACAAACATTTCATAACTGTTACTCAAAAGATGTAGTTTTTAGGTTCTGTAGATGCTGCTATGGAATACCTCAGACCAGACATTTTAAGTACCTTCCATAATATGAATTTGACCCTCACTTCCCCAGCAGAAATAATGTCCATCATAAAATCTTTAAAATCAAAAACGTCTAGTGGGTATGATGAAATATCAACAAAGCGAATTAAAGAATGTGATTCTGAGTTAAGTAACATATTAAGCTATCTGTGTAACCAGTTGTTTATCAGTGGAATATTTCCTGAATGGTTAAAATATGCTGAAGTTAAGCCACTGTTTAAGAAGGGAGATAAAGAAATAGCAACAAATTTCCATCCAATTTCACTTTTGCCAGCATTCTCAAAAATTTTAGAAAAAGTGATGTACAATCAGCTTTATAACCATCTTATCTCAAATAACATACTGTCAAAGTCATAGTTCGGATTTCTAAAGGGTTCTGATATTGAGAAGGCTATCTACACTTACAGTGAAAATGTGCTTAATTCATTAGATAAAAAACTGCAGGCAGCTGGTATATTTAGTGATCTATCAAAGGCATTTGACTGTGTAAATCACAATATCCTTTTAAGTAAATTAGAATATTATAGTGTAATTAATAGGAAGTGCTGCAAAATGGTTCAAATCTTATATCTCTGGCAGGAAACAAAGGGTGTTATTAGGAAAGAGACATGTATCAAGCTATCATGCATCATCCAACAGGGAACCAATTACATGTGGGGTCCCACAAGGTTCCATTTTAGGGCCCTTACTTTTTCTTTAGTATATCAATGACCTTTCATCAGGAACGTTACCAGATACCAAGTTCGTTTTGTTTGCCAATGATACAAATATTGCAATAAATAGCAAATCAAGTGTAGTCTTAGAAAGGTCAGCTAATAAAATATTTGTGGACATTAATCACTGGTTCCTAGCCAATTCTTTGTCACTAAACTTTGAAAAAACACACTACATGCAGTTCAGAACTTGTAAGGGGTGTCCCACGAGTATATGCCTAACATACGATGACAAGCAGATGGAAGAAGTGGACAGTGTTAAATTCTTGAGATTACAGCTTGATAATAAATTCAACTGGGAGGAGCACACCACAGAACTGCTAAAGTGTCTTAATAAATCTCTATTTGCAATGCATGTTCTGTCAGACATAGGGGATATAAAAATGAAAAACCTGCCATACTATGCTTACTTTCACTCCACAATGTCATATGGGATTATTTTTTGGGGTAATTCATCAAGCCAAGCTAAGGTTTTCCGGGCACAAAAATGTGCAGTAAGATTTATATGTGGTGTGAACTCAAGAACATCCAGCAGAAGCCTGTTTAGGGAACTAGGGATACTAACTACTGCTTCCCAATATATTTATTCTTTAATGAAATTTGTCATTAAAAATATATCACTTTTTCAAACCAACAGCTCAATTCATGGAATCAATACTAGAAATAAGAATAATCTTCACAAGGATTTAAAGTCACTTAGTCTTGTACAAAAAGGTGTGCATTATTCAGGAACACACATTTTCAATAACTTGCCAGCAGCCATAAAAAGTTTAACAACCAACGAAATTCAGTTTAAGAGAAGCCTAAAGGATTTATTGGTGGCCAACTCCTTCTACTCCATTGATGAATTTTTCAGTAGAACCAACTGATTTGTGTGTGTATATATATAAGTACAATATAATTTCTGCACAATTTCAGTGCAGTAATGTGTTCATTGTAAATAAGTGTGTGTGTGTGTGTGTGTGTGTGTGTGTGTGTGTGTAAGTACAATCTAACTTCTGTACCAGTTCAGTGCAGTAATGTGTTCATTGCAAATAAGTATTTAGTAGTTGTATTACACGTTTATTACCTTATAAATAAATAAAAAACTTTTTTTATTTTAAATTCAGTGCATTAGTATTTGTAAAATGATTCTTTCATATAACGATCATTAAAAAATGACGACCATGCCTCTTGGGACCTGTGGAATGGTACATTAGCTTATTTGTTTGAGTTGTAAATATTTGTCTTGTATTGTTGTTTTTCTGACATGTTCTACATCCTGCAGGACCTCCTCACTATGGATCAATTGGAATGAAAGTAAATCTAATCTAATCTAAAGAGACATTTTATCCAATCATTTCCCTTGCAGTAGGTATCATTTTAGTGTGAGAATTGTGAGGGTCTGTTTGGTTACTGCTTTTGAACAATGATGCCTGCTCACTGATCTGAGGCAGCCTCAACTGTAAGAAAAAGTTCTGATGATGTAGCATAATAAGGTAGTGTTTCAGTTCAAGCAAGAGAAGTTTCAATGAGGTGCAGTGTGGTGCTATCTGAAGAGATTGCCCATCACCAGTATGGGTTCCTCTACATCACAACTGTTGATTTATGAAAAGTCTTCTATGGCTCTTCAAGCTTTCAGTTTTGAACGTGGCTGTCACTCAGCAACCATATACTAGTTTCAACATAGGATTAAACAGCGAATACATATTGATGCATTTGGGCTCACAAGCCCTCTTATCTGTGTCATGGTAGCTGTATGATCTGCAGCTGCTGCCCGTTACTGGCATGCGTCTGTGCTGTGTGGACATCGAGAACTTCATCTACAGGTTTGAGACTGTTCATGTGACCACCAATACCAGCATCATTCCACAGCTGATGCCCCTCATCCAATTTGTATGGCAATTCTGTGAAAGGGCCATCCCACCACTTGGAAGGCCACAATTTGACCTCTTTCAGAGTTGCTCAGTTGGCTACATCTTCTGGCCATCCTCACCCTCAGGGTGTTGCCCAAAGTTGGTTTCTTAATGTTTGGAGTAAGTTAGCAACATGGGAGGCTGATAATATTTTAACAGAACTTGACATGCTGAGATAGTTACACATTGCAGCAAGTGACAGGGACAGTCAATTTTAAATAACCAGTTCTATTAATAATAAAAATACTAATCTTTTTTGTTGCTTTTCCATGTTGTATATTGATGCCTCATTTTGCATTTGCTTTCTGTGGTTTATCTTTCTATAATTGTTTAGAGTCTATTTGGGTTGATGTTTCAATAATAATATGAGTTCTGATGGACTTTCTGCAGAATTACACATATATTTTCAGTCATTTCACTTCACAATATAAATCAATAAATCACACATAACTCATTCTCCATCTTCACACTTCGAACTCATACAGCCAACTGCACAAAAGAACAAAGACCTATATCTAACAATATGTAGCAAAGAAATTATTATCATATATTGTTCTATTTATGCAACATACAATTTTGGAACATACAATTCATAAATAAAGTACAATTAACTTTCTGTTTTTTTTGAGAAGTCCAAAATCATCATTGTAATAACATTAAGTATTTAAAAACATTAACATTTAAACATTTTGGCATAACTATGTAGTAGTGGATTTTTGGTTTTCATGCATTTTCGTTCACTTCCTATGATCCAAGGTCGGATGGTACATTTATCTCACCATAAACAATTTTACTGCAATAGACCCCAAAAATTTTGAAAGCATAAAATGCAAGAAAAATTTTGATACAACATAATAAAACTGGTTATGTCAACAAGTTTTGGAGTATAACGAATCAATATTCAACAGTTCTTCATTACATGATATACAGCATTTTGACTACCTTAACATCATCTTTTCATTCAAATGAGGTCAAGAACAAAATTTTGCTTTACTGAGTTCTTTTTTCATAAATTTTCAAAAACAATTTCAAAGTCTGATCTTTTGCCTGTCCTGTACCTCTCAAATTATTATTAAATATAATATAACATATATGAGATAAGCAAAAAGGATGGTACACGTAACAGTGGTTTTATCTTATTAGCATGACAGTAGAACTTGTATGTCATGAGAATGTCTGATACCAATATTTATAAATCTGTCTTTAATAGTTGAAATATTATTGATTGGTAATGCCCTATGATCAAAAGAAAACATCTTAGTACATATAGGTAACACCAAAAATAATCAATTATTGACAATACAATGAAAATGGACAGATGAAAAATCTACTCACCAAGTGGCAGCAGGGAAACACACACTCAAAAGGGTTTAACTATTACAAGCTTTCGGAGCCAGTGGCTCCTTCTTCTGGCAGAAGAGTTGAAGGGCAAGGAGGAGGGGTGAAGGAAAAGGGCTGAAGAGGTTTGAGGAAAGGGGTACAGTGCAGAAAAGTCACCCAGAACCCTGCATCAGGGGAGACTTACTGGATGGGATGAGAAGGAAAGCCTCCTGTTAAATATGGTCTGTTCTCATGATATTCATACGAATTTTTCTGATTTTTTTTTTTTTTCAATTTTTTCCCTGCTTTTCTTTCATTTTTCTATCTTTATACACCCTGTCCCTCTCGTTTTGGCATTCCTACCATTTCTAATACTCCAAACTGTCCTCTCTTGCCATGATAAATCCCAACACATATCACAACCATACTTTTCGAAAACATGCTTTTGCACTATCAGAATTAAGGCCCTACATTCTGTTTCTTGAAACCTGCTTGTCCCTTCGAGTTATCACTTCCCTTCTCATCCCATCTGGAAAGTCTCCTCTGACTCAAGGTTCTGGATGACTTTTCTGAACTGTACCCCTTTCCCTAAATCTCTTCAGTCCTTTTCCTTCACTTCTCTTCCTTCCTCCTCAACTCATGCCAGAAGAAGGAGCCCCTAGCTCCGAAAGCTTGCAAAAGTTAAACCATTTTGTGTGTTTGTTCCCCTGTTGCCACCTGATGGGTAGATTTTTTATGCATCCATTTACATGATATTGCCAATACTTCATTATTTTCAGTGTTAAATTAGCCCAAATGGCCATCATTCCTTCTTATATAACACTGTTGTCAGTCTTTGTTCTCGTCTGTCTTGTTCAAAGTATCATCTGTTTTTTACCTTTTGTACTAGTAGTCTGATCATTTATTTACCTGTACCACCCAAATTAATCAACATTTTGCCTCTACATCTGTTCTAGTACCCATTTTCGTGCGTGTAGATGACCCATTGTTATTTGTGAATGTACATATAAGAATTCCACTGTTATTCACGAATTTGCCTTTTGTGTGTCTGTTCCCCTGCCACCACATGGTGAGTAGATTTGTTATCTATTAGTCCATATAGAGTTATCTGAAGTGTTTTATAAAGAAAATATAACAAAACACATTAGATCATGGGAAAAACTTACTGTAGTTAGTTAGAAACTTACTCCTTTTTCTCAAAACACCAATGAAACGTCTTTGTAACATTTCATACTGTCTCACTTCCAAATTTACCTCAAAATTAAAGCAGTTAGTTAATAACAACACCAATAAAATGTCTTTGTAACAACATTTTACAATGTCTTACTTCCAAATTTACCTTTCATACAGAACATTAGAACTACTGACAGCCTTGGGAGAGCCAGGCCTAACCAAACTCTACCATCTAGTGAGCAAGATGTATGAGACAGGCGAAATACCCTCAGACTTCAAGAAGAATTTAATAATTACAATCCCAAAGAAAGAAGGTATTGACAGAAGTGAAAATTACTGAACTATCAGTTTAATATGCCACAGCTGCAAAATACTAACACGAATTCTTTACACACAAATGGAAAAACTGGTAGAAGCTAACCTCGGGGAAGATCAGTTTGGATTCCGTACAAATGCTGGAGCACGTGAGGCAATACTGACCCTAAGACTTATCTTAGAACATAGATTAAGAAAAGGCAAACCTATGTTTCTAGCATTTGTAGATTTAGAGAAAGCTTTTGACAATGTTGACTGGAATACTCGCTTTCAAATTCTGAAAGTGGCAGGGGTAAAATACAGGGAGCAAAAGGCTATTCACAATTTGTACAGAAACCAGATGGCAGTTATAAGAGTCAAGGGGCATCAAAGTGAATCAGTGGTTGGGAAGGGAGTGAGATAGTAGCGTTCCAAAGGATTGGAAAAGGGCATAGGTCATCCCCATTTTCAAGAAGGGACGTCGAACAGATGTGCAGAACTATAGACCTATATCTCTAACGTCGATCAGTTGTAGAATTTTGGAACACGTATTGTGTTCGAGTATAATGACTTTTCTGGAGACTAGAAATCTACTCTGTAGGAATCAGCACGGGTTTCGAAAAAGACGGTCATGTGAAACCCAGCTCGCGCTATTCGTCCACGAGACTCAGAGAGCCATAGACACGGGTTCACAGGTAGATGCCATGTTTCTTGACTTCTGCAAGGCGTTCGATACAGTTCCCCACAGTCGTTTAATGAACAAAGTAAGAGCATATGGACTATCAGACCAATTGTGTGATTGGATTGAGGAGTTCCTAGATAACAGGATGCAGCATGTCATTCTCAATGGAGAGAAGTCTTCCGAAGTAAGAGTGATTTCAGGTGTGCCGCAGGGGAGTGTCGTAGGACCGTTGCTATTCACAATTTACATAAATGACCTGGTGGATGACATCGGAAGTTCACTGAGTCTTTTTGCAGATGATGCTGTGGTGTATCGAGAGGTTGTAACAATGGAAAATTGTACTGAAATGCAGGAGGATCTGCAGCGAATTGACGCATGGTGCAGAGAATGGCAATTGAATCTCAATGTAGACAAGTGTAATGTGCTGCAAATACACAGAAAGATAGATCCTTTATCATTTAGCTACAAAATAGCAGGTCAGCAACTGGAAGCAGTTAATACCATAAATTATCTGGGAGTACGCATTAGGAGTGATTTAAAATGGAATGATCATATAATGTTGATCGTCGGTAAAGCAGATGGCAGACTGAGATTCATTGGAAGAATCCTAAGGAAATGCAATCCGAAAACAAAGGAAGTAGATTACAGTACGCTTGTTTGCCCACTGCTTGAATACTGCTCAGCAGTGTGGGATCCGTACCAGATAGGGTTGATAGAAGATATAGAGAAGATCCAGCGGAGAGCAGCACGCTTCGTTACAGGATCATTTAGTAATCGCGAAAGCGTTATGGAGATGATAGATAAACTCCAGTGGAAGACTCTGCAGGAGAGACGCTCAGTAGCTCGGTACGGGCTTTTGTCAAAGTTTCGAGAACATACCTTCACTGAAGAGTCAAGCAGTATATTGCTCCCTCCTATGTATATCTCGCGAAGAGACAATGAGGATAAAATCAGAGAGATTAGAGCCCACACAGAGGCATACCGACAATCCTTTTTTCCACGAACAATACGAGACTGGAATAGAAGGGAGAACCGATAGAGGTACTCAAGGTACCCTCCGCCACACACCGTCAGGTGGCTTGCGAAGTATGGATGTAGATGTAGATGTAGATAGGGTTGTAGCCTATCCCCGATATTATTCAATCTGTATATTGAGCAAGCAGTAAAGGAAACAAAAGAAAAATTCAGAGTAGGAATTAAAATCCATGGAGAATAAATTAAAACTTTGAGGTTTGCCAATGACGTTGTAGTTCTGTCAGAGGCAGCAAAGGAGCTGGAAGAGCAGCTGAACGGAATGGACAGTGTCTGGAAAGGAGGATAGAAGATGAACATCAACAAAAGCAAAACGAGGATAGTGGAATGTAGTCGAATTAAATCGGGTGATGCTGAGGGTATTAGATTAGGAAATGAAATGCTTAAGGCAGTAAAGGAGTTTTACTATTTGGGGAGCAAAATAACTGAGGATGGTCAAAGTAGAGAGGATATAAAATGTAGACTGGCAATGGCAAGGAAAGCGTCTCTGAAAAAGGGAAATTTGTTAACATTGAGTATAGATTTAAGTGTCAGGAAGTCTTTTCTGAAAGTATTTGTATGAAGTGTAGCCATGTATGCAAGTGGACGATAAATAATTTAGACAAAAAGAATAGAAGCTTTCAAAATGTGGTGCTACAGAAGAATGCTGAAGATTAGATGGGTAGATAAGTAACTAATGAGGAAGTAAATAATAGAATTGGAGAGAAGAGAAATCTGTGGCACAACTTGACTAGAAGAAGGGACCGGTTGGTAGGACATATTCTGAGGTATCAAGGGATCATCAATTTAGTATTGGAGGGCAGTGTGGAGGGTAAAAATCGAAGAGGGAGACCAGGAGATGAATACACTAAACAGATTCAGAAGGATGTAGGTTGCAGTAAGAACTGGGAGATGAAGAAGCTTGCACAGGATAGAGTAGCATGGAAAGCTGCATCAAACCAGTCTGTGGACTGAAGACCACAACAACAACAACAACAGAACATTGAATCCTCGGCATTTGAAAGTATGCTATAAAAAAAATTAAAACATAAAAAATAAAAAAAATTAAAAGGTGGGAACAGAACCCAGATAGGAAAGAGTTAGAATAGAATGCATCAGAAATTAAGAATGGCTACACCCAGCTAGGGAAGGCATCACTCGCATTGTGGTGTGCCTACCAAAGTCACCAGAAAATCCTACCTACTCCATGAGCAAAATTATCTATTTTTATCACTTGTTTTGTCCTTTAGTCTCTGACTGTTATAAGCATTTTGCATTCATTAGTTTTCATATCACATAATAGATGATACAATAGCATACGAAAATCTGCTTTTCAAGTCTTCCAAATTATGTTGCAGGATGAGACAGCTAGCTCATTCTTACACGTTTTCTTAAAAACTGAATTATTTAGTCATTGTTTAAAAAATATTGCCCATAATTATGCAAAAAATGTCACCAACATGTAATCTACCCCTCCCTTCTTTTTTATCGCTACTGTCTACGATGATGAAGCCCTTTCCTAAAATTTGAGAGGAGTAAGATTTACAATAAACTTTTTACTTATCTTTTCTCACGGTTCTCCAGTTCTTCATGTCTAGGGATCTGATTCTTGAAGCTGAAATTCTCACAATTTAGGTTCTCAATGTACAATTGATCTAAGTAAATTTCAAGACTGCCTTTACAGAATCTTTGTTTTTACGATGATTTGTTGTGTCACATTTTACTATATCACAGTGTTTTTTGAATTTTCACATTAACAAAGCCGAAATTACATTGTACGTCCAAACTACAAAAATATGTCCAATCACATCAGAGGCATGCTAACTACCACCTCATTCTGTGGTAATAACAATATTCCAAAGGGTTTACAATTTTTCTTTTTAAATAAATTTCTATTAGTTTGGATTATTATTTTATAAATGGGTCCAGAAATAAACATAATAAACAGTACTAGATAATTTAATTAATAATAGAAATTGCAGCAATTTTATGGGAAATGGTGTGCTGCTTTCCACACACATTCCCCAGTACACATGAAATATAAAAATTTTATTGGATAATCAATAATTCTAGACAGCAAAACTAGACGCTCTAATGGTCATCTTTCAGCTCCCAGAGGCTTTTTTCTTTTTACAAAAAAAGAAAACACCCAAGTATTGAGATCAAAATTAACATGGAAATGACTTCACAAGTCAGCAACAATATGTTTAGTACATGTAAGTTATTTCCTAACAATACTAACTCTTTCTCATGCCAATGCTATGGAATCACGCAGTGGTTAAATAAAATTCAGACATTTTCAACAAATCAGACCCAGCTCAAGCTTTCATAAACATCAATCATATAATCAAAGGCTAATGTTCAACATTATTTTTGCTAACTTACTTATAGTCATTTTGCAGAGTCTTGTAGAGCATACCATCATAAACAAAAGCACAATACATTACAAAACAAACCACCAGTAATTCCCTAATATTTCATTTCCCTAACATCATGATGAACCTCATAAACTTCACATACTGATTGTAGTTCACAATTCAATGAACCTTCATTTTTCACAGCACTACATCTCCACATAAACCTCATCAACATCAGAAAATATTTCACAAAATCTCATAATACCATCAATATTATTTTGCATAAATGGAAAAATTGCTCTGCATTGTAACTCTTGTATTGTATTCATAATAGTACAATATGTATTATAAACCAAGAAAATTATGTTAATCATTAACTTCACATGGGTGTGAAGAACAACACTCTCCATTGTGCCTTTCCCTCACACAGACACCACAATAATAACTGGGCTGACATAGCTTAAAAATTTCTTACTTTTTCATTTTCCATAAACATTTTTTATTCACTAAATCACTAGATTTTTAGGCATTGCTAATAGAAGTTGACTATAGTAATATTTTCTCAGTCTGATACATTTATGAAAAAAAAAATGCATATAAGCTCACTTGACATTACTAGCATGTTGGGGAACTTATCTTCAATTAAATACATTACACTGAGATAGTAGAAGACAAATACATAGTATAATGTAATTATAAAAAGATGAATACGAAAGTGAAAGACAACCCTCGCAGCATGGAAATTCAAATTGATGAAGCAATATTCACAAGCAAAAACAATAAATCAGATAGTCAATTTTGACAGGCTAGAAAATTTTCCACATTTCAAGTAGCAGTGACCTCATTTCTGCTTATCATTTCACTGTAGAATACAATCTGTGAATAATGTTTGGTTTCTACTTTGATTCGATGTCATTTTTTACTTAGCATAGTTGGTAATTATTTTTATTTTTATGTAAAATCTCAGTTAAATTATTATTCCTCATTGTTCTGTATTTTCATGTTTGCATAACTCAGCTAAAATTTTACTTTACTCTTGTCTTAGATTCCTCCTTTAATTACTTTCTCCAGCTACAGATACTTAGCAATAATATTTTACATGATTTCCTGAATGTAAATTTAATACCATACATAATACAAAGTCTCTAGTCCAGTGCTTCCTCAACATAATTCTCCACAATACATCAGCATAATCACCATTATTCTAATTATAAAACTGTAAGACATTTCCATTAATTCTCACTTCTCACAAAATATTCTCATCTTACGATTCACCAATAAAAATAAACTCACTTTAACAGAAACTTCATGACAGTAGTTAGTTAGTTATGTGGTCCATTGATCAATCTCGCAGTAACCATTATGATGTGTAACGTGTCAAGAACATAAGAAATGCGCACATGAATCAAGGGTTTTTCTTTTTCTTTAGCTTAAAATTTTTATTACCTACCCCATTCCTTTAAATCGCACAAAATGCATATATTATACCTACAGATTTATTTATTTCTATTCAAGAATTCGTCTTGGTGTAAAAGGAGTAGTCAAGGAAATATGTTTTCAATTTATTTTTGAAACTATTACTGCTGTTGTCAGACAATTTCATTTGGTAATTTATTGTAAAGTTTTACAACAGCATTTTTTACCTCTTTCTGTGCCAAAGATAGGTTAAGCAGCCTTTCTTCTGTTATTATAATCATGAATGTCACTGTTGTTTTTAAAATTTGAGAACAAATTTCAATACTGAGTAAATGTACTGTGAGTCTGTTGTTAAGATTTCCTAGCCTTTTAAACAGATGCCTACACGATGTACAACTATGAGCCCCACACATTCTTCTAACCACTTTCTTTTGAGCAGTGAATGCTTTTTGCCTAAGTGTTGAGTTACCCTAAAATATTACTCCATATGACATCAGAGAGTGGAAGTATGCAAAATACGTTAGCTGGCTAATTTCTATATGCTCAAAATTTGCTGAACCTTGTCACTTTAGGAGATCCAAAATATGACTTTTCCAATTAAGATTCTCATCTATATGTACATGCTCTACCCTGGCTACTGACTTCTGATAAAGTGTTATATGTATGAAGAAAATGTATTCCTTGCCGTAGAAAATTTGATGAACTGTGTTTTTTCAAAGTTTCCAGCAAGCCCATTCCCAGAAAACCAATCAATAACTTTTCAAAAGACATTATTTGTGTCATTTACCATTGGAGTTTCTTTTACTGGATTAATGATGATGCTTGTGTTATTAGCAAACAGTGTCAGGTTAACTTCTTATATCAAGAGCAGAAGGGGACCAATGATCGAAGCCTGTGGAACACATAATGTAATTTCACCCCAGTTAGATGAAGTGGCAAAACCCTGAAATCATATAAAGAAACTTTTTGCTTTCTGTTCTGTAGATATGACTTAAACTGCTCAGATGATGTTCCATTTTATACCACAGAACTGTAATTTCTGTAACATAATGTCATGGTTCACACAATCAAATGCGTTAGATAAGTCACAGAAAATTGTTATTGGTGACATTTTACTATTTAAAGACTCTTGTTATGTGGGCAGTGAAATTGTATATGGCTGTCTCAGTGGAACAGTATTTTTGAAATCTGAACTGTAATTAACTAAGTAGCCCATTACTGTTGAGATGGCTAACTGCTCTTGAGTACATTACTTTCTCAGTGATTTTTGAAAATGCTGTAAGCAAGGATACAGGCCAGTAATAATGGACACCTGTGGTGTCCCCTTTTTTGTAGAGAGGCTTGACAATGACGTATTTTAACCTGTCTGGGAAAATACCTAGATTTAGTGATGGATTACATATGTTGCTCAGAATATCAGCTGTAACTGCTCCACATTGTTTTAATATCTTGTTAGAGACATCATCTACTCCAATAGAACATTTATTTTTCAAATACTCAATTATTCTCCTTATTTAACAACAGGTTGTTAGATGAAAATTAATCTGACCAAGATTTCTCAAAACTGACTCTTCCATATACTGCATGGCTTTTTCTTTTGAATTATTCTCACCATTTTTTTCACCCACACTTAAGAAGTAGTTGATAAATACATTAGCTGCTTGTGTACTGTACATTAAGATGGTCTCATTCTCTTTAATAGTAATGTACCCACCCATTGGTTATTTTTCCTGTCTCCCTTCTAACAAAATACCATATTGACTTGATTTTATTGCCCAAATTGTTAATTTCATCTCTAATATACAAATTGATTGATTTTCTGGTGACTTTTCACAGTATGTTACAATAATTTTTATAGTGCAAAATTACTTCAGGGTCTTGACTAATTCTTGCTATCTCGTACAGTTATCTTTTTCTTTCTGAAAACACTTTAATACCTGTAGTAATCCAACGTTTTTTTGAAAATGTTTGGTATTAAATTTAGTAATTTTTTTAGGCAACAGTGTTCAAAATGGGACATATATTTAACAAGAAATATGTTGCATTTATCATTAGCATTTGGCTTATTACATACATATCCCCAATTAACATTTCTTTAGTTTTCTCTGAAGTGCTATCAATATACCGGGTTGAGCAACCTTAAACTTTTACTTAATAGTTTCTGAACTGTCCACCCTGCTAGGTTTTGTAAGTTAATAAATTGTGAATCATGGTCTGAAATCCATTTATGCAGGGAAAGCGGGTGTTAGTTTAACATCTTCTTGTTGTACAGATACATTATCTATTAGAGTGCTACTGTCTTGAACTATATGTGTAAGGAAATTGATCACTGATTCTAATTTATCTGTCACCAATAACACTTCTAGTTCTATTTTCCTATCAGAATTGCTTAAGAAGTTTACACTGACATCACCACAGATTAATAACTTCTTCTTTTTGTCTGTCAGCCAAAATAACAGGGAGTCAAAGTTTTTTATGAATAGCTCCCAATCTCCTAATGGGGACCTGTACATTGCTGCTAATATCAACACTACATTATTTAGCTGTAGTTCACATGCACAAACTTCCAAATGCTGATCGACACAAAACTTGCTTACTTGTTTTGTGTAAATGACAACTCCTCCTTTATCCATGCTAGATCTGCAAGTGTAAGATGCTAAAATATACCCATTTATACTGACACTTCCCATCCCCACAGTTACATGCTGTTCAGACAGACCAAGTATATCAGTCTCATTCTTATTTTTGAGGTCACCTAAACACACTAACAGCTCGTCTACTTTACTTTTTATTCCCCTGATATTTTGATAAAGTAAATTGATACTACTCTTAGCTTTATCCCTGTTTTCCGTACATGAAGCTTATTTTATTCTATTTTTCTTCATTTTTGTCTCTCTGGACTTTGGCTTTAACCAAAAAAACCTGTCTGCCGGGTCCCGTTAACCACCGGGATCATCCCTCGTGGGACTGTGGCCCTCCTTACAGTATCTGCTAATAGGGAAGCTAACTTACCTTTCCCCTTCCTTTTAGGTGCAGGCCATGTGTAGTGTATCCCCACCTATCAATAGCATCAACTGGAACAACACTTACATGAGATTTTGTTGGTGTATGGAGCATCCTGTTCAGCTCAGTGTTAACATGCCTTACAGCAGGGTTTACCCAAGGCCAATCATGGCACTGAAAGAGCACAACATTTTTTCCCTCATTACCATGTTACAGATTCCAAATCCAGCATTATGACATTCAACATATCATATACTACAAGAAAATTATATTGAGAAATGAATAAATGCTCATGAATTGATTGAGTATTGTACTTAAAGCTTACTCCAAACATTGACAAATAACACTGTCAAAAATTACTAATTACTTCTCATGAAAGAACACAATAAAATACAAATCATGGTTTATTTGCAACCTGTAGAAAAGTAACACAGTAAAAGCAAAAATAATAAGTTACCATATTTACATTGTTGACGCAAAAATGTATGAAAAACTGTTACTACATACTCATTTGATTTATTTATACATGTAGAAAACATTTTGTTCCACAACTTTTTTATATAACTTTTTTTTCCTTTTCTTTCTCCTCTTTGCAGCGCCTATGTTGCTTTTCCAATTAAAAAAAAAAAAAAAAAAAAGTTACTATTTACTCTATTATGTTCCCTCTGATGATAACTGTGACCATTGTGATCACTATGTTCCCTCCTGTTGTGATTCTTACTGTGCCAATTTTGATTATTACCTCTTTGAAAATGTATGTGTCCATTGTGGTTGTATTTCACTGTTATTTCCAATTATGACCAAAATCTGCCTAAAAACCATTTCTCAAAGTCTACATGTAGATTGTTTCACCATTAGTATACTGATTTGCCAGCTTAATGCTTCACCTTCCAGAAACGTCTTAACAAACTTGATTTTCATGGTATCTGACATACAGCACACAAAATTATTTCTGCTGTCGTGTGGAAAATCTACACGATGTGATCTACCATCACCTGAGAAGTTTTTCACTGCAGTGTTGCAAAACAGAGTATCAACATTGCTAGCAAGATTTCTATTCAAAATGGTTCAAATGGCTCTAAGCACTATTGGACTTAACATCTGAGGTCATCAGTGCCATAGACTTAGAACTACTTAAAACCTAACTAACCTAAGGACATCACGCACATCCATGCCTGAGGCAGGATTCGAACCTGCGATCGAAGCAGCAGCGAACCCAGACTGAAGCACCTAGAACCACTCGGCCACAGCGACCAGCAGGTTTCTATTAACTATATCATAAAACAATTCTTCAACTTTTTTTACACAAAAATGACACACTGCTTCCCAGGGTGCTGGTTTTGTTGTTACTTAATTTTGCATTTTCTATGAATTTATTGTCCACTGTCTTTACCTGTTCAACAAAACCGCTTTCAGCAAGGGCTAGTTTGGTGTCAACATTAGTTTCCAAAGTCAAAATTCGACTATGTACATTTTTGTCCACAGTAGTTATTTCCTCATGCACATTTTAAAAAGCAATTTTGTATTTCTCCCTAAATGCAGTGATCTTATCTTTGACATTTTTAACTGCATTATTAAATTTAAGTTCAATTTATTTCATTTTGGGCTCAACAGATTCTACTCGAACATCTATCAAATTTTGATTAATATTGTTTATTTGAGCTGTATTTATACTGACGCACTCAAATAATACTCCTATTGAATGACAATTTTCCATGAACTGATTCATATTTTCTTGTTTATGATCTTTCAGGTTGCTAATTTATTTTTGCAAACTGGTCATTTATCATTTTTATTAACTGATCCTTATTATCATTGATCATTTCTGTGAACTGTATCTTATTACTATCGCTCATCTTTGTTAACAATGACAGCATGGTACTTATGTCATATTTATCATCTTGTTTTAGTTCACTGAAAAAAGAAAAAAAAAGAAAAAAAAAAGAAAAGAAAATATTTTCAGTACTTAAATATGTTGTCGAAAGGCGATGATAATTGTTCACCTCACTTTTTATTTTTTCCATCCTTTTCTTCTTCTTATTTGTGAACTCCTCTTTTGGTGCTATTCTTGCTGTGGTTCTTAACTGGCCAAATATTCACATAAAATTTTCACAATATCTTTTAAATACAACAAGGAAAATAGTCCATATTCACTACTCACTTTCAGAAAATCCCAGATGATGACCCCATGTTCTGATCGTCCCAACCTCTTGTTGCCCAAAGGTGATTTATTAATGTTTGAAGTAGGTTAGTAACTTCTACATCTACATCTACATACATACTCCGCAATCCACCATACAGTGCGTGTCGGAGGGTACCTCGTGCCACAACTAGCATCTTCTCTCCATGTTCCATTCCCAAACAGAACGAGGGAAAAATGACTGCCTATATGCCTCTGTACGAGCCCTAATCTCTCTTATCTTATCTTTGTCGTCTTTCCGCGAAATATGAGTTGGCCGCAGTAAAATTGTACTGCAGTCAGCCTCAAATGCTGGTTCTCTAAATTTCCTCAGTAGCGATTCACTAAAAGAATGCCTCTTTTCCTCTAGAGACACGCATCCAAGTTCCTGAAGCATTTCCGTAACACTCGTATGATGATCAAACCTACCAGTAACAAATCTAGCAGCCCGCCTCTGAATTGCTTCCATGTTCTCGCTCAATCCGACCTGATAGGGATCCCAAACACTCGAGCAGTACTCAAGAATAGGTCGTATTAGTGTTTTATAAGTGGTCTCCTTTACAGATGAACCACATCTTCCCAAAATTCTACCAATGAACCGAAGACGACTATCCGCCTTCCCCACATCTGCCATTACATGCTTGTCCCACTTCATATCACTCTGCAATGTTACGCCCAAATATTTAATCACATTACTGTGTCAAGCGCTACACTACTAATGGAGTATTCAAACATTATGGGATTCTTTTTCCTATTCATCTGCATTAATTTACATTTATCTGTATTTAGAGTTAGCTGCCATTCTTTACACCAACCACAAATCTTGTCCAAGTCATCTTGTATCCTCCTTCAGTCACTCAACGACGACACCTTTCTGTACACCACAGCATCATCAGCAAACAGCCGCACATTGCTATCCACCCTATCCAAAAGATCATTTATGTAAATAAAAAACACAAGCAGACCTACCACACTTCCATGGGGCACTGCAGATGATACCCTCACCTCCGATGAACACTCACCATCGAGGACAGCGTATTGGGTTCTTTTGCTTAAGAAGTCTTCAAGCCACTCACATATTTGGGAACCAATTCCATATGCTTGTACCTTAGTTAGGAATCTGCAGTGGGGCACCGAGTCAAATGCTTTCCGGAAGTCAAGGAATATGCCATCCATCTGATACCCTTCATCCGTGGTTCACAAAATATCATGTGAAAAAAGGGCGAGTTGCGTTTTGCAGGAGCAATACTTTCTAAAGCTGTGCTGATGCATAGACAGCAACTTCTCTGTCTCAAGGAAATTCATTATATTCAAACTGAGAATATGTTCGAGAATCCTGCAACAAACCGATGTTAAGGATATTGGTCCGTAATTTTGAGGATCCGTCCTTCTACCCTTCTTATATACAGGCGTCACCTGCGCTTTTTTCCATTCGCTCAGTACTTTACGTTGGGCAAGAGATTCACGATAAATCCAAGGTAAGTAAGGAGCCAATGCAATAGAGTACTCTCTGTAAAACCGAATTGGAATCCCATCAGGACCTGGCGATTTATTTATTTTCAAACCATTCAGCTGCTTCACAACCCCAGGGATGTCTGTCACTATGTCCTCCATATGGGAATCTGTAAGAGACTCAAACGGCGGTATGTTTGTACGATCCTCCTGCGTGAAAGATTTCTCAAATGCTAAATTTAAAATTTCAGATTTCGTTTCGCCGTCTTCCATTGCCAGGCCAGACTGATCAGTGAGTGACTGGATGGAAGCCTTCGACCCGCTTACCGATTTTACGTAAGACCAGAATTTCCTTGGGTTTTCAGCAAGATCTTTTGCTAAGGTATGATGGTGGTAGTGGTTGTATGCTTCGCACATTGCTCTTTTTACAGCTGCATGGATCTCTACTAACTTTAACCTGTCCTCATTCTCCCGATCTTTCTTGTACCACGAGTGCAACTGTCTTTGCTTCCTGAGCATTCTCTGAATTGCACTGTTAAACCATGGTGGGTCTTTTCCATCCATAACCCACTTTTTCGGCACATACTTGTCCAATGCATGATTTACAATGTGTTTAAATTTTGCCCATAATTCTTCCATGACCATCGTACCGGAAGTAAATGAAGTCGATTCATTAACTAAGTGGGATGCTAAGAACTGCTTATCTGATCTTTCTAGTAAGAATACTCTCCTAGCCTTCTTGAACGACTTTTTAACTTTCGTAACCATAGTCGTAATGACAACATCATGATCATTTGGGTGACCAATCACATTTTCACAGCACTTGCCATGCTGAGATAGTGGCACACTGCAGCAAGTGACAGGGACAGTAAAATTATACAGCCAGTTCTGTTAATAATAAAAATCCCCATCTTTTTTGTTGCTCTTCTTTGTTGTGTATTGATGGCCCATTGTGCATTTCCTTTTTGTGGTTTATCTTTCTATAAATGTGTAGAGGGTGATCAGGTTGAGTTTCAATAATAATATGAATTCTGGTGGACTTTATGCAGAATTACACATATATTTTCAGTCATTTCACTTCATAACACAAACCAATAAAACACACAGAACTCATTCTCCATCCTCACACTTCAAACTCGTACAACCTACTGGACAAAAGAACAAAGATTTACCTCTAACAACGTATAGAATATAAATTACTATCACATATTGTTCTATTTATGCAAAACAATCTTTGGAACATATATTTTGTAAATAAAACATAATTAATTATCTATTTTTTGAGAACTCCATAATCATCATCATAATTACATATAGTACATATAAACATTAACATTTAAACAGGCCCAGATCTAAGGGTTGGGCAACATGGGGTAGGGGAGGGGGGAGGGGGGGAGGGGCGTAGCAGGGTTTTTGTAGAAAAAAAGCCTTGTTTCACAAAGCACCTACCATCCAGCACATGTTGGTCTATCAATTTTTAAACACATCCTTGTTGGTTTTCAAACATTTTTGAACACATTCTAAGTTGATTTCTGAACAAATCATAAGTTGTCACAAGTTGATTTTTGATTGCGTGCATAGTACACGTGATGTCTTTGCTAGGGAAATCACCATTGTGTCTATAAATATAAAACTCTCCTGATTGATTGACTGATTAATATGTTTATTCAATCCGTATAACAATACAAATTGTATGGATTTTGTCAATTGTGTCTTATGAACTAAAACATACATGGGTTCTTACAATGTTTACAATTCAATTCTTACTATTTTTACAGGTCAATTCTTACAATATTTACAATTATGCCATATACTGTCACTTTATATAGGTCTATGTGGTATTTGTGCCTACTAAATAGCTAGTTGTTACTTGTAACATGTAACAACTTTTACTTAATACAAATGTTTTTAGCTTTTGGCTAAAGATAAGAAGTTTGTTTACATCTTTTATTTCATGTGGCAGTCTGTTGTACAGTTTTAGGCCATTCTATAGCATATTGTTCTGTGTTTTGGACCTGTTTTTCCTGTTTAGGTATAAGTATTGGCAGGATCTAGTTTCATGGTCATGTATTGAGCTGTTTGTAACATACAGATGAATATTTTTCCTTACATACATTACAGTCTGGAAAATGTATTCACATGGGACAGTCAGAATTTCCAGTTTTTTGAATAAATCAGTACAACGGACCCTATTGCTGCTATTTGTTTTTATCCATACAGCTCTTTTCTGTATGTTTAAGACAGACTTAATATTCCCATCGCTTGTTTTACAAAACATGATTCCATAACTGAGGATTGACTGTATGTATCCCAAATATGTCATTTTGAGGCATGAAATACTGCACACTGGTGCAAGTATTCGTAGAGCATAACATGCTGTGGATAGTCTCTTTGTTAAAGATTTTACATATTCTGTCCATTTCAACTGACAATCTACCTCCAACCCCAAAAATTTTGTATCATTATATATTCTATTCCATCACCATTAATGGTTAATTTACCATCATTGTGTCTTTTATTCAACTGGAAGCACATACATTTAAAGTTACTTTAATTTTCAGTGACTACTTGTGAACATCTTTGCGGGCCACATTTGTCTTTTCTGTCAACTGTGTTGGAGTAATGGCTGTGATCACTATGCTGCTGTCATCAGCAAATAGTATTTTTTCCCCACATCTGATACTCTGCAGAAAATCATTAATGCAAATAACAAAAAGGATTGGACCTATCATACTACCTTGTGGAATGCCTATATTAGCATTTTTTTTTATCCAATAAGTGTTTTATTGGAAATCCTTCTCAAGTATGTGAAATCTCAACACACTGCATCCGGTTTTCTACGTACGACTTACAAAATGCCTTTCACAAGTCCAAGAAAATTCCATTCATATGGTCACCTTCGTCCAGTTCCTCAAGAATGACCTTTGTAAGCTGTGAAGTAACTGCTTCTGTACCTCTTCTGGGCCAGAAACCATGTTGTTCTTTGCAAAGAAGATTAAACTTATTTAGATACCACATTGACCTATTTTATTATGGGCATTACTTTTGCTTGTATTAGGTGCTCGGGAAAACAGTCAGATTTGAATGATTCATTGATTATTTTTGTTAAATTAACTTTTATGGAATTTGCACATTCTTTAAGGATGCAAGCTGGGATTTCATCTAGACCAGTTGATTTTTTTTATTTTTTTATTGATGTATAACTTGTGCAACCTCTTTCTCAGTAGCTGAATAGAGTGCCATTGAGTTTGGTGGATGGTTCTGGATCGGTAAGACATATTTGTCTGGAAAGTTCTTCTGTAATTTCTTAGCAATACTGTTGAAGTACACATTTACAAAATTAGCTATTTCTTTTGGGTGGTTCATTTGCCTATTTTTGTTCTTAATTTGTGAATTCAAATGTTTTTGCCCTGTGTTTGATGTTTCCTGTTTGATAATATTCCAGGCTGCTTTGCTTTTGTTTTTTGCCTGCAATAGTATTTTATGGTTTGAGAGTTTTATAGCAGCTAGTAGTACCTTTCTGTAGATTCTCTTGTAGTTTTTAGAAAATTGCAAAAAGTCTGGGTCAGTCTATCTATTTTTGATTGAACTGAGATACCTAAGAGTTTCACAGGATTTTTTGATACCTCTGGTTATCCATATATTTCTTTCTGAAGTTGCAATGCTATGCAAAGTTTTGGGGAATGTGTCCTCAAATTTTAGTTTAAAAATGGGCATGAAACTATTAAACATTTTGTTCAATTTGTTTCTGCATACACTTCCTCCCACCCTTCATATTGTATCTGGGATGAAAATTCAAGCAGGTCCGACTTTGTGGAAAGTCTTTTGCATACTTTCAATTTAGGAGGCTTTATTATACAAAAATTTACTTTTAATGTCTGACACAAATGATCCGATAAGCCTAGATCTTGAACATGGATATAGCATTTTCTCCTATCTATATCTGTTGCTACATGCTCTATCAATGTAGAAGATTGTTAGTGGGACAGTTTAAAAGTGAAGTCATGCCATAACTCTACAAAACATTTAAATAGGCATGGCTGACATCATCTGACTTCACTGCATTGATACCGAGTTCCAACAGACGATTGTGCTTGTATTTGAGCCAGATACTTAAGCTAATGTCTTACTCAGTTTTGAGAAAAAAATATCCACATCACCAGTTGGTGATCAGAACACACAAATTACCATTAACTTTTTTGAAATGCTGTGTTCTGTTACTTCAATAGCTGAGAGTTCAAATTGTTTATCAACACTAAGTCATTCCTGTCTTTAAATGAAATACCTCTCTTCACATAAATACGTGAACACTCACCTTTCTTGGAGAGTCTACTGTAGACACAAGCAAATTCATATGAGGCTACAGCTCATTATGGGATTTCATTGCCTTTGCACCAGTGTTCTATAAGACACACAGCTGAGCTGTCTAGTGTTTGTAAATTTACTTCTACTTGATAAACTTTGTTTTTTATAGATTTATATTCTGGTGAAGTACTGTTAAACATTTAGTAGTACTTATCGTGGTGGCCTCCTCCTCTTCATGCTTGATGTTAAAATCTTTCAGATGGTGTGGAGGCACTGTTTCCTGCCTGCTTGCTACACTGTTCATTTCACTTGCTGTTGTTTCCTTTTCTTCTGGTGGAGTTGCTCCTGAGTCTTCTATTGCTGCTGTTGTTGGTTATGTAGATGTACATGCTGTGAGCATTTCCTTTGCCTCTGTAGACATTGGTTCTAGATTTTTTATTGCTGCTGCTGCTGGTATTGTTACAAATACTGTTGACACTTACTTCTATATCTGATCTTTCTCTATGTTCTGGCACTGCTACAGCTGGATTCATTAGACAGGCACAGTTTTTCATGACATTGACAGCCTTGCTTTTGCAGGATACTTAGTAGATCTCTTTTGCTGCTGGCAGTAGAATTGTGTCATATTTCTCATTTCTCAAAAAAACCTGCAGACAAAAGGGGACAGGGCTACAAGTGCTGAGCCAAATAAACCCAAACAGGTCAATGCCAATTGCTGCTTCTTTATGTGGTTGACTGGATGTGCAAATGATCAGTGTTATTATAATTATAAGCAAAATCCATAGATTCAGATTCCCAGTGTGAAAATAAATGACTAACAGGAATAACAGCTAAGAAAGATTACATATTATCTTTTCAGTGTTTCCAAGAAAATGAAATTTTGATAGAAAATTTTTGCCAGATCAGCACACTGCTAAGGGCCGGCTATACAGTCCCCACCTGGCAGTCGCTTAAGTTCTATTCTCAGAATAGCGAGGAAAATGCATTGTAAAAACATGCAACAGTGCCTTACTGGAGAATAAAAATGGGATAACTGAACTGGTTGGTGAAGTTGACTGGGGAATGAGTTTTGACAATGGCATGAATAGTTACAGCATTGGTGATGACAAGATTGTTTGTTAGAACGAGGAAGGAGAAGAAACAGGGACATCACACAAAATATATGGAAGCATATGACATCTCATGCTTGAGAAACTGGAGCATATGAATTAAATGTGAAACTATTTCCTAACATAAAACTTTTTGCTTGTAGTAGGCCTAACAGTCATTTGATATTGGTACTTTGTAAATTATATTCTGTCATGTTATTTATGTAAATAAAGTACATAAAAATAATCATTTATGCCATAACAATCTCACTTATTTGGCATGTGTTACAATTTCTGCAATATTAAAACGGCCTATTTCATTTTAGCTAGCAGACAGTGACAAAACAGACGTAATCAGATTGTAATGTCTCTTGCAGCGGTCTCTCCGCGATATTTTCAGAAATTTTTATAAATTATATAACTCAGTACATATCTCGAAATATCTCTTCTTATCTTACCAATTCCTAAACTTTAATATACGATGATTATCAATGCAAAGTAGTTTCAAGCCCTATTATTCCTTGGAGCGTGCATTTACTCCATAGAATAGCTTCTGTGCTATCTATATTTTCTCTTATAAAAAGAATGATTGAGATCTTTCCGATTAGCCGTGAAAGAACGTAGATGTATATGTATGTATTGTTTAGCTAGTCGCCATCTTGATGGGATTCTGTATGAGAAGGAATTTAATACATGAACTAAAGTAAGTGTGTTCGCGTATTATTTAACTGATTATTATTGACAGTGTCTGCTTACTAAGCTGTGTTGCACGGGATCAGTGGGGAACGTCTGATTTACACTGGATGAACCTGCTGTTTTGTACGCTCAAGATATCCAGTTTATTACTTTCAATAAATGGGCTAACACGGTCTTACCAGCAGATCTCCGGTCTTCCCCATGTGATCACCGAAAGTTAATTATTATTACAAATGTTTTCAGGAGATCGACTGACAATTTTCGTTGCACTGAGACTTCGAAATTGCTTCACTGCCTTATGGAATTTAAGTTAAGCTCAATTTAATCAGGACAGAACAGTATTGAATTGTGTGAATGTGATAATCCTGCTTTGTGAATGAAAATTCCCTTAATATACGCATGTTTTCTACTATCCTGATCAGTGAAGCTAAATTAGGCCGGTGTGAGAGAGGTTTTTTAAATTTCAGAGCCCACAAAAAAATATTAAAAGATCAAGAAACAATGCCAGCCTTGGGTACTAAATGTATTAGCAGCATCTTCAGCATTTGACAAACTTTGATGAGGTAATAGATTCTCTCACAGAAAGGAAAGTGTACTGTGTATAGCTGTAGCAAGACTAGAGAGAAAAAAATGCTATGGCCTCAAAATTGAAGAAAGATGTACTTTATTGTTTGTCCCTTGCCTTTACTGTTTTTATGTTTCCTATATTTAATTTTGTGTCACACTAAAGAGAAAGTTATTAGAAAATAGGTGGCAATAAAGAGTGAAGATTTTCTGAAGAGTTCTTATTCTCCTGGTCACAAATAATCCCAACAGTATTTACTGTGAGTTTTTTGTAAGGGGAGCAGCAGAAGCACCACAGGACATTTTAATTTCCAATGTCCTGAATATAGGTTTGATGATTTTCATTACAAAATATATATGTTTGAATTCCGCAGAGCTAAATATAGTGACATGTGATAGAAGAATCCTGTGTGAAGGGGCATGGCACTGCACTTTGATACATTTTAAGACCAAATAACATGTCTTACATTTCACTGAACATATTTGTTTTATATAAAGCAAACTCCTCAGAAAGATGTGCACTACAAAATGAACATATTTTCGAAACACGATTTTAATATATAATTTTTTTTTTTTTTTTTACATCCTACTTCAAATACTTGAGGGGGAGGGGGAGGGATGCACCAATATCAAGTTTTTGCTCTGGTTATCGTAGATACAGGGCTGCATTTAAACATTTTTGCATAGCTATGTAGTACCAGATTTCTGGTTTTTATGTCTTCGGTGCAGTATCGTTCAATTCATATGATCCAAGATCAGTTAGTACATTTATTTCAGCATACTCAGTTTTATTAAAATCTGCCTGCTTGTTTCACAGGTTTGCACCAGACTGAGTCGTCTGACTGTGAGCATTCCCTATTAAAGAGTACACACAGATGGCACTCTGGCAGCTATGTCACTACATCATCTGTTGGCGGACAATGTTTGAAACCATTATCAGTATACCTGTTAACCCCCAGGTGGGATGTGTAGTCATCAGATCAAAATTGTCTTCGTCTTTCCAGGTGTACTATATTTTTTCTGGGAGTGTATTTATAAATTAAAAAGTATGCATGCCAGACTGCAAAAAAATTAATAAAAAAAGATACAGTCCATCATTGGACATTCTCTAACTATGTTACAGTTGCATCAAGTTTCTAGTTCATAATGGCCATGGAATAATGGTGTCATAGTTGTGAGAAGTGTCACTGGCTGAAGGAAGATTGTCCACTTCCATGTGAGCAAGAAATTCTAAAGCAAAGGCCTCTCTTGCTGGCAGGCCAACAGAAAGCAACTCGTGCACATGGGTAATTTTGAATGGATAGCAAAGAAGGATGTTTCATAGGATTTTACACACTGTGCTCACGGGTAGTTACAATGTTCAGGCAATTCTCCGTGCACTACACGTTTGCACACCACCACTCTTCTCTTCCTGCATTGCTGTGGCCACTGCTTCCACTGACGTTGAATCAATTCGTTTCCTCCCTCTACCAGGTTTCACACCAAGAGAGTCCATCTTTTTGAATCTCTGAATCATATTCTCCAGACACAGGCAGTCATCGGACCAACACCTTTTTTCAAACCCTTCAGTGTCCGGAACTTCTGCAGAGCGACGTGTGCACAGACATCATTCTTGTAATATAGCTCTGCAAGCAGAGCACGATCCTGCATTGAGACAGCCATGGCAAATGTCACAGCCGGGAAAGGAGTAAAAGCCATGTACCCGGCGTGTTTATACCAACTTCAGTGAGTCGTGTGCACGACAGTTGTTTTCATTTACGTATTCTGACACATATAGCGCCATCTATTGATCAATTTTCAGACTTTTTTTCTTGTGTCCTACGTTTTCCCCCTTCTCCAATAATATTCCATTTCAATTTGATGTCATTCTGACCAGTGGTGTTATTTCTACAGCGTTTTGAAAGTTTAACATGAATTGGTACACCCTGTATACAGAAAAAGATGATAAAGTAAAATTCAATTTATTCCATAGCAAGTTTGCACAAATTTTTGAGAATGCTGTCCTCAAAAATTATCTGAAAGATCCATTAAAAAATAAGCAAGTTGTGGATAACTGAAGGAATTAAAATCTCACTTAAAAGGAAGAGTGGCACTGCACTTTGATACTTTTTAAGACCAAATAACATGTCTTACATAAGTAAGACCTGACATTACTTGCATACTACAAAAAATACAGTAGTAATTTAAGAAAAGTCATTAACATGTCCAGAAGAATGCGTGTCCTGACAGAAACAAATAATGCAGATAACAAGACTAAACTGTATGTGACATTGTCAAACAGACAACAGGTCAGTCAGTCAGTCAGTGTACAAGATTCCATAATAATAAGACTAAATAGCAATGTTGTGATTAGTTCGTAAGCTGCAAGTACTTTTAATAATCACTTTTAAACGTAGCAATAAATATAGGATTAAATGGTTCAGTTGTAGAAGCAAGAGAATATATTAAAAATATCATTCCACAAAATTTTAAGCAACTAAAAGTAGCACCAACATCCTTCACTGAAATTAATACAACTATAAAAATACCGCAAAACAAGAGCTCTTGTAGGGTTTATGGGATTTCAAACAGAATACTGAAATGTTGTTGTATCTTAATAAGCAATAACCCTAGTGACAAATGCAATGCATCACTGGCAGATGGAATTTTTCCAGACAGGTTAAAATATTAAATTACTAGACCACTTCATAAGAAATGCGACAAGACAGACTTAAACAATTATCATCTAACTTCCTTACCGACACCTTTTTCCAAAATATTCAAAAAAGTAATGTACTGAAGAGCAGTTGCACATTTAAGTGGAAACAATTTACTTAGCATACCACAATTTGGAATCTAGATAAGTTGCTTGACTGAGAATGCTATTTATACATTCACTAATCAAACAGTACAAGTCTTATACAATAATATATTAACAGATGGTATTTTTTGATATCTACAATGCCTTTGATTGTATAGATCAAGTTTTATGGAACTGATGTCTTTTCTTGCAGCTGGTTTGAATCACAGTTCACAAAAAGAATGCAAAAGGTCACGTTGAATAATTCAGACAATGTCAGAAATGTTGAAAATTTTAGTGACTGGGGTAAAAAATACATAAAAAATAAAAAAAAATTTTTAAAATCACAAGTGGAGTCCCATAGGGTTCAATTTTGGTCCACTCCTGTTTCTTACATATGTGAATGATCTTCCACTTAACATTCAGCATGTAGAATTGGTACTTTTTGTAGACAGTACTATAATATAATAAATCCCATTAGAGAGCAACAGAAGAGTTAGTAAATGATATTTTCCAAAGAATTATTTTATGGTTCTCTGCAGGTGGACATTTACTGAATTTTGAAAATATCACACTACATTCAGTTCTCTACAATAAATAGTCATATGAACAACTTATGAAGCGCATGATCAGGAGTTAGTAAGTAGGACAGGACACTCCAAATTTTTTGGTGTATATACTGATGAAAACTTGAATTGGAAGAAATATATTACTGTGCTTCTCTAACAATTAAGTTCAGCTTCTTTTGCTCTTTGTATAAGTGTTATCTTGGAAACATAAGTATCAAGCACCTAACATATTCTGCATATTTCCACTCAATAATGTGATACAGAATAATTTTCTGGGGTTACTCATCACTTAGAAAGAAAGTACCAATTGCACAAAAGCGAGCAGTAAGAACAATCTGTGGTGTTCACTCATGGATATCATGTACTAGAGTTGGAACTTAAATAGTGGCAACTATTTATTCACAACCAATACAAAGAGTTACATGTTTGCACCTATTACTGTCCTAAGTAGTCACCAACATTGTGCAGAACCCATTGCCAGTCATGTGGAAGGTGTAGTATACCATTAGCAAAGCCTGTTCTGTTGACGATGCGAATGGAGTGGTCTACTGCCTGTAGAATCTCTGAAACAGTTCTGAAGCGAATGCCACAAAGTGGTTCCTATATCTTTGGAATCAAATCAGAGTAACATGGACTTAAGTCTGAAGCATGATGGCATGGAGTGATTTAATAAAATACTGATTGATATTGTAAAGACCAGGGCTGATGTATGCCATGCTGTACTCCACCTGAAAGACCAGCCATATATTTTATCAGTTGCAAAACATAAAAGACATGTTGACAATGTTGTCATTCCTTCTTCAGCAGCACAGGGAGTTCAAAAAATGGTTCAAATGGCTCTGAGCACTATGGGACTCAACTTCTGAGGTCATTAGTCCCCTAGAACTTAGAACTAGTTAAACCTAACGAACCTAAGGACATCACAAACATCCATGCCCGAGGCAGGATTCGAACCTGCGACCGTAGCGGTCTTGCGGTTCCAGACTGCAGCGCACAGGGAGTTTTACAGTAAACATTGCAACATTTGTTCACAGAATGTAGTTGTGTAAGAAACAAGATTACTGCAAGATATTTTTCATGAATTTTATTTTTTTGATTACTTGTAAAAAAAAATGAAAAATAAATGAGATTTTTTTTTTTTTTTTTTTTTTTTTGTTGACTACATTCTTCTATGTAAAATATTTTTGCTGTTTGCTTCCATTATATTACCACAAATAAAATGCAGTTCCTTTCTATTAATGGCAATTAGAACAATAAATTACTCATTGGCACTGTGGGAATCCTTGGTAGCCGGGTGTGCACAGAATATCATACTGACACTTTGGCTAAGAATTTCACACTGTATTGTCACTATTACATACCAATCAGATGCAGAGCATGTTACAACAAAACACACAACTCAAGAAACAAGCAGAAACTGCCAGAACTAAGATCATGATTTAAGTTTACAAATTAAAAATATGTTTGTGATTGCTACAGTCGATATATTGGGTGGAGTTGATCCTGACAATCGATGCCGTCAGAGAGACACGATCCCCACCCCCCTCCCCAGCTCCCAGTGCAGAGAACCACATAGCAAGTAGGAGTGCAAGTTTACTCCAGGACATGGCCTTGTAGAAATGGTGAAAGGTGGAAAGGTCTGCTGTAGCAGGCGTGAGAAGGGTCATCAGCAGTGGTTGCTGGGGCATGTGGATTAGTCTCAAGTTCTAGTGTCACAGCTGTAGTATCAGCCTGAAGGTCCACATCGGAACATAGGCAGCAGTGAGGCTGAGATAAAAAGGGGAGGAAGGTTGTCATCATCCTTTGCTTTTATTGTCCAAGCAGGTTGAACTGACAGACAACTATGTTGTAGTTTTGTCTTTCATTAGCATTGAGAATGTATGTTTCCCCTGTCAGAGTACATTGTACAGGATGGCGTACAGTTACTGAAGTGCATAATGGACTGTGTAGTCACATAGATGGCATGGGAGCAATTGCTTAGCCTCTCGTGGATGAAAATTGCTCATAAACCTTTGATGCCACCATACAGACACCCAACACCTCCAATGCACAGCACCACACAGCAAGTAGGGGTGCAAGTTTACTCCAGGACGTAGTCTTGTAGAATTGATGAGGGGTGGAAAGCTGAGGCTGTGGTGTCAGAAAGTTGCTAATGAGGTGTTGAATATTCTGTACCATGGAAGGTGTCACTGATGGGAACGGTAAGACAAAATCTACCAGGAGTGTGATAACTTAGGCACTCTTTCTATGCAGCCCAGGTACCCAGCAGGACCCAGGGTAAAGCATCTGTCCATTGAGTGTGGGGCACATCACAACAGCCTTCAGTGTCCAATGCCATCTTTCCACAAGACCATTGCTCTATGGGTAGTAGGCAACTGTGTGAAATCGTTGCATGTCACATAGTTTGCACAACTCAGCAAAGAGAAGGGATTTGAATTGCCAGCATTGGTTGGTTGTGAAGATAGGGGCCAACTGGCAAGGAAAATCAAGGTGTTTATGAAATACCACGTCACTGATTCTGCTGTAATGTCTTGTAAACGTGTTGCTCCTACCCATGTGGCCAATAGCTGATAGAAATTATTTGTAACCTCTGGAGTCAGGTAAGGGGCCACTGGGTTCAGGTGTATGTGATGTCCTTTCAGTACAGTGGAAGGGCCTTGCGAGGTCCTTTTAATTAAGTGAGAAAAAAGGTTTAGGGATAGTGTATACTACTCATTTCTTGCTGTAGGACTGTCCTGATGATGGTGTCAAATGTGTCAGCAAGGAGTGACAGGTGGGCCATTGGTTAAGGCTTAGCTAAGATCACAGCCCTCCGTAGTGGCTGTTTGACTGACATAAAAGCCTGTGACATTATGGAACCAGCTCAGTTTCTTTTGGGATTGTTTCCAGAAATGGCACTGGGACAGTGCTTGGATTTCAGCTGACTTTGGGCTAGTGGCAACTGATCATTCCTAGGAAACTGCATAGCTCCTTGTAGGCAGCGGCTTGTGAGTGAGGTGTGTGAGTTCTGTCCTCTCTTCCATGGCCTGATCCCTACTGAGGAAATGGAATTTCCTAGAGATGTTATGCTTTGCTGGCATTTTTCTTTATTTACAATAATGTCTAGATATTCTAAGATATGGAAAACCTTTTAGGTGTGGTTTTCGTGCTCTTTAGGTGCACGAGAACAGATCAGTACATTTTCCAGGTTTGGTATGGTTTTTTTTTTCAATCCAAATGGCATGAATAGGAATCCACAATGGGAGTTTTAGCAACATCTTCAGTTGGCATCAGTATCTGCAACCATGCCTTTCAGCAGTCTATGATGCTGAGATAGTTGTGTCCAATAATGAGTGTGCAAAGTCCTGAATATTAGGAACTGGATAACGATCAGAGATTGTCCAAGTGTCGAGTGCTCCACAGTCTCCATGCATTTGGATGTATAGTCTTTTTTCAGGTCCCAGTGTATTGGTGAAGCCCAAGGACTGTTTGAAGGGCAGATAATGTAAGATGGAGGGCCTTCTGTTGTATTGTGTCACCTGCAATGCCATGGGGGAGGGGAGGTGGAGGTTGGGTGGTACTGGGGGGGGGGGGGGGGGGGGGGAGATTGGCAAACATCGATATCATAGTCACGTGTTACACAGACAATGATTGCACTGTCACTTTTTTCACTGGCACTAACTTGTTCATGAGCAGTAGTTGCTGCAGGAAGTTGCTTGCTGATGGTGAGAGGCGCCACCTGTGATGACTCGAGCAGGTCGATGCAATGCTGAAAGGTATCCACTGCTTCTTTCCAGTGGTGACATGTTTGTGTGTCGCTGTTAGTGTCCATGGATCTGTCTTATGGCCTTTTTTAAAAATGGGAATGACCTGCACTTTTTTCCAGTCATTAAGTGAGTAATTTCTTGGTCAATTACATGTTGAGGTAATGGCATTCATTGTTGTCACCAGGCTGGGGGCATATTTCTACATGCTTGTACAATCATCATCTATCATATGTCACATGTTTCCTATGGTGGTAGTTGTTCCACGGTGGTGGTAGATTAAGCCCGAACTGCCCTAAGTTGCAGTTTTGTCTCTACTAATGGGTTTTGTGGTGTGTGCAGTAACCTGTGATAGGATAAATTTTCCTCTTGTAATGCGAGGCATTCTTTCCTGGCGTCAATGGGCAGTTTATTGGTTGCTGTCAATTAATTCTTGGTGGATGAGCGTAGCAGTTGGAGTCTGCATACCAAAGAAAGGTGTCCTCATGTTGTGTAGCTACGTTCTTGCTCATCTGATCATGCCACTGATGGAAACATTATTTGACAGGCAAAGTAGTATCCCTTCCTCTCTACATCTATATCACACTCCACAAGCCACCTAATGGTGTGTGGCGGAGGGTACTTTCTGTACCATCTGATCCCTCCAACCCTGTTCCACTTGTGAACAGTGCACGGGAAGAATGATTGTTGGTAAGCCTCTGTATTGGCTCTAATTTCTTGAATTTTCTTGCCTCTCTTGTAACATCTATCAGTTGAGTTTGTTTAGCATCTCCGTAATGCTCTCTTGCCAGCTAAATGATCTTGTGATGAAATGCACTGCTCTTTGTTGGATCTTCTCTATCTCCTCTATCAGTTCTACCTGATAGGGATCCCTAATAGATGAACAATACTCAAGAACTAGGCGAACAAGCACCTTATATGCCACCTCTTCATCGATGAGTTACATTTCCTTAAGATTCTTCGATGAACCTGAGTCTGGTGTCTGCTGATATTTTACGGCAGATGCTGTTTCCAGCTGTTTGTCATCAATAGTGTAGCTAGTTCTGCAAATTCTTAATATCTTCTGGCGTTGCTTCTTTGGTACAGACAACTGCATCATCTTCGAATAGTATTAAAGAGCATCTGACACTTTCTACGGCCCTATCACACTTCCCTCCGGTACTCCAGATATTACCTTTACATCTGTAGATTTAGTTCCATTAAGAGCGATGTGTTGAATTCTATGTGTAAGAAAGTCTTGAATCCAATCGCAGATCTGCTATGATGCTCCATAAGCTCATGTTTTTTCTTTCTTTCTTTCTTTTTTTTTTTTAAAAAAAAAAAAAAAACAGCAATGTAGGATGGTGTCAAATGCCTTAATGAAATCAAGGAACAAAGCATCAACGTGAGCGCCATTGTCCAGTGTCTTGTGGATCTCATGAAGGAACAGAGCGAGTTGAGTTTCACAGAACTCTGTTTGTGGAATCCATATTGATTTTTATAGAGGAGATGTTCATTTTCCAAAAAGTCATAATTCTACAACAGATTGACATCAACAATATAGGTTTATACTTGTGTGGATCTGTCTTATGGCCTTTTTTAAAAATGGGAATGACCTGCACTTTTTTCCAGTCATTAAGTACCTTTGATTGCTCAAGAAGTCAATGATAAATTACTGCTAGAAGAGGAGCAAGTTCTTTCGCATAATCTTTATAGAATCTTATAGGTATCTCGTCTGGTCCTGAAGCCTTTGCACTATTAAGCGACTGTAGCTGCTTTTCAATTTCACAATTGGTTATCTCAATATCTGCCATTTCGATGTTCGTACGATGATTGAAAGGAGCAACTATGTTACCATCTTCTGCAGTAAAACAACTTCAGAAGACCAAATTCAGTATTTTGGCCTGCTCTCTGTTATCTTCCATTTCAGTGCCAGTGTGGTCACTGAGAGAATGAATAGATGATTTTGATCCACTTACTGATTTTACATACGACCAAAAATCTCATAGGTTTTTACTCAGTCAGTTGAAAACGTCTTACTTTCAAAATCATTGAACACTTCTCTCATTGCTCTCCACATGTCAGCTAGGTTTTTACTTGTCTTGAATCTGAGATGAAGTGCTCTTTGTTTACGTAGCGCTTTTCTAACATTGGTGAATCTTTCCCATCCCTTGAAACCTTACTCGGAACGTACTTATCTATGGCATATTGAACAATGCCTTTGAATTTTTTCCGTTTGTTCTCCACATCTTCATCCTCATCACCGAATATTTGATGCTGACTGCTGAGATATTCTGAAATTTGTATCCTGTCACCCTTGATGAGAAATATATCTTCCTATCTTTTTTAATATTCCTTGTAGAACCCGTCTTCATAGATGCTGTCACAGTCTTATGATAACTGATATCTTCCTCTACATTAACAGATTCGGTAACTTCAGGTCTGTTTGTCACCAGGAGGTCTAAGGTGTTACCCGCACGAGTTGGTTCTGTAATTATCTGCTCAAGATAATTTTCAGATAAGACATCCAAAACAATGCCACATGATTCCCTGTCTCTGGCACCAGTTTTGATGGCGTAGCACTCCCAATCTATACCTGGAGAGTTGAAGTCATACCCTCTTACAACGATATGATCACGAAAATTACTAATGATATTCTGCAAGTTCTGACTGAAGTTCTCTACAACTACAGATCCTGACCCAGGTAGTCTACAAAAGCAGCCAATCACCTTTTTTGACTGTTCTTTGATTCTCAATTTCACCCAGATTAATTCACACTTAGAGTCCGTGATAACCTTGTTAGATTTTATCAAAATCTATCCTCAAGATAAAAATTCCAATCTGAACTTAGGATTTCGTTGTCACCGACGTCTTGCATCAACCAGCTTTCTGTTCCCAATACTATCTGTGCATTATAACATTCAGTTAGCCAAGAACAGATGGAAGTGGTGTAGAAAATCAACCTAAACAAGGGTTATTTCACATCAATGCATAGCAATGTCTAATGGATGTGTTGATGGCTGCCAAGATCAGCATTGTGGGTGATGGTTTCATAAGTCGTGATGATTGATCTATTTCCACCTTGACTGCGGGGACCGTGTCATGGGACATGAAAAAGGAGAGACGTATTCAGAATCCAGCTGACTTCAGATCCCCCGTCCACCAGCTGACAGGTGGGTGAGACAAACTGGTTTGGGTCACCGAATATGGTGGGTGGGGAATTTAAGTAATGTTGTGGCCTCTAACATCTACTGAAGGTCATGGGAGGCCTTTGGTTATCAGCAAGGTGGGGAGCACTTGGACATGGTGGTGCCACAGTAGGAGTGGAATCAGCACCATCCCACCAACTGCTGGCTGTGTACTGTGGTGCAGTTGGCATAAGGCTGTCTGTTGTGACCTGGGTAATGGGTGGATCGGTTGACCAGGGTTGACGATATGCTGTGGTGGCGTTGCATATCATCAAGTAAGTCTGGTAGCATTCGGTCATGTCCTCCTGGTTAGAAGGGCAAAATGGCTGCCACTACTCTGAGTATAGCCTGTAAGCAACCTCAGATGAGGTAGGTACACTGATAGTGGCTGCTGGAGAGAAGGACAAGATACCTGTTGCTACTCCGTGCTTGTTGTGTCGGATAACCTCAGCTGAGGTCTGTGTCATTTGATAGCCATCTGCTATCTTCGCATGCAACATGGCTGCCTACAACATGTAATGTTGCTGGCTGCTGCAGGGTAAGGGCAGCCATTATCCACAGCTCCACTGATAGGTAGAAATGAATCTGTCACATGAGAACCCAAACTGGCAGCACCAAGTCCTGGTGCGGATGTTGAATAAGTATTGTTATGCATGAACACTGGAATTCAACATGAGGAAGTGGTCACTTACAGGTGTTACATCCATCCATTGCTCTGTAGGAGGTGAGTTGACCAGGACCATTGTGGGGTATTATGAATGGTGCATGTGGGGGTGAGAGCTTTGTGTGCACACATGGGAGATTTGAAAAATCACTTTCTTTCACACTTTTGGTTTAAATATGTTTTGAATTATTTGCTGCACTGCTTAATCTGTGGTCAGCACTGTCAAGCCCAACAAAAGGTATTAAAATCATACTTACTTAAAAAATCCACATAATATTAAACAACGATCCCAGAGAACAAATGATCAAGGACATAACATCTCAAAGGTACTCTGTTCATGGACGAAGATATTTTGGAAATGATATTTGCTCATGCAAGTCAAGTTGATCCTCAACCTCCCTCAGTAGCATCCAATGCCACTATTGAATCTATGCCACTGTTGTGATGGTGAAATGGATCAGATCTTACATAGGTCAATATGATAAGGTATCAATAGATTGTTTCTATTAAATAATGCATGTTTCATATGATATCACTGATAAGACAATCCTACACAGATCTTAGCTGTGAGACATATAATAATAATAATAATAATAATAATAATAATAATAATAAAAGCTAAGAAAATTTACATTTATTAAATTAATATTTAGTATTAACAAAAAATTTGCACACCAATCTTTAAATCAATGTCAAATGGTGTTATTAACATTATATCAGATAGTGACATAATAGGACAGCCCTGTTAGCAGCAGAGATGCCCAATGGCACTTCCATGGACCAGGTCACTACAATTTGGATGGTCAATTTACATGGATGAAGTATGAACATACAAATACAATCCCACAATGACAGTTCCACAAATAGGACATATAGAGGACAGGTTTTTAGCTGTGTATGGAATTTTTTAATGAGACAACACTAAAAGTAACTGTAAATAGTTAAAGTAGATTCTCAAGTTAGTTCCATAGATGAATAAGGTGCTACACCCTATTCATATATAGGAGACAGGCATATCATCAAACCAATTCACATTGTAACAGGAGGTCAGACAATAAAAGACTTATATGAGCTGTCTTGTCTATAATAAAGCAGGATAAGTGGAATAAGCTCTAATTAACATTGGCAGTTTTTTCCCACATTAGAACTTGGTTCTCCAGGCACTTGGTTTATAAACACAGTGATCATCAACATGTAAACAGAAAAATTAATAAATAAATTGCACCATCCTCATGACTTGCCAAGCAACACTCTCCCACCCCTCTGTAATCAAAGAGTGGGATAAGTAATGTGTCTATCACCCTATACATGCTCGTCAAGGAGGGACAAAGCACGTTACAATGTATGGGGTGAAAACATCATATGGAATATTAGTTGGCAGATGATTTTAACTTCACAAACGCATGCTTTTGAACAGACTATCTTTATTTTGATTTTTTTCTTTATTTATTTTAGTAAAGTTTCATAAGGCTTTTTCTTTTCTTCCTTGTTCCCCTTGAATCTGATTCTACAGAATCAATTGCCAATATGTGGATGGTTACAGTCTGTTTTACATTTGTTCCTTTACTTTTGATGGCCACTATATCCTCAATTAAATCTCGAAGATATGCTGCAAATATCACTTAAATAACTACACAGCCAGTTAACTATTTAGGTAACTTCCTCTTATCTTCTTCAAGAAGTTCACTATTGCTAGATGCTCAAGGAACTTCCTTCTCCTTTGTTAGTTACTGGGAAAAGAAAGTTCTTACAGTTCTCTGACATTCTTTGTATGGACATTACAGAAAATAGGGTCATCGAGGGTGGGCTCTAACTGGTTGGAATATGCAGGAAGGAAGGAATGAATGAATCTTGCTTTATTGAATGAACCAACCCAGAATGTGCCTTAAATGATTTGTAAAACCACAGCACAATGAAATCTCAATGGTCAAAATGGATCTGAAGCCCACTTCTACACTGAAGTGGCCCTTGACTCAAAGGCAGCCAACAGGTCAACAGAAGTTTCCAACATTAATGTCTCATGGAATAAGAGCTTATGATGCTGTGGATGATGATTTGTCTATCGGTATAGTTGTTAAGCTTGGCACTTTGCTTAGCCCTCTACCTTCCTTTAATATCACACTTACATAAAATTACAGTATAATAGAATAACAGTATTACATGCAAAAGCACTTATCAGTCACTCAAGAAAAGACAGATAAACACTTACTAGAGGTCAAAGGAATGCTACATCACACCACTTCCATTTGGATCTTGCCTGAAACAGCAGCATGTGATCCCATATTGTCACCTATTTATTGCCCAAGTATAGGACAGCTGACTGTTGGCTAAATCTGGGGTAGCAAATGGCAAATAACTATTTCCTGTGGAAAGTATGTCACAAGTACAAGATAACAATCATAATGATTAGATATACAGTGTGTTTCATAATTTCTTGTACAGGCTTTTAGGGATTGTAGAGGGGACTTAGTAGATAATGTTCTGGAAATGTACCCTTTGGGTATAAAATAATTTTGAAGAACACATCACTTTCCAAACTCCCACTTCACAGTATGCACACAAACTGAGAAAAGTGTACTGTCATCAGTCCCTGCTGTAATTATGACATCACATATTTTTGTTCAACTATAACAGTGGCTGTGAGATAATTATATTTTCACAAATAGTGGTGTTCCACAGACACACTATTCTCGAGATCCTTCACCACACAGAAAACAACCTGACAACAAGTACTTCAAACACTGCCCATACCATGAGCTCCTACAGAGTACACAGTTCAGACTTCATAGTCTCTGCTGTGTGCCTACTGTGATGTGGGAGATTTGAAAGTGGTCCAATCTACAGTCTTACTTTACATTCAAATATTACTTTCCTGGACATGGGTTCCTTATAAAAACTTTATCTACTAAATCCTCTCTGCAACCTCCAGAAGCCCCTGCTATGATTTGTGAAACACCCCGTAAACCTCGAGCTGTCTTATGAAACACCACATTAGTACTTAATTCCATTGGTTAAATAAATTTATTTAAGGAATTAAAATGTACACAATCCATTTTATTAACCTATAAACCAGTTTTTTTGTATAAGGATGAATGAATAAAACACAACGTGCCAACAAATAACAGCATTTTAATTTCAACACATTTCATGTTTCACATATAATCAACAAACCAGTTACTATAAATAATTGTTTTATAAATCAATTTTCAGTAATTTTGTTTGGTTCAAATTAACATAAAATTTTACAAACATTGTTAAAACTCATCCATAACTAAAATATTGAACTCCAGTATTACGAAAAGGGAAGAATGCTACTTACCATATGGAGGAGAGGTTGAGTCGTAGATGCAACAAAAAGACTACCATATATTTTGAGCTTTCACCCAAAAGGTCTTTTTCTGAAGTATACAACACACACTCATTCACAAAAGCACAACTCACACATGAGACCATTGTCACTGGCTGGCCTCAGCAGCCAGAGACAATGAGAATGTGTGTGAGTTGTGCTTGCATACATCAGTGTGTGTGTGTGTGTGTGTGTTTTTTTTGTCTACTTTAGAAAAGGCCTTTTGGTTGAAAGCTTAACATGATGTATGGCTGTCTTTTTGTTGTATTTGCAACTCAACCTCTCCTCCATATGGTGAGTGGCAATATTTTCTTTTCAAAATACTGTCATTATTCCAGCCTGGATTTTTCCACTGTTTAAAACACTGAACTACTCTTTTCAGTTATGTATTATTCTATGGCAGAAAGATACAATTATCTCATTGAAATAACAACACTGGGTTTGTTATTTTAAATTTTTTTGTTCAACATCTGATTCTAAATTGTTCAAGATGACCATGAAAAAATATTTATTAACATGAAAAGTACAATTTTCTACAAATTTTTGTTTGTTTCTGAGATTCTTCACAATGAAAAAAAGATCAGAATTAGAAACGCACCATCACATTAACACAGTTTCCAGTGTCTGTTGTAAAAAGAAAATTACAAGAAATACTATCAGCTACTTTTACTAAATGTATGTATGATAAAATAGTTATTTGCATTCATTCTTGCTGTAAGCAGCTGCAAGTAACAGCCATTATGATTTATATATTTAAAATACTGCCCAACAAGGAAAGTAAATGTGTACTAAATTTTAACGTTCTAATATTCAATGGACTGTTATTGCTCAACGATGAAACTGTAACTACTTTATAATAAATACTTACGAAACGGAAGTATAATTGGCTCTCGGTACTGAAAAGTGCCAGAAGTACTTCCATCTCGGACAGTGGACGGTCATGAAAAATACTTATAAGCAACTCACGCAGTATACACATCTCAAGTATCTAGATGGGCATTTATCACCAGACATATTTGTATATGCACGTGAAAGGTAACTTCTCAATTTTCACTACTTATCAATGGATGAACCACTTGAGATTCAGTACTAAACCTATAAAAAAACTGTATTTAGAAAACTAGTGGAAATGAGTGCTCTTCATTCAACAACCAGAACAAAATGCTTGGTATTTCAAACTACAGCAACAGAAAATATAATTGCAGCAATGTGAGAGCATTGCAGACTTACTGAGTTTTGGCACAATAGTCTATTGTAGCAAGAGTCATAACAACTTACAAAGTGCTTGGGCTCAAAAGCAGTTATTCAAAATGGGCTTGACTGCTTGTCCTCAGGCTTATGCTTTGTTCAAATAAGTTTTCAGAATATTGTTTCTCTCACACTTTCTTTTTAAGGAGATTAGGTTTCAAAGAGTCTGACTTAGCCACATACACCCTAAATCTGCATGGCTACACAAGTATTTCCTAGTGTGATATATAGCTTTTTTCACAAATAATAGCACTGGTACATATTCACATTCAAAGACACACATAACCACACAGACACCCAAATGTGTACTCCTGTGGCCACGGGCATCTGGTTTGATTGTGTGTACTTCAGCTAGCAAAAGAGCTAGTGCTTGAAAGCTAGTGTGAGTGCTGTTTTCTGTTATGTGTTTCTGTGCTCCAAGCATCGATCCACTATTGGCGAATGGTTACCTTTCCCTTATTTCACATATTGCTCCATCCAGAAATTTCCATTATTGTTTGTCATCAATAAAAATAATTACTTTTTAATGACACCACAGATATACTTGTATCTGAGCTCCCAAATTATGAACTGGCAAAAATCAGAAGAGTTCACATAAGTAATATCTCTGCCAATATCTGAACTCCTTGGTCAAAGCAATAGTGGTGTCAAATGTTATCCACATAAGCATGCTGTACAGTGTGTGCAAATAATTCCAGACGTCGTCTATGAAAAGCACTGTCAGCTTCAACTACACTGACACACAAACATGTTACAACAGCATATCAGTTTCACTTATGTTGCTGTTATTTATACAATACAAGTTCAATTTCCTTTGTTCTAGTTGCTTAGTCAAATAGATACATCCCACACTTTCATTTCTTTCAGCCATAACAAACATGGTGAATCTTGCTACACCCACCACAAACGTCCCCTCCACCTCCCCCTAAATACTAAAAAAAATTGTGAAGAAAGAGAGTGCACATAATAAATACTTCCAAAAATTTCTACACATGCCACAATTAACACTTTCTGCCTCCTTACATAAGATTGTTACTGGATGTAGTGTTTACTATTAAGAAAATTTTATGCAACCATGTGGATGACTAGCACAGCATGCAAAATGTACATTCAGGATTTCTCTCCTTATACTTGTTGCCCATTACCCTCATGTTAACTGTTTTTCTGTGAATAAAACAATCAGTTTCACCATTAGTGCCACGAATAAGACCCTGCACTTGCAAGCATCCCTAGCACAACATGCCTTAGGTAATATTGGTGAAGGCCATGTTAAGATGAAACATAACTGCCTTATTTTTCAATTATCTGTGTATGACAATACAAGTTTTCATCCTGCAAAATTACACATTGTTATTTCAGCATTGTTGACACAGTATTTTCTTTCAAAAGTTTTCTTCTGTGAACATAATCACATGAATACTCAGTAATCACCAACAGTGATGTACTTACTCTTTCCAGTTGTTTAAAACAATCATTTACCATTTATGCATATAAATATATTGTAATGTAAGTTATACAACAGTTGCAAAAAGCACTCAGTCCATGTACATCATGAAGGTACTAGACCTTACAAACACTATGAAAAAAGGAGTAATGAAGACATCACATTTCGCTCAGTGTAATTTAAAATAAATATAATAATAATAATAATAATAATAATAATAATAATACCAAATTGTTTTATGGTCATAAAAACAGGTAACTGGTGAATAGAAGCCTTGAACACAAGTTCTCAGAAGTTCTTACAAGCTTACTAAAGTATTTCCAAGAAAAAGACCATGTATGACAGTATTCTATAGATACAATTCAGTATGAGAAAACATTTAATTCTGTTAGCTGTCATCTACTCATTGACTGCTGTGTCATTATGAGAGAGTTTATTTTGGTCCACAGTCCATCAGAAAAAAAAAATTAGAGTTCATTAAAACTGTACTGTGCAATGTAATATACCTTGAAAATAAATTAGACAACAGTTTATATCTGCCCCACTATTCAACACACATGACATAGGAGCTACTGCAAGGGGCTGTATTATCACACTTGGCACACATCTAGCACTTGAGAAAAATATAAAAAAGGCTATAAGCCAATGAAAGCAGATAGTTACATGTGCAAAAATGATTAAAGAGCAATTTAATCTGTTCACATGATGTGACATGAAAGCATTATCCTTTTAACATAAAAGTACTATCCATTTGCAAGAATATTTTCAAATGTAATTAAAATTAAGGAGTCTGATTCACATTGGTATCCTCAACACAGTAAATAATAATTACAGAATAAAAGACCAAGATATGAAATTAATGGAAAAGAAATATCATCATAAGATATAAGCAACAGAGATAGAGCCTTACACAAAGCTTTACAAAATAACTTATAATGAGGCAGCACACTTACTGAGAAATACACTAGCCAATTTTTTTACAGTTTTCCCAGAGCAGCTTCTAAAACTGGTCACAGAATGTGCATACATGTTTTGTATATGCATAGTTCTTTTGAAAAGCAATTAATCATGGTATAGAATTTATCAGACACTAAAACATGCATATTTGATTTGATAAATCTCTCTTGACTTAAGGGTCATGAGTGATCCTTCCAGTACCCTTAAGCCTTACCAGTGTGTTTTCCTCTCTTTCCTTTCTCTTCTTCCAGCAAAAGCTACTGGTTCTGAAAATTACTAAATACAAAATTCTCCCAGAAAAAGAAACTATAGATACAGGACTTGGAAAGAATTGAATGGAACCAAAGTAAAACTGACTATATTCTATCAAACAATGAAGAAATTAAAGAGGATGTGATAGCCCTAACTCAGAGTGAAGGCAGATAAGACTGGTGAGAAGCATTAAGTTGCAGGAAAGTGTTCATGCATTCTCATTTAAAGAAATTAGGTACTGTGTTACACACAGGTGAAAGGAGAACTAATTGGCAATGAAAGGATTACATCTTGCATTGTCAGCGAAGTAGTGAACCATATGAACAAAAACTGCCACAATTGGTATGTCACTTTGTTCATTTATTTGCTCTTTTACAAAGCACTAAATTTCTTAATTCCAATGCTTATCCAGTAAGTACACTGAGTGTGCCTACTTTGTGCTCCTTGTCCTTCAAAACAACACTATAGTATATAAGTCTGCTTACAAACATCAACCTTCTCATACAACAGCTAAGCTTTCTTAAAAGTGGATGTCTAAAGAAGATAACTATGAAGGTCACTTAAATACTGGTTGAAAAAAGTCCAACTGACATACACGTATAATCTAAATATCTGAGAAACTCTGCAACTCTGCAGTCAACATATTCATACTCTTAATCCACATAACATTTTTGACATATATCTCATAGAAGCAATGATAGGAAAACCAACTGAACACATGGTGAAACACATCTGGGAGAGAACACAACGCATTCTTGCAAGAAAGTAGACCCTTTTCAACATTATTATAACACTTTCTACCAAAAATGTCAAGAAAATCTATAAATCATAAAAAAAAATCCACAAAGTTCAAACAAATTTTATTGTGTAGGTTTTCCTGGGTTTATTTCTTCCTCGTACTTTCAAAATGATGCTTTTATTTTCAAAATGATGTGGAAAAAACATGTCTTCTTTTGCTACAAACCTAAGATAAAAGACAGATACTACTGTAGTTATTTCAAATATTGGGTATTAAGAAGAAAAACATATGGAAAATGGCATTTTTGATACAAACTCTATAACAAACTCTGTGACTGTCACTTTACAAATGTAGATTCAAGGATGACAAAACTTTTTGCGCACAGCAATTTTTGCAAGTTATAAGAGAAACTCAGTAAACAACCCTACCTTTTTACTTTTAATATTTTTATTAACATTTTCTGCAAAAGACAATTTTCCAAGAGAACTGTAGTTCTTTAATAAGGAAACTCCTCTTACTAAATCAGTTCAAATTTTGGCTGATAATGTAACAGACTGCTTATTTTGTTAGCTCTGTCACATCTTTGAAAACTTCAGAACATTAACAATACATTTAAAATGAAATATGTCACCACTTTTACTTAACAGTGAATTATTTATATTTCTTTCTGTCACATCAGAACACAAAAACAGTTTGAGAATTGTAGTTGCTAGTTCACTGGTCAAAAGCTAAGACTGTTACCCGGCTCCATACTTCCGCAAACATCAACTGGATTTCACTTCCAGTGAAAGTTTATTTTACTTAAGAGTGTTTCTTGATGCTAGTGTTCCTCTTACAGCAATCACATAACAATAAGAAATAATTTTAACCACAAATCAAATAACTGTCTCATTTGCTACACAACCAGCGAATAAAATAATTTAAACAGTGTATGCTCAGAATACTTATGTTGAGTTAGTATTATCAGTTTCAATGCAACTACAACTACATTGAAAAACAGGTGATTCAAATTTTGTTATTGTATATTTTGATTGTTAGTCAAATGTCAAATTCCTAATACGTTAAATAAAGATTAAGATGCATTTTTAAAAAGAAAACAAAATACAAGAAGAAATAAAAGAACTAAAGTACAATTCTCTACAGCATGCTGTGTGGATTTACTATTGCAGGTTGAGCTCTTTCTTTAGATGTATGTAATTTCATCAGTCTTCTATGGTAATAAAAAAAGCCAAGCTCATTCCAATTCAATTTGGCCACTTATCTCCTGTTACGTAAAGAGATTTAAAAATGCAATGGTGATTTTTGTCATCAGCACCAAGAATGCAAAAAGAAACCAATATCTTTTCACTGATAGGTAACAACACCATCCTGTTATATCACCAGAGCTGAATATGATGTAGTAAGAGAAGAAAGAAAATGAAAAAAAGACATTTTCCTATACGAGTCATTTTACTAAGTTAACAAACACACATGTAGCAAAGAAACACTGTTGTACCTTGAATGCATTCTGCATGACAGCAGTATCTCATTTTCAAAGTGAGTTTCACTAAAATATGTTTTATCAAGGACAAGCATGACGAGTGAGAGAGAGAGAGGGAGGGGGGATCCCATGTTCATGGTTTCTGCTCAATTTAAGTTGTATAAACAGAATTTCTTTTTATGATTTTTGGGCATGTGCATTATAAGCCATGGCAACTGCAGTATCCATAATATTTTTTATTTTCCTCTATATATGCAATTTTAGACTTTCTAGTTATTAGAGACCAGTAAGCTGCATATAAAAGAAATACAAAGCTAGAAAGAAACAAACACATCAGGCAGGTGAACAGAGATGCAAAATTGTGAAGAATTATTTAAGAATATGAAAGGACACTAAATTATATAAAGCAACAGCTTGGAAATTTCACATCTAGATACAGATTAAAGATGTAATCAGCAAAAGGTTTTCAACTATTAGATGGCAAAAGAAAAGAAAATCTCAAATGAAACACTTAAAGAGACGGTTACAGTTCCGACAAAGTGAATGTTATATAGTTTGCAGAATTAAACAAAATTATTCAAAAAGATGTCTTTGAAAATATGTGGAAAGTCACAATTAGAACCTGATAAGTTAAACAACTGTGAAATAATGTGTTGAACTACAAAAATATATTCAAAATGCATAAAGGCCATATCACGCTCAAGTGATTTTAGGCCTAATTTTTCAGTGTACATGTTTAGCATTTTAATCTAATTTTAAGTGCAATATGCTACTATATTAACAGCACATACATATATTAGTGTCCTGCACCACTTTTGTCTCTCCTGTTATCTGCAGTTAATAGAATATATTATTATTTAACTAAATTTTGTAACTAATTTCAGAAACCCCCATGAGTACAAAGTGTCTGAGCTGCTGTAGAAAAGTTATTTCTGTATTTCTATGCAGCTGTTGTGACAGATGACTGCACTGGGAGGGGGTGGAGGAGGGGGCTTGTAGTGGCTTCGGATTTGTAGAAGCAAATGAGTCTCTTCCATAGGAATGCAACGTATGGTGAAGAGACAGGAAAGAAGTTGAACAAGAGTGGAAGATGAGGGCCCTTAAGGCTGAACTGGAGAGTGCTAGTGAGGAACTGATGGGGTTAAGATGGGAGAAGAGTGAAGATAAGTAGGAAATTGTAGAAGGGAACAGGGGCCACAGAAAGAGAACAGCATCTGATAGTTTCCTCATTGGCACAAGTAAACAAAGTGGTAGGTAATACCCAACAGAATTTCATCAGGAAACCAACTGTTTCAACAAAAGTAGAAAGTAGGGAGAATGTTCTGTTGTTAGGAAGTAACCATGGAAAAGTGTGGTGTGGATTTTGCAGAAAAAATCAGTGGACCGGTAACATGCCTCAAACTTTTTCAAGCACACTGCATGTCTTAGCCAAGTGGTAGATGATGTAGGATCCTTGCACAAGGGCTTTACAACGCAGGATCATGTTGCGACAGAGGGTGGAGCAGCAAACAGCATCGTCAGGGATCAGGGCCATAATATTGAGAGTGATCTCATAAAAATAGCTTCTGAAATGAAGCATGCAAATATTGGGTTGGTGCCTGTTTTCATGTGGTATTATCAGCTCCAATTGAACAGTTCTGTTAGGAGGGTCAATATGGAGTCAGATCAGCTGCATAAGGTGGCTACTGGGTCAGATATGGGTCTGGTTCCTGTTGATGCTATTGGTAAGTTGGATTTCACTAGGCATGACCTCCACCTCAATAATGAAGGGAAACGTAAACTGGTAATTGGCTTTGTTGACAGCAAAATTTTTGGAGAGAGAGAGAGAGAGAGAGAGAGAGAGAGAGAGAGAGAGAGTGTGTGTGTGTGTGTGTGTGTGTGTGTGTGTGTGTGTGTGTGTGTGTGTGGAGGGGGGGGGGGGCGCAGTGCATGGGAGTAACTCTTTTTTAGGCTGAGATCAATGTTCAGTGATTCAATACTGAAAGGAATTAAGGCAGGCAGGTACTAAAGATGCTAAGTTCAGTGAAAAATAATGTTAGTGTATCGCATCAAAATATCGGGGGATGGAGATAAATAGAAGAGCTTCTTGTTTGTTTGGAAGATTTAAAAACTGAGGAAGTAATAGATGTATTACGCCTGTCTGATCATCATCATATAGTCATAGATGGAGAAAGAAGGAACTGTCATATATCTTAAATGTTATCATAGTGTGAAAAATTTAGAAACTAAAAAAAAAATGTGTAGAGCAAAATACAGAAGCATGTGCCAGTGAGCTTGAACTAAATAATGGTACTTTTGTAATTGTAACTGTGTATAGGTCCACACTGGGAAATTTTCAGCTATTTCTGAAAAAAACTTGAATTCTTTTTTTTTTTTTTTTTTCTGGTGTCTGTCGGACAGGTGGAAGCAAATTATTATTTGTGGGGATCTCAATGCAGATTTTCTGAAAGAGTCTGATAGGAAGAATGACCTTGAAGTATTACTCAATTCTTTCAATTTGACAACAGATACTGATTTTCCTACTTGGGTACTACAGGAAAAGCAGCTCACTGATAGATACTATTTTAATAAACCAAGATAAAATTAATCAAATACACATTTATCCTGTTAAGAATGGTCTTTCTGATCATGAACCACGGCTAGTTACAGTATTATGACATAGTTCCCCACAGTAATGCAAAACAATCCTCCAAAATGGTTTATTCAATTAACAATATAAAAATTGCAATTTTTAGGGAAAGCCTGCAGCAGATAGGCTGGGATGAAGTGTACTGAGATCCTGATGTTCACTTAAAATATAACTTATTTCATGATATGCTTGTGAGTATATTTGAAAACAGTTTCCCTATGAAAACAGTTATATTAAACTGTTAGAAACCACATAAAAATCATGTCTTACTAAAGGGATAAATATATCTTGTACACAGTAAGAGGAAATGTATCTAATAGCAAGTAATGACCTGGAAACAGTCAAATGTTGTGTAAACTACAGTACTACACAGGGTGTTTGGGGAGGAAAGGTCAATATTTTAAAGAGTGATAGTATAAGTAATACTGAACAAAAAATGTTATATGAACATAGGTCCACAAATACTTCGTTAGGGAGGTATGGGTATAGAAAGGCACTACAAAACTGATGTGCACAACATGAACGTATATGCAATACAACTGGACTGCAACACGATTTTCTTGCAAACAATGCACAGGTACATGCCATGTTTACACTACGCAACCTACCACGTATTATGGTCATGTGACGTATGTAGTACAATCACCCATTGTTTCTGCAGTTGTGCCATGTAAACTGCATTGTGTAGTGTACCAGCGACGGATCTGTTAGCTGTGTAGTGTATGGCATTAACTGTGTTCGTACAAGTGCTACTAACAATGCCACACATCTACAGCAATGAGCAATATGCAGATATGGTGTATGTTTATGGCTTCTGCGACGGTAGTGCTACTGCTGCAAGAGAAGAATACCACAGGCACTTTCCGACTTGACTATTACCTGATTGCAGGGTGTGTACCAAAGTGTTTATCACTTTGCCTGAAACAGGCTCTTGTACAAGTAAAGATTTTTCATCCGAGCGTGCATGTCAACAAATTTTGCAAGAACAGGAAGAAATTATCGCAAGTGTTGCTCGAGGTCCCAGTACAAGCATACAAAGAATGTCCCTGCGCATGAATGTCCCACAGACACGTGTATGAGAAACATTACATGCGGAAAACCTGTATCCATTCCACATACACCATGTCAAAATCTCCACATTGGCGACAATGCCCAACAACTTCAATTCTGTCACTGGGTAATTGAGAATAGTCATTTGCTTCCATGCACACTATTCACTGATGAAGCCCAGTTTTCATGACATGGAATAAACAACACACACAATAATCATCAATGGTCACGGAAAAATAAACACACTTCAGTGGATAGCAATTTCCAAGTTCGTTTTGCCATAAATGTTTGGTGCAGCATGATCAGTAACCTTTCGATAGGTCCATTTACTATCAATCAGCAATTGACGGGAGAGAGGTACCTGGCATTTTTTGAAAAATTCATTTGTGGAACTATTGGAAGATGTTATTTTAGCTAAGTGAAATGGAATGTACTTTCAACATGACGGTGCCCCTCCACATGTTACCTTACGTGTGAGAGACCATCTCAACCGCACCAACCCTAATCCCTAGATTGGCCATGGTGGTGCTATTAACTGGATTCCAAGATCACCTGACCATACACCTTTAGATTTCTGTTTATAGGGCTGGATGAAATCAGAGGTGCACAAAGTGAAGGTAAATACATGAGATGAACTGCTTCGTTGCATCATGGATGCAGCTGAATTGATTAGGAACCAACCACAGGCAATTGAACAAGCAACACATGTTATCGCTAGAGTGCAAAATTGCATTGACGTTCATGGTGGGATATTTGAACCTGTTCTGCGAACTGTACAACATCTGTACGGTAAGTGTTAAAGCCATTTGTAAAATATGTGGTACGTCTTTTTCAACTGAATACATGTAACATGTATGTTGTAATGCATTATGTACTAAATGCAAAGTAAATAAACATTATGTAAAAATGTGTAACATAACTGTACTTCTCTGTAACATTGTTTTTAACAAAGTCAGTTGTACTGCGTATACCTTCACATTGTGCACACCAATTTTGCAGAATTAATGCTCCTTTCAATACCCATACCTCCCTAATGAAGCATTTGCGGACCTACGTTCATGTAATATTTTTTGTTCAGAATTACTTATATTATCACTGTGTAAAATATTGACCTTTTCTCCCCGAACACCCTGTATAAAGGAAAGCTACCAAAAAGTTCAGAAGTATGTGTACTATGTCTGCGATTAGCACCTTTGCTAACAAAATTAAAACAACTTCGAATGTTGTTGAAAGGGAAACACGGCAACCAAGAGAACAATATGACTGTATTATCATCAAACTAAATGAAAAGTTTACTAACAACATTCAGAAGTTGAAAATATTTTAATAATCATTTTTTAAATGTTGTGGAGAAAATAGGATTCAGACGTCCATTAGGAAAGGCAAAGCTTAAATAGAAGAGGCAACATCTATGCAGTTTGATAAAACTGAAGTTCTATCCATCTCTAATTTCGAAAGTAGGAAAATAATAAATGTACTCAAAAGTAGAAACTTGCATGGAATTGATGGTATTTCCAAAAGAGTTGTAAAAGATTGGTCCCAACAGATAAGTAGGATTCCCAGCCACAAATGTAACAGCTCACTGAAACAGGGTGCTTTTCCTGATTGACTTAGATGTGCTATTGTTAAACCATTGCATAAAAAGGGGACTATGTCTGATACCAACACCTACCACCCAATCTCACTTCTGAAAGATTTATCCTAAATTCTTGAAAAAGTAATGTATTTAAGAGTAGCTTCACTTGTTCGTAAAAATAAAGTACTAAGAAAATGTCAGTTTGGTTTTCAGAAAGGTTTTGCAACGTAAAATGCTTTAATGTAGCATGTATTATATGTCTTGACTGATCAAATATTAAATGCTCTAAATAACTGAACATTGCCATAAGGGTTCTTTTTTGTGGTCTCTCAAAGGCTTTTTATTGTGTAAGTCAAAGAATTCTGATAGATAACCTTGTGGTATGAGTGGACAGTGAACAAATGGTTTAATTCATATTTAACTGGAAGAGTGCAGAACATCAATATAAACAATTCACATAATGTCCAAAAATCAGCAGAAACCTCAGACTGGAGAGGTAACAAGAATGGTATCCCACAGTATTCAGTCTCATGTCCCTTATTATTCTTCATATATATTAATGACTTGCCACTTTATATTCACTAAGATCCGAAGCAACTTCTTTTTACTGATGATATGACTACAGTAATCACACCCAACACACAAGAATGAGGTGAGGAAATTGTAAATAATGTCTTTCAGAAAATTATTAAGTGGTTCTCTGCGAGCAAACTCTCACTAAATGTGATAAAACACAATATATATAGTTCTGTTCAATAAACGGCAAAACTTCATTAATAAATGCAGACTCTGTACAGAAGACTGTAGCTCAGGCAAAATATTCAAAATTTTAGGGTGTGTGCAGTGATGAGAGATTGAATTGGAAGAAACACACTGATGATCTGCTGAAACAGTTGAGTTCAGCTATTGATGATTTATGGTCATCACAAATTTTGGCAATAAAAATAAATGTAAACAAGCTTACTATGGCTATTTTCATTCACTGCTTTTATTTGGCATCATGTTTTGGGGTAATTCATCATTATGGGGAAAAAGTATTCATCACACAAAGCACATAATCAGAATAATAGCTTGAGCCCACCCAAGATCACATTGCACACATTTATTTAAGGAACTAAGGATATTCGCAGTAGCTTCACAGCATATTTATTCACTTACGAAATTTGTTATTCTGAACATATCCCAATTCAAAACCAATAGCAATATGCATAGCTACAACACTAGGAAAAAGGCTGATGTTCACCACTCTGGGTTAAATCTAACTCTGTCTCAGAAAGGGGTGAATTATGCTGCCACAAAAGTCTTTGATCACTACCGAATAGCATCAGAAGTCTGACAGATTACCAACTAGCATTTAGAAACAAAAGAATTTATGAATGACAACTCCTCCTACTCATAGATGAATTTTTAGATATAAATTAGTACTTTTACAATTATTAAAAAATTAAACAAAAAACTGAATTATATTATGTAAAGAAACCTTTCATTAAACTGATATGTTCCACATCATAACAAAGTGTTGTATCAGGAAAATCAAATGTAGATTTTATTTTCCTACCACATATAAGTTCACTTTCCACAGTTAACAAATTATGGTGCAATTTGAAAACACATTCCTTTCTTTCATTTGCCTAGCATATCCATTCCTAAATATGAATAATTAAAATGTGTCTGTGGGGGGGGGGGGGGGGGGCATCTTACTTCATGGCACAACATAAACATGTTATACCAAATTTCAGGTGGGAACAGAGAGGGTTCCTCAAGATGGTTATGACCACATATTTTCATACCTTCACTTAACGGCAGTAGTAGGTCTGCAGTTTATATTGAAGGGAAGAGGTTGTTAAAACTCAACTCAAAAGTATAATGAACACTGATTATCTTCTGAAAGAAACCACTACGCTGCATTCACATAATTCAGGCATTTTAATTGCAAAAAGTCAGGTGAGAGAACAAACTGGGTGAAACAATGCACTGGTGGGACAAGACGTATACAAACCTCCATCTAGTCATTCTGAGTTATGTTTTTGTGTTTACTCTAAGTCATTTTAGGTGAATGCCAGATTGGTTCCTTCAGCAAGATGACAAAAAATTTCCTCCACCAAGTGACCTGAAACTCCACCTCATTATTTGTAGGGCATTAAACTGCAATCCTTTTCCTCTGTACTGAGACTGAAATGTGTATATAAGTGAATCTGGTGGTGGGGAAGGGGGGAACCTGGCAGCAAGTTTTACAGTCTTCCAGGATCACAACATACTAATATGAATTAGATGAAAACGAAAATAGGAATTTTTGGCAATTTTTGTCGTATAGGAATTACGCTGTGGCCTACAGCATGTTTCTGTGCCTAGCATTTATTCTTCTTATGCTGGAGATATTTGGCTATAAAGACACAGTTTATATCTTCAAACCTAAACTAGCTTATTGAGCTGAATCATATTAATATGTAATAGTGCAATGATCAGGTTGTTACATCATCTGAGCACTGATAAGATTGCAGGGTTGCAACAAAGTGTGTTATGGGGGCAGTACTGTGAAGAGTTGGTGCTGTCAGCTTTAGTTAGCACTAAGACCACTAACTTGTCAATTTTAACTCTTTTTCTTTTCTGTTTAAGCTTTTCTGTGTGAAAGCTTTCACTGTATGGTGAAAAAAATTGATGTTTAACTATTCTGAAATTAAAAGTGGCATGAAATAAAAGCAACATATTCGCCTCTTTTCAAAAAACTTTCAAAGTTTAGGGACGCCAAAATACTATCTGAAGGAAAAGCATCACAGTTGACTGCTTAAGCATTTCTTTTTACCAAATGCACCAAAGAAAGAAAAACATTACTCATATGCATGACTAAACAATAATTCAACCGTAAAAATAATCATGAAGTCTTTTGCTAAAGGTTGTCCAACTATTTTAATATTACAGCAAATACAAAGTCTGTTCTGGGAAGTACTAAGTAAATCTCATAGCTAACATTAAAGAGACAGAAGAAACAATTACAAATTAATTGTAAGAACTGATGTATTTTGGGCACACAACAATTCTGTCTAAATGGAGTAACATTTAATATAATGGTTCACATTTCAAAGCAAAAAGTTCGAATACTGGTGGTGCATTTCATTCCACCTGAGGATTTTTTTCAGACCCATGAACCAGCAGTTATGCCACATTTTCAGTCAAGACAGTTTAAGTGAAGCAACAATTTGCAATGGTAGTACAGAAAACATCAAAAAAACCATAAGCAATGTACCTAGTATTGTCATGTCAGAGTCAAAAAAATGGCTTCAATGAATTAAACTACTAATTTAAACTGGGGAAAAAAATTGCATCAAAAATTTCCAAAACTGAGTCAGTTATTCACTAAAATGAAACTCTTTGAAAGTTAAATATGTCCTCTTCAGATATAACTGAATACAGTAGCCAGGGCACTCATGAAACTGGAGCGAAATGCTACAAAAGTAATTCTGTATTTGGGGAAAGCAAAAGTAGTTATGTAATTGGGAAAATGACTGCAGTGTTTCTTCAAGTAACCTGACTGAGCTCTTTCCACTTCAGCCTTGGGCTTCTCTTGATACAAACTGCAAAACTATAAAATGAGATTCGATCATTTGCATTAAATACACAAATCTCATCAAAGAGATGAAAAAATATATTCTTTCATTTGTTCAGTGTCCATAATTTTATTATTTATACTGGCCTCTTCTGTTTACCACTTCCATTTACTTTAGCTTCATTTGGTGAGTCTACTGTTGAATGTGTTGCTTTTTTATAGTGTTGTAAAATGTGTGACTTATTACTTCATGCATATGTATGAATAAATTTGTATACACAATTTGCTGTAAAAGAAATTCACAATTCCCATAGAGACAGTTTGCATCTCTGTACACAGTAAAAGCAGAACTTGTTGCAAAAAAGTGAGACCCAAGAAACACGGTTATATGATCTGACAGTGGTTGTGTTGTATTCTACATGACACTTACAACATGAACTCAAATCCATAAACCTCTTACTGTGAATAATTGGGTGATGAAATTTATCACTAATGTAAACAACAACAAAACTGAAGTAAATTTCAACAACACTGCAATCGAATCCTACATGTTCCAAATGCAACACAAATTCATATGATTAATCTGAGCATCAAAGATTCAAAACTTTAATCTGAGCATCGTAGTTCAAAATTTTTTATTCGAATTTGAATGTTACAAAATTCATAAATGATCTTTATGATACAGGGTTATTCGTAAGCACCTCCAGGGCTACAGAAAATGGCTGTGTGGGAAAGTACAAGACATACTGAAATAAACACATACCAGTGGATAGAGCCTCTCTGCAAATTTAAATTCATAATATGTGCTGAGATGTGATTGCAGAGCCACTAACGGTAACTTTGTCAGAACATGAATACAAATCATGGTCTCCGTATTGTCACACTGAATTAGTCTGCACCTGTAGGGAGGCAACACCACGAACGGATTTCTGAAGTGGGCTGCTGTCGTCATGCCTTCCTGGGCAGTAGCAACTTCAATTAATTGCTTGCATGTGCCCTTTCACTTACATTGCTATTTGTTGTACCAAAAATGATGCCTATATTGAGCACCTGTAATGTGAGTTAAGAACTTGGAGAGATGCTCTATCCACTGATGTGTATCTATTATCTGTATGTTTTGTAGTTTCCACAACGCCAGCTACTGAAACCCTGGAGGTACTTTTGAGTAACTCTGTGTAGCTGACTTTCAAAAACTAATAAGTCTTTCTGATAAGCTTTCTTTAGTATAATGAACACGAAAAATCATGTTCTTTGTACTCATATTTTCCTTACCGACAACATATCTTTAACGAAATCAATTTATGTTGCACTAGACATCTCCACAACTTGCAAATGTTACCATCATTCATAAAATAAATAGATACAATGATTTAATTGAGAAGGGAAAAAATGCAGATACAACTTTGAGAGGTAAGAAATTGATCACATGATTTTACTGTTTGTTGATGTGAAAAGTAAAGTTTTCATCACTGCACCATCAGTTTCTGAGGACAGTTAATTTGTGATGACTCCTAAGAATAGCAGATGAACAGAGCAAAATTATGGAAGGTTCATTCTCCTTTCATGAATAGTCACACCTAAAAGTGATAACAGCTGAAGAATTTTTAGAGCCAATAATTAGCACTAACACTACAAAAATAAATATTTCAGAAACTATCAACAATTTCACTGAATCTCAAACTGACCTTTCACCTTCTTCTAGTCAGAAATTAAATCACCTATCTACAGTGAAGATTACTCATTTTTGGCATAATAGTACCATGTGCCACATTCCTCCAGAATACAAAAACAGCACTGAGTACTAACTTCATTCATATGCTGCACTCCCTTATAGGAGGAATTACTATGATAATATATTGTCTCCAGAACCTGATTATTATAACTCATCACAGTATATTGTCTACATGACTAGGTGAAAAAGTCTTTGCAGATATGTGGCGTCAACTCACAAATTTATGTGAAATTATACATGGCTACACATTTCACAGAATAAAGTAAACAATCACAATAGGTTAAGTACAGCTTTTAACAAAACAGAAACTATTTTCATTAAACATAAATAATACTGATGCCTTTAAACATCTCAGGGAATTGTGTGTTCACAGCAATGAGTTTGCCAAGCAGGGCAAACTACACTCCACACAATTGACCCATAGATTGGCACATGCTGCATGGTAGAGCTGACCTCCATATTCGAGAGCACTTGTATTGCCACTCCCTCCCTCCATGGCTGTGAGACATATACCACAAACAGGATTATCAGCGAAATCTAAAGATGGCAGTTCCCGATGGACCTGTAGTGGAACAGATATTTTCATTTTCATTACATACAGGCTAATACAATGCACAAGAAAAACTAAAAACTTTGTACAACAGTCAATTGGACCTGTCACCTAACATTACCACTGGAAACACCCGCCACACCACAACAAACATGGAATAACCAATACCGCAAACGGAAAGTGAGGAGCGGGGCTGGTGTTATTGGTTAATACAAACCATTGAGAAATGCACAGAACTATGACTTTCAACACATACTTATGTTTTTTAAATGGAAATGTGTTATAATTTTTAGCACAACTGAAAATAGAAAAAAATACTTAATTGATTCCGTTTCTTACATTGTAAAATGCTAATTACATCCAGAGTAATTTGTATCATAAAGTTGACACTTGATTAACTCCTCAGCAGTTCAGTCATGTTTATTGGAGAGAATCCAGTTAATTTGGGATAAAAAAGGAACAGTGATGCAATGTAGATACAGAAGAGATTTGAACAGAACGTTAAGTCCACATGCTAACATTTTTATTGGTATTTTTCTCTGAGGAGTACTGTATGGCAGTGATTTGTTACAAGAAAATGTACATTAACATAAGAATTTAGTTAAACTTACAAATTTGTTTTCTGTTTTCAACTACAGAATGTAAAAGAGTGTGTCCTGATATTTCAGGCCAATAAATGTTCAAAGTGGTGCCCATCATTTGCTGCACACATTTGTCATCTACCGCGTAATGATTGTCTTACATGACACAGTACATCTGGTGTAATGTTACCACAGGCTGCCTCAATACAATGTTTCATATTCTCTGGGGCTGTAGGCACATCACGGTACACATTCTCCTTTAACATATCCCACAGAAAGAAGTCTAAAAGTGTAAGATCAGGAGAACGGGCTGGCCAACTTATGCATCCGCCACATCCTATGAAACGTCCGGCGAACATTGTGTCAAGGGTCCGCCTAGTGTTCATTGCAGAATGTGCAGGAGCACCATCATGTTGATATCACATACATATACGCGTTTCCAGTGGGACATTTTCTAACAATGTTAGCAGATCATTTTGTAGAAACTTGATGTGTTTTGCAGATGTTTGGGTGCCTTCAATGAAGTGAGGACCAATGAGATGGTTGACAATTACTCTGCACCATACATTTACATTCCACAGTCTCTGTCGCTCTACCTACTGAAGGCGGCGAGTATTGTCCACGGACCAGTAATGCATGTTTCACAAATTCACTGCACTGTGGTTTGTAAAATCTGCTTCATTAGTAAACAGGTAGAACTGCAACGCATTCTCTGTTAATGCACACTGAGAGAAATTCACTCAATTATTAAAGTCATCGCCATGTAATTGCTGATGCAGCAACACATAATATGGGTGAAATTTGTGATGATGAAGTATGCACATTACACTACTTTGACTCATTGCACTGCCTCGTGTGGGTTCATGGAAACAGCAGCTAACACACCAACTGCACCTGCTTCTTCTGTGATAGGTTTGTTATGGACCCGTTTGCATGTTATGACCATACCTGTTGCATAAAATTGCTTGTAAATGTTTTCAAACATGTGGCACATTGGATGATCTCTGTCCGGGCACCTTTCTGCACACAACCTGCAGGCTGCAGCTGAATTTTGATGAGTATCATCTCTGCCTTTTCAGAGTTAGAATAAACCATTTTCACAGTTCTTACAACACTGTACACACTGTTGTACTTGCGACCTTCTCACATTTATACTATGTGTACTTCTGTTCTTACTTGGGTACAGTACGCTCTCACAGACATCCAGTAACACAATGTACTACAGTTATTCTGAGTACAAGGACTAATTCAGCAAGCACTACATGCAGACACAGAGACAACCAAACTAATAAACATCGTAGTCATTGTAAACATACCCCTACAGATATTGGTTGTTACAACATATGAAAAAGTCTGAGGTTTCAAGCATCAACTTTACGTTACAAATTCCTCTGTATGTACTTAACCTTTCACAATGTTACAAATGGCACTGATTAAGTATTTGTTTCTATTTTCAGCTGTGCTAAAATAACAACACATTTCCATTTAAACAACAATGGTAGTTTCTGAAAAATCTCAAAAATGCACATTTCCTTGTGTTGATATACAACGAAATTCAGGGGTGACATATTCTTTGCCATAGCTGTGAACCACAAACACTGATTAGCTGTGAAATAAGTTACATATCCAAAACACTCACGCTGGTAATTTATGAAGATATAGTTTTATTAAGCACCTGAAAATTCTCAAAAATAACCTATTTCTCACGTAACTGTATAATGAAATTAGAGAAATATTATTTGAATAATTAAATTATTCCTGAATTGAGGTGGTAAGAATAATTCACAAATCCACATTGGAAGAAAGAATCATCTTTATGATTTATATATCTTATAAGGCTACCTTTATTCAAATATCATTAAGTTATTAATAATTTTTGGTAACATATTTGGGAAAAAAACACTGATCAAAATTTAATTTTAACAAAGTGCAGACACTGAATGGAGCTGTAGTGTATGCGGGAAGGGAATGAGCAGTTGACAACTGTGCCTTCTGGCATACACTACAGTTCCACCAAGAGTCTATGTGGGTTACTAATGGTGATTCTCTATGGTCTGAAGATGGTCTTTCAAGAATGAAACTGGTGACCACAAATAAAACAACTCTTTTGTGATCAACACTGATTATTTTATTACAATTAAATCATCAGTTGAGTTTTAGAGGATTTCCAGTTGTTGCTGATTTTTGCAGAATAATTAACATTCAGTCACTCTTAAGAAAAGGTTTCAAGTGATGGTTTGTGATGTACAGGCATCCACTGAAATTGATCATTTTGTGCTCACCAGAATCTTCTGCAAACAGGTGGTCAGACTGGCTTTTGTTCACTATTTGGCATTGTAGAAACTGACTGGTGGTTAAGCCCACAAACTGCACACTGATTGAAGCAAAACTGCACACAAAATGATGTTATTCTCAGATGCTGTATTGTATACCACTGCCAAGACTAGACTGTGATGTGCTATAATGATGCATGCGGCACATCTTGTGTCTGGGTCTTTCACACAGATATGACCTTTAGGGCAAAGGGTTGGGAGCACAAGTGACAGAAAGCAGACCAGGATGTATCATAGATGGGGTTAGCAAAAAATTTTGGAATGATTAGGTAAGATCTTTGTGAGAACATGTCAAAATTTTTGTGGAATACATGGTTTGTTGTTTCACTTCAGGTATTGAGTAATAAAAGAGGATTTTACCTAGTGTACATAGGTAGAGAATTAGAGGCATGAGAAGAGTGTCAAAGAAAATCTGTTCGCCCATCAGGTTTGAATGTCAGTACCTGTCTTTGAAGACTATAGTTAGGGGTGAGGGAAGGCTTATTACTTGGAGATTTGCCGTCAACATGTGGCAAAACAGTGTGGGAAAAGATATTCTTATTCCACAATAAGATTTACAACAAGTATACAGAATTTATTAATAGCAATGTGCAAGCTTATTATGTCATGTGATTCACATAAAAAAGATTATTTCATGTATGGAATAATAATTTCTTACCGAGATATCAGCCTTGTAATAATATACACGAAGACCATCCCAAACTTGGTCAACTTCACAAAACAGAGATTCCAGCTTCTTTGATTCAGCAGATGTAAGTTTAAAGGCATGCTTCACCCTCTGACAGACACCATATACCTCCAACAGATCTACAAGAAAGTAAATTTCAGATATAACAGAAAACAAAAGAAAAAACACATTTATAAAAAGAAACTCAGCATGATTTCCTATTAAATATGAGATATTGTTTATTATCTTTAAATGCAAACTACCAACCAAGTTACACAAGTGCCATCACATTAGACGCTATAAAGTACTGCTCATAAAAGTAAAGAACTCTTCTAATTGTGAGTGTAATTGAAGGAGTAACACCTTCTTGACTCTCAGCATACAGTCAAACACACAATAAAATTGTATTGTGTCATTCATAGGGTTATACACTAGCAAAACCAATGACGTTCTTATGGGGTATCAAAAGCAGAAAAGTGGTAAAGAACATCCAAATGCCCCAGTAATTAATATAATCATTTGGTGGCATAGTCGACAGGCTGGAAATTAACCTTGTGACAGCAGGATTTGGTTTGAATCCTGCTTAAAGTTTAATGTGGACTCTGAATCATTGTGCAGCTCAGTATTTTTCAAATACATAAATCACTGTCAGAGCTGAAAAAGCAATAAGTGAATGAAAAGAAATCTGAAAGACTGAATAGTGTGTGAACCATGGACCTTTGGATTGGTAACCTGACACTTATCCACTATGCAACAGGGCCACATTACTGCTGTATTAATTTGTTTAACGTACAGAAAATAAAAAATAAAATGAATGTACATCTCATGGTTTTCAATAAGATAGTTTTGGAAGTCAAAAGGCCACAGCATGTCATTTCTTCACCACTTAACAACTAGTCCAAAGACGTCCGATTTCAATGTCCACCTTCAGTCTATAAAGGAGTTTACAAGATATGTAAAAAATCTCTCACTGTCTGCCACCTCCAACAGGCAACTAGGGTGAATGGTGCAAAGGTTATCACAAGCTCTTGCCATTGGGTCAGACCCATTTTCTCACATGGACCATTTCATCTCTACCCGACAATTTCATTGAGTTGAAGTCTGGTGCAAGGGTAGGCCAATAAAGAAGCACTACTGTACCGCCACTGATACACAGTGGAGACTGATCCTGTTGGAAACAGATTAATCCCTTAGGATACAGTTATCACACTGACGGGATCATAATATGAGTATAATGAACAGCATTAAAATCTACTGTCCTGTTAAGCATTCCAAGTTGCATGCAAGCATCAAGGCCAAAAATGTCACAGTCACAGTGCCACTGTCAGATGACTCATGCATATATATTTGGGATCAAAATAGTCACTTCATGGCCTGAATACTTTTACTCGGTGATCCTTTTTCTGAGGAAAGAAGTGATATAGTACACTGGAAAATATTATGTTTCACAAGTCAAACATAAACATGACACTGTCCTTGATAAGCACTAACTGGTAGAATTTATATTTATCATAGATGACAATATGTTTGCTTTGGAGTCCAGCCACCCAAAACCAATACCAAGTTGTACCCATCAAGTAGGAAAACACAGTAGAATGTTTCAACTGTCTTTGTTTATTATACAACATATGGTGTGTTTCCAGAAATAACTCACCGCTTTAGATAGTTAATCTATCCAGAAGAATAGTGCTACCACATCTAGGAGAATCTCTAACATGATAAGTAATTTTATGATACAATTACTTCAGAGTGATATTCTACTTGAGTTATGGTGGGATATATGGAAGTTAAGTGGTTAGTCTCACTAAATTTGTACCTATACACCTACAAGTGGAAACAGAAAATGAAAGTGGAATGTACAGTTTTGTTTACCTGGTGATGGACAGTCATTTTAACTGAATTATTATCCTATGATATTTCATTATTACTACTTTATCTTCTTTCATTAACATTATTAATCAGCTAAATGAAACTGATGCTACAGCAGAGTAACACACAGTAATTAATACAAGCCAATCTAACATGAGAATAAACATGACTGCATTCTGAATTCTAAGTCCGATGCTGATAATTTGCACAAGTTACCAACAATGTAGGCTGCAGGAGGAAGTTCTCTACTGCTCAAACAAACCACTGCTGCACATGCTAGTAGTGTAGAGACTACTGTGTTAAAAAACACTGAGATTTTTCCAGTGTTTGAGGTAATTTACTCTGAAATGTTTTTTCTGTTTGTATGCTAAAAATACACGACTATAATAAAGCAACAACAGTTTACTTCACTTTTTGGCATGCCAAATATAGCAGTTTTGTTCCAAAATATTTTTGCTACCTAGTTATTGGAGGCTGCCAGCTTCTGAATATCCAACACTCCAAGGAATTCCAAGGACCTCCCACTCAAGACACCAGGCACCAGTTGCCACCCACGTTTTCACATTGTAGAGACCACTAATGGCCTACATTCTCTAATACAGCAGGTATTTAACCAGATTTCATCCATAATTGCCTATTTTTGAACCTACCCAATGTAAGAGGGTTAGAGAACTTGGTGGTTTGTAATGCCACTGTCAGAAAATTTTGACAGAGAGACAGCAAAGTTAGAGATGTGCCAATTATTCAAGATCAAAATTTATTTGAAAAATAAAATGAGTTACACAAATGTTAATTTAATATTTCAAACATCACACAAGAGAAAGAATGTTACACACTTCTGGCCAGGTGCAATCTTAGAAGCGTAATGTTTGAGAATTTTCCCAAACATGTGGAAATATGAAGTTGATAGCAGATGTATAAAGTGACCCTATTGACAATTTATCCAATGTTCAGCAGAAACAATCAAATATCATAACCACAAAAACATAAACTAAAAACTGAATAATCTGAAGCAAATAGAAGAAAGTTTGTAATTCTGTTCTTCCAACATTTTTCACCTCCAGAGCTACCACAGAAAAATTTTACTAATCAATATGTTCATTGATTCCATAATTTTTCCACTATTGTTTACTTCCATAATAATAAATGAAACCAAAATTTATGTCAGTTACTGCCCCAACAAAATTTCTGAGGAACAGATTTTCTAATTTTTTTTAATGAAATACACTGCCGGGAAAAAAATGCAAGACCATCATGGACAAGGTCATTTTATTGACAAGTGAGGAGCTGGCAGGTAGTTCATCACTGTAAGAGTATATGGTAACAAATTCAGACCACATAAAACATGTCACAGTAAAGGGTGGCTAAGCAGCAGCATCAGTACACAGTGCTCCTTCTGGCAGCAACCCAGCCGTGTGGTCTCACATGCAAAACATCATAAAGGTGCCGAATGGTATCCTGTGGTAGATTGTCCCAAGCACCTTCCTCCCTATGTTGCAGTTTGGCAATGGTTCTTGCAGGCCCTGAAAAACAAGTTCCCACCTGATATGCCCCACACATGTTCAACTGGAAAGCGATCTGGTGATCTATCTGGTCAGGGCAGTAGTTGTACACCACAAAGAGCACATTCAGTCACAGCAGCCATATGTTGATGTGCATTGTCCTGCTGAAAAAAAGCACATCACCTTACTGTTGAAGAAATGGCAGTAGCATTGGGATAACAGGCTACGTAATGCACCGGGCACTTGTTACTTTACCCCTAGTGATGTGGGCTAGGTATATTCCCAGTGGGTGGGAACTTATAAAATGGGAATATTGCCGGGAATATTTCTTTGGCCTGGGAGGTTTCCCAAAAATTGGGAATTTATGAACATTTTTAGATTTTGATTGTTTTGATTCTTATTAGTAGTTAAATAAACTTAAAACTAGGTTAACTAAGTAAATTCATACATTTTTGTAGATTTCAAAATGACCAAAACCGAGAAACATAATGCCAAATACCTGGCAGAGATAATTAGATCTGTCATCGAGAAGTATGGTCCTGATAAGTTTTTGGTGGTTATTGGTGACAATGTTCCAAACATGAAGGCAGCCATAACACTGTATCCTCATATAGTACCATCAGGCTGTATTGCTCACCTTCTCCATTTACTGTGTGCTGACATCTCAGGATGCCAGACTGTTCAAAGTTTCTTTGAAGAGGTGATAACTATAGTAAAGACTATCAAAAACAGGCACATATATGTGTGGATGGATATGTGTGTGTGTGTGTGTGTGTGTGTGTGTGTGTGTGTGGATGGATACGTGTGTGTGTGTGCGCGAGTGTATACCCGTCCCTTTTCCCCCCTAAGGTAAGTCTTTCCGCTCCCGGGACTGGAATGACTCCTTACCCTCTCCCTTAAAACCCACATCCTTTTGTCTTTCCCTCTCCTTCCCTCTTTCCTGATGAGGCAACAGTTTGTTGCGAAAGCTTGAATTTTGTGTGTATGTTTATGTTCGTTTGTGTGTCTGTCGACCTGCCAGCACTTTCATTTGGTAAGTCACATCATCTTTGTTTTTAGGTATAACTTTATGTTAAAATATATTTCAGTTTTTGAGTTTTATTTAACCATATAATTACTGCTTTTATGGTTTTTTGAGCTATCTTGCTAATTAACCAGAAATTCCCAGGAACTTATGAATTTTGGCAATATTCCCTGGGAATATTTCTTCGATTTTAAATTCCCAGGAATTTTACAACACTATTTACCCCTCAAAAACACCAAATGTGACTGTGTGTTGTAACTGATGGCCCCTCCACCATGAAGCCTGTATGTCATGGGCAAATGCACTCTCGAATATGTAGCCTACCAGGTCTGCACGATACACACGTACATCCATCACTTGCAGACAGACAAAACCTACTTTTATCACTAACAACAGAGCGTCATTCCACTCTTGAGCAGACTATTTCATGACACCAAAGCAGCCATGACTGGCAAGTTCCAGGTGTCAGTGGTAGCCTGACCAGAGGCACATGTGATCTTACTCCCACTGAAAGCAGATACTTTGCAAAGGTCCCCGATGACAGCAGGTGCAACATGTGCCCAAATTTCAACCCTGATTGATGTTCGATTGGCTGCCACTGCTCACAAAATGTGTCAATTTTGATGTGTCTGTATTAAATGTGTGTCCAGAACCTGGTCTACAGGTGTGACCACATTCCACAGACCACTGTTGAAAGAAGCGACACATGACCAATACAATGCTCCAACATGTGCTGCAATCCGTCTACACATCTGTACAGCTTCCTGCAGGTGCACAATGTGATCCCTTTCAAATGGCTGAAACTGTTCAACAAAAATATGACTCACTGGTGGGGCATGTTGTACCCCAGAATGAATGTTGAAACACTTTTCACCTCTAAACCCAGTACAGTTACTGCCTGGAGAGTCAAAAAAGGAGGGTACACACAGGCCTGATAACTGATAACTGTGACAAATGAATCACTAACACTAAAATCCTTCAGTATGGACATATTATAATCTGATGCAACAAAACACAGTCCTCTACCACATATACAGCAGCATATCCAGTTTTGCAGCTATTTGTGTACTGTTATGTGTATGTAGAACATCTATGGATTTTCAAATTAATCACTATGTTGCAATCTCAATAATAAAATCAATCTCAATAATAAACTACTAATGACACGCAGTATTGTGCTGAGCAATGACCAGGCTCTGAAGAATGAAAACCTAATATTCTTAAATTACAAGAATGAAGAAAATTCATCAAATGTAACATTTTATTTTACTCTAGCTTTATCTCCTCTTCCTCTGGTGCCTTCTTTTCTTTTTCTTTTTAAATCTGATTTACTATCTGCCAAGAACTGGCTGGTATAGCCTATTAATAGAATGAACATTTTTTCCATTTTAATTCTTCAGATAATAGCAGAAAGAACATAACACTTGTCAGTATTGAGATTTCTCACACAATATTTTAAATTCAATCATCATTAATGTAGTATCTTACACAACTAGTCTTACAAACAATCCACTTTTGTTAAGGACAAAATATCGACTTCATACAAGAGACTGGCACCTCTTATCGCAGAAAGATGTAAAACTGTTCACTCAACAAAACTTAAAAATGTTGTAGTCTTTGTCTTATAATCAATGAGTCAAAATGAAGGCAGTCTTGTCAGGGAAGTAAAAATGTGTAGTGATGTGAAACTGAATGGTACATAAGCTCTGTTATATCTAAAACAAATAGAAAATTTCTATTCATTGGTAGAGTACTGGAAGCTATAGCTTATCTATGACAGAAAGTGTATACAAAACACTTACGAAGTTCATACTTGGAGCTGAAGTGTATAGATGCCATAGGAAGTCAAATTAACAAGTAACTAAATGGGTTTAAGGACCAGAGTGTGGTGATATATATGGACATGGCCCTGTTTACCCTACAGGGAGGTATGAATCCTGACAAATATCAGCTCACAAATACTCAAAGAAACACACAAAATATGTTGTGAAACCCAACTTACAATGTTGCAAGCATCATTCATATATTATTGTTGTGGGAAGACTAATTTGATGCAGCTCTCCATGCTATTCTATCCTGTGCAAGCCTCTTCACCTCCGAATAACTACTGCAACTTACATCTTTCTGAATCTGCTTGCTGTTTTCATCTCTTGGTCTCCCGTCTACAATTTTTACCCCCCACACTTCCCTCCAATACTAAACTGGTGATCCCTTGGTGTCTCAGAATGTGTCCTATCAACTGATCCCTCCTTTTGGTCACATTGTGCCACAAATTTCTTGTCTCCCAAATTCAATTCAGCATTTCCTTATTAGTTACATGATTGGACCATCTAATCTTCAGCATTCATTTTTGCACCACATTTCAAAAGCTTCTACTTTCTTTTTATCTAAACTGTTTATTGTCCATGTCTCACTCCCATACATGGCTACACTCCAGGCAAATACCTTCAGAAAAGACTCCCTGACAGTTAAATCTATATTTGATGTTAACAAATTTCTCTTCTTCAGAAATGCTTTCTTGCTATTGCCATTAACATTTTACAGCGTGACAATTATTGAACAATATGAAACAAAATCATCATAACTTCTGAGCAGTTTGTGTTAGGACATTCAAACTGCACAGTTGGCTTCAAGGCATAGTGGGAATTAGTACGCACGTGCATGGTTTGGTTTAGCAATGAAGCCCGCTTTCATTTAGATGGGTTTGTCAATAAGCAAAATTAATGCATCTGGGGGACTGAGAATCCACATTTCACAATCGAGAAGTCTCTTCACTGTCAACGTGTGACTATGTTGTGCGCAATGTCCAGTCACAGAAGAGTTGGTGCAATATTCCTCAATGGCATGAAGGTTTTGGAAGAAGATTTCATCCCCATTATCCAAGTTGACCCTGATTTCGACAAGATGTGGTTCCTGTAAGACAGACTCAGCTCCATCGAAGCAGGAAGTGTTTGATGTCCTTGCGGAGCACTTTGGAGACCATATTATGGCTCTGGGACACTGGCATGGGCCTCGATTAGCCATCACAGTCTCCAGATCTGAACACAAGAGACTCCTTTTTGAGGTGCTATGTTAAAGACAAGGTATACAGCAATAACCCCAAAACCATTACTAAGAAGAAAATAGCCATTCAGGAGGTCATCAACAGCATCGATGTTCTGACACTTCAGCAGGTCATGCAGAATTTTACTATTCGGCTGTGCCACATCATCACAAATGATGGCAGACACATCGAACATGTCTTAACCTAAATTTGAATATCTGTTGAATAAAGTGTTTGCATGTTGTAGTTTGTAACTAATTTACATTTTTTTTCATATAGTTCAATAATTGTCACCCTGTATATCCTCCATACTTCGACAGTCATCAGTTACTTTGCTGCCCAAATAGCAAAACTCATCTACTAATTGAAGTGTCTCACTACTTAATCTGATTCCCTTAGTATCACCTGATTTAGTTTGACTACATTCCTTGTTTTGGTTTTGTTGATGTTCATCTTATATCCTCTGTTCAAGACTTGTCCAGTTTGTTCAACTGTTCTTCGAAGACCTTTGCTGTCTCTGGCAGAATTACAATGTCATCGGCAAACCTCAAAGTTTGTATTTCTTCTCCCTGGACTTTAATTCCTACTCCATTTTTTTTCTTTTGTTTCCTTTACTGCTTGCTCAACATACAGATTTAATAACATCATGGATAGGCTACAATGCTGTCTCACTCCCTTCTCAATTACTGCTTCCCTTTCGTGTCCCTCGACTTTCATAATTGCCATTTGGTTTCAGTACAAGTTGTAAATACCCTTTCACTCTCTATGTTTTACCACTCCTACCTTCAGAATTTCAAAAAGAGAATTCCAGTTGACATTGTTGAAAGTTTGCTCTAATCCTACAATTCCTATGGCCTTGACTTAACCTATCTTCTAAGATAAGTTGTAGAGTCAGGGTTGCCTCGTGTGTTCCTACATTTCTCCGGAATCCAAACTGATCTTCCCCAAGGTTGGCTTCTACCAGTTTTTCCATTCTTCTATCAGGAATTCGTCTTAGTATCTTGCAACCATGACCTTTAAACTGATTGTTAGGTAATTTGCACACCTGTCAGCAACTGATTTCTTAGTACTGATTAGTACATTCTTCTTGAAGTCTGGGGGTATTTTGCCTGTCTTGTACATCCTGCACATCAGATGGAGGAGTTTTGTAATGGCTGGCTCTCCCAAGTCTATCAGTAGTTCTGATGGAATATCATCTACCCTCGACACCTTGTTTCGAGTTATATCTGTCACAGATTTGTCAAATTCTTCCTGCATTATCATATGTCCCATCCCACTTTCATCTATGTCCACTTCCCTTTCTATAATATTGCTTTGCTTACAAGTTCATCTCCCTTGTATAGGTGCTCTATACACTCCTTCCACCTTTCAGATTTCCCTTCTTTGTTTAGGACTGGTTTACCATATGAGCTCTTAATATTCATACAGCTGCTTCTCCTTTCCCCAAAGACCTCTAATTTTCCTGGAGGCAGTGTCTGTCTTTTCCCTAGTGAAATATGCTTCTAAATCCTTACATTTGTTCTCTAGTCATTCTTGCTTAGCAGTTCTGCACTTCCTGCAATCTCATTTTTTAAATGTTTGTATTCCCTTTCTCCTGCTTCATTTGCTGTATTTTTAAATTTCCCCCTTTCATCAATTACATTCAATATCTCTTGTGTTATCCACAAATTTAAACTAGGCTTTGTCTTTTTAGCTATTTGATTCTCTGCTGCCTCTACTATTTCACCTTGTGAAGCTAACCATTCATCTTCTAGTTTATTCCTTCCCCCTGTTCTAGCCATCCATTGCCTAATGCTCCCGCTAAAACTCTCAAGAACCTCTGGTTCTTTCAACCTATCCAGGTCCCATCTCCTTAAGTCCCTACCTTTTTCCAATTTCTTCAGTTTTAATCTACAGTTCAGTTCATAACCAATAAACTGTGGTGAGAGTCCACTGCTGTCCCAGGAAATGTCTTACAATTTAAAATCTGGTTCCTAAATCACTGTCTAAAGATTACACAATCAATCGAAAACCTTCCAGTGTCTCTTCCATGTATACAGCCCTATTTAACGATTCTTAAACCAACTGTTTAAATTATGCTCTGTGTAAAATTCTAGCAGGCAGCTTCATCTTTCATTCCTTTCTCCCAGTCCATATTCACATATTATTTTTCCTTCTCTTCCTTTTCCTACTATCAAATTCTAGTCCCCCATCACAAACATTAATATGCTTCAGAGCCCAATTAGCAACATAGTTTTTGAATGGTAGTAGTAGACAGAAGGGTGGCTGAGCCCAGGGTTTTGGATGGCAAGCTGATCCATTGTAACATGCCACTTGGTGATAAAGCATTGTCGTAGCTAATGCTCACCTTGGATGTCAATACCATGTGGATATTCTTAATCTGCAAAATAATTACTAACAACTGCACCACTGACTCTTTTGCAATACAGTTTCATAACAATGTGAGAATCACTTCGAACATTAGTTTCAAAATGTTCACAACTCCAAATTTCTTCACTTTTAGTGTACCATAAAACTGCAACTGTTCTTATATTTTGTTTTTGCAGCATTAAAATGACATCTCTGGAGTTACTTTTATGTGTGTAACTGCAAATAAATAGTCCTTATGCAAAACTCAACAAATTTTTCAGTCATTTTTCAGTTTTTTAAATTTGCAACTATAATATTCTCGTTTACTGTTTAAAATACACTGGCCATCTCAAAACATAAAATATGCACATAAAAAAGTATGTTCCAACATGGCCTCCAATTGTAGATTAATGGTACCAAGTAGATTGTAATGAATATTATCCAACATATTTAAGTGCACAAAGAAAAGATTTTAGAAAATTAGATCTAAAAACAATTTCTTTTCTTGTGCTAAAATTAACCACACAATACTATTCATCAATGCTGGTCAGCACTTGCTAACAGAGTTTTAGCCCTATCCAACACCTCAACAGTTTATTTACTAACTGCACTTTCTTTCCATACATATTACTTCCACATATCTAGTCTGCCCTAATCCAGGACTGCTGGCAAAGACTAGTATCCCCCACAATGGCTTCTCATTTTCTGATACAAACTCATTTGCTATAATCCACTGCTGTAATCCAGATGCTACCTATTAACCCCCACCTATCCATTAAAATATTATTATTATATTATTATTATTATTATTATTATTTTACCTACTAGAAGTGTCATTTTCGTGTCAAAATACTTAAGATACACTATGTTCTGCTTAATTTGTCAGATGACCTCATTAAATCAATGTTATCTGCAAAGTTCTTCATTTTTATTATCTGTGTTACAGTAAAAATAACCATTTTTAACATATATATTTCTTAACATATGACAAATAGCACAACTCACTGTTTAGATAATCTTTCCCTTCACCAATGTGTAGCACTTCTTCTAACACTTCTTCAGATGTGACTGAAGAAAATAAATTTAGGGCTGCCTGGAGAAGACTCAGACAGCTCTGTACACATCGACACCATTCAGTGACTTGGTGTTCCACTGCCTATCGAAAAAAAATGGGAATAAGCATTGTATACAAAGGACTGCTGCTGGAAAATTAAGATAAACAAGAAACAATTATGCAAAATGCTAAGAAAAGCAATAGAAGATATGGCTTACATAACTAGACGGAACTTCTTCACAAGAAATATACTACTCTGATTATGTCAGAAGCATACAAATTCTGTTTCAGGTTATTATAATACACTGATGAGCCACCACATTACGACTAGTGTCCACAACGAGACTGAAGCCATCTGCTAGCATTGTGGCGCCATGTGATGTGGTTAGAAAACTATGTTAAGTGGAGTACAGAGGTGAATGGGGAACCATTTCAGTGATGATACAGGCCACAAATAAGGAACTCCACTGACACAATAGACAATGACGATGTAAGTCAGATCATACACAAGGTGTCTCAAAAGGAAGTTTACATTTGAACAGCTCTCTGCGAATGTGCAACAAATCGGAGGAGAGTGGGAGTGTATCCATTTCTTGTCTGGTCTTTAGGAATTCAGTCAATATGGTGTGCTTCTCAGGAGTAGACTGCATGTTTTGTGTGCAAGAATTTTACAAAAATGGTGGTCCAATGACTGCAGCCTGCAGGCAATTTTGTAGTGATTGTGGATTGCATAATGTAAATGATGCTCCAAGTGTTTCCCTTAACCAGAAATGGATCAAAACATTTGAGGAGACTGGTTCAACATTGAACAAACCAAAATCCAGGCAACCAAGGTCATCAAGAATGGACAAATTCATGGAGAGTGTAAATTAGTCTGCTCGTGATGATCCTAACCTTTCCAATCATAAACATTCAAGATCTTTCAATGTGCAGAGATCATCACTGCACTGAGTTCTGAAAATAGACGTTATATTGCACGCTTACAAAATCCTACTGGCACAAGAATTAAACCCTCAGAATGCCAGACATAAGTTGCATTTTTTTAATGATGTGATTGAGTGCCCTTCGTTTAACAACATCTTGTTTTCAGATGAGGCTTACTTTCACCTGAACGGTCACATCAATAAGCAAAATTGTCACTACACGAATGCAATGAACCCTACACAGAAGCATGAGAAATCCCTTCATTTGCCAAAAGTTACTCTATGGGGTGTGATGTCAGCGAGAGGATTAACTGGTCTGTACTTTTTTGAGGACAAGAACAGTCATGCTGTTACCGTAAATTTGTAATAATATGTGATGATATTAAATAACTTTTTGGTGCCTGAAATACAAAATTTTACTGGTTATAACCAAAGAACATTGTTTCACTAAGACAGAGCCACAGCACACATGTCTAATGTGTCTATATTGTAAGTTTGTGAAATGTTTCCTGGCAAATCGATCTCTAGGAGGAGACATAAATTGGCGCTTATGCTGTCCAGATGTAAGAACCACTGATTTTTCTCTTATGGGGATATGTCAGATCTAGAGTGTATGTCAATAGCTTGACTCCTCTGCAACAACTGAAAGAAAACATCCACAACAAAATGTCATCCATTAAAGTATCAACATGTTGAGTCATGGTGCACTTTTTCATTCACTGTTTAAATGAGTGCTGCTGTTGTGCTGGACTGCATTTAAATGACATTACTTTTAACAAGTAAATTTCTAAACTGTATATTTTAATAATAATTTGTTGACACACTTCAACCTCTATTTTATTTTGAAACACCAAATATAAACTTTCTTTTGAGACACCCTGTACTTTTCATTTACTAATAATTTTATTTTAAGAAAATGCCTCCATTTCCTGTCTAATAAGTAATATAACTGACATAACAAACACTGATGCAGGTAGTTTGTTTATATGAGACTGGCACACCCAAAGAGCGAAATATAATGAAAATACTGCTCAACACTGAGACTACACATGCAAAACTATTAATATTAGTTATTATATATGTCTCCATATTCAATCTGCCATCGTTCACTTGCTTAAATGTTGAAGAATGAATGGACCAAAAATTTTTCCTGCAAATTCACAACAAAGTATGTACAGATATTTTTTACCAATTTTTAACATTTCAACATTTTTTAGTGATGGTAAAATATCCTCATAGGTTACTGAAAGGATAAATATAAATTAAGTAACATATTTTGTTATTGTTCACTTAGATTTAGGATCAATGTACTAAGTAGTGTTTCAGTCATACAGGTCATTTAACCAGGTAAAAGTATTCAGTTAGTTCATTTCAGTATAGTTCAGCTTATGCAGCACTACTGTGCAACATGTATGGCTCAGGCAGGTGATGTGTTATCTTTAATGGTAACACCCTGTAGGTTACTTGATGCCTTACTGCGCAATCAGTAATTGGAATAAATGGTGTACTATAAATATAGAGTGATCCTGAACTCCACTGACAAAATTTCGGAGGTCGTTCATGGACATTTCTGAGAATTTTGATATAAGGGATCCATGGTCTTTGGAGGTTTGTTACAGAGTAATTCCATTTCATCTGTGTTCTTACCCCAGTTTATCTTTGTATTTGTATTCCACTGAAAATACACACATAAAAAAAAACCTTTGCATCACCTCATTTCCGAGAGTTCCAGAACCTGTACAGAAAATTGGAATAGAGATCAATATAAACATCATTTGCACCCTTTTTATTGCTCATGAATACCAAACATTGCATGTTGTACCACCATACAGCGAGACCTTCAGAGGTGGTGGTCCAGATTGCTGTACACACCGGTACCTCCAATACCCAGTAGCATATCCTCTTGCATTGATGCAAGTCTGTATTCACCGTGGCATACTATCCACAAGTTCATCAAGGCGGTCCAGATTGTCCCACTCATCAACGGCGATTCGGCGTAGATCCCTCAGAGCGGTTGGTAGGTCACGTCTCCCATAAACAGCCTTCCCAGGCATGTTCAATAGGGTTCATGTCGGGAGAACACGCTGGCCACTCTAGCTGAGCAATGTCGTTATCCTGAAGGAAGTCATTCACAAGATGTGCACGATGGGGGTGTGAATTGTCATCCACGAAGATGAATGCCTCGCCAATATACTGCTGATATGGCTGCACTATTGGTTGGAGGATGGCATTCACGTATTGTATAGCTGTTATGGCATCTTCCATGCCACCCCAAAACAGCAAGAAACCTCCACCTTGCTGCACTCGCTGGACAGTGTGTCTAAGGCCTGACCGGGTTGCCTCTGAACACAACTCCGACGATTGTCTGGTTGAATGCATACGCAACACTCATCGGTGAAGAGAATGTGATGCCAATCCTGAACGGTCCATTCAGCATGTTGTTAGGCCCATCTGTACTGTGCTGCATGCTGTCATGGTTGCAAAGATGGACCCTCGTCATGGACATCGAGCGTGAAGTTGCACGTAATGCAGCCTATTGCACACAGTTTGAGTCATAACATGACATCCTGTGGCTGATCAAAAAGCATTATTCAACATGGTGGTGTTGCTGTCAAGGTTCCTCCAAGCCATAATCTGTAGGTAGTGGTCATCCACTGCATTAGTAGCCCCTGGGCGGCCTAAGCGAGGCATGTCATAGACAGTTCCTGTCTCTCTGTATCTCCTCCATGTCCGAACAACATCACTTTGGTTCACTCCGAGACACCTGGACACTTCCCTTATTGAGAGCCCTTCCTGGCACAAAGCAACAATGCGGACACAATCGAACCACGATATTGACAGTCTAGGCACTGGTGAACTACAGACAACACGGGCCGTGTACCTCCTTCCTGATGGAATGACTGGAACTGATCGGCTATCGGACCCCCCTCCATCTAATAGGCAATGCTCATGCATGGTTGTTTACATCTTTGGGTGTGTTTAGTGGCATCTCTGAACAGTCAAAGGGACTGTGTCTGTGATACAATATCCAGACTAATGTCTATCTTCAGGAGTTCTTGGAACCAGGATGATGCAAAACTTTTTTTGATGTGTGTGTATTCACATAACACTGCAAAGATACTCGGCGTTTACTGTGTGGCTTATTTGGAAACCAAATTTTTCACTCATTCATGGTACTTGCTGCTGATAACAGTAATGCCCACCTTGCTCTTCGCTCTCATGTTTGCATTCTGTAATCCTTGGTTAGTTATTTACATGTTCCATTGATCACTTGAAGGATTTATCAAAATAATGTGGAACGAGTCAGTTTACAGGATATTTATAAATAATTAGTGTTAACATTAATGAAATCATTATTGTTTTAGACCCACTCAAGCAACTGTCCTTAAAAACTGGTAGTGTGTGCAGGTGTGCGTGCTCCCCTTTGGGCACATGTAACTGGCTACTAGTTTTTAAGTATAAATTCATCAATGGAGTAGAAAGAGTTGTCCAGGAGAAATGATTTTAAGTTAGGTTTAAAACTTGCATTTCTATCTGTCTGACATTTTATGTTGTTGCATTCTAAACTCCTTTCTGAGCCACTGACAGATTTTTCTCTTTAATTTTGTAGGTATGGGCATCAATGCTCTTCTCAAATTGCAATGGATTATTTTTAACCAATTTCATTAGCAAATATATGTACTGTGATAGTGCAGTTAAAATATCCTGTTCCTTGAAGCTACCAACATGATATCCGTGAGTGAACACAACATTTCATTTTTACTTCTTGATTTTGTGCAATCAATACTTTTTTTCTAAGTGATTATCCCAAAAGACATTACTGAGTGGAAATATGCAAAATATGGAAGAAGGCTGATTCGTTTGCCTCCAACAATAGCAATTATATGAAATGCAACAGTAGCTGAACTTAAATGTTTGAGAAGCTCAGTAATATGCTTCTTCCAGTTCAATTTTAATCAATATGTACACTTGTTGTACAGAACTGAAAATATACATTTTTTTCCCAAAATTTAGGGAGAGTCAATTTCCTTAGAACCAGTTTATGGTTCTTTGGAAAATATCTTTTACCATCTCTTCAGTTACTTTCTCTCTAATGGGATTTATAATAACACTAGAACCATTTGCAAAAAGTACCAATTCTGCTTGTTGACTGTTAAATGGATCATTCTCATATACACTGGCAAAAAAAAAGTCACAACACTAAGGAGTTGTGTGACATCAACAAAGGTTGGCAAGCATGTTTCTACATCCGAAAGATGATGTCTATCCCAATTTTGCACCAGTTTCATAAGAGTTGTGCTAATAGGGCAGCTATGAGGAAACAAATCACGTTCGCTTTAAACACATGCTGTGATGATCATGAGCATTGCTTAAATTTGAAACTGGATGTTGTGAGTTGATGTTAGGCCATGATGGCTGTGTGTTGGGCAGAAGGGTGCCAGTTGAGGTGTTGCAACAAACCTGTCTGTATGCTCCACACACTGGACCTACATCTGGAGCTTTGGTCTGGGGTGCAATTTTGTGTGACAGCAGGAGCACTCTTATGGTTATCCCACGAACCCTGACTACAAATTTGTATATTGCTCTGGTAATTCAATCTGCTGTGCTGCCATTCATGAACAGCATTCCAAAGGGAGATTTACACCAAGATAAAGCTTGCACAAATACCACTGTTGTAACCCAACATGCTCTACAGAGTGTCAACATGTCCCTTGGCATGCTCGATCACCAGATCTGTCTCCATTCAAGCACATACAGCATATCATTGGACAACAAATCCTGTGTCATCCTTGCATTGACCAACCAAGTGCAACAGGCATGGAACTCTGTCCCACAAATTGATACCCAGCATCTGTACAACAGAATGCATGCATGGTTGCATGCTTATGTTGAACATTCTGGTAGTTATACCGGTTATTGATGTACCAGCATTTCACATTTGCAATGGATTCTCTCGCACTTACGTTACCCTGTGTTCTTGTAATATTAATCACTTAAATATGTTACTTAGACAAATTTATTCCTGAAATTTCAATACTCGACACTAATTATTTTTTTGGTGTTGCAATATTTTTTCTGTCAGTGTATATATAAAGAAAAGGAGTTTAACTGAGAGTAAACCCCAGAGGACTCCCTCTGTGATTTCTCCCCAGACACTAAAATTTTCTACTCTTCTGACATTGTTTGAATTATTCAGTATTACCTTTTGAATTCTGTTAAGTATGACTCAAACCAGCTGTGTGTGAAGTCATAAATTACATAAAACTTGTGTTTCTCTCAGCAAGTTTCATGATCTACACAATCAAATGCCTTGGGAAGATCACAAAAATACAACTGGCAATATTTTATTATTTAAGGCTTGTACTATTTGATGAGTGAATGTACAAATAGCATTCTCAGTCGAGCAAACCTTCTGGAATAAAAATTACAATATGCTACTTAAACTGTTTCTACTGAAATGTGAATAGTGTTTTATTCATCTCATAATATATAGAATTTCAGAACATAAGTCTGATGTACAGGAGACAAGTCAGGGTTATGATTTACTTAAAAATTTTGTCAAACTTATAATATTACTAGTTTTTCTAATGCTATTTCAGAATTTGCATCCACAATAACTAGCATAACTTTTTATTTCATTTTATGGATCCAACTCAATGTATCACTTCTTCCTTCATGAAATCCTCCACTGAATAGTAGCATCTTTAAACTACAAATTGTGTAACTTGCTTTAAAAAGTATTTATTTTCATATTCATTATGTCACACCACTAATTTTTATGACTGTGTATTGAGGAGTCTGAAAATGTGAGGTGAATGTAAAGTTTTCTTTTTATCTTGTGTTGTACGAGTGTTCAAAATGATTTTTTAAAAATAGACCTGCTCTGCTGCATTGAAAAAGAATCACCTCAAAGATATAAAAAGAAGGGATAGTTAAGATTTGTGTGACATTTCTTGAGTTTCCACAAAAAATTATGCTGTATCTAATAACAGATTCAAAATAGCTATAGTATGTTACTTTCCTGGTGTCCATACGAGTAGTACCGCCTAAAATTTTCACTGCAAATGCAAAGCTGTTTAATTTATTTGCTAGATATTCTATATGTGTATTCCATTTCAAATTTCTAAGTTTATTCCAAGGAATATGACTGAGTTAAGTTCTTTTTTTATGAATAATACAGATTTCTTAGTTTTTGGCTGGTTTTAAAATACATCATGCAAGTTTTTGAAATGTTTAGCATTAATCTATTTAGACTGAACTATGTTTCCAAGTTACATAACACATTCATGGCACACTGCAGTATATTGACAGCATTTTCATTTTCAATTAGGGTCGATGTATCATCTGCAAACAAGGTTAGATGAGTATTTATACGCAGAGGCAAATCATTTATATACAACAGGGATAAAATTGGCCCATGGACTGAGCCTAGACGAACACCTTGCGACGTTGTTTTCCACTCTGAGAAGTAATTTGCTCCATTTGATGTGATTATTACCCTTTGTTTTCTCTCCATGAGATATGATTCAAACCATTTCAAAGTAATAGCCCTTATTCCATATCCTTTGAGTCTGAAAAGCAGCAGTGCATGGTTTACAGAGTTGAATGCTTTTGTAACATCACAGAAATTTCTGCAACTTGAGTTTTTCCATCTAATGATGAAGTAGTATTTTTTTTTCAATAAACTCTTTTATGACAGCTACTGTTCTTTTATCTTGTTGGAAACCATGGTTATTGGTAATGATATTGTAACTGTGTGATGAAGCTTTGAATCTGTAAAGCAGCATTTTTTCAAATATTTTTATATGATTGGGATTACAGAAATGGGGTGATAATGTCCCATGTCATCTTTTGAACCTTTTTTTAAACAATGGTCTTTCGTCTGAATATTTTAAAAGATTAGAGAAGTAATCTTGCTCAAATGATTTATTTATTATAAGAGAGAGAGAGAGAGAGAGAGAGAGAGAGAGAGAGAGAGAGAGAGAGACTGCTCTTGAGCACATTACTTTTTTGAATATTTTGAAAAAACATGTCTGTAAGGAAATCTGATAATTGTTTAGGTCTAAAATTACCTGTACCAGTGATGCATTACATAAATCTCTAAGGACATTACTCATTAAGTTGTAATAACTTTTCAGAATGGTGTTTGAAATTCCATCAGCACTTTTGAGCTTTCGCTTTTTAGAATTCTATTAATTTCAGTGAAGGATGCTGGTGTTACTTCTAGTTACTTTAAGTTGGGTGGCACAATGATGCTATGCTGAGTTATTCCTGTAGCAACGAAAACCACATCACAATATTTCTGCATCTCTACTTAGACACCTAAGATAAACTGGATCTTTATGTGTGCCTAATACATGGTTTTTCATTGTTGTAAAAGTATTTTGACACAACAAAGGTAACTGAGATAACAAACCAAATAAATCATAATTACATTATCACACTACGAAGAGCCCCCACAGACCATGTGTTCCTATACCAAAATACTCAAAAAAAATCCCTGAACAAATTCCAAGATTTTTACATGTTCACTCCATATGTGAATGCTTATTTAAATTAATATTCCTAGATCAAAAGAACAGCAGAGGTACAATGTCCCTTTTTTTTTAATTTTAGTGCAGAGACTATATCATATTGTGTCATGTTATTCAAAATACAATTAAATGTGTCAGAGATAACACCACCACAATACAACAAATAATACAGTTAATGTTCTATTGTCAATAAGAAATTATTTATATTGCCATGGGCCACAGTGCATACAGTGTGACATAGCAGTTAGTGTCACTGGCTTGTATGCGGTGGGATGCTAGTTCAAACCTGACCATCAGCAATTATTTGTTATTTAGTGCTCATCACTTCTGGTAGGTTCCTGAGATATCTTGCTTCTGTAATGCTTGTACATTCTGCAATATTCACTGCATGTGTAAATACCAGCATTCTGGAATATTTGACGATTGTATAAATAGATGCACTCTCCATCCAGGAAGTCAGTTCTGTTCACATTGGTCTCTCTAATGCATGTATTTTCAGTTTTAAGTGTTGTACTTCACTTGTAATCCTGCCTTCAGGTTTGGACTTTACTGTGATTTCAATGTGACATTTTGTGGTGGAGACATCAGGTACTTCAAAATTGCTACATCACCATGGCTCCAAATAGAAAATGTAAAAGCCATTGTCCACATGGACAGGAACCACAATATAAGCAGTAAATCATTCCTAAGATCTGCATATTCAGGAGATAGATGGATTCCAAAACAGAAGCACATCAAGCATCCATTAGTGCTTTCCACAGACACTGGCCAGGGCCTGACAAAATAACTGGATTGCCAAATACTTACAAGTGGGATGACATTACCTGCTTGACAAATGTGTACGTTTACTTGGATGAGGCAGCCCTGCAGCATTTTGGGGAGAAGAGAGGTTCAATAATTGAGGATAAATTACAGGTGGGACTGAAGAAAGCATTTGAAGACAATCTGCAGTAAGTCCACTCAGCAGAGAAACAACTGAAGAATAGGGCCCAACATCATGGGCAAAAGACACAGTTGTAACTACAGGATGTTATGTACCTGTGCCACATCATGAATCCAAATTTGACAGAATCCAACAAAATATCATACTTGATGAAAGGAGTCACAGAAGACTTGTATCAAGCTCTTCTGGTGAAAACTATCACTATGGGACAGGAATTCACCAAGTGGTGCCAGCAGATCATGGAAATCCAATGAGAATGAGTCAGACAAATGAGGTACAACCAACTGCCAAATGTGGTACCTAGGGTAGTAGAGGAATACCACCACAAGCTTGCCTCATTCATATGCCAGATAGTAAGAGCAGAGAAACAGTCAACCACTAGTTGAGCAAGCCATGAAGAATGGATTCGATCAACTCAGACTTGCGCCACAACCATCAAATGATAATCCAGCATCCAGCCAATGCAACTAAAATCAATTCCTCTGTCAAGTGCAATATCCCCAGAGGAACATACATTTGGAGGACGGAGAAGAACACGCTGGTATGATGTTGCTGTGGACACCCTGGATACACTGCACACTACTGTAGAGAAAGAACACAAGTATATGATGATTGCTACGCTACAAGATGTCAATCATCACAACTGTTCTATTTACACAACTCAACAGCAGACAATTACACTTACCGTAATCTGTGAGACAAAGCCCATCACTGTACCCAGCATGAGGTCACTCCCCAATGTGTTGCAGCCATTCTGCATCACAGTACAGAGGTATCAACTGCTTGCCTAGCCTCTGGCTTCAGGAAAACCAAACAAGGTAATCAGCTATGGAGGTGAGACTGCCACAGATGAAAATTCTCAATGGATGCCAGTCAGTAGAATGTCGAGAAATCTCATTGATGCCACCACCAATGCCAACCTGTCTGGATGCCAGTTGACTCAATGGCTTCCTTTTCTGTAATGCTGGATGCTTATTGTTGTCAGCTAAAGAAGACTATGTTCATTGACACAAAAGTGAATGTGCTGAAAGTCACAAATGGAAAATATATCCAGCTGACAGGGACATGTATTGCAAGGATAACTATCAATGACAGAACACAGCTGTTTGAATTTGTCATTTTAACAGAATACAGTCAAAATGTTGTTCTCACACAGTTCTTGCAGGCATCACAAGCAGTCACAGTCTGTAGATCAGAGCTCCAGACTGAAAAGGCTATACCAACAAGTACATATAACAAAGACCGCTCTGGGCTCTTGTTTGCCATTGAAGACGTTGTTGTCCCACCATTACTAATGAGTTCCAGTCCTCAATCAAAATGCTCAGTTAAGCTATGAAGCATTTATCAACTGCAAAAAGCTACTCATGCTCACAAAGAAAATCTCATGCCAGCAGTAATCTTAAGCATTGCGTGTGGTCAAGGAGAACTTTGTATCACTTATTACCATAAGCAGCCACGACGCATTCCTAAAGATGTGTGTGTAAGACACCCAAACCAGTCCAGGAAGAGCAGCCAAGTCTCATTGATGAAGAATCATGCACCACTACCACTACAGGCAACGCAAGGAAGGAAGAAGCTTCAATCAAACCGTCAGTAGTATCTGGCCTGACTGAGGAACAACATCAGCAAGTGACAGCCATTCTGTGTCAGTTTCCAGACACTCTCAGATTGGAAGTGGAGAACAGAGAGACTAAGCAGCCCATGGTAAAACACTGTATAACGTTGGGGATCATCCACCAATTAATCAGCATTCATATAGCGTATCACCTGCTGAACAACAGGTAATCTTGATGGAAGCAGAGAAAATGCTTTAAGGTGACAGCGTTGCATGTTCAGAATGTCCTTGGTCCACTCCTGTGATACTTGTGAAGAAGAATGATGGCACATCGTATTGCTCCATCGACTACCAATGGCTATGGACCTGAAAAACTCGCAGTTTACGTTAAATGTGAAATAGATGCTAATTCTGCCTCAAAATGTGAAAATGCAAAATTACTTAACAGATGCTGTTTCATAGCAAACTGTATCCAGATAAGCTATTATCAGAGACAGTTTGAAACAGCTTTATTTTCTGCATACAATGTTGAAAATATAAGCAGGTACTGGCATTGTACATCATTTGGCGAAGCCCAATTTGGAAAGACAATGTGTGCCAGAACCTACTTGCAAAATAAAGTGTATGAACATAATCATGTATCAGTGCACTCAGTGGTCTGGTGCCAAGCCAATGTGGATAGTTGAATGGTGTGTTTAAGGTACAGGTTGTATAATGCAACGTAGTACTCAACTCATGGGACCTAGCATTTTATAAGAAGAAAACACTTATGTTTGTTTGTTACCTACAGCTCAAAAGAGAGTATAATAAGGACAGTTTTAACTTAGCAAATTAGGGAGTGGATGTTTTGAACTGTAGCTGCATCAAATACCGCTAGAGGTCATCAACAATACTCTGCTAACTTCAATAAGCAATTGCGTGGCAGCCATCCCCAAATGCTTTGTGTTATGCATTACTTGTTGTTTTCTTTTCTTCTTTTGAAATAACCAAAGTGACTTGTCCTGATCCATGATGCATTTTGATTACAACCCTTACAACACCAGAAGAGATCGGCGATCCCTGTGACAATATGTCACTTCTGCTGTAGGCTGCTGCCCAGCAAAATGGAGGCGGGGTTTGTTTCAACACATCGCTCCTTCCCCTATGGCAGTCAAAATTCTAGTCTATTTACCCTCACAGCCATCTGTGACTATAACGTATAGCACCTGCCCGCTGCACTATAATGATTGGAAAACAAAATCTTAAGTTTTTTGACAGTGCCGAAATTCTTTCCGATGTTCAAATCAAGTTACCGCACATTCAGTTTTGCTTCTACGTTAAGTGCTATGTCAATTTTAACTGTAGTGTTGCCAAGCATGGGTTGTAGGGTTACAAATGCCCATGAAAGGTCGAAATTAATAGTAGTCTGCAGATTTTTTTTTAATCTTCAAATTTGGAGGGAAAAGAATAATAATGTCCAGAAACACCTTATGTTGGAGAAGCATTCACTTAACCTGCAGGAAAATGCTGCTGGTTTTCAACATTACAATCATTTTTGAAATCTTAAATGCTGCCAAACGACGAAAAGAAAGGCCATTTTGGAAGAAAAAGGTGTTGAAGTTTTAGCAAAAGCAAACATCCCACTCAAAAAGTTCCCAGTCAGCACTTTTTTTAACAGTCAGTTTCAAAGAACTAATAATTTGATTGTCTTCACTCAAGTAGCATGACAACTTTTTAAATTTGTGTGTCTAATCATTTACAAACAAAGAAAATAGATGCAAATTTTGATAAAAATATATGCAAATTTTGCAAAAAATAGATGCAAAGTTAGCAAAAAATTGAAGCAAATTTAGAAAAAAAATAGATCGAATTTAGAAAAAAAATAGATCGAATTTAGAAAAAAATAGTCGAATTTAGCAAAATATAGAGGCAAATTTTGCAAAAAATAGAGGCGATTCTGGTCAAAAATATATGCTACGTCTCTGACCCCTACCGATGACTGAACAAAATCACTAAGAAAGATGTATATCCATTGCCGTGCATTGAAGACACCCTAGAGTACTTGAAAGGAGTAAAGCACTTCTCAGCTATGGACATGAAACAGGGCTACTGGCAAATGAAGATTGACTGGGAAAAGTATGCTTCTACTGGCAAATGAAGATTGACTGGGAAAAGTATGCTTCATAACTCCAGACAGTCACTATGAGTTTAAAGTTATGTCATTTGGAATGTGTACCTCCAGCCACCTTCAAACATATGATGGACACACTGCTTCGACATCTTAAATGGTTTAGCTGTCTTTGCCATCTGGATGCCACTGTGTTTTTTTTTTTTTTTTTTTTCGAAAAAAATTGAAGAAAATCTAAGCTGGCTGACAACCATGTTGAAATGTGTTCAAACAAACTGCAGGCCTACACATAAGTCCAAAAAAGTACTACTTCATCACACAAAAAATGAAAATCTTTGGACAAAGTGAATGGCGATATGAGTCCATCCAAATCCACAGGAAATAAGAGGAATCACAAATTTTTTGACTCCCGAGCACATTCATGATGTGAGAAGTTTTCTTGGAATAAATTTTGTGATGAACTACTCTAAACTGAGTGAATGCCTTTCAGCTATTTGAACCATCAACATGTTCCAGCCTTAGTTATTAGGCAAATCATTCACTGCTGTGATGCATCACCATTCTCTATGCTGGTTGACAGTTCCTGAAAGTTCCATGGGTAACTGGCAAGATGGGCACTGAGGCTTCAGGAGTACATCACACTGGTATGCAAAAGCAGAAAAAAGACAAGATACTGACTGCCTTTCAAGAAATCTTTTGGCGGAACACAGCAGCGTAGATGAAATCTAAGTTACTTCTGCATTAAATGACAATGCTGCTGAAAACCACAGAAGCCTTGAAGAAGAGAGAAATCAACCAAAAGTTAGTTCCAATTAACAAACGGAGCATAGTATAAGCGGAAATATGATACACTGAGGTGGAAATGGCTGCTCGTCGTCATAGTTCATCTATAGTCAGCTAACCTCAATTACCTCCATGATGCTCTAACCCCTGGTCACCTGCATTTTTTTAAGATTATTGACAGAATCAGAGGCAGGTATCACTAACTGAGTGTCCATCAATCTTTAGGCACAATGTGAGCCACTGTAAAGGATGCAACAACAAAAGCACATGCCACAGTTATCTCTGGGATCTCTGGTACCAATCCCACCTGCAACAGTGCCATTCCACTGTAATGGAACTGACATCCCAGGGAAGTTCCTAGAGTCGACAAAAGGGAACTGATGAATAATAGTCTGCACTGACTCTCTCACCTGCTATGCAGTTACCTAAGCTGTGCTGACAGCTGAAGCTCCGGAAACTTTAAAGTTCCTTGTTGTTGAGTGTGATGATCCCTGTCCATAGAAAAGTCAAGATTAGTGTCAGAGGTAAGGTCTTGTTGTGACAGCACCCACAGGATGATAACTGTCTACTATATATAGAAGCATGGTTACAAATGCTTTAATAAGACATCAGCATACACACTCCTGATGTACATTAATGTCTGCTCCACAGTCAGAAGGCCAAGACAACAATGGATACACTGTTTCTGATTCTAGTGAATGATATTCAGGATGACCACATGAAACACATCACTAGTACTGAAGTAGCTGGCTTGCATATGGACCCTGGACACCCAGGAGGAAGACCAACAGCACTAAAAAGCCAGGCAGCGGCCAATCAAATACAACCCAGGAGACTTGGGCTGGATTTTTACGCTTGTGTGGAAAGCAGGTCTCTAAGAAAAGTTACTAAAGTACTACTCTAGGTTGTGTCATACCATTCATCACTTGTAGAACACCACATATGACTTTGAGAATTATGACCTTTCCATCAAGAAGACAAAAGCACGTATATCAGTCATGTCCTCCATTTGAAACTCTATTGCAATCCAGAGGAACAGATCGACAATGGGAGGGTCAAGGAAACTGATGACCCACTCAATGATCATGTAGTTTCAAAGGGGCTCCATGTAGCTTCAGACGGGCTACCTTTGATGCTTATCAGAGTAAAGAGGATGTAACAACATAACCAGAATGCATAGATCTGTCAGCACTGCCTTCACCAAGCGAGCTGTAGTCAGTACTTCTGAAACAGTGGGTCACTATTTTTGCAGGTGAGGCAGCAATGCTGCAAGCTGTTGTGCATACAGAGCAGCGTAATGACTAGTGTTGCTGGCTGGCATGCTGCGGAATCCCAGTTGTAATATCTCTTTATATTCGATGAATTATTCTGATACAATTCTACCCTTGAATGACGTTTACAAATTTTCTATCTTCATACTCGCAGAATCCATGCGAAAAGTAGTTCATACAATAGCTATGCCATGAGCGCATAAGTATTCTTTGTAGTACTCTCTCTGGTGGTTGTTAGAAAAGAAAAGAAAGGGGGGTTCCGAGATGGTCTTCGTGCCGATTAGCATGAGTTTGGTTTGGAAGAACTGTAATTTGATTATTGAGATTTATCACAGAAGATAACTGATACGAACTGTACGATTAAAAAGGAAATATATATATATTGCTCCTTCAAAAAAGGGTGTGTATGTGACATTTGGGAATTAATGATATTTATCGATATATTGCGTAGTTGTTAATCAGAAGGGACTTCCGAAAGACTGGATACGAACCTGCATTTAATAATCCAAGAGCTCCATTACTTCTTCAGAAGGTTAAACTTCATCAAAGCCAAATATCCGCTTGATCTGAGGTTTCCCGACTGATTATACAACGCTCCCAAAATTACGAGGCATTTTATTTGTACAGATTAGCAGACTGCCGCAAAGCACGAACCTGCAGAGAAGAAGAATCATCGCCTGATTTCATTCTAACAAGTAAAATTTCAGAATCATTTTGGAGTGACTGAGCTATGACTGTGTTTCCTATCATGAATGATTGATTGCTCGAACGAATTGAGAGCTACAGAATTACGTAGATAGGAGAAAAAATTACAGTGGCGACCGTGACAGGACTCTCTTGGATTGTTATATAATATATGTATTTTTTGTTTCATGAAACCCAACGAGAACGAGACGTAACTAATCTGAAGAGAGATTCGGTGCCCATAGTAAAAGATTGCTGATACCAAGAAACGATTTCAACTATTGGACAACACCGAGACTACAGAACAAGGCCAGAGAAATCTAATTTTTTTATCTTGTAGATAAAATAGTTTGAAATCAATTTAGAAAGAACTTTTTTCCGGATAGTAGTTAGATTGTAGAACTGTATATTGTGTGATTTTCGTATCTGGACATTGAACTTTATACCATCTGTGAAGTAATTTGAAAGTTAAGTGTGTCTACGACAGTAAATTTAAAATTGTATTTAGTGACTAGAACCTGATATTGACAGCTATTTAATGGTATTGACTAGAGCGGCATTTAAAATGTCATTGAATCAGCAACGAGACGTGCAACAGCCTTCAGCTGTTTGCGCAGAAGCAGAGCCCAAGGATAGCAACTCTGAGACTGTTGTGGCTAGCGGTAGCAATATAAATAATCCCGCTGGTTCAGAATACATTCATACAACAGCTGATCAGACTGTTGTTGACACATTAGTTGTTATTATGCAACAGTTGTCTCTATTAGCCGAAGGTCAAGCGGAGGTAAAACGAGACTTATCCGTTATACAAAATGAACTCCAAAATCAATTAGCCGAAAATCAAACACAATTACAAAATCAGTTAAGAGCAACCTTTACCGAATTAGATCAGAGATTAAATACCCAGACACAGGAAATAAAAGAACAGGCAGTAAGGACCGAACAGAATCTTATTGCTCAAATTGAGCAAGTCCGCCAACAATGCCAAGAAAACAATAGTAAATTAAAAGCGGAACTAACTGAATATGTATCCGTCAAAATTGACACGATACAAAAACAAGTAGAACTGTTTCCTCAAGTAATACGAGCTCAAGAGGACATACAGTGTTCCGTAGCTGTGATACCAGAAATTATAGAATCCCAAGATAATCTAAAGAAGCAATTTGACGAAGTGAAGGAAAAACAGGAGACAGTGGAACATAGAACGAATGTACTTGCGGGAAAGTTTTCAGAAATGACATTAGAGCGGCAAAATTTTCCTTCACACAGAAGAAACTGTGAAAGTAGCTTTACAGTCAATTTCGGAGAGTTCCGAGGAGAAATTTTTCAACAAAGGGTTAAAGGAAGTTCGTGAACAACTTGGCGAAGAATTCTCGCGTTGGAAAGAAAATATCGAAAGATCACTAAATCTCTCGCAGCAGGATTTAGAAACACCGAGAAGTAGGAAACAAAACTCTCAATCTGTGCGTGACCTTCCGTCCACGTCAAGATCCGATGTAGACAGAACTGGAACGTCACAAGTTAGATTCGATATAACGAAGAGCCACAGGGAAAAGTACGAACAGGATGATTTTTGGAATCGTAGTACCGTTGAGGAAAATATGATTAAACAGAGACAGTTTCAAATCTTTAACCCTGACAAAAAGAATGTTCATCCTGTAGTTTTTATTCGAAGTTTCAGAGGTCTATTTCCACGATCTTGGACAGAATGGCAAAAGATTAGTTTTGTATCTGGATATATACAAGGATCAGGAGCATTGTGGGCATCCGAACAAACATCTTCCTGTAAATGTTACAAAGAATTTGAGCAGGCTTTTCTAGCAAAATATTGGTCTGCTGGAATACAAGAAAGACTCAGGCAGGAAGTATTATATCCTGAGCCTTTCTCATTTTCTAGAGGATCTCTAAAGAGATATTTTGAGAAATACATTAATAAATCTTTGTATTGGGATGTACCGATTCCTTTGCCGGATATACTTAGAATACTCAAGTCCAGACTACCCACCAGTATAAGGAATCAGCTGTTATATATAAATGATAAGGATATAGACTCATTTATGACTATGCTTGATCATATTGATATAATTGAGGAGGACAATAAAAGGGCAAGAGAAATGTCATATCAAAGAAGAGTAGTAGAAGCGAATCCGAGCTGCAACTCAAATGGGAATGGCAGTAATGTTAGCAGTAACAATAATCATAACCAACTACACTCTCCGAGGAGACTTAGAAATGGACAAAATGCAAACAATAATTATTACCATAATGGAAACTTTAATAATGGTGCAGCGAGGGGCTATTTTAGGAACAATAGGAATTTTAATCGATATAATCCAATGTATGGCAACACAGGACAGTTCTACCAACACCAGCAGAACAACAACAATAATTACACGAATCAAGCAAGACAATATAGACCGAATTCACCACAACAACCGATAATCACTGAAGTAGCTGAAGAGACAAATACCAATCGGACTAGCAATCAGTCAAACTAAACATGACCGCATCGTGCCCCGGAGGAGCGGTCAGGGGATCTGTTAGGGGCGAAACAGTAAAATTACAATTGTTAAGATATAATGATGGTGAGCTGTTGACTGAAGAGTTAACAAAGGATTTAATAACGTGTCATAATGACAGATCGAGTGTTCCGGTATCGGAAGTATTTGTTGAAATAGAGGAAGTTCCAACGAATGTGATATTAGACACCGCCGCTTCCGCCAATGTCATCTCAGGCGCTCTTTTTCGGAGAATTATTAGGAAGAAGAAGGTACCAATTTTGCCAGTACAGAACTGCAAAATCATCGGAGCTCTTGGAGCACGCTCTCCCAATGTCAAAATACAAACACAATTAGAGATGAAAATGGGAAATGTAGCAATAAAATGCACGTTCCTTGTAGTGGAGAAGTTATTAGTGGACTGTATTCTTGGTATTGGGAGTATGCAGGAGTACGATTGCCAGATTAATTTTTTGGAAGGTATAGTTAAATTTATATCAAATGGAGAAGAGATAGCACTGGATTTAAATAGAAAGGAAACGGTGCATGAGAAATATTGTCGCGGTGCCATAATTCAATTAACTGACACTACAAACGGTCGTTGGAAGGAGCTTTCAAAGGATTTGAAACAACAGGAGGACTTTAACCAAACAACAATGATAAAAGCTAGTGATTCAAATCAGCTTACTGGAGAACAAAGGCAGCAGCTTCATTATTTGTTAGAGGCATATGAGGAGATTTTTGATGAGAAACCAGGAATTATTAAAGGGTATATTTGTCACCTACAAGTGAAGCCACATCAGAATTACTATTACACGCACTATCCGATCCCCTGGCGTTTAAAACAATCTGTTCATACGGAGATAAATAGAATGTTAGAATGGAACTTGGTTGAGCCATCAACTAATCCATATTGTTCTCTGCTCTAAGTCGTTCCAAAACCTGGAGGCAACGTAAGAAAAGTATGAAGACCAGAATTTAAAATGGGAGGAAAAGATTCGACTCACACTTGTCAATTTAACAAAAAAGGCAATACAACGGAAATTGACATACGATAAACGGATTCACCGGATTCAGACGTTTCATCTTGGAGAAAAGGTTTTATTGAGGCGACACATCCATTCCTCGAAACTGATGAAGAACAGAAAGAAATTGAATCTTATTTATACTGGACCATATGTTATTGTAAATATACCAAATCCTGGATCATACTTGTTGGCATATCCCGAATAGAAAAGAATAAAGGGATTATTCCCGCATAATGATATTAAGAAATTTTTTGAAGGATCGTAGATCTGTGATACCAAATATGGAGAAGAATTTAGAGTGGAATTTGACTATGAGTCGAATGTGTATATAAATATCAAGAAGTTTATGTTGTCTAGAGGTTAAGAGACAGTGAGATTACTCCTGCGATAGTTTAGCACAAAAATTTTAAGATAGGTAGAAGAATTTGTTAATTACTAGTGTTTGTAAGTGTGGACTATGAGCAGAAGCCACAGTGATATACAATGAAAGTGCATCTACATTTCCTCAAGACACGGCACTTATGTGAGAATTGCGTGTGAAACTTGAACAGTGTGGGATATGTAGGTAAATACGCTGTGTGTATGATGTGCGCTGTTCGCGCAAGATACCAAATGAACTGTGAAATGAAGCAACAGTCGATAATGTCACTGTTGCAAACAATTGAAGAAACTCTCTGGTTGCGCGAAAGAAAATTATTATAATTTTTAGATTTTTCATTATGCCTTCTTTACCAGGAGAATTAATTTAAGAATTTTAATTAACATTTTAAGAATAGCAGTTTGTGTGTTTCATATTATGGACATAATTGTTGAAATATATTTCCATAAATGTTCATGAGAGGATGAAGAAGATTCTGTGAGTGGATGATTTGTTAAATGAACATACGTCATCATTAATAATATTTATTTGCAAGTGGATCTATAAATCAATTAATTATAAGAATAATGAAAATTTTTCAAATTATTCCTTTTGTGGAGTCAGTGTCATATGCCTATGTTTAAAATTTTTCATCAGGTGTAAACTTAAATTTTATCCATAATTTCGTAATTGAAAGCAAACCTTGGACAGATTCAATGCTCTACTTCCACCTGCACTAAAGATCTAAAAACTTTTTTGAGAGGAATACATTCGATATGAGCTACAACAAAATTTAAATGCCCACAGTCTATTTGGCAATATTTTTGACAATCAGCAGTTGTAATTGGTATTGAGGACTACAAAAAAATTCGCAATTGTCAGGACTGATTGATGTTCCACGCTAGTACAGATGGAAGAATATAAGAATCCACTCAGATTTTGAGTTCAACGATGAAATATGGACTTCGTTGCCTTAATCCACTCTCTTCCAGTGGTTTATTCAGTCAGAACCTTTTCTTATTCCACTTTAAACCTGTTTCATGTTCCTGAGATCATCTTCCTGTTTCTACAGCACATTACCAGCTTCTATCCTGTACCATAAGCCATCGCCTGTCCTCCGTGCCGCCTCCACCAGACGCTGTACGTCGCCTACCCGGTGTCCGTACCCAGTGTTCCTGTTCCATCGACTTCACAACGAGATCGCCGGCTACATCGTCGAAAGAATAATTTTGAAAAATTTTTTTTAGCAATATTGTAAACTTTTTTTTGGCTATGAGGCACTTTTCCTTCGATCTAATCTATGGAGCTTCTATATATTTCAAAATTACTGGATTTAGGCTTTCCTATCTTCTTTAATACCTGAGCTGGGGTCTATTCTTCCGGGTTTTCCTGTGAAGGCCAGTTCCCAAATGGGTAGACCTTTTTCGTAATTACACCAATCTACATCTTCCCTGGTTATGTGCAGTGAGGAATGGAAATAGGTCAGGAATTATCGAACAAGTTAGAACTTTCAAAAAAATGAGTCTTGTGGGTATTACAGAAAGAGGTGCAAAGATAAGAGCTTCTATGGTGCCTTAACAACATTTGCATGAGAAATGAGATACTAAATATGTGAACAATTAGTGTGGCTTTCTTTACTCTCAGTAACATAAAAGATCACCAAATCGTCTTCTTAAAAGAACTTGTACAAGAAGTTGAGCATAAACTGGGGGAATTCCATGGATGTTTCCCTAACCTTTTGAAACTGAAAAAGGAGTTCATCAATTGGCTAGGACCTAACTACCTTGGTTTTGTAAGCATTTTTGCATCACAATCAGAATGCCAATTAATAGTTTAGCTGACAGTAACAGCAAAAATTTTGTGTCTATCTACAAAAATATTGTTGTATTTTATGATATAACTGTCAGTAACTTTGGAAAGGAAGCCCGCTATGGAAATTAATCAGAAGAGTGCACAGAAAATGTTAAATATAAAAATTTTAGTAGGAATAAGGCAAAATAATTACATTGAAATTATAAAGAACTGTTGTGTCCTTTGCTTACTGTAATAGAATAGCCTACTGTCTGAACTGGCACCTGCAGATAACACATTAAATCTGTTTGAATTTGTAAATCTTGTATCATTAGTGATCAGTTGTGTTTTGTGCCTAGAGCTTTGCCTTGGTTCTCTGCTTGGTTGTGTTCTTGGTTTGTAACAATTCAGCCATTTTTGCCTTTTTATTAATCCCATATTTTTATTTCTAAGGCTGTCAGTCTCTCTTTTTATGGCAATGAGTATAAATTGTAAACCTGGAATGTATTCAGTCAGCTTTGAAAATTGACTGTCGGAGTTAACACGAACTTCCTTTTGAATTACACCAGGGACATTAATTGTGGTAGTAATATAATGCATGTTTGTACTGACTGTCCTCTTCAGAGAGTACACTTAGTTTCCTTTGGTTACCGACAGAAGTACTGAAGACCACTGACTTTGCTTGTAGGGAGCAAAGCTGTACATGATGTGAAGGCACTTAATAAGTAAATAAATAAAATCCTGTGGCTGTTATTTGGTGCAGAGCAAGGCAGAGAGCTAAAACTATAGCCTTTTTCAGTTCTGTAGAATTATTAAAATGGCCAGTTAGGTGCAGTACTAAAGGGCTCCATTGAACATGGCAATCATAAATTTCATTGTGGAAGCAGCTCTTTGGGTATGAAAGGAGTCGTAATGACTATTTTGTGATGTTCAAACTACAGTCAAAAAATGGCTCTGAGCACTATGGGACTTAACTTCTGAGGTCATCAGTCCCCTAGAACTTAGAACTACTTAAACCTAACTAACCTAAGGACATCACACACATCCATGCCCAAGGCAGGATTTGAACCTGTGACCTTAGCGGTCGCGCAGTTCCAGACTATAGCACCTAGAACCTCTCGGCCACCCCGGCCGGCCAAAACTACAGTAGAGTCCAATCTGAAGACAGGGTCATCAATGGAAAGTACGTGTATTACTGACACCAGTGTACAGCCAGAACAGAGCTGACGTCATGGGCAAAGAGTGCAACTATATATACAAACAGCAGAATTCCAGAATGCTGGTATTCACACAGACATCAAATTGTCCAGAATATATTAACATAAGATATTTCAAGAACCTTCCAGGATTGATTAACACTAAATAACAAGTAAATGCTGGTGATAGGGTTTGAACTGTATAATTTTTTCTCCTATCTACGTAATTCTGTAGCTCTCAATTCGTTCGAGCAATCAATCATTCATGATAGGAAACACAGTCATAGCTCAGTCACTCCAAAATGATTCTGAAATTTTACTTGTTAGAATGAAATCAGGCGATGATTCTTCTTCTCTGCAGGCTCGTGCTTTGCGGCAGTCTGCTAATCTGTACAAATAAAATGCCTCGTAATTTGCAGTTTGCAGTTTGAATGTATTAGGTTTGATATACACCCCAATTTTTTTCTCTTCCTATCTTCTTATTTATGTGTTTGTTACTTTTGTAAGCAGTTCAATGATTATTCAGTGCATGTTCTATGTATTCCAGCATATGTGCTCCTCTCTCTTTTTGACCTCTGAAGTTTCTTTGTGACCTGTACCAACAGTTTTCTTGTATTCTGAGTTTCTACTGTTAAGAGAAACAGGTCAGAATTTTATCACTGAAACACACAGATTAGGGCCTATACTTATCTCCATTTTCAACTGACATTCATTATTTACGCACCGTTTCTTTAGGAAACTGTAGAGTAACATGGTCCATTTGGTCCTCTACCAGTTTGACTTACACCTCTTGATGAATCTGTCTTGTTCATGTCAACATGTTTACGATCCATCAGGATAATTTCTTCTGTAGTACTTCAGCCTTCTTAATATCAATTTCATATGCTGTACCCCATACTGAACAACTATGTAAGACTAAGGATAAGAATGTGGATTTGTATAAGCATTGTTTACTTTGAGAGTTTAAATTCATATTGATGAAAACCAGAAGGAGGCTTTGTATCAGTGTGATGCATGTTGTAGTACAGATTCTTGTCTACTATGATACCTAGGTATTCAAACTTACCAACCCAGTAAATTTTACGACATTCTAGCCTTTTTCTTGTGGATTCATCCACGAACGAACATTCAACACAATACGTTGTCCTCCCTCCCTCCACCCCCTACTCCCATCTCCTCCTGCCTCCCTCTCCCTACATTGAATCCTCCCCATGTCACCCTATTCATCTCTTCCTTCTAACCTCTCGCCATCAATCTCCTCCTCCCCACACCCCTTATCCATGTCCTTCTCCTCCTCCTATTCCCTCTCCATCGCCTCCTTCCCCTCTAACCCTATCCACTTCCTCCTGCCCCCCTCCCTTCCTTCCCTGTATATCCTCACATCTATCCATTTTAAACTTCCCCCAGCTGTGCCCATCCGCACATACAGACCCTGAAAAACAGGCCAATAAAGCAGGCTGATACTAATGCCGCAACACACCTGCTGTGCCTGACAGCCTGCTTATCAGGAGCTTGAAAAACATTTCTTGCCCCTGTCGATAAGGCAGGCTGATACTCTTCCAGCACAACACAGCTGTCATGCCGGGCAGCCTACAGTGAGGGGCTGAGAAAACATGTTTGCCCACGCCCTATATGGAGGGTTTGATTGAAACTCTCTCCTCACTGTAACTAATGTCAACCTATTCTTTCTGCATGCATACACAGATATCCACTCACTCTTTCAAAACTAATGCACTGAAGAGCTAACTTATCAATTACGCATAGCAGGTTAGTTACAAATATCTGACTATTTTATACAATTTTAGAAGTAAAGCAAAATGAGCCCTTCATTACAACTGACTGGAACAGGACGATTACTGTAGCTTTTTCAACAGTCAATGGCCATCCCCTTAGAGGTAACACATTATCTTAAATTACTATGCTAAGTGGTAACAATATTATGAGAAGGAAAGTTGTCGCTCAGCATCTCCACTATATGGTGAGTGGCAACTTTCCTTCTCATAATATTGTTACATTTCATCCTGGATTACCCATTGTCTGATTTATGCTAACTGGTAGACACTCAGTCTGACACATAGAACGCAGAAAAAACATTGTGAATTTGGTGTAGTAAGATTACAAATAATTTTCAATATTGTACCTCTGAAATCTATAGGTAACACCTGGTTTCAAAATGATTGATGTGAATAACAACAGTAGTGATAAACTTACAAAGTGATTTCTGATATTCAAAGGGGGCTGGTTCAAATCCATTAAGTTAGTTATTCAAATAACCAGTCTGATTTTGTGAACAATGAAGAGTAATAAAAAACAGCATTTACAAAAGCAAAATACAACAACCCTAATCTTGCAGTAGTTTATCTATGCTATTTTTTCCTTTCCCTTTTTTAATTGTTCAGATTAATAGATTCTTACCTGTGGTGACACATTTTGTGAATGAGAAGCACCAGGTTGCTCAGATCCTGAGGGATATACTTTAAGGTCCAAGCTTGGTAGTGATCCATGTCTACTAAGAGAGAAAGTAGGAAATTCCAAGCTGCTTACAGAATGTGTGTCATATAAAATATCCTTGGTTACTGCAGATGGCTGATTGTCAGAAGGGAATTCTTTGCTCACACAACTGCTTGTCTCTCCAGAACGAACATCAGTACCAACAAAGTCACCAAATTCATCTTCTACTGCTTCACTGCACAAAATATCTGTTCTGGTAGGTTCATCAAACACAGATAGCGATGCTCCCTTTGATGGACTGTCTTTGCTATTGATAATGTTGAAGTTATTGCCCAGCTGGAAGCAATCAGGAAATGATTTGTCATTAGTATCGCACTGTTTTCCATCGATCTTGAGATCACTGCTCACACTTAACACTTTCTCTTCTGCAGTACTGCAATTGGTATTTAAACTTAAGTTTTTAAGTGGTGAAAAAATATCTATTTCACTGAGGCCAGAGCTTGAACACTTCACTGAAACTGGAGTATCCACAAGGTGCAATTCCTCTGTACTGCATGGTGCAGTATGCAGAGAATTAAAAATGTTATCCATAGCACCACTAGCAGATTTAGTTTGAACAGCAGAAGCAGCTTTAGGAACTGTGTGATCTGAACTGTGAAAAGCTGTCCAATCCACTGGAAACTCTGCAGTCTGAGAAGCATTAAATACAGATGGAGGAGTAAGTGGTACTTTGTTTACTCCACTACTATCTCTTGAAGAAATGGCAGCAAAAGGGTCATCACTTGACACTTCTGCTGTAACAAAGTCTCCAAAATCATCAGCCAAGTCCAGGCTGCCAGTGTTATTTAAAAGTGGTGACTCTCTTTCTACTGTTGATAGTTCTCGGAGTGCACTGTATTTATCTTCTTCAACTGCCATCAGTTCACTCACATTATTAACTCTTTTAGCTATATCCTTAACAGAATGTTCCTCATGTTGCATATTTTGATGAACTACTGGCTTCTCCAAATCTTGTTTTGTATGGTGGGTGTTAACAACACTGTAATTTGGTGATGTAGTATTAGTACCTGAAGCAGAGGTAACAAGCTCGTTTGATCTGTCTTTTAATACTTCATTTGAACTTTCCAGTCTGCTAATCACAGAAGTTAATTTTTTGCCTGCTCTTATAGCACTTTCTTTCAGCACATATGTACCACTTGGAGAAGTGGCTGAAGTAGTGCCTGAAGACATATCCTCCACATTATTTTCTGCCAGAGAAGTTTCAGCCTGTTGGAAATCAGTAAATTCATCTTCTGCTGCTGGAGACACAGAATTTATGGGAAGCTGGTTGTTTTTGTGACTATGATGGTGGTGGTGATGGTGATGTTTATGTCGCATTTTGCTTTGTTTTGGAGCGCCAAGAGAATGATTGGCAAGTCTGCTACCAATACCTCGTGAATGACTTGTATTTCCAACTATGATCACATTTGGACATTTGTGAGTTATGCTTTCTGTATTAAGGCTATGGTTCTTCTGGACTGAACTGTCACTGGGAGGTGAATTATATCTCAACTTATCTGAGTTGTTTGCATCAGGATTAACAACTCTTTCAGTTACAGATGTTCCCACAGTAAAACTCTGGAAATCAGTGAAGTCATCAACAGAGTCTTCAATTCCAGTTTTTGTCTCCTTTGCAATACAGCCTGGCGATGAATTATCATGCTCAGAATTTAATTTCAAATTCAGTTCTTCTCTTTTCATTTTGCTATGGGAACCAGGTAACTGCAAATCCACTGCAACCGTTGATTGGCGCACAACACCAACATTCAGGTTAGGAACAGGTGCCTGAGGTATGAGATTCAATACACCAAGACTGCTGAACGGGCACCCATTCTGTGAAGAAAAATGACTATGAGTAAATATTCTTATTAAATTCATGAAAAAATGTATTTATATGTTGTCAAAATTTCATTGAAAACAAGAGTTGGCAACAAAGACAGAAAAAAAATAAAAAATAAAACACTCAATGGAAAAAGTCAGTATAGTTTCCATTTATTATAGTGATGGGAGATGTCTAGCCAACATACCACATACAGCAATGAAAGCTCAAAGTACAGCATCTTAAATGAATAATTGGTGAATATTTAGATTCAATATACGTAAATATGATTCCACTGCTTTTTATTAATATACACCTACTAAAAAGCCACACGTTAGATAATCTCATTTCTGTTCAGAACAGCAGTTTCCCATTCTATGAGGAAGAGCATATAAACCTAATTATGAAAAACAAAATTTCAAAATTCTTAATTTTTAAGGAGACACATACTCATCTTCTAACAGAGCTTGTGATGTGCAAATTATTCAATAAAAGACAGAAAATACTAGGGTCTAATGAGATGTATCATGGTATGATAAACAGTAGAAACCAACAAAGTCATCAGTGGTGATACCGTATCTTACGGACTATATGACTCTCCCTAATGATTAAGCAACCTTTAAAAAAAATACCATTTTTATTATTAGATTGCAAAACCAGACTAAAATGAAATTCTTAGTTTATAAAATCGAACTGACTATTAAAATCCCTGAAAATCATCATCTGAACTTTCTTCTTCTTCCTCTTCATCGTAATTGTTGTCCTCTACACAGATAAGATCCCCGCAGCTCATGTTTGCCGCATCAACGCACTGCTGCTACCAGTTGAATCCAATGTTGCTAGATAGAGATATATTTCCTGCAGCATTGAATATATGGCCATTTTTAAGACTCACAGAATTTTAAATCAAACACTGGACATTTTTATACTTGTTTTGAGTGTAAGATGCACCTGAATTCTGTAGGCAATTTTTTGAATAAGAAAGTGAGTCTTGTAGCCCACAAAATACGGTAACCATTAATGGTCTCCCTGCAATCCAGTTAGCAAAGTTCATTGCACATTTAAACCACAGTCTTTGATGGCCTATGTTCCAACTCACAGAGCCACTGTCTATTGCTCACAGTCCACCTCCAATTTTCATTCACCAATATCCCTCATCTACTTTCTAAACTTCACGGAATCTCTCTTACATACCTTGCTGAACTGGCATCCCAAGTAAAAAGATGATGATATACAACAGCCAAGTCATACCCTAAGGGTTAGAAGTTATAGGTAGTAGGTAGTAAGTAGTTGGTAGTAAGTAGTTAGTAGTTGTAGTAGTAGTAGTAGTAGTAGTAGTAGTAGCTTTATTCATCCACAGATCTCTTTTTACACGGTAACAGGACATGTCAAGATATTTACAAGTTTAGACCAATTTAAAATAAGCTAATGCCACACTTTTCACTCATATCTCATTATCACACACACACACACACACACACACACACACACACACACACACACACTGGTGATCTCTGGGCCATTTTCTGTATAACTTCCCATTTCCTATCCTGAAAAACTGAGTCAGCGTCCCTCTATAGTGAGTCAGATGTTGAGCTCAGAAAGAGGAAGAGGTGTGCGTAGCTTGAGGGTAAGTATTTCTAGAAAAGGAAAAAAACATTGTGTGAAGGTGTTATGAGGAATGTTGGATGCTTTATAATCATTATTATCTATTTTGTAACTTTTTTTTTTTTACCAAACCGCTACTCTGTTTTATAAGTAATTCTTCAATGTATAAAATGCTTTGCGTAACTGGTACTTTTTAGCTGCCTTTTTAGATAAGTGTATTTTTGCAGTTTCTTTAATCTCTTTTGGTAATTTATTGTACAGTTTTATTCCTTGGTAGAAAATGCTGTTTTGAGTTTTATGTTCATTTTTTCTTGTAAATGTAAGTTGAGTCTAGCTCTTGTTCCATGGTCATGGACAGGGCTGTTTGTGCAGTAATTACCAATGTTATTTTTGATGTGTACAACTCACTGGTAAATGTATTCACATGGAGCAGTTACAAACCCCAATGTTTTGAACAGATCTTTAGAATAAGCTCAACTACTATTTTTGGTTATTATTCTTATGGCTCTTCTCTGGAGTTTGAAAATTTTGTTCATAATTTGTGCATTTGTTTCCCAAAAAGAGAATGCCATAGCTAAGAATAGAGTGTACATATGAATAGTATGTAACTAAAAGACACTGCATGTTACACACTGATGACAGTATTCCAAGGGCATAACATGCTGATTACACTCTGTCTGCAAGTACCTTTGCGTGTTCACACCACTTCAACTGAGAACAATATTCATTCCTAGAAATTTTGAATTTGTTACACAGTCTATAGAGGTGCCATCTAAATTTAATTTAACATTGTCATTCTCCCTCTTCAAACTGAAATTCATGGCATTAGTTTTCTTTATGTTCAATGTCACTTTATTGCTTATTGACCAATCGTAAACTTCCTCGAGAGTTTCATTTGCTTTCTCTGCGAGGAGTTCTCTTGTTTTCTCAGTGACTGTAACATTTCTGTCATCAGCAAAGAGAATTTTTTCACCATGATTAACACTATTGGGAAAGTCACTGATGTATATCAGAAGTAGTATTGGTCCTAATATGCTACCTTGCAGAACCCCTATATTAATGTATTTTGGTTCTGATAAGTGTTTTACTAAATGTTTAGATCTATTTGAAGTATGTGTTGTCCTTAGTCTTTGTACCATATCTACTAGGTATGATCGAAACCAGTCATTGGCTACCCACCTTATTCCCAATGCTTCTAATTTATGTAATAGAATCTTGTGGTTGACTGTATCAAAGGCCTTAAAAAGATCCAAAAATATGCCTGTGACACACTGATCTCTATCAAGAGCATCAACTACAACTTCTGTGAATTCTACTATGGCTGACTCCATATTTTTGCCACTTCGGAAACCAAACTGTGATTCACTTAAAAGATTGTATTTATTCAAGTAATTCATTAATCTGTCTTTCATAATTGCTTTTATTATTTTTGAGAATGGTAACAGCAGGGAAATGAGCCAGTAATTTTTGTCTTCTGCATTACCTTTCTTAAGCAAAGGTACAACTCTTGCCTGTTTTAACTGCTCTGGGAATGTCCCTGATGTGAAGGATTCATTCATTATATATGTTAAAGGGCCTTGTATAATATCTATGCATTGTTTCAGTGCACACACTGGTACTTCATCTAAGCCTACTGACTTTTTATTTTCTAGTTTTTGAACAGTTTTATTGACTTCATTCTCTGTGGTTGGAAGTAACATCATTGTATTTAGTGCAACATTATTTACCGGCGTTATATTTGTTTTGGGGAATATTTACTGTAACTTCTCTGCAATACCTGAAAAATGCTCATTTACATAGTTTGCTAAGTGTTGTGGATCATTTATTACCTTAGCCCCCTCCCTTAGCAGTATGTTATTCTGCATTTGTTTGCTTCTCCCCGTTTCCTTTTTTATAACATCCCAGACTGCTTTGCATGTTTTCATGGAGGATTTTTAAGTCTGTGAAATCCCCCTGGTTACTCTTTCCAATGGTTTGTTTTGATACATGTGATATTTGAGGTGTTAAAATCTATCTTTTGAGTGATTGTTTCATTATTTTTTAAACTGCTGGAGATTCTCTTTAGGCAGGGGAACCTGTTGTCTGGAATTATCCAAAAAAGATACCTACTTTTCCAACCCATGACAACAGGTATTTGACCATGTGTGGCCCAAGATCTGCTACGTAAACTTTCATGAATCAGCTGTACCAATCTTCCCTTCCCAGTCCTGTTTCTGAAATGAATCTCTCACTCTCCCACAGAGTTTACCAGTAACAAAACATTATGATTAAAACTGTGTACTAGACCTTTGATGAAACCCCAACTTCTGGCTTTCACAAGCATTTTATTCTTACTGAGATACCCACTTAGGTACCATAGGCGCAACTTTTCCACACCTCAAATGGACCACTAGTCTAGTTCGACAAAACAAATGATTGATTTACTTTCTCTTTCACTGCATGCTGGGCTGCTAACATGAAAGTTCTTTTCCCATTGTCCTAACCATCTACGGCACTCTTTTCATAACTCACCTCCCAAAAATCATGACACACTGGATTAATAAAAGATTTTTAGCACTGAACTGTGAACATGCTCTTTTTGTGGTTGATTTATATTCTTCACAGGAATTAGCAAATTTCTGGCCTATACAATGACTGCAGAAGCATTATGATGTTATTTACGGAACATTTAGTAAAGAGTGGCATGGTCATTTTAATGTGAGCTTCTGATTATTTTATTACATGTTGGTGAACTTGAAGGTGTTATGCAATTCCGGTACACCAAACAAAAAATTTAATAACAATAGTATGTTTTGAAATGAGGTCCTGGGAAGGGGCAAGATGTGGCATATGCTGACACTAAAGGTATTAATGTGAGGTGTTCATAGACAACTTTAAAATGTTATGTTGTGTTGGGGAGTGAACTAATCGAATTTACTTTAAACTTTGCTTCAAAAGGGACGGTGTATCCCAGAAGTGATGACTGGGTATAAGCTGAAGAGTACATGAAGACAGCAACACTTGGGAGAGAGGCTGTCTATGGTGTTAGAAATGTTTGAAACTCTTCCTTGTGTGAAGAATACTGAAGGTGTGGGTTTTTATTTAGTGGTGTGAAGTATGGATGTAGATAGTAAGGATCTCCTGGCAACAAGGGATACCAGAGAGGTCGTAAGAATCGTGAGCAATGCAAATAAAGATTAATATACTGTCTCCTCATTAAAAAAGTATTTGAGAAGTTGACTGGTCCTCCCCTTACTGCTTGGTGAGACAACTCCACAACCCCAAAAAAGCATGAAATTGTGGATAAATTAATACTGTTGAACGTTCACAATCTTCTGCTTTTCATTTAAACTGAGTTGACAAATGTCATGGGATACCTCCTAATATCTGTTGGACCTCCTTTCGCCTGGCAAGTGCAGCAACTTGACATGGGATAGACTAAACACATCGCTGGAAGTCCCTGGCAAAAATATTAGCCACAATGCCTCTATAACCATCCATAATTGTGAAAGCATTGCTGGTGCAGGATTGTGTGCACAAACTGACCTCTTGATTATGTCCCATAAACATTTGATGGGACACTTGCCAGTTGATCTGTGTGGCCAAATCATTCACTTGAATTTTCCAGAATGTTCTTCAAACTAATTGCAAACAATGGTGCCCCGTAACATGACATTGTTTGGGAACATGAAGTCCATGAATGGCTGCAAATGGCCTCCAAGTAGCCAAACTTAACGATTTCCAGTCAATGATCGGTTCAATTGAACCAGAGGACCTAGTCAATTCCATGTAAACACAGCCAACACCATTATGGAGCTACCACCAGCTTGCACAGTGCCTTGATGATAACTTAGGTCCACGGCTTTTGCGCCACAGTCAAACCCTACCATCAACTCTTAGCAACTGAAATCAAGACTCATCTGACCAGGCCTTGTTTCTCCAGCCGTACAGGGTTCAACTGATATGGTCACAAGCCCAGGAGAGGCACTGCAAGTGTTGTCATGCTGTTAGTGAAGGCACTCGAGTCTGCCGTCTGCCACCATAGCCCATTAACGCCAAAGTTTGCTGCACTGTTTTGACAGATATGTTCGTCACACATCCCACACTGATTTATGCAGTTATTTCACACAGTGTTGCTTGTCTGTTACCATTCACAACTCTATGCAAAAGCCGATGCTCTTGGCCGTTAATTTAAGGCCACTGGTCATTTGTTGTCCACGGTGTGAGGTAATGCCCGAAATCTGATATTCTCAGCACACACTCTTGACTCTGTGGATCTCAGAATATTGAATTCCCTAACAGTTTCCAATATAGAATGTAGCATGTGTCTAGCTCCAACTGCCATATCACGTTCCAAGTCTGGTAATTCCTGTTGTGTGGCCGTAATCATGTCTGAAACCCGTACACATGAATCACCTGAGCAAAAATGACTGCTCTGCCAACACACTGCCCTTTTATACCTGGTGTATGAGATATTACTGTCATCTGTATATGTACTTATCACTATCACACGACTTTTGTCACTCCAGGGTATAACAACATTTGTCTATGATGATAGTGTAAGACAGTTACTGATATCTAGTGACTCCTGCCAATTACGTCTTTGGGATTCCAGAAATGGATATTGGACAACAATACCAAAATCAGTGCAGAAACCTGAATCCTCTGATGAGACTGGTTAAAGTTACAGGTACTGCGCAATGCTGTTACAATTGTACGTGAAAGTCATTTCACTACATTACTTATATTAGTGCAGAAGACTCAAATGCATGACCTATGCCACCTATTTATGCGCTCATCAATCCTATTGCTGCTCCATCAAAGGCCTTTCCTACCACAAGCAAGGCAATATGTGAAAGCAACCATCTCATGTGCCAACTCTGGTGTAGCCTTTTACATGGGTATGATCACCAATCAACTGTTTAAATGAACTAATGGCCACAACTAAATTGCAGGAATGAGCATTGTTAACACCCAAGAAGCTATTCATGATGGTTGGAACTTTAATAGTGGTAACTATTTATTTACAGCCCGTACAAAATGGATGTGCGTTTCAAAGTTTTACTGATCTTCAAAGTAGTCACCAGTATTGTGTATAACCTGTTGCCAGTGATGTGGAAGTCGTAGGATACTCTTAGCAGTGCCAGTTGTGTTGACAATTCAAGCGGCGTGGTCTTTTGCCCGACGAATTTGTAGCAGTTCTGAAGCAAATGCCTGAAGTGTTTCCTTCAGTTTAGAAACCGAGCTGAACTCATGAGAGCTTAAGTCAGGGGAGTGCAGTACACGGTATAGTACTTAGCAGCCCCATCAGTAAAACAAATCAGGAACAGCTTGCACTGTACGTGCTTGAGCATTGTCCTGCAAAATGATGGTCAGGTCCTGCAGAAAGTGTCATCACTTCTGACTCTAAGCTGGTCGTGGGTTGTGTTCCAAAAGTGAACAGCATAGAGTCAGAAGTGATGACACTTTCTGCAGGACCTGACCATCATTTTGCAGGACAATGCTCAAGCACGTACAGTGCAAGCTGTTACTGATTTGTTTGACTGATGGGGCTGCTAAGTGCTATACCACCTACTGCACTCACCTGACTTAAGCCCTCGTGAGTTCAACTCGATTTCTAAACTAAAGGAAACACTTCACGGCATTAGCTTCAGAGCTGCTACAAATTCATCAGGCAACAGACTGTGCCACTCAAACTGTCAACGCAACTGGCACTGCTAAGAGTATTGTTGTGGTATCGGACGACAAATGTTGAATCATGATGACCAAATGTAGCGGGAAGACACCAAATGTAGTGGGTGGGGCCAGGTGGTACCATATTAAAACTCAGCGAGAACTTGCCAAATGATTTATTTGTTTCACTACAGTGCTCCGTTCACCTCGGTCTGCATCACAGGGCCCTGCAATGCTGAGGAAGTACCCCATTGGCCCGTGCAACGCAACGCTGTGTCGTGCCGGCCTTGGCCTGCAGAATTCCAATTACGTCAGGATGGTGCACCAGCAGCTGACTCAACACTGCTCGGTGTGAGCCGCGCTGCTCCGCCAGGAGCCGTAGGCCAGCCCCGCTGCTGCTTCTTCCTTGCTGGCGTAGCTGCAGGGTGTCTACGTGGACAAGGAAAAAAAATTCCCGGATTTTTCCCGGATTTCCCGGTTAAAAACACACTTTCTCCCGGATGACAGTATAATTTCCCCTATCACTCCTTTGAACGGTTATGGTTTTGTACACGGGCGTACAATTTCCCGGCACTTTAGAAAACGAAACTCAGAGAAAAAGACACGTTTTGGAAATATCTTTGATGTGCAGCAACATGTACGCTGCGTATTTTCGTATTACGAAAACATACATTAGAAAATCCACTGAACACCACATGTTACTTTCCGAACCACTGAAACCGAGATTTCGATGCGCTTTTGTAAGCCGTTCGTAACTCATGTCACGTGATCTCGCCAGCCAATGACAGAGGATATTCAGAGCATAGGACACGTGATGTAGTCAGCCAATAGCAACATCAGTGTTAAGTAGCGCGCCAAACAGGGAAAGTTAATAGTTTAAATTAATATACATAGTGTTGTTACAATAAAAGCAAAGCTTTCACATAAAATATTGGTTTCAAGCTGCAAGAGAAGCTAAGCTTTCGCATATACTGTTGATCTTTTTTGCGCATGTTACACTTTAAGAGATATCATACAACTGCGCCTGTAAAATTTTTAATAATGACATAAATGTCTGATCTTCAGGGTTCGAGGGTTCGAAATGCTTCTAAATGGCTCGTCATCAGAAACCTGATTTTTAAATGAGAGTCAAACGCTTTGTGATTTAATAAATTCACGGTCCATTCTTGTACGTAGTTCAACTTACGTAAAAGGATATTTACTTTGAAAGTAACGCTTTTCAAACCACCAATCGTAATATTTTCCTGCGACCTGTTACAAATAGGTTCGTTTCAGCAGTTGCCAGAGAGCTCAGGTAACAGGCGACACCGCGCTTGGGTAGATATCATGACGTAGGAAGCCCGTATGTACGTACGTCTAAAAGATCATCAATGAAAGATGATACTGCAAGAGCATCGGAATTTCGTGAACCATATTAAAATGTGCACATTTAAAGTGCATAATTAAAGGCACACTCGTATGTCCAGATTCCCAATGAAGTACCGTAGACCCCGACCTAATATTAAGCTCTTAAGTGTGGTTTTCAGGATGTAAATTTTCTTGGAGCACCAGTACTGTATTATATCATGTTTGGTTCTTTATTATGGCATAATGCCATACGTGCTAGAAAATGAAAACGTGCACTTGAAATGCAGCTAACAGTTGAAACTACCCAGTGCTGTGGAATTAAACATTTCGTTTCAGATACATTGACTGCCTCTGCGGAAAAGGTAGCAAAAGTCAAATTTCTTTAGCAAACAGACAAAAATAACTTCATTGTTCCGCAAGGCGATTAATGCTTGACTGTCAGAAAGGTGGAAATAAAATAAAATCTGAAACTAATGACATTATTTCAGCCTTTAGTAATTATGTGAATGTGTTTCAATTCACTTGATAGCTCCCGGCCACGGATATCCGTTTTGTTTTCATTTGACGTGAGAGTAAACGAAGGGGAAACAGCAAAATCACTGAACGTAAACACGGGTCACGTGGAGACTACCCACTATAGCTCAGATTGCTCTGCGCATCAAATGGCTCAAATGGCTCTGAGCACTATGGGACTTACCATCTATGGTCATCAGTCCCCTAGAACTTAGAACTACTTAAACCTAACTAACCTAAGGACATCACACAACACCCAGTCATCACGACTCTGCGCATCAGCCCCGGATCTACGACATCTGCGAACCGGGTCAATACCAAAAAAAAATCGAATTTTCAAAATATGTTCATCTTGTAGCGCACATCTTTCTGAAAAGTCTGAAACATAAAACGTATGTATTCGAGGAAATGTAAGACATATTATTTGGTCTTAAGTATGCCCAAATGCAGTTCCATGCCTCTTCATAAAGCATTTTTCTACTGCACGTCCAAACCATATTCAGGAGAGTGGAAATTGAAATGTCCTGTTTTGCCTCTCCTGCTTCCAGTCGGCCGGTTTGGCAGCCTGCCTCTCTTAAAAAAAAATCTCGCAATTAATAGCGGATGGGATTATTTGTAATCGAGAGAACAAGAACTCTTCGGAAAATCTGAACTGTTCATTGCCCATTAGTTAATAACTTGCTGTTTTGTGTGTCATAAAATTAAATATGGGATATATAAAACCAGTACTGACAAGAGATAAGCAAGAAATTACACATTTCTTCAAACCTTAGCTCCTAGCATTTTTTTCTCTCTAATCTTGCTACAGCTTTACATGGCGTGTTTTCCTTTCTGTGAAAGAATCTTTTACCTCATCAAAGTTTGTCAAACGTTTTGCTACATGGAAAATCGAAATGTCGTTATCTAATACTGAAAAAGCTGTTAATAAATATAATTTCTCGATCTGATTACGTTTATTTTGTCACTGTCTGCTAGATAAAACAAAATAGGCCTTTCTAATACGACAGCAATTTTATAACACACCAAATAAACGAGACTGTTTTGGCACAAATGGTCATTTTTATAACACGACAGAATATAATCCAATAAGTATCAATATCAAATGCCTATTTGGCCTACTACAAGCAAAAAGCTTTATGTTACGAAACAGTTTCACGTTTCATTCATATGCACCAGCTTCTCTAGCATGACATCGAAAACTAGTATTACGAAATTTTTATATAAATTTGGAATCGTCTTATTCTTCCATAATTTGTGTGATGTCCCCGTTTCTTCTCCGTCCTCGTTCTAACAAACAATCCTGTCATCACCAATTCTGTAGCTATTGCTGCCACTGTCAAAATTTGTTCGCCGATTAACTTCACTAACCCTGCCAGAATTACTGGTTTAGTTCTCCCGCAATTATTCTCCGGTTAGACGTTGTTACGTGTTCGTACAACACGTTTTCCGCGTTACTTCCATAATAGAACTTAAGCGGCTGGTAGCCGGGGACTGTACTACTGGTCCTTACTAGTGTAGCGATCTGGCCAAACATTTTCTGTCAAAACTTCATTTTCTTGGACACATCGAGAAGATAATACATAATCTTTCTTACCATGTTATTCCTGTCAGTCGTTTATTTCCATTCTGATAGTATGAATCTATGGATTTCGCTAGTAATTATAACAACGCTGATTATTCCCACACCCAATCAGCCACATAATAAGACAGTGATTGCCATTCATCCATTCGGCTTTACTCCACTCAGCTCGTATAGCCCCGTCCCCTTTTGTCTGTGGAAAGTTTATTTCTAGATGCGACGAGGATTCTCCTGACAGAGACATCACGTACACTATGCATGCATTCAAAATTCAGCTTATGATTCATTCAGAAATCAACTTAAAATGTGTTCAAATACCAACAGAGAAGCGTTTAAATATCATATGACTAATTGATAGGCAAATGTGCGCTGGATGCTAGGTGCTTTGTGAAACAAGTTTTTTTCCTCTCAAGAATATGAATTAGGCGCCCCCTTTTCCCGGAAGTATCTAGCTGCTTGCACAGCCACATTCCAGTTGACAGAAGCGGGAGAATCTACTACTCAAACGTGACTCTACTGCGCATGCGCATGAGCCCGCGCGTTAACTGCTAAAACAAATCGAATGTAAACAGTTGCGACTTCACGCTCATTGGAGGCAATTTGTTGTTATGAAGCACTGCATAGTCTTCCTAAAGCCTTTGACAAATTTTCAATCGGCAGACGCTTGCATGAGCACTTGTGTCGTCGTTGAATATGGCGCATTTCCTTTGCAATTTAAGTTATTTTCGTTTTTTTCTCTCGTTTATGTTTTATTGTTGAAGTATTATTCTGCAGTAGCGGGATACAGTAATATCCTTTGTTAGTGTGTCGGTTCTTACTAGTCAAAATTACAAAAATTTAACTGAAAACTAAAACAATGAAAAATTCCCGGAATTCTAAAAATATCCCGGGTTTTTCCCGGTTTTCTCCCGGATGAAAAAAATCCCGGGTTTTTCCCGGATCTCCCGGTTGTCCCGGGTCGTAGACACCCTGAGCTGAGAACGTGGCGGCAATGAGCGCCCACGATCCAGCATCCGGATCTGCGGCCCTCACCTCGTAAGTTTCCGGCGTGTGTCGGGAGCCGAGACAACTGCATGTGGTAGCGAGCTAAAGAGTGGCCGCTGGCTGGCTGTGGACACTGCACCAGCCTCAGAGGGTCGAACCAATGACCCGCCGTGGACTGGGATGCTGTTGTTGCATGTAGCCCGGCAGTGTGACACGCCCCGCCATCCAGGAGAGCTGCTCCACTTGAATGAATCTCGTTACAAAATGGCACCTATTTATACTTGTCTGTGCGCCTCTGTTTTGCCAAGCGCGCCAGTTCGCGTCATGTACGCGTAACACTTAGGTTGGCCAGTGGCCCTCTTCTGCCTGTGACTTGCACCATGGAAACTGCTGTGTGTGTGTGTGTGTGTGTGTGTGTGTGTGTGTGCCCTCTCTGGCAGTTCCACACCCCTGTGGCCTCAATTTGCCTTCACAACTGCTGGTATGCGTAACTTACTGCAATCTGGCCCGCACCTGGCTGTACCTCGTGCTCCAAATATCGCGCAAAACTAACTTTCCCTATCCTAAACGGTGGTACCGCTACATTATTCCCCTCTTCGCAAAGACCCAGTCCCTGGGTCATCCTTTATCTAACTCTTCAACTTGTTTGGATTGGCACTTATGACATACTTACTATTAGAATACTTAGACATGGTCCAAAGCTCCTAAGCACATGACATGAGGGAAAAACATTAAAAAAATCCTTAATGGATGACCACTCCGCTGAACGCTCGTTCAACCCTTTGCCTACTCGTCTCATGCCCTTACTATCCAATCCACTGGACTTGGACTACACTGGGTTCCCTCTTGGAATTAACTCTCCACCTGATCAGAAAGAAAACAACACATAACAAAGTTAAGGCTGTGATGACACTTGGCACAGAGGTGCTCATAATGATTGTTATTTGCTGTTGCCTTTCCCTATACTGAGTGACATGTTGAACAAGCTGTTAGACTGATATGCACCCCTCTTGCTTTAAAATGAACTGGTTTACAGATCTCAACAGACCTGACTCCATAGTTTGGTTTAACAAGGTCAGATTCTTCCTTGGCAAAAACTCTAAAGTGGTTTCTGGGCAGTACAGCTGTGGCTGCGTAACATTCAATTACATGACTCCTGAAATTGACACTGCCAGATGGAAGGTTGGTCCTATTATGTTACACTAAGTTCCATTGATTAAAATTCCACTTCCTTCAAGCTCTACACATTTCACTTCCGTAAACACTCCTTGCTCAAAACAACTTGCTACTACAACGAAATTCTCGTAGGTGGAGAAGATCCAGTGCATCCCAACCCGTTGCAAGCTCAATTTTGGCTCCACGATGACCCTTGGCCAGTCTATTCCTTTCCCCCTAGCTAAAAGTAACTGCACAGTGCATGTGTCTCATATTTATAGCTTCATAGATTTTCCTCGAACATTCACTATTTTTGATCCACACTCAACACCGATTGTGTGACTACTTTCATCCTTAAATTTACATTATATGAACTGGCGCAATAAACACAACTTTTCTGACCCAGCACTGTTGATAACTAAAAATTTAAACAGGAAATCATACACTCTGACTTCGTTCAACACATGCCACAAAATTTTCTCTGGCGCATTTACAAGGTGCGTCAAAAAAATGTATACACACTTTGAACTGTCATAGACAATTTATTTCCCGTTCTACAAGGTTAAATATCTGTGAGAAAGTAATGTTATGTTTCTTCAACAGGTGGCAGCAGTGGCAAGGAAGTAACTGCAACATGGCAGACATGCGTTTGAACTTTGAAGCACGGAAGCAGACAATTAAGTGGTACTGGAAGTTTGAGAATGTAGCTGCGGTTTGAAGACAGTGGAGAAGTGAGTACGGTAAGAACCACCTTCAAGGTTAACAATTACACGCCTACAAGACAAATTTGAAATTCATGGAACAGTGTGTGATGTGCATAAAGGTCAATCAGGGCGACCTCGTACAGCTACAAGTGATGATTCCACAACTGCGGTCTTGGAACTGTTTCAGCGTTCGCCTCAAAAATCTTCAAGGCAAGCGGCACGTGAGAGTAATGTAAGTGCTAGTAGTGTGCTACACATTTTGAAGAAAGGCAAGTTTCATGTGTACATTCCAAGGCTGGTGCAACAGCTAAGTGATGACGATCCAGATCGAAGGTTAGAATTTTGTGAATGAGTTCAGGAGATGGTGAGATGTGAACCGGGATTTATGGGTAGCATTATTTGGTCGGATGAAGCCCAATTCAAACTCAATGGAACTGTCAATAGGCACAATTGTGTGTACTAGGCTGAAGATAATCCTCACATTGAAAAGGCTGTGAATTTGCTTGGTGTAAATGTGTGATGTGGTTTGTCTGCAAGAGGACTCATTGGGCCTTTCCGCTTTCAAGGTAGTGTTACTGGAGAAACGTACGTAACAATGCTTGCTGACTCTATATTCCCTGCCATTCGTGCATTATATGGTAATGATGAGTTTTATTTCCAACAAGATGGCGCCCCACCGCACTATCATAGGAACGTACGAGCATACCTGGATCACAATGTGCCAGGCTAGTAGATAGGACGCAGGGGACCAATAGAGTTTCCTGCACGCTCTCCAGACCTCACGCCGCTGGATTTCTTCTTATGGGGCACAGTAAAAGATGAGGTGTACAAATGTAAACCACATAACCTGGACACACTTTGGAATGAGATACAGGCGGTGTGCGCAGAAATCACATTGGACACTTTGGTACGATGAACGGAATCAGTGGTGACTCATACTCAGAAATATATTGATGCTGAAGGCCACCAGTTTGAACATTAATCACATTTACAAAGTTTTTCCAATTGGACTTTAAGCTTTCCATTTCCAGAAATTTAACATTGTAGAATGGGAAATAAATTTTCAATGACGCTTCAAAGTGTGTATACATTTTTTTGACGCACCCTGTATTTCTCCAGAACTGCGTTCAATTTCTTCTTCAACAATACTTCACATACGTCAGATGCTACACTTCCCTTTCCAGTGACCTGAGGACAGGGATCACCATCACCCTTCCTCCCTCTTCAAAAATACTGCTGCACCTAGCAGGCTATATTCGAAAATACATATAAAATACAATGCCTAATTACTCTACGCAAACCTAATGATACATAACACAAAAACAAAACAAATACTACAAATGCTCCACTACTTTCTAGATCGCAAAGCATACGGTACTTCATGCTGTACTCTATCTTCCTGGTTTTCTCTGTGGTTAGCATCTCTCTTCATTCTCTTTTTCTTCCTCTTTCCTTCCTGTGACATGCCTGGAATCACATCCGGGCAACTCTTAAATGGGCGTAACCGCCCAATGTGTACTGTCGTCGTCCTAGTTGGCAGCTGAAGCTTGACATTAACAGGAGATGTGGTTTCAACAACCTGGTATGGCTCTTGATACCTTGTGAGGAACTTCTTTGTTTTCCCTTTTTGCATATAGGGGCAGGACAGCATTACCCATTGCCCCATTTTATACTGCAGTAAACTTCCTTTCTGCTTTACTGCATCTTCCTGCCTTCCCAAAGCCTTTGTTTTCGCCTTTTGTACTCATTTCCAAACATCCCGAATTGTTCTCACGAATTGACGTACAGATTCCCCAGTCCTCCCTTTCTGTAGCTTCACTAAATCAAATGGTGACGGCATTTTTCGCCCGTACACTACCTCATATGGAGACAAACCGGTATTTGTATGGACTTTTGCTTTGTATGCACATACAATATTCTTCAAATACTCGTCCCACTGATAGTGATGAGAATCCACATAAAAACTCAGCATCTTCCCAATTGTTCTGTGTACCCGTTCTGTCCTTCCATTGGCCTGTGAATCCAACACGCTCGTCCTCAACTTTTTTATGTTTAACAATTTACACAGTTCCTTCATTAAATCTGACATGAAGTTGGTCCCTTGGTCAGTAATTATTGTATCTGGTACACAAAACTTCAAAATCCAGTTGTTTACTAACACTTCCGCAACCATTGCTGCCTGCTGATTTGGCATAGCCACCATCTCCACATACCTCGAAAAGTGGTCTACTATTGTCAGAACAAATCTGTTTCCCGATGGTGTTCATCTAAAAGGTCCTAAGACATCAATCCCGAGAAAAGAAAATGTACATGTCGCTTACGGTAACCGTTGCAGCTGCATCTGCTTCCGACTCAAATCTGCTCTCTGTGCACATGATATACAATTCTTGACATACTGATCCACATCCCCTTTCCTACCTCTCCATCAATACCTCTCCGCCACTCTCCTATTCATTCCTCTACACCCTCCATGACCGGATAACACATGATCATGTGTTTCCTTTAAAACCTCATCCTTCAACTTCACTGGCACTACTACCCTTGGCCCTAACTTCGTTTTCCTGCACAGAAGACTGTCGTACACATTGAACTGTGGCTGTGTCCGATACAATTTAGAATCATTGTCTGTGTCCTGTAATTTTTGCCATACTGCTAGGTCATAACCTACGACTACTACTTTTGCCAGCTTTTACTTAGTGCTTCTTCCCAGGCTTGTGCACCACCTCGTAGTCGAATTCACCAAGCCTCATAGCCCATCTAGTCGGTCTACTGGACGGATCCTTCAACCCCAACGACCACTTCAACATAGCATGATCTCTCACTACCTGAAATCTTTTTCCATATAAATAACATTTAAAATATGTGATTCCATAGATTACGCTAAGCATCTCCCTCTCTGTTCTTGAGTAATTCTTCTCTGATGCATTCAACTGCCTAGATTCATAGGCTACAGGATGTTCTTTCCCATCAACTTCCTGACTAAAAACACAGCCTAATGCTTGATTTGATGCATCACATACTAGTATAAACTCCTTTTCAAAATCTGGAAACACAAGAACTGGACTTGATGTTAACACTTCTTTCAGTTTGTCAAACACTTTCTAACACTCTTCTGTCCACTCAAATTTCACACCTTTCCGTAACAATCGTGTCAGCGGTTGTGTTAAATCTGCAAAACCCTTCAAGAACTTCCTATAGAAATTGCAGAGTCCCATGAAGGACGGCACTTCCTTAACCGTTTTCGGTTCCCAAAAATCCCTTACATCCTGTACCAACCTCGGATCTGTCCGCACTCTGTCCTTACTGGTAATATGACCCAAATATTTTACTTCTTCTAATGCAAAATGACACTTCTCCAGGCTATCAAACGAGCTGCTCTTAACCTCATAAAGATTTCCCTTAATCGCTGTCTACATTGCTCCATACTACTTGAAAACACTATATAATGTCATACAAATAGACCAGACACTGCTGTGGTTTCAAACCCCTCAAGACACTGTCTAGCAACCTCTGAAACGTTGCCGGAGTGTTTTTCAAACCGAATAGCTTTCTAATGTACTGGTAATAGCCTCCAGGTGTAGAGAAAGTAGTTTTTGGACGATCCTCTGGAGCCACCTGTAGCTGATGATAACCACTTGTCAAATCCATCGTAAAAAAGTACTGGCACTGTCCTAAGTGATCCAAAGTCACCGATATGTTTGGCATGGGGTTGTTGTTGTGGTCTTCAGTCCTGAGACTGGTTTGATGCAGCTCTCCATGCTAATCTATCCTGTGCAAGCTCTTTCATATCCCAGTACCTACTGCAACCTACATCCTTCTGAATCTGCTTAGTGTATTCATCTCTTGGTCTCCCTCTACGATTTTTACCCACCACACTGCTCTCCGATGATAAATTTGTGATCCCTCGATGCCTCAGGACATGTCCTACCAACTGATCCCTTCTTCTAGTCAAGTTGTGCCACAAATTTCTCTTCTCCCCAATCCTATTCAGTACCTCCTCATTAGTTACGTGATCTACCCACCTAATCTTCAACATTCTTCTGTAGCACCACATTTTGAAAGCTTCTGTTCTCTTCTTGTCCAAACTACACTCCTGGAAATGGAAAAAAGAACACATTGACACCGGTGTGTCAGACCCACCATACTTGCTCCGGACACTGCGAGAGGGCTGTACAAGCAATGATCACACGCACGGCACAGCGGACACACCAGGAACCGCGGTGTTGGCCGTCGAATGGCGCTAGCTGCGCAGCATTTGTGCACCGCCGCCGTCAGTGTCAGCCAGTTTGCCGTGGCATACGGAGCTCCATCGCAGTCTTTAACACTGGTAGCATGCCGTGACAGCGTGGACGTTAACCGTATGTGCAGTTGACGGACTTTGAGCGAGGGCGTATAGTGGGCATGCGGGAGGCCGGGTGGACGTACCGCCGAATTGCTCAACACGTGGGGCGTGAGGTCTCCACAGTACATCGATGTTGTCACCAGTGGTCGGCGGAAGGTGCACGTGCCCGTCGACCTGGGACCGGACCGCAGCGACGCACGGATGCATGCCAAGACCGTAGGATCCTACGCAGTGCCGTAGGGGACCGCACCGCCACTTCCCAGCAAATTAGGGACACTGTTGCTCCTGGGGTATCGGCGAGGACCATTCGCAACCGTCTCCATGAAGCTGGGCTACGGTCCCACACACCGTTAGGCCGTCTTCCGCTCACGCCCCAACATCGTGCAGCCCACCTCCAGTGGTGTCGCGACAGGCGTGAATGGAGGGACGAATGGAGACGTGTCGTCTTCATCGATGAGAGTCGCTTCTGCCTTGGTGCCAATGATGGTCGTATGCGTGTTTGGCGCCGTGCAGGTGAGCGCCACAATCAGGACTGCATACGACCGAGGCACACAGGGCCAACACCTGGCATCATGGTGTGGGGAGCGATCTCCTACACTGGCCGTACACCACTGGTGATCGTCGAGGGGACACTGAATAGTGCACGGTACATCCAAACTGTCATCGAACCCATCGTTCTACCATTCCTAGACCGGCAAGGGAACTTGCTGTTCCAACAGGACAATGCACGTCCGCATGTATCCCGTGCCACCCAACGTGCTCTAGAAGGTGTAAGTCAACTACCCTGGCCAGCAAGATCTCCGGATCTGTCCCCCATTGAGCATGTTTGGGACTGGATGAAGCGTCGTCTCACGCGGCCTGCACGTCCGGCACGAACGCTGGTCCAACTGAGGCGCCAGGTGGAAATGGCATGGCAAGCCGTTCCACAGGACTACATCCAGCATCTCTACGATCGTCTCCATGGGAGAATAGCAGCCTGCATTGCTGCGAAAGGTGGATATACACTGTACTAGTGCCGACATTGTGCATGCTCTGTTGCCTGTGTCTGTGTCTGTGGTTCTGTCAGTGTGATCATGTGATGTATCTGACCCCAGGAATGTGTCAATAAAGTTTCCCCTTCCTGGGACAATGAATTCACGGCGTTCTTATTTCAATTTCCAGGAGTGTATTTATTGTCCATGTTTCACTTCCATACATGGCTACACTCCATACAAATACTTTCAGAAACGACTTCCTGACACTTAAATCTATACTCGATGTTAACAAATTTCTCTTCTTCAGAAACGCTTTCCTTGCCATTGCCAGTCTACATTTTATATCCTCTCTACTTCGAGTATCATCAGTTATTTTGCTCCCCAAATAGCAAAACTCCTTTACTACTTTAAGTGTCTCATTTCCTAATCTAATTCCCTCAGCATCACCCGACTGATATGGAGTATGCATCCATTACTGTCTTATTACTGAGGTATCGGGGTAGTCGCAACAGAACCTGTATTTCTTAGTTCCATCCATAGATTTTTTAGGCACAACGACAATGCCCGCTCCCCAGCGACTATTACTATACTCTATTATACCATCCACAAGCTGCTGATCGATGAAATCCTCCACAATCGGCTGCAAATACATCAGTATTCTGTATGGTTTACGGTAAACAGGTGCTTTATTCCCTGTTGGTATCGTATGTTGAAATAATGGAGTTGCTGATAACGGCCCTTGTGGAAAAAACAAATCCTTAAATTCCCAATATAATTCTTCCATATGCTCTCTTTCTCCTCCTTTCAAATGCTTAATTTTGTCATGCAATGCAGTTCTATCAGCAGTTAGCGGTTGATCACTTCGCCTACCTCTCGAACACCAGTCTTCGTCATCTGGCACATCCAAATTTGCTACAAAAACTCCTTTCCTCAAATTCGCACCTACAGCGCTAAAATTATCCATGTTCACAGGAACCACTTCCTCATTGTTCCCCTCCTGTACGTGTACAACACTACATTTCACAAAACAACTCAATGAACCCAAATCTTCATTATCCTCCAATGGTTCAATAACACATACCGTACCCACAGGTAGATTCGACTCCACACTTACCCAAAGCGACTTGCCAGTGCCACTAGACACACACTCATGCGAATTAAGCCTTAATGCTAATGTTGGTGGTTCAATTGGTTTGTTCATTACTTGAATGCCCCTTGTGACAGCTCTGCATTGACAACAGTTTCCCCTAGTGGAAATAACATTCCACCAAGTTCTACAGTTTGTTGTCCAAGGTCAATTTTTGCATGATGTTGATGCAAGAAATCTACTCCTAGGATCATGTCGTAGCCCTCGCTCACCCATGGTACCACCTCCATGCATGCATTAAATTGGACTTCCCCTATGCAAAAGTCAACTGTCACCGACCTCAAAGGCGTGACCTCCGTATCTGCCACTCCAAGTAATCTATAACGTGGTGGGTCTAACTTCCTTCATCCCATTATATTCTTAGTAGCCGCTGACACTTGCGCTCCTGTGTCCAACAAAATCTTAAACTTTTTAGTTCCTATGGATCCTACCACTGAACATTTCACCTCTGCATACATATTCGTAGCATTGGAATGAAACGGGAGCTCCCTTAGCTGGGTCTTGCGGCCCCTCTGCCATTTAACGCTTGTCCACCTCTCCTATCTCCACTTCTCCATCCTCCACACTGATGATTTCCACCCCTTCCTATATTCCCCGGTGACTGGTTACATGGCCTCTGCACATGTCCCGTACAACCACACTTATAACATTTCATACCCACTGCAAATACTGGTTGCCTCTCACATACCCCTGTTGCCACGTGTATTTCCTCGCATTGAATTGGCAGCTGAATGGCCGAATACAAATCTTTTGGATTCCCTTCATGCACTTTCCATGATATATGTGCTGGTAACCCTCTCAAAGATACATCAAGTGCCCTTAGCTCGGCCTCCTGCAACAGAGCACTATTTGCTTCATTGCTCTGACCCAACTCATAAGTATACTCATTAATTTCCCTTACCCTGTCTGCAAAGTTCTCCACCGTCTCCCCGTCTCTTTGTCATCATACTTAACCTCACCCTGAAGTACCGAGCGTCATTCTGTTTCTTGTACCTTTTGTAAAAGCCCTTCCTTTAACTGCTTAAACTGCCCTGCCTTCCTTAAGTCCTCAGAATACCTTACATATGTTTTCGCTTCACCCGTTAATCTAATCTTGGCTACATGTAACAACTGTTCATCAGACTAACCATTCATCACAGCTGAAATTTCCAAGTCCTCCAAAAACGAACGCACATCCTCACATGCCTTGCCAGAAAACGTAATAATCAAACTTGCGGCAGCTGGATCAATCTCCTGCACCCTAGGCAACAACGACTGATCAGATGTGGTTTCATGCTCATTTCTAGAGGCTAATTCACTTCTCAACTGCGTATTGTCCGCTATCAATTGTGCTACCTTTTCCATCAAAATCAGCACCACTTCTGGTTCCGACACACCTTGCATCCTTGACTCTGCCATTGTGTTGCTTTCGTTCTCAGTTAGTCATTTTGTTTAGGGACTACGTATAAGAATAACCCGACTTCCTACAGCTCCGTATCATCACACTCAGTACCATCATAAACCAATACAAAAGTAATCAAATGCCATGAAAAAAAAATTAATCGTACTGCCCCAAACACACTAACACTTATTCTGACAACAAAATAATATGCCCAAGCAAAACATCTAAAAATGTGGCTTGTCAGAAGCCATACATGAAAAAAAAAAAAAAAAACAAGAAAACGTTCAACACTAAAATGAACAATTTTATCACCACTCACCACATCTTGTGACTGTACTGCAGGCGTGGGCTTGAATGTTGTACTAGACAGACGACGTCCGCTATTCTGACACCAAATGTTGTTGTACCAGATGCCAAATGTTGAATCAGGATGACTAAATGTAGCAGGAAGACACCTAATGTAGTGGGTGGGGCAGTATTAAAACTCGGCGAGAACTTTCCAAATGATTCATTTGTTTCCACTACAGTGCTCCGTACACCTTGGTCTGCATCACAGGACCCTGCAATGCTGAGGAAGTACCCCAATGGCCTGTGCAACGCAATGCTGTGTCGTGCTGGCATTGGCCGGCCGGCTGCAGAATTTGATTATGTCAGGATGGCTATGCCAGCAGCTGACTCAGTGCTGCTCAGTGTAAGCTGAGCTGGCCCCACTGCCACTTCTTCCTCATTTGCGTAGCTGAGAACGTGGCGGCAATGACCGCCCGTGATCCCGAGTCCAGATCTGCAGCCCTCACCTCGGAAGTCTCTGGCATGTTTTAGGAGCTGAGACGACTGCACGCGGTAGCGAGCCAAAGAGGGGCAGGCCGCTGGCTTGCTGCAGACCTTGCGACGGCCTCAGAGGGTTGAACCAACGGCCCGCTGTGGACTGGGATGCTGGCGCCCGATCTGTTGTTGCTTGTAGCCCGGCGGTGTGACATTCCCCGCCATCCAGGAGAGCTGCCACACTTGAATGAATCTCATTAGAAAATGGCACCTATTTATACTTGGCTGTGCACCTCTGTCTTGCCAAGTGCGCTGGTTCGCATCACGTACGCATAACACTTAGGTTGGCCAGTGGCCCTCTTCTGCCTGTGACTTGCGCCATGGAAACTGCTGTGTGTGCCCTCTCTGGCAGTTCTACACCCCTGTGGCCTCTATTTGCCTTCACAACTGGTGGTATGTGTAACTTACTGCAATCCGGCCCGCACCTGGCTGTAACTCGTGCTCCGAATATCACACGAAACTAACTTTCCCTATCCTTAACGGTGGTGCCGCTACAGTATCCTACAACTTCCACATCACTGTCAACAGCTTATACACAATGCTGGTGACTACTCTGAAGGTCAGTAAAACTTTGAAACACATATCTATTTTGTACGAGCTGTAAATAAATAGTTGCCACTATTAAAGTTCCAGCCCTCAAATATAACTTCATGCGACATTAATAAATGAAAAGCACTAGTTTGGTTTTGTTCAACAGTATTAATTTATTGTGTTAACCGGTTTTTGGCTTACAAGGTCATCATCGGAGATTTACTGACTATTATTGCCAAAGAACTTACAATGTTAGTAAATGACATTGAAAAAGAAGTTACATCACTCAATTGAAGCACGAACGCACAGTAATGATATCTTTGACAGTGTAGTGGTAATGCAATGTAAAAAGTTGAACAATAAATAAATATGCAGAGAATAAACAGGAAAAAGACTTTAATGCAAAATTGGAAAAGCATGCCACATAACAGTTTATATTAATACACAAAACCAATAAAATGAAATAAAATCAGTACTTGACAAGGCTACTTCAAGAGGTATCATGGATAGTGATATACAAATAAATTAAACGAAAGGATTATCAATTGTAACTATAGAATATATGAAGAACTTGAGCAGTGTCAATAAGATAAACAGAAATGAATAAATGGAGAAAAAGCGAGGAATGTGAGGGAACACACAGTAAATGCCATCTGTGATATGTGGTGTTACTGCATTTTAAAAAGTAAAAGGTTGAACAATACACAAATATAAAGGGAGGAAATAGGAAAAACTTTAACAATATACTCAAAAATTGTGGCTATATAACAGTTTGCATTAAATAAATGAGCCCAGTAAAATTAAAACAGTACTCGACAACTTCAAGAGGCATTAAACATTGAAAGTAATACAAGTACCAATTAAAACAAAGGGTTAACAACTGTAACTACAGACTATATGGATTACATAGGCAATTTCAATAAAATAAAAGGACTCAGTGAATACATGAAAATGGTGGAATATGAAGGAACAGACAATGTGGGAAGTAATGAAAAACTGAAGGGATTATGTGACATTTAGTGAGGGGAAGTATTAAGCTGTGTCTGGCCAATTAAGATTAGATCTTGTCTGTGAGCTAGATGTTTGTTAATTTCCAAGGCTTCCATCAGATTGAGTTTTTGACATTTGTTTGCTAAGCGAAGGACATACAACTCTGGCTGGTAGCTGTGGCCCTCGCTCAGTAAATACTCAGAAAATGTGGAGGCAGAATTCTGCAACCTCCAGCTGTGTTCATGTTTTGCCAACCTATTTGAATAAAGTGGATAAAGTTAATAATTTCCCGAGTCCAGCATGCTTCCAAGTCCTTCCTGAAGACCCCACTAAATTATTCAAAGATGATGTTAAATACACAATCAATTCATACAAAAGCATATTCTCTGATTCTAAAGTGATGCTATTAACTAATATGAACCCAGTGCCTCCTAGAATGTATGGGCTTTCTAAACTATATAAACAAGGACTATTTGTCTAGTTGTATCATCATTCACTGCTCCATCTTACAGACCAGCTGGTAAACTGGACACCTTAATTAAGAGCAACGCTAAATTCAAAGGGAAGGGTGGTATTTCAAACTCTGCTGTCCTTGTAAATAAGATAAAAGGTATATCTACTTCACACAGTAACAAATTAGTATCCTTTGATGTCTGCAGTTTGTTCTCCAACATATCAGTAGTGGAATGCATTGATATTCTGACAGAGTTGAATTACAGGTCTAATGTCAATCCTGTGGAATTGAATGACTTGAGACTGGTCACTCAGACATGTTTAGGACAAAACTACTTTTGGTTCCAATGGACACTGTATAAACAATTAAATGGCTTAGCTACAGGTTCCCCTCTTAGTCCATCTTGGCTGGGTTATTCATGGACCATTTTGTACAACATTTTCTGAAAAAAGAACCTTTGAGCACAAATATTAAATACTGGTTTAGATACGTAGATGACGTGCTGTATATATGGACTGGCACTGCACAGCAGCTCAACACACTTTTGCAAAACCTAAACAGTCAACATAAAAATATTCAGTTAACAATGGAGATTGGCAACACATCTATAAACTTTCTAGATCTCACCAATGACATCAGCACACAGACACATTCTTTCAAAATTTATAGAAAAACTACAGACACAGTAATATCTTCTTGTTCACAACACCTCATAGCTCACGAACATGAGCTTTCCACTCACTGGTGGTACACTGTTTCATATCTGTCCCATGTCCACAAATCATTTTAAAGCAAAGTTAGATACAGTAAAATTTATTGCTCAACCATTGGCTACAATCCAGTCCCAATTTACTACATCTCTCATAAGAAACATACCCCTCCTATTTGCTCCTTCTGACGCCCTGTCCATTGTCTGCAAGAAGTGGAGTACATTATGATATCTAGAAGAGATATCACAGATTGTAGCAAAAACACTGAAATCCTGCGAGTAAAGGATTTCCTATTACGTTAAGAACGTCACAGCTCAGTATATTTTCAGTACCAAAGACAAGGCCCAGTTATTAGCCAATAGTGGGGTACACAAAATTACATATTATGATTGTGACAATTTTTACATTGATCAGACAGGCAGAGGCATCACAAATAGGCTGGCTGAACATGAACACAGCTGAAGGTTGCAGAATTCTGACTCCACATTTGCTGAGCATGTATTGAGTGGGAGGCATAATTACCAGCCAGAGTCCCACGTCTTTCACTTTGCAAACAAAGGTCAAACACAATCTGCTGGAAGCCTTGGAAATTAACAAACATCTAGCTCACAGTCCAGATATAATATGACCAGACACAGCTCAATACTTCCCCTCTTCTAAACTCCACGTAATCCCTTCAGTTTATAAACACTTTCCACACTGTCTGTTCCTTCATATTCCACCAATTTCATGTATTCACCAAGTCCTTTTATTTTATTGAAATTGCCCATCTAATCCATATAGTCTGTAGTTACAGTTGTTAACCCTTTGTTTTAATTGGTACTTGTATTACTTTCAATGTTTAATACTTCTTGAAGTTGTCGAGAACTGTTTTAATTTTACTGGGTTCATTTATTTAATGCAAATTGTTATATAGCCACAATTTTTGAGCACATTGTTAAAGTTTTTCCTATTTCCTCCCTTTATATTTGTGTATTTTTCAACCTTTTACTTTTTAAAATGCAGTAACACCACATATCACCCTGAAATGAGATCATCCCTTGACAAAATTCTCCCCACACCACCCAGAGCTGCCTTTCGTCGCCCCCCTAACCTCCGTAACATCCTTGTTAAACCCTACAATATTCCCAGACTACCTTCTCTACCCAGCAGTTCCTACCCCTGTAACCGACCCCGCTGCAAAACCTGCCCCATGCATCCCCCCACAACCACCTACTCCAGCCCCGCTACTGGTAAAACATACACAATTCAAGGCAGGGCCACGTGTGAAACTACACATGTCATTTATCAACTGACATGCCTGCATTGCACAGCCTTTTACATCGGCATGACAACAACTAAACTGGCTGAGCGCATGAACGGACACAGACGAACTGTCCGCCTAGGAGATGCCCAATACCCAGTAGCGGAGCATGCCCTCCAGCATAATTCTAGGGACCTAGGAACCTGCTACACCGTATGTGCCATTTGGCTTCTCCCACCCAACACCAGTCCCTCTGAACTGCGGAGATGGGAACTTGCACTCCAACACATCCTTTCATCCCGCCATCCCCCTGGACTGAACCTACATTAAACAACCTCACTCCCATTTACTCTTCAGTTTTCTCCTCTTTCCCTTGCCTCTTTAGCCATTCACACATCTTTTCATCCTACATAGTTGTGTTTATCTTTATACTATATACCTCTTTACTTCTGTATGCATCCTCTTTGGTTTGAAGCTGGCACAGTACTTACAGTAGAATATCTTTGGCTTCCCTCTGACAACCATGCCTCCATCCTTGCTACCCTACCTATTTTCCTTTCCCTGTTGCTTCATAGCCTGGGTTGTGAGTAACTGAATCTCCTTTCCCTTCTTCCCTTTCTTTCCCCTCTCTCCTCCCTGATGAAGGAACATTTGTTCCGAAAGCTAGGAATGTAAATTTTTGGTTCTGTTTTATGTGTATCTATCGGCTGTACTGAGCTGAGGTAAGTACTGGCCAGCCCCTCTATCTCTTTGTTAGTATTTGTTTCACATCTTTATATGAGATTTTCCATTAATCATTTATATGGCATTTACTGTGTGTTCCCTCACATTCCTCAGTTTTTCTGCATTTATTCATTTCTGTTTATCTTATTGACACTGCTCAAGTTCTTCATATATTCTATAGTTACAATTGATAATCCTTTCTTTCAATTTATTCTAGCTGACCCAGCGAACTCTGTTCTGCCTTACAGCCAATAAGTAATCAGATTTTGGATGTTAAGTTCAATTTCTTATTAGGAAATACAAATAAAAAATTAAGTGTTTTAATGATTATTTATTCTTTATGGTTTTTTATGAATAGCTTCCACTCTTCAATTAAGTACCTTGTGATACAAGACATTTTTTGTTTTATTATCAGGTGCAAGAATTAACAACGCAGATGGTCTTCCGAACCGTGAACATGCCACATATAACTGACCATGTAAAAAACATGGATATTCCAGATTTCAACCACAAACTTTCGAGGATTGGCCTTGCGATTTGTTAATGGTCATGGCAAATGCAAGACGGATCGGAAATTGAAGTCTTTTAAACTTAAATGGCATATCGGTTGGGATCATCAGGATCCTCGGAATGAGAACTTCCTCACCTTCGAATTTTCCTTTGAGTATCGTCATGTAAATAACATTGTTCATCAATTTACTTACCACCAAACGCGTACCGTTGCACAGTTTTGGTTGGTTTATGTTTCAAAGCGTGATTACTACGGAGCCAACTTTTAGGCGTAAATTGTGCGGTGGTAAGTCAGGCACATACAAGGAGTTTAAAAATTCAATTGGGCAGTTGGTGGCTTCATCTTCATTTGTTACACAGTCAATAGATTTGAATGAATACATTTTACCAATGATCTCATTCTGAATTATGTAATTTAGGTCATCTACATCTTTATTCTTAGCTGCTAAAATTACTCGCTCACTCAACCATTCATTACTTTGGTAGTTAGTAAAGATGTTTGGGAATACTTTGTTGATAAGTTTGTCTTTCGATGAGACAAAGTTACAGAAATTATGAGGAAATGAAATCAATCCGCTCGATTCTTCGACAGGTACTCGACAATTAGTGATAGTCAGCAATTGCTCCAAGAAATCTTCAGCAGATGTATCATTAAGCAATGCAACTCCCATGTTTGTTGTCAGCTGAAGTTTCTTCACATAGTGCCATAGATTCGATGATTTGAGGCAAGCATCGTCTTGGTCATGGCATTGTTAATGATGATTCAAAGAAAATACAAATTATTTATTTAAATTTTTAATTAATGATATATACTGATACTTAGCCATAGACGTTTAGCTGTCATTTGTGTTTTGTTATTCCATGTCAGAGGCGTTTTTGTTATACCACGTCTTACAGTGACATTTAGCTGACATTTGCGTTTTGTTATTCCATGCCAGATGCATTTTTGTTATACCAAGTTTTATAGCAGTCGAACAGGATAAAAAGTATCCTATGTCCGTCTCCTGGTTCTAAGCTACCTCTCCACCAATTTTCAACCAAATTGGTCCAGCCGTTCTCGAGTTATAAATAGTGTAACTAACAGGACTTTCTTTTATATATATAGATGTATATCACTATCCATGTTTTACACCTACTGAAGTAGCCTTGTCAAGTACTGATTTCATTTTATTTTATTGGTTTTCTTTATTAATATAAACTGTTATGTAGGCATGCTCTTCCAATTTTGCGTTAAAGTCTTTTCCTGTTTACTCCCTGTATATTTACTTAATGCTCAACTTTTTACACTGCATTACCACTACACTGTCAAAGAAGTCACTATTGTGGGTTCATGCTTCAATTGAGATGTGTCACTTTTTTTCCAATGTTGTTTACAAACATTGTAAGTTCTTTGGCAATAATAGTCAGTAAATCGCCGATGATGGACTTGTGAGCCGAAAACCGGTTAACACAATAAATTAATACTGTTGAACAAAACCAAACTAGTTCTTTTCATTTATTAATGTCACATGAAGTTATATACGAGGGCTGGAACTTTAATAGTGGCAACTATTTATTTACAACTCGTACAAAATAGATATGTGTTTCAAAGTTTTACTGACCATCAAAGTTGTCACCAGCATTGTGTATAACCTGTTGCCAGCTATGTGGAAGTTGTAGGATACTCTTAGCAGTGCCAGTTGTGTTGACAGTTCGAGTGGCACGGTCTATTGCCCGATGAATTTGTAGCGGTTCTGAAGCGAATGCCGTGAAGTGTTTCCTTCAGTTTAGAAATCAAGTTGAACTCACGAGGGCTTAAGTCAGGGGAGTGCAGTAGATGGCATAGCACTTAGCAGACTCATCAGTCAAACAAATCACTAACAGCTTGCACTGTACAATGTGTGGCCCCATACTGCAGCTCTAACTGTCTCCAAGCTACAGAAAATGCACTGGACTACACTTCATCATCCTGCTTACAGCCCAGACTTATCGCCCTGCAGTTTCCATTTATTCAGACCATTTAAAAAAGCTCTAGAAGGGCGACAATTTGAAGATGACGAGAATGTGGAAGACTTCATGCGCAACAGGCTGGTGACACGACCCAGGTCTTTTCATGATGTAGGCATCAAAAAGCTGCCCATACGCTAGTACAAATGAATTTCCAAAGCAGGAGACTATGTGGAAAAATAAATTATAATTGCCTAGAGTTTTTCAATAAATTAACTTAAATAAAAACTAAAATTCCGTTTACATTTGATCTGCCTTCGTATCTTTGTCTTGACAGGGGTTTTGTCAATCATTTGTCTCAAGGCTTCATAATTCTTTGCATATTTTATGGCAATGGGTGACATTTCTTTACATTTTCTGGTGCCTTTTACAAATGATTTGAATTCTGCTTATGGTAAATGATTTTTGTTAGGTTGTTCACCCGAGTGTGACATGTCGTCTACAGATGTATATGTACAGAACTTTTATCATCACTGTCGTCTTGATATTCTACAGCTGGACTATGGTTTAAATCTGAAGGAGAGAAGGCAGGGCTGCCTCGCATAAGGTTGTTTCAAATTGAAAACGATCACTAGATGATGATGGGGGATTGAGAAAGATGGTGAACCACTAATATTTGTCATCTGACAAACAGCTGTTATGCCCATTGTAACGTCAGAACTTTGATTATGTTGTGCTAGATCTTTCCAAACAGTACTTGATGCCTGAAGGTTATTGGGAGCTTCTGAACTCTTCATATTATGTTCTGGAGGTTTCATGTCAGAAGAAAAGCAATGTTGCTTTGTACATTCTGGGAAAAATTTCAAAGCCATTGCAGGACAGATGTCGACGTATTGTTTCCCTTGTGTGTAATTTTTGAATTGTGGCAAGCACTTCTCGCACTGGTTGCTAACTTACAGTTGTTGTGACACTAATTTCAGGGAATTCACTGTCAATACTCATACCATTAACACACTGCTGTCCGGTGACAACACAGTGTTGTTGTGCGCGAAATAGCGGTCAACAGCCGGCGACACCACAGTGGTGTCTTCTGCATAATATCGCTCAGTGGCCGGCGATATCACAGTGGTGTTGTGAGCATGGTATCACGCAGTGGCCGGTGACAGCACTTTAGTATCTTTTGCATTCTATTGGTGTTTTGTTTAGGTAACAATAGGTTACACACGTCAACAAGTTTTCTTGTTTTTATAAGTATTTGTGCCCTTTCATCATGGCAGATGAAAGAGGCAATAGGATAATTTACAATGAATGTGAGGACGTCTTGTCTGATGTTGTGGATGACTCAGCCAATTTGGAAGAAGACATTGGATATCAAAAAAATGAAAGTGCAGCAGAATCGTTGGAAGATAGTGAAATACATCCAGGAAGAATTCAGCGAACGCAATGGTTGCCAACTGATTTGGCTGAATCAGACAAAGAAGACAGTGCACAGTGATCAGACTTTGATTTACCGAGGACCAATAATAAATTTGAAGGATCTACGGGTCCAAACATATTTCCCAAAGATACACAGAGCATCGAGGATATCATAGAATTATATATTGGGAATGATCTATTTGAATATATTAGCAACGAAACCAACAAGTACTACAGTCAAAATTGTAATAGAAGGAAACTGGATTTAAAAAATGCCAAATTTGTCGACGTTACGGGACCCGAACTTAGAAAATCGTTTGGTCTTGCTATCTTTATGGGAATTGTAAAAGAAGCACGGATTGACGGTTATTGGTCAACAAATCTGTTGATAGACACACCAATATTTCGAAAAACGATGTCCCGTAACCGACTCAAGACAAATATTATCATTTTTACATTTTTCCCACAGCAACAATAAACCACATAATGCCGACCGGCTTTGTAAAGCAATTCATAATTGATTATTTTTCCAAAAAGTTTAAAGAAATGTTTAATCTAAGTTAAAACATCTCAACTGATGAAGGAATGATACCGTGGTGTGGCCGGTTAAATTTGAAAGTTTACAATCTGTTGAAAATTACGAAATACGGCATACTCATTCGGATGTTGTGTGATTCGAGTACGGGATACATTTCCACAAACAAGATACATTCCGGTGCTGGACAGCCTTTAGCAAAAACAGTGATGGAACTACTGACATCTTCTGATGGAAAGTGGCATCACCTCTGCATGGATAGTTATTATAACAGTGTAGAGCTTGCAGAGAAGTTACCTGAAAAGAAAATTTGAGTTTGTGGAATGATATGGCAAAATAGAGGATTTCCTGAAAATTGAAGTGTACAAAAGTCAATGTGTTTGAAGCTTGTCATCAACAGAAAAGTGACAAGTGGCCGGCAATAAGCCAAGTAATCCGAATTAGCGCTGCTGGCGCCAAGCGAATAAATTTGTACGAGATGTGCAGACGGCAAAGTGTTAATAATAATTACACAGCTTTTCCTTATGTGGCCTATAGAGTTTCAATTACAGTAAATTAGGCATAAACTCATATACAGACTGGGAAATAATTCCCTCAAATGAAATCTGCAATCTGGATGTCACTTTACTAAAATCTTAAATGATAGATTACGCAGTACTCTGAAAAGACTATATGAACACATCACTGTATCTTAGATCCTGATGAAATTTCATGCTGTATTTGGACATTTCAACATGACAGAAACCACATTAGAAAAAGCAGCTCAGATGCTTGAACTTTTGTAACACCTGGGAGGTGCAAAGGTCTCCTTAATTGTTACGCCATATTATTCAAGACCTATCATTACTTACCTATAACCACAAAAAAAGCATAGCACCAAGACACAGTTGAATGAAGTACATATGGGCAAAATTCTGGAAGACATCACACATGAAATATCAAAACTACACAATATCCTTTGAAAGAGGCAAAATTTGTCAACCCGATCAAGTTTTTACATCTTAAGGGCATCTCACTAGCAGAAATTTATTCTGGAGGTCTGCTACGTCATGGAATCAGATGCAAAGTTATGCATTGCTGGAGTTACATGCAATGTGCTACTTTGTGTATATTGTGCAATTAAATAAGAAATGAGCATCTTTACTGTGCCACATTGTTACAGAGTATGAGACATAGTTATGCCACATGACACTGGAGATAAAACAAGCACCCATGCTCCTGAAATTGCAGATTCAGCAAAAAGAAAGGCTTCCTGCACTGCAAAGATATGCTTCATCCTAATTTTGTCATTATGGATAGGGCAGAGAATGTTGTCAGTTTCTGCAATACACTGGTGTAGTTTCAGAAAGCAATATTTCTACATCTGTATCTACATCGTTACTCTGCAATTCACACTTAAGTGCCTGGCAGAGGGTTCATCGAACCATTTTCATACTACTTCTCTACCATTCTTTGCACTTTTAAGATGTCCTCAGTCAATCCTACCAGGTAAGAATCCCATACCACACAGCAATAATCCAGCAGAGGATGGACAAGTGTAATATAGGCTGTCTATTTAGTGGGTTTGTCATATTTTCTAAGTGTTCTGCCAACAAAGCACAGTCTTCGTTTCACCTTCCCCACAATATTATCTATGTGGTCTTTCCAATTTAAGTTGCTCGTAATTGTAATTCCTAGGTATTTAGTCGAATTGACAGCCCTTCGATTTGTGCGATTTATCGTACACCCAAATTTTATTGGATTTCTTTTAGTACCCATGTGGATGACCTCGCACTTTTCTTTGTTTAGTGCCAATTGCCACTTTTTGCACCATACAGAAATTCTCTCTAGATCATTTTGTAATTGGAATTCATTGTCTGATGATTTTACTAGATGGTAAATTACAGCATCATCTCAAACAATCTAAGGGGGCTGCTCAGATTATCACCTAGATCATTTATGTAAATCAGGAACAGCAGAGGGCCTATGACACTACCTTGCGGAATGCCAGATATCACTTCTGTTCTACTCAATGATTTACCATCCATCACTGTAACCTCTCTGAGAGGAAATCACGAATCCAGTCACACAACTCAGACAATACTCCATATTTACAGAACTGGAGAGCACGCTTGGTTTGAGACAGGTGTCCATGTTTGTTAGAAGAAAGACATGGATGTTGATATTCTGAAATATATCGCAGAGTTCACTGAAATGAGTTGAAAGTTATGGCCAACTATGTTCTACGGTAACAACACAGACATTTTGAAAGAACTAGTCGCTGCACGAGTAGACAAGTTCATAGCTCCTAAAGCAAAGGCTTTGGATTTCATTTGCACAGCTCTTTTCCTACCTTCATCTGCACCATTATCCTGTCAGCTCTTGTTCACATGCCATGTAGCCCAAACTTGGATATCACAATATTCAAAATTTTTATCTTTCAGCAGTGAAATCCTTGCGTGTTGTCAGACTTGTCTTTACGAGTTTCTTAATCACCATGACTGTTTCAGACCTTTTTGTATATGATACAAACATCACAATTTCCAAATAATAATGTCCTATATCCTACTCTATAGCTTCTGATTGTAGAATGTGCTGTTTGTATATTTGTTCTCACTTTATGTTCTTACAGTTTAAAATATCTATGTTAATGGTAAGTATTTTAATTTTTCCAGCATAACTTTCCATGTTGCACTACAATATGTCAACCACACAGCCTTTGAGTGATGTACAGTAGCATTTTACCAAAATGGGGGGGGGGGGGGGGGGGGATAAAAAAATAAAACGCCACTACTGTCAACAGATAATTTCCATGGCTTCTGGCTCATCATCAAACCTGAAGAGATAGCTAAAATCGAAATATCCGACAGTACCTCTGGAACATTTTGGGCCAGGAAGCCGATCAAGATCGCCATCGATCAATGAAGAAATTTGAGAAATCACTTCTTGTGAACAGCCCTCACTGAAATCTCCTTCTATGTCTTGCAAAGGTATCCTCTCAGAGAGGCAACCTAAGTCTCAAGCTGTCTCCAGCCCCATCAATGTCAACAGATTCTGGACCAAGTCCTGATTCATTTCCTTTTGTGATGCCCTCACCCCTAGCTGCTCTTCATTTACAACAACCAAAATGTAAATGTTTCTTATTTAAAGCCACTCACATTAAATAAAAGTATGGCATTAGATGTACAGCTTTTAAAAATGATTTAAGTTGAAAAAGTTACCATACTCTCTCTAATGCCCAGTTTGTATGATGAGTTACTTCATAAAACTAAAAATGATTTGGCCACTGGACTGCAAAGGCAGTCTGCCTTATGTCTGATGTGTGGATGAGTGTAAATAACATTAGTTTCTATGCTCTCACTGCACATTTCATAGATGAGAAGAGTTAACTACAGTCACATCTTTTATAGTGCTCCAATTTGAAGACAGACACCCTTCAGAAAACGTCTCAAAATGGCTAAAGTCTGTAATTGTCAAATACAATACCAATTTTAAAATCACTTCCATAGTTATGGATGATGTGCCAAATATGTAATTGACTGCCATGCTTCTGAAACTTCCACATATCCCATGCTTTGCACATCTTTGCACCTCACTGTGCAGCGAGCTATTCAGAAATCCATACAGGAAACTACCGCTGAGGTGAAAAGAGTTATGTTTCTCAAGGAGACACTTTACTTTAAGCAAACTTGCTGAAATGCAAGAAAATTAAAAAATAAAATAAAAATAGCACCAAGTGAAACCATGTCCTAAGCTGATGAATCTACTTACGAAATGTTGCAAAGATTTACTTTAAATATACATCCCATAATTTCTTGACTCACTATTTTAGGTGGAAAATTGATCACCTAAAAATTAAAAGATACAAACTGGGAGATAATGCAAAAGGCGTGACAGATTTTGAAAGTTTTGATGAGGTAACCAAAGACTGAAGTGGCCTCAGAAAAAACCAGTCCTCACTTTCAAAAATGAAAATCTTGCCAAGATTAATGGAATGGCAACTAAATTCTTTTAAAGACAAAAATAAACAATGTCCTAAAGAAACAGAGTCATTGTTGATAATTCGCTTAAAGGGTTATCAGAGCAGTTAGGAGTTATCTGGAGGAATGAACTGATTAGTCAGGCAACTTTATTGGACCCCCTTATTCAAAAGGCAAGGATTTTCAGGCGACGAAACATTTCACATTTGCTACATGAAGGCTACTGCAGAAAGTATTGGTTGTCCAACAAGGAAAAACACAGCTCATTTCTCAACTAGTTACCACTGTAACGCATGAAACTTCTTCAGTCTGGGAAGAGTTCGATGAAATTATTAGTCAGTTCAAGCAAGTCACAACCTGGAAAGTGTGGAAATTGTCGGATTGGACAAATATTTAGCACAGGGGTATTTGCCTAGAAACAGCAATGCCCTAAACGGTTGGGAAACAAGCAAATTGCTATGGCCAACACTACATCAACTGGTACCAAAAGTATTATTTATCACAGCAAGATCAGTGCCCTGTGAACAAATATTTTCAAAAGCAGGACAAATGTGCACTGAGAAGAGAAACAGATTCACATTGACTAAAATGGGTTAAATTTTATTATTGATTGATTTTTCCATTTTGGGTACATATATTGTAATACTGACTGTACATGACGATTGCAGATATATTCTAATTACAGTTATGTAATAATACTTCTGTTGTTGTGGTCTTCAGTCCTGAGACTGGGTCGATGCAGCTCTCCATGCTACTCTATCCTGTGCAAGCTTCTTCATCTCCCAGTACCTACTGCAACCTACATTTCTGAATCTGTTTAGTGTATTCGTCTCTTGGTCTCCCTTTATGTTTTTTACCCTCCACGCTGCCCTCCAATACTAAATTGGTGATCCCTTGATGCCTTAAAATATGCCCTACCAACCGATCCCTTCTTCTAGTCAAGTTGTGCCACAAATTTCTCTTCTCTCCAATTCTATTCAATACCTCCTCATTAGAATGTGATCTACGCATCTAATCTTCAGCATTCTTCTGTAGCACCACATTTCGAACGCTTCTATTCTCTTCTAGTCTAAACTAATTATCATCCACATTTCAGTTCCATACATGGCTGCACTTCATACAAATACTTTCAGAAACGACTTCCTGACACTTAAATCTATACTCGATGTTAACAAATTTCTATTCTTCAGAAACGTTTTCCTTGCCATTGCCAGTCTAAATTTTATATCCTCTCTACTTCAACCATCATCAGGTATTTTGCTCCCCTATTCTCTTCTTGCCTAAACTACTTATCGTCCACATTTCACTTCCATACATGGCTGCACTTCATACAAATACTTTCAGAAATGACTTCCTGACACTTAAATCTATACTCGATGTTAACAAATTTCACTTCTTCAGAAACACTTTCCTTGCCATTGCCAGTCTACATTTTATATCCTCTCTACTTCGACCATCATCAGTTATTTTGCTCCCCAAATAGCAAAACTCATTTACTACTTTAAGCGTCTCATTTCCTAATCTAATCCCCACAGCATCAACCAATTAAATTCGGCTACATTCCATAATCCTTGTTTTGCTTTTGTTGATGCTCATCTTATATCCTCCTTTCAAGACACTGTCCATTCTGTTCCACTGCTCTTCCAGGTCCTTTGCTGTCTCCAACAGAATTACAATGTAATCAGTGAACCTCAACATTTTTATTTCTTCTCCATGGATTTTAATTCCTACTCAGAATTTTTCTTTTGTTTCCTTTACTGCTTGCTCAATATACAGATTGAATAACATCGGATATAGGCTACAACACTGTCTCACTCCCTTCCGAACCACTGCTTCCCTTTCATGTCCCTCGACTCTTATAACTGCCATCTGGTTTCTGTACAAATTGTAAATAGCCTTTTGCTCCCTGTATTTTACCCATGACATCTTCTTCAGGATTTGAAAGAGAGTATTACAGTCAACACTTTCAAAAGCTTTTTCTAAGTCTACAAATGCTAGAAATGTACGTTTGCTTTTCCCTAATCTATTTTCTAAGATAAGTCATAGGGTCAGTATTGCCTCACGTGTTCCAACATTTCTACGGAATCCAAAATGATCTTCCCCGAGGTCGGCTTCTACCAGTTTTTCCATTCGCCTGTTAAAAATTCGTGTTAGTATTTTGCAGCCGTGGCTTATTAAACTGATAGTTCAATAATTTTCACATCTGTCAACAGCTGCTTTCTTTGGGATTGGAATTATTATATTCTTCTTGAAGTCTGAGGGTATGTCGCCTGTCTCATACATCTTGCTCACTAGATTGTAGAATTTTGTTAGGCCTGGCTCTCCCAAGGCTGTCAGTAGTTCTAATGGAATGTTGTCTACTCCCGGGGCCTTGTTTTGACGTAGGTCTTTCAGTGCTCTGTCAAACTCTTCACGCAGTATCATGTCTCCTATTTCATCTTCATCTACATTCTCTTCCATTTCCATAATATCGTCCTCAAGAACATCACCCTTGTACAGACTTTCTATATACTCCTTCCACCTTTCTGCTTTCCCTTCGTTGCTTAGAACTGGGTTTCCATCTGAGCTCTTGATATTCATGCAAATGGTTCTCTTTTCTCCAAAGGTTGCGTTGGTTGGTTTGGGGAAGGAGACCAGACATTGTGGTCATCGGTCTCATCGGATTAGGGAAGGATGGGGAAGGAAGTCGGCCGTGCCCTTTCAGAGGAACCATCCCGGCATTTGCCTAGAGTGATTTAGGAAAATCACGGAAAACCTAAATCAGGATAGCCGGACGCGGGATTGAACCATCGTCCTCCCGAATGCGATTTCTCCAAAGGTCCCTTTAATTTTCCTGTATTTTCCTGTAGGCAGTATCTATCTTACCCCTAGTGATACGCGCCTCTACATCCTTACATTTGTCCTCTAGCCATCCCTGCTTAGCCATTTTGCACTTCCTGTCGATCTCATTTTTGAGATGTTTGTATTCCTTTTTGCCTGCTTCATTTACTGCACTATTTGTATTTTCTCCTTTCATTAATTAAATTCAATATCTCTTCTGTTACCCAACGATATCTATTAGCCCTAGTCTTTTTACCTACTTGATCATCTGCTACCTTCACTATTTCATCTCTCAAAGCTACCCATTCTTCTTCTACTGTATTTCTTTCCCCAATTATTGTCAATTGTTCTCTAATGCTCTCCCTGAAACTCTCTACAACCTCTGGTACTTTCAGTTTATCTAGGTCCCATCTCCTCAAATTCCCACCTTTTTGCAGTTTCTTCAGTTTTAATCTACAGTTCATAACCAATAGATTGTGGTCAGAGTCCTCATCTGCCCCTGGAAATGTCTTACAATTTCAGACCTGGTTCCTAAATCTCTGTCTTACCATTACATAATCTATCTGATACCTTCTAGTATCTCCAGGCTTCTTCCATGTATACAACCTTCTTTCATGATTCTTGAACCAAGTGTTAGCTATGATTAAGTTATGCTCTGTGCAAAAGTCTACCAGGCAGCTTCCTCTTTCACTCCTTAGCCCCATTCCATATTCACCTACTACGTTTCCTTCTCTTCCTTTTCCTACTATCGAGTTCCAGTCACCCATGACTATTAAATTTTCATCTTCCTTCACTATCTGAATAATTTCTTTTATTTCATCACACATTTCATCAATCTCTTCGTCATCTGCAGAGCTAGTTGGAATATAAACTTGTACTACTGTGGTAGGCATGGGCTTCGTATCTATCTTGGCCACAATAACGCTTTCACTATGCTGTTTGTAGTAGCTTATCCTCATTCCTACTTTCCTATTTATTATTAAACCTACTCCTGCATTACCCCTATTTGATTTTGTATTTATAACCCTGCATTCACCTGACCAGAAGTCTTGTTCTTTCTACCACCAAACGTCACTAATTCCCACTATATCTAACTTTAACCTATCCATTTCCCTTTTTAAACTTCCTAACCTACCTGCCCGATTAAGGGATCTGACATTCCACACTCTGATCCATAAAACGCCAGTTTTCTTTCTCCTGATAACCACGTCCTCCTGAGTAGTCCCCGCCCGAGATCCGAATGGGAGACTATATTAACAAATACTAACAAAGAGATAGAGGGGCTGGCCAGTACTTACCTCAGCTCACTACAGCTGATAGATACACAAAAAAGAGAACCGAAAATTTACGTTCCTAGCTTTCGGAACAAATGTTCCTTCATCAGGGAGGAGAGAGGGGAAAGAAAGGGAAGAAGGGAAAGTAGATTCAGTTACTCACAACCCAGGTTATGAAGCAACAGGGAAAGGAAAATAGGGAGGGTAGCAAGGATGGAGGCATGGTTGTCAGAAGGAAGCCAAAGATATTCTACTGTAAGTACTGTGCCAGCTTCAAACCAAAGAGGATGCATACAGAAGTAAATAGGTATATAGTATAAAGATAAAAACAAACTATATTCAATGTTATGAAAAGCAAAGTTGCTACTCACATACAAATGACTGCAGCTGACACTGCCAGATGCTGCAGTCATATGTGTGTCAGTTGTGTTTGCACGCATCTTTAATCCAAAGTAGAGAGATGCTAGTAATACAATCATACGTAAGACAGCAAGAATAAGCAATTTTACAAGAAGGAATGAGCATTACTGGAAACAAACAAGAAAGAGATCCTGCATATCAAACATGCAGCACCACAGGACTTTCAAGGCAAAATCTGAATGAATTAACTATATTTTATATAGTTATATAGTAAAAACTAACCTGTGCAAGAGCAATCAGAGCAAGTACAGTGTACAGCTCAAGTTCTGTGAGTTGTCCAGGTACCTCTTTATTAGCTAAACTCCAGATATGGCCCAAAACATCAGCAGTTAAACCACTGGTTATAAGAACTGGGAACAGTCTACCAGTATCTGCCAGGCCATTTGGTCCCAAAACAAGTGACCACACATGGCTGTAGATAGGAGGCAGGCTGTTTGAACATGCTGTCAACCAAGTGGGAAGCTTCTGTCTGTCATGGACTGGCTGTGATACCACGGACACATTGTGTGTTGTTGATGCTCCGGCTACATAATTTGCTGGCAGAGATGATGTACCAGCAACACCAGCTGGAAGTACTGGCACCTGAAGAAAATTACACTGTAACTAGAAAATTACACTGTAACTAGAACATACATTTGTGCACGCAACTCTAGGAGTGCACTCTCTCTCTCTCTCTCTCAAAATGGACATTGAAATTAAGAGAAAGGGCATTAAAGAGACATATTGCTAATAAATTAAATATTTGTGATTCAAGCTCACCTGAACATGAGAAGCATTGGCACTTGTATTTGACTTCAGCTGGAATGTTTCTTTCTTTTCCAACAGATTTTCGATGAGTTTGTCAGCACTTACAGCCTAGGGAATTAAAAATATAAAGGCCTGTTTACTTACAAACATATTAAAGAAAGAGAAAAAATAACAATGGTGAAGAAATGTGACTGAATGTGAACAACAACTAATTTCCCAAACAAGTAGGAATGTAACATAGTGTTTCAATATATTTCTGTACTTAAAAGATAGTAGAAAAGAAAATATTCACGAATAAAGTGACAGTACACAAACACATGAAAATTCAAGAACAAAATTTCAGGGAAGGTTCCTTATAACGTGAGGGGTGACAAGAGCAGAACAAAGTGGGTCCAAAAAGGAACTGTCAGAGAGTTATCCAATAATGTATATTGTGGAGGGTAGGGTCCCAGCTAGACTCTTGTCACATATCAGAGGAAATCGGCAAAGCACTTCCTTCCCCACTTCTCTCCTCAGAATACCACAACTACAAAGCATATTTTACATGACCAAGAATGTCAAGTGTGCTGCATACCATCTAGCAGGCACGAAATAACATGAACAGAAATTTGCTTTGTTAGAAATAGCCGTCTGGCACAAGACACACTTTGCATTGCAACATAAGTGAAAGTGGGCTGCTCACCTGGCAGATCTGCAACCCCTCTCACACCTGTGATATGTGAGTGGCCTAACCAGAAGGGGTTACATCAGCAGACAACAGAACTTCGGTCATGCATGTTGATTACGCCACCATCACCAGCGCCTCTGCATCAGGATCGACTAGAATTTGGGTCCCAGCCTTCGATCTTACCTTCATACATCATTCTTCTAACAAGTGAACTTTAGATGTACCTTGTTCTGTGACCAAGTGAATCGGGGTGTAAAAGTGGGGGAAAAAAAAAAAAGAAAAAAAAAACAGGATTTTTCTGGGTTTCCCAGTTAAAAATACACTTTTTCCTACGTGAAAATACACTATATCCCACATGAAGCTACTTTTTTCTGCGTTAAGTGACAATATACTTTCCCGCACAGATGTAAAACTTAACAATCCTTTGAACGGTGAAAGTTTTACACACCGGCATAGAACTTCCGCCACATTAGGAAACAAAATCCAGCAAAAATTAATGCATTTTGGAAAGATCTTGGATGTGTGAAAATATTTACACTGCATAGTTTTTCAATCGGAAAGTGTAAACAGAACACCAAATACAGCATGTTAGCTTCTGAAGCACTGAAATCAAGATTGCTATCCACTTTTGTCAGCCACTCATAGCTCATGTCACATATTCTCACCAGTCAATGACAGCAGACATTCAGAGCATAGGATATGTGATTTAGTCAGCCAATAGCAACATCATTGTTAATTAGTGTGAAAGAATAGCTATAAGAAAAGATAAGTTTTCATGTATAATATTGGTCGTCATAATTATTATTTGTGTGTGTGTGTGTGTGTGTGTGTGTGTGTGTGTGTGTGATAAAACAGGGTCCTAAGAACATAGCTTAAACCGCAGCACCTGAATATTTCTGACAAGCACAATTATGTCACTGCTCACCAATCATTTCATGGTTTATGTCACTGAATATGTGCTCTTTCGAGCACTCCAACTTTTCCATGAAAAAGTCAATAACACGCAGGAGCGGTGGCAAGAGGGGGGGGGGGGGGGGTATAGCCCCCATAGGACACCTCCCCCCCCCCCTCCCAAATGGAGTATCATATAACACTGGATAAAATGTCTTCAGACTTCAGAAATCAGTGAATAATATAACTATGTAGCAATATACGTTGCAATGTATTTCAAACACATTTTAACAAAAGAATAAGAGTGGTAAATAGCTTACTATCTAAACCAATAAATATCATTTAACTTAAAATGGGCGTCTTATTATTTATTAATATATATTTTTTACCCTGAACTCCAAAACAGTTACCAAAAACTATTTTAAGCAAAACCAAATTTTATTAATTTGTTGGTGGAGGACCCCAATTCTCCTTTTGTTAAGCAATATTCCATTCCCCCAAACCTCCTATCCCCCCCCCCCCACCAATTATCCCCCCTCTCCCCCTTGACCGACTTCTAGAATCGCCCCTGATTACATGTATTGCTCAAGACCTTGCTTCGTACTTTTTTGAAGGATAATTACACTTTTTGCCATCGTTAGTGCATAATTTTTAATCTATGAGAGAATTAAAATAAATATGAAACACTAACACTGAAACTGGATCTTTTCTTGCCTGTGTTACCCTTTAAGATACATCAAACACAAATGTGCCACTAAAATATTAAAGAGTGGCATAAATGGGTGGTCTTCTGGGCCTGAAATGTTTCTAAGTGGCTGGACCTCAAAGGGATAAGTTTTGAATGAGAGTCAACGCTCTGTATTGCGTAAAAGCAAATTTACTTTGAAAGTTTACACTTCTAGAACCATCATTTGCAATATTTTCCCATGATCTGTTACAAATGTAAACAGTTGTGATGTCACACTCATCAAAATGAGACCCACAAGAAAGACACATTTAAAGCAGTTTGCTGTTACGAACTACTTCATAGTCTTTGACACATTTTGCTGCCTGCAGATGCTTGTGTGTGCAATGTCTTTATTTGTTGTAATTGGCACTAGTTCTTTACAACTGAAGTTTTATTTTGGTGTTATTCTCTCATTTATGTTTTATTGCTATAGTATTATTCTGCAGCAGTGGGGCACAGTAAAGTTCTTTGGAAGAGTTATCTATTCTTACCGGTCAAACTTACAAAAACTTAACTGAAAACTAAAATAATGAAAAATTCTGGGAATTCTACAAAATTCCTGGGGTTTTCTCAGATTTCTCCCCGATGAAAAAATTTCCGGGTTTTTTCCCTAGATTTCCCAGTTGTCCCAGGGCTTATACACCCTGTGAATATCTGACTTTGACTGTTTTATCATTAAGATCTACAGCCTAAATTTGGATTTGGGTAAATTCAGGGCTAACGAACCTTCACAAACTATTGTAAGCTTTTGGTTGATGAATATATTAAAAAAACTGATTCTACATTGTCTACCTGGACTGTGTTCTTGTACTTTGACTGGTGCAAGACATATTATCGGTTGGCAACGAGTATGGTTTGGGCCCTCGCACCTCCATCAGTTCCAGTGGCAAGTTTAGTCTCATAGCATGTAGTGATGAGATACTTTTCTCCGAACTTAAACTTTTAGATGTATTCTTCACCTCAGGTACACAGTGTGTGCTTGTGACTACCATGTCACAAACACTTGGGTAGTAACTTCTGCATTGACATGCCTAGTTCTCTAATGTTTGTCCTCCATATGGAAAAGGCACCTTAAGTCTTACATTTGCTCTTCAACATTCCGCAAGTCCAGAGACACCATATGACACAGCTGGCCTGTATCTCCATGGCACCAAGAGGTACCCAGCCACTGTCTCAGATGCTTCCAGAGTCAACTACTTCTGGACCTGTCTGCCACAGCTTCCTGCTTCTGGCAAGACACCAGAACCAACAGCCAGTGTCATCACAACTTCAGACAACCTCAGCCATTATTCCTGATCAGCCTCCGCTGGACAGCATCCCTGAAGTTTCCTCTTTCTACACTACCTGAACCCGCCCTCTTAGCAGCAAACCTCTACAGTTGGGCAAATTCCCTCCCAACAGACCCATCCTGTGCTTCAACCATGCCCAAAATGTTTGACCTAGCCAGTTGTGTCTAACCTCACCAACTTTCTTCTTCTTCTTCTTCTTCTTCTTCTTCTTCTTCTTTTTCTTTCCTCTCCAGACAAGACTACTGCACTCAGTTTCCTATTTTTCCAGAGCTTCCAAAGCCAACTATGCTCTTTGGGCACAATCATTTTTCCTACCAAGTGTTCATGCACCAATCTATCCCCCCTGGGCACAATACTCATCAATTTCAAGTGCTCTTGTACTAACCTCTGCCCTCCTAACACATTCTTCTACCTTCTGGGCATAAAGATTTAACATACCAAGTGCTAAGGCACCCACCTTTACACTCCCTGTACCGTCATTTTTCATTTACCATGCTTTCGCACTTATTTATGCAGTCCTGGTTCAACAGGTTAACTTCTGCCCTCTGGTCTCACTTCCATGCTCTGGGCTCAGCAATTTTTCTTTCCAAGTGCTCCTACTCCCACATCTACCCTCTGTGTACAATTTGTCCATGTCCTTTTCAGAGTGCTTTTGCACAACTTCAGCCATCTACATCCCATGTCTACTTCTAAGTTTGGTCTCCTTCCAGACTCCCTCCACATAGCTCACTCCTCAACTGCTATCAATCTTGCCAGCTGCTCTCGGTTTGCCCATATCAGCCTTGCGGTAGCACCGGAATTCCAGCCTAGGGACATGGCCACTAGACATTTCAAGATGCCTTCATTCCTTGACACTGCCAACACAGGAAGCCAGAGTGCTTTTGCACCACTTTCAGCCATCTATCCTGCTCTTGGATTTGTCCGTGGTAGAAGTGACACTGCACGCCAGATCCACATGCCTCCACCCAGATCTGGTGTACTCCTGCCAAACACTGATGCCTCCTTACCAGAGGATTTTATTATCTGGTTCCAAATTGGGGCTTCCTCTCTCTCTGTGCCGGGGACAAATGCCAAACTGCCATCTCCTCGACTGGATTGCGATCCCCAGCTTCCAGGGACATCGGCCCATCTCTTCTGTTCCCGACTCCCCTGTCAATAGGTATCGCTCACACTCTCCAGAGTCACCAGTTCTACAGGTGGGTGCATTACAGCCTAAATCTTTGAGATGGGCACCAGCCTTTCATCTTTCATTGGCTAGGAGGAGGGGGAGAGGAGGGAGGGGATGTAGTGTATGGGCTGCTCGCCCAGCAGACCTGCAACTCCTCTCACAGCTGTGGCCTAGTGTCCTAACCCGGAATGAGTTACAGCAACAAAAGGCAGAACTTCAATCACACACATTGAATAGGCCAGCAGGTGACAGCACGAGCACTATTAGAGGTTGCTGGCCTTGCAGCCCTGTTTGCTTCCCAGGCCATTTGATCGCATACAGTCCTCTAGCATCTCTTTGCGGCCTGCATATTTAGGGTGGGACAAATCCACTACAAGGTGTATTTAACTGAGCCCTGAGCCAGATGCTGATTGCACCTGCAGCTCTTCAATCACAGTATGATTTAGAATCTCTGCTACACATCACACCATGCTGCTTGCCAGCCGCTGCTGAGTGAAGAAGCCTCCAGTATCTGTCACCACCATCACTATAACTCGGTGACCAGGAGTTGGTTATCAGCTACCGAACTTATTTTTGTGCCTTTTTCTTCTAACAAGTTAACCTTAGATTGTGTCTTGCTCTGTGACTAAGTGAATACCTGACATTTGATTGTTTCATCATTTAGGCATTCGGCCTAAGTTCAGCCTCATATAAAATTTAGGGCTAATCACAAATCTTCAGAAACTATTGTAAGTGATTTTGTCTCTGAAGGAGAACTTTTGGTTGATCCATTTATTAACAAAATGATTGTTTCTAGAATGAAATTCTCACTCTACAGTGAAGTGTGCGCCGATATGAAATTTCCTGGCAGATTAAAACTGTGTGCCGGACCGAGACTCGAACTCAGGACCTTTGCCTTTCGCGGGCAAGTGCTCTACCAACTGAGCTACCCAAGCACGACTCATGCCCCGTCCTCACAGCTTTACTGGTACTGGCGGATTTAAAGCTGTGAGGACGGGGTGTGAGTCGTGCTTGGGTAGCTCAGTTGGTAGAGCACTTGCTCGCAAAAGGCAAAGGTCCCGAGTTCAAGTCTCAGTCCGGCACACAGTTTTAATCTGTCAGGAAGTTTCAAATGATTGTTTACTTGGAGTGTGCTCTCACTGGGTCTCAACCGGCACAAGACATATCAGTTCTGGTGGACAATCAGTATGTTCAACATAATTCACTGACTGTCCATGGTCGTGTGCATTATATTGCCTGTGGTCTGACTGAAATGTGCTGAAAAACTAGAAATCTGTTGTTCTGTTAATTAATCCAATTCCTATTATTATAAAATTCCAACAAGAAATCACTGACCACATATGCTCAGTTATTATCAGAAAATATCTGCTGATGTTGACGGATTGTTATATGAGGAGTTGCATCTGCCAACATGTGCTATGTACAGAAAATCTGACTTATGTTCCTTGTGAATGACATGTCATCCATCAGCTACAATCGGATAGGAAGTTAAGCAATGTCTACTTTCTATCAGGATTGGTGACTGTTACTAGTGCCTTGCAATTTCTTCCAGCAATAAGTATTGCCAGCCTGCAATCTCTATCAATGCATGGATAACTAGCATTGTGTGTGTACAGTATGTATCAGGACTAATACCTGTATAATGAAAATAAATAAGTAAAGTGAGATAACTTCCTTTAACATATCACTACTGCATCAATAAACCACTGCCAGTGCTTTTTCCAGTCTTAATAACCCCTGGAAGCTGGCGACTACAAGGCTGTTTGTCCACCTCACAAACACCACTTGCCACCCCTCAGTCTTTCCAAAACAATGCCTTTCAGGCTGTGCAGAAACAACAAGAAGTCAAGGGCAGCTGAAACTGGACTGTATGGTTGTCACAATGTGTTAAGCCATTGCCTCTCTCTCACTCACATGTGACCGAGCCTTAGATATGGATTTTGTTTGTATGCGTCTTCTACCAGGTGCAAAAATATTCGACTAACAACAGGACTAGCAAAGCGAACTGGAAGGAGGAGCCGGCGTTTGCTGCTGAATTTCAATCTCCTGTTGATGATGTCTATGAGAATGACTGAACAAATAAGTTAAAAAATAGAAACAAATGACATCAGTACCATTAGTACTTTGTTTTTGACATTCTCTCTCTGTAATTTTAAAAGGAAGGATTAGGGTTTAGGGTCTAACTCCGTGTCGATAATAAGATCATTACAGATGGAGCCCAAGCTCAGTTTGGGAAAAGATGGGGAAGGAAACTGGCAGCATCGTTTCAAAAGAATCATCCTGACATTTGCCTTAAGTGATTTGGGGTAGTCAAGGAAAACCTAAATCTGGAAGCCTAAATGGGAATTGGAAGGTTTACCATATTTTTTGGATCCAGCCCTTGTCATATTACCATATTGGGTCCAACCTAGGACATATTTTTGATTTACTTGAAAGCCTTAAAAGTTTATTGAAACATTAAGAGTTATTTATTCATTTCTATTTTTCACTAAACATGACTTTTTCAGAAATGGCTTGTTTGTTTTAATTACACAATAAAATTTACAATACGAATGATCTGAATCAATTTTAAAATTTAGCATATGTTATAACAGTAGCTTCTGAAATCCTGCTACTCCTTTCTGCAGACCAAATGTTCCCCACAATTGAAAAAACACTCTTAACTGGAGCAGATGTCTCACACAAAGCCATCACAAGCTCAGTCATTTTAGAAACATTGTGAAATATCAGTCTTTTGAAACATCTTAAAAACTGCTTTCCACTTCTGTTCAACATTATCCGATACTTTTTCAGAACTTGAACCACAACCTACATTTTTGTTTTTAATTTCCTGGTTCAACAATGTACAATCATTGAGTAGATCAATATTTATTGAATCTTTTATAATTTCATTAGCAACTTGTGCAGTCTCTTCTAAATCAGCCCAGACAATTTCAGTTCATAAATTTATCCACTGGAACTGTCTGAATTTAACAAAGCTGCCTCTCCACAACTCTAAGTATTGAATACTACACCGTCCAGTCACATTAACCTGACTACCCATCAAAAGCCTAAATAACCACCTTTTGCAGCATGACTGCTGCGAGACATGCAGGACACGAGAAAATGAGGTTCTGGAAGGTACCAACAGGAATGTGGAGCTATGTTGACTTCAGTGCCATGAGGATCCATTGTGCCAACCGCCCACCAGAGGTGGGCTGCAGATTCTCAATTGGGTAAATGGCATTGTGCCGAGGAAAAACAAACTGCATGTAGGGGTACACATGGTCTCCAAGTATAGACGGATACTTGTGTTGACCTATTTTGCCTCCCAGAATGATGAAATCATCCAGAGATGGCATGAAAACATTCCCCAGAACACTTCCCCCTCCGGCCTGGACCCTTCTGATATTGTTTCAGGGTGTTTTCTTTCAGACGTTTCATGCCATAAACGCCAATGGCCATCTGTCCGATAGAGCATAAAACGTGATTCATCTGAAAAGACTATCTATCACCATTCGATGGAAGCCCAGCTGTGATACTGGCATGCAAATGTCAGCCATCATCACCAATGAACAGCAGTCAGCATGGGTGCATGAGACCCATACGCAGCATCATTCACTGAACAATCATTCAGGAGACACTGCTGATAGCTCCTTGGTTCATCTAGGTAGTCAGCTGCTCAATGGTGCATGACTATTCGCCTGTACACATCTCTGCAAACATCATTCCACCCATGTCACATGTGGCCTGTGGTGCAACACACTTGCCTCAGCACCAGTTTTGGATAGTACCATTTTCCCAAGCACTGTATACTTCAACTACAGCAGCACAAGAACAGTTAACAAACTTAGCTGTTTTGAAAATGCTTCCACCCTTTGTCCAAAAGCCAATGATCATGCCCTTATGTCAGATAAATCATTCTGTTTCCGCATTATGACAATCACTGCACTATTTGCCATGTCCCCTGATGAGCTTTATATAACCTCCACTGCTAGTGCTGCCACCTGCCATCTCTGAGCAATTTCATGTGATGTTTCATTGAAATTTAAAAGTTTAATTTGAATTCCATCCTCCAGACTTAAATGCATTACAACAATCAGAACAAGTTTTACTTCACTTCTGTTTGAGCTATCCATAATTACAGTTACAGAATTAACGTTTTCCAAAGAATGCAACATATTACCAAATACAAATGGCAAACCAATATTAACAATAACTGCCTCTGTTTTCGTTACAGCAGATGAAAATTTTAAGTTGTATAATTTTTTAGGCAGTTTAGATGTATAGTCTGATGTTTTGAATGTGAGTTCTTGTCTAGCAGCACACTCCAGAACACTATTACTCCTATCTTTGGGTTTACAAAAATCACTTATCTTTGGTGAAGCACTTTTATTTATAGCACTCCAATGTTCAGCTGATTTCACATGGTCCTTAACATCACCCTTTCCTTTATGCGCAATAGAAAATTCTCCAATACATAGTGCACAATAAATATACTCATTGTCACTGTTAGCACACAATTTCAAAAATTTGTATTCCTGTTGCAGGTTAACATTAAACACACACTTTATTTTGCCCATTCCTAAATTATGAGACAAAAAACAAATACAGATAAAATGATCAAAAACATGTAAATGATTTACTTCACACGAAGACAACATAAATGCATTGCCCCTCTTGTAGTGCCCAGTGACTAAGTGAAAAATTGTGGTGGAACCAGTAATGACAATTCTCCATCAATGTCAGCACTTGCTCTAAGGTCAACTGAGAGAGGCATGACCGAGAATGAAACACGATGTCGAACATAATAGGTCTAAAACTTAAAAAAATCCTCACCAGTCATAATATTTTCAAACCCGGCCATTTTTACATCCCGAGACAGCATAAAAATCCAGGATTATCTTTGGATTAGGCCAAACAGTCCTGGTTTTTTAGTGTTGTCCAGGCTAATCTTGACACATTGTAAGCTTAGGAACCTGAACCACTGTTCTGTGGTGGATGTTCCCTGCATTCCCAATGAAATGTCTGCATAACCCTTCTGTTCGTCAGGTAAGCTCATCAACCAGAAGCATCACATCTCCTGCAAACAGTACAAATTGTTGGCGTGTATTACATGTTGCAAAGTGGCATCAGCGAAAAACTTCACAGAACGACCAAGATGCTCCAGTTTGTGATTCTTCATCCAGCTGAAAACAGTTTTTCTTGAAATAAAGTTCTCACCACAAATGGGACACATTTCACAATGATCACAAAAATCACACAACTGTGGTACACTACCTAAGTGCACCCGCCATCTTGAACTGGCTGCAATTCACAGATCATTGAGCACTGAACACAGCTTATCAGTTTCCTTCCATTCAACAGGTGTTGTTGCCCTCTAAAACCAAACAAGCACAATAGCACAAAATTCTAACATGGTAAACAGTATTCTGACATTTTCGACTTACTGATTCGCCCTTGTGTAATAGGGTTACTTTCAGCTACAATGCTTGTTAGACACAACATGTATGTTGTTTCTCAAGTAATGTCCAACCTTCATATGTTTATTTACTAAACAATGTATGTTACACCAGCTATTACCTATTAGTGTTAGTCACAGACTTTGTGTAGTCTGGATACTTTGTACATTTTTCACTTTCATTTGTTTGTCTCAGCTTATAGCATTAGCCTAACATAGATGGAGTACTGTAACACTGTTCTTAATTTATTATCTTAAAGAACAGGCACCCAAATTCATGTTTGGATTAGATACAAGACATTTAAAACTTACAGGGCAAAACACTGTTCCAAGAAGCTTTCATTACAATTTACTTTGCACTTTGTCTTAAATTTTAACGATTGTGTCAAACACTATTAAGTGAGCCAGCACAGTGGAAAAGAAAAATTGCTTAGTATTTAACAAGCTAACACCAAAGACAATATAATCACTGTCAATACTGTAAGCAACTAGGCAACACGTACAAAAGGAATGATAACACAGAGGACATTATAATTGTTTCTTTAATAGAGTCAAGACGCTATAACCAGGCCATCATTGTTTCATGCAACAATACTTCAACTGGGGACCATCCAGCCATTTTCAAAATAAAACAGAGACCGACACATGGATGCAATTAGTGCTTATTTACTTCAGATCATGTCCATAATTGTGAACATATGAAATGTTCAAGTCATCATTTACACAAATGCTACCTGTTGCTTCATCTATAACAATTATTCAACACATACTCATAATTTGCCTTTTATGCCCACACGTCAGATTCTTGTGCAACAGCTATGTAGAAGCAGTGAGAGCATGTAATCACTTTCAAAATATTGTGTATCAATACCTGCCATGACAGATCAGCAATTGAACAACACTTTGAGTCACAAAACAGTACTCTTTATTCATGTTGTTAGAAAATTACTATACACTTAATGAGTTCACTTTCATTCCAGTACATCTGCGTGTTTGAACAAAGATGAACATTCTGGGTAAAATACTAATAACATAACTGAAGAGTGTCACTGTATTCCGATACCTCATGACGCAACTGTTCATGTATCCACCTGCTATGGTAGATATTGATATCCAATATTTTGAATGTGTTTACACGTTCATACCCACATGCTCTATAGCTGACACATTCATTTCTTGAGATGGCAGACTGCATTTTCTTCAAAGTTGGGACATGAACTGATGCAGCTCAAATGTGTATGCATCAAAGATAACATTGTACGTAAAATAAGGAAAAGGCAATCTTTAGTGGACTGGTGTGTGGAGCATAAAAACGCGTATCAGGAAACAGTATTCACACTAGGTTTCAAGCTCTTGCTCTTTTTCTGCTAAAAGTACACAGATTCACACATAAAACCACACACATCGCATATGCAATATTCTGTGGGCATGATGAAGACTCATGGCCGTAGGATGGGGAGAGGGAGAAGGAGGGGTGCATGTGTGTGTTTGTGTGTGCAAGCACACAAGTGCTTTTATTAAAGAAAGAGCAAAAACTCCAAAGCTTGCGTGAATACATTATGTGTTTCTGTGCTCCACCCATCAGTCCAATGACAGGCTGGTGGTTGCCTTTCCCTTATTTTCTGTATTGCTCCATCCTTAAATTCCCATTATTGCTGAAGATACAATTACACAATTTTATTGCCTGAAGAGCACTTATTGAGAAATTTCTGCATCGGTGGAAAGTGGCAAATATCATAGTAATTATGAATTGGACATGTGGCTGCACAAACTCATACTAGTGGCAGGAAATATAACAACAAAGACTCATCTTAGGAAGAGATAAAAGTTGATTCATTCATTATTTAAGCGAAAATTCTTGTCTTGATCTATTAAGGTTTCTTTCAGTCATATTTTCACCACTTTCACAATCACAAAATTCCACAAAGATGAGACTCTGGATGGGATCTGCTGTTTCTCATATTTGATTGAGCAGGCTGCAGAAATATAATCCCTAGCCACAGTTAGCTCTCAAGACATAAATATGCATGAAGTGCACATTGTTATCAATCTCAAACTGACCAAGAAAAAACCTGGTCAGGTTTCGGCAAATATATTGGTCCAAGAAATGATAAAGGTCTGGCTGCATTCCCAAAAAACGTATCAAACTTGAAATCAATTACAAAATCTGAAAGAATTAATACCTTGTTGGCTGAAGAACTAATAAGCCTCAGTTTCTGCTGTTGTTTAAGGTATTCCCTATGCTTTTGGTCTTCCAAAAGTTGCTGTTGTTGTTGTTGTTGATGATGTTGTTGTTGTTGTTGTTGATGATGCTGCTGCTGCTGCCACAGTGGTGCTGTCGGGTAGTGTAAAATATTGCCTCCTGGATTATGAACGGGCATTGGCATATGTTGCTGGAAATTCTGTTGTGGAAATGGAAATCTAAAAACAAAAACAAACATATGATATCAATAGGCAGCATACACTAACATCTAGAATTTTACAAGTAAGTACCTTAATTACAGTGTAGGAGCAGTAATCTCATGACAGAGAAAAGGTTCTAGATTGCATGTTCACACTTGGTTTAGATAACTTTAGATATAAATAAGGCTAATGTGTGTAAATGTGGATTGGCAGCTCTATTGGTGAAGTTGACAGATTTGGGGTGCAAATATTTGTTGGTTTTGACTTTTCTACTAATACTTACTATGACTTACCTTTCATACAACAGCAGATGTTGAAGATGATGTGCGCTATATGGTTGGGCATTAAGTTCAATTTGCAGCTATAACTTAGGCATTAAGTAGGTTTTCAGGTTAGAAGAAGGCATAGATATACCACCCAACTTAAAACCCCATTATGATGTTCAAAACAGTGAATCTGTTAAATGCTGGATCACTATTTTAATGTGAAAAGTACAAATAAAGGCTGTACCTCCCAAAATATATTCCACAGAAAAAATAACAATAAAAATTGGTAGTAATATGTGGTTGCTAATTTCTTATGATGACAAAAAGGCAGATAGTGACAGGAGTAACATAAAACAGTTATCAAATTTAAATATACACAATATATGATATGAGAGTAGACGTCATTGCACGTAGAGAGCAACACCCTTTCTAAGTATAATTTCTATTCAGATGTACAGTTTGAGTTAATGTGAAGGATTCCATGAGAAGTCTCATGTCTTGCGCAACAATTTATACTCCACAGCTGATAGCAAACTTCATCTCATACACAGACAGTTAGTTCACACCTGTCAAACATGTAAAACCAAAATCAGGTAATGAAACAATTTGTAAAATATCAAGGTTTTACATTTAGAACTGTATATGATGTGTTTTGCTTAAAAGTGTTAACAGAATGGTAGCTATCAACCACATTTCTCACAATTTGTGTATGTAAAATTTCTGTTCTATTTCACAGATATGGCTGCTGTTCACAGTAACTATACAACTAAGATCGTCCTTTAAAAAAGATTTACGTACAAATCTTGCCACATATGGAAAGAACACATCACAATGCAACTTTATCGCTTGTCTGTGTCATCACTGTAAATTTAAAGAATATACAACAACACTATTCTATGGAATCTACATAGAGGTGATAAACTTATCAGCAGCTTAGCATGGAGCCTAGGTTAGATAGGAAGGACATAATTTGGCTGTGAGCTGGTGAGTCCTGCAGTGCTTATAACAATAAAGGAAAACCATGACGCAGAAAAAAAATCCAGTGTTAAATTATTGTACTTTTGCATCAAATAGCCTTTCATGACAAAAGGATTTTCTCCTAGTAGGATAAGGTCATTATTATGTCAAATACTGAATATTTCCCTTACAATCTAATCCAAAACATTACTACATCACTGGATATACAAATCATCTGGTCTGCCATCTTAGTTTCCTGTGACCAATCACAACAGGCATTACCAACCTACATGTCGAATTTAGGCTGTGCATAGTCCTTTGTTAAGTTCTGCTACTCCATCAAGAAGGAAAGAAGAACACAACTGGGAAAGAAGGACAAGATTGGGAAGGATGGAAGGTCACTCAGACGACCTGTTGTGAGGATGAGAGCAACAAAAATGGAAGGAAGAGGTGGCCACCAAAGAGCCGAGAAAGTCAAATGTAGTACAATGGTAATCAACAAGGCAATTTCAGTCTACAAATGATAGAATAGCATGAGGTGGAAAACTAAGATGTCAATTAAGTTACAGTAATTTACAAAATTTTCATGCTCATTTCTTGTAAACTGAACTCAAAATTTCTCTTAGAAGAAAATTACAAAAGACGGTGATCTGACTGTCAAAAAAGGCAAAGAAATTGAAGCAGTTATTATGCATTTCCAAGTAAGGACTTGTAAAGCTATGAAAAGATACCAAGAAGCACAGTAGAGTTTGCACATTTCAGTTAGTGAGGTATTTAATTATCTCTCCTTTCAGGGAACATATCCCTTATAAACATTTAGACCTTCTCACAAGTGAATTAAGCATATAACACAGGCCAATATTTTCACACAGAATCTGGAATCAACAAGGCTGTCAACAAGAACCAATACCTCACACGGAAAATGTGTTTACTGAGTACACATACAGCACATGTGGAACTGAACTGCCTGACTTAGCAGAATGCTGCAGTTTAAACATACATAGAAAGCTTTCTATGCATAAGTATGTCCAAGAACCATCCAATAAGTACAAATGTTGAACAATGATGGAGGTATGATTTGGAATGGTGACCCATATGTTGTCAGACAGTGACTTTAATGGTTACACCACAGCAGACAATGCATAGCTCACAGCAATGCTTCCTGCTTAGTAAAACAGCAGCCCGCTGTTTTAGAATACACTGTAGTTTCCTGGATCTGGGTGTAGTCACTGGTACCTCAGACAGCACCAATCGTGGATCCACATATTCTGATCGCCGAGATGTTCCAAGTTACTTCCACTGAGGTACTGTCATTGTAGACTAGGCCTTTATGTTGGGACATGGAGGCCAGCCGCGGTGGCCGAGCGATTCTAGGTGCTTCAGTGCGGAACAACGCAACTGCTACGATCACAGGTTCAAATCCTGCCTCAGGCATGGATGTGTGTGATGTCCTTAGGTTAGTTAGGTTTAAGTAGTTCTAAGTTCTACAGGACTGATGACCTCAGATGTTAAGTCCCATAGTGCTCAGAGCCATTTGGACATTTTTTAAAGGACATGGATGATGTCACTGCACTTTTTGTATCTTACAGGTCAGTGTTTGATATTATAATGTTCATGTATTTTTTTCTTTTTTTATTTTATTTTTATTTTGGGTGTGTAAGGTCCAAATGTGTGCCAGCTGGCTTGCTTCTCTAGTCTGGGTCCTATGCTGTTTGATGTATATGTCCTCAACATCATCAGGCCAAAAACAGCAATAATACTTACATTATTGTTTCAGACCATCAACTGTGGATTAGAAAAATGGTGTGAAATCTGTAGTGTCTTGGTTTGCTGTGTTCTGTGCAGAAGGCGGTGAGGCAGTACGGTATCACAGTCAGGCTTTTTGACATCAACATACACTGAGAGCATATCTGCCAACACCCTATTCAAATGTTCTGCAAGGTCCTTCATCAGTGGGTAGCAGGTAGCTGGCATACCATAGAGGACGCTGCATAATGAAATTTGTTTTGATATCATATTTAACTGAAACACTTTTCTACAATCAGAGCTCATTACACGTGGTGGTCCATCCTTCAAAATTATGTCTTCTCCAAGAAACAAGACAATTTCCAGAGAATGCCTCCCGCCCCCCCCCACCCCCACCCAATCAATCATTGACATGGAGGAGCTACAGAAGGCAATGATACCAGATGTTCTGCAGGTAATTGAGGCACCTGTTCCACTGTTGGCATTCCCTGCAGTGGCTTACATAACGTAATCCAGGTAGCAAAGACACAATGTCTATTTAAGATACCAAAGCAGGTTGTCCATCACACATTCAAGTGTGGATAGCATAGTGTGTTGCACAGACCAAATAGCACAACTTGGAACTCACAAGACCCTTGAGTTGTCGTGGAAAGGACTGCTTTCATATCAAACTTGATCTGCGAACAGCGAGTGGACATTTTTATTCATGTATTACTATTTGCCAGCATAGTAAACCTTCATAAGAAATCAATTCCAGTCCAGTGATATGGAGCAACTGTAGAAGTCATTGGTTCCGTCTACAGTTCGTAATGTGTGACAGATTGGAAGAGACCTGGTCCATGATACCAGCTTCTGATTCCATCTTTGGATATTTCAGATGACCTGATGTCGGACTGTCATTGAAAAATAAATAAATAAGTATGTTTGAGCTTAAATGAGCTGAGATGACAAGCAACTATTTTTGTCCCACTGGGTCATAGTTTCTCTTTTATGATGTTCCAGCTATTAATTTGAATTCTCCTTTGATTTCTTCTACCTTTACTCAGGCTATAACGTTCTTCCAGTTGATTCTGTGAAAGGCAGATTGTGTTAGCATAAATTTTTGCATATTACTGTAAAGCTGGTTACCTGAAACTTCCTGACCATCTTGCCATTTGTTCTACTGGATCCTTCAGGCTTATTAACCAACATAAAGAACAGTGGTCAGTCACAACAGCAAATTGGGCTGAACTGGATTGGATCGATGGGGTTAGAGAGACTAAACTGTGAGGTCATCAGACCCTCCATCCTGTATGTGTCACGCCAGAAGGAGTCCTCAGAAAGGAAGGGCATATAAGACAAATCCTGATTAACCCGATTTTAGCCAAGAATCAATAAAACCAAGAGATAGAAGCAAATAGACATGAGAGAAAGGTAAGAGGGTGAAGTTGGGCGAGTAGCTCCACCCAGAAAGAAGTGCACCCTCTGCATCTGAATGGTGTTTCCTCACACTCTGTTACTGCAAGAAAAGTAGCAACTTGGGCAAATTGATGAAATATCAGGAAATAGTACAACAATGATGAGGTAGTAAATAAATGACAGACATAAAAGAATATGAAGAATTAAAAAGGTGGAAGGGCAGGAGACAGGCAGGACCACAAAGCAAGGGCATCTATGAGCTAAATCTGTTGGTGCACCCCTTAAATCCCTCAAGAGGCCAACAAGGCCAAACTGCCCTACCCCAAAGACAGGAGCAGAAACACCTTCAAGTATAAAATGTACAAACAAGTCAGCCACTCTGGCATCATCTACTGGCACCAAAGGCAGCGTGTACTTAAGTTTAAGGTTTTGCCATAAGGTGGCCAAATTAAAGCAGTCCAGTTGGACGTGAGCCACTATCACGTGGGTACCACACCAACAATGGGGTGTATCCTCACATCGCAGGATGTGGCCATGTGTCAGTCAAGTGTGGCCAATGTGAACCTAACAGACAACAGTAGATTGCCTGGAAGAAGCATGACAGGAAGACTGTCCCCTTTATTGCTCACAGCTTGTTCAGAGAGCACAAGGCACAGTTGGTTATGCTCTGGATGGACACTCTGATTCCTTTACGTGGTGGGGGGATAAGGACAATGGCAGAGGCAAGGCATCCAACTCAACATTGTTGAGAGCCCATCCGGATGGATGGCCAGGCGAGTGAGGCTGCAGGAGGGGCAGGAAGATTGAAAAATGATCACTGTCACACAGGCCATCATGAGCTCTTCAATGAATGTAGGGAAGAGGACCAGGGATGCAAACGGAAAGATCAATGGCTGAATAAGATCATATACCACGCTGAAGTGTGTGGGGGAATCGATATTCAAGAGACAAAGATCAAGCTCAGCACGCAAAGTTCCAATAGCCTTCCCACGGCCAGTGGTCTTAGTTACATCCCACAAAGGGTTGTGAGCACTGAAGTTGGCAAAAATGAGGGAGGGTGGCTGAGAAATAAGTAAGACAACATGTTCTGAGACACTTCACCGTCAGGAGGAAGGTACACATTACAGATAGTAAAAATCCACAGACATCATCAGCATATGAGCAGCCATAGCCACCAAAGTAATATGGAGTGGCATGTGTTCACTGTAGACAGAGTCCAGAATGTAAGTGCAAACCCCACCCAAGGCCATCATAACCAACTTTATTTTTAAAATAGCCCCACAAACAAGGAAGATTGGGTTTAATGTCAAGTCAATACTGCGGTCATTAGAGACAGAGCACAAACTCTGTGTCAAGGATGGGAATGGATATTGGCCATACCTTTAAAAAGGAATCATCCCAGCATTTGCCTGGAACAATTTAGAGAAATCATGGAAAATCTAAATCTGGATGGCCGGACATGGGTTTGAACCATCATCCTCCCGAACTTGAGTACAGTGTGCTAGCCACTTGGTCACCCTGCCTGGTTTAAAATAGCTCTGTGAGCCACAGAGGGTAGGGGTTTGTGATGTTGGTAACGAAGTTCCCTGGAAGGCAATGCAGAAAGCTAAGTAAACATATAAGACACTGCAGCTCACTCAGGTGATGGAAAAAAATCACTACAGTTGCACTGGAGGATCATGCTATTGGTGTCCTGTGGGAGCGTGAAAGGACCAAGGAGGCAGGTTATGCCCCAGTGTCACCTGCTGCCACTGATTGCAAGGATACATCATCAGTACACATCAGTTCTGGTGCAGGTTGTGGTGGGGGGATCCAGTGCCACAGCGAACACAAGGAATTCTGCCTCGGGTACAGAGTCCGAACATGCGGGATACAGTTGCATGGGGACCACTAGAACCTCCTTTGTCTCTATCGTCTTCTTTCATCTACATCTACATCTACATCCATACTCCGCAAGCCACCTGACGGTGTGTGGCGGAGGGTACCTTGAGTACCTCTATCGGTTCTCCCTTCTATTCCAGTCTCGTATTGTTCGTGGAAAGAAGGATTGTCGGTATGCCTCTGTGTGGGCTCTAATCTCTCTGATTTTATCCTCATGGTCTCTTCGCGAGATATACGTAGGAGGGAGCAATATACTGCTTGACTCTTCGGTGAAGGTATGTTCTCGAAACTTTGACAAAAGCCCATACCGAGCTACTGAGCGTCTCTCCTGCAGGGTCTTCCACTGGAGTTTATCTATCATATCCGTAACGCTTTCGCGATTACTGAATGATCCTGTAACGAAGCGCGCAGCTCTCCGTTGGATCTTCTCTATATCTTCTATCAACCCTATCTGGTACGGATCCCACACTGCTGAGCAGTATTCAAGCAGTGGGCGAACAAGCGTACTGTAACCTACTTCCTTTGTTTTCGGATTGCATTTCCTTAGGATTCTTCCAATGAATCTCAGTCTGGCATCTGCTTTACCGACAATCAACATTATATGATCATTCCATTTTAAATCACTCCTAATGCGTACTCCCAGATAATTTATGGTATTAACTGCTTCCAGTTGCTGACCTGCTATTTTGTAGCTAAATGATAAAGGATCTATCTTTCTGTGTATTCGCAGCACATTACACTTGTCTACATTGAGATTCAATTGCCATTCCCTGCACCATGCGTCAATTCGTTGCAGATCCTCCTGCATTTCAGTACAATTTTCCATTGTTACAACCTCTTGATACACCACAGCATCATCTGCAAAAAGCCTCAGTGAACTTCCGATGTCATCCACCAGGTCATTTATGTATATTGTGAATAGCAACGGTCCTATGACACTCCCCTGCGGCACACCTGAAATCACTCTTACTTCGGAGGACTTCTCTCCATTGAGAATGACATGCTGCGTCCTGTTATCTAGGAACTCCTCAATCCAATCACACAATTGGTCTGATAGTCCATATGCTCTTACTTTGTTCATTAAACGACTGTGGGGAACTGTATCGAACGCCTTGCGGAAGTCAAGAAACACGGCATCTACCTGTGAACCCGTGTCTATGGCCCTCTGAGTCTCGTGGACGAATAGCGCGAGCTGGGTTTCACATGACCGTCTTTTTCGAAAGCCATGCTGATTCCTACAGAGTAGATTTCTAGTCTCCAGAAAAGTCATTATACTCGAACACAATACGTGTTCCAAAATTCTACAACTGATCGACGTTAGAGATATAGGTCTATAGTTCTGCACATCTGTTCGACGTCCCTTCTTGAAAACGGGGATGACCTGTGCCCTTTTCCAATCCTTTGGAATGCTACGCTCTTCTAGAGACCTACGGTACACCGCTGCAAGAAGGGGGGCAAGTTCCTTCGCGTACTCTGTGTAAAATTGAACTGGTATCCCATCAGGTCCAGAGGCCTTTCCTCTTTTGAGCGACTTTAATTGTTTCTCTATCCCTCTGTCGTCGATTTCGATATCTACCATTTTGTCATCTGTGCGACAATCTAGAGAAGGAACTACAGTGCAATCTTCCTCTGTGAAACAACTTTGGAAAAAGACATTTAGTATTTCGGCCTTTAGTCCGTCATCCTCTGTTTCAGTACCATCTCGGTCACAAAGTGTCTGGACATTTTGTTTTGATCCACCTACCGCTTTGACATAAGACCAAAATTTCTTAGGATTTTCTGCCAAGTCAGTACATAGAACTTTACTTTCAAATTCTTTTTGCCCTTCTTCTCCTTGGATGATTTCGATGTCTACAAGGGCTTGCGCGCCCTAGTTGCAGGAACAGAGGAGGAACACAAAGCCCTATGACCAGCAATCAGTGGCTCCTTCGGCCACTGCTTCTCTGGCCGGGAGTTGGGGATCGATGTCCCCAGCAGGTGGAGAGTGAACAATCCCATGTGACTGTGGGGGAAATAGAACGAGGAGGACACCCAATCACCAGAGGACTGGGTGTAGTCGAGTGGCCCCAAAAGCCCGATACAGAAGGTATGAAGGGCAAGGGTACTGTCACTACAGAGGATGATGACATTGCAGCCATAGCAAACATCATCGTCATATACACAGGATTCGAATGGCCATATTTCTTCTTAGCATCCTGATAAGAGAGTTGGTCAAGTGTGTCATATTCTTGGATTTTTGTTTCTCTTTCGAAGGTAGTGCAGTCCTGTGAATAGGGAGAATGTTGTTCCCTGCAGCTGACACAGACGAGATGAATAGCACAAGGAGCATTCATGTGCAACTGTTGTCCACAATTCCTACAGACAGGGCTGGTGTTACAATGCAAAGATACACGTGCCCGAATCTCATGCATTTGAAGCACTGCATGGAAAGGGAATATATAGGTACACAGCACATCAATACACCATCACCTCGACTCTATCAGGCTAAAAGTTGCCAAGGCCTCAGTATCAGCTATATTTCCTTCTGCCTCTGCTGGACATGATGGACAAAATGAACAACTCATCATCACTACAAATAGACATGTAGCTCATCATTAGTTTGTAAAAGATGCTCATGAGCAGTCCTGTGACTGAGCATGGGATGCCGTTTTAATCTAAACGGAACTTTTCTTTACTGAAATTGCTCCTACTTTCCCAAATCCATACTCAAGGTGCTCAACAAAGAGCAATTGCTTTGTGGTCAAGAAGGAATCCCCATCAATCCTAGAGCAAATTTCAGTACTCTCAACAAAATGTGCCAAGACTGGTGCGGATGTCAGTACCTACTTATGGGTACTGAAAGATCATTCTTCCTCCTCATTTCAAAAAGGAACAAAAATTAGAGTCTAATAATGTCCAGTCAACAGAACCATTATTAGAGACGAAGCACAAGCTCAGTTTATGAAAGGATGAGGAAGGAAACTGGAATGGGAATTCTGAGAAATCTCAAGTCCAAAAAACTAAACTTTTCAGGAAATACAAAAGACTATCCAGATCTCAAAATTACACTGTAATTCCATTTTTCCTCTCATTATCCTTAAAAATGAATGTAGAGGGAAGTTTGCCAATGCACTGTAGGCAATCTTGATACATTTTTTTGATGTTAAGTTAAAATTTATGTAGTAAACAAGTGGCTTTCTCAATATTTTGTAACAAATAATCATTAATCATTACTTGACTCATACTTTACTGTTAATAGGGGCAAAAATCAAACAGATTAAACCTCTTTTGCATTATCTTTAGCATGAAACTCCATGCATGGTTCATTCTTTGACACGGTTGCCAACTGCATATGTCAGAATAGAAGTTTTGGATGATTTCTTCTTTTGGTGGGAATGGTAGAAATAGCCACAGCTCATGTATTTTCTCCTCATTTATAGGCACATGATCTTAATAAACCTGACATGCAGGGCTTGATGGAATTACAAACAGATCCAGGCAGCTGGGATGCGTGCTCTTATGTGTGCTCTTATCAGTGAGTGGTCTAACTTTCACAATGCCAATGCTTTCCTGTGTACAGCAGAACTGTATGAATTGTGTGAAATGGAAGTCCTGTTTGCTACTTCTTTTTGTAGCTCTTCCTTGATTTTCAACAGAAATAGCATTCTTTCAGCAGAATTGTGGCCACCATTCCTCACAATTTAGGACCTCTTCCGTTTTTGGTATTTTCATTTCAAATTTAATCTTTGTCGTGGACTCTATTATTATTCATATTCTTTCGGAAAATATATCCTACCCACCTTTTTAATTTTCCTTTTTACCATGTTGAAATCTCTATCATACAGAAGGTACAACTTATCAGTTATTGGAAAGTAATGGGTGATGAACTGAAATCTTCACTGTACCACAAGCAAAACCATCATTGCATTTTGGCCTCCACAATAGTTGAAGAAAAACTGAAGCTGTTTAGAATGTTGCCCAACATTTTCATTTATATGACTAAAAGATAATGCACAATCAAGGCATTTACTGAAAGCTGACACAGCTAAAACGTGTCTTGTATTGGTATTTGATACAACCGCAGATACTGCAGAAAATGAAATGAGAGGCCTGCAATGGTAGAATCAGTTTCAGTTTCTGCTTTAACTGTGTGCCATTTCTTGAAGAATTTATCAACATGCTTCTAGTGCACTACTACCTCAACTGTAGCTTTCCCTGTAGCAGTGATAATTGAAACTTAATTAGGAAGCAATACTAACTTTCAGGTTAGGGCTCACTTGCAGTCATAACTATGTTGTTCTACATCTGCATCTACACTCAGCAAACCACCGTGAGGTGCATGACACAGGGTACATCCCACCGTACCAGTTATTAGCATTTCTTTCTGTTCCATTCACATATAGAGTGTGGGAAGAATGATTGTTTGAATGCCTCTGCGCATTGTAAAGGGACACCCTCCTCTAGCATTACTTTTCTTCAACGTAAGTTATTAATACAAAAATACTTTCTACCTTTTTACACAGGTTAATATTATCTCACCTGTTTTTCTAATAGAATTGCATATGATTTTGTACACGATGTATTATATTTCAGGCTAATATGTATAAAATGAAATTACTTTATTTTCATTGTTACAATCAGTATGTACTAGCTCTGTATGCACAGTTAAAATTACTTAATTATGAAATATCTGGCACATAAAAATTCCTATTATTAATTGCACAACTGGATGATATTTATTACATTTATTTCTGGATTCATTTATAAAAGAATGGTATAGATTAATGGAAAGCCATTTGTCAAGAAAGTTTGTAAACTCTTTGGAATATTGTTAGTACCGTAGAATGCGTTAGTAGTGGGCATGCTTCTGATGTGATTGGACATGTTTCTACGTTTGGCAATAACAATGTAATTTTTGATTTTGAAGTGTAAATTGTAAAGACAGTGTGATATAGAAAAATGTGAAAGAATAAAAATTACAGAAACAGAAATTAACTGCTCAGGCAATATTTCGCCATTATCTACGTCCACTGGAAACATGAGAACCTACAATGTCAAAAATTTCAGCTTCAAGAATCCGCCCCTACACATGAAGAACTGGAGCCAACTACAAGAAAATAAGATAAGCAAAACGATTATTGTAAATCTTACTCCTCTCGAAGCTTATTAAAAGAATTTATTATGAAGTCAGTGAAAATCAACAAATAAGGGAGAGGTAGATTACAAGTTGTGGTGTTGTCCAAGATCAATTGACTGATAATGAAGTTTTGTGTGTTGCAGAAGAAGGGAGAGTGATTTGTGTCATTTGCAGTATATATGTACATGAATTTCTGATCACGCACAGAAAGAAGACCAAGGACTGCCCAACAAAATCTTATTAACAGTGACGAGGTACTGCTAACAATGACAGACCAGATCGAATGAAAGAGGATTGTACAACTACGAAAAGGGACATCAAAAAAGAAAGATAAGTACAAGTTATTTGTGAAATTAATTTGTTTGTGGACTTGTGTGCTTGTTAACAAGCTGAATAGAGACAAGGGCAGGTGTGATGTAGAAGTGAAAGCTGTGGGACCCAGTCAGGACATGTTTTAGCAGAGTGAATGCATAGTCAGAAAAGAAACAGAGAAAACTGATATTTTACAGTTAATTTTGGCAAACCTAGAGGAAATGAAGACAGATGACAACAGTAAATTGGATAGAGTGCAAGACCAGCTGGAATAACTTAATAATCAGGTTTCAGAAATAAAAAATGGGTTGTCAGAGGGTTTAGAAAGTGTGAATGAAAAAGTTGATATCTTAGATAATAAATATATTGTTTTGGAAAATGAGTTAATTGCCGAATCTGCAAGAAAGTCAAAGAATGTTAAAATAACTTCAGAGTTGAACAGAGGGCTGTAGCAGAAAATATGAATAAAACTAGCAGCTTAGACCAAAAAACTTTAATGTTGAATACAATATGCAAACTAATGTAAATGCTTTAGATCAAAAAATTTCAGCAATTCAGGAAAACTGCATTCACAAAAATCTGTATTCAAACAATGGTATTGTGTGGTTTTCCATCAGATAATTTACATCCAGTAGATTTTCTGCACCACTGTAGAGAGAGTTTTCTGTCAGGCATGAATGACAATCAAAAAATTAAATGTGTTAAAGGATGTCTTAAAGACGAAGCTCTGTCTTGGGCAAATTTAAGTCAGTGATAAATATATTAAAGTTTTGAAAAAAGTTTTTTTAAATAAACTTTGGTCAGAAGTTGAATAGGGGAGAATTAAAAGTGAAATTTTGAATGGTCCTAATTATAGGAATAGGGACAATACTCTGAAAGAATTTTGTAAGAACAACTAAAGAAGTTAACACATCTTGACAAACCATTTGACAAAATGATGTTGATTGATGCACTTAAAAGGAGATTACTAGTGAGACTGCAGTGGGATTTAGTACATGGATCTGACAATTGTCTTGAACAATTTTTACAATATATTTGACAGGCTGCATAGGATAGAAGAAACAATCATAGAGGTAACTACTTGGGAAACAGCAGTCCACCTCAATGAAGGTCCACAGTTTTGGGGTGAGGAAAACAAGAAGCACGGGACCCCAATCAACACTTGCAATTAGACAGTAATAACAGTGTTAATAACATGGCACAGATATGTGAAGTTGAACAGAAGAAATAACAGATTTCTCTTTTAATTTTTGATTAAAAGTTTTGGGATGCTATTTTTTGTTATGGTGATGCAGGTGCTAATCACAAACCAGAATGTGAGAGTAATGAGAATTTTGATGTAGTATGTACTAATTATTTCTTCTCTTGGTCAGAAAACAGTGTTATTAATATATGTAAATCAGGTGATAACTGTATAGGATCTGAACTAGGTGATATTTTTGATATAGATGTGAAAGAGAGCTGTGAAATGAATGAGGTGGGTAAGTCTGAGACAAGTAGCTTACTGCAAATGAATGGAGGTGTTGATGGGGATGAGACTTGTGTTGTTAATGATGTTGTTGATGAAGTAATTTTGGGAGAATATGATGATGATGATGATGATAATGAATTCAGGTATTTGTGGAGTTTAAGAATAATGAAGTTTCAGAGTTACTTATGAATAATGTTGACAATACAGATAAGGTCAATGATGTAAGTGATGACGTAAGTGAGAGTCGTGATATACCAGTCCAGTCAAAGCAGTTTTCCATTTCTGTCATGCAGAGTAATGATCCAAACAGTAAAAGTTAACCTATAGAATTAAGGTGAAAACTTTTTGAAGTTTGTTTGGGACTAAATTGATGATAACATGGATAAATGTGCATTCTGGAATCCAAATTGGTGGAATGAAGTGAAAGAAGATCTAAGCAGGAAGTGTAATTTTGACAGTAATATATTTTGTGTTCCTTCTGTAATAAGTGCTGTTAGTTGTGCTATGGAATCCACTCACTGTGTTCAATCTCTACATTATAACATGAGTAACCAAAGTAATGTGACACCTGTAAAGATGATAAAATCCTGTAAAGACAGTGTGGACGTAGCATTTGATAAAACTGAGTGATCTTTTATGTGATGTGTTTATTAACAGAGATGATGATTCAGATCTTGTGTGTCCTTACATTGAAATTAAGATCGATCAGTGGGAAGGGAACTGTTTGATACAGGTACCCAAATTTGTGGTATATCTGAAAAATTTAGAGACAATTACAGTAAGAATTTTGTGGAAATGCCCATTGTAGGCATAAAGATAAAGAGGAGCTACGGGTAAGCACAGCAATTGGATAAAATCTCAGGTACTTTTAATGTTTAGTATAGAAGACAAAACCTTTGAACATGGATGCTTAGTGATCCCTAGTCTGCAAGAAAATGTAATTCTCAGTATGGGTTGGATAGTGAAAGTTGAGGCTTGTTTTGGATGGAATGGTAAAGAATTGTTTATTCTGGAGCCTAAAAGTAATACTCTTCTGAAAACTAATTTCTGTATTTTAAACTGTGGGTAAAAGTGGAAATATTTGCAAAATATTGTGAACTAAGGTGAGTACCAGGTGTTTGATGATGATACATTTTGATGAGACTGAGGATCAAAATTTTGAAAGTGTAGTATGTTCTAAAGTAAGGGAAGCTACAATTCTTCATGACCTACAAAAGGAAAAACTTAGGAATCTGATATTGGAATTTAGAAATGTGTTTAGTGAAAAACCAGGAAAAGTGAAAGGCTATCAGTGCATGCTTTACCTTTGAGATCATTAACTCTTCTTTCTCAAGCCATATAATATAACATTTTCAAACAGGAAAGATATAGAGAAAGAAATTCAGAAAATGGAAATGTGGTGTTAACTGAGAGAAGTAAGAGTGCTTACAATAATCCTTTGGTTGTGGTAAATAAGAGAAATGGTGGAATGAGAATTGTTTTGGACTCTAGACATCTTAATAAATTTCTTATCAGAGAGAATGACCATCCTGAGAACATGGACGAGCTGTTACACAAATTTTATTATGTAAAATACATGAGCAGTTTGGACTTGATCTCTGGATTTCCCCAGATCCCACTTGAAATTAATTCTAGAAAGTATTAAGCATCTTTGTATGGAGGTAAGTGTTTTCAGTACTGTGTGGTGCCATTTGGGCTAAAAGTATCTGTAGGTGAATTCATAAGAGCACTGGATTCTGTCTCGGGAATTGAAGTGAATTCAAAATTAATTGTGTATGTTGATGACATTCCAGTCACTGAAAAGACTTGGGAACAACATTTGGACCTGTTAAAAGATGTGTTTTCAAAACTAGAGTCAGGAGGCATGACTTTGAAAATAGGTAAGTGTAGATTTGGTGTGGAGAAAGGGACTGCACCTGATAAAGAGAAACTTGATGCTATTGCTAATTTTCCTACGCCTCGCAACAAAAAACAGCTTAAATTATTTTTGGGTTACCTAGATTTTATAAACATTGTAGCAGCCAAGTGTTGAATGCTCCATGCTTGTGTGAACTTTTGAAGAAGAATACCATTTGGGATTGGAATCAGGAGTGTCAGGATTATTTTGATGAGATCAAAGGACAGTTGTGTCAATGTCAGATATTGTTCAGACCGGATTTCTCTCTTCCTTTTTGTATTATGACTGACAGTAGTGATGTTGGTATGGGTGCTCATTCATTTCACGAGGCTGAATTTTATGGTGTTATCGAACATAGGACCCTTGCATTTGCTAGTACAGTATCGCAGAAACATGAAAAGACATACACTGTAACTGAGAAAGAACTTTTGGTGTACACTGACCATTCAACACTTAAATTATCTTCTAGGTCACAAAGCCGTCCTCTATACTGATCACAAAGCATTATGTTAACTTCAGGTGTGCAAGCCATACCATAACATAATTACTCTTTGGGCCTTTTTTTTACAGCAGTTCAATTATGAAATCAGACACATTAGGGGCACAGACAATGTAGTTGCTGATGCTAATTTTGGAGAAGGAGAGGAAGAGTTTAAAATTATGTACTTAAGATGTGTGAAAGAGCAAACAGAGATCTTGAAAATTTGCAGGTATCAAAATCATGATCAAAACTGGAAATTGGCTAAGAGCATGTTGGGTAAGAAAGGAGGAGAAGAGACAGAACAGTATTATAAGGTACACAAGGGTATTTTATTCAGTAGACATAAGACTGACTTGGATGATGGGAAACTATGTTGGCTGGTACAATGTAGTGATACGTTACTTACTTATACACATGAGAGTTTTGGTCATTGAGGATCAACCACATGCATACAAAATATTCAGAAAAATGTTTATTTTTATAACATAGGAAGGAGAGTCAAGAAGAAGAATGCCAGCTGTGACAGATGTGAAAGAGTGAAGGTAAGTAACCAAACAAATAGAGGCCAAATGCAAAACACACTGCCTAATTGTAACATAGATCTCATGTCTGTGGATGTTTATTGACCTTTGCCTATGTCTAAGAATGGATTTTGTTGTGTTTTTGTGATGGTTGATGTATTTTTGAAGTTCATAAAGCTGTTTCCTCTTCAGAAAGCTACCAGTAAGCAAATCATCTCTAAATTTGAAAACATATATTTTCATCAGGTGGGTATACCCAAAATAATTTTATCTGATAATGGTTCTCAGTTTACATCACAAGCTTGGATGTTGATCACACAAAAATATGGCATATTTTAACCTTGGTGTATCATCCTTCGAGTAACCCTGCATAAAGATATATGGAGAGATTGGAAGACTGTTTATAACATACTGTAGTAAGAATCATGCCAGCTAGATAGATTATGTCAGTGATTTTGAGAATATTATGAGCAGCTTACAACATTCTTCAACAGGTTTTTCACCATTTGAAAGCATGTTTAATCGCAGACCAGTTAACCTTATTTCTGAGAATGTTGAGTATCCACCATGTAAAACTCTGCCACCGCAAATGAGGGAAGAGTGTGTTAGGGAGATGATGAAAAAACGGGGAGATATGAGAAAGCAGACACCTGATGATAAAGGCAGGTTTTCTAAGTTTGAGGTAGGAGGTCTTGTGTTGGTGAAAGCCAAAGTGTTGACATCTGAGATAAAGAAATTTTTCAATATTTATGTTGGACCATCTCATCTGATGTTGAAAATCAACACCCTAATGCATACAGGTTTGTTTATCCTAAATCTAAGACGTCGTTTGGATTACACAATATCACTGAACTGAAAGCATACACACATGATCCATAAGTATCTAATCTTCTTTTGTTCTTTTTCCTTTGTCACGAAAGTAGTATGTTAGATTATGTGATTTGTGTCGAGGAACCCTTGTCCCCTGGAAGAATGACAATGGATTGGTCAGCCCTCAGATCATGGATAGCCTGGGCTTCAGCTGTGGTGATGTTGGGAGTAGGATTAAGGTTTTTCAAGTAGGAATGAGAGGCAAGGCTGGAAGTGAGAAATTCCTGGAAGGTTGGGAGAGGGTGATTTTGAGGAAGAGGAGGTGGGTCCTGCTGTGACGGAGGACGGAACTGTTCCAGGCAGGGTTCAATTTGGATAGTGTCTTGGGGAGTTGGATCATTAGGGGTAGGATTAGGATTATTTTTCTTCATGTCAAAGTGGTATTTCCAGCAGAGAGTATGAGTGTAGGACAGTAAATCTTTGATGAAGGCTGTTTGGTTGAATCTGGGAGTAGGGCTGAAGGTGAGGCCTTTGGATAGGACAGATGTTTTGGATTGGGAGAGAGGTTTGGAGGAAAGGTTAACTACTGAATTAGGGTGTTGTGGTTCCAGATTGTGTTGATTGGAATTTTGAGGTTTTGGGGGGAGTGGAGCTGGAAGTGGGAGAATGAGTAGATGAGAGAGACTGGGTCTGTGTGCAATGAGAGGAGGTTGAGGTTTGCTGGAAAGGTTGTGGAGGGCGAGTGAGTTGCCTTTCCGGAGGTGGGAATGCAGGAGATTTGATAGTTTTTTGAGGTGGAGGGTGGCATGCTGTTCTAATTTGCGGTTGGCCTGTAGGAGGATGCTCTGAACAGCCAGTGTGGATGTGGGAGAGGAAAGATTGAGGACTCTTATTAAGGATAGGAGTTGACGGATGTGTTCATTGGCTGAGTTGATGTGTAGGTGAAGGATTAGGCGGGTGAGGGCTATGGATTGTTCAGTTTGGAACTGGTATAGGGACTGATGGAAAGAAGGGTTACAGCCAGAGATGGGAACTTTAAGTGTGAGGCCTTTCGGGGTAATTCCAAATGTCAGACAAGCCTGAGTATATAAAATATGGGAGCATAATCTGGCTAGGGCGAAGGCATGTTTGTGGAGGGAATGTAAATAAAACTTAATGGGGTCATTATGGGGATGTTGTGAGGGTGACATGGTATTAGAAGGTGGAGAGTGTAACATGAGGCTGAAATGAAAATGAAAATAAAAATATATGGAGAGAGATAAAGGTGATGAAAAAGTGTTGGTTAAAGCTGGGTTATGTTGATCCTGTGGTGAACTTGGGTTGGTAAACAATGATGTACACAAAGGTTAGGTGGTTGTGTTGCCTCCAAAACACATTAAAGGGTGGAGAAATTCGGGAAAATTTCGAAAAAACTGCGTGTAAATGTATTAAAAGGAGTGGTTTTATAGTGGCAGATTATGAAAATGAGGCTAACAATTGTCTGACGAAGAAATAATGACGTTAAAATCTGTGGGAAGCGGCTAAAAAATGATCAGTGATGTGGGAAAAACGGAAATGGAAATAAAGCGAAAGTTGTTAGAACTAGCCGAAATGGTTGTTTAATAGGTGAAAGGAACCGTTTGTGAAATGGGACCGGTTGATTTTATTGCAGCGGTAGTGTTGAAAGCAGAAAAAAATTTTTTGGTTATGGTTTGGAAGTAAGTTACATATTATTGAGTATATATAGGCAGGATAAAATTAGATGGTAGATTACGGTAAAAGGAGAAGGTGAATACAGAGTGAAACTACTTGCACAAACAAAAAATATATTCAAGAGTCTACCAGTTTAATAACTTCAGTATCTTTGTGACACTCTCCCAGGAATTAAACAAATATTTGAACATTCGTGCTTCCCTTCACTGTATACGTTCAATATACCCTGTCTGTTCCACCTGGTATGGTCCTACACACATGAGCAATATTCTAGACTCAGTCGCATAAGTGATTTGTAAACAATCTCTCTTGTAGACTTATTGCACTTCCGCAGTATTCTACCAATAATCCAACATCTACCACCTGCTTTACCCCCGACTGAGCCAATGTAATCATTCCATTTCATATCACTGCAAAGTGTTACACCCAGTTATTTGTATGAGTTGGCTGATTCCAACAGTGACTCATTGATATTATAGTCATACAATACTACTTTTTTTTTATTTTGTGAAGTGCACAATTTTCATTTTTGAACATATAGAGCAAGTTGCCAATCTTAGCACCACTTTGAAATCTTATCAAGACCAGACAGAACATTATGCGGCTTCTTACAAATAGTACTTCATTACAGATAACTGCATCACCTGCAAAAAAGCCTGATGTTACTATTGTCTGCAGGGTGATTGATATACAACATGAACAGCAAGAGTCCCAACATACTTCTCAGGGGAACACCTGAAGTTACTTCTACATCTGACGATAATTGTCCATCCGAGATAACATGCTGTGACCTCCCTACCAAAAGGTCTTCAATCCAGTCACTAATTTCACTTGATACCCTGGTTTCTACATAGGTTGGAGCTTAAATAGTGGCACACTGCTGTGGAGACAATATGCAATTGAATCTACTACTACCACTGATAGCACACTTTGTTGACATACCTTCCTTACATCTGAGCAAATGGATTCACCCATTCCACATCACCCGTGTGCGCACAATCGAGGGAAACAAAGTCACTTGTGAGTGAGCGGCCTGACGTAACGGTGTCACTATGTTTTCAAAACAGGAACAATGGAGTTGGATCAAGATTGAATGTGCCAGATGTCGTAAAGCACGACAGTGTCATCAAAGTCTTCAAGAGGCGTGTGGGAAATCAGCAATGCTGTTCATAAGAGTGGCATGCTGGGTAAAAGCCTTCAACAAAGGTTGGCAAACTGTGGCAGACATGCATTGGACAGGTCGTCCTAATGTCTCAGAAGAAGAAGTGCATGCTGTTGCCGCGTCAGTGGACATTGATTGATTGATACCATACGATTTGTGAGCTCACTCACAAAACCAGATTGGCACATACGACTGTGCTTCGCATCCTGAAGAAACGCCTGGGCATGTGTAAAATTGCATCACGATGGGTTCGCACGAATTGACGGAAATGCAGAAATGGATGCATTACAACACTGCTCAGATGCACTTGGAGTGCTATGAGCATGAAGGAGAGGCTTTCTTACGCAGTATCATAGCACTGGATGAGGCATGGGCCACACCATACGAGCTAAAATTGAAATGCCAATCCAACGAATGGCGTCATTATGGGTCGCCGCGAAAGTCGAAATGTCATCAGAGCCCAAGTATGGTGAAAGTTATGGTGATTCTCGTGTATGACTGTGATGGTGTTATCCTAATGCATTACGTTCCTCCACAGCAGACTGTCAATGCTCAGTATTACAGTTCGTGATTGGAGCATTACCTGTGACCAGCTTTGCGAAAGAAGCAGTGGCACTTTCTGCACAACCCACCCATCATTTTGCACGACAATGTGCAGGCACATACAGCGCAAGCTGTGGCTGCTCTGTTCAGTCCATGGGACTGGGAAGTACTGTACCATCCACCATACTTCCTGAACTTAAATCTTTGTGACTTTGATTTGATTCCAAAGATGAAGGAACCACTTCATGGCATTCGCTTCAGAACTGTTCCAGAGATTCAACAGGCAGTAGACCGCTCCATTCGCACCATCAACAGAACAGGCTCTGCTAACGGTATACTACGCCTTCCACATCGCTGGCAACGGGTTCTACACAATGCTGGTAACTACTTTGAAAGAAAGTAACTAGTGCAAACATGTAACTCTTTTGTATCGGTTGTGAATAAATAGTTGCCACTATTTAAGTTCCAATTCTCATATATATGCTTCATTTTTTATTCGTGCTTATTTTATGGCTATATATTTCGGAAACTCCACTGCTTTTCTTCCTTCTCTTTATTATTTCCTGACATTTGTTACTAGCATCACAAATGTCTGACATTTTACCACCAATAATGAAAGAGATCTTTCTGGAGAAGAAGAAGAAGAAGAAGAAGAAGAAGAAGAAAAATGAAAGAAATCAATTAAATGAAAAACTAGGAGCCAATACAGATTATTTCCTCTGTTTAAAACAGTGCTGACAAATTAAAATTTTGAGAAAGCCCATATCTTTCGTACGTGTGGGGTTTCTATTCAATTTAGGTGTTGCAATGACTAGGACATGTGGAGATGCTCTATATGATGATTGGCTTGTATGTTTAACGTAGAAAACCGTAAGTAACTCAAATTCAGCAAAAAAAGAATATGTGGGGTTTGTCAACATCCCAATATGGCCATCCCCTTTTCAAAGGGATCACCCTGGCATCTGCCTGGACAGTTTAGGGGAATCATGGAAATCTTAAATCCAGATGGTCAGATGACAATTTGAACCCTAATCCTGCAGAAGGCAAGTCCAGGGTGCTGACCACTGTGCCACTCATTTGGTCCCTCATCTCAAGAAAATGTGGCACCTTCATTCAGCAGTTCTTGCAGCAGCTATGCCTTGCAACTGAAATCCTTTATGAACTGTTTACTATAGCAGTACATTCCAAGAAAGCTTCTCACATCACAAATATGCCAAGAAGTTGGAAAACCTTTTACAGCACTTAATTTTTCTGCATCAGGACAAATTCCCTTTCTGTTAATTAGGTTCTTCACAAGATTTTTTTCTCTTAGGTGAATAAGAGATTCTTTCTTGGTTTGGGGCAAAATCTACGCCATTATCACATTTATGTACCTTTGTCAAGTGGCTAGGATGCTCTTTAAAAGCCTTTGAGAACATGAGATAATCCAGGCAGCAAAGCACATCATCCTTTTAAGAAGTTGAAGTAGGCTGTTGATCATGTGTAGAAATGTGGATGAAGTGTTGCACAGACCAAATAGCATAACTTTAAGCTCACAGATAACTTCAAGTGTTAAGAAACCAGTCCTTTCCACGTCAACCTGAATCTGCAAGTAGCCCGTCTGAATACACATAGTGGAGAATTGTTTTGTCGCCAGTTCAGATACCATCAATTAGTGGCAATCGATATACATCCTTCTGGAGAATTTGTTCAGCCACTGGTAACCAATGCAGAAATGCCGAGCACCATCTTTTTCTTCACTGGGACCATAGGACAGGACCAAAGATTGTCTGGTGGATGAATGATGTCATGTCATTGCATCTTCTCCGCTTCATTCTGAATTAGCCATCATTCAGCTGGAAACATCCTACATGAACTCTGATTGATGATCAAATTTTGTAAATAACTATTTTTAAGTACTGCAAAGTAGTGTGTGTGTGTGTGTGTGTGTGTGTGTGTGTGTGTGTGTGTGTGTGTGTGTGTGTATCTGATGGGTGCCCAATGGCAAAGGTCATCAACGCCCTTAGACTTATGAAAACAAACAAATGTGGAGCTGAACTAAAAGTGTTGTACACGCATGCATTTGAAATGAACACACAGTCACTCTGTATCACATGTACTCTCACATGCACTAAAACCAATTACAAGGGAAGAGAGACAATCAAGAAATTAAAATAAAGAGAAAACAAAACACAGAAGAACTAAAAGAAAATCACAGAGAAATGTGACTGGCTGGCCACTTACTACAAAAAAAGGGGGGGGGGGGGGGTGAGCCAGCCACCCTTGGACAGATTAAGATCTCCTTAAAATTTTGTTAAAAACACTGGACAATTCACAAAACTTCAAAATCCTAACCACATTCATTTGATCAATACATAAAATAGACAGCAAATCCACCGCAGTCCACTGATCGGCATATAAAATGCAGTCCAATTAAAATGAGGTGCACCATGATCTGCAAGCCACAAACACCACACATTGGATGGACCTCTCGCCGGAGTTAGAATCCATGTGTCCTAGGGCTGTGGCCTATGTTAAGACGAGTAAGAAGGCTCACGTCCCAGGGATGTGGCTGGAAGGAAGTAAAGGAAGTACTCCATGACTGAGTTGTGGACTTGGTGACACAGAGCTTATTATTGGTCACTGTCAGCCACTCGTCCTCCGATCGACACACGACTTTGTACCTCAACAGTGTAGCGATAGCATGCAGGGAGATAGCACACTGAAATGCCAGAGGATCACAACATGCCTCCTTAGCTGCTCGATTCGCCCTTTCATTTCTCACAATTCCAACGTGCCCAGGTACACAGCAGAAAGACACCTCCTTCCCCAATTGCTGTAGTTGTAGGAGGGCATCCTGGATATTCTGGGTCACTGTATCTGCTGGGTACAAATGTTGGAGAGAGTAAACAGTACTCTAAGAATCTGAGCAGACAAGAAATCTAACACTGGGAGAACATCTCCTCTGTTCCAGTGCTTGCAAGATCGCATATAATTCTGCATGGAAGACAGTAAATTCTGGAGGCAGTCTTACCATGAAGACACGATCTGAGAAAACGACAGAGCAACCAACAGCGTCTCCCTGCTAGGACCCATCCGTAAACAACTACATGGTCATGGTACTCAGATAAAATATCAGAGAATATCACATTAAAAACAGAAGTAGGGGTGATATTTCTCCTGTACTGCACCAAATCTAAAATCACTCTGAGTCTCTCTAGTAACCACGGTGGAAGATGGTTAAAACCTTGGATTTGGTGTCATACTGGCTCCACACCGAGTGACTCCAGCACACCCTGCACACAGATCCCATATGTCATCATGGCTTGTGGACAGTTGGAAAAAAAGGCTCCACTGTTGGACAAGCAACAGTATGGTGTGTGAGTTAAGTTGGAACTGCAAGGACTTACACGCCTGATACATCATGAGGAGCTGGTGCTGGGTGGAAGAGGCAGTTCCCCCTGCCTCAGTAGAGATTCTAAGCATCAGACTGGTTCAATAAGCACCTGTGCCCAGCCGAATACCCTCATGATGGACAGCGACAATGATACACAAGTAAGAGGGCCTCGCTGACACATACACCACGCAACCACAGTCCAGCCGCGAATGCACAAAAGCCCGATAAAACTGAAGGAGATGCACCCTGTCTACTCCCCAAGGCACTTTATGATGTTCTGTGCCTTCCGGTTCTGGCTTTCAGGTCTCGCAGGTGTGGTAACCACAACAATCGGGAGTCAAAAATAAGGCCACACACGCACACACACACACACACACACACACACACACACAACTTATCTGCAGAAAAGTGGAAATTCATTTTTGCAGCCCACTCCTCTAACCACGGTACTGTAATTTGCAACTGACAGCTCACCATTGCAACACTGGAGGTGGTACAGAAAACAGTAAAATTGTCTACAAATAAGGAGCACTGTACAAGGACTTCTTACCATAGCTGTGATACTGTTGATGACTATGGCAAAGAGGGTAACACTTAAAACACTGCCCTGAGTAACACCATTCTCACCTTCAAATTAATAAGACGGCGTGTCACCAACTAAGGTCCTAAAAAACTGCAGAGACAGGAAAGACTGTATGAAGGTGGGGCGGTGACCACGAAGGCCCACTGATGCAGTTGTGTGAGAATACAGTGTTTCCAAGTAGTATCATATGCCTTACTTATATTGAAGATTATGCTGATACAATGATGCTTACAGAGTAAAGCCTGCTGAATAGCTGCCTCTAGGAGGGTCATATTGTCGAGTGGATCGAAATTTTCGGAACCAAAACTGAGAGCGGCTAAGGAGTTGCCTGATCTCTACCAACCAGACCACACAACGGCTAACCATTCACTCCAGGGTCTTTCCTACACAGCTCGTTAAGTCGATATTCCGATAATTACTACGATACGTGCAGTCCTTTCCTGCTTTGAGGAGAGGGATCAGAATTGCCTCCCTCCACAAGTTGGGGAAGTTACCTACCTGCCATATTAGATTAAAACATTCAAGGGGGATTTCTTTTGATGCTCATGGCAAATGTCAAAGCATGCAGTACCGGATCTGGTAGTGACTGGGTGCAGTGTCACGAATCTCAATCAGTGCCGATTCGAGCTCCCACATGGAGAAGGGGAGTTGTAGGCCTCAGAACTGTTGGACCGTAAGTCCAACTTTTCTCTCTCTACAGTCGCACAATAGTGACGAAATGCTGTATCCTGGCTTGCATTGGCAGTAGTCTGTGCAAAATGTTCAGCCAGTGTCTGAGCAATGTCTGTGAGTGTTGCTTGGAGGCACCCCTGTTTCAGCACTGCTGTAACAGTAAACGGCTGCATTTACCAGAAATCCTCCATATGGCTTCCCATACTTTTATAGAAGAAGTGGAAGGATTGATGGAGTCCAGGAATGCTTGCCATGACCTCCTCTTACTCTCACTAATGATGCCCCAAGCCTTGGCCCTTGCGACTTGAAAGGTCCTAAGGTTGTCTGCTGCCGGTCGGCATTTAAAATGTCAAAAAGCCACACACTTTTACCGGATCATGGAATGGAACTTACCTGTCCACCAAGGTACTGGTCGCCTTATACAATGACCTGAGGACTGTGGGATGGAGAGGTCAACGGGATTAAGGTTCACTCGTGTGATGTGGTCCACCCATCCTTGGACGCTGTCACAGTGTTCGAACACAGCCAGCTGGCTGGAACGCATCCAGTTAGCCCTGCTGACCATACATTTTGGGGGCTTAACTTCAGGTGGTGAGCCATTTAGTAGGTGAAGATGGCTTGGGAAGTGATTACTGGAATGAAGGTCGTCAATGACCTCCCACTGAACAGAGTCAGTGAGGACGGGAGAACAGAAAGAGTGGTCAACAGCTGAGAATGACCCAGTAGCAGAAGAGAAATATGTGTGAGTACCCATGCTGAGGATGCACAGCTGATGAGACATCATGTGGCCCTCCAATACCTGACCATGAGGATAAGTATTTGTCAAGAACCACAGAACAAGACGGGCATTGAAGTCTTCCAGGAGTAGGAAAGGTCGTGAGAGTTGTGCGATAAGATTTGTAAGAGCCTCAGGGTCTAGTGCATCTTGCGGAGGTAAATACAGTGAGCAAACAGTGATCCATCGGCACACATGAATTTGAACTGCAACTGCTTGCAGGTCAGGAGCCAAGGGGAGAGAAAAGGAGTGGTACGCATTAGTGACAAACAATGTGACACCTCCCTTGGCCCTTTCCCTCCTATAGGTCATTCTTGCGGTATAGCATATTCCCTGTAGCACAGGGGCATATGTATCACTAAAATTTGTTCCTTGTAAACGAAAGTACAAGGGACGTGCCTCTGCTAGGAGTTTCAGTTCCTCCACATGAGTCCTGAACCTATTCATGTTCCACTGTAGTATGGAAGCCATGTCATCAGTGTAGTTTTAATTTACTCCTATCATTGCACTGGGGACGTGAAGCACTGGAAGACTGAGGGTGAGTGGAGGGGCTGCCTGGATCCAAGGCATCAAACTCCATGATATCCTACTCAGTCAGACAGGAAAGAATGACGTCTGATTGTGCTCGGGATAGTTTCTGACCTGAACGTGATGGGGAGCCTTTCCCTACACCCTGTCCCTTCGAGGATGAGGGAGAAAGGGGGCGTTGAGAGGCACTCTGCTTTCCTTGTGCCTTCTACAAGCTCGCTGTGGAACTGTTGTTGGTCTTTCCTGGTGCAGCTGCCTGGAATGCTTTGTCCTTACTTATTCTTTTTCCTTTGACATGTACATGTGCAAGTACAGGAGCTTGTGGTGGATACAGGCACACTAGATGTCGTCTGCATTGAAGCATCCGTCTTGGGAATAGGTTTCTGCTCCATGGAAGATTATGAGGTGGCAAATACGGGATTTTGTCATCTTATATTCTTTTTTGGCTTCGACATAGGGGATCCATTTGGTCACTTTTATCTTTTGTATTTTGCATTCTTCAGCAAAAACAGGGCAGTCTTGGTTCGAGACTGGATGGTTCCCTGAGCAGTTGATGCAGATTGTCAGAGATGGGCAGTCAGTGCCAGCACCACAAGCAGCTTTCCCACAGATCACTTCACCTCCAAAACTCATGGTTACATGGCCAGAATGTTGGCATTTATAGCACCACATACGGTTTGGTATGTAAGGCCAAACATTACGTCGAAGGAACCTCACCATACGATGTTCAGGCTGTGTCGGAGAATTGAATGTGACAATGAAAGTGGCAATCTTTTCAGTTGCTCCACTATTCCTGCATGTTTGTTGTTCCACACTGACTATTCCCTGGGATGCCCATTCTTGCTTCAGTTCTGCTATGTCCATGTCCATGATATCTCGGCATGTGACAATCCCCTTAGTGGAGGTGAGAGAGGTGCGCGTCTCAACAGTGATATCATAATCACCCAGTCTTTGCGATTTCTTAAGAAGGTCTACCTGCTTTGACCTGTTAGTTTCGACCAACAATGAGCCATTACGCAATCGTTTTATAGATTTTAATGTTCCAGCAGGGCCTTTCAAACCCTTATGGATATACAAAGGGGATTTTTTTCAAATGTCCCCTCCTTCCTCTTTATCACCAGAAACACATTGCTATTCATGACTCCATGAGCCCTGTTACTGCAGTCCAAAGTATTCTTATTAACAGGAGGACTAGATTCTATCATTCTTTTGGAAGAAAGGGTATGAATACTCCCAGGTGGTACACCCTTCCTACAGGGAGGAGAAGAAGAAGATTTCGAGGGTTCCGTCTTGGTCCCATGAACAGCTAGGGAAACATGGGTCCACTTAAACAGAGCTTTGTGTGCCTGAGTAAGTCTTATGCAACTGAGGTGTGGCAGGTTCCCCAGAGATTGCCTGCTAGTGATGGTTCCACCTCAACAAAAATGCATCCCATCAGCACACAGCACACATTGAGATTGAGGTTTTTATTATTATTATTATTATTATTATTATTATTATTATTATTATTATAGAGATTTATCCTGTCCTCGTGATCCAGGCGGTCAAGCCCAGATCCCCGTTCCCTGAGGCACGCAACATTCCGCTGCTGCACTGCGTGGTGGTTGCTGAAGCTTGCCCAGAGCTTACAGTGACAGGGGATTGGTGGCGCTTACCAGTCCCCAGCTCACGAACCCTGGGGCCGCCAAGCCCGTCTCCATCATATCAATGTTGAGCCCCTGAGGGTTACTGCAAAGAAGATGCAACAACATTTCCCTGAAAGACGTGTAGTACCCATAAGAATTATGTAGCCAGCAAAATGAAGTTGTACCCCACAGCCGAGGAAGAAGCCAAGAAGAAAATAAATTAAAAAGTAAGAAGTCAACAGGCCTAGATGAAATGCCAATTTTGGTTCTGAAAGCATGCTTCAACAGCACGTAAACTCTATTAACAAACAGAATAAGTAAGTCTTCCAGTGCAGGTATTTTGCCACATTACGAAGGTATTGGGTCTAGGGTGCTCAGCAGCATGGTCGTAAGTAATTTTTCTAAAGCACACACAAGTGGAGCCCTCCTACAGAAAGCTAATGCAGGAAAAATTGAAAACTATATGCCATTTTGCTTACTGTCATTATTTTCAAAAATAACAGAATCAATCATATTAATGACATTAACTGGATTTTCTTTTGTGCTTGGCAGAAGAAAATAGTAATATTAAAAAGGAAAACACTTCCCAATGTTCTGAAAAATTATATTTATTTGATTATGAACTGGCTTTTGGCTTCTCAGGTCACCTTCAATTACACACGTATTATTTGTACAGAAGATACAAAAATGACAGTGTTTACATATGAAAATATTACAATAATTACATTCACTAAAAAAAAGGATTAAACAAAGTTTTTATGGGGGGGGGGGGGGGGTTGGTTTGGGGGATGAAACGGACCAGACTGCTACGGTCATCGGTCCCTTTTTCCAAATACAAAGAACACCCACAGAGAATAAAAACGAGGAACAGAATAGATCACAGACGATACAGAACAAGAGAAACGGAGACAAGGACAAGATAAAACGAACTAAAACCACACAGAGTGTGACAGTGGTTGGCTGACCATAGAAATAAAAAAGGAAAAGCCAACCACTTAGAAACACATTAAAAGATCAGTTTAAAATCATAGGCAAAGTTTTTATGGAGAGATACATATACCAAATTACGAAAAAGAAAATGAATTTACAGTTTGAATCTATATGTGTAACGAAAACTTAATTTAACAAGGGGGAAAATGGAAATTGAGTCTGATCATTTAATACTAAGCTGGCATTCTGTGTCGGCATTCTGTGTCATGAGCTTGTTGATTTCCAGTATTTCCAGCAGGATCATCTTTCTGCTTTTTTTTGACAGAATGTAAAACTTCACATTCTACATCATATGGACAAATCTTTATTCTTTAATAGCCAGCTTCTCTCACGTTCATGTAGCATAATTGCCACAGGTCAGCCTGACTGACCAATACGCATTTTTTCACACTGCTTGCAAGTGATTTTATACACACCACTCTGTGCCGAGGGCTGCATTTTGTCTTTACTATTGAATAAAAATTTTCATATCTTATTGGTATTATAAAATGCAGGTCTGTAATTGCAAGACTTTAACTTTTTTGCAAGATTGTCTGAAATGTTGTCAAGATATGGAATTTTTCACCAGGCTTTGAAACTATTCAGTGATTGTTGTTATCCAGCAACAGAAGTAGCGTGATTTTATTTGTTTTCCTTTTTTGTAGAACATTATCAACCAGGGCAGAGCTACAGCCATTGCATTTGTTTCATGGTTTGTAGTTCTGTTTGAAAGGCTGATTTGGATAATGGAACAGACATGACGACATGAGATGTGCACTACTGAATGGAAAGCTGCATGTCTGTGGCTACATGCATGCAGAGCTTGCAGGGGTTACTGATCACTAGCTGTTTTTTCTGTAAATGATAAATACATGTTTTCTTCTATAATGTTTACAGGGTGGTCCATTGATCATGACCAGGCCAAATATCTCACGAAGTAAGTGTCGAACAAGAAAACTACAAAGAACGAAACTTGTCTAGCTTGAAGAGGGAAACCAGAAAGCGCTATGGTTGGTCTGCTAGATGGCGCTGCCATAGGTCAAACGGATATCAACTGCTTTTCTTTTTAATAGGAACCCCCATTTTTTATTACATATTTGTGCAGTACATAAAGAAATATAAACGTTTTAGTTGGACCACTTTTTTTTTCGCTTTGTGATAGATGGCGTTGTAAAAGTCACAAACATATGGCTCACAATTTTAGATAAACAACTGGTAACAGGTAGGTTTTTAAAATTAAAATACAGAACGCAGGTACGTTTGAACATTTTATTTCGGTTGTTCCAATGTGATACATGTATATTTGTGAACTTATCATTTCTGAAAACGCATGCTGTTACACCGTGATTACCTCTAAACACCACATTAATGCAATAAATGCTCAAAATGATGTCCATCAACCTCAATGCATTTGGCAATACGTGTAACAACATTCCTCTCAACAGCGAGTAGTTTGTCTTCTGTTCGCATATGCACTGACAATGCGCTGACGCATGTTGTCAGGCGTTGCCGGTGGATCACTATAGCAAATATCCTTCAACTTTCCCCACAGAAAGAAATCCAGGGACGTCAGATCCGGTGAATGTGTGGACCATGGTATGGTGCTTCGATGACCAATCCACCTGTCATGAAATATGCTATTCAATACCGCTTCAACCACACGCGAGCTATGTGCCGGACATCCATCATGTCGGAAGTACATCGTCATTCTGTCATGCAGTTAAACATCTTGTAGTAACATCAGTAGAACATTACGTAGGAAATCAGCATACATTGCACCATTTAGATTGCCATCAATAAAATGGGAGCCAATTATCCTTCCTCCCATAATGCCGCACCATACATTAACCTGCCAAGGTCACTGATGTTCCACTTGTCGCAGCCATCGTGGATTTCCCGTTGCCCAATAGTGCACATTATGCCGGTTTACATTACCGCTGTTGGTGAATGATGCTTCGTCGCTAAATAGAACGCGTTAAAAAAATCTGTCATCGTCCCGTAATTTCTCTTGTGCCCAGTAGCAGAACTGTACAAGACATTCAAAGTCGTCGCCATGCAATTCCTGGTGCATAGAAATATGGTACGGGTGCAATCGATGTTGATGTAACATTCTCAACACCGACGTCCTTGAGATTCCTGATCCTCGTGCAATTTGTCTGCTACTGATGTGCGGATTAGCCACACAGCAACTAAAACACCTACTTGGGCATCATCATTTGTTGCAGGTCATGGTTGACGTTTCACATGTGGCTGAACACTTCCTGTTTCCTTAAATAACGTACCTATCCGGCGAACAGTCCGGACTCTTGGATGATGTCATCCAGGATACCGAGCAGCATACATAGCACACACTCGTTGGGCATTTTGATCACAATAGCCATACATCAACACGATACCGACCTTTCCCGCAATTGGTATACGGTCCATTTTAACACAGGTAATGTATCACGAAGCAAATACCGTCTGCACTGGCGGAATGTTACGTGATACCACGTACTTATATATGACTATTACAGTGCCATCTACCACAAAGCGAAACAAGTGGTCCAACTAAAACATTCATATTTCTTTACATATTACATGAATGTGTAATAAAAAATGGGGGTTCCTATTTAATAAAATGCAGTTGATATCCATTTGACCTATGGCAGCGCCATCTAGCGGGCCAACCAAAGCGCCATCTGGATTCCCCCTTCAAGCTAGACGAGTTTCGTTCTTTGTAGTTTTTTTGTTTGTAGCTTATTTCGTGAGATACTTGGCCCGGTCACTAACAATGGACCACCCTGTATATTAAGGTCCATGAAATTTATAGAAGAGTCTCCCAGCTCCACTGTAAACTGAATCTTCTTATGTTGTGGATTTAAATGCTGTAAATGTATCTAAATGTACCAGCCCACAAACACAACACATCATCGACATATCTGAATCAGTACTTAATTTTTCATTAGAGAAAGAGTCACTGAACTGTAAAATTACTGCCGGCTAGAATGGCTGAGCGGTTCTAGGCGCTACAGTCTGGAACCACGCGCCCACTACGGTCGCAGGTTCGAATCCTGCCTGATGCGTGTGATGTCCTTAGGTTAGTTAAGTTTAAGTAGTTCTAAGTTCTAGGGGACTGATGACCTCTGAAGTTAACTCCCATAGTGCTCAGAGCCATTTGAACCATTTTTTTTGTAAAATTACTCTTATGTGTGAGTCTTCTGTTAACTCTGAAGAAGAGTTTATCTGCAACCTCGGCAATAGTCTCAGTGTCCTTTATGCACCTGTTGATGACTCAATGTCTCAACTGCGTGGTGTGCTGTTACCTTTCATCCTTCCATTATTTCCATTCTAACAAAGACTTTCCAAAACATGATTTGTATCATACATAAAGTGGCCCAAAAGAAGTAAGACATGGGATCAATATTCCATTAACAACCAAGTCTCCATATGTGGAGAACAAACAAGGAAGCCAACTCAGCCTTCCCAAAGAATCTGTCCTAAAATTTGCCTGAAGTGATTTGGGGAAGAATGAGTATGTATTATCTTGACAGCATGATGAAGTTTTGAACCTCACATTCCACTATGTCATAATTACAGTGGAGGCCCAAACTGGTCTTAGTTGTGTGTTTCACCACAGTAGATTGCTATACAATTACTAATGTATGCAAATAGTTTTCCTCGCACCTATTAAGACTGTCATATATCAGGGCTGTCACTGGTTGTACTACAACCTACTTCAGTATTGCTACTGCTTAAAATTGCAAACGAAGTCACAGAATCTCTTAGACACTGACCAACACGTATTGTGCGTGTGGGTGGGGATGAGGATATCTAGGAAGTAAAGATTGTCAGGTAAAAATTTGAGTCACAAAAGAGAGTCCAATTGATCAAAGTTTACATTTTGTTCTCTTCCACTCGGGTATAATGAAGAAATATTAAGGTTTAACTTTTCATCAGAAATGATATCATTAGAGGTAGAAGAAGGAGGAGGAGGAGGAGGTGGAGGAGGAGATTAGTGTCTGACGTCCCATTGAGAACGAGGGTGTCAGAGACGAAGCAGAAGCTCGCATTAGGGAAGGAAATTGCCCGTATCCTTTCAAAAGAACTACATCAGCATTTGCCTGAAACAATCTATGGAAATCACAGAAAACCCAAATCAGGATGGCCAGACGTGGGTTTGACCATTGTCCTCTAGGTACCACGACCTAAGTAGTTTGTCCCTTAGGAACACACACATTGTCCTCCCGAATGAGAGTCCAGTGTGCTAACCACTGTGCCAACTCGCTCCATATTAGAAGTACAGCACAAATTCAGTAAGGACAAAGGTAGGGAAGGAAACTGATCTCATTTTCAAAGAAACTACCATAGCATTAGCCTTGACTAATTTAGAAAAACCGTGGAAAAACTATATCAGGCTGGCTGGACAAGCCCCTCCCAAATATGAGTTTAGTAGGCTAACCATTACATCACCACATTTTCTAACATCTTTTTCTTGTGCCTTGTTCCACAGCAGCACAGGATCAGAACGGTTTGGTATGGTTAATTTAAGGAGTGACCATATGCCCTTCCTGTCACTAGCCACAATTGGCAGCATACATACAGAATTATATAAATGAAGGACTCCTAGAATATATTACCAGGAAAATTCACTAGGAGGAAACTACAAAATTATAAGACAGGGTTGCTGGCCAGTATTGTGGAACACGATTTATTCATCTCACTACACACAATTTTCAAATTATGTGATTTGATGCATAGGAGACAATTCAATATTTGCGGTAAGAAGACTTTTTAAGAGAAAAAAACAAAAGTTTATTTTATGTACATTTCTGGGATACAGCTACAAAAATACATACTGTAGTTTCCATAATGCATGGAAAGTTCTGGCTGAGAATAATAAATTATTTAGGAATAAAGGAGACGACTCACCTAATGGTAGAAGCATTGCGTCATCGACAGAGACGCACATGTCAGGTACAGAGCTTTACTTTGTTAGCTTTCCTTTACACAAGCTTGCCTCCCTACATTGTTCTCATTTAACTGCCAGCTCTTTCCTGGCTCACTCCTTCCTGGGGTGAGGGGTGTGCAGTGTGGTGGGGAGGGAGGGACGAAGAGAGGCAGGAGGCAGGGAGTTTGTTGGGGGAAACTGGTTGGTTGCCATACCAATGTAAAATGCATGTATACTCGTACAACAACCAACCAGCTGGCAACCAGAATGAATGGCCAGGGTCAAACTGTTGCAAAAAACAAGATGGACTACCCAGTGACACAACATGCAGCAGTGCACAACATGCAAGACTTCAATGGCTGCTTATAACCCTTGCCATCTGGATCCTCCCCACCTCCACCACCAACTTCTCTGAGCGGCACAGATGTGAGCTATCCTTACAGCACATTCTTCACTTCCGCAACCTCCCTGGCTTAAACTTAAGGTAACTTGCTCTCTCACCCCACCTAATAGAGTGTGTGTGGGGGAGGGGGGGGGGGACACATGCACATGCACACCACCCATTTCCCATTATGCCCATCCAACATGTGTCAACTAGTTGCGTGCTGCCATCCCATGAAATTGAGTGCTTAGCTGTCTGCCACGTGCCCCTGCTACCTGCACCCCTAGAGAGCCCACAGACAGCTCCTCCCTCCAGACAATATCTGTCAATGACATCTAACATTTCTGACTTAAAGTGTGAGTGTGAATCTGGGTTATTTCGGTTTATTCCCCCAAACCACCTTCCACTTCTTTACGAGGTGACTTACTTGAAATTTGCAGTCACTCTTCTTTACTGGATAGCTGGCTGCTGGAAACCCTCTTGACTTCTTGTCTGTCAAATAACACTAGGTACAGGAATTTTTAGACTCTTTCTACTTATGAAATAAGTAGACATACAAACTTTGCTTTTCGTCAATTAACGATGTATTTCATTTTCATACACAATAAAACTTTCACTTTCAACATAAATATTTAACTTCCGGTAAGTCCCTCGTACAATCGGAAACTTTTCTTAACATAAATCAGTAAATAAGCCCTGCCTATAGCAAAGTTACATCAAGAGTTTGCAAGAGTTCTTTTTCAACTGTCTTTGTTTTAATAACAATAGTCACTGACCCAATAAGCACATAGCTGCATATAAACTCCATGGTTCTTCTTTACACACTCACTTAAACATCTATGGATTGCCCGACAGGTACTTGTTCGTGCAGATTGTCTGCCGCATCTACTTTCTTCCCGCAACTGATTTTAAACCTGCACACTCAAACACGTGATGCACAGTAGGTAGGATTCTACCATCCCACACTCATACCCAGAACATCGTGCATTCAAGATGGTAGAAGGCTGAGTGGTTCTAGAGTTCACATAGAAACTGTAGAATCACTACAGACACAGCACTTCTGCCTTTAGGTGAGTCATCTCCATTACTTCTAAACAATTCATAATACTGTAGTTTTCCATCATTAAAACTGTGAAACAGTTCTCAATGAATTATTCAATAGAATAACAACACTTTTCCACAAGAAGAGTAAAGAGCAATATTTTCTGTGAACCACGCTGCTTATTAACCTTCCGTCGGGCGCGACTGTTCAAATTGATACACCTTGAAGTTTACTGTAAATTATTTGTCAACAAGTGGCAGAACTGATGCCTACTCGCTAGTAGCTAGCCTTTTCCGAACGCTTGTCATTGTTGTTTGCTTCAGTGTCGATACGACTGATCTGTTGTCGATATATGTGCTGATTGACCAGTTTGATACACTGCGCCCGTTCGTGTTGCATTTCAACAATTCATTTCTTTGGTTATCATCATAACTTAGTAAGTAGTAAAATGTTAATATACAATGTGTAATGCACTTATTTTCTTTTTGGACTGTTTAATCGTCAGTCAAGAATGTTAGAGTATCAGGTATCAAATTGATACACTGCGCCTGACTGCGTTATTTTATAGGAATTATATCATTTTAGGTGTGAGACCCTTCATCATGGCAGGCTACAGTAAGACGTACAACCTCCTTGACCCAAATCATGTTGCAAAAATACAAAAAATGTTGTTCGAAGAGGATAATGATGAAGTTAAAGAGGATTTTGAAGATGAAGTAGATACAGATAGTGATGACGCAGTTGAAGTTCGGCAGGAAGATTCAGAAACAGAGGAAAATGACAGAGAAAATGACGATGAAGTACTTGAAGAAAGCCAGCATTATTATACTGGAAGGGATAAAGAGACAAAACGGAATAAAGTTCCACCATCGCAGAGAGTACGTTTCAGGGCCCACAATATTATTGGAAAGTTACCTGGTCCTATAGGTGCGGCAAAAGCATTGAGAACACCTTTGGAATGTTGGAATTGCCTCATAGATGACGACATTTTGTCGATTATAGTTCTGTATACCAATCAGTGTATTGAGGGCATCAAAGCTTCTTTTCAGCGAGAGAGAGAGAGAGAGACGTAAAACCTATAGATATTATTGAATTAAAACCTTTCATTGGTCTTCTGTTTTTGGCTGGTGTTAACAAAAGTAACAGACAAAGCTTAGAAGATAAGTGGGGAAGTGATGGGGATGGAATTGAAAAATTTCGTCTCGTTATGAACATAAAACGTTTCAAATTCATCATGCGGTGCCTTAGATTTGACAATCGTGTGACTCGTGATGAAAGGAGAAAATTAGACAAGATAACAGCAATTCGGAAAATATTTTCTCTGTTTGTACAGAATAGCCAGAAATCCTACACCCTCGGAGAAAACGTTACAGTAGATGAGAAACTTGAAGGATTTCGTGGAAGGTGCAGTTTTTGCCAATACATACCTAGCAAACCAAACAAATATGGAATTAAGATATATGCTCTTGTGGATTCCCAAGTATTTTATCTCTATAATCTGGAAATATACGCTGGGCTGCAGCCAGAAGGATTGTACCACGTTAGCAATAAACCTTCAGATGTTGTTCTGCGACTATGTGAACCAATTTATCAGTCAGGTCGAAATGTGACAGTAGACAATTGGTTTACTAGTATTGGTTTGATAGAAGAGCTAAGAAGAAAAAATCTTTCTTTTGTTGGAATGAAGAAGAAAAACAAGCGTGACATTCCTCTGGAGTTTGCTACCAGTAAAGGCAGGGCTGTCCATAGTTCACTTTTTGGCTTCAAGAAAGGCTGTACTCTAGTGTCCTACGTTCCTAATGTACTCTAGTGTCCTACGTTCCTAAAAAGGGGAAGTGTTATCTTGGCATCACGTTTGCATGAAGATAATTCAGTAGATGCTGACACTGGAGAAAAACAGAAGCCATCCATTGTAACATTTTACAATAGCACCAAAGGTGGAGTCGACACTACAGATAAGTTGCCCACTTCATACAATGTAGCAAGAAATGTGCGCCGTTGGCCCATGGTCATATTTTTTGCAATGATCAATATGAGTGGAATCAATTCACAAGTAATTTACTATGGCAACAACGAGAATTTTACCCGAAGAAAAGGATTCCTGAAGCAACTCTCACACGCGTTAGTTCTACCTCACTTGGTTCGTAGATGCTTGGACACCTAAGGAATTCACAGAGATCTTCAACTGCAGCTACAACAATATAGGCCAACGTGTGAAGAAGAAGCAGAAGACACAAGCAGAAACGAACAACAAGGGACTGGGATAAAGAGGAAAAGGTGTAATACCTGCACAGGAAAAAAAGACTGACAAAATATTGTTGCAAAATGTGTCAGTAGCCTATCTGTTTGATACACATTGAACCTTTTTGCTCTGAATGAGGAAAAATTCCACATTTGTTACCACAGTCAAAAAGTGATGATGAAACAAATGAATGAGTTGTAATATCATTGTTGTTCTGCTCCAGTGTCATAATAGCCTTTCTGTAAAGATAATTGTCATTTGTAATGTGTTTTATTAGTGAAATATAATAAAGAAGCAAACGAAAAAGCGACGTTTTTATCATTTGTTACTAAAGCCCAACATTGACGATAAGAAATCTGAATGATGAATATTTCTACTGCAGTTGTGCTCGTATGTCATCTTTGTCTTTCTTTAAATATATTTGGCACTTATAATATGTTTTATGAACAGAATTTAATAAGTCATCACGTGAATAAACAGTATGATCAATTTGATACACCGCGCCCGATCTCGCTGCGACAAACACCACGCCCGACAGAAGGTTAAATATATTACTGGATTTTATTTCACTACAAATTTTTAAACACAAATATACTGGTAATTGGGCACAGCATTTCAAACGGTGTATCGGAAGTTTAAAATTCTGTCTTTGGTTGGGAAAGAGTGAAAGGGACTAAACTGCAAGGTAATCAGTCCCTTCATCCATTAAGTGGAAAATCAGGAGTGGTCTTCAAAGGCAGGAGGCGCAAGGCAAATCCTGGAATGCCTAAGTGCAACTAACCCCCCCCCCCCCCCCCCAAAAAAAAAAAAAAAAAAAAAAAAAAAAAAAAAAAAAAAAAAACAGAAGAAAGACAGCACAGACAGGACGTCAAAAGATCAGTCAACACAAGGCATTAAAACTGAGAAATGAAAAAAAGGATAAAGAGAATAAAAGGTGGAAAAGGTAGAGATCAGCAGAGGGGTGCTCCACCAACCCCTCAGGCAGACAATGAGGCCAAAAAGCCCAATCTTACAGGGATGAGTAGAAACCATCTTTGTGGGTGGGCAAAACGTAATACCAGGCTAGCCACGTTGGCATTGTCTGCCAGCACCAGAGGTAGCATGTCAGGAAGATCAATACACTGCCTCGAAGCAGCCAAATTAGGGCAGTGTAGAGTAAGGTGGCCACAGTCAGGTGGGCTCCGTGGCAGCAGCGAGGGGGATCCTAACATCAGAGAATGTTGCCATGGGTCAGCCAAACGTGGCCAATATGGAGTTGACAGAGGATGGTGGATTCCCTGCAAGAAGCATGCAGGGAAGACTGCCATATGAGATCATGGTCTCCTTAATTGTCCACAGTTTGTTTGGGGTAATCAGGGCAGACCTTTCTGAGTTTCTCAGTTCCAGACTTCCAGCAATCGATGGCTTATAAATGACCGAAGGGTCCTGTTCTGGGACTCTCGTTTCCAGAATCGGCCTCCTTGTGGTCAGCTTGGGCAACCAGATAGTCGTTTCATTTCCCAGAATCCCGACTTGACCAGGGGTTCACACAAAAACAACTGGACATTCAGCTTGGTGGAGGTCAGAGACAAGATCCTGGATAGCCGTAACCAGTGGGTGAGGAGAGCAGCACTGGTCTATAAGCTGAAGGCTGCTAAGAGGGTCACTACAGATTAGGATACACTTGCCAGTGCAGGAACACTGCTAGGCCATCAATTCAGCAGTTAAGACACTGCAGCCATTTGGCAGAGAGTGGAGTTCACTGCATCGTGCACGTGTGTATGCGAAGCCTGTTCATCCATCAATGGTTGAGCCATAGATGAATAAAACTTCTTAAGCTAGAGATGTCTCAAGGACAGCCAAGAACAGGTGGTGAAAAACTGTGGGGTCAATGGAATATTTATACCAAAGGAGACTTCAAGATACATCTGAGGTCAGGGTACAATCCATGGGGTCAGATGAAATGTCTCCCTGACCAGAGGCGACAATGGAGGAAGTTTTAGCTCTGAACAGTGAAACAGGAGGCATGCTGCAATTGTAAGCCCAGTTCTGGGTCACTTTTGTGGGAGGTTGAGCTCCCTACGAGGGAAGAGGACACAGTAGTTGAGATGTTCAAGGAAGCTACAAATGTGTACAGCATAATTCAGCAGTTATTGTTGGTGTCTGATAGGTAATGGAGGGACTCCAGCCTTGAATAGTGAGCTGTTCACAAGGGTTGTTCGGAAGGCTTCTGTCACAAGACAGACCCCAAAATGATGAAAGATGTTCAGTACCTTCAATGCTGAGGGTGATGTTGAACCATATGCAAGACTCCCATAATCAAGATGGGGCAGAACCAGGGCTTTGTAGTCGTGCAAAAGCGAGAGCAATCTGCACCCAAACTAGTGTTACTGAGGCAGGGAAGTATATTGGAGTGTCGCAAACATTTTCGCTTAATTCGGCCAAAATAGGGAACCCATGTCAGCCAGGAATCAAAGACCAGTCCCAAAAAGCAGTGCTTCTCAACTACAAGAAGTAATTTATTGTCTAGGTAAAGTTCTAGTGTGCGTGGGTAGTATGACGGCAACAGAAGTGCATAACCCAAGTCTTGGTGACTGAAGACCAAAAGCCATGGGTGAGAGCCCATGACTGCACCTTTAGTATGGTGTCCTGTAGGAGATGCTCAGCAACTCCAATACTAAAGAAGCAATGATAAAATAAAAAATCATCAGCATACGAGAAGGGCGACACCAAAAATTCCACAGTCATCACTAGACTATTGATAGCTAACAGATACAGGGCGACACTCAGTACAGGGCCGGGGCTCTGTTCTCTTGGATATGGAGGGTACTGAGTGAAGCACCCACTTGAACCCAGATCATATCGTGTGACAGGAAGTTCTTAACAAAAATTGGGAGTCAACCTCAGAGACCACAATCATGTAATGTAGTAAGGATGTGGTGTCCCCATGTCATGTCATGTCATGTCATAAGCCTTCTGAAGACAGTGATGAGGTGACGACAACGACCAAGAGCATTCTGGTGCTGGGATCCAAGAGAAACAAATCATCAGCAGTGGAGCAGCCTTTCCTAAAACCACCCTAAGATGCAGCCAAAAGGTCACAAGATTCAAGGAGCCAACACAGCTGTTTGCTCACCATTAGAGCAATTTATAGAGAACATTGGTTAGGATGATTGAGGGATAACTGTCCATTTCTAGGGGGGTTCTTACCCGGTTTCAGTACTGGTACAATTGCAATTTCTCACCACTGAGATGGAAACTCACTCTCATTCCAGATACGATTACAGAGGACAAAGATGTGACACTGACAATCCACTGAGAGATGTTCCAGCATTTGGTTGTGGAAGCGGCCTGGCCCTGGGGCCGTATCAGGGCAATTGGCTAGAACACTAGAGAGTAACCATTCACTGAATGGAGCACTACATGGCTCCAGGTAGCGGGTAGTAAAAGATAAGTGCATTCTCACTACCCACTGTTTTATGAGCCGAAAGGCAGGGTGGTAGTTCTCAGATGTAGATGCGCAAGCATAATGCTCAGCAAAATGTTCGGTGACGGGATATGGCTTAGTATAAACAGTATCATCTAAGGAAATACCTGGTACACCTGCAGGGGACTGTAAGCCATAGAGGCATCTGATCTTTGCCCGTACATGTGATTGAGAGGTATGTGATCCAATGGTGGAAACATATCGTTCCCAGGATTATTGCTTTCATCCTTTTATGAGGTAGTGTACATGGACACAGAGCCACTTCAAGGCAATGAGGTGCTCCAACAAAGTGTGCAGCTTATGGTGTTGGACAGCCCACCTACGATCTCTATTGGCCACAGATATCTCTGGGGTCCAGGGTATCGTCATCCAAGGGGAGGATCCTGAGGAAGAAGGGATGGTTTGGTTGGCTGCCAAAAGAATGGCTGCCATTGCATGTTGAACACTCGCACCAATACTGTATTGCAATGGGGGTCTAAGGACAACAGCAGAGGTGAACTGATCCCAGTCAGCATTAGAGTGAATCCATCTGGGCAGGCGTCAAGGGGAGCAATGCTGAGGCAGGGATAGGAAGATCGGAAAGTAGTCACTTCCACACAGGTCGTTATGGATTCTCCAGTGGACAGATGGTAGAAGACTAGAGCTGCAAAATTAGAGATCAATAGCTGAATAAGTTTTGTGTGCCACAACGACATGTTTAGGAGCACTAGAATCCAAGAGGCAAAGATCAGGCCATGCCAGTCAAGTTCCAACGTCTTTGCCACAGCCAGTAATCATTGTTCCATTGTTCCGCCCCATAAAGGGTTATGGGCACTGAAGTTGTTGCGCAAGACTTGGAAAGATGTGGGGAGCTGAGAGAGTAATCCAGACAGTATATCCTGTGACACAACATCATCAGGAGGGAGATAAACATTACAGATGGCAAAATTCTGATGTGCCCTTACCCAAACAGCCACAGCCTCCAACGGTGTATCACAAGGCAGAGTTCAGAACATATGTACAAACTCCACCCGACATCCTCTCTAAGTTGGTATGATTCTTAAAATAATGTTGGTAATTACAGAGGGCAGGAGTCTGAGTTGCTGGTTTGTTTTAGAACATAAAAACAACTAGGGTCATATGCACCCATGTCAGAACCATAGAATAGTAAGAACAAAGAAGTTAAAAATGACTACACATTAAGCCCAAGCAACGGAAGCAAAGACAGCTAAAAACAGGGACTTGGAGAAAGGTCCAGAAAATACGCCATAGAGAAATGGAGGTCCTGAACTAAAGATTAAATGTCCTTCACCATATTGTTACGACAAATAAAAAGTAAAACATAGTTGAAAGCCCACGCTTTGTTCTCTTAAATGGCCAATAACTCAGAAGGCAAACATAAATGAGAACTTAAGTGGTTAAAAGAAGGGCATTCTGTCATGGTGAAAAGTCAGCAGTTGAGGGCAATGTGCACATAGTGGTGAGGGAGCACCACTTCACAAATGGTGATGGCTAAAAAGACAGAGCCCAATACACAGCCTAGCTAAAATGATCTCCTCACAGCAAGAGGACGAGGGAGAAGGTCGTCTAAGCCGATGGGAGAGGTTTAATTCCCCGGAGCTTGTTCCCATGAAGGGAGGACCAGTGGTGCTGCCAAAGTGAGACCACCTCCTGACACAGCAACACAGAGGTCACTGGAGGGAGTGGAAGAACTAGCGGGCCGAGGTATGAGGACTGCAGCCTTGGCAGAAGCATCAGCGGCCTTGTTTCCTGTCAGACCGGTGTGACCAGGAACCCACGTAATATCACATATCAATCAAGAGTGAGCAAGGGACAGGGATGGACAGTGTGCAGCACACTGAGGCTCTGAAGGGCACTGGCCAAGTCGGAGCAGATGATTCAATTGAAAAGCCTGTGTCACCAGATGTACTGTGCAGCCTGATACAGGGTGAAGAGCTCTTCTGTAAATACTGAGCAGTGTTCCAGAAGCCGACACTGAAAATCGTCAGTTCCAATGACAACGGCACACCCCAAACCATGGTCAGTCAGAGAGCCATCAGTGTATACAAAGGTACTACTGCGAAGTTCCGTGCGAAGGTTGTGAACTTATGGCAATATAGTGAGGTTGGAGTAGCGTCTTTAGGAAGCAAATGAAGGTGAACGTGAACACAGGCCACCTCATGAAGTGGTAGTTCAGCAACTTTCGAATACAGATTCCCACCAAGCTAGTGTAAAAGACATCAGTGGCCAAATTGATGCCACGATGGTGGATTGCATTGAGGCGGCCTAAGATGGACCGACATGCAGATGCATACTACACAAAGCTCCCACAACCCTCTTTCGAATGTACACTGGACCGGTACAAATGGAGGAGGTTGGTCCGATCCACTCCCCAGGAAGTACTGCTGAGGACACTGAGAGACCAGGTTTAGCAGGGGGGCAGGTAAGACATGTGGGAGGACTAAGGAAGTTTCCTATTGAGCATGAGCACCAGGAATTTTGGTTTCAATGAATAAAAGAGCAACAGACCCAAGATGTAAATACAATGGAAGAAACCAATTGCATAGCCAGAAATTCATACAAACAGTTTTGTCGGTGGAAAAGCGAAAGCCATTGTCGATGGTCCATGAGTAAATGTGATTGAGACATCACTGAAGATGTCACTCAAGGAGACAAGCCTGTGGAGAACTGCAACAGATGGCAAAATCATCAATGAAAAGGGAGACCAAGATGCCCGGTGGGAGACAGGCTATAATATGGTTAATGGCGATAGCAAAGAAGACGACGCTCACGATGGAACCCTGAGGCACACTATTTTCCTGGATAAAGGTGTCCGACAAGGCAGAACCTGTACATACCTTTAAAACTCAGTCTTTATGAATTCCTGAAGGAAACAGGGCATGCGGGCAAAGAAGCCCTACATGGAGAGAGTACGGAGGATACCAGTCCTACAGCAGGTGTCATAGGATTTCTCCACATCGAAAAACACGGGTACAGTCTGGTATCTCGACATAAAATCTTTCATGAAATGGATTGAGAAAGTGATGAGATGGTCAACCACACAACAGCACACTCAAACTCCACACTGTGCAGTCGTTAGTAAATTGTGAGACTCGAGCCACCATACCAGCTGGAATGAATCATATGTTGCATCACCTCACATACACAGCTGGTGAGAGAAATGGGGCGATAATTAGAAGGAAGGTTTGTCCTTGCTAGGCTTAGGTTTGAGTATGACAGCGGCTTCACACCAGCATCTGGGAAACGTGCCCTCTGCCCAGATATGATCGTATATGAAGGAGAAAGTGCTTGCCTGCAAGAGAAAGGTTCTGCAACACCTGAATGAGAACATCATCCAGCTCTGGAGGGGAGGATCGGGATGAAGTGAGAGTATCATCTAGCTCCATCACAGTACAGGTGGCATTGTAGCACTCACGATTCTGAGAAGAGAAAGGTATCGCCTCAGCCTCCATCATTCGTTTCCGATGTAGGAAGGCAGGGTGATAGTGAGTGTATCTCGAAATCTCCACAAAATAGCAGCCCAAGGTGTTGGAGATGGCAGTAGAGCGCACTATGACATCATCTGCTACTGTCAGGCTGGAAATTGGGGAATGGACCTTGGTCCCAAACAGCCATCGAAGGTTTGCACACATCTACATCTACATCTACATCTACACCTACATCTACATTTATACTCCGCAAGCCACCCAACGGTGTGTGGCAGAGGGCACTTTACGTGTTACTGTCATTACCTCCCTTTCCTGTTCCAGTCGCGTATGGTTCGCGGGAAGAACGACTGTCTGAAAGCCTCCGTGCGCGCTCTAATCTCTCTAATTTTACATTCGTGATCTCCTCGGGAGGTATAAGTAGGGGGAAGCAATATATTCGATACCTCATCCAGAAACGCACCCTTTCGAAACCTGGCGAGCAAGCTGCACCGCGATGCAGAGCGCTTCTCTTGCAGAGTCTGCCACTTGAGTTTGTTAAACATCTCCGTAACGCTATCACGGTTACCAAATAACCCTGTGACGAAACGCGCCGCTCTTCTTTTGGGATCTTCTCTATCTCCTCCATCAACCCGATCTGGTGGATCTTCTCTATCTCCTCCATCAACCCGATCTGGTATGGATCCCACACTGATGAGCAATACTCAAGTATAGGTCGAACGAGTGTTTTGTAAGCCACCTCCTTTGTTGATGGACTACATTTTCTAAGGACTCTCCCAATGAATCTCAACCTGGTACCCGCCTTACCAACAATTAATTTTATATGATCATTCCACTTCAAATCGTTCCGCACGCATACTCCCAGATATTTTACAGAAGTAACTGCTACCAGTGTTTGTTCCGCTAGCATATAATCATACAGTAAAGGATCCTTCTTTCTATGTATTCGCAATACATTACATTTGTCTATGTTAAGGGTCAGTTGCCACTCCCTGCACCAAGTGCCTATCTGCTGCAGATCTTCCTGCATTTCGCTACAATTTTCTAATGCTGCAACTTCTCTGTATACTACAGCATCATCCGCGAAAAGCCGCATGGAACTTCCGACACTATCTACTAGGTCATTTATATATATTGTGAAAAGCAATGGTCCCATAACACTCCCCTGTGGCACGCCAGAGGTTACTTTAACGTCTGTAGATGTCTCTCCATTGATAACAACATGCTGTGTTCTGTTTGCTAAAAACTCTTCAATCCAACCACACAGCTGGTCTGATATTCCGTAGGCTCTTACTTTGTTTATCAGGCAACAGTGTGGAACTGTATCGAACGCCTTCCGGAAGTCAAGAAAAATAGCATCTACCTGGGAGCCTGTATCTAATATTTTCTGGGTCTCATGAACAAATAAAGCGAGTTGGGTCTCACACGATCGCTGTTTCCGGAATCCATGTTGATTCCTACATAGTAGATTCTGGGTTTCCAAAAACGACATGATACTCGAGCAAAAAACATGTTCTAAAATTCTACAACAGACCGATGTCAGAGATATAGGTCTATAGTTTTGCGCATCTGCTCGACGACCCTTCTTGAAGACTGGGACTACCTGTGCTCTTTTCCAATCATTTGAAACCTTCCATTCCTCTAGAGACTTGCGGTACACGGCTGTCAGAGGGGGGGCAAGTTCTTTCGCGTACTCTGTGTAGAATCGAATTGGTATCCCGTCAGGTCCAGTGGACTTTCCTCTGTTGAGTGATTCCAGTTGCTTTTCTATTCCTTGGACACTTATTTCGATGTCAGCCATTTTTTCGTTGGTGCGAGGATTTAGAGAAGGAACTGCAGTGCGGTCTTCCTCTGTGAAACAGCTTTGGAAATAGGTGTTTAGTATTTCAACTTTACGCATGTCATCCTCTGTTTCAATGCCATCATCATCCCGGAGTGTCTGGATATGCTGTTTCGAGCCACTTACTGATTTAACGTAAGACCAGAACTTCCTAGGATTTTCTGTCAAGTAGGTACATAGAATTTTACTTTTGAATTCACTGAACGCTTCACGCATAGCCCTCCTTACGCTAACTTTAACATCGTTTAGCTTCTGTTTGCCTGAGAGGTTTTGGCTGCATTTAAACTTGGAGTGAAGCTCTCTTTGCTTTCGCAGTAGTTTCCTAACTTTGTTGTTGTACCACGGTGGGTTTTTCCCGTCCCTCACAGTTTTACTCGGCACGTACCTGTCTAAAACGCATTTTATGATTGCCTTGAACTTTTTCCATAAACACTCAACATTGTCAGTGTCTGAACAGAAATTTTCATTTTGATCTGTTAGGTAGTCTGAAATCTGCCTTCTATTACTCTTGCTAAACAGATAAACCTGCCTCCCTTTTTTTATATTCCTATTAACTTCCATATTCAGGGATGCTGCAATGGCCTTATGATCACTGATTCCCTATTCTGCACATACAGAGTCGAAAAGTTCGGGTCTGTTTGTTATCAGTAGGTCCAAGATGTTATCTCCATGAGTCTGTTCTCTGTTTAATTGCTCGAGGTAATTTTCGGATAGTGCACTCAGTATAATGTCACTCGATGCTCTGTCCCTACCACCCGTCCAAAACATCTGAGTGTCCCAGGCTATATCTGGTAAATTGAAATCTCCACCTAAGACTATAACATGCTGAGAAAATTTATGTGAAATGTATTCCAAATTTTCTCTCAGTTGTTCTGCCACTAATACTGCTGAGTCGAGAGGTCGGTAAAAGGAGCCAATTATTAACCTAGCTCGGTTGTTGAGTGTAACCTCCACCCATAATAATTCACAGGAACTATCCACTTCTACTTCACTACAGGATAAACTACTACTAACAGCGACGAACACTCCACCACCAGTTGCATGCAATCTATCCTTTCTAAACACCGTCTGTACCTTTGTAAAAATTTCGGCAGAATTTATCTCTGGCTTCAGCCAGCTTTCTGTACCTATAACGATTTCAGCTTCGGTGGTTTCTATCAGCGCTTGAAGTTCCGGTACTTTACCAACGCAGCTTCGACAGTTTACAATTACAATACCGATTGCTGCTTGGTCCCCGCATGTCCTGACTTTGCCCCGCACCCGTTGAGGCTGTTGCCCTTTCTGTACTTGCCCAAGGCCATCTAACCTAAAAAACCGCCCAGCCCATGCCACACAACCCCTGCTACCCGTGTAGCCGCTTGTTGCGTGTAGTGGACTCCTGACCTATCCAGCAGAATCCGAAACCCCACCACCCTATGGCGCAAGTCGAGGAATCTGCAGCCCACACGGTCGCAGAACCGTATCAGCCTCTCATTCAGAACCTCCACTTGGCTCTGTACCAAAGGTCCGCAGTCAGTCCTGTCGACGATGCTGCAGATGGTGAGCTCTGCTTTCATCCCGCTAGTGAGACTGGCAGTCTTCACCAAATCAGATAGCTGCCGGAAGCCAGAGAGGATTTCCTCCGATCCATAGCGACACACATCATTGGTGCCGACATGAGTGACCACCTGCAGATGGGTGCACCCTGTACCCCTCATGGCATCCAGAAGGACCCTTTCCACATCTGGAATGACTCCCCCCGGTATGCACATTGGTTTTCTTCCCCTCTCTTGCTGCCATATCCCTAAGGGGCCCCATTATGCGCCTGATGTTGGAGCTCCCAACTACCAGTAAGCCCACCCTCTGCGACCGCCCGGATCTTGCAGACTGAGGGGCAACCTCTGGAACAGGACAAGCAGCACACATGATGGAAGACAGTGTGGAATTGTTAAAAGGACTAGTAAAGGAAATCCAGCTAGCTTTTCTGGTATCCCAAAGAACACAACGACACTGTGCACACAACTGTTTGTAATGAATACAGTTGAAAATCACAGTATGATGTTTAAAAATGCGGAGATCAAGTCTGTGCATGTGAACTGTGTTGTGGCATGCCTCAGTCATCTAGGGAAGTGTAAAAAATGGAACATTCTGTGGAGGTAAGGATAACATTTGTAAGATATTATACCTGCTCATCGCAACTAGGGAAATGTTTGTTGAACATCGTCAGGGAGGTGCTGATTGCCAGATGATGACCTTAGAGAGCTGCCATTTTGGTGTGCACATAGCTATGGTAGGAGTCAGCAGTCGGAAACCACATGGTAAACAGTCGCTTGAATACATGTCAGAGAGAACAGAGCACTTGAGAAGATGGACAAACTGGGCAGTGCAGAAGATGATGTACAAATGGGAATAGGTGTGAGTGGAGCCTGAAAGGGACGTGGGTGCTCCCACATTAAGGCAGATGAGACTAAGATGATTGAGGTCAGCCAAGAGGGCACCCCTCTGACAGGTTCTGGGCGAGCCCCAAAGGGTATGGTGCACACGAAAGTCACCGAGCAGCAGAGAGGGGTGAGGGAGAAGGCCAATAAGCTACAGGAAGTCTGCCCTGGTGACACCAAATGATGGAGGGATGTAAACGATACAAAGGAAAAAGATCAAGTGGGGAAGCAAAACGTGGACTTCAATAGCTTGAAGCCGGGTAGTCAGGGAGATGGGTCAGCTATGAATGTCATCCTGGATAAGCAGCATGATTTCCCCATTAGATGGAATACTGTCCTTGTGGAGAAGATCAAAGTGGACTGGGAAGACGTGAGGGCTTACAGCGGTCATGAGGACACAATTTTGTTTCCTAAAGGCAGAGACCAAGCAGATGCTGTTATTCTAATGCAGCCGTAAGTCATCTTTGTTGGATCAAAGGCCGTGAGGGTTCCATTGGAAGTGAATCTCAATGAGGAAAAGGGAGGAAGGAAAAATGAAGAGGTGTCACCTCAGTGGCTGCTGATTGCCAGTCTTCAAAGACTCACTGCTACAGGGCGCAGAGGCTGGAAGATCCTGCTCCATGAGATCTACAGAGGCATCGGCATTCTCCCTCTGTCGATCGGTGGAGGCTAGGACAGAAAAATGGTTGGTGGTGTGCAATGGTGACACGGAGGTCGGCCAGATGAGAGTATCACATGACGACACCATCAAAGAGCATCTCCGAGTCGGTGAAGGAGAAGACCGTTTGCCTTTGTTTGACTTCTTAGAGTGTTTCCAGTTGGCGGAGGGAGACTCAGATGCTTGTGGGCCGGAGGGATGTAGTAAGTCTTCGCGGGAGTATTCCTTTTGTCCTTTCCAGTCTGCTGGTTGTTAGCTGGTGACTTCACCCCATGATGCAAACGTTTGGTTTTATTTGTATTTATTTATTTATTTATTTATTTACATGTCAAGTTCCGTAGGACCAAATTGAGGAGCAAATCTCCAAGGTCATGGAACGTGTCAATCAGTGGCGTAGCATGAGGGGAGACTTTGAGACTTAGTCTCCCCTGTATTCCTGCTTAAAAAAGATGCAATAGTAATTCATAACAAAAATATAAATAACTTTCTGCTAAGAGCTCTAAGTGTGCAAATACATCAGTTTTGTAGCCCGCGCCGGACCCTGAGTATTGGTGTATTTGCCTGCTTGAGACTCGACTGCTCCCAGTCTCTTCCTCCCTTCCCTTACCTGGCTGTGTGTGCCTGCGCGCTGTAGTGGCTTTCTCGGCTCCCCTCCACTTTCCTTCTTCCACAAAGGCTGGTGCACTGTACTTGCTAGCAGGTATCAAGACTAGTCTCTGCCGCTTCTATGCTGGCTTTTAACACGGAAGTGAACAGTGGCACAGTTTGTGTTCATAGTCATTCTTGTGTGATTTTAGCGCATATTTTCGTTCTGTCGCCAACATGAGTGAGCCAGCAACTGAACACCTTATAGACTTTTTATTAAAAACGCCTTTTTCTACATTACCGAAAGAAGAAAGTGCGAACTGAAGGACAAACGACCTATTCCTATACTCAGTGTAGTTTTAAGTGAAGCCAAACAAAAACGCACATTTCAGACAGCCTGGTACAAAAAGTATACTTGGCTGACTGCGAATGCAGTTAATAACAGATTATACTGTTTTATATGTCTTGTGTTCAGTGGTGAAAAGGAATGGTGCAGTGAGGGCATTTGTACAATAAAGAACTTTGACAGGAAAGCACAAAAACATCAGATATCAAAATGTCACCTGCAGAACAAAGAATCATTTCAGTTATTGGGCAAAAGTAGACTTGAGCACGCCCTTTCTGAAGCCGCTCGTCTGATGGCAACTAAATAAAATGAACAAGTTGCATCCTACAGGAGAGTATTGTCTCATCTTATTCAGGCAATTGTATTTACTTGTACACAAGAACTAGGCTTTTGCAGCCATCGAGAAGACAAATCCTCTAGCAACTACAGTAACTATCTGGAATTGTTGGATTTACTAGCTCAAGGAGAGCAGTTAATCAGAGACCATCTTAATCATTTCCAACCTCTAAAGGAACTTCTCCAGATATACAGAATGATGTAATAGAAATGATAACTTTGGCAGTTAATGAGAAAATAAAATCTGAAATTCAGAACTGCAATTTCATTTCGATTCAGGCTCATGAAACATTAGACACGTCATGCAATAGTCAAATGATTATAATATTCAGATACTGTATTGCAGACAAATGAGGAAAGATTCGTTGGATTTGACGATGTTTCTGGAGATTAAACTGCTGAAGGTTTGTCAAACATTATTCATGCAGTATTGAAAGAATGGAACTTGGTTAGTAAAAGTGGTTAGTCAAACAGATGATGGCGCTTCAGTAATGGAGGGCAGAGAAAGAGGACTACAGCAATTGGTGAAGCAGTTCTGTCTCCATGCGCCGTTTATTCATTGTCAAGCACACCAACTAAATTTGGTACTGTTACATGCCTCGAAAATCATATGACAAGTACGCATGTTTGTAAGTGATAGTACTACATTCCATTCGTATATCAGCAAATCATCAAAACGAACTGTCTTGCTAACTGAGAAAGGATTTAAACTGCCAGACGCAAGCAACACTCGCTGAAACGTTCGTTCCAGGGCAGTTTCAACAATATCTCGTCATTTCTCAGAGTTATATGGTGCTTTTAATTATATAATTGATGATACAGACTCTCAATAGGACCCAGAATCTTTGAGCTGTGCTGCAGGAATGAAACGACGAATAGATGATCCTACGTTTGTCTACTTGCTTTGCATCTACCGAGGGTACTTTGTTTATATCGATCATCTCTTTAATGTTCTTCAGTCAAAATCTGTCAGTATAATTGTTTGCCACGATGAAATAAGAACTGTTTTGAGAAACTTATGACAATTAAGAACGGAAACATTCGTTGATGAATGCATTAAATGCATCTTCTGTTTGAATGGCAACTTATCATCCTGTGACAACCAAAAGACACCTCTCAAGGTATTAACTTACGAGATAATGGATTTGCAAATTGTTCAGATGGAAAGATTTAAAAAGTTTATCCCAAATTCAGTTTGTTGAACTTCTGAACGAAAAGTGTTTCCCAAACTATCAAAAAGAATCCCCAAAGTTGAAACTGCTTCAGTTATTAGAACAGTATACTTTTTACGAACAAGAACAACTTGAGCATGAACTGTGTAACATATACGCTGATGAGAATAAAACACTTATCTCGAAGAATCCTCTTAAAGTACATTGTCAACAATGATTTAAACTCTGTTTATGAAGAAACAACGAAGTTCCTGCTTTTGGTTTTGACCCTACCCGCAATTATAGCAAGCATAGAACGAAGCATGAGTACTCTTAAACGAGTGAAGAATTATTTAAGGAATTCAATGTCCAACACCCGGCTGTCGTGTTTGAGCACGTTAGCAATAGAAAAGACACTACTTGGAGAGCTATCCAGTGATCAGATCTTTGTAGACCAAGTTATAGACTTATTCGTTTAAAGAAAAGACTGGCGCATTGCACTTGTGTACAAGAAAATATAAGTGCTTCTTCTGTTGCTGCTGGAGTTCTACAAATTTGTCATCCTTTCTTGAACAAGTTAGTTATTATTATTATTATTATTATTATTATTATTATTATTAGTGGCCGTGGTAGTGGTAGTGGTGGTGGTAGTAGTAGTAGTAGTAGTTGTAGTTGTTGTTGTTTTACTTGATGCATTATGTTTCATTTGTTTAAATTCTTGTTTATTGTACTATTTTGTCTCCCTATAATAACTGTAGAGTCTCCCCAACCTTTACAACTACGCTACGCCACTGGTGTCAGTACATGAACTTACAACATAAAAGTAATAACAGATAAAAATAAATGTTCATGAACCTGAAAGAAAATCAGTCCACAAGTTTAAGCAAACGCTATCAGCATTACAATGAGAATCAGCTTAATTTTTCAAGGAACTCCTCGACAGAATAGAAGGAGTGACCCATGAGGAAACTCTTCAGTTTCGATTTGAAAGCGCATGGATTACTGCTAAGATTTTTGAATTCGAGTGGAAGCTTATTGAAAATGGATGCAGCAGTATACTGCACACCTTTTTGCACAAGAGTTAAGGAATTCCGATCCAAATGGAGGTTTGATTTCTGCCGAGTATTAACCGAATGAAAGCTGCTTATTGTTGGAAATAAACTAATATTGGTAACCAGAAACAACAATAAGGAATATACATATTGAGAGGCCAATGTCAAAATACCCAGACTTGTGAACAGAGGTCGACAAGAGGTTCGTGAACTCACACCACTTATTGCCCGAAACGCCCGTTTCTGAGCCAAAAATATTCTTCTAGAATGGGAAGAGTTACCCCAAAACATAATACCATACGGCATAAGTGAATGAAAATAAGCAAAGTAGACTAATTTACGTGTCGAAGTATCACTCACTTTCGATACCGTTCGAATAGTGAAAATGGCAGTATTAAGTCTTTGAACAAGATCCTGAACGTGGGCTTTCCACGACAGCTTACTATCTATCTGAACACCTAGGAATTTGAACTGTTCAGTTTCATTAATCATATGCCCATTCTGTGAGATTAAAATGTCAGGTTTTGTTGAATTGTGTGTTAGAGACTGTAAAAACTGAGTCTTACTGTGATTTAATGTTAGTTTATTTTCTACAAGCCGGGAACTGAGGTCATGTACTGCACTACTTGAAACCGAGTCAGTGTTGCACACAACATCCTTTACTACCAAGCTAGTGTCACCAACAAACAGAAATATTTTAGAGTTACCCATAATACTAGAGGGCATATCATTTATATAAATAAGGAACAGGAGCGGCCCCAACACTGATCCCTGGGGCACCCCCCACTTGACAGTACCCCACTCAGATCCCACATCACAGCCGTTATCAACATTGTGTATAATGACCTTTTGCTGCCTGTTGCTAAAGTAAGAGGTGAACCAATTGTGAGCTACTCCCCTTATTCCGTAATGGTCGAACTTCTGGAGCAATATTGTGAGATCAACACAGTCAAATGCCTTTGTTAAATCAAAAAATATGTCAAGTGTTCGAAACTTTTTGTTTAGCCCATCCAGTACCTCACAGAGAAAAGAGAATATAGCATTTTCAGCTGTCAAACGACTTCTAAAGCTGAACTGTACATTTGATAGCAAATCGTGTGATATAAAATGATCAATTAACCTTACATACACAGCCTTTTCTATAACTTTTGCAAACACTGATGGCATAGAAATAGGTCTAAAATTATCTACATTATCCCTTTCTCCCTTTTTATAAAGTGGCTTTACTACTGAGTACTTTAATCGCTCAGGAAACTGACCATTGCTAAAGGAAAAATTACAAATATGGCTAAATACAGGGCTAACACGTGCAGCACAGTACTTTAATATTCTACTAGACACTAGCTTGTTGCTCAGCTGGAAGAGGAGATGGTGATGCTACCATAACACCAGGCAATTTCACAATGCAGTGCTGAAGTTGAGGTCACATTGTGTATGTGTGGCCATGTTCCTCATGGAGTGAGATGTAGTAAGAACACTACTGTAACTGCCGGATGGTAGAAAGCAGGGTTTCCGACTAGCCAACAACTTGCAAGTGAGACGTAGTAAGAACACTACTGTAACTGCCGGATGGTAGAAAGCAGGGTTTCCGACTAGCCAACAACTTGCAAGTGGCTGGGCAAGGCATTTTTTCCTTCATACGGATCTCCTGGGCACCCCACTCATCAAGATACATGGGACAATTTTGGGAGGAGGCAGCATGGTCACCATTGCAGTTGATACAGCTAGAAAGATGCCCTCATGAGCATCTCTACCACAGGTTACACATTTGGCTGGGAGTCAACAGGACATTAGAATGTGGTTGTAATGATGACACTGGTAGCAGAGCATCGGGTTTGGAATGTACAGTTGGAGTGTGATAACTTCGGAGCCTGTTTTTATCTTTGACGGAAGCACCACTCTATCTAAAGTGAGAAAAAGAGTGCGTGTGGGCACTAAAGATGCATCTACCTTTTTCGTCACCCGATGGAGTGCAATGATATCCTGATTGGATTTCTGCCTCAGTCAGACCATTGAGCAGCCTATTGTACATAACACCACAGGAAGAATTCAGCATTTGATGTGCCTCGACATGAACAGGTCAGCAGGGGAGGAATGAAGCTGCAAGTAGCTGTGCTTTTAAATCAGAAGTGGTCTCCAAAAGCAAAGCGCAATTTCATTGCAAGAGCAATATTTCACAGAGCCAGCCATTGCATCACCACATGAATAATACACGAATTTACCATAGATAAGAACTGATCGTATACAGTACATGAAACCACGAGGAACCATGGTGCAGCTGGGGGGGTCCTGGAATCATTAGCCTCATCCTGTTTACATTTGGTAGATGCTGACTGTGAGGAAGATGATTGGCTCATTACAAGAAAATCCACCATGATTGCCAGCGTCTCCAATGGTGCACTCTTTCCAAGTGGGAACCCCCTCCCCCTCCGAAAGGGGCACACTTGCACATTTGCCTTAGGTGACTGGTCACACCTCAGATCACACCTCCTGAACACCTGATAGAGGGACCGATTGGGAAGTTGGGAAGGTAGCAGGTCAGGCAACCAACCCTCCCTGGGCCTGCCCTGTACCAGGGTGTGTGTGCGAACCCTACCTGTCAACCCGGACCTTGGAATTACGCATTACCCAGTCCCCTGCTATGCATCGGATGCATGGTCCGTCCTTCAGGAGCACATAGGAACGAAGAGGAAAAACATGAACCTTAAACGCCGAAGCAGACGGAGGACAGGAGAAGGAGAACAAAGAAAGAAAAAAGGAATGAAAAACAGTGGAGAAACTGTTCTGATATCGTCTACTGAATATGCAGAACACATTTCCAAAAAATCTTAGACATGTCCCCCAAGGGAGGGGAGAAAGAATAGTAAGAGGATAGACGAGCAGCATGGAAATGCTGGGGCCCCATGGTAGCCAAGCACGTATCCGCCAAAGAGCGGTGAGGCCCTGTGGATCCAAGTTGCTCAGCCAGATGACAGAAAAATCTCATCTCCACCTTACACACAGAAGGAGTACATGCAGAGTCTGGTGGCATTGAGGGCACTGGAGCTTCCTTCATTTTAGAGCACTTCTTTTTGTCCTCCTCTTCCTCCTCCTCCTTAGAAGATAAGGACTGGTAAACTTTCCCTGAATTGGTTTCAGGGAGACAAAAAGAAAGAAGTCCAAAGGCCAGCAGTCTGGGGTTCCTTCAGCCATTGTCTAGCATCTGGCTGTGGACCAGCAAACACCATTGCAGGAAGATTGATTGATTGATTCAGGGAGTTATGGGACTAAATGGCAAATTCATCAGTCCCCTGATTCCAAAGTTACCCACAGAAGAAAGAGGGTCTGCTAAAGGTGGATGGATCCAGTCAGAGGAGTCAAACTATAATAGGAGGAAGTTAAAACACACAAGCAGAAGTTATAAAAGGGCAGCCCAAATCTAAAAACTGGGAAAGCAGAGGGATAAAATAGGGAGCTTTGCAAGTGGGAGTGGTCATGGATCCCAGACCTAGAAAACAAGGAGAGATATCCCAACTACAACCACCCTGCCCCTGCTGCTGCTCCAGGAGGAAAGCAAATCCTTGTATCTGAAAATAAAAACCACTTTCACAGAGAAAACTGAGGGCCAATTCAACCATTTATGAGTCATCTGCTAATATTAAATTTTAGGAAGGACCAAAAGGAGGGGAACTTCCCGCAATATATAGGATACTATCAGTCGGGCTCCACAACCACATTGTGGGGGTGGTTCATTACACCAGAGAAAACAATGAGGGAGCCTGGTATGACCAGTGCTAGAAGGCATAAGGCAGCGGGCTCCTCCTGAGAGGGGCGGAAGCAAGAGTGACAAACCGCAGTAGACTCCTTGATTGTGCGGAGTTTATTACCGAAAGCAGTAGTGCACCAGATGTCATTCCACTTTAGGGCAAAGAGAGATGGCACATAGATCCACATGTCCACAGCTGGAATCATGAAAGGAAATGGGGTAAGTATCTGCTTATCAAACCAAATGGTCAACTGGTTTATTCCCTGGGATGCCCATATGACTTGGGACCCAGAGAAAGACAACTGAGTAGGTGGCACAGCCAAGGGCCAAGACAAGGTCATGGATAGCAGAGACGAAAGGATGGCGAGAGTACCATCGGTTGATAGCCTGAAGGTTGCTCATTGAGTCAGTACAAATTAAAACACTGTGGAGGGGGGCCTGAGAACAAAACATATGGCCCTGCTGATGGCTAGTAGCTCTGCTGTGAACACACCATACGATCCTGGCAATAACTGGTGTTCTAACCCAGTGTGAGACATTCGTTCGTTCGTTTGGTTTTAGGGTACAAAAAACAACTGGGATCATACATGCCCAACTCAAAACTATAGAACATTAAGACAGAGAGGAGTTAAAAAATGACTATACATCAATCCCAACTGAAGACAGCTAGAAACAGGGATGTGGAGAAAGGGCTACAAAAGACACCATACACAAATGAAGGTCCAGACCTAAAAATGAAATGGTCTTCGTCATATTGTTACAATGGATAAAAAGGAAAATGCGGTCAACAGCCCGTGCATCACTTGCTAAAACAGCTGATAACTCAGACAGCAAACCCAAGCAGGAACATAAACAGTTAAAAAATGGGTATTCCATCAGGCAGTGGTGGACAGTTAAAACTTGGGCACAATGTGTACAAAGTGGTGGAGGAATGCCATGTAACAAATGAAGATGGCTAAAAAGGCAGTGCCCAATACACAACCTAGTTAAAATTAGCTCCTCTCAACGGGAGGGTGGAGAGGAGGTTGTCCAAGCTACTGGGAGAGGCTTATTCCCATGAAGGGAGGACCAATGCCGATAGCAAAGTGACACCACCTCCTGACAGTCGGCAACATAGAGATCAATGGAGGGAATATAGGAACTAGCGGGCTGAGGTACGAGGACTGTGGCCTTGGCAGCAGCATCAGCAGCCTCGTTTCCTGGCAGACCAACATGATCAGGAACCCACAGAAACATCCCACTGGCTCCACCAAGAATGAGCAAGTGACAGCCTTCCTGGACCAGCTGCACTAAGGGATGGGTGGTAAACAACGCACACAGACTTCAAAGGGCGTTGAGAGAGTCTGAGCAGAGGACACAATTGAAAAGCGTTGTTGCTGGATGTTCTCTATGGCCTGATACAGGGCGAAGAGCTTGGTTGCAAATACTGAGCAGTGTGCCGGGACCTGATATCAAAAAACACTGGCACCAATGACAAAGGCACTCCTGACACCAAAGTCAGTCTGAGAGCCGTCAGTGTACGCAAAGGTACTATTGCAAAATTTCCATGCAATAGGTCGTGAAACTGAAGGCAAAGAGTGAAGGTGGAATAGTGTTCTTAGGAAGCGAATGGAACCCAAAGTGAACATGGGCCACTTCACGAAGCCAAGGTGGTGGAGGGTTCAGACCGACCAGGAAAGTTGCAGGTAGTGTGAAGTTACGTGGCTGGAGCAATTGCTGAAAGAGGACTCCAGAAGGTAAAGGAGAAGAGGGACATGCCCCATACTGGCAATCAAAGGAATCAACGAAGAAGGAGACATAGGATGGGTGGCCACAAATGGCAGACAAACGGCTTGCATACCTGCTGAGGAGAATGTCACAGCAATAGGATGGTGGTAGTTCAGCAGCTTCAGCATACGGACTCTCAACCATAGTGTAAAATGTGCCAGTGGCCAAACAGATGCCACGATGGTGGATAGTATTGAGATGGTGTAAGAGGGACGGACATGCAGATGCATACGTAAAGCACCCATAGTCTAGTTTCAAATGGACAAGAGACCAGTACAAATGGAGGAGGATGGTTCAATCTGCACCGCAGGAAGTACCATTGAGGACAAGTAGGACACTAAGGAACCACATACAACAGACTGACAGTAAGACACATGGGAGGACCAAGAGAGTTTCCTACCATGCATGAGCCCCAGGAAGCTCGTAGTTTCACCGAATAGAAAGCAACAGGCCCAAAATGTAAAGATGGTGGGAAAAACCAATTGTGCCACCAGAAATTCATACAGGTAGTTTTGTCACTGGAAAAACAAAAGCCACTGTCAATGCTCCAGGAAGGAAGACAATCAAAACACCGCTGAAGACACCTCCAGCAGGTGTTGTGTGTGTGTGTGTGTGTGTGTGTGTGTGTGTGTGTGTGTGTGGATCTGATGGGTGCCCAACGGCGAGGTCATCAGTGCCCTTACACTTATAAAAACAAACGAATGTGGTGATGAACTAAAAGTGTTGTACACGCATGCACTCAAAATGACCACACAGTCACACTGTATTATGACATGCACTCACACATCCACTAAAACCAATCAGAAGCGAAGAGAGCCAATCAAGAAATTAAAACACAGATAAAACAAAACACAGAAGAACTAAAAGAAAATTACAGGGAAATTTGACTGGCTGGCCACTTACAAAAAGTGTGAGCCAGCCACTCTTTGACAGATTAAGAACATCTCTCTAAAATCTTGTTAAAAACATTGGACAATTCACAAAACTTTAAAAATCTAACCACATTTGTTTGATCATTACATAAAATAGACGACAGATCCGCTAGTAAATCCTCCACAGTCTGCTGGTCGACAAATAAAATGGAGTCCAATAAAATGTGGCACACCACGATCTGCATGCCACAAGCACCACACACAGAAGGATCCTCTCGCCAGAGTAAGAATACATGTGTCATAGGGCTGTGGCATATGTGAAGACGAGTAAGAAGTCTCTCGTCCAGCCGATGTAGCTGCAAGGAAGTACTCCACGGCCGAGTTGTGGGCTTGATGACACAGAGCTTGTTATCGGTCACTGCCAGCCACTCATCTTCTCACTGACACATGACTTTGTACCTCAACAGTGAGGTGATAGCATGCAGGGGAATAGCACACCGAAATACCAGAGGATCACAACACGCCTCCCTGGCTGCTCGATTCGCCCTTTCATTCCCAACAATTCCAGTGTGCTTAGGTACACAGCAGACAGACACTTCCTTCCCCAATCATTGTAGTTGAGGAGGGCATCCTAGATATTCTGGGTTACTGTACCTTCTGGGTACAAACGTCGGAAAGAGTAAAGGGCGCTCAGAGAATTTGAGCAGAAAAGTAATCTAAAACCGGGAGAACATCTCATCTGCTCCAGTGCTCGCAAGATTGCATATAATTTTGTGTCGAAGACAGTAAATTCTGGAAGCAGTCTGATCTTGAGGACATGATCTGGGAAAATGACAGAGCAACCAACAGCGTCCCCCTGCTTAGATCCATCTGTAAAAACAACTACATGGTTGTGATACTCACATAAAATATCAGAGAATATTGCGTTAAAATAGGAAGCAGGAGTGCTATCTCTCCTGAACAACATCAAATCTAAAATCACTCTGGGTCTCTATAGTAACCAGGGTGGCAGACAGTTAAAACCTTGGATTTGTTGATGTACTGGCTCCACACCGAGTGACTCCAGCACAGGTTGCACATGGATCCCAAATGGCATTGTCACTCATGGATGGTTGGAAAAAAGGTGATCCAGAGGTAGACGAGCAACAATACGGTGTGTGGATGAAGTTGGGAATGCAAGGGTATACACGCCTGATGCACCATGAGGAGATGGCACCGGATGGTAAGTTGCGTTTCCCCCACCTCAGCACAGATGCTAGGTATGGGACTAGTCCGATAAGCACCTGTGGTCAGCCGAATACCCTCATGATGGACAGCGTCAATGATACGCAAGTAAGAGGACCTCGCTGACCCGTACACTGTGCAGCCCTAGTCCACCCACAGACGGACAAAAGCCCAACAAAACTGAAGGAGACGCACCCTGTCCACTCCCCAAGACCTGTGGCTAAGACACTTGATGATTTTCAGTACTTCTGGCTTTCAGGTCTCGCATGTGTGGTAGCTATGACAACCGGGGATCAAAAATGAGGCCCAGAAATTGCACTTTGTCTCTAAAATGTAGGATGATGTCCCCCATATTCAAGGCAGGCAAATTAAAAAGACAATGAGAACACACACACACACACACACACACACACTTATCTACAGAGAACTGATAACTCATCTTTGCAGCCTACGCCTCTTATCACAGCACTATAAGTTGCAACTGACAGCTCGCCATTGCAACACTGGAGGAGGTACAGAAAACAGTAAAATCGTCTACAAATAATGAGCACTGTACAGGACTTCTTAAGATGTGATACTCTTGATGGCTATGGCAAAGAGGGTAACACTTAAAACACTGCCCTGAGTAACACCATTCTCCTGCTCAAATCGATCAGACGGCGTGTCACCAACTCAGGTCCTAAAAAACTGCTGAGACAGGAAAGACTGTATGAAGGTGGAGTGGTGGCCATGAAAGCTCCATTGATGCAGTTGTGCGAGAATACAGTGTCTCCAAGTAATATCATATGCCTTACTTATATCAAAGAATATGCTTATGGAGGAAAGCTTGCTGAATAACTGCCTCTAGGAGGGTCAGATTGTCGACAGTGGCTCGAAATCTTCAGAATCAACATTGAGAGCGGCTAAGGAGTTGCCTGATCTCTACCAACAAGACCAAACAACGGCTAACCATTTGCTCCAGGGTCTTTGCTACACAGCTCGTTAAGGCGATAGTCTCGATAAGTACTGGGATGTGTGCAGTCCTTTCCTGGTTTGAGGAGAGGGATCAGAATTGCCTCCCTCCACAAGTTGGGGATGTTGCCTATATGCCACATTAGATTAAAACAATCAAGGAGGATTTCCTTCGATGCTGCTGGCAAATGTCGAAGCATGCAGTACCGGATTTGGTCATGACCGAGTGCAGTGTCATGAATCTCAGTCAGTGCCGATTCAAGCTCCCACATGCAGAAAGAGGAGTTGTAGGCCTCAGAAATGTTGGACTTTAAGTACAACTTTTCTCTCTCTACAGTCGCATGATAGCAATGAAGTGCCAGGTCCTGGCTTTCATTGGCAGTATTTTGGGCAAAATATTCGGCCAGCATCGGAGCAATGTCTCTGGGTGTTGTTTGGAGGCACCCGTTTCCACACTGCTGCTAACAGTAAATGGCTATATTTACCGGAAATCCTCCAGATGGTTTTCCATACTTTTACAGAAGAAGTGGAAAGAGTGAATGCTTGCCATGACCTGTACTTACTTTCCCTAATGACGCACCAATCCTTGGCCCTTGCGACTTGAAAGTCCTAAGGGTGTCTACTGTCAGTCGGAATTTAAAATGTGAAAGAGATGCACGCCTTTCCCGGATCACGGGACAGCACTCATCTGTCCACCAAGATACTGGTCTTCTCCTAAGGTGACCTGAGGACTATGGATGGAGAAGTCAGTGGCACGGTGGATCACTCGTGCAATGAGGTCCACCTACTCTTGGAAATTGTCGCAGTGTTCGAACACAGACAGCTGGCTGAAACGCATCCAGGTAGCTCTGCTGACCATCCATTTTGTGGGCTTAACTTCAGGCGATGACCATTTAGGAGGTGAAGGTGGATTAGGAAGTGATTACTGGAATGAAGGTCGTCAATGACCTCCCACTGATCAGAGTCAGTGAGGGCGGGAGAACAGAAAGAGTGGTCAATAGCTGAGAATCAACCAGTAGCAGAAGAGAAATACCTATGCTAAGGACCTTCAGCTCATCAGACGTCATGAGGCCCCCGAAAACGTGATGCCTAGGGCAAGCATTGGTCAAGCCCAACAGGACACGATGGGTATTGAAGTCTCCCAGAAGGAGGTTTGGTCGCGGGAGTTGTGCGATACGATCTGTGAGAGCCTCAAGGGCTAGTGTATCTAGCGGAGGTAAATACAGTGAGCAAACAGTGATCCATTGACACAAATGAATTTGAACTGCAACTGCTTGTAGGTCAGCAGCCAAGGGAAGAGCAGAGGAGTGGTGCGCATTAGTGACAAATACTGCGACACTTCCCTTGGTCTTCTCCCCCTTTAATTTACCCCTAACTTTGCACAGGGGAGGTGAAACACTTGAAGATTGGGGGGGGGGGGGGGGAGTGGAGGGGCTGCCTGGATCCAAGGCATCAAACTCCATGATATTCTTCTCATCAGTCAGATGGGGAAAGAGTGACATTTGACATTGATGGCACTCGGGACAGCTTTTGACCCAAACATCATGAGCCTTTTTCTGCACCCTGTCCCTTTGAGGATGAGGGAAAAGGGGACGCTGAGAGGCATTCTGCTTTCCTTGTACCTTCTAGATGCTTGCTGTGGAACTGTTGTTGGTCTTTCCTGGTGCAGCTGCCTGGATTGCTTTGTCCTTACTCTTTTTTCCTTGACATGTACACATCCAAGTACAGGTGCTTCTGGTCAATACAGACATACTAGGTGTCGTCTTTGTCAAAGTGCCCACTTTGGGAATAGGTTTCTGCTCCATGGAAGATTATGAGGTGGCAAAGACAGGATTTTGTCGCCTTATATCCTTTTTTGGCTTCGGCATAGGGGATCCATTTGGTCACTTTTATCTTCTATATTTTGCATTCTTCAGCAAAAACAGGGCAGTCTTGGTTCGAGACTGGATGGTTCCCCGAGCAGTTGATGCAGATTGTCAGAGATGGGCAGTCAGTGCCAGCACCACAAGCAGCTTTCCCGCAGATCACTTCACCTTCAAACCTCATGGTTGTATGGCCAGAATGTTGGCATTTATAGCACTGCATACAGTTTGGTATGTAAGGCTGAACATTAAGTCGAAGGAACCTCACCATACGATGTTCAGGCTGTGTCAGAGAATTGAATGTGACAATGAAAGTGGCAGTCTTTTCAGTTGCTCCATTATTCCTGCATGTTCGTTGTTCCACATTGACTATTCCCTGGGATGCCCATTCTTGCTTCAGTTCTGCTATGTCCATGTCCATGATATCTCGGCATGTGACAATCCCCTTAGTGGAGGTGAGAGAGGTGTGCGTCTCAACAGTGATATCATAATCACCCAGTCTTTGCGATTTCTTAAGAAGGTCTACCTGCTTTGACCTGTTAGTTTTGACCAACAATGAGCCAATACGCAATCGTTTTATAGATTTTAATGTTCCAGCAGGGCCTTCCAAACCCTTATGGATATAAAAAGGGGATTTTTTTTTTCAAATGTCCCCTCCTTCCTCTTTATCACCAGAAAAACATTGCTATTCATGACTCCAAGAGCCCTGTTACTGCAGTCCAAAGTATTCTTATTATCAGGAAAACAAGCCTCTCTCATCCTTTTGGTTAAATGGATGTGAACACTCCCAGATGGTACACCATTTCCGCTGGGAGGAGAAGAAAATGATTTTGAGATTTCCCATTTCGGTCCCATGAGCAGCTAAGGGTCCACTCAGACAGATCCCTGCTTGCCTGAGTAAGCCTTATACAACTGAGAAGTGGTAAGTTCCTCACAGGTTGCCCGCTAATGACTGTTCCACCTAAACAGCCATGATCTGGGTGGTCAAGTCAAGATCCCCATTCTCTGAGACACACAACGTTGCATCACTTGTGCCATGCAGTGGTCTCTAAAGCATGCCCAAAGCTTATGGTGACAGGGGACTGGTCGTGCTAACCACTCCCCAGCTCAGGAACCCCAGGGTCACCAAGCCCGTACCCAGCAAATTAATGCTGAGCCCCTGAGGGCTCCAGCAGGTGTAGTAGGCCTTCTCCAAAGCGAAAAACATGGCCACAGTCTGGGATTTCCACAGTAAACCATTCATGACATCAGTGGATGAAGTAACGAGATGATCAACCGCAAAACAGTGCCCTCAAAATCCACGCTGTGCAGACTCAAGCCACCATAGCAGCCTGGCATGAATCATACGTTCCATCATCTTGCAAACACAGTTGGTGAGAGATATGGGACAGTAGCTGGAAGGAAGAAGGAAGGTTTTTATCCTTACCAGACTTATGTATGTGTATGACAGTAGCTTCACACCAACGTCCGGGAAATGTGCCCTCTGCCCAGATGCAGTTGTGCGTCTTAAGCAGGAAGTGGTTGCCCATAAGAGAAAGGTGCTGCAACATCTGAACATGGATGGCATCTGGCCCGGGGGTGGAGGATCAGGATGAACTGAGAGGATGATTTAGCTCCCTCATAGCAAAGGTGGCATTGTAGCACTCACAATTCTGAGAACAGAAGTGTATCACCTGATCCTCCTCCGCTCGTTTCCAATGGAGGAAGGCAGGGTGATAGTGGGAAGGGCTCGAAATTTCCTCAAACTGGCAGCCCAAGGTGTTGAAGATAGCATTAGGGTCCACGATGACATCGTCTGGTACTATCAGGCCTGAAATTGGCGAATAGATCTTGGTCCCAGAGAACTGTTGGAGGTTGGCCCACACAACAGAGCATGGGGTGGAACTGTTAAAAGAACTAGTGAATGAAATCCAGCTACCTTTTTGCTATCGCAAAGAATGTGACAACACTTTGCAGGCATCTGTTTATAATGACTGGAGTTTGCCATCATAGGATGACGGTTAAAAATGCGGAGAGCACACCTCTGTGAGCGAATTGCATCGCGGCATTTCTCAGTCCAACAAGGGTTTGGGACACAGTGTGTTAAAGAGGAAGTGTGAGGAATGGAACATTCTACAGCAGTCCACCTGGTCATCAACGAGGGAAATCTTGTTCTTTGAAGGTCACCAGGGAGGAGAAAAGCCACCAGTCAGTCTTAGTAAGCTGCCGATTAAAACTGTGTGCCGGGCCAAGACTCGAACTCGGGACCTTTGCCTTTTGTGGGCAAGTGCTCTACCAACTGAGTTACCGAAGCACGACTCACAGCTTTACTTCCGCCAGTACCTTCTCTTGTTCGAGTCTCGGCCCGGCACACAGTTTTAATCTGCCAGGAAGTTTCATACCAGCGCACACTCCGCTGCAGAGTTAAAATCTCATTCTTAGTAAGCTGCCATTTAGGTGTGCATGAAGATGGGGTAGGAGTCAGCGAACGGATAGCACATGGGAAACAATCGCTTGAGTACGTGTTAGAAAGGACAGACCACTCAAGACGATGGGCAATCTGGGCAGTGCACAAGGATAGGTCCAAATGGGAATACGTGTGTGAGGAGTTAGGAAGGAATCTGGGTGTTCTAGTGTTAAGGCAGAAGAGGCTGAGTTGATTAAGAAGAGCAGCCAAGAGGCCACCTCTCTGACAGGTCTTGGGAGAACACCGAAGGGGATGATGCACATTAAAGTCACCGAGGAGCAGAAATGAGGGAGGTAGCTGCCCAATAAGCTGAAGGAAGTCTGCCCTGGTGACATCAAATGGCAGAGGGACATAAATGGTACAGAGGGAAAAAGTCAGGTGGGGAAAGAAAAGGCAAACTGTAAAAGCATGAAGATGGGTAGTCAGGGAGATGGGTTGACTATGAACATCATCCTGTATGAGCAGCATGATGACTCCATGAGATGGAATGCCAACCTCAGGGGGAAGGTCAAAATGAATCGGAAAGAAATGTGAAAGCTCAAAGTGGTCATGAGGATGCAATTTTGTTTCCTTAAGGCAGAGTACTACGTGATGCTGCGATGCTAAAAGCAGCCGTAAATCCTCTTTGTGGAACTGAAGGCTGTGATCATTCCATAAGAAGAGAGTAATGATGAGGAAGAAACGAAGGGGTGTCACCTCAATGGCTGCAGAGAAATGGTTGGCGGTGTGCACCGGCGACAAAGGGGCTGCCCTTGTGCACTGGCAACGCAGAGGCTAGCCTGGCTAAGGAATCAACGTTGCAACTCCATCGAAGAGGAGTCGGACTTTTTCGAGCTTTTCTAGTTAGCGAGCAGGACTCAGACGGTTGACTGGAGGAACAAAGGAAGTCTTCACAGGAGTACTCCTCTTGTTCTTTCCATCCTACAGGTTATGTAGCCAGTGGCTTTGCCCCTTGAGGCGAGAGTTTCATGACTTGTTGCACAGCTGGATGAGAGGATGGTGATGCTACCTTGACACTGGGCAATTTCACAACCTCAGAGCTGAATCTGAAGTTGCATGTCTGCGTGGCCATGTCCTTCATGGAGCAAGAGGTAGCAAGAACAGAACTATAAGTGCCAGACGGGAGAACAATGAGTTTGTGACTAGCCAATAACTTGTGAGCGACTGGGTAAGGCACTTTTTCTTTTACCCAGATATCCTGCAAAGCCTGCTCATAGAGATACTTGGGACAAACCCAAAAGGCGGCGGCATGGCCGCCATTGCAGTTGATACAGCGGGGAGGAGGAGGCAGAGAATCGCCCTCATGTGCGTCCCTATCACGGGTTACACATTTGGCTGGGTGTTGACAGGACATTCTAGTGTGTCTGAAATGATGACACTGGTAGCAGCGCTTTGGGTTCAGAATGTACGGTCAGACTGTGATAATTTGATAGCTTGCTTTGTTCTCTCTATCAAAAATGAGAAAAAGAGTGCAGGTGAGCACTAAGGAGGAATCTACCTTTTTCATGACCCGATGGACAGCAATGACACCCTGATCAGAGAGGTATGATTGGATTTCGGCCTTAGTCAGACCATCAAGCAGCCTAGAGTAAATAACACCACAGGAAGAATTCAGAGTTCTATGGGCCTCGACGCAAACAGGATAGATGTGGAGAAGCGAGGCCAGCAAGTAGTAGTTGTGCCTGAGGATCAGAATAATCTCCAAAAGTAAAGTGCCATTCCATAAATGAGAGCAGGATTACACAGGGCCAGCAACTGCATCAACACATTTATGAATAATAAACAAATTTACCATTGCAAAGGACTGACTGTCTTCAGTGCGCGAAACCACGAGGAACCATGGTGCAGGTGGAAGTGTCTTTGAATCATTAGCCTCATTCCATTTACGTTTTGCAATCACTGATTGTGAAGATGATTGGCTCATTGTGAGAAAATTCCCATGATTGCCAGCGTCTCCGATGGCACGCTCCTTCCAACTGGGGGCCCATTCATAAGGGGGCGCACCCGCCTTAGGTGATTGTTCAGACCTCCCAAACACATGACAATGGGACCAATTGGCAATCTGGGAAGGTACCAGATCAGGCAATCACCCCTACTTGGGCCTGGCCTGTACCAGGGGGTTTATGCGAACCCTACCTGTTGACCCAGGGCTGGGAATTACGCGTTATCCAATCACCATTATGCATCAGACGCATGAGCTGGCCATCAGGTGTGCACAGGGAGGAAGAAGGAATAGAGGAACCTCAAATGCCAAAGCAGAAGAACAAGAGGAGAAGGGAAACAAAGAAAGGAAAAGGCAACTAAAAACAGTGGTGAGACATACCCCACAATGGTGAACAGGGTCAAGTATTTTCACTGTGGACAGAGCTGCTGAGCCATAAACTTGACAACCATTATGTAGTCTGGACAAGACATGAGCATGGTAAAGATGGAGAAGACTAGCAAGGTGCGGGGGGCAGGAGGCAGAGAGCATTAGGCTTCTACATGCATGTGGTCTTCAGGTGGTGAATATGGGGTAGCCACATCAGCTTTTTATCAAAAATAAGGCTCTAGAAACGGAATGTGCTACAACATCGAGTAGCTGGACACTAACTAAAGTTCCAGACTGGGGTGTCCAGTGGGTCAATGACCAAAATGCATAACTTATGTTTTGTAGGGAGAAAACTGGAAGCCATGGGAGATGGCCCACACAGAGGCCTATTGGATGGCGCCTTGGAACCTGCATCCAGCAGATACTATCGAGTGGGAGCTGCACCAGATGCAAAAATCGTCAACATACAATGTCAGGGTAACTACAAACCCAACAGAGGTTACAAGCACATTGATGGCTATGAGTAAGAGTATGGCACTTAACGCAGAACCTTGTGGGTTACTGTACTCCTAAATCTGAGGAGTGCTGAGTGAAGTGTCAACTCAAACGTGGACGATCCGATGGGGTAAAAATTCAGAGACAAAAATTGGAAGGGGGGTGCGAAAACCCAGTCATGGAGGGTAAGTGAAATGTGATGATGCCAAGCTGTGTTGTAAGCTTTATGTAGATCAACAAAGACCGTGACAAGGTGCCGGCGGTTGGTAAAAGCCTGTCAGATTGCTGTTTCCAGTCTGAATAAATGGTCAGTTGGGGATTGCTCTTCCAGGAAGCCACTCTGGCACGGGGACAAAATCCCTTGAGATTTGAGCACCCAACATAATCGGAAGCTAACCATCCTCTCAAGCAGTTTACAAAGTACATTCGTCAAGCTAATCGGGCAATAGCTGCTGAGAGATGTTGGGTTCTTCCTGGGGTAACTATACTGCCTCACTATTGGGACAGGAAAGCACCCATGAGACAAATGCGATTCAAGACCCTAAATAGATGTTGCCTCTGGGTAACGTGCAAGTGTTTGATCTCCTGGTTGTGGATGGAATCCAGCACTGGGGCTGTGTCACGAGAAGAGGTAAAAGCCTGCAAGAATTCCCAATTAGTGAAGGGTTCATTATAGGTTCAGTATGGTGGGGGTTGAAACAGAGGGTCTGTTCAACTTGGTGTTTATGCTGGAAAAAGGTACAGGGATGGGAAGAGGATGCTGACGCCATCGCAAAGCAGGTCGCATGGTGTTCTGCAAGGACCAATGGATCAGTGCACAGAGCATCTTGAAGGATAAGATCCTGGACAGTGAACTGTTGCTGTCAGCCCAGAAGGCTACAGAGTTTGGATGAAACCTACGAGGAAGAGGCATACATCTCCGTGGAGGAAACGTAGTGCTCTCAGCAGTCCTTTTTACTTTGTTTAATAAGGTAAGCCTTAGCGCAAAGACACTTAAAAGAAAGGGGGTTGGTCTGTGAAGGATGTCGTTTAAATCGCTGCAGCACCTATCGGCGGTCCTGAACACTGGCTCAAATGTCCTCGATCGACCACAGCACGAGTCGATGATGACAGGGACCCATGGATAAGGGGACAGCGCAATGCCAGCAGCATGATAAATAGTGGCAGACACACCCTGCATAATCGCATCAATGCAATTCAAGAGAGTGGTGTCGAAATGCACCGCCGATGTATGTAAGGGCCAATTGGCATGCATCTGCCTGGCAGTGGCAGGGAATGATAGAATTACCGGAAAGTGGTCACAGTCACAAAGATCATCATGGTGTGACCAGCATAGGGAAGCCACAAGAGCAGGAGAGGAGATCGTAAGATCGATAGCAGTAAAGGTGCCATTAACAGCACTGAAGTGGGTAGGAGAACTGTCATTGAGGAGACACAAATCACAGTCTGTAATAAGTTGATCAACTAGGAGACCCCTACCTGTCGAAGTGGCATTCCCCCACATGGGGTGGGTGCACTGAATTCCCCAAGGAGGAGCAACAAGGGTGGAAGTTGCTGTATTAAGCTAGACAGTTTAACATAAGGAAATGGCCTACCTGGAGGGATGTAGACACTGCGAACAGTGATTGCTGCAGTCATTTGGGCTCTAACCACTATTTCTTCCAGACTGGTATGAAAGGGGATCTTAGGTGCAAACCAAAGTGCAGACCCCTCCAGATGCTATCCCACGGCCAGCCCGGTTCTGATAGAACACCTGGTAACCACAAAACATTGGAGAGTGGTCATCACGGAAGTGCATTTCTTGAAGAGCAAGACAGAACACAGAATAGGAGGAAACAAGACGCTGTACTTCCAGTAGGTGATTATCGTATCCATTGCAATTTCACTAGATTACCATGTGGAGAGTGTCCAGGTTAGACATTAAGAAGCCAACAGGAGGCCTTGTTACTTGGTTAGTGGTTGTCACCAACAAGGATGGGGTGATATCCACAGATAAGATGTCAGAGTCAGGTAGCGAGTGGGGAGATGGCACCTCCAGCAATATGAGAGGGCAGAGGGAAGGGGGGGAGGGTCGGCTTGTCCTGGAACTTAAGTTTTTTCTTCTTCTTCTTCTCCTTCTCCTCTTTCGGAGGTGGAGGAGGGCAGGGTGCAGAGGGGTACAGGCTTCTGGAAGATCCGGAACCAAAAGAGAACAGGTAACCTTGGGGCACAAAGATGGTGTGTCTCGTGGCCGAGCTGTGGTAGTAGGCTTCCGCCCTAAGAGACGGCGGGGAGAGGGGTCCCAGGAGGGGAGCCCTATCACCAGCAGGTGCCAAAGAAGGGGGGCACTTCTTCGGCCGGGGAGGGGGAGCGGCTCCAGGATGGAAACTGCAGGGAAGGGGAGATAGGGACAGGGCTGGGGAAAGGAAGAGGTAGGAGGGCGAAAGGATGTAACGAAGGCAGAAGTTGAAGAAAGTGACACTGGATGAAGTCTCTCATATTTTTGGTTAGCCTCAGTGTAAGACAGGCGACCCAGGGACTTGTACTCTCAGATCTTCTTTCCTCTTTTGTAAGCTGGGCCCTCATGGAGTGGGTGTCCACAGTCACCACAAAGGGGATCCGCCATACAGCAGGAAGACTGAAGCCCAAAATACAAGCACCAAAAGCACCTCATGGGTGGCAGGATGTATGGCTTCATGTCACATCTGCAGCACATAACCTTGAACTTCTCTGGGAGGGTATCCCCCTCGAAAGACAGAATGAAGGTGCCGGTATCGGAGAAGTTGTCTTTCTGACCCCTCTGCACACGTTGAACAAAATGAACACTGTGAAGCTCCAGATTAGCCCAGAGTTTCTCATCAGTTTGCAGGATGAGATCCCTATGAAAAATCACTCCCCGGACCATGTTCAGCGATTGGTGAGGGGTAACAGACACTGGGACATTGCAAAGATGATCACAAGCACAAAGAGCTGCAGACTGGATGGCAAAAGAAGCTTTGATCAACAGGGAACCTGACCGCATCTTACTGAGAGACTCCACTTCATCACACTTTTCCTCGATATTCTCCACAAAAAACAATGGCTTTATGGTGGTGAATGTGTCCCCGTCCATCCTAGTACAGATGAATTAGCGGGGAAAGTGTTTCATCCCAAGACAGCAAGACTGGCCCTCCTTCCACAGTGTAGCCAGGGAAGGGAAGGCTGCCAGGCCACACAAAGTAGCATTCAATGATCCTTCACCATTTGAAGAGACAACCTTTTGAGATTTTTGCAGCTTGATACGCTTCATGCACGAAGCATCCACCCTGATACCACCCACTCCGATCAGGGGCTCTCCCCATGGGCACCAACCAGCCACATCAAGAGCCACGTGGCACCATGGCTGTTGCCGGTAGTTCCGATGCTCCAGGAAGACAAGCAACTACTCCCTGGCATACATGGGGAGTGAGCAGGCCAGGTATCAGTTAAGTGAACCCTATGTCGTCAGGGGGCTCAGCAAGATGGGTACACAATAGCCCCACCACTCGGATGGGCTACACCTAGCAAGGTGGAGAGGAGCTACAGCAGGGAGGGAAGAGGGGAAGGAAGGTAGATTAGATTAGATTAATACTAGTTCCATGGATCATGAATACGATATTTTGTAATGACGTGGAACGAGTCAAATTTTCCAATACATGACATAATTAAGTTAATTTAACAACATAATTAAGTTAATACAACAACTTTTTTATTTTTTTGTTTTTTTTTTAATTTTTTTAAATAATTTTTTTGTTTGTTTGTTTTTTTTTTTCTTAACTTATATCTAAAAATTCCTCTATGGAGTATGAGGAGTTGTCATTCAGAAATTCTTTTAATTTCTTCTTAAATACTTGTTGGTTATCTGTCAGACTTTTGATACTATTTGGTAAGTGACCAAAGACTTTAGTGGCACTATAATTCACCCCTTTCTGAGCCAAAGTTAGATTTAATCTTGAATAGTGAAGATCATCCTTTCTCCTAGTATTGTAGTTATGCACACTGCTATTACTTTTGAATTGGGTTTGGTTGTTAATAACAACTTTCATAAGAGAGTATATATACTGAGAAGCTACTGTGAATATCCCTAGATCCTTAAATAAATGTCTGCAAGATGATCTTGGGTGGACTCCAGCTATTATTCTGATTACACGCTTTTGTGCAATAAATACTTTATTCCTCAGTGATGAATTACCCCAAAATATGATTCCATATGCAAGCAATGAGTGAAAATAGGCGTAGTACGCTAATTTACTAAGATGTTTATCACCAAAATTTGCAATGACCCTTATTGCGTAAGTATCTGAACTCAAACGTTTCAGCAGATCATCAATGTGTTTCTTCCAATTTAATCTTTCATCAATGGACACACCTAAAAATTTTGAATATTCTACCTTAGCTATCTGCTTCTGATTAAGGTCTATATTTATTAATGGTGTCATACCATTTTCTGTCCGGAACTGTATGTACTGCGTCTTATCAAAATTCAGTGAGAGTCCGTTTACAAGGAACCACTTAGTAATTTTCTGAAAGACATTATGGACAATTTCATCAGTTAATTCTTGTGTTTCAGGTGTGATTACTATACTTGAATCATCATCAAAGAGAATTAACTTTGCCTCTTCATGAATATAGAGTGGCAAGTCATTAATATATATTAAGAACAACAAAGGACCCAAGACTAACCCTTGTGAACCCCATTCTTGATAGTTCCCCAGTTTGAGGAATGTGCTGATCTTTGCACATTATGAGAACTGCTTATTTCAACTTTCTGCACTCTTCCAGTTAGGTACGAATTAAACCATTTGTGCACTGTCCCACTCATGCCACAATACTTGAGCTTGTCTAGCAGAATTTCATGATTTACGCAATCAAAAGCCTTTGAGAGATCACAAAAAATCCCAATGGGTGGTGTTCGGTTATTCAGATCATTCAAAATTTGATTGGTGAAAGCATATACGGCATTTTCTGTTGAAAAACCTTTCTGGAAACCAAATTGACATTTTGTTAGTACTTCATTTTTACAGGCATGTGAAGCTACTCTTGAATACATTACTTTCTCAAAAATTTTGGATAAAGCTGTTAGAAGGGAGATTGGATGGGGGGGGGGGGGGGGGGAGAAGAATCCACACTATAGATGTTAGGGAGGGAGATCTTCCCTGTATGGTTCACACTAAAATCAGAAAATTTAGAAGTGGAGGTCAAACTCAAGAGGGGACCTAAATTCCAAAAAGGATGATTGTGTCATTTGCTTGGGATTAAGACGCTCATATTTTTTCTGGGCTCTTGATATGCCAACTTGTCCAGGGTCTTATACTTCGGGATTTACTTCTCATGCGTAAAAATGGAGTAATCTGCTGAGCTGGGAGAGTGGAGCTCGCTGCAGTTTACAGAGATAGGGGAGGGGCTCAAGCAATGTTCGTGTGCAGCGGATGTCCACAATCCCTCCAGACAGGGGTTGTGGTGCAACAAGATGACATCTGCCCCAACTTCATACACCTGAGGCATCTCATAGTAGGAGGGACACACAGTTTCACGTCATACCGGTAGACCATCACCTTGATCTTCTCAAGCAATGTATCACCCTCAAAAGCTAAGATGAAGGCCCCGGTAGCAACTCTTCCCTTGGTCACCCATGGACACAACAGATGCAGGCACACCCCCTTGCTCTAAGTTGGCCTGAATCTCATTGTCAGATTGCAAAAGAAGATCACAGTGAAAGATGACACGTTGGACCATATTGAGGCTCTTGTGGGGAGTGACAGTCACGGGAATGTCACCCAACTTTTCATGACAGAACAGCACCTGTGACTAGACAGGAGATGGTGTTTCAATCAGGAGGGAAGCATTCTTCATCTTAGAGATGGCTGCAACTTCCCGTATTTGTCTTCAGTGAGTACAACAAAAGATAAAGGCTTTGTGACCAAAACGTCAGTCTTGGTACAGACTAGGTACTGGGGGGAGGATTGTGTTCCTTGTTGCCTAGTCCTGCAGATCTCCCATACCTTCCATGGCGTGGCCAGGAAGAGAACATGTTGGGATCGTACTTTGTTGAATTATATGAGGCTTTTCCATTCAAAGAGACTGCTACAGCCATGTGATCAGCAACAGAGAAAGTTTAAATCACTTCATGTGTGAACTAACAGCCATGGTGCCACCCACTCGAAATGGGGCTCTCCCCACGGTCACCATCCAGCCATAGTAACAACAATGAGCTTGTATTCCATGGCATACATGGGGAGAGTGCAGCACAAGCACCAACAGTGTGATCCCTGCGTGGTTATGAGATTACCACTTTGCAGATACCTGACGATCCCTGCCCCCAACACAATGGCTACCATGCTGGGTTTTGGTTGTACTATGTCAATAGGAAGGAAGCGTGACAGGATGGAAAGGCATAGAGGCAGAGCATACATCACAGCTGTCAACCTTCTCTGCATGACACACACTTCTGTAAAATTTGGAAAAGATGGCAGATCAGACACAATAATGGCGACCATATAATCATTAATAGTGCTGGGAGTGAAACTGGAAATCACAACCAAAATCATGAACCAAGTCCAGGCAGGGTTTGTACCAAAAGGACCATTCGATGGGAAGTCAGAGGAGGTAAGAGCCAGTCGAAGTGTAGGTTTGCAGCACAGAAAGAGGAAGTTATGCTGCAGAGGCTGCGGCTCCGTGGCAGCCAAGCATACACACATCAAAGAGTGGTGAGCCCCAGGGAGAAATCCTCTCTGTGTCGACTGCTGAAGTTGTGGACAATACAGAACGTGTCAAACGTATATTGGATTTTATACGAGAAAATCAACACCTTATATAGACTACATGTAAAGGGAAGAAATGGACAGTATTTTTATATCTCTTTGTAACTTTTGGAAAGGTACACTTTCTTTGGCAACACTCATGTTCCTAATTATTTTCTTTGTAGGAGTCTTGTGACAGTTGCTGAATTTTCTCAGAATATTACATCATAAAGAATAACCAACTTAAAATATCAGTGACAGTCTTACCTTCAGGAGACGAAATTCCAGTACTATCAATAGACACATATGAAAATATAATGTAGGGCCTACTATCCTAGTTTTCACCATTATATTAAATATTCAATGCTGATATTCAGTAGATACGTGCAAACATAATTTCAATGCCACCAGTCAATTTGCCCATCTTACAGATTGCTGCATTTTCTTAAGTTCCACATTATTGGAACAGCAGACGTCATAAAAGTGAAAGTCCAGGTATTTGCATGTAATGCAGTTACAGTTAAGCTTTCCCATTACCAAAAGGCTGGTATGAAATTCACCAGAGATGGAAAATATTCAGCCTTGAGCAACATATCAAAATATTTGGTGCTGACCTTCATTCACAAGAGAATGCAGAGTGATTGCAGCATTTTTGGTTCAGAAATTGTAAAGACAGAAACTGTGTGTTTAACCTGGTGTACTGTTATATCACGTAAGATATGAAGTATACTCGGTTGACAATACCTATTTTACTGTTGTGGTTCTTGGCTTTCGTTCGATGGTGTTGGTTTGTTTTTGAGAAATAATAGTGTGCAATTCCAGACTAGGGTTTCCTGATAACAGCTGACATCATCATGTAAAGATAAACAATCTTTGAAAAGTGGTAGTTTCAGTGACTCCATCCAACAGATCACTCAGCAGTCTGGACACTATTTATTACCTCAAGAAAATATGAAACAGCACATTATGTAGGGTCTCATTAAGAACTCCATAAACAAAGTCTTGCCTAGCAATGACCGTAGTTCAATACATATGTTACCAGCACTATAGCGTCGTCATCAAAAGAAGCATAAAAGAAGAGTTGAAGTGAATATCTGGAGGCCACACTTCAATAGTTCCCCAACATTAGACAATTTATTTTCTTTCACACTTATCGAAAATGTTCAATACAGACGAAAGTGGCAAGACATTTCGAAAAGGTGTGAGCTGAATTTGGTAAAATCTATACAGAAACTACCATGGTCTTCCATATAAATCTCTGCTAGGTTCAGTTCACAGGAGAATATCTCTCAAGACTGAGATAGACGGTGTGACAAACCTTTCTGGAAATAGATCTACAGTTTCTACGTACCTAATTCTCAGAAGACTTAGCTCATACGCAGACACCTACTTAATAAATAACATTGCTCAACTACAATTTTCTTACCTCTCTGCCATAGCGTCCAGATTACAGATTTCTCATGTACAATTAGCTCAATACGGTGACATTTCTTGTTTCTTAATAAAAACACTCAAATATTCTTTCTTCCACCAAAGTCGTCACCTGCTGACAGACATGTTGATCTATCATCTGCTGGTCATTACGAAATGAAATCAATTTACACCTGACACTTAACAACGCTTCGAAAGTGTTTTTGTTTATGTTTCAGTCTCATGTACTAACCAAACACGTCATACATTTGCATTGCAGTTTCTTTCTGCCCATTGCTTTCAAACCTTTGACAATTTGCGTCAAAGATACAGAGTGACAGAAACTTCTCAATTTTCATATCCCGTCAGAATGACCTCAGGCGCTGAGAAATACAATACCGAGCATCCATCGAATACATTTGGATTTAATTTTATATTATTATAGCTGCATAGTAGTGGGATTATATTCCAGTATGCAGATGCAAGAAAGTTTAAAGTTTCGTCAGTCAAATTGTATTGTAGTTAGACTGGAGCAACTTGAAAAATTTATCTGCATCCTGTTGGAGAAAATATTACATAAATCTTTTGCAGTATAAGAAATTTTTATATTGCTTACGCGCTCTTAAATTTATCTCGGATACAAATCAACACCGAAATCAGAGACAATCACTGTAATACAAGCTTCAAAGATTAACCATTTGTTGAGTCGGGGAGGGAACGATAACTGTGTGAAGTTGTCAGAATGTTGGGTTAATTTGTTTTAAGGTAGCATGATGTAGTTCAGTAATGATGTACTAATGAATGCAAAGCTCGTTAATATATATTAACAATTATTGTATTTTTAATAATAATAAATAAGCACAGACAAGGGAAGTATGCACATAGGTGCCTTCAAAATTTTGATCTGTAAAATAATAAAAGCTGTAACACCAAGTCTCTGTTTACGTGATGGTAAGTTTCTTTTAATCTTTATGTTTTTGATAAGTGTTTATTACTTGTCGTGTCAATGAAAACAATATACAGCTGATGGTGCGATAACTTATTTACAATCCAGCCAAAGGACGCTTCTTTATTTCGCTGTGTTTTAAGTCATATGTTTTTAAATTTCGAAGGTTTTTGTTACTCAGACGCTGTCTTGAAACCTTTCGCGACTTGTCTACTGCAATCTCTGTGTACCTAGTGTAATGGTCTTCCTGTATTGTCGCCCGAAGCAAATCTTTGTACGTTTTCGACAATCTCACTCATTTAACCTTCTGTGGCCATGTCTGAATGTATTACTTTGTCATTTTATGTCAGTAAAAAGCATTTTAATTTTACTTGTTAACTTGCAGCTTAACCCTATCAGAGATGGTCAGCTTTTATTTTCGCTGACAAAAGTTTGTCAGCAGCATAAAACTGCAAAAATAAAAGTGCGTCAGTATATACTGGTAACAGTAACTAGAGTACCAGTTAAGGTGTCATAAGAAACATTTAGCCTTTCTTGGACACGTATCAAGAATGATAGAAAAATCCCCTTTCTATAACAGTTGTAGATTAAGCAATGTCAAAAATGAGTGGTTTGCAGAGGAGATGGCAGTGTCATGATAACCTGTAACGCTGCAGGTCTTTGTGCTAAGTGGGAGTAATTAACATGGAATAAGTAAGGATGTAATGCCTCATTGGTATGACACCTCAAAATCATTCTCATAATATTTACACCAAAGTCAGAGCGTTTTTTTAAATTAATTAATTAATCCATGTAACAATTTACATTGTGTGGATTTTGTCAGCAAAATCATATACAATCCAATATACCTACAATTTATACACATAAAATTAGTATTTACACACATTTTTTAGGTATCTTACATTAGTTTTATATCCTTATGTAATTTACTTATAGTACTGTACAATTCTGGATTTCATATTATAATTACTTCCTCATGTATTACAATGCAGGCTACTTTAATTACACTACCTGTTTTAATTCAGATAGTCCATTACTGCGTAATAACTTTTATTTAATAAAAAAAAAATTTAGTTTTGTTTTGAACTGCCCAATTGTGTCAATATCTTTTATATTTTGGGGTAATTTATTATATAATTTAACGGCATTGTACAACAAGCTGTTCTGAGTTTTAACTTTATTTTTCCTCTCTAGATGCAGATTATATTGGTTCCTAGTTTCATAGCTGTGTGCTAAAGAATTTTTCATAGAAGTCAATATTTTTTTTTTTTTTTTTTTTTTTTTTTTACATACATAATACTTTGAAAAATGTATTCACAGGGGACAGGTAGGATTTCCAGCTTTTGGAAATGTTCAAGGCAGTGAGCCCTACTGCCACTCTTGGTTATTATACGAATAGCTCTTTTCTGTAATTTGAAAACTATTTGAATATTTTTACTGTTGACTCCCCAAAATATTATTCCATAGTTAATAACAGAGTGGATATAACAAAAATATACAGGTGTGCATCAGTGTGTATATTAATGGCTGAAATAATGTGCAGCCAACACAAAGTGTTTGAACAAGTTTTAATTATTTGTTTATTGACCAGATTAAATTTAACTTGCGGCGGCATAATGTGCTGAGGTTGGCAACAACTGTTGAATGCCTGAAATTGTGTGACATTGGTGTTAATCTCTTGATATTAATGCAGAAGTTTTGTTATGGAATGTTCACTTTATGAGGATAAATAATTTACTGAGAGGAAAGGGTACACACAAGCGCCTGTCAACCATAGAGCAGGAACAGCATTAATTATTTACTTCATGGTCAACACAAAAGACTATTGCCAACATCAGTACATTACACTATCACTGCTGTAAGTAAAACTTTAACCATTAGCTGTTTAACATAGATTTAATAATATAAGACATGCCAGATACATACAAAATATATTTACGCATGTATGCAAATGTGTGAAATAGAACCAGGCAAGAGTGGAAGTCAGAAGTTGTCTGTGCCGTTTTCAATGAGGTCATACCAGCTATCACCTTAATAACATGGGGAAACAAAGACAAATCCAAGTTACAGTGGACAGAACAGGGCTAAAACCCAAGTCTTGCTGAATGTGAGTCCAGTTCTATAACACTGCCCCTCTCACTTGGTATATACTTTATAAACAAACAAAAATAAGTGATTCAGTAACATAGTCTACAATTAGCTCATTCTATAAACAAAAACTGTAAACTATAGCACTACTGTAATTATGAAAACTTCTGTCTGTACACTTCAGAAAAATGGTGCACGAGTTCTACCAACACTGCTTCATCCATAACACTGCAGAATTTTTTGTTATATCTGATTCTACTATTGTCACTCACATGTTTATGGCATATTCTTTATTGTTGTGTAGGGAGGGCTCATAGTTCCATATATTGTAGCTGTGATGATGCTTTTTAGATCTAATCACCCTACCCATTTTTTTATGTAAATGAAGGATACTGAAAGTGCAAATTTTTGAATAGGGCCCTTGTAGAGCTATATGACATAGTAATATAATATCTGTTGGAGTGAACTAACTAGAATCAGCAGTAGTGTACACCAAAACTTCTGCAAGACTTTAAACAGCAGCAGGCTATGTGTTTATCAGTTCAAGATTTCTTTATGAAAATAGTACCCCCATACTTTACCCCACCCCTGCTCTGCCACCCAGAATCATGGTTGTGGTGCAGTGAGATCTATAGCATAACTCAAGGTATAGGTATTGATGGATGGTGGCATCATCTGTTAACAATTGAAGTTCACATGCTGTACTCATGTATTTTGTGTTTTTCAAGTCTTCTTAATTTTTATGTATTTCTTTTTTTGTTTTCGTGGCAGTTACAAAAGATGCAGGAGAACTTAGTGTTTTTCATATTAGCATTCCCCACAAAGTTTGTTTACATTAGTGTTTATTTACGAATTAGTAGGCTACAGGTTACGAAACTACTGTTGTCTTGTGCCAACTTATTCTCTGCTTTTGTGTTAAGTTTGTCTATCAAACCATGTGTGACAAATGTGGTGGTTGCCATAGAAATTTGAAAGAGGGGGTGCTCTGTGTAGACTGTAAGTTATGGTTTCATTGGGGAGAATATAGCGGCAAGGAAACGAGGCTAGAAAATGAGGCTCTTCCTTGGCAGTGTAGGTTATGTAGAAAGGACAGAAAAATCACTGAACTGGAGGTAAAAATTTGTGCCCTTAAGGCTGAATTCGAAAACGCGCACTTGGAGTTATGTAGGTTAAGGGAGGAAAAAGAGACTGGGAACAGGGGGAAAGGTAGCAAGCAAAGAGCGAAATAGGGAAACACTTGAAAAAACACCATAAATTCAATTATTAAATCAGTTTGGCTTGCTTTCTGAAGTGGAGGACGGGCCTCATTCAGATGTAGTTGAAAGTAGGTAGAAGCAGAATATTAGCTTAAAGAAAAAAACACAGGTCGGGATCAAACCAGAATAGGAAAAGAAAAATTCTGCTTATTATTTATTAATTATAGTTGGGGGAGCAGGAAATGGCCTGGTTATGAATCCAAGATACAGTATTAGGAGTGACCTGGATAAAATAGGAGCAGAAACTGAGCACACAGATGTGGGGTTTGTGGAGGTCTTTCAGCGCCATGATCAGCACTGGGTAAACACTGCTGTAAGGCGTGTTAACACTGAGCTGAACAGGATGTTCCAGACACTGGCAAAATCTCGCATAAGTGTTGTTCCAGTAAATGCTATTGGTAGGTGGGGATACACTACACATGGCCTGCACTTGAATAGGATGGTGAAAAATAAGTTAGCTTCTCTATTAGCAGAAACTGTAAGGGGATCCACAGTCACACAAAGGGTGATCCATGTGGTTAATGGGTCCAGGCAGCAGGTCTTTTTTTTTTAGGTTAAAGCCAAAGTCCAGACAGATGACAATCAAGATAAATAGAATAAAAGAAACTTCATGTACAGTAAATAGGGGTAAAGCTAAGGGCAGTATCAACTTACTTCATCAAAATATCAGAGGAATAAAAAATAAATTAGATGAGCTATTAGTGTGTTTAGATGATCTCAAAAATAAGAATGAAATTGATATACTCTGTCTGAACACCATGTAACTGTGGGCATGGATTGTGTCAGTATAAGTGTGTATAATTTAGCATATTACACTTGTAGATCTAGACTGGATAAAGGAGGAGTTGCCATTTTCATAAACCAAGGATATAAATGCAAAAATGTAGTAGTAAGCAAATTTTGTGTTGATCAGCATTTTGAGGTTTGTGCATGTGAACTTCAGCTAGATAATGTAATATTGATATTAGCAACAGTGTACAGGTCCCCATTAGGAGACTGGGAGCTGTTCATAAAGAAGTTTGACTCCCTATTATGCTGTCTGTCAGACAAAAAGAAGTAGTTAGTAATCTGTGGTGATTTCAGTGTAAACTTACTAAGTAATTCTGATAGAAAAAATGAACTAGAAGTGTTATTAACAACATATAACTTAGAATCAGTGATCAATTTCCCTACACATATAGCTCAAGACAGTAGTACGCTAATAGATAATATATTCGTACAGAAAGAGGTTATAAAACGAACTCATGCATTCCCTGTGGTAAATGGATTGTCAGACCATGATGCACAACTGATTAACTTACAAAACCTAACAGGGTGTACAGTTCCTAAACCATTAAGTAAAAGTGTAAGGTCGCTCAACGCAGTATCTATAGAGCATTTCAAAGAGAGCTTAAGAAATGTTAGTTGGGGAGATGTATATAATGGGCCAAATGATAAATGTAACATATTTCTTGATAAATTTATAGCACTTTTTGAACATTGTTTCCCAAAGAAAATTACTAAGTGTAACACCACACACATTTCAAAGAAACCATGGATTACTACAGGCATTAAAGTGTCTTCAAAAAGAAAAAGAAAGCTTTATGAGACAGCAAGAACTAGTAAAGATCCAGGAGTAGTTTTGCACCATAAAAATTATTGTAACGTACTGAGAAAAGTTGTAACAAAATCAAGAAATATGTATGTTAGAGAAGAAATTAACAACTCTGGCAATAAAATAAAATCAGTATGGAATGTTGTTAGAAGGGAGACAGAAAAAGTAACTACTGGGGTAGGTAGTATTACTATTAAGGAGAACGAGACGATCCTAACCAACAGTACACAAGTAGCTAATGTATTTAAGAACCATTTCTTAAGTGTAGGAGAAAAAATTGGTGAGAACAGTTCAAAAGAAAAAGCCAGGCAGTACATGGAAAAGTCTGTTTTGAAAAAAATTAATCAGATAAAGTTTCACCTAACAATCTCTTGTGAAATAAGTAAAATTATTAAATCTTTGAAAAATAAATGTTCTGTTGGAGTAGATGACATCTCTAATAAAATATTAAAACAATGTGGAGCAATTACAGCTGAGGTTTTGAGTCACATATGTAATGCATCACTGACTCAAGTTATTTTCCCAGACAGGTTAAAATATTCCATTGTTAGGCCGCTCTACAAAAAGGGTGACAACACAGATGTCAATAATTATTGGCCAGTATCCTTGCTTACAGCATTTTAAAAAATCTTCGAGAAAGTAATGTACTCAAGAGTGATTAGCCATGGCAACAGTAATGGGATACTTAGTAAAGAACAGTTCGGATTTCAAAATTGCTGTTCCACTGAGACAGCAATATAAAATTTCACTGTCCACATAATAGAGTCTTTAAACAGTAAAATGTCACCAATAGGAATTTTCTGTGACTTGTCCAAAGCATTTGATTGTGTGAACCATGACATTATGTTACAGAAATTACAGTTCTATGGTATAAATGGAGTAGCATATGAGTGGTTTAAGTCGTACCTACAGAACAGGAAGCACAAAGTTTCCTTATATGGGTCAAGTGATTTAAAGAAATTTGCCATTTCATGTAACTGGAGTGAAATTACATTACATGTTCCACAGGGTTCAATCATGGGTCCCCTTCTGTTCTTCATATATGTGAACGACCTCCCTTCCTATCTGAAACAGGAAGCTGAACTGACACTGTTTGCTGATGATACAAGCATCATTATTAATCCGGTAAAAGAAACTCCAATTGAAAATGATACAAATAAGGTCTTTGGGAAAGTCATTAATTGGTTTTCTGCAAATGGGCTTGCTCTAAACTTCGAAAAAACACACTACATCCAATTTTCTGTTGCAAAAAGTACAGTTTCTTTCATAAATATAACACATCAACAGAAGTTAGTAGACAGGGTAGAGCAGATTAAGTTTTTGGTTGTACACATAGATGAGAATCTTGATTGGAAAATTCATATTTTGGATTTTCTAAAGCGGCTAGGTTCAGCAACTTTCGCATTCAGAATAATTGCCAATTTTGAGGATATAGAAATTAGTAAGCTAACATACTTTGCATACTTTTAAAATTCACATACTTTCATACTTTCACTCTCTGATTTCATACGGAATAATATTTTGGGGTAACTCAACATTTAGACAAAAAGTATTCACTGCTCAGAAGTAAGTGGTTAGAATAATGTGTAGGGTTCATAGTCGTACATCTTGTAGTCATCTTTTTAAAAGATTGGGAATTTTTACAACAGCCTCACAGTATATTTACTCACTAATGAAATTTGTTCTCAACAACGTGGACTAGTTTAAAAACAACAGTGACATTCATGGTTATAATACCAGAAAAAAGAAATACTTACACTATCCTTTACTCAACCTATCTTTGGCACAAAAAGGGTAAAATATGCTGCTATAAAAATTTTCGACAAATTACCAGATGAAATAAAATGTCTGACAGACAGCAGTAATAGCTTCAAAAGTAACTTGAAACCATATCTCCTTGAGAACTCCTTCTATACCATAAATGAATTCTTGAATAGGAATAAATAAATCTATAAATATAGTATATGCATTTTGTGCCATTTAAGGGTCAGAAAAAAATTAATGGATTAACTGAAGCATTCAGTGTTGCATCACCAACTCACAACCATGACATAATGTAGACCTCAAGTTACATTACAGTTTGGTCTGTCACCACAAACTACATTCCAAAAAATAATCTAGACACAAAATAAATATTCTCAGTCTTATATTCCCTTTCAGTGTGTGCTCATATGATGCCACACACCACATTATCATTACAGTATGTTGTGGGACATAGCTTACATCCAGTACTGGTAAGTTCAGTTCACTCAAATTAATTTGGTTTCACAGTAACTTAACGAAGATAATGGCCTACACTGTGCATAAATAGATTTCCTGGATAATGTTTTTTGAAGATTGGTTAACCAGTGAAATAGTCAGTTCTGTTGATTAGAAAAATATGTTTCCTTATGTTGTACCGATATTTAGATAGGAAACAAGAAGATTAGGAATAAACAAGAGAGAGGATATGTGCTGCGTTCTGAATATGGGTTTCCTGTTTATTTACTTTATTGAGCAAATTAATGTTCTTTTGATATGTTTGTGCTTAATGTCACCTATTCTCAGTTCTCGGCAGCATATAACAATTAAATTTGTTAAGAGCGGCCATTATTAATATAGCTTTAGTCATTTATAAATTCTACAAGCATTATACAGACACTATAATCAAGCTTAATCAAGTAACTTTATACACTTGAAAATTTACAAATATTTTCTTTAAAATTAGTAATTGGTTCTCTACAGATGTTCTGTTACTGACAGTGAATTTAAGTAAAATGAAATACTTACAATTCAGTATTGCGTGAGATATGATCACACCATTAGAAATAACGTGTAAGGGTAAATCAATAAATGAAATATAATATTCAAAATTCTTAGGTTTTGGCGTCTGCTGTGGCCGAGTGGCTCTAGGCGCTTCAGTCCAGAACCGCGCTGCTGCTACGATTGCAAGTTCGAATCCTGTCTCGGGCATGGATGTGTGTGATGTCTGTAGGTTAGTTAGGTTTAAGTAGTTCTAAGTCTAGGGGACTGATGACCTCAGATGTTAAGTCCCTTAGTGCTTAGAGCCATTTGAACCATTCTTACGTTTTGATTCTGATGATAACCTGAAAGAGATGACAATGTTAAAATCTAGATTTATTTTTCCTATTTTTATTCACTCATGCCTTACGACATCGAATTCTAGGGTATCTAGTCATTCAGGAAAACTGTGACTATTGCACAGAAGCAAGCATGTAATATCTGTGTCTACATCCACACCACCGTGAGGTGCATGACAGATGGTACATTCCATTGTACCAGTTATTAGGGTTTCTATCCATTCCATTCATGTGTGGAGCACGGGAAGAATAATTGTTTGAATGCCTCTGTGCATGCAGTAATTATTCTAAACTTATCCTCACCATCCATGTGTGAGCAATACTAGGATGTTGTAGATATCCCTAGAGTAATCCTTTCAAGCCCGTTTTTGAAACTTTGTTAATAGACTTTCTCGGGTTTGTTTACATATATATTCATGAGTCTGCCAGTTCAGTATCTTTGTGACACTCTCCCATGAATCAAACAAACCTTTGACCATTCATGCTGACCTTCACTGTATACGTTCGGTATACCCTGTTTGTCCCACCTCGTATGGTCCTACGCACTTGAGCAATATTCTAGAATCGGTCACATCAGTGATAAGTAAGCGATCTCACTTGTAGACTGATTGCACTTTCCCAGTATTCTACCAATAAACCAAAGTCTTACCAACTGCTTTACACCAACAACTGTGCATATGTTATCATTCCATTTCATATCACTACTAAGTGTTTTAAAATGGCATATGTCCATCGTCGAAGGACAATGGTGTAGCATAGTTGGTTCAGACGCTGCAACATCTGCTATGGCTGAAAGTCCCACTCGAGAGTGGCAGTCTTTACTGCAGTTTGGGCACTTGAAATGTTGAGGACTTCCACCAGAGGCCACACTCTCCTTCCGTCTTGCCCTCATCTTGATGTCATTTTGCATGCGTTCATTCTCAGCAAGCTCAACCCCATTCACACAGCTTGAATCCACTTGACATGGTCACCAGCTGTATTTTCCCACTGACTGGTTCACTGCTGGTCTTGATCAGATCTCTCTTGCAGACATCCTTGAAGCGAAGGTGCAGTCTTCCTACTGGCCTCAAACCCTCTCGAAGTTCTCCGCACAGAACTTTTTTTTTTTATTCACTCAGGATCTATATGCCTGACATGTCCCAGCCACCTTAGATGTCAGCGGCTCAGGAGTTTATGAATGCTGGTTGTGCTTGCGAGCCGTAATACTTCAGCATTTGGTACTCTATCCTTCCAAGAGATCTGAAGGATCCTACGGAGACAACAGAGATGGAAGCTGTTCAGTCGGGATTCGTGTTTAGCAAGAGTTGTCCATGTCTCACAGCTATACAAAAGGGTGCTGATAACACAAGCTTTATATACTTGCAATTTAGTTTTTAATGTGAGTAGTCCATTCTTCCATACTCTGCTTTTTGACCTACCCATGACAGCCAATGCTTTCGCACTTCTGTTGGTAATCTCAGTGTCCACAGACAAGTTGCTACATATTGTAGATCCCAAGTAGATAAAATCATCAACTACCTGCAGAGGAATGCCGTCAATGCTGATGGGTGGACTGTTGGTGGTTCCCTGCGCCATGATTTTAGCCTTTTGGAGGCTGATGGTAAGCGTATGTATGAGTTGGCTAATTCCAATAGTGACTCATTGATATAATAGTCAAAGAAGAGTTTTTTTTTTTTTTTTTTTTTTCTTTTTTTTTTCGACAATTTTACATTTATGAACATTTAGAGCAAGTTGCCAATCTTAGCACCACTTTGAAAGCACCTGACAGAACATTTTGCAGCTTCTTCCAGATAGTATTTCATTATAGATAACTGCATCACCTGCAAAAAGCCTGATGTTACTATTGTCTGCGGGGTGATTAACATACAACTTGAACAACAAGGGTCCCAACACACTTCTCTGGGCCACATCTGAAGTTTCTTCTACATCTCACAAGGATTCTCCATTCAAGATAACATGCTGTGTCATCCCTACCATGAAGTCCTAAATCCAGTCACAAATTTCACTTGATACCCAATATGATCGTACTTTTGACAAGAAGTGTAGGTGTCGTACTGATTCAAATGCCTTTCAGAAATCAAGAAATACTGCATCAATCTGATTGCCTTGATCCCAAGCTTTCAGTATGTCATGTGAGAAAAGTACATGTTGGGTGTCACATGATTGATGTTTTCATAGTCCATTTTGGCGATCTTGTGCAGAAGCTTGAAGTTTAGTGCGGATTTCAATGAAAGATACTTATAACAGTTTCCTCAACAAAATGTTGTTTCAAAATCTGGCAGAAAATCCTTATAAATTCTGGTCATATGCAAAGTGTGCTTGTGGCAAGACACAATCAATGCCTTCTCTGCGTGATATAGGTGGAAATACTATTGACGATAGTGCTGCCAAAGCAGAATTACTGAAAACAGCCTTCCAAAATTCCTTCACCAAAGAAGACGAAGTAAATATTCCAGAATTCAAATCAAGAACACCCCCCAATATGATTACCTTAGAAGTAGATATCCTCGGATTAGTGAAGCAACTTAATAAAAGCAAGTCCTCCGGTCCTGACTGTATACCAGAAGCCCTTATCATTAACATTGATACGCAGCCTGAATTTGGCACATATATTGTGTTTGAACATTATGAATTACCTCAAAGAAAATGGTCTATTGACACAGTCAATCTGGATTTAGAAATCTTGTCCTTGGGAAACACAACTATTTCTTTGCACACATGTAGTGTTCAGAGCTGTTGACAAGGGATTTCAATTTTATTCCATATTTCTAGATTTCCAGGAGGGTTTTAACACTGTAACACACAAGAGGCTTGTAATGAAATTGCGTGCTTATGAAATATCGTCTCTTACGTAACTGGATTCATGATTTCCTGTCAGAGAGCTCACAATTCATAGTAATTGATGGAAAGTCATCGAGTGAAACAGAAGTGATTTCTGACATTCCCCAAGGCAGTGTTACCCCCCCTGCAGGTCCGGGGGTTAAAATAGGACCGAGGTATTCCTGCCTGTCATACAAGGTGACTAAAAGGAGTTCCACACATTTCAGCCTTTATGTGACGGTCCCCTGTAGGGTTTGACCTCCATTCTTCAAAATTTTCCCAAAGAGTGAGCCAATTGGGGAAGGGTGCCTTACAAGGTACATTGTGTCCATCGTGCGTTGAGATCTTTATCCCACTTTCTCATCGTCGCATTGCAGTCCTGCTCATTCTCCATCTCTTGGGTGAGGACACCTTCCTGGGTGCATTTTCCACCATGCAATATGCATTGTTGATTTCTGCGTCAACGATGACCATGAACTTCTTTGCACCTGATATCCAGCACGGTAGCCAGTCGGTTGTGGTGGGGCGCCATGTACCCTGTTGGTTGTAGCCCCCTGATCACACAGGGATCACTCTGCTGAAGCCTGCGCCGTTAATTGCTCACGTATGCCAAGGGGTAGATGCCCATCCCCCTGGGGCATCGGGACTCCTGGGAATGGCCATCCCACCGGGTGGCCTTTTTGCGGCTGGGAGGTGCCCATGGGGAGGGCTCCTGGTCGGAGTGGGTGGCATCAGGGCAGATGACACGTGATGAAGCATAGTCCATCATCTCTTGCTGGTGGTCAAACACCAGCAGTCTCTATGCGATCACAAGCTCAATTCAACGCACAGTCGTACAACCCCAAATTGTTCCCCCTCCCTGGCCCCTCCATGGGAGGTACGTCAGGCTAAGGATGGCAGCAGATCTTATTCGCCCCGGTACCTTGTATGTTCGAGAGCTGATGGGGAATCTTTCATGACGATGAAGCCTCAGTTTTTTGTGGAGCGTTTAGAGGACAGGTTTGGGGAGGAGGAGGGCTTGTCCAAAATGAGATCTGGGTCAGTCTTGATCAAAACAGCATCCTCTGCCCAGTCACATGACTTACTCGCTTGTGACAAGCTGGAGAATGTTTCTGTAACCATCACACCCCATAAGAGCTTAAATGTGGTCCAGGGTATCATATTTCACAGAGACCTTTTGCAGTCCGACAATGAGCTGCGTGCCAATTTAGAGCGGTGAGGTGTACATTTCGTCCAGTGTATCCACCGGGGTCTGAAGGACAATCAGGTTTCCACCGCTGCCTTCATCTTGGCCTTTGAGGGTGATACATTGCCCGAGAAGGTCAAGGTAATGGTCTGCCAGTGTGATGTAAAGCCCTATATCCCTCCCCCGACGCAGTGCTTTAAGTGCTGGAAGTTCAGCCATATGTCTTCCCGCTGTACTTCCAGTGTCACATGCCGAGATTGTGGGTGCCCATCCATTCCAATACTCCATGTGCTCCACCTCCCCTCTGTGTCAGCTGTGGAGAGCAACATTTGCCTTGCTCGCCTGACTGCAGGATTCTCCAGAAAAAAGGAAAATCGTGGAGTACAAGACCCTGGACCGATTGACCTACACTGAGGCTAAGAGAAAATTAGAATGCCTGCATCCTGTGCGTATGACATCGTCTTATGCCGCCGCTACAACAGTCTGGCACCATCAGCTCTGCCAACCCAGGTCGCCTCTTAGAACCGGAAGACTACACCTGCCCCTTTGATGGTGGGGAGCATTTCCCTCCCTGTTGCTCCTGCAACACCTACTTTGGGAGCAACCCCCCCCCCCCCCCTCCCTCAACCATCGGGGATGTCCATTCCCATTTCTAAGCCAGAGAAGCGTAAGTCTTCTTCGGCTTCTCTCACTAGGAAGGGGTCCCTTGGGTCACTCCCTTCCCAGGTTTCTGCTAGAGAGAAAGACGACACCCGCCAGTGGCTGAAGAGCCCAAAAGCAGCTGGTCGTAGGGCTTCACGCTCATCCTCAGTCCCAGAGACTGAGCCAGTGAACTCCTCCCAGCCAGGGAAAGCCAAGGAGCCGTGAGAGAAATCCAAAAAGAAAACCCATAAGACCAAGGAAATTGCCTTTGTACCTACACCAAGTTTACCTGCAAGCTCTGCGTCTGAGGATGAGGTGGAGATTTTGGTGTCCGCTGAGGACCTAGATCTTGCCAGACCATCAGACACAATGGATATAGAGTGCTCAGGCAATAAGTCAGTGGCAGCAGGTGACTCTGAGGCATAAACTGCCTCATTGAATGTTCCATGCCTTCCCAGTCTCACAGTGTCATCCTCCAGCGGAATTGCAGCGATTTTTTCCACCGCCTGGCTGAGCTGCAGCAACTGTTAAGCTTTACACCTGCTATCTGCATTGTCCTCCAGGAAACCTGGTTCCCAGCTTTGCGGACCCCTGCCCTCCACGTCTATAAGAGATATTACAGGAACCGTAGCAACTATAATCGAGTGTCAGGTGGAGTTTGTGTTTATGTCCTAAACTTGGTCTGTAGTGAACCTGTGCCCCTTCAAACCCCTCTTGAAGGTGTGACTGTCAGAATAAGGGCGATGCAGGAAATAACTGTCTGCAATGTATATCTTCCTCCAGATGGTGCAGTACCCCAGAATGTATTAGCTGCACTGACTGATCAACTCCCTAAACCTTTCCTACTTCTGGAGGATTTTAATGCCCATAACCCCTTGTGGGATGGTACCATGCTTACTGGCCGAGGCAGAGATGTCGAAACTTTACTATTGCAATTCGACTTCTGCCTCTTAAATACTAGGGCCACCACACATTTCAGTGTGGCCATTGAATTATCAATTTGCAGTCCAGGACTTCTCCCAACTATCCACTGGAGAGCACATGACGACCTGTGTGATAGTGACCACTTCCCCATCTTCCTGTCACAGCCCCAGCATCAGGCACACGGATGCCTGGCCAGATGGGCTTCGAACAAGGCAGACTGGGGAACTTTCACTTCTGCTGTCACCATTGAATCTGCCCCACATGGTAACATCAATGATATGGTTGAGCAGGTGACTAGCACAATTGTTTCTGTGGCAGAAAACGCGATCCCTTGCCTTTAGGGTGCCCGAGGCGTAATGCAGTCCCTTGGTGGTCGCCAGAAGTTGCTGAAGCAATTAAGGAGCATCGCCGAGCGCTACAGCGGCACCCTTCCCTGGAGCACCTCATAGCTTTTAAACGGCTCCTTGCCCATGTTCACTACCTCATCAAACAACGGAAGGAGGAGTGTTGGGGGAGATACGTCTCCACCATTGGGTGCCACACCTCACATTCCCAAGTCTGGGCAAAGATCAAACATCTTTTTGGGTACCAGGCCCCAACAGCTGTCCCTGGTGTTACCATAAATGGTGAGTTATGTACCAATGCAAATGTGATTGCTGAGCACTTTGCTCCAGCCACTGCATCAGAGAACTACCCCCCCTCCCCCCCAGCCTTCTGCATACTCAAACGGCAGCTGGAAGGGAAAGTCCTCTCATTCACTACACACTGCAGTAAATCCTATAATGCCCCATTTACAGAGTGGGGGCTCCTCAGTGCCCTTGCACATTGCTCCGACACAGCTCCTGGGCCTGATCGCAGTCACAGCCAGATGATTAAACACCTCTCATCTGACTACAAGCGACATCTTCTCGTTACCTTCAACCAAATCTCATGCGTGGCATCTATCCATCACAATTGTGGGAGTGCACTATCATTCTGGTGCTCAAACCCGGTAAAAACCGCTTGATGTGGATAACTAATGGCCCATCAGCCTCACCAACGTTCTTTGTAAGCTGCTGGAATGTACGGTATGTCGGCGGTTAGGTTGGGTCCTGGAGTCACGTGGCTTGCTGGCTCCATGTCAGGGCGGCTTCCGTCAGGGTCGCTCTACCACTGATAATCTTGTGTCCGTTGAGTCTGCCATCTGAACAACCTTTTCCAGGCAGCAACATCTGATTGCCGTCTTTTTTATTTACGTAGAGCATACGACATAACTTGGCGACATCATATGCTTGCCACATTGTCTCCGAGGACCACTCCTGATTTTTAACCAAAACTTCCTGTCGCTGCATACTTTCCGTGTCCAAGCTGGTGACTCCCATAGTTCCATCCATATCCAGGAGAATGGAGTCCTGTGCAGGGGTCTGTATTGAGTGTCTCTCTATTTTTAGTGGCCGTTAACAGTCTAGCAGCAGCTGTATGCAGACTACTTCTGCATTTTGCACTGCTGCTCCAGTACTGTTGTTGCTGAGCAGCGCCACCAGGGAGCCACCCACAAGACGCAGTCATGGGCTCTAGCCCACGGCTTCCAGTTTTCAGCCACAAAGTCGTGTGTCATGCACTTCTGCTGGCGTCGTACCGTTCCTCCGGAACCCACACTTTACCTTAATGACAATCCATTCACTGTAGTGGAGGCATATCAGTTCCTAGGACTGGTTTTCGACGCTTGATTGACTTGGCTCCCTCATCTTCGTCAGCATAAGCAGACGTGCTGGCAGCACCTCAATGCCCACCATTGCCTGAGCAACATCAATTGGAGTGCAGATCGCTGTACGCTGCTGCAACCCTACAGAGCCCTTGTCCAACCCCGAATTGACTATGGGAGTGTGGTTTATGGTTCGGCAGTGCCTTCAGCATTGCATTTACTCGACCCCGTGCACCACTGTGGGGTTCAATTAGCGTACTGGTGGAGGCTGGTGTCCCTCCACTGCAGATCAGATGTGCGCAACTGCTCGCCAGGTATACAGCACACATTCATAGTTCTCCTGAGCATCCGAATTACCATCTCTTTTTCCCGCCCGCAGCAGTCCATCTCCCGCATCAGCGGCTCAGATCGGGGCTAACGATTGCAGTTCGTATGGGATCCCTTCTCTCCGAACTGGAGTCCTTCCCTTTACCACCTCTACTGGCGGTCCATTCACGTACGCCTCCATCGTGTAGGCCTCCGCTGCAGCTCTGTCTGGACCTATTGCATGGTCCTAAGGACTCCGTTAACCCTGCCTTTCTCCCCTGTCACTTCCTCTCGATTCTTGATGTGTTCTGTGGCTCTGAAGCAGTTTACACCGACGGCTCAATGGCTGATGGTCACGTAGGCTTCGCATCTGTTCATGGAGGACATATTTAGCAGCACTACTTGCCAGTTGGCTGCAGTGTTTTCACTGCAGAGCTGGCAGCCATATCTCGTACTCTTGTGTACATCCGCTCATGCCCTGGCGAGTCATATCTCCTGTGTATTGACTCATTGAGCAGCCTACAAGCTATTGACCAGTGCTACCCTCGCCACCCTGCGGTAGCGTCCATTCAGGAGTCCATCTGTGCCCTGGAACAGTCCCGCAATTCCGTGGTGTTTGTGTGGACCGCAGGACATGTCAGGATCCCCGGCAATGAACTTGCCGACAGGCTGGCCAAACAGGTGACGCGGAAACCGCTTCTGGAGACAGGCGTCTCCGAAGCTAACCTGCGTTCTGTCTTACACTGCAGGATTTTACGGCTTTGGGAGACGGAATGGCATAACAGCACGCACAACAAACTGTGTGTCATTAAGGAGACTATGAATGTGCGCAAGTCTTCCATGCAGGCCTCTCACAGGGAATCAGTTGTCCTCTGCCAGCTCCGCATTGGCCATACATGGCTAACGCATAGTTATCTACCCCATCACGAGGACCCACCTAGTGTCGCCGTGGCTCCCAAATGACAGTCGTCCACCTCTTGCTGGACTGCCCACTTTTAGCTGCTCTGCAGCAGACTTTCCCAGCACCCGGCCTTCAGTGTTGGGCGACAGTGCCTCCACAGCAGCTTTAGTTTTACGTTTTATCCATGAGAGTGGGTTTTGTACTCTATGTAGGTTTTAGCGCATGTTCTTTGTCCCTCTGTATCCTCCACCCTAGTGCTTAATGTGTTGCAGAGTGGCTGGCTTTCCCTTTTTATTCTCGTGGTTGGCAAGCCACTGTAATCTGCTTTCATGTTTTACTCTCTTCTGTTTCTAGCGTCTCTCTGTTGTTTTTTTTTTTGTCCTCTTTTGTTCCTTTTAGTGTTTGTTGCCTTCCCTTTGTTCTTGTGGCTTTTCCTTTCTTTCCGTTTTGTGTTATATGTTTCATCCATTTTATTCTAACACTTGTGGCATTGTTTTATTAGGAACCAGGAACCGGTGACCTCGTAGTTTGGTCCCTTCTCCCGCCTTTAAACCTACCAACCAACCACCCAACCAACCAAGGCAGTGTTACAGGCCTTCTGCTGTTCCTTGTATATGTAAATGATTTAGGAGACAATCTGAGCAGCCGTTGTAGGTTGTTTGCGGATGATGCTGTCATTTATCATCTAGTAAAATCATCAGAAGAGCAAAACAAATTGCAAAAACATTTAGAAAAGATATCTGTACAGTGTGAAAATTGGCAGTTTGACTCTAGATAATGAAAAGTGTGGGTCATCCACATGATTGCTAAAAGGAATCTGTTCCTTTGGTTGCATGATCATTCTGTCAAACCTAAAGGCTGTAAATTCAACAAAATACCTAGGAATTGCAGTTACAAACAACTTAAATTGGTAAGAACATGCAGAAAATGTTGTAGGGAAGGCAAACCAGAAACTGTATTTTTTTGGCAGAACACAGAAAATGTAACAGATCTACTAAAGAGACTGCCTACACTACATTTGTCCATCCTCTTTTGGAGTACTACTGCGCAGTCTGGGATCATTACCAGATGTGATTAACAGAGTACATCAAGAAAGTTCAAAGAACAGCAGCACATTTTGTATTATTGTGAAATAGGAGAGTGAGTATCACTGACATGATACAGGATTTGAGGTGGACATCATTAAAACAAAAGTGTTATTCATTGCGGAGGAATCTTCTCATGAAATTTCAATCACCAACTTTCTCCTCCTCATGTGACAATATTTTGTTGACACTGACCTGAATAGGGAGAAACAATCATTATAATAAAATAAGGGAAATTGGAGCTCGTATGGAAAGATATAGGTGTTATTTTTTTCCATGTGCTGTTAGAGTTTGGAATAATATAAGAGTTATTGTGAAGGTGGTTCAATGAACTCTGTGCCAGGCACTTAATTGTGATTTACTGGGTACCTATGTAAATGTACATGTAGATGTTGGTCATCAGGGTAGTGCCTGTAGGTAGGTAAGTCTGCAAAAGTGGCAAGGGTGATGTTAACTTATTAAGCAACAACAGAAAGAGCAGTGTTCCTAACTATCTGTTCTAGGCAGTTTTCAGAGAAGGTACGTAGTAAACAAAGTTTCACAGAATGTGTATATTAAGCCAGTAAATAAAGTTTCACAGAATGTCTTTATTAAGCCAACCACTAACAAAACTGTAATTTTCCCAATTAATTGTTGGATGATTAAAGTCTCCACCAATGAGTACAGTATGATGGGGTAACTTCTGTACAAGTGATCTGATGTTTTCTCTAAAGCTTTTGTTTGCATCAGGAGATGAGACTAGACTGGTGGGCGATAGAAGGTTCTAATTATTATTTTATGCCCACCCCAATACTGAGTCTTGCCCAAACAATTTCACATGCAGCTTCAATCTGTACCTAGGTGGATTTGAGTTTCTTGTCTACTTCAGCAAATACACCACCTCCATTTCTCATTTTCCTATATTTTGATATACACACAAATTTTCCCCAGAAGTTTCACTGCTATCAGTTTCAGGTTTCAACCAGCTTTCCCTACCTGGTACTAGCTTTTCATGAGTGCTTCAAACTGTGGCACTTTGTTGCAAATGCTTCCACAGTTTACCATTAGGATTTTAATACTCCCACATGTGGAAGGGATTTCTTTCAATTGTATTCTGACACTTCTGGGTTTCCTACAAGTATCATTATCTGGATAGGATGGAGAGTCACCTAATCTAAAAATCCCTAGTGTGCACCCCACACACAGTCAGCTACCTGAGTAGCAGACCCTGATGTGTAGTGCACAGCTGACCCATTTAGGGGGACCCTACACTTTTCAACCCTATGGAGCAATTCCAGGAAGTCACAGCCTGGCTTGTCACAAAATCAACGAAGTATCTGGTTCAGTCCAATCTTCAAAGTATCTGGTTCAGCCCTTCCACTCAGCTCAAAACCAAAGGGCCTCAATCAGTTATGGAGACAATGCTGCAAATTGTGAACTTCGTTGAACTTTGTGCAAGGCTGGTCTTCTCAACCTTCCCTGCCAGTTGCAGGAATGACCCAAGTATGACCTTGGAGCCCATAAGACAGGCATTATTTGTTCCAATTTGTGTCACAGTCTCCAGTTGGTTGCACCCTTTTCCTTCAATGACTGCTTGAACAGCCTCTTCAACATGTTGAATGAGAGCTCCAGGCATACACACTGAGCGCACCTGGTGTCCTTTTCTGTCCCTTGCTGCCATTTCCGGAAGGGGTACCATCATTCCCTGTACTTTTGAAATGCCAACAATTAATAGACCCTATCCATAAAGATAATGTGTGGTGTCCTTTTTAGAGTCTCTTATAGATAGTCCTCTAAACAGTTGGGCATACTGATAATTGCTTCACAACGCTCTTACTCCCTTACGAAGTATGTTGTCAACAAGAAGTCACAGTTTGACAGTAACAGTAACATTTATAAACAAAATATTGGAAGGAGAAATGATTTATGCTATCCATCAGTCAGCCTTAGTGTTACAAAGAAGGAGTGAGCTATTCCGCCATAAAAATGTTTGACCACATACCCAGTGATATAAATCATTTACACCAACTGCGACATAATCATATGTACAAACAGTGATCCAATACTGTAAAATGCTTTTTTATTCCAGTCTCTGATCACAAATGAATTCTTTAGACGATGACCGGTTTCAGTCTGTAATGACAATCTTCAGATCTTTCAGTCTGTAATGACCATCTTCAGATCTGAAGATTGTCATTACAGACTGAAACCAGTCATCGTCTAAAGAATTCATTTGTGATCAGAGACTGGAATAAAAAAGCATAAATCATTTAATGAATATTAAAACTAACTTCAAACACAAACTGAAATCATATCTGCTTGGTGGTAATTCTGATACCAACCGTCAGCTTTGAACCATGATGTCATCAAGATAACACACACTGCATTTTTACTCTCTTATGCAATATGGCAACCATGACGTCACACCTTCAAGGTGCAGACTTGTGAAAATGATACCATTATGTCAAGTATAATTAAAATAATCCAAAGAAGAGTGTGGAACTAATGAGACGACTGCTGTAATTTGGGGTTTTGGGGTGAGACAAATAAAATAGATTATATTCCTAACATAAATTTCATTGCCAAACAAAAACTTGCATAAAAATACAGTAAGTCTAAGCCAATATTACACGAAATCCACAAACTTGGTTCAACCTCAGTTAACCTAGATAATGAAGTCAACTCTACAATACCAACACATTAATAAACATGCAACAAACTGGTATCAGAAAGTTTACTTGATATATATAGCTTAAATAAAGTCCTCGAAACCGCAACTCACTCAGAGATCTGGTATCTTCACTTGACCTGTACAACTAGAATGAAGTCCACAATACTGAGAAAACACAACAGTTCAAAACACTAGTATTTAAAACTTCAACTGTGTAGCAATAACAAAATCCACAAGCCACAAAGTCATTAAAAAGTTCTATTAACATCAATTTTGGACAACCAAAACACAACCATGCAAAAAACACACACACTAAAAACGATACAAAAACCTTCATAAATTAACAAAACAACAACATGAAAAGCCGGCCTAGACTTCTTGGAAATAGTCAAACATTGTAATGCCAACCACGTCACATATATCCATCCTTGACCTGAAGTGCAGCATCTTTGGCTAACTTCATAAATTCCTAGTAAACATGACACTCGAGATACTCAGCCACCAGACCATAGAAATAAAAGAATTTTATTGTTGTCGCCATATTGTCACCTATTTTGGTATGCGACTATCTTCTAGTGAATTTTTTTTCATAGTATCCATAACTAAGAACAAAAGCAGTGCAAAAATTAAGTATCCAGCTGTTAACAACACGGCGAACTAATAACTGCAAAGCTGAAAATATATCGGACTCAGTCACCGACATTACACTAACTCACTAACAAAGATTCAAACACAGAATTCCAATACGAAGCAGACAAGTAAAATTTTTGAAGTGGTGGTGTATTCTAAAATAGTATCTCACCTTAGCAACAATAATATTGTCTACAAACCACAGTTTGGGGATTCAAAAGGGTTGTTCTATTGAGGACGCCATTTACATGTACACTCACCAGATTTTACAAGCATAAAATAATAACATAGCATTGGTTGATATTTTCTACATCCTAACTATGGCATTTAACTGTGTGGATCACAATATTCTCATAGATAAATTGAAGTTTTATGGAATTTACGGTATAGCCATCCAATGGATTGTCATGTATAAGCAAAAGAATGCAGAAAGGTGTACTTAATTATAATAATTCAACCAGTATACTCTGGGGAGATAATTCTGACTGGGAGAAATCACGTGTGAGGCTCCCCAAGGTTCAGTCTTAAGTCCACTATTGTTCCTCTGTTGTGTAAATGATCTTCTGTCTAATATACAACAAGCAGAATTAGCTCTTTTTGCAGACAACACTTTTATGTCTTTATGAATCCAGGCATACATATAGAAATATAAGAAATGGTAAACAAAACTCTTACAAGTATCATTGACTGATCTTCTGTGAATGGTCTCATTCTTAGTTTTAAAAAGACACAGCATATTCAATTCTGCATGTCTATGGACACTGCATCAATGATAAGTGTAATGCATTCTGAGGAACCTATGAATAGGGTGAAAACTTCAAAATTCTCAGGTGCCCATATTCACAAGAATTTAAATTAGAAAAAGCACATTTTGGAATTAATGAAACAACTTAGTTCAGCCGCATTTGCAAATCTTGCAAAGAGAAAAACCTGTAAGTTGGCATATTTTCTGTCAGTAATGTCATATGGAATAATGTTCTGAAAGGTAAGTCATCTTTAAGAAAGAAAGTCTTCATTGCGAAAAAATGTTCTGTGAGAATAATGTGTAGTGCCCACTCATGATCATCTTGTAGACATCTGTTTGAGGATTTGGGCATTCTGACTTCCCCTACATTTCAAAAGGAACAATGATGCACATAACTGCAAAAACAGAAGGAAAAATAGCATTCATCACTTCACATTAAGTTGGTCTTTAGCACACAAAGGGTTCCATAGTGCTGCACAATAAATTTGGTCACTTACTGAATGGAATAAAATGTCTGACAGACAGCAGAGTAAAATTTGAAAACAAACAGAAAGTTTCTTCTTGGCAACTCCTTCTATTCCATAGAAGACTTTCTATTAGTGTAATATGAAAAAGGTAGTGGCCAACACTTACCGACTCACAATACCAATGTATATATTTTCTTTTTAGAGAGAGAGGGGGGAGACGGCAATCCTTAGAAATATTCATAATGTAACAATATGTAAAATTTAATTTTTGATGTAAATGTAAAATGGCTCATTTCTCATCATTGTGATCTATCATGCAAAGTGATCCATTGCACATGAAGCTATCGAATTATAATGCCTGACAAATGACACTGCATCAGCCCAGTCAGTCACTAACAACACTCAACAGCAACTTCAGAGCATTTACATACAACACTAAAGAGTGCCATCACAAACTACAAAACGCCTTCTTCTGACATGATCCATTCCACATGTGCCGTGCAACCATAATGTCACGTAGCGCAACATATATGTCATTAGCCAAAGCTGACGGCCTCATAAATTCACTTTCAACTTCCTGTTCTGGACTGTGCAGTGTGACATGCTACAGATGTTCTGTCTAGTGTGAACAAATTAATGTTTGATAGGATGTCATATCGTGCTGTTGATGCTCAGTGTGAATCTGCTGTAAATCAACTTTCGCCTTTCTTTCACTGAATATATGTCGGCCTTTTCTGGCTTCAGGTGATCATTTCCAAAGAGTAGATTCTACTGAAATAAGACAACTGTTCCCTCTGCAAATCGTATCCAATCTCCTTGACCACACCTAGTAGAGAAAAGATCTGTTTACTTGGCTAACATGTCTTATTTGTTCTTCCTCTGCATGAGCTTGTTACATCAGATACTGTGACCCATAAAGCAACTGCAATGTACTATAGTTGGAAAGTTAAAGACAGAAAGGATTTCGCATGATATGATTCTGTGAAGATTGTATTCTGTTTATCTTGTTGTTAAGGTGAAAGGTATGACTGTTGGGTAGGTCTCATTAGTTGATCCGTGATCAAACTAGTTCATCATGTTGGATTGGTGGATCAGGTTGCATAGAGACAGGCAGGTTCAGTGGTAAGTGTGGTTTGTGTTCTGTCAGTATAATATATCGTGCTCTACAGGCATGGCTTGCTGTGCCTGGATGTGTCAGCCTGGAATATCATGTTAAATTCTGGTATCAAGTTGTATGGACGGCAGCATTGTACAGGAGGTATAGACAGTACTGAACTGGGTCAGTAAGACAAGTAAAGATGGATTTGCTAGTTACCTTGGGCCTGACACATCTGCAGTTTGACTCTACATTCTACATCTGTACCCTACAAACTACTTCAGAGTGCCAGACATATGGTATTTTCCATTGTATCACTTAATAGGGCTTCTTTCCAGTCCGTCCACATAAGGAGCGTTGAAAGAATGATTGCATAAATGCCTCTGTGCTTACTGTAATTAGTCTAATCTCCTTATTGCAATCTTTGCAGGAGTGAAACATAGGTGAAAGAGCTACATGTTGTTCTGTGGAAACATGTACTCCTGGCTCTGTTTATTCCAAGCACAGTTCAGGGACTGTATCATTGTACTTGTCATATTCCAACATGTACTTTGAACATTTTATTGGATGATCAAGCACTTAAAAAAATGATGACATCAGCACATTTCTGCCACCTTGGCATATGATGTGGATGTTTATATATAATTAAATTGGCCGTTATGTAATAAATACACTTGAAATAACAGCTATTGTAGTTTTCTTAATATTCCGATTTCATATTACATGAACCGAGCGAGGTGGCGCAGTGGTTAGCACAGTGGACTCGCATTCAGGAGGACGACGGTTCGATCCCGTGTCTGGCCATCCTGATTTAGGTTTTCCGTGATTTCCCTAAATCGCTCCAGGCAAATGCCGGGCTGGTTCCTTTGAAAGGGCACGGACGACTTCCTTCCCCATCCTTCAATAATCCGATGAGACCGATGACCTCGCAGTTTTGTTTCTTCCCCCAAACAACCCAACCAATCATATTACATGAACAGTCACATGACATGTTCACCTCTTAGGCTGAAACTGCTGAGTATAAACAGGCAAAGTTCAAGAGTATTGTACAGTACATCCTACACAGGTGTGGACCAGCTGAAGTTGTGAGGGAAGGGAGAACCTTGACGTGGTTTGACAAGCATGTAAGAAAGCTGCTCTGAAAGCAAAAAGGTCTTAACTGCAGATTTAAATGTAGCCAAAGCCTCATCAACAAACAAAAACAGAGCAATGCCAAAATTATACTTACAAGAGTCTTGTGTGAAGTGTTCAACAAACTCGGAACTAAAATTCTGTCTAACGACCTGACAGGAAATCTTAAAAAATTTTATTCTTTGTACAATTAGTAAACAGATCAAAGCCGTCTGCCTAGACGCTCTGTGGCCATAATTGCATTGAAAGAGAATAACAGAGAGAAGGCCAAAACGCTAAATTTACATTTCCAAAATTGTTTTGCAGAAGAGTATTATGCTGAAGTTCCCCTTTCAAACAGTCACACAAATATCAAACAGACTGCTGTCAAAATAAATGTCTGGGGATAGAAAATCAACAAAAACCACTTAACAGAGCAAAGAAATCCGAGTCTGAGGGGATAGTTATAGGATCCTATGTAGAGTGTGCAAAAGAGCTTGCACCTCTGCTAGCAGCCGTCTACCGTAGGTCACTGAAGAAATCAAGCATTCCAGGTGATTGGAAAAAGGTGCATTCCCATTTTCAAGAAGGTTCATTAAATAGATACATACAACCTTAGGCCTATATTGCTGATAATAAGATGTTGTGGAACTGTGGAATATGTTTTGTGCCCACATATGGTGACCTTTCTGGTGACCAAAAATCTCGTTTGAAGGAATCCAGGTGTATTTTGCAAATGACAGTTGTGTGAAACTCAACTTGCTCTCTTTGTCTTTTGCCCCTCGATGTAAAGAAATATAACGTATTGCACATAAATATGCAGAAATATCTGTGACTGTATGATTACATGATTGCTGAACAATCACTAGAAGCAGTCATATCCATTAACATCTGGGAATGTTTTTGGTAGGATGACCACAAAAAATTAGTTGTAGAAAAGGAGAATGCCACACTATGATTCATGGGAAGAATCCACTGAAAGTATAGCCCAGCCATTAAGGAGCGAGTTTACAAAACACTTGCTTGTCCGTCTGGGAGCCATACTAGGTAGGACTGATGGATGGAATAAATAAGTTTGGAAGAAAAACAGTGCATTTCATCATGGGTTAATTTATAAAGCATTAAAGTATCATGAAGATCCTCTCCCATTACCAGTAGTAGACACTATAGTAGAGGTGTTGCAAATGACAGTGTGATTTTCTGTTACAACTCTGAGAGCGTACGTCCCAAGAAAAGTCGAGCAATGTATTGCTTCATCCTATGCATGTTTCCTGAAAAGACCATGAGGGCAACATTAGAAAGAGATTTGAGCTTGTACAGAAGGCTATTGACAATTGTTGACAGTGATAAACTAAGTACCTTACATCACACACCAAAAAGTAGCTTGAGGGACTGTGTATGTAGATGTTGCCATGAACTTTCACCAGATAAAATGCAAGCTTAGGCCACCATGGTCATTGTCGCTGTCAGTAAAATCCTTCAAGGTATTTGATGACATCATCAGTAAGTAAAATTTCAGAGGATAGTTTGCATATGACTTCAATCATTTCCCAGTAAAGCAATCTTTTTACCACTTTGAAATCTTACTGAATATTTATGCAACTGTTTTCAATAGTATTTCATTATAGATAACTGCATTACCTGCGAACAGTCTGAAATTACTATTAATAATGTCAACCATGTCATTAATATATAAAATTAACAGCAACGGTCTGAACACACTTCCCTAGGGCAATGGCTCTCCGCCCAAAATAATAGACTGTCTCTTCCCTTCTAAGAAATCTTCAAACCAGTCACAAATTTCACTTGGTACCACATATGGCATATTTTCGATAAAAGGCTTAGGTGTGACACAGATTCAAATGCTTTTCAGAAATCAAGAAATACTGCATCCATGTGATGCTTTGGTCCATTGCTTTCAATATGCCTTATTAGAGAAGTGCAAGTTGGGTTCTGATTCATGGAATTTATTTATTTCCCCCCCCCCCCCCCCCCCCCCCCCAGTTTGAGATATCTCATTATGTTTGCACTCATATTGTCTAGTATTCTACGACAGATACATGTCAAAGATATGGGATGATAGTGTTATTGCTCATTTGTGCTACCTTTATTGTAGCGAGGTATGACTGCACTTTTTTCCAACCAGTTGGTACACCATTTTGTTTGAGGGATCTATGGTATTTTATGGTTAACCTTTTGAGTTCCAACTATATAACCAAAAACGAAAATTAAAATTTTTCACATAATTGATGTTTATCATATTAAGCAATGAATATAAGAAGAAATTATCAAAAAGTAAACAATTGATTATTCTAAAGTTGTGGTTTCACTTTCTAACTACTGTGACATATGGTTTTCAACCACCTATCATTTCATGAGATATATTTGATAGCAAACTGACATTTTTCCTAGACATAGTCCCACATCTCTAAACTGCCATTAACTTACATGCCTAAAAGTAATAACAACCAAAAATGGGACTAAAATTTAACAAATTTATATAAAAAGTACTTACTGCACCAGTGGTTTCATTTTGAAACCACTCACAGGAGAAGTATGTGTAGTACAAACTCAAATTTATGGTACAATAACTTTAGATATACTTATTTTCACTGCCAATGATCTCCTCAGTATGACTGCTGTAAGTGATTGCTACAGTGCACTACATTCATAGAAGTACCTCTTACTTTTGCATACCACTAGATGTCTCTGTCTTGCAATAACATTGATGGTTTCATGCAAAAACCACTAGTAAACAAAAAAAATCATATGGTGATTTCAGCCAGAAACCACTAGTGCTCAAAGGGTTTAATGAGAGACTAGCTCTACTGCAAATTCTGTATACAGTGTGATACGGATTCCATCAAACACAGAAATTTTGTTCAATTACTATGATTTCAGCTGTTCCTCAGTGCCACTGACATTAACATGTATAGCACTCATATTTGCAGTGGTGAGAGAATTATAGTGGGGCAACTAAAACAAGTAGAAAGAGTTATATTTTCAGCAAACCACATAAAGAAGTAGTAGTATTGTATCTCAATAAGGAACTCTAAAGAAACAGTTCTGGAGAGGAGCCTGTAGTAGAACTGTAGCTCACATTTAGAGTAATGCACATGACAGATATGTACCTAGTGAAATAGTTCATGATGGGAGGGACTCCAATTCTAAGGAAACAGAGACTGTTGCATAACAGCACAGGGCTAGAAATAGGGAGATGCTGACAGAAACACATTTGGCTGAAAGAGGGCAAATCGTGACGCTTTCAGTGACCCACCATAAACAGAATATTACCAAAGGATCTCTCACAAAACACAAAGAAATTCTGGCCGTATGTAAAGACTTCCAAAGTTAGTGTTCAGCCATTTATGGAGGAGACATGGACTGGAATTAGTTAGCAAAGCAAAAGCAGAAACATTTAACTCTGTTTTCAAATGTTCCTTTAAAAATGAAAATCCAGAAGTACTGCTCAGTTTCATTTTTACACCATTGCAAAGAAAAGTCATATATGTATTAGTGCCAGTGGTGTTGAGAAGCAGCTGAACACTCTTATAACTCAATAGAGCTCCATAGCCTGATGGAATCCCTGTCACATAGTACACTGAATTTGCAGCTGAATTAGTTCTCTTTTAACCATAATCTACTATAGATCCCAAGATTGTGGTTAGCAGTGAACCATTTATCAATGTTGTTGTCTACTACCAAAACTCAGTGCCATTCTCTGTACTGAAAGAATGTGGGAAGGTAGTAAGGCCTGTTAGTGACAGTGTGTTAGCTGAGTGTGCAAATGAGATGTATATCAACAAGCTGAGTGTGCAAATGAGATGTATATCAACAAAGCCAAAAGTGCAGATCCCATAAGGAAGCTTTACGATAAACACCTGAAATGAATTACTTCCTTGTCAGGTCTCTTGCAGGTATGATCTTGTTGAAAATTCACGTATTGATCTTGGAGTAAAGTTCATGAACATTTATTTTGGAAAGATCTGCAGGAAGCCTGACCCTACATTCCAAAAAAAAAAAAAAAAAAGGCAAAATATGTCCCACATTGACTTGACAGGACACCGTAGCCTGACTAAACACGCCAAGCAATGCACGTCAAGAAGAAAAACAGTCCCGTGTGACAGGTTATGCAAACTTAACCCATACTGCTATCACAACTTGATCCGAGTTCATAAACAGCTGGATAGCCCATAATTGTTGTCACACAATTGGGAACTGCTGAGAGTGGGTATTTTGGGAGGGCTATCAAAAGACATACCATAGATACCGAACATACATAAAGTGCTATACTCTTCTGTGGATGCAGTCTGCTCTACAGGGTTGGCCACAACTCATCCACTGTACTGTGTTAGCATGCCAGGGGCCTGTATGTGACAGACAAGGACCAGGGAAAACTCAAGATGTTACACACATCTCCATCACCAACAAGCTCAAAAGTGTTGAGTGTTGGGTTGTCTTCCACTGAAATTGAGCCAGTGAGACAAACTTCACCTGTGGGAAGCCTGCTGTGAGCCTTATCAAGAGGAGGCAAACACAGAAGAGTAGAGTTCTATTAATCATCAGCAGTTCAAATATATGGGGAAGAATGATACGCCTATGGAAATGGTAGAAAGAGTTGGGATGAATCACCTTTTGCATTCAGTTTGAATGCCCGATAATCTTACTCAGCGTGTTAAAGAGGATGTTCTGGTAGGCAGTGAAGGGACATGGTGCAACCATTTGTGGATTGTGGTGCAAGTTGGAACAAACAATGCCTTTAGTGTGGGCTTGGAGGTTACACTTGGATCTTTCTGGCAAGGAGCAGAGAAGGTTGAGAAGATTAGTGTCTAAAAAAGCTTTTCTCACAAGCCTAAGAAAATAGGGGTGAGACTATTAAAATTCTAGTGACCAACTGCCAAAGCATTTGCAAAAAGAAAAGCAGAGTACCATGGAGCTTAGATAATACTGGGTACAGGAAATGGGTTAAAACCTGAAATTGATAGCAGTGACAATTGTGGGGTATATCTAAGCTGATGCCAGTAGAATAGGTTACTGAAAAATAGAGCATGTATGTTTGTAAGACAAGAAACTCAAATCGTCTGAGGTAGAAATAAAAGCTGCCTGCTAGATTGATTGGTCATGATACAGTATCGATGTTTGTCATAAACATATAAGTGGATCCATCTGCCACCAGATCCACCCACACATGTTCCCGAAAAGTTTGGAGAAAGGCTCAGTACACTAGTAAGTATGTTGCTGAATCATTTTATCATTGGAGGGACTTTAATCATCCAACAGTCATTCGTGACAGTTGCAGTTTCTTAAGTTGTAGGCATGAGGTGACTGAATGTGAAACATTACTAAAAACTTTGAGTACTTCCTGCAACAAATAGTTTGGAAGCCCACTCATGATGGAAATGTTTAGACCAAATGGCAACAAATAGACCTGACCCCTTTGAGGACGTCTCTGTTGAAACTGGAATCAGTGAACATGAAGCAATCGCAGGAAAAATGAATACTTAAGTGCAAAGGGCAACTTAGAACCAGTAGAAAAACTTATATGCCTAAAAAAGCAGCTGTGTCATATCTCAATGAGGACCCAGCAACATTTAGCTCTGAACAAGAGCATCTAGAACAACTACATATCAAGTTTAAAAGAATAGTTGCCCAGTCACTGGTTGGGTATGCACCTAGCAGAACGGTTTATGATTGGGGGTTGGGTGGAGGGGGATCCCTCCATTGTATACAATTACTGTAAAGGAACTTCTAAAGAAACAGATTCTATGGCACAATATTTGTAAATCACAGTCTATGGCTATGGCTAGAGAAAGCATTTGGCTGTTAAAATGGGATGTGTGAGGCCTTCAATAACTGCCTAGCAGAATTTTATCGAAAGACCACTCAAAAACTTCGAAGAAATTCTGTTCATATGAAATACAATTACTGGCACCCTAGTTAGTTTCCAAACACTCATAAATGTCACAGGAATTGAAATTGAAAGCAAAGCAAAAGCAGAGATGATGAACTCACACGTCCTATGCTCCTTCACAAAGCAAAAGCCTCAGTATAACTCTCTCACCACTGCAAATGTGCTATACATGTTAATGTCTGTGGCATTGACAAAATGCTTAAATCACTATAATTGAACAATGGTCATTGTTCCAATGGAATCCATATCACATTGTATACAGAGTTTGCAGCTGAATTAACACCTCTTTCAGCCATAATACTCCATAGATCCTTCAAACAGAATGCCGTATCTACCAGTTGGAAGAAAGTGCAGTCAGACCTATCTTCAATAAAGATAGCATAAGTGATCTGCAGAGCTACCACCCCATATTTTTTACATGCATCTGCTGTAGAGTCCTAGAGCATATGAGTTCAAACATAATGAGATATTTCGAACTGAAAGCATCATAATTCATTTGGACCAAATCATCACGTGAATGCAGTATTTCTTGACTTCTGAAAAGCATTTGACTTTGTACCATAGTAAGGTAGCTATCGAAAGCATGATCATATCTACATCTATACTCTTCAATTACTGTGAAGTGCATGGCCCCATTGTACCAGCTATTAGGGTTTCTTCTCATTCCATTCACGTATCGAGCACAGGAAGAATGATTATTTAAATGTCTCTGTGTGTGCTGTAATTATTATAATCTTATCCTCACAATCTCTATGTGAGCAATACATAGGGGGTTGTAGTATATTCTTAGGGTCACCATTTAAAGTTGGTCCATGTAACTTTGTTAGTAGACTTTCTCGGCATAATTTATGCCTATCGTCAAGAGTCTTTTGACATCTCAGTGATACCCACCCTTGGGTCAAACAAACTTGTGACCATTTGTGCTGCTCTTCTCTGTAGGCATTCAATATTCCCTGTTAGTCCTGTTTGGTATGGGTCCCACACACTTGAGCAATAATCTAGAACTGGCCGCACGAATGATTTGCGAGCAATCTCCTTTGTAGGCTGACTGCACTTCCACAGTATTCCAACTGTAAACCAAAGTCTGCCACCTCCTTTACCCATGACAGCCTTTTTGATAATTGCATTTCATATCTCTACAGTGTGTTACAAGCAGGTTTTTGTGTGAGTTGGCTGATTTCAACACTTGACACATTGATATTATAGTCATAGGGTACTAAATTGTTTCATTTTGTGAAGTGCAAAATTTTACATTTGAGAACATTTAAATTAAGTTGGCAATCTTTGCATCAGTTTGAAATCTTATCAAGAGCTGACTGAATGTTTATAAAGCTTCTTTTGGACAGTACTTCGTTGTAGGTAACTGCATCATCTGCAAAAATTCTGGGGTTACTATTAACATTGTCTACAAGGTCGTAAATATACATTATCAACAGAAAAGGGTCCCAGTACGCTTACCAGGAGCACACCCGAAGTTACTTCTACATATTAACAATGAGTCTCCCTCCAACACAACATGCTGCATCCTCCCTTCAGAAAAGTCCTCAATCCTGTCACAAATTTCCCTTGATACCCAATATGATCATACTTTTGACAATAAGCACAGGTGCGTTATTGAGTCATATGCTTTTAGGAATACATCCTGTATCAAGTAAAATTTGTGTTTGAAGATCTCATAATGAGGATGACACAGCATGTTATCTTGGATGGAAGGCCATTGCCCCAGGGCAATTAGGAATTTCAGACTGTTCGCAGGTAATGCAGTCCTCTATAATGAACTACTGTCTCAAACAGTTGCATAAATATTGAGTAAGATTTCAAAGTGGTACAAAGATGGAAATCTTGCTTTTACTGGGAGATGCTTGAAGACATACGCAAACGAACTTGTGAAATTTCAACATATTGACAATGTGGTCACATATCCTGAAGAATTTTGTTTGTAGTGACAATGGCCACAGAAGCCTACACTTACATTTACTCTGTGAAAGCTTACGATATGATCTACATGTACACTCCTGCAAGCCACCTTTTGGTGTGTGGGGAAGGGTACTTTGTGTGCCGTTGTCATTTCCTCCCTTTCCTGTTCCATTCGCAAATGGTGCTCAAGAAAAATAATTGTTAGTAGGCTTCTGTATAATGAATAAAAAAATAGGAGCGCAGGTAAGCTATTACAAACAGCATAGTGAACGCATTACTGTAGCCAAGATAGACACGAAGCCCATGCTTACCACAGTAGTACAAGTTTATATGCCAACTAGCTTCGCAGATGATGAAGAGATTGAAGAAATGTATGAGGAGATAAAAGAAATTATTCAGGTAGTAAAGGGACACGAAAATTTAATAGTCATGGGGGACTGGAATTCGATAGTAGGAAAAGGAAGAGAAGGAAAAGTAGTAGGTGAATATGGAATGGAGGTAAGGAATGAAAGAGGAAGCCACCTGGTAGAATTTTGCATGGAAATAACTTAATCATAGCTAACACTTGGTTTGAGAATCATGAAAGAAGGTTGCATACATGGAAGAGGCCCAGAGACACTGGAAGGTTTCAGATATATTATATAATGGTAAGACAGAGATTTAGGAACCAGGTTTTAAATTAATTTTTTTCCAGGAGCAGATGTGGACTCTGACCACAATCTACTGGTTATGAACTGCAGATTGAAACTGAAGAAACTGCAAAAAGTTGGGAATTTAAGGAAATGGGATCTGGATAAACTGAAAGAACAAGAGGTTGTAGAGTGTTTCATAGAGAGTATTAGGGCACGATTGACAGGAACAGGGGAAAGAAATACAGCAGAAGAAGAATGGATAGCTTTGAGAGATGAAATAGTGAAGGCAGCAGAAAATCAAGTAGGTTAAAAGACAGGGGTTAGTAGAAATCCTTGGGTAACAGAAGATATATTGAATTTAATTGATCAAAGGAGAAAATATAAAAATGCAGTAAATGAACCAGGCAAAAAGGAATACAAATGTCACACAAACGAGATCGACTGAAAGTGCAAAATGGCTAATCAGGGATGGCCAGAGGTCAAATGTAAGAATGTAGAAGCATATATCAGTGCGGGTAACATAGATACTGCCTACAGGAAAATTAAAGTGACCTTTGGAGAAAAGCGGACCACCTGTATGAATATCAAGGGCTCAGACTGAAAACCAGTCCTAAGCAAAGAAGGGAAAGGAGAAAGTTGGAAGGAGAGGGTCTGTACAAGGACAACGTACATGAGGGCAATATTATGGAATTGGAAGAGGACAAGGACAAAGATGAAATGGGAGATATGATACTGCATGACGAATCTGACAGAGCACTGAAAGCCCTAAGTCGAAACAAGGCCCCGGGAGTAGACAACATCCCATTAGAACTACTGACAGTCTTGAGAGAGCCGGGCCTAACAAAACTCTACCATCTGGTGAGCAAGATGTATGAGGCAGGCAAAATACCCTCAGACTTCAAGAAGAATATGATTACTCCATTCCCAAAGAAAGCAGGTGTTGACAGATGTGAAAATTACTGAATATCAATTTAATAGGACAGGGCTGCAAAGTACTAACACGAATTCTTTACAGACGAATGGAAAAATTGGTAGAACAGTTTGGATTCCATAGAAATGTTGGAACACGTGAGGCAATACTGACCCTGCGACTTATCTTAGAAAATAAATTAAGAAAAGGCAAACCTACATTTCTAGCATTTGTAGACTTAGAGAAGGCTTTTGATAATGTTGGCTGGAATACTCTCTTTCAAATTCTGAAGGTGGCATGGGTAAAATAGTGGGAGCAAAAGGCTATTTACAAATTGTACAGAAACCAGATGGCAGTTATAAGAGTTGAGGGGCATGAAAAGATAGCAGTAGTTGGGAAGGGAGTGAGACAGGGTTGTAGCCTATCCCACATATTATTCAGTCTGTATATTGAGCAAGCAGTAAAGAAAACTTTGGAGCAGGAATTAAAATCCATGGGGAAGAAATAAAAACTTTGAGGTTTGCCAATGACATTTTAATTCTGTTGGAAACAGCAAAGGTCCTGGAAGAGCAGTTGAATGGAATGGACGTGCCTTGAAAGGAGGATATAAGATGAACATCAACAAAAGCAAAATGAGGATAATGGGATGTAGTCAAATTAAATCGGGTGATGCTAAGAAATTCAATTTGGAAACGAGACACTCAAAGTAGTAGATGAGTTTTGCTTCTTGGGAAGCAAAATAACTGATGATGGTCGAAGTAGAGAGGATATAAAATGTAGACTGGCAATGGCAAGGAAAGTATTTCTGAAGAAGAGTAATTAGTTAACATTAGTACAGATTTAAGTGTCAGGAAGTCTTTTCTGGAAGTATTTGTATGGAGTGTAGCTGTGTATAGAAGTGAAACGTGGACAATAACTGGCTTAGACAAGAAGCTTTCAAAATGTGGTGCTACATAAGAATGCTGAAGATTAGATGGGTGGATCACGTAACTAATGAGGAGGTTTTGAACAGAATTGGGGAGAAGAGGCATTTGTGGCACAACTTGACTAGAAGGAGAAATCGGTTGGTAAGACATGTTCTGAAGCATCAGGGGATCACCAATTTAGCGTTGGATGGCAGTGTGGAGTGTAAAAATCGTAGAGGGAGACCAGGAGATGAATACACTAAATAGATTCAGAAGGATGTAGGTTGCAGCAGTTAGTTGGAGATGAAGAATCTTACGCAGGATAGAGTAGCATGGAGAGCTGCATCAAACCAGCCTCTTGACCGAAGACCATCACAACAGGCTTCTATATGAGATTTGGGTATTAAACTAATTCTTCAAGGCCTTCAATATCCATCATTGTCTGTAGTGGATGGAGAGCTGCTTAATCTAAAAAAATAAAATAAAAAAAGTGTAACACCCAGAGTCTTCCCTGGTCTTTGCCTTTCTCATACAGGGCCATTGGCATGCTAACACATTGTGTTCATAAACTTGATTCCAAGATCAGTAAATGAATTTTCCACACGATCATGCTTATGAAATACACTCATAATGTACATGCAATGTATTTCCAGCTTGATGGAGCCCCTCCACATTTTATCAGACATGTGAGGGAACTTGTCAAGACGTAATATAACATGTTGTGCCAAGAGTGCACAAATGCATTGAAGTTAATGGAGGGAAATTCAGACATTTATTGTGAACTGTACTTCAGCTGTAATCTGAGGTGTACAGTAATGCTTACAGCTGAATGCATTAAAAATACATATTTTTCAATTGATACTTTGTAAAAAAAACATTTTGTAATGTTTTCTGGCTGTTGTATGTATGGAAACCTGATGATGTGTTGAATAATACAGAAAATAAACAACATTCTATCTTGGAAACCATTTGGAATAGAGCAGGTGTCCAAATGAAGTTTTTTGTTTCAAATTATTGTTCCTGTCGTATTTGTAAATATTGAACATGGGTCCAAGGACACCCTATATGCACAGTATTGACATCATAATTCCAGCAGCTGCAAACTCTTTTATTGTATCTGATTAAAGTAGTACCTTTAGTATAGGGTCTGTATAAAAAGTAACGAGTCCAAATTTGAAGAAAAGTGTTGAAAATATTGCTACAAACAATAAAAATTCTCCAAAATAGAACCCTTGAGCATCAACACACTACTGCCAATGAATTTTCCACATTTCTCTGTGGAAGTCCTTTTCAAGAATGTCCCTCAAGTAGCATATCAAAACCGCTTTCACCTATGCTACAGTCTCATGTTGTTTCCCTTTGAGAGCTTTTTTCAGTTGAGGGAACAGGAGAGTGTCACAAGACTGCATTGGGATTGTAGGTGTCCTGGAGAATTGTTGCAGTGGCATCTGGTCCAGATAGTTTTTAACCATGAAGCAGAGGTGTTATGCTGCATTGTCATGATGCAGCTTTTGATTGGTGGCAGTGCTTGGCTTCATTCGGGTAACCTCTTCAGTCTTTCACTTTTCATCACTACTGTGTAGAAAAAGCATAATAATCTGTTGCTCAGGTATAAATTTGTGGTGGACCACAACCAAGGTTTCAAAGAAGCATGGCTTTGACCTGCTCATTCAAACCTCTTTTTAAAAAAATGAAGAAAGAAAAGAAGGGTGGGGGGTGCCATTTGACACTTTGGCATTTAGCCTTTTCCTCTTTGAGGTAAAGTTTTGACTTCTGATAAGCATTACACCACCTTATGTTTGTAAACTAATTAAAAACAAACTATGTACTAAGGACTCATCTGTTGTTTACATTATAGACAAGACTGGTAGTTCAAAGTTGTGATTAAAGGCAGTCACTCATTTATCTCCTGCCACCTGTTGCTCATCAAGACAGGTCTGAGCAACGTCCAGACAATATAATCTCACTAACTCTGTTCAGAGCATTGTCTCTTCATTGGGGGTCCTTTGACTGCTAGACAATCTCCATCAGGTGAGCTTCTGAAAAGGATACCAGGAGATTGGGCACTCGTGTAGAATTGATGTGCAGGTGACAATGGTGTCATAATAACGCTAATGAATACTGAAAGAGGAGCAAATAGGTCCTGACACTCTGAAAGAAGAAGGAGAAAGGAAAGGAACATTTAGAGTGGACAGAGCCAAAGGAGAACTGATGACATTTTCTGAAGACAGATTCCCTTCCCTGTTCTCGCCTCAGGAACCCCTTCCTTTGGAAATTCTCTGTCGGTGGAAGTCAACTGCTTTGAGCTACAAGGCTTCTAAAAACACACACTGAAAGTCAACTACATTATACTCAGAGTTTCATTCCTTAAAAATGCTGAGTGTCAAAGTCTCTAAATTGACAGGCTCCAAAAAGTGTCCCTTTACTAGAAAATGATCTTTTTCAAACTCCCAGTATTCTCCCTACATCTGTCAATCAATCCAAATTTCTTCATCCAACTGGTTGATTGCCATTTCAGGACATTTAGTAAATTATTGTGTCGGTCTGTGTTTGAAGCTGGTAATTAAATCATGACTGTATCTGTTGATAGTTTAAACATGACTCATCCATGTAAACATTTTATTGGAACTTTCGTAAGCCCTGCACCATTTTATAAATTACAAAAGTTTATAAAAGTATCTCACCATCAAAAATTTTTATGAGTACTAATCTCCACCAGTCTATAAATTTCTTTAAATTCTGTCCACTAAACAAGACTGTGTTGCTGGATGTCCTAGCATGCTGCCTTGGAATGAGGCTCTCAGTAATCAGGAAAGTGTTGGTATTAATTTCTTAACCGTTTTTTAAACTTTTCTTATTGCATTTCCAGTCTGGAAACCAAACAGCAAAAATTGGATTTTGGACTGCAAATCCAATAAGGGAATAAATGTGACTCAGTGTGCCACTCCCACCATCCAGATATTTATCAAGAGCATTGAAGCAAGTGTGATAAATATTACGTTGGAAAAATATGTACACTACACTAAGAGCTTTGTAAGACTGACCAAAACAATCCAGTAATGTTTGCTATGCCTTTAAGAGATGAAAAACATGCAGTGGATAAAATTGAAAACAGTGTTATTATTTTACCTAAACAGGTAAAGGTAAATATATGCATTTCACGAAAGAAAGATATTTTTTCACTTTATGTTAAGAAACCAAATCCCATTTTGAATCAATAACCTGAACTGAAAAACAAAGAATATATTGAAAATTTTTTTGATATCTTGTTACAAAGATAATACTAGTCATGAGGACCAGTTGATTAGAACTAAATCTATGGCATTTACAAAGTCGTGATATTTTACTTTTTTATGGTTAATTATTACTTGCTATTTTATTTTTCTTAATCCTTGAATAGTCATCTGGAATTGATGCTCTTTGCATTTATGTCTGTAACACTAAACATTATTTATAAATATTATATTTTTTACGTTCTGTTTTTTTATATATGTAAATCTTGACTTAACAAAAATCTGTAGGTATTGTTGTATTTTTACTGCAATTTTTTCAGTCATCCTTTTCATGTGAAGTGTTCCTATATCCATGATGATGTGCATACAATAAATGCTGGATGATGAACTTTGACTGAAACTGGTCACACAACAAAGACTAAATTGAACAGCAGCTTAAGTATTACATGGTGTTATTTATAGAATCATCAGTTCCAGCCTTAACTTGTTTTGATCCCCAAATAGTGAAAGTTGTGGTTTAGTGATCAGTAGTTGACAGGCATATGAACAAGATCAAAAACATTGCTGAGTGGGATAGGATTGTTGCAGACAGAGTAAGTTGTTTGTGGTACATGATAAAGTTGAGGAATGGTTGGGTGGGTGAGAGGATAGATCAAGCAGACCATTGCAGTTGTAGAGTATTGAAGTTAAGTGTGAGGCAGGGTTCAAGGTGGGTTCAGACATGCTAGTGGAGTTAGAGGCCAGGAGAATTGTGGAATCAAAGGATGTGTTGTAAGATTGTAAGGACAGTTGCCATCTATGTAATTCAGAGAAGCTGCTATTTTAATGGGGGAGGGTTAGGGGAGATCCATATGCCAAGAGTTGTGAAGCAGTCATTGAAGTCAAATGTCGTCAGTGGCGTGTTTGGCGTGTTCTGACACTGAGTGGTCAACTTTGCTCTTGACCATAGTTTGGCAGTGGCCATGGCACATAAACAGCTGTACAGAAGTTACAGCTGAGTTGATATGTGAGAAACATGCATTCATAGGTGTCCTTGCCTCAGGTAGGGTACCATATCGTCGATGAAGAAACAATACCGCGTAACTGACAAATTGCCAATTTTTCACTTTTCAGTCAGATGATGTCGTTGATCGTACGCACATCTGTGAATTTCTAATTATTTACCATGAAAAAATTATCTAAAACAATACCACGTATGTGACACAGCAAATAAATAGATGGCAATACCGCGGAATTGTGGAGAATTAAATACCGCGTATCGACAATCAATGGATACTGTAAACAATACCGCGTAGATACAAAAGCGCGCGCAGCCAGAGCACATTGTTATTGCCTTATTACGTATTTAACAGTGCTCGAAAGTGGTTCGATGCTTGTAGCTTAATTCGTGATAATGGACAACGATATAGATGACGATCTTTTTACTGAAGAAGAGATTCGTTCTCAGCTGAAATCAGCCTATGAGAATCGTTCCTGAGAATGACTGGTAGCAGTAAGAAAATTGTTTTATTATCCCCCTTTGAATGTTAGGTGTACCGGAAGTGTCTTATTGTGATATAAATCAGAATGCCCCCACTTCACTCGTTGTGTGCTTTATTCATTAATGCCAAAGATTTCTAGACAGTCCACTTTCTTGTAGGATCTCCCATAAATGCAGAACAAACAACAGGCGAGAAAAGTCGTAACGCAGAAGTTAACATTTACCGAAGAAGAATTAATTTCGTATATGGGGTTCTCGGTTACTGTTCCTGCAGCACCTAAGGACACAGGTAAATTTTCTTGGGATTATTGTTAATAGTATTACTGATGCCATTGTTCTCACAAATACATGAATTTGAGCTTCATCTTTGTCTGCTTAAATTAATTTATAAATATTTTTCCATCTAGAAACTTCAGTGGCTGTATCCAGCAATGCTCAAAATGAAACCACAGTCACAGTTTCCACTAGAGACTTCACACTCATTGCTATGCGACTGTGCTCATTGTTTGCCAAACGCTCTGGTTAAATTATCAGAAGATCACGGGAGCAATAATGATGCTGACAGTGAAGACCAAGAATTTTATGGTGATGTAAGCAGTGACAGGAAAAGGAAGTCTAAACCACATCCTGAAGATCGGAAGAAAAATGCCAGTAAAATTCTGAGAATGTGTGGACAGGCCTATATTGGATACAAAAGAAGTCGAATTGGTAAAATCACTCATGATACTCCAAGAGAGGCACGAAAATTAGTTCCAACATGTCGTTCGAAGATGTGCCAGAAATCCGTTCAAAGGAAGTGTCATCAGTTTTCTGCTGATGATAGGCAGGCAGTATTAACACATTTTGAGAAACTATGTCATGAGATCAGAGGAAGGTTTACATTATCAACCTTGTGGATGTAATTCCAACCAAATGTCCAGGGAAGAACACTGGCGAATCCAGGAGAAAAGAGACACTCATTTATCATTTGAAAAATGAGCTGGGGAAACAAAGTATGCACAAAGATGTTTCTCAATACTCTTGGGATTAAAGAATGGACTGTCCGATATTGGCTGGGTAAATCCTCACATGGGATGAGTCCTGATACAGAATTGTCACGACCTCGAATCAAACAGACGAAGAAGAAAGATGAGAGAACTTTCATGAAAGAATTCCTGGACTCTCTTCCAAAACTTTCATCGCATTACTGCAGGAAATCCTCCTCGAAGTTGTACCTTAAGCCTATTCTACAGTTCTTCTGTATGGACTCTATATGGAAAAAATGTCATGTGGAGAAGGTTTCACCATTAAGTCAGGCTACCTTTAACTTGATTTTAGAAGATGGTAGTATTAGCTTATTTTCCCCCAAGAAAGACCAGTGCAACTTGTGTTGTAGTTACAGGCTTGGTAACTTGAGTGAAGACGTGTGGAAGCAACACACAGAATGGGAAAAGCAGGCAAGGATGCAAAAAGATTCTGAAAAGAAAGAAGCCCAGCAGAAGCTCTGCTCAGTGTACATCATGGACTTACAGGCCGTGAAAGTAGTTCCATTTTTAAGTGCAAGTGCAGTTTATTATAAAACAAAGTTGGCTGTTCATAATGTTACAATGTATAATTTAGAAAGACGTGATGCAGTGTATTACTGGTTCAATAAAACGCAAGGTGATTTGGTTGCATCATGTTTTGCCTCATGCATCTTGAACACACTGTCCAGAACGATTAAGGAAAATGCCATTCAAGTCATTCTGTATTCTGACGGCTGCACATATCAGAACTGAAATGTGATATTATGAAATACTCTTTTAAGATTAGCAATTGATACTGGGGTATTGATTACACAAAAGTTTTTGGAGAAAGGCCATACTCAAATGGAATGTGACTCAGTTCACAGTTCCATTGAGTGCAAGCTTAAAAAGGACATGAAGTTACACTTCCTAGCCAATACGCTATGATATTAAAGAAGTGAGAAAAAAGCCACAGCCATATGAAGTCCATTACCTAGGTTATTCCTTTTTCATCATCTACGCAGAGAAAAGTTTGTGGCTGTACGACTCAATTAGGCCTGGAAGAGCTGTAAAAAATGAGCCTACACTTACCGATCTGAGGGTGATACAGTGCCGCCCAAATGCTATTATTTACTACAAGTGCTCTTTCAACGGGGTGTGGCAAGAATTACTGAGGCATTCGAGGAAAATGCTTGGAGATGTTTGCTTCCCGAAACTATACAAGGAAAGACTGAAAATCAATAAATCCAAATGGGATCATCTACTACTACTTAAATCTGTTCTTCCTAAAGATTGTCATAGTTATTATGACAACATTCCTTATGAATGAAAATTATCGCGTAACTGTGTGGCGAGTATCAGTGCAGTGTAATTCTCTGTTACTGCATTGAGTGATGTTTAAGATTTTTCTTGAAGAAATGCGCAGACATTATTGGAACTATGTAAAAAATACATTTATTTAAAATGTTTCCATGAAATCTCTCAATAAAAAATGATTAATGCTTCAAAACGTGTTCTTACGAGCTTTCTCAGCACCAAATACCAACGTAAATGTGTCAAGTCATGCTGGGTGACTGACAAACAAATACCGCGTAAGTAACAGATCATGGCATAAACACCAAGACAATTCGCTTATGTGCTGTAATCAAGATTTCTAAAGCATAATTTTTTTTCACATTTTTATTTGATCCAATATTTCCCTGTAGTGCTACGATGCAAATTTAGCGCCACTGTGAAATGTATTAAGCATTTTGGACAGTTTTTTGTCTTTCGTGTAAAATTATTATTTTGCTAATTATGCGGGATTGTTTCTTCACTGACAATATGCCTTTGATTATACTGAATTAGATGTTCTGGGAGCATAGGAAATGTATTGCAGCTTGATCTTCCTCAGGACTGTGACTCATATGGCAAGAGATTGGTGATAGATATAAGGGTGGACCAGGATATTTCGTGGATTAGGTGGACTGTGGGATACCACTTTAGAAGAGGAAGGTATAAAGTTATTCATTTCAGGGCATAGCAAAGGTATTAGGAGATCTGTTGGAGGATGTGGTTAAGTTATTCCAGTACAGGGTGGTGCTGGATTGTAGGTGTGATTGGTGATGTAGGAGCATGTGTGTAGAGATCCTTCAGTCCAGCATTTAATTTGAACAGTATGCCGATACCCCACTGAGAAGCATTGCCTTCTCTCTTTCAACAAACCAAATGTGTTTTCAGGGATCCAAATACAGATACTTTAAATGTCAAGGAATACATTAACAAAGAGAGACAACTATTAAAAATAGGTTTAATATCAAATTATCACTATACTACCACAAACTATTATGTAGCGACTGGAGTTTATCTACGTGACTTGATCTCTTGTGTGCTACATGTTACTGTGTTCGGCATTGTGACCTATGTAAAGTTTAGTTGTTAGAGAGAAGATTTCCACCAAACCACTATAAAGCATAAAAAAGTGTTACTATTAACCTATTGTTTGGTTCATAATAGAGAATAAGAACAACTGATTTCTTAGCAGTCATTTGTTATTAAGCATTGGCGTCAGCTAACAGGTGATCTCATATTTTGTTACTTTGGTCAGGGTGATCTTTTGTTGGTGTATCAGTTATTTAAAAAGAAAAGAATATGCTACATTATTATTATTATTATTATTATTATTATTATTATTAGTAGTAGTAGTAGTAGTAGTAGTAGTAGTAATTTACTATCACAGTGATAATTTTACAATGATGTGGGATCTGTCATCTTAATACAAGGAAAACATTAGTCATTTATACAGATCACACATTTTTAATGAGGAGAGGACAGACAGTATGCTGTGATCTTGTTGATGAAACTATCCTGCCACTTCTCTGAAGTGATTTAGGAAAACCTAAATCAGCATGGCTGGACAGAGCATGAGCCTCCTCCATTTCAAACCTGAGACCAGTATCTTATCTATTAACTACCTTATTTTGTTATTTGCAACATACAATTCTCTTATGTTTTTGCGTACTTGGAACAAGTTAGTTTAATAACATGAAAAATAATTATACACCACTCATTTAGTATCTCCATACTTACGGCTATCCAATACCAGTAGGAATTTAGAACAGGGCGAGTGTCATTGCTTAAGTTCTGCAGAGTCATGTTGACAATAATCACCATCAGACACAGTGGGAATACAGTGGTGTGACAGCAGCTAATTGTAAGAACCTAACCAAAGAGCAGTAGACAATATGTTTTGTAGCAGTTAGTAGAAATAATTTATCATTCCTGATGCAAATATAAACACACAACAGGATAAACAGCAGTCATAATCCCAAAAATTCATAAGATATTTGCCATAACAATTAAATAAGTTTTGTGATTTTGTGATATGTTATGTAAAGGTGAAATAACTAACTCTACAGTAACTATGGCTGTGGTAAATTAATCATCGTCTTTCAAACTAATCACACCTGAGCCAATGCTATAGTCAACCTACGACCAAGATCTTCATTCCTCCACAGTATTTAAAAAGCTGATACTGTGGCAGCAGCTATTGAAGACTTTCTTTCATGTTCCAACATAACCATACATTATCAGTGATAAATATTTTCAATTTTGATAGGTGAAATACATCCCCTTTTCTCATATACACCTACACCCTATCAGACACTTTCCCGATTGTATTTATTGTTTTAAGGATAGTCTCACAATGATATAGGATTTGTCGTCATAATACAATGAAAATAAATAGCTCCAGTATACAAACACACAGTACTTATGTTTTATAAGGATGGGCAGGTAGTTAGCCATGACCTTGCTGGAGTAACCATCCTTGCATTTGCCTGAAATGATTCAGAAAAACCATGGAAAATCTAAATCAGGATGGCAGGACAGAGCAAAGTCTCTCCTCCCAAATAGTTAGTCAGTGTCTTAACAACAGCACTGTCTTGTTCAGTTTGTCCCTATTGTACAATTTCCTTTGGGTTTTACACAGTGAGCACCATAAATATTTTAATATAAAACACAAGTTTATACTGCACCACTGCACACAGTATGCACGTCTTCTGGCATCTCCAAAACCACTAACCTGCATGTCTTCATGTCCTTCTGTCAGTGTGTCAGTAAAGTATGTTTTAGTTACCTTTTTTAATATATATGTTTTAGTAATATTTGTTTAATATATGTTTTAGTAATATTTGTCATCTCCTTGGTCAGTTTATCATAGAAAATGCTGTTTTGAGTTTTTGTTTGTTTTTCCTTTGTAAACGGAAGTCCAAAATTGCTCTTGTTCCATTATTTTGTATTGAACTAATAATGAAATACCTACAGATGTTTTCCTTGATATGCACAACAGACTGATGGATATACTTATTTGGTTTAGCAAGGCTACCCAGTTTTTAAATACTTGTTTGCAACAATCCCGGCTATTACTTTTGTTTTTTATGGAATATTCCATCGGTCTTTGGAGAAACATAGACATATTAACAACTTGAATACATTGTGTTAATATTCCGCAATAATATTTATTTTATAGTTGGTTATGAACCAGCTGTTGGCTTCTTAGGCCATTATACTAAACAGATAGACTTCACAACTTCAACTAAATTAGTAGCTGTATAAAGATTGTTGTGCAGAGGTGTGACATTTTATGACTACATTGATACAAAACACAATCATAATGTAATAGCTAAAGAGACATATTCAAATATTAAAACTATATGAATGAAGAATCCAAAAATGTTGTATAAGAGAGTAATGGCACAGGCTACTATGTCATGTAAACAAACTGGGGAATGTGATTAAACCAAAAGGGGGTGGGGGAGGGAATGAGAAGGAGATCTATGGAATGTGGTGTGGAACAACTATAACAAGCTTATTATGTAAATGGAGAGTTAAATAATAACTGGCTTGTACTACTTTAATAAGGGTAAATAATGGAACTGTGTTTGTTCATTAGGGACCGGGTAAGGATTCTTTGATTTGTGTTTATTAATGGCCAGAATTTAAAGTAATGTTAGTTTTCTGCCTTTACTTCCTTTATGGAGAACATCACAGTTCACATCATATGAATTCCATTCATTCAGAGCAAGCTCAGCAGAGGTTAAATCTTTCTTTTTCAGTCTCCAACTACTGTTGCACTCAGTCAGTCTAGTAGTTAGAACCGTACCTGTTTGACCTACATCTAACTTGCAACAAAGACTGCAGGAAATTCTATAAAATCCACTCTGTTCTAAAGGTCAAATCTTATCCTTCCTGTTGAACAGAAGATGGACAATAGTATTCCTAGTGTAAAAATCTGGAGTATATTTCGATTTTAGTTTTCTGACAAGACCGTGTGAAGCATATGAACATATAGCATGGGGCCCATACATTGACAGTGTGGTTTTGCACTGTTGGAGGTGGATAAAGGAGTGCTGCTATCTTCTCTCTCTTCTTTTTGCTGAATATGTCATCAATTAGGACTGTAACCTTTGCTACCTGATTGATAGCATACTCAACCCTTATTTCTCTCACCATTAGATAATACACTTGTTATAACTGTTCAACACCCAATTTCCATAGATTACATTCTCCCTCCCCCCTTTTTTGGTCTGTTCATCACATTCACCAGTTTATCCATATGACATAGTACCCTATGCCATTACTCATTTGTACAACATTTTTAGCTATATGCATTCATATAGTTTGCCATTACATTATGCATTATGTTTTGCATCAGTAGAGTCATAAAATGTCTTTGGGCAGCTATAAATTCTTGCTGAAGTTGTGTGGACTTTGTTTTAGTATTAAGTTAGCTGACATAGCCTAAGAAGACAGAAGCCAGTTCATAGAAAACTATTAAATAAATATTATTTTGGAACATTAATGCTGTGTATTTAAGTTATTAATTACATTTAGTTATTATTCTTATGGTCCTTTTATGCAGTTTGAAAATGGTGCCCATGTTCTGCACCTTTCATACCAAGAAAAGGACCCCATTGTGTGAGTGTACTTTGGAATAGTATGTCATCCCAAGACATTGGCTGTTACAAATCGCTACTAGAACACTGATAACACGCCAGTGACATTCTTTATGCTGACATCTTTGTGTATTCATTCTGTGTCGATTGGCAATCGATGTTTATCCCTAAAAACTTTGTGTTATGCAGTCTACGGGTTTATCATTTATTCTGAATCTGCCGGTGTTGCTTTTCCTCTTCGTGTTGGAGTGCATACTGTTTGTTTTCTTTGTGCTTGATGTTAAATTATTACATACAGCCTGTAAACACTCTCAAGTGTCTCATTTGCTTTATCTACTAAGAGTTTTGGTGTTTTATCAGTGGTTATGATATTGCCATTAACAGCAAGGAGAACATTGACTGCATAGAACATCAGAATTAGCCCCAGTATGCTACCCTGAGGCACTCCTTTGTTTATACACAGCCCCTTCACATCATTGTGACCACTGTGTATGTTCGACAGCAGCGTATAACAGCTACTCATGGATGACAGGTGTCAGCACTAGCACAGGAGGGTATATAAAGCGTGTCAGTGGGGAGGCAGAAAACAATGCAGTCATTGTCATAATGTTAAAATGGAGTGATTAATATGATGTCCAAAAGAGAATGATCATTGGCTTTTGGGCAAAGGGTGGAAGCATTTCTGAAATGACTAAGTTTGTAAACTGTTTGCATGTCACAGTGTTCCATGCATGGTAAAATGGCACTATCCAAAACTGACCCCAAGATAACTGTGGTGCATCGTGGACTGTAGAAGATGGGTGAATTACTGCTGCAGAGAGCTATACAAGTTAATATAAGTGCAACTGTTGAGCAACTGACTGCCCAGATGAACCAAGGGGCTACCAACAGCATCTCCTCAATGACCATTCAGCAAACATTGCTGCGTTTTGGCCTCTGAAGCAGGCACTTGGTTCATTTACCCATGCTGGCTGCTGCTCGTTGGCAATGAAGCCTGGAATTTGCATGCCAATACCACAACTGGGCATTCACTGAGTGGTGACAAGTAGCACATTTTATAATCTATTGGGTAGATGGCCAATGGTGTGTTCAGTGTGAAACGTCTAAAACCGAAGGGTCCAGACCAGAGTGTTATGTTTTTGTGGCGTTCCCTGGGTGATTTCATCATTCTGGAAAGCACAATGAATCAACCCAAGTTTGCATCTGTCCTTAGGAATCACATTCACCTTTACAAGCAGTTTGTTTTTACGCGCCATTGATCCTCAACTGAGAAACCTAGCAGGGCTGGCCACGGCACTGGAGTCGGCATGGCTGCACATCCCTGTCAGTATCTTCCAAATCTCACTGATTCTCTTCTTGCACATCTTGCAGCGGACCATGCTGCAAAAGGCGGTTATTCCGGCTTTTGAGTGATGGTAACATTAATGTGACTGTTCAGTGTGTGTTTCTTGTCTGGCAGTTGATCTACTAAAAATTTGGCGTCAGCAGATGTATGAACCATTTCTAGCCTTTGCACTTTATTTTACAGGTAAGACTGGAACCATTCATTTGCTATTCCTCTTACCCACTTAGTGCTTCTAGTCTAACATTTTATGGCCAACAGTTCTAACGCCGTGGACAAGGTTAAGAATATGCCTGTAGCAAAGTTATCTTTCTCAAGAGCTTAACGTACCAATTTTGTGAACCCTATTATAGCTGACATTGTACTGATCTCTCTTTGGAAACCAAATTGTAATTCCTTAAATAATTTGTGGTTATTCATGTAACTAATTAGTCTGTTTTTCACAGTTGATTCAGTTATTATTGAAAATGCTGACGACGACGATATTGGCTTGTTTTCTGTACACTCTGCATTACCTTTCTTTAGTAATGACACAAACTGTTCATCCTTTAGGTGCTCAGTAAAAATATCTGGCCTAAATGATGCAATTATTATGTCTGTTAAGGAGATCGGTGTGCTGTCTATGCACACCTTCAGAACAGAGACTGGAATCTCATCTGTACCTGTTGACTTCTTACTTTTCTTTAATGTCTGTATTATTTTCCTCACTATAAGCTTTATTGTGAGAAATATTGTCACAGTGCTTGCAGTGTAATTGATTGAGGATACTAAATGTGTTTCAAGATGATGATGATGCAACTTCTCTTCAGTAAAGAGAAATAGTCACTTAAAAGATTTGCCAATTCCTGAGGATTTCCTATCACTCTACTCCCATCTTTCATTTGTATGTTTTTATATTTGTCTGTCTTTTCCAGTTCCATGTTTTATGACAACCAATATTATTTTGGTTTTATTTTTTGCATTATATATTATATTGCCACTGAATTACTTTTTTCAACTGTGAGTGCTACTAGGAACTTTGGATTATTGTAGTGTTTTTTGCAAAGAATGAGAAATTTAAACATCTGGGACGGCTTTCTAATACTCACAGTTGTCCACCTATTTTCCTTAGCTGCTGTTGCTGCAGTGGCTGATTATGAAAATAGTCCTTCAAAAAGTAATGTAAACAGTGTGCAGAATTTAGAGAACTTAATGTCTATTTTATACCTAAAAACAAAGATGATGTGACTTACCAAATGAAAGTGCTGGCAGGTCGACAGACACACAAAAACGAACACAAAAATACACACAAAATTCAAGCTTTCGCAACAAACTGTTGCCTCATCAGGAAAGAGGGAAGGAGAGGGAAAGACGAAAGGATGTGGGTTTTAAGGGAGAGGGTAAGGAGTCATTCTGCTCCCGGGACTGGAATGACTCCTTACCCTCTCCCTTAAAACCCGCATCCTTTCGTCTTTCCCTCTCCTTCCCTCTTTCCAGATGAGGCAACAGTTTGTTGCGAAAGCTTGAATTTTGTGTGTATGTTTGTGTTCGTTTTTGTGTGTCTGTCGACCTGCCAGCACTTTCATTTGGTAAGTCACATCATCTATGTTTTTAGGTATATTTTTCCTACATGGAATGTTTCCTTCTATTATAACCATATTAATATCTATTTTGTTTTGCATATACGCTTCAACCAAGGTTTGTTTTTATCAAAACTAGACATAGTTGTCTCACTGGGAATTCCGCGATCGTTCAATAAGTAAAATATGGAGTTTCAGTCTTCGATCGCTATTCTTTATTTTCAATTACCGGTTTCGGGCTAGCTGCCCATCTTCAGATCATATGTTGTAGTTACAGAGTAACTTGTCCGTACAGAACACACTGTTCACTCGAGTGAACAGTGTGTTCTGTACGGAAAAGTTACTCTGTAACTACAACATATGATCTGAAGATGGGCAGCTAGCCCGAAACCGGTAATTGAAAATAAAGAATAGCGATCGAAGACTGAAACTCCATATTTTACTTAAGGTTTGTTTTGCCAGTGCTTTAGAAAAAGTATGTAATTTGTGTTTCAAGAAGATAGTCCTGCAGGTTTGCAGATTTTACCGAGGCTGTCTGTAGCTTTATTACCTGACAGTAGTTAACAGAGGCCATAATGCTTTATAAATACTATACAGTTTTCACTTCCAGTATCCGTAAGTAAGAGTTCTAAGACTGATGCTGAACTTGCTGAGATGCAGATAACAGTGTTTACCACATCTGTCATTCCAAAAATGTTCTCACGGTTTTAGAAAGTTATTACTTAGTTTGGTTGAATTAGACTCTTTCCAGGACTTAATTTGTTGAAAAAAGTGTTCACATTACCACTATGTGAGTGTTAGAAGTACAGCAGAATGATTAACTTTTGGTTGAAGCCTAATGTTGTTAGTTCAACAGCTGCAGTTTCAGAATGTTTATCTGCACTAATTGGCATCCAGTCTTCTTCAGATTTAAAATGTGTGCTGTTCCTGGCATAAATATGTGATTCCTCATCATTTAAGATAGTTCTGCACTAGCAATTTACACAGATAGTGATAGCACTATTTGCTGTATTTCAGTGTCTCTGCAATGGTGCTCTGTAATGCAAAGCTGTTCAAAGATAATTCAGGTGTGAGCTAGTGTGCTTTATTTTTAATAGATTGCATCTTTAATGAAGAATAGATAATTCTGGGAAAATTTATGCGGTGTTTGTCCTTATGATGCCCCCCCCTTTTTTTTTTCTTCTATGATATCTAGCGAGTGATGACTTGTGTGGTACATACTATCTTGTGGTTGAGAGGGGAGCCTGTTGTCATGATTTATCCTAAAAACGGCCTAGTCCTTATGTCCACAACAGAAATTTGACCATGTGTGACTCCTAATGGAATAATCCACATAGGAATGGAAAGGGGAGGTTGTGTGTGAAGAACAACTAATCGCGAGCATCCATGTGAGCTCTAATTTCTCTTATTTTAGTTGTGGTCATTTTGCAAGACACGTGATAGCAAGTAATATGTTGCCTGACGACTATTTGAAAGAACATCATTGGAATTTCAACAGTAAACCTCTCCATGGTTCACAACAAATCTGTTTTACATCTCTGTAAGTCTCTTGCGCTTACTAAACAACCTCTTGACAAAATGTACTACTCTTCATTTCATCTGTGTCTCTTCTGTTATTCCAATCTGATAAGTTTCACGCATTGATAAGCTGTATTCTAGAATTGGTTAAACAAGTGTATTGTAAGCCACTATTTTCTGGGATGTATTTTTTGAAAAAATTAGAAAAGAAAAAAGCTGTTTACCAGACAAGATCACATGAACCATTTCTTTATTTAAGACAATTTCTAAAGATTTTGCTGTCGTCTTCAGGTCTTAAAATTTTTGTTGTAAAACATGTTCATTTCGTGCTGAACCTCACGCACAAGGTGTTAAGTGGATAAAAATCAGCACATTATAATGCCAAGTGTAATAAATGAGCACATTATAATGTGCTAATTTTTATCCACATGACATCTTGTGCGTGAGGTTCAGTGTAACATGAACGTGTTATACAGCAAAAAATTTTCAGACCTGAAGATGACAACAAAGTTTGTTGAAACCGGTTGTCTTAAATAAAGAAATAGTTTATGTGATCATGGCTGTTGAATAGTCTTTTACAATCAAAACAGATAGATCACCTTTCAGTGCTCTCAAAATGAGAAAAATCAATTTAAAAAAAATCTCCCAACCAATCTCAGCCTGACATCTGCTTTTGCTACAACTGTGTCTCCATAGGTATTTTATGATTGTTTCCAGTTCCCGTGATTTATTATCAGTTGCATAATCATTCAGTAATGGATGTCTTCACCAATGAATATGCAGTACAATATGTTTATGTAGTTTCAGAGTCAACCACAAGTCCCTGCACCAAATATCAATACCATTCAATTTTTCCTGCATTTTGCTAGTCTTCTGCAACCTTCCTTTAGGTAAACAGCGTCATCTACGAACAGCCTTGTGGAGCTTCCGACATTACCCACTAGATTTCATTTATAGTAATGACCCTGTAAAATGGATGTGGGGTTTGCCTGAAATTACCATTACATCTCTTGATGTCATCCCATTAAGAACTATGTGCTGAGTTCTGTATGTAGCTAAGCCCTAAACAGTCACAGATCTAGTTCAATATTCAGATTATTATCTAAATTTAAAGCAATCGTGCTACTGGCTACACAAAGCTGATGTATTGCCAAACTGTCCGTCGCAGAGGGAAACTGTTATGCTTGACATTGGGCGTATTCTAGACATTAACTTCTAGTGTACTAAGTGGAACTTAGTCTTGGTACTTTTGTTCAAATATTTATCATGTTTACATAACATCTGACAACAGAATTTGAGTGCATCGAATTTTAGCATGCCGTAAATTGTTAACAAACATCCTGTGTTTTTAGAGTTTGCCACTAATCTTAAGTGTGAGTAATGAATATCCATGATTACTTACAAATTATTTTTGACAGCAACAAAAATCCATATTCCTGGTAAATTTTCCAAGAATATTTATTTTCTTATTGCTAATTAATTGAGTTCTGTGTGTATTTTATTTCAGTAAGTGCAGTAGGTAGATTTTGATAAATATTTGCAAAAATATATAATAAATGGTGTTAATTTATGATTTTTATATTTCAGGCTACTGAATCACAATCACTTGCAGCTCTTGAGGCTTTGATGAATGAATTTTTTGCTCCAGAGACTAGCAATGACAGGAAACGAGAAATTGAAACAGTGCTTCATGACTTCAGTAACCAGCAAGGAGCATGGAAACATTGCATTTATTTTATGTCACATTCCAGCAATCAGTATGTCTGCATGTACAGTCTGAATACTATTGAAGTGAGTAATAGATTTGGTCATTTACATACTGCAAATAATTATTAAGTACAGTTTGCACGATAGACATCTGGTACGCATCTGTTTGTAAAATATGCTGTATTCAAAGATGTATTACTTCCATCTGTCAAGTGTAATACTAATCTTTGTATCTGAAATGTAATGTTGCCTATAGAAGTTTCTGATACAGCTGAGAATGTTAGTACTAAATGCCCAATTACTTCTTATGCATCATGTTTAAAGACTCAATATGTGATTTTGTTTTCTGTGCTCTTTCAGTTAACAAGGACAAAACTATGTAATGTTAACAATGACTGTAATTTCTGCATAGCCTATGCAGCTTAAGCTACTGCACCTTGTGTGATGCTCCCTTGGAAAAAAAATTTTTTTTTTTTTGTTGTACATTTCACTATTACATATTTGTGATGGAGGAATTCATAAATAGGATTACAGTATATAATGAGTATGTATGCAGGATGAAAAATGATAAGCTACGTGATTTAATGTAAACTATATAAAAGCAGAGATTATATTAGTGACGTGCCCTGGCTTCGCACAGGTAGCACTAATTAACTACTTCCAGATAACTTGTCCGGCATGGCAGTAATAAATTATATACACAAATCTTTTTTGTAAGTCAGTGTATCTGTTAGTGAAAATAGTTTCAAAATCCCTACAATACACCCTGAGATTGGCCTTCATATACCAGTAGAAAAGTATGCCAGGGAACTTTAATTTATAATATGTATAGATACTGAGCTAGCCAGTGCATGGCAAAAGTTGCTTATTACCTATATAATGGCTGTAGAATTTCAAGAACAGAATGGTGAATTATTGAAGTAGGGAACTCTTCACACTGGAGATAAAAAGGACATGGTTAAAAAAAAAAATACTTCTTGGGAGTGCAAACATACAGGCAATAATTTTCAGAGTGTCAAATGGCTGGTACTTCTACTCAGGAGGTACACCTCCCAGTGATGTCCATAGAAATGGAAAGCAATACCCCTAGTGCTCAGAAAAAACATGTTCCTTTGTCAGTGAGGAGAGAGGAATAGAGGGATTCATTGTGTGATGATGGAAGGTGAGAGGGGCTGTGACAGTTTACTTAGTTTCTAGGTTAGCATTCAGTACAATGAATTGATGGATAAAGCAGCCTTGAACTCGTCCACAAAAGGTGCCATTGAACTGTGTGAAGTCCCTCTTCATGCAGTGACCTCAGAGTTAAGGTGCAAAAGTATGAGTCATTGGAGTATGAATGACTAGAAGTCAGGGATTGGGAAAACAGATTGGTTGTGGTGTAGGTACTTCAAGCCTCTTGAGGTGAGACAAAGTGCTTCTTATTGTCCTTCAGATTAGACATCGATCTTTGATGCAAGGGCTCATGCACCAGTGAGAATGTTGTCTTGGGGACATTTCAGTAAAAGTCATCCAGCTTGGGGATTTTGAATTTCATAATTGGGTGCGTGGCCAGCCTATTTTAGTTGACAATGTACTGTCCTGTTTATTCTCCCAGTTTGTAAGTAATGATGAGAAGGAACAATTAGCTCGATCATCACACCAAATTTAATCAATTAGCATTTTCATTGTAGACGTCCCAAGACATTTTATACACTTCTTTTGTGCTTTAAAATTTTAGCTTGTTGCTAATATATTTTTATTGCTCTTCAATTATTTTAATTTTATATGACTACCTACTAACTTGTTGAGGTGCTGATGAGTGTGGCATGACCCACTCACATTAATGCCACCAGTGACATGAACTTCAAGAAAGAATTAGTAAATTGTACCCCCAAAGTTCTTTCACTGTTGAGATGAGAAATTTAGAAGACTGAAGTGTCACTACATACCAGTTTGAGAGATAAATTGGGTTGGTGCATTGGTTTGTAGAGTTTCTCCACAAGTTTAATAAACACAACAGTTACCCATAACAGAGACTATTGTCATCAATAATATATTCTCCTTCAATATTTACAACAGTCTGTCAACATAGGGATAACTTCCTGATTCCACAACTGTAGAAATCATACAATTTTGAGGTGAAGAACACATTGAGCCATGTTCGGATCACGTTTTCATCTGAAAAGGAAGCTCTTTGAAGGTTGTTAGATAGAGAGAGGAAAAGGTGAGAATTTGGGATGGCAGAGTCAGGTGACTGAGGTTGTTGGAGAATGACTTCCCATTTCAACTTCTGTACAGTGCTTTTTGTCAGTCTCGTAGATTGCGGACAGATGCTATTGTCACAGAAGAAGCTGAGTAGCTCCGTGGTGTAGTGGTTGTGTTACTAAACTGTTGCATGGAGGATTGTGAGTTCAAAACTCACCTGGACTGTACAATTTTAATATCTATATTCGGTTCGAGTACATTCTAGAAGTATCCACAAATGTCAAGAATCATTCTACTGGAATGTTCTACATTGTATGTGTTCTAGCCGGAGGCAGTTCGCTCTGCGCTCTTGTAAGTGCAAGTGCTAAATAAACCTTCATTAAGTGAAGTTAGTGTTCACCATTCATCTAATTACACCTTTTTCTACATGACACCATCATTGAGTAGCATCAGTTTACACAGTTTAGTGGTTGTTGTTCATGGATTACTTCTGCAAGACATCTCAGTTGTTGACAATAAATATCAGCAATGATGTTTACACCTCAAGGAAGCATTTAGTAGTGTGCCACAGTATGTTCAACCAGATGCATAACATTATCTTTTGTGGATGCACACAGGGTTTAATATGGGGAGTTGTTATTTTGTTTGGAGTCAACCATTCCTTTGTTTTCCTTATGTTAGCATAAGGACACCGCTTCCAATCACCAGTAACGATACAGGATAGGGACGGTTGGTGGTGGTGTTATGCTGGGGAAGCAGAGATTTTTGTGACTTTGGCTTAGAGCATGCAGTATCCATACACCCGATTCATTTATTTATTATTTTTAACCTTCCCCATTGCACTCAAATGATGTGCGATGGTAGAATGATCACAATTCATCACATTTGCCAGTTCTTGAGTACACTGACGTGGATCATTGTGGATTAATGAGTTTAAGCGATCTTCATCAAACCCCAAAGGTCTTCCTGAATGTGAAGCATCACTAATGTCAAGACCGTCCTTCTTAAAACAAGAAAACCACTTTCTTGCTGTGCATTGTCCAGTGAAATTATCCGCTTACATGGTGCTAATGTTTCTGGCTGCCTCTGCTGCAGTCGCCCTCTGTTAACTCAAACAGAAGAATATGTCAGAAATTTTCACATTTCTTTACTTCACGCTACATTTTCTAGCATCCACACTCCACTCACTATCTCCAAATGACAAAATGACAATATGTAAACTCAAATAGCAACAATGAACTACAAATAAAAAATGGCAATCTATAAATAAACCCAAAGCAACTGAAATACCTACATACAAAACAAAAACTACACAAACTGATGAACCAGTCTAACATATCAGTCAAAAGTATACCGAGAAAGCCTTTACCTGCTTTATTTAAAATAGTATTCACTACAGTTGTATAAACAGTTTTGTTTTTCATTTAATACTGGTTTTATCTGAAAACACACTGCAGTTCACTGGACTAAACAAAGGAACTAAACATCATAATTTGGTACAGTTATCTCATATTTTTCAGAATGATACTGGAAAGTCCTATGGTGAATGTGTTTTTTGTTAGTATGTTAGGACATTTTCTGAAAACGTAGTGATTATTTCAGTCTCTCTCTCTCTCTCTCTCTCTCTCTCTCTCTCTCTCTCTCTCTGTGTGTGTGTATGTGTGTGTGTGTGTGTGTGTGTGTGTGTGTGTGTGTGTGTTTTGTGGTGAATGGTTACCATTAATCCTTCTGTGGTTCAGGTTTCTTAATTTTTCTTGTAGTTTGTTGGTTCGTGTTGGTTCCTGTTGCAAAATATGGTTCATTTTCTTAAATAATGTATGTTTTTTAAATTAAATAATTGATTAAATTTAGTAACTGTCAGCATATTAATTTTTGTGCTTGTGCTTTTTGTGTTCACAGAAATTAATTACAAAGCAGTGGCTTGGTCTAATGTGGGATGAACGTGCTCAAATAAAGTCAATGCTTTACCAGTTCGCTTTGGAACACCATAATACAGTACCAAATTTCATTCGAAATAAACTAGTCAAGTTAGTTGTGGACATTGCTCGGCTTGACTGGCCTCACTTCTATCCAGATTTTTTCACCAATATTTTACAAGTAAGTTGTGAAACAAATAGCAAAAGCTATGCGATACAATCAGATGGCATGATTTTGTTACTATTATTACAATGGTTTGTTTAATTTTCAATGTTTGAATAATGGTGAAAATTTTTCTAAGTAGTGTTGAAATGAGTAGCATTGATGACAATGTAGAGGAAAACCATGTTGTTAACATTCGCTGTAAGTGCAACAATTAATATGGGGCTGTTAACAACATAAAACACTGACATACCTGTTGTAATGTAATAACCCTGCCAGTGGGATGTTATCCTAGCGCTTCACTTCCAGCTTCTTTTAAATACACCAACCACTTCTGTGCTGCTTGTCCCCTCTAATCCTGTCCTTTTCCCCTCTCTTGGGGAGGTGTCTCGTGCCTTCATGGGCTCTTGAAGCTCATTTGCATTAGTTTGCTTGTAGAAATATTCTCTCTTGTATTGCCACTTTCCCTGCGCCGCCACTTTCCCTGCGCCGCCACTTTCCCTGCGCCGCCACTTTCCCTGCGCCGCCACTTTCCCTGCGCCGCCACTTTCCCTGCGCCGCCACTTTCCCTGCGCCGCCACTTTCCCTGCGCCGCCACTTTCCCTGCGCCGCCACTTTCCCTGTGCCACCACTTTCCCTGTTCTGCTCTCTTTTTCCTTTGCTGTGGCATTTGAAGCCATCCTTTCTTTCTTCCTTTCCTTCTTATTTTTTTTTCTCTTACCTGTGTGTGCCTTACAACCACCCATGCATTTGACGCATAGCAGGAGACTGGGTAACTGGTAATTCCCAGCCTCAGGTTGGCATGTAGGGCCCGCACGTACCCCCTAGTACAAGCCAGGCCCAGCGAGGGGTGATTCCCTGAGCTCGGGAGGTGTGCCAAAGGTGAGGACAATCACCTAAGGCGGGGGCTCCCCTTTGGAGGGGCCCTGCTGAAAGGAGCACGTCATCGGAGACACTGGCAATCATGGGGAATTTATTGCCAATGACTGATTTTCCTTCTCTTTCTCCGAGTGTTTCACATAAAAGAAAGTGGAATGAGGCTCCTGCCTCAGTGTCTCTTCCTGTTGCGCCTCGATATCTAGTCGTCTTATGTTTAGACAAAAACCAGACTTTTGCTACTTTAAACCCCTTTGTTACACAGAAAGGCGTGGATGGCATCGCTGGCCCTGTGAAGTCATGCTCCTGTCTCCGCAATGGAACTCTGCTTTTGGAAATTGATAGTGCTCTCCAGGCCCAGAAACTACTCGAGGCCCAACTCCTCCACAAATACGCTATAAAAGTGGAGGTTCACAGGATACTTAACTCGTCCCACGGTGTTATCTACACCGTGCTGTTGGATGGTTTGACGGAGGACAAAATAACTAATTATCTATAGAATCAAGGTGTTACTGCTGTTCATAGAGTTATGAAGAAGGAAGCTGCCAATTTGGTGCCCACTCGCACATTGTTCCTGACTTTCGATCGGTTAATGCTTTCTATGAATACCTTTTCCTGTTCCCCGGAAACTGTTGGTGAGCCGTAAACCGAATGTTCCTTCATCTGGAAGCAACAGCACTGTGTTAGCCTCTCTCCATCCCACGAAAAACATGGCTACGCAAACTTGTGACTTACAGTTCAGTTCAATGGTGGCAAAGTCACCTCGCCTTCAAACTGACACTCCGTCTCCTGCTTCATGGACTGTAGATTCTGCTACCCGTTCTTCGCCCTCACCAGTGAAGACGGTTTCAACGCAGTCTGCGAACCGTCAAATCAAAAAGGATTATTCCCGGGAAGATTTATTGCGTACCTCAAGTTTGCAGCCATCTGGCTCTTCAGCCAATCGCCAAAAGTCAAAACGGTTATCCAAAGGCAGACAGTCTTCCCCCTCTCCAACTCGTCATCCCTCTTCGACTTGTCGGTCCTTTTCAACTGACTGACAACGGGGAAGCTCCGTTGATCCCACTGAGTTGATGGACAAAGATCCTCCCTCAATAGCTCGCCCTAAGCGGTCGTCAAGGTGATTGTTTCTTCTTCGTTCTCCGGTGTTCCTAAATTTTATGGCCCTTTTACAATGAAATATCCGTGGCCTTCAGTCTAACAGGGCAGACCTCCAGCTGCTCCTGCGATCGCGGTGTCCGCTTGTAGCCTGTCTCCAAGAAACCAAACTATATCCTCAAGACTATTTTGCTCTTTCCCATTTTACTTCGCTGTGGATGGACCTTCCCCCTATGGCGGGGATTCCTGCTCATGGTGGGGGTCATGTTGCTTCTATGAGATGATGTTCGTCATCGTCCTATCCCCTTGCACACCCACCTACAAGCAGTTACTGCCCGTGTTTTCCATCCTGAATTTACTTTTTCCCTCTGCACCATTTATATCCTTTCGTCTTCTGCTGTCACTAGGGTGGACCTGATGCAGCTTGTTGCTCAGCTTTCTCCGCCCTTTTTGCTCCTCGGTGACACCAGTGCCCATCATCCTCTTTGGGGCTTGCCTGTCGCCTGCCCGAGAGGTTCTCTTTTGGCGGATCTTCTTAATCATCTTAATCTTGTGTGCCTTAACACCGGCGAAGCCACATTTCTCTCTGATTCCACACACACATTCCCACTTAGACCTCTCGATTTGCTTTGCCCAGCTCGCTCGACATCTCGAGTGTTGTGCTCTTTCTGATAGGTACTCGAGTGACCACTTCCCTTGTGTGACTCGCCTGTACAATCATACCCCGCCACAGTGGCCCACTCGTTGGAAATTCTCACTTGCTGACTGGAGGCTTTATTCCTCCTTGGCAGTCTTTGACAAACAGCCGTATCCCAGCTGTGATGACCAGGTTGAGCACCTCGTGGATGTTATTCTCTCGGTTGCCAAATACTGTATCCCTCGTACTTCTACTTCTCCCCGTCGGGTCCTGGTCCCTTGGTAGACTGGAGTACGGCAATGCGATTCGTGCCCATTGACGTGCGCTTCATGTCTTTAACCGTCATCCTACGTTAACAAACTGCATTCGCTACAAGCAACTACGCGCGCAGTGCCATCGCACTAATAAGGAAAGCAAGAAAGCATGCTGAATTTCCTTCATCAGCTCGTTCAACATTTTTACTCTGCCCTCTTTCGTTTGGGGTGGCCTGCGCCAGCTTTCCGGGACTACCGCCCACTCCCCGATCCCTGGTCTGTCTGTGGCGGGAAACGTCATAGTAGACCCTGTCATGGTTTCCAACGCTTTGGGCCTGTACTTTGCAGAGGTTTCAAGCTCCACCCACTACCCTCCTACCTTCCTTCCTTGGAAACAGGCGGAGGCGGCTCGTGATATCTTTTTTCTCTCTTTGAATTGAGACTGCTCCAATACTCCTTTTACTATGAGGGAGCTCGAATGTGCTCTCTCCTCATCCAGGTCTTCTGCTCCTGGGCCCTATACCTTCCATGTCCTCATGCTGCAGAATCTTCCTCCTGAGGGAAAATGCTTTCTCCTCAATACCTACAACCATATTTGGATGGATGGTGTATTTCCCACGCTTTGACGTGAAGTTATTATTGTTCCCCTACCTAAGTGTGGTAAAGATAAATCTCTTCCTTCCATCTATTGTATTCCCCTTACCAGCAGTGTTTGTAAGGTGATGGAACGCATGATCAATGGTCGATTAGTGTGGTGGCTGGAGTCACACCATCTTCTCACTAATGCTCAGTATGGGTTCCGAAAGCACCGCTCAGCGGTTGATCATATTGTCACCCTGTCGACGTTCATCATGAATAATTTTTAATTTTCTGCAGAAGCGACAAACAGTGGCCCTATTCTTTGATTTGGAGACAGCCTATGATACCTGTTGGCGGACAGGCATTCTACGTACTGTGCACACATGAGGCCTTCGTGGTCGTCTTCCCACTTTCATATGGGAATTTTTAACAGACTGAGTTTTTCAGGTACGTGTGGGTTCCTCCTTATCCCTCACCTTTTCACAGGAGAACAGGGTGCCTCAGGGCTCCATACTGCGTGTCGTCCTCTTCGCCGTAGCCATCAACCCAATTATGGACTGCCTTCCAGCTGGCATATCCGACTCTCTTTTCATTGACGACTTTGCTATTTATTGCAGCTCCCAGTGGACATGTCTCCTGCAACACTGCCTTCAGCGTTGTCTGGACCATCTCTATTTGTGAAGTGCCACAAATGGTTTCCACATTTCTGCTACCAAATCTGTTTGTGTCAACTTCTGGCAATACAAGGCAGTTTCTTCCACTGTCCTTGCAACTGGGCCAAAATGCTCTCCCGTTCATGGATGCAACGAAGTTCTTAGAGCTTATGTTCGATAGGAAACTCAGTTGGTCTCCCCACATGTCTTACCTGGCTGCACGCTGCACCCAGTCCCTCAGTGTCCTTCATGTATGGAGTGGTACCTCTTGGGGAGCTGACCGGACTATCCTCCTCCACCTCTATTGATCTCTTGTCTGCTCAAAGTCAGATTATGGATGCATTGTCTACTTTTCTGCACCGCAGTCTATCTTACGCCGTCTAAATACAGTACACCATTTGGGGATCCATCTCACCACTGGTGCCTTCCATACTAGCCCACTTGAGAGTCTCTACGCAGAAGCCGGTGAACTACCACTGTCATACCGGCGCAACATCCAATCAGTAGGTATGCATGTCAGCTTTCTTCCATGCCAGCCCACGCAACCTTTGACCGTTTTTTGATGACGTTCTTGACCATCAATACGAGATGTACGTTTCTTCTCTGCAGCCTCCCGGTTTCCGCTTTGGTCACCTGCTTCAGCAGCTGCAGTTCATACTTCCTGCCACTTTCCAAATGGGTGAGAGCCCTTCACCACCTTGGATTCAGGCACAGGTTTGTGTTCATTTTGACCTCAGCTCATTCCCAAAGGATTCAACTCCTGAACTGACCTATCGCTGCAAATTTCTCGAACTTTGCTCACAACTTGCCGATAGCGTATTTTTGTACACTGATGGTTCCAAGTCCACCCACAGTGTTGGCTGTGCTTTTGTCATCAGGGATGATAAATTTCAATACCGGCTTCTCGCCCAGTGCACAATTTTTACTGCAGAGCTTTTTGCCCTCTATCAGGCTGTTCACTACGTCAGGAGGCACCAGCTCACTTGCTGTGTGATATGCTCCGACTCCCTCAGTGCCCTTTAGAGTCTGGATGATCCAGATCCAATCCACCCCATCGTTCAATGGATCTAGGATTGCCTCCATTTGTTCCCGGATGGGGGAGCCCAAGTGATGTTCATGTAGGTTCCTGGCCATTTTGGTGTGCCTAGGAATGACACTGCTGATGCTGCAACCAAGGCCGCAGTCCATCTCGGTCGGCCCGCCTCTTACTCTGTTCCCTTGCAAGATATTTGTACTTTTCTCTATTGGCGTATCACATCACTTTGGCATGACCATTGGTGCTCCCTTCATGGGAACAAACTCAGAGAAGTCAAACCTCTCCCAACAGCCTGGTCGACTTCCTCCTGGCCGCCTTGCTGTGAGGAAATAATGTTAGCTCAGTTGAGAATAGGGCATGCCACTTTAGTCACTGCCACTTGTTGAGTGGTGACCTTGCACCAAGCTGTCCTTTATGTAGCCAGCCATTAACAGTCAGACATTTCCTGATCCTTTGCCCCTATTTTAGCAACTTACGTCTTGGGGTCGGGCTGCCACCCGCTTTGACGGACATTTTAGTGGATGATGTGCGAGCTGTGACTCGCGTATTAAGTTTTTTAAAAAGCAGTAATATGACAAAAGAGATTTGATTTCTACCTGGTGACTCCGGTGTCTTGTCGCCATCTTTTAGATACTCTTCCATAATGTCTTGACTTTTTATATTTGTTTTTTCTTCCTTTCTGTATTTGACCTCGAAACGGTTTTTACCCTCGCAATCCCAGCATTCTATGGTTCTATACTGGGCGCTTATGACCTTAGATGTTTTGCGAAGTGTGTTAGCTCATTAACAGTATGTTAAACACTAATCTTCTGTTTCTAGCTCGTTTATCATGTGATTAACAGCTCTTATCATCTCTTGCCAGTGTCTAAATATCACTACCCTTCTTTGTGTCTAAAGTTGTCTTTTAACTTGTTGACAAGTTGCTGCTCCATCTCATCACCCCACCCCTTTCTGAAAATACCATCTTCTTATTTCCATCTGTAATGTAAGAAAAATTTTAAGTTCTCAATATTAGGCAGGGCCTCACTGATGTGGACTAGTGATATGACAATTGGCATGGTAGATACACAGTAGTAGCTTGGCATGCACTGTGTCTTCTTCATATGGTGAAGGTGTTCTAACTTGAGTCAATTTAATTAATGACTTATGTAAAGTAATCAAAGCTACATCCGTCTCTGTAGTAAGTTTTTCAGTAGAACTTCTATTTTTCACAGGAAAAATTAAAAGCACTGTTTTTGGATACACATGTGTTCTCTGCTATGCAAATTTTATCATTCATTTTTGAGGAAACTAAAAGAGTTTGGTTCTTTCTTACCTTACTGCCTGATATTGCAACTTTATAAAGAACTGGCTCTCTTTTCGATATTGCTTATAGTTATTTTGCCATTTCAAAATTAAGTAAGCACTGTACATATTTCAAAAAGTTTGTTATGATAAGTGTAGTTGTCAGCCAGTTTACATTTGGTGCATTTTAGATACATTGCTGAGTATGAAATGTAGCTAACACATCGAAATTGTTTTTAACCTGGGAGGAGAGCCGTATCTCTTTCCAGTCCCGAGTAAATAAGTGATAAATTCTGGCATTTGGCCATGGCAAGCTATAACGCACCACTCTCCATGCTGTGACTGCATGCTATATGGAGTTCTGGCTTATGTTTCTCCTTCATATGTGCTTTATGAAATCAGTTATAGTTGCATTTTAAGTTCACATTGCACTAAGAGTTATTTTCGTTGTAAAACTGGATACAATCACAGGCCCAGCGGCAGAATTAACTAGCTAACTTACTGTGTGTGTGTGTGTGTGTGTGTGTGTGTGCGCGTGTGTGTTATTTTTCTTGTCTACACTAACACTTTCATTCAGAAACATTCAGTAACTGTTTTTGTTGTAATGTTGTCAACCGAATGGTTTTTGCTTCAACGAGCAATGAATGTGAAAATATATATTTGCTGTTGATTTGTGGTAATTGAATCTTATATATGGTAACTGAATCTTGGCTATTGGTGTAACTAAAGCATATCGTGTTTAGGGTGTCATGAACTAGAAGACACATTTATTGAGAAAGAATTTGGCTTTGCCACAAACTTTGATCAAGTAGAAGAAATCTGTCAGCTGTAAGAAACAGAGATGCAATTGGCAATCATTTTGTAAGTGAAACTGACAACAAACCGTGGCAAGACAGCAAAATCTGAGATCTTGCATACAGCAGAATATGAGCTGTCATATGCATTTCCCTTTACATGCACAATTCCATAAATTTCATTGTTCCATCTTGAGTGTTATTTTTGGTAGTTGTGTGTGTAAATTTGTGTGTAAATTATTCTGAAGCACAATAAAACAAAGTAATCTGCTGCTGCTGCTTACTCTTCCTCATACTGCCCACTGAATTTGATTTGCTTAATGTCGTATTTATGTTGATGCAAATATCACTATTTACAATAACATAATTGTCCAAGGTGATTCATATGATGCAAAGGAATCAATGCTGTTATTGCTGCTTGGCCGTGAAACAGACTTGTGATCACTGTCACCTGTCGCAACTTGTAAGCAACTATAATGCATGCTGCCACCAGATGCTTTATTCTTATGGCTCATTCACTTAATTTGTTGTGTATGTTTATAGTAAAATAATTAACAAACCACATATTTGCATGTACACTAACAGTGAGTGTATTAGACAGGTTTCTGGGTACCTTATAAATGAGTGTGTGTGTGTTTCTGTTCTTAAATCTACATCTACATCTGCACAGATACCATCAGACGGGGTGATTTCGGTTGGTTTTGTTGTTATTTTGATTGTAACTTTCGTATATATTGTTAGATTAAATTGATTGTTATGGAAGTGGTAGGGTATATGTGTAACGAATAAAATATCGCAGAACCAGAAAGTGTATGTGTAGGTATATTTATCTGAGGCAGTCAAATAAAGTGTCCGAAGTCACCCCATGGATTGGGGTGATTTCGGACACATGTGTTTTTTAAATCTCTGTCCAAAGTTACATTATATAGAGGGCGAATTGGGACAGTTACTGTCTTTTTTTTTTTAAATTCTACATGCTTGTTATTTGATTTTAAGGTAGCCCTTTGTTATGAATAAGTGATATGGAATGATAGAATGAATTTTATGTATTGCAGATAAGTTTTTATTTTGCAATAGATTTTCCAGCTTTGCCTTGATATTTGAGAAAAACATCTTAATAGTCTCTTTGTCACTTCTGCACGAGCTTGTTTAATATTTTCGTTTAAGCAAACTGAAAGATCTTCTGACTGTCGTTTGAGGAATAAATGCACCCATTCTTCTCCTGGCAAATTATTATGAAATTTCTTCTCTTTTCAGCCAGATTTATCAAGGTAGCCTTTAACTAAATATTTAATATCCAATTTAGTGAAGGGAATTCCCCAATGTGCAGCCCTCAAGATACCTTGTTTCAACATTTCTTTTTCTTCTTTATTTAGCACTGGCTGTCCTCCCATTTCTTTCGGATGTGCTTTCTGCATTTTATTTTGTATGGTTGATTTAGGTATACCATACAAATCACGCACTTTTCTGTACGATAATTTACCACTCTGAATTTCACGAACAGCTTTATCTAAAAGTTCCTGGTCATAATTACACCACACTGTAGGACCTCTCCTGCTCTTATAAGTTCTTGGCATTGTCCAAAATCACCCCACACAGTACCAGTTTTACAAAAACTGTCAATATTTTATAACCTTGCATGAGAAACTCGACAAACTTGTACAGAAATTGTCTCAATACTGTTAGCTACTGAGCACGCCAACAATTACGGTTACAATAACTTCCCGCTCAGCGCAACAATAGAAAGTTTCCACTTGACAATAATGCATGGATTTTTAACACTGAGACTGTTCGTCAATTATTCTCCTAGGAAACCAATTGATGCAAAATAAAAGTTATGGAAAGCGATAAATGCAATCTTGCGCTTAAAATAACTGGCGCATGGACGTTAAAATATATAACTCTTTGTTTCTACGCAGTGGCAAAGAGCAAATAAGCCGTACTGTCCGAATTTGCCCCGGTGTCCGAAATCACCCTGTTTGACGGTACTCCACAAGCCACCATACAGTGCGTGGCGGCGAGTACCCTGTACCACTGCTTGTCATTTCCCTTCGTCTTCCACTCATAAATAGAGCGAGGGAAAAAAAACTGTGTGTATGTCTCTGTATGAGCCCTAATTTCTCGTATCTTATCTTTGTGGTCCTTACACACAATATATGTCGGCAGCAGCAAAATCGTCCAACAGTCAGCTTCAAATGCCTGTTCTCTAAATTTTGTCAATAGTTGTAAGAAGTCATTGTGGTCAAGTAGTTAGCATTCGTGTGTTGCATCCGGGTTGTAGCATTTCAAATCCCGCTACCACTTACGTTTTAATGTATATTTTTTTCATCGTTGGTCACATTATTTAGTTTATATGATGTTTGAGAGGTAATATAATGAGAAAAAAAAGAGTGCATTTTCATGAAGTTGTAGTGAATTTTATCTTTTATTTGAATGTTTACTATTTGTAATTAAATTTTCAAGGATGAGGGACAGCCTTGGAAAACCGAAGTCAAACTTCGATCAATAATTATGCGAATGAAGTTATTCGCGATCTGTTATATAGTAAGTGACAATGTGGCGGACCTGAAAAGTAATGTACAATTACTCGTAAGATATGCTCTCGACATCACACATTCCAGGATGGAAAACGTAAATTGAAACTTCATACAAATGCACTTTTTTTCATAATTTTATCTCCTAAATGTCATATAAACTAAATAATGTCACCAGTGACAAAAAACAAGTAGAATTATTATTAAAGTTTGAGTGGAAGTCGAACAATCACCTCCCACACGCTAGTCTTACAAAGCTCAAACGCTTATCACCATCAACTTTAATGTACCTATGCACAGGTACATCAGTTACGTAATAGACATGTGAAACTTCTCTTGCAGTTTCCTTGGAATTGCTAGAGTAGTGCACCTCACTACTTGCACATTACCTTATTTGAATGGCCTACTAAAGGCATACAAAGTTTGAAGTAAATCTGTGATCCCAACAGTGTGGCCTCCCCCTTTAAATTAAACTAACCTCCCATTAAAATTTATTACAAACTCCCATATACAAAACCTGCACCAGTAATTATCACTCAGTAGGAAATCATATAAATTCTCACCAGAGTTCATCATTTAATAAATTAAATCTGTAGAATATAATAAATTTTGTTCCACAAAATTTTCGTCCTTTTTTTTGTTGTTGAATAACCACAAGCAGTTACTTATACAATATCGTTAAGTTGAACTTTTTAGGGATTGATATCGTTACGTTTGCTTCGAATAGTGAATGACTCTTTAAGGACGTTCTGTTTGCTCTGACATTGAACTACTATTAGAATTACCATTTCTGGTGGATTCTCCTCTCTGAGCAAATTCCAGCCAGCCAAACTGGCATTGATGAGTAGCAGGGAAAAATAATGTTTCTCTGCAAATGGTACAAAGACCATGACAATCACCAATAAATTAGTACTTCTCTACAGCAAGGAAAGAAATAATTATTCCTTGCACAGAGGACACAGAGCTCTAAGACCACGGTACACATTTTTAGACTCTCCACGAGTCCCCACTCCTTCACACTTTGTCAATATACACCACATAGGTGCTCATCCCTTAAAGGGCATAGAAAACTGGTTTCTTTACCACACTAGTAATTAATACTAAGACTCCTCATGAGTTTTCAGATTATTTAATCCATCACAGCACATATCTAATAAAAGCTGCCCCCTAAGCAGAGCACAAAAGGTACTCGGACCACTTCACATTTACATTCATTCTCCCATGTGGTTGTTATCTGTGAAACATTCTAAAAAATAGATTCTTAAATCATTGCAGTTCCAAATGTTTATCCCTCTCGCCTCCCTCTCTGCTCCATCCACATGACTAACCATGTTTTGAAGATTCTGGAGATACTTCGGTACCCAAAATTGTGAAATGGCACATTGGACACTTTGGAAGGATTTTCATACTAATTGTCACGTTCTGTCTGTATTGTCAGTAATATTTAATGTCAGTATTGGTGTGTCACATCATGTAATAATTCTAGGCTCTATTGGTGTGTCAGCTACACAATTTGTGGTGTTTGTCTCTCATTTCTCCCTGACCGTGAGGAAGTGGACCGTCTTGGTTCATTGCCGCAAAATTCCAAAGTTTTGTGCTTTTGTTAAACATAAAATATTATCCACAATTGTAGAAACTTCTCTCATCACAGCACTAAGCATAATTTTTAAAGTAATAATGCCTCCTATGGAGCACGCACTTCTTATGGCCAAAATGTAGATCATCGGATTGTTTGCATACTTCGCGTATAACATAACCAAAGCTGAAACGAGCATTAATGTCTGTACACTATGCAGTAACACTCTTTATTTTGATCATTACTTAATGAGATAACAACGTCTAATAGTGCAGGTGTAGTTACTGTTCCCTGTAAGTTCTACTAAATCTAAATGCTCATTTATATCATTTACAAGTTTCAAAATAACAGAAATTCCTGGATGGAGCAGTACATAAAATAAGGGAAAGGAAATTCCTGGATGGAGCAGTATTTAAAAGAAGGGAAAGGCAACCACTCACTTGTAACAGAGTGGTGCATGGATCATAGTAACACATAACAGAAAACAAAGTTCTCATAGCTTTTAAGCATTATCTCTTTTTTCCAGCTATAGTATACACATTTGCACACACACAAACACCCAATTGCACACTCCCATGGCTGTGGCAAGTCTCAAATTTATCATCTGTGTTGGATAGTTCCCTGTACTTGAAAAACTTATGTTGAATTCTGCTTTTAATTCTGTTTTTATGTTTGAAATCACCTGCATAATTTCTCCTAAAGGTACATATCTGTATATGAAAGCCATTATGTCAATCTCATAATGATAAAGACACAATATTGGTATTGAAACTTTACTAAGACATCGCTAACAGTAAATGATGTATTTTTCTTCTGTGTATATCATTTGCTAGTGAACAAAATTCCATCAACCCATTTTATTTCAAAATTGAACTTTGATAGACAAATTGGCTTTGTAATTGGGTATTCACTTAATCAATTCACTGTATTAACTGTTAAAGTTAACTGCAGTTAAGAAAACACTTCACAGTATATTCGGTCCTAAAGGGACAGAACCTCTGGATTTTAACAAAGCATGTTGGGATGTTGTACATGAGACACCGACTGCGCCTGTTGCCTGCTTTTGTCTCACAGCCTTGGCTGCAGTTGCTGTGTGTGGTCTGTGTTGTTCCATCGCTTGTTGATGCTCATTTGACTGCTTACTGCACCACCTGGCTGTGTTGTATAGAAACAGCTTGCAGTAAGATGTAGGTTGTCAACCGATGTTAATTTAGTGGAACCCAGCTACTGCAATCTGTTGTCATTTCGTTCTTGAACTATTCTTGTCATAGACTTAGCTTACTCCCAGTGAAGATTTAGTGCATATGAATCTTCTGTGATTACTTTGAACATACGTGTCTTGGTTAAATTTTGCTTGAGAAACCTTATTAATTTCTTTCAATGTGCTGAAAATCTTCATTACATTTAATATTTGGTTTCAAAAATATTGGATAATGTTTAAAGGCATATTTATTTTCTTGATGATTGTTCAGACACAGCTTGTTTACTCATGTTACCTAGAAAAATAATTTCTTGTCTTCTTTGAGATAATAATAAGTATTTAAACATTGTCTTCAGTTGAGATATGCAATATTAGATTAATTATCGATGTAGTATATGAACATTTATATCACTTGGATATAAATTCTTCTTTGGCGTAAATGTTCACCTGCTTAGCTGAGCGGTAACGTGTTTGCCTACCATGCAGCGGGCCCATGTTCGATTACCAGCCAGGTTGGGGATTTTCTCCGCTTGTGGACTGGCTGTTGTTTTTTCCTTATTCTCCTATCATCATCATCATCATCACCACCACCGACATACAAGTTGCCCAGTGTTTCTTCAACCGAAATAATACTTTCAACCCAGCGGCCCAACTTTCCCGGTTGGGGACCTTTCTTACTTTGCCTGGCGGTGTTCACTGTTGTTGTTGTTGTTGTTGTTGTTGTGGTCTTCAGTCCTGAGACTGGTTTGATGCAGCTCTCCATGCTACTCTGTCCTGTGCAAGCTTCTTCATCTCCCAGTACCTACTGCAGTCTACATCCTTCTGAATCTGTTTAGTGTATTCATCTCTTGGTCTCCCTCTACGATTTTTACCCTCCACGCTGCCCTCCAATACCAAATTGGTGATCCCTTGATGCCTCAGAACATGTCCTACAAACCGATCCCTTCTTCTAGTTAAGTTGTGCCACAAACTTCTCTTCCCCCTAATCCTATTCAGTACTTCCTCATTAGTTATGTGATCTACCCATCTAATCTTGGTATTGTATGACAGTTTTTTATATATGTAATGATGTAGTCTCTTACCAGTAATTCACATACTCATGTTTCATGTAGAAATAGTGAAATATTCTTTAATAGTGAATGGCATATCCATAAATAATGTATTCTCCAAGAAATCTCGCAGTAGGATCAAAATCCAGGTGAAAATAATATTTTACTCTTTTTATAAATTTCTTCTTCTTCTTCTTCTTCTTCTTTAGTTTGTAAATCCAACTTCTTTGCAATAGATTCATATTTCACCCCAGGATCACTGTGTGAGAAGGTTCCGGGTAGCAAATTCATAAAAAAATATTCTCTATGCAGTGTTGATCTCAAAGTATTAATTATTCTTCCATGCTTTAGGAGTAAGTGTAGCGGGATTATATCTTTGTTTATGTTCATTGCATGAATGTTTACGCTCATGACTTCTGTGGACCTCTGTGTAACACTGAAACAAATTAACTGCTTCTCATTTGATTCTAGTTTTTTTAAGACACCTTCTTCCTTGGAGACACTCATTGCTCCTGTCCTGAGGAGCCCCATTAGCAGCCGTGCAGTGTTGGAAATTCCATGATGTGCTAGGGACATAACGGCATCTACTGGCAAATTCTAACTGCTCTCACCATCTAAGGAGTATCTCAAACAAAATAATAATACAACACAAACAAATATTGGTACTAACATATGACAGTATATGCAAACATTCAGACCTGTGAGCTATTTTAAGCATATTCTTTAACAGAACGTTAATAAATAACACTTTCACTAATCTTGTATAAGATCATAAGCGTACATAAAACCTCTCACCTATGAACCTTTAGGGAAAAAATCCTGAATTTAACTTCATAAAAATTGTATACCTTCACAATTTGCTGATACCAACTTAATAATTCTGAAAGGAAGCAGCTGATTATTACTAGTAATATGGAATCTACCAGATACAGTTTGGCTTCACTGGAAAATGAATCAGGGTTAAAGATCCTGTTAAATCTACATTTTATAATTCCAATCCATAGTTTTCTTATTTTTTTGAGTGCAAATAGAGTAATTTTATCAGCTGATGTTATAAGTTGTTTCAATGAAGCATTGTTTGGATGTGCACACCTGCTACTGGAACCAAAAATCTTTGCCAGAAGACAACTGCAAATTTCATTATTTTTCTGCACTTGAAGCTTTTCCTCTCACAAAACATATAATGAGATTAAATGATGGAAAATCTAGGATGGAATGTAACAATACCAGAGAAGGAAAGTTACTTCTCACCATATAGTGGAGATGCTGAGTCGCGATAGGCACAACAAAAAGATTCACACAGTTATAGCTTTTGGCCATTGAGGCCTTCATCAGCAGTAGACACACATACACACACGCGCACGCACGCGCTCACACACACACACACACACACACACACACACACACACACACACACACGCACTCACACTAATGCTCACGCATCTTGCACACATGTCTGCATTCTCAGAGAACTGAAACCACACTGTGAGCAGCAGAACCAGTGCATGATGGGAGTGGCAACTGGGTGGGGGTAAGGAGGAGGCTGGGGCGGGGAGAGGGAGGGATAGTATGGTGGGAGTCGCGGACAGAGTCGCGGACAGTGAAGTGTTGAAGTTTAGACGGAGGGCAGGAGAGAAGGTGCGGAGGGGGGAGGGGGTAAGTAGCGGAAAAGAGATAAATTAAAAGACTGGGTGTAGTGAAGAAATGACAGCTGTGTAGTGCTGGACAGGGAGGGGGCTGGATGGGTGAGGACAGTGACTAACGAAGGTTGAGGCCAGGAGGGTTACAGGAATGTAGGATGTATTGCAGGGAAAGTTCCCACCTGTGCAATTCAGAAAAGCTGGTGTTGGTGGGAAGGATCCATATGGCAAAAGTCATTGAGATGAGCGATATCATGTTTGGCAGCATGTTCAGCAACAGGGAGGTCCACTTGTTTTTTGACCACAGTTTGTCAGTGGTCATTCATGCGGACAGACAGCTTGTTGGTTGTCATGCCTACATAGAATGCAGCACAGTGGTTGCAGCTTAGCTAGTAAATCTCACGACTGGTTTCACAGGTAGCCCTGCCTTTGATGGGATATGTGATGATAGTGACCGGACTGGAGTAGGTGGTGGCAGGAGGATGTATGGGACAGGTCTTGCAACTAGGTCTATTACAGGGTTATGAGCCATGAGGTAAGGGATTGGGAGCAGGGGCTGTGTAAAGATGAACGAGTATATTGTATAGGTTCGGTGGATGGCGGAATACCACGGTAGGAGGGGTGGGAAGGATAGTGGGCAGGACATTTCTCATTTCAGGACATGACGAGAGGTAATTAAAACCCTGGCAGAGAATGTAATTTAGTTGCTCCAATCCTGGATGGTACTGAGTTATGAGGGGAATGCTCCTCTGTGGCCGGACTGTGGGACTTTGGGAGGTGGTGGGAGACTGGAAAGATAAGGCACGGGAAATTTGTTTTTGTACAAGGATGGGAAGGTTTCAGTGAGACCCTCGGTATATTTTGGAGGGACTGCTTGTTACTGCAGATGCAATCACCACGGGTGGCTAGACTGTACAGAAGGGACTTCTTGGTAGGGAATGGGTGGCAGTTGTCGAAGTGGAGGTATTGCTGGTGGTTAGTAGGCTTGATATGGACAGAGGTACTGATGTAGCCTTCTCTTAGGTGGAGGTCAACATCTAGGAAGGTGGCTTGTTGGTTTGAGTAGGATCAGGTGAAGCAAATTGGGGAGAAGTTGTTGAGGTTCTGGAGGAATGTAAATAAGGTGTTCTCACCTTCAATCCAGATAGCAAAGATGTCATCAATAAATCTGAACCAGGTGAGGGGTTTAGGATTCTGGGTTTTTAGGAAGGATTCCTCCTGATGGCCCATGAATAGGTTAGCATAGGATGGTGCCATGCGGGTGCCCATAGCCGTACCATGGATTTGTTTGTAGATAATGCCTTCAAAAGAGAAGTAATTGTGGGTGAGGATATAGTTGGTCGTGGAGACTAGGAAGGAGGTTGTTGGTTTGGAATCCATAGGACGCCTGGAAAGGTAGTGTTCTATAGCAGTAAGGCCATGGACATTAGGAATGTTAGCATACGGGGAGGTGGCATCAATAGTGACGAGCAGGGCACCATGTGGTAAAGGGGCAGGAACTGTGGAGAGTCGGTCGAGGAAAGGGTCCTCACCCATCCAGCCCCCTCCCTGTTCCCATTCTTGCACTACACAGCTGTCATTTCACTGCCACACCCAGTCTTTTTATTTCTCTCTCTATTCTGCTGCTTACCCCCCCCCCCCCCGCCCCCTCTCCCCCCCCTCCACACCTTCTCTCCTGCCATCCATCTAAACTGCAACACTTCACTGTCCGCCTCTCCCATCATACTATCCCTCCCCCTCCCTGCCCCAGACTCCCACCCAGTCGCCACTCCCATCATGCACTGGTGCTGCTGCTCGCAGTGTGGTTTCAGTTCTCTGAGACTGCAGACGTTTGTGCAAGTTGTGTGTGTGTGTGTGTGTGTGTGTGTGTGTGTGTGTGTGTGTGTGTGTGTGTGTGTGTCTACTGCTGATGAAGGCCCTAATGGCCGAAAGCTATAATTGTGTGAATCTTTTTGTTGTGCCTATCGCAACTCGGCATCTGCGCTATATGATGAGTAGCAACTTTCCTTTTCTGGTATTGTTATATAATGAGAGTATATCCTCATGGACAGTTAATTAATAAAGACATATTTAATTACAGATTTTGCATGGGAGGGTGTGTTGACTGTTCTTTTGTCATGTTTGTGTCAAAGATACTATTGTTGGATACTTCAGAAAATTGTGACATGAATAAAATTGATGTGATAATCAAGCTGTTTGTGTGTTTTATAACTTTATATGAGTTCATGATGGTGTATATTCTAAGCATTTGTGTAGCCTAGTGTGGACCACCTTATTGAGAACTCACAATCAAAAGCCAGAAAACCAGCAGTGATCTACAAACAATGCTATGGAACTGAGTAATCCATTCTGTACTTTTTTTAGCCCAAGGGGTAGCATTCTCTTTGCAGAACAAAGCACGTATCTATCAACATACCAAAAGAATCTGTCATTATGTTAGATCCAGCAAATCATTAAAAATATTTGCAGATGTGATTTATAGAAAACCTCCTTATGCAAAACTTTAGTTTTTATATCCATTCTCTCCCACAAACAAATTAAATGAATTCCAATTGTTGTATTTCTTTCATATTTCACTAGCAATCCTCTCCCACACTTTATTTTGATCATATATGTTAACTGTGTTAATAACTGCTGTGATTGTAAATACAGGGATATTTTTCCCCAGACAAACACATTTAATATTGAACTCTGGGTTGTTTCTCATTGTCTTTGGTACAGACACAATTGCACAACCAAAGCAGAAACATTCGTAAACTGCAAGTAACACAGATGTGACACATGGAAAAAAGTTGAGCATGCCGCATTCATCTGGCAGTGCCAGAGCATGCCATACAAGTCAGTTACATTGCATCAGTCCAGTAAATGCTGCAGTGTTAGACTGTGTGTGTTCCATCTGAAGTTACAAGCTGGATGCACGCCTTGTGCCCCACAATTGCTACGTCGCTCCAGTTGGTGCCCAACCTTAGAAATATATAACACTACTTTCTACTGACTATATTACATTTTTTAGTAGTTTTAAATCTTTGTCACAGCTATCAAAAAGGTAAATTTCACACATTGCAAAAAGCTGGCAGGCAATACATTGTGAAAGGTGTGTACATTAATGATATCCTTTTCACTGCAACAGTAGGACCCTTCCAATTGTACAGACTAATTCATCCTTTGATCAGCTGAAAGATTATGCATGTGAGAATTTACAGGACATAGTGCCACCCAAAATTAATTCCATCTCCATCTTGTGTAGATGTAAGATATGAGTAGACGATGTGCGTTTGTTGCACACAGTTTTTTGGACATCACAATGTCCATTATGAGGAGCACAATGGACTCGACAGTGATGAGCTTGTGGAGGAAGTGCAATAGTGTATGTGGAAAGCTATTGCTCTGTGATTATGTAACTTGGCAATCATTTCCAGCAGAAATCATAATCCTTTTTGCACAAAATAGTAACAATGCACTATTCTTATGGAAACTGTATTTAAATCAACTGTCAAGAAGCTTGACACTTGGATACAATACTGAATGCATGGTAGCAGCAATGGGCTTTATGTAGTGGTGTCATAATAATTATAATTAGTTCTTAGACAGGATTGTTGCAGGCACTGGAATGTGGGTTGCTAACTTTATCAAGGAAATCAAACTCAAAAAGATGCTTTGACATTATAATTAGTATCTGTGTAACACGAAATACAAGCAAGCTATTTCAGAGTAGATAGTGCCTGGCTGTTCGGAACAAGAGGTTCAGGATACTTAGTTGAAATATAGTGTTGATCTGCAAAATGGTTTCAAAATGTGACTCAGCATATCACACATTTTCTAAAGGAGTTGTGCAATGGCACATATGTTGTATAGCACATATCGTAGTCCCAATAATTATCATTTTTTCGTACATACAAAAACTTTTTGGCCAACAGTATTTTGATGGTGACTAAGAAGGGCAGACACTGTCAATAATGTTTCCAGTTTTAGTTGAGAGCACAAAATTTGTGAAAGTTTATCCCACAGTGAAAAGTATCCAGGTGAATATTGTTGTGTGTGTTTCACTAAATGTCTCCAGATAACTATGTTTTCTTTTTGCTAAACCTTTCCTTATCCTGTTGTTAAATTTCAAGTAACATGCATGACTAAATAAAATTTCTGTTGTTAGCTGATCCAGAATCCAGAAACAACAGTTCTTGGTCTAGTCTTTCTGCAAACAGCATCAGAGGAACTAGTTTGCCCATGGGAAGATCTAAGCATTTCACGTAAGGAAGAGCTTCGGCGCTTGTTGCTGGCACACATTCCCCAGGTTTTCTCCATTCTCACAAGTACGTTAATTCAGCATTTAATTATTTATACTTGTACCATGTTAAGAGTAGCTGGGAGCACTTGTTGATGGATTTCATTATGGAATTTGAAAACAGTGGCACACACATCACTGGAGATTCCATTAAAATGAACCTAATAAAAGATGTCAAATCTGAAGAGGCAAATGGGAATGAACACTGAATAGAGGATTATTTTTTATGTATGAGGCCACTTTAGTCAGTAACCAAATGGCTTTTTCACTGTGTGTCTTGTTGGGATACGTAAACTGATATCGACAGGTTTCAGTTTACTCCTTGTTGTTGGTGCACATACTGATTTTCATTAAATAATATGTTCTTTCACAAGCTTTCAGAGTAATTATGCTAAAAACACTCAACAAAAGATTATAAGCTCAGGAACTAACACTTTATAAATGTTAAAAATAGAAGTTTTGTGTGGAAACCTGGAGTCAGTTTGTAAGTTAGTTAGGAGATGTGCTTACTAGTTTTTCAGTTTCACCAGTTGGTCATTCGCACATGCAGGCTGCTGTTTACATTATACATTCAGGTCTAGAAATGAATGGCACAACCTTGTCTGGATTCCCAGTAGTTGAAAATTTCATCAGACAAGGACATTATTATAAATAGAAATTTGCCGTGGAGTGGCGTTTTTGGTCCACGACAAACTGTGGATTGTTATAGAGCACTCTCCTTCAGATCGACAAAATTTCAGTTCTTGCCAGAAAAGAGACAGAAAATTTCATTCACAGAGATTATACTCTTTGTGGACAAGACAAATTATTCCCAAATAAGGGAAACGAATAAAGCAGCAAAAGCTTATTCCCAAGTAAGGGACATGAATAATGCAGCAAAAGCTTGCAGGGCCCCAGAAAAATTATTTGAAGGCTCTGGAATCACACTTCGAATTGTTAAGAACATTAATCACAACCAAATTAGATAAATCCAAGTTAGTATATGACTATTGCAAATAATTGCAGTGGCCACATTTAAATTAAATGAGTTGAAGTATCAAGTAAGTGAAAAGTGGATTGGAACTTTGCTCCAAGTTTGAGTACCTGACCATAATCAACCTATAATTATGGCACTTGAAATTGTGGGACACATATCACTGGAGACTGTATTAAAATAAAGCTAATAGAAGATGTCAGATCTGAAGATGCAAATAGAAATGAAGAATCAGCATTACATCTAAATAAACAAAGCCATCAAGTGCAACAAACTCAATCATATTGCTAAATTTTGCCTAGCGTGGACGAAAAAGGAGGAAGCTCATCAAAAAATAATGACTAAGCCAATGTAACTAGAAAACAGTCAGAACACAAGAAAGTCTTTCTTTCAACGGATTCTAAACAGACTCATGAAAGGGAAATGTGTTATGTAGAATGTAGTGCCCTGACTAGCATCACTAAGTGTGGACGGGGGATTCATAATACCAGGCCATATAATAGCTAAATTGTCAGCATGGGAGGTGATGGCTTAATGGCAAAGCCTTCTGGAAGTGTTGATCTGACCTATCGTTTGACATCATTCTTATCCTAAACTCAGCCATGAATTTGGAGGGGGGGGAGACCAGGTGGATTCTTCTGTGATGCAGAAGGTGAACTAATTGCAAGGCATCACCTAAGAATGGTATCTGTTGCTTGAATATAAGTGAAATGGAACAGTGCTGCGATACAAAAGATAGTGAGTTTCTATGGCATCACAACCTTGTACATATGAATCACGAAAGTATGCTGAAGTCAACAAAGGTTTCAATAGTACTAAATGAGGATAGGTGTTCTGAAAACGTCTTGGAAGAGGGGACAGTATCTATTTTCTTAACAGGATTATGAAAAGGGTAGTTGCTGCTCATCATGTAGCGGAGATGCCAAGATACAGGTAGGCACAGCAAAAAGACTGTCAGAAAAAGAGCTTTCTGAAGCCACACTGCGAACAGCTGTGCAGGATGGGAGAGACAACCAGATGGTGGTAAAGAGGAGGTTAGGGCGGGGAGGATAAGGGTTAGCAGATAGGGGTAGAGGACATAAATTGTTGCTTGTGGGTGCACACAGGGACAATGTGGAGAGAGGGCAGGGAGCTAGGTGCAGTCAGGAGGTTAGACATGGGGAGGAGGGGGGGGGGGGGGGGAGCAGAATACGAGAGAGGTAAGAAGACCATGTGTGCGTTGGTGGTGGCGGAACAGGGGAATGCGTATTGTTGGAATGGGATCAGGGAAGGGGCTAGATGGTAAAGACAAAGACTAAAGAAGGCTGAGGCCAGGGGGGTTACAGGTAAATAGGATACAAAAGTAGTTTGAAAAGTTCTCAAACAGATAATAAAAAAATACTTACATCTCTCAAACTTTTCTTTATTTTTCAACAAGCTGACCTGGCAAATTCTGTTCTGCCTTAAAGCCAATAAATAATCAGATTTTGGATGTTAAGTTCAATTTTTTATTAGTAAATACAAATAAAAAGATTAAGTATTTTAATGATTCTTTATGTTTTTTTTGTGCATAGCTTCCACTCTTCAGTTAAGTACCTTGTGATACACAACATTTTTTGTTTTATTATCAGGTGCAACAACAGACAACACAGATGATCTTCCAACCCGTGAACATGCCACATATAATTGACCATGTGAAAAACATGGATATTCCAGATTTCAACCACAAACTTTCGAGGATTGGCCTTGTGATTTGTTAATGGTCATGGCGAATGCAAGACGGATCGGAAATTGAAGTCTTTTAAACTTAAATGGCATATCGGTTGGGATCATCAGGATCCTCGGAATGAGAACTTCCTCACCTTCGAATATTCCTTTGAATATCGTCACGCAGATAACTTTGTTCATCAATTTACTTACCACCAAACGCATACCTTTGCACAGTTTTGGGTGGTCTATGTTTCGAAGCGTAAATTGTGTGGTGGTAAGCCAGGTACATCCAAGGAGCTTAAAAATTCAGTTGGATAGTTGGTGGCTTCATCCTCATTTGTTACACAGTCAATAGATTTGTATGAATGCATTTTACCAATGACCTATTCTGAATTATGTAGTTTCGGTCATCTATATATAGCCTCTAAAATTGCTCACTCACTCAACCATTCATTACTGTTGTAGTTAGTAATGATGTTTGGCAATACTTTGTTCATAAGTTCGTCTTCCGTTGAGACAAAGTTACAGAAATTATGAGGAAATGAAATCAATCCGCTCGATTCTTTGACAGGTACTCGACCATTACCGATAGTTAGCAATTGCTCCGAGAAATCTTCAGCAGATGTAGCATTAAGCAATGCAACTCTCATGTTTGTTGTCAGCTGAAGTTTCTTCACATAGCGCCATAGATTCGATGATTTGAGGCAAGCATTTATTTCTTCTGCATTCGTTGATCTTGGAAGTACTGGCAGTGTTTGGCGGAAATCGCCAGACAGTAAAATCATTGCTCCTCCAAAACGTCTCGAGTCATTGCATAGCTCTTTCAATGTTCGGTTAAGTGCCTCTAATGCACGTTTAGGCGCCTTTGTGCATTCTTCCCAGATGATGATCTTGGATGCTGATAAAACTTTCGCCATTGCTGAGTTTTTTGTAATATTACATGTTGGTTCTTCAATAGCTTGAAGATTTAATGATAATTTTAATGCTGAATGAGCTGTACGGCATCCTTCTAACAATGTGGCTGCTATTCCAGAAGAAGCAACTGCAACCACAATGTTGGATCTCGCACAATCTAGATGTTGATCTCTGTTGTTCGTTCGACAATTTCGCATTGCCAACCGAGCCGTTTCACGGGCTGCCTCACTTCGCTCTTGTGATTGAGAAGCATAAAGTCGAGCCATACTAACGCGGCACTCTTCACAGGCAATTTGTTGTTTTTCTTCGGTCCTTTCATTTGCAATGTTTTGTATTCTACTTGCATTACAGCTTTGTCGAGAAATATTCGATCGTCTTGGTCGTGGCATTGTTAGTGGTGATTCAAAGAAAATACAAATTATTTCTTTAAATTTTTAATTGATGATATATACTGATACTTAACCATAGACGTTTAGCTGTCATTTGCATTTTGTTATTCCGTGTCATATGCGTTTTTGTTATACCACATTTTATAGTGACGTTTAGCTGACATTTGCGTTTTGTTATTCCATGCCAGATGCATTTTTGTTATACCACATTTTATAGCAGTCGAACGGGATAAAAAGTATCCTGTGTCCGTCTCCTGGCTCTAAGCTATCTCTCCACCAATTTTCAGCCAAATCGGTCCAGCCGTTCTTGAGTTACAAATAGTGCAACTAACACGACTTTCTTTCATATATATAGATGTAGTCTCCTTGTGGATTAATGCACTTGGTGCAGCGATATTCCAGTACCTTGATCCTATCTGGAAAGCGATTTTCCTCCAATCTGCCAAATAGTTGTCAACTCCGGCTATCAATTCTTCGTTTGAAGTGAATCTTCATCCACCAAGAAAAATTTTCAGTTTTGGGAAGAGATGGAAGTCTGATGGAGCCATATCAGGTGAATAAGGTGGGTGCGGCAATAATTCACACCTTAGTTCAAGTAAATTGCCATGGCGACGGCACATGTGTACGGGAGGGCATTGTCTTGATGGAAGATGACTTTCTTCTTTGCTAAACCTGGCATTGTTTCGGGTATCTTCTGTCGCAATTTGTCCAGGAGGTTAGCATAGTATTCTCCAGTGGAGAGAGAATCTACAAACAGAATCCCCTTCGCACCCCAGAATACTGATGCCTTGACCTTTCCTGCCAAAGGAATTGTCTTTGCTTTCTTTGGTGGCGGAGACTCAGCATGTTTCCACTGCTTTGACTGTTGTTTTGTCTCTGGGGTATAGTAGTGCACCCAAGTTTCATCTGGGGTCACAAACCAGTACAAAAAATCTTGTTCGTTTCTCCCAAAACGGGCCAAACATTGTTCCAATATGTCCATTCTCATGTGTTTTTTGTCGAGTGTCAATAGTTGCAGCACCCATCTTGCGATAATTTTTTCGTTTCTAATTCTTCAGTTAAAGTGTGATATACCCTGTCAGATGGCATCTGGCAAGTGTTCCAAGAGGCTATTCCAGGCGGATATAAAATGAATGAGTGCAACAGAAATACTTAACGCAGAAATGAAGATTTGGCCCTGTTTGACTACCCCATGAAGCAGATCGTAGGATTTTTTAATGGTGATTATCTCCTTCTTGCCCTTTAACATGTAAATTACAACATAAACATAAATAATGATTAAGGGAACTAGTAACTACCAAATGATAAATGCTGTTTCCAATTACACATTTATTGTATATTAAAACCCCTTTATATTACAAATGTTTATATATCGATGTCCAGTGGACATAAAACAATACAAATGAATTTCCTAACTAATACGATTGATCAGTTGCCCAAATCTGCCCCTTTTTATGCCTATGTGATCTAATATAAATAATGCGAGACGACTGACATCATCTACGTACCAAACACTAGAAGACACTACTTTCAAAGATCATCTACAGTGGTGTGCAACCTCAGTGGAAATAAAATTTACGTGATCACAGCTGTTTAGCTTTATAGCCCTAATAAGCTGAAGCAATTAGCAATATCACCGTATGTACTGCATCCGGTGCGTCGGAGTGATGGTTCTCATACACGTCTGCGACAAAATAAATCTCTTTCAAACACTGGGACAGCAAAAGGCAGTTCTCTGACTATTATAATCTAATACTGTCTTCTCCTCTCTGAAACGCGAACTCCCAGCCACAAGGACAGAATTCAGATAACGTCTCAATGTGAGCATAGACAGAAGTAGTGCTCTCAATCATTGAACACTGCGTGCTCAACGACGACTCCCTACCCAGAAGTGAAGTCCAGAATTGTACAAGTTTGCAACAGTACAGTGTCTAACCATTCTAACTATAAAATCTCTTGAGAGCAAAGACAGTAAGTCTGTCTGTACCAACAAAAGCTGATACTGAGTGACCATCAAACCTGGGCGCTCAAAATGGAAGACTTCTTCTTTCCACCGCTGGCTTCCCAGCAAAGCTCGGCTCCCCTCCCTCGTAACTCAGAAGGCGAGTCATATTCTCGAAACCACGGAATATTCTCCCTCTCTACAGATTCTTCTGAACTCCGACCAACCATATTTTAGTCTTTTGAGGTCATACAACTGTACGCTTCTCAGAGTAAAAATCCTCGGAAATAACCCAGCCTGAGATTTCCGAGGTAACGCTTCCTCATTCCTCTCTGCTGCATCCAGGATTTTCATAGTTTCCGAAGTATTATCTGGTTAACCTTCTGGCCCCTGCTACAAGACCGCCCGCCCGCCGCTGTATTGGGTTTTCATGCTCAGGTGCCCAGACCGTCCATCTTGGCACTTCTTGTGTGAAGCAGGACCAACACACCTGTGCGGGCTTTTCCACCCACAGCTTGAGTTACGCCTGCCATTCCAACCTTTACTAGTATAGGCAATCATTCAACACAGTTTTGATATTAAAGACACTCCGTCACCTTTCATGCAATAAGTGTTAACAATTATTTACGAGGTGTATGTGACAATGTCAGGCTTCCTGGAAAAAAAAAAAAAAAAAAAAAAAAAAATTCTGCTTGCGTCTGTGTATGTGCGGATGGATACGTGTGTGTGTGCGAGTGTATACCTGTTCTTTTTTCCCCCTAAAGTAAGTCTTTCCACTCCCAGGATTGGAATGACTCCTTACCCTCTCCCTTAAAGCCCACATCCTTTCGTCTTTCCCTCTCCTTCCCTCTTTCCTGATGAAGCAGCTGTTGGTTGCAATAGCTAGAATTTTGTGTGTATGTTTGTGTTTGTTTGTGTGTCTATCGACCTGCAAATATATATGAATATATGATCCCCCATGAACCATGGACGTTGCCATTGGTGGGGAGGCTTGCATGCCTCAGCGATACAGATAGGCATACCGTAGGTGCAACTACAATGGAAGGGTATCTGTTGAGAGGCCAGACAAATGTGTGGTTCCTGAAGAGGGGCAGCAGCCTTTTCAGTAGTTGCAAGGGCAACAGTCTGGATGATTGACTGATCTGGCCTTGTAACACTAACCAAAACGGCCTTGCTGTGCTGGTACTGCAAACGGCTGAAAGCAAGGGGAAACTACAGCCGTAATTTTTCCCGAGGGCATACAGCTTTGCTGTACGAGTAAATGATGATGGCGTCCTCTTGGGTAAAATATTCCGGAGGTAAAATAGTCCCCCATTCGAATCTCCTGGCGATGGCTACTCAGGAAGATGTTATTATCAGAAGAAAGAAAACTGGCATTCTACGGATCGGAGCGTGGAATGTCAGATCCGTTAACTGGGCAGGTAGGTTAGAAAATTTAAAAACGGTAATGAATAGGTTACACTTAGATATAGTGGGAATTAGTGAAGTTCAGTGGCAGGAGGAACAAGACTTCTGGTCAGGTGAATACAGGGTTACAAATACAAAATCAAATAGGGGTAATGCTGGAGTAGGTTTAATAATGAATAGGAAAATAAGAATGCTGGTAAGCTACTACAAACAGCATAGTGAACGCATTACTGTGGCCAAGATAGATACGAAGCCCACACCTACCACAGTAGTACAAGTTTATAAGCCAACTAGCAGATGATGAAGAGATTAATGAAATGTATGATGAGATAAAAGGAATTATTCAGATAGTGAAGGGAGATGAAAATTTAATAGTCATGGGTGACTGGAACTCGGTAGTAGGAAAAGGAAGAGAAGGAAACTTAGTAGGTGAATATGGAATGGGACTAAGGAATGAATTTTGCGCAGAGCATAACTTAACCATAGCTAACACTTGGTTCAAGTATCATAAAAGAAGGTTGTATACATGGAAGAAGCCTGGAGTTTCTGACAGGTTTCAGATAGATTATATAATGGTAAGACAGAGATTTAGGAACCAGGTTTTAAATTGTAAGACATTTCCAGGGGCAGATGTGGACTCTGACCACAATCTATTGGTTATGAGCTGTAGATTAAAACTAAAGAAACTGCAAAAAGGTGGGAATTTGAGGAGATGGGACCTGGATAAACTGAAGGAACCAGAGGTTGCACAGAGTTTCAGGGACAGAATTAGGGAACGATTGATAAGAATGGGGGAAAGAAATACAGTAGAAGAAGAATGGGTAGCTTTGAGAGATGAATTAGTAAAGACAGCAGAGGATCACGTAGGTAAGAAGACGAGGGCTAATAGAAATCCTTGGGTAACAGAAGAGATACTGAATTTAATTGATGAAAGGAGAAAATATAAAAATGCAGTAAATGAAGCAGGCAAAAAGGAATACAAACGTCTCAAAAATGAGATCGACAGGAAGTGGAAAATGGCTAAGCAGGGATGGCTAGAGGACAAATGTAAGGATGTAGAGGTGCAGATCACTAGGGGCAAGATAGATATGCCTACAGGAAAATTAAAGAGACCTTTGGAGAAAAGAGAACCACTTGTATGAGTATCAAGAGCTCAGATGGAAACCCAGTTCTAAGCAAAGAAGGGAAAGCAGAAAGGTGGAAGGAGTATACAGAGGGTGTATACAGGGGCGATGTTCTTGAGGACAATATTATGGAAATGGAAGAGGATGTGGATGAAGGTGAAATGGGAGATTTGATAATGCGTGAAGAGTTTGACAGAACACTGAAAGACCTGAGTCGAAACAAGGCCCCGGGAGTAGACAACATTCCATTAGAACTACTGACAGCCTTGGGAGAGCCAGGCCTAACAAAACTCTACCATCTAGTGAGCAAGATGTATGAGGCAGGCGAAATACGCCCAGACTTCAAGAAGAATATAATAATTCCAATCCCAAAGAAAGCAGGTGTTGACAGATGTGAAAATTACCGAACAACCAGTTTAATAAGCCACGGCTGCAAAATACTAACACGAATTCTTTACAGACGAATGGAAAAACTGGTAGAATCAGACCTTGAGAGGATCAGTTTGTATTCCGTAGAAATGTTGGAACATGTGAGGCAATACTGACCGTATGACTTATCTTAGAAAATAAATTAAGGAAAGGCAAACCTATGTTTCTAGCGTTTGTAGACTTAGAGAAAGCTTTTGACAATGTTGACTGGAATACTCTATTTCAAATTCTGAAGGTGGCAGGGGTAAAATACGGGGAGCAAAAGGCTATTTACAATTTGTACAGAAACCAGAAGGCAGTTATAAGAGTCAAGGGGCATGAAAGGGAAGCAGTGGTTAGGAAGGGAGTGAGACAAAGTTGTAACCTATCCCCAATGTTATTCAATCTGTGTATTGAGCAAGCAGTAAAGGAAACAAAAGAAAAATTTGGAGTAGGAATTAAAATCCATGGAGAAGAAATAAAAACTTTGATTTTCGCCGATGACATTCTAATTCGGAGACAGCAAAGGACCTGGAAGAGCAGTGGAACGGGATGGACAGTGTCTTGAAAGGAGGATATAAGATGAACATCAACAAAAGCAAAACAAGGATAATGGAACATAGTCGAATTAACTCGGGCGATGCTGTGGGAATTAGATAAGGATATGAGACGCTTAAAGTAGTAAATGTGTTTTGCTATTTTGGGAGCAAAATAACTGATGATGGTCGAAGTAGAGAGGATATAAAATGTAGACTGGCAATGGCAAGGAAAGTGTTTATGAAGAAGATAAATTTGTTAACATCGAGTATAGATTTACGTGTCAGGAAGTTGTTTTTGAAAGTATTTGTATGGAGTGTAGCCATGTATGGAAGTGAAACATGGATGATAAATAGTTTAGACCAGATGAGAATAGAAGCTTTTGAAATGTGGTGCTACAGAAGAATGTTGAAGATTAGATGGGTAGAACACACAACTAATGAGGAGGTATGGAATAGAATTGGAGAGAAGAGAAATTTGTGGCACAACTTGACTAGAAGAAGGGATTGGTTGGTAGGGCATATTCTGAGGCATCAAGGGATCACCAATTTGGTATTGGAGGGCAGTGTGGAGGGTAAAAATCATAGGGGGAGACCAAGAGATGAATACACTAAACAGATTCAGAAGGATGTAGGTTGCAGTAGGTACTGGGAGATGAAGAAGCTTGCACAGGATAGAGTAGCACGGAGAGTTGCATCAAACCAGTCTCTGGACTGAAGACCACAAAAGCAACATATATATGATGTATAACCTATCAAACGATACCTAATTCTGGTTGTAACTAGCATCAAAGTATGTAGACGAGTGCTTGTAAGGTGATAAATTATAGCCACCTTACAGTGTAAGCAATTTCATTCACTTTCAGTCAGAGATGACTATCCTCCATGACCATTTTGTGCACTTTTCCAATGATTTCTGAAGCAGTGGCACATCTTGGGCGACCACTTCATGGATCATCATCTAAGCTCTCCCGACCAAATTTAAATTCGTTCTTCCACTTGGCAACAGCTGAATATGAAGGAGCAGAGACCCCCTGTGTATTCCGGAAATCTGAATACCTTCATAACGACCGGGAGAGCGGTGTGCTGACCCCACGCCCCTCCTATCCGCATCCTCCACTGAGGATGACTCTGCAGTTGGATGGTCCTGGTAGGCCACTCGTGACCTGAAGACCCCTCCCCCCTCTCCCCCCCATCTTCACAAATCACAACACAGAAACTACAAAAGAGCCATGCCACCGCCACAGCTCTCTTCCAAGAGCACTGACGTGGCATTGTGTTTACAGGCAACAGTCCAATGAATATCACGTAAACAACTCACTGCACTAGCGCTGACCTCTTGTGGTGATTCTGAGAACTTTTCAAACCACCCTCGTATATTGCAGGGGGAGTTTCCAACTGCGCAATTCGGCTGGTGTTTATCGGAAGTATCCAGAGGGCACAGGCCGTGAAGCAGTTGTTGAAATGAAATTGCTGTGTTGGGTGGCGTACTCGGCAATGGAGTGGTGTGGCCATTCATGCGAATAGACAGATTGTAAGTTGTCATACCCATGTAGAATACAGCACAGTGGTTGTAGCTTAGCTTGTAGATTACATTACTGGTTTCACAGGTAGCCATGCCTTTGACAGGATAGGTGATGCTTATGACTGGACTGGAGTAGGTGGTGGTTGGGGGATGTATGGCACAGGTCTTGCATCTAGGTCTGTTACAGGGATATGAGCAATGATGCAAGGGTAGGGAGCAGGAGTTTTGTAGGGATGGACGAGGATATTGTGTAGGTTTGGTGGGCGGCAGAATACCACTGTGGGAGGGGTAGGAAGGATAGTGGGTAGGACATTTCTCATTTCAGGGCACAACGAGAGGTAGTCAAAACCTTGCCAGGGAATATAATTCAGTTGCTCAAGTCCTGGGTGGTACTGAGTCATGAGGGGAACACTCCTTTGTGGCTGGACAGTGGGACTTTGGGAGGTGATGTGTTACTGCCGAGATAAGGCATGGGAGATCCGTTTTTGTATGAGGTTAGGAACAAGCAGCATTTTACCATCCCCCACCCCTACCCTTCTATCCCTGCTCCTCTCCCTCCCTGCTCTAGCCTCCTCCTTACCCCCACCACCCTTTTGTGTCTCCCATTATGCTGCTCGCAGTGTGGACTCAGCAGCCAGAGACTGCACTCGTTTGCGTGTGTGTGTGTGTGTGTGTGTGTGTGTGTGTGTGTGTGTGTGTGTGTTTTTGTTTGTCTGTTTTTTGGACGAAAGCTCATTTTCTGCCAGTCTTTTTGTTGTGCCTATCTGTGACAGTACCTCCGCTGTATGGTGAGTAGCAACTATCCTTTTTGTAATATTGTTACAATCCATCCTGGATTTTTCATTATTTTCTCACATTTATTGATGGTTCTTTAAGATACAAGTTTGTCTATTTTTATAAGAAAAAATCGAAGATCTCTTATATACGAGGGTCTTTCGGAAAGTAAAGATATACCGTACGCCAGAGGAACAGAAGAGTTTTGGTGAGCAAGTTGGCAACACTGGTGTTAACCTTGAACCGTTAGCTTTCTCCTCACTGTCGTTCGGCAGTTGAACGTTGCTTCTGGTTGGAGTAGGTCGTGTTTAAAATGGCTGTGCCAATTCAGAATCCCGCCAAATGCGAAGTGCGCTCCGTCATACGTTTTCTTCATGCAAAAGGTCAGCAACCAGCGGATATTCACAAAGAAATTGTTTCTGTTTATCGGAACATTATGAATTGGCAAAATGTAACGAAATGGTGTCATCATTCCTCTGAAGGTAGGATGTTCATGACAAACAAAGAACAGGTCGGCCATCTGTGATCTCTGATACCCTTCTTCGCAGAACGGAGGAAGCAATTCGTGCGCATAGACGTCTCACATTGAAAGAATTGCATCAGATCATACCGGACGTGTCAATGACAACTCTTTATGACGTTGTGACTGTCACGTTAGGGTACAGGAAATTGTGTGCGTGCTGGGTTCCAAAAATGTTAACGGAAGAACACAAAAAGAAATGGATGCACTTTGCACTCGGCTTCCTCGCACGCTATGCTGAAGCAGGTGACCGGTGACGTGACCTGGGTTTATCACCATACACCTGAATCCAAACAACAATCGATGCAATGGCGCCATTCGAATTCACCAAAAGCCAAGAAATGCAAAACGTCGATTTCAGCGAAGAAAATCATGGCTTCTGTTTCTTAGGACAGACAAGGCATTCTTCTGTTGAAATTTATGCTGCTGCATATTGCCAGACTTTGAAACGTCTTTGAAGGGCAATTCAAAACAAATGCAGGGGAATGCTGAGAAGTGGAGTCCGTTTGCTTCATGACAACGCTCGGCCTCACACAGCACTCATAACCAAAGCACTACTCTAACAATTCAAATGGGACGTATTGGACCATCCGCCATACAGCCCAGACCTTGCGCGCACCAACTTCCATGTCTTCCGTTACCTGAAGTCACATCTTGGTGGAAAATCATTCCACGATGATGAAGAGATCAAAGATGAAGTTGAAATGAGGTTCCGACAACAGGTGGCAACCTTCTGTGACTGTGGGATACAAAAGCTTGTGCACCGACTTAACAGATGTTTCGATAACCGGGGTGATTATGTTGAAAAATAACAAATAATCCAGTTAATAAGATGTAACTGACATTTTCTAAATAAACGTTCTATTTAAGGACTGTGAGCCATTGTATCTTTACTTTTCGGAATTCCCCTCGTATTTAAAAACTTCAAAGTCATGAAGGAAAAGCAGAAATGCAGAAGTATCAAGAAGTTTTGATCTGACAATAGAAATGAGAATGCAAACTATGTGGTAAAAGGATTTCTGAATTCTGAAGGTATCATCTGCCAGTTTACAGTATGTAACAGACCACAGAAAAGAGGTGCTGCTGAGAGAGCTAATGGAACATTGGTTGGAAAAACCGGAACCATGATGTTCAGTGACAACTTACTGAAGTACTACATGGCTGAAGCTGTGTCTGCAGCTGCACACCTATCAAATTGTTCTCTGTCCACAACACTTAGAGATAAAAAAGCACTCCGTCTTCAGGTCACGAGTGGCCTACCAGGACCATCCGACTGCAGAGTCATCCTCAGTGGAGGATGCGGATAGCAGGGGCGTGGGGTCAGCGCACCGCTCTCCCTGTCGTTATGAAAGTATTCTTGACCGACGCCGCTACTATTCGGTCAAGTAGCTCCTCAATTAGCATCAAGAGGCTGTGTGCACCCCGAAAAATGGCAACAGCGCATGGCGGCCTGGATGGTCACCCATCCAGGTGCCGACCACACTCGACAGCGCTTAACTTCAGTGATCTCACGGGAACTGGTGTATCCACTGCGGCAAGGCCGTTGCCACAACACTTAAGATATAAAACAACATATTAATTTTCATACACAAGAAAGCCTTTTTTATTGCTCTTGAGAATTATTGGCTGCAATGCAGTGGCTCACATTCTGAAATCCCATCAGAAGAAGTGAGATAAGCACTCACAGGAAGTTTACATTCGATCGTACTGCCAGACATCAAAAGGCTATCTATTCATTGGTAGGGAGACTAAGCAGATGAGTGTCAGCACAGATGTAAATTTTCTGAAGCATGAGAATTTTACGAGTTCAAAGATAGAGGAATCAAAGATCACCAAAGAACTTCACATACTGAATAAGAAATTAAATCAGTAGACGGTGGTATTGAATCCTTTTATGGTTTTGACAATTATCCAGTGCAAACTGAAGTTCAAGACGAGAAACATAAGAATCAAAACATTGATCCTATAGTTCCACAAGGCATTACAGCTGGGAAGGTCAAGCAGAGAACTGAAACCCAAGGAGTGGCCTCACCTTTATACTTACTATTTACAAGAAGGACTTACAAATGGAGACATTGATACCAAAGAGACCTTGGAAGGGATCAATAAGGAAGAATGGAAATAGCAATGAAGGAAGAATTTGTCATATCAAGCTCTTAATGACACATTCAGAGAGGTACAGTTACCCATGGGACACACACCTCTCAAGGTTAAGTGGGTATTACAGATAAATCCTGGGTCTAGCAGTGCACCAGAAACATTTAAGATACACCTAGAAATAAAAGGGTACTCTCCAGTGCTATGCCCGCACACCCACCGTTGTCGTGACTGCACAGATATCGCTTCGCTGTCCCCTCCCCCCAGCAGCAGCAGAGCTTGAAATATGCTCACTATTTTTTATTTACTTAAATTTGGCATATTTTGTGACACTACCTTTTCCGTGAAATGTTTACAAGGCAATATTTGTCTTGGCTTCAGTTGTCCAGTGGAAGTATGATTCCAGAATACAGTTTCGTCGGCTGCAGAAATGACCTGGTTCAATGCGTTTGCCTTATTTTTGGTGCTTCAAATACCATTTCTTCGAATGTGATTTCTTCTTAAAGTTAATATTAAAAAAGTAGTAACATAATTCATTTTTTTTTTTCTGTTCACTTCCAAATTATTATGACGGCGACCTGCACACTGTTCTACCGTCAACACACACCACGAGTTCACTGCCGACTGACTACAGTCAAAGACAACTCCAGCGTCAAAGACATTTTACACAACACACAAGCTTCCACTTGTAATCAGTCTCTTTGATATTCTTCGTCACATTTACTAATAGTAATCAATATGCTGTCACTCTAAAAAATATAAGTAAATTAGCATATAATAAGGCAAATTACAATAAAAAAATTCTGACAAAAATATATGAAAACATTTACAATTTGGTATCGACAAATCCGGTAGAAAATAACACATCTCCCAGATCCATTACAAGCTGATCTCAAAAGTTTGTGTATATATTGTCCCAGCTAGCTAAGAACTATTTCCTGCCGTGTGGGTCGGGCATAAAACATATTTGAATCATGTTGTGAATCTAATTGTGTGAACTAGCAGTTGAAAATTGATCTCGTTTTCTATTTCCAGAGATATTTCACACACTTTCAACCGTGACAGATCCAAAGACAGTGATTTTATTAATTACTCGGGAATAACGTAGCAATTGGGTTCCACTATATTTTTTATTATTTTTGTTTCCCAGATAATTTGATTTAGTTTCCTTCTTAATCAATATGCCTTTGTTAAATCCTATTATTTGTAACAGATTGATCAACTGTTCTCAATAACCCTTGAATATCCGCAGGTATAATTATCTATGACTAGCTGATTTTTGGGATTTAGAAAACATGGAGAAAGTCAGTCCGTACCACGTTCCTTCATGTTCCTATCACCAAAGATCTGATTTCCCATGAAACTGTCCTTTACCATTAATATCTGATAAATCATAAATATTTTTCAGGCTTTATAATGTCTAAGCTTCTTAATTCTCATGACACGAAATTACTTATAAGTTCAAGTTCTTTCAGTGTCTGTTGAGCACAAATTTAGTCTTTTCATGGGCACTATATCTCGTGTCTTGTTTATTAGCTGAATCACCTTGACAAAATTCGGCAGTGGTGTTAGTATAATAAGGTCCAACTATTTTCTGTCCCAATGTCTCAAAATAATCTATTATCCACCACTCCAATGTCTAATCAAGTTATCAGAATGATATTTAATTAGGCTTATAATCCCTAACTTCCAGTTACCACGGAAGACTGCGAACATGCACCATTGAAAACATAGACTAAAGAGAGCTAACAGTGCTGCACATTGGTTTATATATTATATTCAAAACAAAACACAGCTCTGTTATGTCTTCCTTGGATTCCCTTTGTACTAATTTGCATTACTCTATTTCAAGTATCTACCCTTTGTAAAATTTTAACAAACTATTACTTCGAAATACAACTACCGTTTTTTGGCTCTTGGGTCGTTTCGTGTTACAGAATTTAATCTAATATTCATTTCTGAATACCCTCTCTCTAAAGAGCAGTTACAGTGCAAAGTGTTATTTATCAGGAAGTTTGTAGTGATGGACAGTAATTCATCGAGTAGAAGAGAAGTGATATCTGGCGTTCTGCAAGGTAGTGTCATAGGCCCTCTGCTGTTCCTGGTTTATACAAATGATCTAGCTGATAATCTGAGCAGCCCCCTTAGATTGTTTTCAGATGACGCTGTAATTTACCGTCTAGTAAAATCATCAGATGATCAATTCCAATTACAAAGTGATCTAGAGAGAATTTCTGTATGGTGTGAAAAGTGGCAATTAGCACTAAACAAAGAAAAGTGCGAGGTCATCCACATGTGTACTAAAAGAAATCTGATAAATTTTGGATATATGATAAATCACACAAATCTAAGGGCTGTCAATTCGACTAAATACCTAGGAATTACAATTATGAGCAACTTAAATTGGAAAGACCACATAGATAATATTGTGGGGAAGGCGAAACAAAGACTACACTTTGTTGGCCGAACACTTAGAAGATGCAACAAGCCCACTAAAGACACAGCTTGCATTACATTTGTCCATCCTCTGCTGGAATATTGTTGCGCAGTATGGGATCCTTACCAGATAGGATTGACGGAGGACATCGAAAGAGTGCAAAGAAGGGCAGCTCGTTCTGTGTTATCGCGCAATAGGGGTGATGTGTCACTGATATGATATGCGAGTTGGGGTGGCAGCCACTGAAACAAAGGCGGTTTTCTTTGCTGTGAGATCTATGTACGAAATTTCAACCACCGACTTCCTCTTCTGAATGCGTAAATATTTTGTTTACACCCACCTACATAGGGAGAAATAATCATCATAATAAAATAAGGGAAATCAGAGCTCGAACGGAAATATTTAGGTGTTCCTTTTTCCCATGCGCCATTCGAGAGTGGAATGGTAGACAAGTAGTATGAAAATGGTTCGGTGAACCCTCTGCCAGGCACTTAAGTGCGAATTGCAGAATAACCATGTAGATGTAGATGAAACCTTTGCACTGGTGGTCAAACATACATCTCTTGTCAATGGCAGCTCGAGAAATTTGATGAGGCATCAAGAAAACTGAAACTTGCCATATCAAACACTGATCCATGTACCTATTTTTATAGAGATTGCACCAAATTAATCATCATAGCTTTAAATGGTGATGATATGCTTTATTCTCAAATGATAGAAGTGTTTTGAATAATGTCATAAATTCTATGTAGAGATTTTTTGAAATAAAAGATTTACGGCCAGTGAGTCATACTTAGGTATGCAATTTACATGAAATAGTGAAAAAGGGAAGATTTGGAACTGTCACGAATCTTGTGCAAGAAATGTTCTGGAGAATTCTGGAATGAGTGAAGCCAAGGTGAGGTCGATGCAACTTGAACTTGATTTTGACTTTGAGGCAACTGAATCAGATGACATCAATGTACCTTATCAGAAAGCAAGTGAAAGTCTTCTGTATCTATTGCAAATCTGTTGACATGACATGTGTTTTGCTGTTAATCTCCTTAGTAGATATAATCACTGTTCATTTAAAAAAAGTGTCCAGATGTTTATAGGGAGTCAACGGCTGTATGTTAGAATTTTCTAGAAATGCCAATAAATAAGTAATGGCCTTTAGTCATGCAGATTGAGGAAGTATAACCAATGCCAGATACTCTGTAACTATGTCATGCATAAAAATGCAAACTTTTTAATTCTGTTGTGCAATAGAACATCGCTGCTATTTTTACTTGTTGTTGTTGTTGTTGTGGTCTTCAGTCCTGCGACTGGTTTGATGCAGCTCTCCACGCTACTCTATCCTGTGCAAGCTTCTTCATCTCCCAGTACCTACCGCAACCTACATCCTTCTGAATCTGCTTAGTGTATTCATCTCTTGGTCTCCCTCTACGATTTTTACCCTCCACGCTGCCCTCCAATACTAGATTGGTGATCCCTTGATGCCTCAGAACATTTCCTACCAACCAATCCCTTCTTCTAGTCAAGTTTCCCCACAAACTTCTCTTCTCCCCAATCCTATTCAGTACTTCCTCATTAGTTATGTGAACTACCCATCTAATCTTCAGCATTCTTCTGTAGCACCACATTTCAAAAGCTTCTATTCTCTTCTTGTTCAAATTATTTATCGTCCATGTTTCACTTCCATACATGGCTACACTCCTTACAAATACTTTCTGAAATGACTTCCTAACACTTAAATCTATACTCGATGTTAATAAATTTCTCTTCTTCAGAAACATTTTCCTTGTCACTGGCAGTCTACATTTTATATCCTCTCTACTTCGACCATCATCAGTTATTTTGCTCCCCAAATAGCAAAACTCCTTTACTACTTTAAGTGTCTCATTTCCTAATCTAATTCCCTCAGCATCACTACATTCCATTATCCTCATTTTGCTTTTGTTGATGTTCATCTTATATCCTCCTTTCAAGACACTATCCATTCCATTCAACTGCTCTTGCAAGTCCTTTGCTGTCTCTGACAGAATTACAATGTCATCGGCGAACATCAAAGTTTTTATTTCTTCTCCATGGGTTTTAATACCTACTCTGAATTTTTCTTTTGTTTCCTTCACTACTTGCTCAATATACAGATTGAATAACATCGGGGAGAGGCTACAACCCTGTCTCACTCCCTTCTCAACCACTGCTTCCCTTTCATGTCCCTTGACTCTTATAACTGCCATCTGGCTTCTGTACAAATTGTAAATAGCCTTTCGCTCCCTGTATTTTACCCCCGCCACCTTCAGAATTTGAAAGAGAGTATTCCAGTCAACATTGTCAAAAGCTTTCTCTAAGTCTACAAATGCTAGAAACGTAGGTTTGTCCTTCCTGAATCTAGCTTCTAAGATAAGTCGTAGGGTCAGTATTGCCTCACGTGTTCCAACATTTCTACGGAATCCAAACTGATATTCCCCGAGGTCGGCTTCTACTTTTTTTTCCATTCGTCTGTAAAGAATTCGTGTTAGTATTTTGCAGCGGTGACTTATTAAACTGATAGTTCGGTAATTTTCACATCTGTGAACACCTGCTTTCTGTGGGATTGGAATTGTGAAGCTGAATATATGGATTCGAAGTCAGCTGTTCAAGATTTACTGTGGCTAGACAACTTTCATGTGAGGTAGATTCAAGTAGTGTTACAAAGTCACTTGAATTTTATTGTGATAATAAGGAGCTATTCACTTTGCCAGAAATCTAGTGACGAATCCTGGATCCAAGCATGTAGATATGTAGATCAATTATCAGTTTATAAGAAGGAACGTTGAGTCAGATGTAAATAGTGTTGAACATCTCCCATCTGAAGGAATGTTAGCTGTTTCTTCTAAAAAGCTCCTAAGTAATGCAAGACATGAAACACACGTAACGAACTGTGGCCTTGTGAAATAAAGGAAGGAGTGACTGTGCATTTGAACTTCCTATTGTGTGCCAATGTCAGATTAATGGGACATGTTGGGATATGTAAATTGATATCAACAGCTTTCTGTTTCTCCTTGTTGTTACTTCTACTCTGTCATTGCCAGGTATTCTTATGTGTGTAGTCGCAGTAGTACAAGTACTGATTTTCAGTCTCCCATTTTGTAATTTGCTGGGCTTGGGTATTTGTACGTCGTGCAATTAAAACTGCCATCCCTCTTCACACTGTATGGATTTGTGCAGCCTCCTTTTCCATCCACCTCTCATGCCATCTTCCTCCGCCTCCAAAATTATAACACCATTGAGACAGTAAATAGCTCTCTGAAACCTTTTTTGCATTTGTGGTTTCTGAGCAAGAATAAAGTTCTTTTGTCATTAACATTTTTATGGGTACCTGACATGAGCAGTCTGTGCAGGTGGTCATCTATAATTTTGTATTGTAGTCTTCTTATGAAAACCAATTTATTTGCCAATATTGCTGAGTAAACACAGTTACTGGATTACTAGTTTCAGCAGTATGTATTGCCATTCTAATAAAACATGTCGAGGTTTAAGCTTACAGTCAAAAAATAAAGGTAGTAGGACATACACAACATCCAAGTGAAAAAAAAATTACCTACCCGTAAAAACGGGCAGTGGTATCTACATCATACAATGTTTACACCACTCTGTCACATGAGGGCTATACAATATCCTGCAAAATAACAATTCTTATAAAATTGTGCTCATATCAACAGAAACAATCCAAAGTCAACATACACTGACAGAAAAAAAGTCACAACCCCAGGAAGTAGTTGTGTGACATAAACGAAAGTTAGTAGGCTTGTTTCTACATCTGAAAGATGAAGCCTAATCAAATTCCATGTAAGAGTGGCACTAGCAGTGCCACTACAAGGCTGCAAATCAGATTTTCTTTAAATACACGCTGTAAAGATCATGAATGTTAGTTACGTTTGAGATTGGATGCGGTGAGTTGATTGTAGTCAAGAATGCCTTTAAGGTGACAAAGATGCTGTTTTCAGTACCTCACTGAGTTTGGATGAGGTTGTGTAATAGGGCTATGAGAAACCGGGTGTCACTTCTGCGATTTTGCATAAAGACTTGGCAAGAATGTAGCCACAGTAAATTATTGTTGGCAGTGGTGGTCACAAGAACATATGGTTGCAAGAAGACTGTACCCCGGACAGCCACGTGGCACTACCGAGAAGGAAGACCATCATGTTTGCCGCGGGCTCTGACATGTCACACTGCATCTGCAGCAGCAATTTGAGCAGCAGTTGGCTCCACAGTGACACAACGAACTGTTACAAATGAGTTACTTCAAGTACAGCTCCAAGTCAGATGCCCTGTAGCGTGCATTCCACTGATCCCAAACCACCACCATTTGCGAATTCAGTGGTGTCAAGCAATAGCTCATTGGAAGGCAGGGTGGAGGTCTGTTGTGTTATCTGATGAAAGCTGGTTTTGCCTCAGTGCCAGTCATTGCCATGTGTTAGGAGGAAACCAATTGAGCGCCTGCAACAAACCTCTCTAGTGCCTAGACACACTGGACCTACACCTGGAGTATGGTCGGGGGTGCAGTTTTATATGGCAACAGGAGCACTTTAGATTATCCCATGCACCCTGACTGCAAATTTTTAAAGCAATCTGGTGATTCAACCTTTGGTGCTGCCATTCATGAACAGAATTCCAGGAGGTGTTTTCCAACGGGATCATACTTGCTTACATACTATTGTTGTAACCCAGCATGCTCTACAGTGTGTCAACTTGTTGCTTGGCCTGCTCAATCACCATATCTGTCTCCAATTGATCACATATCGGACATCATCAGACGACAAATCCAGCGTCATCCACACAAAACACGTATTGATTGACCAAGTGCAACAGGTGTGGAACTCCATCCCCCAAACTGACATCTGACACCTGTACAACAGAATGCATGCACATTTGCCTGCTCACATTTGCATTTTGGTGGTTACACCGGTTATTAATGTACCAGCAGTTCACATTTACAATGACTTATCTTGCACTTTCATTAACCTGTGATCTTGCAGTGTTACCGTATTTACTCAAATCTAAGCCGCACTCGAATCTAAGCCGCACCTGAAATAGAGACTCGAAATAAAGGAAAAAAAAAATTCCCGAATCTAAGCCGCACCTGAAATTTGAGACTCGAAATTCAAGGGGAGAGAAAAGTTTTAGGCCGCACCTCCAAATCGAAACAAAGTTGGTCCATTGTAATATGAGACACAATTTAGGTCGAATGAAAGACGATACAGCTACTGTAGTTTGGTTCGAGTTGTAAGCTTAGCAGTTAAGCTTTACCAGGTAGCCATTGCTATGCGTCAGGCGCTCCGTCCGTATTTATACGGGTATCCTTCCTTTTTCGCGTGCTTCGTCTGGTTTGAATCGACTGCGTATTTTGCTTTGATCTGATAAGTGCCGTTTTCTTTCTTTAGGTGTTTACGTCACTCTAAGCTGAAAATGCTGCGTCATGCATTGTTTGTTGCATTCTGATAGTGCGTGTTTACGGCCTGTCGCCGCCCGCAGCATGGCTTGCTTTTGTGCGCGCTACCGGAGAGAGAGAGAGAGAGAGAGAGAGAGAGAGAGAGAGAGGAGAGGCGTCATCTCATTAGCGAAACAATGGCAAGAGACTGCTATTTGTTGTTACTTACACTGCTGCTTTCTTTGATAATGATCAACAAGAACCAAATAATAGACTGCGTATGATAGAACATGTTCTGAACGAGAGTTAGGCGAAAATTTTTCTCCGTTTGAAAATCTTTGCAGCCGCTTCTTTACTACATTACATTCTGCACAGAAATTAGTCATCTTATATTTAAAAATCTAGTCAGTTGCCGTGCTTCGTTTCTTACTGTATCACTATTAGGCATAAGAATAATACGAATATAAACATGACATGATACATATATTATTCCGCATTTTCTGTTCTCTCACTCTAGTTTTGTAGTTTATTAGGCAAACAGGATTTAAATGAGATAGCAGCAAACACGAAAGAATACATGGCAAAATGTTTATATTCGTATGGTGAAGAGAATACTGCATGTGATTCACATTTCATCAGGTTCCTATTAGCAACAGTCTTGCCAGTCGGATTTTCGTAGTACATTGAAATTCTGCTAAATTCGAAGATGAACAATACGGAATTTGTATTTACTTCGTTGGTTAATGTATGAAAATGCAGTGGTCGAAACTCGGGGCGGAGAAAAAAAAAAAGCTCGTCTTCCACCTTTTTTTTAAAAAAAATTATTTACTGATGCAGAGGTTTTGTTGCCAGTATTTATCTCTGTGCCTACAAAGCATGCCTGTGTAGCGCTGCATATATTCGACGGCAGAAGTTAGTTGTGGCGGCACCTACCAACATTTTTCAGAACTTCCGCTTGCTTTGCACTCGATTCTAAGCCGTAGGCGGTGTTTTGGATTACAAAAACCGAAAAAAAGTGCGGCTTAGATTCGAGTAAATACGGTAATCACTTAAATATGTTACCTATACAAATGTATTCCTGAAATTTCATTACTCTTTATTAATTTATTTTTGATGTTGCAATTTTTTTTCTGTCAGTGTATAATAATGGAATATCTCTAATAAGTAAAAAATTTTAAATAACAACGTACGATAAGTGTCGAACCACTACATTGACTTACGGGGTGTTCTGTTATAAAGTATGTACAACTTTGAACATGAACAAGGCAGATACATGCTACATATTGGCACTTCATGGTGTAAAGAAAGTCATGTTGGCTGTGACAGAGTGACTAACTTATATGTGTGTTCTCCTGCTGCCACGTAGTGAGTAGATTTTAATCTAGCCAATTATATTGTGAAAAATATTATTTTTGTTGTTATGACAACTGGATTTGGAGTATGACAGAAGCTAGTGGTGAGAGATACAACCTGCTGGTGGTCTGCACTACCTGACATCATTTATGACTAATATAATAGGTTCACATTTTTGTTTAGTATTGCAATTAACAGATGAAATGTAACTTCAGAGTAGTATACACCACATAACCATAACAACAAAGTATACACAAATTGTGTATAAAAGAAACAGCATACTGTAAATTGTCATGGATGGCTGCCTACACCATCAGTTGAAAATTGGACAATTTGTGATGTAATGATGACATAATGCAGGGCGACGCAGTTAAAAGTAGCCCGCCTCCTCTTTGAATGTGAATGCAATATTTCAACTTCTGAAATAGAATAAACAGCGAAAACAGTGGACAGTTTTATGCTATAATTGATTGCTAGCATTTTTCTGTCATCATTTCATTTTATTTCATCAGTGAACTTGGACATTTCTCTTTGCAGTTTGCAAAATGTCCGTATCAATAGAAGAAAGAATTGAAATAGTGGAAGCATATGTGAAGAAAGGTTCAATTAAAGAAACTCACAAAATTTTTGGGGTTAAGTATCTGGATAGAGAACTACCAGCAAAGAGAGCTATACAGAGTGTGCACGAAAATTGACACACCTATGTAAAATGACAAATAATTTTTCAGCTCACAAACCTGAAGTTATTGCAGACATTCACCAAAGAATTATTCAGAGCCCAAAGAAGTCTACATGTAAATCGGTCCAGTAGATGCATGTAAGTAGGCGGTGTTACCTGTGCATATTGAAAAGTCTTGATCTGAAGCCATATCATGTGATAGTTGTGCAGCAGTTATGGAAGGATAACAGTCAGAAACGAGTAGATTACTGCATGTAGGTTTTGAATAACATCAACAATGGTTTGTTAGACCCTTTCCATTACACCATGAGTGATGAAGCATGGTTGCATCATTCCGGTCACATGAATTCACAGAACACATGGTACTGGGCAATAGAGAACCCTAACATTGTGTGTCAGCAACCACTCCATGATGAAAAAAATCGGCATTTGGTGCAGTGTAATGGAAACATACGTCATTGGACCAATATTTTTTGACACTACTCTCAACGTGGTTGAATATATATAAAATTTTGATACATTTTGTGCTCAACTCACTGAATATGAAAGACAATGCTGCTTCTTCCAGCAAGAAGGGGGGAACATGCCACACATCTAAGGTACTCCTGAAACAAGTCGATGATATGTTCACTAAGGAACAAATTGTCAGCAAACATTTATGGCCACCACGTTCACTGGATAAAACAACATGTGATTTTATTTCTTGCTGGAACACTTGAAGACCAAAGTCTATGAAACAATCCCACACATTGTAGTACAGCAACTGAAATACAGCAGTCGCCTCATAGTTGTTGCCATTGATATCCGGATGTATCTGAATACACTTAGACATGCGTAGCTGTGTATTGATGTTGCAGGGGTCACTTTCAAGATCTTCTATAAATGTATTTTTTACTATATTTTTCATTTTAAATAAATGAGAAGTCTATTTGAGTGCTTTGTTTCTGTAGTTACATTACATTTCCTTTACACTTGCACTGGCTACTTTTATGTGTCACCCTGTGTATTATGTATATTAACAAATTTATGCTGTAAAATATATATACTAGAATTAGTTTGAGGGGAAAGCTACACAGTCAACTGTTACAGAATTATGAAATGGGATTTGATATTATTGTCCAGTTTTGCTGCAAGCGAAGGATGACAACAATTATTTAATAGGAAATTGTAAAACAAGCCGCCATGCAATGTAGGTAGTAACATAAAATACAGCTCACCTATAAAACATTTTTTATTGCAAATACGGATCAATTTAAAACTTTTCCATCAACTTGCCGTCGCTATATGAGTGAAATTACAGCTTTATAACCATTAGACACCATTTCTGAGAATACGTAGTAAGACCGTATGAGGGAAGTTATCACAAGTTACACTTACCAGCCGACTACGTTATATAACAGCAGTGATACCCTATTTTCAGATCTTACCTCAGTCAGCATGAGCAGCAAAATACTTATTTTATATTTTATATTCATATTGTATCTGTGATGCAGAATGTGTGTGTGTGTGTGTGTGTGTGTGTGTGTGTGTGTGTGTGTGTATGTCTCCCTGCATTGTAAGTATTGTGCCATCTTATAGTTGTAAGATCTGCAAAATATGCAACATAAGAATCTTTTATTGATACCGATGCTCAATGTAAATCACAATATTACCGCCTTGTAACATGCTAACAATTTGACCCTCCTTACCTTAAGGTGTAGACTATACATCAAATCTCAACATTTTTACATTAACACTATTGTTAGTGGTTACAATTTTCCACAGATGCCTACAGTCACACAATTACAAAACATTTATGCAACCACCAGTCTGCTTGTTCATCTTTTATGAACGCATGCAATTATATTATTATGGTGCACAGCAACACAGATTCACTCTCAGGCGTTTACAAATATTTTTTAACTGACAGTATTCTTGATTTGACACACACACACACACACACACACACACACACACACACACACACACACACTGATTGAAAGTTGCTTAAGTTTCAGATAGTCTTTTCTTGAGAACTAGCTTCCTCCAACCCTCCCATTCCCCCCCCCCTCCCCCCCCCCCCCCCCCCCCCCCCCCCCCAATATCCTGATCTTCATCTGTGAATTTTCAATTCAGTGTCGGGATTCCCTAAGAGGAGTAACATATCTTTATCAGAAAAGAGCATGTGGATGACACATGTTCAGAAAGGTCTTCCATGGAGAAAGACTATTACGTGAGTGACAGGACATAAGCTGTGATAGATTGGAATGTGCATGTGCAAAGGTGCAACAGTGAGCAACAACAACTCTACATGTTTGTCTGATTACAGTGGTGTCAGATTGATACCCTTCTGCCATGCTAGGTGGGAAAGGAATCCAGTGTGCACTCTGTGTGCATACAGGAGGAGTCATTCCATATATGTAAACACTGCTTCCAGATGCCGTGAAGAGCACAGGATGCAGCCGGCTGCAGGTGGTGGCTCATATTGGTGTTACCAATGTGCGTTGCTTTGGAGCGGAAGAGATTCTATCTAGTTTTGTCCGACCAATGGATTTTTAAAGACTGCTCGTCTTGCCTGTGAGATGAAAGCGGAGCTCACTATCGTTAGTATTGTCGACAGAACCGACTGCAATCTTTTGGTACAGAACCAAGTAGAGGGCCTGGATCAGAGGTGCAGATGGTTCTTTGACCACATAGGCTGCAGATTTCTTGACTTGTGCCATAGGGTGGGGGGTTTCCCAGTTCTGGTTAATAGGCCAGGGGTCCACTACACACAGGAAATGGCTGCATGGGGAGTGGGGGAGTGGAGGCTGTGTGGAGGGGATTGCGAGGTTTTATTAGGTAAGAGGTTCTCCAGAAACTGCTGAAAGCTTGTCAGTCTAAAAGTGTGCATGGAAAATACAGGAGGGTAGCCCTAGCAACAATCGATATTGTAGCTATAAATTGTTGTAGCTATGTTGGGAAGAAATCAGAGCCCCAAGTGCTAATAGAAAGCATTGAAGCTCATGTTGTTATAAATATGAAAAGCTAGCTTAACCCAAAAATATGTTCAGCCAAAATTTTTACTAAGGACCTAACCATGTTCGGAAAAGATAGAGTAAATACAGCTGGTTGTGGAGTGTTTATTGCTGTTAGAAATAGTTTACCTTGTAGTGAGATCAAAGTAGATATTTCCTTTGAGTTAGTGCAGATAGAGGTTATACTTGACAACCGAAATAAATTAATAATTGGTTCCTTTTATCAACCTGCCAACTCAGATGAAGCTATTGCTGAACAGTTCAAAGAAAATTGAGTCTCGTTTCAAAGAGGTACCCGACTCGTACAATTATGATTGATAGTGGCTTCATTCTACCCTTGATATGTTGGCAAAAGTAGATGTTTAAAGTCGATGGTAGGCATAAAATTGTACTGAATGCATTTCCAGAAAATTGTTTTGGACTATTATTCCAGTAGTCCACTCAGAGTGTAAACAGTTTTGAACTCCCTTAGCAACATATAATCCTGAGGAAATAGGGAATATCAAGGGATACAGGGATTAGTGACTACAAGGCTGTTGTTGTGAGACTATATACTGTAACATCCAAACCCACCAAAAATAAACAAAAAATACATCTATTTAAAAAAGCAGATCCAAGATTAGCGAAGTCTTACAGAAACTCAAAATTTAGTGCAAACTTCAAATATGTGAAATGCATTTAATAGCTTCCACAGTAAAACCATGCCTCAAAATCTGATAGAAAACCCAAAGAGATTCTGGTCATATGTAAAGCACACCAGCAGCAAAATGCAGTCAATACCTTCACTGTGCAATAATTATGGCGATGCTACTGATGACAGTGTCACTAAAGCAGAGTTCCTTGATCAAAGAAGATCAAATAAATATTCCAGAATTTGTATCAACAACAGCTGCCAACAGGAGTTAAAAGTAGATAGCTTCGGTAAAGCGAACCAGTTTAACTCACTCAATTAAGTCAAGGCCAAATGGTTCTGAGCACTATGGGACTTAACTTCTGAGGTCATCAGTCTAAGTCAAGGCCAGATGTCCAGATTATATAACAGTCAGGTTCCTTTCGGAGTATGTTGATACAGTAGCTCCATATTTAGCAATCATCGAAATATTCATATCTAAAAACTGAAAGTTGCACATGCCACACCAATACCCAAGAAAGGAAACAGGAGTAATCCTCTTGAATTACAGATCCAAACCACTAACATCGATTTGCAGTAAGATTTTGAAACATATACCTTGAGTTCAGACGTTATGAACTACTTTGAAGAAGACAATTTATTGACAGAAAACCAATGTGGATTCAGAAAATACCGTTCTTGTGAAACTCAACCAGCTCTTTATTCTCATGAAGTAATGCATCCTATCAATTGATTCCACATTCTTAGAGTTTCAGAAGGCTTTTGCCATCGTTCCTCACAAACGACTTCGAATAGGATTGCGTGGCTGTGGCATATTGTCTCAGTTGTACGACTGTATTTGTGATTTCCTGTCAGGAACACCACAGTTTGTAGTAACTGACGGAAAGTCATAGAGTTAAACGGAAGTAATATCTGGCATTCCCCAGCAAAGTGTTATAAACCCTGTGCTCTTTCCGACCTACATAAACAATTTAAGAGACAATCTGAGCAGCTCTCTGAGGTTATTTGATGATAATTCTGTAATTTACTGTCTTATGAAGACATTTGATGATCAAAATTAATTGCAAAATGATTTGGACTAGATATGCCTATGGTGCAAAAAGTGGAAATTAACTAAATACGGAAAATTTGAAGTCATCCACGTGTGTGCTTAAGGGAATCTACTAAATACATATACATTATAAATCACAAAAATCTAAAGGCTGGAAATTCAACTAAATACTTAGGGATTACAGTTATTCATAACTTAAATTGGAATGATCACATAGATACTGTTGTGGGGAAAGTAAACCAAAGACTGCGATTTATTGGCAGAACACACAGAAAATGCAATGGGTCTGGAGTATAGTATAGTGTAGCAGGAGATCCACATCAGATATGATTAATGGAGGACATTGAAAAAGCTGAAAGAAGAATAGCTCATTTTGTATTAATATGAAGTATGGAGGAAAGTGCCACAGATATGATATGCGAATTGGGGTGGCAATCATTAGAATAAAAGTGTGTCTCATTGTGGAAAGATCTTCTCATGAAATTTTGTTCATCAACTTTCTCCCCAGAGTGTGAAAATATTGTGTCAGTGCCAATTACGTAGGGAGAAATGAACATTGTAATAAAATAAGAGAAATTAGAGCTTGCACAGAAAGATTTTAGTGTTCATTTTTTGCGCATGTTGTTAGAGAATGGAATGATAACTGCTTGAAGATGGTTTGATGTACTATAAAGGGTGGTCCATTGATCATGACTGGGCCAAATATCTCGCAAAATAAGCGTCAAACGAAAAAACTACAAAGAATGAAACTTGTCAACTTGAAGGGGGAAATCAGATGGCGCTACGGTTGGCCCTCTGGATGGCGCTGCCGTAGGTCAAACAGATATCAACTGCTTTTTTTTAAATAGGACCCCCCATTTTCTATTACCTATTCGTGTAGTACGTAAAGAAATAGGAATGTTTTAGTTGGACCACTTTTTTCGCTTTGGGATGGATGGTGCTGTAATAGTCACAAACGTATGGCCCACAATTTTAGATGAACAGTTGGTAACAGGTAGGTTTTTTAAATTAAAGTACAGAACATAGGTACGTTTGAACACTTTATTTCTGTTGTTCCAATGTGATACATATACCTTTGTGAACTTATCATTTCTGAGAACTCATGCTGTTACAGCGTGTTTACCTGTAAATACCACATTAATGCAATAAATGCTCAAAATGATGTCTGTCAACCTCAATGCATTTGGCAATACGTGTAACAACATTCCTCTCAACAGCGAGTAGTTCGCCTTCCGTAATGTTTGCACATGCATTGACAATGCGCTGACACATGTTGTCAGGCGTTGTCGGTGGATCACGATAGCGAATATCCTTCAACTTTCCCCACAGAAAGAAATCCGGGAACGTCAGATCCGGTGAACGTGCGGGCCATGGTATGGTGCTTCAACGACCAATCCACCTGTCATGAAATATGCTATTCAGTACCGCTTCAGCCGCATGCAAGCTATGTGTCGGACATCCATCATGTTGGAAGTACATCGCTATTCTGTCATACAGTGAAACATCTTGTAGTAACATGGGTAGAAGATTACGTAGGAAATCAGCATACATTGCACCGTTCAGATTGCCATCGATAAAATGGGGGCCAATTATCCTTCCTCCCATAATTCCGCGCCATACATTAACCTGCCAAGGTCACTGATGTTCCACTTGTCGCAGCCATCGTGGATTTTCCATTGCCCAATAGTGTATATTATGTTGGTTTACGTTTCCGCTGTTGGTGAATGACGCTTCGACGCTAAATAGAATGCGTGCAAAAAAATCTGTCATCGTCCTGTAATTTCTCTTGTACCCAGTGGCAGAACTGTACGCAATGTTCAAAATCGTCGCCATGCAGTTCCTGGTGCATAGAAATATGGTATGGGTGCAATCGATGTTGATGTAGCATTCTCAAGGCTGACGTTTTTGAGATTCCCGATTCTCGCGCAATTTGTCTGCTACTGATGTGCGGATTAGCCACTACAGCAGCTTAAACACCTACTTGGGCATCATCATTTGTTGCAGGTCGTGGTTGACGTTTCACATGTGGCTGAACACTTCTTGTTTTCTTAAATAACGTAACTATATGGCTAATGGTCCGGACACTTGGATGACGTCGTCTCAAGTACTGATAGTGTTGAGGATCAGTGGACAAAGTTCAAAACCATCGTACATAATGCGTTAGATGAGTATGTGCCAAGCAAGATTGTAAGAGATGGAAAAGAGCCACCGTGGTTCAACAACCGAGTTAGAAAACTGCTGCGGAAGCAAAGGGAACTTCACAGCAAACATAAACATAGCCAAAGCCTTGCAGACAAACAAAAATTATGCGAAGCGAAATGTAGTGTGAAGAGAGCTATGCGAGAGGCGTTCAATGAATTCGAAAGTAAAGTTCTATGTACTGACTTGGCAGAAAATCCTAAGAAATTTTGGTCTTATGTCAAAGCGGTAGGTGGATCAAAACAAAATGTCCAGACACTCTGTGACCAAAATGGTACTGAAACAGAGGATGACAGACTAAAGGCCGAAATACTACATGTCTTTTTCCAAAGTTGTTTCACAGAGGAAGATTGCACTGTAGTTCCTTCTCTAGATTGTCGCACAGATGACAAAATGGTAGATATCGAAATAGACGACAGAGGGATAGAGAAACAATTAAAATCGCTCAAAAGAGGAAAGGCCTCTGGACCTGATGGGATACCAGTTCAATTTTACACAGAGTACGCGAAGGAATTTGCCCCCCTTCTTGCAGCGGTGTACCGTAGGTCTCTAGAAGAGCGTAGCGTTCCAAAGGATTGGAAAAGGGCACAGGTCATCCCCGTTTTCAAGAAGGGACGTCGAACAGATGTGCAGAACTATAGACCTATATCTCTAACGTCTATCAGTTGTAGAATTTTGGAACACGTATTGTGTTCGAGTATAATGACTTTTCTGGAGACTAGAAATTTACTCTGCAGGAATCAGCATGGGTTTCGAAAAAGACGGTCATGTGAAACCCAGCTCGCGCTATTCGTCCACGAGACTCAGAGGGCCATAGACACGGGTTCACAGGTAGATGCCGTGTTTCTTGACTTCCGCAAGGCGTTCGATACAGTTCCCCACAGACGTTTATTGAACAAAGTAAGAGCATATGGACTATCAGACCAATTGTGTGATTGGATTGAGGAGTTCCTAGATAACAGGACGCAGCATGTTATTCTCAATGGAGAGAAGTCTTCCGAAGTAAGAGTAATTTCAGGTGTGCCGCAGGGGAGTGTCATAGGACCGTTGCTATTCACAATATACATAAATGACCTGGTGGATGACATCGGAAGTTCACTGAGGCTTTTTGCAGATGATGCTGTGGTGTATCGAGAGGTTGTAACAATGGAAAATTGTACTGAAATGCAGGAGGATCTGCAGCGAATTGACGCATGGTGCAGGGAATGGCAACTGAATCTCAATGTAGACAAGTGTAATGTGCTGCGAATACACAGAAAGATAGATCCTTTATCATTTAGCTACAAAATAGCAGGTCAGCAACTGGAAGCAGTTAATACCATAAATTATCTGGGAGTACGCATTAGGAGTGATTTAAAATGGAATGATCATATAATGTTGATTGTCGGTAAAGCAGATGCCAGACTGAGATTCATTGGAAGAATCCTAAGGAAATGCAATCCGAAAACAAAGGAAGTAGGTTACAGTACGCTTGTTCGCCCACTGCTTGAATACTGCTCAGCAGTGTGGGATCCGTACCAGATGGGGTTGATACAAGACATAGAGAAGATCCAACGGAGAGCAGTGCGCTTCGTTACAGGATCATTTAGTAATCGCGAAAGCGTTACGGAGATGATAGATAAACTCCAGTGGAAGACTCGGCAGGAGAGACGCTCAGTAGCTCGGTACGGGCTTTTGTCAAAGTTTCGAGAACATACCTTCACCGAAGAGTCAAGCAGTATATTGCTCCCTCCTACGTATATCTCGCGAAGAGACCATGAGGATAAAATCAGATAGATTAGAGCCCACACAGAGGCATACCGACAATCCTTCTTTCCACGAACAATACGAGACTGGAATAGAAGGGAGAACCGATAGAGGTACTGAAGGTACCCTCCGCCACACACCGTCAGGTGGCTTGCGGAGTATGGATGTAGATGTAGATGTAGATACCGAGCAGCATACGTAGCACATGCCCGTTGGGCATTTTGATCGCAATAGCCATACATAAACATGATATCTACCTTTTCTGCAATTGGCAAATGGTCCATTTTAACACGGGTAATGTATCATAAAGCAAATACCGTCCGTACTGACTGAATGTTACGTGATACCACATACTTACATGTTTGTGACTATTACAGCGCCATCAATCACAAAGCGAAAAAAGTAATCCAACTAAAACATTCATATTTCTTTACATACTACACGAATATGTAATAATAAATGCGGGTTACTATTTTAAAAAACACAGTTGATATCCATTTGACCTATGGTAGCGCCATCTAGCAGGCCAACCATAGCGCCATCTGGTTGCCCTCTTCAAACTAGACGAGTTTCGTTCTTTTTAGTTTTTTTGTTTGATGCTTATTTGGTGAGATATTTGGCCCGGTCACTATCAATGGACCACCCTGTATACTAGACACTAAATTGGGAATTGCAAAGTAATCATGTAGATGTATATGTAGATATGGCCACCATTTGCCATATAGGGGCCTGATGGTAGTGGAGAGGACAATCAAAACCAGTTGCAGTTAAATATACCGAGTGATCAAAAAGTCAGTAAAAATTTGAAAACTGAATAAATCACACAATAATGTAGATAGAGAGGTACAAATAGACACACATGCTTGGAATGACATGGGGTTTTATTAGAACCAAAAAAATACAAAAGTTTAAAAAAGTCTGAAAGTTGGCGCTGGACAGCAAAACATCAGTGACTGCGCATGACAATCGTGTATGAAAGGAGCTGTAATGAGTGAGAGAATTGCTGCTGCTGGCCTACCTGTATCAGGTGGGAAGTTAACAAAAAAAACAAAAGAGAGAGAGAGAGAGAGAGAAAATCAGATGCACCAGAAAATGCACTTTTAGTGAAGCTGTATTATCAGAATGGGGAATGTGCTAGTTCAGCATTACGATCCTATCACCATAGGAAGGGGATTTGAACGGGTAAAGGTCCATTGACAAATGCAGCTGTGACGAGAATGATTTTGAAGTTCGAATCCACGGGTTGTTTAGACGATAAACCCCGTAGTGGCCGACCAAGCACAAGGCGTAATGCTGCTGAGACAGTTCAGGAAAAAATGGAGACTGTAGCGGGTTCGTCTATGCATGGGTGAAGTCAGCGCTCATGCAGTCGCATGTCGCACCGGCATTCCATACACTACTGTTGGTTGGCATTGAGGCATATCCTCTGATGCTATCTGTACAAAATCCATCGGCATCATGAACTGTTACTTGGTGATTTAGTGAAGCGGAGGGCATTTGTGGTGTGGACGTTTCAAAAGATGGCGGAAGATGACAATTGGTTGAGTAACGTGTTGCGGATCGCTGAAGCTCATTTCACGCTCCGAGGGTCTGTCAACGCCCACAACTGCAGAATTTGGGCTACCAAAAATCCTAGAACTGCCGTGGAAACTCCATTGCACGACGAGAAAGTCACGGTATGGGTTGGATTTACCGCATATACCATTATTGGGCCTTTTTTCTTCGAGGAAATGCGTGATTCTGGTTTTGTAACTGCTACCATGACGAGTGAGAGGTACACCGATATGTTACAGAATCGCATCATCCCCAGCCTGGCTTATAAACACCTGCTGGAACGTACGATGTTTATGCAGGATGGGCGCACCAACCCATATTTCTAGACGTGTGAAAGATCTCTTGCGCGCATCGTTTAGTGATGATCATGTGCTCAGCCGCCACTTTCGTCATGCATGGCTTCCCAGATCCCCAGACCTCAGTCCGTGCGATTCTTGGCTTTGGGGTTACCTGAAGTCGCAAGTGTATCGTGATCAACCGACATCTCTAGGGATGCTGAAAGACAACATCTGACGCCAATGCCTCACCATAACTCCTGACATGCTTTATAGTGCTGTTCACAAAATTATTCCTCGACTACATCTAGTGTTGAGGAATGATGGTGGACATATTGAGCATTTCCTGTAAAGCACATCATCTTTGCTTTTTTTACTCTGTTATGCTAATTATTGCTATTCTGATCAGATGAAGCGCCATCTGTCGGACATTATTTGAACTTACGTATTTTTTTAGTTCTAATAAAACCCCATGTCATTCCAAGTGTGTGTGTGTGTGTGTGTGTGTGTGTGTGTGTGTGTGTCAATTTGTACCTCTCTATCTACATTATTCCGTGATTTATTCAGTTTTCAAATTTATACTGACTTTTTGATCACCCAGTATGATAGGTACAGATACACAGCTGATAGTGTCATTAATTACTTCACATGCGTGTTTCCGTTGTTTGTGATATGCTGCTACATGATGCTGTCACTGCACTTGTCAGAGTGGGTTCATCACAACCATTATCTTGTCAGCCAAGTTGGCCACTGCATCCAAGGGCTTGTGTTTATCTGCGGTGGTAGGTGGCTATTCCGTAATGAACATAGCAAGTTATTGCGAACAGTGTCGGTGCTCCTCAAGTACGTTAGATACTTCAATGGCTTCTCATCACCGATATCTTCCCAAGTCAAAACTTTCTTGATGAACTCTTCTTGAGATGCTGAGACCACGAATCAATTCTGCCTTCAGTTTCTCATACATATTAGTTGTAGCTGACATGGATACCACGTCTTCAATCTTTGCAGCATATTGATAGTCTAGTTGACTTACCACAATTGCACACTTCATAGAATCTGTTGTGATCTCTGCATAATAGAAACTGGCCTCCACTTGCACACACCACAATGGAGGGTTGCATGGCCAGAAAGGCAGTAGCTGCATGGCAAGTCTGGATACTGACTGTTCTGTGCATTAGCATATCAGTCATGGTAGAAAGCTCTTCCTGTGATGCAGTGCAGTCTAGATCACGTGTGGGTCACCAGTTGTGTGGACTGGCTTCTTTGTCTGTCCCCTGACTGCCTAAGTTACATGTGTTGAGGTCTAGCCTGGATGACGTTTGAAATATAAACACTCATACAGGGAATGAACAATCTTTATTGCATGGCACAGAAAACAGAAACTTATTAAGAGTCAGCAGCTTTGGAGAAATTTTACAAACATGTAGAATCTTCTCTCGAGATACAAGATACAAGAATAAGTTCAGTTTAGTGCGTAACCAAGTGACTAAGTAGCTCAGGAATATGAAGTCTATTCAAAAAATTCCAGAACATTCGTAATTTTGCACCAATGGTGTGTTGGAGAGAAACGCAGTTGGCATCTCTGCACACGCGTGTGTGTAATGTGCAACTGTCGGAAGTTTCATTGTTGCAAGAAAACCTTTACAGACACACACCAAATGATGCAGGGACCTTACGGTGTTGAGAGCTTAAGCCATACTCAGTGTTACGAATGATTCACAAGATCTAAAAATGGCCAGACTGAAGTTAAAAGATGACCCTCATTCAGAATGCGTATGACATCTACCAACGACTGTCTTGTCAGGACCGTCAACAAAATTGTGCACGCCAATGAAAGACTGGCTGTCTGAGAAATTTCAGAAGAATGTAACATTTCAGTTGGATCATTCATGAAATCCTGACACAGAATCTAGGAATGCATTGCGTTGCCACCAAGTTCATCCCACGGCCCATTGGTCAAGACCAGAAAGACCTTCACTTCACAATCTGTGAATCTATCTCGCCTTCTGAGTGTGATCATTGACACCTGGTGTATCTCGATACTTTTTCCGTGGCTTTGAATCTGCAGATGAATTACTGGACACACACATGATGCACATTTAACCGACTCGTGGAGGTAACATCTTGGACCTACTGATAACAAACAGACCCGAACTTTTCGACTCTGTACGTGCAGAACAGGGAATCAGTGACCATAAGGCCGTTGCAGCATCCCTGAATATGGAAGTTAATAGGAATATAAAAAAAGGGAGGAAGGTTTATCTGTTTAGCAAGAGTAATAGAAGGCAGATTTCAGACTACCTAACAGATCAAAACGAAAATTTCTGTTCCTACACTGACAATGTTGAGTGTTTATGGAAAAAGTTCAAGGCAATCGTAAAATGCGTTTTAGACAGGTACGTGCCGAGTAAAACTGTGAGGGATGGGAAAAACCCACCGTGGTACAACAACAAAGTTAGGAAACTACTGCGAAAGCAAAGAGAGCTTCACTCCAAGTTTAAATGCAGCCAAAACCTCTCAGGCAAACAGAAGCTAAACGATGTTAAAGTTAGCGTAAGGAGGGCTATGCGTGAAGCGTTCAGTGAATTCGAAAGTAAAATACTGGGTACCGACTTGACAGAAAATCCTAGGAAGTTCTGGTCTTACGTTAAATCAGTAAGTGGCTCGAAACAGCATGTCCAGACACTCCGGGATGATGATGGCATTGAAACAGAGGATGACAAGCGTAAAGCTGAAATACTAAACACCTTTTTCCAAAGCTGTTTCACAGAGGAAGACCGCACTGCAGTTCCTTCTCTAAATCCTCGCACCAACGAAAAAATGGCTGACATCGAAATAAGTGTCCAAGGAATAGAAAAGCAACTGGAATCACTCAACAGAGGAAAGTCCACTGGACCTGACGGGATACCAATTCGATTCTACACAGAGTACGCGAAAGAACTTGCCCCCCTTCTAACAGCCGTGTACCGCAAGTCTCTAGAGGAACAGAAGGTTCCAAATGATTGGAAAAGAGCACAGGTAGTCCCAGTCTTCAAGAAGGGTCGCCGAGCAGATGCGCAAAACTATAGACCTATATCTCTGACGTCGATCTGTTGTAGAATTTTAGAACATGTGTTTTGCTCGAGTATCGTGTCGATTTTGGAAACTCATAATCTACTATGTAGGAATCAACATGGATTCCGGAAACAGCGATCATGTGAAACCCAACTCGCTTTATTTGTTCATGAGACCCAGAAAATATTATATACAGGCTCCCAGGTAGATGCTATTTTTCTTGACTTCCGGAAGGCGTTCGATACAGTTCCGCACTGTCGCCTGATAAACAAAGTAAGAGCCTACGGAATATCAGAACACAGCATGTTGTTATCAACGGAGAGACGTCTACAGACATTAAAGTAACCTCTGGCGTGCCACAGGGGAGTGTTATGGGACCATTGCTTTTCACAATATATATAAATGACCTAGTAGGTAGTGTGGGAAGTTCCATGCGGCTTTTCGCGGATGATGCTGTAGTATACAGAGAAGTTGCAGCATTAGAAAATTGTAGCGAAATGCAGGAAGATCTGCAACGGATAGGCACTTGGTGCAGGGAGTGGCAACTGACCCTTAACATAGACAAATGTAATGTATTGCGAATACATAGAAAGAAGGATCCTTTATTGTATGATTATATGATAGCGGAACAAACACTGGTAGCAGTTACTTCTGTAAAATATCTGGGAGTATGCGTGCGGAACGATTTGAAGTGGAATGATCATATAAAATTAATTGTTGGTAAGGCGGGTACCAGGTTGAGATTCATTGGGAGAGTCCTTAGAAAATGTAGTCCATCAACAAAGGAGATGGCTTACAAAACACTCGTTCGACCTATACTTGAGTATTGCTCATCAGTGTGGGATCCGTACCAGATCGGGTTGACGGAGGAGATAGAGAAGATCCAAAGAAGAGCGGCACGTTTCGTCACAGGGTTATTTGGTAACCGTGATAGCGTTACGGAGATGTTTAACAAACTCAAGTGGTAGACTCTGCAAGAGAGGCGCTCTGCATCGCGGTGTAGCTTGCTCGCCAGGTTTCGAGAGGGTGCGTTTCTGGATGAGGTATCGAATATATTGCTTCCCCCTACTTATACCTCCCGAGGAGATCACGAATGTAAAATTAGAGAGATTAGAGCGCGCACAGAGGCTTTCAGACAGTCGTTCTTCCCGCGAACCATACGCGACTGGAACAGGAAAGGGAGATAATGACAGTGGCACGTAAAGTGCCCTCCGCCACACACCGTTGGATGGCTTGCGGAGTATAAATGTTGATGTAGATGTAGATTTAAACTGCTTATGTTGCTAAGAATCACTATAATAAACGATATGTAGAACTAATTATTGTTAGCTTTGCCGTCTTGAGCTTACTGCAGTTAATGGAAAAAGAATTTCACACCAGGAATGTTTTGCTTTTATTTACAAAGCTTTTTCTGTGTTCGCTGGTTTTCCTGCTTCATGTTTACACCCTTTGCACACCATTGCTTTCCCTCTCTTCATTAGCGGAGGTTGACATCCAAAGACAGTGTGTTTGTATACATATAGCTGGCAGTCTTTTTTGCCGTTTTCAGCTTTTTCTTCCGCTGCTTTGACACTGTACCTCACCTCACTTATGGAACTCGAGTTTCATAAGTGAGGTGAGAGGGGAAGCAGTGGTGTACAAAGGATGTAAACATGAAGCAGGAACACCAATTACTACAGAAGATGCTTTGTAAATAAAAGAGAAACATGCTTAGTGTGAAATTCTTCTTCATTAATTGCAGTAAGATTAAGATGGCAAAGCTAACAATAATTAATTGTTAGAGCTGCTGCGAAAGATGGCCATGCTAACAAACATGGTGTTTGTTTAAATAAACAATGTAGCACTATGCTTGTTTTAATTTTATGCTTAACGTATGTAATAGATTTAACAGCATTTGAGAAATGCAGTTCGTATTTTTGAGAGTGCAGTAACTCTTCTGTAAAATGGCTTCAAAGTCAGAAATCCTAAGTGTTGTAGTATCTTTTACACCTTCTGAATATATTTTCCATCCTTCTCTTTGATCCAGGCTTTGGACCAGCACTGGCAATATCTTGTTTCTCACCACACTTTCTGCTTTGAACATACTGTGCACCGATGCATTGGCATACATTTCTTTGAGTTTCCCATCTCAGTGACATTTGGAAAAGTCTCCCTATAAATATTAGAGGATTCTCGTCAAGCTTCAACAAGCTCTCTTACCAGATACAAATGAAATTCTGCTAGTTGCATTTTAAGTCCTGTTACTACTTTGTGGAGAGCATGGGCATTTAAAATGCGCAGATCAAGTACATGGGAAAAGAACTTTTTGTACCACTTGACAGTCTTACATACATTATCGCACTGAACTCAGCAGCATGTCACAGCAGTCTACAGCATCCATACTCTTGTTGAATTTTGCAACATGTTGTGGTTTCCTTAATCTTTCACCTGTCTTCTGTTTGTCTTTTCCATCTCAACCATTTCTGCAGTATTACAGCTGCTCAGCCTCCACAATTCTCTTTTGTCACACCATTTCATTGCAAGGATTGTGTCAGTGGACATCAACTGTATTTCTCCTTCTTTTAGTTTGTTCTGTAATTTTGGCATGGTGCATCTGTTTTTGCGAACTGTACCTCACCCATTTGTTCCATGGTTAGGAAGCCAGAGGAACAGGTGTGGGCTTGAATACCAGTTATCAACATAGAGCATATGTCCCCTTCCTAAGATTAGATTAGATTAGATTTACTTTCATTCCAATTGATCCGTAGTGAGGAGGTCCTCCAGGATGTGGAACATGTCAGAAAAACAACAATACATGACAAATATTTACAACTAAAACAAATAAGCTAATGTACCATTCCACAGGTCCCAAGTGGAATGATCGTCATTTTTTAATAAACACTAAGAGTCATTTTACAAATACTATTGCACTGAATTTAAAATAAAAAAGTTTTTTATTTATTTATAAGGTAAGAAACATGTAATACAACTACTGTAATACTTATTTACAATAAACACATTACTGCACTGAAATGGTGCAGAAGTTAGATTATACTTACACACTTACACACACACAAGCGCACACACACACACACACACACACACACACACACACACACACACACACACACACACACACATTTTCAGTGAACACATTACTGCACTGAAATTGTGCAGAAGTTATGTTGTACTTATATACAAATCAGTTGGTTTTACTAAGAAATTCATCAATGGAGTAGAAGGAGTTGGCCACCAATAAATCCTTTAGGCTTCTCTTAAACTGAATTTCATTGGTTGTTAAGCTTTTTATGGCTGCTGGCAAGTTATTGAAAATGTGTGTTCCTGAATAATGCACACCTTTTTGTACAAGACTAAGTGACTTTAAATCCTTGTGAAGATTATTCTTATTTCTAGTATTGATTCCATGAATTGAGCTGTTGGTTTGAAAAAGTGATATATTTTTAATGACAAATTTCATTAAGGAATAAATATATTGGGAAGCTGTAGTTAGTATCCCTAGTTCCCTAAACAGGCTTCTGCAGGATGTTCTTGAGTTCACACTGCATATAACTCTTACTGCACGTTTTTGTGCCCGGAAAACTTTAGCTTGGCTTGATGAATTACCCCAGAAAATAATCCCATATGACGTTATGGAATGAAAGTAAGCATAGTATGCCAGCTTTTTCATTTTTATATCCCCTATGTCTGACAAAATTCGCATTGCAAACAGAGATTTGTTAAGACGCTTCAGCAGTTTTGTGGTGTGCTCCTCCCAGTTGAATTTATTATCAAGCTGTAATCCCAAGAATTTAACACCGTCCACTTCTTCTATCTTCTTGTCATCATATGTTAGACATATACTCTTGGGACACCCCTTACAAGTTCTGAACTGCATGTAGTGTGTTTTTTCAAAGTTTAGTGACAAAGAATTGGCTAGGAACCAGTGATTAATGTCCACAAATATTTTATTGGCTGATCTTTCTAAGACTACACTTGATTTGCTGTTTATTGCAATGTTTGTATCATCAGCAAACAAAACAAACTTGGCATCTGGTAATGTTACTGATGAAAGGTCATTGATATACACAAGAAAAAGTAAAGGCCCCAAAATGGAACCTTGTGGGACCCCACATGTAATTAGTTCCCAGTTGGATGATGCCTGATAGCTTGATACATGTCTCTTTCCTAATAACACCCTTTGTTTCCTGCCAGAGATATAAGATTTGAACCATTTTGTAGCATTTCCTGTTACACTATAATATTCTAGTTTACTTAAAAGGATATTGTGATTTACACAGTCAAATGCCTTTGACAGATCACAAAATATACCAGTTGCCTGCAATTTTTTGTCTAATGAATTAAGTACATTTTCACTGTAAGTGTAGATAGCCTTCTTAATATCAGAACCTTTTAGAAATCCAAACTGTGACTTTGACAGTATGTTATTTGAGATAAGATGGTTATAAAGACGACTGTACATTACTTTTTCGAAAATTTTTGAGAATGCTGGCAACAGTGAAATTGGACGGAAATTTGATGCTATTTCTTTATCTCCCTTCTTAAACAGTGGCTTAACTTCAGCATATTTCAGCCATTCAGGAAATATTCCACTGATAAACGACTGGTTACACAGATAGCTTAATATGTTACTTAGCTCAGAATCACATTCTTTAATTAACTTTGTTGATATTTCATCATACCCACTAGATGTTTTTGATTTTAAAGATTTTATGATGGACATTATTTCTGTTGGGGTTGTGAGGGTCAAATTCATATTATGGAAGTTACTTGAAATGTCTGGTCTAAGGTAATCCATAGCAGCATCTACCGAACCTGACAACCCCATCTTTTCAGTAACAGTTATAAAATGTTTGTTAAAAAGTTCTGCAACACTATACACATCTGTCACCAATGCATCATTTACTCTTAATGCTATTTGTTCCTCTTCATGTCTGGTTCTACCGGTCTCCTCCTTCACTATATCCCATATTGTCTTTATTTTGTTATCTGATATGACTATCTTTTCCTTGTAATATATTTGCTTTGATATCCGTATTACAGTCTTTAATATTTTGCAGTATTTCTTATAATGTGCTATAGCATCAACATTGGAAATGTTTCGGATTGACAGATACAGTTTTCTTTTGGTTTTACAAGATACCCCTATTCCTCGAGTAATCCATGGCTTCTTTGTAGACTTTGCTCTAACCTTGGTAAGTTTTGGGGGAAAGCAGTGTTCGAATAAGGTAAGCACTTTATTAGCAAAAATGTTATATTTTTCATTCATGCCATGAGCACTGTAAACATCAGTCCAGTGAATGTCTCTGAGGAGTGTCCTAAAATAACCAATTTTTGGCTTACTGATTACCCTCTTGAGCTCAGATTTAACAGATTTTATATCCTGTTCAGTATTAACATTTAACAGAAGGAACTGCATGTCATGGTCTGAGAGGCCATTGACTATTGGTTTTGTAATATAATTTTGTTCATTTGACTTTTCTATAAAGATATTATCAATGGCTGTTTGTGAGCAAGTGGCTATCCTAGTGGGAAACTTTACTGTGGGAATTAAGTTGAATGATAGTGTTACTAACTCAAATAAGTTCTTATTGGGAGAGTCTTTAAGGAAATCTACATTGAAATCACCAGCAACCACTATTTCTTTGTTTTTGGTTGTTAAATGGGCCAGTACAGCTTCAAGGTGGTTTACAAACAGATTAAAGTTACCTGCAGGTGCTCGATATACACTTAATATTATGAAAGATTTTTTGTGAAAATCTAATTCGTTGCACATGCTTCCATATGCTGTTCTAGGCAAAATTTATGAATGTCTATGTTCTTAAATTTATGACAGTTCCTGATGAATGTGGCAACTCCTCCTTTCTCCATTTCTGATCTACAAAAGTGAGATGCTAACCTAAACCCTGTAACACTTAAAAGTTCTATACCAGTGGTCACATGATGTTCGGAGAGGCAGATTATGTCAGCTGGGTTTGAAGACTCTAATTCATCTATGCAGATAGTTAATTCATTAATTTTATTTCTCAGTCCTCGAATATTTTGATGCAATAAAGATAGCTGACATTTCACATTGACTGAGTTAAAATTGGGTGGAGTTAAAGTATCTGCTGACAGTTGAAAATTCTTAACCAATGGCTGCTTATGTTGATGTAATAAGCTGGAATTATGTTTTTTGATTTCTTTCTCAAACTGAAGGTTTGTCTCAGTTCTAACCTCTCTTAAAATTTGTTTTCTTTCTGTCCTCCCTACCCTAAAAAAGGGTCTTTCCTGAATCCTATAACCACTGGTATTTTACCACTCATGACAGTGCCTCCCCCCTTTAACTTTCCTGCTATTTCCCCAGCCAATTTACCCTTCCCCTTCCTGTTGAGGTGAAGGCCATGCCTAGTATAATCCCACCTACTGATAGTATCAACATGAACCACACCAATGTGTGACCCTGCACCTGACATGAGCAGCCGTTCCAGCTCCAAATTAACTCTCTTGACAGAAGAGTTCAAATGAGGTCGGTCATGGCGCCCAAGAACAGATACAAACTCAACACTGGTATGCTTCAATGCTGATGCAATCTTCGCCAGGTCACACTCTATGCTGTACCCAGGATCTCTGTCAATACTGTTACCTGCCCCACCCACTATAACCACGGTGTCTTCCTTAGTGAAATCTTTGCAAAGTGATCCTAAATCCTCTGTCACCTGCTCCAGACCAGCACTAGGTTTAAAAAAATTGGTGACCTGGTATTCTGATCCTAGTTCATCCTGCAAGAGTTGGCCAACACCTCTTCCATGGGAACTACCTAACAACAACATTTTCTTTCTCTTTACTGATTTCCCTACATTCTTACTTTTCAATTTGCTGCTGAAAGTTTGTTGTGCCCTGTCCACACCTGTAACTGCTTGAGGCTCACCAGCTTCTAACTGAAGCAACAGGTCAAATCTATTTTCCACATTCACCATAAAGCTGTCAGACAAAGTTCTAGGCCTGTTCCTCCTGTTGCCTGTTGCCACTTCCCACCTCTCTTTACCCTTCTCCCTCCTTAACCTGTCAAGATCTCCCCTGGCCTTGTCTAACTCAGCCTGAAGGGCAGCAATTTTCCCCTCCTGTTCCAGTATCTTCCTATCTCTACTACAAATCCTACAAAACCACTGATGAGTCTCATTTACTTCCCCTATTCCCACGCCACTACAGTCACCCACATGGAAAAAACTACAGCACCCATCACACCAAAGCCCCGACCTAACTATTCTACGGCAAGTCAAGCACTTTTCACTCATGATAAACGTAATAATTTATTAAGAATAAGTCAGTTAAATTACAGATAAACACGCAAATATGGTTACACAAATTTGGCCTATACGCAACTGTGTGTAAACAAAAACAAAAGTGCAAAGTTTCTGAAACAACAAGTTAAACTTTACGCTACTTTCCGGAAATGCTAGTTAAATAATGAAGATGTACGCTAAGTTAAATTGCTGGAGAGAGCAAGGAACAACTAAACGAAATTCTGTAGATTTGCTGCAGCAGAACGTAAACAGAAAATACGACTGTACGGTCTTTTCGCGTTTTCTGCTATATTACGTAAAGAAAATTGAAACCTTTAATGGTACACTTAAACGGCACACTAATACACTTATTTACCACGTAATCAGTACTAATCTATATGTTTTATAATCTAAAATAACTTATCTTTACGAGAACACCAAACCTCGCGCTAGTCGCCTGGCTGCAGGGCTGCCAACCTGCCAAAATTGTTCTTTCTATCAATGTTGCTACTATGTCGCCACTTGTGGAAGTCAGTTTCAGTATTTTTGCCTGAGTAAATAATGAAATCCAGGATATAACCCATCTGGCACTCGCAAAGAACAAATGTTTTTATTCCAAACATACTTCTTTTGGAGGGAATGTACTGTTTGAACGATAATTGTCAATGCAGAGCTTTTGGTGTGGATAAAATGTGCTGTGAAATGTTGTGCAAATTTTATCAACAATATACCTAATTTTAAATAACCTGTTTCCTTCATTGCTGACAGAGTTATCACTGAAGTGAATCATTCTTAAAATTAACAGAAAACAGTCACTGGACATAATTTCACTGAAAACAGGAATGTTCAAGAGTATGTCTGAGGACCAATAGTCACTGATTTTCAGCTTTTTCACACGAGTCATTAACATACAAACAACGACGAAGGAATACAGTTCCTCGAAACCTGTTTCTTTCAATCTGGACAAACAAGAATGCTCTGATTCTGGTGTATTTTCTTTAGTATATAAAAAAATCTGTTGGTTCCATCTGCTACAAATTTCATCAGTTCTTCTGTTAAAATATCAAGAAATATGACAAAACACTTGAATCTAGCCCTAAACCACACTTGCGTCCAGAAGCTGAAACATCGAACGCATGCATAAATGGACGAAAATCACTTTTCTTCCAGTCAATTATGTCACCAAAGTGAGCTCTTTTCACTTGCACTTCACTATGACTCTCAGACCCATTAGATTCTGAAATATACCACTCCCTTGTTGACAGATTTGTTGTTCCAGCTGTTACTTCGAGATTCTTCAAGATTCAGTTGAAGAATAATCACTACCATTGCTGTTGAAAACTTCATTCTCACTGTCACTTCTATTGAGAATTTTGGCAGATTTATTCATCTGTACAACCATGTCAGTGTGCCATTTTCTTCTTGAAACGTTGACAGCGTCAACATTCAGTAAAAGCACAGACGAAAACTGCAACACAAGAACACAGCAGCAAATGCTCACGAGACTTCTACTGTGCCAGCGGGACACTGAACAGCTACAAGGTGCTCGGCACGAATATACAACTGGGTACGTTAATGTGGCCAGAGGCCACAGGGGAAGAAGCGGCAGCCCATCTCAGAATATCAGGACGACACAGGTGCCACTACGGTGGCATGCATAGACACGTTCAGAGTACCAAGCAGGATGACTGGTGACGCGCGTAAACACATCAGAGCACACAGGGGCAGATACAAAGGTGTACGTTAACACATTCAGAGCAGTTAAAGGGTTAAGAGAATTGTAACTGGTGGTGAGACATAAGTTTATGGTTATGATGGTGAGACCAAGGTTCAGTCTTCACAATGGGTCAGAAAAGGTTCTCCAAGGCCAAAAAAAAGCACATCAGGTCAGTTCAAATGTGAAAGTGAGGCTGATAGTTGTCTTTGAATTTGAAGGGTTAGTTCATCATGAATTCTTGCCACATGGACGGACTGTTAATGGATGGAGGACTTGTTGCAATGCCTGCAAGAAAATGAGAAGGAAACAGCCTGAAATATGCCAAGTCATTCATAGCTCATGCACCACGATAATGCACCCATGTGTTCATCCCTGTTAGTGCATGATTATTGCACAAAAAACAAAATCAGTGTGCTGCCTCACCCTCTGTACTCTCCAGACCTGGTCCCTGTTGATCTTTTTTTATTTCTAAAGTTGAAGAACTTGTTGAAAGGATATTTGCAATGATAGACAAGATAAAAGAAAATTCGCAGACTGTGCCTTGCGCAATCCAGCAAGAGGCATACCAAGGCTGCTTCCAGAAGCAGAAGTCGAAATGGTGCTGGGGGTAGTGTATCAGTTATGGAGGATATTATTTCGAAGGAGTATTACAAAGGTAAGCATAGAAAAATTTTGTGGGCAAAATTCCGGAAGTTTTTGAACAGCCCTCGTATACCTCTGAAAAACAATAGATAACAAGTCCAAAATAAGTATATTCCAATAGAAAATGAAAAAGCATCTCTGGCAGCCATGATAGGAATAAACACTCACACACAACATTGCGCAAGGAGGACTGTAATCTCAATCGCCAAACCTTAATCATGACTAAAATGTGATTAGAGATCTTTCTCCCAGTTCTTAGTAAGTTTACCTTGTATGTATAGTATAAAATATGAAACTGTACTGGGGCCAAGCATTTAGTTACTCTTTAAATGTGCAGGTGTTGCATACAGTGAAACATCTGTGTTTTCGCTGTATTAATTCAGATATGTTTTTGATCTGAAACACAGAAATATTAATCATCTTGCTAGTTTAAGACATTTGTGGTATACCATTGCCAATCGTAATTAAAATTATTCTTTCATTGACACAGATCTGTTTGAACAAATAGCACAGAAGCAACAACAACATGGTGTTACAGCAACCCCTCCTCCATCACCAACCCATGGGCAGCCCAACTCAACATCACCAGTTCATTCAGGTAATTTAAAACCTGCAGGAGAAAAATTATTTCTATCATCACTCTGTCTTTGGTTTGCATAAGCTTTAGTTTTCTGGTATCTGTCAGTGATGTTACTTTCTAAAAGCAGTTAGGAATGAATTACAAGTGATTTGCTTCCACTGTACATAATGGCAAACAAAACAGTATGCCACAATTTTAACTTGATGCTGGGCGTAGTACATAAAAAGCTGTGAATCAGCTGCAGTTTAGGCAGTCTTTGGAACAACAACTGAACTAATATCAAAATCAGTCAGTCACAACAGCCAGAGACAGTGGTCTTGCATGTGCAGGGTGTGCTTTGTGTGTGTGTGTGTGTGTGTGTGTGTGTGTGTGTGTACTGTCACATCATATATTTTAAAACCGCAACATTTCATTTACATTTGACTGAAATTTAATCTGTGTACAAGGGCATGAAATTAATAAAAGAACTATTTTAAATGTTTGATGCTCTGTATCTTGATCTCAGTAAATTTCAATTGAGTTGTCATTCCAGCAGGGTGTCTACGACCCGGGACAACTGAGAGATCCGGGAAAAACCCGGGATTTTTTTCATCCGGGAGAAAACCGGTAAAAACCCGGGATATTTTTAGAATTCCGGGAATTTTTCATTGTTTTAGTTTTCAGTTAAATTTTTGTAATTTTGACTAGTAAGAACCGACACACTAACAAAGGATATTACTGTATCCCGCTACTGCAGAATAATACTTCAACAATGAAACATAAACGAGAGAAAAAAACGAAAATAACTTAAATTGCAAAGGAAATGCGCCATATACGACGACGACACAAGTGCTCATGCAAGCATCTGCCGATTGAAAATGTGTCAAAGGCTTTAGGAAGACTATGCAGTGCTTCATAACAACAAATTGCCTCCAATGAGCGTGAAGTCGCAACTGTTTACATTCGATTTGTTTTAGCAGTTAACGCACGGGCTCATGCGCATGCGCAGTAGAGTCACGTTTGAGTAGTAGATTCTCCCGCTTCTGTCAACAGGAATATGGCTGTTGGCTGTGCAAGCAGTCGCAGCAAGCAGCTAGATACTTCCGGGAAAAGGGGGCGCCTAATTCATATTCTTGAGGGGAAAAAAAACTTGTTTCATAAAGCACCTAGCATCCAGCACACATTTGCCTATCAATTAGTCATATGATTTTGAAACGCTTCTCTGTTGGTATTTGAACACATTATAAGTTGATTTCTGAATGAATCATAAGCTGACTTTTGAGTGCACGCATAGTGTACGTGATGTCTCTTGTCAGGAGAATCCTCGTCGCATCTAGAAATAAACTTTCCACAGACAAAAGGGGACGGGGCTATACGAGCTGAGTGGAGTAAAGCTGAATGGATGAATGGCAATCGCTGTCTGATTATGTGGCTGATTGAATGTGGGAATGATCAGCGTTGTTATAATTACTAGCGAAATCCATAGATTCATACTATCAGAATGGAAATAAACGACTGGCAGGAATAACAGGTGAGAAAGATTATGTATTATCTTCTCGGTGTGTCCAAGAAAATGAAATTTTGACAGAAAATGTTTGGCCAGATCGCTACACTAGTAAGGACCAGTAGTACAGTCCCCGGCTACCAGCCGCTTAAGTTCTGTTATGGAAGTAACGCGGAAAACGTGTTGTACGAACACGTAACAACGAATAACGGGAGAATAATTGTGGGAGAACTGAACCAGTGATTCTGGCAGGGTTAGTGAAGTTAATCGGCGAACAAATTTTGACAGTGGCAGCAATAGCTGGAGAATTGGTGATGACAGGGTTGTTTGTTAGAACGAGGACGGAGAAGAAACAAGGACATCACACAAATTATGGAAGAATAAGACGATTCCAAATTTATATAAAAATTTCGTAATACTAGTTTTCGATGTCATGCTAGAGAAGCTGGTGCATATGAATGAAACGTGAAACTATTTCCTAACATAAAGCTTTTTGCTTGTAGCAGGCTTAATAGGCATTTGATATTGATACTTATTGGATTATATTCTGTCGTGTTATAAAAATGACCATTTGTGCCAAAACAGTCTCGTTTATTTGGTGTGTTATAAAATTGCTGCCGTATTAGAAAGGCCTATTTTGTTTTATCTAGCAGACAGTGACAAAATAGATGTAATCAGATCGAGAAACCACACCAGTCATGGGTATTATTTGTATTAACAGCTTTTTCAGTATTAGATAACTACATTTCGATTTTCCATGTAGCAAAAAGTTTGACAAACTTTGATGAGGTAAAAGATTCTTTCACAGAAAGGATAACACGCCATGTAAAGCTGTAACAAGATTAGAGAGAAAAAAATGCTAGGAGCTAAGGTTTGAAGAAATGTGTAATTTCTTGCTTATCTCTTGTCAGTACTGGTTTTATATATCCAATATTTAATTTTATGACACACAAAACAGCAAGTTATTAACTAATAGGCAATGAAGAGTTCAGATTTTCCGAAGAGTTCTTGTTCTCTCGATTACAAATAATCCCATCCGCTATTAATTGCGAGATTTTTTTTTTAAGAGAGGCAGGCTGCCAAACCGGCCGACTGGGAGCAGGAGAGGCACCACAGGACATTTCAATTTCCACTCTCCTGAATATAGTTTGGACGTGCAGTAGAAAAATGCTTTATGAAGAGGCATGGAACTCCACTTGGGCATACTTAAGACCAAATAATTTGTCTTACATTTCCTCGAATATATACGTTTTATGTTTCAGACTTTTCAGAACGATGTTCACTACAAGATGAACATATTTTGAAAATTCGATTTTTTTTTAGTATTGACTCGGTTCGCAAATGTCGTAGATCTGGGGCTGATGCGCAGAGCAATCTGAGCTATAGTGGGTAGTCTCCACGTGACCCGTGTTTACGTTCAGTGATTTTGCTGTTTCCCCTTCGTTTACTCTCACGTCAAATGAAAACAAAACGGATATCCGTGACCGGGAGCTATCAAGTGAATTAAAACACATTCACATAATTACTAAAGGCTGAAATATGTCATTAGTTTCAGATTTTATTTTATTTCCACCTTTCTGACAGTCAAGTATTAATCGCCTTGCGGAACAATGAAGTTATTTTTGTCTGTTTGCTAAAGAAATTTGACTTTTGCTAATCTTTTCCGCAGAGGCAGTCAATGTATCTGAAACGAAATGTTTAATTCCACAGTACTGGGTAGTTTCAACTGTTCGCTGCATTTCAGGTGCACGTTTTCATTTTCTAGCACGTATGGCATTATGCCATAATAAAGAACCAAACATGATATAATACAGTACTGGTGCTCCAAGAAAATTTACATTCTGAAAACCACACTTAAAAGCTTAATATCAGGTCGGGGTCTACGGTACTTCATTGGGAATCTGGACATACGAGTGTGCCTTTAATTATGCACTTTAAATGTGCACATTTTAATATGGTTCACGAAATTCCGATGCTCTTGCAGTATCATCTTTCATTGATGATCTTTTACACGCACGTACATACGGGCTTCCTACGTCATGATGTCTACCCAAGCGCGGTGTCGCCTGTTACCTGAGCTCTCTGGCAACTGCTGAAACGAACCTATTTGTAACAGGTCACGGGAAAATATTACGATTGGTGTTTTGAAAAGCGTTACTTTCAAAGTAAATATCCTTTTACGTAAGTTGAACTACGTACAAGAATGGACCGTGAATTTATTAAATCACAAAGCGTTTGACTCTCATTTAAAAATCAGGTGTCTGATGACGAGCCATTTAGAAGCATTTCGAACCCTCGAATCCTGAAGATCAGACATTTATGTCATTATTAAAAATTTTACAGGCACATTTGTAAGATATCTCTTAAAGTGTAACACGCGCAAAAAAGATCAACAGTATACGTGAAAGCTTAGCTTCTCTTGCAGCTTGAGACCAATATTTTATGTGAAAGCTGTGCTTTTCTTGTAACAACACTATGTACATTAATTTAAACTATTAACTTTCCCTGTTTGGCGCGCTACTTAACACTGATGTTGCTATTGGCTGACTACATCACGTGTCCTATACTCTGAATATCCTCTGTCATCAGCTGGCGAGATCACGTGACATGAGTTACGAACGGCTTACAAAAGCGCATCGAAATCTCGGTTTCAATGGTTCGGAAAGTAACATGCGGTGTTTGGTGGATTTTCTAATGTATGTTTTCGTAATACGAAAATACGCAGCGTACATGTTGCTGCACATCAAAGATATTTCCAAAACGTGTCTTTTTCTCTGAGTTTCGTTTTCTAAAGTGCCGGGAAATTGTACGCCCGTGTACAAAACCATAACCATTCAAAGGAGTGATAGGGGAAAATATACTGTCATCCGGGAGAAAGTGTGTTTTTAACCGGGAAATCCGGGAAAAATCCGGGAATTTTTTTTCCTTGTCCACGTAGACACCCTGTCCAGAGAATACGTAAGTTGTTACTTGGTGGAAAGTTCAGACATGTAAGACGGGTTCACCCAAAGTCGAGGTAACCAATTTATATACAGCTGCCAGAGACTGTGGTCGTGTGTGTGTGTTAACTCTCTGGCAGTCTTTTTGTTGTTCAATTGTGCAACGCAAATTTTGTTGAAAGTTAGTGAAAATAGAATTCAGTTTCTCTCTGAGTGTTATTACCCTTATGTGCCAATTGTGATGCTCAAGATGTCTGAATTAGTAGAAATTTTCACCAGTTATCAGTGTTGACAATATTCAGTTCATTCTGAGCCCTCAAAATATTCCTTAAACCACCTGCAAACCTCAGCCTGTGACAAAACACACTCTCGGTTCACCTGCTGTAGTTTTGCAAACATTTCACTAGCAGTGTTTGAGTGTGAAACAAAATTTGGCAGTGCACTGGTGCTCAAAATAACAGTCCTTCATTTTCAGAACTCATCAGGAACGTGTAAATCACATACATCTTCCAGAAATATAAAAGTTGAAGGTTCACCCTACAGAAGAGAACATTTAAGTATGTTTAGAAGTATTTTATCCTAGCAGTGTTTTTTACCATCCATGTCCTTCACTGTAAAAACACTGGTCCCAAAGACTGGGAAGGAATATAACAATGACCATTTAAATGAGGATTTTGTCATTTCAAATAGATTTTTCCTAAGAGAGTGACTGCAACAGATTGTACACAAAACCATATTCCATAATGCATTGTAAAAGCAACAGGAAGATCTAGAATGCTGATATGGCCTTCATAAGTAAGTAAGGAAAGAGAACATTGAAAATAATATAAAGGAAAAAGCGGGCAAATAAAGTAAAATCTCCAAGATTTATCTAAACTAAGACTGCCCTACATAAAATTTCGTGGAGGCATACTCAACATTCAACCATGTTGCAGATGAGAAATTCTACCATTGCTTCTATAAAAAGTAAGAAAATTGCCCGGTGCCTGTAAAATGTTGTAATGAAAGATTTTTGAAAAAGTAACATGGAACTTAGCTTCATACCTAGGACTGGTTACATTGTAATACATAAATAATAGGGGTTTTTGAGCTGTACAAGACCTCAAACTTTGACACTTGCAGCATGTGGGAATGCTTATCACATCAACTTCTCAATGTCTTCAGACATAATAATATGGAACAAGTCAGCTTACAGTTCTTCAAACCATCATCAAAGATTACCTACTGAATGACTATGATGAACCAGTTACCAACTACTTCTATGATATAGTGTTGCTGTTAAATTTGTCCTCAACATGTATTAATCAAATACCCTAAAAAAATACACTTATCTTCTATATCACTAAACATTTTTTAAGTTGCCAGTTCACTATCACTATGGTTGCACCCATAGATGGCCAACACTAAAGTAGAGCTAGAAGCAGGATATATTGAAAAAATGTTAAATTTTGACACTCGCCTTGCCAACAGTGGCATTCATATGGGCATCGCAGTCTTTGGCACTTGTGGTTCCAGACATTGGAAGTCAACACATTGGTGTGCACACATTAAGTCCAGCCTATATTTAACAGTGTCAGATTGACAACACACAACAGTCTGATGAAGCAGGATTGCCTGTTTAGCCATGTAAATAAGGTAGTGTTCACCATGTGTTGCGGTCTTGTGCGGTCTGTCACTCCTGTGTAATAGCATCAGTATATATATATATATATATATATATATATATATATATATATATATATATATATATATATATATATATCGCTGGCACGTCGATAGACACACTAACAAACACAAATATACACACAAAATTCTAGCTTTCGCAACCAACAGTTGCTTCGTGAGGAAAGAGGGAAGGAGAGGGAAAGATATATTAGATATATTTTTCCCACGTGGAATGTTTCCCTCTATATATATATATATATATATATATATATATATATATATATATATATATATATATATATATATACACCTAAAAACAAAGATGATGTGACTTATCAAATGAAAGTGCTGGCAGGTCGACAGACACACAAACGAACACAAACATACACACAAAATTCAAGCTTTCGCAACAAACTGTTGCCTCATCTTTCCTGATGAGGCAACAGTTTGTTGCGAAAGCTTGAATTTTGTGTGTATGTTTGTGTTCGTTTGTGTGTCTGTCGACCTGCCAGCACTTTCATTTGGTAAGTCACATCATCTTTGTTTTTAGGTATATTTTTCCTTCGTGGAATGTTTCCTTCTATTATATATATATATATATATATATATATATATATATATATATATATATATATAGAGGGAAACATTCCACGTGGGAAAAATATATTTAAAAAGAAAGATGATGAGACTTACCCAACAAAAGCGCTGGCAGGTCGATAGACACACAAATAAACACAAACATACACACAAAACTCTAGCTTTCGCAACCAACGGTTGCCTCGTCAGGAAAGAGGGAAGGAGAAGGAAAGACAAAAGGATTGGGTTTTAAGGGAGAGGGTAAGGAGTCATTCCAATCCCGGGAGCGGAAAGACTTACCTTAGGGGGAAAAAAGGACAGGTTTACACTCGCACACACACACATATCCATCCACACATACACAGACACAAGCAGACATTTGTAAAGGCAAAGAGTTTGGGCAGAGATGTCAGTCGGGACGGAAATACAGAGGCAAAGATGATGTTGAAAGACAGGTGAGGTATGAGCGGCGGCAGATTGAAATTAGCGGAGATTGAGGCCTGGCGGATAGCGAGAAGAGAGGATATGCTGAAGGGCAAGTTCCCATCTCCGGAGTTCTGACAGGTTGGTGTTAGTGGGAAGTATCCAGATAACCCGGACGGTGTAACACTGTGCCAAGATGTGCTGGCCGTGCACCAAGGCATGTTTAGCCACAGGGTGATCCTCATTACCAACAAACACTGTCTGCCTGTGTCCATTCATGCGAATGGACAGTTTGTTGCTGGTCATTCCCACATAGAACGCTTCACAGTGTAGGCAGGTCAGTTGGTAAATCACGTGGGTGCTTTCACACGTGGCTCTGCCTTTGATCGTGTACACCTTCCGGGTTACAGGACTGGAATAGGTGGTGGTGGGAGGGTGCATGGGACAGGTTTTACACCGGGGGCGGTTACAGGGGTAGGAGCCAGAGGGTAGGGAAGGTGGTTTGGGGATTTCATAGGGATGAACTATGTGGGAATGACCAGCAACAAACTGTCCATTCGCATGAATGGACACAGGCAGACAGTGTTTGTTGGTAATGAGGATCACCCTGTGGCTAAACATGCCTTGGTGCACGGCCAGCACATCTTGGCACAGTGTTACACCGTCCGGGTTATCTGGATACTTCCCACTAACACCAACCTGTCAGAACTCCGGAGATGGGAACTTGCCCTTCAGCATATCCTCTCTTCTCGCTATCCGCCAGGCCTCAATCTCCGCTAATTTCAATCTGCCGCCGCTCATACCTCACCTGTCTTTCAACATCATCTTTGCCTCTGTATTTCCGTCCCGACTGACATCTCTGCCCAAACTCTTTGCCTTTACAAATGTCTGCTTGTGTCTGTGTATGTGTGGATGGATATGTGTGTGTGTGCGAGTGTAAACCTGTCCTTTTTTCCCCCTAAGGTAAGTCTTTCCGCTCCCGGGATTGGAATGACTCCCTACCCTCTCCCTTAAAACCCAATCCTTTTGTCTTTCCTTCTCCTTCCCTCTTTCCTGACGAGGCAACCGTTGGTTGCGAAAGCTAGAGTTTTGTGTGTATGTTTGTGTTTATTTGTGTGTCTATCGACCTGCCAGCGCTTTTGTTGGGTAAGTCTCATCATCTTTCTTTTTATATATATATATATATATATATATATGGTTTGGTCTTTGTCTTTAAATTTGTCTGCTTGTGTCTGTATATGTGTGGATGGATATGTGTGTGTGTGCGAGTGTATACCCCTTTTTTCCCCATAAGGTAAGTCTTTCCGCTCCCGGGACTGGAATGACTCCTTACCCTCTCCCTTAAAACCCACATCCTTTCGTCTTTCCCTCTCCTTCCCTCTTTCCTGATGAGGCAACAGTTTGTTGCGAAAGCTTGAATTTTGTGTGTATGTTTGTGTTCGTTTGTGTGTCTGTCGACCTGCCAGCACTTTCATTTGGTAAGTCACATCATCTTTGTTTTTAGGTGTATATATATATATATATATATATATATATATATATATATATATGTCAGTGTTTCCCTACCATAATACCACTCCAAACACATCTGTGGTATTAACAACAGCCTGTGCATGGGACATAAATTCCCTAGTCCGACTGTTGCTAGTCTCTGACTAATGGTGGAGGCGGACACAGAACGTTGCAGGAGTCCACATCCTCCTTTGTGGTGGTCAGTCATCGTCGACCAGAACTGTGATGATGTGTATACCTGCCCTCATGTTGCTGTACAGCTGACATTGGGCCACTGTCACATCCAAATGCCCCACAATTCTGGATATTGCAAAATTCGGCCAGCCAGCCAAATAGAGACAAACAATGAGGCCCCTTTCAAAACCGTGCCTGATGTTAACCCCCTTAGCTTACAATGTCGTGTGAGAGACGTAGCGTGCCGACCTGGCCAAACATGAGCTAGACGTATCAGAGATGTGGTACGTTTACTGCACCGAACAAGCGTATGTCGTGTGAGAGACGTGGTCGGTCAGCCGTGCCAAATGAAACCAGAACGTCTCTGACACGTTGCGGCGCTGATCGAGTACACACGGCATACATGAAATGTTCTTCACCGCATTCGGACCTGCCGACATTACAAAAATACTTTCACAATGTCCCCGACATGTAGCAAACGTGTTCACGAAGAAAAGGAGACATGTGGTGGCATAGCCAACAATGCTTTTGCAGGATATTATGACAGTGGCAGTGACAGTGGTAGCAACGTTTTACCTCCTGTACGAAAACTGTAAGCGGCTGGTGATTGAAGATGATACTGACGAAGAAGAGCAACAATCAGAGTCATGGATGTGGCAAAAGGAAGACGATGAACCAACAATCTGGACGTATACGGAAATTCCCAGAATAAAGGAAGCAGCTTTACAGCGTGTGACTACAAGCATCAGAGAATTAGACGTTTAATAGCACATTTTGGGAAAACATCGTAACTGAGATGAATAGATATGCACAAGACGTACTCAACAATGAACAGAAGAGACGAAAAATAGACCAAAAGTGGTCTCCGATCAGCTGTAATGAAATAAAAATATACATTGTGTTATGTAAAATCATGGCTGAAGTAAGGAAACCGTTGATTCAGATGTATTGGGCTAGGAGGGCCATTATAGAAATGCCAATATTTAGGAAGACAATGCCATTCAGGCGATTTCTGCACATAGGTTGATTTCTGCCTCTAGCGAATAACAGTTAGCCAACAACACAGATAAGCTGTACAAACTAAGGCCAGTCATAGATATGTTCAATCAAAAATTTAAGGAAGTGTACACAATACAAGAGAATATTGCCATTGATGAATCATTAACGAAATTTAAGGGGCACTTATCCTACAAACAATTTAACCCATCAAAAGGAGCAAGGTTTGGTATTAAAATTTATAAATTGTGAGAGTCAAGTTCAGGATACCGCTATGATTTTAAGATATACATGGGTAGTGACAAACGTGATGCTAGTGGTAGTGCCTCTGAAAGTGTAGTTCTAGAACTATCGCAGTCAGTATTACACAAAGGGCATACTCTATATTTAGATAACTGTTTTTCTTCACCAAAACTTTTCAAAACTCTCCTCACCAATAAAACTAATGTGATTGGAACAGTGCGCTCGAATGGAAAAAACATGCCCACTGACTTCCTGAAGGCAAAATTAAAGAAAGGATAAATACAGTGAGGAGTTGTAATGGCATATTGGCACTAAAATGGAAAGATAAACAAAAGACGTTTACATGCTTTCCACAAAACATTAAACAGCAGAAATGATTGCCACAGACACACCTCTCCGCAATGCGTTGTGGAAACCAAAATGTGTTGTCAAATACAATAGAGGCATGATAGGAATTGATCGTTAAGACCAGATGCTCGCATGCTTCCCTGTGATGAGAAAATGTGTGAAAGGATACCGCAAGATATTCTTTTACCTATTTGATGTTGCTTTATTTAACAAGTACATTTTGTATTACAAAATACATTGTGGCTAATGACAGAGCTACGCAGAATATATGATTCACATTGCAGAATCATTGTTGAAAACTACACCTTTACCGGAATAGAAGATTAGCATCCAGCGATATACCACAAAGACTGCACGCGCAACATTGGGCACATTTTCCCAAACATATTGATCCAACACCATCCAAAGTAAATCCTGCGAGAACTTGAGTAGTGCGCAGAAAGTATAAACAACGCAGTGAAACAACGTGGCAATGCAAAAAGTGTACGGCTGCATTACATGTGCCAGATTGTTTTGAACGATTGATATCATACAATCAAAGACTATTAAATTAGTGTACATGTCATTGTGAAGACGCTGTGTTTGAAAATATGTTTGCCAATGTACTAACGTAACAGGTCCCAGAATGTTTTGAACAAAATATTATACAGTCTTAGATCATTGCATTGTTGTGAATATTATTATTATTATTATTATTATTATTATTATTAAGATGTATTTCATCAATGTATGTTTGCTTGTAAAGGGAAATAAAACATTTGTGAATATATCATTGTGTTTGAGACAATGAGTGTTTCGTCTCCAATGGGCAACTAATCGTCATTATTTATTATACCTGTAGAAGTGTCACATTACTGATATCCCACACACGAATTTACAAATCCCGAGGGTGTCTGCACGACTTTGCATGCCACTAGGCGTACTGCACCACAGCCTTAGCGTGTGTAAGTGCCGGGAATTGTAAGGCGCGTCCGTACCTTGCAGCCACTTACGGCTCATGCTAACAGAACTTTAATTGTAAGGCAAAGGGTTAATAATTCTGTCTTACTTTACATAACCTACCACGCTTGATGACAACACTGAACATGACTAACACATGAACTCTGGTGGCCATTCTACTTGTCAAAGATAATTGGAACTCTAAATCATTTACAAACTCACTAATTGTGCGTACGTGACATAACCACATTGACTTCCAACCATGTCTTCTGGGAACTTCACTTTTTTTGTCAGGCAGTGTATACTGGTTCAGAAATAGTTGATACACAACAAACAAATATTTACTGATGGCCAGTCCATATATTACTTGTGTTCTCATATCATGGCTAATGCAACGAGACCAGTGAGGGAAGTTGGATGCAGCTACTTAAAAAGTTACATTTACTGTAGGAAATAATTCTAAGGGCTGGGATAAATGTGAGAGTGTTTTTTTAGTATAAGACACTTTTGGTACTCTCAGATAGTACACGCAGAATTGTTTCACTAGGTGCAAATTTTCATTGATAGTTACTGTCAGATAGTTCCTTGTTAGTACTTTCTACAAGTGTGTGAGAATCTTGCAGGAACAGATGTCAGAAGCATAGCATTTGCGCACAGCAGGGTGAGAGCGTGTGTGAGAGCTGAAAGATCACTCTCTGCAAGATATTTCCATTGTAGTTCTGTGCATGATGGACAAGATTTCGTTAGGAGAGCACTGGGCTGCAGCTGCACTTTTAATACTTTCATTGGCAAAGAAAAAATGTAAATGACCATATTTGCTTTGAGTAAGAAGCAGATTAGGCAGCAGTATGATTATGAAGTGTGAAAGAATCTCATTGTAGAGCTTGTGATGGAAAATCCACAACAAAATCAAACTTTTATGGGAATGACGGCGATTGACATGAAAGAAATACTCTTTACAATTGGACTCAAAATTGCCAATCTACTATTATGCGTAAATCCATTAGTGTTAAAGAGAGACTGCTTGTGACACAATGTTAATAGCATCAGCTATGTTCATTCTCTTTAATATTTGGTAAAGTAACTACTACAATCAAATAACATTTCACCAATTTCATCTTAATACCCATAGATGCTCAAAACCCAAGCAGGGCGAGTGTTTGATAAATGAAGCATTTCCAGGTATGTATTTGTTTGAATGTTTTTACTTTTATTGACTTAGGAGCCACTCGTAAATTCCTGAATATCTGCTATTTAACACCCAGTATAATAATAGAATCAATAAATACCACATCTTACAAAATTATAGACACAGCTGTAGTACTTGAAGTTAAATGGCAATTTTGTGAGTACCAAAACAATTACTTCGAAACAAAACTTCACTTGTTTCTGTATATTAATTAAACCATGCTATAAAACTACTTTTTCCGTTTCCCTGAACTGTGTATATTCTGATAAATTTCTTCTGATGAGGTGTTGAAAACGTTAGCCATTTCAATCAGTAAACTTTGTTTCTAATCTCATTTCCTGTAGTCCTGTAACTATATGTTCCATAATGCTGGCCTTTCCTCATACAAACTAATTAAATTCACATTTTCATCCTGAGTCCACTTCCCGGCAGCTTTGTTTGTTACTTTTTTTTCCAGGCACATTACTGACATTCATTCAGAGTGCATATGCAGTGCAACAATAGTCTCAATTGTCCTGACAATGCTGGTACATGTTTATAGAGTGGCTCATTGCGGTCTTCATCTGGTGCAGTGTGTAGTGTGCTAGTCCTACATTCATTTTTCCATATAATGTGGGATTGAGGCTCTTCAGTGACAATTTATTTTTATTTTTCTTTTTTAATTCTATATAGACTGAGATCACACAAGTCATAGGATAGTGGTATGCACATATGCAGATGGCAGTAGTATCATGTACACAAGGTATGGAAGGGCAGTGCATTGGCGGACCTGTCATTTGTACTCAGGCAATTCATGTGAATAGATGTCCGATGTGATTATGATTGCATGACAGGAATTAACAGACTTCGAATGTGGAGTGGTAGTTGGAGCTAGATGCATGGGACATTCCATTTCAAAAATTATTAGTGAATTCAATATTGAGAGATCTCCATTGACAAGTGTGTGCTGAGAATGCCAAATTTCAGGCATTACCTCTCACCACAGGCAACTCAGTGGTCGATGACCTTCACTTAATGACCAAGAGCAGAAGTGTTTGCGAAGAGTTATCAGTGCTAACAGACAAGCAACACTGCATGAAATAACCATAGACAAATGAATCCATTAGGACAGTGCAGTGAAATTTCGCATTAATGGGCATGCTGATGTGTGTGTACTACATCTCATTAATGGATCCATCTGAAAACTAGCAAAGTTTTCATTCTTCTTTTGTGTGCCTATTTATGGCCCAACACACACTATTCATTGAGTGGTCCCCTCTCCTCTTAAATTATTTAATCTTGTATTTCTATTGATTACTGTTCCAATTAATGCCACTCCTCTGACTCCAACCAGCTGGAAAATTAACTGACTGACTGTATAAGAATGTATGTGTGTTCAAACGAATATACATAAGCTACACTAAGGTACATACTCCCAAAACAGTAAATATGCCACCAAAGTTTGTCTTAATTGACAATCAAAGCAGAATACGACATGAAAATTCCAGAACGACTGTTACTCTTTTCCATGCCAATAGAACAGTAATTGCTATTTTTAGTTTCGTACACATTATCACATTCATTCACCACCAGGGGCTTACATCTCTTTTGTGTGTACATTATTGGTGAAACTGGTACCCTGAACCTTTACATTCCTATTCCTTCAAGTCTTAACTCTAATTGCCCTAAGTATTTTTCTGAGGGTGGGGGTGGGGTATATCACACATTACATACATTGTATGGTATATTGCACATTCCATACAATTTGTTGGAAATAAAATTATAAACTGGTTTGTCTCAGGTAAAAGTATACACAGCTAAAATGCAAGATGTCAGACTTCGCATGTCTACATATGTAGCAATCCTTTAGCACTTGTTAGTTATTAAAATCCACAACATATAGAGAGTGCACATTTATGCCAATATTTCCATTTACATGACAAATGAAGCATCTCTTTGAAACCTTCTTGAGGCAGTATTCAAACTGTATTCTCTGCAAAAATACTGTTCTCTCTCTCTCTCTCTCTCTCTCTCTCTCTCTCTCTCTCTCTCTCCCCCCTCCTCCCCCCCGACCCCATCCCCCTCTCCCTCCCTCCCTCCTCCCCCCCCCCCTCTTTCTCTCTCCCTCCCTCCCCTCGTGTGTGGGGGGGGGGGGGGGGGTTGCAGCTGTGGGTATCGTAGTCTGACCTGCAGTATGTTATGAGCACTTTACTACATCCTTCTCATTGAAATCTCATTTGGCAGGATTACATTTGTAAGTGGCCCGCTCTGCTATGCATTTTCTCTGTTTATACACTCCAATCCAGTAGCCTGGTTTTCTCTTTCCTTTTAGTATTGGCGGGCATGGTAAGCTTTGCTCAAGCTGCAACCTGCCGCCAGTGCCTGGTTTGGTGGATTTGGTTCTATGAGTGGCTAGTACTGCTGTGCATGAGGCATTGTCATGTTCTCTCACACCATTAGCTTAATTTTAAACTTGTTAACTCCTTCTCATAGCTACGTTTAGCACATCCTGCTGTGCCATTTTCTGAAATGCAGATGGTGTGCACCACAGCTTGTGGCATCATGCCTTGTCATGCTATCTGGTGATTCTTGGATGAGTGTATCCCCACCATGGTTCACTTTGATGTGATTTTCATTTCGGGCAAATCGTTATACAATTCATAGTTTACATGTTTTCATTGCTCTCTAAGTTTTCATATATTTTTAAGTTTCAGATACATATTTTAACGGTTTTTGTGATAATATTTACTATATAAGTGACGTATTAGTGTTTTCTTCATTCACCTCTGCCTTTCTTGTGTTGTGACCTGATATTTGTGAGTGTTTCGTATCCAGCAAATTAACCTCTTGACCTCTTGCCTGTGTTTACGTTCCGCGCTGACCAGTTGCAGCTGTAGCGGCGTATTGAAAGCTAAGTACTAATTAATTGTTTGTGTATAGTGGTTTATTTAGGAACTTTAGTAGTCTTCAACCGGTGTTCTTGGTGTGTTTTCTGGTGAAATAATTTCAGAAGAACCTTTTGGGAACTGTATACAGCTTCGTTACTGTGTCATTAGACGTTTGATTCTCTTTCTGTATTAGTCTTTTGTTATATTCACATTTGTTGTTTATTAATACTGTTAATAATAGTAGTTACTTCCCTTTTAGGGTAAGTTTGTGATTATTGTAGTCAGGTTTTTAACATCTTCTTATTGTAGTAGCGGAACTTAGAAAAAGTAAAATTTTACCATGAGTGAGAAGTGTGGGCTTTGCCGTAGGTTCATGAGTAGTGGATTGCGGTGTGAGACTTGTTCGAAGTATTTTCACTGGGGGGAATGCAGTGGGGAAGCCAGTGGGCATTCTGGTGAGATCCTCTGCTGGAACTGCAGGTTATGTAGCAAGAGTAAATTGATATAGGAGCAGGAGCGTAAGATCTGTGCCCTTCAGGTGCAGTTGAAAAACGCACAGGAGGAGCTAGATAGGATGAGGAGGGAGAAGGGGGTTGGGGAATGGGAGCTGGCTTTTGGCAAGAGATCTGCTAGGAGAAGAAGATTTTCAGATAGTTTTACTATTGGTGTTTACAATAGATATGACCAACTGTCAGAGTCTAGTGGAGAGGAATCTCTAGTAGCTGTAGATGTAGGAAGTATGCAGCAGACCTCAGTAGTTACTGTGCCTAGAATAGTTGCAAAGTCGAAGAGGAAGAAGAAGGTTTGCTGTTAGGTAGTTCTCATGGCAGAGGTGTAGGCCAGCATTTGCAGGAAGTGCTGGGGAGTGAGTACCAGGTCACCAGCATTGTGAAGCCTAATGCAGGGTTGGCTCAGGTGACTGTTAACATAGGGGGGTTATGTAGGGATTTTACTAAAGAGGATCAGGTAGTGATTGTGGGTGGGGCTGGTAATAATATTGATAGGGATGGGGAGTATAACATAGATGGTGACCTGGAAAAGATAGCCACTCAGACTGGCAACACAAATGTGCATTTCGTGGAACTGTTTCAGTGTCACGATCGACCTCATCTTAATACAGCCGTCAGGCGTAATAACATGAGACTTGGGGGTGCGCTGATGACAGAAAGCATGGGTCACATTTCAGTGGTGTCGGTGGAGTCTATCAGCAGGACGGGTTTCACTAGACACGGCCTGCACCTCAACAGGTATGGGAAGGGAGGTTGGCAAAGCTTATAGGTGACAGCATAGGTGGGGTTGGTGGGATCACTCATGGGAAAATTCCTGCAGTAGTGGGTATTAGAGCTGCACCTTTTTTAGATTGAAGTCAGCTGATAGGTATTCCTGCTTAAGGGTAGTCTCTCTAACAAGGGAATCACTTTTGACAAAGCTTAGGTATCCGAGTAATGAGGGAATTAGTATATTTCATCAAAATATACAAGGTATTAGAGATAAAGTTAGTGAACTGCTTATAGATGTTGACTCTGAAATTATTGGTATATCTGAACACTTCTTAAATAAGGAGATAAATCAGAGGCTTCCTTTACCAGGATACAGGTTGGCTGGCTGCTTTTCGAGGAGCTCTTTGCGGTGTGGGGGAGTAGCCATGTATGTGAAAAATGGCATCGCATTTGAGTCAATTGATGTTTCAAAGTACTGCACTGAAAAGGTGTTTGAATGTTGTGCAGGTGTGGTTAAATTTAACGGAGCTAAACTTGTAACTGTTATTTATAGATCCCCAGACTCCGATTTCACAACATTTTTGCTAAAGCTAGAGGAGGTTCTTGGTTCACTTTATAGGAAATACAAGAAGTTAGTTATATGTGGTGACTTCAATATTAATTGTATAAGTGATTGTGCAAGGAAGAGGATGCTGGTAGACCTCTTTAATTCATATAATCTTATGCAAACCGTATTCTTTCCAACGAGAGTGCAAGGGAACAGTAGAACAACCATAGACAACATTTTTGTTCATTCCTCATTACTAGAAGGGCATTCTGTTAGCAAAAAGGTGAATGGCCTTTCAGATCATGATGCGCTAATTTTAACTTTAAAAGATTTTTATGCTGCAACACGTGTTAAATATAGTCATCAGCTGTTCAGGAAAGCTGATCCAGTTGCTGTAGAGACCTTTGTAAACCTTATAAAGGAACAAGAGTGGCAAGATGTTTATACCGCTGATACAGTAGACGTTAAATATAATGCTTTTCTCAAGACTTTTCTCATGCTCTTTGAAAGTTGCTTTCCGTTAGAACGTTTAAAACAGGGTACTAGCACAAACAGGCAGCCTGGGTGGCTGACTAGAGGGATAAGAATATCTTGTAGAACAAAGTGGCAATTATATCAAAACGTTAGAAACAGTCAAAATCTAAATGCAGCAGCCCATTACAAACAGTATTGTAAGGTGCTTAAAATGTTATTAGGAAGGCAAAAAGTATGTGGTATGCAGATAGAATAGCTAAGTCTCAGGATAAAATTAAAACCATATGGTCAGTTGTAAAGGAAGTTGCTGGTCTGCAGAGACAGGTCGAGGATATAGAATCAGTGCATAGTGGGAATGTCCGTGTTACTGATAAGTCACATATATGTACAGTATTTAATAATCACTTTCTGAATATAGCAGGTGAACTAAATAGAAACCTAGTCCCAACAGGGAATCATATAGCGCTCTTAGAAAAAAGTGTTCCGAGACTGTTACCTGAAATGCTCCTCCATGATACTGACAAGAGGGAGATTGAGTTAATAATTAAATCACTAAAGACCAAGAACTCTCATGGATATGACGGGGTATCTAGCAGAATACTGAAGTATTGTTCTAAGTATGTTAGCCCAGTTCTCAGCCATATCTGTAACTTTTCCTTTAGGAGTGGTCGGTTTCCTGACCGATTAACGTACTCGGTAGTGAAGCCACTTTATAAAAAGGGAGACATTGATAATGTTGACAATTTTAGACCTATTTCTATGCCATCGGTGTTTGCTAAAGTTATCGAGAAGGTTGTATATACAAGGTTACTGGAGCATTTAAATTCACATAATTTGCTGTCAAATGTTCAGTTTGGTTTTAGAAATAACAACTGAAAATGCTATATTCTCTTTTTTCTGTGAGGTTTTGGGTGGATTAAATAAAAGGTTGCGAACGCTTGGTGTTTTCTTTGATTTAACGAAGGCTTTTGACTGTGTTGACCACAAAATATTACTGCAGAAGTTGGACCATTATGGAGTAAGGGGAGTAGCTTACAATTGGTTCGCCTCTTACTTTAAGAACAGAAAGCAGAGGGTAATTCTCCGCAATATTGAGAGTGGTAGTGATGTTCAGTCCCAATGGGGCACTGTTAAGTGGGGCGTTCCCCAAGGGTCAGTGCTGGGGCCAGTGCTGTTTCTTATTTATATAAATGATATGCCTTCTAGTATTACAGGTGATTCAAAAATATTTCTGTTTGCTGATGACACCAGCTTGATAGTGAAGGGTCTTGTGTGTAATATTGAAACAGTAACAAATAATGTAGTTCATGAAATAAGTTCGTGGCTTGTGGAAAATAATTTGATGCTAAATCGCAGTAAGACTCAGTTTTTACAGTTTCTAACTCACAATTCAACAAGAACCGATATTTTGATCAGACAGAATGGGCATATTATAAGAGAGACAGAACAGTTCAAATTCCTAGGCGTTCGGATAGATAGTAAGCTGTTGTGGAAAGCCCATGACCAGGATCTTGTTCAGAAACTAAATGCTGCTTTATTTTTACCATTAGAACAGTATCTGATAGAAGTGACACTTCAACACGAAAAGTAGTATACTTCGCATATTTTCATACGCTTATGTCGTATGGTATTATTTTTTGGGGTAATTCTTCTGATTCAAAAAGAGTATTTTTGGCTCAAAAACGGGCTGTTCGAGCTATATGTGGTGTAAGTTCGAGAACCTCTTGTCGACCCCTATTCAATAGTCTGGGAATTCTGACATTGCCCTCACAGTATATATTTTCTTTAATGTCGTTTGCTGTTAGCAATATTAGCTTATTCCCAAGAGTTAGCAGCTTTCACTCAGTTAATACTAGGCAGAAATCAAATCTGCATGTGGAATGCACTTCCTTGACTCTTGTGCAGAAAGGAGTGCAGTATTCTGCTGCATCCATTTTCAATAAGCTACCACAAGAACTTAAAAATCTTAGCAGTAGCCCAAACGCTTTTAAGTCTAAACTGAAGAGTTTCCTCATGGCTCACTCCTTCTATTCTGTCGAGGAGCTCCTGGAAGAGCTAAAAAATTAAGCAAATTCCAGTGTTACATTGTTGATTGTCTTCATTTAAACTTACGACTTGTCACCTCAATATGTTTTTTTTATATTTCATTTTATCTGTTTCTAATATCGTGTTATAATTTCATGTATTGACTCGTTCCATGACCATGGAGACTTCTCCTTAATTTGGTCCCACGAACAATAAATAAATAAATAAATAAAAAATCGGCCACATACCCCCTACAGCTGCCACCTATGACACATTTACATCATGCCTCTTATTCTTCTTTGCCTCCCTGTGAAGCTGCTAGGGTGGTATTGTTAAAATGTGTGTGTCATACTCTACACTTGAAAACAACAGCATCTATCGCTAAGCTTCCATTTGATGCTCTTCACATGCTGTGTACACAATGGAAGATTCCCATTTGAATTACACACACACACACACACACACACACACACACACACACACACACACACACACACACACACACAGAGAGAGAGAGAGAGAGAGAGAGAGAGAGAGAGAGAGAGAGAGAGAGAGAGAGAGAGAGAGAGATATTTGCTGAATCTGAATAACTTGATGTCAGCTGTATTAGGTATGGATATCCTACCAATTGGTAATGTGTGAAAATTTTAACCCAATTTTCCCAATTATCGTGAGCTGTCACTTTATCATTCGGATAGCTGTCTATACTTCAACTTTTGTACAGCATACTTGAAATTTTTTCAGCCGGCCGTTGTGGCCGAGCGGGTCTAAGCACTTCAGTCTGGAACCGCGCTGCTGCTACGGTCACAGGTTCGAATCCTGCCTCGGGCACGGATGTGTGTGCTGTCCTTGCGTTAGTTAGGTTTAAGTCGTTCTAAGTTCTAGGGGACTGATGACTTCAGAAGTTAAGTCCCATAGTGCTCAGAGCCATTTTGAAATTTTTTCAATGATTCTGAATCCTATGTTTTGCATGCCTTTGCTTTCTTGTATTTATTTTTGATTCTGCAACATCTTCTCCCTTGCCATCTTCCTTCCATTAAATTTACGGAGTCGTCCTCTTTCTTTTCCTCCTTAATATTCTTGAGGTGTTCCTTCCTAATGCCATTATTTGTTCTGAAGTGCACAAGTTCTACAGTATTTTGATGTTCTATTTCTATTAATCCTCTGTTGTCCGTCATGTGGCAGTGATGATTTGGCTCAGTTTTCCATTTCAGCGTCAAATGTTCTTGATGTCATGCAGTCTTGCACTTTACACTTAGCTTTATCTTAAGGCTCCAATGTTTTATTTGTAATTTTGACTTGTTCCACGTCTGCATCAATGTCTTCCTCTTTCTACACCTATCCTTTGCTTATGCTCAAACTGTTATCTGTGATGACTTGCCTGCATTCATTTCCTGTTTTATCTTCTCCAGTTTGATTTAGCTGCTACTTACATTCATTGTTATCTGTTCTGCTGTCACATTCAGAGAAACTACTTTATTTTATGAATGCTGCTTCTTTAATTATGACTACTGTAATACTGTATTGTTCAAAAGACTTGTCTATTGCACTGTTACCAAAGAACTTCCTTCCCATTGAAATTTCAATCAGTAATTCCTTCCTTAATATGACTCTTTAGATGTTACCGGAGATAAAATATCATCTTTAGTACTGCTGTAGCCATGGTTGCATTTTCTCTCTGTCGTTCTTATATATATATATATACTCCCAACCGTTTTTCTGCATTATTTACCTCTGATATAAATTTAGCCTGCTACTGCTGCTGTGACTCCCACTACAATCTATAAAATCTTTTCATCTTATTCTTGACCTATACGTTCCTTTGGTTTCATAAATAAGTGACTGACTGTATAATAATATACATGTACTCAAACAAAAAATCGTGCGTTGTCAGCACTTATGTCCCCTGCTATCAAAGAACTTGATCTTGGTGAGCATGGTACTCTTAAAATGTGTCTTACCTGATTTGATTTTAGAAGTACCCAGTGGAAGTAGTTTTTTCAAAAAAAGTAGAGTTACTTTCCTTTTATTATCGGAATAAAAGTAACCTCTAAGTCAGTGACTTTGAGGATGAAGTAGATTTTTATTGTTGTTGTATTCCTGTCATAATTGATAAGAAAAAAAATTTGAATTTGGTGTACTTTTATGTGGTACTATATATTATGCAAGCTATTCCAACTCTATAGCCCACTTGTGGACAGATGAATGCCTTTGGGCAGGAGTGGGCTACTGCTCACGTGTGTGGAGCTACAGATGCAAGCCCTAGCCTGTGCAGTTGTATGCCTCAGTCAAGTGCCTACAGACAGGGGTGGACAAATGGCTCATGCAAATGACAGAACAGGGTGTGACTGCAGTCCATAGGGTTGCCTGATGGGTATCCAAGTACTCTCTGCCTGCCTAAAGGTGAGCTGTGGGCACCCGTAGAGGCCTGTTCCTTATTGGTCAAAGATGCAACAGGCTGATAGTTTATGTGAGTGATGTTGGATGTTCATTGTTGTATTGATTGGATGGTTCCCCTTTTGTACGTTTTTAGCACAGGGTGTTTAGACCCCAGGAAATTCGGGAGAAGCCCGGGAATTTTTCATTTTTTAGTTTTCAGTTAAATTTTTGTAATTTTGACTGGTAAGAACTGATACTCAAAGAATATTAATGTATCCTGCTACTGCCGAATAATACTGCAGCAATAAAACATAAACAAGAGGAAAAAACCAAAACAAAACTTTAGTCGCAAAGGAAATGCGCCATTTACAACAACAAAACACTGTGCACACACAAGCATCTGCCAACAGAAGAATGTGTCAGAGACCTTAAGATGAAGGTTATGCAATACTTCATAACAACAAAATGCTTCCGATGAGTGTGACGTCACAATTGTTTACATAAAGGCCCATGAGAAAGACTGGCTGTGGCGCGTATGTCACGAAGATAAGCCTGAACTCACTCACTCGCTCAGCTCAGCCGAAAAGTTGTGTTTCTGACCCTGTTAACTCGCACCTGAGTGTGTATGTACTAACGAGAATTGAATCTTCTACTGAAATCTGCTATTATGAAGTCTTACTGATCAAGGGTACTACAAGAAAATTTAATTTGAGATCAATACTTGATATAAATGGTATAATGGCTTGTTTATAGCATTTAGTCTCTTCTGCTTAACAGTCCTCGTTGCATATAAGAAGTGTTGCCTTACGCAACTGATAACCATTTTGGCATGATTTTAATTTTATTGTACCCCAGTACAGCCTTAACAAATTTTATGTAGGCCTGTGGACTTGTGATCATTGTAGGACTAGTAACAGTAAGACTCCATAATATCAGATTCCAGTAGAAGATGCAATTCTAGTTCGTAAGTACACACCTAGTTATGAGTTTACAAGTGTAGAAACATGGTTTGTCTGCTAGTTGAGTGAGCGAGTGAGCGTAGACCTAACTTCGTAATGTATGAACTGCAGCCTCTCTTTCTTATAGACTTCGTGTTTACATTAGGTTCATTTGAGCAGTTGCTAGTGAGCTCACATGCATGCGCAGTTGAGTCGCATGTGAGCAGTACCATCTACAGCTTCTGGCTAGTTCAAGTGCGTCGTTAGCTGTATCAGCAGTAGTGGCAAGCATCCAGATGCTACCGGAAAAATTTTTGTGGTGACCCCAAGCTGCCAGATTCACGCGCGTGCAAAGAAGTCAGAGCTTTTGTGGGGGTGAGAGTAGTTACCACCTGACCCATGTTTTCGTTTAGTAATTTTTGCTGTTACCTCTTCGTTTACAGCTTCCACCTCAAATGAAAACAAAACGGATTTCTGTGGCTGGGAGCTATCAAGGGAAATAAATACGTTCACATAATTACGGAAGATTAAAATATATTATTAGTTTGTTTTCTTATTTTATTGTATTTCCATGGTTTTGGCAGTCAAGCATTAATCACCTTGCAGAAGCATGGAGTTGTTTTTGTCACTTTGTTTAGGAAATATGGCCTTTATTAATTAAAGTGGGAATATGCAACAGGATCATGAAAATAATGTTCCATTAGTATACACCCAGTCTTGGACCATCTAATTTGAAAATTATAACAAACCCAAATTGGAATTAAGAAAGGAAGAAGATCGAAGTCCAGCTATTGTATGTTGAGTCCAGGTAGATAGCAGGAGGATAGGGCATGTTGAAGATCAAGTTTACAGTATTTGAAGTTCAAGGGAACTGCTGTTCATTTATTTCATCTTTGAGTATTTTGCATGCTATTGATGTGAATAGTTAAATTGAATAATATGTAGTGGTGCATATAATAATATTGGTGGTGGTGGTAATAATAATAATAATAATAATAATAATAATAATAATAATAATTGATTGGCGACTCCATGTTGTCTTGTGCACTACGACCAGGTAACAGGTATACTTGAAAAAAGAGACAGCATTGGTCGTATATTTTTTACTATTGCAAAATCGATTTTCTGTCACTGAGTGACCATCTTCAGTGCTATATTGTATAACTTAAATTGGGATGCACTGTTGTCACTAAGCTTACGGCAATCGCATAGACTCCCAATTTAAGTTATACAATATAGCACTGAAGAGGGTCACTCAGTGACAGAAAATCGATTTTGCAATAGTAAAAAATATACGACCAATGCTGTCTCTTTTTTCAAAAATAATAATAATAATAATAATAATAATAAAGAAAACAGTTAAATTGTGTAGATCTGCATGCAAACATACTATGACTATAACTTAAAATTGTAGATCTTCTTTTGCACACTCAAAAAGTGCCTCTATGGCATAAAATCCTTCTTTTTATTCTAGTATCCACAATATACATAAATGACGATTGTTTTCAGCCATAATAGCTGACTGTGTGGGATAATTATTTATTTCAAGTTTCTGCTACCAGTCACTTTTTATTTTATTTTATGCTTAATCTAACATAATGCAATGCGTTTCGAACATGTTCTGTTCATCTTCAAGCGTTAATACATTGTATATCTAGAAATCGAAATCAGTGATGTCTGCAGCTGGTTTTCTTCTTTGTTGTTGACTATGTATATTACAGCCTGTATCGGATGCAGATGGATTTGCATCAGTTATGTGTTATGAAAATAGTGTGAAAGGCTTTTATATGACAGTTGATCACTTACAATTTCATCATCTTGCTGCTGCACTTGCATCACTGGTGTAATGGCGGAGCTGTTGATTGACATTACGCTATTGTACACTAGTGTAATGACCTTGTGGATAACTTCAGAAGTTCACTGAGGCTTTTTGCGGATGATGCTGTAGTATATCGAGAGGTTGTAACAATGGTAAATTGTACTGAAAGGCAGGAGGAGCTGCAACGAATTGATGCATGGTGCAGGGAATGGCAATTGCACCTCAATGTAGACAAGTGTAATGTGCTGTGAATACATAGAAAGAAAGATCCTTTATCATTTAGCTACAATACAGCAGGCCAGCAACTGGAAGCAGTTAATTCCATAAATTATCTGGGAATAGTCATTAGGAGTGATTTAAAATGGAATGACCATATAAAATTAATCGTCGGTAAAGCAGATGCCAGACTGAAATTCATCGGAAGAATCCTAAGGAAATGCAATCCGAAAACAACAGGAAGTAGGTCACAGTACACTTGTTCACCCACTGCTTGAATACTGCTCTGCAGTGTGGGATCCCTCCGTACCAGATAGGGTTGATAGAAGAGATAGAGAAGATCCAATGGAGAGCAGTACACTTCGTTACAGGATCATTTAGTAATCGCAAAAGCGTTACGGAGATGATAGATAAACTCCAGTGGAAGACTCTGCAGGAGAGACGCTCAGTAGCTCGGAATGGTCTTTTGTTGAAGATTTGAGAACATACCTCCACCGAGGAGTCAAGCGGTATGTGAAATCACCCAGTGTCAAGGTAGCATTGCCATCCCCCCATCCAGCTGTGTAACAAGCAGTCAAATTCCCGCCTCAAGGGGCAAAGCCACCAGCTACACAACCGGTAGGCCGGAAAGGACAGAAAGAGTACTTCCGTGAAGACTTCCTTCATCCATCCAGGCAAACACCACCCGAGTCTTCTTCTAACTGGGAAGGCTCGGAGAAGTGCACCAAAGGCAAATGGTCTTCTCCTTTGCCAACTCAAAGATCCTCTTCAATGGTGTCACCACGTGACACCTTAGCCCGGCCGGCCTCTGTATCGCCAGTGCTCACCAACAGCTGTTTTTCAGCATTGGACTCCACAGGCCGACTGCACAAGCAAGCTGATGGTTCTGCGGACCCCATGGAGTAGGACCCTCCTGCTCCTGTGCCCTGTAGTAGCAGCTGCTGAGGTGACATCCCTACATATCTTTCTCATCATGACTCTCCTCCAATTGAACATTTGTGGCCTTCGATCCCACAAAGAGGATTTACGGCTGCTTTTAGCATCGCACCGTCCCCTTGTACTCTGCCTTCAGGAAACGAAATTGCGCCCTCATGACCGCTTTGAGCTTTCACATTTCTTACTGATTTGTTTTGACTTTCCCCATGAGGTCAGCATTCCATCTCATGGGGGGCGTCATGCTGCTCATGTGGGATGACATTTATAGTCAACCCATCTCCCTCACTACCCATCTTCAAGCTGTTGCAATTCATCTTTTCATTCCCCACCTGACTTTTTCCCTCTGCACTATTTATGTCCCTCCATCATTCACTGTAACTAGGGCCGACTTGCTTCAGCTTGTTGGGCAGCTACCTCTCCCGCTTTTGCTATTCGGTGACTTTAATGCACATCATCCCCTTTGGGGTTCTCCCAAGACCTGTCAGAGAGGTGCCCTTGGCTGACCTTCTTGAACAACTTAACCTCTTCTGCCTTAACACTGGAGCACCCACTTTCATTTTCCGACTCCTCGCACACCTATTCCCATTTGGACCTATCCATGTGCAGTGCCGAGGTTGCCTCTCGTCTTGAGTGGTCCATTCTTTCTGACACCTACTCGAGCGACCATTTCCCATGTGCTATCTGTTTGCTGACTCCTACCCCATCCGCATGCACACCCAAATGGCAGCTACCTAAGGCTGACTGGCAGCTTCACTCCTCCCTGGCGTCCTTCGAAGAACAAGATTCCCCTGTTGTGATGAGTAGGTGGACTATCTTACAAACAGCATCCTTACTGCTGCAGGACGTTCCATTGCCCGCACTTCCTCTTTACCACTTTGTGTCCCAGTCCCTTGGTGGACTGAGGCATGCCACGGTGCAGTTCACGCATGGAGGTGTGCTCTTCGCGTTTTTAACTGCCATCCTAAAATGACAAACTGCATTCATTATAAGCAGATGCGTGCAAAGTGTCGTCACGTTCTTTGGGATAGCAAAAGAGCTAGTTGGATTTCATTCACTAGTTCTTTTAACATTTCCTTGCCTTCCTCTGTTGTGTGGGCCAACCTCCGACGGCTCTCTGGGATCAAGATCCATTCCCCCGTTTCCAGCCTGACAGTAGCTGATGATGTCATCGTGGACCCTATTGCTATCTCCAGTGCCTTGGGCCACCATTTTACGGAAATTTCAAGCTCTTCCCACAGTAAATGAGCCGAGGAGACTCTGGTGATGCCCTTCTCTTCTCTGAATCGTGAGTGCTACAATGCTGCCTTTACTATGAGGGAGCTAGATCATGCTCTCAGTTCATCCCGATCCTCCACTACAGACACTGTCCACATTCAGATGTTGCAGCACCTTCCTCTTGCGGGCAAGCACTTTCTGCTTAAAATATACAACCACATCTGGGCAGAAGGTACATTTCCCGGATTCTAGCATGAAGCCACTGTAATTCCCATATCTAAGCCTGGTAAGGGCAAAAACCTTCCTTCTAGCTACCGCCCCATCTCTCTTACCAGCTGCAAGGTGATGGAATGTATGATTCATGTCCGGCTGGTGTGTTGGCTCGTGTCTCGCAGTTTACTGACGAATGCACAGTGTGAATTTAGAGTGCAGCATTCTCCAGTTGACCATCTCATCACTTTGTCCACCCGTGTCACGAATGGTTTTCTTTGGAAACGGCCTACAGCACCTACTGGAGAACTGGTATCCTTCGTACTCTACATGTGGGGCTTCCAAGGGGGCCTGCCCTGATTCCTTCAGGCATTTTTAAAATACCGAGTTTTCAAGGTGCTTGTGGGTTCTGCCTTGTCGGACACCTTTATACAGAAAAATGGTGTGCATCAGGGTTCCGTCCTGAACATCATCCTCTTTGCTATCGCCGTTAACCCTATAATGGCCTGTCTCCTGCCGGGCATCTCCGGCTCCATTTTCATTGATTATTTTGCCATCTATTGCAGTTCTCCATGGACCTGTCTCACTGAGCAGCATCTTCAGCCCTGTCTTGATCATCTTTGTTCCTGGAGCATCGACAGTGGCTTTCGCTTTTCCACTGACAAAACCATCTGTATGAATTTCTGTTGGCACAAATGGTTTCTCCCACCATCTCTACATCTTGGGCCTGTTGCCCTTCCATTCGTTGAAACTATGAAATTCCTGGGGCTCATGCTCAATAGGAAACTCTCTTGGCCCTACTGTGTGTCTTACCTCGCAGCCCGTTGTATTTGGTTCCGCAGTGTCCTACATGTCCTCAATGGTACTTCCTGGGATGCTGATCGAACCATCCTCCTCGATTTGTACCGGTCCCTTGTCCACTCGAAACTCGACTATGGGTGCTTTGTGTATGCATCTGCATGTCCATCCCTCTTACTTTGTCTCAACACTATCCACCATCATGGCATCCGTTTGCCCATGGGGCTGTTTTACACTAGCGCGGTTGAGTGTCTGTATGCTGAAGCTGCTGAACTACCATTGTCCTACCGCCGTGACTTGCTGTTCATCAGGTATGCATGCCGTTTGTCTGCCATACATGGCCACCCATCCTGTGCCTCCTTCTTCAATGATTCCTTTGATCGCCAATATGGGGCGCATCTCTCTTCTCTGCTACTTTCTGAAATCTGCTTTTGGCACTTGCTATGGCACCTTAACTTCACACTACCTGCAACTTTCCTGGTGGGTTTGAACCCTTCATCACTTTAGCTTCATGAAGGGGTTCTTGTTAACTTTGGCCTTCATTTGTTTCCTAAGGACACTACTCCAGCCTCAGACTATCACCTTTAGTTTCATGACCTTGCGACAGGGCGGTAAATAAAGAAGTGCAGTTCAAGAGTTCACACGAATGTGCATATACAAATGTTGGTTAAAAAATGTTATTGCAAATTTTGGCTTTCACGTAAGTCTCAGGGGATGATTTCCACACTTGGTGCATTAGTACACTGTTCCACACCCACACATTAGTTACAGTTTGTGAATTAATATTCATAAGTACAGTTTATCCTAGGGAACAAAAATTAGGTGATTATTATAGCAAAATCAGTTTTTCATGACACAGTTCAATCGCTATTTATTGGCGTTTCCTTTGCTTTCACACAATGAAATTAGCACTGGTGAGACGGTTTACAGTTTTACTTTAATAATAATTTGACTCCGAGCCCCCAATGGCAGTAATGTAGGCTGCTATAAACGAAAATTACTCAATCAATTAGAACAGAACCGCAAGTTCCACTGTCCTCTTTGTTGTAGCAGTTTTGGCGCGAAATCACAGATCTCCACGTGTTCACTTACACTGATGTATACCTGGTAATTCGTACTCACACAAATAATCGTAGCACTTCCAGTTCACCAAATATATGCTTGCACACTTGCACTATTAAACAATACTCTTTGCCGAAATATATCGTCGCGAGAAAAAATTTTCAAACGACCACATGGGCCACCCTCAAGTGGTGCTTGCTCGCCACCCACCCTCCAGAACGACTGACCCCTAACCAAGATGGTCACTCGCTTATATAGGCTCGGATGTCCACCCCCATGGTTATTTAAGTACCAATCTCATCAGTTAAGGTTACAAATTTTGATACATACATCCCTCAACAGAAATAAGTACACCATCGGAACCGTGCTAAAAACTACATCTTATTTACTATGTTACATTAATTTCTAGGATTATTCTAGCACCCGTAAATCATGTTTTAGTTTTTGCAAAATTTTGCCACTTAGCGCAAATTTCTTTGTTGACATCTCTGCTGCAAAGTTTTAACATAGAACTGTATATAGCGTCGTTTATAGATGTAATCTTTAGTGAGCTACACATTGCGCTGCTCAAAATCTTCATATCTATAATAATTAATTAATTGTGGGTGATAAATGTTAATAATAATTTACAAACAATGAAAACTACTGCAAGTTAAGTATATAGTATAAATTAGCTAGTTTAAAATATGTGTGATGCCACCCAAAATATTATATAGTACCATTCTTTATGTCATGAATTTTCTATTGAATTTTATAAACAATTTTCCCTCAAACTTTGTTTATTGCTCTTTATGGGCTTAATTATTATGTATCTTAAACATATGACTATGGCACTCGATCTGCTATGACGAAACGCCACATCACTCTTCACCGTAAGTTTCATAGTGTTTGCGTAATGTGCGAAAAACGAAACAATGCTCAAGCTGCGGGCCATATGGCCGCCCGGCGGCGGAGATATCCCACCGATCGTTGCAAATCTCACGCGGGGGAACCACGCGCTTCCGCGACTGGCGCACCATGCCGTGCACTCCCTCTCCACAAAGCAATGCTTGCATACTAGACCTATTCATCTAGTAACAGGGGTTTGTACCGTCACAACCTTCGCATGGAACTTCACGATAGTACCTTTGTATACACCAATGGCTCTCGAACTGACCGTGGGGTCATCATTGGCACCCGTGTCTTTCGATTTTGGCTTCCGGCAAACTACTCAGTATTTACAGCTGAGCTCTTCACCCTGTATCAGGCCACACGGTACATATGGAAACACAGCCTTTTCAATTGTGTCCTCTGCTCAGACTCACTCAGCACCCTTCAAAGTCCGTGTGCGCTGTACACCACCCATCCCTTGGTGCAGCGTGTCCAGGAAAACGGTCACTTGCCCACTCTTGGTGGAGCCAGTGTGGTGCTTCTGTGAGTTCCTGGTCCTGTCGGTCTGCTAGGAAACGAGGCTGCTGCCGAGGCTGCAGTCCTCTTACCTCACCCCGCGAGTTCCTCTGTTCCCTCTGATGATCTCTGTGTTGCTGTCTGTCAGGATGTGTTATCCCTTTGGCATCGCCAATGGTCCTCCCTTCATGAGAATAAGCTCAGGATTATTAAGCATCTCCCAGTGGCTTGGATGACCTCCTCTCGGCCCTCCCGCTGGGAGGAGGTCATTTTAATTAGGCTGTCTTTTTAGTTGTCATCATTTGATAAGAGGCACTACTCCACCACTTTGTTCACATTGCGCCCAAATTTCCTGTTAGAATGCCCATTTTTTAACGGTTTTACGTTCCCACTTGGGTTTGTCAGTTATCAGTCGTTTTAGCAAATGACGCACAGGCTGTCGACTGGATTTTACTTTTTATCTGCCAAAGCAATAGGGCGATGGTCATTTAATTTTTAGTTTTTGACCTCCATTTCAGTATGGTGTCTTTTTTTCAGCTGTTTTCCCACATTCCTGTTTTTAGCTGTCAGTAGGGACTGACATATTCTTGTTTTTCAACTCCTCTCTGTCTTCATATTCTATAGTTTTGACTTGAGCGTGTATGACCCGAGTGTTTCTTGTGCCCTAAAGCAAAACAAAACCAGACCCATGAACTGTGGACCTTGCCATTGGTGGGGAGGCTTGTGTGCTAAGTGATACAGAGCTGTATCATAAGTGCAACCACAATGGAGGCATATCTGTTGAGAGGCCAAACAAACATGTGGTTCCTAAAGAGGTGCTGCAGCCTTTTCAGTAGTTTCAATAGCAACAGTCTGGATGCTTGACTGATCTGGCCTTGTAACATGAACCAAAATGGCCTTGCTGTGCTGGTACTGCGAACGGCTGAAAGCAAGGGGAGACTACATCCATGCAGCTTTACTGTATGGTTAAATCATGATGGCGCCATCTTGGGTAAAATATTCCAGAGGTTAAATAGTCCCCCATTCAGATCTCTGGGCGGGGACTGCACAGGAGGATGTCGTTATCAGCAGAAACAAAACTGGTGTTCTATGGATCATAGTGTAGAATGTCGGATCCCTTACTCGGGCAGGCAGGTTAAAAAATTCAGAAAGGGAAATAGACTGCTTAAAGTTAGATGTAGTGGGAATTAGTGAAGTTCGGTGGCAGGAGGAATGAGACGTGATCAAATAAATACCAGCTTATAAATACAAAATCAAATAGGGATAATACAGGAGTAGGTTTAATAATGAGAAGAAAAAAAAAGGAATGCAGATAAGCTACTACAAACAGCATAGTGGATGCTTTATTGTATCCAAGATAGACACAAAGCCCATGCCTACCACAGTATTAGAAGTCTAGCCAACTAGCTCTGCAGATGAAGAGATTGAAGAAATGTATGATGTGATAAAAGAAATTATGTGATAAAAGAAATTTTTCAGATAGTTAAGGGAGATGAAAATGAAATAGTCATGGGGGGACTGGAATTCGATAGTATGAAAAGGAAGAGAAGAAAAAGTAGTAGGTGAATAAGAACTGGGGATAAGGAATGAAAGAGAAAGCCACCTCGTAGAATTTTGCACGGAGCATTACTTAATTGTAGCTAACACTCGGTTTAAGAATCATGAAAGAAGGTTGTACATGTGGGAAAAGCCTGGAGACACTGGAAGGATTCAGATAGATAGAATAATGGTAAGACTGAGATTTAGGAACCAGGTTTTAAATTGTAAGACATTTCCAGGGGCAGATGTGGACTCTGACCACAGTCTGTTGGTTATGAACTGTAGATTAAAACTGAAGAAACTGCAAAAAGGTGGGAATTTAAGGAGATGGGACCTGGATAAACTGAAAGAACCAGAGGTTGTACAGAGTTTCAGGGAGAGCATAAGGGGCCAATTGACAGGAATGGGGGAAAGAAATACAGTAGAAGAAGAATGGGTAGCTCTGAGGGATGAAGTAGTGAAGGCAGCAGAGGATCAAGTAGGTAAAAAGATGAGGGCTAGTAGAAATCCTTGGGTAACAGAAGAAATATTGAATTTAATTGATGAAAGGAGAAAATATAAAAATGCAGTAAATGAAGCAGCCAAAAAGGAATACAAACATCTCAAAAATGAAATCAACAGGAAGTGCAAAATGGCTAAGCAGGCATGGCTACAGAACCAATGTAAGGATGTAGAAGCATGTATCACTAGGGGGTAAGATAGATACTGCCTACAGGAAAATTAGAGAGACCTTCAGAGAAAAGAGAACCACCTGTATGAATATCAAGAGTCCAGATGGAAAACCAGTCCTGACCAAAGAAGAGAAAGCAGGAAAGTGGAAGGGGTATATAGAGGCCCTATACAAGGGTGATGTAGTTGAGGGCAATATTATGGAAATGGAAGAGGATGTAGATGAAGATGAAATGGGAGGTGAAGAATTTGATAGAGCACTGAAAGACCCAAGTGAAACCGAGGCCCCAGGAGTCAACATTCCATTAGAACTACTGATAGCCTTGAGAGAGCCAGTCATGGCAAAACTCTTCCATCAGATGAGGAAGATAATAATTCTAATCCCAAAGAAAGAAGGTGCATAAAGATGTCAAAATTACCGAACTATCAGTTTAATAAGTCATGATTGCAAAATACTGACACAAGTTCTTTACAGATGAATGGAAAAACTGGGAGAAGCTGACCTCGGGGAAGATCAGTTTGGATTCCATAGAAATGTTGAACTCGTGAGGTGCTGACCCTACGACTTATCTTAGAAGATTAAGGAAAGGCAAACCTACGTTTCTAGCATTTGTAGACTTAGAGAAAGCTTTTGGCAAAGTTGACTCAAATACTCTCTTTCAAATTCTGAAGTTGGCAGGGGTAAAAAACAGGTAGCGAAAGGCTATTTACAATTTGTACAGAAACCAGATGGCAGTTACAAGAGTTGAGGGGCATGAAAGGATAGAAGTGGTTGGCAAGGGAGTGAGACAGGGTTGTAGCCTATCCCAGATATTATTCAGTATGTATATTGAGCAAGCAGTAAAGGAAACAAAAAAACATTTGAAATAGGAATTAAAATCCATGGGGAAATAAAAACTTTGAGGTTTGCTGATGACATAATTCTGTCAGAGGCAGCAAAGGACCTGGAAGAATAGCTAAATAGAACGGACATTGTCTAAGGAATATATAAGATGAACACCAACAAAAGCAAATCGAGGATAATGGAATATAGTCAATTTAAATTGGGTGATGCTAAGGGAATTAGATTAGGAAATGAGAGACTTAAAGTTGTAAATTAGTGTTGCTATTTGGCAAGCAAATTAACTGCTGACTGTCGAAGTAGGGAGAATATAAAATGTAGGCTGGTAATGCCAAGGAAAGTGTTTTTGAAGAAGAGAAATTTTTAACATCGTGGATAGATTTAAGTGTTGAGAAGTCTTTTCGGAAAGTATTTGTAGGGATGGAGTGTAGCCATGTATGGAAGTGAAACATGGGCAATAACTAGCTTAGACAAGAACAGAATAGAAGCTTTCGGAATGTGATGCTACGGAAGACTGCTGAAGATTAGATGGATAGATCACGTGACTAGTGAGGAGGTACTGAATTGAATTGGGGAGAAGAGGAATTTGTGGCACAACCTTGACGTGAAGAAGGGATCGGTTAGTAGGAAACGTTCTGAGGCAAGGGATCACAAATTTAGTGTTGGAGGGAAGCATGGAGGGTAATAATCGTAGAGTAAGACCAAGAGATGAATACATTAAGCAGATACAGAAGGATGTAGGGTGCAGTAGTTATTTGGAGATAAAGAGGCTTGCATAGGATAGAGTAACGTGGAGAGCTACATCAAACCAGTATCTGGATTGAAGACCGCAACAACAACAACATTTATTCCAGTTTTGTGGAAGACTTCTGAAAGTTTTTAATGAGATAGTTTGTGAATCTGGCGACAGTACATTGAACAGTTTTACTCCCAGTTTCTTGAAAAGCGGCCTAAAAGATATATTGTTTTTGAAAATAGATTAGATTAGATTTACTTTAGTTGCAATTGATTCGTAGTGAGGAGGTCTTTTAGGATGTAGAACGAGTCGGAAAAACAATAATACATGACAAATATTTACGACTGAAACAAATAAGTTAATGTATCTTCCATCAGTTGCCTGCTACACATCTGATAATCTTTTCCTGCCATAAAAACTCTTTTTTGCCTTATTGGAGCCGCCCCAAAGCTGTATATGGTATGTTATATGGTTATAAAAAAACTGCTTTGTAGGGGATGAGCATCATATTTTCACTCATACATGCCGTAAGTTTATGTAACTGGTATATAAGTCTTGATAATTTAGTGCATGTAGAATATGTGGGGAGGTTTCAAGTTAATTTGGAATCCATGTATACATCCAGAAGTTTAACCAACATACAACCATTGTTTGCATTGCGTAAACTAAAAATTACATTTTCAGTTTTATTCTGGTTTATAGTTAATTCAGATGATGCTGAGGGAATTAGATTAGCAAATGAGACACTTAAAGTAGTAAAGGAGTTTTGCTATTTGGGGAGCAAAATAACTGATGATGTAGAGAGGATATAAAATGTAGACTGCCAATGACAAGGAAAGCGTTTCTGAAGAAGAGAAATTTGTTTACATCGAGTATAGATTTAAGTGTCAGGAAGTCGTTTCTGAAAGTATTTGTATGGAGTGTAGCCACATACGGAAGTGAAACATGGACGATAAATAGTTTGGACAAGAAGAGAATAAAAGCTTTCGAAATGTGGTGCTACAGAAGAATGCTGAAGATTAGATGGGTAGATCACATAACTAATGAGGAGGTATTGAATAGAATTGGAGAGAAGAGAAATTTGTGGCACAACTTGACTAGAAGAAGGGATCGGTTGGTAGGACATGTTCTGAGACATCAACGGATCACCAATTTAGTATTGGAGGGCAGCGTGGAGGGTAAAAATTGTAGAGGGAGACCAAGAGATGAATACACTAAGCAGATTCAGAAGGATGTAGGCTGCAGTAGGTACTGGGAGATGAAGGTTGCACAGGATAGAGAAGCATGGAGAGCTGCATCAAACCAGTCTCAGGACTGAAGACCACAACAACAACAACAGTTAATTCAGTGTCTTTAAGCCAGATACTAGAAGTTCTTAGGTTGTCTTTGCTTCATTCCTTCAGGACCTTTTTGTGATTTCCAGCTCAATGAAAATTGTATCATTAGTGTACAGTACAGATATAAATGGCATGGTACTAGATAGGTGATTAATATAAACAATAAGGGTCCCAGTATGGAACCCTGATGCACACTTCTTAAAACATCTAGGAATCCATACCTCATACTACTAAAGTGTACCTTCTGCTTTCTGTTGTGATGATGATGATGATGATGATGATGATGATGATGATGATGATGATTGAAAGTATTGGTACAAGAAAAATAGGATGGTAGTTACAGAACATGACTTCATTTTTTTGTATAGAAGAATAAATACTGTTGTACGGTTTATTATTACTTGAAGTGGTTGTAGTATAATGCCCACCATCTTTTTAATAACAACATTTGTCAGACCAAACAGGTCATGATTTTGAATTGCTGAGTTTTGCTAAAGCTATTGCAATGCTAGTGACAACAATTTGTGCCCCATTTGTGGAGATGTTGCACGTTTATTGTGCGATGTAAATAACTTTGTTTTTCTAGGTCTTTATTAATGGCTGATTTATATGTGTCATTTTGTTGCATTAGGTGAGTTAATAAAGAAGTCATTCATTTCATTGGATGTGATATTGGCTGTGTCACTAGTGTTTCTATTAGTATTACTCAGTTCCGATCTGATAATTCTCCAAACAGCCTTGCATTTTTTTGTGATTGCTGGATATCGTTCTTATTTGTCATTTGTTTCAGTTTTATAATTTCTGATCTGTACCTCTTCTTTAGTTGAAGATACTGAAGTCGGCCTTCTCTGCCATTCTTTGATCTGTTATTAAGACTGATGACATGTGTTTTGAGTTTTCTGAGGTTAGACGTGAGCCATTGATGTGAACTTCTGTAATTACTTTTGCTTAGTTTCCCCTTTTGCCTTTAAAATACTTTAGGACATCTGTTATTAAACATATTAGAAACAAGATTGACAGCACTGTCATAAGCTTGTCATATAACAATCGTAAATTGGGCCAGGAAGTTGGACCATTCTATCATACACCACTGTGATCTGAAAGCATCGATACGAGGTCTCTTCAGAAACTTCCTTAACTTTGTCCACAAAATTTTAGTATGCTTTACTTATTGTGCATGGTCTTCTTCAAAATAGTCTCCTCCTCAATTGATACGCCACTCCCAACACTGTTTTTGCTACCAGAAGCAGTCTTGGTAAGCCTCTTGCTGGATCCTGTAAAGCAGCATATGCAAATTTTCTTTTATCTCATCTATTGTTGCAAACAATCGTCCTTTCAAAAAGGTTTTCAACTTCGGAAATAAAAATAAAAAAAGTCCACAGGGCCATACAATTCTCTTAAGAAGCATCTCGCTCTCATTTGCACAATCCGAAAGCTCTTCACAGATTGTGAGGTGAATGTCTGTCTGGTCTTCACTCATGAACTGTGACACGAACTTGACAGCAACACGAGTCATTCCAAGATGCCATGTCAGAATTTCATGACATGATCCAACTGAAACATTACATTCTTCTGCAATGTCTCGGACAGTCATCTTTGATTGGCACACACAGTTTTGTTGATGTTCCAGGCATGAGCGTCGTTGGTAGACACCAAAGGCATCTTGAATGTGGGTCATCTTTAACTTCCATCCGGCCATTTTTAAATCATGTGAGTCATTTGTAATGCTGAGTACAGCTTAAGCACAGTTCACTGTAGCCTTCCTGCATCATTTGGTGTGTCTCTGTAAAGGAGTTTTTGAGTTTCATGCAAAATTTAATGCAGATTCATTACTTCTCTAACTCTGCCACCTTGAAATTCACAAACTGTGCAACGCAATGTTCTACTCAATACTGCACTGAACAATAACCGAAAAACATATAACAATGAAAGTTCCGGTAGTTACACATTAAACACAGGCATTGTAAGGATGCCAACTGCATTTTGCTCCAGCACACCATTGGCACAAAATTATGAACTTTTTGAATGGACTTTGTATGAGTATCGTTAAAAACTTTAATTTTTATGGGTCGTAAATGTTGCTCTATGGGATTTTTTGTCATAAATTTAAATCAACTCACTTTATGACCTGATATATACTTAGTAAAAAGTCCTATTTCATGTATATTTCTTTCTACTTTTGTTGTCTAGACATGGTAGTGTCTTGTTGGCTTGTTATGTGCACAAAATATATTGTGTCACTTGAGGACATTGGGCAAGTATAGCTCCTTTGTTTGTGTAACCCTAATGTCAGTGTTAATATCCCCAAATATTAAAATTTTATGTTGATTATATTTTTACGAGTGGGAGATTGTTCAGTCTAGTGCCTCTGTGAAGATGTCAATAGTGCTGTGAGGGATACAGTATATAGACACTACAATTAGTCTGGGATCTGACAGTATCATAGCAGCTACCTTAAATACACTTTCAGTGCAGAAATCATTTTGCCAAAAAGCTTATTGCTAAGGTATGCTGAAGTAGCTCCGTAGTTGTTCAGACATCTACGAAATTTGATACTAAGCAATAGCCTGATGCCTCGTGAAAATATAGTTCATTCTCATTTAGCCAGTGTCCATTAATACCTAGAACAATTTTTTTCTTTCTCCTACTATAACATTAAGATCATCTACCTTGTTTTTTAAACATCTGATGTTGATATGCAAAAAGACCATAGAGGTATTACAAGATAGGCGGAGATCTGTCCTGTCTGAATGCAGTCCACTTAGCACTTTGTCAACACAGTCTCCGCATTTAAACTAAAAAAGAATTATGGTGAGGTTTTTGATTCCACCCTAACATTTTCTTTGTGTTTAATACATGAGACTTGTTTACTATTATACAAAGCACTTACTTGATTACTAGACGTAACCTAGTCCATTTAAAGGTGAACCATGGTGAGTGTGGAATCTGCACCCAATTCAATTTACATTGATCATATTAATGTTTTTGAAGTGTTTACCTACATTTTTGAACTGTTGTTGGGAGGTTCCATTTGGGTCTCTTAGTTGGGTCACAGAGCTTGCTCAGCAATGAAGTACTGTACATTCCCAAGTTCGACTTTGTTTTTGTTGATTCACATTTTCTGTCTGTTTCATTGTAGTCATTCAAATGGAGACAGTTGTGCAATGAAAACTTTAGATAGCAAATGCTATGTATTCTGCTTTTCATGTTATGCTTTCATGCTGGAACTAGAGTAGATAGTAATGAGTGGGAGCTTAGGACAATTTTATAGCAGGAATGGTAAGAACTTGAATGTAGTCAGTACTGCAACTGTGGTAGTTGTTATTGAAATATGTATTGTAGTCCATTAAGGTAAATAGAAAAATGATTAAGTCTGCTATCAGATGAAGACCAGTTGGAGAGACGGTCAACATTCTTCAAACCATCTGTATAGGGAATATTGGTAAAAGCTAAAGCTTGTGTTATTGTCGATCAGTATTGTTGATGGGTCAGAGAATGTCTGGTATCCAGAAAATCAAATGTTTACATATGCTCCTCAAAGACATCAAGAATTAGTGACTGACATTCATATTATATTGATTATGTAATTTTGGGACCAAATAGGCGTATATTGAGGTGACAAAAGTCTTCGGATAGCTACTGATATCATGTCAGAACTCCTTTTGCTCAATGTAGTGCAGCAGCTTGACGTGACATGGCCTCAACAAGTGGTCGGAAGTTCCCTACAGAAATGTTGAGCCATGCTACCCTTATAGCCATCCATAATTGCAAAAATGTTGCTTGTGCAGTATTTTATAACCCAACTGATCTCTCGAATATGTCCCATAAATGTTCGATGGGTTTCATGTTTGGCAATCTGGTTGGCAAAATCATTCGCTCGAAATGTCCACAATGTTCTTCAAACCAATCACGAACAATTGCAGTCCAATGACATGGCACAATGTCATCCATAAAAATTCCATTGTTGCTTGGGAACATGAAGTCCATAAATGGCTGCAAATGGCCTCCATGCAGCTGAAAATAACCATTTCCAGTCAATGATTGGTGCAGTTTGACCAAAGAACCCTGCCCATTCCATATAAACATAGCCCACACCATTACAGTCACCATCAGCTTGCCCAGTGCCTTGTTGGCAACCTGGGTCCATGGCTCTGTGGGGTGCAAAGCACACTCTAACACAATTCCCCTCAGCTCTTACCAACTGAAACCAGAACTCGTCTCACCAGGTCATGGTTTTCCAGGCCAGGGTCCAACCAATAGGGTCAGAAGCCTAGGAGAGGTGCTGCAGGTGACGTTACACTGTTAGCAAAGGCACTCATGTTGGTAGTCTGTTGCCATATTCCATTAACACCAAATTTCACTGCACCATCTTAACGCTTATGTTTGTCTTGCATCCCACATTGATTTCTGTGGTTATTTCATGCAGTGTTGCTTGTCTGTTAACACTGACAATTCTACATCTACATCTACATGGATACTCTGCAAATCACATTTAACCACCTTCACAATTCTCTATTATTCCAATGTCGTATAGCGCGCGGGAAGAATGAACACCTACATCTTTCCGTACGAGCTCTGATTTCCCTTATTTTATCTTGGTGCTCGTTCCTCCCTATGTTAGTCAGTGTCAACAAAATATTTTCGCATTCAGAGGAGAAAGTTGGTGATTGGAATTTCGTGAGAAGATTCTGTCGCAATGAAAAATGCCTTTCTTTTAATGATGTCCATCCCAAATCCTGTATCATTTCTGTGACATTCTCTCCCATATTTTGCGATAATACAAAATGTGCTGCCTTTCTTTGAACTTTTTCAGTGTATTCAGTCACTCCTTTCTAGTAAGGATCCCACACCGTGCAACAGTATTCTAAAAGTGGACGGACAGACAGGCATAGTGTAGGCAGTCTCCTTAGTAGGTCTGTTATGTTTTCTAAGTGTCCTGCCAGTAAAACGCAGTCTTTGGTTAGCCTTCCCCACAACATTTTCTGTGTGTTCCTTCCAATTTAAATTGTTCGTAATTGTAATACCTAGTTATTTAGTTGAATTTATGGCTTTTAGATTAGACTGATTTATCGTGTAACCGAAGTTTAACACGTTCCTTTTAGCACTCGTGTGGATGACCTCACACTTTTCGTTATTTAAGGTCAGGTGCTACTTTTTGCACCATTCTGATATTTCTTCTAATTCAGTTTGCAGTTTGTTTTGATCTTCTGATGACTTTATTCGTTGATAAACGACAGCGTCATCTGCAAACAACCGAAGACGGCTACTCAGATTGCCTCCCAAATCGTTATATAGATGAGGAACAGCAAAGGGCCTTTAACACTACCTTGAGGAACGCCAGAAATCACTTCTGTTTTACTCGATAACTTTCCGTCAGTTACAACTAACTGTGACCTCTCTGACAGGAAATCACAGATCCAGTCACATAACTGAGACAATATTCCATAAGCATGCAATTTCAATATGAGCCGCTTGTGTGGTACAGTTTCAAAAGCCTTATGGAAATCCAGAAATAGGGAATCAATCTGAAATCCCTTGCCAATAGCACTCAGCACTTCATGTGAATAAAGAGCTAGTTGTGTTTCACAGGAACGATGTTTTCTAAACCCATGTTGACTGTGTGTCAATAGACCATTTTCTTCGAGGTAATTCATTTTGTTCGAACACAATATATTTCTAAAATCCTGCTGCATATTGACATTAACGATATGGGCCTGTAATTTAGTGGCGTACTCCTACTTCCTTTCTTGAATATTAGTTTGACCTGTGCAATTTTCCAGTCTTTGGGTACGAATCTTTCATCGAGCAAACGGTTGTATATGATTGTTAAGTATGGAGCTAATGCATCAGCATACTCCATAAGGAACCTAATTGGTATACAGTCTGGACCAGAAGACTTGCTTTTATTAAGTGATTTAAGGTGCTTCATTACTCCGAGGATATTTACTTCTACGTTACTCATGTTGGCAGCTGTTTTAGATTCGAATTCTGGAATATTTACTTCGTCTTCTTTTGTGAAGGCATTCCGGAAGGCTGTGTTTACTAACTCTGCTGTGGCAGCATTGTCTTCAATGGTATCTCCATTGCTATTGTGCAGAGAAGGCATTGATTGTTTCTTGCCACTAACATACTTCACATACGACCAGAATCGCCTTGGATTTTCTGCCAGGTTTCGAGACAAAGTTTCATTGTGGAAACTGTTATAAGCATCTCGCATTGAAGTCCGCGCTAAATTTTGAGCTTCTGTAAAAGATAGCTAATCTTGGGGATTTTGCATCTGTTTAAATTTGGCATGTTTGTTTCGTTGTTTCTTCAACAGTGTTCTAACCCATTTTGTATACCAAGGAGGATCAGCTCCGTCGATTGTTAATTTATTTGATATAAATCTCTCAATTGCTATTTCTTTGAATTTAAGCAACATCTGGTCTACATTTATATCATTAATTTGGAATGAGTGGAGATTGTCTCTTAAGAAGGCGTCAAGTGAATTTTCATCTGCTTTTTTGAATAGGTATATTTTTCGCTTATTTTTCGAGGATTTGGGGATTACAATATTCAATCTTGCTATGACAGCCCTGTGTTCACTAATCACTGATTATTTGTTGCTAAGAGGTCAAGTGTGTTTTCACAACCGTTTACTATTCGCATGGGCTCATGAACTAATTGCTCGAGATAATTTTCAGAGAATGTGTTTAGCACAACTTCGGATGATATTTCATGTGTACCTCCGGAATTAAACATGTATTTTCGCCAACATATCGAGGGTAAAGTAAAGTCACCACCAACTATTATCGTATGATTCGGGTACATGTTTGAAATCAAACTCAATTTTTTTTTTTTTTTTTTCCTTTCAGCAACTGTACCATCTGAATTGGGAGGTCGGTAAAAGGATCAAATTATTATTTTATTCCAGTTGCCAACAATGACTTCAGCCCATAATAACTAACAGGAAGTATCTACTTCAATTTCGCGACAAGTTAAACTACTTATGACCACAACAAACATGCCTCTGCCAACCATGTTTAGCCTATCCTTTCGGAACACTGTTAGGTTCTTCACAAAAATTTCAGCTGAGCTTATATCCAGCTTTAGCCAGCTTTCCTATAACAATTTAAGCATCAGTGCTTTCTATTAGCTCTTGGAACTCTGGTGCTTTCCCAACACAGCTACGACAATTTACAACTGTTATACCAGTGGTTCCTGTATCTATGTTTTTCCTGTGTTCAGCCTGCACCCTTTGTGACTGAAGCCCTTCTTGTGTTTTCCCGAGACCCTCGAACCTAAAAAACCGCTGACTCCACGCCACACAGCCCTTGCTACCCGTGTAGCCGCCTCCTGCTTATAGTGGACACCTGACCTATTCAGCGGAACCCGAAACCCAACCACCCTTTGGCGCAAGTTGAGGATCTGCAGCCTACATGGTCGCAGAACCATCTGAGCCTCTGATTCAGACCCTTCACTCGGCACTGTACCAGAGGTTCGCAATCGGTCCTGTCGACTATGCTGCAAATGGTCAGCTCTGCTTTCATCTTGCAAGTAAGACTGGCAGCCTTTACCACTTCCGTTAGCCACTCGGAACCAGAGAGAATCTCTTCTGATCCAAAGTGACACACATCATTGGTATCAATGTGAGCAACCACCTGCAGTTGGCTGCACCCTGTGCTCTTCATGGCATCCAGGAGGACCCTTTCCACATCTGGAATGACTCCACCCGGTATGCACATGGAGTGCACATTGGATTTCTTACCCCTTTGTCAACCAAGTCCCTAAGGGGCCCCATAACGCGCCTAACATTGGAGCTCCCAACTACCTATAATCCCACCCTTTGCGATTGCCCGGATCTTGCAGGCTGAGTGGTTTCCTCTGAAACAGGACAGGCGATAGCATCTGGCTCAGCAACAGTGTCAGCCACAGACAGCACCTCGAAACTGTTTGTCAGACAAACCGAGGAGGCCTTATTTGCGGCCACCTTGGAAGTCTTTCGCCACTTGCTTTGCCCCGGGGCAACCTCCCACTCGACCACAGGTGAGGGGTCAGCCTTAGTGCGAGCAGTAACTGGGTTGGCCACCGGTGAGGACTGATCAGAGGACACTGATGTGCTGGACGTCCGTTGGATCCCCACGGCCGGCCCACAACAGTGGTGCCCATCCACTGCAGCCTCAAGCTGTGTAACCGAAGCCATCACAGCCTGAAGCTGAGAGCGAAGTGTCACCAACTCGGCTCGCATCTGCACACAACAATTGCAATCCCTGTCCATACTAAAACTATGCAGATAAACAGACTATCAGCACATGCTGCGCAATTCTACTGTAGAACCTGCCGAAAACACATGAACTGTGTCTAGTAATAAGCAGATATTCAAAAACCTAACTACCGAAGCACTCAGGTGAAACTAAATAATTTGACCCTGATTTGGAACTTGTAATATGTCACAAAATCGGTTTACTTTCTGACACAAACGAAAACGCGAGAACTGTGGCTATTAGATGTTAAATTTTCACGCAGAAACTCAAGAAACTAAACTATTAAAGCGCACAGACGATATAATAAAATTCGCTCCTGGTTAGGAACTCGTAAATGACAAATGCGGTTACTTATCTGTTGCTGCGTCTGTCGTGGTTGGCTACTGCTGCCTGCCTGACTGACTGACTAACACCAACAAGCAGTCACACTAGTTTCCACGCAAACGCCACTGCTCTCAGTCGTTAAGTAAGGCCATCGACCACTTTGTTGTCCATGGTGAGAGGTAATGCCTGAATTTGGTATTGTCAGCACACACTTGACACTATGGATCTTGGAATATTAAATTCCGCAGTGATTTCCGAAATGAAATGACCCGTGCTTGTAGCTCCAGCTATCATTCTGCGTTCAAAACAATAATCATGTCAGAAATCTGTTCACATGAATTACCTTAGTACAAATGACAGCTCCACCAATGCCCTGCCCTTTCATGCCTTATATATGTGATACTATCATCATATATGTATGTGTTTGGATATGTCAGTATTCCATGACTTTTGTCACCTGAGTGTGTGGATTTGAGATGGACTATGAAGCTGTATGGATTCAGTTGTGAGATGTTGGTAGGATTAATGTTAATCATGGAGTGTGATAATGGTGACAGATGATGAAGTGTTACACACTCAGATTCACATTTGCCGTGGTTAAATATTTTCATTATGAATATTGTCATTGTGGATTATAATGACAGGTTATATGACTGACAAGAGCAGTTGTTGAACTTGGGATATTGTTAGGGACCTCAGTCTACATCACATGAGAATGTATAAAAATTTATCTATACTCAGTTCACTCTGAATAAAAGATCCTAAAACTGGCTTGTAATATGTTGTTTTTATTTAGAAAAATTGTGTTGGTATAAATGGGCTTCCTGGATGGTAAGATGGAGTCCTTGAAAAACAGATTCATGACTGTATTATTGGCAGAAATTGGTGTCTACGTTACACTCAAATTGTGCTCTTGTAATGTGGAGTTGTATTTACAAGACAGAGGAGTGAAAGTTGTTGTGTAGTTTCTGTTGGAAGCTGTAATGTGATATAAAAAGGAATGGCTCTAGTGAGATAACCAAATACAGTAGAAGTCTTGGCAACTGTCTGTGATATTTGTCCTGGTGTTGCAAAAATATGATCAGTTCAGTGGCGGATAAAACTCAGGGAAACGTTAAAAGCAGTCTGTAATGGAAGTTAATGTAAAGTAGAATTTTTTTTTTTTTTTTAAATCATCTGTGCGAGTGATATTGGTTGAGAAATGGATGTTGGAATCATAAATACACCAAGAGGCTGAGACTGATACAGTCAGGTATTTCATCCAGAGATAAATAAGTATTGTCAAAGGGCAAGTGAGATACAAGAACAAGGTATTTGAATGATATTGTGGTTGTTGGACTACTGTAATTGTTTGTCTGTGAAATCCTACTTGTACTACCTGAAGGCTGCAAACATGAAATTCAGAATTTACAAGAGTTTCTGGCTAGAACTTGCACCCCCTTAATTCTTCTTTCTGAATTATTGTGGATAAATTTTTCCTCGACAATAAAAATTCATGTCATATAACCAATCCCAAACTGAATTAAAGTGTACTGTGTGAGATACATTTCTGTCATTAAACTATAACTTCCCGCTTATCATGCAGTATTGCTAGTGTGCTGAAATGTTTGTACATTACTCTACTAACTATATTGAAGGTTGTATTTCTACAGCGTGTTTACCAAAAATACTTTCTGTCAGAGTCTAAGCATATTTCATTTTTGATCTGTTGTATATTTGTGAATTATTTTTGTGTTCTAAATTTAATAGGCTCTTTGCTGAGTTCAGTGCTTGGAAACGGAAGGAAGTTCCACAGCTGTTTGGACACAGATAGTGACACAATTTGTTGCCTGGCCTTACAGGCACTGACACATCTTCTTTCCTGGGTTCCTATTTCATCATACATTACGCCAAATCTCGTAGCCTCACTTTTTCAACTAGCTAGCATTACGCAGGTAAGTTTGCTGTTATACTTTTATTTTTCTTTACTCACCTCAATACAAAATACAATCATTGCAATAATTACAGACTAAAATTGAAATATTAGAAACCCCTGGCATTTTATCATAGTACTTATGTTATAGGTAACTACAGGATGTACAAGCCAGATGGCATTTTCTCGTACTACTTTATGTATATTTTGCGTAGGTAAATTGATTCTTTAAGCTGCATTAGATTCTCTGTTAAGAGAGATTTGAAATAACAAATTTTTTGGCAACATTACTTAACTTGGTGTGAAAAGTAAATTATTGGTAAAAGTAAGTACATGTAATGAAAACTGTTCTAGATAAATGAAGGAACAAAAGAGTGAAAAATATGCCATACACAACATAACTTTAAGAAAATTAGTTTAAGGTGCAAGTAACTATTAAATTCTTTCAGTTTTAAAAGTGTAATGTGTTAAGTATAGTTGTCCACAACCTGAAGATTGATTGGAACAACCAATTGCTTTACTAGCTGTTACAGATGGCATGACTTTGCCTTTCTGCACCTATTAACTGATTTAGCAACGGCACAATGAAAAGACTGTCGGAATGTTAGCTTTCAGCTAACAAGCCTATGTCAAAAGCAGGCCACACGCACATGTACGCGCGCGCACGTGACACGCTCACATGCATGACACAGTCTCTGGCAGGTGGAGCCAGATTGCGAGCAGCAGGGCATTGTGGGAGAGGCAGCCATGTGGAGGAAGGAAGAGGCTGGGCTGGGCTGGGCTGGGGTGGTGAGGGGGAAGGATAGCTATGTAGGGGTGGGGGACAGTAAAGTGCTGCTGGGAGCGTGCAGGACAAGATGGAGAGTGGGGCAGCTTGATGCATTTTGGAAGTCAGATGGAGAATGTGGGGGGGGGGGGGGGGGAGGACTAGTGGAAAAGGAGAGAAGTAAAGAGACTGGGTGCATTGGAGGAATAGAGGGCTGTGTAGTGTTGGAATGGGAACATTGAAATGGCTGATGGGTAAGGACAATGACTAACAGAAGATTCAGACCAGGAGAGCTATGGGAACATAGGATATATTGCAGGGAGAGTTCCCACCTGTGAAATTCAGAAAAGCTGGTGTTGGTGGGAAGGATCCAGATGACACAGGCTTGAAGCAGTCATTGAAATGGGCATTGTGTTGGTGGCGTGTTCAGCAACAGTGTGGTCCAGTTGGTTCTTGGCCACATTTTGTTGGTGGCCATTCATGTGGACAGGTAGCTTGTTGGTTGTCATGTCCATGTAGAATGCAGCACAGTGGTTGCAGCTTAGCTTGTAAATTGCATGAGTGGTTTCACAGGTAGCCCTGTCTTTGATGGGATAGGTGATTTTGTGACAGGACTGGAGTAAGTGGTGGTGGGAAGATGTATGGGATGGGTCTTGCATCTAAGTCTATTAAGGGACGTGCGCTGTGAGGCAAGGGGTTGGGATCAGGGGTTGTATATGGATGGACGAGGACATTGTGTAGGTTCGATGGGTGGCAGAATACCACTGTGAAAGAAGTGGGAAGTATAGTGGGTAGGACACTTCTCATTTCAGGGCACGACGAGAGGTAGTTGAAACCCTGGCAGAGAATATAATTCAGTTGCTCCAGTCTTGGGTGGTACTGAGTCAAGAGGGGAATGCTCCTCTGTGGCCAGATGGTGGGGCTTTGAGAGATCTTGGATGACTGGAAAGACAAAGCCCAGAAGATTTGTTTTTGTACAGTGTTGGGACGGTAATTACAATCTATGAAAGCCTCAGTGAAACCCTCAATATATTTCGAGAGGGACCACTTGTCAGTACAGATACAATGGCCATAGGTGGCTAGGCTGTATGGAAGGGACTTCTTGGTATGGAATGGGTAGCAGCTGTCGAAGTGGAGGTGTTGCTGGTGGATGGTGGTTTGATATGGATAGAGAGGGACTGATGTAGCCATCATTGAGGTGGAGGTCAGCATCGAGGAAAGTGGTTCGATGGGTAAGGTAGGACAAGATGAAGTGAATGGAGGAGAAGGTGTTGGGTTCTTGAGGAATGTGGACAGGGTGTCCTCACCCTCCATCCAGATCACGAAGGTGGCATCAATGAATCTGAATCATATGAGGGGTTTGGGATTCTGCATGTTTGGGAAAGATTGCTCTAGATGCCCAGTGAATAGGTTGACATAGGATGGTACCATGTGTGTGCCCATAGCTGTGACCCAGATTTTTTTGAAGGTAATGCCTTAAAAGGAGAAGTAATCGTCGGTGAGGATATAGTTGGTCATGATGACTAGCAAGGAGATTGTTTGTTTGGAATCCGTCGGATGTTGGGAAAGGTAGTGATCAATAGTGGTAAGGCAATGGGCTTAGGACTGTTTGTGTAAAGGGAGGCAGTATCAATAGTGAAGAGCAGGCCACCATATGGTAAAGGAACAGAAACTGTGGAGAGTTGGTGGAGGAAATGGTTGGTATCTTTTATATGGGAGGGTAGGTTGTGTTTAATAGGCGAAGGTGTTGGTCTATGAGGACAGAGATTCTGTCAGTGGGAGCACAGTAACCAGCCACGATAGGGTGTCCTGGGTGGTTGCGTTTATGGACTTTAGGAAGCATGTAGAAGGTAGGAGTGTGGTGAATGGTAGGGGTGGGGAGAGAGATAGATTCGTGGGAGAGGTTCTGGGATGGGCCTAAGGATTTGAGGAGAGACTGGAAATCCTGCTGTATTTCTGGAATGGGGTTGCTGTGGCAGGGTTTGTAGATGGATGAATATGACAGCTGGCAGAATCCTGCCAGGTAATCCTTATGGTTCAAACAACAGTGGTGGAGCCTTTGTCAGCAGGTAGGATTATAATATCGGGATCAGTTTTTAGGTGATGGATTGTGGATCTTTCAGTGGATGTAAGGTTAGTTGAGGGTCCACGTAAGGTTCACTACTACTGTTGCACCTGCTCCTCCTCCTTCTCCTCCTCCTGCTGCTGCTGCTGCTGCTGCTGATAATAGTAATGATAACAAAAGAGAAAGAGAAAGAGAGAGAGTGAGAGAAACAGGGGTGGGGGGCAGGATGGTGGTGGGGTTCACTACTACTATTGCACCTGCTGCTGCTGCTGCTAAATAATAATAATAATAATAATAATAATAGTGACAGTAGCAAATACGAAACACACATGACAGAAAAAAATCACAGCACCGATAAAGAGTTGTTTGTTATAAATGAAAGTTGGTAGACGTGTTTCTGCATCGGAAATATGATGTCTCTTCAAATTTTGCACCACACGCATAAGAGTGGTACCAGTAGTGCCGCTATGAGGATGCAAATCAGGTTTGCTTTAAATGCATATTGTAACGATCGTGAATGTCTAATACGATAAAGAAGACATTATCAACATCTCATTGTCTTTGAACAAGGTCGTGTAATAAGGCTATGAGAAAGTGGATGTTCGTTCTGCAGTATTGCAGAAAAGCTTGGCAGTAATGTAGCCACTGTAAGTGATGGCTGGTAGAGGTTGTCAGGAGAATGTTCAGTCGCAAGAAGACAGGGCCCCATCTGCCACATGGCACTACCAAAAGGGAAGGACATTGTGTTCGACGTCTGGCTCTGGAACGTCATACTGCACCTGCTGTAGCAATTTGAGCAGCATTTGGCACCACAGCGGCACAATGAACTGTTACAAATTGGTTACTTCAAGGACAGCTCTGAATGAGATACCCTATAGGGTGCATTCCACTGACTCCAACTGACTGCCATTTGCAACTTCACTGGCGTCAGGCAAGAGCTTATTGGAGGGTAGTGTGGAGCCATGTTGTGTTTTCTGATGAAAGCTGAAACTGCCTAAGGTGCCACTGATGGCTGTGTGTTGTTTAAGAGGAGACCAGTTGAGTGCCTCCAACCAGCATGTCTGCATGCTAGGCACACTGGACCTACCTCTGGAGTTATGGTCTGGGGTGTGATTTCGTACAACATAAGGAGCACTCTCATGGCTATCCCATGCACCTTGACTGCAAATTTGCGATACGATCTGTTGTGCTGCTATTCACGAACAGCATTCCAAGCTGTGTTTTCCAACAAGATACTGCTTTCCCACATACCACTGTTGTAACCCAACATGCCCTAGAGAGTGTTGACATGTTGTCTTGGCCTGCTCAATCAAGAGATCTGTTTCCACTTGAGCAAATAAGGAAAATTACCAGATTACAACTCGAGTGTCATTCGCAAACAGCACTAGTCATTCCTGTATTGACTGACCAAGTCCAACAGGCATGGAATTCCATCCCACAAACTAACATCCGACACATGTAAAACACAATGCATGTATATTTGCTTGCTTGTATTCAACATTCTGGCAGTTACACAGGTTATTAATGTATCAGCATATCACATTTGCAGTGGCTTATCTCACCCTCACATCAACCTGTGATCTTGCATTGTTAATCACTTACATATGTCACCTAGACAAATGTATTCTCAAAATTTTGTTACTCTGCTTTAATTAGTTTTGCTGTTATGATAGTTTTCCATTAGTGTATTTATGGGAATAAAATATTTAGAGTGAGTTCTGAGGGAGAGAGATTGAAATAGACTGTACCAGCTAATGTCCAGGAAATGAGAGAGGCCTGGTGGGAAAGAAGGATAGGCCTACATAGTTTTAATGGGATAAAGCGTGTGTACAGAAAAGGTGAAGACATTACTGTATTGTTTTTTTAATAAATATATCATTAGCTGTCTTTTGAAACTGGAGATTTTAGTTAGCGCTCTGATATGGTGAGGGGGATAATTCAACATTTGGGTCTCTTGCTACTGAAAAGGCCGTGGAGAAATCTGCTGGGTTTGTAGTAGGATTGAAAGATTTTTACTCTGATAGGAATAAGTGTTTCTGCTGTGGTGTTCTGAGAAGGATGTTAAGATCGAGCAGAGATAAGAGAGACTGCATACAGTGGTAAAACAATAAAGGAGATAGTAAATGTAAACAGCACTCGCAGGTAAGACCTTACGCCTGTTCTGACTGGCTGACTGCTGACTACAAGACAGTATTTGGGGGCAATCTATAGTTGTGGGAAGTGATAAGTAGGCCAATCCCTCCAGCCTTTATTGCCATTCAATGAATCCTGATGGTATTGCTTCTTCTTTATTCAAGCAGTTCTCATTTGACCTCGCAAGGCCGAGAGGACTGCATTCCAGGCACCCCTACCTCAGAATAAAGTCTGAAGTACTGGAAATGGAACCCAGGTCTTTCCGCACTGAAGGCAGCAACACTAGGCAATCAAGAGAAGACAGTATGTGTAGAAAACTTTGCAGTAGTGTGCATGTGGCCAGGATAGTTGGGCATGTGATGACGAGATCAATCAAAAATTTGAACATCACAGATAAATCATATGTAGGCATTCATCACCAGCTCCAAGTGCAATGAGATTTCCTGAGAAAGAGCTGGAAAATAATATTACTGTAATCATACATTAGAAGTACAAGCATTTGTACAAATTTCTTTTCCAGACAAAAAAGCTTTTTATATTTCTGTAGGACGTGGAGAGATGCTGATGTGTTCTTGCGCATTGTAACTATGTGTTCAAGCTTGTTTAGATTTACATCTATTATTACTCATAGACTCTTTGTAGAAGAAGGTAAATTTATATTTATACCATTTAGGATTAAAGATGGTATGAACTTTAGGCTACTGAGCCTAGAATGGTGAACCTGATCATCTTGAGTTTTAGGTGGATTGTGCTTTGATCGTATATTCTGTCACCATTTTGATAATTCACACAGGTCAACATTCACATCCTTGATAAATGTCTCAAGGTTCTGACTGTTTATTGTAAGTTTAATTTTTACAATCACATCCTCTACCATACAGGAGTCTTTCCCTCTGTTTAAGACTCCTGTCCAGTGTTTTATAACTGTAGAAACAAAAGTTAATTTAACACGTATATTCACTAATATGAAGTACAAAATAAACAACATATTCTGAACATGTTTACACAGTTCACTGAACACTGTCACAATGTTGTGAGATGCACCAAGATTGTCTTGTGGCATAACAAACTGTCATAAAAAGTACAAAAACAGTTGGTCGAAAAGATGAAGGAAAAATAAAACCCAGAAGCCTAAATAGTTTACCTTGAATGAACAGTCTGAACAGCAATATTGAGGATAGCACATGCAGCATTCCATCAGGTGATAAGTATGTGGTGTGCTGCCCCTCTTTAAACCTCAGGATTAGGAGAAGACTAGCCCACATGAAGCATCAGAGATAATGCCATTGATTCTGACACGCATAATGTGACAACGTACAGAATTACTAACATGCGCATCTGTGTAGTGTTGTCATATGTCTGCAGTAATAGCAAGTTACCTCTGAAAAAATCATCACACTCATCCTTACACGTGTTTTCTTACGGTACAACAGCAAAGACAAAATTAATAATATTCGCTATAACAATTCATATTGTGTGATATATGTTTTTTTGGCTTGGTCATTTGTCCGATGAGCGGCACAAATATATGGAAAGCTATTTTGGCATTTTGTAGCAGTTGCAGCGCGCGCGCGCACACACACACACACACACACACACACACACACACACACACACACACACACACACACACTAACGAGGAAACATCACTGACTTGACCTCATATTTAAGGAGAAAAATGCATATTTGCAAGGTATCCACCCCAGCAGTTGCCCCTATGCTGGAATCAGGACCATAATGCTGATAATATCCAGTTATGACCATCAGAAAGTACAGCTTTTAAATATGCAGGCACACTGGTTGTTATTAGCTTTGCCCCACTGCAGCTGCTTTTATGTGTGAGCACGAAGCACTGTACTGTGGATTGAAAAAGAGATTTGTGAAATACTGTTTTGATGTTTCTAACGTGCTTCTTTCATTGTGTCAAAGTGCACAGTTTCTAACCTGTAGGTGTTAGTAGAGATCTCTTTGCTTTGAACATTTTTTTGTTGTGATTCACAAATGCATTGTAAAGGAATGAAATGAGTGTGACGATATAGAAATCGTGCTGCTATTTCATTATTTAAGTCACTGTTGTGCATTATTTTCTTTAGATTTTAAAGCTGCACTGTGAAAGTGAAGTACAGGGTGTCCCATTCAAACCTCCCTGATTTCAAAGGCCCAGGAAAAAAACCACAGTAGATACAACAATGAAAATGCACCACATTCTAGAGAATCTCAAAGAATATATTTATTTGTCATCAATTCACCTCTACATGTGAAGCATTTGTATCTCAAAGAATATAGAGTCCAAATTCAATTTCTTGCCAAGTTCTTAGTAACATTTCTTCTGTTATTGTTCCAATCACATTGGTGATACAAAGTCGCAATGTAGAAATATCATCCACTTTGGTCGCATACACGGAGTCCTTCATGAATTTCCACATCAAGAAATCAAGCGGCGTGATGTTGGGTGAACATGGTGGCCAGGCAATGGGTCCTCTGCGACTGATCCAACGATTGGGAAATTTCCTATCCAGGAACTTGCAAACAGCCACTGACCAATCCGGCGGAGCTCCACCTTGTTGAAAAATGATGTTTGGTTGCAAGTCTTGTATCTGAGGGTACACAAATTGCTCCAACATGTCCAGATACACTGACCCATTCACTGTTTGTTCCGCAAAGAAGAACGGTCCAACAATCCTGTCATGCATTAGCCCGCACCAGATGTTTAGTTTAGGGCTATCACAAACATGTTCAATGACAACGTGCAGATTTTGTGAACCCCAAATCTGAACATTGTGCCTATTAACCCTTCCTGATAGATGAAAGGTTGCCTCATCTGAGAATAAACATCTTTTCAGGAAGTTGGCATCCATATCAATATGCTGCAGCATATCCGCAGCAAATTGTTGTCAGTGTGGTTTGTCGTTCGGCATCAGATGTTGCAGAATTTGCACTTTGTAAGCACACATACGAAGACACTGGTGAACTACACAGTACAATGTTGATTGAGGTACATCAAGTTGCCTAGATGCGTGACAGATTGACTTACATAGGCTTCTGAGAAAAGTTTGTCTGATGTCCTCCACTGTCTCTTCTGAAACGCTGTAACGTGCACCGCCAGAATGTTTCAGAACACTTCCTGTTGCCAGAAACTTCCTATACTATTCCTTAATTGTTTTCACATCAGGTGGATCACATTCATATACACAACGCTAATTTCTTTGCACAGTAATCAGCGATTTTGTTTCTGCAAACCACATTACTGCTTACAAGCACTGCTGTGGAGTTGCCATTTTCTCTTCATGCGACCATGCTGCATTCTGGTGACAACACTTGGCATTTCTGATGCGGGAATATAAATTCTTTGAGGTGCTCTAGAATGTGGTGCATTTTTAATTGTTGTATCTACTGTGGTTTTTCTCTCCTGGATCCTTGAAATCAAGGAGATTTGAGTGGGACACCCTGTACATTTGCAGGAGATGCACAATTCCTCAATGTCAGCAGCATGATTAAACTGTCAATCAAAAATCACTAACTTAATTTCATAATAGTTCTTCAGTGCTTAGCTTTATTCATTTTGATTTTGAGGTTAACAGAACACCTTGAATGACTAGAGATAGGATGTTCATTTTCACAGGACGTGTACATTAGTATGTTCTACAGAAATGATTAGCATTTGAACCATGTCAGCCCACGGGTTCAAGGTCAACATTGTGGCACAACACCACCCACAGGTAAAATGTGCCTGCGACTCTTGTTTTCGTGGTAAGCCAAAGGTGTGACTTGAGCAGACATAAAGGATACCTTGCAGATGTATGTGCGAACCGTGTCATCAAATCAGAGTGTTTGAAAGAGGGCGCATTATTGGCATGAGAGAATGTGATGCATCCATCTGGGAAACTGCTGCTCATGTAGGACCAAGTGTCTCAGCAGTGGCTGTGTGCAGAACGGTTCACCAAAGGCTGTAGAACACTATGAGATGGGTCAGGTCACACTGTCCAGCCAACCTCCCAAGAAGATCGACATCTCGTCCTAATGGCATTGCAGGACAGATATGTGTCCTCCTTGGCCCTGGAGCAACAGTGTAACACATCGCACACTATGAGGGGTGACAGTCTCTTGCTGTTTATTATGGCATGGGTTATGTGTGCGTCGTCCACTTCTCCGCCTACCTTTGACAAATGTGCAGAAACATGCTAGACAGCAGTGTTGTATGGAATGACTTTGCTGTGGACAGGAATGGCATCAAATACTGTTTTTGGGTGAATCCAGATTCTGTTTGTTTGAAAATGATGACTCATTTTGGTTCGCTGCAGCCAAGTGGAGCGACATCACAGTGACTGCATTAGTACAAGACATACAGCGACAGCTCGAGGCCCTATGGTAAGGAGTGCTATTGGGTACAACCACAAATCACAGTTGGTGCATGTCCAGGATGCTGTGACCAGTGTGACCTATGTGAATGACATCCTGTGGATGGCACGGTGGTTAGCACACTGGACTCGCATTCGGGACGGCGACGGTTCAATCCCGTGTCTGGCCATCCTGATTTAGGTTTTGCTTCAGGCAAATGCCGGGATGGTTCCTTTGAAAGGGCACGGCCGACTTCCTTCCCCGTCCTTCCCTAATCCGATGAGACCGATGACCTCGCTGTTTGGTCTCTTCCCCCGAAACAACCCAACCCCTCTCTGTGTCGATGTGTCAGCATCCTGTGACCTGTACCCATACCCATTCTGCACGACACTAGACACCATTTTTCAACAAGCCAATGTGCAACTACATGCTGCTGCACAAACATGTGCCTTCTTGGTGTCACAAGATGTCAGCATTTTTCCCTGGCCCACCAGATCACCAGACTTGTCACCAATCGAAAATGTTTGTGATATGTTGATAATGACAGGTGCAGAACTGTGACCCAGTGCCGGCCACCATAGATGAACTTTGGAACCAGGGGAATGCAGCACGGATGTCTATACCACAGGATGTCATTTGCACATCGTATAGTCATATACACATCCATGCCATCACGCGTGGAATACGTTATCAGGGTTCATGGCAGATCCAGTGCCTATTAGGCAACAGGTCACTTGCTAAACCAAGGTCACTGAAATACTATTCATTTCTGCTGTACGTGCTAATGTACATGTCCTGTGAATGTGAATATTAATGTCCCCTCCCTAATCGTTCTAGTTGCTCTGCTTTTCTGAACATTATGTGTGTGTGTGTGTGTGTGTGTGTGTGTGTGTGTGTGTGTGTGTGTCTGTACTACTTTGACATATTATGTATTCCTTGAGATAAATACAACTGGTTTTTGCAAAAATTTGAAAGCTGTACTTTCAGAAGGTCATACCTGTGTTCTATGGATTGATGGGGCTGATGTCTTGCAAGTGTGCCTTATCCTTCTTAAAATGTGAAGTAAAATTGATGATGTTTTCTTGTAAGTTGAACTTTTTGAGCAACATTGAGGAATGCAGTTTATTATTTCTCCATATAGAAATCACATTCATCACTTGCTGTTCAAAAGACTTCAGTGGGAAATGATCAGATCTCATGCAGCATGTTGCAGCAACCAAAATTAGGCACTAAATAAATTCTCTTGGCCACCACATAGCCAACTTTATCTGATATTAAACTTTCCAAATTTGTCATAGTAGGTTATCTTGGAGTTGTCTTCACAAGCTACATAGGAAAAGACTGTAGACTGCATTGCTATCGTACCTCGACTGACGACCTACGCTGAAGGAAAGATCTTCTGCTGGGAAATTCTAGAAGAGCCATTGCAAGTTTGACAACCTGTGTGTAAGAACTGGAAATGCAGTAGGCTTTCCTATGTGCATAACACTGTGTGTCATCTTTTACTTTGGAGAGACCTGACACTAAATGGATGAACAATATTGCCAGCAGCTCAAATTAGGCTTGCATAGATTTCTTTCCTCATAAAATTTCCCTTCCCCAATTATTTTTCAAGTATTGATTCAGTGGTATTCTTTCAAATAGATTTTAACAAGAGAGTTGTAGCAGGTGTTGTTTTAGGAGGAATACAAATTGTATACAACAGTGAAAACAACACACCTCCAAATCAAAGGCACTGTGCATGATGAGAGTCGTTGTTTGGCTAAAAGGTGCTAGTAAACCCAATCCCATAATCAACCTCTGTGCCAGGGTGGACGACACAGCTTCCTATCCAGTAGTAATTAATCCTAATCTGTTTTGCATGGAGTATGTGTCTGTTCCATAATCACCAATGTTCCCTTACTGCTACTTGTCCATCATTGGAGCAGGATTTCATTATTAGCTAACGATAAGGTTATTCGAGATTTGTGGAAGGCAAAACGAGTAGCACTTGGAGTGGATACATTTAATGTTCTATTTTCCTCTTCTAGATTACACAGTGTCTGTGCTCGATTAGACAGCATTAACATCCTTGCTGTCTGCAATAAGCAGATCCTCCTTTTTACAAATTTATTCCATTAGCACATTAATGTCCTTAATACTCTGGATTCTGTAGAAGCAAAGTGTAATTTCAGGCAGCTTTAAGTATTTTGAAAAGATAATCAAATTTTTTTTTAAATTGTTGTACTGTGTTTTAAGTGAGATGTGTGATGATAAAGTAATCTACATGAATGGTTCTAAACACTAAGATTCTCTTAGTGATCTGTTGTAGACCCTGTATGTGTCCCTAGATATGGCTGCCAATAAATTCACAATATTCAGTGCAGAACTGTATGGAGTTTGGGTGTTATGGCTCTGATAAGTTGTGTTTGTGTTGTTTGGGATGATTTCACTTCAACACTGTGAGTGTTCTGCATACTGTTCAGCATATGTATCTAGAAGAGAAATGTTTCCAAAATATTCAACATTATCTTCTCCACACTAATCAAAGTGGAAACTGGACAGTACTAGACTCTTGCAGGTCTGAAGCTAATGTTCCCATCAAACTACCTAGATTTAAATGCGAACATTTTTAGGTTAGACTTTTTTGTGACTGTTACTGACATTAAATGAAACAACAAGTTTACTGTTACCAGTCACCGTTTTATTTTTTCCATGTGGCAGTATACATGTTAAGTGTTACGACAGAAAAAGGAACCTGTCACCACTCGAGGCAGTGCCAAAAGTTCCTCCAAAATCGTAACACAACATACACACATATGTAATACTAACTAATGTAAATCCACCCGATGATAGAGGTTTAAACCTTTGAAACGCGTCGTGGAAAAAATAAAACTGTGACTGGTAACAGTAAACTTGTTGTTTGTGGAAAAAATAAAACGGTGACTGGTAACAGTAAACTTGTTGTTTCATTTAAGTGGAAAAAATAAAACGATGACTGGTAACAGTAAACTTGTTGTTTCATTTAATACCTAGATTTAGTTTTTCTGTGTTTGAAGCACTTGTCAGGATGATACCTTTGAGTAGGTCAGAACTGTTTTCATTTCATCCCTGTCCTACTGAACTAGTATGCCATCTCTAATTACCATGATACGAAACTGTGACCTTCATTCTGTTTTCTCTTCTCCTACAAATTCCAAAATGTGAAGTATCAAACAATTGGAAGTCCTCAGTGGAAAAACAACAATATGAAAAGAATAGGCTGCTATACATCGCATAGAGGAGGCGTTGAGTCACAGACAGACACAGTGAAAAAGACTGCTAAAATACTAAGCTTTTGGATGAAGTCCTTTTTCTGGAATAGCACACGCGCTCGCTCTCTCTCTCTCTCTCTCTCTCTCTCTCTCTCTCTCTCTCTCTCTCTCACCCCCCCCCCCCCCACACACACACACACACACACACACACACACACACAACCACTGTTTCAAGGTTCTGGAGCCCAACTGACAGCCTTACCTCTTTCTTGTGAAGGATTACAGCATGAAATTTTATGTCCTCAAGAAAACTTTGATAGCTAAAAGAAAGAAGTGGAAACCTCCTAGCAGATTAGAACTATGTGGTAGACTGTGACTTGAACCTGAACCTCTGCCTTCCACATATAATGGACCGTAATTTGAGGGAACAAAAAAATTGCATAACATGATTGAGAAGCATTTGGCATGCCCTCACAGAATGTGTCATATAGAAACAGCTGTTCAATTAGCGAATTGCACAATAGCTGCAAGTGAGAAAAACTTAGTATTTGCTGGTTTTATGTTGAATTTATGTTAATTTCTTCCATTGTGTTTTTTTTTTTTTTTTTTAGTTCCTGCTTGTGAGCACATCATTACTGTTTGTTATTGCAAATTGGCTCTTATCTAACCATCATGTGATAAGGCAGAGAAAAGCCAGTCACTCTCAAGGAATAAACTTTGTTGTTGCTTTTTACAAGAAGCATCTGTTGGGTTTAGTATACTGCAATTTTGCCCCAAATAGAGATGCTAATTGATTTTATATTCAGCACATTATGTTCATGTAAGGTAGTTCACAAATCAATTAATTGCAAATTTAGATGTTGAAAGTGTCCATTTAGATTAAACTGCAGCACTAAAGTAAACAGTTGATTCAGATTTTACAGATTAACACCCAAAAAGCTCCAAAGGTAAACAGTTACTTGGAATTAGTCAAAGAGGACAAGAAAACTGACGTTAGTTGACCACAGAAGAAAATAAGCACATATAATACCAGAACACCTTCCTTTTAGCTGTTCCACTCTCTCTCTCTCTCTCTCTCTCTCTCTCTCTCTCTCTCTCTCTCTTTGTATTCCTGAATGGTAAAGACGTTCTGCATGCTCCAGTGGACAGACACCACTAGAAGAAAGTAAAGTGAGAATGACTGAGTCACAATGTACAGGTATTCTTCAGAATTAAATAGTGGTCTACACTTCTCTGTAAAGTGAAAAATGAATTGTGGAAGAAGCCCATATACTCAGACATCCTTCCTTCCTGGGGTGATTATCCAGGAAAGTATGGATGTCTGACAACCTCTGTGAAATTAGGAAGAGAAGATGGAAGTGCTGCCAGGTAGAAACTTAATGCTTGCCTGTATGGCTCAGTTCAACCAGGGGAACAGATTCTAAGATTAACATATATCACGTTAAATTTCAGAAATTGTCTATTAATTATCATCAATGTTGTTGTTGCTCTTATTACTGGGAAATGTGTACCATTTATTTGTCTGAAGAATTGAGAAAAATTATTTTTTGTGTAATACAATAACATTAACTCCATAATTCTTTTTTTCTTTCTTTTTAGGCTTCATCTGCACATGAAGGCCATAGTGTTGGAATGCTGGCAATGGCTGCAATAAATGAAATAATGTACAAAAATTGCATACCTGTCTCTTGTGAGGATTTTCTTTTGGGTGTTTTTCAACAGGCAATGCATTTAATGAACAGTATACTGCAATCAGGGGGACTTGAGCACTTAGAGGAAAGGCAAGAACATCTAATTACCTTTATTACAATAATAGAAATACCAAAATGAAAATAACAAACAAAAGTGAGAAAAGGCAACCACTTGCCTATTGGTTATTGATGTGTGATTGCATAGGTATTTTGTCATTAGCACCATATATTCGAGGTTACACAGCCTAAGATTTCTGAGTGACAAATAAACAAGCATAGCATCACAGAGACATTTCTAGGTTTCGAGCTATTACACTTTCTCCAATTTAATACACAGCCACAGTGGCACTCAAATACAGGGTGATAATAATTAAAATTCAACTTTCAAAACACTGTAGAAATAACACCACTGGTCAGAATGATGTCAAATTGCAACGGAATATTATCAGAGGAGGAAGAAAATGTATGGCAGAAGAAAAAAAAGTGTGAAAATTGATCAGTAGATGATGCTGTATGTGTCAGAATACGTAAACAAAAACACCTGTCATGGGCACGACCCATTGAAGTTGGTATAAACACACTGGGTACACGGCTTTTGTGTCTGCAATGTTCGCCATGACTGTCTCAATGCAGATGATGATGATGATGATGATGTTTGGTTTTTGGGGCGCTCAACGGCGTGGTTATCAGCGCCCGTACAATTACTCAATCTTTGCTCAGTCCAATTTCGCCACATTCCTGGATGATGATGAAATGACGAGGACAACACAAACACCCAGTCATCTCGAGGCAGGTGAAAATCCCTGACCCCGCCGGGAATCGAACCCGGGACCCCGTGCTCGGGAAGCTAGAACGCTACCGCGAGACCACGAGCGGCGGACTTTCTCAATGCAGAATCGCACTCTGCTTGTAAAGCTGTATTACAGGAATGATGACTACCCACATTTGTCTGCATAAGTTCCTGACACTGAAGGGTTTGGAAAAAGCAGTTGGTTCAATGACTGCCGTGGATCTGGAGAAAATGATTCAGATTTGAAAAGATAGTTTCCTTTGGTGTGCAACCTGGTAGAGGGAGGAAACGAATTGATTTGATGTCAGTGGAAGCAGTGGCCCCAGCAATGCAGGAGGAGATGAGTGGTGGTGTGCAAACATGTAGTGCACGGAGAATTGCCCGAACATTGAACATTCCTGTGAGCATAGTGCATAAAATCCTGCAAAACATCCTTCTTTGCTATCTATTCAAAATTACCCATGTGCATGAGTTGTTTCCTATTGACCTGCCAGCAAGAGAAACCTTTGCTTTAGAATTTCTTGCTCGCATGAAAGTGGACAGTGATTGGCAGTGGAAAATTCTGTGGACAGATGAAGACCACTTCCACTGACAGGATATGTCTATACACAGAATTGATGAATATGGGCAACAGAAACTCCACACGCAAATCAACCAGTAACGCTTCATCCTGAAAAGGTCACTGTGTGGTGCAGATTTATGGCATCATTTATCATAGGGCCATATTTTATCAAAGAGACAGGTGTTTCTGGTCCTGTTACCTGTACCATCACTGGTAAGCGATAAGAGTGTCTTTTACAAAACCATGTCATTCCAGCTTTCCAACAGCGTGGATGTGTGGATGGGATGATTTTTATGCAAGATGGCACACCTCTGCACATTGCAAATCCAGTTAAGCAGCTGCTCTGCTGAAGCGCCATTTCGGAAGTGCTAGAATTATCAGCCACCATTTCCCTACAGCCTGGCCATCCTGATCACCTGACCTTAATCCGTGTGACTTGAACATGCTGTTTCTTGATTTAAACTTGTTGCAGAAAAAAGTGGGCAGCATATTGAACATGGTTTGCACCAGTCACACGGAAATTAATTATCCGATTTGATTTTGATTGATGCTTTTTATACGGTTTTTGGCCTCAGGACAATTAAAAACCGATGTGAGTGATGCTTTTTATGCGGTTTTTGGCTTCAGGACAATTAAAAACTGATTTTTCCGATCCGATGTGATATGACCTTTCAGTGGTGGATGGGCTTACATAACTAACAGTATCACACACGTACGCCTTAGTCATTGTAATATGATTCATTTGTTATTTGTAGTCAGCCACTATTAAATTTTGGTTCTTACAGCGCTATCTATTGCTACATTTTGTAACTATTTATTTTTCTTCTGCTATACGTTTTTCCCCTTCTCCGATAGTATTCCGTTACAATTTGACATCATTCTGAGCAGTGGTGTTATTTCTACAGCAGTTTGAAAGTTTAACTTCAATTATAATCACTCTGTACATCCACCTGTGTCTGAAGCAACTGTGCATGGCTATAAAATAATGGGCCTGATGCTGTCGCAGAATACATATGCATTTGCTACAAATGAAAGACCCATAGTTGTGAAGCCTGAAGCTTTTTCAGTCAAATGCAGTATCCCTGGTGTCTGTAGACAAAACATTGTGCCATGGCCATCGTTTGCATAAGAAGTGTTATTTTATTTTGCTGGAAAACTGATACATGTAATAATAGAACAGCAAATTATCATGAAGTTTCACATGAAACTTCCAAAAAGAACTGCTACTGAAACATATCTTTAATTAAAACAAGAGTAAGGTGAAGGCTGACTATCATGTATGTGTGTTTTTGAGTGGTTCAAACATTTCCAAGGTGGCAGAGAAGACGCTGAAGATGACTGATGCCTGGGACGCCCACAACCTCAATAATGGATGAAAATATCCACAAAAGTAGGTAATCTGATTTGATCTTACCATTGGTTGAGTATTCAACCAATTGCTGAAACTGCAGGAATTGGCAAAGAGTGCATAAGGCAAATTTTACATAATTTAACATGAGACAAGCATGAAACTGGTGCCAAAAATTCAGTCAATCAAGCAGAAAGGGGTTTACAAAAATGTTTGTACTAAACTTTTATTATCATTTAAAATGATTCCAATTTCGTATAAACAGTGATAATATGTAATGAATCTTGGTTTTTCACTTATGATTCAGAAACTTAGCACCAGTCTACGCACTGTAAGGATCCAACTTCCCCGAGAGTGAAAAAAGCTCAAATGAGCAAATCGAATTTCAAAGTTATGAGGACTTTTTTTTTCCCTTTTTCCTTCAATATTTGTGGAATTGTGTTCCTTCATTGGGTACATGAAGGTCATACTATTAACAGTATTACTTCCTTGATGTTCTGAAAACTCCATGAGAAAATAATGGAAAATTGACAAGAATTGTGGAAGAACAAGTTATGGGTTTTGCATCAAGAAAATGCACTGGCTCATGCCGCATTATCTTTTAAGAAGTTTGTAGTGAAGTAGAGCATCCCATTGTTAGACCACAACTTATTCACCTGACCGAGCACCATGTGACTTTTCTCTGTCTCCCAATGTCAGATCAGTATTAAAAGAATCAAGATTTCACTCTGTTGTAGCAGTGAATGAAGGAGCTCACTAAGCAAGTCTTCCAGACTGTTTCCATCAGTGGAAGTGAGCAAGACTTCCAGACTCTTTCCATCAGTGGAAAATTCACATGGAGTGTTGTAGGGATAGAGGAGGGGAGTATATTGAGGACGACAATAAATATTACTGTGCAACCCTTTCAGTGTATGTTGCGAACCTCTTCACATTTCATAACAATTCGTAAACATGTGTTCACAACATTAATATCATTTACATGTCCTGGACTCACTGAATTGGAGCTGTTGCTCCTTTTAAATGTACTTGTTGTGTTGGGAACCAAAAGATTTGTTGTAGATGTACTGTGATCTAAGACTCACAGCATACCAAAGTAAGACCTATGTCAGATTCATCAATTATGGCTCTGTTGTTTCACTTTTTAGGGCTAATAATATATTTTGTATGAAGTTGATGAATGAAACTAACGATAAGAGTTGTTTACACCATTGTAGGAGAACTGAATGTTAATTTTGATGGAATTTGTGTAATAAGTTGGATGTCCAGCACTGCATTGCAATTGGAAGTCAATATGAAACTTCCTGGCTGATTAAAAGTGTGTGCTGCACCAGGGCTTGAACCCAGCACCTCATATTTTGTGGGCAAGTGATCTACTGAGTGAACTTCCAAGCACAACTCATGATTGACCCTCACAGCTTAATTTTTGCTAGAGTGAGAATGCATTCTGGGAAATCAATCTATTATCTGTGAACAAAGAGTTGATCATAGTGCTTGTATTATCACATATACTATATAATTTGTAGGATTTCTAGATACCAGGCTTGTTACTTCAATCGTCATCAAACAATCCTCATTCACTGTTGGAAAACGGCTGTTTTGAAACTTCTTCACGTATTACATCCATAGTGTTTACATATCTATGTTTGTCCTGTCTGTCACGTAATGCCTTCTCATCTTTCACCAGATCCTCCTCGTGGATAATGCTGAAAAGAATTTAATTAATCCATTTTTTGTTAGTCCCTATGGCTATATGCCCCAGCCTCCTTCACATCAATTTCATGGCAGTTACTATAATACCCACAATCTTTGGTGCTTTCTTAACTAATTATACATTTGTATCCTCCTTTGTTGTTATTCCCATTCCCCTATAAGTGACTCAATTTTAGACAGTGTGCACATCTAAAGTTCTTGTTTTGCTGCTATAGATGATAAGTGGCGGTACACATTGGTGAAGAGCTTTATTTCAAACACATTGGAGAAAAAAAAAAAAACACAACAACCCTTACATTTTGTATGTGGGAGAAATTATTGTAGTGTTGTTTAGGAGGTGATGAGAGTTCCAACAGTTTCGAACATCCTCCCAGCAAATAACTGCAAGTCAATGTGAATACCCACTTCCTTCCAAATATTTCACAACTCAGTGTGCTACAGTGAATCGATGACAGAAAGTTAACCAATATTTGTGACAGTATTAGTGTCACACATGTGTGTATGTTCTCAGCCAAAACTCAACTAACTGGGATGTCATTTCCTTATCCCGTACTAGCACTTTTATATTTAAATCAATTAAACTCTAAGAAAACTGTAACAATATCTTTTTTGTACTACCTCGATTGTTGCGAGTCAAAGGTAAGAAGTAGCACAACAACTCTCATATTGAAATAACATTTCTAATTATAATATTTTATTGCTATTCTACACTTGATGATTTAAGTCAACTGGTATTACTGAGTGACATGAAGCAGTTTCAAATCGCTAGGAACTGTGTTCAGATGCACATCTGACATACTGATTTAGGTTTCCCATCTCTTCATATGAATGCTGCTTCCTTTAAAGTTGCTTCAGCTGATTTCTTACATCAATACTTTTCCAGTTCAAGCTTGGAATTAATCCTTAATAATATTGCTGGTAGCCAAAAATTAAATCCCAATCCTCATTTCTGTTCTGAAATCAGTGTTGGAAAATAATATAGTGACACATCTATTATCACTAAACTTAGCACTCAGGTTGTCATTTTTGCTATCAGTATTTGATAAAGTTTTATTTTTGTAATGTACAGCACTACTATAAATGATTCATTTGTTTTCAGAACACTATATTTTGCAAAGCATTACATGTACATATAATTTATACAAATGTTCTAGGAGTGCCCCTCTGGTCACAGGACACATGTCCAAGTGGAAGTGGTAATCTACATCTACACTCTCCAAACCATCGTGAGGTTATTAGTGTTATTAGTGTTTCTTTCTGTTCCATTTACATATGGAGTGCAGGAAAAATAATTGTTTGAAATTTTCTGTGCATGCAGTAATTATTCTAAACTTATCGTCATGATCCGTATGTGAGCAATACATAGGCGTTGTAGAATATTCCTGGAGTAATCATTTAAAACTGGTTCTAGAAATTTTGTTCATAACCTTTCTTGGGATAGTTTACGTCTGTCATCAAATGTCTTCCAGTTCAGTTCCTTCAGTACCTGTGTGACACTCTCCCACAGATTAAACAAACCTGTGACCATTCATGCTGCCCATTGCTGTATACGTTCAATATCCTCTTTGTGTCCTACCTGGTATGGGTCCCACACACTTGAGCAATATTCTAGGATGGGTCGCACAAGTTATTTGCAAGCAACCTATTTTATAGACTGATGGCACTTACCCAGTATTCTACAGATAAACTGAAGTCTCCACCTGCTTTACCCACAACTGAACCTGTGTGATCATTCCATTTCATATTCCTACAAAGTGTTACTCTCAGTTATTTGTATGAGTTGGCTGATTCCAACAGTGACTCATTGATATTATAGTCATAGGATACTACATTTTTTCGTTTTGTGAAGTGCAAAATTTTACATTTCTGAACTTTTAAAGTAAGTTGCCACTCTCTGCAGTACTTTGAAATCTTACCAAGATTTGACTGAATACTTATGCAGTTTCTTTTAGATAGTACTTCATTATAGATAACTGCATCATCTGCAGAAAGCCTGATTTTACTATTAGTATTGTCTGCAAGTTCATTAATATTCAACATGAGCAGCAAGGGTCCCAGCATATTTCCCTGGGGTACACCCAAAGTTACTTCTACATCTGACAACGAATCTCCATCCAAGATAAAATGCTGCATCCTACCTACCAAAAAGTCCTCAATCCAGTTACAAATTTCACTTGGTACCCTGTAGATCATACTTTTGACAATAAATATAGTTGTGGTGCTGAGTCAAACGCTTTTCAGAATTCAAGAAATATGGTACCTACCTGATTACCTTGACCCAAAGCTTTCAGTATATCATGTGACAAAAGTGCAAGTTGGATTTCATATGATTGATGTTTTTGAAACCCACGCTGGTTGGTATTGAGGAGGATATTATGTACAAGATACCTCATTATGTTTGAGCTCAGAATATGTTACAATTCTACAATAAATTGATGTCGAGGATATTGAATGGTAGTTTTGTGGTTAACTTCTGCTACCCTTTTTGTAGACAGGTGTGACCTGTGCATTTTTCCAAGAACGGGCATGGTTTTTTGTTCAAGGGATCTATGATAGATTGTGGTTAGAAGAGGGGTTATCTCGGCCACAAATTCAGCATATAATCTGACAGGGGTTCTATCAGGCCCTGGAGCTTTGTTCAGTTTTAGCGATTTCAGTTGTTTTTCAACACCACTGACACTAATGCTTATTTAATTCATCATTTCAGTGGTACAAGGATTAAATTGGGGCAGTTCTCCTGGGTTTTCCTTTGTAAAGGACCATTTGAAAACATAGTTTTGCTTTTCAGCTTTTGCTTTGCTATCCTAAATTTCAGTTACTGTCTCATTCCATGTGGACTGGACACTAACTTTGGTGCCAATAACAGACTTTGCATATGACCAGAATTTCTTTGGATTTTGTGAAATGTCATTTGACAATATTCTGCTATGGTAGTCATTAAAAACCTCATGCACTGCTGTCTTGACAGCCAAACACGTTTCATTCAATGTCTATCTATAGCACTACACTTAGTTTTACACCTATTATGCAGTAATCTCTATTACTTAAGAAGATTTTTTACAGTGACTGTATACCGTGGAGGTTCACTCCCATTATGAACAGTTGTACTGGGCACATTCCCATCCAGTGCATGATCAGTGACTCTTTTAAGTTCCTTTACGTGCTCCTGCCGTGCGCTGAAAGTTTCAAGTTCCTCATTAAGATATGACACTAATGATTTTTACCTAGTTTATTGAGCATTATCTTTCTGCTTGTTTCAGTTGTCCTTTATACTTTGGTAATCATTGTTGCCACATCAGTGTCACAGTCACTGATACCAGTTTCGATGTGGACATCCTCAAAGAGATCAGGATTACTTGTTGCCATTAGATCCAATATGTATCCATCATGAGTGGGGTTCTAACTGTCTGTTCTAGGCAGTTTTCAGAGAAGTTATTTGGTAAATAAAGTTTCGCAGGACGTCTTTATCATGCCCACCACTAACAAAACTGTAATTTTCCCAAATAATTGTTGGATGAGTAAAGTGTCCACCAGTGATTACAGTATGACTGGGGAACTTCTGTACAAGTGAACTGATGTTTTCTCTAAAGTTTTGGTTTACATCAGGTGATGAGTCGGGTGAGTGACCACTGGTACTGAGACTTGCCCAAAAAATCTCACATGCAGCTTCAATCTCTACCACGATGCATTTGAGTTTCTTGTCTACTGCGATGAATACCTCCACCTCTATTTCCCATTTGCCGATTCTTTCAATATGCACTTAAATTTTCCTCCAAAATCTCACTGCTATGAATTTCATGTTTCATCCAGCTTTCTGTAGCTAGTATTTTGTAAGCTCCACTGCTTTTCATGTTGTTGTTGTTGTTGTTGTTGTTGTTGTTGTGGTCTTCAGTCCTGAGACTGGTTTGATGCAGCTCTCCATGCTACTCTATCCTGTGCAAGCTTCATCATCTCCCTGTACCTACTGCAGCCTACATCACTCTGAATCTGCTTAGTGTATTCATCTCCTGGTCTCCCTCTACGATTTTTACCCTCCACACTGCCCTCCAGTACTAAATTGATGATCGCTCGATGTCTCAGAACATGTCCTACCGAACGATCCCTTCTTCTAGTCAAGTTGTGCCACAAGCTTCTCTTCCCCCAATTCTATTCAATACCTCCTCGTTAGTTATGTTATCTATCCATCTAATCTTCAGCATTCTTCTGTAGCACCACATTTCGAAAGCTTTTATTCTCTTCTTGTCTAAACTATTTAATGTCCACGTTTCACTTCCATACATGGCTACACTCCATACAAATACTTTCAGAAGCGACTTCCTGACACGTAAATCTATACTCGATGTTAACAAATTTCTCTTCTTCAGAAACGTTTTCCTTGCCATTGCCAGTCTACATTTTATATCCTCTCTACTTCGACCATCATCAGTTATTTTGCTCCCCAAATAACAATACTCCTTTACTACTTTAAGTGTCTCATTTCCTAATCTAATTCCCTCAGCATCACCTGACTTAATCCGACTACATTCCATTATCCTCATTTTGCTTTTGTTGATGTTCATCTTATACCCTCCTTTCAAGACACTGTCCATTCCGTTCAACTGCTCTTCCAAGTCCTTTGCTGTCTCTGACAGAATTACAATGTCACTGGTGAACCTCAAAGTTTTTATTTTTTCTCCATGGATTTTAATACCTACTCCGAACTTCTGTCTGACAGAATTACAATGTCATAGGCGAACCTCAAAGTTTTTATTTCTTCTCCATGGATTTTAATACCTACTCCGAATTTTTATTTTGTTTCCTTCACTGCTTGCTCAATATACAGATTGAATAACATCGGGGAGAGGCTACAACCCTGTCTCACTCCCTTCCCAACCACTGCTTCCCTTTCATGTCCCTCGACTCTTATAACTCCCATCTGCTTTCTGTACAAATTGTAAATAGCTTTTCGCTCCCTGTATTTTACCCCTGCCACCTTCAGAATTTGAAAGAGAGTATTCCAGTCAACATTGTCAAAAGCTTTCTCTAAGTCTACAAATGCTATAGACATAGGTTTGCCTTTCTTTAATCTAGCTTCTAAGATAAGTCGTAGGGTCAGTATTGCCTCACGTGTTCCGATATTTCTACGGAATCCAAACTGATGTTCCCCGAGGTCGGCTTCTACTAGTTTTTCCATTCGTCTGTAAAGAATTAGCGTTAGTATTTTGCAGCCGTGACTTATTAAACTGATAGTTCGGTAATTTTCACATCTGTCAACACCTGCTTTCTTTGGGATTGGAGTTATTATATTCTTCTTGAAGTCTGAGGGTATTTCGCCTGTCTCGTACATCTTGCTCACCAGATAGTAGAGTTTTGTCAGGACTGTCTCTCCCAAGGCCATCAGTAGTTCTAATGGAATGTTGTCTACTCCTGGGGCCTTGTTTCGACTCAGGTCTGTCAAACTCTTCACGCGGTATCATATCTCCCGTTTCATCTTCATCTACATCCTCTTCCATTTCCATAATATTGTCCTCAAGAACATCGCCCCTGTATAGACCCTCTATATACTCCTTACATCTTTCTGCTTTCCCTTCTTTGCTTAGAACTGGGTTTCCATATGAGCTCTTGATATTCATACAAGTGGCTCTCTTTTCTCCAAAGATCTCTTTAATTTTCCTGTAGGCAGTACCTATCTGACAACTAGTCAGATAAGCCTCTACATCCTTAAATTTGTCCTCTAGCCATCCAAGCTAAGCCATTTTGCACTTCCTGTCAATCTCATTTTTGAGACGTTTGTATTCCTTTTTGCCTGCTTCATTTACTGCATTTTTATATTTTCTCCTTTCATCAATTAAATTCAATATTTCTTCTGTATCCCAAGGATTTCTACTAGCCCTCGTCTTTTTACCTATTTGATCCTTTGCTGCCATCACTGTTTCATCCCTCAAAGCTACCCATTCTTCTTCTACTGTATTTCTTTCCCCCATTCTTGTCAATTGTTCCCTTATGCTCTCCCTGAAACTCTCTACAACCTCTGGTTCTTTCAGTTTATCCAGGTCCCATCTTCTTAAATTCCCACGTTTTTGTGGTTTCTTCAGTTTTAATCTACAGTTCATAACCAATAGATTGTGGTCAGAGTCCACATCTGCCCTGCTTTTCATAAGTGCTTTAAATTCTGCCCTTTGTTGCAAATGCTTTGGCAGTTTACCATTAGGATTGTAATAAGATCACCTGTCGGAGGTATTTCTTTCATCTTACTCTGATACATCTAGGTTTCCTACAGCTATCATTATCTGAATAGGATGGAGAGTTGCCAAACTTGAAAATCACTAGTGTGCACTCTACACACAGTCAGCTACGTGAGTAGCAGCTTCTGATGTGTAGTGCTTACCTGACCCATTTAGGGGTCTTTAGGCTAATTGCCTATGAGAATTGAAGCGAATATACAAAAACCTGTGGTAAAAACAACTAGTTTCATAAAACATTTTGAGGTTATTTATAGTTGATAGCAAACTCAAAAACAAGTTAATTTACGACAAATGCAGATAATGTATGGGGCTGCTACTCTTTTAGGGAAAACTAGATGTAACGCAAGTTGTTAGTTAAAAGAATCTGCTACAGTAGCTGAAATCAAACAATAGAAAAACCAGGATGGAATTTAATAATATTATCAGAAGGAAAGTTGCTACTCACCATATAGCAGAGATGCTGTGAAAGTCTTTGTTGTGCCTATCTGCGGCTCAGCATCTTCACTATATGGTGAGTAGCAACTTTCCTTCTCATAATATTGTTACAGTAGCTAAGTCAGAAATGCCAATTTACTACAAATTGCTCATAGATTATGCAAAGGACAATGGTAGCTTCCAAAAATTTTCAAAAACACACATTTGTTTGCATTACAATGTAATTCATGGGTGACATATTCTTTGGCAGAACTTTGAATCAGAAATGTTGATTTGCTACTAAATAAATTACATACCCAAAACACTCATGCCAGTAACTTACGAAACTATAGTTTCATAAGTGTCCAAAAATTAACAAAATAAGCTCTTTCTCATGTAATTGTATAATGAAATTATAGAAAGATTGTTTTGAAGGAGGATAGGCTTGCTGACTCAAAAATTTTAAAAGAGCGCAATTAAGTATAACCCACAATTAAAGATAATGGTACAAGTTATCGCGGCACTCACAAATGTTCGAAATTTCAAAATATATAACAGTATAAACGGGTATTGATACAATCAGTGAAAGACTAGGCAGAAATGACATGAACAGTAGAATATGTGGTCTAGAACTTTGAATTGGCACGTGATCTTGTACTTGTGGTCTAACACAAAGGAAAATTCATAAGTCTGCTTTTTTCTTCTTCTTCTTCTTCTTCTTCTTCTTCTTCTGTAGTGGTCAATCCAAGGAATGGTTTGCAACAGCTACAGTGGCAGCTTGTCTCCATTCTGTGCGTCTTTCAGCTTTTCTCTTCATTTCTTTATAGGTGTTACATCCCACATCTTTCATGATTTGATCCATGTACCTCAGTCATGGTCTTCCTCTTGGTCTTTTTCCCTCGACATATCCCTCTATGATTGTGTTCAGGAGTCCTTTATGTCTTAATAGATGGCCTGTAAATTGCACTCTTCTTTTAACAATGAAACTCCAGAAGCTTCTCTTCTCACCTGCTCTTTCCAGAACCACTTCGTTTGTGACCTTGTCGATACATTTTATTTTGAGCATGCGTCTATAGCACCACATTTCAAAAGAATTTAGCTTCTGGTCTTCCTCTGTCCTGAGAGTCCATGTTTCACACCCACACACATGATTTCAAAAATCTTTTCCTGATTTCAAGGCTGATGCTCTTAGATGTTAATATGTTTTTCTTCTTGTTAAAAGCAGCCTTTGCTTGAGCTATTCTACTTCTCACTTCTTCCTTGCTCCTTCCATCCCTGGTAATATTACTGCCCAGATAAGTAAATTTATCAACTTGTTCAAGCAGTTCATTGCCTACATGAACTTGGATTTTCACTTGATCTTCTTTGTCGCATGCCATTACTTTTGTTTTTGCTTTATTAATTCTCATATTATATTCTTCACCCATAACTTTATCCATTCTATTCAGTAGGACTACAAGATCTTCTTCACTTTCAGCCAGGACAGCTATATCATTGGCATATCTTATCATATCTATTCGTTAGCCATGAATTACTACACCTGTCTGTGAATTTTCCCTTACTTTTTTCGGTGCCTCTTCAATGTATACGTTAAAGATAACAGGGGATAGTGCGCAACCTTGTCGGACACCTTTCCGTATCTGCACCTCTTCTTGTTTTGTCCATCCACGGATAACTGCTGCTTGTTTTTGTGCAGGTTCCATATCATTTTTCTATCTTTATGGTCTATTCCTACTTTTTTGAGAACCTCAAACATCTTATCCCATTTAACATTATCAAAGGCTTTCTCTACATCTACGAAAGCTATGTATGTTTTCAGGTTCTTATCTAGTCGTTTCTCTATTATTAGTTTTAGAGCAAATATTGCTTCTCTGGTTCCTCTATCTTTCCGGAATCCAAACTGGTCTTCGGAGAGTGTAGCTTCGACTTTTTGTTCTATGCGTTTTAGGATAATTGAGGTTAATATTTTAGAGGCGTGCGTAACTAGGCTGAGCGTCCTATAATTTTCACATCTCGTAGCATTTGCCTTCTTTGGGATGGGGATCATAATGTTTTTCTCAAAGTCTGTAGGAATTTTACCCTGCTCGTACATGTTGAAAACGAGATTATACAACTCCAGATTCAGTTTTGGTCCTCCAGATTTCAGAAGTTCGGCTTGGATATTGTCTATACCAGGCGATATGTTGTTTTTCAATTTTTTCAGAGCTAGTTCAAACTCTTCCTTTAATATAGGTTCACTTATGTTGTGTGCATCTACTTCTGTTTCTTCTTCCATGATGTTTTCAGACAGGTCTGGTCCGCTGTACAGTTTTCCTATATATTGTTTCCATCTTCTTGCAACTTCATCATCGTCATCCAACATATTGCCATTTTCATCCATCACAGCCCTACACTTGTTTCTTCTGTCTCCAAAGCAATGTCTCACACATTTATAGGCCTTGTCGATATTTCCCTTGCTCATGTTGTCCTCAACTGAAATACAGAGATTATCAAGGTATTTTTGTCTTGCTTGTTTTGCCTCTCTGTTGATTCTGTTTTTCAGACCCTTGTATTTCTCTTGGTCTTCCTTTTTCACAGAATTTTTTAATTTCCTTCTTTCTTCCATCATATTTAGTAGCAGTTTTATTTTTTCCCAGCTGCTTTGGATGTCATTGCAATCCTGTGTATTTGTTTTCTTGTCTGTTTCTAGTTGATAGTGCTTCAGTGTACTTTCGTTTTTCAGGTTTGTCAAATCCCATTTACATGTACTTCTTTTTTTAATGTTCTTGAATTTTAGTTCAGTCGTCATCATAACGAGTATGTGGTCACTTTCCACATCACAGCCTGGGTATGATCTGCTGTCCTTAACTTGGTTTTTAAATCTTTGCTTCACTAATATGAAGTCAATTTGATATCTGTTAATGTCGCCAGGCATTTTCCAAGTATATCTTCTTGGATGATGATTAAAGAAGGTATTTGTAATGCAAAGTTTATTTCTTTGGCAGAATTCTACAAGCTTATCCCCTCTTTCATTTCTTAATCCTAATCCAAAATTCCCTGCCACATCCTCTTCTTTACCTTCCCCGACAACGGCATTCATATCTCCCATGATGACAAGGTTTTCAGCTCCTTTAATTCTGCCAATTACTTCTTCAAGGTGGTCATACATCATGTCGATTTCATCATCCTTGTGCCTCGTAGTTGGCATGTATACTTGGATTATGGTTGTGTCTCTTGGTTTAGTTTCCAATCGGACATAAATTATCCTCTCACTATGTTGGACAAATCCTTTTACTCTTAACCCCATCTCTTTACTGAGGATAATTCCCACTCCTGCAATCCCGGGATTGTCTTGTGCTGTTCCAGTGTGTATGATTCTGTAATCCCCTAACCAAAAGTCGCCAGCGTTTGGCCATCTCATTTCTGAGACTCCCGGTACATCAATATCTGCTTTTATATATAAATAAATATGCGTATTGCCCAGATTTTTCTCTTAGCTGTTTCTGTGCGCACTTTTACACGAGCAGTTGAAGAACCCTGCAGTGTGAGTTTATCTCAATCAAAATCACTAAAATGTGCAGTACCAACAATGCACGTCCTGCTTGTTGCAGCTAACAGTGCAAGTTTGTTTGACATCTTACATTAGCAACATCCTATCAGTAGTCAACACTGCAGCATTGATGCATTCTCTGAGCTGTTCCAGTGTTCTTGGCAGTGGGCGTATGAAAATACGGTCCTTGATGTTCCCCCAAAGGAAATAGTCAAAGGCATAAGGTCAGATAATCTGGGAAGGGAAAAGAGGGGAGGGCAGGGGCAAGGGAAAAGAGCTACATCAATCCAACTATGCAGAAGTTTGTCATTTAGGTAGCAAAGCTCCAATAAGAGGGTGGCCGGCCCTGTTGGAAGATGATGATCTAAGAATCAGTAGTCGTGTGTGTAAACGAGCACAACTGCAACATGTCTAGGTACGAGGTACCCATTCCAGTCTTGTCACAGAAGAATAATGGCCAATGCCACTTTGTCTGGAACACTGCACAGAAAACATCAACCTTTGATGAATCTCGTTTGTGTGTCATAATTTCATGAGAATTTTCAGTCTGCTAGACACTCTATATTGTACTTATTTAGCTTTCCAGATAAATGGAAGGTTGCTTAATTGCTGAATATCGCCTTAGAAGTGAAATGTTTGTTCTCAAGTGCTTCCTGTATTGTGATGCAAAATTGGAGGCAGCGGTGATGATCTTCCCATTTTAATTGTTGCACTATCTTGCTTTCTTGCCATAATGTAATGCCAACTGGCAGACACAGTGCAAACTTGATGAGTTTACAGTTATATTCATGCATCAGTCATACTTGCACATGTAATACTTTGGAAAATATAGAACTTTTAAAACAAATAAGTAATTTATAGTAACCTTGTATAGTAAACAAGTTTTTACATCATAAACATTTGTGTTTTTAATTTATGTTATAGTTCTGTTCATCTCTTTTTTTCAGTTACCAAGAGAAGATAACAGAGTTTCTCAGAGTTTTTGTTGGCTTACACCTGCGACGCCTTGAAAATAACCAAAAATTCTCTTTATTGGACTTTTTGTCAATGTTATTCAAGTATACATTCCAACAATCAAGTCTGGAGCATTTCTCTAATTGCCTAGAAGTATGGAACATCCTTCTGGGGCAGCTGGATACAGGGACTGAAATGCTTACGACGACGTAGGTATATTGAGCACCATGTGTTCAGTAAAGCAAGTTAACTCCCATCTAACAGAGCATATGACAATTTACTTACAGATTGCTGTTTATATAGAATTAGCTGCTACATTTGCAAGTTTTACAAAATTGAAAAATTAAAATCTGTAGTAAATATGAAGCAACACCCTAAAAGTTTTGTTACAGTGAATTCTATATAGGACAGTAAAGAATAATCTGCATACCATTTACCAGAATGCAACATTTGAAACAAGACTATGTTGATGTCTCTTTTTGACCACCATAATTGATATGTTCAGCTTTAAAATATATAGAAAATTGTTACTTGTGAGTGATATTCAACAACTGCATGGGGATCCAATTGTCGTAAATGATATCTCTAGAACCCTGGTTGTTGTTTGAATTTGTCTGAACCTGCAACAAAATATGGGTGCATTCTTGTAGAACAAACCATTGAAATGAAAAATGTATACCAAATCCAGACATGTGAAAGCAGGTGCAGCTGGTTGTTTCCTTGTGGGGGAAGTGTATGACACTTTATCAATCGGAACTAACTGAAGCCTCGAGACACTGCAGATAAATCTGTCACCACAACCAAGATTTTGGGGTACGGAGAAGGGAAACAGGGAAGTAGTAAAGGTACACCAAGTACCTACTCTCTGCCACATAGCAGAAGAGCAGACAAGTTAATATTATATTGTTATCAAGCTCTGAGCTTGTCAAGTCTATAGCTTATCAGGAACTTAGTTTAAAATCAGGTGCAAAATTTGTATCCAATAAACAGACAGACAAAAACAAAGTACCCTCCACCACACACGAGACTCGAAACCTAGTTAATATTAGTGTCCTATAGTTGTGAGCTATGTTGAAAATTTCAAATCTCTACCTTACGGGCAAGCTAGTTTAAAATCAATTGCAGAATTTGCACTGGGGAAAAAAGAAAAGAAAAGAAGGGAAAAAAGACAAACAAGAACCAGACTTAATAAAAACACGTTAATAAGTGATTGTTTGTTTACATATACACAAATCTACAGTGGAGCACCGGATTTTAAACTTTAAAACCAACAAAAAATTGATCTTTAATGCTACAAGTAAAAAATTCATATTTCAGTAAGTAAATACATACATTTTGAATATACCTTGTGTTTAGAAATACATATTCCATTCACATCGCCTTGAAATAAGATACATCATTTGTCTTTTCAATCAGTTGACTCGCCTGTATTGGAACCATTCAAACGTGGTGGGTGAATGAAAACCTTCATATAGCTGACATGGCTGCAGAGACTTGTTTCATACAGTTGTTTCATTCGACTGAACAACCAATTGAATGAAAAAACAATTTACTGAACAATCAATTGTTATAAACAGGTGACTGTGCCAAATCCTTTCAAAACATAAATACTGAACACGTTATAAAATAATAGAGGTATATAGAGACAGATCTCCGGGCGGGGACTACTCAAGAGGATGTCGTTATCAGGAGAAAGAAAACTGGTGTTCTACGGATCGGAGCGTGGAATGTCAGATCCCTTAATCGGGCAGGTAGGTTAGAAAATTTAAAAAGGGAAATGGATAGGTTAAAGTTAGATATAGTGGGAATTAGTGAAGTTCGGTGGCAGGAGGAACAAGACTTCTGGTCAGGTGACTACAGGGTTATAAACACAAAGTCAAATAGGGGTAATGCAGGAGTAGGTATAATAATGAATAGGAAAATAGGAGTGCGGGTAAGCTACTACAAACAGCATAGTGAACGCATTATTGTGGCCAAGATAGATACGAAGCCCACACCTACTACAGTAGTACAAGTTTATATGCCAACTAGCTCTGCAGATGACGAAGAAATTGAAGAAATGTATGATGAAATAAAAGAAATTATTCAGATAGTGAAGGGAGACGCAAATTTAATAGTCATGGGTGACTGGAATTCGAGAGTAGGAAAAGGAAGAGAAGGAAACGTAGTGGGTGAATATGGATTGGGGCTAAGAAATGAAAGAGGAAGCCGTCTGGTAGAATTTTGCACAGAGCATAACTTAATCATAGCTAACACTTGGTTCAAGAATCATAAAAGAAGGTTGTATACATGGAAGAACCCTGGAGATACTAGAAGGTATCAGATAGATTATATAATGGTAAGACAGAGATTTAGGAACCAGGTTTTAGATTGTAAGACATTTCCAGGGGCAGGTGTGGACTCTGACCACAATCTATTGGTTATGAACTGTAGATTAAAACTGAAGAAACTGCAGAAAGGTGGGAATTTAAGGAGATGGGTCCTGGATAAACTGAAAGAACCAGAGGTTGTACAGAGTCTCAGGGAGAGCATAAGGGAACAATTGACAGGAATGGGGGAAAGAAATACAGTAGAAGAAGAATGGGTAGCTTTGAGCGATGAAGTAGTGAAGGCAGCAGAGGATCAAGTAGGTAAAAAGACGAGGGCTAGTAGAAATCCTTGGGTAACAGAAGAAATATTGAATTTAATTGATGAAAGGAGAAAATATAAAAATGCAGTAAATGAAGCAGGCAAAAAGGAATACAAACGTCTCAAAAATGAGATCGACAGGAAGTGCAAAATGGCTAAGAAGGGATGGCTAGAGGACAAATGTAAGGATGTAGAGGCTTATCTCACTAGCGGTAAGATAGATACTGCCTACAGGAAAATTAAAGAGACCTTTGGAGATAAGAGAACCACTTGTATGAACATTAAGAGCTCAGATGGAAACCCAGTTCTAAGCAAAGAAGGGAAAGCAGAAAGGTGGAAGGAGTATATAGAGGGTCTATACAAGGGCGATGAACTTGAGGACAATATTATGGAAATGGAAGAGGATGTAGATGAAGATGAAATGGGAGATACGATACTGCGTGAAGAGTTTGACAGAGCACTGAAAGACCTGAGTCGAAACAAGGCCCCCGGAGTAGACAACATTCCATTGGAACTACTGACGGCCTTGGGAGAGCCAGTCCTGACAAAACTCTACCATCTGGTGAGCAAGATGTATGAAACAGGCGAAATACCCTCAGACTTCAAGAAGAGTAAAATAATTCCAATCCCAAAGAAAGCAGGTGTTGACAGATGTGAAAATTACCGAACAATCAGTTTAATAAGCCACAGCTGCAAAATACTAACACGAATTCTTTACAGACGAATGGAAAAACTGGTAGAAGCCGACCTCGGGGAAGATCAGTTTGGATTCTGTAGAAATACTGGAACACGTGAGGCAATACTGACCTTACGACTTATCTTAGAAGAAAGATTAAGGAAAGGCAAACCTACGTTTCTAGGATTTGTAGACGTGGAGAAAGCTTTTGACAATGTTGACTGGAATACTCTCTTTCAAATTCTAAAGGTGGCAGGGGTAAAATACAGGGAGCGAAAGGCTATTTACAATTTGTACAGAAACCAGTTGGCAGTTATAGGAGTCGAGGGACATGAAAGGGAAGCAGTGGTTGGGAAGGGAGTGAGACAGGGTTGTAACCTCTCCCCGATGTTATTCAATCTGTATATTGAGCAAGCAGTAGAGGAAACAAAAGAAAAATTCGGAGTAGGTTTTAAAATCCATGGAGAAGAAATAAAAACGTTGAGGTTCGCCGATGACATTGTAATTCTGTCAGAGACAGCAAAGGACTTGGAAGAGCATTTGAACGGAATGGATGGTGTCTTGAAGGGAGGATATAAGATGAACATCAACAAAAGCAAAACGAGGATAATGGAATGTAGTCGAATTAAGTCGGGTGATGTTGAGGGTATTAGATTAGGAAATGAGACACTTCAAGTAGTAAAAGAGTTTTGCTATTTGGGGAGCAAAATAACTGATGATGGTCGAAGTAGAGAGGATATAAAATGTAGACTGGCAATGGCAAGAAAATCGTTTTTGAAGAAGAGAATTTTGTTAACATCGAGTATAGATTTAAGTGTCAGGAAGTCATTTCTGAAAGTATTTGTATGGAGTGTAGCCATGTATGGAAGTGAAACATGGACGGTAAATAGTTTGGACAAGAAGAGAATAGAAGCTTTCGAAATGTGGTGCTACAGAAGAATGCTGAAGATTAGATGGGTAGATCACATAACTAATGAGGAAGTATTGAATAGGATTGGGGAGAAGAGAAGTTTGTGGCACAACTTGAGCAGAAGAAGGGATCGGTTGGTAGGACATGTTCTGAGGCATCAAGGGATCACCAATTTAGTATTGGAGGGCAGCGTGGAGGGTAAAAATCGTAGGGGGAGACCAAGAGATGAATACACTAAGCAGATTCAGAAGGATGTAGGTTGCAGTAGGTACTGGGAGATGAAGAAGCTTGCACAGGATAGAGTAGCGTGGAGAGCTGCATCAAACCAGTCTCAGGACTGAAGACCATAACAACAACAACAGAGACAGAGATTCAGTAGGGAAGTTTCGGCTAGTTTGTTTATTCATTTTTATGTAAGCAGTGGAATGTGAAAACAGTACGGAGGTTGGTTGGACACCCTTAGACTCTACAGGCAAAGTCAATGTGGCGGGGGGTCTTTGTAATGTGTAGAAGCAGCCTTAAGATTAACTAGAACCTGGTGGGAAAGCAGCGCCTGATATCAAAAGTTTCAAAACATTTATTTATCATTATTTAAATCTGTGTGCAAAAAACTTGTTTCATTTTATAGAGAGTGTCCAGATATATACTTTTTGCAGGTTTCATGCAGCCTTGCTGTCTTTAGTGGAACAGATATTAAGAAAAATACAATTTAAATTTAATCAATGTGAATTGGAAGAACTGGATGATAAAACTCTGGATGATGATGTAAGTTGAGTAGTTTCATAATTGTGATACTCTAATGCATTATGTCCTTTCCTATATAATATTTGTATGCACCTGTAATACACTGATAAGAGAAACTGTGTTAAAGATGAGTAAGGCATGTAGAATCTCATCATTTCACACACATTCGATTTGGAGGCATCTTTGAAAGTCGCACAGTTAGTGACCTGGAAATATAGCATGCATTTTTTTAAAAAATGTTTTTATGCTTCATGCTTGAAGACAAAGCCGCAATACATTGAAATTGACCATTGAAAAAAAGTGATGATCAGGATGGTTTTTGACTGAAATGTTTGCTTTTGCAAAACTTCTTGTTTCCATTGATAATCAGCACCATATTCCTGCCAGTGAACAGAGTGCTCTGATTTGATGTGTTTCTGTATATTATTTTTATTTTCCCACCAGATTCATTAATTACAAAATTGGCCGAATATTGATTTCAGACTTTCATGGCCATTCATAGCTGTCGGACCCTGTGTAAGTACATTGTGTAGAACTGGAAATATATCTATTCACAACGTACGGGAAATCTTTCAGCCTGATCGAAATACGTTGGCAGGTTTTGTTTTCCAGTCACTAGAGTAAAGAGTGTGGACACTATAAACTGTTAGTCAGTCCTGAGCATAAGGAAACTGCAAAACTGCATTTATTACTGCTAATTACTGCTAGAAGGTTAGTCATACGGATCGCCAATCCCATCTGGTGTTGTGAACATAGGCGCTCAGTGGTGGGGGGGGGGGGGGGGGGGGGGGACAGGAGGAGCTCTTGCCCCCTTATAGAATCTGAACAATATCATTTTGTTACTTACAGATTTCTTTTGAATTTCTAACACTCATTGTCTGTGACTCCTCTAAAATGCAAATTTAATGTTGCCGACCGTGATGAAAAATACTGGAGCTTTAGGAGTCACTAAATACACTCCTGGAAATTGAAATAAGAACACCGTGAATTCATTGTCCCAGGAAGGGGAAACTTTATTGACACATTCCTGGGGTCAGATAGATCACATGATCACACTGACAGAACCACAGGCACATAGACACAGGCAACAGAGCATGCACAATGTCGGCACTAGTACAGTGTATATCCACCTTTCGCAGCAATGCAGGCTGCTATTCTCCCATGGAGACGTTCGTAGAGATGCTGGATGTAGTCCTGTGGAACGGCTTGCCATGCCATTTCCACCTGGCGCCTCAGTTGGACCAGCGTTCGTGCTGGACGTGCAGACCGCGTGAGACGACGCTTCATCCAGTCCCAAACATGCTCAATGGGGGACAGATCCGGAGATCTTGCTGACCAGGGTAGTTGACTTACACCTTCTAGAGCACGTTGGGTGGCACGGGATACATGCGGACGTGCATTGTCCTGTTGGAACAGCAAGTTCCCTTGCCGGTCTAGGAATGGTAGAACGATGGGTTCCATGACGGTTTGGATGTACCGTGCACTATTCAGTGTCCCCTCGACGATCACCAGTGGTGTACGGCCAGTGTAGGAGATCGCTCCCCACACCATGATGCCGGGTGTTGGCCCTGTGTGCCTCGGTCGTATGCAGTCCTGATTGTGGCGCTCACCTGCACGGCGCCAAACACGCATACGACCATCATTGGCACCAAGGCAGAAGCGACTCTCATCGCTGAAGACGACACGTCTCCATTCGTCCCTCCATTCACGCCTGTCGCGACACCACTGGAGGCAGGCTGCACGATGTTGAGGCGTGAGCGGAAGACGGCCTAACGGTGTGCGGGACCGTAGCCCAGCTTCATGGAGACGGTTGCGTATGGTCCTCGCCGATACCCCAAGAGCAACAGTGTCCCTAATTTGCTGGGAAGTGGCGGTGCGGTCCCCTACGGCACTGCGTAGGATCCTACGGTCTTGGCGTGCATCCGTGCGTCGCTGCGGTCCGGTCCCAGGTCGACGGGCACGTGCACCTTCCGCCGACCACTGGCGACAACATCGATGTACTGTGGAGACCTCACGCCCCACGTGTTGAGCTATTCGGCGGTACGTCCACCCGGCCTCCCGCATGCCCACTACACGCCCTCGCTCAAAGTCCGTCAACTGCACATACGGTTCACGTCCACGCTGTCGCGGCATGCTACCAGTGTTAAAGACTGCGATGGAGCTCCGTATGCCACGGCAAACTGGCTGACACTGACGGCGGCGGTGCACAAATGCTGCGCAGCTAGAGCCATTCGACGGCCGACACCGCGGTTCCTGGTGTGTCCGCTGTGCCGTGCTTGTGATCATTGCTTGTACAGCCCTCTCGCAGTGTCTGGAGCAAGTATGGTGGGTCTGACACACCGGTGTCAATGTGTTCTTTTTTCCATTTCCAGGAGTGTATGTTGGATTTTAGTAGTTGTCACTCTGTTCAGGGGAAATTATGCTGATTCATTGGCTGGTTGATTTGGGGGAGGGAACCAAACAAGCTAATTCCTTGCTGCTGTTGCAGTTTTGGCACTGATCTGCAGTCAAACTGGATAAGAACCTGTACAGAACTATGCTGAAATAATGTCTTCAGTCTTCGCTCTGAATTCCACAACCAAATAAAATATTATAGAAGATGTCTAAGTTCAATAAGGGTTTTTGAAGTTTATTCCCTGTTTCTCCACTCTGACGGAAATGTGGCATTTTTGTTGATATCCAGCCATATTTTTGTGAATCATTCTTTTTTTTTTCCTATTTCATATTTTTACTTTTCAGTTTCAACCTACTATTGTGAGAGTATGATATAATTATTTTTGTGAATATTTTTTACCGTTATTTAGTAACTCATTGGCTGCCTAGGATTAAATCACGTGAGAATGTACTTTCAGGTCACTGAATCAAAAAATGGCATCCATGTTCATACTAATAACAAAAAAGATATGTTCTGCTTGTACTGTTGACATATGCATTCCTTTTATGGACTGAAGTAATCTACCTTAAAACTACTAAGTAGAAAATTATCAGTCTTTGGAGATACAATAAGTTGTATGTACTTCTTGTCCCATCTAGATTGTGGGACATGACACATTTTCAGATTGTTGAATCAGGTATATCGAAACTGGAAGATTTTGCATCTTGTCCCCACTTGGGAAAATTTCTCGGATGCCCAGGTTGTGAGAGTCATAATTGATCTCAGTGATAACCAGAATTAGCTTTTCACTCGTTTCTAAATAAAAAAGAAAAATTATAAGCAGTGCACAGCTCAAAACATTCAGTAATGGCTACCATGCAGTTGGTCATAAACAGGGTAGCACAGGCTTGACATTTATCAGTATCTGACACAGTTTAAAACGTCTGCCACCTAAAACTGCCATGTTAAAGTGTCCAGATTCACTATTTTTACGTGGGACTCCCATAAATGGATTTCATAAACCAATTTCCGAATTCTGCACCCCCGTTTTTGAAATACAGTAGGGTTATCATTTTATGTCTTCTTGTTAATAGTTTTTAACTTATGTGGTCAGTGTGACTTTATTGTGCAGTGGATGAAAAGTAGAAATATGTTAGACTACCTTTAACATAATTGATCGGCCATTGTGCTGACTAGATCAGAAAGCAGAACAGCTGATTTCCAGATATACTATTTGATCAATCTATCAAAACCATTTCAGCCCTTAATATATAAACAAGGCAGTGAAAAACAGTTTCTGATATTTGGTGTTGATCTTCCAAAAGTTGTGTCACATGTAAATGTAGTGATTACAGCAACTTTTGAGCTTTAGCTAGCAGACAGATGTAAGTGTACCTTTGTTCTAAGATGTTAGGTCCCACAACTTAGTATTACATTGCATTATGTGACATGTATAAAGACCATTCAACCACCTACAACTGATGTAACACTATAGCATCGAGCGCACTGCTACATTGTTGTGTTTGTATACTTTCTGTTTTTCAGATACATTGTTAAGTATTATTGTTTCAAATCAGCTTCACTAGATGATATGCAGTACCAATGACTCAAAATTTGCAAAATTTTCAATATTTATATGCAGAAAATAAAGCTGTTTCAAACTATCTCTTATAAAATAGTTTATCTGACTACAATTTGTTATGAAATAGGAGTATGGGGGAATATTGTGTGTTTGAATTTTGAGGCAGAATTTGCACATATCTTTGCATTTATTGCAAAATGCAAATTTTTCAGGTCCCTGTCATATATACTAATTCACTGATGAAACATGTCAACAATCTATTGCAGCTTGATAACTGTAGAGATCTTCACTATGACAATATTGAAAAGAAACGATGGAAAATCCAGGATGGAATGTAACAATATATGAAAAGGATAGTTGTTACTCACCATATAGCGGAGGTGTTGAGTTGTAGAAAGGTACAACCAAAAGACTGTCAGAAAGTTAGCTTTCGGTCAACAAGGTCTTTGTCAAAGGTAGATAACATACTAATTAACATGCATGTGACCTCAGTCCCTGGCATCTAGAGCCAGACTCTGTCTCTAGCTGCCAGAGACTGTGGTTGTGTGTGTGTTAATGGCGTTTGCGTGAGTGTGTGCATATGTGTATGTTGTCTACTTTCGACAATGGCCTTGTTGGCCAAAAGCTAACTTTCCAACAGTATTTTCATTGTGAGTTTCTGCAACTAAGCATCTCCACTATATGGTGAGTAGCAACTATTGTTTTCATATATTGTAATACTGACAGGAAAAAAAGATTTACACTTCCTTATAGGGAATCTAGGATTGACTTGGAATTGACTGAAATAAAACTAACGTACTGAATAACCGGGTCTTCTGCCAATTGTTCGCACAATTCTCACACAGTATTATGACAGTGTCACTCACTGTCTTCTCCAGGTGCTCCCTGAGACTCCTTCTTGAATGGATTGGGTCCATTATTTATGACTGGATGGTGCCAGGCACTCCTTTTGGGATCCGCACCTGCCAGGAATGGCTCTATTTGTCCTCTCTTACCTGGTGTCATGCCTGTCGCCTGATGCTCTGCTCACATCTGTGTCCACGTGTCATGCGTTCTACCCACAGATTGTGGCCATCCTCCAGTTGTCTTGGGCATTGTGTGTGAAGTGCTTGCCTGTTGGGGCAGGCCTCCAGTGCTGTACTTCTCATTGGGCACTCCAAGTGTTCAGTCCTATGACTGCTGTTGTTGGGACTGTCCAGTGATGTGTCGCCTCTAGTCTGTAGTGTCTCCTGCTGTGCCCAAGGGCAGTTTTCTCGATTTCCACTCCAATTTCTATGTATCATAGAATCTTGATGTTGTTTCTGTTGTGTTTTCAGAAGCTCAAGTGATGGATTCTAGGTGGGATGAGCTTGTATCCAGTGTCACAATTGATGATATTCTCAGAGACCTTGACCTCAATGGATTCTTTTCTGACACTATCCCAGTATCTCAGGACCTGTGTCACAATATGGGTATCATTATACTTCATCGAATGACTGAGTTTTAGACAATGCTCTGCTATTGCTGATTTGGTTGCCTGTCAGTCTGGTATGCATCCAATGTTCTTTACACCTGATTTCCACAGTCCTGGTGGTCTGGCCTATGAATGATATCCCACATTGGCACTGTATATTGTAAATACCTTGAGTCCATAGACCCAGATCATATTAAACTGATAGTTCGGTAATTTTCACACGTCAACACCTTCTTTCTTTGGGATTGGAAATATTATATTCTTCTTGAAGTCTGGAGCTATTTCACCTGTCTCATACATCTTGCTCACCAGATGGTAGAGTTTTGTCAGTCCTCGCTCTCCGAAGGCTGTCAGTAGTTTTAATGAAATGTTGTCTACTCCCAGAGCCTTGTTTCGACTTAGGTCTTTCAGTGCTCTGTCAAACTCTTCACGCAGTATCATATCTCCTATTTCATCTTCATCTGCATTCTCTTCCATTTCTATAATATTGTCCTCAAGAACATCGCCCTTGTATATACCCTCTATATACTCCTTCCACCTTTCTGCTTTCACTTCTTTCCTTAGAACTGGGTTTCCATCTGAGCTCTTGATATTCATGCAAGTCGTTCTCTTTTCTCCAAAGATCTCTTTAATTTTCCTGTAGACAGTATCTATCTTACCCCTGGAAGCAGTGGTTGGGAAGGGAGTGAGACAGGGCTGTAGCCTATCCCCAATGTTATTCAATCTGTATATTGAGCAAGCAATAAAGGAAGCAAAAGAAAAGTTTGGAGTAGGTATTAAAATCCATGGAGACGAAATAAAAACTTTGAGGTTCGCCAGTGACATTGTAATTCTGTCAGAGGCAGCAAAGGACTTGGAAGAGCAGTTGAACGGAATGGAGAGTGTCTTGAAAGGAGGGTATAAGATGAACATCAACAAAAGCAAAATGAGGATAATGGAATGTAGTCGGATTAAGTCAGGTGATGCTGAGTGAATTAGATTAGGAAATGAGACACTTAAAGTAGTAAAGGAGTATTGTTATTTGGGGAGCAAAATAACTGATGATGGTCGAAGTAGAGAGAATATAAAATGTAGACTGGCAATGGCAAGGAAAACGTTTCTGAAGAAGAAAAATTTGTTAACATCGAGTATAGATTTACGTGTCAGGAAGTCGTATCTGAAAGTATTTGTATTCCTTTTTGCCTGGTTTATTTACTGCGTTTTTATATTTTCTCCTTTCATCAATTAAATTCAATACCTCTTCTGTTACCCAAGGAATTCTATTAGCCCTCATCTTTTTACCTACTTGATCCTCTGCTACCTTCACTATTTCGTCCCTCAAAGCTACCCATTCTTCTTCTACTGTATTTCTTTCCCCCATTCTTGTCAATTGTTCCCTAATGCTCTCCATGAAGCTCTCTACAACCTCTGGTTCTTTCAGTTTATCCAGGTCCCATCTCCTCAAATTCCCACCGTTTTGCAGTTTCTTCAGTTTTAATCTACAGTTCATAACCAATAGATTGTGGTCAGAGCCCACATCTGCCCCTGGAAATGTCTTACAATCTAAAACCTGGTTCCTGAATCTCTGTCTTACCATTAGATAATCTATCTGATACCTTCTAGTATCTCCAGGCTTCTTCCATGTATACAACCTTCTTTCACGATTCTTGAACTAAGTGTTAGCTATGATTAACTTATGCTCTGTGCAAAATTCTACCAGGTGGCTTCCTCTTTCATTTCTTCCCCCCAATCCATATTCACCTACTACGTTTCCTTCTCTCCCTTTACCTACTATCGAATTCCAGTCACCCATGACTATTAAATTTTCACCTCCCTTCACTATCTGAATAATTTCTTTTATCTCATCATACAGTTCATCAATTTCTTTGTCATCTGCAGAGCTAGTTGGCATATAAACTTGTACTACTGTAGTAGGCATGGGCTTCGTGTCTATCTTGGCCACAATAATGCGTTCACTATGCCGTTTGTAGTAGCTTACCCACACTCCTATTTTTTTATTCATTATTAATCCTACTCCTGCATTACCCCTATTTGATTTTGTATTTATAACCCTGTATTCACCTGACCAAAAGTCTTGTTCCTCCTGCCACCGAACTTCACTAATTCCCACTATATCTAACTTTAACCTATCCATTTCCCTTTTTAAATTTTCTAACCTACCTGCCCGATTAAGGGATCTGACATTCCACACTCCAATCTGTTAAACGCCAGTTTTCTTTCTCCTGATAACAACGTCCTCCTGAGTTGTGCCCACCCGGAGATCTGAATGGGGGTCTATTTTACCTCCGGAATATTTTACCTCATAGGACGCCATCATCATTTAACCATACAGCAAAGCTGTATGCCCTCGGGAAAAGTTATGGCTGTAGTTTTCCCTTGCTTTCAGCCATTCGCAGTACCAGCGCAGCAAGTCCGTTATGGTTAGTGTTACAATGCCAGATCAGTCCAATCATCCAGACTGTTGTCCCTGCAACTACTGAAAAGGCTGCTGCCCCTCTTCAGGAACCACACGTTTGTCTGGCCTCTCAACAGATACCCCTCCGTTGTGGTTGCACCTACAGTACGGCTATCTGTATCGCTGAGGCACACAAGCCTCCCCACCAACAGTAAGGTCCATGGTTCGAGGGGGGGGGGGGGTGGATAACCAGAGTAATGAAATTTGTTTCGCCTCCTGTATCTGACTCGTTGTTGATATAGTTCTATTTTGCAGTATGACTTGATGCTAAACAAATCAGAAATATTAACAACCATCTTTTAACAAGAGCACAAGTTTACAAAAATGTTTGAGCATACTGGAACACTAGGAATATGTCTAAGACTCATTTGCTTCAAAATTTTAAGCTCAAACTGTATTGAATTCTCATCAGTGTAGGTTATCCACCCTTAATATAGAAAAGACTATGTGTGAATTAAAGATGTACACATGGTGCATAGAAATTCATATTTAAAATGAGAAGTGTACTGACATATGACTAAAAAAAAGTTTATATACAAAAAACTTAGTTCATGGTTTAATGCCAATTAATAAGCAGCTCATACATTTGCAAATTAAGCCATTCAGTTTTATTGTGACCTATGGTAAGCATTTTTCACACAACAGCATATGCATAGCTGTGTCTGTGACAGTTTTAGGAAAGACATTTCTTGACACATCTGAACATAAAATAGAGGGAAACATTCCACGTGGGAAAAATATATCTAAAAAGAAAGATGGTGAGACTTACCAAACAAAAGCGCTGGCAGGTCGATAGACACACAAACATACACACAAAGTTCAAGCTTTCACAACAAACGGTTGATTCGTCCGGAAAGAGGGAAGGTGAGGGAAAGACGAAAGGATGTGGGTTTTAAGGGAGAGGGTAAGGAGTCATTCCAATCCCGGGAGCAGAAAGACTTACTCTAAGGGGAAAAAGGACAGGTATACACTCGCACACACACGCAGACACGCATCATCCCGGGAGCGGAAAGACTTACCTTAGGGGGGAAAAAAGGACAGGTATACACTCGCGCGCGCGCACACACACACACACACACACACACACACACACACACACACACACACATCCATCTGCACATACGCAGACACAAGCAGACATTTGTAAAGGCCTTTACAAATGTCTGGTTGTGTCTGTATATGTGTGGATGGATATGTGTGTGTGTGCGAGTGTATACCCGTCCTTTTTTCCCCCTAAGGTAAGTCTTTCCGCTCCTGGGATTGGAATGACTCCTTACCCTCTCCCTTAAAACCCAAATCCTTTCGTCTTTCCCTCTCCTTCCCTCTTTCCTGACGAGGCAACCGTTTATTGCAAAAGCTTGAATTTTGTGTGTATGTTTGTGTTTGTTTGTGTGTCCTTCGACCTGCCAGCGCTTTCATTTGGTAAGTCACATCATCTTTGTTTTAGATATATTTTTCCCACGTGGAATGTGATCTGTGTCTGTGTATATGCGGATGGGTATGTGTGTGTGTGCGAGTGTATACCTGTCCTTTTTTCCCCCTAAGGTAAGTCTTTCCGCTCCCGGGATTGGATTGACTCCTTACCCTCTCCCTTAAAACCCACATCCTTTCGTCTTTCCCTCTCCTTCCCTTTTTCCTGACGAAGCAACCGTTTGTTGCGAAAGCTTGAATTTTGTGTGTATGTTTGTGTTTGTTTGTGTGTCTATCGACCTGCCAGCGCTTTTGTTTGGTAAGTCTCATCATCTTTGTTTTTAGATATATTTTTCTCACGTGGAATGTTTCCCACATGCTGTTTTTAGTGTTACACCGTAACCAGATAAGTGTCAGTGATGAATTTCTATTATCCATAGTATGAATGGCACCAATGAAAATTTCAAGTCGAGGTTACCATTTGAAACTCACATTTCAAGCGCAACAGATCTGCATTTGATGCCTCATCAGTTGTTGACATATCATGTAGACAATGGAGACAGTACCATCTGGTATGAAAAAATAAATTTTCTTCCATTTCTGTAGACAGTGCCGTCCAGCAAGCAAAAGTAAATAGTCTTCCATTTTATTGAGATTGTATTTTTACATTCTAAATAAACTCTTGTTGTTCATCATCGTTTGAAATGAAGTAGTTAAATGGAGAACATTCAGCATAGCAATCATTGCAACATGAAAATGGTACAGACAGATGTATTCTCTACCTTCCTCTTATAGTCTGTCAGTTGGCATGAAGAAATCATGTATACTTCAAAGGTGGTGTTTACATTTTTGTATATGAAGTATGATTAATGCCCTGCTTTGATCAGATCATAGTGTCGGCATTCCTATGTTTCACGCAATTTATAATAGAGTAAAGACATGTTATATTTTGTTAACCAGTTCACTATGGTCATGTTCTCAGTTCAGCCATAAACCCTGTGGTATTTTCTGTATTTAATCATTCACTAATTCCTCTCTTTAGTAAAGCATTAATACTGTTCATGCACTTGTCATTCTGACACCATTTGTTCCACATATTTTACTTCTATTTTTGTGAAATTCCTTTCGGCTACAAGTTTGCATCATCAGAAATTTAATAATACACTGTTGTTCAACAATTAATAGTACTCACAGTTTCTCTTGTTACAGGGCTCATTTATAACATGGAAAATTCATTTCACCATGTCTTCCCCCTCCCCACAGCAAGCAAGCAAGCGCACACACACACACACACACACACACACACACACACACACACACACACAGAGAGAGAGAGAGAGAGAGAGAGAGAGAGAGAGAGAGAGAGAGAGAGAGTCACAATCACCTTCACATTGTATAAGAAGTTACTCATATTGAATAGCTATTGTACATTACTGTAATGACAGCTTGTTTTATTTTTATCCATAATGAACTGATGAAGTTAATGGTTTTAATTTCTTTTGTCAGGAGCAAACAGAATGGCAGAAGTTTCTTCGGCAAAATATAGAAATTGTCGCGAAAGTTGGTGAATTTGCTCCGTTAGATACATACTCATTAGTGGTAAGTATATTAATGTCTTATAAACACTATCTTGCATTTCGAATGTTTTGTTGCTTAATTATTATACAGCATGTGATTGGTATATGTTGCCATGCAATTTGTACTTTTTGTCTAAAACTAACATAATTATTTCTGAACAACTTAAAATTTTAGCTTTAAAATATGTTGACAACAGTGCACAATCTTCAGTCTCAATATTTTATTTTTCTGTTTAAATCAAATACCTTTTGAAGTGGCAACTCTGTCTTCAAGAGCTGCATTGACATTTTTGAGAGTACATCTATTTCAGTTTATTATTTGACAGGAAAAAACACAGTTGTTAATTTAGTTACAGGCATGTCTCAGATTTATTTCAATGTGCAAGTAATTGGTTGCACAGTGATTACTTTCATTCACCCACAGAATGTGTATCTTCTACATCAGGAAAGAATTCCCATATATGCAGTCACACTGCATGAAATTTTCATTTGTATTGTTCTGCAACACAATTGAAATTCACACACCCCATTTACTGTTTGTAATTGCACATACTTAATCTGTACATTTGTGACTTACGAAGTTACCACTTACCTATTTTTGAAGCTTATGCAAACAGATTGAGTTAAATAAGTTATAATACAGTAAAGAAATAGGGAAAGATAAGGACAGAGTTGTGGTTGAGGATATTTTAAACATCATGGATTGAGGAACTTCTGAATATTTAGAAGCTATTACATACAGAATATCTATAATTCAACACTTCCAAGAGGCCTAGCCATTAATGGCTGAGGATGGGCTTGGTGAACCTCACATTTCAGAATATGGGCTGGTCAACACTACATGTCCTGTACCACTACAAACTGTAGTCATTTTTCAGCAAGTACCACAAAGTATGAAGTAAACTGTTGTGCCTTGAAGAAAAGGGATTTTAAAGCTAATTATCATGTCAAAAAATAATAAAGTTAATTAATTATTTATTTATTTGTTTGTTTGCTGGTAAATGTCTTCAGTCCTAGTACATACAGAAAGTCCTGTATCACAGTGTCATAACATGCCACTAGAGCAGCTGAAACAAAATGGTGTATCCCATTGCTAAAGTGGAGTATAATGTGGTAATTCATTTTTGGGAAGGGAGAAATGTTGCAGCTGTGTAAGGCCAATCCAGATAACTTCCTTAGCTGCTTGGGTTGATATGACACAACAGCAACATTTCCATTGCTGTCAAAAATGCACGATACTCCATTTTACCATTTTGCCTCCAACGGCATGTTATGGTACTGTGATACACGACTTTCATTATGTACCAGGACTGAAGACATGTACCTACTAGCAAATAAATAAACTTGAAACATCGTGGGAGATTAAAACTGTGTGCTGGAGTGGATCACAAACCTGGGACCTTTGCCTGTCACAGGAAAGTGATCTAACAACTAAGCTACTTGAGTGTCACTCATGGCCTGTCCTCACAGCCTTACCTTCACCATTATCTCATTTCATACCTCCCAAACTTCACACAAACTCTCCTGTGACTCTTTTGGGCCTAGCACTAGTGGAAGAAAGGAGTTTGCACTATGCCTGCTTCAATCCCAAGATTATGAGGACAGAGCAAGAAGCAAAAATGGATTAAGAGGAAGACAAATGAAATGAGTAGTATAATCAAAAACTGAGTGGAAAAGGGCATGGGAAAAAAGTGACTTTTACATTTAACAGCGTGTTGGCAGTGTTACGTGTTTCACTTCCTGAAAATCAATTCTGTCATATAATTTAATAGGTTTTCTCAAGTGTATTTTCCTCACGATATAATTATACTGCCGGAAAAAATTGGTGTACCTTGGAAGGTGACATCAACTTGATTTGATGATGACACGTACACATGGGGAATAATAGACGTGCTGATAGTGGTATCAACATTGTCCATCAACAGGTAGAGATAGCATAGCTACTAGAGCACCATTTGTGTATACCCTTTAATAGGGAATACTCACAGGCAGAAGGCTAAGTGTGATGCAAGCAAGCAACCATGCCAAGGGGACACCCTCGTGCTTCCTACAGCCAACTGAGCAAGTTTCAGAGGGTGAAATTGTGGCATTTCAAATGGCAGGATTATCTTTTCCAAGAACTACCACACAAGTTGGATGTGCTGCATCAGTTGTGCACCATTGCTTGAATCTGGTCTCATGAACATTCTCACGCTGGTAGACAAGGCAGCACAGACACCTGCCAGGATAGTTGTATTGTAAGGATACCAGTAGCTTATTATACAGCTACCACACCACAGGCACAAGGGCTTGTGAACACAGATGTGTGAACACGAACTGTTGAAAACTGTTTATTAGCAGGGGGATTGTGGGTACGCACACCTCTAGCCCGTCTTCCACTCACACCACACCATCGACGTGCACAGCTTGACTGGTGCCATTAGAGCATCACATGTAAGGTGGAATGGCATGCTGTGATCTTCAACGATGAAAGGAGATTCTGCCTGCATGCAAATTACAGTCATTTTCACATACGGCGTATAACTGCATACAACGTATACCTGGTGAGCAGTGTCTCATAGTAAATTTTTCCAAAATACCATGACCCCATCCCAGGCCTTATGGTCTGGGGTGCAGTAAGCTGCAACCATCATCCACCTTGGGTGTTTCTGGACTGGACACCAACCAGTGCTCGGTACATGCAGAATCTTGTCAGACCCATTCTTTTGCCATTCTTGCTGGAGGAAGTCTGTGTCTTGTTCCAACAGGATAATGTTCATCACACACAGCCCTTGAAGCTCAACGTGCTGAACAAGATGGGCAGCTACTTCCCTGGCCAGCATGAGCTCTGGACTTGTTTCCAGTCTAGCATGTGTGGGATATGAGGACACGAGAAGTGACTCATGTGACTAATCAACCGACAGCTCTTACAGATCTATGTAAACGGGTTGAGCAGGCATGGCAAAATTTTCTCCGGACAGTATTAGCCATTTGTATGATTTACTGGAAACCAGAGTCAGCACCTGCATTGCCACCTGTGCAGGCTACACCAAGTATTGATATGAGTGTTTCCACATGGGTCGAAATGAGCCACCTGGGCAGTGCTTGTGCTATTAATTGTAAATGTAATTATTTCATGTACTCTGTATGCACTGTCACAACAATAAATCTTGAGTGAATTGGAAACCTCTAAAAGGGTGTACTATTTTTTTTCCAGCAGTGTGTATAACTTAATTTTCAAACATTAATTAATTTAAGGAAATTACAGAAAGTTTAGAGCTGGATGGCCAGATGGTACATCTGAAGATGAGTCCAATGACAATCACTGTGAGGTCACATATTGTGTGAGTGGTGTGGGAACTATTACTGCAATGTTACTGGTAAATGTGTCCTGTAAAGATTACAGGGAAGGGAAAAAAGGAGTGTTTGAGAGGTGGCCAAAAATTTTATTACTGCATCAGAAAATAAAGTTATTTAATTATATATTTATTTCCAGAATGAATGTTCACTCTGCAGCAGTGTGTGCACTGATTCCTTTGTGTCAACTGCTCCTTCTGCATAAAAATGGTGAATGCTAAAAGAAACCAACAGTCATATCTCACTAACTGTGTACAGTAGTTTGTCATAAATGTTTGGCTGACATGGCCTTCAGCAGAAATAATGCACGCAGGGGACCACATCTGATGTATGATGTTGACACAAATTTTTCATATAAAATAATATTTCCCTGTGTGAAACTGAGCTACAACTCATGTAAAAGAATTCGTACGGATCTTGTTAATATTTTGTACAAAAATTTGTCTGGCTCTGAGGGAATATTTCTTGCAAAACTGTGTGGCAGGCAATGCGTCAAATTATGATAAACAGCTCAAAACTTAAAAAAAGTCTTGATTATTTTTAATTGTATTCTACAAAAGACTTAAAGTATTATCCTTTATTTTTTACTGTTTGTGTTACTTGTTGTAATAAGAACAATTAGCAGCACAATCAAAAACAAAAATGATAGATTTACTTTTTGTTGCATATATCTAGAATGAGGAGGTACTCAAGGATGTAGAATATGTCAGATATTTGGTAGTCCTAGTTCATGGAATTGTGAAATTTCTTTTGGAACTTGCAAGGAGTCAAGAGAAAGCATTAGGTAGAGGTTAGGGAAAGGGGGAGAAGGAGTAATACACATGCTGGTGGTGTGACTTTTTTTGTCTTTCATACTCTTTGATTTCCTTAATGTTCAACATCCCTCACTGCTCATATTAGGTGCTTGGAGTTTCAATTATTTCTCTAAGATTTTACTTTCAGGCTATTGTCCATTGTTGTTTCTGGATCATTCTTTTAAGATCCAAAGAGCAGAGTGGCTATTTATTAACTATATGTAGTGAAATAGCTACCTGATATTTAAACCTTAACCTGCCTTCCTTCATTATTTATTTTTCATATTTTATCTCCCTCTCTCACACGATTGTATCTTTGTGTACATTAACTTCACTATAGTTATTAAAAAATTGGCAAGTCAGCTGTCCAGTGCTGTCTCATTCAATATTCATATACATTTTTATCTTATAATATGGATAGATAAAGAAATTCTACTCATCAGGCAGCTGCAGGAGAAGACACTTGTAAACGATGTAGAAATCCGCAACCATTCAGAGCCAGTAGCTCCTTCTTCTAGCAGGAAGGTTTTAGGTGTGACTGTGTCTTTATGCAACATACTTGGGCGACGCAGAGGTCTGTTCGGAATTGTTGCTTGATATAGTCATAGGATGGAGCCATACACGTCTGCTTCCAGCCCAGCTGTTAACCTGCGATCCTGCAATATAAATGTTGAAGCACTGCCATGTAACATGAAATATTAAGGAAGAAAACAGGTTGCAGTAAAAATTCAGTAATAATACTAATACTAATAATAATAATTATTAGTAAAGAACTTGCACTATACTGGATAATTGATGTAGACAATATGAAATGGTTTAAATTAAAAGAACTGATTTATTCAGTCAGTCAAACACAGAAAAGTGATGGTCCTATAATTCAGTTCAGTTGTTGTCTTCAGTCCTGAGACTGGTTTTATGCAGCTCTCCATGCTACTCTATCCTGTGCAACCTTCATCATCTCCCAGTACTTACTGCAACCTACATCCTTCTGAATCTGCTTAGTGTATTCATCTCTTGGTCTCCCTCTACTTTTTTTACCCACCACGCTGCCCTCCAATGCTAAATTTGTGATCCCTTGATGCCTCAGAACATGTCCTACCAACCGGTCCCTTCTTCTTGTCAAGTTGTACCTTCTCCTTAATTCTATTCAGTACCTCCTCATTAGTTATGTGACCTACCCATCCAATCTTCAGCATTATTCTGTAGCACCACATTTCAAAAGCTTCTATTCTCTTCTTGTCCAAACTATTTATCGTCCACGTTTCACTTCCATACATGGCTACACTCCATACAAATACTTTCAGAAATGACTTCCTGACACTTAAATCTGTACTCGATGTTAATAAATTCCTCTTCTTCAGAAACGCTTTCCTTGCCATTGCCAGTCTACATTTTATATCCTCTACTTCGACCATCATCAGTTATGTTGCTCCCCAAATAGCAAAACTCCTTTACTACTTTAAGTGTCTCATTTCCTAATCTAATTCCCTCAGCATCACCTGACTTAATTCGACTACATTCCATTATCCTCTTTTTGCTTTTGTTGATGTTCATCTTATATCCTCCTTTCAAGACACTGTCCATTCCGTTCAACTGCTCTTCCATATTCTTTGCTGTCTCTGACAGAATTACAATGTCACCGGCAAACCTCAACATTTTTATTTCTTCTCCATGGATTTTAATACCTACTCTGAATTTTTCTTTTGTTTCCTTTACTGCTTGCTCAATATGCAGATTGAATAACATCGGGGACAGGCTACAACCCTGTCTCACCCCCTTCCCAACCGCTGCTTCCCTTTCATGCCCCTCGACTCTTATAACTGCCATCTGGTTTCTGTACAAATTGTAAATAGCCTTTCGCTCCCTGTATTTTACCCCTGCCACCTTTAGAATTTGAAAGAGAGTATTCCAGTCAACATTGTCAAAAGCTTTCTCTAAGTCTACAAATCCTAGAAACGTAGGTTTGCCTTTCCTTAATCTATTTTCTAAGATAAGTCGTAGGGTCAGTATTGCCTCACGTGTCCAACATTTCTGCGGAATCCAAACTGATCTTCCCTGAGGTCGGCTTCTACCAGTTTTTCCATCCGTCTGTAAAGAATTCGCGTTAGTATTTTGGAGCAGTGACTTATTAAACTGATAGTTCAGTAATTTTCACATCTGTCAACACCTGTTTTCTTAGGGATTGGAATTATTATATTCTTCTCGAAGTCTGAGGGTATTTCACCTGTCTCATACATCTTGCTCACCAGATGGTAGAGTTTTGTCAGGACTGGCTCTCCCAAGGCCGTCAGTAGTTCCATTGGAATGTTGTCTACTCCCGAGGCCTTGTTTCGACTCAGGTCTTTCAGTGCTCTGTCGAACTCTTCACGCAGTATCGTGTCTCCCATTTCATCTTCATCTACATCCTCTTCCCTTTCCATAATATGGTCCTCAAGTACATCGCCCTTGTATAGACACTCTATATACTCCTTCCACCTTTCTGCTTTCCCTTCTTTGCTTAGAACTGGGTTTCCATCTGAGCTCTTGACATTCATACAAGTGGCTCTCTTTTCTCCAAAGGTCTCTTTAATTTTCCTGTAGGCAGTATCTATCTGACAACTAGTGAGATAAGCCTCTACATCCTTACATTTGTCCTGTAGCATCCCTGCTTAGCCATTTTGCACTTCCTGTCAATCTCATTTTTGAGACGTTTGTATTCCTTTTTGCCTGGTTCATTTACTGCGTTTTTATATTTTCTCCTTTCATCAATTAAATTCAACATTTCTTCTGTTACCCAAGGATTTATACTAGCCCTTGTCTTTTTATCTACTTGTTCCTCTGCCGCCTTCACTACTTCATCCCTCAGAGGTACCCATTCTTCTTCTACTGTATTTCTTTCCCCCATTCCTGTCAATTGTTCCCTTATGCTCTCCCTGAAACTCTGTACAACCTCTGGTTTAGTCAGTTTATCCAGGTCCCATCTCCTTAAATTCCCACCTTTTTGCAGTTTCTTCAGTTTTAATCTACAGTTCATAACCAATAGATTGTGGTCAGAGTCCACACCTGCCCCTGGAAATGTCTTACAGTCTAAAACCTGGTTCCTAAATCTCTGTCTTACCATTATATAATCTATCTGATACCTTCTAATATCTCCAGGGTTCTTCCATGTATACAACCTTCTTTTATGATTCTTGAACCAAGTGTTAGCTATGATTAAGTTATGCTCTGTGCAAAATTCTACCAGACGGCTTCCTCTTTCATTTCTTAGCCCCAATCCATATTCACCCACTACGTTTCCTTCTCTTCCTTCTCCTACTCTCGAATTCCAGTCACCCATGACTATTAAATTTTCGTCTCCTTTCACTAACTGAATAATTTCTTTTATCTCATCATACATTTCATCAATTTCTTCATCATCTGCAGAGCCAGTTGGCATATAAACTTGTACTACTGTAGTAGGCATGGGCTTCGTGTCTATCTTGGCCACAATAATGCGTTCACTATGCTGTTTGTAGTAGCTTACCCGCACTCCTATTTTTTTATTCATTATTAATCCTACTCCTGCATTACCCCTATTTGATTTTGTATTTAGAACCCTGTATTCACCTGACCAAAAGTCTTGTTGCTCCTGCCACCGAACTTCACTAATTCCCACTATATCTAACTTTAACCTATCCATTTCCCTTTTTAAATTTTCTAACCTACCTGCCCGATTAAGGGATCTGACATTCCACACTCCAATCTGTTGAACGCCAGTTTTCTTTCTCCTGATAACGACGTCGTCCTGAGTAGTCCCTGCCCGGAGTTCCGAATGGGGGACTATGTTACCTCCAGAATATTTTACCCAAGAGGACGCCATCATCATGTAACCGTACAGTAAAGCCTCATGCCCCCGGAAAAAATTACGGCTGTAGTTTCCCCTTGCTTTCAGCTGTTCGCAGTACCAGCACAGCAAGGCCGTTATGGTTAGTGTTACAAGGGCAGATCAGTCAATCATCCAGACTGTTGCCCCTGCAACTACTGAAAAGGCTGCTGCCCCTCTTCAGGAACCACACGTTTGTCTGGCCTTTCAAAAGATACCCCTCCGTTGTGGTTGCACCTACGGTACGGCCATCTGTATCGCTGAGGCACGCAAGCCTCCCCACCAATGGCAAGGTTCGTGGTTCATGGGGGTAGGGGTCCTATAATAAATAATTTAAACATGTAATACAATAATAATAATGCAGTTAAGCTTGTGCAGGTAGAATAACAGAACCCCCAAATGCTAACTAAACATCGCTGGTATGTGGAAAATGTAGACCTGCTACCTTAAATTGAAAACAACATATTCACCAGTTCACAAATATATGAAGTCGACCATGTTGATCACCATATTAAAACACTTAGCTTCGCAAACACGTTCTTTAATTCCATTCAGTATTAATTAGAAAAGGGCAACCAAAGTAAGTTAACACTTTCAAGACAAGCAACATAGCTCCTATGTCACATGGATTTACTCAAAAAGTTATTCTGTGATGCTTGACTCTACCATGAAAAAATTACATTTGGCAGTACTTCTCATTCATAGGAAAGGAAAGTTACTTTTTTCCGATGTGCTGATTCATCTTGTTGCCACTCACAGTGCCTCATAAGGTCACAGGCAGAACAGAGGGCCTCAGTTGTTGTCTGTGTTGTTGGCTTCTCGCTTTGTATTTGTCTTCAAGATTGGCTTATGTGATTATCAGATAGTATTTTTGTTAGACAATAGTGAGTCTGAGCTTCATTCAGAGGCAGTGACGATATGCAATTTGTATCGTCACATTTTTTCTGTAAGAAGTGTGTATTGTCTATTGTGCACAAGATGGCATAGTTTTATAATTTATGCTATAGATGAAGAATGCATTTCTGATGATGAAGAGTCAGTGAGTTCTCATGATGAAGTTACAGGCATTGATGCATCAGAGATCCATTTGCCTCAACCTATCAGTAAGCCTCTTTCGATTAGGCAGTGGACAGATTGACGACCCCACTGCTCCACAGCTTCGATTTTTTGAAGAATCAAGTGGGATTCAGATTCGAATTGACCAGAGTCCTTCTGTGTTTGATTGTTTCTCCTGCTTTTTTGATGAAGAACTGCTGAAAATGATAACCCGAGAGACAAACCACTGTGCTAGGATAACTATTGACAAGCTAAATGCAACATGGAACCTGATGCAGCACTCAGTTTGACATAATTGGAGTACTGTGAAATTCGTGAACATGTAAATTTCTTTGGTGTGGTTTTACATACATATCTGCCCGAAGAGTATCGGGAACAATTTTTTTCAGACGTGACTGTACACTGCAGTGTGCTCACACCTCACATAGTTGATGGTGGGGATGTGAACAAGACTTGCCCAGCGCCACTCAACTGCGAGCCTTCATTCAGATGAGATCGTGTTTTTAGGGGAACCCTGATGAGTGACTCATTTCAAGTTCCAAATGCAGCAAATGATGGAACGGTGGTACAGTGTCAAATTTTGTGTTGGACTGGGAAATCGGGTATAGAGACTTGGGCCACGATTTGCCAAATGTTCAAGGATGAAAGAATTTCATAATCTACAGTTTTTAAGTGGTACAAGTTCTTCAGAGATGGCCAAGAGTGTGTGGATGACGAGCCCTATGCAAAATAGCCATTGGCATCAAAAACCAATAACAATGTGCAAGGTGTGCATGAAGTGCTGAATTCAGACCATTGGTTAAGTGTGTACATGGTCACAAATGCAATTGGCATTGACAAGATGACAGTGGAAATGTTATCACTGAAAATTTGGCAAAGTGAAAGATCTGCACTAAACTTGTCCCAAAGGTCTTGACAGATGGCAAAAGCAGGGCAAGTGTCTGCTTGCAAAGACCTCCAGCAATGCATTGAAGAAGGCCCCAGCTTTTTGGACAATGCAATAGAGACTACATCTGGATATTTGAATACGATCTGGAAACTAAGTGCCAAAGTTCTCAATGGCCCACTGCAGCATCACGTCTTCCAAAACAAGGTTCAAATGAGTAAATTGATATTGAAACCCATACTCATCATTTCCCCCCATGAACCATGGACCTTGCCGTTGGTGGGGAGGCTTGCGTGCCTCAGCGATACAGATAGCCGTACCGTAGGTACAACCACAACGGAGGGGTATCTGTTGAGAGGCCAGACAAACGTGTGGTTCCTGAAGAGGGGCAGCAGCCTTTTCAGTAGTTGCAAGGGCAACAGTCTGGATGATTGACTGATCTGGCCTTGTAACAATAACCAAAACGGCCTTGCTGTGCTGGTACTGCGAACGGCTGAAAGCAAGGGGAAACTACGGCCGTAATTTTTCCCGAGGGCATGCAGCTTTACTGTATGATTAAATGATGATGGCTTCCTCTTGGGTAAAATATTCCGGAGGTAAAATAGTCCCCCATTCGGATCTCCGGGCGGGGACTACTCAAGAGGATGTCGTTATCAGGAGAAAGGAAACTGGCGTTCTACAGATCGGAGCGTGGAATGTCAGATCCCTTAATCGGGCAGGTAGGTTAGAAAATTTAAAAAGGGAAATGGATAGATTAAAGTTAGATATAGTGGGAATTAGTGAAGTTCGGAGGCAGGAGGAACAAGACTTCTGGTCAGGTGACTACAGGGTTATAAACACAAAGTCAAATAGGGGTAATGCAGGAGTAGGTTTAATAATGAATGGGAAAATAGGAATGCGGGTAAGCTACTACAAACAGCATAATGAACGCATTATTGTGGCCAAGATAGATACGAAGCCCACACCTACTACAGTAGTACAAGTTTATATGCCAACTAGCTCTGCAGATGACGAAGAAATTGAAGAAATGTATGATGAAATAAAAGAAATTATTCAGATTGTGAAGGGAGACGAAAATTTAATAGTCATGGGTGACTGGAATGCGAGTGTAGGAAAAGGGAGAGAAGGAAACGTAGTAAGTGAATATGGATTGGGGCTAAAAAATGAAAGAGGAAGCCGCCTGGTAGAATTCTGCACAGAGCACAACTTAATCATAGCTAACACTTGGTTTAAGAATCATGATAGAAGGTTGTATACATGGAAGAACCCTGGAGACACTAAAAGGTATCAGATAGATTTATATAATGGTAAGACAGAGATTTAGGAACCAGGTTTTAAATTGTAAGACATTTCCAGGGGCAGATGTGGACTCTAACCACAATCTATTGGTTATGACCTGTAGATTAAAACTGAAGAAACTGCAAAAAGGTGGGAATTTAAGGAGATGGGACCTGGATAAACTGAAAGAACCAGAGGTTGCACAGAGTTTCAGGGAGAGCATAAGGGAACAATTGACAGGAATGGGGGAAAGAAATACAGTAGAAGAGGAATGGGTAGCTTTGAGAGATGAAGTAGTGAAGGCAGCAGACGATCAAGTAGGTAAAAAGACGAGGGCTAGTAGAAAACCTTGGGTAACAGAAGAAATATTGAATTTAATTGATGAAAGGAGAAAATATAAAAATGCAGTAAATGAAGCAGGCAAAAAGGAATACAAACGTCTCAAAAATGAGATCGACAGGAAGTGCAAAATGGCTAAGCAGGGATGGCTAGAGGACAAATGTAAGGATGTAGAGGCTTATCTCACTAAGGGTAAGATAGATACTGCCTACAGGAAAATTAAAGAGACCTTTGGAGATAAGAGAACCACTTGTATGAACATCAAGAGCTCAGATGGAAACCCAGTTCTAAGCAAAGAAGGGAAAGCAGAAAGGTGGAAGGAGTATATAGAGGGTCTATACAAGGGCGATGTACTTGAGGACAATATTATGGAAATGGAAGAGGATGTAGATGAAGATGAAATGGGAGATACGATACTGCGTGAAGAGTTTGACAGAGCACTGAAAAACCTGAGTCGAAACAAGGCCCCCGGAGTAGACAACATACCATTGGAACTACTGACGGCCTTGGGAGAGCCAGTCCTGACAAAACTCTACCATCTGGTGAGCAAGATGTATGAGACAGGTGAAATACCCTCAGACTTCAAGAAGAATATAATAATTCCAATCCCAAAGAAAGCAGGTGTTGACAGATGTGAGAATTACCGAACAATCAGTTTAATAAGTCACAGCTGCAAAATACTAACACGAATTCTTTACAGACGAATAGAAAAACTAGTAGAAGCCGACCTCGGGGAAGATCAGTTTGGATTCCGTAGAAATACTGGAACACGTGAGGCAATACTGACCTTACGACTTATCTTAGAAGAAAGATTAAGGAAAGACAAACCTACGTTTCTAGGATTTGTAGACTTAGAGAAAGCTTTTGATAATGTTGACTGGAATACTCTCTTTCAAATTCTAAAGGTGGCAGGGGTAAAATACAGGGAGCGAAAGGCTATTTACAATTTGTACAGAAACCAGATGGCTGTTATAAGAGTCGAGGGACATGAAAGGGAAGCAGCGGTGGGGAAGGGAGTAAGACAGGGTTGTAGCCTCTCCCCAATGTTATTCAATCTGTATATTGAGCAAGCAGTAAAGGAAACAAAAGAAAATTTCGGAGTAGGTATTAAAATCCATGGAGAAGAAATAAAAACTTTGAGGTTTGCCGATGACATTGTAATTCTGTCAGAGACAGCAAAGGACTTGGAAGAGCAGTTGAACGGAATGGATGGTATCTTGAAGGGAGGATATAAGATGAACATCAACAAAAGCAAAACGAGGATAATGGAATGTAGTGGAATTAAGTCAGGTGATGCTGAGGAAATTAGATTAGGGAATGAGACACTTAAAGTAGTAAAGGAGGTTTGCTATTTGGGGAGCAAAATAACTGATGATGGTCGAAGTAGAGAGGATATAAAATGTAGACTGTTAATGGCAAGAAAGCGTTTCTGAAGAAGAGAAATTTGTTAACATCGAGTATAGATTTAAGTGTCAGGAAGTCATTTCTGAAAGTATTTGTATGGAGTGTAGCCATGTATGGAAGTGAAACATGCACAGTAAATAGTTTGGACAAGAAGAGAATAGAAGCTTTTGAAATCTACATCTACATCTACGTCCATACTCCGCAAGCCACCTGACGGTGTGTGGCGGAGGGTACCTTCAGTACCTCTATCGGTTCTCCCTTCTATTCCAGTCTCGTATTGTTCGTGGAAAGAAGGATTGTCGGTATGCCTCTGTGTGGGCTCTAATCTCTCTGATTTTATCCTCATGGTCTCTTCGCGAGATATACGTAGGAGGGAGCAATATACTGCTTGACTCTTCGGTGAAGGTATGTTCTCGAAACTTCAATAAAAGCCCGTACCGAGCTACTGAGCGTCTCTCCTGCAGAGTCTTCCACTGGAGTTTATCTATCATCTCCGTAACGCTTTCGCGATTACTAAATGATCCTGTAACGAAGCGCGCTGCTCTCCGTTGGATCTTCTCTATCTCTTCTATCAACCCTATCTGGTACGGATCCCACACTGCTGAGCAGTATTCAAGCAGTGGGCGAACAAGCGTACTGTAACCTGCTTCCTTTGTTTTCGCATTGCATTTCCTTAGGATTCTTCCAATGAATCTCAGTCTGGCATCTGCTTTACCGACGATCAACATTATATGATCATTCCATTTTAAATCACTCCTAATGCGTACTCCCAGATAATTTATGGTATTAACTGCTTCCAGTTGCTGACCTGCTATTTTGTAGCTAAATGATAAAGGATCTATCTTTCTGTATATTCGCAGCACATTACACTTGTCTACATTGAGATTCAATTGCCATTCCCTGCACCATGCGTCAATTCGCTGCAGATCCTCCTGCATTTCAGTACAATTTTCCATTGTTACAACCTCTCGGTACACCACAGCATCATCTGCAAAAAGCCTCGGTGAACTTCCGATGTCATCCACCAGGTCATTTATGTATATTGTGAATAGCAACGGTCCTATGACATTCCCCTGCGGCACACCTGAAATCACTCTTACTTCGGAAGACTTCTCTCCATTGAGAATAACATGCTGCGTCCTGTTATCTAGGAACTCCTCAATCCAATCACACAATTGGTCTGATAGTCCATATGCTCTTACTTTGTTCATTAAACGACTGTGGGGAACTGTATCGAACGCCTTGCGGAAGTCAAGAAACACGGCATCTACCTGTGAACCCGTGTCTATGGCCCTCTGAGTCTCGTGGACGAAAAGCGCGATCTGGGTTTCACATGACCGTCTTTTTCGAAACCCATGCTGATTCCTACAGAGTAGATTTCTAGTCTCCAGAAAAGTCATTATACTCGAACACAATACGTGTTCCAAAATTCTGCAACTGATCGACGTTAGAGATATAGGTCTATAGTTCTGCACATCTGTTCGATGTCCCTTCTTGAAAACGGGATGACCTGTGCCCTTTTCCAATCCTTTGGAACGCTACGCTCTTCTAGAGACCTACGGTACACCGCTGCAAGAAGGGGGGCAAGTTCCTTCGCGTACTCTGTGTAAAATTGAACTGGTATCCCATCAGGTCCAGAGGCCTTTCCTCTTTTGAGCGATTTTAATTGTTTCTCTATCCCTCTGTCGTCTATTTCGATATCTACCATTTTGTCATCTGTGCGACAATCTAGAGAAGGAACTACAGTGCAATCTTCCTCTGTGAAACAACTTTGGAAAAAGACATTTAGTATTTCGGCCTTTAGTCTGTCATCCTCTGTTTCAGTACCATTTTGGTCATAGAGTGTCTGGACATTTTGTTTTGATCCACCTACCGCTTTGACATAAGACCAAAATTTCTTAGGATTTTCTGCCAAGTCAGTACATAGAACTTTACTTTCGAATTCATTGAACGCCTCTCGCATAGCCCTCCTCACACTACATTTCGCTTCGCGTAATTTTTGTTTCTCTGCAAGGCTTTGGCTATGTTTATGTTTGCTGTGAAGTTCCCTTTGCTTCCGCAGCAGTTTTCTAACTCGGTTGTTGTACCACGGTGGCTCTTTTCCATCTCTTACGATCCTGCTTGGCACATACTCATCTAACGCATAATGTACGACGGTTTTGAACTTTGTCCACTGATCCTCAACACTATCTGTACTTGAGACAAAACTTTTGTGTTGAGCCAACAGGTACTCTGAAGTCTGCTTTTTGTCACTTTTTCTAAACAGAAAAATCTTCCTACCCTTTTTAATATTCCTATTTACGGCTGAAATCATCGATGCCGTAACCGCTTTATGATCGCTGATTCCCTGTTCTGCGTTAACTTTTTCAAATAGTTCGGGTCTGTTTGTCAGCAGAAGGTCTAATATGTTACCCCCACGAGTCGGTTCTCTGTTTAACTGCTCAAGGTAGTTTTCAGATAAACTTCTGGTGCTACAGAAGAATGCTGATGATTAGATGGGTAGATCACATAACTAATGAGGAAGTATTGAATAGGATTGGGGAGAAGAGAAGTTTGTGGCACAACTTGACCAGAAGAAGGGATCGGTTGGTAGGACATGTTCTGAGGCATCAAGGGATCACCAATTTAGTATTGGAGGGCAGCGTGGAGGGTAAAAATCGTAGGGGGAGACCAAGAGATGAATACACTAAGCAGATTCAGAAGGATGTAGGTTGCAGTAGGTACTGGGAGATGAAGAAGCTTGCACAGGATAGAGTAGCATGGAGAGCTGCATCAAACCAGTCTCAGGACTGAAGACCACAACAACAACAACTCATCATTTTCTTCAATGCCAAGAGATTGGTCCACTATGAATTTGTACCTGAGGGGCAGACAGAGAATGATGCTTTTTACCTACAAGTGCTAAGAAGAAAGAAGCAGACTTGGCACCAACAGAGTATTTGCTATTCCCAAAAGTGAAATTGCTGAAACCCTACTTCAAAGGAAGTCACCGTGGGAACATCAGTATTGTTAAAGGATCTTGAATGCATACTGCTCAACGACCTACCAAAATCTGCCTACCAGGCAGCCTTCAAGTCAAAGAAAAGCCACAGGCTAAAGTGTGTCGACACTCAAAAGCTGTACTTCGAAGAATTTTGAGACATTGTAGCAATATCTCAAATAAATCTATTTTTCCAAAAGTTTTCCTGATAATTGTGTGCACGTTATTGGAAAACTGAAATTGACCTTCTATTGGTCTACAATACTTCAGATCTCCTTTGTGGGAAAATGGTTACCAAGAGATCACTATTTGTCAATTCTGCATCTTATAGATAATGTGACTTTTATTTCAAAACATCGAGGAGGGCATAATCCTATTCACAAGGCGAGACCCATCTTTCGTATATCCATGAGAAAAAGTGAAGGAGCATATAAACCAGGTGAAGATCTCGCTATAGATGAAGGAATTTGCCATTTTCACAGTAGACTTAGTTTTGAGGTCTACATAAAAAATAAGCCTAACAGATATGGCATAAAAATTTTTTATGTTATGTAACACTGAAAGTGGCTACATTTAGAAATTTGAAATATATTCTGTTAGTTAGGCAAATGCTAATAACAGGATTTTGCGTGTGGTAAACAGAGTGTGAAAGTTTCTATGGTGAAGGCCACACCCTATATGGTGATTGGTTTTATGTCAGCCCTGATCTGTTCGAACATTGAACATTTATTGTGAAACAAAACTGAGGCGGTTGGTATAGTAATGAAAAATAGAATATGTCTAGCTAAAGATGTAGAAGCATAATGGTTCGAAAAATAACTTCCTTCTCACAGAAGAGACCATTTCCTGCCTGTGAAACAAAAATACTTTAAGGATGTACTTATTTTGACAACTAAACACAAGAGACCTATAGTTAGTGCAATTAGTTCACCCACCTACTGATTGACAAAACATCTGGCACGTTTATTAGCACCCGAACTGGGACACTGCGAACATCATGTTGATAACTCTCAGCCATTTGTTGAGACCCTCAGGAAAATATAGATAGGCCATGTTCAAATAACTGATGGGGATGCAGCCAGGTGACAGCATCAACAACCGCCGCTATTTCGACAGGAGCAGGCATGCCATTTTCAAACTGCCAACAATTAAGTGCTGTGCAGGAGAATTTAAAACTTGGTTTTAGAGAAACTCCAGAAAGATAACATTCACACAAACCAAAGATGACCAATGTCAGAAGTTATGAATAGTGAAATTAATAATTAACAGGTGACAATCCATCCTGGATTTCCCACTGTTTAATCAAAAGGTGAGCTAGCATTAACTCTGGCTCTGTGTTTTTTGACAAGGGAGAGAGCAGGATTCCATTGTTGTTGTTGTTGTTGTTGTTGTTGTGGTCTTCAGTACTGAGACTGGTTTGATGCAGCTCTCCATGCTAATCTATCCTGTGCAAGCTCCTTCATTTCCCAGTAACTACTGCAACCTACATCCTTCTGAATCTGCTTAGTGTATTCATCTCTTGGTCTCCCTTTACGATTTTTACCCTCCACGCTGCCCTCCAGTGCTAAATTTGTGATCCCTTGATGCCTCAGGACATGTCCTACCAACCGATCCCTTCTTCTAGTCAAGTTGTGCCACAAACTTCTCTTCTCCCCAGTCATATTCAATACCTCCTCATTAGTTACTTGATCTACCCACCTAATCTTCAACATTCTTCTGTACAGGATTCCATCCAGAATTTATATAAAAATCACCATCTCTATTTATAAGATTACTTCCTAATTTAATTTCAACAGCTTCCTTAATAACACCATCCCAATAGCAGGAAGTGTAACCGAGGTTTTAAATTCCCTAGCACAGTGCTTACTTGCTGCAGTTATGCCCTAAAAATGGCAGGGTTTTCTCTTGTTGAGATGTCAGTGGTTGTCGATGACACCACCCGGCTGCATTCCTCTAATTTATTTGAACATCGTATACGCTGGGAGAAATCAAAGTCTCACAAAGATAGGCCAAACTGACATAATGTTTAGTCTGGATGTTGTCACTTTTTACAAGAGCACTGGTGCAAGACACCAATTTTTGGCCCAACAGTTTCCATCTGATATCGTGAAGCCTTTCCACCATGCCTTAACGACGACAAACTTTCTGTACTGCAACGAATATTATGAGATGACAGAGAGCACGGCCATGGAATCCCCACTGTCTCCAGCTGTTGCAAACTTTTTCATGGAGCACTTTGAGGAACAAGACCTGAACTGCGTGAGGTTATGTTCATCTTGCTTGCGATGGTGCATTGACGACACCTCCTTCATATAGCCTCATTGTGAAAATGCACTGTATCAGTTTGTTGACAACATGAACGGTGTCCATCCCAACATTAAATTTATTGTTGAGCTGAAGAGGGATGGCAAGCTTCCATTCTTGGATGTTTCAGTTGAGTGGGAGGGCGGTTTAGTCATTCAGTGTACAGGAAATCTATGCGTACTGGCCAGTATTTGAGCACCAACAGTTTTCACCACACCATACACAAGAAAGTGCACTGAACACTTTAGTACACAGGCCAAAGATTTTTTTTCTGACAGCATCCATCTAGAGTCGGAATTTCAGCATTTGAAGTGCGTGTATTCAGAGAAAATAGTTACAGTAAGAGAGAAATTGCTAAAGCTTTCGAGTGCCACCAATGAAAGGTGCGTTATGAAATAGCAAAAAGAGACCAATCCAGCTGCATTCCTTTCATACTATGGAGCAACTACTAGCAAGATAGGATGTATGCTAAAGAGACAAGGACTGAAACCAGTGCTACGGCCTGCCTCCAAGATAAGAGATGTGTTATACCCTGTTAAAGTACTGTACTATGTTATCTGAGAGTTCCTGGCGTGTATGGTGCCCCATGTGAATGTGGTAGCATTTAGAAGGGTCAAACTATTTGCACTGTTGTTGAAAATTGTTCAGAGCATTCATGACATATGAAACAAAGGGAACTTGAGAAAGTCAGCCACAACTGAACATTGCCTAGAAAACAGCCATAATAGACAGTTTGAAAAAACAAGAGTTTAGGCACAAACACCATCATTCTGGGATTCTGTTGTCAAGGAAGTGGCAGAAATTAGAATTAAAAGCAACAATTTTAACAGGGGCCTGGGGTACACTCTTAGTAGAGTATGGAGCAGGCTTTGGACATTCAGTGAAAGCAGAGACATAGGCTTGACGCTTGTCGGAATGCGAGAGCAGCCGTTTCAAACGTATCACCAGTTGCTCACGCCATGTGATGTCACTTGGTCCTGCAGTGGAACTGAGCTGCTAGGAGCTGCCTAACGAGCCTTCCATGCATATGCCATTCTGGTCTTCTCTGGAAGGTTCCAGAGGCTGCCATTACATGTATATAAGCAAAACAACATGCCAGCCCCGGCAGTCAGGGATTTCAACTCCTCATGATGATATGATGATGGTGGTGACAGCTATTGAGAGCTCAAATCTTTTATTTGAAATAAATTGTGAAGATTTTATTGAAACAACACAGTATGACAGCATCTAGTGTCAACGTCTAAACACACTCTCTCTCTCTCTCTCTCTCTCTCTCTCTCTCTCTCACACACACACACACACACACACACACACACACACACACACACACACACACCTACCTTTTCACTATGGTGGTTGTTAACTCGTATGTTCTTTGTAAAAAGTCAATACCTACTAATAAACATCTTGTTGAGTTCATTACTTAATTGGCATAGCCTTTGGTTAGCAAAGATGGACTGCAATAATGATAGGAGCCGAAAAAATGAATTACAATTTTTGCCATGGCCAAGACTTGAACCCAGGTGTCCTACTTACTAGGCAGATGTGCTAGCTTTTACACCAATGTAACAGAATGGTTAACTACAGCTGCATGGACTACACCAGTGTAATGCCCTCCCTAACACAAACTTCAACTCGTGCATTCAGCCCAAGTTTGTGTTAGGGAAAGCATTGGACTAGGGTAGTCTGTGCAGCTGCATTAACCAAATTACTACAGTGGTGTAATGGCTTGCACATCTGCCTAGTAAGGATGAGACCTGGGTTCAAGTCCTGGCCAGGGCACAAATTTAAATTCATTACTTCAGCTTCTATCATTATTGAAGATAAAGTTGAGACTCATAAGTCTCAAGGAAATTGTAATTCCATCTGAACAGAGGTGGTCTGGTTGAATAAACTTCCACCCAAAACAGTTAACTTGTAAATAGTCAGTGGAAAACATTTTCTTAGATTGATTCCAGCTTCAGAAAAGTCAAAATGATCACAGAGGAGACATAAAGTTTGTGCAGAATATGATGTAGGACTTTGTTTTCCAGAATGTTTCAAAATTTTTCCCACTAAACCAAAAGCAAATAATTTTAAATAAAGACAACCACATTTTCAAGTAGTTTTATTTTTAGTACCAGCAAATTCTAATCTCATGTTCATTTAGGAAATTAAAGATGAAAACATTTTTTGTTGTTATAAAAACAGTTTCATTTCAGTATAAAAAAATCACAGATGTAAATGTCTTTCTTTACAGCATTTCATATAGAAATGATCTGACTTTCAGTTCCAATAAACTGATCTGAATTCTGTGCAATAGAACCTACTGCACAAAATTATAAAAACTGAAAATGTGCAGTGTTAACCAGTTGTCAACACCTTAGCTGCCTAATCCTCAAAGCGTTAAAGTTCAAGCATGCACATCACCAAATGGTCACAAAATGTTAAAGGTCCATCTATATTTCACAGTTTGTACCACTTGACTCGGAAATTTCATAAGTACAAATGAATGTTAAAGTATTCACACGGCTGCTGGCCACGCAAAATCTATCATTTTTACATGTCTGAAACCACATTGTCAGCTTACCAACATGCTACCTCAGGACCAATCCATACAGGCTGACCACCAGATGCAGAATGACCTGGAGCCACTGCTTGCTTGCAATTTTAAAAACTCACTTTCCTCGCCAAAATGTATAAATTACTTGTACTGAAAACACAGAAAATGGATTGGTTCATACCTCTTCCTCATTAATGATGTGGCCTAAGTACTTGACTTGAGTCTGTGCAAAATTACATTCATCAATACTTGGTATAAGACGTGCTGCTCTTAGTCGTCAGATACTTCCTGTAACCGTTTCCTGTGTACATCCGTATCTTCTGGAAAAAAGTACAACATCATCAAGATAGGCCAATGTACTTCATTGGTTTCAGGCCAAGCGAAACTCCATCAAGCAATCTTTTAAATGTGGCTGGTGCATTTTAAGCCTGAATGGCATCCGATGATACTGAAAATGCCTCCATGGGACAGAAAAAGCCATTGTAGGTCTATCTCCTGGTACTACCTCCAACTGGTGGTACCTGTCATACAAATCCATTGTAGATAAGTACTTGCATCTGCCTCCTCTGAAGTGAACATAATGGGTTTAAGTGAAGTGAGGTGGGCAGATAGGGGTGAAGTAACATCAGGTAATTACACAATGTTTTATACTGATGGAAAAGGTTTTGATTGTGGCGTGGCAATAGTGATGTGAAATCAAATAGTTCAAAGAGTGACTAAAGTGGGATGCCATAGTGATTGATGTTAGTGGAATTCCGTCAGAGGAACGGCTTGGTAGTGATGAACAATTTGTTCCGTAATAGGTAGAGTAAATTGTACAGAAGGAAGGACCCGGGAGACATTAACAGATACCAGATAGACTACATACTCATCAAACACGTGTTTAGGGGTAGTGTGAAAGACGCTAAGACTCTCCCAGCTGCTGACGTCAATTCTGATCACAACCTTTTGGTTGCAGACATCGGGTCAAGATCGAAGAGGATGCGACAGCATGGAAGGAGAAAACAGAGATGGGACCTGGAAAAGCTAAGAGAGAACAATGGTGCAGTAAGAGAATCCTTGGAACAACAATTTAGGGTAATGAGAGGTGCAAATCCAAGTGAAAATGTGGATCAGTAGTGGTGAAATGTTAAACAGGTTTTATAGAATATTTTAAAGAGCGAAGTTGGGAGGGAAGCGAAGGGAATGAGGAAACCATGGATCACCAATGAGATGCTGGAAAAGATGGGGGAAAGGAGGAAGGGTAAAAATGTTAATGAAAAAGAATATAAGGCTTAACAATGCTCTCAGAAGAGAAACCGACAAATTGAAAGAAAAGTATTTAGAACAAATGTGGAATGGAATAGAGACCTACATAGAAGAGGAAGGTGTGACTTTATGTGCCAGAAAACAAAGAAGCTGGGAAGCAGAGAAAGCAAAGGAGTAGGAACTTTCGGGATAGAAGACCTTAGAGGACATATGGTTACTGAACTAATAAAAGTGTTGAAAGTATGGAAACAATATATAAAGGAACTCTACGCTAAGGAACATCGCCCACAAGGCATTGAAATAGGGACAGAGAAAGAGATCGGCAAAGACAAAAAAGGACCTAGCATTAAAGACATGAAGAGGAGGAAAGCCACAGGAGATGACGACATACCAGTGGATTTGCTGAAAAAAATGGGAAAGAGGATTTGAAGGCATTGACACATCTCATACACAAAATCTACGAAAGTAGGGAATGGTTTAAGGACTTTTAGGATGCCACGGTGGTTACTCTTGAGAAGAAACAGCAGGCCAAGAAATGTAGTGATTTGAGAATAATCAGTTTAATCTCACATGTAGTGGAGATTTTTGCAAGAATACTCAACAGAACGCTGGTAAACAAAATTGAAGAAGTAATAGGAGAGGACCAGTTTGGTTTTAGGAAGGGGAAAGGGACCAGAGACACCATCAGATCAGCAAGGTGAAGATATTGTCGGAGAGAGTTTTAGCTGTTAACAAAGAAGTTTGTGTTTGTTTTATAGACTGGCAGAAAGCCTTTGACAGAGTCAACTGGATAAAATTGATGAACGTCCTTAAGGAGATAGGAATAAACTGGAGAGACCAGAGACTGATTCTCAACTTGTATCTGGGACAAAGAGTAAAGATGTGGCTAAACTATGGAGAAACCTGTATGGGGAATGGCTGACAAGAGAAACTTTGAAAGGACACATAAACTTCAGGATAGGAAGATGCCTCATCAATACCATCAAGTACACACATGACCTGGTAGTGCTTGCTAAAAATCAAAAACAACTGCAACACATGATGAACCAGTTGGTGGAAACTGGAAGGAAATAAGGCATGGAAATCAACATCAAAAAATCAAAAGTGTTGTGGATATCAAAAAGGGAGACACCTTTGTGGATAACCATTGATAGTCAAGAACTGGAGGATGTGAAACAGTTCAAGTACTTACGAAATTTGGTGACAAAGGATGCCCAATGCACCAGTGAAATTTGAGCAAGAATCTCTATGGTCAAAACTGCATTCAGTGAAAAGAAGAATCTGCTAACATGAAAGTTAACCTTGGAATTAAGGAAGAAACTGGTGAAGTGCTACAACTGCAGCATTGCACTGTATGGAGCTGAGACGTGGACCATGCCCTCCTCCCACCAACTACAACTTTTTTTTCTGTGATACCTTCTGCCAGTTTTTTTTATTTCTCCCCTTTTCTGATACTTCCTGCCCCCCCCCCCCATCCCCACCTCTCCCCTGCCCTCCGTCGTCACTTTCTGCCTCCCCCACCATACTATCCCTCCCCTTCCCTGCCCTGACCTCCTCCTTACCTCCACCCAGTCGCCACTACCGTCATGCATCGGTGCTTCTGCTCGCAGTGTGGTTTCAGTTGCCTGAGACTGCAGTTGTATGTGAAAATTAATTGCAATATTATAATTAAAATAATTTACTAATGTTTATATTAAATTCTTCTTTAATCATCACAGTATATGTGAAAATTCGATACTTAAAATGAATACAGTAAAATCCACTGTTACATTACCTTAACTATTTGGGAACAAAATACAGTCCAGCTCTTGCAGTATTCAAGCAGCACATCGTGTACTACATTCATGTTATAATGTGAGATTATTGCTTACCTGAGACCATTTCCTGGTTAACAGAAAATCTTAAGAAGGAAGGGGGGGGGGGGGGGAGGATTGTAGGAAATAGGCTGCGATTAACTGCCTATAAATAATCAAGAGTTTACTGTACTGTTGTTTGTTCATAGGTTTAATGTGAACAGAAGTGTGCGGCTGACTGTCAGTGAAGATGAAACAAACACAAAGGAAAGTAGCTTGTTACATCAATACCTGCAATCTATAGTACAAAGACTCCCTTCCTATATTACAGAAAGAAAGCATTTCTTAGATCATCTGATGTCTGTGCCCACCCATTTCCACAACATGCCTTGCTTGCTATCATTGATGCCACATATACATGGTTAACATACCTCAATTACCACCCACCTGATTAAAAAGCTGTGATGTTCTTCCTGCTCACCTTGATTGCATACTCACAAACAACTACTTTACCTTTGAGGGGCACACAAACAGATCAGGGGTACAGCCATGGGAACCAGCATGGCTGCTTCCTAAGCCAACTTTTTTGTGTGACACTTGAAGAGGGCTTACCTGTGATTCATAAGCCTTTAACCCATAGTTTGGTTTAGATACTATGATGATGTCTTTAGCGTATTGACTCATGGTGAGGCTGAGCTGTTGAAATTTTTGGAATCTCCAAATACATTCTCTCAATTAAATTTCACATGGTCCTGTTCTGAATCCCTTACCACTTTACTTGATGTTGACCTCATACTCATTGAGGGTCAGCTATACACTTATGTTCGCATTAAACCTACTAACCAACAACAATACTTACATTTTGACAGTTTCCCTCCTTTCCATGTCAAACCTTCCTCCTCAACAGCCTTGGCATTCGAGAAAAATGTATTTGTTCAGATACAGACTCTTTACAGCAATACACCACCGTTCTCACCTCAGCTTTTACTGCATGTAACTGCCCCACCTGCTTAGTTCAAAAGCAGATTTCCCGGGCCATCACGTCCAATCTTTTTTACTGCCGATCCCAACAAAAAACAACTTAGGAGTACACCTCTTGTCATTCAATATTATCCTGTTCTTGAGTTTATTAAGCAGCTACTCCAATAAGCTTATACCTTCATAACATTGTGCCCTGAAATAAGGTCCATTTGCTTGACATTTTCCCACCACAGCAAGAACATCTTTCGGCTGCCCCCCCTCCCCCCTCAACTCAATCTTTGCAATATCCTTCTCAGACCATATGCTTGGGACTGATAACCGTGAACCATGTAGTTTGGTCCCTTTACTCCCCAAACCAACCAATCATATGCTCCTTATGCAACGATTTCCCTACCCTCTGGTTCCTGCCCCTGTGACTGTCCCCATCGTAAGACTTGCCATGCACCACCTTCCACCACCTGTACCAGCAAAATGTATACATCAAAGGGAGAGCTACCTGTGAAATGACTTCCCTCATGTACCAGCTGTTATGTAAATACTTTTCAGCCTTTTACATCATCATGACCACCACCAAGTTATCAGTTAGGATGAATGGGCATAGACAGAGTGTGGGTACTAGTAACACACAATAGCCTGTTGCAGAGCACGCTCTACAACATGATAGTCATGACACAGTGCCTGTATCACCACATATGCCATCTTGATTATCCCCTCCTAGCACCTGTTTCTCAGAACTCTGCAGGTGGGAACTGGCTTTACAACATGTCCTTAGTTCTCACTATCCACCTGGTATAAATTTATGTACTTTCTTCAGTCTCAGCATTTCTTTTCAGCAACTATTAGTTTTTTTATATATATCTTACTTTCTGACCTGCCATACCACACTTGCCCTGACCCCTACCCCTTTCCCATCCCTGTCTACCACTTATAGTGCACTTGGCTTTCCACTCTTGTTAACTTTTCCGTGTTGTCAGTAATCTCTGTCATGCTTATTACTCTATCTTTCACCTTTAAGCTTTCAGGTTTTCATATCTCATCTGGTGCAGTCTGCAACAGTGAGTCTTTCCTTCTCATCCCGTCCAGTAAGTCTTCCCTGACCTGGTGTTCATGGTGACTTTTCCATAACTCCCCTCACTTCCTAAACTTTACCAGTCTTTTTCCTTCATCTCTTTTACTTTCTCTTCAACTATTCTGCCAGAATTGCGCCCTAAAAAACCAAACCTATTCTGCCAGAAGAAGGGATCACTGACTCTGAAAGCTTGCACATTTCCATTTCTTTTATAAGCATTTTCTTCTGCTGCCACTTGGTGAATATACTTTTTATCTATCCATATTACATTATATTTTAAAATATTGATTATTTATATTGAAAACTTTTATCGTATGGTATTTTATATCAGATTACCTCTGACATTTTATAACAGTATACATGCATATGTAAAAAGAAAGGCAGTTTCTTTTCCTTTTGTCTTAGACACATCATCAAAACAAAATTGATGAAATTTATAAACTTTTATAGTATGAGCCATGGAAGGAAGCAGCAAACATCTACTTGCACCTTGAACAGGCTGTAGATGTTTCAAAGCGTCAACTTTCAGTCACTGCCGAACATGAGTGCGTTCGTCTCCACTGTCTACTGCGTGATCTTTCTTCACTTACACAATTGATGGGTCGAATGTATCCACATTTCATTGGTAAGTTTAAATTTTTCTCTAAATATATCTGCATTGAATTACTGTATTTTCATGTTTTAGTGTTAGCAAGAAAAACAATAATCTCTTGACCTACAGAAAGAACATAATGACTTCTTCAAAAGATATTAAGTTTCCAATGCAAAATTAATTTGATTTCTTTGTCAGTATACAAAACATTTCTGTTTTTGCCCACCAGATATTACTGTTTGTATACTTCTGAATTCGCTTGTGTGCAGAAGATGGTGTACTGTACTTTAAGAATTAGTTGAACGATATTGAGGGAGAATGAGTTGACTATGTTTTGATGGTTGTATTATTTCACATGTTTTGTTCGTTAACAAGAAAGATGTCATCCCAGTGCAATCTATATTTAAACATTTATTTTCGTGGTATACATAGTAGTGTGCCACTTTATCAAATACACTGGAAAAAGGAAATCCTCATCTTTTTGAAAGCATGATATTATTTTTACCAAAACAAAGAGCAAATTAAGTAGAAGGGCATGCTTATGAAGAAGCATATGCTTAAAATTTCGCCATTAATTGATTTATTTTTATCTCTCTCTCTCTCTCTCTCTCTCTCTCTCTCTCTCTCTCTCTCTCTCTGTTTTTCAGTTGAGTTCTTTCAGCCGTTGATTTTTAAATTTGTGTTTTCATAAGATTTTCCCTTAATTTGTGATTATTTTTTATCAGCATCAGATTTAAGCAGCTCTTTATACTCCGCTCTATTTAGAGATTAGTTAAAATGTTTATTCAGGCTATCAGTTCATATCTTATGGCATGTAATTACCAATTTTTATTTTTAATATATTTTTGTTGTTTAATTTTTAATGGTATTTAGTACTTAATTCATTGTTATCTCTAGCTTGCACCCTCTTGCTAAGTAATCTACCCATTTCACTTACAGTTGTTTAGCACCCTTACTTTGAGCCAGAACAAGAGTAACTGTGTTTTCCTCTGGTTTCATTATTAATGAGAGCTTTGCTTTTCTAATTTTTGTAGGTGTTGTGCCTTTGTTATTGGCCTCACCACTTTAGTTATTCTTTTGTCAACTGTCAGATAACATGCAATTTTCATTATTTACTCTTCCTGTGTCATTTAACCTTCATGTCTGTCTGCACAGTACTTCTCTCTCGATTTCTTTCTCTTGCATTACTAGTAAGGAATGTGAGAAGGTGGCTGTAAGCTTGGAAATTCAGTTTTCTTTCTGTTTAAGCAGTTTTCCATTGTGCATATTAAAGAGCTGCTGTCTCTTGTCATTGTGCATTAGTTGTATTTTTATTGTATTTGTATTTTTGCACATTTAACACATCATTACGACAATTCTGTCTTCATTTAGGTAAAGTTCTTAGAACGCTATTCCCTGATGCACAACAGTTGGTGCTACAATTAACAGGAATGGCAACATATGCATCTCGTGTTCAGTTGCATCATCTTCATACATCACCTTCCATACTGACTGAGGACTTGGTAGAAGTGTAAGTTAGTTCCTTCACATTACTTAATTAATCAAAAATAAAAACTGTGTATACTAAACATCTCTAGTGACAGTTATATGGATCTGTTAGGAATTGCTGCAGAAATAAGTGGAAGTCAGTTTAACATGATTTTTTCCTGAAAATTTGCATCAGCTTTCATGTGTGTTTATAATGGTTACTCTGTGTTGATTGCAATTATCATTAGCAGAAACAGGAGCTTTAATGTGGAACATTGGGATCAAGAGGACTATGGAAGCTATATAAGGATTGAAGAGTTTCATGCTGATTTTGAGAGCATTTTAGGTGAATATCCATTCCTGTACTATCTCTGGAGCAGTTGGTAATTTGGGTTGTATTAGGCATCCTCAGATATTAATGACTCTGCATGAGCAGATGATTCAATTCCTCGTCTTTTGCCTTCAGGCAAAAAGGATACACATAACTAAAAAAATACAGACACATTGTACAGAGATCTTTTGCCACTGTGTAACAATCCTCAGTCCTCATTCACAAAAATTAAGACAATTCATCACTGTCTAGATAAAACACTACACTATCATTTATGATCTGTTTGGGGGAGGGGGGGGGGTGTTAAAATGAAGTGGTATCTGGTGGGACATGATGCAACGCACATTCAAGCTTTTCAATTATTCCTCAAATTATTGGCCTTTGTGCTCTTAAGTTTCATACAGCACGTTAAGCTTTTTAAAGCAATGTTTTATATTGTTATTACACAGCATAATATATAATTGTCCATTCAGTTACCATCTGTGTGCCTTTAGACTGAAATTATTATATGAATTTACATCAAACAGCTTGTTACAAAAACAGTGTAGTGAATTATGACTCTACATAGTGTGCAATTGATATATCCAGGATACAGAATCACCGTGACTATCTCTTACTGATGAAGGATATGGATTTGTATTTGCAAGTGTGATAATTAAGCAGCACTAATTGTCTTATATAACAGATGTGGAAACAGGGTAGTACCATTATATAACATAACATCCTGCAGTTTAGTAGCTCATTTTGGAAACACTGTGTCAGTGAAAATCTGACTGGAGATCATAAACAAAAAACTGTTTCATAAGTTTCACAATTTTATTACAGCGTGCTACTATCTAACAGTTGGGAAAGAATGGTGTGGTCCTTAACAGTCATGTTGAGGCATACAGTGTTTAGTACAGACAACTTTCTGTAGAACTTCACAATAACAGAATATCCTGGATGGAGCAGTACATACAATAAGGGAAAGGCAGCCACTCACCCGAAGCAGACTGACGTGTGCAGTGTAGATACACATAACAGAAAACAATGCTCACACCAGCTTTTGAGCTCATGGTCTTTTTCTAGCAAAAGTACACACACACACACACACACACACACACACACACACACACCATGCACACTCCCACGAATGCAGCAAGCCTCGCAACATCTGTGGTAGTGCACTTTTGGGTACCTGTGTGAGTGTGTGCATAAATGTGTGTACTATTGATCAAGAAAGAATAATAGCTTGAAAGCTGGTGTGAATAGTGTTTTCTGTTACACGGGTCTATACTGCACACATCAGTCCACCAGTTGTTTCTGTAGAACATAATATTCTAGTAGAAATGGTTCTCAATGGTGAGTAGTAGGCTTATGTGAAAGTAGTTTAAGGTGGTGTACAGTTCAGTAGAGTGCATTTTGCCTCCAATCTTAAGTGGTTTAATGGTGTTTGTGTTCACAATTCTGCTAGTCAACATCTTCAGATGGCCATTTCAAACTTAGACATGGCAGTCATTTTCACTTTACAGCAAGAAGGGTTATCAGTGTAGAAAGTTGATCACTAAATTGCCATACACTGTGGCAACATCTTTCAGCCATTTATTTGCTATTGTGGGACACAAAACATAAAAGTCTACCTCACAATGTTTCTCCATTGTCAACACCACCAATTGATGACCTCTACCTATAAATTATGGTTTTTAGCCTACCTCAGGAAAGCGAAATAAAATTTCCATTTGGGAAGCTACTGGGAGGCCTGTGGTGATCCAGATGTACATAACCATCTCTACATGATCATCTTTGTCTCTAGGTATCCATTATGAACAACGGTACATACTCGTAACAACATAAGAAGGCAAGGTAACACCTGGAATGTCGTGTTGATTAAAGGCATCAGGTTCTCTTTGCCAGTGAGTTCAGGATTTCTCTGACACTTAATGATGATCATGGAGGATGACAGTAAGTAGCCACTTATTAATGCGTGTCTCAGGCATGCAATTCCACAGGTCAAGTGGTGAGGTGAGTCAGTCATGATTTGGGCCAGTATCAAGGATAATTTAAGGACTGTACAGTATTTAAACAGGATGCTCCAACTTAGTACAGCCCTACAGTTCAATATTTCAGAGCTGGGCTTATCTACCAAGATGATGATGCGTCAGCATATCCCACGCACCTCATGAAGACGTTCCTCCAGGAGGCAAGAATGAACCGAATGAAATTGCATCCAGTATCTGCTGACATAATCTCTTGGCACAGTTGACACCTGTAGTGCATTATTGCAAGAACCATTGTCACACTCTGAATGACTTAACCCTTTGCGCTCTGTGATGCAGACATGGGTGTCTCCATGCACTGTTATTTAAATTGCCACTGCCTGTGCAACAAGTGCGCCACAGAGAATTCCACAAGTCTCTTTGTGGAAACAATGAGGCCACTGACCAACAATTAGGATATACCGTACCATTGAAGCAGAAAGTGTGCTTTCATTCAAGTATTTTACATAAACATTACAATACAGATATTTTTGTTGTGTTATATGATTTGAAACTTTCATGTTGGACTGTTTCCATCATTATTTCATTCTAATTGTTTACAAATGAATCTCTGTCATCATCAGTATCATTGTTACTCTCGTTCTCACTTAGACATTCCCCTAACATTTCTACAATCTCCTCCTCAGAACTGACTGTGGGTGAAGACCTAGCCTTTTCGTATCTACTAACTTTCTGATTTGATCCATTATAAATGGTTCTGAAAGCCTGTAACAGTGAAATCAATAGGTTTGTTTATAAATAACTCATCTGCTACCAGTCACGATTTTCTTTATTTTATTTTTCGCACGGCGTGTTTCTGGAAATGATTCTCATTTTCAAGTGAGTTTTTTGTGTTTGTTGTGTCATTCCTGTGTGATGTCGATGTGTGAGCTTTTGCTTCATTTCATTGACTTTACTGTAGTATATAAGAAAACACGCAATTTTTAGTTGGTTGTTGATCTTTTTGTGAAGTTAGTGTCGAAATTTAGAAGAATTTGTACTTAGAGTTTCCTTATGGTCCATTTGTGCAGAGTCTCACACACACGAAACATCACACACAACTTGTTGTACACTTTTAAACATTGAAAACATTTTGCATAAAAAACAGTTATGCAAATGTTCCTACAAGTAGTCAACAGAGATAACATTGTAGGTCTTGCTTTTGTACAGAGGCTATTTATCTTAACGATTTGGATCATAATTTACTTGCCTATTTTACAATTGTGCTTATTTCTATGTGTTACTATTTTTATTTAAGTATACTATCGAAACATCTGAAGAAATTCACTGATTTACTTTCAAGTTTTTCGTTTAATATTTTATCTTCATATTTTCTGTAATGTGAATATATCTCCAGTTCTTCTAGCAAATCCATTTTATGTCCTTTATTTAGTCGGTGGAGTACTTTGACAGTTTGCTCTATTTTTCCAAATGGATGTCTTGTATCATGTACATGTGTTGCTATGGCTGATGGAGTGTGTCTATTGTGTGTGTAGGCTTTTATGTGCTCTGTGTACCTGGTGTTGAAATTTCGGCTTGTATGTCCTAGGTAGAACATGTGGCATTCCTGGCATGTGACCTTGTATATTCCAGAGTCTGAGTATGGCTCATGCTTACACTTTATATTGTGTATTATTTTTTGTTGTAGGTTATTACATGTAGAAAATCCAATTTTTACATTGTGATTTTTGAAAATATTTGCAATCTTATGTGATACAATGCCAATGTATGGGATACTAGATATACATTTGTTTTTCTCTTTTTCTTCTGTGGTACAGTTTGTACCTGGGTCTTTCTTCACTTTGCCTAGGATTGTGTCAACCATGGAAGCATTGTACCCATCAGCAACTGCAATCTTTTTCATTGTGTTTATTTCTTGTTGCATGTTTTCTTGGTTCAATGGTATTTTAGATGCCCTATGTAGCATTGATTCGTATACTGCCCGTTTATGGATATTGGGTGACATGAGGTTGCAGGGTTTGTGGAGTCAGTCATTGTGTTTTTCCTATGAATTTTGAATATGCATGTGTTGTGTAACAGAGGAATGACATAACAAACACAAAAAATGCACTTGAAAATGAGAATCATTTTCCGAAACGCGTCGTGCGAAAAATAAAATAAAGAAATTTGTGACTGGTAGCAGATGAGTTATTTATAAACAAACCTATTCTACTAACTTTAATGTAATAATTACAACTTCTTTCTCAACACAACTAATACAGTATGACAGTGAATGACATGGGATTCCCTGTACAACAGTAGCATGCAGTATGATGCCTAGTACAGCCAGATTTGAGATTAGAGCATGAGAGAGGTGCAAAAAATCTTAACATTAAATAACTTCTTCTCTGCTGGGCCCACAGTTTGCATAAAATCATAATATGACATCATCTTTACACTTCTACAAAATTAGTTGCAAATAGTTTATTTTGTTTTTAGGTAGCTTCACAACAAGATTGTTTTGGCATTAGTGTCATTTTCAAGTGTTCTTGTCGACATAACATTTGTGTATCATTTATTCTCCATCTGTTTAACAGTACTATGAGATTTCTATCTCCTATCATACTTATGTCTAGGGGGATGGAGTGACGTCCATAAAGTTTTTATATACACTTAAGAAATAACCCCCCCCCCATAAACCATGGACCTTGCCGTTGGTGGGAAGGCTTGCATGCCTCAACGATACAGATAGCCGTACCGTAGGTGCAACCACAACGGAGGGGTAACTGTTGAGAGGCCAGACAAACGTGTGGTTCCTGAAGAGTGGCAGCAGCCTTTTCAGTAGTTGCAGGGGCAACAGTCTGTATGATTGACTGATCTGGCCTTGTAACACTAACCATAACGGCCTTGCTGTGCTGGTACTGTGAATGGCTGAAAGCAAGGGTAAACTACAGCCGTAATTTTTCCCGAGGGCATGCAGCTTTACTGTATGGTTACATGATGATGGCATCCTCTTGGGTAAAATATTCCGGAGGTAAAATAGTCCCCCATTCGGATCTCCGGGCGGGGACTACTCAAGAGGATGTCGTTATCAGGAGGAAGAAAACTGGCGTTCAACAGATTGGAGTGTGGAATGTCAGATCCCTTAATTGGGCAGGTAGGTTAGAAAATTCAAAAAGGGAAATGGATAGGTTAAAGTTTGATATAGTGGGAATTAGTGAAGTTCGGTGGCAGGAGGAACAAGACTTCTGGTCGGGTGAATACAGGGTTATAAATACAAAATCAAATAGGGGTAATGCAGGAGTAGGTTTAATAATGAATAAAAAAAATAGGAGTACGGGTAAGCTACTACAAACAGCATAGTGAACGCATTATAGTGGCCAAGATATAGACAAAGCCCTCGCCTACTACAGTAGTACAAGTTTAAATGGATTGGGGCTAAGAAATGAAAGAGGAAGCCGTCTGGTAGAATTTTGCACAGAGCATAACTTAATCATAGCTAACACTTGGTTCAAGAATCATAAAAGAAGGTTGTATACATGGAAGAATCCTGGAGATACTGAAAGGTATATTATATAATGGTAGGACACAGAATTAGGATCAGGTTTTAAATTGTAAGACATTTCCAGGGGCAGATGTGGACTCTGACCACAATCTATAGGTTATGAACTGTAGATTAAAACTGAAGAAATTGCAAAAAGGTGGGAAGTTAAGGAGATGGGACGTGGACAAATTGAGTAAACCAGAGGTTGTACAGAGTTTCAGGGAAAGCATAAGGGAACAATTGACAGGAATGGGGGAAAGAAATACAGTAGAATAAAAATGGGTAGCTCTGAGGGATGAAGTAGTGAAGGCAGCAGAGGATCAAGTAGGTAAAAAGACGAGGGCTTGTAGAAATCCTTGGGTAACAGAAGAAATGTTGAATTTAATTGATGAAAGGAGAAAATATAAAAACGCAGTAAATGAACCAGGCAAAAAGGAATACAAACGTCTCAAAAATGAGATCGACAGGAAGTGCAAAATGGCTAAGCAGGCATGACTAGAGGACAAATGTAAGGATGTAGGGGCTTATCTCACTAGGGGTAAGATAGATACTGCCTACAGGAAAATTAAAGAGACCTTTGGAGAAAAGAGAACCACTTGCATGAATATCAAGAGCTCAGATGGAAACCCAGTTCTAAGCAAAGAAGGGAAAGCAGAAAGGTGGAAGGAGTATATAGAGGGTCTATACAAGGACGATGTACTTGAGGACCATATTATGGAAATGGAAGAGGATGTAGATGAAGATGAAATGGGAGACACGATACTGCGTGAAGAGTTTGACAGAGCACTGAAAGACCTGAGTCGAAACAAGGCCTCGGGAGTAGACAACATTCCATTAGAACTACTGACAGCCTTGGGAGAGCCAATCCTGACAAAACTCTACCATCTGGTGAGCAAGATGTATGAGACAGGTGAAATACCCTCAGACTTCAAGAAGAATATAATAATTCCAATCCCAAAGAAAACAGGTGTTGACAGATGTGAAAATTACCGAACTATCAGTTTAATAAGTCACAGCTGCAGAATATTAACACGAATTATTTACAGACGAATGGAAAAACTGGTAGAAGCCGACCTCGGGGAAGATCAGTTTGGATTCCGTAGAAATGGTGGAACATGTGAGGCAATACTGACTCTACGACTTATCTTAGAAGAAAGATTAAGGAAAGGCAAACCTACGTTTCTAGCATTTGTAGACTTAGAAAAAGGTTTTGACAATGTTGACTGGAATACTCTCTTTCAAATTCTAAAGATGGCAGGGGTAAAATACAGGGAGCGTAAGGCTATTTACAATTTGTACAGAAACCAGATGGCAGTTATAAGAGTCGAGGGGCACGAAAGGGAAGCAGTGGTTGGGAAGGGGGTGAGACAGGGTTGTAGCCTCTCCCCGATGTTATTCAATCTATATATTGAGCAAGCAGTAAAGGAACCAAAAGAAAAATTCAGAGTAGGTATTAAAATCCAGGGAGGAGAAATAAAAACTTTGAGGTTCGCCGATGACATTGTAATTCTGTCAGAGACAGCAAAGGACTTGTAAGAGCAGTTGAATGGAATGGATAGTGTCTTGAAAGGAGGATATAAGATGAACATCAACAAAAGCAAAATGAGGATAATGGAATGTAGTGATGCTGAGGGAATTAGATTAGGAAATGAGACACTTAAAGTAGTAAAGGAGTTTTGCTATTTGGGGAGCAAAATAACTGATGATGGTCGAAGTAGAGAGGATATAAAATGTAGACTGCCAGTGACTAGGAAAATGTTTCTGAAGAAGAGAAATTTATTAACATCGAGTATAGATTTAAGTGTTAGGAAGTCATTTCAGAAAGTATTTGTATGGAGTGTAGCCATGTATGGAAGTGAAACATGGACGATAAATAATTTGAACAAGAAGAGAATAGAAGCTTTTGAAATGTGGTGCTACAGAAGAATGCTGAAGATTAGATGGGTAGTTCACATAACTAATGAGGAAGTACTGAATAGGATTGGGGAGAAGAGAAGTTTGTGGGGAAACTTGACTAGAAGAAGGGATCGGTTGGTAGGAAATGTTCTGAGGCATCAAGGGATCACCAATCTAGTATTGGAGGGCAGCGTGGAGGGTAAGAATCGTAGAGGGAGACCAAGAGATGAATACACTAAGCAGATTCAGAAGGATGTAGATTGCAGTAGGTACTGGGAGATGAAGCAGCTTGCACAGGATAGAGTAGCATGGAGAGCTGCATCAAACCAGTCTCAGGACTGAAGACCACAACAACAACAACAACAACAACAACAAGAAATAAAAACCATAGAGTGAACACAATTGAAAATGTTTTGAAAATTCTACTTGGGATACCAAGAGGTCAAATCACGAACATTTTGAAAGAACTAGAAATTTATATAGGCACAAACAGATACCAAATGACATCCTAAATGAACAAGTGGACCTCAAACATAAAAATTTTGTGGAAAACTTTATTAACATAATAGAAAAAGAAAATGGATGAACACAAAATGATAACCAAAAAACAATAGACAGCATTAAGGTCGCACATCTACATAATGCAAAATATCTCTGGCAAAATTATCTCTGACTACTTAACATATAATTTATTTGTGAACATAATGCATAAATGGAACAATGTGTCATTTGACAACTGTCAAAAAAAGATAGTATGAAATTTATGTAGAAGGTAAATGTCACCAGGCATGGCTCATATTTTGGGCCAGCTCTGAGGCAGAGCTGGCCCAAAATATGTATTGAAGTAAGTGTCTCACTAACGTATTACATAATTTAATTTATCAGAATGCATTTTGCGTATTTCCCACATGGATTTAAATAATGCCTGTCAGCGTCTTTGGAAGTGTTGATATGTGATATCAAGCAATGTTTTTCAAACAGGTAGTAGCTAGTCTTAAGGCTGCACATTGAAATGCTGCTTAGCTCAATGTAGCAGAGTTTAGGGAGCATGTCTTCATCAGAATAAAGCTCTTACAGGTGTCCCAAAGGCTCAGGTATGTCAGCCTGATGGTGTCCTACCATCCTGCAAATAATTTTCATTTCCACTGCATACCACAAAAAGGAATAAAAAGAGTGGCTTGTTGCTGTCTTCTTCTTTGTAAGAATCAACCTACATTAATAAAAAGAGTTTCTGAAACTTCACTGTTGAACCCCTGTCTTTGTATATCTCTGTTATACTTTGGTGTATCATTAATTGACATTTAGTATTAGTGCATTAATAGTGTTTCAGATAGTTCTTTTTGTTTCTGCTACTGGCTGCTCTATCCACTATTGTAATAAGTTTGCAAATGTCTCGCCATAGTGTCCTAGAGTACAGTAACATAAGCATCATCACCTAGCAAGAGTTTTACTAATGATGAGAGGAAAAGTGCACAAAATATGCGCCCTTGCTTGCTGATTGCGGTAACTTGCTTCATTAGCAAGTTTCTTTTTGTGAGTTATTATGCATGATTTTAGTGAGTTTTACATTCTTGTGAATAACAGCAGAACACCACAAGTTTGAAAAAAATATAATTTATCAGGTAAAATGTTGGAACACGCGGCAGGATAGAAGTGAAGGAACTTGGTGCACCCAGACCCAATGTAAACATGAATCCAGAACAAAAACAATGTAAATCCAGGCAAGATATACACGCAATTTTAACAGAGCAATTGCTCATGTCAGCCACACGGCATGATATCCATGACATCATAGAAACATCACTGTTTCATCACACGAACTCCTAAACACCATTGTTTGAGCGCACAAAACTTTAACCATCTGAAGTTTAGAAATGAAAATACCAAAAACATTAAGCATGCTGTGAAGCTAACACACACCACATTAATGATCTCTCCAAAATGCATCTTTTATTATGATTTGTTGTGATAAACTGCTGTGAAAAGTGACATAGGGATAAATAAGCTACCTGTAGGTTATATCGTGGAGTTAGCTTTTGATTAGACTTAGCAGTTGATTATTAAACAGAAAAAGATAGAGTACGTTAACATCATTTGGCTAGTGTGTGGTATTGCAACCCCCGCCACCCCTCACTACCACCACCACCACCACCACCTCCTGAAATCTTGGTTGTGGTGACAAATTGATCAGTAGAGTAGCCTGAGTTCTAGATTAATTGCAATCAATAAATGTCGCAGCCTCCCCAGTGTGGAGGAAAGGAAATTACATTTGAATATGTTTTATGGATATCACTCCATCTAGACATAAGCATAATATAAAATAAAATTCTCATAACGGTGATACATGGACATCGAATAAAATAACAGAGAAATGTAATGTCAACAGGAATGCTTGAAAATGGCACAAAACAGCAAAACAAGCTTATCATGAACCAATGTAAAAACAACTAGAAATAAACTATTTGCAGCTAATTTTGTAAAAGTATAAAGAAGACCAAAAATCATGTTGAATGGGACTTCGCATCAGAGTGGAAAACAAAATTTGCAGAATCTAGTGCCACTCATTGTTGATGTGGAAAGGGCTAATGGAGGCTGCCATTTAAAAGTGGCACAGACTTGGAGCGGGCCAGTGTGGTGTTTAATGTGACCGAGCAGCTGATTTTAATGTCTCTAATGTGCAAAAATGTACACTTTTAAACTGATTGCTATTATTTTGTTTATTCTTTTGTCTTTGCTTCAAAGTTAATTTATTTTTTATGCCCAGACAGGGGGGGGGGGGGAGGAGGAGGAGAGAGGAGAGGAGGCGAAGGCAGGGATTTTCTCCGGTAATTTCTGGTGCAGTTCTCCTCTTGCTATCTGCAACAGTTGCCTCTGAAGTTTTTTTGTGAAAACTCATGAAGCTTTGTAAATAAAGCAAAGACTATCAATATTCTACAACTTTATATTCTTCATGACTACAGATATTATGGAAATGGAAGAGGATGTAGATGAAGATGAAATGGGAGGTATGATACTGAATGAAGAGTTTGACAGAGCACTGAAAGACCCGAGTCAAAACAAAGCTCCAGGACTAGACAACATTCCATTAGAATTATTGACAGCCTTGGGAGAGCCAGTCCTGACGGAACTCTACCATCTGGTGAGCAAGATGTATGAGACAGGTGAAATACCCTAAGCCTTCAAAAAGAATATAATAATTCCAATCCCAAAGAGAGCAAGTGTTGACAGATGTGAAAATTACTGAACTATTAGTTTAATAAGTCACGGCTGCAAAATACTAACACGAATTCTTTACAGACGAATAGAAAAACTAGTAGAAGCCTACTCCGGGGAAGATCAGTTTGGATTCTGTAGAAATATTGGAACATGTGAGGCAATACTGACCCTACAACTTATCTTAGAAAATAGATTAAGGAAAGGCAAACCTACATTTGTAGACTTAGAGAAAGCTTTTGACAACATTGACTGGAATACACTCTTTCAAATTCTGAAGGTGGCAGGGGTAAAATACAGGGAGCAAAAGGCTATTTACAATTTGTACAGAAACCAGATGGCAGTTACAAGAGTCGAGGAGCATGAACGGGGAGTAGTGGTTGGGAAGGGGGTGAGACAGGGTTGTAGCCTCTCTCCGATGTTATTCAATCTGTATATTGAGCAAGCAGTGAAGGAAACAAAAGAAAAATTTGGAGTAAGTATTAAAATTCATGGAGAAGAAATAAAAACTTTTGAGGTTCGCCAATGACATTGTAATTCTGTCAGAGACAGCAAAGGACTTGGAAGAGCAGTTAAACGGAATGGACAGTGTCTTGAAAGGAGCATATAAGATGAACATCAACAAAAGCAAAACGAGGATAATGGAATGTAGTCGAGTTAATTCGGGTGATGCTGAGGGAATTAGATTAGGAAATGAGACACTTAAAATAGTAAAGGAGTTTTGCTATTTGGGGAGCAAAATAATTGATGATGGTCGAAGTAGAGAGGATCTAAAATGTAGACTGGCAATGGAAAGGAAAGCATTTCTGAAGAAGAGAAATTTGTTAATATCGAGTTGGGGAGCAAAATAACTGATGATGGTAGAAGTAGAGAGGATATAAAATGTAGACTGCCAATGGCAAGAAAAGCGTTTCTGAAGAAGAGAAATTTGTTAACATCGAGTATAGATTTAAGTGTCAGGAAGTCGTTTCTGAAAGTATTTGTATGGAGTGTAGCCATGTATGGAAGTGAAACATGGGCAATAAATAGTTTAGACAAGAAGAGAATAGAAGCTGTCGAAAAGTGGTGCTACAGAAGAATGCTGAAGATTAGATGGGTAGATCACGTAACTAATGAGGAGGTATTGAATAGGATTGAGGAAAAGAGAAGTTTGTGGCACAACTTGAATAGAAGAAGGGATCACCAATTTAGTATTGGAGGGCAGCATGGAGGGTAAAAATCGTAGAGGGAGACCAAGAGACGAATACACTAAACAGATTCAGAAGGATGTAGGTTGCAGTAGGTACTGGGAGATGAAGAAGCTCGCACAGGATAGAGAAGCATGGAGAGCTGCATCAAACCAGTCTCAGGAGTGAAGACCACCACAACAACAACAACAACATTGAAATTCTGTGTTGTGTTTGTTTTTTTGCTTATTCAATTTATCCAGGACTACATATGCGTCCATACCTCTTCAACTCTTCTGTGGTTGTCTGCATAATAGTTTGCAGCTGAAATCCACGTTCCCCACCTCATCAAGACTGGTTCAGGTGGCAGAGGATAGTCAGGGTGAGCAGTCTTGAGAGCTCTCACAATGACTTGGTACCTTGATGAAAACCTTCTTTGCCAAAGATATAAGGCTGTTGATCTCTGGCAATGTGGCTCTGACCTCTTCAGCAATTCGATGGATGCCATGAGCCAGACAGGTGAGGTGAATAATTTTAGGGTAAAACATTTCAGAGACACTCTGCGGCCTTCAGCATATATGTGTCACTATCCGTCGCAAAGGCCAAAACCTTGTTCTCCCCACATTTCTGATCTTCACATCTCCATAGCACACCTAGAAGAAATCAGAGGATTTTACAAATTTTACAATTTTTTTATTATTTAATTATTGGCTTGGAACATGATGTGAAAAACTAATTATTGGCTCAGGATATGATGTGAAAAACTGCACTCTTATATTATCTATAATTTATTTTAAACTATTCAGTATTGGCGAAACTTACACAATGCTTCCTGCACTGTGCGTACAATCGTGGCGTGTGTCGTTCGTTCCACTACTTTACACAGTGTGAGGTGTCCTCGTCTAGCCTTGGCAGCAGAGAGTTTTCCAACTATGATGTGCACCATATACTGACTGCAAGAATCAGTGGTCTTTCCTAATATTCTCCAATGTCTGTAATAGAGAAACTAAATTTAAAAAAAACACACATAAACATGTGGACACTACGTAAGAGACATACACATGAAAACAAACTATATCCGTTTTAGCACCTACCTATATTTTGACTATTTTCTTATGTATATACATTGACCGAAATAATAGTAATTTAATTCGCACAAAGAATTATATTCTTTAAAAATAAATTTACTTTCTTTTTTGCAGTGAACGTTTCAAGACAGTCTCCTTCTCAAGTCCTTTCTTCTTTTGTCGTTTCATTTATTGAAAAACTTCACTCACTTTAAATGTAGTTTTTTTTATGTTCAAGTAACAATGTTCATTTTACAAAAATAAATATTCAAAGATAATTTAAATTTATTTTTGAGTTTTTTAAATTAAACAACTATTATTTTGGTCCATGTATATACCAAATTACATCCATTGACTTTCACATACTTACTTTCATAAAAATTTCCGAAAAACCTTACCTTTTCATACAGTGGGTCCACATAGTTCTTTCTGAGCTTTGACTCATGAGGAATATCTTTTCCTGTGTATTTTTTTCAAGAAGGTCCTTAATCCTTCTTTCTCCAGCTTGTTCAAGGGGATGTTTGCTTATATTAAAGCCTTGCGGTCGCAGGTTCGAATCCTGCCTCGGGCATGGATGTGTGTGATGTCCTTAGGTTAGTTAGGTTTAAGTAGTTGTAAGTTCAAGGGAACTGATGACCTCCGATGTTAAGTCCCATAGTGCTCAGAGCCATTTTTGAACTCATTTTTGTCATCCATATGCTTCGAAAATGAGGATATCAGTGGTTGCTGTAGAGTTTTTAACTGTGTCTTGGTTACATTGTTCTGGTGCTGAAATGTCTTTTTATGCTGATCCAGTTGAATTTTTTTCTCAACCTTGACCTAAAGCATTGGAGAAATGAGTAAATATCAATAAATATGTGCAGTTGTACAAAAATGTAAGAGAACAGTGTATACACTTGAGATGGTCACTCAAAAAAGTGAATTAAGACTACAAATAAGTTCCTAAAAATTGGAACTTAGATCCCTTTGCAACATTTAACATTTTGTTAATTTTCAATAACACCGAAGATAATTCCTAAAAGTCCCCCCTCCCCCCCTCCCATTCCTACTTAGAAAACATGTATGCAAATTTACAAAATTTAACTTACCTCTTTTTCACATAGTTGGGAGAATATTATTTAACCTTGGGAGAATATTATTTAACTGTCCGTTGTGAAAGCACAGTCACTCCTGATCCATTTCCATAAATTATTGGTTTTTAGCCGGGGCATATTTGTAATTTGAAGAAGGTAGCAAAGAGTCATTGTGAACAGCACGGAAATACACGCAAAAATGATTCATATTCCGAAATGCCAACAACAGCTAGTAGGGCATTGTTGGCGCACTGCAGAGATCAGGTGAATGACCTGAATACGCATTAACTGCGGGCAACAAATACCAAAGCACATTTCTACTCTGATAGTCCATCTTGCAACAATGAATCATCACAAGTCTTTAGCATCCTTATCCGAGAAACTACCTAAGTGGAAAAACAAGATTATGTCCCTCCATAAGCTATCCACATTTACCTGAAAGGCTTTTATTCTGATAGCTCATCCCGTATTATCTCATTTTGGAAATCTATTGGCCTAATATCCTGGGAGGTTCTTGGGTTGTCAGGGAACAAAATAAACCTCAATATTACCTCTAAATGTCAAAAATATGCATCTTTATGTCCATTTCCTCTAAATATGACAATAATATGCTCCAAACCTGAATACTTGTGTATCATTCATTGAAGTCACTGCTGCTGAGAGTGGTAAGGTGAATGACAGTAGCCTAGTATGGAAATTTATTCATTGGGTTGCCTATCTGCAAGCATCAACTAATTTGATGTGACTGTGTGAGACAGATGATTTGTCTACATGTTCAGACACGTCCACTCCCTAGCCGCCTGCTCTACAACTATATCGCGTCACATATTATGAACCAAAACCCGGAGAGATGCTCTAACCTCTGATATGTCATTTTTCTGTATGTCTTGTAGTTTTACCAATCCAGACGACTTTTTAAACTGTCTGGAGTGGCCTGAAACAACTTAACATTCCTGGTGCTGCTGCTGAGAATGAATGATTATGTGGTATTCCACTTTATCAGTGGACTGCACTGTTTAATTTTGGCTTCTCTGCCAGCAAGCTACAGTATCGTGGCAAGAGGTTCTGCTGTGAACTAGGATTGTGGACACATACCTGCAAACAAACAAAAAAAATGTGTAAACCTTTTTTGTATTTAATCAAAACTTAATGACTACCATTGTAGTTTTTCACATTATATGAAGATTAAAAGACTACCACATATTCTGTCGATGCACATGACTTCTCATCTTATAACTTAAAGTTAAGATTCCCTAAAGCTGTTTTATACATTTTTTAGCCTTGCTTCCATCAGGTAGGTGCAAAGCTGTCAGACTGCCTGCGGGGATTTATTTGAAAGTACACACCAGAGCTATTGATGAGGCATTGTAATCTTCAGTTCTTGTCCACACAATACAAAGGACTGGCCCTTTTTTCCCCATCAGCTAAACTTTCAAACAACTCTTCTATCTGAAACTTCAGTTAAAGCCACCCTTATCCTCCACATCTGTCCATCTCGGAGGACGTGTATTATTAAGGCTCACAGGTCAATCAAGCATGGTACTGATGTCTGCAGGTGTGTACAATGTGAAAACAAATCCATAGTCTTAAGCAGAATGAACATAAAACTGTGCACAGTGCAGAGCACTTTGCCACGTGAGAGTAAGCTATAGCCCTCTTTTGCCAACATCATAACTTCTTAGCCATATTCTCTCTGGGAAACAGGAAATCAAATGCTTCCATCTTCTCTGTCACTCCACTTTTTTTCCCCAATATCTTCATTATCTGTGTCCTATCACAATCCTCTCCCATAACTTCTGTTACATTTATTGCTGCCATTGACCATAATTTAAACCAACCTGGCTGTAGTCTGACTTCATTGTTCTACTTTTTATGGACTAATATAAACTGTGCTTTCTCTTACTATAGCTACTACTGTGTTTCATTAGTTATGTTATAGTTAAATCTAGGTGTTGTAGCACATATTAAATGTAATTCTTTATATAACTTGTGTCAGTATGAATGTAATGTAAAAAATATAAAATTCCTAGTTAGATGTAACAGAAGGTGCCCTAATCTTGCCAGCATAAGGAAATATTTTTAAAAATTGTCAATAGCTTTTTTGTTGGTTTAGTTATCCAAGCATAATATCTACCTTGCTTTGCAAATTACAACTGACAAATATGGCCCACAAAGAGTTTGTATCGTTTGTGTGCTAAGCTATATGAAAATAGTGCATTAATGAAGCCTATTTGTTTATCACGTCTTAAATCTACATCACACTTTTTTTCATTCCCTGTATAACTGCAGTTACAGCATCCCTCTTCCGAACTTACATTCTGTATAATTTGAGCTTCCTTAATTTCGTTCATCATATTAGATGTTTCAAGAAAGTCTGAAACTGCCTCATTCATGAGTTAAATACCATATTTTACGGATCAAAAGAAGCTACAGACTGTAAGAAGTACATTAATTTTTAAGCAGTTTTTTAAATAACATTTTTGCCATTTTTATTGTAAGAGTGCAAAGCTAGACTAAAAACGTTCTTAGTTTATAAAACCAAACTGACCTTTAAAATCTGAAAGTAGTCATCTCTGAAAGTAGTCATCTCTGAAAGTAGTCATCTCTGAAAGTAGTCATCTCTGAAAGTAGTCATCTCTGAAAGTAGTCATCTCTGAAAGTAGTCATCTCTGAAAGTAGTCATCTCTGAAAGTAGTCATCTCTGAAAGTAGTCATCTCTGAAAGTAGTCATCTCTGAAAGTAGTCATCTCTGAAAGTAGTCATCTCTGAAAGTAGTCATCTCTGAAAGTAGTCATCTCTGAAAGTAGTCATCTCTGAAAGTAGTCATCTCTGAAAGTAGTCATCTCTGAAAGTAGTCATCTCTGAAAGTAGTCATCTCTGAAAGTAGTCATCTCTGAAAGTAGTCATCTGAAATAATTCTCCTCCTCCTCCCTCTTCACTGTCATCGCTGTCCTCTTCATATATAAGGTGCTCTCCACTGTCATCGAGAGCATTACTTATGCCACAATTCTTCAAAGATATAACAATAATTGCTTCTCTCAATCTAGCCAAAACTGTTTTAGCCACTAACATACTTGTTTGATTGTAGATTGTTTTAAAGCTCTCTTTGGTGTGAATTCATGTTGGGTTTCATTCACCATCCATTTCTTCCATTCCTCTCTCTTATATACTGTAAACAGTTTATTTATTGAGACATCAAAAAGTTGCAATTGTGAAGTAAGTCATCCTGGAATAAGGGCAATCTCTATATTTCTCTGCCTCAATTTCTCTTCCGCAGAATTTTTCACATGACTACTAAACTGATCTAGCACAAGAAGGGAACTCTTCTTTAATAAAGCACCTTTTCTTCTCTCTTGCACTCCGTTAATTCATACTTTCGTACCAGCCTCATCCATCTAGTCATTATTTACCTGAACAACACCACCTCGCAGGATTTCAAAAGATTTTGGCATTCTTTTGTGCTTGAAAATTATCATTGAATTGAGTTTATTACCTTCAGCATAACATGGAAGGACAACAGTGTAGTGCATGTTTTCGTGTACACTTGTTTTTATAGTTACAGTTTAAGCATCATTCATGACAACAGTTCTGTTACTCGACAAATCAAATGCCAGAGGAGTTTCGTCCATACTTGTTGTTTGGCTTAGTTCCACACTGGTTTTCTTGTGATGTTGAATAGCAAAGTAATAGAAAGATATTTTCTCTTCCTACTCTTCTGGCATTTACTGAGATGTTTTGGTTTTGGTTGGCATGCTAAGTCCATGATGCTTCATAAACCTGTAGCACCAACCAACTCCACCCTTAAAATTTGTTAAGTCCACTGTAGTGCTAGCTTACAAGCGTGTATTTGAATCTTTTTTGTATTAATTCCAATGCCATTTTGACAGTGTCCTTGAATCCAATTGAATACATCTTCTTCTAGTTTTGGCCATTTTGCATTCAGTCCTCTATTTGCACATTTAGTCATCTACATTTTTTCTGTTCCTCTTTATTAGCCTGGCTGCCCTGAATGGTTTTTTTCTGTTGTTAAAGGGCTGAAATGCTGCTCAGCTGCTCTGTTTACTTGTTCTTTTGCATATACTGTTCTTTTCCATTTATAGCCTGCATCATATGAATATCTTTTTTTTTTTCTATTATGAAACTATAGCTACTAACAAAAATATTATACTGTGACCGATAACACAAATCACTTTCAGTTCAAGTTTACTGGCACCGTTGAGTGCAATGCCACATCATAGGCTAGACAGTATTCCGGGCTTGTGATGGTAGGGTGGGAGGGAGACAGTGTTAGCAAGTTTGTGAATCCCTGCAACTCATGATCATTGCATTGGTGCAAAGCTGCTGCCAATTGAATCCAATGTTGCCAAATAGAGAGAGGTTTCATGTGGCACTGAATATATGGCCATTTTTAACCCTTGGGTCCCAGGTGTTGTCCCTCAGGCTGCTAGCATTTATTGTTACTCCACTGCTAATGCATAATGCTGAGGGTAGGAAATTACAGTGTTACGTAGTTGTTCTTTCTGAAGCTGCCATGGTTTCCTTTGTCAGCAGCCATTTGAATATGATGTGGACCTGTACTATTACTTCTTCTTTCATCCTAGCCATCTCTCAGACTGCACCTGGGATGATGCATTATTGATTCAGTAGCCAGAGCTACGTCTACTGTTCATGTTACAGGCACTGACTTTGAGGATACTGTTTTAAAATAATTTGAGAAGAGTTTAGGAAGTGATGTTGGATTGGACAGTGGCAGTGAAAATGAAAGTGAACATAAGGCTATGTGAATTTCGTGCATCCTTCACCATATTTTGGGTGTAGCAGAACTAAGAGTACAAGTTGTTGCAGAATGATTGAAAAAACACAAAACATGCTCTGTGTATGATCCAAAAAAGAAGGGAAATACATCTTATTTTGGCCATTGTTGCAAGAAACCAATCTGTACAAAATTTCCAGCGAGTGCAAAGAAAACCTCTGAGAATGAAACTAAACATCTAAAAAGTACTAATGTAATTTTCATTTTGTGAATGTTTGGTGGGAGTTATGTTTTTTAATTGCATGAATAATAAACAATACAAATATAGCAAAAAGTAAAATTTAGAGTGGGAGGTATTTGAGTTTTCATAGCATTGACATTATCATGTAAACTATGTTTAGTTTGTACAGTTTTCTGTTTAAATACGGTTTTTTTTTTTCAAAAAAATCAACTTTAAAATTTATTATAATAAATTTGTTGTGTGGTATTAATGCAACCTTTTACATAAAATCTGAACTGTTCCACTGAAACTGCTGAATGCAATTTTTATGGCTGTTTAAATACAGTGGTCACTCAGACCACACCTGGGTCAGTGGGTGATAAAAAGTGACCTGGGAAGCATAGGGTTAAGACTGACAGAAAATTTAAATCAAACACTAGACATTTTTATATGAATTTTCAGTATAAGTTGCACCTGAAATTTGGAGGCAATTTTCAGAAGAAAAAAGTGTCTTACAGTCCATAAAGTATGATAAAGAAAACTACCCAGTTACTTGTGTTTTGATGCTTAGCAAAATCTTTTCAAGTGCATTTGTGTACTTGTTTATATGAATATGTTTGGTGATGACATGTGTGATTTTCTGCCACTGTTGTGTCTTCTTGCAGTTAGAAGGTATTCTGCTCCCTCCATTATACATAATATCTCATACAAGCAAATCATCACTCTCACTGTTTGTTTATAAAACATGCTACTAAGATATTATGAGAATAGTGTCATAATGTCTTTGTAGCATGCTTTGTAAACAAACATTGTAAGTAATGATTTGTGGTTATGTGATAATCTGTATAATGAAAGAGTCACAACACCTTCTAATCGCCAAAAGCTGCAAGAGAGGCAGAAAATCATGCATACAACCATCACCAAACATATTCATCTTAATAAATATACAAATGCACTTGAAGAGCATAAATTCTCAAAACACGTTGTGCTAAGCATCAAAACATAAGTAACGGATGCAGTTTTCATTATTTAAATCATTGAGCTTCCTTACTTTTCAACTATTTGTTTTATATCTAAGTATTTGGGTCTCTTAACTTAATGTTTCTACCTTGTCCCCATTTTTTCCCCACTTAATTCTCAGTACATTTACTACAGTGTGTGTGTGTGTGTGTGTGTGTGTGTGTGTGTGTGTGTGTGTGTGTGTGTGTGTGTGTGGTAATGATACTGTATTTTATCATTGTCAGTATAATAGAATACAGTAATCAGATGAACTGTCACTTTGCTATGTTTTGTAACACACTATGTAATTGTGATTCTTAGCTAACCATCCAATTGTATCCAGTCACTATTTTCTTTTTAAATATGTCTTTGTGGAGATTTTTAAGAAAGAATATATGATACTGAAATTGTAAAATGCTGAATATATTCATTTTGTCTTTTTGTTGTATGATGTGAAATATTCTTTAAATAATTTAATACTGGAACAGGTTTGACTAAAGCTATTAATGTTTAAATAATTTAATACTGGAACAGGTTTGACTAAAGCTATTAATGTATGGCCCTGCCCTTTTTCATAGCTTGTGTTTCTATCTGATAGATACTGAAACTTCTAAATTGCTGTAATTCAAAAGAAGAATGCCTTTTGTGTGCTGCAAATTAAGTATTTAACTTGTGCACCCAGACACATTTCCTGTCTTGTGGTAACCTGGCTTGGCTTACGAAGAATGGAATTACTTGCTGGTCTGTAAGGGCTTTTCCATTTTATTATGAAAATTTCAATAAACTGTTTTAAATCTATTATAGCTTGTATGCGTACCTACTTGTATATATGCAAGCAAAAAAAGGTCTCACATTATTTCCGGACGCTCCTTGTAGCTACCTTGTAACTAAGGCAAAATATGTCTGGGTGCCCAAGTTAAATAAAAAAAACTTAATGTCCAACATGCAAAAGACAGTATTTCTTTTGAAGTACTGCAATTTGTAGACAGCTGCTGTGAAGATGCCTGCCACAAGAAATGTATTAACACTTCTGTTTCATATCAGGCTAAATAATTCTTTAATATTATATATTTTGAGTTTCTTTAAAAAATTACAGAATAATAAACAAAGCAACACTTCCTATTTCAAATCTTTGTAATTATTTATCTATTTTTCTCCAATGTATTTAAATGATTATTTTCTTAACTTACAATAGCATTAATAATACTTTAATTTCAGCCATTCCCAAGTTCTTGCTGCTCTAAAAGCCTGGTGTCACTGGATTGCTCAGTTGAGGTCTGAAGGAAGTATGAGGGCAGTATATGAACAAGTTATGGTAGATATCATACATTCTGTTTATCCATTGCTGACTAAAGCTGGAGAGCCAGAAAGACTGTGCCATTCAGCTGCACATTTGCTGTTGTCATTCACCAATGTTGTAAGGCCTTTACGGCTGTGGGAAGCAGATGCAATAAGAGAAATGTATCAGATTGTGCCAAGGATGAACTATCTCCAACCTGAGGCATGGTATTTTCTTATATATCATCATTTTTAGATGTAGACATTCATAGGCATGAAGTTAATTTTTTTTCTATGTGTATGTCATATTTGCTATTATTGATGAGGGTACAGTCTAGTACAGCAGCTAGAAAACCAGTGACTTTTATTTCTTTGAGGAGTGTTGTAGACAGGCAACAGTTTCTCACATACATAGTCGCCCACTTTTCAGTATGTTGGTAGTTGGTGTTCTATATTGCAAATGACTGACTCACTCCTTGGAGCCAATAAAACGAATACAAGGATGAATATACTATGCAGCCTGTTGTAACCTAGTGCATAAAAAGACAGTATTATTATAGCATAAGTGAGCTTTTCCTTAAATAAGACTGGTTCTGATCTTGAAATCTACAGAGGAAAAGGATTTTGTGTGTGTGAGAGTGGGGGGGGGGGGGGGGGGGGAAGTAATATATATATATATATATATAACATTTGTCATAAATGTTGTATGAAACTAAGGTGCAACATTTATTATATCTGTTACTTTGTGTTCCTATATATTTCCCCAGTTAAGGGTCATAGGAATCAACAAAAAAAATGCCTAAAGGCAACACTGTGCTGAGTAAACTGAGATGGAAATTTCCAAAATAATTTACATACTTAGCAAGCCAGAAAAAGAACATTTAGTTGATCGCCAACAGTCTGTGGGGTCAGATTTATTCAGTATAAAGATTGAATTGCCTGTTGTGTACTTGCAGCACACAGCACGAGAGTAGTAATAAATAAAGTGGTACAGAAAATATATTTGGATTGTGCTCCAAAAGACCTGATAATTTACAGATAAGAGACCACTTACAACCAGCCCAAGATGGACTGGAAGGTGAGTGTCACCCGTAACAATGATCACAGCTGTGGAGAAGATTTCAGGAGGGTTTGCAGCATTTATTGGCAGTGTAAGCAATGGACACTTTACAACTCTCCCAACTTTGTGGGAGCGGAGCTAATGTTCTCATCTGGGCTACTGTCATGTAAGGGGCACATTCACCACTGTGTGTGTTTCCTAGGGATACTGTTTTAGCTGTGGTGTGTAGGACTGACTTGCTCCTTTCTTGTGGTGCATATGGATTTCAATCCTGTCTCATGGAAGGCAAGTCCCTGTTACATACATGGTTAATGACTACTTCCAACATGACATCTAGTGTCTAAAATGTTTAGCTTGCCATTCTTCGAACTTAAATCCTATGGAACATGCTTGGAATACTCTAGGCTGAAGTATTGTAGCCTCTGCTAGCACCACCTCTAATACCACCACCCCAAAGACTCAACAGTAAATTATTCTAGACGGCCTCATCCTACTAAGGCATCACACCCATTATTGTTGTAATGTGTTTCATTGTTGCAGAGAAATTATTTAGTGTGTGCAAGTATTGCTGCCTCTCACATTTTATGCACTTTGAAGGTCTCTTCATCTTAAGGATATGAATATGTTTATTGATGTTTGAAGCTTATCAGTAAGGGATAAGCAAACATTATTAGAAGCAATCAGTTTGACTAAGCAGAATAGCATTTGTACCGGATGGTTATGATTAAAGTGCAGCTATTCACAGATGTCCAGTGTGGGCTGTAATTGTTGTATGGAGAGAAACTTGGTGAATATGCTAATGTGTTAATCCAAAACCAGTTTATCTGGAAAACAAATTAGTTCCAATTGTGGCCACCAGGTGCAGATCTGGTGCTATACACTGTTTGTATAATGGGGTGACATCCACAGTGTCATTTGACAAGCCATAACGTGAGTGACTAGTATGACTATAGAGAAGAGAGACCAAGCACTCTTAGTGAAACTGTTTTATGTGAATGGCAGCAATTACTCTGCAGTATGGAGACAGTATCACCAAATGAAGAGGAGAGGCCCCAGTGTCAATGGTTTAAAGAAGATAATTATGAAATTTGAAAACATAGGTGAGCTCAGTGCGGTACCTGATAGAAAAGTGCATCCTATTCCAGTGGAAGTTATTGATGGGGTATGCTGCTCATGCCCCAGGTCATGCTAGTGCTCATGCAGAGTCATGAGAATTGTTCATCTCATGCTCAACAGTGCGAGATGTTTTGCGGTCTATTTTTCACTGGTACTCATCCAGACTGTGCAGCAACTGAAACCTCATGATCGCCACCAATTTTATGAATTTGCTCTTTGATGTCTCGCATGGATGGAAGTTGTTTTCTTGTGGCTACAAAATATTCTGTGGAGTGATGAGGCACTTTTTGCGCTACAGAAGTTGAGAATCTGGGATACTGCATGTTGTGCAAAAAGAGCCTCTGCACTTGCTGTACGTGACTGTGTGGTGTGAATTCACAAGATTCACAAGCACCTTTATTCTTGAGCCATTCTTCTTTGAAGAGAATACACCCAATGTGTCTGTGAGGTGTACCATGACGTTTGCACATTATTGAGACCTCGTACAGCATGTGATTCTTACCTTCAAAAAGCCCAACTGCGTGGAAACCTCTGTTTTCATGCAATATGGGGCAACATAACATGTTGCTCTGCCACTGAAAGAGCCACTTAATGCAACCTTGCAACCTTCCACGAACATGTTATCTCCAGAGGTTTTCCAGATAAATGGCTAGAAAGATCACCCGATCTGATGATCTGAATCCATACAACTTTCGACTCTGGTGATATCTAAAAGAATGCATTACCAGGGACATGCTTGGTCTCTACTTCATCAGAAGGCCAGTACACAGAAACACACTGCTCAGATTCTACTGGAAGTGCTGTGAGCAAATGTTGATCTGATCATTTTACAGATGCAGCATCTTGTTGACATTTCCAGTGCTCACATTGAATAAATGGTGTAAGCGGTGGTTACGAATGAAATCAACGTAATGCCTTTCACACTTTTTTGACCTTTTTTGCCCATGTCCCAGTCCTAATCCACTTGGTGTATTGTATATGAGGCTTCAGAAATGCTAATGGAAAGATGATGATTATATTCGTATTTCATTAAAGCAGACATGAACCCTTTACTTCTTCCTTTCCTCTCCTCTGCCACAATGATTTCAAACAGTGTCATTTTGACATAGCATACATGAACTTATTGTTGTCTTTAGTCCAAAGACTAGTTTGATGCAGCTTCTTGTGAACTCTTTCCTGTTCACGTTTCTTCACCTCTGAATAACTACTGCAATCTACATCCTTTGAACCTGCTTTCTAGATTCATCTTTTGATATCCCTCTACAATTTTTACCCCCACACTCCCCTCAAATACTAATTGATGTCCTATAAACTGCTCCCTCCTTTTAGTCAAGTTGTGCCACAAATTTCTGTTCTCAATTCCGTTCAGTACCTCGTCATTGGGTATATTATCTTTCTATCTAATCTTCAGCATTCTTCCGCAGCACAGCATTTCAAAAGCTTCTATTCTCTTCTCCTCTGAACTGTTTATCATCCATGTCTTACGTCCATACAATACATCTTCAGAAAAGCGTTCCTAACACTTAAATCTGTATTTGATGTTAACAGATTTCTCTTCTTGAGACACACTTTTCTTCTCATTGCCAGTCTACATTTTCATATCCTCTCTGCTTCGGGCAACATCAGTTATTTTATTTCGTAATAGCCAAACTCCTCTACTGTTTTTAGTGTCTCATTTCCTAAGCATCATCTGATTTAAGTCGACTACATTCCATTATGATTGTATGCTTTTGTTAATGTTTTTCTTATATCCTCCTTCCAAGATGCTGTCCAGTACATTCAGCTGCTTCTCCAAATTTTTCCTTGGTTTCCTTTAGTGTGTGCTCAATGTACAGATTGAATAACATTGACGATAGGCTACAACTCTGCCTCATTCCCTTCTCAACCGCTGCTTCCCATCAATGCCTGTTGACTCTTGTAATTGCCATATTGTTTCTGTACATGTTGTATATAACGTTCGACTCCTTGCATTTTACCCCTGTACGTTCAGAATTTCAAAGAGTGTATTGTAGGTGACATTGTCAAAAACTTTCTCCAAATCTATGAAAGCTATAAACATAGGTTTGTCTTTTCTGAGCCTGTCTTCTAAGATAAGTTGTGGGGTCAATACTGCCTTATGTGTAACTAAAAACTGTTCTTTCCTGATGTTGGGCTCTAGGAGTTTTGCCATTCTTCTGTAAATGATTGGCGTTAGCAATTTACTACTATGACTTATTAAACTCATAGTTCAGTAATACATCTATCAGCATGTGCTTCCTTTGGAATTAAAACTATTATAGTCTCCTTGAAGTCTGAGGTTATTTTGCCTCTCTCATACATTTTGCATACCAGATTGAATAATTTCGTTATGACTGGCTCACTCAATTTCATCAGTAGTTCTGAGGGAATGTTGTCTACTCTGGGGACCTTAGTTCTACTTAAGTCTTTCAGTGCTCTGCCAAATTCTTCTTGCAGTGTCATTTCTCCCATCCCATCGTATCTTCATCTAGGATACCTTGTCTTTTTATAATATTGCCTTCAAGTACATTTCCCTTTTTTACCCTTCTATATACTCCTTCCACCATTCAGCTCTACACCTTATTAGCAAGTACTGGTTCCCCAATCCAAGCTCTTGATATGAATAAAATAAAACAAAGTGGCAGCACAAAAACAAATTATCAGTATACCATGTGGAAACAGTATGTGGTATAAAGACACACATCCATCAGTATTTCTACAAAAGTAAGATAAATTGACTGTATAAATGCTGAAATTAATTAGGCTAGAGGTGTATTACCAGTGTATATTCGCACTGCAACCTTCCTATGAGTGATATTTTAAGATGTCACAAGTTCATTTACATTAATTAAAAACTTTGATGTAGTAGCCTAATGTAACGACTTCTAGTGTTTCCTTGTCATATAGTGATAACATGAAAATAGTGATCAAAAACATTTTATGGTGCAGTACCAAACAAATGTTATCACAAATATGCTGATGTATCATTCTTACACAGCAGATATAATAGTGATACCAACAACATCTGAAAACCAAATATTCTCATGGAGTGTAAAATAAATCCAGGCAACCATTTACAAATTGATAACTAGTCCTACATACACAGCAGATATAATAGTGATACCGACAACATCTGAAAACCAAATATTCTCATGGAGTGCAAAATAAATCCAGGCAACCATTTACAAATTGATAACTAGTCCTACATATAATGCAGTAATTCTCATTATTGTAAATATTCTGAGAGCTGATAACAAAAGAATTAACTGTCAGTGCTACTTAATAGACAGTGTTCTGCAGGGGACAGACCATAACTGTATACATAATTAAAGTTTACAGATTCAATATATGTTTGTTATACAAAGCAGAAATGACAGTGTGATGTACAGAAGGGAAAAAGGGAGACAGAATATGAGAAACTATTGAAATAAACTGTTATCATAATATGCTTCTCCTGTAGACATATCGACCACCCTCGGCTGCACAGTTGGGACACCTGCTGTTGCACTGGACCACCACACTAATAAGGGCCGTACTATTATTCTTTGCTCTCATGGTGATGGCTCCTTCTTTATTGTTTAGTTCCAATACTGTTTTAAACATTCTCCACTAGCAGCCTGTGCTGCCTGACTTCACTGTTAATCGAGTGTGCATGTTTATTTACAATTGTACATGTTGTAGTGTTACCTTTTTTTTTTATTATTATCTTCTCATTAACTATTGAAACATCACTTTGAAATGTAATTTTAATTTTCACCAAAAGCACATTCAACGTCGCCGAAAAAAAACACGTCTTTCGTGTCAAGACAAGAGAGAGAGAGTCCTCCTTTAGTTCTTAAAAACAAAAAACTACGCAAAAGTAAAAAAAAAAAGAACAAAATTATTTATAAAATCGGTCGCTGGCGCAGCGCTCTTCTGCGTGCGCGATCGTAAATTATAACTTTGCAGCAGTCAAAGTACCATTACAATGCCTCCTCTACTGACACGCTCCGCAAGCGAGCGTGGCAGTATAGAAAATTTACATAGATACATACATATATGAGAAAATAAGAAATTTACATATTACAAAAAATATTTCTGAGCACAATGCGCTTTGCATATCAGTCTTTGTATACAGTCTTTTTGGTGTGTATCTTCTTTAGGAGTCGTAACATTAATGGCTTTGAATTGCAGCGTATTATCGTTGCTTAGCACAGCGTTTGAAATTTGAATTCAGTCCACATGATTCATGTTTACAATGGAATTAACTCGAACAGTAAATGTTTCTATTATATTGCTCCAATGTCTTTAAACGTAGTATCGGATTCTGAGTGTGTGTGTACTGCCTGGATCTCTTACGTGTGACTTGAAGAAAATCCAAAGTTTGTTCAATCTGTCAACACGAAATTGTGATCTCCAGCAGTCGAATTTTGGTGGCGTCTACCGGGGTATAAATGGTCAATGAGGGCACAGGAAACACCTCACTGCCTACGACAGGTGATGAGCTTGTCTTTTACACCAACCTGAAGACCTGCCGGCTTCCACAACACCATACACTTCAAAGCATATTGACACTACGTAAATATTTCTTGACCAGTGTTCCATCACGTTGGTTTCTTCTTTGCATTCTCAGTTCCATTTATATGAATCATGTGCTACATGCACAAGTCCTTTGCAGTTCATTAACATCTCCTTAAAATACATTTCTCGATACAATAAGTACATGAACATACAAATATTTACAATTAATCATTACATGAGATACATTGTTGTCATATAGTACATATACAGAATTAAATGAAAAATATAGTCTTTTTTTTTTTACGTTACATTCAAGATCATTATGCTGACATGTGAATTACATTACATTTAGATTGAAATATACATTTTATTTTGTTAGCTCATTTTTTTTTCCGTTACACTTGCAACATTTGAAGATAATTGTGGCAACTCGCTAGAATATTCAACTTAAAATTCATCTTGCCTCCTGGAATAAAATTTACACATATTTCAAGCTTCAAGACAGCCCTCTGTAGGAGGATAGGTTCATGGGATGGTTGCTGACTACTTCACAAATACCAGTAAAGTGATCCCCTACAATGGACCACACAAAATAAAATATGATAAAGAAAATTACATGTTAACTTAATATAACGTAACAGTTCCTATACCTAATACCGCTTCCAAGTGTGGTGTCCCCATCATTGCCGTTTCTGAGAGTGGCACCCCTCCATCACCGCTTCTAAGAGTGGTGCCCCTCTAAATATCTTAGGATCCTACAAGTATGTACATCAGTGTGGTAAGTGTACACACACACACATATATATATATATATATATATATATATATATATATATATATATATATGTGTGTGTGTGTGTGTGTGTGTGTACACTTACCACACTGATGTACATACTTGTAGGATCCTAAGATATTTAGAGGGGCACCACTCTTAGAAGCGGTGATGGAGGGGTGCCACTCTCAGAAACGGCAATGATGGGGACACCACACTATATATATATATATATATATATATATATATATATATATATATATAGTTCAAGTCAATCATGTTCCTATAAAGTTTGTGTAGTTCATCTCCTTCCTTTCATGAGTGTCAAGCAATATAACTAAATGTCTTACTTAATAAATAAATAAATCTTCTTAGATAATTGCTGCTGCGTTCCATGCTGTATATCCATTCTGTAGTTACCTTGTGGTACCTGTAAAATTCTATTCATAAATAAATATTTGTGTATGTCTCTCCATACTATCAGATAATCACGAATTATATAATGTCCAATATTTCATCAACATGTATAAATTTTTCTAAGGAAGGGATGAGAGTATGAGCCGCAACAGAGGACTGACGTTTTGTTTTCTCCTTATTCTCTTTTCTGTTTAATGGTGCATCAGTTCAGTTCAGTAGATGAGCTTTAATTATGTCATTAGATGACTCCTAAATATGTTCTCTTAAATAATTCTTCCAATCTGAAGTGTCAAGCCTACATAACTCCAAAAATTTTATTACAAGTTCCCATTAGATTAGTGTTAAAGTGTTATAGATTTAAATCTTCTGGTATATTTCCAACAGTGGCTGCTGTAAATAATTCTTTCCACATAAATCTATACTTTCACCTTTAGTTATAAGAATATATAAGACACCACATAAGTTATTATCTCAGGCATACCAATCTTTCAATAAATAATATTCTTTCCATTACTTTCATTCTGTATTCCATGAGTACATGTGATATAGCGTTCAAATCTAGTTTCTCTCCTCTCAACATATTCTCAATTACTCATAACATTCTCACCTATCCATTATTCATTCTTCACAAAATAACATATACTTATTCCTCAGCATTATATATATATATTTTCCTCTTATTCATCACCACTTACTTTTTACTTCAACAACAACAATAATAATAATACCCTTTTCTCATCTTATATTCCATTTACCTCTCTCCATATTACTATTTATCCTCTTATTAAACTAAAATTACATTCACTCATCTCATTCAGTCTCTCACATCACTCATATCAACATTACTATTATCACATGCCTCCTAAAGAAAATAATTCTGTTCAGTTCTCTGCCTCCTCTAATGTGTATATGCCTCAATAGCAACTCCTCTTGTAACCAAATATCTTATTAGCTATTGGATGGTTCACATTGCTTTCTAGACTTACCTGCATTCATTAGATTGTAAGTATCTGTATAACTTAAATGTAGGCTCATCATAACTGTATATCATATTAACTATCTTCTCCTCAGTAGCTAACATTTTACTGTATGTATTTTTTCAAATGTCTGTGTGGATGTAGACCTCTAGGTTTATGTGTTAATGGATATTCTAATGAATAACAGCCAGGGTGTGGAATATTTGCAATTCGGTATGGTCCAGAGTATAAGATCTGCCATTTCCTGTTTAAATGTTTCAGTTTTGTGGGTTTAGGATGTGTTCTTAGTAAAACTAACTCATCAACTTGAAATGTTTGTGCTTTCCTGACACCTCTGTCATATTTCTGCTTTCTTTCCTTAGCTTTGTCACATAATGTTGTGTAAGCTTGTCTTACCTTTTCTTCTAAACTAACATGATTTGTTGTTGCTGTAAATTTAGGTAGAGGGTCTGTCCATTCATTTCTTTCTGTTTTATCCTTAATTAATTCAGTTGGTGTGTATCCAGTAGAAATGTGAGTTAAATTGTTCACTATTTGTTCAAATGGTGCTAGGTATTCTACCCATTTTGTGTGCTTCTCTGGTGTGTGTGTTCTCATAAACTGTCCAAATTCTCGAAATGTTCTTTCTACTGGGTTACCTGCTGCGTGAAATCTTGAAATTAAAATATGTTTAACATTCTGTTCTTCAATAAATGTCTTCCATTTTAAACTGGTAAAATATGCTGCATTATCCGTGATCATAACTTCAGGTTTTCCTATTCTTACAAAATAATCTGTTAATAGACGTCTGGTAATAGCAGTGGTAGAAACTGAACGTAAAGCATATAATTTTAAATACTTTGTGAAAACATCTAACACAGCAAGGATGTATTTCATTCCTCCACGTGCTTGTGGATAGGGTCCTGCAATATCTAAAGAAATTAGCTGTAATGGCCTCTTAGGTATGATTGGGTGCAATTCATTCATGCTTGTGCGATTAGAATATTTGGCTTTCTGACATATGATGCATTTCCTAATATTACTCAATACTCTTCGCCTTAAATTTGGAAAGTAGCAATATTGTATAATCTTATCTGTACATTTGGTTACACCATAGTGTCCCCAAGTTCTGTGTGTAAATAAAATAAAATCATCAACATGAGCTTCAGGTAAGCAAACACACCAATGCTGTGATTCAGGGTTTCGTCGGTGAAATAATACTTCTTTGTGTAACGTGTAATATTTTTCAAGATGTGGGTCTGTTCCTGCACGTAATTTATTCTTTATCTGGATCCACCTGGGATCATTGTCCTGCAATATGGCTAATTTCCTGCACATGTTTTTGTAGTAAGGTGCAAATGTACCGTCACACATGAGTAAAATTTTAAAATCTGATGTTTGTTCTGTCACATCTGAAAATTCTTGTAGGCCTTGTGGCAAACGAGATAGAGCATCGGCTATAATGTTGGATTCTCCTTTTATATATATAATATCAAAATCATATTCTTGTAGTGATGCACACCAGCGTGCAAGACGTGGATGTAATAACTTGCATGATAGCAGGAAAGAAAGAGCTTGATGATCAGTATAAAGCTTAGTACGTTTTCCCCATAGAAAGTAGCGAAACTTGCGAAACGCCCATACTATGGCAAGTGTTTCGCGCTCGCTCACTGAATATGACTTTTCGCATTCAGTGAGAGTGCGGCTAGCAAAACTTATAGGTTTGATGACTGTTTGTTCATCTTCTACATGAATTTGGAATAAAAATGCTCCGAGCCCATAGGAACTTGCATCTGTTACTAGGCAAAAGTCTGACGTCATGTCAGGATGACATAACAACGGTGCATTAACTAAAGCATCCTTAATCGCTTCAAAATCTGTCTGACAGAACTCTGTCCATTTCCAAATATTATTTCTTTTGAGTAAAGATAGAAGATGTGGACTGTTAAGAAGGTGGTAGGGTACAAATTTCCTGAAGAATGAAGATAGACCAAGAAAGGCTTTGAGTTGTTTACGATTCTGTGGGGATGGAAAATTCTTTATTGCATCAATTTTTCTTGAGTCTGGATAAATGCCTTCAGTTGATATGATGTGACCAAGGAATTTGATTTCTCTCCTCCCTAATTTCGTCTTTGATAAATTGATAGTGACACCTGCATCAGAAAATTTAGTCAGAAGTTGCTTCAAAAGATTTACATGTTCTTCCCAAGTAGTGGTGGCAATGACAATGTCGTCAACATAAACTGTGATTTGCGATAACAATTGTGGTCCAAGAACAGCATCTAAGGCTTCAATAAATACTCCAGCACTCACTCGTAGACCAAAGGGTAGAACACAAAATTGATAACTACGTCCCTCACATAGAAATGCAGTCTATTTACGACTGTTTTTATGGAGGTTCACCTGCCAAAATGATGAGCGGAGGTCGATATTGGTTAAATACTGTACATTATGAAATTTTAAAAGTTGTTCTTCCAAATTAATAGGTCGTGTGTTGATTGGGATTATAACTTTGTTAATTTCTCGTGCATCCAGCACTAATCTTACACTACCATCCTCTTTATTAACTGCTAGGATCGGACTGCAATATGGTGAATGTGACCTTTCAATGATACCCCAAGCTTGCATTTTTTCAATCTCTTTCAAAACTGCGGGTTTCTTTGACCAAGGAATATTATAATATGTTCTACAGTATGTTTTGTGTGGTTTAACATCCATCTCATAAGTATAGCCTCTAATAATTCCAGGTTTCTCCACAAATACCTCAGCAAACTGCTGCAAAACTTCAAGTAATTCAAGTTGTTGTTCCTTCGTCAGATATTCAGATTCTGTGCATTTCTCATATAAATCATTAGGTTTAATTCCCTGAGATACAGCTTCATTAAAAGTTAAATCACATATGTTTATTGCTGGTGGATACACAAAATGTAACTGTTCAAATTTACCTTGTTTACTGTTTAGGTTTTTACCCTGTGTTAACTCTATTGTCAGTTGTTGTTGGTTTACGATTAAATGACATTTCCCTTTTCCTAAATCTATGATTGCTTGATATTCATTCAAAAAGTCAATTCCTAATATGCAATGCATAACTAATTTGTCTACTACCAGAAAACTGTAATTGAGTGGTATATTTGAAAATGTGAAGTTAATTAGCACTTGAAATTTCACATTCTTTGATTTGTTACCGGTGGCACTTATAATGTGACAATTCTGTACTGGCAATGTTTGTTTGTTCATTATTTGTTTGAGTTCATTATATAAGGACATTGAAATGACACTTGCTGCTGCTCCTGTATCTAACATTACTTCCACTTCATAACTACCAATCATAACTCGTGTTATAGCCTGAATAATCTTCTTTGTTTTACTAGTACTATTAAAATCTACATCCTGATATAATTCCTTTTCTATTTTCTTTCTGTCATCATATCGGAGAAAACAAATCGTCGGTTCCGTTGCGCTCTGCTCCCTACTGACCGTAACTCGAGCGCTTAGCTCGGTCGTCGTTCGTTTTCCGGCAAATTCGGTTGTTGCTGCGGGTTGGGTTCATTGCCCAACTCAATAATATTTACATTTCTGTCGCGCGTCACCCAAGTATCAGCTGTTTGGTTGTTGACATTACCCCGCGTCGCATTGGGAGTTCCGTTAGGTACAAATTGAGGGTTGCTGTATTGCATGTGTCGTGGCGGTTGTCCATTGTGATTTCCCCATACATTATTTCGCCCATGACTGTAACTGGTGTTGTCATTACTGTTATTCCTGCAATACATGTTTGGATGTTGTTGGATGTTGTTTCTCTGAAAATATCCTGGATGGTACCTGTTATCCTCTCTTTGATCTCTATAATTTCGGTTCCTTCTTCTGTTGTTGTTATTTTGAATATAACTGTTATTGTTCTGATTGTAATTATTGTTCGGATAACCATTATAGTAATAATTACTGTTTCCTTGCCAATACTGCGAGTTGTTTCTCCTAATATTGAATGGATTTGTCCCAGTGTAGTGTGAATTGTTTCTTTGAGTGTTTTGTTGTGGTGTCGGAGGCGGATTCCAATAGCCTCTGTCATTTCTGTTGTGCGTACGCGAATTGCTTGGATGGATCGGATACAATTGATTGAAATTCCTGATCTCATCTCTGTAAACAACATCTATCTCATCAACATAACTGAAAAAATTCTTTATGTTGTCCTCGGACACTCCTATTAATTTATCACGGTAAGGAAATGGTAAGTGGCTTTTAAGTGTTCTAATTACATCTGGTAAATCTGCTGGTTTTGTCCAATATAATGTTTTGTCTAGATAGCGTTCAAAGTATTGACGTAAAGTCTCTTTCTTCGGGTTGTAAATTTCTGGATTGTATACTTCTCGTTTTAAACTTTGCTGTTCTGTGATCGACCAGAATTTCTCAAGAAATGCTTGTTCAAACTGTTCAAATGTTAAACATCGCCTTTTAATTGCTGCTCCCCACTTAGCTGCTCTTCCACGTAACAAATTTGTAACATATCGAATTTTGTCGGCTTCTAACCAATGTCTCGGGAAAATACCATCAAAAGAGCGGATAAAAACAATCGAATGCACTTTGTCTTTCTCATCACATGAAAATGTCTGAAAGTATCCATGTCGTACTAATGTTTCATCAGCTACTCCCGATGGTATTATGGGTCCTGCATTTTGTGTCAAACTGTGCATAGTATGTGGTGATGTCTGATAGTAATTTTGATCTTGTGGTAGCATTGAAAATGGTTCATTGAGATTTGTATCACTCATTGGTAATTCTATTTTCGGCTGTGTGCTGGGTCTAGCATTATTATGAGTCTCATTTATGTTTTGGTTGTCTGTTATGGGTTTTGGTATCACTGACGAACTTGGTATTACATTCTCTTTAAGTTTACGTACCTCTTTCTGAATATTATCTGTTTCTCCCTTTACTTGTTCCTTTGTCTTATCTAAAATGATCTGTGTCATTGTCTCAAACTTCTCATCTAAATAATCATCACATAATTTGCATTCATGTACAAGTTTTTCTGCTAGAGTTGTGTCATTCTTTAAAGATGCTACATCTGCTCTGTCTTCAAGCTTTTCTAACTTTTCCTGTAAGGATTTCTGCTCCAATGTTACATCATTTAATCGGTCTGAAAGGTCTGTAATCGTCAGGTCTAAGTGTTCTTGGTTTGTTTTTACGGAATTGTGTGACTGTCGTAATTCGTCAATTTGGGTACTGGTTTTCTGTTGTTCAAAAACTACTGTTAACAATTTCTCATTACATCGTTGTAAGTCAGTTTTTGTCTCGTCACTGAATTCCACAAATACCTTTTCTTGTCTCGTAACCTTGTCTGATAAGTCAGTAAATTTCCTTCCAAGACTACTGGTGGTTTCTGTCAAGTCGGCAATTTGTCTCGATTGTTTTTCAAAATTTTGTTTTATGTCCCGTGTCAGTTCATCGAATTTAGTGTCAAATTTTCCAATGTCACGTTTTAAATTGTCGTCTAAAGCGTCAAATCTTTTGTCTAAAGTGTCAAATTTTCTGTTTTGGTCACCAAGTAACTTCAGAATCTGGTTGAGCATGTCAGAGTCCTGTGTTTTAGTTTCGTCATTTTTTCGTGTCTGATTGATGTCTGGTTCTGACGTTGACGTTGTCAATGTCACGTTTTGTCGCGTAGTACTCACTCTCCATTCGCCTCTATATCTGTTTAAATATAGGGGTTGTTGTCTTAATCGATCCGGTAAAATTATGTCTTGAACATCCTCCCTATTAAGTTCAATATTCATTTGACTGTCGGACATGTTTTGCAATGAGTCACTTTCACTAAGCTCGTCCGCGGAAACAATTTCTACGCGTTTAGCGTCCATCTTGCGATTTTCATAATTAATTGCAAATAAAATTTTCCAATGGTAAAAAAAAATTTTTTAAATACGATATGTTGAAATCTGAAATTTCTCTTATGGAAATGGATATTTCTATATGATTTCTAATTAGAAATTGAATTATAAAATTGGCACTGAAATTTCCCTCTCACAAATAAATGACTGTGAATATGTTCTTCACTTATCATTTGCAACAATAGTAGTAAATCAATTTTAACTACAAATTGAAAAAATTATTTCGAAATAAATGGATCGGAATAAAGAAAGTACAGATGGCTGCTTGAAACTGGAAAAAATGTAAATTGCTGTACTCACCATTTTTTTTTTTTTTTTCAGTCTTATGTGGCAAATGTAGCGTCAAATACATAGTTTTCAATCCCAAATTTTTCTTTCGCGTTTGTGCAAATTATTTTATGGAACGTTATCCTTTTCCCTTTTTTTTTTTTTACCAAATTAATTTCCTCAACATGAAAATGAAAATTAACACAAATTAATAACAGGGAAAACAATATTGTTGTAAATTTCATGCACGTAACATTACAATTGAAATGAATGAGACTTAGTCCAAATTCATTTTCTGATGGCCAAAATTTATAATAACTGCACTTGTATCAAATCCAAACTGCACTTGTATCAAATCCAAACTGCACTTGTATCAAATCCAAACTGCACTTGTATCAAATCCGAAGATTGCACGTCCTGTCACCAGGACGCCAATTGTAGTGTTACCTTTTTTTTTTTTATTATCTTCTCATTAACTATTGAAACATCACTTTGAAATGTAATTTTAATGTCAAGACAAGAGAGAGAGAGTCCTCCTTTAGTTCTTAAAAACAAAAAACTACGCAAAAGTAAAAAAAAAGAACAAAATTATTTATAAAATCGGTCGCTGGCGCAGCGCTCTTCTGCGTGCGCGATCGTAAATTATAACTTTGCAGAAGTCAAAGTACCATTACAATGTTTATTTACTATTGTTCTTGTCAATTTGTGAGTGAGCATATTTGTTTTCGAGTACACCCACTTTTGCCAACTACTTTAAAATTTTTCTAACCTTTCTTCCAACTTGTCTCATAGTTCTCTATATAGTACTTACTATTTATTTCTGTTATAATATTTCAATCATCAGTTTTCGTCTTCTAACTTGCAACCTTTTTAACTATTTTGTCAGTCACTAATTTTGTCTCCCAATCATCCAGCCATAAATCTCTGCTTATTCTACCTCTACCAGATCTGAAAACTCTCCTTTACATAGCAAAATTCCAGTCACACATCCTCTTTCTGAAATCTTGTCTGGCACATGGTACCCATCTAATGGGATTACCTTAAAATTGGCATCTCAAACAGTGACCCATATTACTACAAGAACCTTCATCTTTACCAGCTCCATCAGCCCCTCACCCTCACCAGTGTGGTCCTTCGTAAGCATACACTCCAAGCTCAAACCATACTTGACAGCCTCTACTCCTTTCACTCCTTTCTACTCTCCAATTACAACTACTTGAATACTATCACTGCAATAGAAACTCTTGCTCCTCAACAGTTGGAACAGCATACCCAGTGCCCAGCACCATCTAGGAAAGTTGTCCCAGCTACTCCTTTCCTATGCCCCATGGGATTATCTGTAACCAAGGAGGAGCATACCACTCTGCTCCAACCCCTCCCCTCTCTCTGCTGTCAACCCATCATAGTTCCCCGACAGTGCCTTGATGACTTATTCCTCTTCCACATCCCCAAAAACTTCCTCTAAACTTCATGCTCCTGAAAACCCATCCCATAATACTTCTGTCAATCTTTCTGCCAAAACTCTGACCCCTGCAGAAGTCTGAGACTTTCTAAAGGCCTCGCCTTTAGCCCAAAAACCTAAGTTCAACCATTACAGACTTGTGAAGGACCTTCTTCCCTTTACTTGTTCTCTACAGTGGAAACATTTCTTCGCCACACACCGTAATGGTAACAGCCAACCGAAACCCTACATAGAATCTTGTTTAAAACAGTTCCAGTCTCCCTTCAACTGTAATCCTTCTCCCCTTCCTTCCAGTAATCACCTGCTTCTTCTTAGCTCAACAAGTGACCTTTCAAGATGTCACTCTCCACCTCGCAGATGGCACCATAAATACATCTGTTCATATAGCGAACACTAACCGCCATCATCATCTCCACTTTGACTGCTGTCACGTGATGTCAGGAAGTCGCTTCCTTACAGCCTCCGCCCATGGATACCCATCTGCAGTGGAAATACACAGAAAGCGTTGAGAGAGCCTTTATTGACAGACAGTATCTTATCCAGATCATTGATAAACAGATGTCCCATGCAAAGGTGGGTGGGGGGGGGGGGGGGGGGGGGGCGACTGGGCGACTGTGTTCTTCCAGGGAAAGTGACTTCCTCCACCAGGATTGCTGCTCGCTTTCCAGTTTACAGATTATACATAGCATTTCCTGTCCAATTCTGTTACGTTAATAGACACTGTAACTTCACTGACGACTTGTTTAGTGAAGCTATTTTTATTCAGTGAGTGCTTAGTTGCTACTATTAAATGAGATTTTTTATGTCAAATACTTTGCTATAAACAATGGGTGAAAAGTACTTACTGTATTTTACGGACTATAAGATGCTATGGACAATAAGCCACATCTTCATTTTTAAGCAATTTTACATACACAGACACAAGCAGACATTTGTAAAGGCAAAGAGTTTCGGCAGAGATGTCAGTCGAGGCAGAAGTGCAGAGGAAAAGATGTTGTTGAAAGACAGGTGAGGTATGAGCAGCGGCAACTTGAAATTAGCGGAGGTTGAGGCCTGGTGGATAACGAGAAGAGAGGATATACTGAAGGGCAAGTTCCCATCCCCGTAGTTCTGACAGGTTGGTGTTAGTGGGAAGTATCCAGATAACCCGGACGGTGTAACACTGTGCCAAGATGTGCTGGCCGTGCACCAAGGCATGTTTAGCCACAGGGTGATCCTCATTACCAACAAACACTGTCTGCCTGTGTCCATTCATGCGAATGGACAGTTTGTTGCTGGTCATTCCCACATAGAAAGCTTCACAGTGTAGGCAGGTCAGTTGGTAAATCACGTGGGTGCTTTCACACGTGACTCTGCCTTTGATCGTGTACACCTTCCGGGTTACAGGACTGGAGTAGGTGGTGGTGGGAGGGTGCATGGGACAGGTTTTACACCGGGGGCGGTTACAACGGTAGGAGCCAGAGGGTAGGGAAGGTGGTTTGGGGATTTCATAGGGATGAACTAACAGGTTACGAAGGTTAGGTGGACGGTGGAAAGACACTCTTGGTGGAGTGGGGAGGATTTCATGAAGGATGGATCTCATTTCAGGGCAGGATTTGAGGAAGTCGTATCCCTGCTGGAGAGCCACATTCAGAGTCTGATCCAGTCCCGGAAAGTATCCTGTCACAAGTGGAGCACTTTTGTGGTTCTTCTGTGGGAGGTTCTGGGCTTGAGGGGATGAGGAAGTGGCTCTGGTTATTTGCTTCTGTATCAGGTCGGGAGGGTAGTTGCGGGATGCGAAAGCTGTTTTCAGATTGTTGGTGTAATGGTTCAGGGATTCCGGACTGGAGCAGATTCCTCTCCCACATCCACACCGGCTGTTCAGAGCATCCTCCTACAGGCCAACCACAAATTAGAACAGCATGCCACACTCCACCTCAAAAAACTATCCAATCTCCTGGTTTCCCAACTCTGGAAAGGCAACTTACTCACCCTTCACAACCTTTCCAACAAACGTCAACCTCCTCTCATTGCACACAAACCCAGTCTCTCCCATCTACTCAATCTCCCACTTCCAGCTCCACTCCCTCCAAAACCTCAAAATTCCAATCAACACAATCTGGAACCACAACACCCTAATTCAGTAGTTAAACCTTTCCTCCAAACCTCTCTCCCAATCCGAAACCTCTGTCCTATCCAAAGGCCTCACCTTCAGCCCCACTCCCAGATTCAACCAAACAGCCCTTGTAAAAGATTTACTGTCCTACACTCGTACTCTCTGCTGGAAATATCACTTTGCCATGAAGAAAAATGATCCTAATCCTACTCCTAATGATCCAAATCCCCAAGACACTATCCAAATTGAACCCTGCCTGGAACAGTTCCATCCTCCGTCACAGTGGGACCCACCTCCTCTTCCTCAAAATCACCCTCTCCAAACCTTCCAGGAATTTCTGACTTCCAGCCTTGCCTCTCAGTCCTTAAAAAACTTTAATCCTACTCCCAACATCACCACTGTTGAAGCCCAGGCTATCCGTGATCTGAAGGCTGACCGATCCATCGTCATTCTTCCGGCGGACAAGGGTTCCATGACCGTGGTACTTGATCGTCGGGAGTATGTGGGTGAGGGACTGCGTCAGCTTTCAGACAACACCACATACAAAGTTTGCCAAGGTAATCCCATTCCTGATGTCCAGGCGGAGCTTCAAGGAATCCTCAGAACCTTAGGCTCCCTACAAAACCTTTCACCTGACTCCATCAACCTCCTGACCCCACCGACACCCCGCACCCCTACCTTCTACCTTCTTCCTAAAATTCACAAACCCAATCATCCCGGCCGCCCCATTGTAGCTGGTTACAGAACGTATCTCTGCCTACGTAGATCAACGCCTTCAACCCATTACATGCAGTCTCCCATCCTTCATCAAAGACACCAACCACTTTCTCGAACGCCTGGAATCCTTACCCAATCTGTTACCCCCGGAAACCATCCTTGTAACCATTGATGCCACTTCCTTATACACAAATATTCCGCACGTCCAGTGCCTAGCTGCGATGGAGCACTACCTTTCACGCTGATCACCTGCCACCCTATCAAAAACCTCTTTCCTCATTACCTTAGCCAGCTTCATCCTGACCCACAACTTCTTCACTTTTGAAGGCCAGACATACCAACAATTAAAGGGAACAGCCATGGATACCAGGATGGCCCCCTCGTACGCCAACGTATTCATGGGTCGTTTAGAGGGAGCCTTCTTGGTTACGCAGGCCTGCCAACCCAAAGTTTGGTACAGATTTATTGATGACATCTTCATGATCTGGACTCACAGTGAAGAAGAAATCCAGAATTTCCTCTCCAACCTCAACTCCTTTGGTTCCATCATATTCACCTGGTCCTACTCCAAATCCCATGCCACTTTCCTTGACGTTGACCTCCATCTGTCCAATGGCCGGCTTCACACGTCCATCCACATCAAACCCACCAACAAGCAACAGTACCTCCATTATGACAGCTGCCACCCTTTCCACATCAAACGGTCCCTTCCCTACAGCCTAGGTCTTCATGGCAAACGAATCTGCTCCAGTCCGGAATCCCTGAACCATTACACCAACAACCTGAAAACAGCTTTTGCATCCCGCAACTACCCTCCTGACCTGATACAGAAGCAAATAACCAGAGCCACTTCCTCATCCCCTCAAGCCCAGAACCTCCCACAGAAGAACCACAAAAGTGCTCCACTTGTGACAGGATACTTTCCGGGACTGGATCAGACTCTGAATGTGGCTCTCCAGCAGGGATACGACTTCCTCAAATCCTGCCCTGAAATGAGATCCATCCTTCATGAAATCCTCCCCACTCCACCAAGAGTGTCTTTCCGCCGTCCACCTAACCTTCGTAACCTGTTAGTTCGTCCCTATGAAATCCCCAAACCACCTTCCCTACCCTCTGGCTCCTACCGTTGTAACCGCCCCCTGTGTAAAACATGTCCCATGCACCCTCCCACCACCACCTACTCCAGTCCTGTAACCTGGAAGGTGTACACGATCAAAGGCAGAGCCACGTGTGAAAGCACCTACGTGATTTACCAACTGACCTGCCTACACTGTGAAGCTTTCTATGTGGGAATGACCAGCAACAAACTGTCCATTCGCATGAATGGACACAGGCAGACAGTGTTTGTTGGTAATGAGGATCACCCTGTGGCTAAACATGCCTTGGTGCACGGCCAGCACGTCTTGGCACAGTGTTACACCGTCCGGGTTATCTGGATACTTCCCACTAACACCAACCTGTCAGAACTCCGGGGATGGGAACTTGCCCTTCAGTATATCCTCTCTTCTCGTTATCCGCCAGGCCTCAACCTCCGCTAATTTCAAGTTGCCGCCGCTCATACCTCATCTGTCTTTCAACAACATCTTTGCCTCTGTACTTCCGCCTCGACTGACATCTCTGCTTAAACTCTTTGCCTTTACAAATGTCTGCTTGTGTCTGTGTATATGCGGATGGATGTGTGTGTGTGTGCGTGAGTGTATACCTGTCCTTTTTTTCCCCCTAAGGTCTTTGCCTTTACAAATGTCTGCTTGTGTCTGTGTATATGCAGATGGATATGTGTGTGTGTGTGTGTGTGTGCGCGAGTGTATACCTGTCCTTTTTTCCCCCTAAGGTAAGTCTTTTCGCTCCCGGGATTGGAATGACTCCTTACCCTCTCCCTTAAAACCCAAATCCTTTTGTCTTTCCCTCTCCTTCCCTCTTTCCTGACGAGGCAACCATTGGTTGCGAAAGCTAGAATTTTGTGTGTATGTTTGTGTTTGTTTGTGTGTCTATCGACCTGCCAGCGCTTTTGTTTGGTAAGTCTCATCATCTTTCTTTATATATATACCTAAAAACAAAGATGATGTGACTTACCAAATGAAAGTGCTGGCAGGTCGACAGACACACAAACAAACACAAACATACACACAAAATTATATATAGGCCTCCACTACCATCGAGAGCATTATGTATGTTGCAGTTCTTCAAAGATTTAACAATAATATCTTCTCTTCACTCTATACCACAACTATTTCGTCCACTGACACACTTGTCTGACTGTAGGTTGTCTTATAGCTCCCTTCAGCATGAATTCATGTTGGATTTCATCCATCATCCATTTGTTCCCTTCCTCTCTCATATACACTTTAAATGCTTTATTTGTCAAGACATCAAACAGTTGTATTGTGAAGTGAGTCATCCTGAAATAAGAGCAAGCTCCCTGTCTCAATTTCTCTTTCACAGGACTGCTAAACTGTTCTAGCACAAGAAGAAAACTCTTCTTCAATAAAGCACCTTTCGTTCTCTACCACTCTGTTAATCCTTTATTTCTTACCAGCCTCATCCATCCAGTTGTTGCCATATATGTGAAAACAGCACCTGGTGTATTTCATAAGGTTTTGGCATTGTTTTGTACTTGAAAATTATCGTTGGATTAAGTTTAGTACCATCAGCACAACATTAAAGGACAACAGTGTAGTGCATGTTTCAATGTCCACTTTATTTTTTTTAGTTTCAATTTCAGGATCTTTCATTACAGCAGTTCTGTTACTCGGCACATCAAATGTCAGAGGAGTTTCATCCATACTTGCTATTTGACCCTGAAACTGTTATGATAGCTGTATTAAAAAAATGATTACTGAATTTATTATGCGTTCAAGATTTCCAGTATATAAGTTACTACTCTTTTTCATCTTATTTACTGCTCATTTAAATACCTTTATATCTGTCTCGAAATAATAAACTTCATTACTATATCAATACTAAAGTTATCTCTCAACGTCGTTAGACCTTTGTTATTCATTTACTGGTTCATTAGCAAAACATTTATTTAAACACCATTCTAACATAGCTAGTTCTGCAAATAATTATTATTAACACAAATTTTAATTTTCATTTTAGGTCATTATTGCACAGTTCACTCTCTTATCCATATGAATACAGTACTAAAAGTTTCAACCTGCTAGTATAGATGCAGCGGTTGGCGAGCGGCGAGATGATGAGGCACAGAGCACACATACAACCACAGCTATGGCTCTTTACGTATTGGCACTTTAATTCTTCTTAGTGTCGCAGTACTTTTCCATTTAGTGCCTATGGAATTTTGCCATGCTGTGTGGGCGTTGGAACGGTATACCCAAGGCTCAGTGAAGCTATGTCTTCACGGAGAGCCTCCTCGCTCCAGAAGGTGTTGCTCAAACCAATGCCAAACTCCAACAACTACTGCTGCTGAGCCCATTGTGCTGTGCAGTACCCATGCGCATTTTCCTGCGCTCGCCTGCCATCCAGTTTTTACCGCTCCTGACAGACCGGGTATTCACCTTAGGTTTTGCATTCTACATATCCTAACACATTGCTTACATATGGACCAGATGCACAGTTACAATTTTAAACATCTTACAACAGTCTCAACATTTGTTACATTTCAATTCTATTACAATATTACTTGACATTTGACAGAAACATTAATATTCACATTGAAACTTATTTACAGTTTTCTTAACATAATGACATGAAACAAAAACGAAAGGAAATCAGAACATCAGTTACACAAGTTTATCAAAAAATCAGAAGAAAAAATATTATATGTACAATAGGACAGAGTCGTCGTTACAAGTCCTCGAACACCCAACAAGTTGTGCAGTTTCCAAAATGCTTGTGCCGAGCCTCCGGGCTACCACAATCTGCCCTTGATCAAACTCTGATAGATTGCACGCCTTCCCAATTCTACATGCAGACAGCATGCTCACTGGTACTACATGCACCGTGCATGTGTCTGACTAGCAGTCATTCCTTACAAGGTGACACTACTATTGCTTTGGCAGATTTATGTCAACGGTAGGTCTGTGGTCGTAATGTTCTGCCTGATCAGTGTAGTCTGTCTGTAAACTGAAAACTGAGTAGCACTCTTGCAGGGCAATGGCAGTAAGGGATGGAAAAGAACCAAGTGCACTCAGTGTGTATGCCTGGGGACCTCATTCAACATGTTGAAGAGGCTGTTCCAGCAGCCATTAAGGGAACAGTGTGCAACCAACTGCAGACTATAGCACACATTGGAACAAATGATGTCTGTCGTCTGGGCTCCCTTGGGTCATTCCAGCAACTGGCAGAGAACATTGAGAAGATCAGCCTTGCGCATGGAGTTTCAATGAAGTTCACAATTTGCAGCATTGTCCCCAGAACTAATTGTGGCCCTTTCGTTCTAAGTCAAGTGGAAGGACTGAACCAGTGACAAGCTTGGCTGTGACTTCCTGGACTTGCACCATAGGGTTGAGAACTGTAGGGAAATGCCTCCCACAGGTGAGAGTATTAAAATCCTAATGGTAAGCTGCCGAAGCATTCGCAACAAAGATCAGAATTTGAAGCGCTCATGAAAAGCAGTGAAGCTCACATAATAATAGGTACAGAAAGCCGGTTCAAACTTGAAATTGATAGCAGTGAGATTTTGGGGGAAAATTTAACTGCATATCGAAAGGACAGACAAATGGGAAATGGAGGTGGTGTATTTGTCCACATCGAACCTGGTATCAGCGACCATGATACGGATGTGGCATCAATGATTATCACAGTACGAAGGACAACTAAAATGAGCAGAAAGATATACATGTTCAGTAAACTAGATAACAAAATCAGTAATCTCATATCTCAGTGAGGAAGTTGAACTCTGGCTCAGGTTTAAAAGAATAATTGACCACGAACTGGATAGATATATACCCAGTAGAACAGTTCATAATGGGAGGTAACCTCCATGGGATACAGTAACTGTGAAGAAACTTCTAAAGAACAAAGATTGTTGCATAATAGGTGAAAAACAAAGTGTAGGGCTATAGATAGAGAGATGCTGAATGAAATGCATTTGGCTGTCAAGAGAGCAGTGCATGAGGCCCTCAGTGACTTATCATAGCAGAATATTGTCGAATGACATTTCACAAAATCCAAAGAAATTCAGTCATATGTATAGGCTGTTAGTGGCACCAAAATTAGTGCCCAATCCCTAGCGAATGAGACAGGAATTGAAATAGAAGGTAGCAAAGTAAAAGGTGAAATGCTTAACTTTGTGTTCCTTTACAAAGGAAAACCCAGAAAAATATCCCCAATTTAATCCTCGTACCACTGAAAAGATAAATGAAATAAGTATTAGCATCAGTGGAGTTGAGAAATAGCTGAAATCATTAAAACTGAACAGAGCCCGAGGCCCCTATGGAATCCCTGGCAGATTCTATACTGAAGTTGCAGCTGAGTTAGTCCCTCTTATCATTATAATCTGTTGTAGATCACTCAAACAAAACACCATGCCCAGTTCTTGGAAAAAGGCACAGGTCGCACTTGTCTACAAGGATAGGTAGAAGTGATCAACAAAACTACCATCCAGTATCCTTGACAACAGTGTGGTGTAGTATCTTAGAACATATTCTGAGCTCAAACACAATGAGTTATCATGGAGAGAATAACCACCTTGATGCCAACCAGCATGGTATTCAAAAACTTTGATGCAGCTTGCACTTTTCTCAAATGACATACTGAAAGCTTTGGATCAAGGCAAACATGTAAATTCAGTGTTTCTTGATTGCCAAAAAGCATTTGACTCAGTACCGCACCTAAGCTTAATGTGAAAAGTACAGTCATATGGGGTATCAAGTGAAATTCTTATTGAGGACTTTTTGGTAGGGAGGACACAGCATTTTATTTGGATGGAGAGTCATCGTCAGACGTAGACGTAATGTCAGGTGTGACCCACGGAAGTGTGTTGGGACCTTGCTAAGATTTCAACATGGTGCAGAGATTGGGAACATGCTCTAAATGTTCAGAAATGTAAAATTTTGCACTTCACAAAACAAAAAAAGTAGTATTTTTTGATATAATATCAATGAGTCACTGTCAGAATCAGCCAACTTATATAAATACCTGGGCGTAATTCTTTGTAGGAGTATGACATGGAATGATTACATACGTTCAGTTGTGGGTAAAGCAGGTGGAGACTTCGATTTATTTGTACAGTACTGGGTAAGTGCAATCAGTCTACAAAACAGGCTGCATGCAAATCACTCATGCGACCTGTCTTAGAATATTGCTCAAGTTTGTGGGTCCCATAACAGATAGTTCACAAAGGGAATATTGAATGTATACAGAGAAGGGCAGCATGAATGGTCACAGGTATGTTTAATCTGTAAGAGGACTCTTCAAGACAGACATAAAGTATCCCAAGAAAGTCTGTCAACAAAGTTTCAAGAACTAGCTTTAAACGATTACTCTAGGGATATACTACAACCCCCTACGTATTGCTCTCACAGGGATCATGAGGATAAGATTAGAATAATTGCTACATGTACAGAGGCATTCAAACAATCATAATTCCTACACTCCATGCATGAATGGAACAGGAAGAAACCCTAATAACAGGTACAATGGGACATAACCTGTGCCATGCAACTCACAATGGTTTGCAGAGTATAGATGTAGATGTAGATGATGGGAGAAGTTGGCTTTCCCAGAAGAAAGCTACAGCGGCCATACAGGATGACTAAAAATTAATTTCCCTCTAGCACTGAAAACAGTATACAGAGATTTATGTAGATTTTACCTGTGTGTGTTTCTTCCATTAGTATTATCAGTAATTCTTGTCTGTATTCCATGCAATATTAATGCACTTCAAGGGGAATAAACTCTCCCGGGCATGTCTGTACACTGTGTCACCAGTGATTCATAAGGTGAGCTGTGAGAAGTTCTGTATAACTTCATGAAACACACTTTAGATGCTTTCAGTGACCTACTTTGCTAGAGAGAATGGATAATGGTCCCCTCACTCTTCATTTTGCAGACCTGTGGAGGAGGGAAGTGCACAACCACAGTTCAGTGACCTACCTTCCCTCATACTTCTAACCTCTACCCCCGCCTTTCCATCCCATAACACCCCCAGAACACAATTAATCCAAGTAGTGTTCTGCTGCACCTAGATGTGGTGTTTTTAACCCATTTCATATGGTAGTAAGCAGTGATTTAATACCATTAAAACACTATTTTTAATAATGTGCCACTTTTCCACCCCCTGCAACATGCAAACTACTAGTCACAGAGAAAAATTGAATAGGACCTTTTGTAGGAAATTCCATGTTTCGTAGTTTAATTTCGTACAGAGAAGTATTTTTGCTGAATTGTCAATAAAAACATAAAAAGGTGACCATTAAGTGCCCCCCCCCTCCCCCCACACACTTTGCTCACATCCCACTAGTAGAACTTTTTGTATATCATTGGGTACACTACTACCTGCCCCCCCCCCCTCCAACCACTGTTCAAAAATTTGGGGCTGCATGAATTGTTTCTCCTGATTTTCCTTTGTTGAATGGATTAAATGTGTTGTGAACCACAAAAAAAAAAAAAAAATTGACTTCACCACCTGCACTACTACATGAGCCATTTGGATACTCCTATCCAGCAGTAGTTCCTCTGAACTACATAGGTGGGGATTGTCTCTGTATCATATCCCTCATTCTCGCAATCCCCCTGGCCTAAACCTACAGTAACATGTTTCTCTCTGCCTCACCTTATGTTTTCCTTTCTCTATTCTGTCCACACTATACCTTCCCAGTCTATATTGTGTACTCTCTTCTTCCACCACTGTTCATTCCACCTCCCATGCAGGGGTTCCCTCTCCATCTCCCTCTCTCCCGCCCCCTGTCTTCGCCCCTGCCCCCCCCCCCCCCCCCTGGACAAGAATTCAAGAATTGTGAGATTATTGTTGACTTCTTGTGTAGCGCCTCTTAAATGTTCTATGTGAATTTGGAAGCAATCTCTCATTTGGCAAGAGTTTTCCTGTTAATGTATACCCCTTCCCCATTTTCTAGTTATTTCCTTTCTGTCTGTGGGGGGGGGGGGGGGGGGGGGAGCATCCAATACTTTTTAAGAAGGCCACAGTATTCAGCACCCACTACAAAACAGACCACCCAAATAATGAGAAACATTTTGAGCATCGTGCTGTAGAAATCAAGTAGCCTAACATCATAATAGGTTGTATTTACAGGAATAAACTGGAAAGACCGGAGACTAATTCTCAACTTGTACCTGTGACAAAGAGTAAAGGTGCAGCCAAACTATGCAGAAACAAGCAGCATGGAAATAGGAAGAAGTGTCAGACCAGGGTGTTGTCTGTCACCGAGTCTCCTCAACCTGTATGGGGAATGGTTGACGAGAGAAGCTTTGAAAGGATGCAGAAACTTCAGGATAGGACGACACCTCATCAGTACCATGGAGTATGTAGATGACCTGGTACTGTTTGCTAAAAATCAAAGGTAATTGCAACACATGATGAACCACTTGGTGGAAACTGGAAGGAAATATGGCATGAAAATCGACATCGAAAAATCAAAAGTCATGCAGATATCGAAAAGGGAGAAACCTTTGGGGATAACCATCAATAGTCAAGAACAGGAGGATGTGAAACAGTTCTCAAGTACTTGTGAAATTTGGCGACAAAGGATGCCCAATGCACCAGTAAAATTCAACCAAGAATTGCTATGGCCGAAGCTGCATTCAATAAAAAGAGGAATCTGCTGACCAGCAAGTTAAGCTCTATGGAGCAGAAACATGGACCATGAGAAAAAAGGGGGAAAAACACCTTGAAAGTTTTGAAATGTGGTGCTGGAGGAGAATGGAGAAGACCAGGTGGACCTATCGGGTGACGAATAGTGAGAAGAGTAGGAAAGAAGAGAGACATTCTGAATCCAATTCTTCAGAGGAAGGCCATCTGGATTGGATACACATTCAGACATGGAGGGCTCATACACAAAGTCATTGAAGGGAAAATTAAAGGAACGGAAGGATGAGGGACAAGAATTCAACTTTCAGATTACATGAAAGGTGGAAAGAGCTACAGCAGGCTGAAGGAAGAAGCTGAAGACAGGGAACATTGGCATCAGAAAATCTCTGTACGAAGACATAGACCTGCCATTAGGCAGAATACTACATAGTAATAATTATTTACCAGTCTCCTAACAGCAACAAATCCCAGTTTCTGAAAAGGTTTGAATGTATTATGTATTTTTACTTATACAAAGATAAGAAGTTCATATTGTGTGGTGATTTTAAGATAAATATTGGTAACATTTTGTGTGCAGTGAGTGGTGTTATTAACCTTCTTGCGACTTTCCGTAACCAAAAAAAATAGTAAAGAATCCAATTACAATAACACGTAATTCAAGCAGCTGTATAGGTGCAATATTCCCGGAACCAGTACCTCTCTCATTTATTAATGTTCTGAACTGGTCCAATGGAGTCTCTGACCATCAGAGTATCTTATGGCGTAGTTTAGGACAAATAAAAGACAATCATTGCGTGCCTTCATCTACAGCCTGACAATATTGTCATGTTCAAAAATTTATTTCAATATCAGTCCTGGTATATTATTTACAAGGAAGATAATGTGAATAAGAAAACTTCACTATTCCCCTCTGCACTGGATCATCATTTCATTGTGACCTTTCCAGTAAAAGAAATCAAAATATAACAGCCAGCCAGGAAAACTGACAATAGGTGGATCATAAAGGGTATAAAAATGTCATGTAAGTCCAAGAGGTCAGTCTAGAGCAAAATATAAAAACAGATGATCCAAATTTCCACAGTTATTTCAAATTGTACTAGTAAGTCCTTAATTAAGTAATATCTAAACCAAAACTACTAGCATATAAAGCCTACACAAATTATTTGAACAACAAATGTAAAGCGATTTGGGTTATTGTCAGAAAAGGTTTATAAATTGATGTCAAACAGAAAGCGCCAGAATATTTTCAGTGTAATAGCCAACAAGTAACAGACACCAAATATATTTGTGATACATCCAATAAACATTTTTCTGGAACTGCTAGCAGTCTTTCAGTTGGTTACTCTCCACCAATAAAATCTTCCTTCCAAAGTGTAAAAGATCTGACAGATCACTTTTTCTAACGTTAAGAGGTTCTCCTAATGGTCAGTAGCATAAAAAACTTCCTCTCGTCTAGCATTGATGGTTTACCTAGCTATGTAATAAAGCAACCAATGGAAAATCCAGGATGGAATGTAACAATATTATTGAAAGGAAAGTTGCTACTCACCATGTAGCAGAGATGCTGAGTCACAAATAGGCACAACAAAAAGACTGCCACAAATTAGCTTCATCAAAAATAGACCACACACACACACACACACACACACACACACACACACACACACACACACACACACGACTACAGTGTGGCTTCAGTTTCCAGAGACTGCAGTTGTGTGTGTGTAAGTTGCATTTGCATGAGTGCTGTGTGTGTGTGTGTGTGTGTGTGTGTGTGTGTGTGTGTGTATCTGTCATCTATTTTTGATGAAGGCCATACTGGCTGAAACCTAATTTGTGACTGTCTTTTTGTTGTTCCTATCTGCAATTCAGCATCTCCATTATATAGTGACTAGCAACTTTACTTTACAAAATGTTGTATGTAGTAAAAGAGGTTGCTGATGAAATAGTACACCCTCTTTGCAATATAATCAACTGTTCCACAGGTAATGGCATTTTGCCTCAACCACTGAATAGCTCCAAGATAGTTCCATTACACGAGAAAGGGGACAAGCATGAGATCGGCAACAACTGACCTATATCCCTCCTCCAAACTTTGTCTAAAATAACAGAAAAGATGTATGTAATCAAGTAATATCCTTTCTTGAAAATAACTCCCTACTAATAGCACAGCCGTTAGGCTTTCATAAAAATAAATCCATCAGTGAGGCTCTCTTTCCTTTTACTGACCACGTAATACATGGATTTAATGAAAAACACTATGCTTCTGGACTTTTTATTGATCTGATAAGGCATTCAATGTAGTCATCATACATTAGTGCTACGTGCACTGGATGCGAATGGTATAACATGTGTCTGTAATGAATGTTTTCAGTCGTATCTAAGAAACAGATGGCAGCTGGTAGAAATAACAACACATGATGGAAGAACAAGCTGTAGAGATACAATACCAGTCATATCAGGAGTCCCTCAGAGCTCAACCTTAGGTCCCCCTCTTCTTCCTACTCTTTACTAATGACATCCCAGAATGCCTACTCTCAACAACACCTGTATTATTTGTTGATGATACAAACTTCCTCTCTTGTAACATTTCTCCACGGCAGGTGGAGCCGATTTAGTTGACAGCTGTGAAACGCTGCTATACTGGCTCCATGAAAACAGTTCTTACTTAATATAGAAAAAACAGCTCATATGATATTCTGGCCATCAAAGATTCATACAACACATGTAGCATCATTAGTCATAGACAAGAAAGTTATCAAACAGGTCAGTGAGACTAAATTTCTGGGAATCTGGATAGACAACACACTACAGTGAAAGATCCACCACAATAAACTACTGTGTAAACTGAGTATCCTCTGATATGCCTTTAGAGTTCTCGATCTATGTGTGACTTGACTACCATAAAAACCGTGTACTTTGCACTAGTTAACTTAGTCATTTCATATGGCATTCCTTTCTGCAGGACAGTATAAAAGCAAATATTTGTTATTCTGACAGCACTTCTATAAGGGGGTTAGTCTGATTTATTGCCCAGGATGATGATTACACGAATATTTTGTCAGGATTTGTAAGTGGTGGGTCCTTGAGGTACGGCAATATGTGAACGCGAGAAGTAAGTTTAAACAGTTTTATTAACAAAGGCGGACTATAAAACATGCACACTATGCGCACCCATCATCACTGTGTCCGACATCCTAACACCGGCTAATTACGGTCGTATCGAAAGGCTCCCATGGTGAGCTAAGAAAAGAGACATATTCACACCTGAGGCCGCGCTAGAATACTGGGACGCGCATCTACTGACCAAGCAAATTGTCATCATTCCAGACAGGTCGGCTGGCGAGCGCATGTTAACGCACCATATGGCTGCACGCAATCTGTAGATCCTTACATTATGCAAAAATAAATTGTCAAGATCTTGATTTTAGTACCACCACATACACCTACCAAGACAATCTTTAAAGAACTGGGAATACTCCCTGTCCTGTGTGTGTGTGTGTGTGTGTGTGTGTGTAAACCAAATAACGGCCGGTGTGCATGGTCATCACAGCCATGGTTATGGTAACTTTCATGTGACAAATCAGAGAGACTGAGTGAATGCCGTGACAGTGTGAGGCAAATATGCAGCATACTCTATATAAATTATAATGCTCCAGCACTGTTTTTATTCTATTGCTGAATTTATGAAGACTAACTTATGTCATGTCAAGTGAAAGTTCTTTCCACAATATATGAACCAGAATGTGAAAGTGGTTTAATAATAATAATAATAATTCTCAGGTTGACTTTGTATTTTAAAATAGAAATCGCTGCTAGAAAGTTTTGTAATGTAAATGTATGTGTATTCTGTCCTTTAAGAATTTGTACATTTAGAAATCTATGTAATAAAAAGGTTTATGCTCCTGTACCTTTGTATTGCTATAATGTGTATCCCACATCATGAACATGATTTTGTGAATAAATAAACAAACATTTGTGTTAGTGACAGAACACACAGGCATAATACAGAATGAATTAAGTTAAAATAAAATTTGTGCTCTGTTATTCAGTGATGAGTAATTTCTGTATTTAATAATGCTGCATGCTCTCAGAAGATAATTTATCAGTGAAAACTGTAATATTATATGGAGACAATGGCTGACCAGGAAATAAAATTCCACTAGTGGTGACAGACACATTAAGAGGGAAAAAAAACTGTAAAAAACAGGTGGATTTTTCACACCGTGGTGTCTGAATTACCTGCTGCTCCTTCCCAAATCTGTCTTTCCTTTCCATTGAAAGAACTATTAGTTCCAAAAACTAACTATAGTTTTTCTCTAATTGCAATGTGTCTTACTACCAGTATTGGAATTTTGCTATGTGAAGGTAAGTACTGCACAACTGTTGTGCTGCCTTATAATTTTACAGTGTACATCATGTAATGCTTTTTCAGAAATTCATATTAGAAAAATTTAGAGTGTATGTTATATTGAATACTATCATTTAATATTTATTTCATTTTCGTCCACAGACAAAGCGGTTAGTGACACGAGCACTTTGTAATACCTTACTGCTGTCTTGCCCAGGGGTACCTAATAATGAGCAATGCTGGGATGAACGACACAGGTTGCTGACAAATCTTATGGATTCACTCACTGCCAGCTTTCAACATGTGACACCAACTTCACCTCATGCTCAAGATGTAATTACAAACACACTGCTGCTGCTTGGTGACCTGGTTGAATCTGTTTGTTCGGAAATAACAAATACGAAGAAACTTCTGTTTTCTGTCATTCAGGTGCATGTGTAATGTTTTTTACTGAAGTATTTTCAACTACTTTTTAAAATGTTTTTGTAATATCAAAGGTACTCGTTTGCAAAAGTACAATTAGGGAAAAGTGGTGCATGTCAATGCACAAAAATTAAATGGGTGTACATTTGTAAATAGCCCTTGTACAGTTTTGCTATCACTATTTTTTGGAGTATAATTATTGTAAATACAATTATTTATGGAATTAGATGTAAAGTTTTCCTTGTTTTCAAAAATTCTTTCAAAATATGAAAGATGTACAATGTCTCATGCTGCCCCACTGGTGGGGTACATTGAGACAGTGAATGGGGAAGGTTGAGACACTATGGGGAAGAATGAAACACTTAACAATTAGATTAGAAACATTGATTTTGTTCCTTTTTTTTTTAATTATTTGGGGATAGTATTTTAAATTAAGACATAAGATAAAATATCTCTGAAGAAAATAACACTTTATTGGTTGAAAAAGGCGAAATGTAATGGTAATAGAATTAGAAAAAAAAGTCATGAACTACCTCTGTAAAAAAACTATTTTAACGAACACTATACTGCAAAAACGAAACAGGGAAAGAAAGCAGCGATTGCTGGCGTTTTGTTCTTCCATGTTCTTGAGGTTGAGGTAACACCATAACTGTATCACAAATCTTGGCATTCAAAATATCTTCAACTACAGGATAGAAGAAATTATTTTCAGTCTTCTGCGACTTTCTCAGAAAACAAACTTCAAAGTTTCCATCATCACTTTTTTTTTTTTTCCAAAATCTTCCCTATATAATGGACTACACTTTTATTTCTGATAAACTTAATGAGAACGTAATGTGTTGATGTCAGGGTTTTGTGGAACTGTAACTTCATCTTCACTTAATTGAGAGATATCATCTTCCAAGTCCCATGTTCCATCAGTGTGGTGCATTTCGTCTTCATTTTCAGACCTAGTTTTCTGTTTCTTGAAGAAACTCATCTTCACACTTGTAACCTGTAGGCCTACTTTTGTGAACTTTAAGAATTTTACTTTCTGTTTTTCTTCCAGGATTACCTTTTCTGGCATATCAGTGATGATTTTGCTTCTCCCCCTTTTCTCTAGGTTTCCAAGTCCTGTTGTTTCTTTCTGCTTTTGGATAGCCACAGAACTGTTCAGGACTGATGTAACTTGAAGATGGAGGAAAATGGTTTGAACTTTGTGGACTTTCCGGTTGTTGTGAAAAATCAGCCTTCCTTCTAGGATTACCACTTTGTTGTGGTGGATCGCATTCAAGTGCTGTCTGGTCACTGTTCTGTCCTTCAGTTGTAGGATCCTGGTTTGTTTCTCTCTGTTCATCTGGGGGATGGAGATTGTCAGTGACCATAATTGGCAGAAACATATCATCTGTGTAAACATGCCTGTCAACAGGAAAAATGCCAGTTTTCTTGAATGAATTGATTTTATTTTTTGGAGTCATTGCACATACATGGGCTATACCTACACAAGCTGCAACGTTATAGATGGTTAAGGACTGTCCTGGATTTTCACTCGTCCATGTGTCTACAGCAGCATTATAATAAGCCTGAGATGGCTTCATAATTCCAACTTCCAGAGGCTGCATTCTATGGGTTGAATGTGGAGGAACAGTTAAGATGTGCACTCCGTTAGCTTTTGCCGTATTAATGGCTTCAACTGACATGTGACTTTCATGGTTATCACAAATTAGCAGTGTTTGTCGAGTCATAGAACTCCCAGAATATTTAATAAAAGGCTGCATGACGCGTACAAAGTTAGCTGAAGTCATCCAACCTGAGGAATGAGCCAGTCCATGCATTCCTGTAGGTGCACCATAAAGCATGAACTCTTTAAAATGAACTCATGGGAAAACCATTATGGGTAGTATGGTGTTGCCCGCAGCATTGACCACAAGCAATGTTCTTACTAAAGTCCCCTTTTCTTCGCTAGTAACTTTTCCTGGGAGTTTAGGAAGGATTCCCCTAAACAGCCCATGAATAAGTTGGCATAGGATGGTGCCATGTGGGTGCTCATAGCTGTGCCCCCGATTTGTTTGTAGGTAATTCCTTCAAAGTAGTAATAGTAGTACGTTGAAATGCTACACAGGGAAGGATGATTGTAATGTTTCATTCGACTAAATGGTAGTAAATATCTTTTTTAATGTATGAAAAGAAATAAGTACCTGAAATAGTGGATAAGGATTAGGACTAGGATCTGGTTCAAATTAATAAGATTCAGCATTAAAACTCATGGGAGAAGGTAAATAAAACTTGGCAGACAATAGCAGCAATTAAACAAACACTGTTCTTCCAAACCACATTTATCATCATCAGATAAGAGATTTTTTTCTAATGGAGTTTTTCAGGGATTAACAGCATTGCCATTGCAGGCCCTGGTCTAAAACATTTATGGATGGCCTACCTTGGGCTCTCACTTGCTAGGTGATGGAACCTATGCTTCTAATGTGTAGTATTTGTGTCAGTTTTTGTTTGCATATTAGGTGTGGTACCACCTACCAAATAAAAAATTTACCTATCTGTATTTTAGTGCTGTATTTACTAAAATTAAAATATTATCCATACTTTTAAGTGCATATTCACATTTTGTTCTGATACAGTTATCTAAAATCTGTCTCCTTTTAATTACAGGCAAATGTTCACAAAGCATTATCACTCTTCCCAGCATATGTGCGGACACCTAATGTTTGTGAAGCAATACTTGAATTCTTCATGAAAGCATTTGCAGGCTTACAGCAACAATTAGGAGCATCACTTACAGAAACAACTGTCCAAACATTCCTGGATGTTTTCACAAGGTGAGATGTGTTTGAACTTAACTGTAATTTATGTGGTAATAGAAAACTTATTTAAAATTTTATAGTAATTACTTTTCCATCAAATTATATATTGCATAGACAACATTCTAGATAAATATTGTGATGTAGAATATGTTTTTACAATAGTCCGGTTAACTCACTTTTAGTTAAATTATATATAGCTACATACAGGCAACTCAGTAGATATTTATTTTAATGTTATTCTATTCAAGAACTGCTCTATGCTGTAGAAAGAGCTGGCAATAAAAGCAAACTTTTGTAAACATTTCAACATACTGGAGGAGGACAAAAATGTGGAAAAAGCAGAAACACAACTCATTATCATGCCTAATACAGTGTAGGAAAACGATTGGTGTTCAAAATGGCTTCCAGTTATCTTGAACTGGATAAACACAGGTCCTGTGAGATTTTCAAGTGAATTGTATTCTATTCTTCCTGCCTGCAAAATAGTAGAAGTTCAGGTAACTGCGATAAAGGTGGATAGTGATCACACACCCTCCTCTCCAAAGTAGACCACAAAGGCTGAGCTCTTGTGACTGTGGTGGCCAGGGAAGATGCAGTAATTCATCCTCGTGCTCACAAAACAAGTCCTGGACAAAGAAAGGTGTGTGAACAGGGGCCCTGTCATCTTGGAACAAAACGTCACCATTGGGGAATAAACATACTATGGGATGGGCCTGATCAGCCAAAATGGTCACATAATCCTTGACAGTAATGAAGCCTTACAAAGTAACTGTGGGCCCCTGGAATACAATAATATGGCTGCCCAAATCACCACTGACCCCCACCATGTCTCATTATTGGAATGTAAATGGACACAAGTTGGAGAGAGTGTGCAACAAGATTCACTCAGTCAAATGACTTAATTTCATTGCTCCATAGTCCACCACACTTTCCTGTCAAGAATGTTTGTATCGGTGAGATAGGGTTTTGGAATTTTAGCTCACCATGCAATTCCCAGATTATGTAGCCCCTTTCACTTTATTTTGGAGTTGACTCTGCTTGCAAATGTTACATTCAGTTCTGCAGTGACTGTTGCAGCTGTCTTCCTCTTTATTTTTTCATCAGAATACTCTTCAGTAACAATCTGTCACGATCACTCAACACACATACTTTTGTCCTTGTTGTGACTGAGCAGGTGATTTTTTTTCTGCTCTTTGTCCCCCTGTTAAGCTTCCACCATACCTATTTTGATTGTTCAGTGTGTACATCAGCATGTCATGTTTGCACTTGTTGTTTCATACACATGGTTATCACAAATTAGCAGTGTTTGTCGAATAAAATGCCGCATGACACGTACAAAGTTTTCCCCTTCACAGAATTCTTAACTCCTTAAAAAAGATGAGTGTCTTCCTAGGTAATAACACTTCTGCCATATCTGCTTGTGTCTGTATATGTGCGGATGGATATGTGTGTTTGTTCAAGTGTATACCTGTCCCTTAATATCTTTTTTTAGATATATTTTTTCCACGTGGAATAGTGTTCCATGACCGACCTTGTGTACTGGACACTAGATTTTCTAGCAAAATCTAATGAATGTAAGATGATAATATATCTATGTTTTATAAATTTTTGTCACAGTTCCTCACTTAGCTCTGGCATAATGCACTCACAATTACACAGAACACTGTTCTGCCCATGACTGACACATTTGTTGAGGACATTACACAGGTGTGTTCATAATCAAATACAGCGATGGAACCTTCAGGATTGACTGGGATCTGCAGTTACATTCAAGAATGCGTCTCTTGTGGGTGTGTCCATATTTTTATCTAACCCCTGTATTTTTGTTTGCTGATAATTTTTTTTTTTTTTTACCAATGCTATGTAATTCTGTCTTTTCTCAGCCACAATTTACTGCAGTAGAGGATTATGAATAACATTTACCCCTTCCTATATTTAGCAGTGAATGACACTGTTATCCTGAAGATGGAATTGATTGTTGATAACAAATTTCACAAGTGTTAATGTACTTTAAGCTTGTTATAAGTACATAGCATCTTCACGGCAGGTGTAGTTTACAAGTACAGTATAACCCCACTTTTATGTCCCCAGAATTAACGTTTTCCTGCCATTTACAACATTTTTTATCAGTCCCATCAAATTTCCTATTCCCATGGTGTTAATATGTACCTGATTTAGGCCAGCATGTTTATAATTTTCCCGCAATTTACACATTACAAAAAGATATTTGTGGGGAAAAAAATGACGATGGCATGATGTTGGCCATCCATTAGCGCTTGCAAATATAATGTGGTTAAGTTTCTTGACACCAGGGCACTCTACTCAGTTGATTTGAACCAGTAAACATGTAAAAGTTGGAACAATTCATGCCTTATCTCCCGCCGCTGCCAAGCTCTACTTGGCATTGTGGCTGATGGAAGTAACTAGGTTTGTTCGAATGAAGATATCATGATCAATCACAACCATTTCCAAACTGTGTCTACTGCGCAAACACTGTTCCGTGATTGTTGTGATCATTGTGACACATTTGTCAAACCATATTGGGCTTGTTTCGGCATATGGCCACTTGGAGCTCTGGTTGACACTGTCATTCTCTTTACGTTGCTCAAATGTTATTTGTTTAAACACAACGCTCTGGTTACAAATTTTATTCTTGCTGAGCAAAACGTGTTTTGAGAATTTATTCTCTTTGTCGAGTGCATTATTTATGTATGTATTTTTTGTGATGTTACACAAACTAACAATGTGAGTGGCAGTTTGCATGTGTGTGTGTGTGTGTGTGTGTGTGTGTGTGTGTGTGTGTGTGTGTGTGTGGTTCTCTACGTAACTGATGAGGCAAAGTTCCTGGTAACCTCAAAAAGATGACTACAGTGCAAGAGACGCAGAATAACACGTTCAAACACCATACAAAATACTTATTTACATATTTGCACTTTTCAATAAGAAAAAATTCTTGAAACGTGTCCTGCTAAAGATGAAAAAATACGTAACTAGTGCAGTATATTGTTATTTAAATAATGAATGACAGCTGTAGGCTTTCAAAAACATTGATTATGACATAAGAAATTGAACCAAACGTTCCTATTTCCTAGGCAGTTATCAGTTTCAGTTACATCAGCAGTTTTTATTAGATAATATACCTTCATTAGATAATAAAGAAGTCTCTGATAAGTCTTATGACACCTGTTATCTACATATATCACACATAAAGTGCAAGGGGGTATCCTATTGGACAAATGGCATATAAAATTGACTAGTGTGATGTCTAGCTCTACAAAAAAAAGGTTTAAATGCTTTAAAGTAATTAGGGTAATTAAGAAAAAAAAATAATTTGAGAGAAACTTTTGTCTCAATTTCAATGTCCAAGTGAAAAGTATAAAATGGCCAAATGGGGTATGAAATTAATCAGTGTGAGAACTAGTTTTACTAAAAACAAAAGGCTTGAAATTAATCTGGATAATTAAGAAAAATTTATGATTTAATGGAAAAATCAAATGTTTAGCACCTATGATAATGAAGTGTCAAAAAGTTCATCTCTTTAAGGGCTAACCTTTTTGCACATAAAAAGTTACATTGATGTGATAATTAATTGTCATAAATAGTCCTTCAAAGCAAATACTAAAATCAGGACATTTCAAGAATTGAAGACACTAGAAAAGAAATTTTGTAAATGTCTTATGGTAATGCCTCCTCAGCATTGCCACAGATCTATAGATACCTGTTTCTCCTGCAGCAGTTCGTGCTTTGTAGTTTGTAGTAGGCAACGACACTGCTAGCTGTCGGTGATCTTCCTACACAGACTCTTTCTATAACATCTTGAGCAACACCTGAGGTGTGCAAGTATGGCCAACCACCAAAGATGCCTTGTAAACATTGAAGGTCTTCCATCAACATTGGAGACAGAAAAAAAATGTGAGGAGGATGGAGGATGGAAAAGATCATTCAAGAGCATGGAATTACCTAAAGAGTTGTGAGAAAATTCTTTGCACTTTTGACACTTCCCCAGCCAAGTCTCGCAGTTTTTGATCGCCAAATATTTCCACATCTTTTTGTATGGCCTAGGTATAACAAAAGGATTCTTAAGCTGCTAGTAGATAACAATATATCTATTGACAATGATGGAAGATTGTTTGTAAGATACTGTCAATCATCAGTTAAGGTGCATGAGCAAGGCTGATCACAAAAGACTCCTGGTTAATGTGGAAGGTCTTCCAGCAATGTTGAAGGCAGAGAAGGTTGTGAGAAGGTTCCAGGTTCAAGTCCTGGTGCAGCACACAGTTTTAATCTGCCAGGAAGTTTCAACCCGACACACACCTCCCAGCAGAGTGAAAATTGATTGTGGAAACAGTACCTCAGACTGTGGATAAGATGTGTCTCCATAATATCTTTTCTTCCAGGAGTGATAGGCCCACAAGGCATGGAGCAGAACTTCTGTGAAGTTTGGAAAGTACAAGATGAGGCACTGGTGGAAATAAAGCTGGGTGGTTGGGTTGTGAGTCTTGCTTGGATTGCTCAGCTGTTAAAGCTCTTGTCCACAAAAGGCAAAGGTTCCAGTTTTGCGTCCCTGTTTGGGACATAGTTCAGACAAATATCCTCTAGCACTCTATAAAATTCTAAGCATTGAACTTTAATCTCATTAACTTCCTCTTAATATAGTGATAAGGAAGGTTCCACTTGGGTTGGGGATGGAAATTGACTAGAGGCATTTCAGGAAGTGTTTGATATCTTTCATATGGGACGGGAAGCTCTATGTGATGCTGGTGTACCAGGGTTGATACACTTGCAACTGGGCTACGGTTATTTTTCTGTATTTTGGCAAGTACGTAGATGGCAGGGATATGTGGGTCAGAAGGAGTACAGAATTCTATACCGGCACTTGTCGGTCTTTGAGTACCTTATCTGCAGCTCAGACAGAGTGGAAAGAATGGGACATCAGGAATAGTTTGTAGATCAAAGCATTAGAAAGTTAATGAGGCCCCATTTCCTCATACTCTCCAAAGCGAAGTACCAAGGTAGGGGACACTTTGTTCACACGGAGGACTGGTGTGCCTTCAGGGCACGTATAGCTCTGGACTCAGCTTGAGTAAAGGTTTTAATTTCAGTGATATTTTTCAGGAAGGGGTATGTAACGTTACAGTTTTTTATGTTACTATGCTTCCAGTTATTCATGTGCTAAAAGAAGCTAACAAAATATATTTTGCACATCAAATCATCAAGATGCTAAAAAAAATACTCAGAACTAGAATCAAGAAATAATATTTGTAAGCATTGGAAAACTTATAAGAACAGGAGACATACACATCTAAAAATCTCCTATTCCTGTAGAATTAATGCAGTCCTGCAAATATCATATTGTAAAATACATGAACATGGTAAAAAAAATTTCTGTGACTGTTTTTATTTACATCAACTGGACTCTCTCTCTCTCTCTCTCTCTCTCTCTCTCTCTCTCTCTCCCTCCCTCTCCCCCCATGATATCATACTGCCAACAGTAACAAAGGTGATAATTATTCCATTTAAGTCAAATACTTTGGCACAATATATTGGTAATAAGACTGTAATTGTCATTTTGTCTTATTATAACAGACATTCTTAATTAAAGTTTCAAATTTAATGTTTTGTTCATTTAGTTGTCATTTTAATAATAACAGTAAAATGTAATATTGCAATGCATCTTCTGTTTTCCAGAGAACAGTTATCCACATCTATGGGACAGGAAGGTGGTGCTGGAGCTAGAGTTGTTGAAAAATTTCTTCAGCTGCTGCAGCTTGTTATAGCTGAGCCAGCTGCTTCATTTAAGCGCTTTGTGCCCAGCACTATAACACTTTGCCTGGAACATGTGTATCCTCTTGTAAGTTGATAGTGATGTCACAATGAATATACATAAAATAGTTGTTATTATGGTTTCTCATGGTTTTTTTTAAGTGAGTGAACTGTTATTGTAGCGTAAAATTATGTATGCCATTGATATTTAAACCTTGTTGCTGCCTTTAGCAGACAATGCTGTATTTTGAAATACCTTGTTACTCTTAACTGCTAACCACCAGTGAGTCCACGAAGGGCAAAGGATGGGGTTTGACCCTAGCTGTAGCATGGAACTTTAATTTGCAGGAAGCTTAATTATTATTTGTTTTTTCTATAAACAAATAAATGTTCAAAACTTTACAGTTGTAAAATCTGAAGATACTGATCTCAGCTATGCATCAAAGTCAGTGGAAGCAGCACAAGTACAGAGAACAGCTCCATAGTGCATATGCCACAGTTGTTAATCTCACAGTGAGATACATAGTGCACCTCAAACTAAGCTCATGAACTAAAGACTGACATGCTGCCTGTTCACTGAACTTAATTTTCCGTATTGACCTATATTTCTATCAACTAACTTTTGCCAACACACTTCCACCCCACATCCGCATTTTTCATTAAAGCATAGGTAGAGTGGGACTTGTATTCAACTTTTCAACACCGTTCAGGTAACACATTTGCGAAACCAGAGAGATTTTCTTTTGTTCTGTTTAGATCCTGATCTTTCTTGCTTTTTGTGTGAATTAGCTCCCTTAATGGACCCTTAATTTTTCGTCTTTTCAAAACATATGTTCTCGTTTCCATAATAAGATCCAGGAAATTGTGTCTCAGCTAAAATTTCAGTATCGAAAGCAACCTAATCAGTCTGATCATTGTACAGTGGCCAATCTTTATGGCTTCTGGCACCATTGCAAACAGTTAAGTACACACGATTCCAGCAGGTGATATCTACAGCAGCGCCAAAACACTCAGGAGGTGCACCTGCAGTGTACATATCACTCCTAATGCAGCCTGTAATGTCTCGGATGCCATGGCCATACCTGCTGGCATCTGAGACCTTCATTGCACCTGTGACATTGCAAATGACCACTTTGGCCCCACATTTCAAAGGCACTTGAGACTCAACTGCACTGCCCAAAGATTTAACACATAATGACATCATGGTGGACTCAGCAGTCAATGCATAGGTGTTAATCATCCTCTACTAACCACTTCAGAGAACACACAAACTGAAACATTCTTATCTAAGGGGCCTATTTCAGTCTACGGATATGATCTCTGAAGATACTCATGTCAGTGTTGCATTCAAAAGTTGACAGCAGTGCGTTTCCCACCAGTCAGACTCAAGGTAATGCATACAGACTATGCCTCAAACCATCACCATGGCACTCAGGCCACTGTGCCAGCGTTTCAGTTTGCTCGTGGTACTGACCTGTATTACTATGAACCCGTTGCAAACTTGGATCCTCTGATGACAATCTTCTCTATACTTGATCTTTAGCTATATACTTTGTTTGACAGGCATATGTATGTGCTTAATTTTTTATGTGTCTTCAGACTTTCTTCAGGTCATTATATTACGCAGATTCAGTATTTTATGAATATAATAGAGGGAAACAGTCCACGTGGGAAAAATATATCTAAAAACAAAGATGATGTGACTTACCAAACGAAAGCGCTGGGATGTTGATAGACACACAAACAAACACAAACATACACACAAAATTCAAGCTTTCGCAACCAACGGTTTCTTCATCAGGAAAGAGGGAAGGAGAGGGAAAGACGAAAGGATGTGGGTTTTAAGGGAGAGGGTAAGGAGTCATTCCAATCCCGGGAGCGGAAAGACTTACCTTAGGGGGAAAAAAGGACAGGTATACACTCGCGCACGCACACACACACACGCACACACACACACACACACACACACACACACACACACACACACACACACACACGCAAGCACAGACAAGCGCGCGAGTGTATACCTGTCCTTTTTTCCCCCTAAGGTAAGTCTTTCCGCTCCCGGGATTGGAATGACTCCTTATCCTCTCCCTTAAAACCCACATCCTTTCGTCTTTCCTTCTCCTTCCCTCTTTCCTGATGAAGCAACCGTTGGTTGCGAAAGCTTGAATTTTGTGTGTATGTTTGTGTTTGTTTGTGTCTATCAACATGCCAGCGCTTTTGTTTGGTAAGTCACATCATCTTAGTTTCAGTATTTTGTAATACTGCTGCTACATGTAACTTCACCTCCAAAAGTTCTAATTGTGTGCTGTATACCTGGGTCTTATGTTCAGCGAACATCTTCCTGTAGGAAACAGAAGTGCCAGTATTCAGTCAATTACAATCAAGATAAACAAGCCAATTTGGAAAATTTTGCAAAATATATTCTATGTCATTTGCTTTTGTAGTTATGAAATCCATCTCAAAATCTTATCTACATGTACATGTACATCTATATTCTGAAAACCGCTGTGAAGTGCTTGACAGACGATACATTGCACTCTATCAGTTATTAGGGTTTTCTCCCATTCCATTCACACATGGATTGTGGGAAGAATGGTTGCTTAAATGCCTCTGTATGTGCTGTAAATAGTCTAATCTTGTTTTTGCAGTTTCTATGGCAGTGATAGGAGGTGCTATATATTCCTAGATTCATCACTTAATGTAGGTCCTAGAAACTTTCTAAATGGGTTTTTGCATGATAGTTTGCTTTTATCTTCAAGTGCCTACCAGTTCAGTTCTTTCAGCATCTTTGTGATACTCTCCCATGAGTCAAACAAACCTGGGACCATTCAGTGCTGCTCTTCTTTGTATCCTTTCATCTCCTGTTAGTCCTATCTGGTAAGATTTGTGTGAGCAGTATTGTAGGATGCGTTGTGTGAGTGTTTTTTAATAGTGTTTTTTTAGAGTGATAGCATTTCCCTAGTATTCTCCCGATCAACCACTGTCTGCCACTTGCTTTACCCATGACTTAAATTATGTGATGGTTCTATTTCATATACCTACAAATTGTTTGCTCCTAGCTATCTGTATAAATTGAGCAATTACAAATGTGACCCAACCCCTCCCTTACCCCCCCCCCCCCCCCCCCCCCCAGATTGAAATATCAAGTCTATGAAAAGATAAATTGCTACTTACCGTAAAGTGACACATTAAGTTGCCGACAGGCACAATTAAAAGATACTTACACATAAGCTTTCGGCTACAGCCTTTGTCAGAGAAACACACACCTTCATTTACACAAGCAAGCATACACGTGACCGCCAACTCCAGCAGCTCAGACCAGAATATTCTTGGAATATTTTTTAGTTGTGCCTGCCAACAACTTAGTCTGTCATGTTTACATTAAGTAGCAATCTATCTTCCCCTACATTGTTCATTGATATTATAGGATACTACTACCGTATTTACTTGAATCTAAGCCGCACCTGAAAAATGAGACTCGAAATCAAGGAAAAAAAGATTTCCCAAATCTAAGCCGCATCTGAAATCTGAGACTCGAAATTCAAGGGGAGAGAAAAGTTTTAGGCCGCACCTCCAAATCAAAACAAAGCTGGTCCATTGTAATATGAGACACAATTTAGGTCGAATGAATGACGATACAGCTACAGTAGTTTGGTTCGAGTAGTAAGCTTAGCAGTTAAGCTTTACCAGGTAGCCATTGCTATGTGTCAGGCACTCCGTCCGTATTTATACAGGTACCCTTCCTTTTTCACATGCTTCGTCTGGTTTGAATTGATTGCTAATTTTTCTTTGATCTGATAAGTGCCGTTCTCTTTGTTATAGGTGTTTACGTCACTCTAAGCTGAAAATGCATTACTGTAGTGTGCCATGCACTGTTCGTCGCATTCTGATAATGAGTGTTTACGGTCTGTTGCCGCTCGCGGCATGGCTAGCTTTTGTGCATGCTACCGCCGCTTACAATTAAAAATTCTTTGACAATGATCAACAAGAACCAAATAATAGACTGTGTGTGATAGAAGATGTTCTAAACAAGAGTTTAGCGAAAAATTTTCCCCATTTGAAAATCTTTGCAGACGCCTCTTTAGTACATAAAATTCTGCAAAGAAATTAGAGTCATCTTAGATTTAAAAATCTAGTCAATTGCTGTGCATCATTTCTGACTGTATCACTATTAGGAATAAGAATAATACGAATATAAACATGAAATGATATGTATATTCTTCCATGTTTGCTGTTGTCTCACTCTAGTTTCGTAGTTTATTAGGCAGACAGGATTTAAATGAGATAGCAGCAAACACGAAACAATACATGGCAAAATGTTTATATTCGTATTATTCTTATGGTGAAGAGAATACTGCATGTGATTCACAATTCATAAAAGTTGCTATTAGCAACCATCTCTTCTCACAGGTAGAAAAAATTCACAACGTAGAGTTGGCCATATTGACAAACACCCCAAACAGTCGGATTTTCGTAGTACATTGAAATGCTGCTACATTCGAAGATGAACAATACGGAATTTGTATTTACTTCGTTGGATAATGTATGAAAACGCAGTGATCGAAACTCGGGGTGGAGAAAAATTCTCGTCTTCTTCTTCTTCTTTTTTTGCTACATATATTATACAGCAGAAGTTGGTTGTGGCAGTACCTACTAACATTTTTCAGAACTTCCACTTTGACCGATGACCGTAGCAGTCTGGTCCCTTTAATCCCCCCCCCCCACTTTGCACTCGATTCTAAGCCGCAGGCGGTTTTTTGGATTACAAAAACTGGAAAAAAAGGTGCGGCTTAGATTCGAGTAAATACGGTATGTGTTTTCATTTTGTCAAGTTCACAATTTTACATTTTTGAACATGTAAAGCAACTTGCCAGTCTTAGCACCACTTTGAAATCTTATCAAGATCTGACTGAAAATTTATGCAGCTTCTTTCAGGCAGTACTGCATTATAGGCAACTGCATCGTTTGCAAAAAGTCTGAGGTTACTATTAATATTATCCACAAAGTCATTAATATATTGCATGAACAGCAAGGGTCCCAACACACTTTCTTGGGGCACACCCTAAGTTATTTCTACACCTGTCTTTGAATCCCCATCCTCCTTACCAAAAATTCCTCAATCCAGTCACAAATTTCCCTTGATGCCCAATATGGTCATACTGCATCTACGTGACTGCCTTGATCCATGTCTTGTGAGAAAAGTGCAAGTTGGGTTTCACTTGATTGATATTTTTGTACTTAATCTTGGTTAACTAGGAGGACATTCTGTTAGAGATACCCAATTACATTTGCGCTCATAATACGCTCTGATATTCTATAACAAATTGATGTCAAGGATATTGAATTGTAGTTTTGTGGAACATTTTGGTTACCCTGCTATGCTGAAATGCATATGATGACAAATGAATTGAAAGGACCTAAAAGATTTATGTCCATATAAATTTGCAAGTTACTCATATATAATTCTTCAAAAAGAATTAGTCACACTGAAAATAAAAAGATCCCATTGGCTTATACAGCCGGCTTGCAGGCTGCTGCAGGTTTCAAGTCTGTTATTACACTAACGGCTGTGAGACAGGCCAAGTGGGTATAGCTTGTTCTCAGTGTTTCTTCTTTTCTGTCAGGTGATGACATGACAGAACGGCTGAGTAATTGATCTACTAAATGGTGTAAAACACTTAAGATTTCTTAAGATATTTTGTAAGTTACAAGCAATAATTTTCAGGGTTTTTCACCCTGTGTCATAGCAAGCACTACAGTACCATAAAAAGTTTCTCTCCGACAAGAAAACTGAAAGTCTGTTGAATAAAAGAGAAGTGATGTTTTCTGAAAGTGATATTTCTTATAGTTTTGATAATTAAGACAGTGAGGTAAATGACACTAGTGATGACAGTGAGGCAAATGAAACAGAACCATGGACCTTGCCATTGGTGGGGAGACTTGCGCGCCTCAGCGACATAGATGGCTATACCGTAGTTGCAACCACAATGGAGGGGTATCTGTTGAGAGGCCAGACAAACATGAGGTTGCTGAAGAGGGGCAGCAGCTGTTTCAGTAGTTGCAAGGGCAACAGTCTGGATGATTGACTGATCTGGCCTTGTAACATTAACCAAGATAGCCTTGCTGTGCTGGTACTGCGAATGGCTGAAAGCAAGAGGAAACTCCAGACGTAATTTTTCCCGAGGGCATGCAGCTTTACTGTATGGTTAAATGATGATGGCGTCCTCTTGGCTAAAATATTCCGGAGGTAAAATAGTCCCCCATTGGGATCTCTGGGTCAGAACTACTCAGAAGGATGTCGTTATCAGGAGAAAGAAAACTGGCATTCTATGGATCCGAGTGTGGAATGTCAGATCCCTTATTCCGGTAGGTAGGTTAGAAAATTTAAAAATGGAAATGGATAGGTTAAAGTTAAATATAGTGGGAATTAGTGAAGTTCGGTGGCAGGAGGAACAAGACTTTTGGTCAGGTGAATACAGGGTTACAAATACAAAATCAAATAGGGGTACTGCAGGAGTAAGTTTAATAATGAATAAAAAAAATAGGAGCGCAGGTAAACTACTACAAACAGCATAGTGAACGCATTGTTGTGGCAAAGATAGTCATGAAGCCCATGCCTACCACAGTAGTACAAGTTTATATGCCAACTAGCTACGCAGATGATGAAGAGATTGATGAAATGTATGATGAGATAAAAGAAATTATTCAGATAGTGAAGGGAGACAAAAATTTAATAGTTATGGGTGACTGGAATTCATACTAGGAAAAGGAAGAGAAGGAAAAGTAGTAGGTGAATATTGAATGGGGGTAAGGAATGAAAGAGTAAGCTGCCTGGTAGAATTCTGTACAGAGCATAACTTAATCGTAGCTAACATTTGATTCTAGGATCATTAAAGAAGGTTGTATACATTGAAGAGGCCTGGAGACACTGGAAGGCTTCAGATTGGTTATATAATGGTAAGACAGAGATTTAGGAACCAGGTTTTAGATTGTAAGACATTTCCAGGGGCAGATGTGAACTCTGACCACAATCTATTGGTTATGAACTGTAAATTAAAACTGGAGAAACAGCAAAAAGGTGGGAATTTAAGGAGATGGAACCTGGATAAACTGAAAGAACCAGAGGTTGTAGAGAATTTCACAGAGGTTGTAGAGAATTTGAGAGAGAGCATTAGGGAACGATTGACAAGATGGGGGAAAGAAATACAGTAGAAGAAGAATAGGTAGCTTTGAGAGATGAAATAGTGAAGGCAGCAGAGGGTAAAGTAGGTAAAAAGATGAGGGCTAGTAGAAATCCATGGGTAACAGAAGAAATATTGAACTTACTTGATGAAAGGAGAAAATATAAAAATGCTGTAAATGAAACAAGTAAAAAGGAATACAAATGTTTCAAAAATTAGATTGACAGGAAGTGCAAAATGGCTAAGCAGGGATGGCTAGAGGACAAATGTGAGGATGTAGAGGCATATATCACTGGGGGTAAAATAGATACTGCCTACAGGAAAATGAAAGAGATCTTTGGAGAAAAGAGAACCATTTGTTAGAATATCAAGAGCTCCAATGGAAGCCCAGTTCTGACAAGGGAACATCCCCATCGCACCCCCCTCAGATTTAGTTATAAGTTGGCACAGTGGATAGGCCTTGAAAAACTGAACACAGATCAATCGAGAAAACAGGAAGAAGTTGTGTGGAACTGCCCTCCACTGAAAATTTTGCTTTCTTTATTTTCGCAAAGTTATGATCTGTCCGTTCGTTCATTGACGTCTCTGTTCACTGTAATAAGTTTAGTGTCTGTGTTTTGCGACCGCACCGCAAAACCATGTGATTAGTTGACGGAAGGACGTGCCTATCCAATGGGAACCGAAAACATTTGATCGCAAGGTCATAGGTCAACCGATTCCTCCACAGGAAAACTCGTCTGATATTTTGTATACGACACTGGTGACAGCATGTGCGTCACATGACAGGAATATGTTGTCGACCCACCTAACTAGTACACTTGGCGAATGGGTGAAAAGTTTCTTCTACCTTGCCCGATTTATGTTTTCTTGTGGATGTAATAATCACTCCAAAAAAAGTGATGAAAACATAAGAGTTTTTCACATAAACTGAAAATAAAAAGTTAAAATTTTCGGTCGAGGGGAGATTTGAACCAAGGACCTCTCGTTCCGCAGCTGTTCACGCTAACCACGGCACCACGGAGCTCCTCCCCTCACATTTCCCTTAATATTGCCTATCTTACGCATGGACGACCCAGTTTGTATATTTTGCTTATTTTTTCATAGTTCCACACAACTTCTTCCTGTTTTCTCGATCGATCTGTATTCAGTTTTTCAAGGCCTATCCACTGTGCCAACTTATAACTAAATCTGAGGGGGGTGCGATGGGGATGTTCCCTTGTAAGCAAAAAAGGGAAAGCAGAATGGTGGAAGGAATATATACAGGGGACTATACAAGGGTGATGCACTGGAGGACGATATTACGGAAATGAAAGAGGACGTAGCTGAAGATGAAATGGTAGATATGATATTGCGTGAAGAGTTTGACAGAGCAGTAAAAGACGTACGTTAAAAGAAGGCCCCGGGAGTAGACAACATTCCATTAGAACTATTGATAGCCTTGGGAGAGCCAGCACTGACAAAACTCTACCATCTGGTGAGCAAAATGTATCAGACAGGCGAAATACCCTCAGACTTCAAGAAGAATATAATAATCCCAATCCCAAAGAAAGCACATGTTGACAGATGTGAAAATTACCGAACGATCGGTTTAACAAGTCACAGCTTCAAATACTAACACGAATTCTTTACAGACGAATAGAAAACTGGTAGAAGCCGACCTCAGGGAAGATCAGTTTGGATTCCGTAGAGATGTTGGAACACGTGAGGCAACACTTACCTTACGACTTATCTTAGAAGCTAGATTAAGGAAAGGCAAACCTATGTTTCTAGCATTTGTAGACTTAGAGAAATCTTTCGACGATGTTGACTGGAATACTCTCTTTGAAATTCTAAAGGTGGCAGGGGTAAAGTACAGGGGATGAATGACTATTTACAATTTGTACAAGAACGAGATGGCAGTTATAAGAGTCGAGGGGCATGAAAGGGAAGCAGTGGTTGGGAAGGGAGTGAGACAGGGTTGTAGCCTCTCTCCAATGTTATTCAATCTGTATATTGAGCAAGCAGTAAAGGAAACAAAAGAAAAATTCGGAGTAAGTATTAAAATTCATGGAGAAGAAATAAAAACTTTTGAGGTATGCCGATGACGACATAATTCTGTCAGAGACAGCAAAGGATCTGGAAGAGCAGCTGAATGGAATGGACAGTGTGGTGAAAGGAGGATATAAGATTAACATCAGCAAAACCAAAACGAGGATAATGAAATGTAGTCAAGTTAAATCGGGTGATGCTGAGGGAATTAGGTTAGGAAATGAGACACTTAAAGTAGTAGGTGAGTTTTGCTATTTGGGAAGCAAAATAACTGAGGATGGTCGAAGTAGAGAGGATATAAAATGTATACTGGCAGTGGTAAGGAAAGTGTTTCTGAAGAAAAGAAATTTGCTAACATTGAGTATAGATTTAAGTGTCAGGAAGTCATTTCTGAAAGTGTTTGTATGGAGTGTAGCCATGTATGGAAGTGAAACATGGACAATAAGTAGCTTAGACAAGAAGAGAATAGAAGCTTTCGAAGTGTGGTGCTACAGAAGAATGCTGTAGATCAGATGGGTAGATCACAAAAGTAATGAGGAGATACTGTATGAGTTGGGGAGAAGAAAAATTAATGGCACAACTTGACTAGAAGAAGGGATTGTTGGTGTGACATGTTCTGAGGCATCAAGGGATCACCAATTTAGTATTGGAGGGCAGCGTGAAGGGTAAAAGTCGTAGAGGGAGACCAAGAGGTGAATGCAGTAAGCAGATTCAGAAGGATGTAGGTTGCAGTAGGTAATGGGAGATAAAGAAACTTGCACAGGATAGGGTAGCGTGGAGAGCTGCAGCAAACCAGTCTCCGGACTGAAGACCACAACAACTGGTTCAGTGATGTTGCAGCAACAGGTGCAAGTGTTGCTAAAAACAGAGTGTAGAAAAATGGAGATGGGGAATCAATCAGGAGAAACTTTCCAAAATTTCAATTTCTGGTTCTATTGGCATCAGTCCTAGGGTTCCCTAGGGTTCAAAGGCAACTCCCTCCAAATCTCGCTCCCTTCGATATGCACACTACATCTGATGAAGTTCAAATGTATTTTGCTTTATGTGTTCTTAGGTCCATAAAAAAATCAGTTCATATTATTTTCTTTTATGATGTTATGTGATATAGATGATTGTTACATATTTCTTGGTTCCTTCATTTTGTAAAGAATGAAAATGCTGAGCCTTCAAACTGTCTGAACAAGTGGCAGCCTGTTATTGATCATCTCAAAAAAAATTCCAATGAGATTATTATTCTGAAGGAGGTATTGCAGTTGATGTAAGCCTCATGAAATTGGGAGTTAGACTGTCCTACATCCGGTTCAATCCTCAAAAAAGGGCATATTTCAGAATAAAGTGCTTCAACATTTGTGAGTCAAATAGTGGCTACTGTTCAGGATTTGCTATGTGTACAGGAAAAAAACCTGAGCCAAGCAGTAAAGAAATCCCACATAATTAAGGTTTTGTTATTGACTTCATGCAACCATATTTGGGTAGTGGTCATAAAGTATATGTTGAGAACTGGTACACTTCCCTGTCATTTTTGTAAGGGTCGCTGAAAGGGGCATAAATTCTATAGGAACAGTTAGATTCACAAGGCAGAATATACAAGACCAGTTCCAAAAATCTAACCTAAAAAAGGAGAGACTCTTGTCTTATTGTCACATGCTCTCATGGCTTTGAAGTGGATGTCAGTAGCACAGCAACAGCTGCTCAGATATTGTCAAACCATCTACGAGGGTTGGGTGAAAAGTAATGCCTCCATCTTCATTAATTGGGTTTGGATGGGAATATTTTAATAAATCAGATACAGAAATAATTCTTAGAATGTTATCTTTAATTACCAATATTCACTTTTCCACATAATCACCAGCCAATTGGATACATTTCTGCCAATGATTAGCAAGTTTTCTGAAGCCGTCGTGGAAGAAGTCAACACTCTGTTTCTGCAACCACAGTCTCACAGTTATCTCAACGTTGTCATCAGAAGCATAATGATGTCCCAATAGATCATCTTTCATTATCGGAAACAGATGGAAGTCAGACGGTGCTAAATCTGGACTGTATGGAGGATGCCTTGCAGTGGTGAGATTCAGTCTCTGAAGTTCTGCTGTGGTGACACATGAAGTGTGTTGTTTGGCATTGTCATACTGCAGGAAAACATTTTCATTTTCCTTTTGGAAGCTGTCGTTTCAGAGTTCACAGTGTTTTGATGTAACACTCTGAATTTGTTGTTCCACGATCAAGGAAATCAACATGGATGACATCATTTGCATCCCAGTACACTGTGGCCATGATTTTTCCAGCTGAGGGCTGCATCTTGAATTTGTTTTTCTGAGGTGAGTCTATGTTTCAGTATTCCATAGACTGATGTTTCATCTCCAGGTCGTAATGGTGTACACATGTTTCGTCTCCTGTCACAATTTAATGGAGAAAGGCATCACCTTTGTTCTCGTAACGCGAGAGGAGTTCCTGGAAAATTTCAAGTCTATGCACTTTCATTTCAGGAGTCAGCGTCCGGGGTACTCATCGTGCACAGATCTTCTGATAGCCGAGCAAAACAATAATGTGACCCACAGGTTCTTGTGAAATGCCTATTATGCTTGCAGTTTCTTTCTGAGTGATACGACGATCGTCCTGAATCAATGTCTTTTTCCAAAGCTGTTTCACAGAGGAAGACTGCACTGTAGTTCCTTCTCTAGATTGTCGTACAGATGACAAAATGGTAGATATCGAAATAGATGACAGAGGGATAGAGAAACAATTAAAATCACTCAAAAGAGTAAAGGCTGCTGGACCCGATGGGATACCAGTTCGATTTTACACAGAGTATGCGAAGGAACTTGCCCGCCTTCTTGCAGCGGTGTACCGTAGGTCTCTAGAAGAGCGTAGCGTTCCAAAGGATTGGAAAAGGGCACAGGTCATCCCCATTTTCAAGAAGGGCCGTCGAACAGATGTGCAGAACTATACACCTATATCTCTAACGTCAATCAGTTGTAGAATTTTGGAACACATATTATGTTCGAGTATAATGACTTTTCTGGAGACTAGAAATCTACTCTGTAGGAATCAGCGTGGGTTTCGAAAAAGACGGTCGTGTGAAACCCAGCTCGCGCAATTCGTCCACGAGACTCAGAGGGCCATAGACACGGGTTCGCAGGTAGATGCCATGTTTCTTGACTTCCGCAAGGCGTTAGATACAGATCCCCACAGTCGTTTAATGAACAAAGTAAGAGTATATGGACTACCAGACCAATTGTGTGATTGGATTGAAGTGTTCCTAGATAACAGAACGCAGCATGTCATTCTCAATGGAGAGAAGTCTTCCGAAGTAAGAGTGATTTCAGGTGTGCCGCAGGGGAGTGTCATATGACCATTGCTATTCACAATATACATAAATGACCTTGTGGATGACATCAGAAGTTCACTGAGGCTTTTTGCAGATGATGCTGTGGTGTATCGAGAGATTGTAACAATGGAAAATTGTACTGAAATGCAGGAGGATGTGCAGCGAATTGACGCATGGTGCAGGGAATGGCAATTGAATCTCAATGTAGACAAGTGTAATGTACTGTGAATACATAGAGAGATAGATCCCTTATCATTTAGCTACAAAATAGCAGGTCAGCAACTGGAAGCAGTCAATTCCATAAATGACCTGGGTGTAAGGAGTGATTTAAAATGGAATGATCATATAAAGTTGATCGTCGGTAAAGCAGATGCCAGACTGAGATTCATTGGAAGAATCCTAAGGAAATGCAATTCGAAAACAAAGGAAGTAGGTTACAGTAAGCTTGTTCGCCCACTGCTTGAATACTGCACAGCAGTGTGGGATCCGTACCAGATAGGGTTGGTAGAAGAGATAGAGAAGATCCAACGGAGAGCAGCGCGCTTCGTTACAGGATCATTTAGTAATCGCGAAAGCGTTACGGAGATGATAGATAAACTCCAGTGGAAGACCCAGCAGGAGTGACGCTCAGTAGCTCGGTACGGGCTTTTGTTAAAGTTTTGAGAACATACCTTCACTGAAGAGTCAAGCAGCATATTGCTCCCTCCTACGTATATATCTCGCAAAGAGACCATGAGGATAAAATCAGAGAGATTAGAGCCCACACAGAAGCATACCGACAATCCTTCTTTCCACGAACAATACAAGACTGGAATAGAAGGGAGAACCGATAGAGGTACTCAGGGTACCCTCCACCACACACCGTCAGGTGGCTTGCGGAGTATGGATGTAGATGTAGATGTAGATCTGACAACATTTTGCTTGTGAAACTCGGTGCTTGCTGTCACAGGACGTCCAACTCTTTGTTTGTCACGCAGGTCAGATGTTCCCACCTCAACATATTTAAACTTACACACCCAATAATGCACAGTACTCACATCAACACAATCACCATAAACTAGAGATGTGCAAAACTATTCTTTTCAGAGATCGGATCAGAACTGTTCACTCCCTGAAATGAACTAGCTCTTTTTCATGACTCACCACTCATTCACAATAGAAAATAAATGGAAGGCACATTGCCCTTTAAACTTGGTTTATTCCAGTGCTATACCTGTATTTTGATCTTATTTGATCCTATTTTGAAGTAACACAGATAATGAGTAAGAATTTTGTAATGTTTATTGAAATTTCCATGATATGACGAAGTTTTTGATTATTGATTTATTTTGCACTATCGTGGTTTTTTGGGTGATTGGAAAATGTTGTAACTTGAGATTTACATTAACAATATATTTGGTTATAATGTATTAAGATTTCATTAACCTCGTACAAATACATTGCAAGCCATATATTTTTAAAGTGAACGTTTCCTTCTGAAGACGCCTAAAATCGCAAAATCCGTACTACAATAAGAAAAAAATATATAAATTTGATTGTAAGACCAAAGTTCTGCATATAGCCTTACGCAGAATAAAACAAGGAAAATATTGATGTATCACATTTTGCAATATGTTTATCGGTTTGCTCGTAATTAAAGCGTAAATTCGAGTGTCCATAATAAAAAATCCTATAGTAAGAGGAGTCGTCAGGAACCTAATCTGATCAGTTTAAACAAATAAATATAAAATAAAAACAAATGATGTATACATAACATAATTATGTAATATACATACCAGTATTACTACGAAGAACGATATCCAGTAGAGACGAACTCCGATGCAGAGGCGCTGAGTCAAGCAGGTTGAGCCGCAAGCTGTATTACTGCGTGAGCTAAGACCGCAGAGACCAGAGTGACACCTGAGTTGCTTTGCTCAACACTCTGGCTAGAGTCGAGAACGGTGGGGTGAGCGTTGAGTGGGCGAGTTCCGAGGGTGGGGGGAGCGGTGATCGGCCACCAGTCACCCGCTCCGAGACAAATCGTCCTCGTCCGCTCTCTTGCAAGCAGGTTGTTGCAAGTAGTTCTTACGTTCTCCACTAGGAGGCTCTCTGTCCTGTTGCTCGCATCAACTGCCCAGAGGGCAGGACGTGCGACTGAAAGGATCGTCGACGGAGTGCGATGCTAAGTTAAGGTGTGCCAGACGCTGCACGCGGCAGAGGAAGCACAGAGACGGCACGGCATATGTGAAACACAAAATCCAATGGGGCACTGCACAATGCAGGCAGCCAAGGCAGAAGCAGGGCAGAGGCCGGCGCTGGCTGTGTTGTGTGGCGTGCAGTGTGCTCTCTCTCTCTCTCTCTCTCTCTCTCTCTCTCTCTCTCTCTCTCTCTCTCTCTCTCTCTGCTGTGGGAAACGTTTGGAGCTACCATTCTTTTTTTCTGAATCACTGATTGTTCACTCCTTTGAAAGATTCAACTCTATGAATCAGTTCAGGAGCGGATCCCCCATCTCTACCATAAACTGCTTTCGTTCTCTGATGAATCTCCTTTGGGGTTACACCTTCTGCTGTCAAGAATTCAATGACTGCATGTTGCGTAAATGGCACTAACCGACCGTCTGCTCAGGGTTCCATACTTTACACTGTAATGACACAAGTGTTCAGTGCTAAGGCTTCCCGACAACTGAAGCTGTAGAGAAGAGGCTACAGAATAAGCCAGTACCTGCCACATACCAATGCTGCCATCTGTTGAAGAGTTACCAAGGTGGAAGCATTACTTTTCAGTCAACCCTCGTATGTTCGGATCGCACATGAAGGAGCTATATGTTGCTTATTTTTGTAATCAGCGTCACTGAAATGCCACAAACATCCATGCAAAGCATAGATATCCAAAAAGTGAATATTATCCGTTCCCCACTTCATATTTCAGTTATTCCACACACAGTGAACACATGTAATCTCAAAACTCACACAACTAGCATCGCCAAAGTTGGTACATGCCAAAAACGTTTAGTTTCACCAACAAGTTCGGCAAACGCGCGGCGCGCAAGTGCAGTGGCCGGTAGTGCAGTTGCCTGCAACCTAGTGTCGTCATGTAAACTAGGCTTTACTTTCAAAGTAAATTTCCTTTTATGCAAGATGAACTACATGCGAGAATCTATAATGAATTTCTTAATTCAAAATTTTTGAAACATGGCTGAAGCAGCAACTGTTAAAAATGTTCTCAGTAAATGATGACAGCCAAACAGTCACATGATACAGATATACTGAAATCCTTGACCACGGTTTTGGTGTATCTAAATATACCTTCATCAGAAGCAAAAATGCACCTGAACAGGAAGACACCTTCATTAGCAAAATACTTAGCACCATAACTGTGAAAGAAGAAAAAACAAACACTTATAGCTTTAAATAAGCTTGAAAATTACCAAATTATTATAAGCACAAAAACTTTTAGTCACTTACTAAAATCACATCCTGCAGTGGAGATACATAAAACAATCGTGCCAAAGGCGTCATCAGTAGTTAAAATTAAAATATCACCTCCATCTGCACAGCATAATTATGAAGAGAAGGTCGATGCGAACATGGCATATTATCAGTACTTAGCCTGTGAACTAGTGTGAAGAGGGTGTGGAAGCCCTAGGGCAGACAGTTTCACCGACAGAGGGCACTTGTGGTATGTGCAAGACACTTGCGCGCATTAAAACCCTGGGATGCTTATAATGTGCATCAAAATTTTAAAGGTTGTACTAATTCAAACCCTCTGTCTTAATAAATAAAACATATCAGAACCATTTAAAACACTGACATACAATAGAAAATATGAAACCAATTTGACTGTATCCTAGTGTCAAGCAGGTGTAGCTTGCACTAAGAAACACATCTAACGTGAGAGGGCACAAGTGTTATTAAAGACTGGGATACAGATTAGTGAAAACAAACAAAATGTTGTTGTAAATCGAAACCACCTGTAATTGTGAATAAAAAACGTAACAGAATCATTTAAACCACACATACACATTTAAAACCGCGAACAACAAACATAAAAAATATGTAAAATCCCAACAAAACAGGAAAGGAGCATCTCACCAGCATCAGCAGACAAGAAAATTAGCTTCTAGTCAGCCAGGCTGCATTACATTAGAGCAAGGAGGGGTTTGAAACTATTAAAAAAAATTTTGTTTCTAAGCTGCACCTGTTCGTTAAGAATACATCCATCTTTTTGAGATAGGTGTTTGAAAATGTTTAATCCCTCAAACAGGTTCAGTTTGTAACCCTTACTCACTTCATATAGCAATTCTATGTCATCAAGTTTACGTGGCGTATGCTGTAAGAGCAATAGATGTTCAGCAAATGTAAGATATAAAGGACATATGCTAGGTAAAAATGGGAAAAGCGTGTACAGTTCCACGTTTGCTGAACATCTGTTGCTCTTACGGCATACACCACGTAAACTGGATGACATAGAATTGCTACACGAAGTGAGTAAGGGTTACAAACTGGACTTGTTTGAGGAATTAAAAAAAAATTTTCAAACATCTATCTCAGAAAGATGGATTTATTCTTAACGAACAGGTACAGCTTGGAAAGAAAAATTTTTTGGTTAGTTTCAAACCCCTCCTTGCTCCAACATAATGTAGTCTGGCTGACTAGAAGCTAGTTTTCTTGTCTGTTGATGCTGGTGAGATACTCCTTTCCTGTTTTGTTGGGATTTTATGTATTTTTGATGTTCATTGCTCGCGGTTTTCAATGTGTATGTGTGGTTTAAATGATTCTGTTATGTTTTTTATTCACAATGACAGGTGGTTTCAATTTACTACAGCATTTTGTTTGTTTTCGCTAGTATGTATCCTAGTCTAATAACACTAGTGCCCTCTCATGTTAGACGTGTTCCTTAGTGCAAGCTTCACCTGCTTGACACAAGGATACAGTCAAATTGGTTTCATATTTTCTATTGTATGTCAGTGTTTTAAATGGTTCTGATATGTTTTATTTATTAAGAGAGAGGGTTTGAATTAGCACAACCTTTAAAATTTTGATGCACATTATATGTATCCCTGGGTTTTAATGTGCGCAAGTGCTCTGTGCATACCAAAAGTGCCCTCTCTCAGTGAAACTGTCTGCCCTAAGGCTTCCAGACCCTCTTCACACTAGTTCACAGACTAAGTACTGATTATGTGCCATGTTCGCATCTACCTTCTCTTCATAATTATGCTGTAAAGATTGAGGTGATATTTTAATTTTAACTACAGACGACGCCTTTGGCATGATTGTTTTATGTATCTCCACTGCAGGATGTGATTTTAGTAAGTGACTAAAAGTTTTTGTGCTTGTATTACTTTGGTAATTTTCACGGTTACTTAAAACTATAAGTGTTTGTTTTTTCTTCTTTCTCAGTTATGGTGCTAAGTATTTTGTTAATGCAGGTGTCTTCCTGTTCGGTGTATTTTTGCTTCCGATGAAGGTATATTTAGATATACCGAAACCGTGGTCAAGGATTTCAGTAAATCTTTATCCTGGGACTGTTTGGCTGTTATAATTTACTGTGAAGAATTTCTTAAATCACAGAGCATTTGACTCTCATTTAAAAATCCACTCTTTGAGGACAAACCATTTAGAAGAATTTTGAGTCCAGAAGAGCAGACATTTATATTGTTATTAAACACTGTACTGGCACATTTGTGTGATGTATCTTAAAGGGTAACACGTTAAAAAAAAATCAACATTATATGTGAAAACTTAGCTTCTCTTGCAGCTTATTAATCTATAGGTAGTGGAGAGTGGGCGTGGTAATTACGACGAAAAATAATCACTCTCACTTCCATCACTTACTATGAATACTTTTATTCTCGCAGTGTATACACAATGCATGTGGCATAGAGCGCATACTACAGAGAAATGATCTAAAAAAGATACAGTTGTTCTCACTGCAGTAGGGTAGCGATGTTATTTGGGGGGTGAGCCAGTGGTTCGATGTCCCCACAAATCTGAGAGACCAATATTATGTATGAAAGCATTGCTTTTCTTGTAGCAACACTATGTATATCTTTCAAAACCATTAACTTTTCCTATTTGTTTGTTCACACTACTTAACGGTGATGTTGCTGCTGGCTGACTACATCACGTATCCTATCCTCTGAATATCTGCTGTCATTAGCTGGCGAGATTAAGTGATATGAGCTGTAACTGGCTTACAAAAGTGTATCCCAATCTCGATTTCAATGCTTCGGAAAGTAACATGCTGTATTTGGTGAAATTCACATTTATACTTTCGTTGCTGAACATCAAAGATCTTTCCAAAATGTGTCCCCCCTCTGAGTTTTGTTTTCTAAAATGCCAATACATTCATCACCGGTGTATATTTATAGTTCCAAGGGAAAGTACACTGTCACTTAACATTGAAAAATTGTATTTTCATCCAGGAGAAAATGTATTTTTTAACTGGGAAATCTGGGGAAAATGTGGGATTTTTTTCCCTTGTCTGCATATTCACCCTGAATAAGCAAAACTTGGGGGACTCAGAAATTGCATTTCACCATCGATAAGTCTCTTCACTCTCAACGGGTGACTGTGTAGTGTGCATTGTCCAGTCATGGAATAATTGGTGCTATATTCCTTGATAGCACGATGACTACCGAACGGTACAGGACGGTTTTGGAAAATGATTTCATTCTCAGTATCCAAAATGACCCTGATTTCAACAAGATGATGATCATGCAAGACGGAGCTCGACTCTATCGAAGTAGGAGGGTGTTTGATGTCCTGGAGGAGTACTTTGGGGACCACATTTTGGCTCCGGGCTACTCAGAAGCCACTGGCATGGGCCTCAATTGGCCGCCATATTCTCCGGATCTGAACACATGCAGTTCCTTTTTCTGGAGCTATATTAAAGACAAGGTGCACAGCAATAATTCCAAAAGCATTGCTGAGATGAAGACAGCCATTCCAGAGGTCATCGACAGCATCGATTTTCCAACACTTCAGCGGGTCATGAAGAATTTTGCTATTCATCTGTGTCACATTATCACAAATGATAGTAGGCATATCGAACATGTCATAACCTAAATCCGAATATCTGTAGTGACGTTTATGTGTTGAATGAAGTGCATGCACACCATAATTTGTAAATAATTTACGTTTTTTTCATATAGTTCAACAATTGTCATAAGGAGGAGAAAATATTATTAAGTCAATGGGCTAATGTGACTATACCATCTATACACACAATGACATGAGTTACATTGTACTGGTTTCACTCAGGTCTAAAGATGGCCATAGTTGTCCAAAATTAATTACCTGGTCAATATATTTCTATTATCCATGACTGGATTTATAACAAAACTCAGATGAGGCAATTTAAAGTTGACTTAGAGAATCCTTCATATTTCCAACTAATCACTGTACGTCCTCCTATTTCATACAGTGATGTTTTCCATATTTGCATAGAACATAAAGTGTTGCTGGACTTATCAGTCTGCCTTACAATGATCTGGTACATCTAAGAACAATCAAAAACAGTGGAAGAACATTGTACCAGTGTTACTATTAACACAAGCCAAAATCAAGCTTTCATCTAGTATTGTGTTATCAAAGGTCAGTTGCAACATGAACCCACAACATACAAATGTTCTTTCTCAGTGTGAGAACTAAGATACAGACTATACAAAACACATGACACTGCACCACATCAGCAGTGATTCCAGCAAAGTCGCAGCATCTCAAAAATAACATAATAAAATTATCCTAAATCCTTTTACTGGGATTTGATCCTGATTAAGTTTGCCAGATTTGTGACAGTTGGAGACCTTGATCCCAAATTCAAAACCTGAATGGGGAATATGTTAATATTATCAACCTGCAAGATTTCCAATGTGCAGTTTCTCATTCATTGTACATATATCAGGAAAGATAGTGAAAAATCTCACTCTAAATATTATCAAGTATTTTATTGTTGTAGTCCCGTTTTTCAGAAGTTGTGAAATACTGTTAAAAATATATATTATGTCAAATGTTGAAAGTATTAACCATACAACAGAGCAACAGCTCTCTAGTCCCATATTATCTCTTCTGGAACTGTTGGTTTGTTCGTCATGGAGGAAAAGAGGATAGGTCTGTGAGGTTGGGAACGGTGTCCAAATCTTCACTAGTTGAGATATAACCGCCCCGGACGGGAGGGAGGGGGGGGGGGGTGTTATCATAGATAGTATTGTGTGCCACACCTGTTCAAGGATTATAGGACACTTTATAATGTAAATATAGGTTGAGAAATGAGAAGCGGAATCAATTATGCAATTAAAAATTACAAGAAAAGCAAAAAGGAGATCGGGTCGAAAGAAAACAAGGAGGGGGGCACTTAATAAAAAAAGTTAAACTAAACAAGAAGAATAAGAAGAAGAGGAAAAAGTGGGGTAGAAGGCAAATGGAAAAAAGAGAGAAATAGAGTACAAAAATAATACTGTAAGGGATCACTAACAATGAAAAAATATAAATACACTAATGTTGAGGAGGGGAGCTGGTTTCTTGATGTTAGATAGGTCTAGAATGATGGTGGGATAGGAGAACATGTTGGAAAGCAACTTCCAAACTCCAGGGTTCAGGGAAACCAGTGCTGTGTGGGAGGGTATGAATAGTCCATCTATTATAAAAAGCACTTGGGTTCATTGAGTCATACTGTAGTACATAGTCATCAGTTGGGTACTAGATGCCCTCTAAGTGAAAAGTTTTTGTACATCCTTTCATGAGCTCAGGGAGTTCAGTGGTTGCCATTCTGTTATAAAATTCCTGCTGTACACATGTTAGTTGGTAAATGTCATACTGTAGATGCTTTCACAAGTTTGTTTGCCTTTGATCTTGTAGGGTTTATCACTGGCAGAGTGGAGTAACTGGTAGTGCTTGTGTGCATGCTGTAGGTTTTACATCAGACACTGTTGCAAAGGTAGGAACCGAGAGGTAGGGATTAATGTCTGAGAAGTTAGGAAGGTTAAAAGGATGACAGAAGGGCACAGGAGATCTTGCAGGGAGGATATTTGGTCAAAGATGATCTTATGTCAGGGCTTAACTAGAGAAAATGATGGCCTTGATGGGATAATATATTGGGCTTTGACGACTGGATTACAAGAAGGTCACGTATCAGTTTTTTCGTAGAGGCAGCCATATGTGTCAGATGATGAGAGGAGGACACTGACTGGGGATTTGTTTGTGGACAAGACAAGTGGGGCAGTTGCAGGAGAGGAAAACTTGAGAAAAGTTTTTGGTATATGTGTTAAGGTATTCAGCTGTATATTGTCATGGGGACCAGTTGAATTTTTGCTGCAAAGGAAATTTAAATGTTTTAGGAACTGAAGAGTTTTCTTTTCCATGAGCCCAGACCACAAAGATGTGATTAATAAATCTTTCTGAAGGCTAGCTTCTGGGTGTTGAGAAGTGCTCCTTCCCTGCTGCCCAGAAAGGTTTAATTGGATGAGATGATACTAGTTCTCCACACTGGTGCTCCTATCTATTCATTTGGCCTCTAACAGTATTATCCATATACCACACACACATTGTCTCTTAGCCATAGAACACTACCTCTCCTAACACCCACCTAATAGTCGCTGTAATATTTCATTTATCATTACCATGGCAATTTTTTTCATACCATCAACTGCTTCACTTTCAAAGACATAATTTGCTAATAAACCAGGAGGACTACTATGGGAACCTGGATCTAAAACTTTTCAAGGACTGGGATATAAGGGTCTTTCCTCAACACTTTGAAGCCACCTCCACTATAGTGGTACAGACTTGATGATTGTTTGTTGTGTGAACTCACAATAAAGATGAACTACTCTATTTTATGCAGTTGCTCAACTACTTAACCCTAACTGAAATTAACCTGGTTCTTTTCCAGCAGCCAACATGAAACCAACCAATAAACAACAATACTTACTATTCAACAGTTGTCACCCCTTCAGCATCAAATCGTCTGTTTCCTATAGCCTACGCATACATGCCAAACATATGGATATCACAATACCAACAACAACAACCTCTCACAGCAGCTAACTCACATTTCTTGTCCACAAACAAGTCACCTATGTAGTCTTCGCCCCCTCCCCATCCCGCACTCTGCATCAACCCCCCCCCCCCCCCCTCCCCCGCTCCTCCCAACTAATACAGTTCAGATCTTCGGAAAATTGCAGACCTTTGTCCACCAGTATCATCCAGGCGTCATATTCCTCAGTACATTACTCCATCGAGGCTATGAGTTTTACTCCATTGAGGCTATGAGTTTATCAAATCAAGATCTGAAATGAAATTGTTTCTCCCTAATATCTTCCTCATGCCATCCACTTGCTCCTCTCTTTGCCCTCCAAATCCATTGTTACTTATTTTGAGAGCTTATGACATTCAAAGACAATTATTTCAACATACTCCAGCATGGTGCTCACCCTTAAGAGTAGTTTACATGGAAATACTAGATTGTGAAATTGGACAGTTAAATTAGTAGTGGCAGAATTTTGCTTGCCTGTTTCAAATCCACACTCCAGAAGCAACTTCATCCACTTAAGAATGATGTAAAAAAATTTATAGATCTTTATAAGAAGTTTCAATATGCATTAAAGGATTAAGATACTGAATATGAGAAGGATTATTGTCAGAATTGAAGCTGCAGGTCACATTGTGTTTATTTTGGCAATTGAAGATGCTCATTCATCTCTACAGTATGTATTTTTTTCATTAACTTCACATTTTATGCATTGGGTAACTTCCATATTTGCTTGTATCGAAGCTGGCTATTTCTTCAGTATCTTCAGGATGGCTTCATGTTGACCTCGGAGCATCTAAAGCACTTCCCAACTGCAGGTCTGACCTTATTATTTCTTCCAGAATGTATTTCACTCAGTAACCCTGACATTGTCATTCATACTATGAAGAATTCTCACATCTGCAATATTGTGCCACATGTTATTCTTGTAATGAATATCATTAACGTCTCGCAAGCACCTATGCGTAGCATAACTACTCGAAAAACAAAATTTTCATTTTTCCACTTCATGTCACATATATTGAGTTGTCTATAATCTAAAAGCACACAAAACTGTCAGTTTCCTGTCATAAATAGTGGAAAGCCCTGAAACTGAATAGTTTCAATGACGACTTTCACCACTGCATGCCATGTGTGCACTGTTGCTGGCAGCATGATTTCAAACCTGAGTTTTTCAATGTACTGTCTCTGTGTAAACTACGCCGGTTCCTACCCCTGCATTTGTCCGTGCTGTAAAACCTGCTGCATGCACTCACTTACTTCAGCCCTTAAACTGGTTAATCCTGTTAGATCAAAGGCAGAGCAACAAGTGAAACCACACATGTTGTTTACCAGCTAATATGCTCACTGCACGGCTTTTTGTATAAGAATAACCACCCCTAAACTGAGTAGGTGTTTGTACGCAGCATTGGCTACCTTGGGGATAGAAAATGCTCAGTTGCTGAGCCTGCTTTACAGCTCAGCCCTGTGGATCTGAGTGCCAGCTATGTTCCGTGGGCCACTATTTTCCATTTCATAATGGTTGATGTTCGACTTAGAGCTCATATTCTGTTTACATCTCATCATGAACATCAATATATTGTACCATGTCAGAATTTTGGAAATGTCTACTTTTATTTGGTCTATGAATATAACATTTTAGTTGAAAAGAGAGCAACATGCATGATATAGTTTAGAGAAACCGTACTTTTATGAGCATTTTTTGGCGAGTGTCAGCTTTGTGGCACCAACGGAGCCAGCCCACAATTAGGAGAAAAATTTCTGTTGCATGGTTTAAAGACTCAACCTTTTTCTGTATTTTAAGCAGATTTTCGTTATTTTCTGATTAGTCGTCCCATCATTATAATGTCACATACAACACACTTTCTTTGAGCCTCATGCTGTTGTAGCTGTTGCGGCAGAAAAAGCACAGTTGTAAAGTATGAACTTTTGTTGGTTACATTGTATGTCATTACATATGAATACTTCACCTGTGTTTGTCAGTTATGAGTTTGTAAAAGAGTCATGTTAGTAGCTGCATTCTCTGTGAGGCTGTTGTGGAGCGTAGTTATACCAGCAAGCTGTCATGTTGTAATGCACAATAAGCACCTATCCACCAACAAAGAATAACAACTTCATACTATCATTCCAATACAGCATTGCCAGGTTCACTCGCTGTTGCAATAAAATGGGAAATTGTAAGTGGTGAACACTTGATATACAAGCAACTCTCAATAAAGAAATGATGAAATGTACTGTCCATTTTATGTACAGTAAATAAAAATCTATTAGCGTGAATAAATTTTGGAGGAAAGAATGGTTACTGAAATCAATCTGCCTTAATTAGTTTGCTGCTGGTTGATGTCTTGCTGCCGCTGCTGCTGCAGCTGTCTATTTGCATCAACAGTAATATGTTGCTATATCAAGAGAGTCCACCTTCATAGCTGAGTGATCAGCATGGCGGAATGCCATTCAAGGGACCCAGGTTCAATTCCTGGCTGAGTTAGAGGTTTTATATGTTCAGAGACTGGGTGTTGTTGTGTCTTCATCCTCATTGACACACAAGTCACCAAAGTGGTGCCAACCATGCAACCGGTCTACCCAACATGAGGGCCTACCCACACGCACATTTCATTTCATGCCAAGATAATGAGCTCTTTGTGCTTAAATGTTTTCTAGTTTGTGCACGTGATTCACTGAATTTCTCCAGACGCTATGGAGAGCACTTTCCAGAGTGAGTCACACAACTGTAAAGTATCATTTATCTTAAAATTCTTGTTCTCCTTTGCTACTTTGTTCTGGAGAAAGAACCAGATATGTTTTATGGCATTGAATTCACAGTATGCCACAGGCAACCACAGAAGTTTAATATCCTTGTCCACTGAGCACAATACACTTTCCAACATATATTCTTGTGATGTGAAGTGCAGTTGCATTTGCTCCAGTAGGCCTGCTTTAGTAAATTCCTCGTGTAACATGGCGTTAGATGGAAACTCAGTATCATTGCTTTCCAACCATTCAGCAATAGAATCCTCCCCCCATATCATAGACAAATTTCGTGATACTGGATTTATCATTGTGTGATATGGTACTTGATCTATAACTAGCTTCTAGTGTCTGGCATTCAGCTCAGAATGGTAATCTGCACCTCTTTTTTGCCCAACAAAACATAAGTCAACATCTTCCATGAACTGATCTTCATTCCCAATGTGGCAAATTATAATCCTTTTTCCAGACCCAGACACTTTGAATTCCTCTTTTTCAGCTATTCCACTCTTGAACAATGCCTCCGTGATAATTGTCTACTTTTTGATGCATAAGGCATTTATTGTTCCTGCTTTCCAGACCACCTAGAATGATTTGCATCACACCAATGGTCATTATTTTTATAAATAGTCCATCCAGTGTTTCACAAAAGTCTTATTTTCCATAAGAACTCATCTCTTCTCCCAGGTACTTGCTTATTTTCTATCAGCCTATTTTTATTTATTTATTTATTTTTTTTTTTTATTTTATTTTATTTTTTTTTTTGTAGAACTTTTTGTATCTGAAGCCAAATTTCCGAATAGCACACCAAAATGATGCTTCGCCTATATGAGGAAAGTTTTCCACTTCAACTTTTCCAATGCGGCTGCTCCTGTTGAAAATTGCTTTTCACATAGAAGTTATGTACTGTCCTTCTTAAAACTCCCTTTGTAAAATCATCCTGTGTAGATATCTGTTGCCTGCCAGAACACACATTTTTGGTGATACAAGATATGATATTTCTGTATATTCTCTTGACATTTGCTTCAAATTACTTTCACTGGCCACCTATAATGACATCAATGTCGACAGGACATAAAACCCTAATCTTCCTTCCTTCCTTCCGTCCTTCCTTCCACTAATATCGAGACATTAAGAATTTCTCCTTACTGGCTGTGATAAGGAACTGCTTGGGTGCTGTTCTTTTTTAGCCTCAGAGTAAGCGCACACACAGATCGCAGTGGGATTTCCGCTACTCTGTAAATGATGCACGATTCCACACAAGTACAAAGGGACTATTTATACCATGAAGACTGTCACACATAAGTACACAACAATGAATGACAGATGCAAATAAATTAAACATGTGATATTAGTGCTTTATACAGATTTATGTACATAAAAGCGTAACAGTTGTGAAATGCAGCAACAGAGCCAGTGTTTACACTTGTCATGTGTTTCATTTGTATCGTCATTAGGCAAATTGCGGCATTCTACATCTACCATTATTATGGTAAAGTGACTAATTGGGAAGCAACAGAAGTCTGCCTGTAAGTAGAAAATGGTCGTATCTTTGGCTGTGCAAAGGAAATTGTCAACATAATTACAGTCTAGCTTCTGTGACTGTCCAAGTAGGCACTCAACAAAAAAAAAGGGTCAAAAAGTGTGCCTTCCCTAAAATATTCCTGCATATGCACCCCATTTTGAAATAAAATATAATATTTAACACCAAAAAAAGTAAACATTTCCACAATTCCAGCAAGATGCAGCACATGTTTGTTATGAGATGTAATCATAAAAGGGATCAAACATTATGAAATGAAATGGATAGTAGTTCCCAGGAACTCAAGAAACATGGAACACCACACAGTATTTCATTCTGCCACCTAATTACACATTCTTCATTTCTCTCCTTTCTTCCCATTCCCCCCTTTCTCCCTTATTTTTTCCCTTTTTATCTTTGTTTTTACTTTTTTACCCCCCCCCCCCCCTCTCTCTCTCTCTCTCTCTCTCTCTCTCTCTCTCTCTCTCTCTCTCTCTCTCTCTCTCTCTCACACACACACACACACACACACACACACACACAGAGAGAGAGAGAGAGAGAGAGAGAGAGAGAGAGAGAGAGAGAGAGGGGGGGGGGACTGTGCAGTCCATCCTCAACTGTCTTTAATTTTGATACCAACCCAGTTTTTGTTAAATAAACATGCTGCTTATTTTTCCAAATACTAGCATTTGTGAGCTGTTGCCTTAGGGTGAATACTAACCTCCTTTCATTGGTGACATACCAACCCAGTGGTTGTTAAATAAACCTGCTGCTTGTTCCTCCAAATACAGCATTTGTCAGCTGTTGACTTAAAATGAATACTAACCTTCTTTCATTGGTGACACAGGCATCAATGTCTATTTTGATCACCCACATCAAAAGAAATCACTTTTGCGGCATCACTTAATGTAAGTATAAAAGCCTTAAAATAAATCCAGAATGTCATAAGTATTCTACACTTACTGCATACTCTGCAAACTACTGTGAAGTACTTGGAGAAAGGGCACTTCCTACTTATTAGTGCTTCTTTACTTTCCGTTCTCATATGGTGTGTGGGAAGAATGGTTTTTTAAGTGGCTGTGTCCGCAGTAATTGGTGAAATCTTGTCTGTGGTGCCCTTATAAGATTGATACATAGATGGCTTTAGGGTATTCCTCACTTAATGCTGGTTCTCAAAACTTCTTCAGAAGGCTTTTGCAGGGTTGTTGGTGTGTGTCTTCAAGCATATGTCATTTCAAATTCTTCAGCCTCTCTGTGATGCTCTCTTATGAGTCAACAAATCTGAGACAATACCATTTCCCTTCTTTGTATGCATTCAATATCTCCTGATGGTGCTCTTTGTTTGGGTCCTACACCCTTCAGAAATATTCTAGGATAGGTTGCATATGTGTTTTGTAAGCAATCCCCTCTCTAGATTTATTGAATTTTCCCAGTATGCAACAAGTTTATTGCAGTCTACCACTTGCTTCACCCCTGACTGAGACTATGTGGTCATCATTTTGTATCCTTACAAATTAATTCCTGGTAGTTGTAGGAGTTGAATGATTCCAATTGTAACTCATTAATACCACAGTCATAGGATACTAAATTTATTTATTTAATGAAGTCCATATTTTCAAATATGTGAACTTTTGAAAGTGAGTCGCAAACTTTGCATCACTTTGACATCTTATCAGGACATAACTGAATATTTGTGCAGCTTCTTCAGAAAGTATTTCATTACAGATAACTGCATCAACTGGGAAATGTCTGAGAGTACTTTTAAAATTGTGTGCCAGGTCATTAATATGGAACATGGAAAGTGTGGATCACATCATACTTCCCGGAGGGCATGTCTGAAGTTACTTCTACATTTGCCAGTGAATATCTTTCCAAGTTAACATGCCACTTCATCACTACCAATAAGTTCATGCAGGAAAAGTACTTCATAAAATCAGGCACATGTGATTATACACAGTGCCATTAAATTTATGTTTGAATGGGCAAAAAAAGGAAGCAGGTGCATCATAAAAAGAATAAAGGAGGAGTGGTAAAATGGTAACAAGTACTTCACAAGTCTTCAATTCATCAGGAAAGAGTGGATGAAGAAGAAGGAAAATTTTGTATTTAGGTAACACCAGCAACGTGCCCCAGCTTCGCACAAGTAAAATTAAGTATGTACAGCCGGATGACTTGTCCCACTTAGTGTTAATAAATGATATACATACAAATGTTCCTTACAAATGAGTCTTATCTGTTATTAAAAATGATATCAAAATCCTCACAGTAGATCCCAAGATTAGCCTTCACGTGCAGACAGAAAATTGCAGTGGAGGGCTTTAACGTATAATACGTAAAGATATGTGTAGGTTCGGTCAAGTTTTGCTGTTCACATCATCTGTTTACTTGAATGCTTTTCATGCCAGATTCCGCCACTTCTGGCAAGTGTTAGCTCCCACTATTGCCATGAAATGTCACTCCCAACATTAATTAAATATGGAACAGATAACAATACATACTAGTTCCCGAGACTAGCTTTCATGTATAGATACAAAAATGATGCAGGGTACTTAAATTTAATAGTGTATATAGATTGACAAACAATTTATCAGAGAGCTAACACCGAATTATCATGTGGCACTTATTCTTTATTTCACATTGTCAGTTTTTCAGCAAGTGACATCCACTACGCTACATTTTTTATCCATTTTTTGTTTAATGAGATTTCCTTCTGGCATCATGTGGTCAGACCTTTTTTTTTTTTTTTTGCTTGGGTTGATATTTTTTATGCAACTATTTCCTTTTTGTTACTCTAGTGAGAAACTGTTGACTTCAAAGATCTGTATTTTTCAAATTATTGATCATACCGACCTAATATGTCAATACAGTTGTTTGAGTTATAGATTTGTGTGTAGATCTCAGATGTTGAACTGCACTCCCCCTATTTCATGGTGGCTGTTCACAGTGAAGCTGCCACCATTCCCCTACTGCTGCATCTACACAGGTGTGACCAAGTTCTTTCATGTGCACCCTACCCCATATTATCAGTAAGCATTGGTGTGCTACCAAGTCAAATTATTTTCAGAAGTTAACAAATACTGCATCTACCTGACAGCCATGGTCCTTGGCTTTCAGGATGTCAAATCAAAAATGTATAAGTCTGTTTTTGCTTGACCTGTTTTTGGTATAGTTTGCTGGTTGGTGTGGAGGATGCATTGTGTTCAAAGTATCTTATTATATTTGGACTGAGAATATGTGCTCAGAAACTACAGCAAATGGATGTCAAAGACATTGGATGGAAGTTTTGTAATTCACTTCTGCTGGCCTTCTTGTGGAGGAGTGTGACCAATGCTTTCTTCAACTTCTGGGCTCTTTTTTTTTCAGTGATCTACAGTATATTGTGATTAAAAGAGAGGCTAAGTTTGCAGCAAATTCTATATAGATTCTGAAGGGGATTCCCATAGGCCTTAGAGATATTTTCAATTTTAACAAATTTAGCCATTTTTCAGTGCCAATCACTTACACTAATATCTATGTTACTCATCTTTACAGTGGTGTGAGAATTAAACTGGAGCAATACTTCTGGACTTTGCAAAACAGTATTTGAAAATCATAGTGAGCATTTCTGATTTTACTTTGTTACTCACAATTTCAGTTCCTGTGTCATCTGCGAGTTCCAAGACACTAATTTTAGTGCCGTTGACAGACTTGACGTATGACCAGAATTTATTTAAGATTTTTAAAAGGTCATTTGATAAGATGGTTCTTTCGTAGATATTATAGGCTACGCGCATTTCATTCTGGGTTTTTCTCATTTAATCCAGGTATTCTATTGCTTTCGTCCATTAGGGGCATACTGCACACACATTCATTATGAATACACCAATAGTTCACTTAATAAAATCAATTTCTCTTGCTGATATTCATATTGCTGTCTCACAAGATCTATTATACTTGTTTCATTAAAATAATTATATTAATTAAAATTTTAAATATATGTAGGCCATTTGTTAATGTTTGTTCTGACATAATTTGTTTTGCAGTTATATTTTTACTATTAAACAGGAATTTTTGCCAGGTTGCAGAATCTCCCTCGCCAGAAATAAAGCCTGCTTTGTTCGGGCTGCTGCATGCTGTAATGATGCACAAATGGCAATATTTCTATAACACGCCTCTTCTTCAAGCACTTAATCAAAATGCTGGGTCAGAACATATTGACAACAGAGAACAATTGATTTCTATTCTTAGAGCATATGGGCAGTCATTGCTGCAACCAGATATTAATATTTTTGGCCAGAACCTGAAAAGTCTTGAGCAAATAAACATCAAATGGAAACTTTACCATAGAGTGAGTACAATATTTTCTACAAAACATTTATTTTATTTATAAATTAACAGTAAATCCCCACTCACAATGTAGAAGAGTCATTGAGAGAGAGAGAGAGACAGAGACAGAGAGAGAGTGTTAGTTGTAGTTGTAGTTGTTGTTGCTGTAGTAGTAGTAGTAGTAGTAGTAGTAGTAGTAGTAGTCCTTTTTGTGTATTTGTTTGCTGCTGTTAGTATGTTTTCAATAAAGGATACACTCAGTAGATAACATCAGCAGAAGATACTTTTTAGTTGCCCTTTCGTGTGTGAGGTTTTTTTTTTTTTTTTTTTTTTTTTTTTATACCAAAAAGTTCAATATTTGTGCATGCTTTTGGTCACAGCAACATGCATTTATGGACTAGTATCAAGTTTTGTAGCTTTCCACTCATTTCTGTAACTTTTTTTGAAGACTGCTGCAAATTTATTTTAATAATTAATCTGTATTTAGGGAATACACTTCATCCTCATGTCATGTTTTCTTGTGCTGTCATCACAGACTCTGTAACATGTCAGAAGTGTGCATACATCAGTGTAATTGTTACACATTTTCTGAATAGTCATTAAATATTAAAATAAATTTACAGCAGTCTTTGAAAAAGTTTTGTACAGACACATGTACATACTGTATATTAGGGGCAGTCAAACAAGAACAAGACAAATGGAAAAAAGTACGTAAATTGTTTATTATTTCAAAAGCAATCCCCAAAAATTTTAATAAATTTATACCACTGTGAGGCAAAATGGTCAATGTCTTCTTGGAAAAATGTTTCCAGTTGCCTGTGGAACCGTGATTGTACCCAGGCACACACTTCTTTATCTGAAGCAAACTGATGACCGCCACTGTCTTTCTTCAGGGTTCCAAAAATATTCAAATCACTTGGGGAGAGATCGGAATGGTATGGAGGACGTGTGAGGGCTTCCCAGTGAAACTTCTTCAGCATGGTCAGAACAACACGTGGACAGTTCCAGATAAAATTTTGTTTTGCCACCATGATATATTAACACTATAACATAGGAATATGTGATACCCCTATAACAGTGGGAAAATTCATCTGAACCGTAATGAGATTTGTCTTAAATTCCCAATGCACTTGAAGTGAGACCAATAATTTTCCATTAACTTGTAAGTCATGTACACATTTCAATCAGAGCCTTACTTCAGAGTTCAGAGACATTCACGTTACCATTATGGTTACAAAACATTGCATGTCTATCCAGAAATGTGATCTGTTTCCAGCAATTCTTCATTTATTTAACTTGTTTGTTTCTAAAAACTGAAGTCTCATATCAAGCATATTTTGGTACTTTTCATACACATCATTCACATTTCTCACAGTTGTTCATTTCAAAAATCAAACAATGGAAAACCCAGGATGGATTGTAACAATATTGTGAGAAGGAAAGTTGCTACTCGGCATATAGCAGAGTTGCTGAATTGGAGACAGCTCATTTCCTCCTCCCCCACACTCTGCCCCCCCCCTTCCATATCCATCTCAACCTGCCCCCAGCCATGCTCATTGGCACGTGTCGCCCCATCAATAAACTTAAATAAAGCAGGCCGATACTACTCCCACAACATTGCTGTCATGCAGGCTACACATTAGGCACTTAAAAATCATTTACTTGCCCCTGACGTACAGCCCTCCATGCAGAGAAGGGTGATAAAGCAGGCTGGTACACTGCAACACATCATGCCAACTGAGGGCGTAAAAGCTGTTTCTTGTCCCTGACATGTAGGCTGCCTACAAAGCAGGTTGATGTGGCAGGCTGATAATGTTCCCACACAACATGTCTGTCATACAGGGTAGCCGATACGCTGGTGGCTGGGATAAACATCTTTTGGCTGGTACCTCCACTCTGTTGGAGCTAGGTAGAAACTCCACAACGCTGATAATCAGGAGGCCTGCTGTTTCTGTGCCAAATTTTGTTGGGGCCACTCCAGAGGTTTTATCAGGTATCTCCCACAAGAGGTCATAGTTGAATACTTATGAATCCTTTGAATGACGACGATCATGCCACACTTTGTGCTGTTACAGAAGGTAACAGTTTCTGTTCTCCTCTTCCCTATTCTTCACTCTCTTCTTCTTTATGATGCCGTGTGATGAGAATAATGACATTCTACTTTACATGGTACACTGTTAAGGTGCACTGTGGCTTATCAGTCCAGCATGATGGTGGAATGTAAGTTTTATTGGTCTTCATCATGCAATTGTGGATTTTTCAGTACGTCTTGTTCATTGTAACCACTAATAGCATTTCTCCGGATGAAGTTCCTTGGCAAGCTTGAAGGGCTGTGAAGTAGTTTTCTGTTGTCATATTCCTTCCTCAGTGTAGAGACGCTCCAGTGAGGAGAGGGGATGCTGACGGACCCCCAGTGGCTGCTTATCTGGTTGGCCTGCCTCCTTACCAAGGTTCACCTTCCTCCTTACCAAGGTATGGTAATACATTGCAAATGTACTGGCATGCTACACCTGCAGCTATCTAAAACTCGAGTCTGTGTTGGTCAGATTTGTTTAGAATAAACTAGGTAAATCTAGACCTTGCTTTGCTTCAAAGTAAGTGTTCATAATAGTAATATTTCCACCAGGGCAGTAATAGCAGCTTTGCATGAACTTCTCATGAAAGCTAAGGAATTTGACAAGTACATGGAATCTTTTTTAATCCTGATAAAATTAGGTACCCAAGAACTCGAGTAATGGTCATCCAAGAAATCATGTTTAACACAAAGAGCGTCTCTAACTATGTGATACCAATCACTGCATCCAGTTTCTGCAATGATACAATCGAATTCATGTTTTTTAGTTCATTCTGAGCATCTGTAAAAATGTTGGAAGGCACTGATGACTGATTCATCCACTTGGTCGCAGGAATATTCAGTGGGCTGTCCTCTCTCCTTCAGGACATTCAAAGCAGCCCTTCTTCCGGATGACAGCATTTGAGCAGCTTTCCATTTCATTCTGTCTTTAGCTGCCATCTTCACTGTTGTGCCAGTTTATTCCTGAGATTAATGTGGAAAAAAAAGAGATGGAGAGGCATCTACATTCAGTAATTTCTCCTTAGTCTTGCTGTCTCCATTACCAGCTGTCTCTGGCAAAGAGTCCCATCGGAATCCGATATGTCACTTTTTGGTTAAGTATCAGAGATCTCCAGAATATGCAAAATATCTTTATTTGTATGGCCACACAGACACAAAGTAATGGAAAAGACCTACCACATACAAAACACACTATCTACCTGAATAGGCGAATAACAGCAGTAACTGACTGAGATGTTACAATGTCCAGCACTGAATGTCTCCATCGTAGCACATACCATCATTTCAGACAGCAATATTTGAGTGGAGCAAAATGCAGCAATAATAATACCTTTTTAGTTACGAAAAGCAATGTTCTAAAAAAAAGTGTGGCACCAGGGGTCAATTGACCCCCTCTGCTAGTCTAGATATACTCTATGATATTTCCATGAAATCATGAAAATTCAGGAAATTGAAGTCCAATATAGTAAAAAATAGAAGACGTGAGGGAAAGTCATGAAGTTTAGGAGAGAATAGAAACAGTATTGATTTTTAAAACATTTCACATTTATTCTTCAGTCTCAGTTGCACTTTTTTTAACTGCAAGACAAGTTTTGATCTCCCTGGATCATAGTCAGATGTGTATAATTTCATTAGTAACTTCTCGTGTTTGTGTCAGAATCTCTGTGAGTACTCTGATAAGAGGTTCTGACATAGACATGGTGGGTTGCTGACACAACTAAAGGTCATCCAGAGATATAAAAACATCTCGTGTATTTAAAAATGTGAACTGAGGCTGAGGAATAAATGAAAATTGTTTTAAATATATTAAAATATGAATTCTTTGTTGTGGAGAAAAGGGTTGAGAGATGATATTGACCCTTTTTGCTGTTTGTAAAGGTTCATTCTACATCTGTTTTATTAATAAACTATACATCTGCTATGTAGTAGTCGTCAAACTCTCAGCTAGATGAAATCATTTTAAATCTTGATTAAATGCCAACATCTACTAAATCAGTATTCTGATAACTTGGAGCTAGATTCGGACCATATTCCTCATTGACCATACATCGGACAATAGATTAATCATTTTATTATGATGATCGTTCCTTCTAAGGACAAAGTTGGTGACAGAAATTTAATGAGAAAATCCTGCCACAGCGAAAACCGCCTTTGCTTTTATGATTGCCAGTCCAATTCACTTATCACATCCATAACACTCTCTCCTGTACTTTGTGATAATACAAAATGAGCTGCCCTTCTTTGAACTTTTTTGATGTCCGTGATCAATCGTATCTCATGCGGATCCCACACTGCACAGCAGTACTTGAGAAGAGGGCAGACAAGTGTAGTGTAAGCAGTCTCTTTTGTAGACCTGTTGTGTTTTCTAAGTATTCTGCCAAGAAATCACATTCTTTCCACACAACAGTATCTATGTGGCTGTTGCAATTTAAGTTACTTGTAATTTTAAAACCTAGGTATTTAGCTGAATTTACAGCCTTTAGAGTTGTGTGATTTATCACGTAACTGACATTTCTTGGATTCCTTGTAGTACTGATGTGGATGGCTTCACACATTTCATTATTTAGAGTCAATTGCCACTTTTCACACCATACAGATATCTTGTCTAAATTGTTTTGCAATTTGTTTTGATCATCTAATGGTCAATAACAGCATTATCTGCAAACAATCTACTTGGGGCTGCCCAGATTGTCCTTTAAATCATTTATACAGATTAGCAACAGCAGAAGGCCTATAATGCTTCCTTGGTGAATGTCAGATATCACTTCTGTTTTACTTTTTTATTATTTATTTTATTTTACATTTCTAGTTCTATAGGACCAAAGTGAGGAGCAAATCTCCCTGGCTATGGAATGTGTCTGTACATGAAATTACAACAGAAAAGTAGTAATAGAAAAAATAAAATGTTTATAAATACTAAAAAGACAAAAAAACTATAGGTTCATGTACATAGAATTGACAATGTAACGTGGGAATTAGCTTACTTTTCAAGGAACTCCTTGATAGAATAGAAGTGACCAATGGGGAAATTCTTTAGTTCATACTCGAAACCACCTGGATTAACTGCTAAGATATTTGAATTCTTGTGGTAGCTTATTGAAAGTGGATGCAGCAGAATACTACATGTCGTTCTGTACAACAGTCAAGAAAGTGCGATCCAAATGCAGACTGGAATTCTGCATACTATTAACTGAATGAAAGCTGCTAATTCTTGGAAATAAGCTGATATTGTTAACAAGAAATGACATTAAATAATGTATTTATTGAGAGCCCAGTGTCAGAATACCTGCCTGTTTCTGAGTTAGAAATACCCTTTGAGAATGGGAAGATTTACCATAAAATATAATGCCATATGTCATAAGCAAATGAAAATAAGCAAAGTAGACCACTTTTCATGTCAAACTATTGCTTCTCCTCAGCAGACATGCATGCCAATTGTCAGCCAAGCCCGGCCAGCCCATCCTACGCCTACTTCTTCAGTGACTCCTTTGACCGGTAGCATGGGGTGTGTCCCTCATCTCTGCTACAAAGAGCTGTTTCCTAAGGAAACTACTCCAGATTCGATCTATCATTGTAAGTTTCATAATCTTTGCATGGAACTTTGCAATAGTGCCCTTGTGTACACTGATTGCTCTTGGACTGACTGTGGTATTGAGTTTGGCTTCATTATTGGCACCGAGGATTTTCAGTATCGGCTTCCAGGACACTACTCGGTGTTTACAGGAGACCTCTTCACCCTGTATCAGGCCAAGCAGTACATCCAGTGACATAGGCTTTTCAATTGTGTGATTTGTTCCAAATCTTTTAGTGCCCTTCAGAGCATCTGTGTGCTATACGCAGTCCATCCCTTAGTGCAATGGGTCCTAGAAAATGTCCACTTGCTTACTCTTGAGGGAGCCACCGTGATGTCCGTTACATTTGACGATTGTGTAGCTGTCAGTCAGCAGGTGGTGTCACTTTTGCATCACTACTGGTCTTCTCTTCATGGGAACAAGTTCCGTGGAATTAAACCTCTCCCAGCTGCTTGGCTGACCTTGTCTTGACTCTCTCACTGTGAGGAGATCGTTTTAGCTTGGTTGCGTATCGGGCACTCTTGTTTTAGCCATCAGAATTTGTTGTGATCCCCCACCACTTTGTGCTCATTGTCATCAAATTTTGATGGTTCACCATTTCCTTCTCAAATGCCCTTTTTTTTAACCACTTACATTCTAATGCACATTTCCCTTCTGAGTTACAGGCAATTTTAGCAAACTACATGGTCCTGTCGACAGCATTTTACTTTTATCCGTTGTAGTAACATGGCAAAGGATATGTAATCTAAAGTTTGGGACCTCTGTTGTCTCTATGGCATATTTTGTGGACCTTCCTCAAAGAGGTAGTCCTTGTTTTTAGCTCTCTTTCCTATCATTGACTGGGCTTAATGTGTAGTTACTTTTAACCCCTTACTTGTATTAGTGTTCTAAGGTTCTGACGTGGACGCATATGGCCTTAGTTGTTTTTGCTCCCCAGAACAAAACAAATGACAGTTTACTATCTCTCTGAACACCTAGAAATCCGAACTGTTCAATCTCACTAGTCATATGCCCATTCTTTGTAATTATAATGTCAGGTTTTGTTGAATTGTGTATTAGAAAGTGTAAAAATTGAATCTTATTGTGATTTAGTATTGCTGTATTTTCTACAAGCCATGAACTTACATCTTGAACTGCACTATTTGAAAAAATACCAATGCTGCACGCAACATCTTTTACTACCAAGCTAGTGTCATCAGCAAGCAGATATTTTAGAATCACCTGTAATACTAGAAGGCATATCATTTATATAAATAAAATACAGGAGTGGCCCCAGCACTTATCCCTGGGTTCCCCACATCTAACGGTGCCCCACTCGGACATCACATCATAGCCATTATCAATACGGTTGAGAATGACCTTTTGCTGTCTGTTCTTAAAGTAAGAGGTGAACCAGTTGTGAGTTATCCCCATATTCTATAATGGTCCATCTTCCGGAACAATATTTTGTGATCAACACATTCAAACGCCTTAGTTAAATAAAAAGGATGCCTAGCATTTGAAACCTTTTATTTAATCCATCCAATACCTCACTGAGAAAAGAGAATATAGCATTCTTAGTTGTTACACAACTTCTAAAACCAAACTGTACATTTGACAGCAAATTATGTGAAATGAAATGATCAATTATCCTTACATACATAGCCTTTTCAATAACTTTAGCAAACATTGACGGCATAGAATTAGGTCTAAAATTGTCTACATTATCCCTTTCTGCCTTTTTATAAAGTGGCTTTACTACTGAGTATTTGAATTGTTCAGGAAACTGACCATTCTTAAAGCAAAAATTACAAATATGGCTAAGTACAGGGCTAAAATGTGCAGCACAGTACTTCAGTATTGTGCTGGATACTCCATCATATCTATGAGTCATTAGTCTTCAGTGATTTAACCATCAACTCATTCTCCCCCTTGTCAGTACCACAGAAGTGCATTTCGGATGTCAGTCTCAGACAGCCATTTTTCAAGAAAGAGTTATATGATTTCCTGTAGAAACTAAGTTATTATTTAATTTACCAGTTATGTTCAGAAACCGATTATTAGATACTTCACAAATATCTGACTTATCAGTAACAGAAATATTTTTACTGCATACTGACTTTATATCCTCGACCTTGTGCTGCTGACCAGACACTTCCTTCACCACTGAGCCATATAGTTTTAATTTTATCCGGTGAATGAGCTGTCCTATGACTTTCTGTCAGTTACTACGAACTGTGATCTTTCTGACAGGAAATTGTGAATCTAGTCACACAACCGAGCTGATACTCAGTATGCATACTGGTTGGTTAGAAGGTGCTTGTGAGGAATGGTGTTAAAAGCCTTCTGAAAGTCTAAAAACATGGAATTACCAGAATGATATTTTCACTCTGCAGCGGAGTGTGCGCTGATATGAAACTTCCTGGCAGATTAAAACTGTGTGCTGACTGAGACTTGAACTCGGGACCTTTGCCTTTTGCGGGCAAATGCTCTACCATCTGAGCTACCGAAGCACGACTCACGCCCGTTACTCACAGCTTTACTTCTGCCAGTACCTTGTCTCCTACCTTCCAAACTTTACAGAAGCTCTTCTGCGAACCTTGCAGAACTAGCACTCCTGAAAGGAGTGCAAGGTTTGCAGGAGAGCTTCTGTAAAGTTTGGAAGGTAGGAGACAAGGTACTGGCAGAAGTAAAGCTGTGAGTAACGGGCGTGAGTCGTGCTTCGGTAGCTCAGATGGTAGTGCATTTGCCCGCGAAAGGCAAAGGTCCCGAGTCCGAGTCTCGGTCAGGCACACAGTTTTAATCTGCCAGGAAGTTTCAACATGGAATTAGTTTGATATCCCGTGTTTATGACACTCATTACTTCATGAGAAAAGGAGCTAGTTTCTTCTTCATGTGATGTGTTTTCTTCCATGGAAGACTTGTTCCTGCAAGTTCTAATGCTTTGCCTTGTCAGGACTGTTAAATATGCAACAGTGTACAGAGCTACAGATTTCAAGAACTTTTCCATTTCCTCATCAGGATTAATGAGAAATTCATGTTAATAATGAGCCTTAAATCATTTTATGAGGCACTGACACATTGACTGAGTTAATACTGATGTGGTTTTTGAGCGAAGAAGGTTTTTGAGCAAAGACAATGTTTTCATTATTTCATCTTTTGACTGCAACATATCATTGGTTGTATGACCCAGACAGTGACCAAGGATTAGTTCAGTTCCTTCAGCTTAATAAGTGATTGCAGGTGCTTTCACTGATGAAGCACAAAGCCACTTCATGGGGATTTCACATTTCATCCAAGATGTGAACTGTAATGATGGCATGTTAAATGTGCTCAAAACATCTCAGGCTTTTATTTTTGCCTATACAAAGAGGTTCAGTTTATGACTATGTGATTTATTTGTGGCAAGGAGAAAGATAATTCTGTCTCTCTTCATTTTGAATTGCAGCTTACTTCTTGAGTTTTTTACATTTAGAGTTCTGGCTGGAAGCATGCAAGTTGAACTCTTGATTATAACTTAAATGTTCATCAATTATCACTCAGTGTAAAATTTCAAGAAATTGTGAAGAATAGTGACCATTGGAAGGCCCAGCTTCTCCTCCTATTTTCATTTGGCTCATTCTGTACTGACATTCCCACTTTAATACTATCTCTCAGAGGTAATGAAGTCTTTGTTGCCACGTAAATCAATTGAAATTTTGTGACTTGAGCTTTAATCATTGTTACTGCAACATCATAACAATTGCAGAAAATTATAGATGCTGAATGAATGAACCATCATCATCATCATCATGATTTTGCTCATTTCAACTGTTGTCAACCGTTTTTTCATAGTCATTTTGTTGACTGCTTCACAATGTTAAACATGACACATGTATTCAGGTTTCTGTCTAGCAACCATTCTCGATAATAAGAAAGACCAATGGTTGAGTTTATTTGCCCATATTCCTCACGGTTATTGTTTTCGAGGCTTGAAGGTTGCAGTGGTAAATGATATTACAGAGACCTGCAAACTGTAATTAGATTCTTACACCATGTTATATCTGAATCCGCAGTGTATTGGACTACGGTATATCAGGGTTTAACTGAATAATTTTTGTTGTTTCATATTTTTAATTTGTGTGTTACTTGTGTAATTTTAGTTAGAAGATGTGTGTTTCATTAGTGAATTGAATGTGTTTTGCACCTGTGTTTCTGACATGAACACAATTAGGTTGCACTAATGCCTGTTGGAAATGTCTTTCTGCAGAGTATCTTCCAGGAAGAGTTGCTGGGGCAGTTTTTGACAGTATTATTTCATTCACTTATACACAAATCTCATGCTTTGCTGGAAGAAGAAATTACAACAGCAATGTACAACATGGCATCTGTAAATTTTACTGCCTTCTACAGTGAATATCTCCCCAGGTTTCTGCAGTCTACCGAGGGTTTGGATAATGATCAAAAGGAGATTTTACAAAGAAATTTCAGGCAAGAAGTGGTAAGCATAGAATTATGAAAGTTCCATATTCTCCCTCTTTCCACCCTCCTACCCCGTCTCGTCATTCTCCTCCTCCCCCCCCCCCCCCCCCGGCCGCGCCACCCCTCTCGCCCCACCTCCTCCGCCCCCCCCCCTCATCACTGTATCCCACACAACCCCATCCACATCCCCCCCCCCCCAATTACTGCATCCCCACCTCATCCCGACGCACTACATCCCCTTAGCATACCCTATCCCTCTTTCCTCTGCATATGTGCAACATTCTTACTTTATTTGGGTTAAAAAACCTGTTCATCATGTATAAGGATAAATTGATTAGTCCCTATTAGGCTGCTGTTGTAAGAGTTATTCAAGTTGTTGTATTTTATTTTCATGCAGGACCTTCCATCGTTTACCCAGAACGTGCAGAGATTGGTAAATGATCTACGATGTTACAGGCTGTGTAATAGCAGTCTTCCTGGGGGCAGTGTAAAACTCTGAACTTTATAGTGTACAGTCATATAAATGGCTTTAGCTTTGCAATGTAAAGTGGACCAATATATGTAACTTTTTATATTCTTCATAAGGCTTTTGTGAATTTTTATATTGCTAATGATGATTAGGATGAAAGTCCTGAATCAAAAAGATTGTCTTATTACATATTTTGCTGTTATTAAACTTCTTATAGAAGAAGAATGGTGCAGATTTTCTTATTTTGTATAGTTGTGTATTGTTCACAGTTATAAAATAGAAATCTGAAAGAAGCAGTGAGTTTTAATTGTTACTCTGGCACCTTCCTCTGGGGGGGTGTGTGTGTGTGTGTGTGTGTGTGTGTGTGTGTGTGTGTGTGTGTGTGTTTTATGGATTTCCTGAAGATAATGAAGGTTTTACAACCAATAAAAGGAGCTCTGCTACAATTAATTCATTGCTGTTTGTATCATATATCTATTGCAAGTTGCTCTTGTAACTCCAAACATAGTGGTGTTGGAGGTTCAGATCTTCATTATATTTTCGGGAGCTACTCTGGTTTAACGACTTGAGAGAGGTAAGTTGCTTGATAGTCATGTAAACAACTCGTTATGGTAAACAACATGGACATGAATATAAGCCTCTGATACCCATGTAAACGGAAGCATAAAGGATGTGAGACATAGCATTGTGACACAAAAGCTTCTGAACTCTTGCAGCCCCGTATTGACTCATTGATTGTAGTCTATGATTACATTTAATGATTTCCTCTATATTGTCTCTCTTGAAGCAAGGTTTGGAGTCAGTTTCTCTTCCCTGCTCCACTCATAGCAATACTATACAGTGTGTCTACAACAAGAAGACACATGTTGGCAACTGTCAGGAACACAAGGTAAGAGTACCTGTGAATTGAACATTCAGACTGAAACTCTCCCAAGTGGTTTAGATGTTATTGATCACCCAAGCACCGAATAGCAGCCTAATAAATGAGTTACACTGACTGTGTCCTAAGGATAAGGGTCTGATCAGCTAACACTGTTGTGAGTGTTTTCTGTATCAGTCTTTCAGCTGCTGAATAATGAATTAACAAAGTCAATAATGTTCTAGTGTAACAATAATCACTATGGTGTTCCATTGTAATTAAGTGTTACATTCTTGATTTTACACAAATGTGATGCAGGTACTCCCTTCACCTTAGAATTTAATGATGGTTATACTACTCACAGGTCTCTCTTTGATATCTTCACACGCTGTAGCATTAATTAGCAAAACGACACCACAGTCCTTGCTGAAGACCAATTGTAGGTGGTCAGCACAGTTGACACGAAATGCGTAATCATGGTACAATGTAGATACTTATTTAAACACTTCAAAGTAAACTCTTATATCACGATCAGTAAATTGCTGAAGGTCAACCTGTGGCATCGGGAACACACTCAGTTGACAGAATGTATTACGGGCTCTCTTATAGCTCACTTTGCAACTTCTTCCTATATGCTGCCTGCAGTCCACTTACTAGCAATTGCTGTATCTCTCTGGTGCTCAGCTGTCAATATCTAGCTTACCTCGACCTTTGTGAAACCAAACTACATTTACCTTAGGTAAGGGGCTGCGGACTCCTTACATCCCCGTCCAAAAAGGCTTCTTTGTAGCTGGAGGCAAAAATGAATATAGGAAAAGTCTGTACATATTCAAAAAGAGTTAAGACATTAAATCCAAGAAATCATTAAAATTATAAAATGTTAAGTAAATTCCCTCTGACTCCAGTCATAAACTGCCTTTACAGTAAATGTTATACAAAATATATAACATACTGTATTGGAAAAATAGGAAACAGTTTACACAAATTCTTTACACAATGTACAACAAATTTCTCTCTTGAACAGTTAGTGTGTGCCATGAAATGCTAGATATATATTATGAAACACAGCACAAAAACACTTTTTAACTTTGCTTCCATTAGCCCTTGGGCTTGCCATCTTTACAGTAGGGCTTGCTGTCCAAAACACTATCACCTCAGTTCAGCACCTCACAAGGAGGAGAGGAACTACCTCTAAGTAGTGACTATTCTCTATCTCTAACACACTCTTAACACAAAAGATATTAAACAATGTATTATAAATAATACAAATAATTGGCAATCCTTTACTCCTTACTAGATTATGCAAATGTAGTCTATCACTAATGTGGTTGTCTCTGAACCAGTTTCCAAAGAGATAGCTATATTACTCTGCCCTAGCCTATTTGTACTGAATTTGAACAGTCATTATTAATATCACAGATAGGATGGTAAATACCTTTTGTTATATAGATTCAAAATTTGAAGTATCAGTTCTCATTATTTTACCACATAGTGCCAGCATTCCGCCTTCACCCTCTACCCAATAACATAAGATATCAACCTCAACAGCAAATTAGATTATCGAATCATTATTTCTCTACTCTTCATGTGTTACTCTCCACTTATCATCATCATACATCTTTCATCATTACAACATGTAAATATATTCTGATATAAATAGGACAACTTGTGCACACACGAATGACATTCACGTGTCAGCTGTTACATGTTTCATACGACTAACACTACTATTTTTGTAATTTAACTTCCAAACAATTATGTAAGATATGACTTCTTTGATACTTTGTATATATCTCCTGTTATCATAATGAAATATACCATAGGTTACTAATTGGTTTCGATTGGAATTTCTGGACAACCATATGACTATGACAACATAATAACTTAAACAATAACCCCTATTACATTCTAGATGTTGTCTGAATAACCACCATTTAGTCTATTTATTGGGATAATTAATAAACCCTTCTATTTTCTTAACTTCTCCTCAGTATCTGACAGGATTTGCTAATCATCCAATGAATTTATGCCTAAAGACCTCTTAAATCTGTGGGCAGGAAAGATGGTAGAGGAGCGAGACTTGAAAAAGAAAAAAAAAAGTCTCACTCAGCCGGAAGCATACCAATTACCACTCTGTACACAGACAAAAATGCTGTCTGTTACCTATGCTTTAACTGTCTTGCTCATTCCTTTCATGCGGGTAATATTTCTTTATGTTCCTTGCCATGTATTCATTTGGTTTGAGCATAGTCCAGCTCTACGGTGTTGGGATGCTGTATCCTAACAATTCTATATTGGTCCTTTATACACATGATTAATTATATGCATCTCTGAATCTATTTTCTTTGACTTTGCACGTACTTACACCAACATTAAGTCTCCTACTCAATAGATTATCGATTTCTCTAATTTATCATGTCTCTCTTGTCTCGACAACTTTTGCCTCATATTCAGTTCAACAAGCTCTAGCTTCCTCTTCCAGGTTATATTACTTCCAGGTGGGTGTTCCACTAACTCACAAAAGACACTGTCAGGTTTCTGATTAAGTAATATCTTGCATGGCACGAATCCTGTTGAATCGTGCAGTAAGTGGCTTCTGATATGTTCAAACCCTTCCAGGTACTCCTTCTGTGAACCATGCTTCTGATGGCAATATGTCCTACATAACCCGTTCAGTTCTTTCATTGTCCATTCAGCTGTTTTTGAGGTCGGTCTGTAGCGAGAAATGGTAATCCGTTCTGTTTGATGTCTTCTGAGCATCTCCCTCCATTCCTTGGATCCGAACAGGGATCTGTTGTCACTTAAGATTAATTTTGGTGTACACACCTGACAAGAAAAATTGATCTTTCCAAATTTACTAATAATGGCTTTGCTAGTAGCTTTCTTCAATGGATAGAACTTTCAAATGTGGATACTAATTCCTTTGCAACCAGAATTTGGATGTATTTTCCTCAAGCTCAGGCAACGGTCTGAACAGGTCAGTTGCTAATATGTCTTTGATGGATTCTGGTATAACTGAGTGGAGGTAACCTTTAGATTGCATGGTGGTCATCTTTGTTTTCTGGCAAGTATAATACTTGCTCAGTCTAACTTCAGCTTTTCCAGGCATTTCCCAGGTCCATAATGTGAATTACTATAATGAGTGTACCAGATTAATTTGTCTATTGTGTTTTCTGTTACTTATAACTTCCAATTCTCTTCCTCCTCTCCATTGTATAGTATTCCTTGATGGAGGTAATAATATGTCCGAATCTTCCATTCGCCAGCGCACTGATATTTATTTTTAGCTTCAGCTTTTCATCTTCATTCTGTGCTCTATGTATGTCTGTTAAGAATCTCTCTTCATGTTGTACCCCTTTCATTAAATTTATTTGGATTTCTTCTCCTTGTGGCTTATTCACTGCAGTCCCCTTGTATCAAATGGCAGCTTTGATAATGCATCTGGTATTATATGATTTTTACCTGGTTTGTATATCACCTCAAAGTCACAGTCTTGAAGTGCCACAGCCCACCTTTACAAACAAGCCTGCCTCATCTTACTGGTGGTTGAGAATGTCAGTGTTTTGTGGTCAGTGGCCAAATAATACCGGAAAAGTTTGAAACCCCACACAATAGCCAGTGCCTCTCTTTCTGTAATACAATATCTCCTTTCCCAAACATTCAGACTTCTGCCGCCAAACGCTGTGGTCTTAACTACCTCGGTACTCTCTCTTTCTCTTCTTGGTATAAGTGTGCACCTAATCCATTATCTGAGCTGTCTGCTCCCAGATAAAAGTGTTTTAAAACACCTGAACGGTATACTACACTGAAGTGCCAAAGAAACTGGTATAAGCATTCGTATTCAAACACAGAGAGATGTAAACAGGCAGAATACAGTGCTGCGGTCAGCAATGCCTATATAAGACACAAGTGTCCGGCGGAGTTGTTAGATTGGTTACTGCTGCTACAATGACAGGTTATCAAGATTTAAGCGAGTTTGAATGAGATGTTATAGTCATCACACAAGCGATGCAACACCGCACCTCCAAGGTAGCGATGAAGTGCGGATTTTCTTGGACAACCATTTCACGAGTGTACTGTGAATATCAGGAATCTGGTAAAACATCAAATCTCTGACATCGCTGTGGCCAGAAAAAGATCCTGAAAGAACAGGACCAATGACAACTGAAGTGCATCGTTCAGTGTGACAAAAGTGCAACCCTTCCGCAAGTTGCTGGAGATTTCAATGGTGGGCCATCAACAAGTGTCAGCATGTGAACCATTCAACGAAACATTATCGATATGGGCTTTCGGAGCCGAAGGCCCACTCGTGTACCCTTGATGACTGCCTGACACAAAGCTTTATGCATCGCCTGGGCCCATCAACACCGACATTGGACTGTTGATGACTGGAAATGTGTTGCCTCATCGGACGAGTCTCATTTCAAATTGTTTTGAGCGGATGGAACATTATGGGACCCCTGATATGTCTAGGTATAAGTCCGACAGGTGATATGTACATAAGCGCACTGTTTGATCACCTGCATGCATTCGTGTCCATTTTGCATTCCAACAAACTTTGGCAATTCCAGTAGGACAGTGCGACACCCCACATGTTCAGAATTGCTACAGAGTGGCTCCAGGAACACTCTTCTGAGTTTAAACACTTCCGCTGGCCACCAAACTCCCCAGACATGAACATTATTGAGCATGTCTGGGATGCCTTGCGACGTGCTGTTCAGAAGAGATCTCCACCCCTTGTACTCTTGTGGATTTATGGACAGCTCTACCGGATTCTTGATGTCATTTCCCTCCAGCACTACTTCAGACGTTATTAGAGTCCATGCCACGTCATGTTGTGGCACTACATAATATTAGACAGGTGTACCAGTTTATTTGGCTCTTCAGTGTATTTCAGCACTATACAACGCTTCTGTAATCCTTTCGAACTCTTCCTGGAATTCCTCAATCCAGAGCCATGACATCTGTACCTGTTAAAGTTTTCTCAAACATTGTGCACTGAGTACAGATTCTTTAAGGAATTTTCAATAGAACTCAGAGATGCTAAAAAATTTTCTCAGTTGTTTCTTAGTGCTTGGAACTGAAAACTGCCTGATCACTTCCAGCTTGCTAGGATCTGGGCAAATGCCTTCTTCTGAGATTATATGCCCTAGAAACTGTATCTGGGATTTACCAAATTCTGATTTGTCTGGGTTTGCTGGTACAGCAGCTTTCTCAAATGCCTCAAATATTCCCTCCAGTTTATCAAATTATTCTTCTCATGTTGCACTCACATTTAATACATCATCTACATAACCAGTAACATTTTTAAGTAATTCTTCACCCAAAATGTTATCCGTTGCTCCGATAAACTCAGTTTTATGATTTCTGGCTTGTTTCATTCTGGTTCAAAGATCTGGTTCACAGTATGTGCATCCAAAACTGCCCTCACTTTTCCATCCTCCTCATCTACCCCAAATAGAGGACTATTGTACTGACTATTGGTTCTTTCCGTAACTCCCAAGATCCACCATTCTCTGTATTTCTTCTCCTACTGCTTTCCTTTTAGCTTGAGCTATTTAATACTAATATTAAATTCTACTCATTTCAGGATGCCTGGCTGTCAACAGAAGATGTGTAGGTACATGGTGAAAAACCCCGGCCCCCGGGATATTGTAAAGTTAAATTTTTTTAAAAACAAACAAGTGAAACAGCAATCAACGAAAAGCATTGGCAAAGACATTAATCATGAATGCACAGTAAGGTGCGTGTGCATTTCAGAGTATGACGGGCTACAAGTGTTTTGTACCATATATATTGCAAAAAAAAAGATGTTTTGATATCAGTATTAAATATTTTTTATAGAAGTGAAGTGGAACCTAGTAATGAGGACTTCATATTTTTGACACGCGCTGGTGTACTTGAAGTCCGCTGCCTGCATATACAATTGAAATGTGATTAGCCAAAAATCATACAAGCACAAAATTTCTAATAATGCAATTGCAATATACTTTTAAAATTAATTTTTTCCATTGATATATGTATTATTATATTCTTAACTATAACACAAAGACTTTGCGGTGTTTATATACTATTGCAGCTGATTTCCTCGAAACCTCTTCATCCAGCTGTGGCTGTTCTTCCAGCTTATTGCCTACTATGTCCTCCCCATGTTGATCCTCTTGCACCAATCCCCTATAAAGTATCAGCACTTTTTCCCCGTCTAATTCCATAACTTGTTGTTCTGCTGTAGGCTCCTCTTCATAGCATAAGTTCACCCAATTAAATCCCTCTTCCTGTTCTACATCATTATCCTCTATAAAGGTCAACATTTTCTTTTCTCCTCTCCTCCCTGTTTCACACTCACAGTGCCTTCATCAAAACTTATTACTGCCTCCACTTCATTCAGCCAAGCGATCCTCAATATAATTGATGTATTGAGTCTTGGTACCACCAGAAATGTGGCTTCATATTATTCTCACTCTATTTTGAAGTTAATTAACTCTTGATCCATAATGGGTTTACTTTTAGCACTCACAGCATTTACAACGATACACCCTGTACCGGGAAACTAGGTAAAACAACATTTGTATTCAGTATCTGTTCATATAATTTCTGAGATATAGCACATGCTTCGCTTCCTGTATCAACAAGTGCACTAACATTTAATCCACAAGTTTCTCTCGTAATACAAGTTCTTCAGACTTTTTTTTTTATTTTCCTTGATAAGGTCTCCTCTCAGGTCACCACCATCACCATGCCTAATCAGGTTAATATTGGTCCTCCTATGTCTCACTCCCAACAGGCCCTGTGCAGTGTAGTTTACCGAACATCCTACCTCCTGAATTTGTATGTCACTGTTCCTCCAGCTACCATCTCACCTCTCATAATTCCGTGAATCCTCATCTCTGCTGGAATTATTGTAAAATTGATGACCATGTCCTTGGTTCCTGTACCCATGACCAGCTCCTCTTACTCAGTGGGATGATTTTTGTTATTTCATTGGTAATTGTCTCCTCCTCAGTTTTGCTCATCCATCTGAATATCTTCCTGCACATGTGTTGATAGTAACTGCTCAAGTACTTTCATTAGTGCATTTTTGTCCTTGATTAGGCATACTGCTAAGTTCTCTTTCATTCTTCTGCTCAGTCTTCTCTTAAAGGTTGATATCATTGTATCCTCATTAACGGTTGCTCTATAGTTTCATTTAGTCCCCGCAAATGTTCAACAAACTCCCTCAGATACTTCTCCAGTTGTTAAGTGATTTGCAGTGTAGTAAGTCTTCCACCATTGCCCACTGATGATTGCTCAACCAGTACTTCTTTAGAAATTCTCCTTCATATTGATCATAACTGAAACTTCACCCTCCATTCTATCTGTCGCAAATTGAATCTTGTCTTTATCTTTATCTAATGTGCAAGGAAAATGCCCTTCAAACATTTCGTAAATATCATTGGGTGCAAGGTTCGCTTAATTTTATTTCTTTGTCCTACATGAGCTTGTTTGTACCTGTTATCACCATTCACCAATGTAATAACGTTATTCTCCTCCACTGCTAATGCTATATGGCATCTTCTTGTCTGTAAATGCTGCATACCCTACAAAATCTGCTGCTTACTTTGTCTACTTTGCAGTGCTATAGCGTCGTTTATATTTACAGCCAGTTCAGTTTACTTAGCCCCCAGTCCTTGAATAGTGGCATCACGTTGCCATTGCTTTTGTGTCACCTCTTTGATCTTTTGGCCAAATTGTGTCGCAGCTTCTTGGATCTTATCATTTAGTTCTTCCTTGACTTCCTGAACATCTTCCTCGATTTTATTTCTCACCATCTCTTCCATCTTGGCCGTATCTTGTCAGAGCTGTTTCAGATTTTGCTACACTTTATTATCTCTTGTTGCTTGATGTTCTTTGGCGTGGCTGTTGAGTGTATCTGCATGATACTGAAAAGGAAACCTGTGGGTATCACCACTTACTTGTCGGTCATGCAGTGAGCCAACTTTACTGCTGCACCCATGCACTTTGTTGAGGATGTAGGCTATGGTGATGGTATGGTAACGGGGAATGTACTGTTCAAAATGTATTGTTTCTTCTCTCAATTTTTAATCGTGCAGACTACATTGTAACAAACTGTTCAAAGTTTGATACGTTTTGTTATTCAGTTCATTCACAGATTCTAGCCACAGTATTGATGATAAAATATTGTGAACCGAAATACTGTTCTTGGCTCAAAATTTTGCAATTATTTTCACCCGTGCATGCGTAAATCAAGAAATTGCAGCACAAAATTAAACATGTATTTTAGTTCCCTTTGTCCAAAAACTGCAAATGTCCTTTCATGGAAAGCCACGTTGAAACTCTCCCAGCGTGTTTGGATATTTTCAGTCACCAAATAGCAACCTAATAAATTATTTGTACAGACCATGCCCTAAGGATAAGGGACTGATTGGCTAATACTGCTGTGGGAGTTGTCTCATAAGTGTTTCAGCTGCTAAATAATGAATTAACACAACCAATAATGTTCTGTTGAGCAATAGTCACTACAGTGTTTCATTGTAATTAAGTATTATATTCTAGATTTTACACAAATGTGAGGCAGTTACTCCCTTTGTCTTACAGTTTAGTGATGGTTATACTTATCATAGGTCACTCTTTGATATCTTCGCATGCTATAGCATTAATTGTCACAGCCACACCATAGTCCTCACTGCAATCCCATTGTAGGTGACCAGTGCGGTTGATGTGGAATGCCTAATAATTGTACAATGTAGGTAATTAAAACCTTCAAAGTAAACCCATATATCACGATCAGTAAATTGCTAAGCATCCATTCATGGCATCAGGAAAACTCTCTGTCAACAATACATATTACAGTCAGCCTTCCGCTGTTACACCATGTTCTGCTACCTTAGAGCTCACTTAGCAACTTCTTCCTGCACATTGCCTGCTCTCCACTTACTAACAATTGCTATATCTTTCTGTCAATCAACTACCAGTATCTAGCCTAGCTTGGTCTGAGTGAGGCCAAACTACATTTATCTTTACATAAGGGGCTGTGGACCCCTTACAAGATGCAGAGAACTGAATTTTTGTCTCCAATCTAAATTTCTTCCAAAGTCACAAGACTGGTGCAGCATAAGGTTTCTCCAAAAGAGCTCTGCAGGTTTTAGCTGTACTGTGTCACAGGTCACAGCTTGATCTCACTAGGGCCAACTGTGGAGTAACAGTCTTCATTCACAATATATGCTATTCTGTACCTGTTATACTCATCACTCCACATTCACTTTCAAGATGTAGCTGTTCAGATTTACACACTATTAACAACAACTGTAAATTTTCTATATCTCTCACGACATGTGGGTAATGAAGCTTTTGAGGACCTCATCCCCGTACAGTTCACCAAGTAAATGCATGCAGTGGGACTCTGAGTTCACTTTTCTTAGGGGCTGAGTAGTAGAGAGGTTCCTCCTGTTGAAAGATTTTTCTCTCCACAATATAGGGAAAGTGACACTTCCATCACAGCAAACAGATCATCCACAGCCATTGATGTCACTTTGCTCTTACATCAGCACCTACCACCAATTCTTTTAAGTGAATGTTAAGCATAGCCAACGGGACACATTATAGTTAACTTTTTGTATTCTAATATCAGTCCAATATTCAAGATGTGGCAGAACATGTAACTGACGTCACTTACAGAGCTGCTTATGTCTCTATCCTGAAATAATCTGTCAAACTTGGGATATGACTGATCCATGATGTAGTGAGGAGTGTCATTTAGCCATCATGGACAGGTAGGTGGTGCTGTAATAGTTTCTTCATAATCCATCTCCTGACTATCTTTCAGGCATTTGTGTTGTTCGGGCAAAGGCTTGGCACGTTAAATGGAGCAAAAAACAACCATGGTAAAATTTTTTTACAGTCAATTAACAATTTCACATCATAAGCAAAGTTATGGAAGTTACGAGAAGGATCTTGGAGAAGATAAGACATGCTGTATCAGCCATGCTTTAAGCATTACACCAGAAGGTGTAACCTAGATAGTGGCAAAATACTTAGAACAAGTTACAGAAAAAGCCAATAAAGATGTCATATGCCACTGCAGATGGGCCTTAGCTAAGAGGACATGTTTGGACTTCAGCTCTGTAACACTGAAGAGTAAAAGCACATCTTTCGTATGGAGGAGTTAGATCATATGCTATGTGTGGTTCGCGATCCAACACCAGGGTCAGAAAAAATGCGTTATAACATATTGCAAAAATTGAATATTGTCTAAAACCTATCTTATCATACTTTTTGACAGAATTTGATTTTATGGACAATACTCTGATTCTTGAAGGGAAACTATCGTGCTCCACCTTCTGAAACTTGAGAAGGGTAGTACCAGCCCAATTAGTTATCACAGTGTAACACTTACCATTCCTAGAGGAAAGGAAAATGATCAACAGCCACTTAGTACGGGTTCCATAAATCAGAAAAATCCTCATTTACCTGTGTGTGGTTTCTATAGAGACCACGCCACACTTGACAATCAAATATTTGTCAAGACAGTAATACAGGAGCATATTTTAATGGCAGCAGTGGATGGGAATATTTTTTTGTATTGAAATGGTGTGTGACACTGTATAGAGACAAAGTATCATAATTATGCATCTGAGTATGTTGAATATTTTCATGTGGCAAGGCATTTAATTACCTTTGAAATGAAAAAATGTTTTTTTTTCCCATTCATGATGATCATTTCACTTGGGATCAATGGAAGGTACATTAGCATATTTGTTTTTCTTTGTAAATATTTATTGTGTATTTTTGTTTTTCTGACATGTTCTACATCCTCGAGGACCTTCTCACTATGGATCTGTTGGAACAAAAGTACTTCTTATCTTATCTACAAATGTAAGAATGAAGCTTCCAGGGTTGTCTTCCCAGCAGTGTACTCTAAGAGCGACTTACACAAGAGAATGGGGTACTTCGGTGGAGTGTGTTAAGTGGTGATCTTGCAGTTGACAGTAACAGTCAGGATCTCTATCTGGGCCCTCTCTTTGTGGATGATCTAGTCAATCTTTTGTTTGTCGTCTAGTCTCGAGACGACTTCTCAACAACTGCAGCTGACATTAAGAAGACTAGAATTACAGGCTAAAACAATGGCTTCCCCGATAAATGTCTGTGTCTCAATTTCAACCTTGCACATCAAGTTTTTAATAACTGAAATTGTAACTACAATGTTGAGGGAAGGAAGTATCATTCTACTTGGTCCCAGGCCACGACAGAATCCTGGGAGTGAGCAAGCTGCCACAAAAACAAGTGATGCATGGAGAAAAAGTAATGTACTATCCGATGTGATCCTCTTGAAAGCAGTTACCTCATTGCGGAGGAGAGTTGTGTGTCAGAGGGACCTAAGTATTCTGAAGCCTACAGTTTTGCATGCCAACTGTTGTACCAGATACATGATGGAAATAAGTGACTAAAGCAGCATTCTGTCCTCTGTCATACAAGTAACTCTCTGGCAGGACAACTCACCAGTGTTTGGTGCTTGCAGCAACCATTGTTTTAAATAACAATGCGGTGAGTGTGGAAAAGATATTAAGGTTTTGTAAATTGCCTGAACTCTTTCCCAAATTTTTGGGTAGAGTATTGAAAGGTACCCGAGAGTGGCTAGTTCATCCATTTGTAGTCATCAGTGAAGCTAGCCATGATTATCTGAATCATTTTTACAATTTTGACTGAATGCCTATTTCTCTTTCATTATATATTTTAAGACTGAGACTCACCTTTTTTAAAGCATTTTTAACATCTGTGTGTAGAACTGATAACCAAAATTCTCTTATTTTCCCAGTGGCTTGGTCTTTTCCTATTTTTTTTAGTGGTCAGGTTGTCATACATAACAGAATAACCTTTTAGCACTCTTATTTTACTGAATATGTTGTGTCGTAACTGTATAACAGTTTTATTCAAGAATTAAGAAAGAGCGTGAACATTTGTCTAGAGATGCATGCTCCAATTCACGATTTTATATGAGGGTTCTCCAGAAAGTAAGTTCCGATCGGTCGTGAAATGGAAACCACTGGGAAAATGCGGTGAAGCTTTGCACAGATGTGTTGGGCAGTGTCTCTAGTATGCCCGTCGATCGTGTCGCATCGCTCTTTTCAGTTTTGAGTGAAAAGTGAGCACATAAAGATGCATAGGGAACAGCGTCTCTCACCAGATATGAGGGACTGGTTAGAGATTTTGCCTGTGTCACGCAGCCCACATAACACAACTGTCGAATTCATGCCAATTCTCGGCCGCAACCGCAGAGGCAATGAAGACGCTCCTGCAGCATTTCCTATGAGAACTGTTTGATCACCCACAATACGGTTTGTAATTGGCTCCCCCTGAGTCTCATCTCTGCTCACAAGTACCGCTGGCTATGAAGACAATTTTTCCACAGACAACGAGCCACAGACCAGTGCAGATAACTGGCCGAAAGCACAGGAAGGTACTTCGTATGAAAAGGATATTGGAAAGTTGATACAACACTGCAACAACACTCAAAGTTGGAGCGGCGACTATGTAGAGAAGTAGGTGGAAGGTGTACCTAACTGTTGCAAATAAAACATTTCTGGTTTTCACTGTAGTTTCCATTTCGCAACTGATTGGAACTTACTTTCTGGACAACCCTTGTATATTGATCAGCACTCACTGTCTGTGTTGTCATTGCTTGACAGTCATTAGAGTCTAATGGCCATTCTTCAAAGAAGATAGCTCAAGAAGAAAGATCTTATTCTCAATAAACATTTAGTTCATATTCTGCTAGGGTGTTGCTAACCATGCCATTCAGCTTTCTGAAGCCAGTATCACTGTCATCAGATGCCACTACCTCTCTTCTCTCTTTTTATTATCTATCCATTACCATTAATTGATTTTACTTCATTCATTTTTCTCTTTATTACAGGGCAGCCCACAGTAATAGTTTATGTTTAACAATGTTTATTTGGCTCATTTTATTTAAAAATGCCCACTACATTGTGGAATGAATGTGACGCCAAAAAGAGGGCAACTAATATATTATTTGTACATAATCATTTATGTATTACCATCCTTTGAACCCACGTTGTCAGGAGACATTTTAAAAATTCTTTTACGGGGGTGGGGGGTGCTAGTGCACATTAGAAAAACATTTCCATAACATAGGTAACCCCATGAACCATGGACCTTGCCGTTGGTGGGGAGGCTTGCGTGCCTCAGCGATACAGATAGCCGTACCGTAGGTACAACCACAACGGAGGGGTATCTGTTAAGAGGCCAGAAAAACGTGTGGTTCCTGAAGAGGGGCAGCAGCCTTTTCAGTAGTTGCAAGGGCAACACTCTGGATGATTGACTGATCTGGCCTTGTAACAATAACCAAGACGGCCTTGCTGTGCTGGTACTGCGAACGGCTGAAAGCAAGGGGAAACTACAGCCATAATTTTTCCCGAGGGCGTGCAGCTTTACTGTATGATTAAATGATGATGGCGTCCTCTTGGGTAAAATATTCCGGAGGTAAAATAGTCCCTCATTCAGGCCTCCAGGCGGGGACTACTCAAGAGGATGTCGTTATCAGGAGAAAGAAAACTGGCGTTCTACGGATCGGAGCGTGGAATGTCAGATCCCTTAATCGGGCAGGTAGGTTAGAAAATTTAAAAAGGGAAATGGATAGGTTAAAGTTAGATATAGTGGGAATTAGTGAAGTTCGGTGGCAGGAGGAACAAGACTTCTGGTCAGGTGACTACAGGGTTATAAACACAAAGTCAAATAGGGGTAATGCAAGAGTAAGTTTAATAATGAATAGGAAAATAGGAATGCGGGTAAGCTACTACAAACAGCATAGTGAACGCATTATTGTGGCCAAGATAGATACGAAGCCCACACCTACTACAGTAGTACAAGTTTATATGCCAACTAGCACTGCAGATGACGAAGAAATTGAAGAAATGTATGATGATATAAAAGAAATTATTCAGATAGTGAAGGGAGACGAAAATTTAATAGTCATGGGTGACTGGAATTTGAGTGTAGGAAAAGGGAGAGAAGGAAACGTAGTAGGTGAATATGGGTTGGTGCTAAGAAATGAAAGAGGAAGGCGCCTGGTAGAATTTTGCACAGAGCACAGCTTAATCATAGCTAACACTTGGTTTAAGAATCATGATAGAAGGTTGTATACATGGAAGAAGCCTGGAGATACTAGAAGGTATCAGATAGATTATCTAATGGTAAGACAGAGATTTAGGAACCAGGTTTTAAAATGTAAGATATTTACAGTGGCAGATGTGGAATCTGACCACAATCTATTGGTTATGACCTGTAGATTAAAACTGAAGAAACTGCAAAAAGGTGGGAATTTAAGGAGATGGGACCTGGATAAACTGAAAGAACCAGAGGTTGTACAGAGTTTCAGGGAGAGCATAAGGGAACAATTGACAGGAATGGGGGAAAGAAGAACAGTAGAAGAAGAATGGGTAGCTTTGAGGGGTGAAGTAGTGAAGGCAGCAGAGGATCAAGTAGGTAAAAAGACGAGGGCTAGTAGAAATCCCTGGGTAACAGAAGAAATATTGAATTTAATTGATGAAAGGAGAAAATATAAAAATGCAGTAAATAAAGCAGGCAAAAAGGAATACAATCATCTCAAAAATGAGATCGACAGGAAGTGCAAAATGGCTAAGCAGGGATGGCTAGAGGACAAATGTAAGGATGTAGAGCAGGGCTTAACAACTGGCCGGTTTTGAGCGCGAGTACTCGGGTCTGCTCAGGCACGTGCTCGCGAGCAGGTGCAAGGTTGCGGAGTAGGGATGGAGGGGAGGGAGGGGAAATGAGCGCGCACGTTTGAATGTGATCTCGCGTTCTTAGCAGATTTAACTAGGCATCTGAATGTTTTGAACATTTTACTACAAGGTAAAGATCTGCTAATTACTCATTTCATACATCGAATACGAGCTTTTAAAATGGAATTGACACTTTGGGTGAGTCAGCTGGAAACAGGAAACCTAGCTCATTTTCCTAAATTATCATCCATGCAAGATGTTCACAAAGACTGTGATTGTTATTCACATAGTTTAGTTGATCAGCACTTTCAAGATCTGACAGCAGTAGACAGTGATTTTGATCTGTTCTCTCCATATTCTGTCCGCAGCTCGTGGTCGTGCGGTAGCATTCTCGTTTCCCACGCCCGGGTTCCCGGGTTCGATTCCCGGCGGGGTCAGGGATTTTCTCTGCCTCGTGATGACTGGGTGTTGTGTGATGTCCTTAGGTTTGTTAAGCTTAAGTAGTTCTAAGTTCTATGGGACTGATGACCATAGATGTTAAGTCCCATAGTGCTCAGAGCCATTTGAACCATTTGAACTCTCCATATTCAGCGAATATTTAAGAGATTCGTCCTGAGCTGCAGCAAGAAATTATTGACCTGCAGTGTGACAGAGAATACAGAGACAAATTTCAGAACAAGAAAAACATTTTGGAATTCTACAGACACTTCCCTCAGGATAGATTTCCTCGTTTGCATAAACTGGCGGCTACAATAATATCAATGTTCGGTTCCACGTATGTTTGTGAACAACTGTTCTCTGCAATGAAATGTAACAAGACGCGCCTGAGAAACACATTGTCTGATCGAAATTTAAACTGCACGCTGCGCCTAAAATACACAAGGACAATTACTCTGAACATAGACACAATTGTAAAGGGCAAAAAGTACAAGATAACCGAGAATCCCACACTTCAGTGACACCTTTTATTGTGTAACAGTTCACAAATTAATGCGAATGTAGAGGCATACACTAAGCTAATAAAATTATGTGGCATGTGTACATTCTCTTTTATTTGTTTCATTTGTCACAGTAATAATTCGTGAGTGATATCCCTGCAGGTGGCCGCGGATTTACATTGAATGGCGACAGCTGTTGTGTGCCCCACGTGACTTTCCCCACTCTCCGCTCTGGTCTGGTAGTGGGGGTAGCGTGCTCGCGCTGCTCAGTGCTCGCACCTTGCTGCTCACAGCTTGCTCCGCGAGCACGTATGTTGTGAAGCCCTGATGTAGAGGCTTATCTCACTAGGGGTAAGATAGATACTGCCTACAGGAAAATTAAAGAGACCTTTGGAGATAAGAGAACCACTTGTATGAACATCAAGAGCTCAGATGGAAACCCAGTTCTAAGCAAAGAAGGGAAAGCAGAAAGGTGGAAGGAGTACATAGAGGGTCTATACAGGGGAGATGCTCTTCAGGACAATATTGTGGAAATGGAAGAGGATGTAGATGAAGATGAAATGGGAGATGCGATACTGCGTGAAGAGTTTGACAGAGCACTGAAAGACCTGTGTCGAAACAAGGCCCCCGGAGTAGACAACATTCCATTGGAACTACTGACAGCCTTGGGAGAGCCAGTCCTGACAAAACTCTACCATCTGGTGAGCAAGATGTATGAAACAGGCGAAATACCCTCAGACTTCAAGAAGAATATAATAATTCCAATCCCAAAGAAAGCAGGTGTTGACAGATGTGAAAATTACCGAACAATCAGTTTAATAAGCCACAGCTGCAAAATACTAACACAAATTCTTTACAGACGAATGGAAAAACTAGTAGAAGCTGACCTCAGGGAAGATCAGTTTGGATTCCGTAGAAATACTGGAACACGTGAGGCAATACTGACCTTACGACTTATCTTAGAAGAAAGATTAAGGAAAGGCAAACCTACGTTTCTAGCATTTGTAGACTTAGAGAAAGCTTTTGACAATGTTGACTGAAATACTCTCTTTCAAATTCTAAAGGTGGCAGGGGTAAAATACAGGGAGCGAAAGGCTATTTACAATTTGTACAGAAACCAGATGGCAGTTATAAGAGTCGAGGGGCACGAAAGGGAAGCAATGGTTGGGAAGGGAGTGAGACAGGGTTGTAGCCTCTCCCCGATGTTATTCAATCTGTATATTGAGCAAGCAGTAAAGGAAACAAAAGAAAAATTTGGAGTAGCTATTAAAATCCCTGGAGAAGAAATAAAAACTTTGAGGTTCGCCGATGACATTGTAATTCTGTCAGAGACAGCAAAGGACTTGGAAGAGCAGTTGAACGGAATGGACAGTGTCTTGAAGGGAGGATATAAGATGAACATCAACAAAAGCAAAACGAGGATAATGGAATGTAGTCGAATTAAGTCGGGTGATGTTGAGGATATTAGATTAGGAAATGAGACACTTAAAGTAGTAAAGGAGTTTTGCTATTTGGGGAGCAAAATAACTTATGATGGTTGAAGTAGAGAGGGTATAAAATGTAGACTGGCAATGGCAAGGAAAGCATTTCTGAAGAAGAGAAATTTGTTAACATCGAGTATAGATTTAAGCGTCAGGAAGTCATTTCTGAAAGTATTTGTATGGAGTGTAGCCATGTATGGAAGTGAAACATGGACGGTAAATAGTTTGGACAAGAAGAGAATAGAAGCTTTCGAAATGTGGTGCTACAGAAGAATGCTGAAGATTAGATGGGTAGATCACACAACTAATGAGGAAGTATTGAATAGGATTGGGGAGAAGAGAACTTTGTGGCACAACTTGACCAGAAGAAGGGATCGGTTGGTAGGACATGTTCTGAGACATCGAGGGATCACCAATTTAGTATTGGAGGGCAGCGTGGAAGGTAAAAATCGTAGAGGGAGACCAAGAGATGAATACACTAAGTAGATTCAGAACGATGTAGGTTGCAGTAGGTACTGGGAGATGAAGAACTTGCACAGGATAGAGTAGCATGGAGAGCTGCATCAAACCAGTCTCAGGACTGAAGACCACAACAACAACAACAACACCATAGGTACTAATGAGGTGTATCTTCGTGTTCTGACTCTCTTAAAATAAGCACTATGGTTTGAAAATATGTGTCTTGTGTAGAAAATGTATCAGACTATACTATATAAATTGTACCTGCAATTGATCATTGCTCAAATGTGTGTACATTCAGTGGACTGGCAGGTAGCATTTTCACACACTTCAGAATTTGACTGACTTGTGTCTCAAAAACAAAAGTACTGACAGTCACATAAATTACACCCACAATACTCTCTGTTGCTCTGTGTCTTGATATTTTTCAACAAATAAAGCACCTCTTACTAGTGTGATAACTGTAATTAGACCTTTGTAATACTTATCTGTGAAAAGATTCTTCTTAATTAAAAGTAATGTTGCAAATGTTGAAATATTGGACTTCTTGTGTATTCTGCTCCACAAAAAAAATTCTTATCAGTGACTAAGACACTGAGGCACAGGGTTCAAATGCCTCTCTGTTCCCCTTGATTTAGACTTCAAGATTTTCCTGAATAATTATGAGCAATGTCAGAGTGAAAAACATATTTTTTCACATCTACACTTGTGTCTTATCATTAATGACTGAAACATTACCAGGATGTCCAGCTCAAAAATTTCCTGGAATACATGTTCTAATCTCTCTTATTTGGATGTCATTTTTCCACTACTTGTAATAAGTCTGTGAACAGTTCTGATTTACTATATGTCTCCCCCATTGAAAACTTCATGTTATAAGTCTTGTTGAATACTGTGCATCTCCCTCATTTAAAGCTTCCTGTTAGAAGTCTTGTTATTACTCTTTAGGCAACAAAGAACTGCTGCAGCTTTGAATATAAAAAAAAACGGTGCTGAGAAGATTGGGAAGGAAATGTTCAAGAAAAAAGAGAGAGCTGAATAATTATTGAAGCTTGAAAAACGGAAAAAGTATGGATAACTAACACAGATTGATTTGCTGAAGATTCAATATATTTCATGTTTATGATTATTATTGCAGAAAAAGACACCCAATACTCAGTAAATTATTGGTGATCCATAAGGGAGCAGATCTTCTTCAAGGAAGTCGTGCAACATTATTTGCAGATATGCAGCACCTGGGTTTTCATTATGAGCATTTACTGGTATGTAGCCACAAGCTGCTGATGCAGAGAGAGGATATAGCTGTGTGAGAATGTCAATTTTTAGAGCACATTCATGGGGTGAATATCTAAGAAATGATTTGACTTCATGAAACTTGGACCAATTGTGGCTACATACTGAAACAGGGCTGGAAAAGAACACAACTAAAGGAACACTTGTGGGAGGCAGCCTTAGTTTTCCTCGTACAGGCACCTTGCAGTGTTTTATTCCAAACTGTCTCATGATTTTTTTAAATCTAATATGACAGGAGACTTTTGTGAAGAAATGAAGCATGGTACACTTACCAAGTTGTTATCAAATGAAACAAGTTAACTGTTATGATTACCTGTCACAATTTATGTATTCGTATGACACGTTTCAAGGTTTATACCACCATCATCAGATTTATGTTGATTAATATGACATGTATGTTGTATTACAAATCTGGACTCCTTTTTCTGTGTTACATCACGTACACCATAACACTTTATACTATGAAGTATTTACAAAGAATGATGGTGCATGTGACAGAAAAAGGAACCTGTGACCACTCGAAATAGTGCCACGGGTCACCCCAGAGTCTTAAGCTATTTTGGTAAATTCAGTGGAGGACATTATCATATGTCATATTAATCCACATAAATCTATCTGATGATGGATATTTAAACCTCTGTAATGTGTCGGGTAAATAAATAAATTGTGACTGAGAACATTTAATTTGATGTTTCATTTAATATCAATAACAATAACAGCCAAAGTAAAGCCTAACCAAAAATGTCTGTTGACTCACTAAAACCAGATCTGAGAAAACCATCAACAAATGTTCTCAATAATGCTCCTTTCCATACTGTTGTTGAAAAGGCACTTACCATGGGAAAGTGAAAAGAAAAAGGTGGAGTTTATGAAACTACTATCCTTCCCCAAAGCACAAGACCTAAGATAAGAAAACGATTAGCTGGCAAAAACATATGAGCATACTGTCATTAGGCAAGCACCTTATCATTTCCTTTTATCCCAATGTTGTCAATATGGACCCAAATTAAAAATTAAATTTCCTGGAATAACAATAAATTTACTTTATCTGCAATCAATGCTCCCACCAATGAAGCTGTTAAGAAAGTCACCTCTGAATACAGGAAGAAAGCTAGTTAAGCTATTTTGGTAAATTCAGTGGAGGACATTATCATTTCATTAAATAACAACAGTGGCAGTGAACACTTCCAGGATCTGTAATACCAAAGAGGATCATGTGAGAGCAATATTTCCATTGTCGCAATAGAAATCATGCTCAAGCAGATACAGTAAAATAGAGAGGCCTACACTTTTAGCTACATAAATGAATTTGAAATGCCCTAACAGTAAACTTGGCCACACAAATGAATTAAGAGAACGTGTAATTTTCCTTATTTCAAATAAACCACTGTTTTGAGAGCTAGTAGCCCTGGAGATCTGGGTGTTTATTATCAATTCAGTAAAAAGTGGTTGTGGTTGGAAACTAAAAATATTAATGAGTGTAATTTTTCACTGTTTTTCTCATGGAAAGAAAATTTGTTTTCAAATGAGGTTCTTTGTATAAACTATTGTGACAGTGTGTAACTAGCAACAGAATGGAAGAGTAATTGTATTAAAGTTACAGGTCCTATCGCAAAGCCAAAAATTTATTGAATGATGTGTAAATTGCCCCCCTTCTAACAGCCGTGTACCGCAAGTCTCTAGAGGAACAGAAGGTTCCAAATGATTGGAAAAGAGCACAGGTAGTCCCAGTCTTCAAGAAGGGTCGTCGAGCAGATGCGCAAAACTATAGACCTATCTCTCTGACGTCGATCTGTTGTAGAATTTTAGAACATGTCTTTTGCTCGAGTATCATGTCGTTTTTGGAAACTCAGAATCTACTATGTAGGAATCAACATGGATTCCGGAAACAGCGATCGTGTGAAACCCAACTCGCTTTATTTGTTCATGAGACCCAGAAAATATTAGATACAGGCTCCCAGGTAGATGCCATTTTCCTTGACTTCCGGAAGGCGTTCGATACAGTTCCGCACTGTCGCCTGATAAACAAAGTAAGAGCCTACGGAATATCAGACCAGCTGTGTGGCTGGATTGAAGAGTTTTTAGCAAACAGAACACAGCATGTTGTTCTCAATGGAGAGACGTCTACAGACGTTAAAGTAACCTCTGGCGTGCCACAGGGGAGTGTTATGGGACCATTGCTTTTCACAATATATATAAATGACCTAGTAGATAGTGTCGGAAGTTCCATGCGGCTTTTCGCGAATGATGCTGTAGTATACAGAGAAGTTGCAGCATTAGAAAATTGTAGCGAAATGCAGGAAGATCTGCAGCGGATAGGCACTTGGTGCAGGGAGTGGCAACTGACCCTTAACATAGACAAATGTAATGTATTGCGAATACATAGAAAGAAGGATCCTTTATTGTATGATTATATGATAGCGGAACAAACACTGGTAGCAGTTACTTCTGTAAAATATCTGGGAGTATGCGTGCGGAACGATTTGAAGTGGAATGATCATATAAAATTAATTGTTGGTAAGGCGGGTACCAGGTTGAGATTCATTGGGAGAGTCCTTAGAAAATGTAGTCCATCAACAAAGGAGGTGGCTTACAAAACACTCGTTCGACCTATACTTGAGTATTGCTCATCAGTGTGGGATCCGTACCAGATCGGGTTGACGGAGGAGATAGAGAAGATCCAAAGAAGAGCGGCGCGTTTCGTCACAGGGTTATTTGGTAACCGTGATAGCGTTACGGAGATGTTTAACAAACTCAAGTGGCAGACCCTGCAAGAGAGGCGCTCTGCATCGCGGTGTAGCTTGCTCGCCAGGTTTCGAGAGGGTGCGTTTCTGGATGAGGTATCGAATATATTGCTTCCCCCTACTTATACCTCCCGAGGAGATCACGAATGTAAAATTAGAGAGATTAGAGCGCGCACAGAGGCTTTCAGACAGTCGTTCTTCCCGCGAACCATACGCGACTGGAACAGGAAAGGGAGATAATGACAGTGGCATGTAAAGTGCCCTCCGCCACACACCGTTGGGTGGCTTGCGGAGTATAAATGTAGATGTAGATGTAGATGTAGATGTAAATATCAAAATAACATCACTATCCTTCATTTATGTTCATGATTCGGCAATATTTATGTAAGTCCAACTACTCCGAACAGCGATCTCGGCAACTATAGTCCATTTAAAATTACTTGATAGTTAATGTCTGTCACATGCACCACTGTGTTGCCACATCAGCTACCGCTCGGTTAAGGATGACACACATGTCCAGGATATTGGACAGTAGCTTTGTGGATCACTACCACTACCCTTCTTGTAGATGGGTGTGACTGGCGCCTTTTTCCAAGAACTGGGCTTGGTATTTTGTTCAAGAGATCTATGGTCAACTATAGTTAGAAAACGGGCTAACTGAGCTGCAAACTCTGTATAGAATCTGGCAGGGATTCCATCAGGGCCTGGAGTTTTTTTCAGTTTTAACAATTTTAGCTGTTTCCCAACCACACTGACACTAATACTTATTTCATTCATCTTTTCAGTGGTATGAGGATAAATTGGGGCAATTCTCTTGTGTTTTGCTTTGTAAAGGAACATTTGAAAATGGAGTTAAGCATTCAAGCTTTCGCTTTGCAGTCCCAAATTTCAGTTCCTGTCTCATTCATTAGGGACTGCGCACAAACTTTGGTGTCACTAACAGCCTTTAAATATGACCCAAATTTGACAACATTCTGCTACGGTAGTCACTGAGGGCATCATACGTCACTCTTTTGATAGTCAAACATGTTTCATTCAGCCTCTCTCTATCTACAGCATCCTCAAAGACATCAAGTGTATTTGTTGCCATTAGATCCAATATATTTTACCATCATGAGTGTATTCCCTAACTATCTGTTCTAGACAGTTTCCAGGGAACATCTTTAGTAAAGTTTCACAGGCTTTCTTATCACGCCTACCACTACCAAACCTGTAATTTTTCCAATTCATTGTTGGATGATTAAAGTCAATATCGATGATTACAGTATGATTGTGGAACCTATGAACAACTGAGGTCTTCTGTAAAGTTTTCGGTTACATCAGGGGATGAGTGTGGTGGACGACAGAAATATCCAGTTATCACATTGTGCCCACCGTTGGTACTGATTCTCAGCCAAAGAATCTCACATGCAACATGCAACATCAGTTTTTATCTCGGTGGATTTGAGTGCCTTGTCTACTGCGACAAATACGCCATATGCCACCTCCATTTCACATTTGCATATCCTTTGGCTGGTCCCGATCGGGTGGGCGGGAGGGGGGGGGGGACCGAGGGGGGGACCGAGGGGGGGGGGGCCAGGAGACAACTTCAAGGGATGCCAGATTCATATCCTTGAAGAAAAAAACTTTGTTTCACAAAGTGCCTAGCATCCAGTGTACGTTGGTCTATCGATTATTCATATAATTCAGAAACACATCACTGTTAGTTTGTAACATGATTGAATACATTGTAAGTTTATTTCTGAATAAATCATAAGTTGATTTTTGAATCCATGCACAGTATATGTGATGTCTCTGTTAGGGAAATCACCATCACGTCTAGAAATAAAGAACTTTCCCACAGACAAAAGGGGACAGGGCTATTCGCGCTGAGCCGAATAAACCTGAACAGGCAAATGCCAATCGCTGCTTGTTTATGTGGTTGACTGGGTATGTGGGTATGCGAATGATCAGCATTGTTGTAATTATTAGCGAAATCCTTAGATTCGGACTCCCAGAGTGGAAATAAATGACTAACAGGAATAAAAGATAAGGAAAATTACATAATATCTTTTCGGTGTATCCAAGAAAATGAAACTTGGACAGAATATTTTTGCCAGATCGCCACACTACTAAGGGCTAGTTGTACAGTCCGCGGTTAGTGCTCATTTAAATTGTGTTCTCGGAATAGCGCGGAAAACGTGTTGTACAAACAAGTAATAACACCTGAACAGACAATAAAAGTCAGATAACTGAACCACTTATTCTGGCAGGATTAGTAAAGTTAACTGCAGAGTAAGTTTCAACAATGGCAAAAATAGTTATAGAATTAGTGATGACAAGATTGGTTGCAAGAACGATGGAGGAGAAGAACCGGAGACATCACACAAATTGTATGAGAGAATATAATGATTTCAAATTTATATAAAAATTTTGTAATACTATTTTTCTATCTCATGCTTGTAAATTAATGAAATGTGAAACTATTTCATAACATAAAACTTTTTGCTTCTGGTGGGCCTAACAGGCATCTGATATTGGTACTTTGTGAATTATATTCTGTTGTGTTATTTATGTAAATGAAGTACATAAAAATGACCATTTATGCCACAACAATCTCGCTTATTTAGCGTATGATACAACTGCTGCCATATTACAAAGCCCTATTTTTTTCTAGCAGTGAGTGACAAAATAGACGTAATCAGATCGATAAACCGCACCAGCCTTGGATACTAAACGTATTAACAGCATTTCCAGTATTAGACAACGACATTTCGAGTCTTCATGTAGCAAAACGTTTGCCGAACTTTGATGAGATAATAGATTCTTTCGTAGAAAGGGAAGCACGCCGTGTATAGCTGTAGCAAGATTAGAGAGCAAGAAATGTGTACTGTCTTGTTTGTCCCTTGCCTTTACTAGTTTTATGTCTCCTATATTTAATTCTATGAATATACGCTTGAAATATCCCTTATTTCGATCACGGATGTTAAACCTGACCTGTACCAGCAAACTCAAGACAAAAAAATCAGTTTCAGTGGTAAAAGCGAATTGTAACTTCTGGCTTTTGCTATGTGAGCTGACGCGAGACCGACTGATGAGCAGTCCTGGTTGGAACTGATTTACAGATTATACACCAGCAGATTCCAAAAGAAAGAATAGTGTAAGAAGAAAAATGAGAGCAAATAAAAAAGCCAGTACGATGAAGAGAATGATTCAACAAAAGATTAAATATAAAAAATTAGATGAAATAAATTAATTTAAAATAATAATAATCAGAGAAATTTTGGTAAGGATTTAAAAAAAAAAAAGAAAAAATTATCACCTGGAGATATCCGAACCCACTAAAGATCGGACTTGTGTGTTAGTAGCACCATGCCAGGCTTCACCAATCATACTATGAGAAAGCAACATGTGGAGAATCAGCAGCTACTCAACATGACGGAACCTCCATGCGCATCGGCCAACCAGCCCTCGAGGGAAACACAGCAGGCAGCTTCACCTACAAATCCTAACTACAGCCATTCTGCACTCGCTGGGTGGCAGTGAAGGGTTGAGCATCGCTCCTCTTACTCGCGCACTGTCAACCATAGGCTCCCCCCCCCGTCCCCCCCCCCCCTTGTACGGGCGTACAACCAGCAGTGTTTTCCGGCTGACGGGCACGTGCACAGAGGTCTCGCGGCTTAGCAAAACAGCACTTGGGAAGTTTTGCATGGCGAAGCCTGATTGCAGAATTGTCGTGTCTTCTCGTCGAGGTGGTAAAGTCGTGCTTGGGTGGTGCCTTGGGGTCACGGCGGTCTCTTTCCGCTGACGACACGAGGCGTGTTTTCTTATTGCCGTGGGCCGCGCCGCCGGCCGTTTCGAGCACTTCAGCTGCCGCAGAGTTAGTCTCTGCCCCCCCCCCCCCAAGAATAGGGAAAAAGTAGGCCAGGACTGGAAGCAGGCTGTGGAACCACAGAAAGGTTTTCCGCCGCCTCCATCCAGAATTCCGCATCTCCACCGTTCTCATAGGGTCAGCAATGCAACCGGAAAACCCAACGGTGACAACAAAAGTTGCAACTGCCAATCCCATGGCAGCAACCCCCCTTTCCGCTCCAGACATGGCATCGGGTACACATACGGAAAACACACGAAAAACACAAACAAACAATTACATTGTCAGTATTTGCAATCCCCTCCTTCCCTACCCTCTCCTTAGCCCGCTCCTGCTTACCAACACCCAAAATCGCCTCGACCTAAATGGCAAGCAGAAGTCCCGTCAACTGACCAAAATCCTTCCCAAACCCCCCACTGCTACCCAACCACCTACCTGATCTCAGTTCCTCAATTCCCCCCCCACTCATGAGCACGTCCACAAAGCAGCGGCATGCAAAGAAGGATAGGAAAGAGAAATATAAAAAGAGCAGGAATCCCACCCCCAGAACCTAAATCCCCCCCTACCCCAGAGGAGCCCACGGTTCCTGAGCCACCGACAGCACCTGTTGTCGCCCTGGAAGGGAACCAGGAAACCACTGCCCTGGAAGGGAACCGCAAACCGGGTAGGACTCGGAGGGCTTTGTGCTGGCGAGAAAAACCTTTCGCCAGCTGAAACTTCCACCTGCTGGGGGATTGGAACCCACCCCAAACATGTTTCAGGCTGTGGCTGATGTGTCAGACGACACCCAAGAAACAACAGCACAGAATCACACAACACACCACCTCCCGCCGATCGGCACGGAGTTTCCACGCAACTAGAGGAACTCCTAGACATGATCAAAACACAACTCAAAGGGGACAACTTCACAGCAAAATCAACAGGAGGGGGGGGGGGGGGGGGGGACAAAATAAAGATCACTTTACACAACATCGAAAACTGCAACACCATCAAAAAGGCCCTCACAGACAAAAATACACCCCATTACACGTTCCACACCACCAAGACAAGGAACAAAAACATTGTCATTAGGGACCTCCCCAGAAGGCTCTCAGCCCAGTCAGTCAAGACAGACCTGACAGCCCAGGGATTTGTAGTCAAAACAGTAGAGCAGATGGGTAAAATTGGTGGAGAGAGAAATTGGCCACTATTCCAGGTTACTCTGCTGGACATACCGCAGAACAGGCGTGAAATAAAAGCTGTTCTGGCAGTCCCTGCCACCACGGAGTCACTCCATCGCAAGGTCAAGGTGGTGCAGTACTTCAGGTGTCAGGGACTGGATCACATTGCCGCCCACTGCCAGATGCCCATGCACTACAGAAAATGCACCAAACCCCACGACACTAGGACTTGCACAGTAAAACACATGGATCCACAGGTAAGGTGCGCTGTGTGGGAAGAACCACACAGCAGGGTACCAAGGCTGTGAGGTCCACAAAAAACACACACAGAAGGCAAAGGCCAACCCCCACACACGAAAACAAAACACAGTCGCCCCATCAAACCACACAGAAAGACAAAACAGGACAACACACTCAGACAAAACTTGGGTAAAACCAAGGCCTGACACTCCAAGGGCAACATATTGTAGGTGCCCCGGTGGTCCCGGTCGCCTACGGTGGACTGGAAGCCGAGCGGTGACCTCTCCAGTTGTCAGGATGCTAGGAAATGACTGTGGACGCATCAGAAACGCCAAAGAAACATTATTAATTCATAACACCTTTATTCCTGCCGAGTACAATGTGGCGTGCATAACACAGGCTGGCTGAGCATGGTGATATCAATGACCTTCCCCAAGTCCTCGCTGACTCGGGGCGATGACACCAGCTCTGGGCCACACCAGTCTTGTTAGCACAGCACCGCGTGCTGTGACGTAGTGGTGGAATGCCTTTACTTCGGCCGCGCGTGGCTGGCGGCATCTGGCTGGCCGGCCAGCTCGGCGGCAGACAGCAGGCCGCTGCACGTAGGAGGCTGTGTTGAAGTCCTGGCGCTGTCAGCACAAGAAGCATTCTCGTGGTGCGGAGTGTACTCTATCCCACCCGGTCTTCTTCCCTGCTCCTCCTGGTGGCTCGTTCTCAGTGGGCAGGTGGAACGGGCTGCAGTCCCCCAGCGTCGTCGGCTCACCCGGTTGTGATGACGGATGCACATGGCCTAGGCCCCGCACGACCTCGATGACGGCTCATTGATGTGGTCAGCATTGGCAGTGAGTGAGTCTGGGGCGATGTCTGCTAATCCTGGGTTGATGATTGACAGCAGCAGCAGAGAGTACCAGAGCTGTTACTGTCCCCTCATGTCTGCTGCTGGATGGGCCGCCCTTACTGCATCATCTCCTTAGTAGAGATTAACATGTCGATCACCGAGCTGAGCGCTACGCAGTGACCCAGTACACATCTGACTGCAATTCTAACTGCCTTGTTGCTATCAAAGTTGGCGTATTTAAAGGAAGCACGAGCGATGTCCTGACATCATGCTCATTTGTAATGAACGCATTCATTCCACTTATACCGCTGATTTATTTGTTATGGCAGACTTACACGAAGTTATGAAATTCAGTACAGCTGACGCTATACCTCTGTCTTACACTCTACGAAAGTCTCCGTCTAACACAAACTCGCGTGTTAAGCAATCCTCTCTCGCCTGTTGTTTGTAACCAGGCCACTGCCCCTGCGTGACAACACATTCCGATACATGTGCAATCCTCTTACCTCTTGGCTAACCTACTGCCTCTGGCTCTCGGCATAGGCAACGAAACTTTGACGATATTCCACGTTTCCAACTTTTTACTATTCCGCGACACTACACATCCCCCTCCTTTAAGAAAATTCGTCCCGAATTTTACAATTCTGGACTTACTGATTGTGGACGCCATACTTCCTTACACTCTACAGGTATCTTACAACTACTCCTTCAACACTGTCAAACTTTTCTTATCTGCTAATAATCTATTTACACTTAATACTGATTCCAATCTTATCATTGGTTATCTATTTATATTATGTTCCACTATTCCTGAGCCATCTCATAGGTATTTGATGTATGGTTGTTATTTCAGAAAGAGACATCTTTTTCTGTATACAAAAGTAAGTTGCACAAATAAACACTAGAACTAAGTTTATGCTAGTCGTTGACACACCAAATATAATTGTTTTCCTTATGTTTCTCCTGATATTGCTGCACGTGCTGCAGTAGTTGATTAACTGAGATCTGCTCTTTTTCTGAGATAATCAGGCTATCTAAAGATTGTAGCAATGTGGGATCCAAGGACTCGTTAATGAACGTTAGGTTCTGGCGAGGCAATATATGTGGTGGTTCCTCTGGATAATACAAGATAGGCTGTGTCACGTTAATCATTGTTGTACCCGTGAAAGTAGCTGGTAGGTGAAAATGCTTCCCCACTATTTCACATCCAGTGCCATTAATCAATAACCCACTGCCCTGCAATTCAAGCTTTGATATATCTGTCAATCCACCGTTTCTGGAACAAGTGGCAACTATGGTCTCCAGTTCTAACATACAGTAAATCCAATGTTCCCCAACTTTGTGAAATTTCGGTCTGGGAAGTAACACCTTCTTTTCGCATTCTAAGGTTCCCATATTCCCCAAGAACAACTGCATCTCACACGAATGATTGTGGGTTGCCACCTCCTTTGCTGGACAAATAAAAACACTTCCCCTGAAACAGTCTGTCAAATCTTCCGTAGACATTACCACAATAGCACTCCTCCTTCTTGACACTAACAACACTTCCCGAGTTTGCACTTGCACCCACTTCCCAAGTGCACCCCATCTAATTGGATACGGGTGCACTGTACACCACTGGTACCGCGAATTGATACTCATCACTGGTATTTGCAGTTCTACGTGTATACTCGCCTGATCTGTAATTACTCTCACTTTAGACATGCGATAGAATAACGGTAAATTCCGCTTCACCAGAGGCACGACATGACGCACTCCTTCCGAGAATTCTTTCTGCGCTTTCAGCAACGCCTTCAGCATCTGATCCGGACCTAAAAAAGTGGCACTCAATTGCCCATGCACTGCGTGATGCATAGCTTCATATAACGCTTCCAATTCGACACGCGCATCATCCACCCTGTCTGCTAATGTCCTCAATAAAGCTGCTACTTGTATTTTCCCGTCTAATCGGCTCAATCTCGCCTGTATAGCCTCTATATCCCCGTTCAACACTTTCCTGTTATTTGCTGCATACCGTTCCAGGTCTGACGTCAACTCCCGCACTGTTCTAGTGACATTCAATATCCCCTGCTCCATGTTACCTATATGTGTCGTGTGCCAATCCACTTTCGACTTTGTCTCCTCCGCCAACTCCTGCACCTCCCCCACCGTACTATTTAAGCTCCTTATATCTTTCTCGTCCGCGGTTCCAAACACTGTTTTCAGCAATTTTCCCCCTGCATCCAACCACCCTCGTTTCCTGCGAACGAGCGTTCGCAGGACCACTTCCGTTACTTGTTGCAGCTGCCTTCTCAGCTTTTCGTATGAGAGCTTCAATTCCTGATACTCGTTCCGTATCTCTTGAAACAACCGCTCCTTCTCCGTGGCCGCCTGAAGCGCCGTAAACCTATCCTGTAGTGTCCGTACATCATTCCTCACTCCCCATATATTATACATGAACACAATTGTCCACCTGCGGGTTGACAATACCACATCTAATTGTCTTGCAAACAAAATTCCCTTATCTAGTGGTTGCACCTGCACTACCTCTCCTCTGCAAGAGTGTTGCAGTACCAGACTGACGAAAAGTTTCCCGGGCCACACCCTGGCACGGCACCTGAAGGAAAAGGAAGCCATGTCAATCGCTCCTTTCCTTATCACGTCTAAAACACACAAATGACAAGTAAAAACTACACATACCCTATTACCTAGTAACAATAAATACGACATGTTCCTCCCCGAGGACACTTAATCTACTTATCCCTAGACCTAAGTGCGTAAGGAACGTTCCTCTGCTATTCTTTTAGCTTCGGTACCCTCACACCCTTCGTTACTACTGGAGGAATCTGCGATAACGCTTCCACTGCGTCTTTAAACGACTTAATCCTACTCACATGAACTACTGACGACTTGGTTGGTAACTGCAACTTTATGTTCTCTGGAGACACTATTTCATTTACCTGATACGGTCCAAAATATTTCGTCAAAAACTTCTTCGTTTTACCCTTTGGAACATAAGGATTAGTCAACAATACCCATTGACCATTTCTGTATTGCGGCAATTTACCTGTTCTTTGTCCAATACTCTCTTGTTTCTCCAAAGCTTTAGTATTAGCACGCCGTACCCTTTGCCAAATCTCTCTCAATTTCTTGACGAAATTCTTCACTGACTCATCCTGTGAACCTGCCTGAGGTTCGAGCACATGAAATGGTGATGGCATTTTCCGACCATAAATTACCTCATTCGGAGAGAGCCCCGTTCCTGTATGAACTTCCGCGTTATATGCGCTTGTCAACAGGTTTAAATACACGTCCCAATCCGTGTGTTCTGAATTTACGTAATGACTAATCATCTTAACTAACGTCCTATGAACCCGTTCTGTTCGTCCATTCAACTGAGGATGAAATGGGCTTGTCCGCAATTTCTTAACTTTCAATAAACGGCATAACTGCTTCATCAGCTCCGACGTAAAGTTACTACCCTGATCTGTAATTATAGTATCAGGCACACCATACTTCGGCAAACAGTTATTTACTAAGGCTTGCGCAACAGTGCTTGCCTTCTGACCTGTAATAGCTACCATTACGAGGTATCGGGAAAAATGATATATTGTTAATACATATCGATTACCCGCTTGGGTCTTGTTAAATGCTCCGATTACGTCTTATCCGATGAATGCGAATGGACGATCCGCTTCAGGTAGTCTCTGTAACTGAATTTTCTGATGACTTAAATGTGCTCTCTGCGCACACGGTATACAATTTTGCACATACTGCTCTACATCATTGCGACGTGTGTTCCACCAAAACCTTTCAGCTACCCATCTATCAGTCGTTATTTACCACCATGACCCGACAATACATGGTCGTGCGCTTGTTTCAACACTTCTTCCCTCAGCGACTCCGGTACTACGATGCGTAGTCCGCACTTCGTCTTCCTGCAAAGCAACCCATCCTGCATTTCAAACTGCGGTTGCGTTCGGAACAATTGACACTCTCTGTCAGTGGCTTGCGCCTTTATCCACTCCTTCTCACTTATGCCCACAACTTGTACAGCTGCTATTTTTCTACTAAGCGCACCTGCATTCGTATGTTTTACCCCCTGGTTTGTGAATTACCTCGTAGTCAAATTCACTTAGTTTCAGTGCCTATCTCGTCCAATGACTCGAAGGATCTTTCAACCCCAACAACCACTTCAATGCTGCGTAATCTGTAATCACCTTGAACTTACGCCCATATAAATAACAGCGAAAATACGAGATACCGTAAATCACTGCTAACATTTCTTTCTCTGTAGTTGAATAATTCTTCTCTGCTTTATTCAGTTGCCTGGAAGCATAAGCCACTGGATGTTCCTATCCGTTAACCCTCTGAGAAAGAACACAACCTACAGCAATATTACTAGCATCACAAGATAGTATGAACTCTTGTTCGAAATCAGGAAGTATCAACACTGGATCTGATGCTAGTATCTGTTTGAGCTTCTCGATTGCCTCCTGACACTGTGCTGTCCATTCAAACTTAGCACCTTTCTTTAACAATCTCGTTAATGCATGTGCAATTTCCGCGAAGCCCTTTACATATCGTCTGTAGTAATTACATAAACCGACATATTGCTGAACTTGTTTAGTGGTCTGTGGTACTGGAAAACCGCGCACAGCCGACGTTAGACGAGGATCCGTTCTTACCCCATCCTGACTGATAACATGCCCAAGATAAGTCACTTGCGTCTGAGCAAACTGACATTTCTCGACATTAAGCGTAAGATTTGCCGCTCTTAGCCTACTAAATACTTCGTTCAGTCGTTCCACATGCTCTTCTATATTACGCGAAAAAGTAACAATATCATCGAGGTATACCATAGCAATCTTCGGTTTCAGTCCCCGAAGCACAGCATCTAACAGACGCTGGAAAGTAGCAGGAGCGTTTTTCAACCCAAATGGCATTCTGAGATACTGAAAGTGACCAAGGCTTGTTGTAAAGGCCGTCTTCGGTCTATCCTCGGGACTTACTTTTATCTGATGGTACCCACTCTTTAGATCTAGTGTCGAAAAATATTTACACCGACCTAGGTTGTCCAATGTTTCCGTGATGTTCGGTACTGGATACGCATCGGTTACAGTTGATGCGTTCAAAAAACGTTAGTCACAACAAACCTATACTTTTTAGTACTGTCCAATGACTTCTTAGGAACTACCACGATGTTGGCAGGCAACGATCTTTCACTGTTCTCTATAATACCGTCCCTTAGCTGTTGATTGATAAATTCTTCCACTAGTGGTTGTAGGTGTTTCGCCATCCTGTATGGTTTTCTGTAGACCGGCGGACTATCGCCAGTCGGTATACGGTGCTGTGTAATAGGAGTTGCTGGAAATGGACCTTCTGAATTAAACAAATCTAAATACTCTAGTAACAAAACTTCCATAGCTTTCCGATCACCATTCTCCAAATGACGAATCTTATCACGTAGTATAGATGCCTTGACGGTTAGCTTGACGTTATAATCACTTTGGGATTCGCCTATATCCTCATCGTCGAGTATTTCCAAACTTGCTACCACTAAACCCTTTGGGAGATCCACTTCATCTGCCCCAAAATTATCTACACTGGCCGGAATCATCAGTTCCCCATTTATATCCGTTACGCGCGCAACGCTCCTCCTAATAAAACAATGCATTTCATCCAATGCTTCATTGTTCTGCAGTGGCTCCACCACACACAGTCTCTGCTGTGGTACATCGGTACCTACTGACAACCAAACTAACTTCCCTGTACCCGAAGGCACTTTGACCTGCATAATCATCTTTAATGCCCTTGTACGCGGTTCAATTGGTGACATCTTAGCAACAGATGCACCTCGTGACGTAGAAACATTTACAGCTGTTGTACCCATTGAAAACAAGTTTCCACTAAGTTTAACTGTACACTGTGAAAGACTAATTTTGGCATGGTGTTTATCGAGGAAGTCCAGTCCGAGAATCACAGAATACCGTTGTCCCACAGTTGACAACGCTTCCATTTGCTCTCCGAACTCCACAGTTCCAATCTTAAAAACGAGTTGTGTTGTACCCAATGATTGCAACTCATTATTCACTACTCAACGTAATCTATACCTAGGAGTACCTAGTCTTCTCCTACCCACGAGGTCTAGACTAGCAACAGGTACATGTACCCCTGTATCAATCAAAAACTTACATCTGTTATTCCTGACAACACCCATCAAGCAACAATCCGTCTCTGTACTAGTTTTCATCGTACTTCTGCTTACCTGGAATGTCTTCCGACGGACGAAACACTCCCGTTCCCGTTTAACGCTTTTTCCTGTTTATTCCCGTTACCATTCTGCTTACTACGACACTCATTCGCCTCGTGACCGTAGCGTTTACAAGCATAGCACTGCGGCTGTCTGCATTGAGCCTTCACGTGACATTTCCTCCCACAACGGTAACAATTCCTCTCCGACGCAAGGATGCGTTTATCATTGCGAACCCTTGTTGCAATGTCTATCTCCTGTAGATGCGTTGCAATACGCAGTGCTGCAGCTAAATCCCCAGGAATCTCCATCCTAACCCTACGAGAAAATTCTGCAGGAATTCCCCTGAGGAATACATCGAGGGCTCTGTTTTCTGCTTCTCGTAGTAATACACAATCCGCATCAGGATTACCCGACAACTCATAGGTCTGCGAATTAATTTTCCGTATCCTATCTGAAAAAGACTCCACTGTCGCATTGACCTTCTGTGTCAAATTAGCTAACTTCTCCCTAAAAAATCTTGCTCTGTTCTGCTTACGACATCTTTGTCGTAACCCGTCTGCCAATTCTTCAAACGTGCTCGCCTTACTAAGCGTCTCATGGTACATCACGAACGTCTTGGCTTCCCCTGCAAGTCGCAAATTTGCCATACGTAACGTAGTTACGTCCGACCAATTGCCCATTGCAGCTGTTGCCAAAACATCGTTAATGAACGCTGTGACATCCTCTGTTGTTTTACCCGAGAAAGGCGTGATCAGGTTAGCTACTGAAGGATATATTGCAAGGTTGGGCATTGCTACTGACTTGCACTCACTTGAACCCGTTTGCGACTCTTGCGCCAAACGCTAGGTCTCCATTTGCGTCATTAATTCTACATGACGTAACTTAATGCTGCGCATTCTCTTCTAACAATTTTGAGACTTGCTCCGTCAGAGCAGTTATACTCACTTCAGTACTAACGGATCTTGTTTCCGGCATGATTTGTGCAAATTACCAACAACTTACTCTATACTGAATTTACTCCTCAGAACAATAACTACACTAGCTACTCAACTCCTTTGTCGCAGTTGAGCACTACACACAAGAAGACAAACAATACTCACAATGCACAACTAAACAACATTAATCATTCCGCCTTGTTATTGCCCAGCGACACTATTCCGCGACACTACAATATGCAGAAGTGGTCTCTCCACCAAAGGGCCACGAAAACGTCGAGAAATCGGCGCAAGCCCTATCACCACAACACCAGACACACTCGCAAGAACAACACGGGGTAAAACACAACAACGACCAGGTCCACCAAGACAGAGGAAGCTCTAGGGAACCCCACACACACCCCACACCCTCGGATCAATTGTTAGGTGTTATGGTCCAGACCATGAACCTCATCATGAAAATGATGAAGGAATTCAGGGAGGCCCAGAAGCAGAACACTCAGATCCTCGTTGCCCTTCAGGCAACAGTCCAACAGTCGCTCCCCTCGGCGACTTCCTCAGTAGTCACAAAACCCCATCATGGATACACAACCAAATATCCAAGGCCTGACAATATGCGTCTTTAATGCAGACGGCATTGTTAATCAAGAGGTAGAGTTCAGAGAACTCATGAAGGAGTTCTCCATCGACATATGCATGATGAGGGGAACACACCTAAAACTGGGAATAAAAACGACAGTTCCCAACTATGTTAGCTACCATCAAGACAGGCCAACCCAAGGCGGAGGAGCGGCCACATACATTAAAAAAGGGATCCCCCACCGCCAGGTGTTCATACCAGCTACCAATAAAATCGAAGCAGTGGCTGTGGAAGTAACCACTGCCACTGGACCCCTAACAATCGTTTCAATCTACCGACACCCACAAGACGAGATAGACAAGGGAGACATAGCTGCTCTGTGGCAAATTGAAGACAAACTCATAATAGGGGGCGACTTCAATGCCAAACACTCCGATTGGAACTCTAGAGTAACGTCCAGAGCAGGCGCCAAACTGCAACGACTAGCACGCGACCACCACTTCGAGCCCACACATTTTCCAAAAAATGGAGGTAGGCCGGACGTGTTAGACATAGCCCTTACTAGAAGGACCGCGGGGCTTGTGGCTGCAAGGACAATCAACAGAATGTCCTCCAGTCACAACCCAATGATTCTAGAGGTCGATGTTGGAGAATGGACAGCACTCCCACAGTACCAGACGTCACACAAACGTACTGACTGGGAGCGATACCGAGAAACTGTCGCCTCTGATATCGCTAGCGCTCCGCCACATATTGCCGAAACAGTAGAACAAGCGGTACAAGACCTAACAGGAACCATCTTGCAGCCCACGGAAGATGCCACTCCCCCACAAAGGGACGGCCCGCCCCCTTAAGTAGAACTCCCGGAACATCTACTAGCCCAAATCTGTCACAAGAACAAAGTGGCAAAAGAGTGGAAGATCACCAGAAATCAGGCCACCAGGACGCTGCTCAACCGTCTACAGAGAGAGCTGAAGGTAGCGGTAATGAGCACCGAAACCAGCAATGGCAAAACCGTCTCACAACCCTCAAAGTAGACGATCACACACTATGGCAAGCAACCAAACAATTTACCAAAAGACACGCTAGGCTGCCGCCTCTGCACGGCGAGAGGGGTCTGGCCCACGGCCAGGCTGACGAGGAAATTGCCCTCGCCGACACCTTCGAGAAGCAGTTTCAAGTGTCAGAACCCCAGGATGACGAACATGAAGAGGTAGTCCGTCGTCAACTGGCTGTCTTCCTCAACGCTGAGGAAGACCCAGAGGACAAACCCCCGCTTTTCGCCCCCGAAGACGAGGCAAAAGTAATTAGGTCCCTCCCTACAAAAAAGGCGCCAGGACACGACAGTGTCACCAACCAGCTAGTTAAAAACCTCCCGCCCTCGGCTACCGAACACATTGCGAACGTCTTCAACGAGATTACTCGTACCTGCGAGTTCCCAGCATACTGGAAACACGCGGAAGTGGTCGCGATACACAAACCAGGGAAAGACCCTTTATTCCCACAGCACTACAGGCAGATTAGCCTCTTGCCAACTCTCAGCAAGATCTAAGAGCGCCTCCTGCTTATTCCCATAAGAGGCCGGGGGGGGGGGGGGGGGTGTCTAAGAGACTCATATCAAATCAAAATCTTACTGCCTTAGTACTATACTACCTACAGTACAATTTTCATCACTTGTTAGATAATCCATTTAAAATAGGTGTAGTATCAAATTTTAAATTTCTCTAAGAAGGTGGTTATTTGACTAGTTTTTAAATCGCGCGCCACCCATTCGGAACGCAGCTACACACACAAACCCGCTGCTGTACACATGGGGCATTTTTTATGTTTGTCAAAGCAGACACAATAGAATGCACTGTTCAAGTGGTTTTTAATTGTAATCAAGGCGTGATTTTGTTTGTATTTGACAGAGTTACAAAAAAATGACATCGAAAAGGAAAAAAAGAGAGGGTAGAATCGAGCGGAAATGAACCAGTATTACCTGGAAACAATGACGTTCAGCAGGTACATCTTTCTGATTATTTTGTGTGTACTTAGTGAAATTCATGCAAACACGATTAGTCGAGTTCGTCGATCTTTTGGTCGATGTGGTGTGTGTGGCTGTGGTCTGGACTGTGGATCAGTATTGCGAAGTTAGTGATTTTTTCTCACTAAATTTGGTGGTTTTGGGTACCAGATTTTGCATCCACTGGCTGGTGTGAATTATGGTGGATTATAAAAAGATTTGGTGAAATTACGTTTTAAATTCACTTGATCCATTCTACATACAGCAAACAGCACTATTTAATTTTCTGTCTGGTAGCTCTTAAATTTATATCACCTAAACATTTATAACACATCGTATTTTGTCTTCGTTTCCGCGTTGTTTTGCGGCCGTATTGTTATGCACCCATTTTGTTATGCGTATTAATAAATCTGCAATTGCATGTACAGTGTATGTCTGTAGTGCCGGTGGACATGTGGTGTTTCTTAAATCACTTCCTGTTTTAGTGCTAAACGTGTAAAGTAAAAGGACAGTATACCCCCAAATTTCGTGGAGAATCGCTACGAGATAGCATATTTACAGACTGGCTAGAAATAATTCAAGGCGATGATACAAGAGCATATTGTAAATTTTGCAATAATATTTTGTTAGCGTGCTCTGCTGCAATAATAAGCCACAGTGACGTAAAAAAATGACAGTGGCAGCACCGTGTCAACAAACAAAAATACCCGTCAGAACCATGAGAGAGTATTCCTTTGCATTATTTGCTTCCACCCATTGCCCGATCGTGTCATGTCATCATCACTTAATTGATTTGTGCAAGAGTAAATTCGCAGGCAGTAATATTGCTAGGAAACTTAAAATACATAGAACAAAATGTAGTGTAGCTATAAAACGCGAAATAAGGCGGTATTTTGCGAAAATGTGCGGCAAAATATCGGTGACAGCATGTATATCATTATCATTAATGAATCAACAGACATTAGCGAGACCAAATTTTTAGGAATACCGGTAACAATAAGATATTACAGCGCTGCAACCTATGTGATCATTCGACGTTTTTAAAATTAGCCGAACTCGATCATTATAATGCACAGTCTGGTGTAACAGCAATTAAAGACACGCCTCAAGAATTGAAAGTAGACTCCAGACAAGAATGAAATTTTGAGGAGAATTTCACTTCTTTCCGTGTCCAAAGCTCTTCGTGTCGTTAAAGAGTCATTGATTCCTCTCCTTGAATCGTGTAATATTGATCCTAGCACAATAACAAAAACTGTTTTTCAATGACAAAATTCAGCTCTTTGAAATGGTCCTAAACAGACGCCGTTAACTTCTGGTGTGAAGTGCTTCAACACAGAGATGCAAATGACGTCAACCCATTTTACGAATTCACAACTTCCGTGATGTCATTACCAATGTTACCCTGGTCGAATGCGGAAGCGGAAAGGCTTTTTAGCCAGATGAACATTATTAAAACTAAAGCTAGAAATAAAATGAAATCCGAGATGATGAATTCGCATTTGTCGATTCGAGCAGGAATCGGGGGGAAGAAGCAGTGTTGCCACAATAACGAACAGTCAACAGAAGTGCTGACGCAGGTAGGAACAACTTTCTAACATGGGCAGCCTCAGCCGTTGAAATTCATGGCGACTTGAAACTGAATGAAACCGCAGACAGCTTTTAAGTGATGATTTATTGACCCAACCAGTTTCGCTGCGTTAAAGCAGCGTATTCGGGTGTAAATGGTGTCACATAAATTAGTACATGGAGATGCTCCCAACGTTCGTAGTCAGAGAAATCCACTATAGTTCAATTCTTTTATCTTGGCGGCTCGCGCATGCCCGCCCAGACGCGGGAGATTGCTGCGTTGCCAGTTGCACACGACGCACGCTCCAAGAGAAGCAGCGCCATAGTATCATAGTATAGCATAGTTCGCAAGCTTACGTTTAGGGGGGGGGGGGGTGGGGGGGGGGGAGCGCGCAGTTGATGAAGTAAAGCCACCACGGCCGCATTAACCCTTTCGCTGCTGCTACAGAGACGTGCTCTCCGCATTCCGCGCTGTGCGCGATTTTGTCACTGCACTGCTCGCCTGTGATGACACATGGTGTTCCGACTGCTTTGACACTCTTATCATACGATTCCACAAAAACTATTTGGCCCAAAAATTAGATTTTTACACATCTTCTTGACTGATACCTTCCCCCCATAAATGACTTAATTTTGTTTCGATGTTCAACGCAGTTATTATGCAGCATTAAATATAGTAAACCATTGCACGAAATTTTGAAGAGTTTGCAGAGGTAACAGTCCATAGAGTATACTTTCCGTATGGTCGATTTTAGTTGCCACAATGTTGAGAATGAAATGTGGACAAGATACCTAAATGTCATATCAAATTTACTTGAATATACCGTCTATCAGTGAAGTGCTCTGAGCTATGCCAAATATAATTTTTGTGTGTGGCACACACAAACAGCATTTATTTGCTAAAACACTGATCAGCCGACACAAACGTTGAATATTGTGTTAGCGCAGCACAAAACTACGAATGGTGACTTCGCAATTGAGGAGAGAAAATACTGCCCACTGAAGATGCTTCAAAAGAGAGAAATGAGTCTGGTCTAAATAAGTCGCTTATTACAGTTGCAGAAGAGGAATATATTTCAATATCATTGGTAAAACTGCGACTGTGGAACAAACACGAGAAAGAGAACATGAGTACCATTATGTATGTGCCATACCCTTCATTGATTGAAGTGCTTTAAAATAAAGCCAAACGCGACTGGTGTAAATAAAACTTTTATTACAGTCGCGAAATACGGAATATTTCTCAATATTACATACGACACCTATGTGGTACTTAAATTAAATTAAATATTGTTATACAGTAAATTTTATATGAAATTTAGGTATCTTGTCCACATTTCATTCTCAACATTGTGGCAATTAAAATCGACCATACGGAAAGTATACTCTATGGACTTTTACCTCTGCAAACTCTTCAAAATTTCGTGCAACAGTTTACTACATTTAATGCTGCACAATAACTGGGTTGAACATCGAAACAAAATTAAGTCATTTATGGGGGGAAGGTATCAGTCAAGAAGATGTGTAAAAATCTAATTTTTGGGCCAAATAGTTTTTGTGAAATCGAATGATAAGTGTGACAAAGCAGTGGGAACACCATGTGTCTGCACAGGCGAGCAGTGCAGTGATGACAAATTCGCGCACAGCGCGGAATGCGGGGAGCACGTGTCTGCAGCAGCGAAAGGGTTAATGAAGAGACAAAGCACTAGAAATTTCAAAAAATTGCATTCAAACGAATAAAATTCGTGAAGTAAGACACTTCGAAATTGTTTTTAAATAAAGAAAATATCATGCGCCACACAAGGCGCTCTTCACCTTTCGCTTACTGTTCAAACGCCTTAACCGTTGCGCTAACGCAGCTCGCCCTGCAATGTAACTCCAGGAGGAGTCTAACACGTCACGCAAAATACTGACAAACACTGTTGGTATGATTATGAATTACTCATACTTCGTCGAAGCACAATAGGAAATAAACAATTACCGCTGATCTTTATCGCGAAAACGCGGTTCGTGAGATTGATACAAACACCTTTCCGTGCTATCGCAAGAATTAGGAGTCTTATTGCTTGTTTGGTTTAATTAATTAATAGAATATGAAGCAATTGGTATAAAGAACGCTTTTTCCAAACTTTCTATAAAAGAAAGTCTCCTATCAAGACATTGCTTTTGTTCTATTACTTTATTTATGACTGAACATTTCTAAAATTGAAGACACTTGTCCGTGCACTGCTCTGCAGTCGAGATCTGGCAACGTCGTTCTCTGTTCATTGGCTGACTGTGTTTTGTGACGTCAGATGCGCAGAACGAACATAAACTCGGCCGCCATCATAAATGACGCGCACTTTAGTCCTTTACACTTACAACTACTGACTACAGTTGCCACATCCCCTGCACTATTCGCCCCAATGTTTCGCCGATTTTTATTCGTTGAGCACTTCCTCTCATCATGGGGTTGAATTCTCTGACTACAAACATTTGGGTGCCTCCATGTGCTAATTTATGTGACACCACTTACACCTGAAGATTTGCTTTAACGCAGCGAAAGCGATCGTGTTAATACAAATACAAATGTTTTATTCCACTGTTGAGCATATTTACATGAAATGGTGTTGTCAGAGTTTACATAACAATAATAATATGAACTTCGACATGACAAATGTTATTAACTACAATATAATAATCCAGGATGGATGCAATGCATATTTGTGCAAATGTAAATAACAACAAGAAGTTTCCTAAGAGATCAATTACAAGATAAATGAACTACATAGTTCAGTGAATGACAAATAAGTAATCAAACAGAGAATTAACAATAAGTACATGAAACAGTAATAAAATAGTTGCACAATGTGGCATATGTATAGTTTGCGGTTAATGTACAGTTCATTCTCATAAGGGAAGTGGGTCATTTGTCACATACTCAAGGAACTCTTGAGCAGAGTAAATTACTTTACTTTTGATCCACCTCGAAAGACTAGCTTTAAATTTATTTACTGGCACTGTGTAGGCATTTTCAGGTAATTTATTGAAGTAGACGGGACCAAGATATTTGTAACTGTTATGTGTCTTTGCATATGGCATATTAATTGTATGTCCACTTTTATGTTTTGGTCATGAACCGTTCTCCTTAAGTCAAATTTACTCAGATTCTCTTTAACGAAGACAAGGCAGTTGTAAATATCCAGGCTAGGCATTGTCATTATATTTAGTTTCTTAAAATAATCTCGACATGATTCATATAGGCTAAGTTGTGCCATGCACCTTATGGCTTTCTTTTGCCATTTAAACATTAATTTTGAGCCTATGGAATTGCTCCATAGTAGTTTTCCATAACTCAGGTGCGAATGGAAGAATGCAAAATACGCATACAACAGAAGTTCTTTACTGACATTACTCCTCAGCTTGTACAGCAGATATATGGCACGTGCTAACTTGCCACATATCTACCCTGTGTGAGTATCCCAGCTGAGCTTTCGACTTATATGAAATCCTAATAATTTTACTCTTTTGTTATCATGACTGGGAGCATTCAGATTGAATACAATAGCTTCAGTTTTACTATCATTCTTCTGCAGTACATTTGTCTCAAACCAAGTACTGCACCTCTCTATTGCCACTACCATGCTGTGTTGCACATTTTCAAGACTGGTATCACATGTGATGAGTGTTGTGTCATCAGCATATAGCACTGCATCACATGATACAACTGCAGGTAAATCATTTATATAATAATGAAAAGGAAATGTCCAAGAACAGATGCTTTAGGTACACCCTTTACGACTGGGAGACATTCTGACATTTGATTATTTACCTTAAGCGGGGTAGGGCGTCAAATGGGCCGACTTTGAGCAGGAGAGGCACCACAGGACATTTTAATTTCCACTGTCTATACCTTTCCAAGTAAATTCATGAAACTTCGTCAGCATGACCACGAAGGATTCAGGATTCACACTCGTAGCAGCGGAAGTTCAAAAACATAACAAAATAATTTTTTTTACATGTGAAATTTCATCATTTTTTCATTTACTATTGGCTGCATTTGTTGCTATAGGTACACTTTTCTTCATAAGTAAGGGAGACTGTTCGATGAATTTTGTACAGCATACAAACCATACTTACAGGTGTCTGAAACTCTAGAATCTATTTAATTTATGAAAAAATTAATGAGCTCTTACGTTTTAAACTTTATGTTTAGAAAAAATCAAATTTTGTAGTTAATTATCTCAATTTTTACCACAGTTTTTAATAGATTGGGAAAATTCTAGAGTTTCATACACCTGTAAGTATGGATTGTATGCTGTGCAAAATTCGCCAAAGAATCTCTGTTACTTGTGAAGAAAAATGTACCTATAGCAACAAATGCAGCCAACAGTAAGTGAAAAAATGATGAAATTTCATATCTAATTTTTTTTAATGTTTTTGCACTTCCACTGCTATGAGTGTGAATCCTGAATCCTTCCTGGTCATCCTGACAAAGTTTTATGAATTTATTTGTAAAAGTATAGACAGTAGAAAATAAAATGTCCTGTGGTGCCTCTCCTGCTCCAAGTCGGCCCGTTTGACGCCCTACCCCCCTTAACTAACTGTTTTCTTTTGTCCACGTATGAATGCATTACGCATACAGCATTCTCTCTCACTCGATAATGGTAGAGTTTTTTTATGAGAATATCGTGGGAGACCATATCAAAAGCTTTCCTGAGGGCCAAGGATGTTGCACAGATAATATCCTTATTTTCAAAACTATTGTATATTTTTGCTACCATACTCTCATCTGCTTTGACTGTAGAAAGGCTAGATCTGAAACCATACTGTGAGGAGGTGAGTATATTATTATGTTCAAAATATTGACTCATCTGTTTATGAATGCAGTATCCTATTATTTTTGATATTATGGGTATAAGTGATATTGGTTGATAGTTATTTGGTGATGCTATATCTCCTTTCTTATGTAGTGGTTTAACTACATATATTTTTAAACATTCTGGTAATTACCTTTATTTAAAATTTTGTTGATTATTTTAGTTGGTGGTGTTACAATTTGATTTCTGATGTATTTAATAACATACTTTGAGAGGCTATAGTAATCCTCTGCTCTAGAATTACTGAGCTTGGCTATTGATTCATTGACCATCTTCTCAGTTACACAAGTCCAGTGAAAGCTGTCTGTCTGCTTACTGTTCATTTCTGGCAGAAGTGCCTCTGCCTTGGTCACATTCTCCATTATGCTGTTATTTGATTGAGGACTGACAATATGCAGATTTAGAATATCAGGTACAATTGGTGTCTGGTATACTTTATCATCACAGTTAGTTTCTGTTTTAATAATTTCCCATGCAACTTTGCATTTATTTACTGAGTTCAGTATATATGTATCATTTGCTTTCCACTTAGCTGCCTTGATTTCAGACCTGTAAATCTTTTTCTTTTTCATGTATATGTCGTTGTCAGCATTATTGTAGCATTATGATTCTTATCGTACTTAGATGTGTGGTGTACCAGCTTTTTAGATTTTGTGGTTTGGTGTAACGATTTTGCTTTGATACTTTCTTGCAGTGTTTGGGACAACATTCTTCAAAATTCTGCAGTCAACAGTTCTAGAAATTTGTTGGTAGATTCATTTGCACTTGCAGTGGTTCTTATTTTATCCCATTTTATTAAATTCAATTTACTTATAACTTGTTTAGCTTTGATTCGTTAATTGGTCTTATAATTTTTCTACAGTCTGTGAAGGTTTCAGTTTCCTTTACTGTTAAGAGTTTGTATGAGCCATAGTCCCTCATGATCTGAAATGCCTAGCTTGATTGTGTTGAATTCTGTTTTGTATAGATGAAAATTACGAATTATGTTATATAGACATGCTTCCTGTCTTGTGGGTTTGTCATTTACGCAACTGAAGTTAAGGGAGCTTAATGTATTTAGCAAGTGGTAAACCTTTCTATTCTTAAACCTAATGTCTATATTGATATCAACAAATATTAGTACTTTGTAGTTTTTGTATTTGAGTAGCAAGAGTCTCAGCTTCTCCAGAGGCTCCACAAACAGGTCTTCATTGTGTTTTGGGGGGGCAGTATACTGAAGCTATTATAACTTCCTGGTTTGGCAACATTATGGCTGCAGCTTCAAATTTTGCTTCTATGCACAGTCCACTTACATCTATAGCTTCATAGATTAGGTTCACCTTTTGCAGAACTCGTCTTAACGTGCAAGAATGCTAAAGAAATCTGGGACAAATTACGAGCCCGATTTGAACGTAGCAGTATTCAGCGTTTGAATATGTTGATTGAAACATTTTTCCGTGTTAAACGTGATGAATCGGAAGATATTAGTGCACATGTGGCCAAACTGCAAAAGTTATTTGTGGACCTGAACGATGAATTAGCAAAACATGAAGAAAATACGCTATCTGAAAGAATCTTAAATGGTCGAATTTTGTCTACACTGGGAAAAGACTACGACAATTTTAAGGATCTCTGGGATACGATACCGACAGAAAAGCAAAGCTTGAATTTATTGATTGAAAAACTCTGTACTATTGAACTGCGTGAACAAGACGTTAATGGAAGTGCAGCTTTTGTCGTTTCTAAAACAGGAAAACGGCAAACAAGTAATCAGCAAGTAAAGATGACGAAGTCACAATTAAAACAGAAGTTTCCGTGTAATAGATGCAAACAATTAGGTCACTGGGCAGCAGAGTGTCCATAGAACACTCGTGACAGCAATAAAAGAAAAGAGAAGAAGCAAGACAGTGAACACGCTGCATTTACTTCATACGCTATGGGTGTGTGTACCAGTAATCACAGTGACCCAAATAAATGGTATTGCGACAGTGGCGCTACAAATCATATCACTCCCAACAAACAGTATTTTGTTTCGTATAGTGAATTTGATGTTCCTCAAGTAATTTCATTGGGAAAACAAGATGTCAAAATGTGTGCGTACGGTCAAGGAACAGTTTACATCCAAATCCGACGAAACAATAAATGGTACAATGCTAGAGTGGACAATGTTTTGTACGTCCCTGATGCAAGTGCTAATCTGTTCTCTGTGAGAGCCATTGCCTGCAGAGGCTACAGTACTAATTTTAGTTATAATAATGTCTGTGTTCGAAAACAAGTCAGTGGCAATATTGTTATGACAGGTTATGTGAAAAATAGACTTTATGTGTTGAACATGCGTGTTGTTAGAAATGCAAAAATGAATCGTATGAGCTTGATGACTTCATCCGAAACATTGCAAGTGTACCATGAAAGGTTTGGTCATCAGAATAAACAACATGTGAAGAATATTTTAAAAGGAATGAACATTAATGTGGAAGATGCCAAGAGTGAATTTTGTGACGGCTGTGCGGTTGGAAAGATGCACAGGCTGCCATTCAAAACACGAACAATACGCGCTACCAGTACTGGTGAATTAATCCACGCGGATGTAAATGGACCAATGAGCACGAAATCTTTTGGGGGCAAGTATTATTATGTATGTTTCAAAGACGATTTTAGTAAATTTCGTCGAATTTTCTTTTTAAGACACGAAAGTGAAGTGTGTGCTGTGCTTAAGCAGTTTTTTTCCGTATCCAGGGTGTAATTACAAAGCTAATAAAATGTTTTCTTGCCTTTAAATAATATTTTTCATCAGTATAGATGAAAATTACGAATTATGTTATATAGACATGCTTCCTGTCTTGTGGGTTTGTCATTTACGCAACTGAAGTTAAGGGAGCTTAATGTATTTAGCAAGTGGTAAACCTTTCTATTCTTAAACCTAATGTCTATATTGATATCACCAAATATTAGTACTTTGTAGTTTTTGTATTTGAGTAGCAAGAGTCTCAGCTTCTCCAGAGGCTCCACAAACAGGTCTTCATTGTGTTTTGGGGGGCAGTATACTGAAGCTATTATAACTTCCTGGTTTGGCAACGTTATGGCTGCAGCTTCAAATTTTGCTTCTATGCACAGTCCACTTACATCTATAGCTTCATAGATTAGGTTCACACTATTTTTAACATGTAAGATACACCACCATGTTTAATACTTGTTCTACAGTAGCTGGTTGCCAAATCATAGCCAAACGGTACACTTCATTTTAGTTCCTTATTGCTAAGCCAGTGTTCATTTCTTGAAATAACAGTGCAATTTCCAGCCACTACTGAAGTTCACTAAGTTTTGTTTTTAAAAAACTGCACATTAATATCTAAGAACTGGTACTTATCTTACTGTGGTTTTTCTGTAGCCCTTCAGCAAAAAATCATTGAGATGAGATGGGACTGCTGCTTTCCTCTTATGTTGACTGCTCCTTCAGCTGGCATGGTGATGAAGTTGTTAAGGGGATGAGTGGTTGAACATAAAAAATGTTGGATTTGCTTTCTGTTGCATGTAGGGCAGGCAACAGATTCTGCTACATGTGTTGATGTTTCAGCTGTTGGCCCTGCCTCTGAGATTCTCCTGCTTTTGACGATGCTGCTTCTCGTGCTGCTGAGACTGGTCCCATACCGGTACATGGAGTTTTGCTGTCCGCTCTCTCCCTGTTCGCAATGATTTCATTTATCATTTTACACACCAAGTTTTTTCCTTCGTAATTTAGATGCATTCCGTGGTTTGTATGCTGACATCTGTCCAATTTACCCATATCTAGGACGCTACATTTTTCAAACAATAACACATTTTTTATTTTAACATTAGTTTTTCGCATTTCTTTATTGACACATAGACCATCAATTAAAAGAGCAATCTAACGGTTTTGTTAAAGGCACGGTAAAAAATGTAGTGGTTTATTGCGGTCTTGAAAGTTCTTTTAGCGCGAAATCTCATTTCACTGTTGGCAACAAAAATTTTCTGAGCACTCGATCCTCTCTGCCTGCCCTAGGACAGCGTGAAGTAATATTTAGCGTAAATGATGTAATGTAATATCAATAATCGATTTTGAATTCTTTTTAAACTAGCTTTATTTGCGCGCATGCCGGTGTTCCTGTGAATTTCATACTTTTATACCGCGTTATTTACCTATAAACGGTAAATAATCTTTTAATGGGTTAAAGTACTCATCTATAAGAACAACTTTTACTGTGGAACCAACTTCAAAATCGCGAAAAATAGCTTTTTCGTGCATTTTGGTCGAATATGTTAGTTTGTATGTAACTTTTACAGGGACTAGCTGATATCAAGTTTATCTCATAATAAAAGAAAAGCTTCATATAAATGAGGATTATTTTAAACCCTTAAATGATTATTGGCCTTTTTAAATAACCCTGTAATGTAGTTCCGAAGAGTTATTTTAATTGTCAGTAAGTTGTTGATTTGCTTATATATGATCCTTTAATTCGTGTACAAGTTGTAGTTTTTGTTTGCTGTTGTTACAACCACTGTCAGTGGGAGTGGCTAGTACATCGACTACTCGCGCTGAAAATCCTTTTGATATGTCTTATGTGGTAGGTAAAATACTCAGTGACGAGGAGAAGTATAAACATCTGGCGGATTCTTCAGAACAACCTCGTAAATATGAATATCCGCAGCAGACAGAGGGTGGACAAAAAAAAAGCTCCGTTCTGATTGGCTAAGGAATACTCTTAGCTAGTCTGTAGCCAACAACAGAACGGTGCATATTGTTTCTGGTCCAGATAGTGGGGGCAAGCATTCTGTGGCTCTAAATCTTCAGTCACTCGTCCACTTTGCAAAAGTAAAAAAGGACTAGAAATCTTCAGAACCCATTCTACTGCAGATTATCACAAAATGGCAGTTTTAGAAATCAAACATTTCAAAAGTTCATACGAAAACTCTGAAAAAGCTGTAAATAATGTAATCGAAATCGAGAAACTGAAAATGATTAAATCAAACAGAGAGTGGCTTATTTCTATAGTAAAGACGATCACGTTATGTGGTCGAGAGAACATACCGTTAAGGGGCCACTGAGATAATGGTACACTGAGTGATGAAATCAGCCAAGGAAAATTTCGAGCACTTTTAAAATTTCGCATTGACTCAGGTGATTCGTCTCTCCAAAAACATTTAGAGACATCGGCAAAATTGCTACATATCTGAGAAAAACAACTCAGAATCAGCTGATTGCTTGTTGCCATTCTGTCATTATGAAAAAGGTCCTCGAGAAAGTCAAAGAAGCAAAATATTACTCTGTCCTTGGCGATGAAACAACGGATGCAAATGGTACGATACACGAAGACTTAGTATGCTCCCTATCTGCAACTAACATAACTGGTGCTGCATTAAGCGATCAAATCGTTCAAGAATTAAATCAAGTCGGCCTACAAGTTAAGAATTTGAGAGATCAAAAATGATTTTGCCGCATCACACAATACCAAATTATAACTATGGCATCCACATGGCACAAAAAAAGCTAGTGGATTTAACTTCTTAATTCTGTTCTGGACGCCTTTATTTTTCCCCTTCATGTTCGCGCCGTTATCGTAGCCCTGTCCTCTGCAGTCATTAATGTTAAGGTCAAGATCACTCAATGTTTTTAAAATGCTTTCTGTGAGGCCTTCACCGGTTGTATCATCTATTTGCAGAAATGAGATGAAATGTTCTTTTACACTTACGCCATCCTCTGTTATGTCGGCGCATCTTAAAGTTATCGAAAGTTGTGCTTTGTGGAGTACAGTCAGCTATGATTGCATAATACTTTGAACCCTTTATGCAGGATACGATTGTAGACATAACGTGTGATGCCATGAGTTCTATTAATTCATTTTGTATATTTTTGCCGCAATAATGGTCAGCCAAATCACCATTCAATGCCAGTCTGACGTGCTCTTCCATGATTGGATCAAACTTTGCCAATAACTGTACAAGACCTAAGAATTTTCCATTATTTGGGGTAAATAATTTATCTGATAACCCTCTGAATGCCATATTATTTTCAGCCAAATACAAAGTAATGTGCATCAATCTTTGAAGCACATTGCTCCATCGTAAACTTTCTTTAGAAATTAGCTTTTGTTCTTCCTTGTCAATAGTTAATCCAGCTTTAAACCTGATTTCAGTTTCAGTCCATTGAGTAAATGCTTTTTTGTGGTTAGGACTATTTTCATGCAGTTTCAGAGCTTCACTTAAATGTTTCCAATTTCTGAAACCCACAGTGGTAGTCAAATTAGTAGTTGACTTTAAATCAAACAGTCGACAACAAAAGCAAAAGACACTGTCGTTTGATACAGAATACACTAGCCACCGTCGTCTGATAGTTTCTTCGTTTGATAGTTTTCTTGTGTAATAAGTTGAAGAGAAATGACGCCCATTTTCATCTTTTGGAAAGTTATTTAGACATACTTGTGAGGGTCCACATATTATAATGCGATCTATATCTCTAGCATTAAGTACTTTTGGCCACATACCTACATCAGAAACATTGTATTCTTTTATTGCAAGAACGTTGATTCTTTCATCGACCACAGATGTCATGTGTTGATTTTGACTTGGAGAAATATCAGAGGATTCATGCAAAGATGTACTGCGCTGGTCAATTTGATCACCTTCAATAGGTGATTGTATATTTTTTGTGTATAATTGTTCACAGTCTGAAGAAATATTTGCTGATACATGGACTTTTGATTCAATATCTGAAGTATTTGCCTTAGAATTTCCTTTAAGGTACTTATAAATATTCATGTGCTTTTTAGTTTCTTCAATAACTTTTTCTTTTTCAGCTTTTCTTTTCCGATTTTCTAAACCAGAAAGTTTTTTTTAATCATTTCCTTCTCTTCTGGCATGAGTTAATAATTTGACAAATTATTGCTTGGACACTGCTCTATTTCGCGACCACAATATTCGATCTATAACAAATAAAGAAATTCACCTATCAGTAGACGTAACTAGAAAAAAACCTGAACTGAAAGATAAAAATGTTTTTCGCACCTACCAGAAAATTAAAATGTTGACACAGTCACGACACTCGTTTCACTCACAATTATTCAGCCACGAAAACATGACCGCTGCCTCCGACTCTTACTGACAATTACTGACATGCGGGTGCAAATCGTAGCGCTGCCAACATATGCAGTCTAACAAACATTGTGTGGCGCTGTATTATTTCAGTAAGTTAGGGGAGAATTCTCTATGAATGCAGTGCACGCAGTGATCTATTAATTAATGTACATGAGTCATTAAGTCACAAATATTCGATATAAATACGTTCGTATTAATTAAATCATAATGTAATGTATATTTCACAGTCTGTATTTTCTTTTATTTGGAGCGACCGGTAGTTTCTGTTGTAAACGAGAGATGGTGCAGCTGCATGGGCTCTTCCTTGCTGCAGTTCTTTAAACAAATAAGAGAGGCGCTTTGGTAGAGCCCGTGCTAGCCCGCGTCAAACATGGATGGTTGCAGACAATACGAAGATTGCATTCAGCATGATTTCTCTTCTGCTACCCCGAATTCATCGCACATTCGTGAGATTAGAGACTGAATAATATTTTAGTTTCGCGAAATGGGTGATTGTAAATTGTATTTTTTTTTTTTTTTAGATGCGTTTAGTACGTGGCGCCCCTTGGGCCCCGGCGCCCTGGGCGACCGCCCAAGTCGCCCCACCCTAAAGCCGGCGCTGAAGGTTATTATGGAGGTGTCAACATGTCTAGAAAATTCAGTGGCCTGCAATCCGGAATAAAGCAGCTCCAGCTGTTAGCGACCTACATGCATTGTGCAGCACATAAACTAAACCTACCTAACGTGAGGGCACGCAGCTTGTCTAGTATTCGCAATATGATGGGAGTTGTATGTCGCGTTACCAATTTTGGGAGCGAGTCAGCAAAAAGGTTGGAACTGATAAAGCGAGTTATCCTTGAAAAACACCCAGAGGCGAAGAGTCTTAGTGATAAATACTGGCTTGAAAGGCACGATGCGCTCCTTCAATTCAAAGAGCTCTTTGAGTCTATCGTACAGTTCCTTGAAGAAATAGACAGAACTTCTCCATCACTGGAAAGTGCAAGTCTTCTGACATCTATTCAACGATATGACTTTGTCTTAACTTTGACGGTAACCGCCGCTGTATTTGAAATTACTGTTTCGCTTTCACGGCAACTTGAGGCTATTACATTAGGTCTCAGCCTTTGCTATGAGATGGTACACAGAGTAATAAGAACACGATACAGAGAAACGAAATATGAAGAAATTTTCCAAGAGGTGTGTCATATTGTAGAACCTTCGGACATCCCAGTGCAGGCACCCAGAATCGCCAAACGTTCTGCTCATCGCTCAAATATAGAAGCACCTGATGCTAAGGAATACTACAGGTAAAATAGACCTTTAATACATACACAACGCTTTTTGCCTGATGCAGCATTCCTTTCTTTTCCGTTCTTTCGATTTCGAGAATAATGTCATCTGTCATGTTTTGTTTCAGATTGAATGTATTCCTTTCTTTCATCAGTTTTGTATTGGGCCAGTTGAGGAGTCGCTTTTCGAGAGCAGAGCACGCTTCCGTTCTCGACCTGTTGTGTTATAATAATAATAAAGAACAGGACAAATTAATTTCAAGTATATTACAATTGCATTATTAGAAATGTTCTGCGTGTACGAATTTAGGCTGTTCGGACTTCCTATCATACATTTCAATTGTAGATGCAGGTAGCCGACTCCAAGGACATCAGTGCATGTCAAAAAATGAAGAAAATTCTCCTTACTTGGTTCCACTACACTTCAATTAAAATTACATAATACTGGTGTTAAGTATTATCTTAATCATACACACTTACATTACAGAACACTCGTTATACTTAGTATCTTAAGCACTACATCTTAATCGTCCTTCTACATACGAGAGAGTGAAAAACAAAATCATGTACAAAGGAAAAATGAATGATGGTTTTCTTTTTTTCATTTGTCGGCGTCTTACCGCGCATTCATAATTAATGTCTTTGCCGACGCTTATGGTCGATCGCCTTTTCATTTTTTGTTTTTAGTAAATTTAAACTCTACGATATCATGAGGGTCTTTCACCATGTACCTACACACTCTTCAGCTTTATACCAAGTGCCATCGTAAAAACAGAAAATCTGAACTCTTCAGTGGTAGCTGCACATGTTTACAGCAGCGACTTGCCTCATCGTCTCTCGTTATCGGGAGAAATCTCTTTGGAAGGATCTCTGGAGAGATAGGGAACATCCCTCCCAAACAACAGCAGAGGCACATCAAGAGGCAAATGAACTTTTCCCTAATATAAAAATTCTTTTACAAATTCTCGCAACATTACCAGTATCTACTTGTAGTGTGGAGCGTAGCTTCTCTTCGCGTAAACTGATAAAAGTGACGGATGACAGGTTGAATGCTTTGCTGCCATATTGTTGTTGATGTGGTCTTCAGTCCTGAGACTGGTTCGATGAAGCTCTCCATGCTACTGTATCCTGTGCAAGTTTCTTCATCACCCAGTACCTACCGCAATCCACATCCTTCTGAATCTGCTTAGTGTCTTCATCTCTTGGTCTCCTTCCCGCGCCCGGGTTCGATTCCCGGCGGGGTCAGGGATTTTCTCTGCCTCGTGATGACTGGGTGTTGTGTGATGTCCTTAGGTTATTTAGGTTTAAGTAGTTCTAAGTTCTAGGGAACTGATGACCATAGACGTTAACGTCCCATAGTGCTCACAAGGGAACCTCCCCATCGTACCTCCCTCAGATTTAGTTATAAGTTGGCACAGTGGATAGGCCTTGAAAAACTGAACACAGATCAATCGAGAAAACAGGAAGAAGTTGTGTGGAACTATGAAAAAAAATAAGCAAAATATACAAACTGAGTAGTCTATGTGCAAGATATGCAACATCAAGGCTACGGTGAGCTCAGAAGTGCAGTGGTCCCATGATTAGCGTGAGCAGCTGCGGAATGAGAGGTCCTCCGTTCAAATCTTCCCTTGAGTGAAAATTTTACTTTATTTTCGCAAAGTTATGATCTATCCGTTCGTTCATTGACGTCCCTGTTCACTGTAATAAGTTTAGTGTCTGTGTTTTGCGACCGCACCGCAAAACCGTGTGATTAGTAGACGAAAGAAAGGACGTGCCGCTCCAATGGGAACCGAAAACATTTGATCGCAAGGTCATTGGTCAACCGATTCCTCCACAGGAAAACACGTCTGATATATTCTATACGACATTAGTGACGGCATGTGCGTCACATGACAGGAATATGTTGTCGACCCACCTAACTTGTACACTTGGCGAATGGGTAAAAAGATTCTTCAACCTTGCCCGCTTTAGGTTTTCTTGTGGATGTGATAATCACTCCAAAAAAATTGATGAAAACATAAGAGTTTGTCACATAAACTGCAACAAATGAATGCAACAGTTTCACAGTCGCACAGTTTTCCTTGTGCTCTGTCAAAACATATGTTTTTAACGTTTCAAATTTTTTCGTGTGTATACCGTCAAATCCTGCATATGTCCAAGCAAATCTGAACATGTCCTGGAATTTTGGAGAGCGAAGTTGATTATTTGTGAGTGCCTGAACTTTGATAATTGTCTGAAATAAAAAATTAAACTTCTCACTCGAGGGCAGACTTGAACCAAGGACCTCTCATTCCGCAACTGCTCACGCTAACCACGTGACCACGGCACTCCTGAGCTCACATTAGTCTTTATGTTGCCTATCTTGCTAATGGACTACTCAGTTTGTATATTTTGCTTATTTTTTTCGTAGTTCCACACAACTTCTTCTTGTTTTCTCGATTGATCTATGTTCCGTTTTTCAAGGCCTATCCACTGTGCGAACTTATAACTAAATCTGAGGGGGGTGCGATGGAGAGATTCCCTTGTCAGAGCCATTTGAACCATTTTTTTCTTGGTCTCCCTCTACAATTTTTACCCTCCACGGTGCCCTCCAATAGTAAATTGGTGATCCCTTGATGCCTCAGAACATGTCCTACCAACCGATCCCTTCTTCTAGTCACGTTGTGCCACAAACTCCTCTTTTCCCCAGTTCTATTCAATACCTCCTCATTAATTATGTGATCTACCCATCTAATCTTCAGCATTCTTCTGTAGCACCACGTTTCGAAAGATTCATGGCTACACTCCAGCAAAACTCCTTTACTACTTTAAGTGTCTCATTTCCTAATCTAATACCCTCAGCATCGCCCGATTTAATTCGACTACATTCCATTATTCATGTTTTGCTTTTTTTTTCTCTATTGTAATTTTAAGCACCTCATACAAGGCGGGCTGGCAGCAGCATATTATGCTGCTCTTCAGCCGTGAGTGTTACAATAACAGGACATATAGGTGGCACAGATAATACAATAAAAACGGCGGGCAAAAAATGTAGATATGAAAAACAATAAACATGAAGCCATTCACGCTGGACGAGAAAAAACACTAACACTTGTGGACACAAAACGAAGGCACACACACGAGACACTGATGGCGATGATCTCCGGCGCGCGAATGTTCACTGAGCGTGTGCGAGTCCGGGGTCCTGCCAAGAGAGGAGGAGGAGGAAGGAGAGTGGGAGAGGGAGAGGGGAGAGCAGAGATGCCATGGGCAGGGGAGAGAGGGAGAGGGAAGAAGGGGGAGGGGAAGCACGGGTTAAGAGGGGCGGAGGAAGGGGGATGGGGGAAAAGGAAAGAGAAGGGAGGGATGGTGCCTAAAGGAAAGGACACAGGAAGTGGGGGGGGGGAGGATTAAAGTTGATAGGAGGGGTAGATGGAGAGGAGGAGGACATCATCAGGGAGGGGGAGCTGGCGGAAGCCACCTTGGGAGAGGGTAAGGAGGGTAGAGAGATGAAGACCGGGTGGGACGTGGGAATATAGGTGCGGCAGCGGGCAGGGGTGGGAGAGGATGGGTGAGACAAGCGGGTGAGGAGGATCGAGTTTGCGGGAGGTATACAGGATCCGGATTCTTTTAAGGAAAAGGAGGAGGCGAGGGAAGGGAATGAGATCGTACAAGAGCTGCGTGGGGGAGGGGAGACGGATGCGATAGGCGAGGTGGAGAGCATGGCGTTCAAGGATTTGGAGGGATTTATAAAATGTAGGGGGGGGTGGAGATCCATGCCGGATGGGCATAACAAAGGATAGGGCGGATGAGGGATTTATAGGTGTGGAGGGTGGTGGAGGGGTCCAGACCCTACGTACGGCCGGAAAGGAGCTTGAGGAGATGGAGTCGGGAGTGTGCCTTGGCTTGGATTGTCCGGAGATGGGAAGTCCAGGAGAGGCGATGGTCGAGGGTGACGCCGAGGTACTTAAGGGTGGGAGTGAGGGCGATAGGACGGCCATAGATGGTCAGATAGAAATCAAGGAGGCGGAAGGAAGGGGTGGTTTTGCCTACAATGATCGCCTGGGTTTTGGAGGGATTGACCTTGAGCAACCACTGGTTGCACCAAGCGGTGAACCGATCAAGATGGGATTGGAGAAGGCGTTGGGAGCGCTGCAGGGTGGGGGCAAGGGCAAGGAAGGCAGTGTCATCAGCAAACTGGAGAAGGTGGACGGGGGGTGACAGCAGCGGCATGTCCACCGTATACAAAAGGTACAGAAGGGGGGAGAGGACGGAGCCTTGGGGCACACCGGCGGAGGGGAAAAAGGTGTAGGAGTCTGTGTTATGGATGGTGGCGTAGGAAGGATGGTGGGAGAGAAAGGAGCCGATCAGACCGACGTAATTAATGGGAAGGGCGAAGGTTTGGAGCTTGAAGAGGAGACCAGAATGCCATATGCGGTCATAACCACGTTCGAGGTCCAGGGCGAGGAAGATTGCGGAGCGACGGGAATTAAGCTGGTCGGAAAGGAGATGAGTGAGGTGAAGGAGAAGGTCATCGGAAGAGAAGGACGGCCGAATGCCACACTGGGTAACGGGAAGGAGACGGTGCTGGTGGAGATGCTGGTGGATGCGTCGGGTGAGGATAGATTCCAGGACCTTGCTGAAGACCGAGGTAAGGCTGATGGGATGGTAGGAGGAGACGGCAGACGGCGGTTTGCCAGGTTTAAGGAACATCAGGATACGGGAGGTTTTCCACAGGTCGGGGTAGTAACTGGTGGACAGGATGACATTGTAAAGCCTGGCCAGAGTGGAGAGGAAAGAGACAGGAGCTTCATGAAGGTGACGGTAGGTGACATGATCGTGACCAGGAGCGGTGTTGCGGCTTGTGCGGAGTGTAGCAATGAGATCCTGTGTAGAGATAGGGACATTGAGTTCCGTGTGTGCAATGTTGTCCAAGTACTGGAAACCAGGTGCGAGGGAGGGACAGAGGCGTCAGTTCGATCGCGGACATCCAGGAAGAGGGAGTAATCGAACTGGGGATCATCGGGGATGGAAAACACATTGGAGAGGTAGGAGGCAAAGTGATTGGCCTTACTAAGTGTGTCAGGGAAGGGGTGAGCATCATGGAGAAGAGGATAGTAGGGGGAGGGTTTAGTTCCGGTAAGGCGACGGAAGGCTGACCAGAACGTGGACGAGTTGATAGGTAGGGTAGCATTTAAACGGGTGCATGTCTGTCGCCAGTCCTGGCGTTTCTTAGTGGCGAGCAAATTACGAATGTGTCGTTGGAGTTGCTGGTGGCATCATAGTGTGTCCGGGTCACGCGTGTGGAGGAAGGCGCGGTAGAGACAGCGGGATTCACGGAGGAGGAGGACGGCCTGTGGGGGTAAGGTAGGACGGTGGGGGTGGATGGCGACAGTAGGGACGTGGGCCTCCACGGCCTCAGACAAGGTCTGCTGGAAAAAGGAAGTGGCATGGGTTACATCGTCTGGGTGGTGGTAGGTGAAGGGGTGGTTATCGACCTGGGTGGAGAGGGTATCGCAGTAGGCATTCCAGTTGGCATGGGAATAGTCATGGACGTACTTAGGGGGAGGGTCATTACGAGGGTCGGGGTGGGGGCGACGACCGTCCGAAACGGTGAGAAGGACAGGGAGATGGTCGCTACCAATAGGCTCCAGGACATCCACTGTAAGGAGGTTGGGGGAGGAGAGGATAACATCGGGAGTGGAGTTGGATTCGGGACAGGTGTGCTGGGGGATGGGGATGAGGTTGCCTTGAAGGGAGGAGAGGAACCGATGCCACCGCCGTAACTGGGCGGCGGAACGACTATGGATGTTGAGGTCGGCGGTGATCACGTAGGAGGAGAAGGTACGGTCAATGTGGGAGAGGAAGTCGAAGGGAATAGGGGCGTTAGGGCGGACGTAGATGGTGGCGCAGGTGAAGAAGAGACTAAGGATCAGGTGTTCGGTGGGGTCGGGAAGGAGAGGTTGGAGCCGAACGGGGATCTGGCGGTGGTGACCAATGGCAACTCCACCATGCGCAATCGGGAGGGGATTATCGGAGCGGTGAATGAGGTAGGGCGAAGTGTGGACGGTGTGGTGGGGTTGGAGGAAGGTTTCATTGAGGAGGAAGGCATCCACGGGGTGGGTGGTAAGGGTGTGCAGGAAGAGGTTCTTGTTGGCAGGAAGGGAGCGAATATTGTTGAAAAGGATACGGTGCTGTCGTGCCATGACAGGGATTTAGACGAGGGTGTCAAGACGGGAGTATGTGAAATGGGCCTGGTTGTTGGAGTAGATGGTGTACATTTTTAGTTGGAAAACAGAACGGGTGGCGAGGGAGATCTGTTGGAGGGTGTGGGGGCGCTGAAAAGGATGAACATTCTGAAGGACGATGGTGAGGAATCGGATGATGTCCTCAGCAGTAGGGGGTGGGCGGAGGGAATTGCTGGGAAGGGTGGGGGCGTCCAAAGGGCAGATAGGAACGGTGAGTTCAGGAGTGGTAGGAGGGGGTCGGGCCTTGCATTTGTGGGAGTAAGTAGGATGAGGGAGGTTACAGGTATTGCAGGAGGGGGGAGATTGGGGCACTGCTGTAAGAAGTGGGCTTGTCTACAGTGTGGGCAGGTGGGGGCCTCGCGGCACTCAGATGTCGGGTGTGCATTATACCGCAAGCACCTCTGGCAGCGGGGGAATTGAGGAGGGGAACGGGAGGGGTCAACTCTATAACATTGGTTAAAGAGGAGGGCACCCTCCTTCAGGAGACGGTCTATGGAGGGGGCGTGCTTGGAAAAGACCCGCATAAGGCGGGTGGGGCCGGCCGAGTTGAAAATGCAGCGGACCGCCCGCACCTCCAGCGTGGGATGCGCCTTGAGTTCCGCCAACACCTCCTCCTCCGTGATCGACGGACTGAGCCGAGTGATCACGGCGGTGAGGGTCGGCGGGCGACGCGGGGGTTGGGATTGGCAGGTAGGAGATGGAGAAGGAGCAGGGGTGAGGGAGGCGTTGGGGCCAAAACGGGTGATGAGGAGTCGGGAGAGGATGTCAGTATGGAGGGTTGGGCTGGGGGAGGAGATGAGAACGGAATCCCGTCTGGGAGTGAGGAGAGAGATGGGGGCACCAGGGAAGTGTTGGCGAAGGAGGAGGGAGAGATTCCGGGCCTCGAGAAGGAGAGGATCGGGATGGGAGAGGAGGTATTTGTATAAAGAGGGGGGTGAGGAAGAGGAGGAGGAGGAGGAGGAGGAGGGAGCAGGGCCAGGCGGGGAGACATCCATAGCATCCTGGGAGGGGGGGAAGGAGGACAGGGCGGGGCCTTTTTGGGAGTGGAGGAGGTGGAGGTACCACTAGGGCGTTTAACGGCGGCAGAAGGGTGGGTGGTGACATGAGGGACGGGAGCTATAGGGAGGTGGCGGGAAGGGGCAGGTCCCAGTGTGGACGCAGCAGCCGGCGCCGGAGATGGTGACGGTGAAGGCGACGGCGACGGTGGTGGCGAAGGCAATGGGGAGAGTTGGGCATGGGCAGTGGCCCGACGGGCTACCACCCTAGCTGGAGCTGCAGTGACAGGCTGGGGGAGTCGGGGGAAAGGATCAGAGGGAAAGGAGCAGGAGGAAGAAGCTGGAGAGGGGGCGACAAAGAGCGAGGGCGAAGGGAGAGTGAGAAGAGGAGGGATGGAAAGAGGGGGGTGTGACTGGGCACACCATGTTATGGTGGTGGTGGTGTCGAAGGGGAAGTATAAACTATGGCTGTGGTGGACAAGAGTAAACAAAAATGCACAGGACGAAAAAGAAAAAAAAAAAGAAGACTGGGGACAGACAAAGCCGAAGACAAAGACGGATGAAGACGAAGACAGATGAAGACGAAGATGGACGAAGACCAGAGTCCCACGCTGCTGGCGCTGGCGCTGGGTGGCAGGAATGCCGCAGTTGCTGCTGCTGCCGGCGACGGGGCCGGGGCCGCTGCTGCTGCTGCTGGAGGGCTGGCTGGCTGGACCGCTGCTGTTGGAGGGCTGGCTGGCTGGCTGGCTGCTGCTGGCCGGGACCACTGCTGCTGCTCGGCTGGACCGCTGCTGCTCGGCTGTCTGGCTGGCTGGCACCTGAAAACCTAGCGCTTCGATTAGTGCTGGAATGGCACAATCGAAGGGCGGTATCCTTGCGGAGTACCGCCGGAGATGTTTTGCTTTTGTTGATGTTCGTCTTATATCCTCATTTCGAGACACTGTCCATTCCGTTTAACTGCTCTTCCAGGTCCTTTGCTGTCTCTGACCTGATTACAATGTCATTGGCGAACCTCAAAGTTCTTTTTTTTATTTCTTCTCCGTGGATTTTAATTCCTACTCCGAATTTTTCTTTTGTTTCCTTTACTACTTGCTCAATACACAGATTGAATAACATCGGGGATAGGCTACAACCCTGTCTCACTCCCTTCCCAGCCACTGCTTTCCTTTCATGCCCCTCGACTCTTATAACTTCCACCTGGTTTCTGTACAAATTGTAAATAGCTTTTCGCTCCCTGTATTTTACCCCTGCCACCTTTAGAATTTGAAAGAGACTATTCCAGTTAACATTGTCAAAAGCTTTCTCTAAGTCTACAAATGCTAGAAACGTAGGTTTACCTTTCCTTAATCTATTTTCTATTCACCAATATACATATATCTGGCAGCTTACAATCTGTCGAAGTCATTGAAGAAATTGCAAAACGTTGTCCGAGGAGACTCGCTATGCGTTAAATGAACAACATAAAATTATGTGTGCTTGTTTGTATATTAATGTTTACCTTGAGAAAACCTACGCCCAAAAAAAAATCCTGGATCCGCCAACGGGCAAGGAGGTATATCTCATTTACTTACCAGTCGTACAAATTAGGTGCATGTGTATGAGGTTCCTGCCATACGACACACGTACTGTCACTAATGCTGGGTATGACACACCAGGTGTGTTTTCTGGTGTAGGATCGGTTGACTCGTCGCCCAGTCATTAAACGTTTGCGGTTGCCATTCGAAAGCCCCTTCCTTTCGGCTGCTAATAGCGTAGTTGTGCAGAACCCACTGTTGGAAACGACGTTACATCACGACACAGAAACAAATTAGAATAAAGGGAACACTGAGGAGAAAAAAAAAAAAATCGGCACGAGTGAGGCTTCAATACGGATCGCCCGCATGGTAGTCCAATATCGTAGCCACTTAATCACGACGCCGTATCTGTTACAGACTGTTCTTATTTGCACTTTCCGTCCTTGGACTGTTCACTGTCTCTGTTTTGCTTTTTTCACAGTCTAGTAGACCTCCTTCCTGTTTTCATGCTTGACCTGTGCTCAGTTTTTGACGGGGTTACCACTAAATCTGAGGTGTGTGCGATGGGGAGTTTTCTTTGTGAGGATGAGCTCGTAATGTCTCGTAAGCTATCGAGAAATACAAGTATTTTTGTAGTTGATTTTTGGCTACAGTTACATTAGAAATGATACGCTATTTTAACAGTCGTAGGTTCAATGTCATGATGGATAACACAAATTCGGAAGAAGCGTTGAATTCAAGAACTCGTAGAAATAACAGTGGTACAAATTTCGACAAACGGAATGCTTGCGAACACGATAACAATCCCGTTGTCAAGAGCTAGGCGTCGTCAACTATCACAAGAATTTTGACTCCGATAATGGATTCCAATGAAATTGTTGGAAAATACGGATTAGAATCCATATCCGTAAGAGAAAAGTAAATCTTGCCGCTGTTGCTACTGCTGTTTCTATCGACGGTTTTTGTGTATGTTCTGTGCTTTTATTACGTAGTAGATCACATTTCATTCTTTCTGTGTAAAAATAAACATTTAGTATCAATCCATAATCTTGTATTGAGAGAGAAAAAAACTAAATTTTCATTTATTGCCGTTATTATAACTTCGCAGCAACCGACTGGTGCATCATACATACAATTATTTGTTAGAGTACTTTATCTATCCATACGTGTATTGATTGCACCGATCTATATCAGTAGTATCATTTTACTAAGGTGTAGGTCATATCAAGAGCCTCTGACAAAATTGGCCACTGGCGCTGACAAAATTTAGATAATATAACTCCAAAGGATGTCTGGAAATCCAAAAATATGATGTATTATCTTGATAGTAAGTGTTCTCTGTCGCGTATATTCAGAGCCCTGCAGTGCATCGGTCTTGATTAAGCTCCCCTTTCCGCCGCTATGTGCCGCCACAAGTAAACTAGTGTAATATCGTGACAAAAATTAAATTTACAAGCACAATAGGAAACAGCAGACACAATATTTAACAAATTGTATCTCAAACTATTGAAGGTTTAAGTGATCAGCATTTGACAGTTAAAATGATACTGTAAGGAAAGGTACACAACTTGTACCCACCAGACCCGCGTAACAGCTTGTCAATAAAATGTGGCTAGCAACGAGCTTAGGGTGTCATTGTGCGTTACCCAATGCGGAATCCTGGCTAAGGGTCGCCATATGTAACAATTTTTGGAGGGCATGGTTGTATGCCCTATAAGATGAATTGAAAATATATGATGCTGAAATACCAGGTGTAGTGAAGGTGTTTCTTTAGTGGTTGGTACGCTAACTATGAGTATTTCGTGAAGTATAGAAAGCAAAATTCGTGTTGGAAGTTTTCGGACGGTACGCGAACTATTGGGAGTAATACGAAAAGTGTGGCTCGTTGTGTGTGTGTGTGTGTGTTGTAGTTGTTGCATTTACACTGTAGTGAAGAAATGGAAACATAGATTACGTGCAAGTGAGTAACCCGCGTGGAGAGTCGTCGTTCTGGACTGAGACTGTTTTGGTTCGTCATTATTCTTTTAGATCAAATATTTAGCACAAACTGTGTACGTACTTTACGTATACACTCAAATAATAAATGCAGTATTGCCTTAACAATTTCCATGAACCCTAATGTAGAACCGTAGAAAGAGGCTAAATACTGTCATTGGTTACGAAAAACAGCATTTGTTGTCGAATACACAGCACGTATTAAGAAAAAAATACAATATACTTTTAAGATGATTGTCATGGTAAGGTCCTTCATCTTTGCTTACAGGGGGCCATGGTTCCTTTGTAGTTATAATGAAATATTGGTTTACTAAGAGCTGTTACTTGTGTTCTGTGGTTTTATATCGGATAGGAAGTTGCACAATTCCTTTTGCAGTTTTCTCAATGAACTACTTTTCTGAAGGAGCAGCCTTTATTATAAATTTAAGGGATGGATGTTTGGCTACTACACGCAGGACAGCTTCTTTTTATATTGTATATTAATAATGGTTTCTGTGATCATGCGAATAGATTTTATTCATGCAAAACGGCTTCCGAACATTATGAAAGAAACCCACTTAAAATTCTTCAAGAAACTTTGTTCTTCCCAAGCTCATTCTATCACAGTGAAATTGGTAAGAATACTTGCCCATTATAACTGAGTAATTACATACAGTGTTGTCACACAAAAACTATAAATAGGTTTTTGACGAATGGCTAAATATCATGACAGCACAAGCTACAAGGCAGTTTTCTATTGAGTGCATAGATCTCTCTCAGCAGGAGAATAGAGTAAATGACACGAACTGCATTACGAAGACTTTTAACCATTCTTATTGCAAGATTCCTGCAAATTGTATTTCTCCACTCTGCATTGTAATGGCACATCCACAATTTTCACCACATAATCCTAAGTCACTTTAGATTTGATTCAGAAGTTCAAAAAGGAGAGATATGTATGTGATTGCCCAAGAACCCTTAATCTGTAGGGTATTTATTGTCCTACAGAGTGTTGATTACCAACAGTCAGTTATCTGCAGGTAAACACTTGTTTTTCTTGTTTCAGATGTATATAATACTGTTGTTAAGTATGCAGTATCCTGTAAATAATGTTAAAATAGGATGTACTATTGTCTGGCAAGATGACCAAATGTAAAAGAATACAGACCTGAGTTATGTTACATTAACATTTATTAATCTTCAAATTATATGTAATGAACTGTCTTGAGCTACAGACAAGTGTTTTATATATGACCAAGCAGTATAAATACATTTTGAAGCATCAGAGCTGATGAAGATGACACTCAAGGGCCATTCATTTTCATTGAATTTGTGTGCCATTACTTTAATATTGCCATTCCCGTCAAAAGATTAGTAATACAAAGCACAGGAAGGACTGTATACAAAGCAATTAGCTCCTGTGTAAGAAAAAACAAGGCTAAATGTGGAAAAACAGCCCTTTGAACCTAGATACCATATTCAGGCCATGGTTTTGGCCTCAACAACCGTGGCCACCCCCACCCCCTCTGCCCACTTCCATGTCGCCTGCCTCCATGTCTCACTTCCTTTCAATTACAGCATGCCTTACATGTCTTTACACATAACTGTATTTCATTTATGTGCAAATTTTGCATATAATTTTGATCATCTTATATTATTCTTGGTACCTTAAGAATTTCAGTGTATAGTCCAATCGAGATTGTCAATAGCTTGCTCTATTTCCACTAATTGCACAAATGTATGTTTTCCTTTCTTTAATCTATCTTGTAAGATAAGTCATAGGGTCAGTACAACCTCAGGTGTTCTTAATTTTCTCCAGATCCCAGAGTGACCTTTCCTGAGGTCTGCGTCCTCTTCCAGTTTTTCCACTCTTCTGAAGTTAATTTGTGTCAACACTTTGCATCCATGGCTTGCCAAACTGATAATTTTGTAATACTCACAACTTTCAGGACCAGTCTTTTTTTGGAATAGGTATTATTACTTCTTCCCGAATTGTGAGGGTATTTCGCTATCTCGTAGTCTTGCATACGAGACGGAATATTTTGTCTTGGATGGCTGTCTGAATGAGCTGGGTGACTCATTTTACATTCTGAAATCAGTGTTTTATTGTGTTGACTTTATGAATGTGTAAACCTATATTTTCTTTTGTAAGTCATCATTACATATTGTGTTATTCAAACAAAGATATGGAATTAATATTTAAGCAGGGAAGAACATTAAAATTAAAGAACAAGAATGTACATTTTAGATCAAAAGTGTTCTCAAACTATCAGAAATGTGGATATAGTTTTTATCACAGTAAATGCATATTGAAATAAGCACGTGACTTATTGTTGCGTTAGTCATGTTACTTGCAACATATTGCTGGAAAAACTTTTTCCTGTGAGCAGAGAAATGAAAATATGACATTATTCACCAAATAAAATAAACTTATCATTAACATTTCAGTTTTTAAACACTGTGAAAAATTATAAGAACATGACACATGAGAAAATAAACTGTGAACTCAATGAAAAGCCAGAGAACTGAAAATATTCTGTTGCATTGCAACATCAGGTGGAGTAGTTTTCTTTATAATTTTGTCCTGTGTGCACTTAATTTCATCGCATTTCGCAGGCCATTTCCAATAGTGACTAGTATGCTCCATTTCACTGATTAGGTAAGAATTCCCAAAACTTGCATGTACCTCTCCAGTGTAGAATTTACCATCATATTATACTTTGTACCACTCTCAAATTTTCACGCTGTCTATAGTTTCTTCAGCATGATCTGCATCAGGGAAATTCTTTGGAAACAGCAGAATTGTTTGTAGTACTAATTTCTTGTAGTGAAAGCAGTGAATGCTTTTTATATTTGGTGCTCATGTTGTTGAAGAAAATATTTGAGCCAAATTAAGTTTCACGTTGATTCCTTGAATTTCATCAGTGGACACATGGAAACGTGCATAGTTGTGGTACTTCCCAACTGCCTGAGCAAAAGCTTATGCGTCAGCTACTATAAATTTTCACTTTTTTAATGTACTCCACACTTGCCATTTTGCAACTGCACCAATTCCATTTCCAATTCCTTTACTGTAGGGTGTAGATTTCCACACTGTGGAAAGATTGAAGTTGAGGTGTAATAGCAGCAATATATTTGTTTTTAAATTGTGAGGCAGGTCCATCTGACCAGGTTGAAACTACCTTTAATTTTCAGGTGTACTTGACAGTACCTTGTGAATGTATGCAATCACAGTATCTATGGAATGGGTTAAGCTGTCTGAAACAACAATTGTGGGATTAGAACCTTAATGAAGCAGTAAAAATACTAAATTGTGCTTGTGTTCAATATGCACTTGGCACCTCATATTGATAAACAGAAGTATAATTTTCAGCAAATTCAATATGCAGCATTGTAAACTCCTTAGAAGCTTGGCTCAGAACCATTTCCTCTTTCTGATAATGAGATTCAGACTTAGCTCTCTTTGTATAGCAGTTAAGAAGAAGTGAAGGAATTATGGAGATTATGTATTTCACTATATCAGCTATAGAGCCTATTTCTTTGACTTTAATAATTTTAGAGTAGTTTTCTTCAATCTTCCAAACATACCATGATAAATTCACAGTTTACAGTTCATAAATTTTATGGTTTTTGTTGAAACCTCTACCATTTTGCCATATGTTACATTCATTTTGCCAACAAAGCTTACTGGATTGCTGGTGTATGATGGTTGTTGCAAATGTGTTGCTGTAGGCTGGAATATTATCATGTTTCTTATGAAGGCTGCAGAAATTTTCAAGACATTTACAAAAACATGCGTTATGAGGTAGTTTGCTGCTTAATTGAACATGTGGTGGCCATACTTGTGCAAACTTAGATTTCCCAACTTGAACTTCAGTGTGTTCCTGTTTGAATGCCTCATATAACCAGGTGACAATTATGAACTAACTTCAGAGTGTTCCTTTTTGAATGCCTCATATGACCAGGTGACAATTATGAACTGTCTTTTACTCATTATTTTCGCTAATCACTATTGTGTGCTCCCTGTCCAGTGACTGGTGACATTGCCGCAATAGTAGAAACAAGTTACCAAGTCCCTAGTTTCAGAACTAAGGCCTCTATTTTGTATGCTACTACCATGACTATGTCTTTCAGACTTTCTCTCTGATAAATTTCCACAAAATTCCAGAATGAGATTTTCACTCTGCAGCAGAGTGTGCGCTAATATGAAGCTTCCTGGCAGATTAAAACTGTGTGCAGGACCAAGACTCGAACTCGGGACCTTTGCCTTTCACGGGCAAGTGCTCTAACATCTGAGCTACCCAAGCACGACTCACAGCCCGTCCTCGCAGCTTTACTTCTGCCAGTACCTCGTCTCCTACCTTCCAAACTTAAGAGAAGCTCTCCTGCGAACCTTGCAGAACTAGCACTCCCGAAAGAAAGGATATTGCGGGGACATGGCTTAGCCACAGCCTGGGGGATGTTGTTCGGACATGGAGGAGATACAGAGAGACAGGAACTTTCGATGACATGCCTCGCTCAGCCCGCCCAAGGGCAAAGGTCCCGAGTTCGAGTCTCGGTCCGGCACACAGTTTTAATCTGCCGGAAGTTTCAATTTTTTGTTGTTTATGCAATACATTAGGGTACATAATTGTAATATAAATAATGATATACTAATCCATACCTGCAAAATAGTTGAAATGAGGGTCCAAAATCACCAATAATTCACATTCTCATCACATGAAAAATGTATGGCCATATAAAAATGGCTACAAATTATGGAGGGAAAGAGGTAATGGCCAACAAAACCATTGTTGCCATACAGTAAAAAGTCCAGCCTTTTCAAACAACTTATAAAAAGTACCAGGTTTTGTTGTTGTTGTGGTCTTCAGTCCAGAGTCTGGTTTGATGCAGCTCTCCATGCTACTCTATCCTGTGCAAGCTTCTTCATCTCCCAGTACCTACTGCAACCTACATCCTTCTGAATCTGTTTAGTGTATTCATCTCTTGGTCACCCTCTACGATTTTCACCCTCCTTGGCTGCCCTCCAATACTAAATTGGTGATCCCTTGATGCCTCAGAATATGCCCTACCAGCCGATCCTTTCTTCTAGTCAAGTTGTGCCACAAACTCCTCCCTAATTCTATTCAATACCTCCTCATTAGTTACGTGATCTTCCCATCTAATCTTCAGCATTCTTCTGTAGCACCACATTTCAAAAGCTTCTATTCTCTTCTTGTCCAAACTATTTATTGTCCATGTTTCACTTCCATACATGGCTACACTCCATACAAATACTTTCAGAAACGACTTCCTGACACTTAAATTTATACTCGATGTTAACAAATTTCGCTTCTTCAGAAACACTTTCCTTGCTATTGCCAGTCTACATTTTATATCCTCTCTACTTTGACCATCATCAGTTATTTTGCTCCCCAAATAGCTTTACTGCTTTAAGCGTCTCATTTCCTAATCTAATTCCCTCAGCATCACCCAATTTAATTTGACTACATTCCATTATCCTCGTTTTGTTTTTATTGATGTTCATCTTATTTTTTTGTTTCTATATAATAATTCTGCAGCTTGGTGACTTGAGTTATAAGGTATTACCATTTTTTTAAAAATATAGCAATAACAGATCACAAATTGTGTATGGATGTATGTAAATTAGTAAGAGCTTTACTAAAGGTTGGTTACCAAACATACAAAACAGGATGCATTCAATAGAACTACATTAAGCTGATGCCTTAGTAAGGCAGACACACTCCTTTAGATTTCTAAATAGTTTAGTTTAGCAGGAGAAAAGTATTTTCATCAATGTATATGTTCACATAAGACTAAGGAACCTATGTCTTTTGGCCTTGAGTTTCATGTAATTTTGCACTCTGCTGCATGTTATCCATCCTTAAGCTTTCCATTCAGATTCATTACACTGTTGGAAGAGACATATGTTAAAAACTTTAGTAATTCAGTAATTCACATAGTTTCCATATGTGACTGATACTGTTTACTTATCACAACTTCATATCTTAATTTCGCCCTGTGGTTGCTAGTAACTTTTTTTTACCATGGAAGAGTAGATTTGTTACTCCAAACAATAACTATCATAAGGCAAATTAAGGAACACATCATTTACAAATTATTGAGAAAGGAGGCACGGTTCCTACAGTAAAAAGAGATGCCCTAAGGCCTAAATAGTCACTTTTATTGGATTAAGCTATTTTCACATCCTTCCTGGAGATTTCAGCCAGCTGAATCCTACTGTAGTGATACAACAAATGCCTGGTTGCAAGTGCCTCCATCATGAATCCAATTTGTGTAACATCAAAGTGTCGTGGACTATATGAGAAACATTAATTTGTTATACGGCCAGACCAGAAACAAACTTTTTATTAAATGCACTAAAGATCTGATCTCAGTAACTACCTTTGTTGATGAACCAATTTCCAAAACTTACGCTTTGTGTAAAGGCATTAAGACTGCACACTATCTTTCAGAACATTTTTAACATAGCAGGGAGAATGGCAATTATTTACGTTATATTTACCCTAAGGTATGTTACAGATTATATATATCATGTAGACCAATCAACTGTTGAATAAGACTTCATACTTCACCTGATAACTATTACAAGGGAGATTAATTTGAAAACAATATTATAGGAAGTAGATGAAGATCAGGAGGAAGATATACTATGAGAATAATTTCACATGGCAATGAAAGATGTAGGACAAAACAAGGTACCTGGAGTAGACAACATTACCTCACATTTGTGGAGGTGGGATATTCCACGTAAAGTAGGATACACTTATGATTTTTAAAAGATACAGCCTTGCTGTGCTGGTACTGCGAACGGCTGAAAGCAAGGGGAAACTACAGCCATAATTTTTCCTGAGGGCATGCAGCTTTACTGTATGGATAAATGATGATGGCGTCTTCTGGGGTAAAATATTCCGGAGGTAAAATAGTCCCCCATTCAGATCTCCAGGCGGGGACTACTCAGGAGGACGTTGTTATCAGGAGAAAGAAAACTGGTATTCTGCGGATCGGAGCGTGGAATGTCAGATCCCTTAATTGAGCAGGTAGGCTAGAAAATTTAAAAAGGGAAATGGATAGGTTAAAGTTAGATATAGTGGGAATTAGTGAAGTTCGGTGGCAGGAGGAACAAGACTTTTGGTCAGGTGAATACAGGTTTATAAATACAAAATCAAATAGGGGTAATTCAGAAGTAGGTTTAATAATGAATACAAAAATAGGAGTGCGGGTAAGCTACTACAGACAGCATAGTGAACACATTATTGTGGCCAAGATGGATACGAAGCCCACGCCTACCACAGTAGTACATGCTTATACGCCAACTAACTCCACAGATGACGAAGAGATTGATGAAATGTATGATGAGATAAAAGAAATTATTCAGACAGTGAAGGGATACGAAAATTTAATACTCGTGGGTGAATGGAGTTTGATAGTAGGAAAAGGAAGACAAGGAAACATAGTAGGTGAATATGGAATGGGAGTAAGGAATGAAAGAGGAAGCCGCCTGGTAGAACTCTGCACAGAGCATAACTTAATCATAGCTAACACTTGGTTCAAGATCCATGAAAGAAGGTTGTATATGTGGAAGAAGCCTGGAGATACTGGAAATTATCAGATAGATAGAATAATGGTAAGACAGAAATTCAGGAACCAAGTTTTAAATTGTAAGACATTTCCAGGGGCAGATGTGGACTCTGAGTACAATCTATTGGTTATGAACTGTGGATTAAAACTGAAGAAACTGCAAAAAGGTGGTAAATTGAGGAGATGGGACCTGGATAAATTGAAAGAACCAGAACTTGTAGAGAGCTTCAGGGAGAGCATAAGGGAATGATTGACAAGAATGGGGGAAAGAAATACAGTAGAAGAAGAATGAGTAGCTTTGAGAGACGAAATAGTGAAGGTAGCAGAGGATCAAGTAGGTAAAAAGATGAGGGCTAGTAGAAATCCTTGGGTAACAGAGGAGATATTGAATTTAATTGATGAAAGGAGAAAATACAAAAATGCAGTAAATGAAGTAGGCAAAAAAGAATGCAAACGTCTCAAAAATGAGATCGGCAGGAAGTGCAAAATGGCTAAGCAGGGATGGCTAGAGGACAACTGTAAGCATGTAGAGGCGCATATCACTAAGGGTAAGACAGAAACTGCCTAGAGGAAAATTAAAGAGACCTTTGGAGAAAAGAGAATCACTTGCATGAATATCAAGACCTCAGGTGGAAGCCCGGTTCTAAGCAAAAAAGGGAAAGCAGAAAGGTGGAAGGAGTATACAGAGGGTCTATACAAGGGCGATGTTCTTGAGGACAATATTATAGAAATGGAAGAGAATGAAGATGAAATAGGAGATATGATACTGTGTAAAGAGTTTGACAGAGCACTGAAAGACCTAACTCAAAACAAGGCCCCGGGAGTAGACAACATCCCATTACAACTAATGACAGCCTAGGGAGAGTTAGGCCTAACAAAACTCTACCATCTAGTGAGCAAGATGTAAGAGACAGGCGAAATGCCCTCAGACTTTAAGAAGAATATAATAATTCCAATCCCAAAGAAAGTAGGTGTTGACAGATGTGAAAATTACCGAACTATCAGTTTAATAAAAGGTGCTGTAAAATGCTTTACAGACAAATAGAAAAACTGGTAGAAGCCGACCTCGGGGAAGATCAGTCTGGATTCCATAGAAATGTTGGAACACGTGAGGCAATAGTGACTCTACTACTTATCTCAGAAAATAGATTAAGGAAAGGCAAATCTACGTTTCTAGCATTTGTAAACTTAGAGAAATCTTTTGACAATGTTGACTCTCTTTCAAATTCTAAAGCTGGTAGGGGTAAAATACAGGGAGCGAAAGGCTATTTACAATTCGTACAGAAACCAGATGGCAGTTATAAGAGTCGAGGGGCATGAAAGGGAAGCAGTGGTTGGGAAGGGAGTGAGACAGGGTTGTAGCCTATTCCTGATGTTATTCAATCTGCATTTTGAGCAAGCAATAAAGGAAACAAAAGAAAAATTCGGAGTAGGTATTAAAATCCATGAAGAAGAAATAAAAACTTTGAGGTTCGCCGATGACATTGTAATTCTGTCAGAGACAGCAAACGACTTGGAAGAGGAGTTGAATGGAATGGACAGTGTCTTGAAAGGAGGATATAAGATAAACTTCAACAAAAGCAAAATGTGAATAATGGAATGTAGTTGAATTAAATCGGATGATGCTGCGGGATTAGATTAGGAAATGAGACACTTAAAGTAGTAAAGGAGTTTTGCTATTTGGGGAGCAAAATAACTGATGATGGGCGAAGTAGAGAGGATATAAAATGTAGACTGGCAATGGCAAGGAAAGTGTTTCTGAAGAAGCGAAATTTGTTAACATCGAGTATAAATTTAAGTGTCAGGAAGTCGTTTCTGAAAGTATTTGTATGGAGTGTAGCCCTGTATGGAAGTGAAACATGGAGAATAAATAGTTTGGACAAGAAGAGAATAGAAGCTTTTGAAATGTGGTGCTACAGAAGAATGCTGAAGATTAGATGGGTAGATCACACAACTAATGAGGAGGTATTGAATAGAATTAGGGAGGAGTTTGTGGCACAACTTGACTAGAAGAAAGGATCGGCTGGAAGGGCATATTCTGAGGCATCAAGGGATCACCAATATAGTATTGGAGGGCAGCCAAGGAGGGTGAAAATCGTAGAGGGTGACCAAGAGATGAATACACTAAACAGATTCAGAAGGATGTAGGTTGCAGTAGGTACTGGGAGATGAAGAAGCTTGCACAGGATAGAGTAGCATGGAGAGCTGCATCAAACCAGACTCTGGACTGAAGACCACAACAACAACAACAAAATTTGTGGCACAACTTGACTAGAAGAAGGGATCAGTTGGTAGGACATATTCTGAGGCATCAAGGGATCACCAATTTAGATTGGAGGGCACCGTGGAGGGTAAAACTTGTAGAGGGTGACCAAGAGATGAATACACTAAACAGATTCAGAAGGATGTAGGCTGCTGTAGGTACTGGGAGATGAAGAAGCTTGCACAGGATAGAGTAGCATGGAGAGCTGCATCAAAACAGTCTCTGGACTGAAGCCCACAACAACAACAACATGAAAATCAGTTACTTTATAGTGGACAGTTACATACTTTTGCACATTACCACAATCACAGTTAAAAATATCAGATGAACATTAAATATTTACTACTAAAAATTGATCATATGTGTATCAAATAATAAGTGTAAATGGATAAATCATACTTTAACATTTGTCTGACACACAATAGTCTTCAAACATTGAACTGTATAAAGTGTTGGCAGCAAAGCACTAGACATAACTAGGATCGAAAAGGTAGCTGAACGATTTTATCTGTTTACTTCTTCAGCAGAGCATCACACACATTCATATTCTTATGAAAGCTTATGAAAGATATACAAGTTTGGGTGCATAATGGAATGACATCATATAGTCATAACATTGGCTCTAGATATGTTTGCTGACAATTTTTCTCTCTCCACACACACACACACACACACACACACACACACACACACACACACACACACCAGGTAAAATGAATACTACATACTACAAATGAATACTGTATTTTACCTCACTGAGAAAGCAGCTTATACTTACATGTATCAGACAACAAATAATACATTGATTTGAGTAGACTGCAGAATCGAGGTGATGGGTGGCAATATGAATCATGCAGTTACAGGATATTTTTCAGACTCTTTACAGATGCTTATGGAATTGTGAAGCTGTTACTTTTTTGCTGTCAAAAATTTTGGCAAAGATATATTTTAAAGTAGTATGGGGACAGTTATTTGTTAAACACAACATACGAAACAACAATGTATGATATTCCTTATTTTTTGCAGCTGTTATGAATAATGTGAATTGTTTAGTTTCCTTTTTTCCCATTCAGTCAGAGAAAGCAAGACCCACTCGTAAAGAACCAGACATTTTCAAGAACTGAAACAAGGATTAGAATCCCACCTACAGAATTACAGATATCTCACAGTCTGAGATAAATGCAATTGAACGGAGTTCACACATGAGGGTTGCGAACAGATGACGTTTCTCAGAGGAACCCACGGGCCAATGGGAAAGTAGTATGAGAACATCACAGGTGGATGAAAGGTTACGAGGACAAGGGTAAATTTGACACTAACAACATTGCAAATTGAGTTCATGCCATGAACAAAATGGTATTTCTCCCCCCCCCCCCCCCCCAAGCACAACAGAGGGGACATTAATGAGGATTACTGAGGTTTTCTCCCAGCCTTAGCAGAAAATACTGTGTGCAAAATTCTGTCACAAACTGTGTAACAAAGATACTCCACTGTGTTTACATACAGAAACAAACAAGTTTGTGAAGCACATCTTGCAGAAATATGCATTAGAAAAAGTTGAGATTACTGAAAGATCACAGAATATGATAACTGTTTAGTGTCATGTGCAAAATGTCCAAAGACTAATTGTGTTGTAAACTTTGCTGAACCAAAATGCACATGTGAAGATTTACAGGTGTATAACTACCCATGCAAGTATTTCTGTGCAGTCATCATTTTCTACCTCAGGTGGGGTTTTGATGAAATAAAAGGAAATTATAAGAATAGCCCATTATTTGTGGTGAGATGTGTGGGACTTGGCTTCAACAGAAGTGGCTCTGCAATAATTTCACATGAAGTCAGTAGCAATGAGGATGCAGTTTAGGAAACACATATAGAGCATCACATTGAAACCTTAACCTTTCCTTTGCAGCACTTTGAGGTGAGGTAGTTGTGTAAACAGGTCTATAATCGTATGTACAACTTGAACAACAGTGAAACATTACAGAAAATATTCTGATTGCTCAAAAACTGTGGCCAATAATTACAGGTGGCAAACCCTGATGTTGAAGGTCTCCCAAAATCTGAGTCATCAGATTTCCAACAATAACATGAAGTAAGATGCCAGTAATTGTAGTGTCAGGCATAAAGTCCTTTCTTATTATAATGTTTATACATTCGTGCCTTCAAGGGTAATTAACTCCTAAAGGATATATCAAGTGGAGGTTATAGCATTCCATTTGAAGGGTCAGAAATGAAGAGCTACATAAAATACGAATAAGAGAGGTCTTTATGCCAGATTCCATTATTTAAACTTTGTTCCATTTGTGAATTTTAAAGTAGTAGTACTTAGAGAAAATACGTTTTCCTGTGGAAAGTCAATAAGGTTGTTGCATTGAACATTATTTGTATTACCTTTATCCAAGTAACGATGTGTACTCCTCATAACAAGAAGTTCTTGGGTTGCTGAAAAACTGTATGCACAAATCACAATCATTTGCAAACATTAATGTGCCACTACAAATGAGGATTTGATAAATATGTGAAGCACCATATACTCGTGGTTTTTCTTTAGTTATACAATCCATCTTGCAAGGTGTCAGTGGAATAGAACAGTCTTGATGCAGTCAGGTGTGAAATTTCTCTTGGATTGATGGCACAAAAATCTTTCATAACTGACCTAATAAATAAGTTAAGAATATTAGAACCAAGTAATTAGTTATGCAACATGAAGTAATTGATACGTATGGGTTTTCAAAACATGATTTCAAAAACAAATATTCACTTATTTTGGTCCCCAATGACATTGCCTACCAGATACCATATTCAGGAATTACTACATACTTCTGTCAGTGTGAAGTTGGGCAATCTCATGTGTTCACTACCAGTGTAACCTTTATCTTTGTATTTTTTTCACATGAAACACTAGAAACGTACTAAAGCAAATGGGAGCAAGTACATACTTATTTGGGTAGAAGAAAGGCAAAACCTTCCCTACATCAGTCATAAAGACATCTTTCTATTGTTTGGAACTTGGTAGCACTGCTAACAGGGGACCACCAACTAAAGGGTGTGCTGACTACAAATGTTGCACACAGTTGCTGAGTGATTCACGTACTTTTTTTTTTTTTTTTTTTTTTTTTTAAATGGTTTCAGCATGATGCTCTATATTCGTTCTTCAACTACTTCAAATGCTTCGTCATTGTTATTGTCTTCGTGCAAAATTACTGCAGGTCCACTTCTGAAGCCAACCCCATACATCCCCCATCAAGACAGATTAATTGGCTGTTCCTGTAACTTTCTGGCATTTTATCAAAACCCCACTCTGGGTAAAAAGGACTGCTTAGAAATACTTGCATAGGTATTTATACCTCTGCATAGGTATTTATACCTCTGCAAATCACATGTGCCGTCTTGTAGAGCAAAGCTTACATCATAATTATGGTCTTTGGACATTGTACTCTCCACACAAAACAAACTGTTCGATCTCATATTCACTGACCATCCAGTCAACTTTTGCAAATCCATATTGTGGCATGACATTTCATAAACTTATTTGTTTTTGTATGCAAAAGTAGTGGAACACCTTTGTTATTTGATTTTATGGCAGAATTTTGCACTCAATACCTTCTACTATGGCTTGGAGGGAAATGATTTATTGTAACTTTAGTAGTACCCACTAATGCATTGTGTTTTAGGAAAAACCATTCTATAGTCTTGTTCATAGAATGAACTCCATTTAGTAGTGTCAGTGGTGTCAAAATTGCCCCAGTCCTCATAAGCTTTCACTCATTTTTCACGTATTGATAGCCACTGCTGTCCAAAGTACAGCTATGCATTTTCGTTTCTCTGAGGAAACCCATATGTTCACAACTCTTTTGTATGATCTCTAAATTATTTCAGTTGGTGATTCAGAAATTTCTTGCGAAACATTCTGAGATGTTTTCATATAATTTGGTGCACACTATTCATTTGTTTCTTTTGTCAGTTGACTCAACTGGATCGAGTTATCGAGTAGTTGTACTTTCCTATGTTGCACATGCATCCGTGTCATCATATTTTATACGTTTCTGTCTGGCACATCGATAGCTAAAGTGCGTGTCATTTCTGACGACAGCCGAGTTTAGGTTCGTTCTGCGCATCTGATGTCACAAAACACAGTCAGCCAATGAACAGAGAACAATGTTGCCAGAGCTCGACTGCAGTGCAGAGTACGGACGAGTGTCTTCAGTTTTAGAAACGTTCAGTCATAAATAAAGTAATTGAACAAAATCAATGTCTTGATAGCAAACTTTCTATTACAGAAAGTTTGGAAAAAACATTCTTTATACCAATTGCTTCATATTCTATTCATTAATTAAACCAAACTAGCAATAAGCCTCCTAATTCTTGCGATAGTAAGGAAAGGTGTTTGTATCATTCTCACTAACCGCTTTTTCGCAATAAAGAACAGCGGTAATTGTTTATTTCCTATTGTACTTCTACGAAACGTGAGTAATTCATAATCATACCAACAGTGTTTGTCGGTATTTTGCGTGATCTTTTAAAGTCCTCCGGGAATTGTATTGAATGACGAGCTGCGTTAGCATAATGGTTAAAGTGTATGGCTGCTAAGCTAATGGTTCTGAGTTCAAACTTTGATTGGTGCTTTATATTTTCTTTATTTTAAAAACAATATCAAAGTGTCTTACTTCATGAATTTTATTCGTTTGAATGTAATTTTTTGAAATTTCTAGTGGCAACTAAAATCGACCATACGGAAAGTATACGCTATGGACTTTTACCTCTGCAAACTCTTCAAAATTTCGTGCAATGGTTTACTACATCTAATGCTCCACAATAACTGCATTGAACATTGAAACAAAATTAAGTCATTTATGGGGGGAAGGTATCAGTCAAGAAGATGTGTAAAAATCAAATTTTTGGGCCAGATAGTTTTTGTGAAATCGAATGATAAAGTGTGTCAAAGCAGTCAAAACACCATGTGTCTGCACAGTCGAGCAGTGCAATGATGACAAAATCGCGCACATCGTGGAATGTGGGGAGCACGTCTCTGTAGCAGCGAAAGGGTTAATGCGGCCGTAGTGGCTTTACTTCATAAACTGCGCGCTCCCCCCTAAACGTAAGTTTGCGAACTATGCTATGGCGCTGCTTCTCTTGGCACGTACAACTGGCAACGCAGCAATCTCCTGCGTCTGGGTGGGCATGCGTGAACCGCCAAGATAAAAGAATTGAACTATAACTCATACCTACGAGAAAGGCCGCGGCCATTCTAGTGACCTCAATACATTATTCTGTCTGGCATTTGTTTGAGAAAAGTCGCGGATATTCTACTGTTTTCTTGTACAGAGAACCTTCAATATGTAGCATTATAAATATGGACTATTCACCGAATAGGAAGCTAGTTTTCATTCAGAATCAGAAATATTAAGACTGAACAATGAATAAGTCCTAGTTGTAGCAAGTGCAAGTGTGAAGATTAATCAAGAGTGAGAGTGATCAGTCAATTTTGAACTATTAATAATAGTAATTCATAGTAATTTCTCAGTAAAAATTTTGTTACAAGACTCATATCAGTACTTTTACTAATAATGTAACAATAGTTTCCTGTACCTAACTCGTAATACAAGTTAGGTATGGATAACTATTAAGGCGTATATCTCCGGTAATTGTAACTTTTTATATCGTAAGATGGCATTGTCTTGTATATGTGTATAATAAGTTTAAATAAATCTTTCTTAAACTTTGCATGTGACTTGATTATTTGTTATTAGATAAAAGTAAAGGTAGCTCAAGATATCTTTAGCACCCTTTCCCTGAGATTTTTCTGTATCCGCCATTGCTGGATACTTATTTTTGCCTTTGCATCCCTATGTTCTTTTGCTGACTGCATAGTATAATCAGGTAACATCCTTACACTTGTCCTGTATGAGGTAGTTGAGAAAGAAGTAGTAAAAAATTTATTTAACAAACTTCTCTTGTTACTAACTCGTTTAATGGGCGGTAAATATATCTTAACACAGCTTTATGTCATTACCAAGTACTCAGGCACACAAGTCTCTCTACTTTTATCATAATTCAGTCCCAGAATGCAGTGTCTGCACCATACATCCTCAACAGCAAATGCGGAACTGGAGAAAGGTAGGAAACATGTCCTGATTTTGGATTGGACTGGATTGTTTGGGGGGAGGAGACCAGACAGTGAGATCATCGGTCTCATCGGATTCGGGAAGGATGGGGAAGGAAGCCGGCCATGCCCTTTCAAAGGAACCATCCCGGCATTTGCCTGGAGCAATTTAGGGAAATCATGGAAAACCTAAATCAGGATGGCCGGACGCGGGATTGAACCGTCGTCCTCCCGAATGCGAGTCCAGTGTGCTATTTGTCCAGATTTTACTTGAATAAATACTTGTTTTACGCAGAACTGTCAATAATAATATGTTTCTCACAAAGCCAAAATCACCAACATTGTTATCGATAATTACTAAAATTCAATGTGAGAAAAACATATTATACAGTTCAAAGATATATATCAAATAACAAGAAGTTCTGAATTGATGGAACCAGGTTGTCTAAATATTTGGCATAGTGCTGGAGCAAAATTCCCTGCATGTCACACCTATAGTACCTAGTAAAGAAATGGAACTGTCTGCCATATGCAGTGAGAATAACACACTGCTTCCAGACGAGTGAAGTGATTTATCATGGTTCCAATAAATGTCAAACTATTCTCCTTTGTAAAGACAGTATATGTGAAGAATACTTACACAGAAGAATCTAATTACTGTAAATTTGGATTTACAAAAAATAAACTTAACTGGTAAGACATAATTATACTAAACATGCCCTGTCAGTATGTTCACTTGCTGACTGTTCTTTTCCACAGCAACACAACCATTATTGGAAACCATTTTGAACACGTACACAGAGATATAGCCTAATTAAAATTACTTGTTAGTTGACATTTGTCACTTGTTGATACATTGTTGCCACATCACTTGCTGCTGGGTTATGGGCAACACACAAACAGGGTGGGTCACTTCACAAGTGATGTTCAATTTAATTTTCATATAAAAAAATTAATTTTCATATAAAAAATTAATTTTCATATAAAAAATTAATTTTCATATAAAAAAAGGCAGGGTTTAACATCCAATCAACAGTACACTCATTAGAGGCAGAGCACAGATTGGGAGAACATATTCATGTAACTCTAAGCAATGTCTGAAGTGGCCACCTTGACATGCGACGGGAACACAAGATGCTCTGCTGACAATTGATTTTAAATGACCAATGACTTAACTATGGAAGAGAGCACATTTTACAACCTTAAATTTAAACTCATTTTCTAACCTAACAACAAACTCATAATGTGCAATATAGCCAAGAAAATAGCATCAGCATTCTACAATAGAACTGTTAATCACGCTCACTTTGTTCACAACAATTAACACATCGAGTACCATGTGGCACAAGCAGCAACAGCAGAGCCTCACATCTGTGACATGTGCCTGGCATGGCTTCATGGTGAAACATCCAGAGTTAAGCATGCAGCAGACAACACGTTATTTAGGTAACATCTATGAGAAAACTCAAGAGAGAAAAGTTTCTGTTTAAGTGCTGAAAGCAAACTGCAATTTGTTGCTTTCATTGATTATGGCACCAGAAACAATCCTCACACTGGCTACATGAGCTACCACATTACCAACCAATGAGCAGTCCTGGTTGGCATTTGGTTACAGCAGGGGTGGTCCAGAATTTGGCTCGCAGGCCGTGACCTGGGACGACTGCCATAGTGCTCAGCCTGGTCACTGCCGTGCCACATTCTCTCAGCTTGAGTGGGAAACTGCAGATGTGCCGCATTTACATTGCAGTGCAGCAGCACTGCGTATGACTTGGTTTTATATGACACATTTCTCAGCAACACGGATCACAAACAAAACAAATTTTCAATATTATTTAATTATTATTTTTGATGCATCGAAGAAATATATATTGCCAGAAAAAAATAGTACATCCTTTTAGAGATTTCCAATTCATTCAAGATTTATTGCCACAACAATGCATACAGAGTAAATGAAATGATTACTTTTACAGATCAATATCACAGGTGATTCTGAGGTACCAGGTATTGACCCATGCTGAAACACCCATAGTAGTAAGTGGTGTTTCCTCCATGGATGGCAATGTAGATGCTGCCTCTGGCATCCAGTTGATTATACAGATGGCAAATACTGTCCTGGGAATGTTATGCCATGCCTGCTCAACCTGTTAACAAAGTCCTGTAAGACTTGTTGGTTGACAAGTCACTTCTCATCCCATCATATCCCACACATGCTTGATTGGAGACAAGTGTGGAGACTGTGCTGGCCAGGGAAGCTGCTGCACATCTTGCAGAGCATGTTGATTTTTATGGGTAGTGTGTAGGTGAGCATTATTGTGTTGGAACAGCACGTGACTTTCCTGTTGTAGGAACGTCAAAAGAATAGGTCTAAAAACATTCTGCAGGTAGCAAGTGCTGGTTAGTGTCCCCTCCAGAAACACCAAAGGTGAATGAGAGTTGTAGCTTATCACACTGCAGACCATAAGGCCTAGGGAGAAACCAGTGTATCTCAGACGAATGCACTCTACGATACGGGGTTCACCAGGTCTGTGTCGTATGTGTAAATGACAATTACTCGTATGCAGGCATAATTTACTTTCAACGCTAAAGACCATGGTGTGCCATTCCATCTTCCGAGTGATGGCACAAGTCAAGCCATGTACATCAGTGCTGTAGTGTGAGTGGAAGATGAGCTAGAGGTGTGCATGCCCATACTCACACTGCTAATAACTGGTTTGCAATAGTTTGTGTTGACAATTCTGGGCTCACAAGCCCTCTTATCTGTGCTGTGGTACCAGCACGATCTGTCACTGCTGCCCATACAATATGATGATACTGGTGGGTATCTGTGCTGTGTGGATGTCCAGAACCTTGTCATGGGTGGGAGAATGTTCATGTGTCCACTGATACCAGCAGCATTGTACAACTGATGCAGCACATCCAACTTGTATGGCGATTCTCCAAAAGGCCCATCCCACCACATTGAAGGCCACGATTTGACCACTTTCAAACTAGCTCTTCTGGCTGTAGGAAGCACATGTTTGCACCACACTAAGCCTTATGGCTACGAGAACTCCCTATTAAAGGGCAGACACAGGTGGCACTCTGGTAGATATGCTACAACACTATCTGTTGGTGGACAATGTTTAAACCATTATTAATGCATCTACTAACACCCCCCCCCCCTTCCCCCAAGTGGCATATGCTGTCATCAGATCAAACCATTATTATTACATCTACTAATCCCCCAAGTGGCATGTGTCATCATCAGATCAAAATTGACATTGTCTTTCCAGATGTGCTAATTTTGTTTTTCTAACAGTGTAGTTTTTATCTGGTAAAAACTGTCAGCATTTGGACAGTCGTAGATAGCGTCACAGATTTTTGCACTAAGGTTGACTTATTTAGTTTCATAATAGAAGAAAACATCTTTCACACACATATGTTCGCGACATAGTGTAGCACTTTTACAACCTCATTATGGAGACGTGCGAACTACCTGAGGAAAGGAATTTAGAACACCTTGCAATGTCTTACTGCAGGCAGTGTGCAGTCAAATCCACGTAAAACAAGATCTGCAGTCCAGTCTGGATGTTCTAATTTTTGTTCCTGCACTCCTTTTTCTGTCACAATTTCAATAATAGCAAGCTTAACATAAAGAAATCATTCCAGCACACTTTGCAATAATAAGGTCTCCATACTCTTCCTTAAGTTCCACTGAGGACTATTGCAACTCATAACCTGCAACTTCAGGAATTTTACTGTTCATATCACCAGTTTTTACATGTGCATCACAGCTGAAAAATTAACAACAAAGTGCTTTTAATGTACAAAACAATGAATTTTGTCTGTCAATCACTGTATGTTTTTGCTCTTTCACTGTCAATTAAATCTTTAAATTCTTTCGCCATAGTATTGTAATGTTGCTTCATAGCAAATTTCCTGCACCTGTCACTTATGCAAGTGCTTATTATATATCGAAAATTCTCATCGCTCTCTTCTGTCATTCTCATTCGTGGTTAAAGGCTTGTGATGATAGATTGCAGGACTGTCTCTTTTTGTGCAAACAGTCACTGGTCCTGTGAAAGTCCTTCATATCACGAACAAATAGCAAAGGGTAAACAGTGCTGACACCACAATTCCACCCGACTGAAGAGAATTGTGCCGACTGAAAAATGCCACACCACAATATTAAATTAAATGTCACACTGTTCTGGGTATTTCTGGAAGGAATTATCAAAGCCGCGCATTGGCCCTCCTGCGGCCCACACAACCCACATGTGTGAAATTTGGCACGCTGTAGCCTGTGCTGATTCCAAATGAAAAAGGAATCATAAGAAGAAAAAATACGTGCAATTTAAAACAGTCAATATGATGATGAAAATGACACAGCAATATTAGAAACAGAACTGCATCCAGTCCAATTAATTGAATAAAAATAATAAAGTAATTTTGATAAGATTTAGAAACATTAATGTATCACAGAATCTGACAAGACCAAACTCATGACCTTGTACACACCAGGAATGTTTTTTACCCATTATGCTATGCTACTACTTTACATTATACTCCTATTGTTCGCAACCATCATTTGCTGCCTTTAAAAAGATCGGCCTCTTATGAAGCGCGCTCTCTCTCTCTCTCTCTCTCTCTCTCTCTCTCTCTCTCTCTCTCTCTCGTGTGTGTGTGTGTGTGTGTGTGTGTGTGTGTGTGTGTGTGTGTGTGTTTTTTTTCACATGCTTTACCAAATGCAAGGTATGTAAAAATTACTGAATATATGGATGTAAAAACTGGCAACAAATGACAAAAAATCAACAACATATAGGAAAAATAAATAATACAATTCTGCTCTGGCTAGTGTGAAAATTCGTTGTGCGTGTCCGAGAAAAAGTGCGAATTTTGCCGTCAAAAAGAAAAATTGTGACAGTTGTAAGGATGAAATTACAAAGCTCAGCGAACGGGTGTCTAGTTTACAATTTATTATCAGTTCCTTGAAGATGGATATCAAGAAACTTAAAGAAGAAAAAAGTGAACGGAACATGAAAAACTCGCGCCATGAAAATACGAATATGTCGGAGAATTGGACGGAAGTGAAGTACAAAAGACGCAAACAGATAATACAAGATACAGAAAACGGCAAAAGAAACATAAATATAGTGAACGAAAATTACTTTCAAGCTCTTTCGACTACGGATTGTGAAAGTGAAGTTAACAGTGCGAGTGTACCATGTGGAAAACCAAACGACTTTGTGAATAAGGTAAAACATGGAATATTTCAGCAGCAGTTAAGTAAAAGATCATATGCGAAAGTGCTCACGAAAAATCTTCCACCTCTAAGCTGCTCTACTGAGACAATATCGACATGTGTTAGCAAAAAAGACATAATAAATAGTGCCAAACAAGACTTCGCTTACTGCAAAGATAGGCAGAAAACAGGTAATCTCGGAACAGCAAGTACCGGTAAAATTGAACTGTATGCCGACAGCCAAGGACGAAATACAGCCGCTGAATTTCGGCGTACAAGTAGTCAGAATTTTAGTTTTAGCTGTACAATAAAACCAGGAGCAAAATTCAGTGCTGCTACGTCAATGAGTCAAGAAAAAATTTCCTCACTGAGCAAAAAGGACTTTTCCATCTTCCTGGCGGGATCAAATGATATAGCTAGGAACGAAAAAAACGATCTCTTAATCTCGCTAAAAAGAAAACTGTATGAGCTGAGAGGAACAAATGTTATTGTTTTTTCAGTGCCACACCGTTACGACTTGATAGAATGGTCCTGTGTAAATAAAGAAATTGAAATTGCAAATAAAGAGATGCAAAATATTTGCAAGCGGTTTGGAAATGTAACATTTGTGAACATCAGCAATTTAGGGAAAAGATTTCACACAACACATGGTTCCCATCTAAATGTACTTGGAAAAAACGTAGTAGTAACAAAAATTTTAGAACTTGTAAATAAAATCTCAAATGTGCAGTGTGAAGATAGAAAAGTCATACCTCTCATGGACAGGAAGTGTGTGTATCCTGTAGACTCCAATGTGAAATCTGCTGTCAGTGAAGCTACACCTCTCCAAGACAAATGTGAAATTTTATTAATGCAAGTGAACACTCCAAATGTTAATAATTCACAGAAAGGCACAGCAGTTATGGAACAACAAACACCAGAAATAAGTGAAACAGCAGCAGCACCATCATTATCAGCAGAAGCAGCAGAACCGGCAACGACTGGAGCAGCAACACAGCAACGCTTAAGGAGGAGCCAAAGGAAAAATACATCTGTGTCATTCAGTGATATTTTTTATGGTTTCAAGCCAAGAAGAAAATAAAAATGTGAAAAACCAACCTGTTAACTCACAGATAAGTCACAACAACATCCTATTTTTAAACATTCAGGGTCTTGAAAATAAAGTTGAAATTCTGGAGGAGTCATTGCCACAGAATAAGTATTCTTTCCTATGTCTATCAGAACATTGGCTTAAACCAGAACAAATACAATACTATGTACCAGAAGGTTATAAATATGGAAACAGTTTTTGCAGATCTCAGTACCGTAATGGTGGTACTGTTATCTATGTTTCAAATGAAATAGAGTGTAGAGAACTAGATCTTAGTTGGGCATGTGTAGAGAAACACTTTGAAACTACCGGAATCATATGTGATATAATGAAACTTATCATAGTATGTATCTACCATTCCCCTGACTCAGATGATAAAACTTTTTTAGATAATTTAGACAGTGTACTCTGCTACATAACGAAATGGAAACAGTATGTAACTGTAATTGGGGGAGACTTTAATTCAAGCTTTGATGTAACATGTAACAAACCCAGTGTAAATAAGTTACTGAATATGCTAAGGCAGCACAACTTCCATCATGTAAATTCAGAACCAACAAGACTACAAGCGTGCTTGGATAATGCTTTTGTCAACTGTGCACGTGATATGTACTCCACCAAGGTAAAGGAATTTGTTTTCTCAGACCACTCCATGTTAACAGTAGAGTTAAGACACTTTATAAAAGGGGACGAGAGCAAGGCTGCACAAAAGTGAACAAAATCCAATACCTTAATATTAACAAAACACAATCTCATAAAACTAACACACCAGCTGAGCATAACAAACTGGGACAAATTATTTCAAAACTGTGATTCCTGTGCCCAAACAGTTTATGAAACATTCCACAATTACTTAACAGGTATTTTAAATGACCATCTTGTTCAAAAGAAATACCATAAAACAAGAAAGGGTAAATTTTGGTACACCAAAGAACTGGAGAATCTAAAAAATAAGCTACTGCTGTTGAAGCGCCTTGCCAAAGTAAACAATTCTAATGAAATTAAGGATCTCGAAAAAATCACTAAGAAACTGTATAAGAAAGAGTTGCAATTGGCGAAACTAAGATACAACACAAATTTCATAAAAAATAGTAGAAACCAATGCAAAACAGCCTGGTCAGTAATTAATACTGTTAAAGGTGAAGTCAGAAACTTTGACAAGACAGTCCCAATACCAGCAGATACATTCAATAAATATTTTGTAAGCTGTGCTGATGATATCAAAAAGCTAATCAGTAAACCCAATGTAACATGTATAGATTATCTGAAGAGAGCAAACCTAAATCATAATAGGGCCAGATCATCATTGAAACACTTCAAAGAGGTATGCCAACATGAAGTTCTTAAAATAGTCCAAAAAATGAAAAATTCATACAGTACAGATATTTTTAATATGTCAAACAATCTATTGAAAGAAATCATACATTACATTGCAGCACCATTAACATATTCCATAAACCTGTGTCTCATAGAAGGGTTTTTTCCTGATCCTCTCAAACTATCCAAGGTAACTCCAGTCTTTAAGAAGGGTGTCAAATCAGATCCTGCAAACTACAGACCAATTTCACTAATTCCAGTACTAGGAAAAATCTTTGAAGGCATAATATATAAGCAGATGTATGAGTACCTAGAACTAAATGGTATGTTAAGTGCATCACAGTTTGGTTACAGAAAAGGAAGGTCAGCTATACATGCCATAGAGCTCTTAGTCAGAGACATTCTAGCAGCATTTGAGGACCATGCGCACGCACAGGTAACCTTATGTGATCTGAGCAAAGCTTTTGACTGTGTTGACCACTCACTTCTGCTCTCTAAACTTGAGGACTACGGAATACGTGATAAAAGTTTAAAACTCATCAAATCATACCTCAATAAAAGAAAGCAGGTGGTGAGTTCAGGAAGTCATCTGTCAAACATACTCGAGGTTCATCACGGTGTGCCACAGGGATCTAAATTGGGACCACTTCTTTTCCTTGTACACATAAATGACTTACCAGGAAATATAGATGTAAAGACATATATGTATGCAGATGACACAACTTTTCTATCTGTAAACCATGTACTTGATAACCTTGTAAGTGATATGAAATTGGCAAAAGAAAATGCAACATCATGGTTTAATGCCAATGGTCTGCTATTAAATGAGGAAAAGACCCAGAATATGTGGTTCAGTCTATCAAAGACTACAAAAATAGAAAAACAAAAGACAAAGTTTTTAGGTATCGTTCTTGACAACAGTCTAACATGGAACTCTCATGTTGATCACATAGTGGTTAGGTTGTCAAGAGTTATATATTTGTTGAAGAGACTGATGTGTTGTGTGACATTTGAGTATGTAAGGACAGCGTACTTTGCCTTTTTTCAATCTGTTTTAAGGTATGGGTTAATACTCTGGGGAAACAGCAGAAAAATAAATGAAATTATGGTGATCCAAAAGAAAGCAATCAGAGTAATGGCTAAGGTAGATAACAGAACACATTGTAAACCATTGTTCATTAAATATAGAATTTTAACAGTAATTAATTTATATATTCTTGACAGTGTTAACTACATACTTGTTGAACTACCTAATTTAAGTGTAACAAATGAAAGGCATGGCTACTATACAAGAACGTGTACTTCTCTGCTGTTGCCACAAAATAGGTTAGCTAAAACTAACAATAGTCATAAGTATATGACAATTAAAATATATAACAAATTGTCTAAAAATGGGTCAATCAAGCCTGACAAATTATTTAAAGACAATGTTCATAACTTCTTGTTAACTAATCCATTCTATTCATTAGAAGAATTTTTAGAAATGCCCAATATCAACTTAAATATGTAAAAATTTATTTTATAAAATTAATAGGTTAAGTGAACTGACGAAGTCTATTGCATGTAATAATGCTGAATGACTAATAAAGAATCTGAATCTGAATCTGAATCTGCTGTCACAAAAGCTGTTAACAATAAAAAAATAGCCAATTTTATGAATTACTAATGCCAGATTAGAAAACAAAGTCCATCGAAAGTATCTATACTATCCCTAATCCACCAAACTAAGTTCTTCCTTCAAGCGTAAATAAGAACCAGAATGGTAAACCACATAGAGTAATTAAAGCAGTTCACTTATACTTTGTGTAACATCTGAAGATAGCTCTTATGTCAACTACTTCTCACATAATATGAAAAACTTACTTATTTCAATTGATACAGAAGTTTTTCAGTCTCTAGAAAATTTAGTTATGTAATTTAGGCACCTTTCATCACATCTCATGTTTTAACAACTAAAATAAGTAACTGTCATATTATTAACCATTGCTGAGATAACAAGATTTGAAGTAAATTCTTTGCTCTTTTGTTTCCATTCTATTGTTACTCACTGACTATGAATTATGTTTTTGACAACTACAGTCAGAATTACGTTTGTAAAAGTTTCATTACATATGCCATATTAAAATGTTCTTTCAGTTGTGGTTATGCTGCTGCGAAATATATTTCACGAGTACATATGAGGTTAAGTGACCCACTAGTTTTGAGGTTAACCGGTCAGTGTTCAGTTAACCCCACTAGAAGCATGCATTGTCTGTTATATGTCAACCAAAGCTGTATTAAGCATAATAATTAGGCATATTATGAATTACAGATTTCATGTACTACGAGTAAGATGGAACCACCAATTGCTGAAAGATGAAATTGGCTAATCTATCCATGAAAATATTTTGACAGAAATTACAAAGAATCACAGGACTTTCTACATCAGTCTGTCGCATCCTGGCACAGGTCCAGGTTACCTATATAGTGGTGGCATGGCCTGCATGGTGCAACCAGCATGTTAACAATACTCTGAGTCTGTGATTACCTCAATGAATCTTCACAATGGAGACGAGAGGTAGTATTCTCCCTGTCTACTTGAGGTGGTGTAGGTACAGCTGACAAATTCTTGTTTAAGGGAGATAAAACGGGATTTAGGCATCGCAGGTCTGTCGAAGTAGTAAGGTACAACTTCTCTCTTAAACCAGTTTATTGGACTATTGACATAGAAGAATGTGATATGTCAGGTCCTTTACCCTTTACTCTGTATACAGATTCCTACAAGTCCCTACAGCTTCAGCCAGAAAATGTCTTCTCAGAGTGTTCCTCATACTTTTTCACTACTGACAGAGACAAGTTTCTTTAAAATTGAACATGAACAGTCACAACTAAATTAAACTTCTTCTTTCTAACATGAGGTTACCAGTCCTGTTGGTTTTAGGCCAGAATTCACACCAGGCACTAGAACTCCACAAACGCTAACTGCTCAGTTAGCATTCATTGAGTCATAGTGCTTGCTCACTGTACTCCAAGAGAAATGTTTTCAAAAGTTACAAGTGTCTTTGCTGCAACTTTTTCTTCTAACTACTGAACCACTGGCCCCTTGCCCTAACTATTCAACCACTGGCCCCATGGCATAATTCACACTAACTAGGAGACAAGTACTAAACAGCAACTTGTTCGTACTAACACCCAGTAAAACTCTGTAACACAACAACTTGAGACAGAGACAGGCTGTCTCCATTCAGTACTATTCAGATGAAAAGGTAAAGTTATCTATAAGTTGTAGTTGTGTGCACCCAAGTACCACCAACCTCTCATGGCTGAAGTTATTATCGTTCCATCCGTAGTGGCTGCTGCTCTCTCTCAGGTGCTCAATGTTGCACCCACTTGTGCTTTCTTCAACTTCTGCATCTACTCTGCCTTTTGCTGCTCCTGGATGCCCTTTATATATGCACTTTGAAGGCGTGCCTTGCTCGCGCACAGTACTTTGCATCCACTTTCCCCTAGCTTGTTTTTCCGTCTTCCAGAATATTCCATCACTCTGGGCCTACACTGGTTTTCTTTCTCATGTAAAGATCTGGGGTGGAATATTCCTACTCACCCTACAAGTTCCGGAAGCTTCACTGCTCGTGGCCACCCTGGCGTTTATCCGTTCGTGCTATTTACCACTGGCTACACTTTCCCTTACCATGCACTCACTCGACCATGATGTGCTGCCTGAGAATTACTGGCTGGTCCTTTAAAACATGCTTTATTACACCTTTGTGATAGTTAAATATTCTGGGACCTTGACAAACCAGCCCTGACAAACTGTTAAACAAGGTTTGTCCTTCTGGAATTGATTATATCAGTTTTAAGCTCAAATGAGCTCTGAACAAAAGTGGAAGAAAAAACTTCTTAGTATATTAATTATTAATAAATTAATTATTATAAATTAATTATTAATAAATAATAAATAGCTTAACCACAAACTCTGCAACGATTCTGGTATATTAATTTGTCTAGGGAAATGGAAAATATCTAACAAAGACTTGGCAAAGAGAACATAGCAGGATGGAAATGGCTCAGGGAATTCATGAAATTTCCATTACACACATCAGGCACGTCTATGAAGGACCATCAACTTCACAGCAGCCAAAGTGAAAGTGTTCCTTCACAATCTAGTATATCCGAGACTCATGATCAATCATGATCTGGATCATTTGGCACAGAATTCCTCCTCCCCTTCACCAATGGAAATAATACTGCAGTTTTAAAGCTTATTTGACTGAATTTTAGTGACAAAATGTAATCTTAACAATAATTTTCCATCTGTTTCTACCATTGATGTTTCTGACAGGATTATAGCTGCAGATCTCAACATTTCTCTGCCTTTTTAAGAAGTCAATACTAGTGGTAGAAGAACTGAGGTATGCTGTAAAAAGGAAACACACTAAGAAAAATAAATCAATGATTTAATTACCTATCAAAAAATGCCTCGGGTAAAAGCTAGATTAACAGAAAGAAAATGAAGAAATCTAGCAGAGCCAATAAAATAAGAAAGCTGGATGTGACAGGAATAAAAACCTTTAAGAGAAGTTTATTTCACCTGGAAGACACCAAAGGGCCGAAGGCTTTGTTCCCTACAAAAACCCTTCTTCGGCAGTGAGCATTTCTAAAGATGAAGACAGCTTACACTGTCCTCAAAATTTTGGTGTGGTGCTGAGAACTTTTAGAGCCAGCTGAACAATTTGATGGACCTCTGTCTACCAACATGGTCAAGCAATCTCCAAACGGTTTCAAAATTATGCATACATACTTTAGAAGCCTACAAAATGAGCATTACGATTAGGGAATCGCAGCATGTATTAATTTACCTGATGATTAATTATTACTTAGCAATGGTATCCTGAACAAATAGTTCTCACTAAGCACCCATTAACACTAAATCTTTGCTCCATTTCAGTAAGTAGGCCAAACATGATGTAACATTTGCAAAAAGTGGCATAATTTCAGTGCTATAGATGTAAGTTCTTTCATAGTTGAAGGCATCATTGGACTTAAAAGGAGATGAGCAACTCATGGTAATATACTCGACTGAGTACATGAAACCCTATGTCCCAGCAGACATTTTTCTAGCTAATCTCTATACTCACAAGGATGGAACAGTAACAGCGTCACGGTTAAGTGCTAATGAAACAGGATTGTAAAGCAGGCGAGCCATGTTAGAAGCTCCCTCATCCAAATATTGTTTCGCTGTGTTCAAATTTGTGTCTCTAATGGGAACAGCAAACATTTGATGACAAAGCAACAAGTCAAACGAATCCTCCACTAGAAAACACGTCTGGTGTGTCAAACACGGCATTAGTGACAGTATGTGTCATATGATAAGAAGCTTTTATCAACGCACCTAACTTGTACGTTTGGTGAGTGAGTGAGATATGCCTCGTTGCGCGGTTTAGGTGCTCGTATGAATGTGATGAAATGATGAAAACATTGTCACACAAAAGCTGAAACAAATGAACGCAACAGTTTCACAGTCACGCAGTTTTTGCGGCGCTCCGACAAAACACGTTTTTATCGTTTTCAAAGTTGGGTTCTATTTTGGACTTTTTGATTCTTGAATTCCTTTGTTGTAACATAATTCACTCTCATTCATTTGTTGTTTTCATTTCCGTGAGATGTCTATTTGGTGTCTCGCCGTCTCTCACTATTCATCACATTTACTTGCGAAGGTAATGTATTCTTACCACACTCATATTCTATAACCAATGTATAATATTACAGCTGCCCAGACTACAGACAGAGAACAAACATTTCAATAACCGGACGGACAGTTCATAATTTTGTGAAAAAAAATTAAGTAAAAATTAATTGTACGAAAGAATTTTGGACCTGGGTCATCTGCGAAGCTGTATGAACCAACGCCATCTAGGTGGGGTTGTCTGAACCATTATCGCTTAACAACGACACCATATATGGCTCGTTTACACTGGGGCATCATCTTGCAACATTGTGGCATGCTACGGAAATGTGACGTGCGTCGTCTTTCAGTATGCTACAAAAGGCAACATCTTGCTGCCTATGTTGCATGCAGCAGGTTAATTTATATTAAAGCAACAGAATTTGTGCCACACTGAGTCGGTCTTGCAGGAGAATGGGTGATAAAGTGATTGTGGTGGCTGCTTACTTGGTCATCGCACATGCCGCTGTCAATGGAAATGAAAATTAACGATGGTGGAAGACTAGAATATTTAAAGAAGGTCCACGAACGAGTATACTAGGAGATCTAGCAACAGATGATTGTGCATTATTTAGTAATTTTGCAAGAATGTCCAGTGAAGACTTCAATTATTTACTTCAGTTTACTACAACTCTTATTCGACTGGCCATCGCATTGCGTTTTTTAGCCACTGGAGATTCGTACAAGTCACTAATGTACTTATTCGAAGTTTCATATTCTGCTATTTCCCTCATAATGCCAGAAGCATGTGAAGCTATTTCATCAGTGTTGAAGAATTACATAAAGATAAGTACGCAAGATCTATACTCACTTTATTTAAATAATTTTTATTTTCATTTTTAAATAAGTTATACGCAAAATTAAATAAATAGCACAAAGTATTTATTGGAATTTGCGCAGCTGAATAAGTATTAAGGAGAAAAAGGGACATCTTACTAATAACTATATTTGCACATTCAAGAACAAAACAAGATTCCAGCGAACACAACACAATAAACAGCGCACACAAAGAGTGTTAGGCAATGCCAAAGAGGTCTATTTTACACAGTGCACTTTGCTCCGTCACACACGAAATATATTGTTCACACAATTCCAACACCCCTTCTTGAACTTATATTTTGTATGTTGCTTCCACAAGATAAACCAAATAGTCCCACAATCTTCTCAAACTTCTCCCTTTCCAAGGGTTTGGTCAGAAGGTCAGCTAACATGTCTTCTGTACGCAGATAGTCCACGGCAATGTTCTGTCGTTCTACGTGGTCCCGAATGAAATGGTGCCGTATATCAATATGCTTTGTCCTAGCACTAGTAACATCATTTTTAGCTAGGTTTATGGCTCCTTTATTGTCACAGAAGATGGTTGTAGGTTCCTCAATTAAATTGGGTTCTATTTCACTTATTAATGTTCGTAGCCATAATACTTCCTGTGTGGTGTAGGATAGTGCCATATACTCGGCCTCTACGGTACTCAGTGCAACAGTTTTTTGCTTTTGACAGGACCATGATGTGAGGCCCCCCATTAATTTAAAACAGCAGCCAGTGGTGGAGTATCTATTTCCCAATTCACTCCCCCAGTCCACATCGCTATATCCCTCTAGTTTTGCGTTACCATCTCTATGGTATTTTAGCTCATAGTTTGAGGTTCCTCTTAGGTATCGGAATATCCTCTTTACAGCTTTCCAGTGCTTTTCCTTTGGGTCTCTGGAATATCTGCTCACTGCATTGGTGGCAAAAGCAATGTTGGGTCGTGATGTTTGAGACAAATATAACAGACTCCCTACTGCTTCTAAATAAGGAACATTCTTGTCACATTTCACATCAGTCTCATTTACACTTAACTTCACTCCTACTTCCATTGGAGTACTTATGGGTTTGCAATCACTCATGCCAAATTTCTTTAATATTTTTTCCGTGTATGATGATTGACTTATGCTCAATTCTTGTCTTTCTTCATTCTTAGTAATTTGCATACCTAAATAACGTTTAACTTCTCCCAAATCATGCACCTTAAACTTGGTTTGCAGCTGTTTCTTGAAAATTCTCATTTGGCCTTCACTTTCAGTCAGGATAAAGAAATCGTCCACCCATATCGCCATTATTATTATTTCTTCTTTTCTCCCTTTACTCCCTTTATAGTAAATGCTGGGATCTGCCTTGGATTGCTTCATATTCATATTTATTAGAGTTTCATGTAGACATCGATTCCAGCAACGTCCACTTTGTTTAAGTCCATAAATACTTTTTTTCAAACGCCAAATCTTTTTACTTTCTGACCTGGTTTTTATGGCTTCCCTTGGTGGAATGACATATATCTCCTCCTCCAATTCCCCATTTAAATATGCCGTTTTAACATCCATATGATGAATTATTAAATTTCGTTTTACTGCCAAGGCTAAAAGATATCTCAATGATGCATACTTGACTACAGGTGAAAAAGTTTCTTCGTAATCTACCCCTTGTTTTTGTGAATATCCTTTTACCACAAGTCTTGCTTTGTATTTTGGTGATGAGCTTTCAGGGTTCTTCAAATTGAATACCCATCTTGCCTGCAGTGGTTTCTTATCTCCTGGCATATCTACCCATTCAAAGGTTTCGTTTTGATATAAGGATTCTAATTCTCTCTTCATAGCTTCTTTCCATTCTTGAGAGTTTGGGCCACTCATTTCTTCTTCTGCTGTTCTTGGCTCATCATTAAAGGACTGTGCTGTATACATCTCAAAATCCGGATATTCCTTCGGTTTTGGTACACGAGAAGAACGCCTTACATTGGTTTCTTCATGTTTTTCATCCTCTAACTCATTGTCATCATAAATTACTTCCATTTGTCCTTGGCTGTCGTCTTTCTCTTCTTCACTTCCTATTTCCTCACACAAGGTTTCACCTTCTGAACTAGGTGCAGTTGACTTAGTGGTTTTGCCCACTTCTGAGTCCTTTCTATTTTCAAAGAATATTACATCTCTACTTGTGACAATCTTTTTAGTCAATGGATCCATTAATCGGTAGCCCTTTGAATTTTCACAATAGCCTACAAAAATATACTTTTTAGCTCTTGGATCCCACTTTCCTCTTAGCTGTTTTGGAATATGTGCCATTGCATCACACCCAAAAACCCTTATATTGCTTAGATCAGGTAAGGATCCTTGGACACACTAAAATTCTGTATTCCCTTTACCATATCCTTTATTATAGACATACTCTTTCTATTTAGATGTCCAAGCCTCCGGTGCCATAAGAAACCTTCTGCTGAATATACTGAACACTAACATTTTTATGTTTACTGTCAATGATATCCAACTTAAAAATACCCCTTTCGTTACTTGCTGTAGCTATAACTTCACCACTTTCACTGATTACTCTTGCACCCTGCATGTCAAAGGTGACTGTGTTTCCTTTCTTGACAATTTCCCCTACAGACAGCAGGTTAGTTGCCACATTTTTCACATAATGAACATTGTGTACTGTAACCATATCTGATTCACCATTTACACTTACATGTAGATCTAGTTTCCCAGCCAGGTGACACTGGAGTTTGTTGCCATCAACAGTAGATATCCCCATATGAGTCTTATCTTTGATGTCATAAAGAAGTGATTTATCTTTAACAATATGCACAGATGCACCTGAGTCTAAAATCCATTCCATATCACGGTTGCTCATCCCACCAAAAGAATAAAAACATGAGAGTGCTTTACCTTTGTTATTGGTCCTTCTCTCTGGGCTATCAGTAATATACCTCCTTCGCTGAGTGTCTGATCCTGGGCTTACTTTTTCTTTGCACTGAGACGCAATATGTCCCATCTTCTGACATTTATAGCACCTCACCAGTTTCTTCTTTTTGTTTTTTGAGTAGAGAGCAGACGCAGACACACCTTCCTTCTCCAGTGTACAACAGCTTGGAGCACTCTTTACGTCCTGCAGGATTTTCACCTTAACACTGTCGCCTGTGATTGGTATACCCGAGCTTTCAAGTCCCATAATCATAGGTGCATACCTTTCGGCAGTCCTGCCAAAAGCAATGTTCCTATCCATTCTTCAGCGATCTCGAATCCGATGTTTCTCAGTCGGTTTGACGTGGTTAATATTTTGTTAACGTATTCGTCTACACTCTTACATTTGTCCAGACGAGTGGTAATTAACTCGCGTAATAATCCTACTTTTCTCGTAAGACCACCATCCTCGAATGCACTTCGTAAATTGTCCCTGACTTCTTTCGCTGTAGCAGCTTTTTCAACGTGAACATAATTCACCGAATCAATCAGTAATATAAATTTTGATTTTGCTTTCCTATCCTTACTTGAATAATTCTGATCTGTGGATTTCATTGTCCCATCTACCACGTCCCATAGGTCGTCTAAACGTAAATACACTTCTACTGCGAACTTCCAGGTTGCATAGTTTTCGCGACCTATAAGTCTTTCAATCTGTGGAATTTGTGCCATACTCATTCTTAACGGTAACTTGCTTTTTATTGCCGTAAAGAACACCGAAAAATAATGCAAAAAAAAAATTGCGATCGTCTTGTAAGGATCACTCGCACTTCACGTAAATTGGAACTTTTCCAACACTTTCTCCTTACTATTTTGTTGATATACTTATTCCAAATGCACGCTGGGCCCATAGCCTATTGGAATTTACGCAGCTGAATAAGTATTAAGGAGAAAAAGGGACATCTTACTAATAACTATATTTGCACATTCAAGAACAAAACGAGATTCCAGCGAACACAACACAATAAACAGCGCACACAAAGAGTGTTAGCCAATGCCAAAGAGGTCTATTTTACACAGTGCACTTTGCTCCGTCACACACGAAATATATTGTTCACACAATTCCAACAGTATTTCACTTATTTTTTAAATTACAAAAATTGATGGAGCACTGCTGATGTATCTGATACTTCAATGAATTCGTCACTCTCACCAGTATCATTGTTATTGTTGTTAATGTTGTGGTCTTCAGTCCTGAGACTGGTTTGATGCAGCTCTCCATGCTACTCTATCCTGTGCAAGCTTCTTCATCTCCCAGTACTTACTGCAACCTACATCCTTCTGAATCTGCTTAGTGTATTCATCTCTTGGTCTCCCTCTACGATTTTTACCGTCCACGCTGCCCTCCAATACTAAATTGGTGATCCCTTGATGCCTCAACACATGTCCTACCAACCGATCACTTCTTCTAGTCAAGTTGTGCCACAAACTTCTCTTCTCCCCAATCCTATTCAATACTTCCTCATTAGTTATGTGATCTACCCATCTAATCTTCAGCATTCTTCTGTAGCACCACATTTCAAAAGCTTCTATTCTCTTCTTGTCCAAACTATTTATCGTCCATGTTTCACTTCCATACATGGCTACACTCCATACAAATACTTTCAGAAATGACTTCCTGACACTTAAATCTATATTCGATATTAACAAATTTCTCTTCTTCAGAAACGCTTTCCTTGCCATTGCCAGTCTACATTTTATATCCTCTCTACTTCGACCATCATCAGTTATTTTGCTCCTCAAATAGCAAAATTCCTTTACTGCTTTAAGTGTCTCATTTCCTAATCTAATTCCCTCAGCATCACCCGACTTAATTCGACTACATTCCATTATCCTCGTTTTGCTTTTGTTGATGTTCATCTTATACCCTCCTTCCAAGACACTATCCATTCCATTCAACTGCTCTTCCAAGTCCTTTGCTGTCTCTGACAGAATTACCATGTCATCGGCAAACCTCAAAGTTTTCTTTTCTTCTCCATGGATTTTAATACCTACTCCGAATTTTTCTTTTGTTTCCTTCACTGCTTGCTCAATATACAGATTAAATAACATCGGGGAGTGACTACAACCCTGTCTCACTCTCTTCCCAACCACTGCTTCCCTTTCATGTCCCTCGACTCATAACTGCCATCTGGTTTCTGTACAAATTGTAAATAGCCTTTCGCTCCCTGTATTTTACCCCTGCCACCATCAGAATTTGAAAGAGTGTATTCCAGTCAACATTGTCCAAAGCTTTCTCTAAGTCTACAAATGCTAGAAACGTAGGTTTGCCTTTCCTTAATCTAGCTTCTAAGATAAGTCGTAGGGTCAGTATTGCCTCACGTGTCCCAACATTTCTACGGAATCCAAACTGATCTTCCCCGAGGTCGGCTTCTACTAGTTTTTCCATTCTTCTGTAAAGAATCCGCATTAGTATTTTGCAGCCGTGACTTATTAAACTGATAGTTCAGTAATTTTCACATTTGTCAACACCTGCTTTCTTTGGGATTGGAATTATTATATTCTTCTTGAAGTCTGAGGGTATTTCGCCTGTCTCTTACATCTTGCTCACCAGATGGTAGAGTTTCGTCAGGACTAGCTCTCCCAAGGCTGTCAGTAATTCTAATAGAATGTGGTCTACTCCCGGGGCCTTGTTTCGAGTTAGGTCTTTCAGTGCTCTGTCAAATTCTTCATGCAGTATCATATCTCCCATTTCATCTTCATCTACATCCTCTCCCATTTCCATAATATTGTCCTCAAGTAAATCGCCCTTGTATAGCCCCTCTATATACTCCTTCCACCTTTCTGCTTTCCCTTCTTTGCTTAGAACTCGGTTTCCATCTGAGCTTTTGATATTCATACAAGTGGTTCTCTTTTCTCTGAAGGTCTCTTTAATTTTCCTGTAGGCTGTATCTATCTTACGCCTATTGAGATAAGCATCTACATCCTTACATTTGTCCTCTAGCCATGCCTGCTTAGCCATTTTGCACTTCCTGTCGATCTCATTTTTCAGATATTTGTATTTCTTTTTGCCTGCTTCATTTACTGCATTTTTATATTTTCTCCTTTCATCAATTAAATTCAGTATTTTTTCTGTCACCCAAGGATTTCTACTAGCCCTCGTCTTTTTACCTACTTGATCCTCTGCTGCCTTCACTACTTCATCCCTCAAAGCTACCCATTCTCCTTCTACTGTATTTCTTTCCCCCCTTCCTGTCAATTGTTCCCTTATGCTCTCCCTGAAACTCTGTACAACCTCTGGTTTAGTCAGTTTATCCAGGTCCCAACTCCTTAAATTCACACCTTTTTGCAGTTTCTTCAGTTTTAATCTACAGGTTGTAACCAATAGATTGCGGTCAGAATCCACATCTGCCCCTAGAAATGTCTTACAATTTGAATCCTGGTTTCTAAATCTCTGTCTTACCATTATATAATCTATCTGAAACCTATAGTATCTCCAGGCTTCTTCCATGTATACAACGTTCTTTCATGATTCTTGAACCAAGTGTTAGCTATGATTAAGTTGTGCTCTGTGCAAAATTCTGCCAGGCGGCTTCCTCTTTCATTTCTCTCCCCCAATCCATATTCACCTACTACGTTTCCTTCTCTCCCTTTTCCTACTACCGAATTCCCGTCACTATTAAATTTTCGTCTCCCTTCACAATCTGAATAATTTCTTTTATTTCATCATACATTTCTTTAATTTCTTCGTCATCTGCAGAGCTAGTTTGCATATAAACTTGTACTACTGTAGTAGGCGTGGGCTTCATATCTATCTTGGCCACAATAATGCGTTCACTATGCTGTCTGTAGTAGCTTACCCGCACTCCTATTTTTGTATTCATTATTAAACCTACTCCTGCATTACCCCTATTTGATTTTGTGTTTATAACCCTGTAGTCACCTGACCAGAAGTCTTTTTCCTCCTTCCACCGAACTTCACTAATTCCCACTATATCTAACTTTAACCTATCCATTTCCCGTTTTAAATTTTCTAACCTACCTGCCCGATTAAGGGATCTGACATTCCACGCTCCGATCCGTAGAACACCCGTTTTCTTTCTCCTGATAACGACATCCTCTTGAGTAGTCCCCACCCGGAGATCCGAATGGGGGACTATTTTACCTCTGGAATATTTTATCCAAGAGGACGCCATCATCATTTAACCATACAGTAAAGCTGCATGCGCGCGGGAAAAATTACGGCCATAGTTTCCCCTTGCTTTCAGCCGTTCGCAGTACCATCACAGCAAGGCCATTTTGGTTAGTGTTACAAGGCCAGATCAGTCAATCATCCAGACTGTTGCCCTTGCAACTACTGAAAAGGCTGCTGCCCCTCTTCAGGAACCACACGTTTGTCTGGCCTCTCAACAGATACCCCTCCATTGTGGTTGCACCTACAGTACAGCTATCTGTATCGCTGAGGCACGCAAGCCTTCCCACCAACGGCAAGGTCCATGGTTGATGGGGGGGACCAGTATCATTATCAATGTATATATTTTCGCAGTTAGCTTCTGGGCAGCTTATTTCTGCACTGTTTTCCGACACGACAATGGGTAATGACATGATGCTGGGTGTTCACTTCGCATACTCTCCCAAAGCTGCTTTGCATATTATATTTTCAATGACTTGCTTCACATCCGTATGTGTAGTTGGGGGAAATATTCTCATCTCATTGGCGATGAACTCTCCATACACACGCCATTCATCTCTGTTGTTAACAGTTTTTAAAATCTGGTAAGTTTCCTCAACTCGAGCATCTCTCTCCATTTCCTGAGCTGTCCTTTTTTTAGGTTTAGTAATTCTTTTTCTCTGTGTTTCCTCATGCGACGTAGTTGGTGTTTGAGCCACATTTTCTTCAAAAGGCTGACTTGCATCTTCATCTTTTGTTTCGGTGTCCTCTGTGTCGTCGTTCTAAAAAAAGAGAGAAATTAATGATAATATTTTACTTTTCAGATTCCAAAGGACACTGAAGACTGGAAGAATGTTGCCAGAAATTTAGAAGTGAAGTGGAACGTCCCTCACTGTGTAAGAGCCATAGATGGCAAACGTGCAAATTATATGTCCTGCTCATACTGTAAGTGAATATATTAACTACAAAAAAGCATATAGTATCGTCTTTATGGTCATTGCAGACGCAGATTACTGCTTTCAGTATATACATGTTGGTCGTCAGGGCCACATATCAGATGGGGGAGTTTTTAAGAACACTTCGTTTCATAAAGCGTTAATGGAAAATAAATTAAACATTCCTCCCTCAGAATCTCTTCCAGGAATAGAAAATTTGACACCATATGATTTAGTAGCGGACGAGGCATTTCCATTGACCACAAATATAATGAAACCGTATGCTAGCCAGCTACCACGGTCAGAGGAAATAATATTTAATTACCGACTTTCTAGCGCATGACGAATAATCGGAAACGCTTTCGGAATAATGTCCTCTGTTTTTCGAGTGTTTAGGAAGCCATTGCTACTTAAAGTTGAGAACGCTGAAATAGTTAAAAAAGCTTGCACATATCTCCATAATTTTTTAAGGCAAAGTGCAACATCCAGAACTATTTATTCACCTGCAAATAGTTTGAATAGAGAAGACGTAGACAGTGGTGCAATTACTCTTGGAGAATGGAGAGAAGCTACTTGCAACTATACAGGCTTCACGAATTTATCAAAAGTACCTCGAAGACCTTCCTGTGATGCACAGGCAGTACGAGAGGAATCCGAAGAATATTTTATGACACCAAATGGAAAGGTTGAATGGCAAAAGAGATACATATAGTATTACCATCCTGCACCAATGTATATAATTATGTTCGTACTACAATGTGTATTCAATGTGTATTCAATAAATAAATAGAATTATCTAGATGAACTCAAACTTTTTAGTTACTTTCTTCCTACGAACTTGTTTGTGTGGTCCCATGTAGTAAAATGTTTTTTGAAACTACTGTTTACGTCTGTCGATTACATACTTATTCGAAAGCGTTTGGTAGAAGGTACCATATTATGTGGCCTATTCATGACAGCATTTTCAAAAAATGGGACTTTCTAAGAACAGAATAAAACTTCCTACTTTTAAAATATACTTATTCATAATTTTGTTGCCATGGATTGGTATACTACAGCACTCACAGTTGAGAAATATGAGACCTTGGTGGGAACATTCACAACCGTTTTAAAGCTAATGCTAAGAGACAGACAGAGCTGCATAAATTTGAAAAGTTTTTGATATCAAAATTCATAAATTTCTGCATCCATCATATACACAATAGCTATCTTTGTAGGCCATTGCAGTAAGAATTTAGAACAGTGGAAAGCTGTCTGTCTCTATTTTGATTCTAAATACCTAGAGGAGAGACTGGTTGCGGCAGAAGAAATTCACCAATTTCTCAATAACAGTTTTTTTAAATTATATTATTTTACCGAAATTCGCAGAGTTAAATAAGTAATTCGGATTGGTAAAGTGATAATTATTGACTTACATCAAAAGATGATAGAAGGGTACAAGGAAATGTTGCTTTGCTACATGGACTGGCAGAATCTTGTAACTAAAAACCTAACTGACGTTGATTCCAACAACAGCTCAAAATTTCTTCGTGACAGCCAAATGTATGTAGGAGTTGACGTTCTGATGACAATTCAGGAAGCAGAAATATATATTGAATAGGATGCCATGAAAGATATGTACTGCAGATGTAGGGATTTCATGCAGGTGGAATGTTCAGAACTGAAGAAGAGATACAACACTGATGATGATTTATTACCCTATTGGTTCCAGTATTGACGGCTATTCATAAGAAATGTGTTTATTTCTGTTGGTTGATTTTGGAATAACCGTGCTGGGAAGCAGGCCAACAGTGAGCACAAAGAGTATGAATCGGCATGAAATTTACCTAATAAGAGATAATTAATACTTACACTACTAGATTTAAAGCATGAATTCTCGTTGAAACTAAATTTGGTGCCATGAACAGTCTTCCTCGTAGTGCAGGAAAAATATAAAGCAATGTACCAATACTAAAGTCATACAAATCGTATTTTGCAGCATACTTGGTGCTTAATAAAAAGTCAATTGTTCGATTATCTCACACACACACACACACACACACACACACACACACACACATATACAGGGTGTTTCACTAAATGTGTTTGCCTCTGTAAGTTACAAAGTAATAGGCGACGGAAATATTTATTGTGGTAGATCACCATAAGAAATGGTACACTGTCTGCGGAGCGATGAACATAGTTTATTGTGTTATTATCCAAAGCATTACAGCGAAAGATACAATTTTATAAATGGAACAATAGTTGTTTTATCATGCACTGGAATCAGTAACACCAACTGTGTATACATCAATTTAAATTACATTCCTATCACTATCCTCATGTCAGCTTACGAGCCATTGCTGCAGTCGCTGGTGTCAGTCACATTTCCCAGGAGCTGCATGGGAATGATTTCCGTGTGAGAGCTACATTCTGTGAATGGGCCATGCATAATTTCACGCTGGAGTCTTTACAAGATGTTATGTTCTCTGATGAGTCCACGTTCACAAATTATGGTGCAGTGAATCGCCATAATGTGCACTACTAGGACACAGACAGTCCTTGGTGGGTACAACCTATCAACCGTCATTGTAGTTGGTCGATTAATGTATGGTGTGGAATCCTTGGGGATGAAATCATCGGTCCACATTACTTCCCAGGTACACCGACAGGTGAGTTGTATCGCGCTTTTATAGTCATCAGTTTGGGTGGTCTCCTTGAACAGTGTGTCTACACACAAGAGTCCATATGTGGATGGTCACCCAGCCCATTCTGTGCGTGCTTTTGTGGATGAACTAAACAATAGGTTTGCAGGAAGGTGGTTGGGGCGCCATGGTCCTCATTCATGGCCCACAAGGTCGCCCGATTTAACACCATTAGATTTCTTTTTGTGGGGATATCTAAAGGATAGTGTTTATGTCACTGAGCTCACATCCCTACATGATCTAAAATGGCGCATTGAGGACGCATGTTGCTCCGTGACATCGGCAATGTTACATCTCGTCTGCAGATACTTTAGAAGGTGCATAGCATTGTGCATTCAGGAACATGGACACACATTTGAACATCTTATTTAAATCAACTTCCGCCGCCAGAACATCCACCACCCACCACACAGCCATGCATTATGTACAGTGTGTGGTATCTGCCCCTGAAACTTCGAAGGGTTGTAGCTCCCAAACTAAAAGTGATAGGAATGTAATTTAAATTGATGTATACACAACTGATATTACTGATTCCAGTGCATGATAAAAACAACTATTGTTCCATTTAAAAATTGTATCTTTTTACTGTAACTCTTTGGACAATAACACAATAAACTATGTTCATAACTCTGCAGACAGTGTGATGTTTCTTATGGTGACCTACTGCAATAAATATTTCCTTCGCCTATTACTTTGTAACTTACAGAGGCAAACACATTTAGTGAAACACCCTGTATATTTACAGGGTGGTCCATTGAATGTGACCAGACCAAATATCTCACGAAATAAACATCAAACGAAAAAAACTACAAAGAACGAAACTCATCTAGCTTGAAGGGGGAAACCAGATGGCGCTATGGTTGCCCCGCTAGATGGCACTGCCATAAGCCAAACGGATATCAACTGCGTTTTTTTCAATAGGAACCTCCAGTTTTTATTACATATTCGTGTAGTACATAAAGAAATATGAATGTTTTAGTTCGACCACTTTTTTCGCTTTGTGATAGATGGTGCTGTAATAGTCACAAACGTATGGCTCATAATTTTAGACGAACAGTTGGTAACAGGTAGATTTTTAAAATTAAAATATAGAACGTAGGTACATTTGAACATTTTATTTCGGTTGTTCCAATGTGATACATGTACCTTTGTGAATTTCTCATTTCTGAGAACGCGTGCTGTTACAGTGTAATTACCTGTAAATACCACATTGATGCAATAAATGCTCAAAATGATGTCTGTCAACCTCAATGCATTTGGCAATATGTGTAATGACATTTCTCTCAACAGCGAGTAGTTCGCCTTCCGTAATGTTCGCACATGCATTGACATTGCGCTGACGCATGTTGTCAGGCGTTGTCGGTGGATCATGATAGCAAATATTCTTCAACTTTCCCCACAGAAAGAAATCTGGGGACGTCAGATCCGGTGAACGTGCGGGCCGTGGTATGGTGCTTCGACGACCAATCCACCTGTCATGAAATATGCTATTCAATAACGCTTCAACCATACGTGAGCTATATGCCGGACATCCATCACGTTGGAAGTGCATCGCCATTCTGTCATGCAGTGAAACATCGTGTAGTAACATCGGTAGAACATTATGTAGGAAATCAGCATACATTGCACCATTTAGATTGCCATCGATAAAATGGGAGCCAATTATCCTTCCTCCCATAATGCCGCATCACACATTAACCCGCCAAGGTCGCTGATGTTCCACTTGTCGCAGCCAACGTGGATTTTCCGTTGCCCAATAGCGCATATTATGCCGGTTTACGTTACCATTGTTGGTGAATGACGCTTCGTCGCTAAATAGAACGCGTGCAAAAAAATCTGTCATCGTCCCATAATTTCTCTTGTGGCCAGTGACAGAACTGTACGTGACGTTGAAAGTCGTCGCCATGCAATTCCTGGTGCATAGAAATATGGTACAGGTGCAGTCGATGTTGATGTAGCATTCTCAACACCGACGTTTTTGAGGTTCCCGATTCTCGCACAATTTGTCTGCTACTGATGTGCGGATTAGCCGCAACAGCAGCTAAAACACCTACTTGGGCATCATAATTTGTTGCAGGTCGTGGTTGACGTTTCACATGTGCTGAACACTTCCTGTTTCCTTAAATATCTTAACTATCCGGCAAACGGTCCGGACACTTGGATGATGTCGTCCAGGATACCGAGCACCATACATAGCACACGCCCGCTGGGCATTTTGATCACAATAGCCATACATCAACACGATATCGACCTTTTCCGCAATTGGTAAACAGTCCATTTTAACACGGGTAATGTATCACGAAGCAAATACCGTCCGCACTGGCGGAATGTTACGTGATACCACGTACTTATACGTTTGTGACTATTACAGCACCATCTGTCACAAAACGAAAAAAGTGGTCCAACTAAAACATTAATATTACTGTACTTACTACACGAATATGTAATAAAAAATAGAAAAAGCTGTTGATATCCGTTTGATCTATGGCAGTGCCATCTAGCGGGCCAAGCTAGACGAGTTTCGTTCTTTGTACTTTTTTCGTTTGACGCTTATTTCGTGAGATATTTGGCCTGGTCACATCCAATGTTCCAGTAGATTAGAAAGCATAGACTACAATTCTACGGACACCTATACAGTATGCCATCACACAGACTGACGAAACAGATCTTTGACTGGGTAACCACTAGAAACGACAAATGGGTGGCAGAGGTAAAAAACAACATGAACCGACTCAACATAACAGCAGACACAATAAATGACAGAATAAAATTCAGAAACATCATTAAGAAAAATAAACTACATGAGATACACTGTGACAAAGGAACAGGCGTAAAATGCTCCTAAGAATGCAAGCAACATCACAGCCAGAAGATGAAAGAAATATGGGCTACCAAAAAGGCAATCAAGATGAAGCCGAAGACACGAAGCTGACAGGAAGCATGGACAGAGGACTGGAAACAGAAACACAGCGAGCGAATGAGGGAAGTTTGGGCACCAAGGAAGGTAGCAAAAAGAATTGGCCATGTAGTTTAGTCCAACTGCGCTCTTTATGGGCAAAACACCAATAATAATAATAATATATAGTATTATGTATATATTGTATTTCTTACAACTAAATTTTATTCGCTTGAGGTTCGGCCTGTTAAACATCTATGGTACCATGCCACTCTCGAAGCTTATCATCTCTTCTTTCACGCCATGTCGGTGAACAGCAAAAACTTAAAACTAAATGTATAGTAGTTCAGTGGCCATTGATTCAGTCGTTATTTTACTTCAGCATGCAGCCATTTTATTCGCCTGTTCTACCCAGTACATCATCCACTTCACTTACCTTTACACTGTAAAGAAAAGTATTTACAAAATTCTATGAAGCCTGAGATACTTGTGCTCCCGTCTCTGGTATCATGCTTTGTTCTTAGCTGTCATCGTTCATATCCTTAAATGTATGTCACACGTCCTGTAGTTTACTTTCTGTAAACACCCATATATATCTGCATAGCATAGGTTAACATAATCATTTTATATTTTATGTAGATATTACTCATAGTCTCTTGTACATTTTCTTAGTTCAACATTGCACACACACACACACACACACACACACACACACACACACACAACTATATATATATATATATATATATATATATATATATATATATATATATATATATATATATATTTATTTATTTATTTATTTTGTGTAAACTTTTGGATGGCAGACCTCTCCCTAGTCCTGAATCGGTAGAAGTCGGTAAACGTCGGGAGGCTTCGGTAGGCACGACTGCTGCCAACATTACGTAGCTGACTGTGTTGTACAAGGTAGCCATTGTCGTCTGCTTTGATATTGTTTTCGCTGTACTGTTCTGCGTGTTTTTATTGTGCAGTTGTGCTAAACATTATCAAAATCAGTGAACAGGCAGATTTTAATGTACATGACGATTTCAGTTTCGTTTACGAACAACATTTAACGCGTGTTTTACTTCAAAGCCTTTCGTCTGCTTTCGTGTAAGCACGACGCGCAATTTGTAGTGCCAACACTGCAACTGGTAGGCGTGCCTTGTCCCCCCCCCCCCCCAAATAGCTCCACACCCCTCGCCAGCCAATGCTTGCTTCCTCCTCTCCCCGCACACCCCGCACAACTCAACCGTCTTACTAGTGATGGGCTAAACTGCGATTTTCCGATATCAGTGATTTCTGTGAATGCTACTTTTCAGTATCTGTTATTCTTAACTGTGATTTGTCGCAGTTAAGAGTCGCAGTTAAGGAATATAGGTCGTGTATCCCTCCGCCACTGCTATTTCTGCGATTTCTGCTACTTCCGCGATTTCTGCTACTTCTGCGATTTCTGTGACTTCTGCTACTTCCGCGATTTCTGTGACTTCTGCTACTTCTGCGATTTCTGTGATTCCTGCGATTTCTGCGACTTACCACCATATGAAAAAGTTACATCTGTCAACACAGAAAATTGCATCTCAACAAACCTGTCATTGGCAAGTATGTTTTACGTTTTTTCTTCCGTTGGCTTTAATTTTGTATTAAAGAAACAACTGTGAAAATATTAATAGTGTAATTAATATGTAAGTAGCTGTACAGTACCGTAATAGTTCGTATTTAGAAAATGAATTCTAACATATTGTTTTCACAGGTACCTGAACTACATTTCAGTCACTCAGTACTCAGTAAAGTGATAACTCAAAATATCATTGTCAACAGATCTGAAGAAATTGCCACTGCGTCTTTAGACCGTTTTCGTCAGACGAGAGGTTAGTTTCTAAGCGTTTCGATGGACTTAATTACTTCAGTGAGATCGTTCTTGCAAATGTGATATTCATTATAGCAAATATTAGCAATCTACTCTGTCAATTATATTGCTAGTAATTAGTGACAGCAAAAATTGTTTAATAATCCTTGTGTTTTTGCAGATACAGTTCTGACTCTGATTACTGGTTACTGTACGTATCTATCCACATCAAGGCTGTTTTTGAGAGAGACTCGTGAAGATTCAAGACAGCTCTTAGAGGATTTGCAGTTTAAAAGTGAAATAATTGTGAAATAAGTGTGTGAATGATTAAACTGTGTTTTATTGAAGTTGTTGTGCGATTTTAAAGGAATAATAAATGTCAAATACAGTGAGTGAATAATAAAAATCTCATTTTCCACATGTTTAAGCCGTCCTATACCCATAATTTTCCGCCACTTACTTATTGGTAAACACTTGTTGGAGAGTGACATGCCGCCCCCCCCCTTTCTCCACAATCTTGGTATGACACTGACCTGTAACTTATCCCAAAGTCTACAATATGCATTTTGAGGCTGTTGATATGAAAGTGGGAAGTACAGATCTTCCAGTTAAATCAGGAATAGCTTAAGTGCATTACTTGAAAGTAACACAGGAAAAGCTTACTTATGTAGGTGGTAGTAGTGTCGGCAAAAAGTTCTTGTGTGTGAAGTTGCCATGTAGAACACCAGGTGTAAAACTTTTCTCCCGAGTCTTGAACTGTGTCGGAACAAAAGTGAGGCATTCATATGACTGTTTTCATTTCTCTACACTTATACAGATGTCTGAGTTCTGCTGTGTTAACATTGCAAAGTCCTGTAGGCATGTGGAGTATTAACCAAAACTGTCATATTGGAAGCAGAATCAAACACATTTGTTACGTTACTTGATATTTTCAGGAGAAAAAGGCAATGTTGCTTCTTATTAATATAATACATTCAGAGTCACAGCAGTATTTGACCAACCATAACTGATGCTGAATGTGCATGTCGTCATATAATATGAAGGGCTTATTTCAATAGTGGTACAAGTCCATTACCTCCACTTTTCTGTCTATAATGCTTCTGAAATTAGTGATCCAAACAAACATAAATAAAGGTTCATCTCTAGCAAGAAGCCATATGCTTGAATATTTCTGGTATCTCAAATGCAGATTTGTCAGCGCTCGTTTAACTTTACGACTCTGTATCTCAAAATGAACAAAAATGGACTTGTACCACTATTGAAATAAGCCCTTCATATGCACACACAGCACATCGATCTCGTGAGGCACGAGGCTCTCATAACGAAGTACGTACGTCGGTCAACAGATGACACTAGGAAAAGTATGTTAACTGCACTTTTTAGTTGCTACTTGCGACTCTTAGTTGCGATTTGTCACAGAAATCGCAGTTTGACTCGGCAGCGAATAGCATAGTATGAACTTTGCTCAACAGATGGCAGTGCTAACTGCGCTTTTTAGTTGCTACTTGCGACTCTTAGTTGCGACTTGTCACGGAAATCACAGTTGGACTCCATAGCGTACCGCAGAGATGGACGTAGTACAAACTTTGGCCAACAGATGCCACTGTTAACCGCGCTTTTTAGTTGCTACTTGCGACTCTTAGTTGCGACTCGTCACTGAAATCGCAGAAAGCAGTGCTAAATTCGAGCAATAGATGGCTCACGTCTTTGAATATGAAATACTACTTGCGACTGCTAACTGTTACTGAAATCGCAGTTAGATTCTGTAAAGCTGCTACTGTGATATCTGTGACTTCTCAGTCACTGTGATTTCTAACAGATACGCGATTTCCTGCCCACCACTACGTCTTACACTTAACACACTGTATGCCCATGCCTGGGCGCGAAAACTCTTGTCAACTTAGAGAGGTTTTCTTTTCTTTTTTTTTACACTCATTTCAAGTATAGCATTTATTTGTTGCAAGTATACTAATGAAAAAGCTGAAGCGAAGTTGGCAGAATGTTAACTTAACCAAATGGTGAAATATGGCTAAGTTCAAATTCTGCCAACTGATTAATAATGTTTCTGGCATCACGATGAAGAACAGGGTAATCGATGTGTCGGAGCTAACCTCGATGGGCAGCAATAGCTTCTTGGTGACATTTAATTCATGCAACAAACCCCTTGCATGTAACAAACACCACACAGCACAACAATTAGAAATCTAAAACCGCGGGAGTGTTGATGTTGGTAATAGCGATTCAAAAAGGACAGTTGACACAAGTCTTGAGAGGAACAAACACCAAGCAGTCGGTGCTTGGAGACGAATCGTCAACTTCTTTTGGAAAGCAGAAGATTGTTAAGTGGGTGACATAGATTTTATTTGTTGATTACAGAAGTTGCTGACTGAAAAGAGGGACCACTGAAGCAAAAGGTAAGGTCCTTGATTGTTCATATATACCGCGTAGTTTAAACAATAAAAAAGTGTGTTGGTTCTCGGTATGTAAACTATGTCGGAATCAGCTATTTGTGTTTGATATCATCATAAAACTCTGTAGTTTTTATTTGGATGATTTCGAATACAGGAGGCATTTATTTAACGCTCAGAATTTGTTGACCCCTACTACTGTTATATACTTGAGAGTTTTTAATAACACAGTGGAACGTCATCGACTTTAATTTATATTTTAAAGAGGAAAACCGAACACTGGTGAAATAACAACCTTGCAATCGATTTTGCGTCAAAATTTGAGCAGTAATTTGATGTACATTTTAAACATTAGGTTGTTGCAGTACCTACCCCACTGCATCCTCTTAATGGTAAAGCGTGAAGCGCTAACACGGCTAATTGGTTAAACGATCATTTTAATAACAGGTTAATAATTTTCAATTTACAAATCTGTAGTGAAGAATGGTGTAGCTCTTGAATCTGTACTTGACATTAATGTTGTCAGCTTTACAATTCAAAGGAAGTGTTAACGGTACCTCTAACAATTGGATGGTCATCCGGACTGATGTCCACACAACTACTAGTGGCAGCGAAAATCGTTAAATATTGGACACAGCTTTGCTGCGTATAAACTGCTACTCTTCGAATGATACGCTCAGTGGTTTCCACTGCATTGTGAATTAACACATGCAGTGAAATTGTAACTTGAAGACGTGTGTACATGGAGATATTTGAGAAAACTGAATATGAGGGTGTTTATTATAACAGTTATCGAATTTTTGTGTGTATGTCTGTATGCACACCACTCAAAACCTAATGCACAGAATTGGATGCGACTTTCAGTTGCATTTTTGCAAGTCTCAAAAATGGTTCAAATGGCTCTGAGCACTATGGGACTCAACTGCTGAGGTCATTAGTCCCCTAGAACTTAGAACTACTTAAACCTAACTAACCTAAGGACATCACAAACATCCATGCCCGAGGCAGGATTCGAACCTGCGACCGTAGCGGTCTTGCGGTTCCAGACTGCAGCGCCTTTAACCGCACGGCCGCTTCGGCCGGCTTTGCAGGCCTAACTCAACCTTTAACTCACTAGGTCTGGTCTCTCTGACCACGCCAGAGTTTCTAAGTCGCTCTGGTAGGTCAGTTACGGCAGAATGGTATACACCACATAGCCTCCTTTAATCACCAACCCTACAAATTATTATTGTCAGTTGTGTTATCACCTTGTTTGATTGTTACTGACGCGTGTTGTTGACAAGTCAAGTGGTCTCCTAGATTGCACCTCATGAGCTACGCATCTGTTTTCGTTAGTTCAGTACAAAATGTGTTCGCAAGAATGTGACAGTTTTACGCACTCATAAGTTCGATGAAATTTTTAGTCAGTGGGTGGAAAATGGTGTCATTGACATAGAACAAGAAGTAGACAAAGAAAATAACGATTTTTCAATAGCCAGTGATCAGAATTCTGCTAGTGAACAAGAGGACCATTCAGAGGAAGAACTTCATGACAATGGTGATGAGCACCTTTCTGTTTCTCCAACAAAATACCGGGTGATCAAAAAGTCAGTATAAATTTGAAAACTTAATAAAGCACGGAATAATGTAGATAGAAGAGGTAAAAATTGACACACATCCTTGGAATGACATGGGATTTTATTAGAACAAAAAAAAGTTCACAAAATGTCCGACAGATGGAGCTGGACAGCAAAACGTCAGTGACTGCGCATGACAATCGTGTAATGAGCTGTAATGAGAGAGAATCAGATGCACCAGCAGTCGCAGCATGTTGACGTTACCTGAAAAGGCGCTTTTAGTGAAGCTGTATTATCGGAATGGGGAATGTGCTAATTCAGCGTTACGATCGTATCGCCATAGGAAGGGGATTCGAACGGGTAAATGTCCGTTGACAAATGCAGCTGTGGCGAGAATGATTTCGAAGTTCGAAGCCACGGGTTGTTTAGACGATAGACCCCGTAGTGGCCGACCGAGCACAAGGCGTAATGCTGCTGAGACAGTTCAGGAAGAAATGAAGACTGTAGTGGGTTCGTCTATGCACAGGGAAGTCAGCGCTCGTGCAGTCGCACGTCCATACACTACTGTTTGGTTGGCACTTAGGCGTACCCTCCATCGGCATCATGAACTGTTACCTAGCGATTTAGTGAAGCGGAGGGCATTTGCGGTGTAGGCGTTTCAAAAGATGGCGGAAGATGACGATTGGTTGAGTAACGTGTTGTGGACCGACGAATCTCATTTCACGCTCCGAGGGTCTGTCAACGCCCACAACTGCAGAATTTGGGCTACCGAAAATCCTAGAACTGTCATGGAAACTCCATTGCACGACGAGAAAGTCACGGTATGGGTTGGATTTACCACATCTACCGTTATCGGGCCATTTTTCTTCGAGGAAATGCGTGATTCTGGTTTTGTAACTGCTACCGTGACGAGTGAGAGGTACGCCGATATGTTACAGAATCGCGTCATCCCCAGCCTGGCTGATAAACACCTGCTGGAACATACGATGTTTATGCAGGATGGCACTCCAACCCAGATTGCTAGACACGTGAAAGATCTCTTGCGCGCGTGGTTTGGTGATGATCGTGTGCTCAGCCGCCACTTTCGTCATGCTTGGCCTCCCAGGTCCCCAGACCTCAGTCCGTGCGATTATTGGCTTTGGGGTTACCTGAAGTCGCAAGTGTATCGTGATCGACCGACATCTCTAGGGATACTGAAAGACAACATCCGACGCCAATGCCTCACCATAACTCCGGACATGCTTTACAGTGCTGTTCACAACATTATTCCTCGACTACAGTATTGTTGAGGGATGATGGTGGACATATTGAGCATTTCCTGTAAAGAACATCATCTTTGCTGTGTCTTACTTTGCTATGCTAATTATTGCTTTGCTGATCACATGAAGCGCCATCTGTCGGACATTTTTTGAACTTTTGTATTTTTTTGGTTCTAATAAAACCCCATGTCATTCCAAGCATGTGTGTCAATTTGTACCTCTCTATCTACATTATTCCGTAATTTATTCAGTTTTCAAATTTATATTGACTTTTTGATCACCCGGTACTTAAAAAGTTAGTTAAAATTAAGTGTGTTCTAGGTGGTGGTAAAGAAAGATGTAGAACTGAGTACTGAATATTAATTTTGCAGCCTTTCTTTTCCTCGATATCGAGTTCAGTATTCATATGCAAGTTTAAACCCTGGAAATTAGTTTGTTGTGAAAATTTGCTTTCTACAGAGATCCCATAATTTTTCAGAACGTAAAATTCAGTTCTCTAACAGTTCGTTTATGTGCACTATTGAAAAAGCTATCCCACACCTGCTCAGGCGCCACAGCTGCCTGTGTTAGATGCAACACAGCTAATGCAGATGTTTCAGTTCCAGACGCAGCAAACCTCTACCCTGCTCAACACGGTGCAGCGGCTACTGGCCAACGATGCGCGCGAAGGAACAAGCATCACCTACTACACCTGCTATACCGCCTCTTCGCCAGTTTCGTGAACAAGAAGAGGAATGACTCGAGTGGCTGCAACAACTTCCCTATCTATTATCGAAGGTAGGGAGTGCAGTGTTCCATTTAACTCAGAAGTTGTTTCCTAACGCCACTCCAAGTGAACTTTTGTATGAACAGGTTGTGGATTCGCTAACAAACTATTATGACCAACAAGTGAATGTGGTAGCAGCTAGGTATCAATTTTTTAATTGTAAAAAACGGTCAGAACAAACTTATCACAAGTGGGTAACAGATTTGCACGATATGATAAGGAAATGCAAATTCAAATGTGCTTGTAGTGCTTTCTATTCAGATTGATCGTATACAAAGTACCTGATGTCAAACTCGGTGAACAGATACTGGAACAAAAAAAACAAAAAAAAAAAAAGGTTCAAATGGCTCTGAGTACTGTGGGACTTAACACCTGAGGTCATCAGTCCCCTAGAACTTAGAACTACTTAAACCTAACTAACCTAAGGACATCACACACATCCATGCCCGAGGCAGGATTCGAACCTGCGACCGTAGCGATCGCGCGGTTCCAGACTGAAGCGCCTAGAACCGCTTGGCCACACCGTCTGGCAGATACTGGAACAGTCCAATCCATCATTTCAGCAGTTAGTGCAAATACTATATCAGTATGATACAGGTGCCCTGTTAGCCGTGAAATTTGAGCAGCCAGCAATTTGTCAGGTTGAGTCCCTTGTTCGCGACTGGCCCATTCAGTGGCAGCTTGCGCTCGCCACACCAAGTAAACAACCCTCCACGCCATATAATCAGCTCGCTAAACAGGCGGCTACACAGAATTAAGTCTTGCCCTCGGTGTTATCGATGGCACAAATTCCAAGACCGTCCTTCCCGACAAACTCAGTGTTACGCTTGTGGTAGCAAAGGACACGTACAATCCGTATGTTTGCAACGGAACAAACATAAGAATTCGGCCCACTCACAAAAATCTGGTGACAAGGCCCATGTCGTTAATGCAGTATATTCAAAGCTGCAACGGGCATTTGCAAAACTGGCACATAAGCAGTTTCTTCAGTGATACGCCAGTCCAACAAACTTTTTGTTCATAACACTTCTTTGTGGGAAAGGAGGGGAAATTTCAGTTGGACACGGATGCCTCTGTCACATTGCTAAATCGTCACACATATGAACTGTTAGGCTCCCCACACCTGTCTAAAACTAACATGTAACTGACAGCTTATAATGGACAAGACATTCCCATTTCCGGAAATTGTACGTTGCCTGCAATGTATCGCTCGCATACGAGAACAGTGATTATTTGGTCTTGATTCATTTGATTTGTTTTGGCTTTAATATTCAGGCCAATGTGTTGTCAGTGTTGCATTCAATGCATAAGACAGTGTAGCTAACTTGCTAAAAGAATTCCCGGAACTCTTTTCTTAAGTTTTAGGGAAAGGCTAATAATTTTGTTGCACATATTACTCTGACGGACAATGCTCAGCCAAAATTTTGCTGGGATAGAACTGTTCCCATTGCATTATGGGACAAGGACGAGGCTGACCTTAAAGAATTGTAAGATAGCGGAGCTATTGCGACCATGCAAGCTAGTCAATGGGCAAGTCCACCGGTTTTGCTCTCCAAACCTTCACATCGTGTTCGCCTCTGTGTTGAGTTTAAGTCTTCAGTCAAGCCACAAACTGTGATTGATGCTTATCCATTGCCACACCCAGAGGATCTCCTGGACAGATTAGGCGCTGGTTGTTACTTTTCAAAAATTTATTTGCGCGATGCGTATCTTCAAATACCACTTGATGAAGAATCTAAAAAAGTGTGTGTCGTAAATACTTATTTGGACTTTTTTTAAATATTTGCGTTTGCCTTTTGGCAGTGCTTCCGCACTCGCCATTTTACAATGGTATTTGGAACAGCTGACTGCACAGCTGACTGCACCTGAAGAACATATTGCAAATTTACATTCTTTGTTTCGTGTGTTGTCTGATGCAGGACTAAAGTGTAGACTGGACAAGTAAGATTTCTTTAAGCCTGAGTTGCAGTATCTTGGTCATGTAATAAACAGTCAGAGTGCACACCATCTTCAGTCGCATTTGTTAGTCATACGTGATTTGCCAGTTCCTTGCAATGTCACAGAATTGCTGTCAGTTTTAGGGAAAATAAACCATCATATTCGGTTCATACCAAATGCTGCATAAACCGCGGTTCCATTGCGTGGCTTTTGTCGAAAGAATGTCTCCTTTGTTTGGACAGAAGAGTGCCAAGTAGCTTTTCAAAATCTTAAAGATGCATTGCTTAGTGATCGATGCTTAGTTCACTTTGACTCTGACAAACCAGTTGTATTGCAAGTTGACGCTTCCTCTTATGGAATCGGTGCAGTGCTTTTGCACAGAATTGGTGCTAAAGACAGACCTATTGCTTTCGCATAAAAAGTGTTTCCAAAGTCCAGTTAACTATTCACAAATTGAGAAAAAGATTTTGACAACTGTGTATGGAGTCACCAAATTCCACCAGTATTTGTATGGCAGAAAATTCTACTTAGTAACGGATCACAAGCCTTTGCAGTCCTTGTTTCATCCGACGAAACCGGTTCCTGTACGAACTGCCCAAAAATTGCAAAGATGGGCTTTATTGTTGTCTCAATACCAGTATGAGATTGTGTATTGTCCGATGGCTCAACGTGGTAATGCGGACGCACTTTCACGTCTTCAGATTGGCCCCGATACAGACTTTGACGCATCTGCTGCATCTTGTTGTCACATCGATTCTCAGGATTCTGAATTGCTTCAATCCTTTCCGCTGAACTAAAGGAAAATTGCACAGGCCATGGAAGCTGATTCAGAGTTGAACATTTTGCTAACACACATTCGCACATCTTGGCCTCGTTCCTTGTATAGCATAAACAACTCTGTAGTGCGCCATACTTTACACGTCGGCATAGCCTCGCTACACAGATCGGTGTGATTCTTGATCAGAATGACAGTGGACAGTCACATGTGTTGATCCCTAAAGCTTTGCAAAAAGAAGTGTTCCAGTTACTTCACCAAGAACACTGGGGGGGGGGGGGTTGTGCATACAAAACAGTTAGTGCATCGACAGTGTACTTCAACGGGTATGGACGCCCAAATAGAATGGATGATGTCACAGTGTCACGCGGATGATGAAAATCAGCCCACTCGGCCACATAAATTCTCTGCTTGGCCTAAGTCGCAGATCTACATCTACATCTACATTTATACTCCGCAAGCCACCCAACGGTGTGTGGCGGAGGGCACTTTACGTGCCACTGTCATTACCTCCCTTTCCTGTTCCAGTCGCGTATGGTTCGCGGGAAAAACGACTGTCTGAAAGCCTCCGTGCGCGCTCTAATCTCTCTAATTTTACATTCGTGATCTCCTCGGGAGGTATAAGTAGGGGGAAGCAATATATTCCATACCTCATCCAGAAACGCACCCTCTCGAAACCTGGCAAGCAAGCTACACCGCGATGCAGAGCGCCTCTCTTGCAGAGTCTGCCACTTGAGTTTGTTAAACATCTCCGTAACGCTATCACGGTTACCAAATAACCCTGTGACGAAACGCGCCGCTCTTCTTTGAATCTTCTCTATCTCCTCCGTCAACCCGATCTGGTACGGATCCCACACTGATGAGCAATACTCAAGTATAGGTCGAACGAGTGTTTTGTAAGCCAACTCCTTTGTTGATGGACTACATTTTCTAAGGACTCTCCCAATGAATCTCAACCTGGTACCCGCCTTACCAACAATTAATTTTATATGATCATTCCACTTCAAATCGTTCCGCACGCATACTCCCAGATATTTTACAGATGTAACTGCTACCAGTGTTTGTTCCGCTATCATATAATCATACAATAAAGGATCCTTCTTTCTATGTATTCGCAATACATTACATTTGTCTTATGTTAAGGGTCAGTTGCCACTCCCTGCACCAAGTGGCTATCCGCTGCAGATTATCCTGCATTTCGCTACAATTTTCTAATGCTGCAACTTCTCTGTATATTACAGCATCATCCGCGAAAAGCCGCATGGAACTTCCGACACTATCTACTGTTGTTGTTGTTGTGGTCTTCAGTCCTGAGACTGGTTTGATGCAGCTCTCCATGCTACTCTATCCTGTGCAAGCTTCTTCATCTCCCAGTATCTACTGCAACCTACATCCTTCTGAATCTGCTTAGTGTATTCATCTCTTGGTCTCCCCCTACGATTTTTACCCTCCACGCTGCCCTCCAATACTAAATTGGTGATCCCTTGATGCCTCAGAACATGTCCTACCAACCGATCCCTTCTTCTGGTCAAGTTGTGCCACAAACTTCTCTTCTCCCCAATCCTATTCAATACCTCCTCATTAGTTACGTGATCTACCCATCTAATCTTCAGCATTCTTCTGTAGCACCACATTTCAAAAGATTCTATTCTCTTCTTGTCCAAACTATTTACCGTCCATGTTTCACTTCCATACATGGCTACACTCCATACAAATACTTTCAGAAATGACTTCCTGACACTTAAATCTATACTCGATGTTAACAAATTTCTCTTCCTCAGAAACGCTTTCCTTGCCATTGGCAGTCTACATTTTATATCCTCTCTACATCGACCATCATCAGTTATTTTGCTCCCCAAATAGCAAAACTCCTTTACTACTTTAAGTGTCTCATTTCCTAATCTAATTCCCTCAGCGTCACCCGACTTAATTCGACTACATTCCATTATCCTCGTTTTGCTTTTGTTGATGTTCATCTTATATCCTCCCTTCAAGACACCATCCATTCCGTTCAACTGCTCTTCCAAGTCCTTTGCTGTCTCTGACAGAATTACAATGTCATCGGCGAACCTCAAAGTTTTTATTTCTTCTCCATGGATTTTAATTCCAACTCCAAATTTTTCTTTTGTTTCCTTCACTGCTTGCTCAATATACAGATTGAATAACATCGGGGAGAGGCTACAACCCTGTCTCACTCCCTTCCCAACCACTGCTTCCTTTTCATGCCCCTCGACTCTTATAACTGCCATTTGGTTTCTGTACAAATTGTAAATAGCCTTTCGCTCCCTGTATTTTACCCCTACCACCTTTAGAATTTGAAAGAGAGTATTCCAGTCAACATTGTCAAAAGCTTTCTCTAAGTCTACAAATGCTAGAAACGTAGGTTTGCCTTTCCTTAATCTTTCTTCTAAGATAAGTCGTAAGGTCAGTATTGCCTCACGTGTTCCAGTATTTCTACGGAATCCAAACTGATCTTCCCCGAGGTCGGCTTCTACTAGTTTTTCCATTCGTCTGTAAATAATTCGTGTCAGTACTTTGCAGCTGTGGCTTATTAAACTGATTGTTCGGTAATTTTCACATCTGTCAACACCTGCTTTCTTTGGGATTGGAATTATTATATTCTTCTTGAAGTCTGAGGGTATTTCGCCTGTTTCATACATCTTGCTCACCAGATGGTAGAGTTTTGTCAGGACTGGCTCTCCCAAGGCCGTCAGTAGTTCCAATGGAATGTTGTCTACTCCGGGGGCCTTGTTTCGACTCAGGTCTTTCAGTGCTCTGTCAAACTCTTCACGCAGTATCGTATCTCCCATTTCATCTTCATCTACATCCTCTTCCATTTCCATAATATTGTCTTCAAGTGCATCGCCCTTGTATAGACCCTCTATATACTCCTTCCACCTTTCTGCTTTCCCTTCTTTGCTTAGAACTGGGTTTCCATCTGAGCTCTTGATGTTCATACAAGTGGTTCTCTTGTCTCCAAAGGTCTCTTTAATTTTCCTGTAGGCAGTATCTATCTTACCCCTAGTGAGATAAGCCTCTACATCTTACATTTGTCCTCTAGCCATCCCTGCTTAGCCATTTTGCACTTCCTGTCGATCTCATTTTTGAGACGTTTGTATTCCTTTTTGCCTGCTTCACTTACTGCATTTTTATATTTTCTCCTTTCATCAATTAAATTCAATATTTCTTCTGTTGCCCAAGGATATCTACTAGCCCTCGTCTTTTTACCCACTTGATCCTCTGCTGCCTTCACTATTTCATCCCTCAAAGCTACCCATTCTTCTTCTGCTGTATTTCTTTCCCCCATTCCTGTCAATTGTTCCCTTATGCACTCCCTGAAACTCTGTACAACCTCTGGTTCTTTCAGTTTATCCAGGTCCCAACTCCTTAAATTCACACCTTTTTGCAGTTTCTTCAGTTTTAATCTACAGGTCGTAACCAATAGATTGTGGTCTGATTCCACATCTGCCCCTAGAAATGTCTTACAATTTGAATCCTGGTTTCTAAATCTCTGTCTTACCATTATATAATCTATCTGAAACCTATAGTATCTCCAGGCTTCTTCCATGTATACAACCTTCTATCATGATTCTTAATCCAAGTGTTAGCTATGATTAAGTTGTGCTCTGTGCAAAATTCTACCAGGCAGCTTCCTCTTTCATTTCTTAGCCCCAATCCATATTCACCTACTACGTTTCCTTCTCTCCCTTTTCCTACACTCGAATTCCAGTCACCCATGACTATTAAATTTTCATCTCCCTTCACTATCTGAATAATTTCTTTTATTTGATCATACATTTCCTCAATTTCTTCGTCATCTGCAGAGCTAGTTGGCATATAAACTTGTACTACTGTAGTAGGTGTGGGCTTCGTATCTATCTTGGCCACAATAATGCGTTCACTATGCTGTTTGTAGTAGCTTACCCGCATTCCTATTTCTGTATTCATTATTAAACCTACTTCTGCATTACCCCTATTTGACTTTGTATTTATAACCCTGTATTCGCCTGACCAAAAGTCTTGTTCCTCCTGCCACCGAACTTCACTAATTCCCACTATATCTAACTTTAACCTATCCATTTCCCTTTTTAAATTTTCTAACCTACCTGCCCGATTAAGGGATCTGACATTCCACGCTCCGATCCGTAGAACGCCAGTTTTCTTTCTCCTGATAACGACATCCTCTTGAGTAGTCCCCGCCCGGAGATCCGAATGGGGGACTATTTTACCTCCGGAATATTTTACCCAAGAGGAAGCCATCATCATTTAATCATACAGTAAAGCTGCATGCCCTCGGGAAAAATTACGGCCGTAGTTTCACCTTGCTTTCAGCCGTTTGCAGTACCAGCACAGCAAGGCCGTTTTGGTTATTGTTACAAGGCCAGATCAGTCAATAATCCAGACTGCTGCCCTTGCAACTACTGAAAAGGCTGCTGCCCCTCTTCAGGAACCACACGTTTGTCTGGCCTCTCAACAGATACCCCTCCGTTGTGGTTGTACCTACGGTACGGCTATCTGTATCGCTGAGGCATGCAAGCCTCCCCACCAACGGCAAGGTCCATGGTTCATTGGGGGGGGGGGGGGGACTATGTACTAGGTCATTTATATATATTGTGAAAAGCAATGGTCCCATAACACTCCCCTGTGGCACGCTAGAGGTTACTTTAACGTCTGTAGACGTCTCTCCATTGATAACACGATACCAAGGCAACGTGTACACACAGACTTTGCAGGACCTTTTTGGAACAATCGTTTGTTGATTGTGGTTGACTCGTATAGCAAGTTTCCTTTTGCTGTGCCATTGAACTCAACAGCGTCACATAGCAAAATTCAGGTGTTGTCCTCTATTTTTTGCCTCAGAGATATACCTGAAGTCATTGTGTCGGACAGTAGGCCTCGGATCACGTCAAATCAATCTGAACATTCTGTGAACGCAATGGCATACAGCATCTAACTAATTCTCCATTCCATCCACAGCCAAACTTCGCTCCGCACACACCAGGGATCAATCATTGCAACTGTTTCTCGCCTCCTACCGTTCGCACCTACGAGACGGACCATCGCCGACGGAATTGCTTCGCAGCGGCCGCCGTCGGACACTGTTCCATCTGCTCCACCCATCTCAGCATCTGGCGCCGAAGGAAGGCCGCAAGTATCACTTCACGTCGCATGATATTGTCTTTTACAGGGTTTTTAATGGCAGCAGATTCTGGGCGCGAGGCGAGATTGTCCATCAACTTCACGCTTGCATGTGTCTTATTTCAGGTCCAGATAGCTTGGACCTCAAAATCAGCTTCATCTCTGTCACACGCATGATGCTCTTTCAGTGTCTCTTCCCCCAGATTCATGGATCCTGACGACAGTACAGCCACAGCATCCGCCAGAGGGTGTCATGACAACACTGCAGGACGACCCCAGGGAGATAGAGCCTTCACCTCCTCCGCCTTCTCTCGTCCTACCGATGCAGCTGGACGCGCCCACACCGCAGCAGTTACCGCCTTCTTCATCTGGTTCATGGCATCAGGAGGGTACGTCTAAAAATTTGACTTCCCCTGTAGCCACAGCTTCTGGTCCAGCACAGCACCCACATTCCTGCCTCTCCTGCCATTGTCGCACTCCCTACACGACGACGGTCCGTCGGTTTGGGGATGAGGGGAGGAATGTTCTGGCGAAACGACAAGCGCCTGCACGAAGATCAAGAATGATACAGCAGAGAGGGCTGTGAGATGATGTCTGTCAATAGCATGCTGACTAGGACATCATCACGACAGGAGCGGCCTCTTCACGAAGAGAATAAAAGCGACACACCACATAGCTTCGCCTGAACTAGAGGAGAGGATTAGAAGAGTCAGACTAGAAGAGCCGCACTGGAGGAGCCGTGACTTGTCATCCATATCAATGACTTGCATGGAAATTGTGTATTTCGAAGGACACTGATTATTTGCATGTCGCCAATTGCTTGCGACGCCACCTTGTACATATGCAAGTTAAGTATTGTCAAGTCAATTACTGTAATAAACTCCATTAATATGATCTGCTTGTATGTTGTCTAGCTATCCTAGAAAACAGCTTCCTAGGCTTCCTATAGGAGACAAGCGGACAGGATCCCACAACTCGTGCTGGAAAATCGGTCGCCAGTTATGTTTGTTCTGTTGGTTGATTTTGGAATAACTATGCTGGGATGCAACCCGACAGCTAACACAAAGAATATGAATCGGTATGAAATGTACGTAATAAGAGATAATTAATACTTCCAGTACTGGAATTAAGACATGAATTCTTGTTCAAACTAAATTTGGTGCCATGAACAGTCTTCCTCGTAGAGTAGGAAAAATATAACGCAACGTACCAATACTGAAATACCAACCATATTTTGCGACATACTTAGTGCTTAATAAAAACTCAACTGTTCGATTATTACACACACACACACACACAACCACGAACATGTTTATACACAGTGCTGCTTTTCTGGGGAATGCGTACCCCTAAACTTTTTCATCGACAAAGTAGTTTTTTTACGATGTTGGGAACTTAGAAGAGTGCCAAAGATTTATTTCACAGACGTAAATTTTTTATTTCATTTTTTCGTGTTGGTAATTGCAACACGAACGATACCAGTGCAGTTTTTGATAGGAAAAGCGATGTCATTGACTGTTTCAAGCATTTCGAAGCTGCGGCAACCGTTCTCGACAACTGAATCGCTGGCAGCCATTTCGACAAGCATGTAGTGCCCTTGCCCGCTAATAGTGGGCGATGGAAGCGCTAAACGGATATGTGTACACTGAAACGCCGAGCTACCGATAGAGTCTCTACAGTCCCGCTACCGTGATCCTTCGCGATTCATTGCCATATTTGTTTTGTTGTTCTTTATTCCTTTGTGTTTGCTGTTCCGTTCTTGTCGGTTGTGCGAAGTTTTACAGTGTGTCCTGTCTTTCGTTGCAACTTGTAAGTTAAGATGGAGGTGAGAGATGAGCAGAAAATAACAAACTATTTTACTTGTTCTCCTATTATAGGAAAGTCAACTGAAGAGTACGATACCATTTTTTTTTTTTTTTTTTTGTAGTTCGACAGACTGGTGACAAAATGACTAAAAACAGACGGGTGGCATCCCATGCTTCAGTTATATCCAATGACGGAGTACCCTCAAGCTTTTTTTTTTTTTTAGAAAAAAAGCACTGTTTATACATACTATTAAGTTACGCTGACTTTACCTCTGATTTTCTGTGGTTGCCAGTCTACAATACATCCATTAAATCTTGATGAGTAGTGTAAATATATATATTCTAAGATGTCTTGCAATGTGGAAGAAATTATTTCCTCTTCTTATGATTACAGGTGAAAGGTTGGAGAGTAAATCTTTGCGTAATAAATGAAAATATTCTTGCGTTTATGATATCTCTTAATATACATATATTTTTTCATTCTTTATCACACATAGCATTCACAACACTCATTGTTGGTGCAGGAGTAAATTACACGTCCTTTTTGTGTGAGATCTAATACGTAAGTACTTTCAAGCGAAATAGAAACAAAGGAATACTCTCCAGACATGGTTCTTTTATTACAATGAATTTTAAAAGCCTATCTTTGCCGTCTTCTGCGGCGATGTACCAATTTCTTATTACTAATCAGGAAGAGAAAACATTCGTATTGCGAGAAAAAATAAAAAGTTATTACACACTCAAAATTGCCAGGAATAATCTCTCTAGACGATGATAAGTAACTACGAAAAATCTATGATGACTGTAGGAATATTCCTACCGTAAAATAGACGAAAATGTTACGAACTGTTCAGACTTACCAGAATTTGTACTCTCATATTTATCCTTTCCATGTTCAATTGCTGACTGCGAAAGAAAAAAATGGTTCAAATGGCTCTGAGCACTATGGGACTTAACATCTATGGTCATCAGTCCCCTAGAACTTAGAACTACTTAAACCTAACTAACTTAAGGACAGCACACAACACCCAGCCATCACGAGGCAGAGAAAATCCCTGACCCCGCCGGGAATCGAACCCGGGAACCCGGGCGTGGGAAGCGAGAACGCTACCGCACGACCACGAGATGCGGGCTACTGCGAAAGAGTTTTTAGTAAGTTGAATCATATAAAAGTGAAAAATAGAAATAGGCTCGTTACTTCCACACTGTGTGATGAGCAGGGGATCATGCAAAAAAAAAAAAAAATAATAAATAAAATAAAAATTCCTACTGAAAATATGTCAGTAGCATGAAGAAAAAACGGTTATATTCTCAGCCATCCACTTACAGCTTTTCTGTTCCTGACCATCCAGACGATGATGATGAAGATGCATTCCATGTTTTAGGTCTTCTTACAACATAAGAAAATAACGAAGTAACTTTTTTAGATAATCTTATGAACCATGCCTAATTTTAATAAATTTCTTCCTAATAAAAAAGAATTAAAAATCACTGTATTAAAATTTGAGTAGTTAACGTGAAATAATCGGACACACCAATTTTGATATGGTACCTGCATAAAGCCCTGGTCGAAGCTGGCCACGACTTCTTCCCAATGCACTGTAACAATCATACTAGCGCTCTAACTGCGTTACTCTTGACGATAAGCATGTATATGTTGCAGGTGCATTCAGTGATATATGTAGATACTATATGCACATTGTGTTGCGAATGGCATTAGTACTAACGAGGTGATAAATTAAAACGTCACGTCCGATGTTGAAGTTTTACTGTAAGCCAGTGTAAGCAGAAGATAGTATTTGACACGTCCAAGTATCTGTCACGTCATACCCTCCCTGAAATATGTGCCGTAGAGTGATTAATTTTGTTGGTGCATTTAGTGATATATGCAGATACTGTCTCCAAAATGTGTTCCGAAATAGCATTAGTAGTAAAGAAGTAAAAAATTAAAACGTCTTGTCAGATGCTGAAGTTGGAGCACATGAACAGCGAAAATGCAGTAAACGATAAACTTTTTTTCCTTCCACCATATGGTGGGGGCTGTCAGCGAGAAAGGGTTTTTTAAAGGTTTCAAGTTATATGCGAGTTTGTTGGAAGTCGCTAAGTGCTATCATTTTTGAGTAATGGATGAACGAAGTTGGAGTATTTGAGCGCCATCAGCTTCAAGATAAATACTTATTTTCTTATTGTAACACTTGTCGTGTTAAACTCAACTTACTCTTAATGAGTAGATTACGGTAACATGTTAAATTTTTAAATTCGGTCAATAATTACACGAAATACTGAAAATAAATTTTTTGTTGCCCCTGGAAGCCGTTAGATAGGCTACATGAACAAAAAATTTCAGAACGTACACTCTAAAACGGATTTTATATTGCAGACTGTAGATATGTACGTTCCATTAACGAAATGTACGATAATTTCGATGCAGTTGTGCGATCCAGTAATGCTGAAAGGTTTGCAACGTTGTATCCACCCACCAAACCAAACTACTTCTTAGTCTATTGATGAGCGTGTAAGGTGCAACATATTCTTTCTTTAAAATATATTCTTGTTTCTGTGCGCGAACAGGTCAACAGAAAAAATGCCGAAAACAGCTACTTCAAAGTCTAGTCATGTAAGACTGTGGTTGTCAGATATCCCAAACTATACGACAGATGGAAAATAATATTCTGCTAAGGATGCAATAATGTTTCTTAGTTTTTATCGTCCTTTAGAAACTGCGAATTTCATCTCACACCTGTCTTCACCCGAGCATTTATGAAGCACATTATATTTCAAATATTGTTTAAAGTTACACTATTAAATCCCATTAAAAGATACCGGGACTCAACTGTCTATTACTGTAATTTAAAATCGCTGAGTTTAATTTTGACTCAAAGGAAAATTAAGCCGTCTGTAACTGTAATATCTATTGGACAAAGCACAAATGTTTCTAAACTGATGCACTAAGTTTTGATTCATTTAAAGTTTTGAGTTTTTACAAAAATCTGTTGTTTGACAGAACAGTATTTTATTTTAGTTTTTATTTCGCTAATATCAAGTATCAGTGACTTGTAACAATAGCAAATACTTTTTATATGCACTACCATATAGTATCCCGTTTCTTTCTTATATTAGTTTTCGGGTGGTAAGTCCTGTGTAACTTAAAATGCTGAACGAAAATCAACATTTAAGCAAACACTTTTAACAAAGACATCTGATGAATGCTATTCTGCAATGACTTGTGTAATGCTATTGTGGCAGCAAACATCCCTTTTAGAAAACTAGAAAATCCTATTTTCAAAGGTTTTCTTGAGACGTACTGTCATCAGTCTGTTCCTGCAGAGTCAACAATGCGCAAAAATTATGAGGATTCAGCTTACACTGACGCATTACACAGAATCCCAGAAGATATTGGGAAGTCTTGCAAATGGATTTCTATTGATGAAAATGCTGACAGTCTTGACCAATATATTGCAAATCTGGTTGATGGCAATATGTACACAGGTTTGCTGTCCAGGGCTTACGAGTATATGAGTTGTTAAAACCAACTCCCAAAGACTAACCAGTTAACAACTGCACATTTTGTCAACAATAGGCTGAAGGCGCGATATCCAATTGATATGAATGAAAACAAGATGCTTCTCGCTGTCACAAAAGCCAATGGATTTATGGTTGCAGCGTTTCAGTTTCTTGAGGTATTCTACCCTTTGATACTTTATGGAACTTGTGGAGCACATGATACCAACTGTACAGCAGAGCAAGTGTGGCTAGAAATCTCTATGGTAAACAAATGTTTTGTTAAGGGACCATCAAGGGTCCAGACATTCAAAGAGTAATTTCCAGATGTCCCCCACCACCTGAAACTGTTGTTGCACACTGGGACATATGGTTAGCAGCAACCAAATACCACAGTAGGCATCATCTCCCAGCCACCCAGAAGGTAACAGAAATCTGTAACTTCAGCAAAACAATTATTTAAAGATCCCTCAATCTATCGATACTTGGCTTATACTTGAGCTAACCACACATTTATGAAAATAATTATTTCTGAATTAGAAGGCTCAGGGAGACCTCTCTACAAGAAAACTTGTTTACTGGATGAAGTTAAAAAAAGAAATACTGAAGCACAAGATTAACTGAGGGAAAAGTATGGGCATATAAGCCAGAGACTTTGCAGAAGATCACCGGTCTGAAGGACTTGTACACTGCAGTATTACTTACAAGGAAACCTCCCCATCGCACCCCCCTCAGATTTAGTCATAAGTTGGCACAGTGGATAGGCCTTGAAAAACTGAACACAGATCAATCGAGAAAACAGGAAGAAGTTGTGTGGGACTATGAAAAAAATAAGCAAAATATACAAACTGAGCAGTCCATGCACAAGATAGGAAACATCAAGGATACTGCGAGCTCAGGAGCGCCGTGGTCCCGTGGTTAGCGTGAGCAGCTGCGGAACGAGAGGTCCTTGGTTCAAGTCTTCCCTCCTTTATTTTCGCAAAGTTATGATCTGTCCGTTCGTTCATTGACGTCTCTGTTCACTGTAATAGGTTTAGTGTCTGTGTTTTGCGACCGTACCGCAAAAGCGTGCGATTGGTAGACGAAAGGACGTGCCTCTCCAATGGGAACCGAAAACATTTGATTGCAAGGTCATAGGTCAACCGATTCCTCCACAGGAAAACACGTCTACTATATTCTATACGACACTGGTGACGGCATGTGCTTCATATAACAGGAATATGTTGTCGACCTACCTAACTTGTACACTTGGCGAATGGGTAAAAAGATTCTTCTACCTTGCCCGATTTAGGTTTTCTCGTGGATGTGATAATCACTCCCAAAAAAGTGATGAAAACATAAGAGTTTGTCACATAAACTGCAACAAATGAATGCAGCAGTTTCACAGTCGCACAGTTTTGCCTGTTCTCAGTCAAAACATATGTTTTGTTTCGATGTTTGTTTAGGTGTAGCGTCCCCATACTACGTCACAGTTACCTCGCATCGGACGGACGGACGGACAGATAATAATTCTATTTTGTCTAAAACTGACAATTGTCTGAAAACAAAAGATTAAACTTTTCACTCGAGGTAAGACTTGAACGAAGGACCTCTCACTCCGCCGCTGCTCACGCTAACCACAGGACCACGGCGCTCCTGAGCTCACTCTATCCTTGATGTTGCCTATCTTGCACATGGACTACCCAGTTTGTATATTTTGCTTATGTTTTTCATAGTCCCACACAACTTCTTCCTGTTTTCTCGATTGATCTGTGTTCAGTTTTTCAAGGCGTATCCATTCTGCCAACTTATAACTAAATCTGAGGGGGGTGCGATGGGGAGGTTCCCTTGTTAGTGGAAAATGAGTTCCCCTCACTGTAGCAGTACTATTCAATCTGTTCTGAAAGTGAAGTATGCTCCCATCACAATCGATGTATAACGTGCTTCCTTGGCATATAAATTAATACTGATTGACAAACGTCATAGTTTTTCGCTGGAAAACCTATGAAATGTTTGAGTTATTTACTGTGAAACCAGCTGTGTCTGAATTATTAAAACCACTGGTTTATCTCGTATTTAAAAAGTTACGTATTACACATACTTCAGCATGTGGCTATATGTTTTATACTGTATTTTTAGCTTGAGAAAACAAAAAAGGTTTGAGATCAGTTTCAACATTTGTTGTGATAAGTTAACTGTGCATATTTTCATTTTCCTAGTTCTCAGTGTATAATATAATAATATGGTCATATTTAAAGCTGTATTTTACATCATGTTTAGTTTTCGTGCATAATACGTTTTAGGGCATACTTATAGGTTTATATAGCCTGACTGAGGTAGGCGTGTAAAATACACATTTTCCGACCTAAAAACCCGCAGCGTACTCATTGATTACAATATTCCTTGTGCATATGTTATAGTAAAGATAACTTAACAACTGAAAAATGTCGCAACCCACATCGAAAGAATAATGAATAAAGGTAATTTCCAAGAACACTTGTAAGCATACTTGGAAATTACCCGAATAAACTGCGTAATACACAAAAAACGCGCTTAAAAGTACAATTAAATCCCAGAAATCGTCGTACAATAGATATATAAAAAAATAATATCGCAATTGATAGCAGAAGGAAGTTTTTTCTTGAGTTAACCATTGTTTCTACGGTCGCACGCTTTTCTCAGCCAGTTTTAATGGATAAAATAAAATATAATTATTACCTTCCCTGATGAATTACAATAGCCTGAAATCTGGCCATCTTCTGAAACTCTGAAATGTTCAAGTTTCTCAAAAGATGGTTTTATACACTTCACACTTCGGTTTGCTGCCTAACACAACACTGTAGGTAGGCCCTAGTATGGGCCAGTATTTAGGACAACCATAAATAACGAATGCAGCAGGCAAATCTACGTAAATTTGATCAGCCAATAGAAATACATGAAAATGCCTTGGACAAAACTCAGATCGCACTACCCTCTCTATGTGAGAACGGAAACAACAGTGGGCGGCGAAGGGGAGGGGGGGGTCTAGCTGCATCCCCACCACGCCGTCTGAGCTCTTACCAAGCAACCAATGAAAATTCAGAACTGGAAAGCTAATCGAAACTCTATATTTCACCCCTGTACATGTTTATATTCGTTTCCAGTGACGTCATAGGTGACAAACATTCGAGGGTAACACTCATCTCACAACACTTACTGCAAACTTGATGTCATTTTGGCGTCACGCGCAATATCGATGACAGCAGGAACTGCTATTGAAATTCATTAGTGTTCGATGTGGGCCTATCTCGCCTGGGTAAAAGATAGGCGTTGTGAGATAATTGTTACCTGCGAAATATTTGTGACAAGGAAGAATGTGAATATTGCCGCTCATCGTTTCACATGCAGCAAGATAAACTCTCCTCTTAGGTTCCTGCCCAACCACACGCCCAGAAATCGCCAAATATTCGGAAATAAAGAGCCAATATCTGTCAGAAAGAAGAACATGAATTTTAGTGCTGCTCGTTTCATCTGCACAAATTAAAGCTGTCATCTTATGAGGGTTGTCCGTAAAATAGAAGGATCTGAAGTAGTGAGGAATTGTTGTTGCGCGGAATCTGGCCACACTGGCGTGTAGCTTAGTTCTCCCTCTCCTATTTCTCGACATGCCGAACTGTGTGCGAGGTTAGGTCTTGCCTTGGCACTCATTAAGATGGAACTCCCACTAGTGTCTCAGACCAGGTTCGAATTACGCTCTACAATTCGTTTTTTTTGTATATAAAAGAATGCGCCAGTGGATACTCATTCCCAACTGCTAGAATTCTACGTGTATGAGCGTACGACATATGCGAAAATGGTGCAAGGAATTAAAAGACAGACGTCTATGATGAACAGCATCCTGGATGGCAATCGATTTCGGACGAAACGATTGCTAAAGTGGAAGAAGCAATGCTGAAAGATCGAAGGCCAACGATTCGAGATCTCTGCGAGATCATCCCTGATGTCATCAAAACCAGCATTGATAACATTTTGCCAAGATTTGTGTAAGGTGGGCGAGAATGCTTACGGAAGATCATAAATGGAAACATGTGGAAGTGTCAAGCGAAGTTTCTCAGGCTTACCTAACTGATGACAAGGAATTCTTGGACTCTGTTTCCACAAGGGACAAAACCGGGGTCCACTACACAACTGTAGAAACGAAACAACAATTCTTATAGCGGAAACATCCAGAGTCGCCGAAGCTCTGTAAGTTTAAACAAACACTGTCTGCCGGGAAGGTTATGGCGAGTATGTTTCTTGGAACAGGAAGGTGCTATTGTTGTGCGAATGCCTGCATGCCGTATCATAAACGGTGCAGACTGCCACTGTGAAACACTGAAGAACCTTTGCTGTGCAAAAGGAGAGGCATGTTCACGAAGGACGTAAATTTTCATCAGGACAACACTCATCCTCACATAACCCATGCCACAACCAATCTCACCAACAAATTTGTATGGGATACTGTCACACATGCCCAACAGCCAGACATAGTCTCAAGTGACTTCATTTCCTCCCTCAATTGAAGAAACATCTGGGTGAAACGCATTTCACAACTGGAGAGGACCTGAAAGAAGAGGTTTTAAGCGACCCTCCTAGTACAGGGGGCGAGTTTATGATACAGGCACACAGAAGAAGATACACTGTGTGCAAAAATGAACTGATCTCAGTAATTATGATGTCGAAAAAAAAGGTAAAAGTCTAAGCTTTCCACACATACTGCATATTATTCAGTGCCATTAAACATGTTTTTCTCTGTGAAAAATAACTGGGAATCTTATTTTACGGACGACCCTCATAGGTTATCGAGTAATTTTAAATGATAATAAATGATTGACTGAATAATTCATGCAACGATAACTGTGCCGTTATTCTTATTGTATGAAATAGTTTTGAAAAATAGAAATAATGGATCTTTTCTCTTTTATGTATGTTAAAAGCCACAGCTGATTTTTCTCAAGGTGCTATCACCAACAATAGCATACATATCCCAACGTGAAGACATCCATCCTACTCACAATGGATTACAATCCTTTTTAACTATTATGCAATAGTACATTTAAACAATTCTTAATTGTTTTTTTTTCTGAGGGGCTGGATGTTCTAGGATAGCTGCCCATGTGCAATGGCACAGTAAGCATTTATTGATATTCTTATTGATAAAACTGGTACCTCTGGCCTAATATGAACTGAAAAATATTACAGGAGGCCGTTTTCAGATTATTAAAATTATTCTTTTTATACGTTTAGTATTATGTGACTGTTGGAAGAACTTATATAATTTTTGTCAATAATGGCGTCGCTACAGCAATGAGTCTACACAGAAACGGCCGGGGCAACATTTAATTATTATGTACTGTAACATATACAGGACAGGTACTAGCTAATCGCAAAAATCGCGCTACAATTATTAATCTCATATGTATTCAACAAAATTATATTCCTACTACAAATAATTGTATCAGTTACAGTCCATTAGAATGTAATGTCTGTCAGTGAGGACCGCAGAATCGACAAGACAATGAAACAAAACCCACTCATCCTTCTTCAAAGAAAAAAAAACCACAGATAATAATATTTGTAATTATGATAGCACAGATAACTCTTCTCCATTGTTAAGTCTCTGCAAATTATTTCTGCTATTTTTTACAACAGGCAAATCTATAAGGTTCTTGCCCTACTACACACTTGGAAATCGCCATATATTTGGAAATAAACAGTAAAATATTTGTAACAAGTAAGAATATGATTTTAGTGCTGCTCGTTTCATTTGCAGAAATTTACGCTGGCCTCTTAGGTTCCTGCCTAATCACACACTCAGCAATTGCCACATATTTAGACAGAAACAGCAAAATATTTATTTCATCTTACATTCTCTAATCAGACGGAAATCTTAAATAACATCAAATACGGCAGAACATACTTGTATTTCTTCCATAAGAAAGTTTCAACAACACTACGATGAAAAAAATTGGTATAGTATTTAGTGATATGCAAACTTACGATCTTCAGCTTCATAAAAAACAGCATCATCCATAGCACTGTTTTTTAAACTTTTTTAAAACACAATGAATTACAATGTCATACAAGAGTTAAAACATACCTAATCATTATTAAACCATTCTTAAACCAGTTGCACTAATGAAAGAATTAATTATGGAAAAAAAAAAACAATAAAATAAGGGGAAATGTTGATAAACATTTATATCCACAGCATGACCTGATTTGAAATTTATTTTTCCAGAACACATCCACTCTCCTATATTGGTGTGCTGCTTGATCTACTTTTACATGTAAATTAGGAAAGAGAATTTTAAAAAGGTTGTTTGTATTAGCTTATGCCATTCTTTCAAAGACAATATTAAGCACATTTTCATAGTTCTTTTTGTGGTCTGAGTACTTATATAATTTTGTGTAATTCGCACTTCATATACACATCAAATTCAATTATATTGTTATCTCCCAGATCACTAATGATATAGCCCACATACTTCCCATTAACCAATAAAAGGCATTGTTTTTTAAAATGGGTAAGTATCGAGCTTATGGCCTGTAGAGCATTGTAGGTGCGAAAAAGTTCTGGTGAAGATCCTGTAAGAAAAACTAGCTGATCTCTGAGCCATTTTCAGTTTTTTATATTACCTGCACATGCAAATCTATGTCTACTGTATCCACAAGATTACATTTCTGACAAGGTTTGTTTGGCTAATCCCAAATCATTCAACTTTTCTTTAATGGTGACTATATTATTTGCAGTTTTATATCGTACTGTATGTATTTCATATGAAAGTCAATCGATGTTGATACTTTTCTATACTGCATTCCATTCTACATTTGAGTATTTCGTTTCTATTTTGTTTTTCCCTTCGCATTTCTTTCTGTAAAGTATAACGTCTCTGGCTATTACCTGTTGCAAAGTAGTGATCTCAATGTTGAGATAACTTATTTCCACAAAATATGTCGTTACATGCTGGCGCCCTTCGGTTTATTTTTTGGGCATCTACCTGTGCTTGGACACTTTTGAGAATTTCAAATAATTTATATGTAACGGTGCCTACATCTTCTTTTAAAATAGCAGTGATCCCTCTTATAATCCTGCTTAGCTGAGTGGTGACGTGGATTCCTGGCCAGGTTGGAGGTTTTCTCGGACTGTGCGCTGGGTGTTTTGTTGTCCTCATCATCGTCTCATCCTCATCGATGCACAAGTTGCCCAATGTGGCGTCACATGAAATCAGACTTGCAACACGGCACCCAAACTTCCCCAGATGGGGCCTTCCGGCCAACAGTACCATATGATCTCTTTTTTTCTTATAAAAAGTGCAAAAGCCTTGTTTTTTACGTCAACTAATCCTCAACCTTCATTTCTGAGATCTAGTGTGGCTGTTCTTGTGTCTACTCTGAATACTTGTCCTTCCCACAGGTAGTTGTTGGTTGCTGACATAATCTTCCTGGCTATGATTTTGGGTAATGAAAACAGCTGCATCTTGTAGTAAGCTTTCGATAGAATACAGTTGTTAATTAATTTTACTCTGTGCACTTGGTTTGTATTAATGTACAGATACTCTCTTGTGACTCGTTGAATTTATCCTAACGTATTTTTCCAATTAATAGCTATCATCTTCATTCTACGAGTGCTCAGAGTGGTTCCAAAAGCTTTACTTTTACTTACTACTCTGATGTGCTCACCCATGGTATGACCTGTCCTTACCTCTTGCCGTACATGGATAGCTCTGACAAGTTTAAAGTGCCTGTGAACCCAGGCCTGCCCTTGTAAGGAGACCCCAGACACAGTGATACTTAGACATCAGAATTATAGCTATTATACATGACCTAACATATGTCAATGAGGTAGGGGTAACCTCTACTTTAGATCAAACAGACGAACTATTATTACCAGTATTACATATTTTTTTATATAATAATCGCTACACACAGCGGTTTCAGGTTGGGTATTTGTCGATGAAAACACAAGAAAAAATTAATGAACCTAACTTCAGACAAGATAAACACATGAAAATTTACGAAAACAATTCTTACACTAGCGTAATCTCAAGAAAAAAAAAATACTAACGCAACTTCAAGTACACTGAACATACGAAAATTACCCCAAAATTATCACACTGAAAGTGTTACAAAATCATGCTGCCGAATACCTTACTCGAATTTAAGTCCCAAGAACACACGTGCAATATCTGGCTGACATGGACATGATGCAATGAGAAAGACTATGCAAATCAGCTGCAATCGAAAGCAGATCTGAAGTGAACACACTCTAGTGACTTAGAAACTCATTGCCTGAGCAACGTGGCATTTACTGTGTGCAGACTGCGGCGATAAAGGCGGCTGTGGTCTGTTGTGGCGTGTGTCGGCAGCAGATACCTTGACGCCTTGCGAGCCTGTAGACCTGGCAGTTCTACTATGACCTTGACTGGATGTACAGTCGTAAACTGCAGGTTTTCGACAGGCGAAAATCTACGTTTTTTCCTGACCAAAGCAACAGGCTATCTCCACTTGTTAAGGCTGAGCAACGTGTACATGGTTGCCCTCAAATGGTCCGCAGAACTTAACAGAACATTCGTAGTTCATAATATCCAATCTGCCCTCAAAAGTTCCGCAGAACTTAACAGAACATTCGTAGCTCGTAATCTCCAATCTGGAAAACCTCGTGAACACACACAAATGTTCACAGCAAAATGTCTCTTCCGGTGCCACGACAGAGTGGGATGCAGTCCGTCTATCGCACAGCCCCTCTTGGGAAGAGAGTGCCCCCTAATTACTCAATCGTAATTGCTATATTGTGACAGCTGTCCCCACCATATTGTGGGTTCGCCTCCAGCCTCAATTAGTGTCGGCCAACGAGTGCTTTTGCTACAACTGTCGTCGTTTCTTTGCCCAATGGCATTGCAGAACTGAGGCACACGCTAGTTTTTCAGTCCAATGAGTGTTAACCGTTCTTTTTTTCTATTTAGTAATAAGCTCCGCCCAAACAGGATCTGTTCACGTGAACATTATGCGTCGCTCTCCCTATTATCACGTGATTTTCTAATGTTTACAAAAAATACCGGTGAATCACACTGTTGTCCTATATTCAGCATCTCAAAAATGGCCTCCCGCTGCATTCCTGCGTGGTTTCAGTCCAATGAGTGTTAACCGTTCTTTTTTTCTATTTAGTAATAAGCTCCGTCCAAACAGGATCTTTTCACGTGAACATTATGCGTCGCTCTCCCTAGTATCACGTGATTTTCTAATGTTTACAAAAAATACCGGTGACTCACACTGTTGTCCTCTATTCAGCATCTCAAAAATGGCCTCCCGCTTCATTCCTGCGTGGTTTCAGTCCAATGAGTGTTAACCGTTCTTTTTTTCTATTTAGTAATAAGCTCCGCCCAAACAGGATCTGTTCACGTGAACATTAGCGTCGCTCTCCCTAGTATCACGTGATTTTCTAATGTTTACAAAAAATACCGGTGACTCACACTGTTGTCCTCTATTCAGCATCTCAAAAATGGCCTCCAGCTGCATTCCTGCGTGGTTTCTAAGTTACAAGGCTTTCGCAGAGCAGGTGTGGGTCTCACACCCTATGCATATGAGTGTCACGTGAAGTTTGTTTATTTTTAAGCTGCTGCAGCAGTTTCACGTTCTTACTTTTCAGTGTGAACGAAGAGCTGTGTACTCCTTTGAGACCACTGCAAAATGGATCCCTTACTGCGTTAAAATGTTTACTTCAGTGCAGGTGTGCGTGAGATGACTGACCGTTGTTATGCGGTTGTCTCCGCCGAAAACTGCCAGGAGCCGCCCGCGTGTCGCGTCCTTCAGTGATCCCCACACGGCGACGTATGCTGGTTTATGGCTTTCTTAAGTTGAGTTTCGTGTTACTGCGACCGGGTCGGCTGGGAAGCCTCGCTTGAACTTCATTCCACTGCTATAGAAATGCTACTTGTCTATCAACATGCAAATTATGTGGATTTTGTTAGTATTGAGTTCATGTGAGCCATGCTCAAATTAATTAATCTCCATACTATGTAAATAACGTGTTTCTAAGCAAAATATGGCTTGTGAGGTGTCATATTCATCGGCTTGATGAGTGGAATCGATTTCTTGGTATAAAATTCATGTTAGATGGTAAAAATTATCCTGCCACCTTACATTGCCATTGCCCATCCTGTGTTAATTTGGTGGACGCCCCCATAGATTTAAAAGCTTACTTTTATTTTCATTGGTGTTTGCCCCTGACACAAGACAGTACTTTTTTAATAATTGTCTCTACTTTGGAAATATCATCATTATTTCTCAGTATGACCCCCACATCATCGGCATTCGCTCTTACGACTGTCTGGTGCAATGATAATGCTATTCCTGTTAGTTTGGCATGAACATTATGGAAAAATGGGTCTAAGTATAGAAAAAATAAGAGTTTAGAGAGAGAGCTCCCTTGAGGAACTTGTCAATTAACTTTTATCTGCTTCGTTTTCCGACAGTTTTCTGATATATTAGCACTTGTACCCATTGCAACGTTCTTAATTACATTTAGAACTCGTTCGCAAAAGTCAATTTATCTCATAGTTTCAATAAGAAACCTATGATACACCCAGTCAAAAGTTTTATGAAAACGAATGCTATGCTTTGGAATATGGTCCTGCCAGGTGCACATGACTGATGCTGACTTATAATCTTTTCAGCCAAATGCAAGAATCTGCTGTTTATGATACTTGTGATTACGTTATAGTCGGAATTAAGCACGAAAATAGGGTGAAATTATTTAAGTTTCTGCTTGCTTTATTCTTCAGGACTAGTACTATTGAACTCTTTTTGAATTCAATTGGAACTTATTTTCCTTGAATAATTTCATTCGACTTCTGAGTAAACGTTTCACCCGTTACATTCCAGTATGGTTTATAAAATGCTGTAGGCGCGCCACCTGGTCCTGGAAACTTCTTCAAAGGTGAGTTCCAGATTGTCTTACACCGTGTTGCGTCTGGGAAGGCGCCGACAGGTGCATGAGTGTGCCTGCCGAGTTTTGCACGCTGGCATACAATGCATGCCCATTGTTGGTAGTGTTCCCATAGTCCTGGAAGGACGAAACGCATGGCCCCAAGTGACACAGTGGTGCTGATGCCAGGATGTGACAGTCTGTGGACATGGTCGAAAGCACTGCGCCAGAATTCCTCCAGAGGAAACAGCCGGTGTTTGCCTGTTGAAACGTCGTATCAAATTTTATGGGCGAGGCACGAATGGGCACTAGCTTGTGTTGTATGGTGCTGGAAGTGTCGTGGCGAAGACTGTGGAGTTGTTTGTCATCCTCCTGTTCTTGGGCAACGTCCCCAAAGTTCACAGGAGGAGAGATAACGGCACATGCGCGAGACAAGCAGTAGTATGGCGGGTGTTTGTGGGGAACTGCGACATGTACTGCAACTGCCGGAAATGGCGCGGCGTACACTTGGTACTTTTATTCCAAAACGTGTGACTTAGGGTTTTGTGGTCGGTGAAAATCGCAAAGAGGTGGGCTTCTACTGATGGTGGGAATTCACTATCATACGCTCTTCAGGTGTGTGCAACTCTCTCAGCTTCCGTGAGAAACAACTAAGTGGTTACCAGTTACTGCCAATGCGTTGTTGAAGCACTGAACTGTCTGGCTAGTATCAACGGCCACAGCCAGTACAGCGTCGCGCACATGGCGAGTGAGCAATGTCGCAAGGCTTCGTTTGGACTCAATAAAGCTTCTCTTCATTGCGTCCGTCCAGTTAACAGGAGTCGTTCCCTTCGAGGTAGGACCGTGTACCGCCGGAGTTAGGGGTTCTAGTACTGTGGCAGCATTGCACAGATGGCAGTGATAAAAGTTTTTCATGCCAAGATAGCGGCATAAGTCTCTTCATGTCTCTGGGTGTGGCATGTTCAAGATCGTCTGTACTTTGTGCAGTAGTGATTAAATGCTGTAGAAACTCAGTTTCTGCGATTCTGAATATACTTTTCGAGAGGTTAATGACGATGTTCTTGATCAGGCGCCAAAATATGGTAGTCAGGTGGCAGCAATGGAGTTCGGGTGAATTCAAATAGGCTAGGATGTCGTTGAAGTACGTGAAACACCATGGTAAGCCTTGGCAGAAAATCCTAAGAAAGTTTGGTCTTATGTCAAAGCGGTAGGTGGAGCAAAACAAAATGTCCAGACACTCTGTGACCAAAATGGTACTGAAACAGAGGATGACAGACTAAAGGCCGAAATACTAAATGTCTTTTTCCAAAGTTGTTCACAGAGGAAGATTGCACTGTAGTTCCTTCTCTAGATTGTCGCACAAATGACAAAATGGTAGATATCGAAATAGACGAGAGAGGGATAGAGAAACAATTAAAATCGCTCAAAAGAGGAAAGGCCTCTGGACCTGATGGGATACCAGTTCAATTTTACACAGAGTACGCGAAGGAACTTGCCCCCCTTCTTGCAGCGGTGTACCGTAGGTCTCTAGAAGAGCGTAGCGTTCCAAAGGATTGGAAAAGGGCACAGGTCATCCCCGTTTTCAAGAAGGGACGTCGAACAGATGTGCAGAACTATAGACCTATATCTCTAACGTCGATCAGTTGTAGAATTTTGGAACACGTATTGTGTTCGAGTATAATGACTTTTCTGGAGACGAGAAATCTACTCTGTAGGAATCAGCATGGGTTTCGAAAAAGACGGTCATGTGAAACCCAGCTCGCGCTATTCGTCCACGAGACTCACAGGGCCATAGACACGGGTTCACAGGTAGATGCCGTGTTTCTTGACTTCCGCAAGGCGTTCGATACAGTTCCCCACAGTCGCTTAATGAACAAAGTAAGAGCATATGGACTATCAGACCAATTGTGTGATTGGATTGAAGAGTTCCTAGATAACAGGACGCAGCATGTTATTCTCAATGGAGAGAAGTCTTCCGAAGTAAGAGTGATTTCAGGTGTGCCGCAGGGGAGTGTCATAGGACCGTTGCTATTCACAATATACATAAATGACCTGGTGGATGACATCGGAAGTTCACTGAGGCTTTTTGCAGATGATGCTGTGGTGTATCGAGAGGTTGTAACAATGGAAAATTGTATTGAAATGCAGGAGGATCTGCAGCGAATTGACGCATGGTGCAGGGAATGGAAATTGAATCTCAATGTAGACAAGTGTAATGTGCTGCGAATACACAGAAAGATAGATCCTTTATCATTTAGCTACAAAATAGCAGGTCAGCAACTGGAAGCAGTTAATACCATAAATTATCTGGGAGTGCGCATTAGGAGTGATTTAAAATGGAATGATCATATAAAGTTGATTGTCGGTAAAGCAGATGCCAGACTGGGATTCATTGGAAGAATCCTAAGGAAATGCAATCCGAAAACAAAGGAAGTAGGTTACAGTACCCTTGTTCGCCCACTGCTTGAATACTGCTCAGCAGTGTGGGATCCGTACCAGATAGGGTTGATACAAGACATAGAGAAGATCCAACGGAGAGCAGCGCGCTTCGTTACAGGATCATTTAGTAATCGCGAAAGCATTACAGAGATGATAGATAAACTCCAGTGGAAGACTCTGCAGGAGAGACGCTCAGTAGCTCGGTACGGGCTTTTGTCAAAGTTTCGAGAACATACCTTCACCGAAGAGTCAAGCAGTAAATTGCTCCCTCCTACGTATATCTCGCGAAGAGACCATGAATATAAAATCAGAGAGATTAGAGCCCACACAGAGGCATACCGACAATCCTTCTTTCCACGAACAATACGAGACTGGAATAGAAGGGAGAACCGATAGAGGTACTGAAGGTACCCTCCGCCACACACCGTCAGGTGGCTTGCGGAGTATGGATGTAGATGTAGATGTAGATAAGATGCCATCGAGGTAACGGAAGATATGTATATGTTGTGGAAAAGCCCAATGGATGTGATTATTGCTGTTTTGTGTATTTTTCCAGGCACTAGGGGAATCTGCATGAATACTTTCACTTTGCTAAGGATAATTGAGCCCACAAAGGCATGGCTAAAATCCTGTTGGCACTGAACCGATATCAGACTGGCACCATTCATGTATTTAAGGCACGATATTCTCTGTGTGGCCACCACAAATTGTCTTTCTCGGGGACTAAGTGCAAAGAAGAGGACTATAGGGTGCCTGATGGACGAACAATGCCCTGATGCAGCATGGTCTCGAACTCAGCCTTTGCTACAGCGACTAGATTAGATTAGAGATTAGATTAGATTAGTACTTGTTCCATAGATCATGAATACGATACTTCGTAATGATGTGGAATGTGTCAGGTTAATAAAAGGTGCCTATTCAAGTTATTACATTACACAAAATATTACATGACAATATTTTTAATTTTTGTGGGGGTTGGGGAAATTACCCACTTACTATATCCAAAAATTCATCTAATGAGTAGAAGGAGTTGCCATTAAGAAAGTCTTTTAATTTCGTTTTAAATGCTATATGGCTATCTGTCAGACTTTTGATACTATTAGGTAAGTGACCGAAGACTTTTGTGGCAGCATAATTTACCCCCTTCTGAGCCAAAGTTAGATTTAACCTTGAGTAGTGAAGATCATCCTTTCTCCTAGTGTTGTAGCCATGTACACTGCTATTACTTTTGAATTCGTTTGCATTGTTAATAATAAATCTCAAAAGTGAATATATATATATATATATATATATATATATATATATATTCACTTATGAAATATATATATTGTGAGGCTACAGTAAAGATCTCTAGCTCTTTAAATAAGTGTCCGCAGGATGATCTTGGACATGTACTGCAACTGCCGGAAATGGCGCGGCGTACACTTGGTACTTTTATTCCAAAACGTGTGACTTAGGGTTTTGTGGTCGGAGATACTCTTTAGGCAGACCTGTTGTCTGGATTTATCCTAAAAAAGACCTACCTTTCCTACCTATGAGCTGGCCGGGGTGGCCGAGCAGTTCTAGGCGCTTCAGTCTGGAACCGCGCGACAGCTATGGTCACAGGTTCGAATCCTGCCTTGGTCATGGATGTGTATGATATCCTTAGGTTAGTTAGGTTTAAGTATTTCTAAGTTCTAGGGACTGATGACTTCAGATGTTAAGTCCCATAGTGCTCAGAGCCATTTGAACTGTTTGGACCTACCTATGACAACAGGTATTTGACCATGTGTGGCCTGAGATCCACCCCCTATACTTTCATGAAAGAGCTGTACCAATCTTCCCTTCTGTGTCCTGTTTAGGTGTAGGCCATGCCTAGTGAAACCCCATCTGTTGATAGTCCCGATGGGCACCAGAGAAACAAGAGCAAAGTTGGCTGTCCTCAGAGCTATCCCTAACCTCACATTGATTCGCCTCACAGCTACACCAAGATGTGGTCAATCATGACGCCAGAGCAGCTCAACAAAGTGTACGTTGGTGCCATGAGTCAGGAAAAATATCTTGTCCAGTTCACCACCAATGTCATATGCCCCATCCCTGTCCAAACTGTATCCCGCCCCACCCACTATCAATACATGGTCCTCTTTTGTAAAGTCCTTACATAAAGACCCTAGGTCCTCTATCACATGAGATAGCCCTGCATTTGGCTTGAAGATACTGGTGGCCTGGTACGCTGCCCCTAAATTCTCCTGTAACTGAGAGCCTACACCTCGCCCATGGCTACTACCTAGCAGCAGCACTTTCCTTTTCCTAACACTCTGTAAATTCCTAGGCTTCTTGGCCTCGGTTGAAGTGTGCTGCACATTTCCTGCTCCTCGTTTTACCTGAGGCTCTTCTCCACTTAACTCTGGTAGTGGTAGATACCTGTTTTTGGTGTTCATGATAAAACTGTCAGATTGCGTTCTCTTTCTGCCTATCCTCCTACGAACTGCCAGTTCCCAACCACCCTCCTCCCCCCTATCTCCGTTGAGCCTTATCATTTCCTTCCTTGCTTCCTCCAACTGTGCCTGAAGGGCACAGATTTTCCTTTCCTGTTCCCCAATTAAAATATTCCTACTGCAAACTCTGCGGTTCCAGGAGAGAGCCTCTTCTGTACTCCCAAAATTCTACCCACTGTATCTCCCCCCCCCCCCCCCCCCAGTGAAAATATTTCCTACAAGATTGGCAACAAATCTCTCTACTCACTACCCTATAACAGCTCCCACATTTCTCACTCATGGTCAGTTGCAGGGAGCTGTACCTGGAGCAATTGTTTTATCAATTCTACCCATATAAGGAATGCAAATAAGGAAGCAGTTCTTGGCGTATTACTCATTTCAAAACTAGACTCCGCAGCTCAAAGTATTGTACCATTTTGCTGTGTGGTGACTTTGAAAGGTTTTTTTTTTTTTTTTTTTACTCTGCAATATTGTTATGTAGCATTTCCAATCGGGTTTACATCTACACAGCACTGCTAAAAGCTAATAAGATGGAATACAAATTTCTTGAAAAAAATCAGTTTCTTCTGTAGCTTACACCAGAATAAATGAGAATAAATTTTATGACTATTTCAAAATGTGTAAAACATCAACAAGGTTGTCTGTGAGGCAAAGAAACTGTACAACTGACAGTTTATATTCTACTCTAGGAATAAATATAAAGCCATGTGAGGAGTTAAAACGATAAAACGCGGTATGCTGCCAGTCTACAATTTTGCATAGAATGGCATTCTATAAATTTAAGATGTAAACACATATTAAGAAATAACATCAGGCCTAGAGGAAGTACTAGACAAGTGTCTTGTGATCAAAAAACACTGTTCCACAGAAGGCAGATTTGTAAAATTCTGCTACAGCTGTCAATATATTTGAAACAAAATATTTAGTTTCAAACTACTGACCAAATTTGCCTACTAAGTAAGCTTCAAGTCAATGTTTATGTACATTTGTATGTATATAGCATTAAGAGATCTTACAGAGTCATAAAAGGAACAGGACATCAGAAACTACTCCGACACACACACACACACACACACACACACACACACACACACACACACACTCACTGGTCATTTTCGCCATCTGTCCCTGTCTTGGGCTATTTCCTTCCATTCACCTTCAATACCTAGACTCCTCCAACAGCACTCTGAAGTACCTGATATTTAGTTTTCCTATGTGGTTTTTGTGATACCAATTTTCTTGGAGGTCCAGTAGTATATTCTCATGTTTGGTTCTTTATTATGTCATTCATCCCAGAAAAAGGCAATTTGCACTTAAAATTGAACGCAGTTGAAAGTAGCCAATAGTTTTGTTCCAAATAAACTAACTGCCTCAGCGGAAAAAATTAATAGGAGCAAATTTCTCTACAAGACTGTAGGAAATAGCTTCAATTTACATTAAGAAAGGATTAATAAATTGTAGTAATGAACTAGATCTAGGCTTTCTGTGCAGTGAGATACATTTTGTAGCCACAGGTGTATTATATCTGGATCATTTAAAAATTGGTATTGTATCTCTTTATAGATCACCAGACAGACGTCCACTAATATTTTTAGAAAAACTTGAGACTTTACTATATTTCTTTCTTAGTCCTTAGTGGAAGAAATATGGTATAGTGATTGGTGGTGACATCAATGCTGCATTTGATGTAAACAAAGACGTGCACACCGTAAATGAATTTAAAAACCTGTTACAACAATTCAACTTCATTTTTACGAACTGCAAACCCACAAGACAATCCGCTTGTCTCGACAATATACTTACAAATGTCAATAGAGGGTTACTGTCTTCAGATGTAGCTGTCTTTGATTTCTCGGACCATGACTCAGTTTGGGTAAAAATAGGTACAGATAGGCCTAATATGGACTATAAGGAGTTTAAAGAGCCTAAAATAGTCATCACAAGACCAATAACGCAAGAAAAATTGTCTAATTTCATGGTCTCACTCAGTAATTATGACTGATCACATGTGTTTAACAATAATGCTCAGAGCTCTGCCAATACATTGTTCAATAGATTTTTTCATTCTTTCTTAAATATATTCCAGACCAACTGCCCTCAATACAAATGTAAAGTTGATCCTAAAAGTAACAGTAATAGACATTGGGACAAGAATTTATGGTATAAATCTCAACTAGCCAATATGAAAAGGAGGTTGTTGTTGTATAGAGATTCTTACAAACTTCAGAAACCTGATACGGCTAAACAACGGTACTCAAGAGCACAAAAGAAATATAAGTATGCTTTAAATGAGGTCAAAAAACAACATAACCTAGTCAACATTGAGTCATCAAAAAATAAACGCAAAAAAGCATGGACTATAATAAATTCAGTGGCCAACAGCAAGCAGAAAGCTGAGGTAAAAATTTCAGGAGATGAATTTAATAACTACTGTATAATCTGTTAACCAAATTAGGGAAAGCATCGGGAGGCCGCAAGAAACTGTAATTGATCTCATTAAATATCATAATGTAGACTACACCCTGACATTTTAACAGATGCCACACCAGATGTTGTTTTAACTATTGTAAATAATTTTAGATCCTCTGATAGTGAACACATATATGGTATTTCTTGTAATATGTTAAAAAGATAATTGGGCACATAGTATATTCTCTTACTAAATGTATAAACAAATGTCTAATTGAAGGAGTATTCCCAGATGTATTAAAATTATCCAGCGTAGTGCCCATTTACAAGAAAGGAGACAAAAACTGCCTATCTAGCTATCGCCCAATATCTCTGACACCTATTTTATCTGAAGTTTTGGAATCCATCATCAACTCCCAGTTGTGTGAGTATCTGACATGGAATAACATTATTACTGTGGTACAATTTGGCTTTAGGAAGGGCAAATCCACAGTCCATGCCATTGACTCCCTGATTAAAAAAGTGCTTTATGTTTATGAAGGAAAAACTGTTGCTCAGGGTACCTTTTGTTATCTTAGCAAAGCCTTCGATTGTGTGGAGCATATTTAACTCCTCAACAAACTAGTTTATTAAGGAATCACAAACAGTGAAGTTGAGAACATTTTCGAATCTTTCCTCAGCAGCTGTAAACAAACTGTTTGTATTGGTAAACAGAGATCACAGCTAACTGAAGTTAAGCCCAGTGTGGCACAAGGCTCAGTATTAGGACCTCTGCTATTTATCCTAATGACAAACGATCTACCATCTTACACAAATACTCACTCCATTCTCTATGCAGATGATACCACTGTTTTCCAATATCAGCTCAGACATGGGCATGCTCCAGACTGTGGCAAATGACAAAATATCACAGGCATCAGTCTGGTTTCGAGCTAATGGATCTACTGCTCAATGAGAGTAAAACTCAAAAGATTGTGATTAGTTTAAGAGATTTGCCAGTAGAAGACTTAATGGATAGTGTTAATTTCTTAGGTATTGTTATAGATAGTAAATTGACTTGGGAGCCACATATTGGACTAATCGAAGGCTGTCTAGAGTGGTGTATTTGTTAAGGAATTTAAAAAACCATGTATCTGCAGCCTACTTTGCTTTCTTTCTAAGCATTATATCTTATGGGCTTTTAATATGGGCCAATAGCTCACACCTTCAGGACGTTTTGGTACTTCAGAAGAAAGTAATTCGAATTATCACAAACAGTGATAAACTAGCCCACTGCAAACCAGTGTTTATCTACTTAAAAATATTAACTGTTATAAACATGTATATTTACACTGTCCTGCTGCACATAAAGAGCAACTTATCAGAATACCAGCGTAGAAGAGATGTACACTCGCATGCAACCAGAAATAGTAGCGATCTTGACAAGCCTTACTACAGATTATCCAAGTCACTGAACAGTTATGAAGTGATGGGTATGAAGATGTTTAACGAACTGCCACTAGAATGAGTAGAAGATCCATTTGATCCATTTAAAGACAAATTATTCAGTTGGTTAGCTGCAAATCCTTGCTACCCACTTCAGGAATTTTATGACTGTAAAATATCATAGTGGTACCAGTTTGGAGAGTGCAGCATAATTTATGATACAATGTTTTCATATTATTTCATTTTAAATATTGTATTTTATGGAAAACCAGTAGTGACATATTGATCTTCAACCCATGTATATATGCTATATAACTTGTATATATGTAACTTGGCTTTGTCAGTTGCTGTAATAGCTAAATGACAATAAAATTTCATTCAATTCAATTCAATAAGACATTAATGGGTGATTGCTAATAATGTGGATATAATATAAAATCAGAAAATTGAAACTACTAACTTATTTTGGCCTTTCATGCTTATGAGAATGTATATCAATTCACTTGATGGCTCCCGGCCACAGAAATCGTTTTTCTTTTTTTTTTCTTTTTTCATTTGATGTGGGAGCTGTAAACGAAGAGACCTGCAGTATCACGAAACACATACATGGGTCACGTGAAGAAGGACCCCCCCCTCTATTGCTCAGCTTGCTCTGCGCATGCGCGAATCTGGCAGCTTGGGCGCGCCGAAAAAATTTTTCCGGGTAGCGTCTGGCTACTTGCTGCTACTGCTCATACGGCAAACAGCCACGCTTCAAGTAGCCAGAAGCGGGAGAAGGCGCTGCTCATACGCGAATTCAGCTCTGCTCATGCGCACGAACCCGCTGGCAACTGCTCAAACGAACCACCCTTCTTCAGTAGTCCCCCGAGTTGCGTGGTACTTGCAATGAGGTTTGAACCTCGCTGGGTAGTAGAGCTTTGCAGTTATGTACTTTGGTATTGTGTTGTCAATAGAAGCACGTGTGTCGCTTTGTTTTGCATGTGGAGATGGGTGCGGGATGACACTTCTGACGCAACTTGTGTCGGCAGGATAGTTTCACAAGTTTGAGAAATAAGTTCATTTGTGACATTGTCATTGCAGACCGATTTGTAACATTGTAAGTGTAATTTGTAAACTTTTTAAAATACAAATGGAGCCAAAAAGTGAGACACGTATGATTTTAACCAGATTTAAGTCTGAAACCGGAGAGGTTCTGGGAAATCTGTTGGACCTTCCAATAGATATAACAGTAGATAAATTGCAGCTGATCTGCAACGCTCTTCTGAAGCAAGTAAGTATTGTTCGTGATTCTTTATAATGTAACGAATTGCTCTGTGGATAAAGACGTAAGCTGATGTTGACAAACGCTGAAAAGTGACTCGATTGATTAGCTGTGACTATTTTCATTCTGCTAGATTTATAACACTTTAAGTTTTTGTATCGTTGAATGGTAACAGCATGTTCAGTTTCATTGGGGGCGTCAGATTACTGTTAATTGTGGCGGATGGGGTGAGAAATTCAACAAATAGTGTGCAATTAATGTCGGAAAAAATTCTTTTAATGTTCAGTTTGTATACTCCACCAGTTTTTAACATAATGAAGCACAGACTCTCTAATTCTTGTAGGCCTACATGCGTAATTGGTCAGTTTGGCACCCTGTCTTCTATAATAAGTCACCTATTACAGAAAAGTTGTGGGCTACACTAGTAAACTTGTAAGTTTTTGTACGGTAATAAAAATCTGAAGTTCCATAGCTCGGCAGCCCGATGTGGTCGAGCAGTTCTAGGCGTTTCAGTTCAGAACCGCGCTGCTGCTACGGTCACAGGTTCGAATCTTGCCTCGGGCATGGATGTGTGTGATGTCTGTAGGTAAGTTAGGTTTAAGTAGTTCAAGTCTAGGGGACTGATGACCTCAGATATTAAGTCCCGTAGTGCTTAGAATCATTTGAACCATCCATAGCTAATTAAATGCGGTAGTTTACATCAATATTGAAACTTAGTACATTTGATTTGATCTTGATTAACATTAGATCAGTGGAAACGGTAAAACTCCTAAAATATTAGGAAGGGGTCCTTTGACCCCTAATGAGACAGCTATGCATTATAGATCCACAACATGAATGAAGTTGGACCAATATATTTTCCATTCAGCTAAATGTGACCAATTTATGAAGTTCCTAACAGTTATTCATTTATTTCATTGTTTTGAAACACTGAAATTTAATGTTGGGCATAGTTGCTTTTCTTCCATGTTTAATGTTGGACATAGATAGGTACTTTCCATCTATGTTTTCTTCATACAGCTTTTTGCATTTCTCTCGGATGTCATTGGACACTTTGCTTATACAGTATGAGACATTTTTTGTTTTTACAATTTGTTAGGTCCTATAGAAACTTCTTCATTGGATTAGCTTCCTTGCTCCTGCCTCACTCTTTGTTGTTCTCCATTTGTTAGTTCATTTACCAACTGTGGAACGAATGCTTTACCTGCAGATTTTTTTCAGTTATGTAGGTGATCCATTTTTTGTTGCTGCGATGGCAAGGATGTTATAAGAGAGATGCATTGGCCATCCGCTGCAAGCAACTTAGGTTGAGTGTTTATGATTCATTTGATCTACAGTGTCCACACCATACTTTGTAGTGTTATAAAAGGTAACAATTCCAGGTTTCTTCTTTCTACTTCAGAATGCAGTGTGCAGTTTGGTACAAAGTAAGAGCATTCCACAACATCCATCTTCTTCACTTTTTCCCCTTTTTTGTGATGCAGTTGAAGATATTCCAGTGAATCTTGTTCATTGTCCCCACCAACAATGTTTTCTTCTGTTGAAGTTTCTTGGTGAGCTGAAGGGATGCCTAGGAGTTTGTTTGCTGTCACATTTCTACCTTGGTTTAGAAATGTTTTCAGTGAGGCAAGGAACGACTTACTCTCCCAATGGCTGTTTGTTTGAGTAGAGTTTTTCCTGATTCAGGTGTGGAAAGACATTGCAAATTATTTGGAATCCATGACTGCAGCTGCCAAAAATTTGAATCTGTACTAGTCAATTTTGTGTAGAATATCAGCTGTGTTGTTTTTACCAGGCATATAAAACTGGAGATAGATTTGTGCAAACTTGTACCATATTCAGAAATGAGAACAGACTTATCAACAGGAATGAATTGAGTTCATGATGACTTCTCATCATACAAAAGGGGTGTGATACATTTGTTGCATATTTCTGTTGTCATTTTATCCCTGATAAAATTAAGCCTCCAAAAATGCAACCAAAACTCAGCCGAGCAAATACATGCTTGTAACAAAAGAAGCTGTTAGTGGTACATGATACTAGTCTTTGCCCCTGTGGTGTACTGAGATATCCCACAAGAAAAGTTTATGACAGTTGATACCAGAAGTACCCTGGACACCTGTCTGTAGCAGGAACATCAATGCACTCAACTCGATCCCTCTGCCCACAAGAATCACGTCTCCTGGAGTGGCAACGCCACCACGAAGAGAGATGCACGCTTAAGTAAATGTGTACGAGCAGAAGTGGTCCATTGCAAGTTGTAAGCCAGTCTGAGTCTTACTATGGAGTTCATGCAGAACATTCAGAGTCTCTTAAGTCATCAAGTGAGATAGAAAGATTGACAAATAGACAGACAGTGTTAGTCTTCAGTAGAAACAGAACGGTAAATAGAATTATGGTATATGGACAGAGACAGCCTGCATACAGATTTAACTAAGTATTGTTAGTTTGGAACTGTTCTTCTAATGGTACGTCAAGACAGAAGATTAATTTTCAGAGGAAATTATTTAGTTTGTGTTCATATAACTATAGTCAGCACAGTGACAGATAGACTATACCTGTGTTATGCAATTGCTGTTACCAGAGTTGAGAAATGTATTTTATTATTAACTGTTCTGTATGGATTCATTGTGTGTGCGTGTGTAAGTGCGCGTGACTGACGCCTGAACAACAGGGAACTGACATGTATCGAGACTAGAAAATAGTACACTGATAATGGCTAGGCGCTAGCCAAAATTTGCCAAATAAAACCTACAAAAAAAAAAAAAAAAAAAAAAAAAAAAAAAAAAAAAAAAAAAAAAGGATGATTGATTGCTGCACTCTATAATTTATAAATTTGCAAGACAATCATCATCTGAATCTGCTAGTCCACTTCTGATTCAGTATCTGAGTCCTCCAGAAATGCAAAATCTTTTCTCTAATGAGACTACACAGATGTGACATTAATTGAAGACACCTATTAAAGGCAAAGAAAATCCACTCACTGATGTGGCAGGTAATGAGAGCTGCACATGGAATACAACGGAAAAGTTACATTACAATTGCATACATCATTATTTGAGGCAGCAGTTGTTGGCCAGAACAAAATGAAACAGAGGTATCTTTGGTATTATGAGAACATCAGTATTCTGAAAAAGGAGCTATGTCAGGGGTCACTTGAGCCCCCCACCCCAACCTAGAGCAGCATGGGTTACATTTTGTTTGTCGCATCCAGATAGGACCAAAGGATAATGGAGTGGAAACTGGAGCCTTTGTTCTTGCCTTTGCTGGAAATTTTTTACCTAAGAAACTGAAGGGCAGGATTTATGGGTGTGATATCAAACACTATTTTCATCCTCCTATTGGACATTTTAGGTGCCATAGATTTGGATGCATATCCTCTCATTGTACTAATGAGGCTACTTATGAGATGTTCAAAGGTGCTACTCATGAGGGCAGACTTTATGAACAACTCCCTACAACTTTATGAACAACTCCTTACACATATAAACTGTCCAGAACACCACCCCTGTTGTTCACCTACATGTTCAGTTTTCAAGTGGGAGAAGAAGATCCAAGAATATGAAGTCTTATCAAGAAAAAGTTTGACTGGCTACGTCCAGTCAATATGACTTCAAATTCTGCAAACATTGTGTCAATATCCACACTTGGCTCTTTGACATTGTCTCCAACAGGAACTCTTGGCCCTAGCCAGATGTCAGTGCAGGAGGGGACATGTGTTCCTTCGGCCCCCAAATCCACAGCATCGGTGGTAAGAATCTCATTGGTGCAGCTGGAGGCATCTCATCCTCTTCGGCATCTCCAGGAAAGAGGATACCTGCCGGGATGCCCCCCTCACAAGATGAAACAGACCTGCATTCTGCCATCAGGTGGCTGGGAACAACAGGCCGTGGACAATAGATGAGAACTTCATCTTCTATTCCAAAAGTCAAGATAGAAAAATCTGCACAGAACTGAAACTTTGCAGGGAAAAGAAGGAAAACTTGAAAGTTTAACTAAGTTCTGCTGCTCAAGTCAGTCTGGCCCCCATCACCCTTGAGATCTGGCCAATTAACTGATGAAGAATCACACATTCAGTTGTAGCACAACTCAGCAGCAAAGTAATTTGTGCCTTCTCTGATCCTAATCGATGTTCCTTCTACATTCACATCTACATCTATACTCTGCAAACCATCCTGAGGTGCATGGCAGAGTGTACGTCCCATTGTACCAACTGTGAGGGTATCTTTCTGTTTCATTCACATATGGAGCATGGGAAGAATGACTGTTTGGATGCCTCTGTGCATGCAGTAATTATTCTAATCTTGTCCTTACGATCCCTATGCAAAAGATATGTAGGGGGATGTAGTATATTCCTAGCAGCCCACAATCTACATTATTTCTGAGCCAGGGCAAAAAATTGATAGTATCCCCTCCCAAGTGAGCGTTTGAGATAGGATGTCAAAAAGTAAAAAGAAAGATACATTTTTCAAAAATATGTTCATTTTGTAGCTCACATCTTTCTGAAGAGTTTGATGTATAAAACACACATGTTCAAGGAAATGTCAGACGTGTTATTTGGTCTTAAGTGTCCGCGGCTCATGGTCTTGCGGTAGCGTTCTCACTTCCCGTGCATGGGGTCCCGGGTTCGATTCCCGGCGGGGCCAGGGATTTTCTCTGCCTCGAGATGATTGGGTGTTGTGTGTCTTTCATCATCATTCCATCCTCATTTACTCGTAAGTCGCCGTAGTGGCGTTAAAGAACTTGTAGAGCGGCGGCTGAACCGCCCCACGAGGGGTCTCCCGGCCATCAATGCCATACGCCCATTATTATTGGTCTTAAGTGTGCCAAAGTGTGGTGGCATGCCTCTTCACACAGCGTTCTTCTATCACACGTCACTGTATTTCACTTTGTGGAATTCAAATGTGTATGTTTTGTAATGGAAGCCATCAAACCTACATTCGGGACAGTGGAAATGAAAATATCTTGTGATGCTTCTCCCAGTTGGCTGGACATCCTATCCCCTTAAAAAAAGAAAACCTCACCATTAACACTTGGTGGGGTTATTTGTGACCGGGAGAGTAAGAAATCTTTAGAAAATTTGCACTCTCCATTGCATATTAGCTAATAACTTTCTCTTTTTTGTGATGTAAAATTAAATATAGGAGACATAAAACCAGTAAAGACAAGAGATAAGCAAGACAGTACATATTTCTTCAGTCCTTAGGTCCTAGCATTTTTTCTTTTTCATCTTGCTACTTTACATGGTGTGCTTTCCTTTCTGCAAAGGACTCTATTACCTCATTGAAGTTCATGAAAATGTTTTGCTACATGAAAAATCAAAATGTCATTGTCTAATACTGAAAAGCTGTTAATATGGATAGTACGCAAGATAGGTGTGGTTTCTTGATTTGATTACATCTATTTTGTCACTGACTGCTAGATAAAATGAAATAGGCCTTTCTAACATTGCAGTAATTGTAACACATGCCAAATAAGTGAGACTGTTTTGGCACAAATGGTCATTTTTATCTGCCTCACTTACATAACTAATACGACAAAGTGTAATTCACGAAGTACCAGTATCAAATACCTATTAGCCCTACTACAAGCAAAATGTTTTGTGTTAAGAAATAGTTTCACATTTCATTCATATTCTCCAGTTTCTCAAGTGTGATATTGAAAAGTAGTGGTGGTGGTGGTGGTGGTGGTGGTGGTGGTGGTAGTAGCACAAAATTTGTATATAAATTTGGAATCGTTAAATTCTTCTATTTAATTTGTGTGATGTCTCCGTCCCATCTACATCTGCATGATTACTCTATCCACAATAAAGTGCTTGGCAGAGAGTTCAATCAACCACCTTCAAGCTGTCTCTCTACCATTCCACTCTCAAACAGTGTGCAGGAAAAGTGAGCACTTAAATTTTTGTGTGCGAGCCATAATTTCTCTTATTTTATCATGATGATCATTTCTCCCTATATAGGTGGGTGCCAACAGAATGTTTTTGCAATCAGAGGAGAAAACTGGTGATTGAATTTTCGTGAGAAGATCCGTCACAATGAAAAACACCTTTGTTTTAGTGATTGCCACTCCAATTCATGTATCATGCCTATAGCACTAGCTCCCTATTTCGTGGTAATACAACACAAGCTGCCCTTCATTGGACTTTTTCGATGTTGTCTGTCAGTCCCACCCGATGTGGATTCCACATCGCACAGCAATACTCCAGAATAGGGTGGACAAACATGGTGTAAGCAGTCTCTTTAGTAGATCTGTTGCACCTTCTAAGTGTTCTGCCTATGAATCACAGTCTTTAGTTTGCTCTACCCATAACATTATCTATATGATCATTCCAATTTAGATTATTTGTAATTATAATCCCTAAGTATTTAGTTGAATTTAAAGCCATCAGATTTGTGTGACTTATCACATAATTGAATTTTAGTGGATTTCTTTTAGTACTCATGTGAGTAACTTTGCACTTTTCTTTATTCAGGGTCAATTTCCACTTTTCGCACCATACACATATCTTATCTAAATCATTTTACAATTCATTTTGATCACCTGATGACTTTACAAGACGGTAAATGACAGCATCATCTGCAAACAATCTAAGACGGCTACTCAGATTGTCTCCTATGCTGTTAATATAGATCAGGAGCAATAGAGGGCCTATAACACTTCCATGTTGGATGCCAGGTATTACTTCTGTTTTACTCTGACTTTCCATCTATTACTACAAACTCGGGCCTTTCTGACAGGAAATCATGAATCCAGTCGCACAACTGCGGCGATATTCCATAGGCACACAGTTTGGTTAGAAGACACTTGTGAGGAACAATGTCGAAAGCCTTCTGGAAATCTAAAAATATGGTATCAATTAAAAATCCCCTGTCAATAGCACTCATTACTTCATGAGTATAAAGAGCTAGTTGTATTTCACAAGAACTGTATTTTCTGAATCCATGCTGACAGTGTGTCAGTAAATCGTTTTCTTGGAGGTAATTCATGTTCTAAAACCCTACTGCAAATCGACGTTAGTGATATGGGCTTGAAATTCAGCAGATTACTCCTATTTCCCTTTCTGGGTGTTGGTGTGACTTGAGCAATTTTACAGTCTTTAGGTATGGATCTTTCTGTGAGTGAGCAGTTGTATGTAATTGATAAATATGGAGCTATTGTATCAGTATACTTTGAAAGGAGCATGACTGGTATACAATCTGGACTGGAGGCCTTGCCTTTATTAACTGATTTAAGATGCTTTGCTACACTGAGGATGTCTACTTCTATGTTTCTCATCTTGGCAGTTGTTGTTGATTGGGATTCAGAAACATTTAGTTCTTCTTCTTTGGTGAAGGAGTTTCTGAAAACTGTGTTTGATAGCTGTGCTTTAGTGGCACGGTCATCAGTGACTTCTTCCTCGTTCTAACAATCAATCTTATCATTATTAATTCTGCAACTATTGCTGCCGCTATCAAAACTTATTCTGCAGTTAACGTTACGAACCTTGCCAAAATCACCGGTTTAGTTGTCCCACATTCATTCTCTGGTTAGATGTTGTTGTGTGTTCGTGCAATGCGTTTTCCATGCCTACTCCGAGAATAGAACTTATGTGGCTGGTGACTAGGGACTGTACGACTGGCACTTTGTAGTGTAGCGATCTGGCAAAAATTTTCTGTGTAAAAAATTTCATTTTCTTCGATACACCCAGAAGATAATATGTAATCTTTCATACGTGCTATTCTTGTTAGTCATTTATTTCCACCAGGTAGTCTGAATCCATGGATTTCACTAATAAGTATAACAACGCTTGTCATTTGCACACCCAATCGATTCCATAAACAAACAGCTATTGGTCTTCATCCGTTCAGGTTTATTGGCTCAGCTCGTATATCTCTGTCCCCTTTTGTGTGCAGGAAAGTTTTTTATTTCTTGATGCGATGGGGATTCCTCTCCCAGAGACACTATGCATGCATTAAAAAATCAACTGATGATTCATTCAGAAATCAACTTAGAATGTGTTCAAAAAACAACAGGGATACATTTCAAAATCATGTGAATAATTGATAGACCAACATTCACTGGAGGCTAGGCACTTTGTGAAACAAGGTTTCTTTCGTTAAGAATGTGAATTTGGCACCCTTTGAATTTGCCATCCGGTGCAGATACCCTGGTTTGCCACACCCCTTATGTCTATCTTCAAGAGTCTTCTAGTTCAGTTTCTTCAGTATCTCTGTGACATTCTCCCATGTATTAAACAAACGTGTACCCATTCATGCTGCCCTTCTCTCTGTATATTCAATGTCCCTTGTTAGTTCTGTGTGGTATGGGTCCCACACACTTGAACAATATTCTAGAACCAATTGCGTGACTGATTTTTAAGCTGTCTCCTTTGTAGACTGATTGCACTTTCCCAGTATTCTACCAAGAAACCAATGTCTACCACCTGCTTTACCCATGACTGAACCTATGTGATCATTCTGTTTCATATCCCTACAAAGTGTTACACTCGGATATTTGTGTCAATGGAACCGTAACGGTTACCATCACCACCTGGCCAAACTCCATTGTTTAGTGGCTACTTACTGGCCATTTGGTGTGGTGCATCAGGAGATTGTGGTTCTCAGAAGTATAACTTATTTGCAGAGAAGCAACAATTTTTATTACACTCTCTGTTGCTCAGATTGACTATACAGAACAATATATTAAAGTTTAATTTAATAGGCACTCTGTAATATGTGACTCTGTAACATGACAAATTCCTTCGCACCAAACAGTCTTTGAGTTTCTGTGGAAATTTAGTCTCCTGAATACTATTTGCTGGTATTTTGGCGTAGGATGCTATGTTTGTAAATTTTCTGAATATGTAATTTTATGTTACTGGACATACAGTTTTTTGCCACTTACAGATCTTATTGATATTTGACAAAATATGTGTGCAGCATTCTTAAGGTAGCACTCTTGTTATAGATCACAAAGCTGCAGAAAATGTTACCATCAATGCATTGTCTTGTTGTTAATATACAGCATGAACAACAAGAATCCCAACACAATTGCTTATGTTTTAGCTTTGCTGTGTCTAATTAGCTGGCCATACATTAACAGTATTTAGGGGCAGGCCATAGATGTTTCTGATGGGTTCTGCAAAATTTCCAGACACTGTGTGTCAGTGGAGACATGACCTGCAGGCCTGTACATGCAGCTCTGAGAACTAGAGACCGTGCCTCTCCAGCTTGTCACAAGTGCAGATTTTTTTGGTGGGCAACATGAAAGAATTCCGTGAATTTTCATGTGACAGCAAGTATAGTGAAGGAGTGGACCAATGATAGCATTGAAAGATTTCTACCTGTGCCGTAGAATACCTTCTTTTAGGAAACTGACACATAGAATATTAACTTAGACAAACAAAAATGTAAAAAATCAGTCATATAAAGAGGTGATTGAATATTTTGTATGTGGTATTCCAACTGTGGACTAAAGTATAATAAAATCTAAGGTACAAAGTTTGAAATAAAATTTCAGAAAAGAAATTCTTCATTTGTGTGACCAAATTGTCTGTAGTTGCTTAATAATTACTGAAGTTATTTTAAATCTTTGCAACTACAAGACAATGTGTATCTTGTCACCAAACGTGTTTTATTTGATTGAAAGAAAACATCATCAGTGACCTGTAATGAAACAGTTTACATTTGTATTCACTTTCTTGATCTAAAGACAGTTCATTACAAAATATGCTCATTTTACTTATGGTATCTTATGTCTGATTTTCGTTCACATGAGGAAATGCTGTCTGATTGCATGTTGTGTTTCACATCAAGAAATGTATAATTCTGGCAAAGGAGTGTGGGATTAAGTGGAAAACAGTACCGCCTAATGATGGAATACCTTAAAAATGTGCAAGCGGATGACATTTCTTGACATGAGAAAAAATTGACTGTTAAGTGCAGTAAATAAGACCAACATTGTTTCTTAACTCTTTTCTGTAGTTTCTGAAGCAGTTTAAATCTATCTTTCCAACTAGATGAAAATACATATTTTGTCACCAGAAGCATTTCATTTGACTGAGATGATGTTTTATTTCAGTCAAATGAAACGCATTTGGTGACAAAATACATATTTTCTTCTAATGGAAAGATAGATTTAAACTGCCTTCAGGAACTTCAGAAAAGAGTTAAGAAAGATGCAGGAAGTGGAAAGGGAGGGGGGATGAATTGTATCAAATAACTGTATGGCGAGTGCCAATAAAATATTGATTTTCATTTATTGTATTACCCATAACTGTGTTATGTCCTTTATTATTATTGTACTTTAGAAAGGATCAAGAATGCCCTGTTTGTAGCACATTGAAGCTTCACAGTCCTCAGAGGAATGCCCACAATTCCGAATCAGATCCATATATATGGAATATTGTCTTTCGGAAATCCATTTTTTGACCGATTTCGTACAATTTTTCTGTCAAGAAATATATGAATACATAGTGTAAAAATTGTCGGCGATGCCACAATATGTACCTTTGGTGAGGCACCACAGTCATAGGTCCATGGATGAATCGTGAAAATCCTTTGATTTACAGCATACTTGAAGACACCTGGCCCCTGGGCAGATTTAAGAGACTAGATACGAAAGATAGTCCCTGCTGATTAGATCGGCAGGCCAGTTCTGTCAAAAATATCCATGTAAATGGCCCATGGTTCTGTCCTGTTCCAGAAATATGCTCCTGTGTGGCCAGCTATTAAGTGGTGAGGTAACATCCAGGAGAAGACAGCTAGTATGAACATAAGTTCCAAATGGACCCTCAGTGCATCCAACAGAAAGAAATAGTAGAGGCTTGCATAGCAGGTGTATGGTAGATAAGGCAGTTGCCAAATGTGAAGTATAGGAAATGTGTACCACAAGCATCTGGATACTAACTTTGGTGCCAGACAACCTTTACATAGCAGTAACATGTATTAGGTTTTAGTGAGAGGTATTTCGATAAGATTGTGATGTGGTTGTCGTTCTTCTGTGGATAAACATGTTTCATTTAGCAGCTCCTTATAGCCCTGCCGTGCAGTAGTTGCTGTTTCTTTCCAGAGACCATATAACATGATGTGCCCCACAACTAGGTGTAGTTCTCTCAAGTCCTTGGTCAGTTATTCTTTTAAAATTGCCTTTCCATTGTGCTGGCAGCTTGCATGCGTTCGAAGAATGACTTGTTTTATTTTAAGTACAAGTTTTTTTTTGCACTCTTTGTTTATTTACTCATAGTGATAAGTCACACAACAAGCTCATTTTGGTGATTTGTCAATATCGAGTGTACGTCTTAGCAGGTAAGACTGGTCTGTACGGCATCTTGGAGTGTAAATGTCGGTTGTCTTTTTGTTATGATACAGTATTGTTATTTGTATGTTTACTTTTTATTTGCGTGATCCTGTAAAAGTAGTTTTTTCACTGAAGCTGTCAAAAAATAACTTTACAAGATCACGCAAATAAAAAGTAAACATATAAATAATGTGATTGTATCATAAGAAAAGACAACTGACATTTACGCTCTATAATGCCGCATGGACTGTGTCATATCAGCTAAGATGTACACTTGATAGTGACAAAATGCTAAAATGAGCTTGTTGTGTGACTTGTCGCTACCAATAAATAATAGATAAATAAATAAAAAATAATAAATAGTGCAGAAGAAAACTTGTGCTTGAAATAAAATATTCTTCTAAACTTGATCCAGAGTTTCCCTATTTGCTCCTGCCCACTAAATGTTTCTTTTTGCTTCTTGAGAAATAACACTATTGTCTCTTTATCTGGTTTACTTAATATACAAATCTTTATACTTGTTTTAGTTGCCCTGCGCACTTTAGCATTCATTATAGCTATAACTGTTTCATGCTCATGGGTACCCATTTCAGTGTGAAGATCCTCATAGAGATAGGTCTGTCAATGTGTAGGAGTTCTCTGGTGGAGGTTGGCAGGCAGGGAAAGTCACAAGCAGCTTCATGATGCTGAAACCTTTTATTTACTTCTCACAGTTCATAATGGTAGGCTAATGCCCTCATCAGGCGGGTAGTGGGCATTGAACCCACAGACCACAGTGCATGATTCATAAAAGAGATGCAGCCAACACTCCCAACATGTAGGTCAGCACTGTGGTGAGGTGACCTTATGACGTGTACATTCTCAGACGACTGGTGGCACTGACTCAGCTGTGAGATGAGTTGTGCCAGTCATACTCAACCCTGAACGAGATTGACTGGTAGATGGCTTCAGTGTGAGATGGCAGAACCTCAATTCGACCTTCTGCCCATCGATGCTGCACCTGGACCACTTGGCAGTTTCTTCTTTAATGACCTCGTTGTCAGCAGGATGTTAAACGCTAATCTCCTCCTCTTGACAGATGGTCCCGCCAGGATGACGGTCATGTGGTGGTGGAACACTGGACACAGACTCGATGACTCATTGATTTGGTCACAGTCTGGCCGGATGCCAGTATTTTTATGTGCCACAGGGGGTTCATTGAGTGACTGCTCCAAATGTCACACATGCCAAAGTGTACTCTTCCTCTCTCAGAAGAATTTGGCTGTGTGAATTCTTTCTGCAGTTGCACCTGAAAGTAGTTGACTTTCACAGTTCATTTCAGAAACATTATCTTAGTCACTGACTCATGATATTCATAGGATTCCGTATGCAACAGCTCAGCTGCTTCCTCACCGGTGCTGACACTAATGGTCTAGCCTTGCCAAGTGGAAGGCGAGTAGCGACAGGATCTGTGTGACTCTCTGCTTCATTCGGCAGTAGACAGTGCCTGTTGTTAGGCAGGAGTCTGAAAGGAAGGTCTGATGGATAGGAAGTGGATAGGTGGTATTCTTGGATGTGGTTCCTGTAGTGGTGGCAGGTTGGCAAAAAGAGGGACCAGTTGTGCTGCAATGACTGTCGTTGATTATTAGAATTTGTACTTGTAGCTGTAACCATAGCCTTTTTATAAATGTCCCCGGTCATAGATTGTGCAGATAAAGGTTGCGAGGACCGCTACCAACAAGAGCCAATGTGAGCCTACCCTTAGGAAGCATTCATATTTACCTGCCATCTCTTCCCAAGTACACTCATAATATGGGTATCTCTGTGTGGAACAGATCTCGAAGCCATATTTATCAGCTTTGTAGCTGTGACTAGCTGGACCTGACACTCTGGCAAGTGTGAGGTAGTAAGTAATGCTAGGAAATTCCTGTCCAATGTTGTTAGGTCCCTCCATGGTACTAAACTTGCCTAGGTATTACTCAGTGTAGCCACGAGTCCATAGAAAGTGGCATAGGCAACATGCAGTACAGCTGGTTGTTCCTTAATTAATATAGATGAGCAGAAAAAATAATATCATAATTTTCTAATACAGCATTAGTAGCGTGCTTCATGACAGTCATGTTGATTAAATATCTAGGCATGATGATGTAAAGCAGTATGAAATGGAGTGAGCACATAAGGACGGTAGTAGGGAAGTGGACTGTGTTTTGAGAGAATTATGGTTAGTAGTAGTACATCTGTTGAAACCCATTGTCGAGTACTCCTCTGGTGTCTGTGATCCTCACCAGGTTTTATTAAAGGAAAACATCAAAGCAATTCAGAGACAGGCTGCTAGATTTGTTACTGGTAGGTTCAGTTAACATGTGAGTATTATGGGTATGCTTTGTGAACTCAAATAAGAATCCCTGGAGGGAAGACAATGTTCTTGTCGCAAAACACTTTTGAGAAAATGTAGAGAACTGGCTTCTGAAACTGACTGCAAGACGATTCTATTGCCTTCAATGTATAGTTCACATAAGGTCCATGAAAGTAAGATAAGAGAAATTAGGACTTGCACAGAGGCATGTATACATTTCTTTCCCTCCCTTTCCCCCCTGCTGGCCAGGGGGTTAGAATAGGCCCAAGGTATTCCTGACTGTCACAACAGGTGTCTAAAAGGAGTCTCACACCTTTTGGCCTTTAAGTCATGGTCCCCTGTAGGGTTTGACCTCCATTTTTCAAAATTTTCCCAAAGAGCGAGCCAATTGGGGAAGAGTGCCTTACATGGTGCATTGTGTCCATCATGCATTGAGATCCTTAGCCCATTTTCTTGTCGTGGCATTGCAGTCCCGCTCATCCTCCATCTCTTGAGCGAGGACACCTTCCTGGGTGCATTTTCCTTTACCTTATGCAGTGTCATTTTCTGCACCAACGAGGACCATGGAATTCTTTGCACCTATCCAGCATGGTAGCCAGTCTGTTGTGGTGGGGCCGCCATGTACCCTGTTGGTTGTAGCATCCTGACTACACAGGGATCGCTCTGCTGATGCCTGCGCCGTTAACTCCCCATGTATACCAAGGAATAGATGCCAGTCACCCTGGGGCATCGGGACTCCCAGCAATGGCCATCCTGCCAGGTGGCCTTTGCTGTGGCTGTGTGACGCCCATGGGGAGGCCCCCTGGTCGGAGTGGGTGGCATCAGGGTAGATGACGCGCGATGAAGTGTACCACGTCATCACTTGCTGGTGATCTAACGCCAGCAGTCTCCAAGTGTTCCAAGTCTCAGTACAATGCAAGTATGATCCTAAATCGTTCCCTATCCTGGCCACACCATTGGAGGAATGCCAGGCTAAGGATGGCAGCAAACCATATTTGCTCCGGTACCTTGTATGTACAAGAGCCGGTGGGGGCTCCTTCGTCTCGTTGAAGCTTCAGTTTTTTCTAGAGTATTTAGAATACAAGTTTGGGGAGGTGGAGGGCTTGTCCAAAATGCGGTCAGGGTCAGTTTTGATAAAAATGGCATTGTCTGCCTAGTCATGGGCATTACTCGCTTGTGACAAGCTGGGGGATGTTTCCATCACGCCTCATAAAAGCTTAAATGTGGTCTAGGGTATTGTATTCCACAGGGACCTTCTATTGCAGTCTGACGATGAGCTGCATGCCAACTTAGAGTGACGAGGAGTTCATTTCGGTCGGCGCATCCATGGGGGTCCGAGGAATAATCAGGTTGCCACCAGTGCCTTCATCTTGGCCTTCAAGGGTGACACATTACCCGAGAAGGTCAAGGTGATGGTCTGCCGCTATGATGTCAAGCCCTATATCCCTCCCCCAATGTGGTGCTTGAAGTGTTGGAAGTTCGGCCATATGTCTTCCCGTCGAGACTGTGGACGTCCATCCCATCCCAATACTCCATGTGCCTTGCCTCCCATCTGTGTCACCTGCGGAGAGCATCATTCCCCTTGCTCACTGACTGCAAGGTTTTACAGCGAGAAAGGAAAATTATGGAATACAAGTCCCTGGACCGACTGATGTACACAAAGGCCAAGAGGAAATTTGAGCGCCTACATCCTGTGGCTATGACCTCCTCTTATGCTGCTGCTACAAGAACAGTTGTAGCCCCGTCAGTTCCGCAAGTTCCAGTTGGCTCTCATTGCTGGAAGACTGCACCTGCCCAATTTCATGGTGGGAGGCTCTTCCCTCCCTGTTGCTCCTGCACCATCTGCCTCGGGAGCACTGTGCCCCCAACCATCGGGGACACCAGTCCCCACTTTTCAGCTTCTTCAGCACCTTTCGCTAGGAAGGGGACCCTTGGGTCACTCGCTTCCCAGGTTCTTGCTCGTGGGAAAGATGACACCTGCCAATGGCTGTGAAGTGCCCAAAAGCAGCTGGTCATAGGGCTTCACGATTATCCTCAGTCCCGGAGACTGAATCAGTTAAACCCTCCCAGCCAGAGAAACCCAAGGATCAGTGAGAGAAATCCAGAAAGAAGACCCCCAAGACCAAGGGAATTGCAGTGGCACCCACACCACTGCTGCCTACAAACTCTGCATCTGAGGATGAGTTGAAGTTTCTGGCATCTGCTGAGGATCTAGATCTTGCCAGACACTCAGACACAATGGATATAGCCTGCTCAGGAATTAAGTCGGTGGCAACAGGTGACCCTGAGGCATAGACTATCTCATTGAATGTTTCATGCCTTCCCAGTCTCATAATCATGTCATCCTACAGTGGAATTGTGGCGGTTTTTACCACCACCTGGCTGAGCTATGGCAGCTGTTAAGCTTTACACCTGCTTTCTGCATTGCCCTCCAGGAAACCTGGTTCCCAGCAATGTGGACCCCTGTCCTTTGTGGCTACAGGGGATATTACAAGAACCGTAGCGAATATAATTGTGTGTCAGGTGGAGTTTGCGTTTATGTCCTGAACTCGGTATGTAGTGAACCTGTATGCCTTCAAACTCCTGTTGAAGCTGTGACTGTCAGGATACGGATGATGCAGGAAATAACTGTCTGCAAAATATATCTCCCTCCAGATGGTGTGGTACCCCTGAATGTATTGGCTGCACTGATTGATCAGCTCCCTAAACCTTTCCTACTTTTGGGAGATTTTTAACACCCATAACCCCTTGTGGGGTAGCACCATGCTTACTGGCTGTGGCAGAGATGTCAAAAATTTACTGTCCCAACTCGTCCTCTGCCTCTTGAATACTGGGCCGCCAGACATTTCAGTGTGGCTCATGGTATTTACTAGGCCATTGATTTATCAATTTGCAACCTAGTACTCCTCCCATGTATCCACTGGATGACCTGTGTGGTAGTGACCACTTCCCCATCTTCCTGTCACTCCCCTGGCATCACTCCGACGGCATCATGCCCAAGGACGCCTACCCAGATGGGCGTTGAACAAGGCAGACTGGGTAGCCTTCACTTCTGCTGTCACCATTGAATCTACCCCACGTGGTGCCCCTTCCCTTTACCACCTCTACTTGAGGTCCATACAAGTATACCTCTATGGTGTACACCACAGCTGAAGCTTTGTCTGAAACATTTGCATGGCCCTAAGGGCACCGTTGACCCCGCCGCTCTCCGCTGTCACTTCCTCTCGATTGTTGACGTGTTCTGCGGCTCTGAAGTTGCTCTGAAGTTGTTTACAATGGTTGATGGTAATGTTGGCTTTGCCTGTGTCCACAAAGGCCATATTGAACAGCTTTCCTTGCCCACCGGCTGCAGTGTATTCACTGCAGAGCTTTTGGCCATATCTTGTGCACTTCAGTACATCCGTTCCTGTTCTGGTGAATCGTTTCTTCTCTATTCTGACTCCCCGAGCAGCTTACGGGCTATCGGACCAGTGCTACCCTCGCCATGCTTTGGTAGCGAATATCCACGAGTTCATCTCTGCCCTGGTATGGTCCAGTTGTTCAGTGGTGTTTGTGTGGACCCCAGGACATCTCGGAATCCTGGGTAACGACCTTGCTGACTGGCTGGCCAAACAGGCTATGCAGAAACCACTCCTGGAGATGGGCGTCTCTGGAATTGACTTGCGTTCTATCTTACACTGCAGGGTTTTTTGGCTGTGGGAGACGGAGTGGCATAACAGTATGCACAACAAACTGTGTGTCATTAAGGAGACTGTGAATGTGTGGAATACGCATGGTGCTACCCCACAAGGGGTTATGGGTGTTAAATCTCTATTTGTCCTTGTCAGCTCTGCATTGGCCATACATGGCTCACACATGGTTACCTCCTCCATTGCAAGGACCCACCTCAATGTTGCTGTGGCTCCCATATGACAGTTGTCCACCTCTTGGTGGACTGCCCACTTTTAGCCACTCTGCGGCAGACTTGTAACTTACAGTATGCTGGGCTTTTTTTTGCTTTGGAATAATGTAAACATTTAATATATAAGTGTTAATACAAACAAATGTGCTCAAGTGATAAAATGTTGCTCTGTTACGTTTTCTTTTGAATTGTTACCTAATTTTTGTACCGCATGAGCCTAATTCAGTTGCTCACGTAGAAGTGGATGAGTTAAACATCTGAATTGAAATTGTCGTAGAATGGAAACGATACAATTCCAGACATGGGTTCCTATTCGAAATATTATGCACTCGCTCCCCTCTACAAGTCCTAGAAATTTGTAACAGAAATTTCCAAACACCCTGTATAAATCTTGATACATAATTAACATTCTTGAAACCAATGTAGTGGAATTTTGTAATAATGTGAAATTTTGCAGTATAACCCATTTTTATTAATTAATTTTGAAAAATGAAAACTTTTGTTACAACACAAATGAAAGAATCATACAAGCTACATGCACTACATACATCCATGTATAATAAACCTGGTTTCTGAAATACCGTTTTTGGAAAATAAGCTGAACAAATTGTGCTGCCTGAGTATTGTCAACGTACCTGATGAAAATATTGAAACATTCATTATTAGTCTGAATATTTATTTTACTTATATTTGATTTGTGTTTTAACTATGTTATTTTACGTTTTACTTTCATTTTTGTCTCTTTTTACCATCTCTCATATTTGTATTATGTTAAATGAAAATAACTAACTTTTTATTATGATACAGCATTACAATAAAATAATCCTTAAACAAATGCTTAAAACATAACTTTTCTTGCACTATGCACATAAAATGAACAAAATTTCTATACATAATATACATGTCAGAGAACACTATATAAAAGAAAATCCAGCAGGATTCAGATTGTCATGGGTGATCGTCTTAATATCGTGGTTTGTATCAGGCATATTTCATTGCATTGGTAAGTCTTTTCAAAGAGAACTGATTATATGTGAAACATTTTTTATGTATTATAGTTTCAAAGATATACCCACCAAACCTAATATGCCAAATTACGTTTTTGGTGAACTGAAATAGAGGGTAGCAAGGTTTTAACTATTTCAACTGTTTCTCAGCACCACTGACATTAATAAATATTTCACTCATCTTCTCAGTGGTATTAGAATTAAATGGAGGCATTTAAAATGGAGTTAAACACTTCAGATTTTGTATTGTTTTGTCCCCTCTGCACACCTGCCAAGTTTCATCAAGATTGTTTTTTGACACTTGGGGTATCTTTCTTTGTCAGTGTTTTCTTTCTCTGGTAGATGTGATGGCCAGTAAGATTGTAATAAATTCAGTGCCAGACACAGTGTTGCTTAAATTGTAACCTTCATTCTGGTTTATTAGGTCTTTGTTTTGATGAAGTCCTTACTGCTCTCATTGTATTTTATATCCTGATTATATTTGAGGCAGGGCTTGGCAAAAGCTGATTTTCTTGGTTCTTTTAGTCGAATGTGTCACTGATCTTCCTTTCATCTCACCTCAACGTTTCTGATAGCATGCACCACATAAGATGTGCCACATTTGCTGGAACATGACACACACCCAGCTTTCGGAGACCTAGATCGTCCTTAACATTACAAAGAATACTTTTTATTTTAGTTGAAGGGAGCGAAATTCACTCCAGTAGCAGTTGATCTTCCCGGGTAGTGGTCCACCATAAGGTAGATAAGAGATTTTTGGCTTCTCTTCCTCAGTCTGTGCCTCAATCCCTTTCTCAGACATACTTGATTTTTATTGCAGTGGCTGTTCAGTTTGATGATTTAAGTACCCATTTCTTCAAAATACTATTAACTGGTACTGTAATTCTTTGGTGAGGCTATCCTTGTCCAGAAGTGTTCAAGCTCTCTGGACCAGTATTTAACACAAATTTCTTTGTGACAGATAGTTGTGGTTGGGTGCAATCATGGTTCTGTAGACAGTTGCAAACATTTTTCCATTAAGTCATTGACTGTCTTGTCTCACAGTGGCAAAAAATGTATTAAGGGCTGTGGCAGTTGCTTTTGAAATAATAAAAAGTTTTTCTTTTTTCAATTTTTGTTTGACTGCCCCTTATATTAGTAGGCTTGTACTCATATGAGGTTGGCTCAGGCTGGTGGGCATCAGACCCACAGAGCACAGTGCACGATGCATAGAGGAGATGTAGTAGCCAGCAGTCGCTATGTCCTGCTCAGTACAATGGTGAGGTGACCTTGCAACATGTGCATTCCTACGTGACTACAGTTTGGTGTGCATGAAAATTGTAAGCTTCTGAAAATTATCAGAAATATATCTTTCATCTCATAATTATAAATTGGGATTGGGGACCATGTGTGTGAATGAAGATACTGTTGCAAAAATTGGAGAAACCACAAATTTAGTTTGCAACTGAAAATATACTATGTTTTTGTGTGGCTTTCTTAAACAATTGCAAATACATGTTTTGTCATGACACACACAACTTTTGATAAAATCAGTGAAAGATAATGTGAATAAAGCCAAAAATCTTCAAATGTGAAGAGAATTTGTCACATGTGGCCCACCACTAAAAAAATATGCAAACATGAAATGCATGTATTTTGTACTCAGCTGTTATGGTGACAACTTCTACAGTAGCATGCCAAAGATAAATTCTGTAGTGCCAATTTGTTGCACAGTTCTATCTTAAGGATTGTTTATGAAAGTACTCAAAATGCGACATGATACCTAACTCACCATAGCAACAGCGTGAAGGAGATTTAATTTTCTGTTGTGGGCACTATGTTTGTTGCTTGTTAACTAGTGTTCCAGACTCACTATTACTAGGCACTATAGTTTTACTCACCTGCTGATACAGTTGGGCATCCTGTGTGTCTGTTAACTTCAAGGCATTCCCTAGAAGACACTTCACTGTAATTCGTGATTTAAATGCTGATGACCTTAGCTATTGTGTGCCATAAAGTCCCAAAAGACAGGCAAATAAAAAATATGATGGTGTTGATGAGGTATATTCTATATTACTCAGGAATTGACACAGGTATGTAACATGTGGTCCAAGCCTTCCAACCACTTGCAAGCTCGGATGCATTGGTGAGCTCCAGGACACAACCCTGATCATCCACGAGAGAAAGTATATGTTGATATTGAAGGCATGTTAAATTGAGCTGTGCGGTTATTGCAGGAATACACTTGAATTTTCCTTAGTGTAGATGGCTGTCAATGTCATAGTTGGGATTACTTCTGAATAAATCTCCCATATTTGCAGTAGAGATTATCGGTACAAAAGAAGCACTGATTTTGAGGAGGCAATATAGGATTTCTCAATATATTACCCATTACTGATTCCAAGGGTGTACTAAGTCAACAGAAAATCCAGAGTTGAAACTAAAATGAACTGTTTTATTGTGGACATCATGCAAGAGACTGGAAAATTACTGCAAAGGAATAATTTAAACACTTTTGTATCAACTCTTAAGTGAATAAATTTTAATGAACAGGTTGACTCTTTGACAAAAGGTGCTTCAACTACAGGAATCCTCTAAAGTACAACAATTTTTTACAGTCCAATGTTGTATTGTGAATGGGAAGCAAAATTCAAGGATATATGAAAGAAAACTGGAAGTATTACCACATAGGTTCATTGTTCTGGTGCCATGGATGGGGGTGGGCCAAAGGGGTTTACATGGCTCATAGAGGGGGTAAGATGATGTAAGTAGCTACCAGGCATGAGCAATCTGCGGCACAAAAATAAACACTGGCCACAACAACTAAAGAATGACTCATCTCAGATACGACCATGGTAGACAACCGTCACTGCCAGCCATGTACCACAACCAACATTAAGCCCGTGCAGCCCTCAGTGTTAAGCCTGTGCATGCCCCAGCATTAAGGCCTGTGCAGTTGCCAGCGCCAGCCCGTGCACAGCTTCCATAGGTGGCAAGATAATTTGGGTAATTACGTTAGCCCACTCAGTAGCCTATCACCAGTGTGTCCCTGACAACTTCCCCCAAAAGTGTAATCACCAGCCTCAACTTCCCAAGTCGCTACCTCCCCCCTCTCCCCAAATATCAGTCATCTGGGTACCAATTGGGAAGAGGGAGGGCAGCTTTTCTTGAACATCATACTAGATGTAGATTGTGGTTTCTGTACAGGCAGTCACAGGCTCCCTCTCATTAGTCCTACTGGGTCAGAATATTACTCCGTGTATTAAACCATTGTTATTTAGCTTAGGAAGTCAGGGCATCAGACTTCTGCTTTTGAGAACAGTCCTTTGAAGGTCCAGTGTGCATGGGTCACTGTTACCATGCTTTCACTGTAATATCAGATGCTGAGACATTTCATTTCTTACTTCTGATTGTTGTGCAGTTGATAGGTTCAGAAATGTATCATGTGTATTCTTGGACATAACAGTGTAAAAGTTGTTCTTTATTCTGTGAACTATTTTTGAATGTAAAGAAAAGGAAATGACAGACATAATGTAGTTGATAGTATGAATGACAGATAATTACTAAACAGTTTACTGATTAAAGAACTGAATGGAAGATGGAAAAAGCTGTTGCAAATACTACATAAATATTATTTAAGAATAACATATCTTGACATTTTCTTGCAGGATGAACATACTCCATACATTTTCTTTGTTAATGAAAAGGAAGTTAAAACATCATTACAGGATACATTGAGTGATGATATTCAGATTACAGAGAATGTGGTAGACATAGTCTATCAACAGCAAGCAATTTTCAGAGTGCGGGCTGTTACACGATGCACAAGGTAATATAATTCGGCGCACATAACAGGCTACACAGCACAATTTATTTTTTTATAATTTTGTCTTCTGTGTAACTGAAGTTTTTTTTTTTTTTTACAGTTCATTACCAGGACATGCAGAAGCAGTGATATCAGCCAGCTTCAGTCCAGATGGAAAGTACTTAGCAAGTGGTTCAGGAGACACAACAGTTCGTTTTTGGGATATTCATACTCAGACACCTCATTATACATGTAAAGGTATTATAAACGATTGAATCATCATAGTACATATTGTGTTATGGCTTAAATTAAGGGCGTTTGTGTAATCGTAACAGAATTGGCAGCATTTCCTTGATGTCTGTGGTTACTCATGTAAAATTGCAGCTGTTTCCGGTGTTTTGTTATACAACTGGTGCTTGTATGCTATCATTGTGTTCCAAGATAGCGAAGGAAAACTTAATTCAGTCAGATTTGTGAGGAATTCAGTACTACTTAGAGGCATGTGGCCAACAGAGGCTAAACTTCCACAAGTCACTTTTGGAAGCTGCTTCTGCTAAACCATTGATGTGGAAATACTACTAGCAATAATTATTCAACTTCTGAAAGTTCTCTCAACTTCCAGAATTAGTTTCTGCAAGTTAATGGAAACAGTTTCGTGCATCTTGCTGCAGTCACGTGTCAGTTGCTCTAAGTGTTTCTCTCACTTGCAGAAGTTTTGTGTGTTCACCGAGTGGGGTGGTGCAGTGGTTAGCACACTGGACTTGCATTCAGGAGGATGATGATTCAAACCTGCGACCGGCCATCCTGATTTACGTTTTCAGTGATTTCCCTAAATCACTTCAAGCAAATGTCGGGATGGTTCCTTGGAAAGGGCATATCTGATTTCCTTCCCTTTCTTTCGCCGAGCTTGTGTTCCATCGCTAATGACCTCATTGTCGATAGGACATTAAAAACCTATCTCCTCCTCCTCCTCCTCCTCCTCCTCTTCACTCTTTTGTGTGTTCAGTACTGATATGAAAATGTCAGCATTGAAAAGTGAGAAATGCTTATCGACCAGTGAAATAACATAATTCTTAATTTAGAAATTGGAGTGCTTTCCTGTACTGTGGGACATGAAAATATGGATTTTAAGAACAGGGTTATAAAACAGGATGCATAAGAAAATATTGCAACAGATTTTAAGACAACAGACGTTGAAATAAACAAAAAAATTCATTAATTGCAGTCTCAGAAAGGTAAAGAAATTAACAAAGTGTTTCTTGAAATCTTAAAATACTCCTTCAGTCGAGAAAGTTTAGAGACTGGATTAATAAAAACACAAAGAGAATTTAAGATGATGGTTTTTATTTCTCAGATGCTCTATGTAGTGCATTGCACACAGTGTTCATATATCCATGTGAAACTGTGAGAAAAGTACTCCTTTGGGATGTTCTTCAACCTGAACATCACATTTGCATCTTCTTTGGTCATGGAGAACCATCAGAGACCCAGTCTGCAATTTTGCGTTTTATGTTATGTTCATATAGATAACACCAAGTCCTGTCACCTGTGATGTTGTTCTTGAAAAAACTATCCTTGGTTTTCGTTTCAGTCAAGTTGCTGCTGGTGTCTATGTGTTGTTGTTTTTGTCAGTGGGTCAAACTGAGTGGGACAAACTTTGTATACACTTTTCTGTTGTTCAAAACATTCTGGAACATTTCATGAACACTTGATTTTGAGTTCATAGCTCCATTGTGATTTGTGCTGCAATTACGTTGATGCACTATGACCGCCAATCCCCTATTTAATACTGCTTGCCCACAACTGGCTGGTCGAATGCACTTCTTTTGTTCACAGTTTTAGTTCACATTGACTTGATTTGATTTTGGCAGGGAAGCTAAAACAGCTTTGGCCTAACCTGCCACTGCCTGCACTGAAACCGAGTTTATTGTGAGGTATCGCTCCCTGTATACCTAATGAAGCCCTTAAATAGTGCAAGGAGTCCCTTTACCAGTTTTTCATTAGACGTAATTCTTCAGGTCTAGTTGTCCCAAAAATTCTCTCTCTCTTGCTCTCCAGTGCTGTGCATTTGAAGATTAGGTGTGATGCAGTTTCTTCACTCTCATCACAGATCCTACATTTAGGGTTTCCTTCATTGTACCCAGTGTATGTAGGTGTTTTTTGAAATTCCCATGGCTGGTCATCAGTCCAACCATGAGGTTAGTCTCTTCCCTGTTCAAGCCCAGTATTGCAGAGCTTCTTTTAAAACCTTACCATGTTTTTGTTTGTAGACCTTGGTCCAGTACTCCATGTGCTGCCTTCTGAGCCAGTTCTGTAGTTCTAGTTTGACTATAGCCTTGGTGATTGTCAGGACAGGTTCTGGTCTAATGAATGGAGTCTTTGCCCCCATTGTGGCCAATCTGTCAGCTTGTTCATTGCCACCGATCAGTGAGTGGCCAGGGACCCACACTAGGTTTACTGTATTGCTTCTCCCTAGCTCCACCATAACCCTGTGTCATTCTCCAACAATCCCATTACAAGCTTCTAGGACTTAGAGGGGAGTGACTATATAATTTTGAATAGTAATCGACATCCAGAAACACAGTTTCCATTCAACAACGGCTTCAATTCAGATGTGTAATGCATCCACATCTGCTGAGGGAAAGAGAGAAGTTTCAGAGTTGCTTGTCCTGGTATGCAATAAGACAGGATGATGTGTACGATGTCAGTCACCTGATGTCACCTAATGTATGCATTGCTGCGGGACCTATTCAATGCCTTTATGTGTCTGATACAGTAAACATGCTTCAGTACCCATTTTGGAATACAGAGACACGCTTCTTGTGTATGGTGAAGCTCAAGGCAACGGAAGAGTTGCTAGTTGGCTGTAACCCAAACATTTTCTGCATCATAGCATGCCATCACCCAAACTTTTTGCCCAAGTTACGAATTGACTCCCAGAAACAGGTACCCTCACTGTGAGGAGGCAGGACTGTGGTGCTCCACAGCAATGCTGCATGCCCGAATTTGAATATGATATACTGCATCATGTTGAAGAAAACCCATTAACAAGTACATTGTGTGTGCAATGGGTGTTAATCAAAGTATCATCTGGATATTCTGTGTTTGCAACAATTAAATCTGTACCACATACAAAGGGTGCATGTTATGGGTTCAGCCAATTTTTCCATAATGCGTTGCCTACTCCTTGTGGTTCCTGCACTGCCATATCGACACATCACTGTTTCTGCATTGAGTTCTGTTCACAGATGAATGTAAGTTCATTAGAAACTGTTCTAAATTTACAAATCAGCCATGTCTGGGCAGACAAAAACTTTTATCCTGTGCATGTTCAGGGATTTCAGCTACTCTCAATCTAATTGTTCCTGCTTATTTGCTCTTCCTACAAAACATATTGGACCTGTTCTTGGAAGCTGTGCTACAGAATGTCCTTCGGGAAGTGTAGTTTCAGCATGATGTGCACCACTTCACTTCTCACTTGCAGGTCAAAAACATCTCAACAGATGACTTGGTGAAAGATGGATAGATTGAGCTGGTCCCACCATGTTGCCGCCACAATTGCTGTATTTAACTACTATGGACTATTTCTTGTGGAGTCATGTGCAAAGTTTAATTTACAAGACTCCTGTAGAGACAGAGGAAGAATTGCTGGCTTAAGTTCCGGTCACTGCACTAGAAATTGAAGGGACGCTAGGTGGTATACCAGAACATGCTTTGCAGGTACGATGCCTGTAATAACATTGGTGGTCGCCACATTGAGCTGCTGTTATAGTGCACCAGTAGTGTTCTGTACATACAGTATGCTGGGTTCCTTTTCATTTTGTAATGTGTAAGTGTTAAAACTAACAACTGTTCTTAGTGATACATGAATGTTTCATTACGTTTCCTTACGAATTGTTACCTAATAATTGTACTGTGTCAAGCAGAAGTGGACGAGATGTACATCTGAATTGAAACTGTTGTAGAATGGAAACAGTACATTTACAGACATGGATAACCATATGATTTAAGCTACTGTCACATAGATATTCAATCATGATGACAAGGTTACAGACCGTTGAGCTGACAGTTCTCTTTTTCTTGTTCCACATTATTTCAGGTGAATTTAGAGTGCATTAGGGACTAGTAACCACAATGTTTAGTCCCTTTAAACCAATCATTGCCATGATCAGAATAATTTACTACCATGCAAATATGGAATCAAGGGGTTCAGAGGAATACTTGATGCCATGCAGGATTTCAGTGGTCCCTTGTGTCTGATGATCAAGTTTTGCTCAACAGTGCACGACGATACAGCCACGTCATGTTAGTTGAGTCAGGAAATGGGCTCATGTGCAGCAAGATAAGTATCCACATAGACAGTGAGACGATGTCTGGCACACCAGACTGTCAGTCCAGTGACCATTGTTGCATTGTCCCTGGACGTGGCAACACAGAGATATGTGCAGATAGTGACAGGTCAAACGGCATTACTGGACTGGGGTGGCATAATGTCATCTTTTCAGGAAAGTCCCATTTCTGCGTACAACATTGTGAAACATGTTTCCATGTATGGAGGCTCCGAGGAGAAAGAATGTTGTGAAATTGCATGCATTGTCATAGTTGTCATGTTCTTCAGATCTCTAACCAGTAAAAATTGTCTGGCCATTGGTTGCTGAAAGACTGGCATATAACCCCACACCAGCCGTAAACTCTGGCATAACAGCATGGAAGGACATACCTGTATATCATCCAAATTCAGTTTGACTTAATGCGTAGCTGGATTAGAACTGTCATTGCTGCCAAGGTTGGCAGCTCTGTAAACTAAATTCTGTATCCTGTATAACTCCAAAGACTTACAGATTTAATCATATATTGTTTCTACCATTCTGTATACGCATAGATTGTAAAATTTTATAGTTTGCTTTTTTTGCTGGTGTTGCATTTTTAATGGCCAGCAGTATATTTAAATTTACCAGACATGAACAGTTGCATGTGATTTGTGTGTGTTTTGTCAACATGTGTCATTACCATTTACTTAGTCACAGCCTACTTTTCTGAATTTTATTGGCATTAGAGACACTTTATAATCATTTTACAGTCACTTCATACAATAAAACTGATTATTACATGCATTTACAGGACACAAAAACTGGGTTCTTTGCATTGCTTGGTCTCCAGATGGTCTACGTCTGGCCTCAGCATGTAAAAATGGGCACATCTGTTTGTGGGATCCACAGACAGGAATGCAGGTCGGCCGAAGTTTAATTGGACATAAGCAGTGGATCACAGCACTTAGTTGGGAACCATACCACAGGTAAGCTAACATTTAACTTTCATTAGGTGTGTAAACAGCCATAGTTCAGTGATACCAGGTAGCCATCACCTTTTCTGTTTCTTAAAGTGAATAATTTCAGGGACTCTGTTCTTGTCAGTTGTGGTTTATAAATATATTTTCACCTTATCAGACAAATGTTTCTTTCCTCACTGGAGACTTTTCTTTCAGCTCCTCACATTTACTCCAGTAGTGTTCCAGTTCTTAAATAAGCAGGCTGTGGCTAAGCCATGTCTCCGCAATATCCTTTCTTTCAGGAGTGTTAGTTCTGCAAGGTTCGCAGGAGAGCTTCTGTAAAGTTTGGAAGGTAGGAGACGAGGTACTGGCAGAAGTAAAGCTGTGAGCACCGGGCGTGAGTCGTGCTTCGGTAGCTCAGTTGGTAGAGCACTTGCCCGCGAAAGGCAAAGGTCCCGAGTTCGAGTCTCGGTCGGGCACACAGTTTTAATCTGCCAGGAAGTTTCATATCAGCGCACACTCCGCTGCAGAGTGAAAATCTCATTCTGGAAACATCCCCCAGGCTGTGGCTAAGCCATGTCTCCGCAATATCCTTTCTTTCAGGAGTGCTAGTTCTGCAAGGTTCGCAGGAGAGCTTCTGTAAAGTTTGGAAGGTAAGAGACGAGGTACTGGCAGAAGTAAAGCTGTGAGCACCGGGCGTGAGTCGTGCTTCGGTAGCTCAGTTGGTAGAGCACTTGCCCGCGAAAGGCAAAGGTCCCGAGTTCGAGTCTCGGTCGGGCACACAGTTTTAATCTGCCAGGAAGTTTCATATCAGCGCACACTCCGCTGCAGAGTGAAAATCTCATTCTGGATCACAAATACTCTCCCACAGCACTTGTTATATCTTCATCCAATTATAGGTTTTGTGTTCTGAATTCAGACAAAGAGGGACAGTGTTTAGGTGCTTGGTTATGAATGGGCAGTAATTTGTATTGGGTTCACTGTACCCATTGTTGATGGCAACCTGCAGCTGTAATTTAAATTGGCAGCAAAATGTGCATTATCTGAATTAATGCAGCATGGACTCTATGAAGTACTTCAGTCACAGTGACTGCAGTGTCTAGCTGCAAGTGGTCCAGATGAACTAAATTGTTGATGGTGTACAGCAACCAGCACAAATTGATTTTAGGTTACTTTATTCAAAAAGTACCATTACTGGTTTCGAATTTTTCACAATTCATCATGAAACGGTTTTCTTGCCATTAAATATATTCTCAAAGATGTTTGTATTTTCACAGTCACAAATGTTGCAGTGCATTGTAAACCACTTTTATTCAGCCACAAAACAAATTTTCTGTGCACGCCACATTTTAATTTAAGGCATGTGAAAAAAATGTAGTCAACAGTTTATTTTATTTAACAGGCATGGTCCCCAATCATGTCTTTATTTGATAAAATTGCAATTCCTTTCACCACATGTATCAATGAAGCTGAATAGCATTTTTCCAGTTCAGGGGTTGTTTTTTCTCACGCCTGGATTGTTCAAAATATTTTTTCTATTTTTTCCTGTTGCCTTGTGATATCGGTTAGATTTGGAAATACATACCGTATGATTATTAAGTGGTACTCTGGTACTCGCAGGAAGTGCAGCTGGCTGATTCCATAGAGTGCTACCAGAGGTTTGTCTTTGGAAGATGTTGAGATCCACAAGGTATCTTCTTGCGTTTGATTCTTGCAGTGGGTTAGCAGCTACATGTAGATTTCTGGCATCTTATGTGAGAACCCATTAGAGGTGCTGTAGCATATGTAGCAGCACAGTTTTCCTTCTGAAGAAGGAAGATGATTCTTCAGCATTGCATCATTATTTGGGAAGACTCAAAGGGCATGCTGCTAAGTTCTCTCAGATCTGTGACCATGAGCTCTATTTACTTTCTGCTTATAAACAATACTAGAAGAAAGGATGAATTGCTACTCACTGTAAAGATGACACATTGAGTTGCATACAGGCACAATGAAAAGACTGTTACATATTGTCAGTGAAGAAACAATACAGCACAAGTAGCAAAATAAGAATTTTACATGAGAGACAAAAAACTGTCTAAAATGCCTAATACATTTCACAGCGGTGCTAAATTTGCATCGTAGCACTACAAGGAAATATTGGATCAAATAAAAATGTGTAACAAAAAAAATACGCTTTAGAAAGCTTAATTACGGCACATACATGGAATTGACTTGGTATTTATGCCATGAGCTGTGACTTATGCGGTATTTGTTTGGAGCATTAATCATTTTTATTGAAAGATTTCATAGAAACATTTAAAATAAATATACTGTTTACGTAGTTCCGATAATGTCTGCACGTTTCTTCAAGAAAACTCCTAAACATCACTCAAAGCAGCAACAGGGAATTACACTGCACTGATACTCGTCACACAGTTACCTCTGTGATAATTTTCATTCATAAAGAATGTTGTCATAATAACTATGACAGTCTTTAGGAAGAATAGATTTAAATTGTTGTACATGCTCCCATTTGGATTTCTTGATTTTCAGTCTTTCCTTGTATAGTTTCGGGAAGCAAACATCTCCAAGAATTTTCCTCGGATGCCTCAGTAATTCCTGCCACAACTCGTTGAAAGAGCACGTGTAGTAAATAATACCATTTGGGCGGTACTGTAGCGCCGTCAGATCGGTAACTGTAGGCTCATTTTTTACAGCTCTTCTAGGTCTCATTGAACCGTACAGCCACAAACTTTTCTCTGTGTAGTTGATGAAAAAGGAATAACCTAGGTAATGGACTTTGTATGGCTGTGGCTTTTTTTTTCTTGCTTCTTTAGATATCATAGCGCATTGGCTAGGAAGTGTAACTTCACGCCCTTTAAGCTTGTACTCACTGGATCTGTGAACTGAGTCACATTCCATCTGAGTATGGCCTTTCTCCAAAAACTTTTGTGTAATCAATACTCCAGTATCAATTGCTAATCTTAAAAGAGCAGTTGATAACATCACATTTCTGTTCTGATATGTGCAGCCATCAGAGTATAGAATGACTTGAACTCCTTAATCATTCTGGATAGGGTGTCCACAATGCATGAGGCAAAACATAATGAAACCAAATCACCTTGCGTTTCATTGAACCAGTAACTGCATCACGACTTTCTAAATTATACATTGTACAGTTATGAACTGCACTTGCACTTAAAAATGGAGCTACTTTCACGGCCTGCAAGTCCACGGAGTACACTGAGCAGAGCTTCTGTTGGGCTTCTTTCTTGTCAGCATCTTTTTGCATCCTAGCTTGCCCTTTCCATTCTGTGTGTTGCTTCCACACATCATCACTCAAGTTACCAAGCCTGTAACTACAACACAAGTCGCACTGGTCTCTCTTGGGGGAAAGTAAGCTAATATTACCATCTTCTAAAATCAAGTTAAAGGTAGCCCAACTTAATGGTTAAACCTTCTCTGCATGACATTTTTCCACATAGTCCATACAGCTGTTGTTTAGATTGTAGAATAGGCTCAAGGTACAACTTCGAGGAGGATTTCCTGTAGTAATGCGATGGAAGTTTCGGAAGAGAGTCCAGGAATTCTTTTTTGAAGGTTCCCTCATCTTTCTCCTTCATCTGTTTGATTCGAGGTTGTGACGATTCTGTATCAGGACTCATTCCATATGTGGAATTACCAAGCTAATATTGGACAGTCCATTCTTTAATCCAAAGAGTATTGAGAAACATCTTTTTGCTTACTTTGTTTCCCCCAGCTCATTTTTCAAATGATAAATGAGCGTCCCTTTTCTCCTGGATTCGCCAGTTTTCTTCCCTGGATGTTTGGTTGAAATTACATCCACTTGGTTGATAACGTAAACCTTCCTCTGGTCCTATGACATTGTTTCCCAAAATGTGTTAAATACTGCCTGCCTATCATCAGCAGAAAACTGATGACACTTCCTTTGAACAGATTTTTGGCACATCTTCGAAGTACATGTTGGACTTAATTTTTGTGCCTCTCTTGGAGTATCATGAGTGATTTTACCAATTCGACTTCTTTTATATACAATATACGCCTGTCCCCGCAGTCTCAGAATTTAATTGGCATTTTTCTTCCAATCTTCAGGATGTGGTTTAGACTTCCTTTTCCTGTCACTGCTTATGTCACCATAAAATTCTTGGCCTTCACCGTCAGCATCATTATTGCTCCCGTGATCTTCCGATAATTTATCCAGAGTGTTTGGCAAACAATGAGAGCACCATCACATAGCAATGAGTGTGAAGTACTGTCGTCTCTAGTGGAAACTGTGACTGTGGTTTCATTTTGAATATTGTTGGATACAGCGACATCAAGAATCTTAATATAAAACCTAAAATAATTATAAAATCAAAATATAAAATAATTATTAATACATAATTTTAAAGATAGCTGGTTTAAATCCTACTATTATATAAAAAAAGCAAATTATAGGTTAACAACTTTGAAACTTATCCCTTAAAGAATAAATAAGTTAATATTTATACTGAAAAAATTAAATGAAAACAATCAACTTTAAAAAATTAAATTTTTTCTTAAGAAACTAGATATCTTAGGAAACGGTTAACATCTCATTTCTATAAATAATTTAACAATAATTATGATACATTAACTATAAATTATTTATAAATCAGCCCAAATCGAGATAAGTAATATAAATACTAAAATTTTGATAAACCCTGATACAAAAGGTGCAAAAATAAAATCAACTTTAAAAAATTTAAAATAATATTTCATAAATGGAAAAATATTTATAAATTAATTTAAACAGACAAAGATGAAGCTCAAATTCATGTATTTATGAGAATGATGGCATCAGTTATACTATTAACAATAATCTCAAGAAAATTTACCTGTGTCAGATGTTGCAGGAACAGTAACTGAGAACCCCATAAACGAAATTAATCCTTCATTGGTAAATGTAACTTCAGCGTTATGACTATTTTCGCCTGTTGTTTGTTCTGCATTTACGGGAGATCATACAAGAAAGCGGACAGGCTGGATATCATTGGCAGAAATGAATAAAGTACAGAACGAGTGAAGTGGGGGGCGTTCAGATTTATATCACAATAAGACACTTGCGGTGCTACTAACATTCAAAGGTTAATAATAAAAACAACTTTCTTACCGCTGTCAGTCACTCTCAGGAACGATTCTCCACTTTCATAAGCTGATTTCAGCTGAGAAACAATTTCTTCTTCAGTAAAAAGATTGTCATCTATATCGCTGTCCATTATTACGAATGAAGCTACAAGCATGGAACCACTTTCGAGCACTGTTAAATACATAATAAAGTAGTAACAATGTGCTGTGGCTGCGTGCACTTTATAATTCACGCGGTATTGTTTACAGTATCCATAGATTGCAGATATGCAGTATGTAATTCTCTACAGTTCTGCAGTATTGCCATCTATTTAATTTTTTCATGGTAAATAATTAAAAATTTGGCATTATGGTATTAAGAGCATATGTGCGTACGGTCCAAGACGTCATCTGACTGAAAAACGGAAAATCGGCAATTTGTCAGTTACGCGGTATTGTTTCTTCATCGACAATATGTAGCTTTTGCCCAAAGCCTTCTTCAGACAATAAAATGCACACACATTCACACAAGCAAGCACAACTCACACACCCATGACTGCCATTGCTGGCAGCTTGAACCTGCCCGAGCTGCCGGAGATGGCAGCCATGTGTTAGTGAGGTGTGCTTGCTTGTTTGAGTGAATGTATGTGTGCTTCCTTTGCTGAAGAAGGCTTTGGCTAAAGCTAAATGTGTAACAGTTTTTTCATTGTGTGTGTCTGCAATTCAACATTTCATCTTTACTGTGAGTAGCAATCTATTCTTTTCCATATATTGTAGGAAAGTTGTTGTAGAATGTAATTACTTTAGAATTAAAGGAGATCACTCACTGAAATGCAGAAGTATTGAGTTGTCGATAGGCACATGCAGAAGAAGGCGGCACCATGTTGGGGCATAGGTAGGTGTGTGTGTGTGTGTGTGTGTGTGTGTCCTCTACATTGTCGAAGGATAACTCCAAAAGCTAGTAATTTTTCCTTCTTTTGTGTGTGTCTAGTCCACGTTCCAGCATCCTGCTTTTCAGTGAGTGGTCTCCTTTAATCTTTAATATTACAACTTGGGGTTTCCATAGTTGCATGAAATCATGGGACTTTCTTTGATAACTAGAAGACCTCATCACACGAAATGTTGGCAGTAATATTGTACCTATACAGCGCATTGACGACGACGTTTCGTGAAACGCTTTCCAGAAATAAAGGGGAGAGAGAGAAACAGATAATGTTAATTACTTTTGGAACTGTGATATATTGGAAATAATTTCTGATAATGTAAGTAATGAAGAATGCAAATATACAACACTCGCACTTTGAAAGGAAAGGTATATTTATGCACAAAGAACAACTTTTGCAATTAAGTGATGGAATAATTTATCTGATATGCAACGCAGTGTTCTGTGTTGATTTCCATTGACATTTCTTGCTGTGTTGCCATAGATTTGCAGTGCTGAACACTTTTTCTCTTCAATTCCTGGATATTCTTAATTTTTCATATTCTCAACTTTGCCAGCTGGGATATCCTTTGATAACAGAAGCCAACATACCTCTCTCTCTCTCTCTCTCTCTCTCTCTCTCTCTCTCTCTCTCTCTCTCTCTCTCTCTCACACACACACACACACACACACACACACACACACACACACACACACACACACAGTATAAATGAATGCTTTCACTTCTCAATTTTTTCTCTTTAATTTTCAAATTTGATGTGTATTGTTTGGTTACAAAATGATATACCCAGAGACACCAAATTTGGCTTGGAACTGGTCTGTCATTCTTATTTTGTCTGGTTATGGATGCCTCAAAATCCTTTAAGCACAAACCAGAATATTTGTCAACACTGCCGCTACGGACTTTTTTCCCCCAGTCATCAAACTTTATCAAGCTTTCTGTCCCTTGCAGTCTTTTTTGATTGCATATTAAACCTTAAATAGGGATGTGAATTAAATGAACTTTGATGACAGCAGTGCTTTGCTTATTAATATCTGATAAAATATTTGGAGTAAGTAACATCATATTGGCATCTTTAAGTTTACAGCACTGTGGAAATAATTGAGTAGGGAAACTGAAAATTCAGTCAGTTCTATACCAGGTCAGTAAACATTCGGAACCCTGTTGAAATTCCTTGTTCTTGGCCTAAGGGCAGGGTGATAGTGGTAGCAATTTGGCGCTAGCTTCCTACAAGGAGTTAAAATGTTTGAGGGATTTTGGTTGGGTTGTAGCCCAAGAAAACACATACATTTTTGTAGGGCCCAGTGTATTTCATACAGACGTCCACATAATAACAAATCATACAGTGAACTGAACAAGCAAGATGGTGTGGGTCGAAGTCGAAGAACATGCGATGGCGGAGATATGTTGTTCGTACTTGTCGACGCCACATGCTGATCACACCTGAGTGGCTGTTTTAAGTTCCCGTGTACTATAGTATTGTGTTTGTGTTATGGGTGAGCATGGAATGAAGGAAGGGATAGGATGTATCACAATGCTGGCACATAGGACTACTGTTCTTGAGCAGCACTAGGGGTCTGCAGTGGTTTAACATCCTCATCCAACAGGCACATGCAAATCAGTAGTGTTGTGTACCCTCACTCGGTGTTGCAGTGTGAAGATGTTTGAAATTTAACCCAGGATATTGACACATTGTCTGGTGATATAGATCTTTACTGTATCTCTTCACTTTGCCAGCGAAATACAGGTGATGAAATTTCTTGCACTACCAGGAATCCATCTGCCTACTTCTGGGTCAATGCCACCACATCAGCATGTTTTAGTTTTCTTTACCCCTGAGGTGAATGGACGAGTATGTTGAGATGTATTTATAAGTCTTTCTAGTACATATCCATTATTTTTCTGTTTACAGAAACAGTGAGTGTCGTCACTTAGCAAGCAGTTCAAAAGATGGTGACATCAGAATATGGGATGTTGTGTTGGGGCATGTGGTCCTCACACTTTCTAGTCATCAGAAATCTGTTACAGCATTAAGATGGGGAGGAACAGGGCTAATTTACAGTGCTTCACAGGACCGTACAATAAAAGTCTGGAGAGCTACAGATGTAAGTAACTTTTTTTTTTATGCAGCCCCCCCCCCCCCCACACCCCACTGGTCACCCCTCTCCACCCATCCCATCGGTATATTTTCGGTACTTTTGTCATGACTTGAACCTAAATACTTCATACTAGATCATAAAATAAAATTAACAGAGCATATCTAATTTCAGGGTGTTCTGTGTCGTACTCTTGAAGGTCACGCTCATTGGGTCAATACATTAGCTCTGAGCACAGATTATGTGTTGCGCACAGGACCTTTTGATCCAGTGAACAATACGTCTGTGACTTATAACAGTAAGTAACTCTTTGTAAGTATTTGACCTTAAAAATATTAAGAGACTTGTTGATTTGTTATTTTTGACTTTTTCAAAGAAACTGAAATGCAACAACAGGCGCTGCAGAAGTATGAATCTGTTATCTCAAATGGAGGAGAACGTTTGGTATCTGGTTCAGATGACTTCACTCTTTTCTTGTGGCAGCCAGAAAGTAACAAGAAGCCAGTTGGTAATATATAATTTATAAGCTGTATTTACTTCTGACATGTGATTCTGTGATTCCACAAAATAGTTATTTGATAAAAGGACTCTGTTTCAGCTCGCATGACAGGACATCAACAACTTATTAATGATGTGAAGTTTTCACCAGATGCAAGGATAATTGCTTCTGCTTCTTTTGACAAATCAATAAAGTTGTGGGATGGGCTCACCGGAAAGTATGTATATCATCTTTGCTGTTACTCCAAGTTACATTTCATAGATTTTGTGCACTGATCTCTAATGTTGAGATATTTTGGAACTTAATCATTGTTTAAGAACTGAGGGAAATCAAAACTTCACCCTGTTAAGTTTGTGTGCTCTTTTCCTTATAATTCAAATTGTTTTAACAATATTGGATGTGGAAATGTGTACTAATTGACTGCTGAAGCAAACAACTATAATGTGGTTGACAGATCCACAAATTAAAAAGAATTGTATATCTATCATTTAGCTATTCTGTTCTCAGGATAAAGAAGGTGAAATATTTGAAGGCAGAAAAAGTTTCATCAGACTTACAGTAAAAGGAGAGAAATTCCATAGAGATATCAAACAACATGAGGCTAAAAACAAAGATTAAAATTAGAGTTGAATAATTATAAACTGCTGATAATCACAATAGACAGACAGAAAATGAGAAACCATGGTTCCTAACACAGACTAGATTATTACAAAAAAAGTGAGGGAGCAATGCCAGTATAAAATTCATTCAGCCATAATGTGACATGTCGCCTGCCTTTGTTTTGTATGTTTTGTTAATGATATTGCAGTGTGCATTAGTGACAGGATGCAGAAACAGATATAGAGAATTGAATAGAGGTTTGGTAGATGGCAGGTTATTTGCGGAGGACTGAGAAATTCTGAAGTCCAATTGTCAGTTTTTCCCAACGTATATTGTGAAGGAAAAGTTCTCAGGTGAATGACTGAATGGCATTGGTGCAAGCAAGCTCGGTATTCAGTTAAAACACAGAATTGGTGGACTGTCCATTAACGTGTGTGATGATAAATTGGTCTTTTGGAGAATAAGTGTTCATGTCTACTGTAAAATTTCTGACAGTTTGTCTGAGACATTTTTGTATAATTTTGGAAGTGGGAATTTCAGAGAATGATGTGGAAGTCTTATCCTTAAAAAAATTACAAACGCACGCGCTACCATGCATGCCCGCACACACACACGAAAACTATACAATAGCCACAGTTCTCTTCAGATCAAACTCATCAAACAATACTTTATTCACTTTAATTCATCTTATTAAGCATATAACAATGCCAGCCTGGTGTCCATTTACATTTGTTTCATTTCTTTCTGCTTCTGCATTGTCTTCTCTAACCATTTCTGATGCTTCAGCTATTTTTATTTCTTTCATTCACAGTTTTTATCTACTCTTTAAGATTATTTGTTGCTGTTCTCAAGGCTCATACACCATTTCTTTTCTACTTTTTCAGCTTATGTTTTACTACCTGCATCTGTCTGCAAGGTAGCAAACACGTGTGGAGACACACTAAATTCGGTGGTAGCCAGTAAAGATCCTGTTGGTGGAAGGAATTTTTCACACCAATATTTATCAAGCAGATGGAGAAGTAGTTTTGCAGCGAGGTTCTTGTTAAACAGACTTGATGCCAAAGTACTGGAAAAAGGACAAATCTCTCCACAGTGTAAAGAGGGGACTTGGGCCATTGTTGATAGCAGTTTGTGTGTCAACCTTGATCTCCTTAGTGCCATTCAAGTAGAGTGGACTATCTGCTAGCATTAGGATTCATTATCTTGTTGCCCTCCCATTGCCGTCAACAACATAAATGCAGCATTCCACTCCATTCCACATACACTTGAGTCATTTACACTACACGGATACATTTTAGACACTGGAGGTAGAAATCACAAAGTGACATGTAAAAGGGCTTGCATCAGGTTTCCTTACTCATCAATAACACTGTTCTCTGAATATCCAGCCCATTTATTGTCATTAACAGGTAAACAATGCTATGTGGCAGAGTAAGCTTAATTTCCAGGGCAAACTGGTGCCACCTAGTTTAGTATTAATAGAGTACTTTTGCTCTTCTTTGATGCTGAGTAATCATTGGTTTACGTTTTTACTGTTTATTATCTCCCTTATTCCGCTCCTTTGTGACAACAACTCTCTACACCCTCCGCCCTCCTCACCCCTCCTGTGGGTTTTACCCTGTCCCCATGAAATGTTTTCTTTGTTACCGCATTAATACACCACCATAACTCCAAATTATAAATGTTTCCAGCCCAGAAACATTCGTAATAAAATTGTTCATCAATGTAATAAATTGGTCTCTGTTGTAACAAACTCACTCACAAACTGTATCGGTTTGAAAGTTTCTTGTATTTATAACTAAACTTTTTGACAATTGCTAAGGAACAGACTCTGTTGGACAGAAATAATCCAGGCAATACAGGTGGAGTGGTATATTTACAACAAAAGGTTGTACAGATTTCACCACATGGGAAAGCAGAATAAGACACAAATAACATTATAGTTTGACACAGGTCAGGTTCCCAACATAAAAGTCAATATTGGACTTTCAGTAAGGAATATGCACTCCTTCAGCACTGATGCATGTTTTACATTTGTTACTCATGCTGGGCACCAGACTGTTGAGAAATCCTCGGAGGATGTTGTCCCACTCCTCTCTCAGGGTGGTTTTTAGTTCTTGCGTGGTTCAGGGAGAGGGTTTTCATTGGGAAACATTTCTGCCCAGAGCACCCCAACCATTCTGTATAGGGTTTAGGTCCAGTGAGCACTCAGGCCATTCCATATGTTCAGTATCTTCACTTTCCAGTGACCTCGGCAGCACAGCGGTCCTGTGTGGGTGGGCATTGTCATCCATAAACAGAAATTTGGGACCTGTCACACACCTAAACAGACAAACGTGATCCAGAATAATTTTTTCTGTAGTGCGACTGTGCTGTCACGGTACCTCGCACAAAGATATGCAGTGGTGTTTGGCCATTGGGCATGATGCCTGCCCCCACCATAATGCCTAGTCTTACTGATGATCCTCGTGAAAATTCTGTCATGTGCAAAGTGTTCTCTCTCTCTCTCTCTCTCTCCATATTAACTGGTGGCCAGAATCACTTGCTACAGTGAAGCAGGATTCATCATAGATCATGATCATCACTCTGGACCACTGTTGGTGACCACAACCAAAATGCTCCCTAGCCGTGCGGGATTGGCTGAGTGGTCTGAGGTGCTGCAGTCATGGACTGTGCGGCTGGTCCCGGCGGAGGTTCGAGTCCTCCCTTGGGCATGGGTGTGTGTGTTTGTCCTTAGGATAATTTAGATTAAGTAGTGTGTAAGCTTAGGGACTGATGACCTTAGCAGTTAAGTCCCATAAGATTTCACACACATTTGAACATTTTCTTTGAAAATGCTCCCTACACCAATGATCTGTCTTGATGATGGCGTGGTTGTAGTGGGATGCATGATGCATGTAACGGACTACCAAGCATACAGACCAGCTTGATTTAATCACCATAAAATGGTTCTGGTAGACATGCATGTACTGGTAGTGGTTACAAGGTTTGCAATGATCTGCCTACGAATGAGATGTCTGTGACCACCAGCATGCTTTCGCATAGCATTTACACCTATAGCAGCATTTTTTAATCATGAGATGACACTTTTGGACATAACTGTTACTGTGACCACACTAGTGATGGCTTTGAGCCATACAACTGCTTGTCCACAATCATAACCACGCAAGTGATGTCTTTCAGACACGTTTCCATACCATTTGGAGTGTTGTGCTGATCAGTTTTACAATATTTGGCAAACATTGTACTACATGAACTGTCCAATGCATATAGAGCGTTTGTGCACAGGCATCAAAGCAGTTAACACATCTCACCCTCTACATTTCCTTTTACTATAATTGGTCGATTGGTCCACAGCAATTGTTGATTGTTCTGTAGCAAGTGGCAGTTGATTGATCCTTACTAAGTATCAAGCAGTGTAGTTTTTGACAACCAGGCACAGTACAAATTAGAAAAAAACATTATGTTGTTTGTGTACTGGTAGTCTAGATTAGATGCTACATTTAAAGTAAATATTGGACTGTAGGGCTATTTTGTGAACTGTGTCATCATGGTTGACCAGTAGCTGAATGTCAGAAATGTGCACAAACAGTGAGAGCATGTAACTTTGGGAAAGTGTGGTTTGTCTTTACTGTGATATCATAACTGTGCACATTGATTACTGGCCATAGTGTGGAGCAGTCTTGAAATCACAAGGCTGTGTGTGTTCTTTTGACATCAATGTGTGCAATATACACAGGGAAAAGATTAGTGTGTGGGAAACTGGTTGGACTACGGAAAGGCAGGATCTTCATGACATCAAATTTCTGTGTCAAAAGAGGAAAAATTTATTATCATTGTGCAGGTGAAATCTCTACTCACAGAAGTTGGAGATATTGTCAGATTTTAAAAGTGAACACTTGCCTCAGTAGTGATCGTTTCTGTATTGGTGGTCCATGTAGAAACTTAAGTTTTATTGACTGGCACATTTTCAGAAGTTTTCACTGACCTTAGATCACATTCCTGTTAGTTAACTGGTGTACTTCAAAATCTCAGATAACAGAATTGTTTATTCACAAATCATGTATGTCAAAGTACTCTTGATACTTAATAATCCCACTACCCAGCAAACCATACAATCTATTACATTCAAGCATGATTTTTGTTACAGATATCTGACATCTCTGAGAGGACATGTGCAGGCAGTTTATCAGGTGGCATGGGCAGCAGATTCGAGGCTGTTGGTCAGTGGAAGTGCTGATTCTACTCTGAAAGGTTTGTGGCTTTTTAATAACTTTTTGATTGTTGTCTGACTATACTGCTTAATGCTATTTATGCGGATGCCATCTAATTTTGATCAGTTAGAAAGAAAGCAGCTACTTTAAAAAAAGGCTCCTACCTCCTCAGTTATACCAAACAGCTGCTGTTTGTCTGATATTAAAATAATATTCAAAGTCTTAGTGCAATTCGCAGACTAATGTTCTTCTAATAATTATTTGAGATTATACTTGGGCATAGTAACTTTGTGGTGAACACAGTTATAATGAATGGCTTAAAATTATTGAGAAGCTGCCACTAATGTGTAAAAATATTGATATAAAAAAATTCAAATGACCAAGACACAAAAACTACTCTGAATAATGTTTGGAGAATTTTATGAAAGGGTAAAACTGTCATTTACTGTTTTCAAGAAGGATCAGAAACTGAGATACTGCAGGAAATGTATTTACGGGTTAGACTGATAATCTATGAAAAGTAAAGGCAGCAGTAAGGGCAACATTGTATTCATGTAGCCTTTTTCTTCATGATGAGAACAGGACTGTCTTCTCCCATAACAGGAAAACGGTCAGCAATAGCTGTGTTCTCCATGACAGTGCAGCTCCATTGCATTGTATCAAGCACTCTCATTTAAGGATATGCAACATAACATGTCAATTCACAACACACATTTGTATTATTAATACAACCTGTGATATTTGTTTGTTCATTTCCGAAAGGCAGAATTCTGTCATCACTGTAGTGTAAGCAAACATTGGGGAAGGTGGCATGGAATTTAGAAAGGAATCAAATTAATTGTAAGCTTGGAGTTCATTATTTTGTTGCTTGTTTTCCATTTCTCTTCGTGCTGCTACTTTTCTGTTGCCTTGTCTCCCACTTGCATAGCTGCTCATTTCTGTGCAGTGTGTTTTTATTTTCACTGTCACAACATCATGAGAAGGAAAGTTGCTACTTTCCATATAGAGGAGATGCTGAGTCGCAGATAGGCTTTCACAATTATAGCTTTTGGCCATTGGCCTTTGCGCATGCGTGCGTGTGGGCACACACACACACACACACACACACACACACACACACACACACACACACGGCTGCAGTCTCAGGCAACTGGTTTCAGTTTTGTGTGTGTGTGCAGGCCAATGGCCAAAAGCTTTAATTGTGAAAGTCTCTTTGTTGTGCCTATCTGTGACTCAGCATCTCCGCTATATGGTGAGTAGCAACTTCCTTCTCATAATATTGTTACATTCCATCCTGGATTTTCCATTGTTTTATTTTCACTGTCAGTCTTCATGTTTTATTCTGCTTCATCCTTGACCTGAGGTGGTGATCTTTATTATCTCTGAGTAATCTCATTCCCTTCAATTATTCCTTCCCTTTCACAGTCTTCTTTTTCAGAGATGAAGCAACCTCTTGTTCCAAAATATAGAATTTTTATTTATTTGGCATTTAGAACTTCTTTGACTATATTTTACAGTAGTTTCATTTTGGTGATGATAAATATATCATTACCCTCATAAAAACATACAAATATGTTCTGTGTGTGTGTATATTTTTTCTGACAGAGGGCTGTTTCTCAGAAAATTAGAGAAACACAATACTCCTGCCTGTTTCATTCATAATTAATCATGTTCTGTAGTCTCCATCAAAAAGGAAAACCTTCATGGATGTGGAATGGGTCAAGATATACTCACTGTACTGTGAATGCTATTTGTGTACAATCCAATTATAATGAAAGAAAGCAGCTACTTTAAAAAAAGGCTCCTACCTCCTCATTTGTGCCAAATAGCTGCTTTTTGTCTGCTATTGGTAGCCTAATATTTACTTGATTAAACTGGTGTTTTTTTTTAAAAGATGATCTGTAAATACCTCCTCCTGGGATTTGAGTTATCTACCCTGCCGTTGTAAACGTCTGTAATCACTCTCCCCTGCCAGAGGAAGGAACTATAGTTTTCAGAGCTAAGGTAGTGTTAAACTTTACTTTTGTGTGTTTCTATCAGCAGTACTAAGTATTTTGCTTCCTGAAACACAGGTACTGATTAGCAATTCTGTCTTATAATTTATTAAGCATTTTACAGCTGGTGAGGACAGTAAACAGGGACGTGTCAGTACTAGGGCATAAAGTCTTTGCGGATTTCTTTCTGTGTACTCAGTTGGATAGGAACTCTGCCTTGCAGATAGGCACTTGCATCATTATGATTGATCCAATGTGCAACTGGTGCTTCAGTGACCACAAGGACCCGTAATAGGTAGATCACAGAAAGAGGCCTGAGCTCACAGTGTCTCTTGCACCATCTATCATTGACCTCTGTACCCGAACAAGTCTGTTTGCAGTGTTTTCCGGCACATTTTGTTTGGAGTCTCATTGAATTTAGTAGAATTATCTTCAGTGATGAGTTCCGCTTCAAATTGAAGCCCGATGACCATCAGAGACCTGTCTGGAGATGCCCCAGAAAGCTGTTGGATGTCAAGCTGACTGTTGCCTGCCATACAGTCTGACAGCCAGGGGCAGCAGTTCGAGATTCCTTTCATTTATAGCAGGACACCTTTGGTTGTTATCCACGACACCCTTACAATACAGCAGTACATCAATGACATATTCTACACCCTGTTTTGCTGCCCTTGCTGGCAAGTCATGCTGGGCTTACATTTCAGCAAGATAATGTCTGCCCGCACATTGCATGGGCTTCTACTGCCAAACCCTACCTTGGCAAGGTCACTGGTCCTCTCCCCAAAGAGAATGTTTGGAGCATTATGGGCAGGGCCCTCCAACCAGCTCAGGATTCTGATGATCTGACACATCAATTGGACAGAATTTAGCATGGTGTTCCCCAGGACGACGTCCAACAACCTTATCAGTGTCAAGCTGAATAACTGCTTGCATAAGGGTTAGAGGGGAGCCAACTCATTATTGACTTGGTCAATTTCTGAAGCTCTGTCTCTTGAATAAATCATCCAATTTTTCTGAAATTGTAATCATTAGTTTGTGTGCATGTACACGTAAATGAAATCTACTGATTTCCATCGGATTCAGATAATTCCTTCATAATTTGCCATTTCTTTTTATCTTAGTGTGTGAATAGTGGCATATAGGGGGGTGGGCAAAATAATATAACGAAAGTGATTAATAATTGCTGCTTGAATGGGAAGGTACACATATCGTGGGTGAACTTTAACTGGTACTAATATCAACAGACCTTCAACACAATACTTTTAATATCAATATTCGTCACTTAAATTTGCATACTTCTTCACGGTAATTCCATTGTGCATAGCGTTGCTTATGACAATGCTGATATATGTTTGACCCCCTGCTGCTCACGCAAACTTCTCTTGTCTGCTTCGATCCTCTTTATGCAGGATTCTCGGTGCAGGCGAAATAATGAACGCAATTGTAATACACATTTTTAAACAATACTGGCACAGCGGAACTAGGCATACGTCTGACCGCTACTACTTATAGAAACAAAAAGGTCAATATACAGAAATTAATCAGTTGAAGAGCATCTCTTCTTCTTCTTCTTCTTCTTCTTCTTCTTTTCACAACAGTTTCGCTGGTACAAAATGACTTGTTACTTTACTGTTGTTTATATTTGGCTTACATGTATGAAAAGAAAAGAACAAAAAAAAAAAAAGATCCATTACAAGTGTATAAGTGTTTATGAGATTAGACTTAAATTGTTTGCTGTGAACCATCCATAAGCCTGTTTTAGCTATCATTTGAGCTGTGTTTACTAAGGTTGAGAGAGTGTGTCTTCAGCAAGCATAAGTTTTTGAACTCTTCTTTAAAATCACAGGGTGATCATTTCTGCAGGTTAAGAATAAATGTGGTCCCAATAGCAACTCTTGTGGAACCTCACATGTTGTATCCTTCCATTCTGAGGTTATTTTCATAGTTGTGAGACAGACTTTCAAACTGCACTGAACAGATATTTGAAAGTTGTGCAGCGTTAGTTGAATTTAGGAAAACTAAACTTCTAATTGTTGTTGTTTGTAGGTCCCCTAACTCCGACTTCAGGGCATTTTTGCTCAAGCTAGAGAGGGTTCTTGATTCACTTTGTAGAAAGTACCAGAAAGTAGTTACATGTGGTGACTTCAATATAAATTTTGTATATGATTGTGCAAGAAAAAGGATGTTAGTAGATCTCCTAAATTCATATGATCTGATGCAAACTGTGTTTTTTCCAGCTAGGGTGCAGGGGAACAGTAGCACAGTCATAAACAATATTTTTACTCATTCTTCATTACTAGTTGGGCATTCTGTTCGTAAAAGTGTGAATGGCCTTTCAGACTATGATGCACAAATTTTAACTCAAAGTAAAGACTTTTGTACTCAAACCAATGTCATATTTAATTACAAACTAAGTAGGAAAGTTAATCCAACAGCAATAGAGAGTTTTTTAAAACTTGTTAAGGAACAAGAGTGGCAGGATGTTTATAGTGCCAATAATATAGATTGCTCAAAATGGCTCTGAGCACTATGGGACTTAATTGCTGAGGTCATCAGTCCCCTAGAACTTAGAACTACTTAAACCTAACTAACCTAAGGACATCACACACATCCATGCCCGAGGCAGGATTCAAACCTGCTTTCCATAATACATTTCTCATGCTCCTTGAGAGTTGCCTTCCATTAGAACATTCGAAATGGGGTACTAGCAGTAATGGACAGCCCGGGTGGCTGACTAGTGGGATAAGGATATCATATAGAACAAAGTGGGAATTATTTCAAAATGTTAGAAGTAGTCACAATCAAGCTACAGTAGCCCATTACAAACGGTATTGTAAGGTGCTTAAAATGTTATTAGGAGGGCAAAGAGTATGTTGTATGCAAATAGAATAGCTAATTCACAGGATAAAATTAAAACCATATGGTCAGTTGTGAAGGAAGTGTCTCATTAGCAGCACGAGGTCAATGATATAAAGTCAGTTCGCAGTAAAAATATTTCTGTTACTGAAAAATCAGATATATGTACAGTATTTAACAATCATTTTCTGAGTATTGCTCGTGAATTAAATAAAAATTTAGTTTCTACAGGAAATCATATATGCCTTTCCTTTCTGAGATTGATATCTGAAATACTCCTCTGTGATACAGACAAGAGGGAGATTGAGTCAATAATTACATCACTGAAGACTAAGGACTCTCCTGGTTATGATGGAGTGTCCGGCAGAATATTAAAGTACTGTGCTGCTCATGTTAGCCCTGTATTTAGCCATATTTGTAATTTTTCCTTTAGGAATGGTCAGTTTCCTGAGTGATTAAAGTACTCAGTAGTAAAGCTGCTTTATAAAAAGGGAGAAAGGGATAATATAGATAATTTTAGACCTATTTCTTTGCCATCAGTGCTGGCAAAAGTTATTGAAAAGGCTGTGTATGTAAGGATAACTGAGCATTTTATTTAATACGATTTGCTATCAAATGTTCATTTCGGCTTTAGAAGTCATTTAACAACTGAAATTGCTATATTCTCTTTTCTCTGTGAGGTACTGGATGGATTAAACAAAAAGTTTTGAACACTTGGCATATTTTTTGATTTAACTAAGGCATTTGATTGTGTCGATCACAAAATATTGCTCCAGAAGTTGGACCATTACGGAATACGGGGAGTAGCTCACAATTGGTTCACCTCTTACTTTAGCAACAGGCAGCCAAAGGTCATTATTCACAATGTTGATAACGGCTGTGATGTGGGATCTGAGTGGGGTACTGTCAAGTGGGGGGTGCCCCAGGGATCAGTGTTGGGGGCTGCTCCTGTTCCTTATTTATATAAATGATATGCCCTCTGGTATTACGGGTAACTCTAAAATATTTCTGTTTGCTGATGACACTAGCTTGGTAGTAAAGGATGTTGTGTGCAACATTGACTCTGTTTCAAATAGTGCAGTACATGAGCTCAGTTCATGGCTTGTAGAAAATTAACTAAGGTTAAATCACAGTAAGACACAGTTTTTACAGTTTCTAACACACAATACAACAAAACCTGAAGTTTTAATTTCACAGAACGGGCATATGATTAGTAAAACTGAACAGTTCAAATTTCTAGGTGTTCTGATAGATAGTAAGCTGTCGTGGAAAGCCCACGTTCAGGATCTTGTTCAAAGACTTAATACTGCCATTTTTACTATTCGAACGGTATCAAAAGTGAGTGATACTTCAACACAAAAATTAGTCTACTTTGCTTATTTTCATTCACTTATGTCGTGTGGTATTATATTTTGGGGTAACTCTTCCCATTCTGCAAGGATATTTTTGGCTCAGAAACGGGCGGTTCAGGCAATAAGTGGTGCGAGTTCACGAACATCTTATCGATCTCTGTTCATGAGTCTGGGTATTTTGACATTGGCCTCTCAATATGTATGTTCCTTATTGTCATTTCTTGTTACCAGTGTTAGTTTATGCCCGAGAATAAGCAGCTTTCACTCGGTTAATACTCAGCAGAAATCAAACCTGCATTTGGATCAGACTTCCTTGACTCTTGTGCAAAAAGGTGTGCAGTATACTCCTGCATCTATTTTCAATAAGCTGCCACTCAAATTCAAAAATCTTAGCAGTAATCCATGTCCTTTCAAATCAAAACTGAAGAGTTTCCTCATGGGTCACTCCTTCTATTCTGTCCAGGAGTTCCTTGAAAAATTAAGCTGATCCTTATTGCATTGCTGATTGCGTTTACTTAAACTTATGGACTGACTTTTTTCAGGTTCATGAACATTTATTTTTATCTGTTATTATTATGTTGTAATTTCATGTACCGATACATTCCATGACCTTGGAGATTTGCTCTTCAATTTAGTCCTACAGAACTTGATGTGTAAATAAATAAATAAATAAATAAATAAATAAATAAATAAAGTACTATAGTGGAGGTAAGACACTGTCCATACAAGAGGTATGCTATTAACCCCATAACATTTTAGATTGACAAGTATAATTCTGTAATTCACACAGAGACTTTGGCAGTGTTTAAAAAATATGTACAAACAGGACTATTTTCCTAGTTTAGCTCTGCCAAGATATGGTTTGTAAGGTCTTGTGTGGCTTTCTCTCTGGAGGATCTCTTATGAGAACTAAACAGAGATACAGTTAACAAGCTCTGCTCAAGTAAATGAGTTGGTACTCTGCTGTAGGGCAAAACTGGTGGCAGTGAAATAGGTCAGCAAGTAGAAGTGATTTGTTTATTTCCAGTTTTATTGATGGATGTTATTTAAATCTTTTAAATATAAAATAAGTGCTGAATTATAGCCATTCACCTCAAACAGAGTATGATTGAAATTTACTGCACATCAAAATATTAAAATTCATTGTAGCTGAAAGTACTTATGAAATTTTCCAAATTTATACTGTTTTCTCACCTGCTCAATTAAAAATTGTGCAAAAAATGAAAGTTGTATTTTAATTTTAAAGCTGATTTTTTTAAGTTATAAATTTGAAAAATAATAAAAATCTTTACAAATGATCTTTAGGACAATGTTTTCATGTTAAAGCATACATTTTCTTTAAATTTCATTTTTGTGATTACTGTTTTCAGCAGCTCAAGAATATATGCAAAAAGTAAAATACCACATCTGGAAAAATAGTTCATGAATCAAGTCATACTAGAATTTACTTTCATATAGATCTGCATTGAATAGCATACAATTTTACAGTGGTCATACACCAATCATTCTGGTGATGTACTCTTGCAGAGTCTCTCCCAGAAAGTGATGTGCCATGCCTAATGTGATGGTTATTGCACATACAAAGGAACACGTGCTTCTATCCATGCAGAACTGTTGGTGGGTCAGGAGCTCCATTTCATTTCAGTACTGGAGAACTCTCATATCTTATTTTCCACGTAGCAGCAGTGTTTTAGTAGTAATAGTAGTAGTAGTAGTAGTAGTAGTAGTAGTAATCTGCAGACAAAAATGGTAACAAAAACCCATGCTGCATCTGACTTGGAGCAAGTGGAGCAAGCAGCAGCATGGTCAGCATCTGTTCACGAAGTGGTGTGGTTGTAAACATGCTCCAGGAATTCAGAATCCCTGGTTCTACACCACCAGCAAAAGCTAGAATATTGATGATGTGCAAACATGACTCAAGCAAGTAAAGACATAATTACTCTAGGTCGATGATCCACCCATTCCAATGTGGCAACCTAGCATTCAGATTCTGCGGAGTCAGACTTGTATGAGAGAGCAAGTCAAAGTGCTCTGGGAAACTTCCACGAAAAACACAACTTACATTGGCAGTGTCAACGTTCAGACACTCATTCGAGCAAGAAAACTCGCTATCTCACAGAAGAACTTACGAAGCAGAGAATCCCAACCCTTACTCTGCAAGAACCACAGATCACAGATTCAGAAACGATAGACTGCAATAATTACAGAATTTTCAAAAGTGGTACATTCGATAAAATTAGCAAAGGAGCGGCACTAATTTGCATGACCTTCATTGTCAACAAAAAAGTTTTGGAGGCAGCAACTATCAACAGTTGACTCATGACCTCAATAATCAAACACACAAACAAAAAATACACATTTATTAACGTACATGCGCCAACAAATGGTGATAGTAAAAAGGAACCCGAAAAAAACAGAGGTGACAAAATTCCAAAAGATGAGTGGAAAATTCTACTTGGTAATTATAATGCCCAAATTGGCATGGGACACAAATACAAGAGGACAGTGGGAGACTATCCTGCATACAAGTTCACCTATAAGAATGGCACGTGACTTGTTGTGTTATGCCAACAAAACAACCTAAAAATTATGTCAGCTTCACTTCAGAAAAAGCCCAAAAAACAAAAAACATGGCGATTACCCATCCATCATGTAGAAGAATTTTAGATTGATCAAGTGTCAGAATTGTATGACTACCAAAAAGAAATTCATGCTGTGCAAGCATGCAGAAGTGCAAATATTGATCCAGATTATTATTATTTAACCAGCATCAAAATTAAATTCGCACCAAAAGAAAAATTCAACAGAAAAACACTGGTGACTGCAAAATTTGATGTACACAAAATCAGTGTCTTTAAAACAACAGGAATATCATCAAAACAGCAAAAGACCTGATCTCACGTTACAAATAACCACTAGAGGCATTTTAAAATTACAATTGCAATAATCGGAAGAACCATAGAATAAATTCCTCAAAGTTCACAAATGAACATCCAAGAGTTTAAGGCAAAATAAATGAAAATATGTCAATGACCAACTGGAGTCAGTTGAAGACAACTTCAAAAATTATAATAATTTCCACAAAACCTTTGCGAACCAAATCAAAGGGTACACACCACAGAACCTCTTCTTTTGAAAAAAATATGGTAAATTACCCTTGATAAATAAAGAAAATTTTTCACAAGATTTAAACTGTCCTGAACCCAAAGAGACATTTCCAGAAATCACACCAGAAAGTTTATCACCACCGACACAAGCAATATTTTATTCACACATCAAGAAACATAAAAATATCGAAACATCAGGGGAGGAAGAAATTGCAGCTGAAATATTGAAAAATTTAGGTGCAAATTTACTCAAAGCAATTAAACAAATAATTCAAAACATTTGCCTAACTGAAAAAATGTGGATGACTGAGAGATTGCTCTAATGCATCCACTACATAAAAAAGCAATAAATCAGATGTAAACAACTATAGAGGGATTTCCCTGGTACCAGTCACCTACAAAACCATACCAGCTTGTCTCTCGAATAGAGCACAAACACAGTTAGAACCCAAATCAGCAGAATATCAAGCAGGATTCAGACTGAACATGCCATACTCATAACAAATTTTTTACCTTGAAACCAAATGCAAGGTCTCAGACAAAAACCTTCAGTACACGCATTTGTAGATTTCAAAAGGGCATAAGACTTCATAGACATATCCTAACTATTCCAGATTTCAGAAGAGAGGGGCCTAGCTCCAAAGACACAAGAATTCATAAAACAAATGCTAACTGACACAAAATGTAAAGTAAAATTTATGGGGAAAATCTCAGAACCCTTTGATATTCAAATAGGTGTGAGACAAGGAGATGGACTCTTTTATTCTGTTCAGTGTTGCCTTAGACAAGGTAATGGAACAAATAGAGAGAGAGAACTCAAGAAATGTGTGTTTTGGGAGCCAATTCTTCTGGGCTTTTCCAGAAACAGCCTCTACATACCATAAGCTGCATTTTTGGATGACATGGCAGCACTTACAGAGGACGAAGAGACTGGCATCAAACAACTCAAGATACTTAAAGAACGTGCAGAACAAGTAGGGTGACAAATCTCATTTGAGAAAGCTGAATTCTTATGTTCAAAGACAGAGTTGCAAGCTTGAAAGCAAAATATGGTAAAAACAACAGGGTCCTGTACTTTAAATACCTCGGAGAATTAATCAGACCGACAGACCTGTGATAAATCTCACAGTAAAATCAGTTACAATAAGATAAAGTGTTAAAGTTCATCCAAAACCTCTATAACAAAAAATCCATGTCAAGACAGAGCAAATTTGGCACTACATCACAATCATGAAACCAAGTGATCAACGCAGGGGCAACAGTCGCATAGCAGAAAATGTGAACTTGAAGAAATCAAAAAAGAAGAAAGATAATTAATTAGGAAAAAGACATACCCAAGATGGTTCAGACTACACTCAATCAAAACAGAAAAGTTTTCAAAAATCAAAATTAACCTTAAGAAAAGGCAAATGAAAGTCTTTGGTCAACTCAACAGGCTACCAGAAAAACAATTGACAAAAAAGATAATAGACTATGTAATATCAGTCAAGAACTCAACACCTTGGCTGAATGAAATACGAAAGAGCCTCAAAAACGTAAACATAAGAGCAACTGACATTTTAGAGAGACGCAACTTCAGACACAAAGTAGACAAATGGGAAGTTATATCAGTGCAAACAAAGTGGTCAGAAGAACATAAACAAGCCGTCTCCTGGGAAAGAATGAAAGCCTATTGGAACATAAGAACCTTAAGAAAATCTGATTGAGTTATCTGCTTAAGATCTTCCATTTATTGGAAGAATTTGCTAATAATAATAATAATAATAATAAATAATAATAATAATAATAATAATAATATCTGGAGTCATACTAATGGTACTGTAAGTCTGCATGGACACTGTAGACTGAAAATTGCCCTTACTACTTCTAAAGTGGATCAGCAATACTGGCCAATGATCATTTGCATCTGTTCAGCACCCATCTTATAAACAGGAATGAAGTGCACTTTTTTTCTAATTGCTTGGTACCCTTCATTGCACCAGTGACCTGTGATAAATTGCTGCTGGAAAGGGAGAATATTTTTCACATAATTTAGCACACTGGGCTCTCATTCGGGAGGACGAAGGTTCAAACCTGTGTCCGGCCATCCTGATTTAGGTTTTCCATGATTTCCCTAAATACTTTCAGGCAACTGCCATGGTGGTTCCTTTGAAAGGGCATGGCTGACTTCCTTCCCCATCTGTCCCTAATATAATGGGCCAATGACCTCACTGTTTGGTCTCCTTCCCAAATCAACCAACCAACCTTTCGCCTAATTTCTGTAGAATTTCACACTTACCTCATCCTGTTCAGATTCCTTTATTTTCTGTTCCAAGACCACTTACCTGAAAATCATTAAATGTTTTACAATTGCAAATATGGATAACCATCAGCTGTAAAATGGAAACAACTACAATGAAAATTTGTGTCACACCAGTACTCAAATCCAGATTTCCCACTTATCGTGAGTGTTGCCATACCATTTGGCTATCTGTGCGTGCCTCACGGCCAGACCTAAAGTTTGATATGTCATCAACCATGTGTCTCCAGCTTGTACTGGTACGTCCATTATGTATATCCCCGTACAGGTGATACGTTTTACTTAAAATTCACTTGCCTCATGTCGGTGGATAAATACGATATTGCAGTGCCTGTGTTATTCTGAATTACGATGCAAAGTTGTGCATGCATGTCCAAATGAACTTTGTATCATAAGTCAAAATAACACATGCGCTGCAATATCGTATATGAAAATTTGTCATTTTGGCTTTCAAGTGATGATGAAAAGGTGGAACTGTATATCTTTTGCAGAGAAGCCCATTCAGATAACTGAATTCAGTAATTCAGCCTTCTCTCTGTGATTGCCCATAACACTTCTCTCATTGCCCTCCTTATACATATTTTTGCTTTGTTTCTCACAAGGCTTGCACTTCACTTAAATCTATGATGAATATATCCCCCCCCCCTCCCCCTATGATTTCATACTAACTTTATAACATTGTTTACTGAACCCGGGTGGGTCTTTCCTATCAACTTCGCTTGGCACATATGGGTCTAAAGCACAATGTACAATCCTTTGTAACTTTATCAATTTGTACTCATCTTCATCTGCAGAGCTTCATGTTGAATGCTCAGATACACTCTACACTAATTATTTTCCTGTCACACTTGCTAAGCAAAAATAGTTTCCTACCTTTTGTGACATTCCTTGTAACACTTTAGTCACTGACGCTATAAAAATCTTATGATCACTGATGCCAACTGGTATGTTAACTTGTTCAGGAAGTTAAAAGGCTGTCTAAGATGTTGCTTTAATGGGTCAGTTCTCTAATAAATGTACCTGAATTCACCCCTTCAGCCAACCATTCAAAGAGACTGAGGATGGCCTCAGAAGCCACGTGGCCAAGTCATCTATGCTGACATGAGCTATGATTGGCATTGGATTAAATAGGCAGTGGTAGAGCTGCCACCACTTCCTGAGTGAGATCTCCCAACAAGCATACTGAGTACACAGTAGCCTTCTTTTCCGATCTGTATGCTATTTTCCCGAGAGCTCAGTTCCCCAGCTAACGTTGTAGTTCCCAGTGAACAACATACTCACCCTTTGTGCTTCTGCAGACTTAGCAGGAAAATGGGCTATTGGCCCAACATATGAGGCATCCCATGTTAGCTCAGATGTGTTATTTATATGGGGCAGCACCTGATACTTGTTGCTAATTTTTGAGGGGGGCAGCTCTGCTGCATGTTACCGCAATTCTTAAATGGGATGCTGTAAATTGGACTTATTTTCTGATAGCGGCTATTGAGACGAATCCAATGATGTGCAACAGTAAGGTGTTTGACTTTTCAGCGCCTATCATACTTTCGGAGTTACTCTTAGTGGCAATAGTTAGTGACTCACCCTGTATAAATATGCTGAATGAAATGCATTTGGAAGCCAAGAGACAAGTACGTGAAGGCTTCAATGATTACTGTAGCAGAATATTGTCAAATGATCTTTCATAAAACCCAAAGAAATTCTGGTCATGTGTAAAGGCTTTTAGTGGCAACAAGGTTAGTGCCTAGTCACTAATGTACAAGTCTGGAAATGAAATTGAGAGTAGTAGAGTGAAAGTAGAAATGCTTAACTCTATTCTCAAATGTTCCTTTACAAAGTAAAAAACAGGAGTATGCCCCAGCTTAATTCTTGTACCACTGAAAAGATGAATGAAATAGATACTAGCATCAGTGGCAGTGAGAACCAGCTGAAATCATTAAAATTGAACAAAGCTCTAGGGCCCAATCAAATCTCTGTCATAGTCCACACCCAATTTGTGGCTGAGTTATCTGTGATAGTTCCCTTGAACAAAAAGCTGTGCCCAATAGTTGGAAGAAAGCACAAGTTACACCTGTCTACAATAAGGGTAGCAGAAGTGATCCACAAAACTACTGTCCATTGTCCTTGACATCCATTTGTTGTAGAATCTTGGAGCAAATTCTGAGCTCAAACATCATGAGGTATCTCAAAAACATCAATCGCGTGAAACTCTACTCACAGTTTTCTCACATTACGTTCTGAAAACTGTGGATCAAGGCAGTCAGATAGAGGCAGTACTTCTAGATTTCCAAAGAGCATTTGATCCAGTACGCACCTATCCTTATTATCAAAAGTTCAATCATATGGGGAACCAGACGAAGTATGTGACTGGAATGATGGTTTCTTGGTAGAGTGTACATGGCGTGTTACCTTGGATGGTGAGTCAACAACAGGTGTAGAAGTAACCTAAGGTGTACCCCAGGTACGTGTGCTGGGTCCTTTGCTGCCCATGTTGCAGACAGTATTAATAGTAACCTCAGATGTTTCACAGATGATGCAGTTATCTACAACAAAGTACAGCCTAAATGAAGCTGTACAAATGTTCAGTCAGTCCTTGATAATATTTCTAAGTGGTGCAGTGATTGGCAGCTTGCTTTAAATGTTTAAAAAAATAAAATTGGGTACTTTCCTAACAAAAAAAAACAACATAGTATCTTATGAATATAATATTAGTGAGACACAGTCGCACTCTGTAAACTCAAACAAATACTTGGATATAACATTTAGTAGAACAATCACATAGGCTCAGTCACAGGTGAAGCAGGTAGCAGACTTTGGTTTATTGATAGAATACGAGGGAAATGCAATCAGTTTACAAAGGAGACTGCTTACAAATCACTCATGTGACCCATCCTAGAATATTGGTCAAGTGTGTGAGAACTGCACAAAACTGGGCTAGCAGGGAATATTGAACATATTAAAGAGAAGGGCAGCATGAACGGTCACAGATTTGTTTGACTGCAGGAGATTGTCATTGAGATGTTGAAGAAACTGATCTGGTAGACTGTTGTAGATAAACTAAAACTATCCTGGGAAAGTCTATTAACAAAGTTTCAAGAATTGTCTTTAAATGAGGGTTGTAGGAATATACTGCAACCCTCTACATATTGCTCCTATAGGGATTGTGAGGATAAGCTTAGATTAATTATAGCACACACAGAGGCATTTAAATAATCATTTTTCCCATGCTCCATAAATGAATTGAAAGGGAAAAAAAACCTAATAACTGGTACATTGAAAAGTACACCATGCCATTCTCTTGACAGTGTTTTGCAGGGTATAGATGTAGATGAAGATGAATTGAAGTCCAACACAAAGATAGAGTAGCTACCAAGCCCAAAGAAAATATGTGGAATGACAGTTTTCAGTAAAGAAAAGGCTTTAAACTTTTTGGTTAAATGAAGGAGGAGGAAGCCGACCATGGTGGGCAAGCGGTTCTAGGCACTTCGGTCGGGAACTGCGCGACTGCTACGGTCGCAGGTTTGAATCCTGCCTCAGGCATGGATGTGTGTGATGTCCTTAGGTTAGTTAGGTTTAAGTAGTTCTAAGTTCTAGGGGAATGATGACCTCAGATGTTAAGTTCCATTGTGCTCAGAGCCATTTGAACCATCTTAAGGAGGGAGGAAACACCTAATCGTTCAAAACATTTAGAGCTGTTTGTAAGAGTCAGTGCTCCATTACTGAGGTCAGATCTAAGAAACTGGGTGCTCTGAATGGTAAGTGAGATGAACATAATCAAGAAATTATGTGGAAAAGAAAACCACAAAATTACTAAGTTTACCTCAACCAAAAGTTTAGAGGAAATGTCATTAATAGGTAATAATATAGAGAAATTTATAGCTGACCTGAGGATGAAGCTTGTTGTTATCCCCTAAAATGGTGCATATAAAGCCAGTCAGTCAGTTTCGTGCAAGAAATGTGTACAAACAGCACTTTATGATTTCGACCAAAAAAGAGACAAGTCACTTGTGCAGTTGATGAATGCTGTGACACATTCGTATATGACAATGCTAGTGATAAGTATCAGAGGATTACTGTTTCTGTATCTTTATGTCTGTATTCAGAAACATTAAAGCAAATTAGGGCCAGGACTGTTTACTTGCAACAGTCTTGTAATCTACGACTACATAGCAAAATCTGGAAAAATGAGAGAGAATAATTTTCAATGATGCATGCAAGGGTGCCCATATCTGGGGCCAGGCGCCCCCCTCTAGCTCTTAGCGAAAGAAAGAAAAAAAAATAGTGCAATCAAGTACTTTCTTTTAAGAAAATGATTCAAAATTTGGTTTTATGCAGGTTTTTAACAGGCTCAGAATTGGAAATTTTTCATGATTAATTAAGTTTTTTCTTTCAAAATATTTACACCATACTTCTTGGAGTTGTTGACGAGGTTCTGGAAGGCACCAACAGGGATGTGGAGCCATGCTGACTCCAGTGCCATGGAAAGCTGTGCTAGGTGTATTGGTTGAAGACCCAGGGAGTAAACAATGTGACCAAGGTGGTCTCGCAGATTCTCAATTGTTTAAATCTCGGGAGTTTGATGGTCAGCGGAGTGCAGTAAACTCATCCTGGTGCTCTTCGAACACATACACTGTGAGCTGTGGCATGTTGCATTGAGTTTAAATATGGGAAGTTTAGTGGCCAGGGGATTGTGGTAAACTCATCCTGGTGCTCTTTTTAACCACATACACTGTGAGCTGTGTGGCATGATGCATTGCCCTAGTAGTAGAGACCACTGTGCTGAGGAAAAACAAACTGATGATGTAGGGATGGGCATGGTCCTCAAGGATAGATGCATACTTGTGTTGATGCATTGTGTCTTCCCGAGTGACCTAGGGAATGCCACAAAAACATCCTGCAGTCCATAATGCTCTCTTTTGGTTGCAGGGTTTTTGCTTTCAGACGTTTCATGCCATACGCACCAACAGCCATCTGTCTCATGGAGCATAAAATGTGATACATCTGAAAAGGCCACCTGTCGCCACTCAGCCCATTTCCAGTTGCAGTATTCCAGATATTGTTGCCGATGAACAGCAATAATTTGGATGCATGAACCACGTGCCTACTGCAGAGGTCCATGCGCAGCAAAGTTTGCTTAACGGTCATTGAGGAGGCACTGTTGGTAGCCCCTTGGTTCATCTGGGCAGTCAGTTGCTCAACAGTTGTCTGTCTCTTCAGATATATACATCTCTGTAGTCATCATTCACCCTGTCATCTATGGCCCGTGCGCCCCACATCCGCCTCAGCCCCATTTTGGATAACACCATGTTGCCATGCACAGTATACTTTAACTACTGCAGTATGTGAGCAGTTTACAGACATTAGCTGTTTTGAAAATGTTTCCACTCTTGACCTGAAAGCCAGTGATCATGCCCTTTTTGACGTCAGATAAATCACTCTGTTTCTGCATCTCTCCAGCACGCTTTATATACCCTCCACAGTCTGTGAGTGGTTATTGCAGATGTATTAATGTGAATAGACAGTGTGTTTATAACCATAAATGCACAAACATGCCAGAACTTCATTATACCTGCACATTCTCAAGCACTGGGCTAGCTTGTGATTGCACTTCAGGATTTCAAATCATCATTTCTTGTTCTGCCTCTGTCCAATAACAATGTTTTAAAGCAATCTGTGATCCGAAATAATGTGTCAGGCACAAAATATGGAGAAAGCATCATTGGGGAAAAAAACTGGCAATATTCAATTAAGAAAATTTAAAACTTGAATTAAATTTATCGTGAATTATTTTTGTGTTGAAATGATGGATTTTCTCTGTATTTTGGTTTCCACAATTACAATGTGACTGGAATATGAGTTACTCTTTTGGTGTTTTTTGTCCTCTGTTCCACTTTGATACTGTGTGTGTTTTATACCTTTATTTTCACTCTGATATAGCAACTCATAATTTCTTATTGTGACATTTGTTCTTGATCAAGGCAGCTTGCAATGAAATAGAAGAATTAGACGCTGTGACTGCTTGCAGTTTCATTTTATTACATTCTTCACAGGTTGTCATTAGACACACACTCTTGTCATTTGAAACTCTACATAGATACTTTCTGATGTTTAACTTGCTCCCTGGTGACCTTCATCCCGGAGAATTTGCTTTCATGTACAAAAAGAGATGAGCTATTGTGAGAGGAACTGAAGCATATAAACTGTAAAAGTTAGCTCAGGGAAAACCTTAGGCTTGTAAATGTAGTGAAGAATGGTGACTGGTTGTAGTTCCTATAGTTAAAAAATAAGCATTAAAGGCTGCAACACGTGCAGGACATATTTACATTAAAAATTCCAGCCAACTCTTTCTCAATATTGTGTTTTGATTTTAATTTGCATGTTTCCCTGATCTTGTAATTTTTACTTGCACTGCTTTTACTTCACAGTCTGGAACTTAAAGTCAGGCAAACTCCAGGTTGATTTACCAGGGCACGCGGATGAGGTGTTTGCTGTTGATTGGTCTCCAGATGGCTTAAGAGTAGTCAGTGGAGGCAAGGATAAAATTTTGAAACTGTAAGTGTGCATTTAAATGATTGTGTGAACTATTTTTATTCTTTAAAATTTTAGCATTTTAGTCCCAGTTGTCAGTAGATCAGACCATTTTTCCGTCTATAAATCTTTGATTCCAGAACTTAATGTGGGGAGAAAAAATAACCAGTTATTGTTAGTGTCAAGAATTGAAACCATGGCTGGAACAGAATTATAATTAACATTTGGTAAAACTTCCTTGTCCAGATGTCGATACCAAGTTGATACTTACCTTTTGTCCACAGCTGAGAATAATGTGTACAGTAGAAATGTGGCTGCGAATGGGAAGATATGGCCTAGACAGAATAGTATGTGCTGTTCTAAAACATTTTCATTAATACAGTTATGTCGGCATTATAACTGTGACTGACTTCAAAAAAATTAAATGACATACATTGTCTAGCCTCCCTTCAGTGCACTGATACTTTTGAAATATCTGTCGAGTTCTGCAATTGTATGTACATAGTAATAATACTGCCACTGTGCATGCCATTACAGAAATGTGTTTTTTGTCCCAATAAATGTACGTTATTATTCAGTTAAAATATTGCCAATTCATTTTTCACCTGTTCATTCCTTTTAAGTTGGATGTGATGTCTGCATGCATATTTTTCTAGAATTTCTCCCTTTGGCAATGGTGCTTTAAATAAAAAAGCAAGGAAATAGTGAAACCATACAAGGTGAACAATGGAATGCAAAAAGGCTGAAAGTGAAGTCTATATGGCAAAGCTATATTTTTTGTACAGCCAATATTGCATACTGAAGTCAGCCACAGGGTCGAAGGGAGTGCAGGAAGAGACTTTCTCACTGCTCTCCACGTCACCTTCTGTAGGCATTCTTCTCAGCTTCCTACTGTAGAGGAGGCCAAATTTGTCTACTGCCACACACATCTAAAAGAGAAGACACTAACCCTAGCTTTTGGAACTATTAGTTCCTTCCTCAGGGAGGAAAAGAATAGGTTGAGAGTATGTTAGAAAGGAGTGGCAGGTCATTCTGAACCTAGGGTCAGAGAGCCCATCCTGTTAAGAGGTTATGGTAAAATCACTAGTAAAATAATAATGTTGTTTGACTGCATTTTGTCAGATACTAATGACTGCATTTTGAAAAATACTAAGTGATAAGAGCGTAAGTAACAAATTTTTTCATAGTGATATTATCATAAACAAACTTTCATACAAGATTGTAAAGCCACTTCACAAAAAGGAGAGAAAACAGTAGTAAGGAATTAGTGCCAGTATTAAAAATAATGAAATCATCATACTTTATAAACATCAGTATTAGATTGCTATTCACTGTGAAAATGCCATGTTTGAATTGCAGACAGGAGCTTTCGGCCAAAACCTCCTTCAGAACAACAAACAAACAAACAAACACACACACACACACACACACACACACACACACACACACACACACAAGCAACACAACTCACACTCTTATGACCGCTATCTCAAGCCGCTGCAGCCAGGATGCAACTGTCATGTTAAACAAAAGTAGCAGTCTGGATAGGGTTGGGGATGGTTAGGGATAGCAGGTTATCTGGGGGGGGGCGGGGGGGGGGGGGGGGGCAGGAAGCTGCCAGGCTTACCGTATTTACTCGAATCTAAGCCACACTCGAATCTAAGCCGCACCTGAAAAATGAGACTCGAAATAAAGGAAAAAAATATTTCCCGAATCTAAGCCGCACCTGAAATTCGAGACTCGAAATTCAAGGGGAGAGAAAAGTTTTAGGCCGCACCTCCAAATCGAAACAAAGTTGGTCCATTGTAATATGAGACACAATTTAGGTTGAATGAAAGACGATACAGCTACAGTAGTTTGGTTCGAGTCGTAAGCTTAGCAGTTAAGGTTTACCAGGTAGCCATTGATATGCGTCAGGCACTCCGTCCGTATTTATACGGGTACCCTTCCTTTTTCACGTGCTTCGTCTGGTTTGAATCGATTGCTTATTTTGCTTTGTCTGATAAGTGCCATTTTTTTTTGTTATAGGTGTTTACGTCATTCTAAGCTGAAAATGCATTACTGTACTGTGTCATGCATTTAAATGAAGATTTAAATGAGATAGCAGCAAACACGAAAGAATACATGGCAAAATGTTTATATTCGTATTATTCTTATGGTGAAGACAATACTGCATGTAATTCACATTTCATCAGGTTCCTATTAGCAACCATCTCTCCTCACAGGAAAAAACTCGGAACGTAGAGTTGGCCATATTGACAAACATCCCTAACAGTCTTGCCAGTCGGATTTTCGTAGTACATTGAAATTCTGCTACATTCGAAGATGAACAATACGGAATTTGTATTTACTTCATTGGATAATGTATGAAAATGCAGTGGTCGACACTCAGGGCGGTGAAAAAAAAAAAAGGTTTTGGCGCCAGTATTTATCTTTGTGCCCACAAAGCATGCTTGTGTAGCGCTACATATATTCGACGGCAGAAGTTAGTTGTGGCAGCACCTACCAACATTTTTCAGAACTTCCGCTTGCTTTGCACTAGATTCTAAGCCGCAGGCGGTTTTTTGGATTACAGAAACCGGAAAAAAAAGTGCGGCTTAGATTCGAGTAAATACGGTAGTGTCGGGGGGATGGGAAGAGGAAAAAGTGAGGAATAGAGAAAGGGAAAAGACAGGTGAAAGGGAAAAGACAGGTGGGAGCATTGGCAAAGAGCAGTGCACAATGAGGATGAGGGGACAAGAATTTGGAGGTGGTGGTAGGACAGAGGGGGTGGAAACTTGTGTGGGGTGTGTGGTGACAGTAGATTACTGTAGGTTGAGGCCCATATGGTCCAGGTTGTGAAGCAGGCGTTAAAATCAAGCATGTTTTGTTCAGTTGCATGTTGTGTTACAGGATGGACCACTTAGCTTTAGGCCAGTTTTGTGGTGGCCATTTACCCTGGTGAGTACCAGTATAAAAAGCTGTGCAATGATTACAGCCGGTGTATTATGTGGCTGTTTTCCAACATGAACATTATTTGATATAAAATTCTTCAGGGTATCAGACCGCATCGTCATAATTTAAAATGCGCCACCGTTTCGGCCAGCGTTGCAGCTAGCCTTCATCAGGGCCTTACGTTAAAGTGCTAAATGAAACTCACTTGGTTCCTTAAATAGCTGCACTGCACTGATGAAGGCTAGCTGCAACGCTGGCCAAAACGTTGGCGCATTTTAAATTATGACGATGTGGTCTGATACCCTGAAGAATTTTATTGAAGATGACAACGGCCGCGGAAGCCTACGCTTATATTATTTGATACTTCATAACCACATAGTACTGAAAAGAAAACTTGCAAACACTTTGTATCTCGACAGAAAATTCATTATAGTCACTAAATCGCCACTATTGGGAACATTCAGATACTTTTTTAAGGATTTTCATTGTGCAGACACAGCAGCTTCATGGTTTTTACCTTACCTTCATTAAACAAACAGTGGGTATTGGATCATGTCCACCCCAAACAGTATGCACTCAGAATATGAAGAGCAAGTAGACTTGGGTACTTTGTTGTTACTGATACACACCGCTGGCCACCAAAATTGCAACACCATGAAAGTGGCAAGCAACAAATATCAAATTGGCATGAAGTGTACTACATGCTTGGTTATGCAAGGGACTAGCATTTCAGCACAATCACACAAAGTAGGTGGGAGAGACACCATCTACATTTTGTGCATTTCTTTAGCATATGATATATTCTAGGTTATACAGGTCACCTGTGATTCAGAAATCTCATGTCAGGATTCAGCTGTAGCAGGATAACAAAAAAGTTTTATCTCAAGTACAGATAGTGTTGAGGGTCAGTGGACAAATTTCAAAACCATCGTACAATATGCATTAGATGAGTATGTGCCAAGCAACATTGTAAGAGATAGAAAAAAGCCACCGTGGTACAACAACCGAGTTAGAAAACTGCTCTGGAAGCAAAGGGGACTTCACAGCAAACATAAACATAGCCAAAGCCTTGCAGACAAACAAAAATTACACGAAGCGAAATGCAGTGTGAGGAAGGGCTATGCGAGAGGCGCTCAATGAATTCAAAAGTAAAATTCTATGTACTGACTTGGCAGAAAATCCTAAGAAATTTTGGTCTTATGTCAAAGCGGTAGGTGGATCAAAACAAAATGACCATACACTCTGACCAAAATTTTACTGAAACAGAGGATGACAGACTAAAGGCCAAAATACTAAACGTCTTTTTCCAAAGCTGGACGTGATGGGATACCAGTTCGATTTTACACAGAGTTCGCGAAGGAACTTGCCCCCCTTCTTGCAGCGGTGTACCGTAGGTCTATCAGTTGTAGAATTTTGGAACACGTATTATGTTCGACTATAATGACTTTTCTGGAGACTAGAAATCTACTCTGTAGGAATCAGCATGGGTTTCGAAAAAGATGATCCTGTGAAACTCAGCTCGCGCTATTCATCCACGAGACTCAGAGGGCCATAGACACGGGTTCCCAGGTAGATGCCGTGTTTCTTGACTTCGGCAAGGCGTATGATACAGTACCCCACAGTCGTTTAATGAACAAAGTAAGAGCATATGGACTATCAGACTAATTGTGAGATTGGATTGAAGAGTTCCTAGATAACAGAACGCAGCATGTCATTCTCAATGTAGAGAAGTCTTCCAAAGTAAGAGTGATTTCTGGTGTGCCACAGGGGAGTGTCGTAGGACCATTGCTATTCACAGTATATATAAATGACCTTGTGTATAACATCGGAAGTTCACTGAGGCTTTTTGTGGATTATGCTGTAGTATATCGAGAGGTTGTAACAATGGAAAAATGTACTGAAATGCAGGATGATTTGCAACGAATTGACGCGTGGTGCAGGGAATGGCAATTGAATCTCAATGTAGACAAGTGTAATGTGCTGTGAATACAAAGAAAGAAAGATCCTTTATCATTTAGCTACAATATAGCCGGTCATCAACTGGAAGCAGTAAATTCCATTAATTATCTGGGAGTAGGCATTAGGAGTGATTTAAAATGCAATGACCATATAAAATTAATCGTCAGTAAAGCAGATGCCAGACTGAGATTCATTGGAAGAATCATAAGGAAATGCAGTCTGAAAACAAAGGAAGTAGGTTACAGTACACTTGTTTGCCCACCGTTTGAATACTGCTCACCGGTGTGGGGTCCATACCAGATAGGGTTGACAGGAGGGAGAGAGAAGAGAAGATCCAACGGAGAGCAGCGCGCTTCGTTGCAGGATCATTTAGTAATTGTGAAAGCATTATGGAGATGATAGATAAACTCCAGTGGAAGACTCTGCAATAGAGATGCTCAGTAGCTCGGTACGGGCTTTTGTTGAAGTTTCAAGAACATACCTTCACCAAGGAGTCAAGCAGTATATTGCTTCCTCCTACGTATATCTCGCGAAGAGACCATGAGGATAAAATCAGAGGGACTAGAGCCCACACAGAGGCATACCGACAATCTTTCTTTACATGAACAATATGAGACTGGAATAGAAGGGAGAACCGATAGAAGTACTCAAGGTACTCTCTGCCACCCACCTTCAGGTGGCTTGCGGAGTATGGACGTAGATGTAGATGACATACCAGTATCTGTCAACCAAGCTAACTTGACCGAATACCCAGCTTGGTTAGAGCTACTGTTGCTGCCACAGGTGGAAGCTCTAAGTACTAAATTTCTCACCCTGTACACTCCCAAACCATCTGAAAAGTTTTAATTGTGGTGTCTTCCTAATGTACTGTTACAGCACAGTAAGAAAGATTTTTCTCGTTTTCTATTTTTCTATCCCTTCTGTTGGAACTTTGATGACCAGTGGAGTACATAAATGATCTGCATACAGTGTTGAAATTTTGCGGTTGATACAGGACAAGGATAAAATGTTGTACCAGTGCTTTTATTGAAACATTTGAAAACTGTTAGATGGAATGGTTAAATTTTGAGGAGACTCACTGAATATAATACCAAACTTCTCAAAGAACTCCATAATATGTAAAATGATTCTACTCATCAATGAAATCAGAAATAAGTAGTGCTCAGTTTGCAGCTATACATAATTTAAAAATGAATAATACTTTTTTCATGAAATGTATAATAAAGAAAACATGGTTTTCACAAGATGGTCACTGTGTTCCTCTAAGTCAGTATGCCTAGACTCGGTTTATTCTGCTTAGTTTCTTGGAGGAACACAACTTATTGGTATAATGTTTTCAGAACAATTCCATTTTTAAGAACTTGGTATATTAACAATACATATATTCATTAGTGCCCTTTATCATTACCAAGTTACCGCAGTTTGTGTGCTGCTGCTGTTTTCAAAGAGATGCTGTTGTCTTTCATGTAATTGGGATTTTGTATGCTTGTCATTGTCTTTAGTCTGGAAATTGTCCACTAGAAGTATACGATTTTGTAAGTCCTTTTGAATTTACTTACACTGAAATGAATTTACATTTGTCGATTTCTTCTTAATTTCAGGTGGCAGCATTAACTGTTTAAATGGGCCAGCATCCTGGGAATGTTTAACATTGTTCACCATCATAGCTCTTACAAAAAAGGAAAAGAGCTAATGTTCTCTTCAGACTATTAGCCAAAGTTACCAAATGTGGATGCATCCTGAGAGACTGTTAGTGCAGATTATCTTAAAATTGTAAACATGTTTTAATGCCAATTTCGAACCTTAATACACTTGAGATGCAAATCCAGGGCTCATCTTACAGGAATTAACTAGAACACAACAATCAACTAATTATGTGTTTGACACAAAAGATTGGTGCCGTTTAGTGTCATTTATTGCAATAGTCTGTAGTGGAAGTGGATTTTGAGAGCTTCAGGTTTTTGCCCTCTTAGGTGTGGTAGGGAAAAACCTGACAAATACAGGAGCCACTAAGTCAAAATTGTGGCCATGTCACTAAACTGTTCAGAAATTCCAAGTTCCAAGGGAAAAATCTACCATTACCCTGCAATGTTACAGTAGAGTTAGCGAGGGCAGAGCCATGCCACTTCAAGATATAACTTCTAAACCAAATTTTACACTAGAGATAAGAATGATACTTTCAAACATGAGGAAAAAATGGGCAGAAGCAGTACAAAAATTGCTTAGATTTGAAATTCCAACTACTGTGAATCTTCTCCAAGTTACTGTGTGGTGTGTACTGGGTACCATAATCAGTCACATGTTGACTGGGTGAGAAATTGTGAAAATGTATGCTGAAGGGAAAATTATAAATTTTGATATTTTTTAAATATTTTCATTCATTGCATGAACTTACCACTTGTCATATTAAAAATATACCTCTCTATTAATGTCAGTATGCTGGACCCTCTAAGCAGCGCTCAAAAAATTTATCAAATCTTGCACATGGTTATGTATTGCAGACTTGTGCCATAATATTACATCAGTGTCGAAGAAAACAGTATGTGCCTGAGTTTCAATGGGACACACTGATCACTATGAAATACATTCCTCACATGTGTGCAAGCAATGACTAGAAGTGGATTGTATACAAGAAGTGGATACAGGGGGGAGTTTGCATTGTCGCTCAACATGTGGAGAAAATTTTAAATGCCATAGGAAATCATGTACAATTTTTGAATGCTAATCCAAATAATAACTGCTGCATCAGGAAAATTTCTAAAACCAAGGTACTGCTCCTAACATCAAGAAGCGCTGCATGCCATTTCAGTATGCTGTGCCCAGTCATAACTGGCAAAAAAAGGTAAGAGGTGCCTTTAAAACAAACTGGTTAGCCTGAGCTGAATGTCTGCCATCTGGGATATTGGTGGTTGCCAACATGGACGTCACAGTCCTCATACAAAGCTTGTGGTAGGATATTGAAAGCGATGGGAATTTCTCTTACTTGAGACAAGTGGTTGATTTTGGGCACATGAGCAAATTCCAAATTGCTTTTAGCTGTTACAACTAGTAATTGTTCTAAGGAAAACAGTCTGGTTTTTTGTTTTTGCTATGTTAATCTTTATGAAGTACTAGCATTTACTTTAGGGATGGAGAGGAGGAAAAAAATTGTTTTCAATGGCTACATATACAGCTGATTTGGCATGTTCTTGTCTTCAGTCCAAAGACTAAATATGATGCCACTGTCAGTGCCAAGTCTATCCTGCACATCTATGTCTCTGCATAACTGCTGCAACTTTGTACCGTATGATTTTGACACAAGGGGTTAAAGTGGACAGAACATAGTTTATGCTGTAAACAAATCTAAATAACGATATCATGAAATTGGATGGCTAATAAATCTGCTCAGCAAGTGGCCGCAGGAGAAATGCATATACAAGTTATGGAAAAGTGCAGCATTTTGAGCTAGTGGCTACTTCTGGAAGAGTGGTTGAAAAGAAAGGAAGAGGGATGCAGGAAAAGGACTGGCAAGGTTTATGAAATGGGGAGAGTTCCAGAAAAATCAGCCAGAACCCCGGGTGATAGGAGACTTAGCAGACGGGATGAGATGGAAAGACTCATTATTGGTGACTGCAACACCAGATGAGTTTTGAAAACCCGAGGACTTATAGGTGGAAGATAGTGTAAAAAGCAAGACAGAGATTACTGACCAAGTGGACAGCTAAGTACATTACACGTCAGGTGGGGTGGTGAGGAGATGGGGGGGAGGGTGTACAGGAGCAGGGGATAGACAGGTCAAAAAATAAGAGATATAGAAAACTTAAACAGTTGAAAATCCAAGATGGAATAATGACAACATTATTAAAAGGTTAGTTGCCACTTACCATATAGAGGAAATGCTGAGAGCAGATAGGCACAACGAAAAGACTGTCGAACAAAGCTTTCAGCCAGAATACCACCACACACACACACACACACACACACACACACACACACATTGCTACACTCTGACCTTTGCAGCCAGAGATATAGAAAACACAAGTTGCTGAAAAGTGATGCGTAGACCAAAGAATTAACTTAAATTTAGTCCAGGTGGTTGGTGAGAACCAAGGACATGTTGTAAAGCCAGTTACCACATGCGGAGTTCTGAGGAATTAGTGCTGGGGGTCAGGAATTCAGATGGCATGTGTGGCGGAACAGGCACAGAGGTCAAGACTGTCAAGTTGTAGAGCATGCTCTGCAGCAGGATATTGTGTGCTGCCAGTATACACCCTCTGTTTATGACTATTTGTCCTAACTGACAACTTTTTGGTAATTATAACAATGTAGAAGCCAAACAGTGGTTACATAGCAGCTGGTTCAAGGTGTCTCATTTTAAAGGGACTCTCCCTTTGATAGTATATGCTTTGCTGTTACAGGACTGGTATAGGTGGTGGTAGGAGGAGGCAGAGAGCAAGTCTTACAGCAGGGACAGTCACAGGGTAGGAACCATAGGATAGGGAGATGGGTGCAGACTGACGAAGATGTGGGGATTGAGAGGGCGACAAAATGGTATTCTAGGTGAGGTGGGCAAAATGTTGGACAGCAAGAACGTTATTTCAGGGCATGATTTTAGGAAGTCATAGTCTTGTTGAAGTAGCTGATATATACATTCAGGACCATGTATTGCTGTAAAAATTATGTATCTGAACAAATATATTTGCAATAAATGCCAAGGCTGTAATCGAGGGCACATCTGATGTGGAAAGGATGGCAATGGTCAAAATGTAAGTAGTGTTGTTTGTAGGTTTAATATTAAAAGAAATGTGTAGCGACCGTGGGTGAGGATGGGGGTCAACATCAAGGAAAGGGGCATGGAATTTGGAGTAGGACCATGTGAATTTTAATTGGGAGAATGTACACTACTGACCATTAAAATTGCTACACCAAGAAGAAATGCAGATGATAAACTGGTATTCATTGGACAGATATATTATACTAGAACTGACATGTGATTACATTTTCACACAATTTGGGTGCACAGATCCTGAGAAATCATTACCCAGAACAACCACCTCTGGCCGTAATAATGGCCTTGATACGCCTGGGCATTGAGTCAAACAGATCTTGGATGGCGTGTACAGGTACAGCTGCTCATGCAGCTTCAACATGATAACACAGCTCATCAAGAGTAGTGACTGGTGTATTGTGACGAGTCAGTTGCTTGGCCACCATTGATCAGACGTTTTCAATTGGTGAGAGATCTGGGGGATGTGCTGGCCAGGGCAGCAGTCGAACATATTCTGTATCCAGAAAGGCCCATACAGGACCTGCAACATGCAGTCGTGCATTATCCTGCTGAAATGTAGGGTGTCGCAGGGATCGAATGAAGGGTAAAGTCATAGGTCGTAAAACATCTGAAATGTAACATCCACTGTTCAAAGTGCCGTCAATGTGAACAAGAGGTGACCGAGACGTGTAACCAATGGCACCCCATACCATCACACTGGGTGATACACCAGTATGGCGATGATGAATACACGCTTCCAATGTACGTTCACCGCGATGTCGCCAAACACGGATGCAACCATCATGACGCTGTAAACAGAACCTGGATTCATCCGAAAATGACATTTTGCCATTCGTGCACCCAGGTTCGTCATTGAGTACACCATTGCAGGTGCTCCTGTCTGTGATGCAGCGTTAAGGGTAACCGCAGCCATAGTCTCTAAGCTGATAGTCCATGCTGCTGCAAACGACGTCGAACTTTTCGTGCAGATGGTTGTTGTCTTGCCAAATGTCCCCATCTGTTGACATAGGGATCGAGACATGGCTGCACGATCCGTTACAGCCATGCGGATAAGATGCCTGTCATCTCAACTGCTAGTGACACGAGGCCATTGGGATCCAGCACGGCTTTACGTATTACCTTCCTGAACCCACCGATTCCATATTCTGCTAACAGTTATTGGATCTCGACCAACGCGAGCAGCAATGTGGCAATACGATAAACCGCAATCACAATAGGCTACAATCCGACCTTTATCCAAGTCGGAAACATGATGGTACGCATTTCTCCTCCTTATACGAGGCATCACAACGTTTCATCAGGCAACGCCGGTTAAATGCTATTTGTGTATGAGAAATTGCTTGGAAACTTTCCTCATGTCAGAACGTTGTAGGTGTCACCTCCGGTGCCAGCCTTTTTTGTGTTTGCTCTGAAAAGCTAATCATTTGCATATCACAGCATCTTCTTCCTGTAGGTTAGAATTTGCATCTGTAGCATGTCATCTTCGTGGTGTAGCAATTTTAATGGCCAGTAGTATATTTATTGATTCAGAAAATTTTAACAGGTCAGCCTCACCTTGAGTCCATATTGCAAAAATGTCATAAATATATCTAAACCTAACCAGGGGCCGAAAGCTTATGGATCTCTGGGAAGCCATTTCAAGCGACCCATGAAAAGACTTGCTTAAGAAGGAGCCAACCTTGTTCCTGTGGTCATACCCATGATCTGTTTGTTTGTGTGCCCCTCGCAGGAAAAGTACTTGTTCATAAGTTGATTAAGGTGAGTAGGAAGGATGACATAGGTTTGGAATCAGATGGTTGCAGGTTAAGTAATGTTCAGCAGCAGACAGACCATGTACATGGGGAATATAGCTATAGAGGAAGGTGGCATCAATGGTGACATGCAAGATGTGTGGTGGGAGTACAGACACGAACCATTGTTGGGAAAAGTTTGTGTCTTTAATGTAAAAGGGAAGTCTTTGTACTATAGGTTGCAGGTATTGATGAACCGAGGCAGATATATGTTCACTGGATGCTTTGAATCTAATAACTGTGGGATTGGCAGGGTAATAGTGTTTAATGGATCTTATGAAGAAGGTAAAAGGTGGAGTTAGAAGTTTTATGGATTGAGGCGTTAGTCCTTGCGAGAAAGGGTTGCAAAACAACAATGGATGTCAGGAGTTCTTGGAAGGCTTGTAAAGTGTGATTGTGAAGTGGCGGTGGTGGATCAAGTTGGGATCATGGTTGGAACAGATCAAGGCAGCATTCAATGTCAGGTTTGCTGTTGGAATGTTTCAAGATTGGGCTGCAAAGTGATACTTCCAGTTGACATTCTTTCACATGAAATGTCCACTGGAAGTATTACTTTGCAACCCAGTCTCAAACCTTTCCAATGCAAACCTGATATTCAACCTTATCGTGAACAATTCCGATCACGATGCCAACTTGATATCACCACTGCTACCTCAAAACCACTGTATAAGCTTTCCAAAAATCCGTAACATCCAGTGTTGCTTCGCAACCCTTTGTTAGGTCCCTACAGCATGACCGTAACCTGTCCTCCACAGAACTCCTGGCTCTTTGTAGGGTAAAAACTGATGACTCCATCATTATCCTTGTGGCAGACAAAGGCACTACTGCTGTGGTATTTCACTGACAGGAGAATGTATGTAAGTGAGAGTCTATGCCACCTTTCTGATGCTTCTATGTACAACAAATGCCATCAAGATCCCATCCCTCTTGTACAAACTGACGTACTTTTCCTACTTAAAGCTTCAGGCCCCTCAGCACTAATACAGTCCATAGAACTTCTTACCCCATCCAAACCATGCACTCCCACCTTTTACCTTCTTCTTAAGATACTCAAACCCAAGCACCCTGCCCGTCACATAGTTCTGCTTTCAAAGCACCTGCTGAATGTATATGCACCCTTGGTTGATGAACAGATAGTACAAAGAATCAGCTCATATATTAAAGACACCAGCCATTCCTAGACTGTCTAAAATCTGTGCCTGTCCCACTTCCAGAACACACCTTGCTTCTCATCATTGTTGCCATCTTCCTCTTTACAAATATTCCCCATGTACAAGGTTTGTCTGGTACTGAACACTGCCTCTATCAGCACCCACCTCATTACAAGCTTATGACGTCCTTCCTGCTCATCTTAATTGACTTTACACTTACAAACTAGTACCTCATCTGTAAGTGGCAGACATACAAACAGATTCTGGTCATGGGAACCCAGATGGTTTATTTCTGTGCAAACTGTTGGAGGGGGCTCTCCTGGAAGCCAAAAACCGTCAGCCCCAGGTTTGGTATAAATATATTGATGACATCTTTGCCATATGGGCTTACGGTGAAGCCAATTGTCTAAAATTTTTGAATCAATAAATGCGCATTCTCCCAATTAAATTTCACATGATCCTATTCCAAATCCCATGTTACTTTCCTTGACCACATCCTCATCAAGGGTCAGTATACAGTTTTTGCATTAAACCTTCAAACAAACAGTTCTGGACGTTTTGGCAGTTGCCATCCTTCCCATGTCAGATGTTCCCTTCTGTACAGCTTTGGCATTTGATGGAATAACATTTTGCCTGAGCCATATGAGTCTCAACTTTATCTTTGATAAGGATAGAAACAATGAAATAAACTTTCTGCGATAGCCGAGATGTGAACCTGGATCTCCTGCTTACTAGGGAGATGAGCCAGCCATTACACTGCTGTAGGATTGTGGCTACCACAGCTGCACAGACTACCTCAGTCCAGTGCCCTCCCTAACATCAATTAAAATTTCAGCCTATTTTCTCCTCCCATTGTCACAATTGCTGTGGCTCTCCAACATTGGAATAACATGCCAGCTTTGTATGCGATGGGGGAAATCCTGCCTGTAGCCCAGGCCTAGGTTATCTATTAATCTGATGGAATAATATTTTCCAGAGAAATCAGTCAACTTTATCTTCAATAAAAGTAAAAGCTGAAGCAATGAATTAAAATCTGTTCAATGGCCAGGGCTTGAACTCATGGCTCCTGCTTACTGGACAGAAAAAAAAAAAAAACACTTTGACATGATCAATCAGGTTTTCTCGGTGTGATTATTAATGTACTTCCAGCTGTTCTGCGGAGTTGTTGTATCTATTTTATGCACAATATTTTGACAACCAATCTTCCCCTTCCCTTCAGGTTCTGCGAGTTTGTTGCCTGGAGTCCAGACTGAAGTGTTGGTCTCATACTGCTATTTATAGCGGACTTCAATTCCCGATGCACACTATGCCCTTTGATGCTCCTTTGCTATTCAGAGCTCACACTGATATTCCATGAACAGCAAATTCTCTCAGCATTTTTCTGCTCACATGAATGCGATATGTCGGTGAGATTTTAATAAACTGAGTGCTGAACCCCAGCTGTTACTGAAATTGAAAGCTCCAACCCTGTTTATTACATTTTTATGATGCTTTTATTTTGATAGACTCAATTATGTTGTCCCAGAGACTTTTGTGTTTGCACCATGATACTGCTCTAGTATTTCATTTGAGGTGGTGGTCGGCTACAGCTGATGTGCTTGGTTGTTTTAGTTAGGTGTGATGCTAATGTTCCTTGCATCTCTCCTAAACTGTTGTGATAGTATGCTCCATGTAAGGCATGCCACATTCTCATGGAATGTGATACACACCCATTTTTTCAGAGATCTGGATCCTCTTTAACATTACAAAAAATACATTTTATCTTACTTGAAGGGAGTAAAATACACTGGAGTCCATGTTTCTGTATGAGTCTACAAGTCTTCCCGGATATTGGGCCAGCATAAAATAAACATTTTTTTGGCTTCTCTTTCTCAGGCGTTCTTGATTTTGATTATATTGTGCATTGCCAGCTCAGTTTGGTGATCTGAGTAGCCATTCCTTCAGAATACTTATCACAGGTGATGTAATTCTTCAGTGAGGCTTTCCTCGGCTGAAACTTTTCGAGCTATATGGACCAGTCTTTAGCACTGAATTTCTCTGCAACAGATGGTGATGGCTCAAGGAGTGGAGATTGAGATGAGTGAGTAGATTTTCAGTTAACATTATGACTAACACATTAAGGATAGGTAGTTGATCCTCTTTTCAAATTCCGTCATGAATTATATAGAGTTTAAATGTTCAAGAAAGTCTTGACGATTTATTGCTCAATGTGGACACACCATCCAAGCACAAATAGAAAGATGTTGGGTCTAATTTGCTGAATTCTAGTGTCTTTGCTTCAAAGAGTTCTACACGTAAGATTGTTAATAATATTTTCCACTGAAAAGGAAACAAGTTGATGTTAGAACATACCTAAATGGTGAAACAACCTGTAAACTTTTCTGTGATTACTTCTAAGGAATTGGAAAGTGGAATTCTTGTAAAGCGGGAGACTACATTGACACCGACCCTAATATCCATATCGTGAGCTGCAATTGACTGAGGTGGTGTACAGAGTGATATTTGCACTTCCCAACATTCTCAAGGAGAATGTATTTTAAGTGTTTTGCTAGCTGGTATGTAGGTGCACTAATGTTCCTAGCTATGGGTCTTACAGGAATTCCTCCCTTGTGTAGCTTAGCAAGGCCATACAGTTGTGGTGACACTGCTGTTAATGTTAAGACACTCATTGAGTATACATTTTTAGCATTGATATCTGTGTGTCTGCAACATGTGACATGAGGACTGTAGTGTTGCCATTTTTGGCTGGCAGAACTATTCTCCCTTGGAGGTGGATCTTAGCATTGGTGCCTAGATAAGAGCTCTAGAGGTTTCACGGGGAACCTTGTTTGATGCTTCCGGGGAGGGGGAGTGAAGCTATAATATGCTTCACAGGCCTGATGTAATCTGCTGTTGGTAAAATTTTTGGAGAGCGTGCAAAATTTAGCCCTTTGACAAGAATCTTCACTGTATCCTTGTACTGGTATTTGCCACTGAGATTAATTGCAGTGTGGTGCCCTGCATCTTGTATTAGCCGCTTCTGCAAGCCATCGAATTTTGCTTTCTGGCATTCAGATGTTCTCAGTTGCATTGATTCTTCTTGTGACCATGTTGTGTTACCAACCCATTCACAAGAACCTACATTGAGTTTAGGCACACCTGTATTCACTTGAATGGCTCTTATTCTTTGCAGTGCTAACAGTGCTCATACCGTGTATTATGGTACAGAAATGTCAACTGCAATGTACTTCATTCCTTACTTAACGTGAAGCTGCTCTATGAATTGAAGTGTCAAAAAATATGGTTCCAAGCTTTTAGTTGGAAAAAAGTGTGCACACAGATGATTTGTTTTGAATCAATTGGCCAACCATCATCCATGCAGAACTACAAGTTAAGAGTAATTGTTTGGTAAATGCTGTTCCACATAAGGGGCACTTTTGTTCCCAACATACAAGATCATTATTCTGCCATAAAGTTTCTTTCAGAATCTAATACAGGTAACAAGACCTCTGAAGACTGTAAGCTTATCAAATGGAAAAAAATTGAGAAGGCAAGTAATCCACAACAATGATAACTTGATATAATAGTTAGTAACCTACCGGCAGTCAGTGACTTATGCAAGTTTTCACCTTCATTTCAGTAAGACATCTGCAAAATAAAGCTTTTGGTTGTCCTGGTAGATGTCAACATACATTTAAATTGACAAATACAGTACAAATCTCTTGCAACAGACTCTCCCTCATTTGCATTATGTAGTGTGCAACAATTACGTGGAAGGCTGTGGTTGCAATACATGGGGCTTATCGTACATTTTCATGTAGTTCATCTGTGCAAAAATGCATTTTAATCTCATATTCTTTTTGGCACTGTAATGTTCATAATGAATGGCATGTTTTGTAATGCCGTAATAGAGGAGCTAGTGTCATGGACGTGAAACAGGTTTTGGAATGGGCACCATTAAAACAAACACATTTTTTTGTTGTGGCAGAATCTTCTCATGAAATTTCAATTGCCAACTTTCTCCTCACTGACCTACGTAAACTCAGAGCTTGCACAGAAAGATATAGGTGTTAGTTTTTTTTTGTGTGTGCTGTTAGAGAGTGGAATAATAGAGAAATATTGTGAATATGTAATGACACTTTCAATAGGTAAACATTTCTAGTTACTTACAGAACAAGAGCTAGCTAATAAATACTTTCTTTTCAATAAACTGTGTAAGCCCCATTCCAGAAATATTTAAGACAGTGTCAGACTTGCTTTGGGAAATATGACAATTACCAGATTAAATTTATTCATTGTGGATGTACATCTATACTCTGTAAACCACTGTGAGGTGCGGGACGGATGATTGATTGAATGCTTCTGTGCATGCACTAATTATCCTCACAATCTCTATGTGAGTGATACATAGGGGTTGTAATATATTCCTGGAGTAATCATTTAAAGCCGGTTCTTGAACCTTTAACACTTTCTCACGATAGTTTACATCTATCTTCAAGTGTCTTCCATTTCAGTTCAAATTGTAGAACTGCTCGCACGAGTGATTTTTAAGCAATGTCCTTTGTGGATTTTGCACTTCCCCAGTATTCTACCAATAAACTGAAGTCTACCACCTGCTTTACCCCTGACTGAACCTTTGTGATTGTTCTATTTCATATCCCTCCAAATTGTTACACCCATGTAATTGAATGAGTTGGCTGGTTCCAACAGTGACTCATTGATATTATAATCATAGGATACTATGTTGTTTTTTTTTTCATTTTGTGAAATGCAAAATTTTATATTTCTGTACATTCAGAGCAAGTTGCCAGTCTTGCACCACATTGAAATCTTATCCAGATCTGACTGCATATTTCTTTCAGATAGTACTTCATTACCGATAACTACAAGATCATTAATATACAACATGAACAGCAACAGTCCCAATACACTTCCCAGGGGCACGCCCAATGTTACTTCTACATCTGAGGATAACTCCAATTCATGATAGCATGGTGTGTCCTCCCTACCAAAAAACTCAATCCAATTACAAATTTTGATTGATACCCCACATGATTGTACTTTTGACAATAAGTATTGATCTGATACTAAGTCAAATGCTTTTCAGAAATCAAGAAATACTGCATCTACCTGACTGCCTTGATCCGATGCTTTTGAAATTGGTACTGGTTGGCAGTGAGGTCATTCTGTTCAAGATACCTACAAGAGAAGAGGGCTAACTCAGCTGCAAATTCAGTATAGAATCTGACAGGGATTTCATTAGGCCCTGGAGCTTTGTTCACTTTAACAATTTCAGCTCTTTTCTCAACACAACTGATACTAATACTTACTTCAGTCATCTTTTCAGTGGTACGAGGATTAAATTGGGTCAATACTCTTGGGTTTCCCTTTGTAAAGGAACATTTGAAAATATAGTTAAGCATTTCAGCTTTTGTTTTGCTACAGTGAGTTCCTGTCTCATTCACTAGGGACTGGACACACTTTGCTGCCACTAACAGCCTTTACACAGAATTTCTTAGGGTTCTGTGAAAGATCACTTGACAACATTCTGCTACAGTAGTCATTGAAGGCTTCATGCATCACTCTCACGACAGCCAAACCTGCTTCATTCAGCATATGTCTATATACCTATGCTTTGTTTTACATCAATTATGCAGTAATTTTAGTTTTTTTACAGTGACTATACCACAGAGGTTCCTTCCCATTATGAACTGTTCTACTAGGTATGTATCTATCCGAGGCATGGTCAACTACCCTTTGAAACTTCAGTCATAGTTCCTCTACATGCTCCTGCCCTGTGCTGAATGTTTCATGTTCCTCAGTGAGATATGACACTACTGATTTTTTAAAAATCTGATTTACTGAACATTATCTTTCTGCTTGTTTTAGTTGTCCTTTGTACTTTGGGAATAATGGTTGCCACAACGTCGTCATGGTCACTGAGACCAGTTTCGAGGTCAGGACTATTTGTTGCCATTAGCTCCAATACATTTCTATCATTAGTGGGGTTCCTAACTATATGTTCTAGGTAGTTTTCAGAGATGGGATTTTGTAGAGTTCAACAGGATGTCTTATCACACCCACCACTAACAAAACTGTGGTTTTTCCAATTAATTGTTATATGATTAAAATCTCAACTGAAGTTTTCGCTTACATCAGGAGGTGAGTCTGGTGGGCAGCAGTAGGATCCAATTATTTTATGCCCACCCAATACTGAATCTTGCCCAAACAATCTCACATGCAGCTTCAATTTCTATCTAAGTGGATTTGAGTGTTTTGTCTATTACAACAAATACATATCCATCCTTTCAATATTCATTAAATTTCCCTAAAAATCTCTGGTTTCAACCAGCTTACTGTATCTAGTATTACATGAGCTTCACTGCTTCTCGCACTTCAAACTCGCAATCTTGTGAATGCTGGAAGAAATTTACTATTAAGATTTTAACGCTCTCATCTCTGACTCTATTAAATTCTACTACAGAAAACTGCAAGCAGTCACTTCTTCAAATATTTGTTTATTCCCAAAATCTATTTTGATCATGTTCATTCTTGTCTTTAGACAGAGACACACAGAAGTTAGTTATATCTCTATTCCCATAGTATGAAGCTGGATACAGGTAAAGAAACTAATGTACTGCCATGAGCAGGACAGGGGGAAAAAATTATTCTGTGGTTAATTTAGGTGTCTTTATTTTTGTGGATTTTTGTTAATTTCTGATGGCTTATTTTTGTCTTGGGGTGGGGGGGGGGGGTGGTGGGAGGATTAGGGGTGTGTGAGGATATAGTGTGGGAAATTGTTTGCAGATTTGGTTTGGGGGCAGTGCCTGTCTATGAAGAGCTCTCCGAGATCTTCAGTACTGAGCAATGGAATCATCATCACTGCAGATACACTGTCTATGGACGGCCAGACAGTAATTTTTTGTTTTGGAAGAGATGACAGCGGTCAAAACATAGGTACTGTTGATGGTTAGTGGGCTCGATATGGACAGGGGTTGGATGGAGGCATCAAAGAGCCATCTGAGAGGTGAAGGTCAAGGTCCAAGACAGAAAGCAGCACATTGGGCTGAGAAGGACCATGTGAAGCAGATGAGAGAGGTGGTGTTGAGATTGAAGAGGAATGAGGATAGGGTGTCTTGGCCCTGGTTCCAGATGAAGAAAATTTCATCAGTGGTTCTGAATCAGGCAGTGGGTTTGGGGCTTTGTCATGCTGGTAAGGTTTTCTATAGATGCCCCATAAACAGATTAACATACAAGGGTGCTGTGAGTGCACATGGCCATACTCTGGATTTGTTTATGTAACTCCCCTCGATGATGAAGTGATTATGTAATGGATGTATGTAGTTAGATGTATACAGGAATGAGGTAGTGAGTTTGGAGTCTGAAGAAAAGTTGAGGGAATTGGCAGCAACGCCATGGGAATGAGGGATGTTGATGTAAAGGGAAGTTGTATTAACAGTGACAAGTAGGCATCCAGGGGGTGGGGCTGGTTGAGTCAATGAAGGAAGTGGTTTGTATCTTTAATATGAGAGGCTATGCAATGACCAATTGGTTAGAGGTGTTGCTTGACAAGATCATAAATTCTATCTGTGGGAACACAGTAACTAGCTCCAATGAGGCATTCAAGATTGTTGAGTTTGTGGAAAGAGAGAGAGAGAGAGAGAGAGAGAGAGAGAGAGAGAGAGAGAGAGAGAGAGAGAGCGTGTGTGTGTGTGTGTGTGTGTGTGTGTGTGTGTGTGTTGGGGGTTGGGGTTGGAGTGAAGAGGGAAATGATTTTAAGATGGGCCTAAGGCTTTGAGTAGGGATTGGAGAGTATGTTGGACTTATAGGTTGAGGAATAACTCCACCGTAACCTCCATCCTTATTCAATTCATTAGGCCCATCCTAGAATCTTTCCCCTGAATTGATCTCCCTCCTCCGCTCAACAACCTCCTCTCCCAAACACCTGCTGTGGCAGATTGAGTGGTTATAGGTTTTCTTTTTTTTTCTTAATGTTTATTGTCCACCATGAAACAAGGGTCTATGAGCTAGATAGCCTGAAAACTGTCGCAAACAAGTTACTTAAATCTGCATTCCACTTTCTCTAATTTCAATTTGACACTGCCTTTTTGTACAGCATCTAACATTTTTTATCCAGTAAAATAAACTTTCCTTCCCAAGTGGGCGTTGCCAGCAGATAATTTTGTACATAAACTCGCGTTTTAATACTTCCCTCCCCAGTATCCAATCCCTAGCTCTTACAAAGGCATTGTCGGATAGTGACAGCAGATTCCCTCATATATAATAAAAGTGCATATTTTCTCAATTATTTTACCAACAACAAATTTCAGTAATCAAAAGTTAATATCCATTGACATGGGAAAGGTATCTCCCCTGAATATCTGCAACAACGTGTCTCTATCTGTGTGGGCAGTTACTTTTCCTCATTACAATTTCATTTAAACCACAAGCATCCAGTACCAGTTTTATGCTTCCAGCATGTTTCAATATCGCCAGAGGATTACTAAACAAATTTATTGACAGTTCTATTAACACATCAACCTAGCATTTGCTAAATTTATTTTTAACAGAGTCTTGAAAATGCGCTTAAGTTAACACTCAAGTTTACTTCATCTGCAGATCTCACATCATTGGTAACACAACCAGTGTTTTTTTTTTTTTTTACTCTCCACCATGTTTTCATGTTCTTGTTTATCCCATTTTTCTAAAATGCCTACTATACTGTCAATCCCCCCCCAATGAGACCTTGCCGTTGGTGGGGAGGCTTGCGTGCCTCATCGATACAGATAGCCGTACCGTAGGTGCAACCCCAACGGAGGGGTATCTGTTGAGAGGCCAGACAAACGTGTGGTTCCTGAAGAGGGGCAACAATCTGGACGATAGAATGATCTGGCCTGGTAACACTAACCAAAACAGCCTTGCTGTGCTGGTACTGCGAACGGCTGAAAGCAAGGGGAAACTACAGCCGTAATTTTTCCCGAGGGCATGCAGCTTTACTGTATGGTTAAATGATGATGGCGTCCTTTTGTGTAAAATATTCCGTAAGTAAAATAGTCCCCCATTCGGATCTCCGGACGGGGACTACTCAGGACAACGTTGTCATCAGGAGAAAGAAAACTGGCGTTCTACGGATTGGAGTGTGGAATGTCCGATCCCTTAATCGGGCAGGTAGGTTAGAAAATTTAAAAAGTAAATGAGAGCTAATAGAAATCCTTGGGCAACAGAAGAGATATTGAATTTAACTGATGACAGGAGAAAATATAAAAATGCAGTAAATGAAGCAGGCAAAAAGGAATACAAACGTCTCAAAAATGAGATTGACAGGAAGTGCAAAACGGCTAAGCAGGGATGGCTAGAGGACAAATGTAAGGATGTAGAGCATATATCACTAGGGGTAAAATAGATACTGCCTACAGGAAAATTAAAGAGACCTTTGGAGGAAAGAGAACCACTTGCATGAATAGCAAGAGCTCAGGTGGAAGCCCAGTTCTAAGCAGAAAGGTGGAAGGAGTATATAGAGGGTCTATACAAGGGTGATGTTCTTGAGGACAATATTATAGAAATGGAAGAGAATGTAGATGAGGATGAAACAGGAGATATAATACTGCGTGAGGAGTTTGACAGAGCAATGAAAGACCTAAGTGAAAACAAGATCCCAGGAGTAGACAACATTCCATTAGAACTACTGACAGCCTTGGTAGAGCCAAGCCTAACAAAACTCTACCATCTGGTGAATACCCTCAGACTTCAAGAAGAATATAATAATTACAATCCCAAAGAAAGCAGGTGTTGACAGATGTGAAAATTATCGAACTATCAGTTTAATAAGCCACGCCTGCAAAATACTAACACGAATTCTTTACAGACGAATGGAAAAACTGGTAGAAGCCGACCTCGGGGAAGATCAGTTTGGTTCTGTAGAAATGTTGGAACATGTGAGGCAATACTGACCCTACGACTTATCTTAGAAAATAGATAAAGGAAAGGCAAACCTATGTTTTTAGCATTTGTAGGCTTAGAGAATGCTTTTGACTATGTTGACTGGAATACGCTCTTTCAAATTCTGAAGGTGGCAGGGGTAAAATACATGGAGCGAAAGGCTATTTACAATTTGTACAGAAACCAGATGGCAGTTATGAGTCGAGGGACACGTGAAAGGGAAGAAAAATTTGGAGTTGGAATTAAAATCCATGGAGAAGAAATAAAAACTTTGAGGTTCGCTGATGACATTGTAATTCTGTTGGAGACAGCAAAGGACCTGGAAGAGCAGTGAAACGGAATGGACAGTATCTTGAAAGGAGGATATAAGATGAACATCAACAAAAGCAAAACGAGGATAGTGGAATGTAGTTAAAATGTAGACTGGCAATAGCTAGGAAAGCGTTTCTGAAGAAGAGAAATTTGTTAACATCGAGTATAGATTGGTAGATGGGTAGAACACATAACTAATGAGGAGGTATTGAATAGAATTGGAAAGAAGAGGAATATGTGGCACAACTTGACTTGAAGAAGGGATCAGTTGGTAGGGCATATTCTGAGGCATCAAGGGATCACCAATTTAGTATTGGAGGGCAGTGTGGATGGTAAAAATCATAGTGGAAGACCAAGAGATGAATACACTAAACAGATTCAGAAGGATTTAGGTTGCAGTAGGTACTGGGAGATGAAGCTTCCACAGGATATAGTAGCATGGAGAGCTGCATCAAACCAGTCTCTCGACTGAAGACGACAACAACAACTGTCAATTTATGACTATGGTCAAACAAAATCTGTGTATTACTAGATTTTATTACCATGCAGTCAAAATGTTTTGTCTGGGCATCTTTACTAATTAGTTGTGGCCAATGAGTAGTTATTTGTGAGTGGCAGTGTTCTTATATATGAGAATTAGTTTTCTTCCCATTGTACACTATTCTCAATTGCAATTGGTTTCTGATATAGCATTTTGCTCCCTTATTGATCTTACAGGGACAGAATTCATTTGCGTTTCTTCGTTAAATCTATGAAATCAAGTGGCTATTGAACTGTTGTTTTATCACCTGAAAATGTAACATCCAGCACTCTGAAATTTACATTTCCACCACAATCTGCTTTATTCTCAATACTTGTATCATAAGACTTGTAATGATGCTTTTGCTCTTAACTGGCAGCCACTCTCCGTACTGATTCTCTTTAATTCTCATCAGATGTTCCACCCATTGAAGTCGTCTGGAATTGTTGCTTGCCATGATAGCATGTGGATTTCTGAATTGTGGCTTCTCTTCCTACTTTAAGATACATTATTACAATATGGACCAAAGATTTTCATATAAACTTTGTTCTCAAATACTAGTGTTCTTCCAATTTAGTTGAACTCCATATTTCTGCTCCATAGTTTAGGACTGGTCTGATGGTTGTTACACAGCTCCATTTTAATATCCTTTGTCAGTAGTTAAGACCACTGAAGTCTTTGTACAGAGTAACAGACTATTAGTATTTTGAAGTCTCATTTTCACTTATACTTGTGTTCGATTATGTTCATCTATCATTGCACCCAAAAATTTGAACTGTTCAAAATTATTAGCTATGATAGATTTACTTTAAGGCGAACTTTGGCTGCTTCTTATGTGAGCTCCACAAGTAACTCATTCTAAAATAATGCTGTAAATTGGAAGTGTGACTTACAGCACATCAGTTTCCATTGAAATGCATCACCTAACAAATGAGCTCGAATAAATGAAATTCTCCATGTTCAGCACGCACACACCAAAATCATTCCAGAACTCCAGTGGGTGTGTGCACTTGTCTGGGTCAAACTGTAAAAATTGCCAATATCCAATGGAAGTAGCAGCATCACCAGAAGCCAGCTTTTCTCTACTGTATGCTTCACAAGAAATCTTTTTGTCTTCAATGTTCAAAATTAAATTAAGACTTCACTACCTACTATTGTGTTTCTATAAGAGAAAAATTCAGACATGTGATCCTTTCTTTCTATACCTACATCTATACTCTGCAAACCACCGTGAAGTGCTTAGCAGAGAGTACGTCTCATTGCACCAGTTATTAGGGTTTCTTCCAGTTCCATGTGTATGGAGTGTAGGAAGAAAGATTGTTTGAATATGTGCTGCATGCACAAGCAATAATTATTCTAATCTTATCTTCCCATTCCTCATGTGAGTGATACGTTAACCTTCTTTCTAACAATTAATTGTCCTTTTTTATGAAGTTCACTAGTTCTAAACTTTAAACTTTTTTCTAGGCTTTGTATTTGTTACTCAGCAATGCCATTTCTACTGCAATCAAGCTTTCAATGTCTTGACTCAAACTATTCATTTCAGATTTTAATTTTTTTTTTACTGTATCAATTTTGAAGTTCAAGCTACTCATTTTTTTTTATTTTACTTCATCATTCTTCTATATCCTGACCTTATCCCATGTCAGCATGTTTACCTGGATTTGGCAGTTTTAGTGGCAGAGGGTAGCCGGATGCTTTTCCTGCCCCAGATGGAATTTGGGTATCCCCATCTGTTTGCATTTAGTGTTATTCAATGGGAAAGTGTGAGAATATTCTTGAAATTTACCTGCTTGGCTATGGGAAATCTGCCAAAAACTCATATCCAAGACAGCCAGCAATTCATCAATCCACTGGGTGGGTACAATTGAGGGGTGGTGCATCTCCCCAGATCCTGGAAATAGCATTTATCTGGCTGGGTTACTTTAATTCATCATTACCAGACAGTTTTGGAACACAGTTATTGGATGCAATCTGACACTCCCACATATCTTCTTTGCATTTCATCCATTTACAACACAGTTTCTAGCATTATCGCACTTGCTTGTAGACTTGAACAATCAAACTGCTCACCTTTACGATCTGGTACTACTTCAGGCTGTGTCTCTCCCTAAACTCCAGTTGCGGTTAGAAGCAGTCAACATATAATGTAAGTAATATTGACTAAAATTATGATTTGTGTATCTAAGTGTGATGCTGGAATGGTGTACCAGTAGCTGCTATGGCAGCTTCAAAGGGTGCTGGTATCACCTTCTGCAGTTATGCTAGTGCTTGTCATCTTGCAATTCCACAGTGACACACATCTCCAGGTCCCAAAGGCCTCAGCACTGATAGCAGCTCCTCCTACTTGTGTTCCAGGTCATTAAAGATGACATCCACTGTCAAGGCACCACACTCAGGATACATTATTACTTTTTTGCTCTGTTTATTTCATCTATTTTGCCTCTTTTTACCCACGATTCATCATAAGGCTCTGTGCCAATCCAGGTCACTCTTTTCACAGATGATTTTTCACTGTGTTCATAGTCAACAGGCACCATATTAATTGTCCCACAAATTATGCCTCTACTAAACATCAGCTGGATGTATCAAAGATAGTTTAGGTCACATTAAAAGTGGAAAGTTTAATGCTCCACTCGACCTGTGGTTCTTGAATTTGAGTGTTACAAAAACACTTGATAAATCTGAACACATCAGGCAATAATAGTCTAATGTTCACATGAAAGTTCAGTTTTACACAATTTGGATCAAGTATGATCCGTCTCATGATAGGTTAAAGAGTCATTGCATATAGCCATTTGTGACAGTAGGTTGCACCCACTGTTACAAATGAATACACTGCACTGCTCCAACAGAATGACACTACATGATTGACTACAACATACTGTCCAGTGTGAGTGGCAAACAATACACATGCTTGCTTCTTGGCCACTAATTCACCCAACTCCGTGCTTGAAAAGGATCCTCCTTGCCACTTAAAATTTCTAATAACATTCCCATTTGGGATTGGCACACACTTCCTTTTTTTCTACAGTAGATAAATTTTTAAAGAATGTGCTGTATAACTTGATTATCTATTCCACTAAATACAGTTTGTATGCTATATCGAATAGGACTTTTGAGTAGATTTTGTCCTATGAACTACACTTTTTGTTGTCGCACTCTTTAATAATGAATTAATTTCCAAGTAATTCTGAACATCTTTATCTTGCATTGCCAGAATATGGTAGTACATGGTGCCATTTAATTCTAATGAGTAGCTAATCTGCTACACTTTATACAATATCCTCAACCAAAATCCACAATTTAAAATAACTGAGAACGCTGAACAAACTTACATATGTTTTTTACTGTAAGACACATTTATTATTACAATTTGAACTTCGTAGCATCAAATGTAAGTCGATCTGAAGTTTGATAACATGCAACTCTACAGAAACTTCTACACAGAGATCTTAAACTACATATGCTTTTAAAATATTGACTTTGTTAATTCAGACTTCGGTGAACACAAAACTGTTGTGAAACATGTTTCTGGTGGAAACAACTGAGTAATTTCCAAATTGAGGTTATTACATTTACCTGCTTCTGAACCATCATAGTAACAAATTAAATGATTTTGCCCAGACAGTAGCTTGTGCACTTCTACATCTACATAGATACACCGTACCACCCACGGTGAATGGTATCCTGTACCACTATTTGTCATTTCCTTTTCTGGTCCACTAGCAAAAAGAGCACGGGAAAACTGCGTGCCTCCATATGAGCCCTAGTTTCTCATATCTTATCTTCGAGGTCGATGAGTGAAATGCATGCTGGGTGCAGTAGCATCATTCTAGTCAACTTTAAATGCCAGTTCTCTAAATTTCCTAAATAGTGTTTCTCAGCTTTAGAGGTAAAGAATGATGGAAGGGTGGATGTAGACCTGTTGTCTCCTGGTGTTAACTTACATCTACTGAAAGCTACATAACATACTTCTTTCCCCGTAACACCTTCTACATTCTACTCAGTATTCATGAACCCAACAGTCATGGACACACCATCGTAACTGATTACTATACTCTCACTGAAAGAATATCCTTTCATGTTGACCGGCACCAACCAATTGCTCATAGCATAGCCTCTCATTAAGGACCCAATTATCAACTGGATCCTCCTAGTCACAGTTGATGCCCCTTCCCTACACACTGACATCTTCCATGCCCATGACCTTGCTGCTATTGAACACTACCTGCCCTAACACCTTTCCACTCCAAACCCACTACCTCACTCCTGACAAATCTGTGGCATGGGCACCCAGCAATGCCTATCTTATGGGCCATTCAGAGGAAACCTTCATAGCCTTCCAAAACCCCCAATCTCTTGTCTGGTTATGGTTCATTATATCTTCATGATCTGCAACCAACACCAAACACCCTATCCCCATTCCTCAAACAGCCTCAACATCTCCCCCACCCATTTCATTTCACCTCAGCCCAATGTGCCACTTTCTTGGGCATTGACCACTTCTTTGTTGGCTCCATCCACACCTCTGTCCACATCAAGCCTGCAAACCATTAACAAAAAATGGCTCTGAGCACTATGGGACTCAACATCTTAGGTCATAAGTCCCCTAGAACTTAGAACTACTTAAACCTAACTAACCTAAGGACATCACACACACCCATGCCCGAGGCAGGATTCGAACCTGCGAAACCATTAACAGTAATGCATTTTGACAGCTATCATCCCTACCACACCAGTCACTGCCATATAGCCTGGTGACCCATCCATGGTTAGGGTATCTGCAGTGAGGAAGATTCCCTTGTCACGTATCTGAAGATCTCACGAAGGTTCTTTAGGCAGGCACTAACCCCTGAACTTAATCTGCAAACAGATTTCCCATGTCATATCCTAACACACCCCTAATCCTCCCATCACCCAGAAGAACCAGTTACAAAGAAGTTCCCCCTTCCCCCTATCACTGCCATTTCATCTGGACTAGATTAACTGAGCCATGTACTTAGGCTATCATGAAGGACCAGCACATCTATACTAGTCCTGTAACAGGTTTACTCTATCCATTTCTATCAGAGTCAGGGCCACCTGTGGAAGAAGTCAAGTCATATACAATCTCTGTTGCAATTTCTGTGTACCATTATGTGGAATGGCCACCAACCAGCAATCCACCAGAATGAAAGGACACTACTAAACTGTGGCCAAGAAGTGTGTTAACCATCCAGTAGTGCAACACACTGCTGAGCACAACATGCTGCTTCATAACTTTGCAATATGGATCCAGCACAAGTTTTTATGACACACACAAATGGGAGTTGTCCCTGCAAGACATCCTTTGCACCCTGTAATTGTCCTGGCTTCAATCTCTTTTAACCCACTTCCTTTGCTGTATCACCTCCTTCAACAGTAAAGTGAGGAGCAGCTGTGGGCTCCCTGGGTTATCTTGGGAGTGCTCTCCTGAGTGACAGTTGCCGGTGCACACATCCTTGGGTAGTGAAATGAGTAGCTAGATTCAGTTTAATAGGTAATGAAAGCACACATTGCCAATGTCGTGCTGACTTTAGTGTCAAGGAGTATCACAAAACCAACACCCACTTTGTACTGTTGGACTTAAGAGCTGCTAAAAGGTTAAGATCTAAGGCTGCAGTTTTAGAAATGATGAAGAATGTACAATTAAATGTTTCAGTACATCTAAAATGTGATAGAATAGCTTAAGACAGACAATACTTCAGAAAATGGACGCAAATGTGTACAACACCAGTAACTGTAAGAGTTCAAGGTTTTGAAAAAACTTTATTACCACAGTCGTGATGTTTGCCCCATGCAGCAAGTTTAAATTCATGAGACTGCTAATTTCTGTGCAATACAAGCACCATAGGGCAAATTTATTTTGCTAGCAGTGTTAGTCAGCTTTAGCAGACTGAATTGAGGATTTATCAATAGGGAGGACACAGCAAGTTACCTTGGCTGAAGAGTCAGTAACAGAAAAGTACATTAAGGTGTGCAACAGTAACTTGTATAGGAAGCCTTGCTTTTCATGTTTATATTTGTAACTTGTCATTGTTAGTAACCTGTTATCTACAATTAAGTACTATCTGAAGAAAGCCACACAAATATCCAGTTAATTCTTGATAAGATTTCAATGTGGTGCAACAACTGGCATCTTGTTTCAATGTTCAGAAATATGAAATTATGCTGCACAACATGCAGAAACATACACCAGCTATCCTGTAATACCCTATTTACAAAGTTTCAAGAAGCAGTATTAAAAGTGCAGCCCCTTACACAGTGCTCCCAAAGGAGGGACCAGAAGATGAGATTAATTACAGCAGGAATTTAAGTAGTCATTCTTCCTGCACTAAGTGTGACTGGAAAATGTGAAATACCCTGTGCCGCACACTTTCTTATAGTTCACAGAATTCTTTTTGTGAATATCCTTAAAGCTCTTTCCATAACAAATATTATTAACATTTTACATCTTTATTGTTGATAGCTACATATTTATTTCTCAACATAGGCACCCTGGCAATGAACAGGTCTTTATCAGCACAAGGCCAGTTGATACTGTCACTGTAGAATTTGACTTTGTTAATGGAACCACAACCTCACCTCTGCCTGCACTGCTTCATCACTATCAAATTAAGTCCTCAAAGGTGTTCTTTAAGTTTTGGAATCAGACAAAAATCTGATGGCACCAAGTTGGGACATCTCAGGTTGTTGCAGGTGTCACAGACTTCATGTGTCGTCTGGCATTGTCATGCTGAAGCAAAGGATGCTCCATGTGTGGATGAATTCTGAATTCAAAACTTAATTACAGCATGCTGTTTCTTAAACATCAACAGTTACATTACACACTGGTGTGAAAAACACTAGTTCAGAGCCATCTACTGGCACAGGGTTGCAGCTTGCATCAGCGAAGCAGGCAAGTCGACCCAGTAACATAAGCATGATGTGCAATACCTCAACCAATATTCCAAACAGAAACACACTCACTCTCTCTCTCTCTCTCTCTCTCTCTCTCTCTCTCTCTCTCTCTCTCTCTCTGTGTGTGTGTGTGTGTGTGTGTGTGTGTGTGTGTGTGTGTGTGTGTGTGTGTAGAAATTTTTGCTATTGCTGCATGTACTTCAAGGTACTAAGTAACCTAAAAACCTGCTGCTCCTAATAGCTATGATTATTAGTCAGTAAATTAAGTAAATACTTATCTAATGTTGTGAGTACACGGTCAAGTCACCAACAGAAATATGTGCACATGTAACCATCACACTCTTCATATAGTCATCAAGTGAATTTTGTCAAAGCTAGGCAGACTACAATAATATTAATAGGAAAACACTTCTTAATGTTCTGTAAAAATTATGCTTATTTGGTCACAAACCAGTTTTTGAGTTCCCACACCATCATCACTTCACAAAAATGATAGCTTCCTGCATGTATCTTTTGCTGATGAATATTGATATCGATCTGCAGGCAGAAATTTCATTAGGTAGTTAATAAACACAAATATGAACATAGTGAGAGAATTTTTTTGTATCTGCTTGTAAATCTGAGGACTGGACACTACATTTTTACAAGACTGACAGCTGATTTCCACCGATCATGCTACTGTTCCTGTACTCAGCTTAAATTCCCAACCTAATTGCAAATTAGGTAACGCAGAACTAAGGGAACACTTCTTTCATAGCAACTGTGCCAAAGACTGTGAAACCTGAAAGCTAGAAAAAGAGGCAGGCAACTACTCTCATGTGGCAATTAATGACAGAGAATGACAAAATTTTGTGCCAGCAACCCGACTATGTTTAAAGAGCATACAATATGTGTTACTTAGGAAGAAATTAATGAACAGTGACAGAAGCCTGAACAAGGGGGCTGATGTACTAGTACATGCATTGATAATGGCTAGGCACTAGCTGCAATCTAGATTTGCCAAATAAAACCTGCAAGCAAAGGACAACTGATTGCTGTAATCTATCATTTGGAAGAAATTAAGTAATTTCATCAGTAAATGATTCTAAAACGAACAGCTTGTTCATGACAATTAGGTCAACAACTTCCATTAATACACAGCACACCAACTAAATAATTGTACTGCCTTCCTTCCACAAAACTTGAGTTAAGAAGAGTAGTTGACAAAAAAGATTATGAAGTTTCTTTACATTAAAGAAGCAAGTAATAAATCCACAAGTCAAAAGATCTGCAGACATGGCATCAGTAACCTGTTATTACCTCATTTGCAACAAGTCAACTTTCTGGAGGTTGGCTGCAGTTGCGTCAGAGTGAATCCAATTCCAGTGTCAGAAGACCACCTAGCATTGCAGTTAACCTGGTCCACTGACAATGACAAGGGCTGCCTTTAAGCTTCGGTGAGCTGTATTAGAATCACATTTTTGTTAGTGTTGGATGTTGCAGTGGGATCGAAGGTGATTTGATTGATCAAAGTGTCTTGTTTAATTTATAAAACACAAAGTTGCACAATGGTAGTAGCCGACTACAATTCAGTACAATTTAGTCCTGTTAACATTGCATGGTGATATTGCCAAGATGAAAGTGTTGAAGGCTATAGCTGGATTAAAAACTGAATGTAACCCTAAGATCCAACACTAGTTAACAACAGAAATAACTTCCAGTCTGCAAGCCCAAGGTGAAAAGCTGTTTAATCAAATAGAACTTCCATTCTAAGATAAAGAACTAAATTTCGGTGCTGCAAAATGCAATAGCCTTTGGAGTTACATACGAATACAACACAGAAGTGCAATTTAGTCCAGAACAAAGTTAAGGAGCAGTTCCAAGAAATAGTGATGCATAATAAATTAAAGATTCTGTTGAAAATAAATATGGTGAAGTACGCAAACCACTCTTAGTAATACAATCAAGGGTAAATATTTTAGATAATATCAAAGAAACAGAGGGAATTGCTTTGACAGAATCTAAATTGGCAACTTTGAACAAGTTAGTGTTAACAGAATGGAAAGTTCATAAGTTATTTGATGTTTCCACCAGTTACACTCAATCCACAGAAGGTTTAGAAAGAACCAAAGGGGAGTTCCATAACTGTGGGAGAAACTACTGAAAGAAGTTTAAACTAGTTAAAGGAAATTCTATGAAAGTAATGGTCTTTGAGTAGAACTTATTGAAGAACTGAATCTAGGAAAGAGAACATTTTCCAAAGGGACTTTACAGTGAAATGTATCACAAAAAAAGTGGTAAGTTAGGACTGCCTGTGTTTGTTAACTGTGTTTTATACCTACTATCTGCGAAGTTTTAGGCTACGAACACACACGATCAGAAAGTTGTACAAATAAAGAACCATATGCTTAGAAACCATAAGTGTTTAGTACATTGTAAGTGAGAAATTACAGTACCTGCTACCTATTATACTGTGAAACACATAAGCTTTAAGTTATTAAGTAGTGAAAATGGAGTCTGCATCATCAAATGGACAGCCACAAATATGAAGCTTTCCCTTTGATGGTGCATTGCCTCAGCCTTCAAACAGAACTACAGAGCATCAAACATATCACATACAGCTATTGCTATAGCTCTGCACTGATTGATAATATACTAAGGACAAAGAAATTGAGTAAAATCACACCACTTCTGTACACTGGCCAACAGCAGTCAGTCAATAGTTACAAAGCCTGGTGCAAAATCCCATTTATTGGCAACATTTCAGACATCTTGGCAAAAAAAAAAAGTTTTGACACAAAACTTTGCAATACTAATAGCATAAAAAAAATTCTTAATTCAATCGCAAAGGAAAATTGCATCACTTGGCGCCGTGCGTAAAATCACATGCGAACAGTGTGAAAAATTATATATTAGGAATTTAGGCAGAGCTGTGACAAATTAGGCCATCTGAACATTTGAGAAGCTGGAGATTAAGGAAGAAAGATTCATTTTCTGATCATCTTTTAACGGAAGACCATTAATATGTGGAATGTGAAGTTTTACATTCTGTTAAGAAAAGCAGAAGAATGACCTTGCAGGAAACAAACACATGAAACAGAATGCCAGCTTAGTATTAAATGATCAGATTCAATTTCCTTCTTTCTCCCACTGGTAAATTAAGTTTTCATTACAGATATGTGATACAAACTATAAATTCATGTATTTCTCCCCCTTTTTGAAATGTTACTTCTAAACTACACAGGGAAAAACTTTGCAACAAGCCAGAAGAGACAGTGTGTGTACAGCCACTACAGTGCATGAACTTATTAAGTGGATGATGATTTGCCATTGTAATTCTCCATACTTTGGATCTTGTTGAGTTGTTTGTTGGTGCTTACTGTAGTTGTAGCTTTGTGATACCACAAGCAGGTGGTTATAATTAAAGTGTAACTACTCAGATCCAGTGTGGATTGTAATCATCATATTGCAGCGAAACTTGCTATAGATACTCTAATGTGTTAATGCAGAACTGATGTACACTGGAAAAGAATTGGTTCCAATTTTGGTTACCAGGTGCAAATCTGGTACTGTGAATGCAAGAAAGATTTATGTAATGGAGTAGGAACAGGGCATATGCAGAAGGGGTCAAACAGTGAGAAAGGCATATTGATTTTTTTTTAAATTAACCACCTCTTACACAAATTGTGTTCTGAGCGCCCCACAAACCAAACAAATTGTGTTCAATATGAGAACCGGAGACATCAACGAGATGCTGCACAGTGCCAGGATTGCACCTGGTGGCAAAATTGGAACTAATTTTTTCCCAGTGTAAATCACTTCTGCATTAATGCACCTGTCAAATTTTGCAGCCATATGATAATTACAGCCCACCCTGGACCTCTGAGTAGCTGCACTTTAATTATAACCACCTATGTGTGTTATGCTTCTGCCAATGTAGGTGCTAAACTTGAAATGAACCACTGTAGGGATTACACTGTATTCAAAGTGTTCAGTGCCATTCTCAGTTCTTCAAACACTGACATACTTTCAACAGGAAACAGTCACTAGAAAAATTTCACTGAAAATTCTTTTCAATCACATTGCATGTCATGGAGCCTGACCCACAGATAATACTGTTCCTGGCAGGATGACTGACCCCTTTGGGGGGGATCCTTTAAAGGTCACAGGACACAAGGAACAGGCAGAAATGTACAGGGTGTCCATAATTAGTTCACTTCAAATGCTCAGCATGTCAAATTTGATCATCAAATTGACACAAGGGGAAATGTGGAACAAAAGGAAAATGAATGAAAATTTGATGACAAGATGCATGGCACATGGCTGTTCTACAGTTTGCAATCCGAGTGCCCAACATGTCTGTCTCCATGAAGGATAGTGTGTCGCTGGTAAAGATCTTTTACAAGAATGGTGAATGCACCAGCAGCCATGCAGTTGTTCTGGACACTCCAGAGTATGAAAAAGTCCATTGTCTGCTAAGGGTCTGCAGAAAATCACAAAATCTGAAAAGACAGTTTCTTTTTAAAGTGCAATGTGTGAGGAAGGAAAGCAGTTGATTGACATCTGTCAAAGATGTGACCACAGTACTGCAGGAGGGGTTGAACGGTGATGTACGAACATGCAGTGCACGTGGAATTTCCCGAACACTGGACATGCCTGTGAGGATGCAGCATAAAATCCTACAAAATGTCCTGAACTGCTATCCATACAAAATTACACACGTTCTGGAATTGCTTCCTGATGATCTGCCAGCATGACAACTGTTTGCTAAGGAATTTCTTGTTCGTTTAGGACAATAAATGGCCATGGAAGATTCTGTACACAAAGCCCACTTCCAAGAACAAGTCAATATGCAGAATACGGGCAAAGGAAAATTCGCACGCACATCAACCAGCACCACTTCATTCTGAAAAACTGACTGTGGTGCAGGCTGACATTTACAGTAGGCCCATATTTCTTTCAGAAGAAAGCCTTCAGGTCTTGTTACCTGTATCATCACTGGTAAATGCTGTGAGTCTTACACAGCAACATCATTTTCACCATTCAATAGCTAGGATGTTTGAGCAGGATCATTTTTAAGATGGCACTACTCTGCATTTTTCACACCCGTGAAATGGCTAATGTGAAAGCATTTCGGAAATGCTGGAATTATCAGCCATCATTTCCCTACAGCCTGGCCATAATCTGTGGGCCATCTGTATGTGGGGTTAACTGAAAGATGTGTTCACTGCTCCATTTATGAACATGACCCCGCAACACTGATTCTGTAGTGGAATATGTTGTTTCTCAATTTCAATTTGTTGCCAAAAATGGTCAACAACATACTGAACGTATCTTATGCCAGTCTCACAAGAATTAAAAATTGATTTTTCCCATCCAATGTGGTAGGCCTTGCCACAGTGGATGTGCTTACCTTACAAACATGACACCTGTTGGCTGCTAGACTTGTGCTGTCATGCACGTTGAACAGTATAGATGGTGTAATGTGCAATTCAAGCCAAAGCAGTCACATTGCATTTCATCTGTCATTTGTAGCTGACCCCATTTACATTAATATACTTACTGCACCATCTGTTAGTAAATTTTGTTAAATTCTTTTTTGTTCTATGACATTTCTCTCATCAGTAATGTGTTCTAACTTGTCATTCTGAGCAGTGATTTTCTTTATTTAATGTTTTGAAACAGGAACTTTAACTATGGACACCCTGTATAATAACGACTTTTCAGACTTTGGTTGATGAGGGTGTCAGTCATATGAGAAAGGACCCCAGATTGTTCAGACTTTGCAATTTACTTCGAAAACATGTGTAAATTAAGGGTCATAAGCTGGGCCTCTTGCTACTACCAGTGTGCTGAGTATGAACATGCACTAATGCATATCATTAAAAAAACTAAACCTAAACAATTCAATTTTGCTGTTCATTCACTTGCGAGACAAATGATTTGATGGATTAAATTATTTAAATAGAGGCAAAATAACAACCTGCTCATACAGCATAACACACACTGTGCGAGCCAGGCCCTGATTGAACTCTCATGGTGGATTAAAAAACTCTGGGTTGTACACCAATCAGTCTGCCTGGCTTCTAGGCAGTTCCCCTCATTCATTTAGGTAAATGCTGGGCTGGCCATAAATTCTGTCTTTGAGAATACCATACACAAACATTTGCAATGTGATATGATGCAGAACAAAGTTTACACAATTCACAAACAGATGGCACATGAGGCTTCCTGCCTTTTGGCTACCTTGATTAAAGTGTTCTGCAATAAGGCAGCAGCACAAGGTCTCTTTACAGCTCACCACCTGAGAGTTTGAGAGAACAATATATGGAATGACACAGACATTATCCAAAGAAAGTTCAAGCAGATAAGGTGCCATGGACACTTTTTCAACAAAGACGAAGTTAAATAGGGCAGTACAATTTGCGCAGTTGCGAATTTTTTTTTAACTTTTTAATGTTCTTGAACAATCTGAAAAATGCAGCTTCTAGTGATAACATTTCTTAGTTCAACATTACACTGTTGTATTTCCTACAGAAAAGTCCAACTCATTTCTTCTTTGACACCAGTACTTTCCGCAATGCATGGGAGGGAAGAAAATCACAGACTATGACAGTGATACAAAATTAATATTTACTGTTAACTGAAATGGAAAAAGAATAGAAACTAGGCTGACAGAACAGGAATCAATGGGAACATTCATACACAAAATTAATTTAACATACAAACTGTGCCCTCATCTTGGGTATTAGTTACGACTTGGCTGTAATTATGCACATCTACAATGAGAAGAATATTTTAATCAGAGCAAAACTGAGACATTACCGGTCAGTGACAGCCCTGAAGCCTTACACACAGCAGAAACTCGGCCTATACCCCCACATCACAATAACAAAGTGACTGATGATGATGGTCACTTTGTGGGGCACTCAACTGTACCGTCAGCATTCGTACAAAGTTCCAATTTTTACTCAGTCTAATCAAGTCACTGTCACGAATGATGATACGATGAGGACAACACAAACACCCAGTCCCCGGATGGGAAACGAAACCGGGACCCCACGATCCACAGGCAGCAACACTAGTCACAAGACCACAAAAGTGATTTATGTCTAGCTGTTTGCAAGACTGATACCACAGCAACAGCCAAATTGGAGGGCACACTTGCCCATGCCTCCCATTCGGTTTAGCAACTTTCTCTGGTACGGCAGGTAGCAGCCACTTGCACCCAACACCTGCAGTCAGTAATGTAAACAGTTACAGCCTGTTTTTGTGTGATTTGTTTATCTGTGTAGCAAAGAACGTCAAACTTTGAAGTGTGCAAAAAGTATGGCTGCCAAACGGAAAATTCAACAATTTTCCCATATTTTGTGGGGTCAGACATGCGAATTCTATTGCCTCTAACAAAGGTAGTTGAAATAACTGCAGATGATATTAAAAAAAAAAACAAAGATGATGAGACTTACCAAACAAAAGCGCTGGCAGGTTGATAGACACACAAACAAACACACACAAAATTCGAGCTTTCGCAACCCCTGGTTGCTTCGTCAGGAAAGAGGGAAGGAGAGGGAAAGATGAAAGGATGTGGGTTTTAAGGGAGAGGGTAAGGAGTCATTCCAATCCTGGGAGTGGAAAGACTGACCTTAGGGGGAAAAAAGGACAGGTATACACACACATATCCATCAGCACATACACAGACACAAGCAGACATTTGTAAAGGCAATAATACGTAACCCACTTCAAAACCATAACCAAAAAATTATTTTTTTCCACTTTCAACACTACCGCTGCTATAAAATCCACCGTTTCTAGTTCACAAACAGTTCCTTTCACCTATTAAACAACCATTTCGGCTAGTTCCAATAACTTTTGCTTTATTTCCATTTCTGTTTTTCTCACATCACCAATCATTTGTAGCCGCTTCCCACAGGTTTTAACGTCATTATTTCTTCGTCAGACAATTGTTAGCCTCATTTTCATAATCTGCCACCACAAAACCACTCCTTTTAATACATTTACACGTAGTTTTTTCCGAAATTTTCCCAAATTTCTCCCCCCTTTAACGTGTTTTGGCGGCAACACAACCAACCAACCAACCTTTATGCACATCGTTGTCTACATACACAAGTTCACCACATGATCAACATAGCCCAGCTCTAACCAACACTTTTTCGCCTTTTTTCACACCAGATCTCCAGTTGCTTTCTAGTTCACCTTTATCTCTCCCCATATATTTTTATTTTCATTTCAGCCTCATGTTACACTTTCCACCTTCTAATACCATGTCACCCTCACAACACCTCCACAACGACCCCATTAAGTTTTATTTACATTCCCTCCGCAAACATGCCTTCGCCCTAGCCAGATTACACTGCCTTCACAAATGTCTGCTTGTGTCTGTGCAGATGGATGTGTGTGTGTGGGCGTGCGAGTGTATACCTGTCCTTTTTTCCCCCTAAGGTAAGTCTTTCCGCTCCCGGGATTGGAATGACTCCTTACCCTCTCCCTTAAAACCCACATCCTTTCGTCTTTCCCCCCTCTTTCCTGACGAAGCAACTGTTTGTTGCGAAAGCTTGAATTTTGTGTGTGTATGTTTGTGCGTCTATTGACCTGCCAGTGCTTTTGTCAAAATTTGTAAGAGATACTGTGCAGAAGGGGAAGAGCTTTGTTCATCAAAACTTTACTCAACCAGTAAAAAGAGAACAGAACCACAAGTAACAATCTTTCACTCTTTTCCAACAAGATGCTGTTTGCCACCACATAAGGAAATCTTGAGTGAAAATAACAGCCAACTTTAAAACTGATAGCTGAAGTTCTGCTGTTCCCATATAAAAAGGGTGCAAGAATTGTCTTGCATGCTGAGACAGCATCTGGTTTCTTACCTAGCGTCTCCTTATTTACAACTCAAGGAAAACAAGTAAGTACTATGAGGAGATGAACCACAATAGTATTCTGAATTGGTAACTGTCATTGTAATGGATAATGATCCCTATCATTCAGCTATTAGAGATAAAGCTCCAATGATGGCAATGAAAAAAGCTGACAGTGTTTAATGGTTGAAATGCCACAATGTGAAAATTCAGGACAGTTTCCATAAAAATTGACAAAGTCTAGATTGCAGTGATTATTTTATTTAAAATAACCAGTTTCAGCCTAATCTTGGGCCAACTTCACAATGATACCATCAGCTGTTGTTGGTGTCCAGAACATCAACTTCAGCTGATGGTGCTATCCTGAAGATAGCCTTTCTTGTGCTTCGACCATGGCATTGCCACTTCAACACCATGTAACTGATTTGTGCACAGATTATGCATTACATGGCAATAAATAATAGAAGCTTCACTGTGACAGAAATTCAAAGACTGTTAGAGGAAGCTGTGGCACAAATGATGCCAGAGAAGTGCTGTAATTTTGTACACTACAAGAATAGGTTGTTACAGAAGCATGGAAAAGTGAAGTGAGTGTAGAAAGTAATATATCTTTGGGCAATTCCAGTGACTGTCCATGAACAAGAGTTCAGTTAACAAGTGTTGAGGAAGAAAGTGATCCTGAACTAAGTGGCATTTATCCTTTTTCTTAATTCATCATTAGTTTTTATGTTTCCTATTTTTGATAATGGTGTCTAATATATTTGCACATGAGAAAATAATGCAGCAAAGAACCGCAAAGCTGTTGCTGCTGCAGCCATACCACATCCGGCGAAGCGACGGCATTGTTCCCTTCCACGCTCAAGTGGGCTTCGCTGTCAATCACTTTGTTATTCTGATCCAGGTATAGTAAGAACAGAAGTACTTCAGAGGCGAGAACTAGTTAACAGGAGGGTATTAGGACATCAAAGAACATAAGATTGTCAGTTCAGAAGACAAGTGAATCAAGATAAAATTTCCGACACTATAAGCGAAATGAGCACATTCTTAAGAGTACTAGAGGAGGTTACAACAAGTAATACAGTTTCTCATGAACACTGGGACCAAGGTACATTGAATCCAAGAGTTATAAAATAGATTGGGGAAAAATAAGAGCACACAAACCAAGAGATACACAACAGGGCGATTAAAGACAAAAATTGAGCTTTCATAGGTCGAGGGCAGCAATTGACCCAAAACAGAATAATCATGCACAGAAGAGTGGAGGAGGTTGCAAAGTACGAGCAAAAAGAATACTGGATGAGAAGAAACACCAGAAGAAACGAAGCGGATGCAAATTAATGTAGTCCTTAAATGGCGAAAATGAAAGTGGTTGAACAATTATTAAATGTGTGTACCACATCTAAGGGCATTAGAATCACACAGAAGGATAAATTGTTTTAGGGTATGTAAAGAGGGTGGAGGATAGAAGCACGAGGGAAGGAAGATCACCAAATTGCGGTCATGTACTGCCACCCTTCACAGGTCTGCAAACTGAAGAGTGAGCAGGTGAGTCCCATGCTCTACCCCAAAGACATTTCTACAATTACAAGGCATTTTGCAAAGGTACACCAATGCTTCCACAGAGTGTGTGTGTGTGTGTGTGTGTGTGTGTGTGTGTGTGTGTGTGTGTGTGTGTGTGTGTGTGTGTGTGTGTTTTCCATAAAGTGGTTAAAAGTAAATGAAATGAACGTGAGATGATAATGATAATGCCAGATAAGTGTATGGGCATATTCTGTGTAAATTTCTTCCATTTTTTACTCTGCTGGAGGGAAATTAATCTTAGTCATGTAGCATTCTTCTAGGAACAGCAACTTCCCTTGCCCCACACGCTGCTCACTCTTCAGTTTACACACAGACAGCACAACCCCAGCAGTTCCTGTCCAGTTCTCTTATGTGGCAATAACTCCACAGATACTGTGTTCAATAGTGAAGTTATATTGTTAACTGAGCTCTTACATAAAGACACTCCTACAAGTAATTGCTGAGGGGAGTTTAATTTTTAAGTGTGATGTCTGATCTATGTAGTATTGTTGGGAAAGTGGCTTGGATTAATGTGGTACCTTGCTGCCTCTACTGTTGACTGTATTGTAGACATGTGTAGCTGTGTTGCAGTCACTTGGTGGTGAATTAATTAATGACTAGAAAGTTACTGCACTTATTGTTTCTGGTAGACTGCATAAATCTCTTCAAGAAATTGCTATGGCACTTCTAGAGTGGGCTGCATTTGAATGGAGCCACTTACCCCAAGTCCACATTATATCTTGCAAGGAGGGTGTGAATGTGTGTGACGAAATGGGAATAATCGTGTTAGGATTTTAATCTGCTATAATGCTTTGACTTATTTTAAAATATGTGTAGTTCCATAACACCTAGCTGACCTGCTTCTGTTGTAGAGGCAGCCAATTTAAGCCCTCTGGCCTCTTCAGAGGGTAGAAACTACAGCTGTTTTGATGCATTTGATACGCCTCTGAAGTGTTTCATCCATTGATAGTACAGACAATGAAACTGACATTGTCAAATACATACTGAGAGCATATGACACCTGGAGTAGGCTCTACAGTGTCGTTGACAGCTACAGCTGCTGAGCTTGTTTACTTCAAAGCTTATTGAAACCCTGCAAGTTTTACCTAATAAACAGGAAATAACTCCACTATACAAACATAAGCTCAGTGAAGTTATTTTGCCTGCTAACTTAACAAGACTTGGTGAAGAAATGCTGGGGTACAGACTCCCTGTAAACTGAGCCTTTCCCTGAAGAACAACTGCTGTACAGGATGCCTAACAATTTCCCCTATCACAATGTACAAGTGTGCACAGATTACATGGAATCTGTCCATATGGTTATTGTTAGTAACTCAGAATAGGGACTCTCCTGTTCGCAAACCTACGAAAGGTGGAAGTGCATGCCCACAATCTGGTTATCTTCTGCCCATCCTCCACACAATTTGTCCCTTAATGTGATTGTTTTTTAAACCACTATTTACCCATAAACAATTTTATACCATTAAAACATTTTTCATAACTAAGATATTTTCCATCCCATGCAAATGAGGAAACTATAAATCCTAGAGAAATCAACAGGACCTTCATAGTAAAAAATTGTAGTTTAATGCCATACTGGCAAACATTTTTGCTAGAAGCTGCTGTTTTCAAGTCAATGAAAAAACATTAAAAGTGACCATTAACAACTGGTCACAGCAGAACATGCTTGACACTTAATACTTGTATGCCTGGCCAGGTGGTGAAACATCCATAACTAAGCATGTGGCAAGGTGTTCAATGCTGCTGTCCCACAAAGCCAGGATTTTTAGTATATTGTTCACAGCACATGCTCCTACCACCATAAAAAATAATTGCCACTATACAAATTTTTTTCATAATTTTCATTCACCGACTGTACTGTATAGTAAAGTTCAACATGTGCAAACACATCCACCCAATTTGTCAAGTTCCAACTGTCAAATAGTAATGCCAAATGCTCCGACAGTAGCGAGGTTATACATGAATGTGGCAGCCCTGAACACCAAAAGTGTAATAATAAAGCAGCCATGAATCCATGTACAACAAAAGCATCTGAGTGAGGATGAACTGATTCAGTATTAACTTCAACTTGTTAATGGAACTAAATTCGATAAGGACTCAAATTATTAACATAACAGTATGATTCCTATTACCAGCAATTTGGGCTCAAGCATACAAGTTATCAGACCTTATCCATATTGCATCAATGTATTTGTCCAGTGCTAACAATGCATTAATGAATAATCTTGGGAAGCTATATATAGAATTTAGTTTCAACTGCATATTTGACTGCTACATTTCAGAGTTACAAGACAGTTCAACAAATGCATAAAATTTTTTTCATGGGGTTCTCCATCAGAACCAGCAACCTAAATACTCTTCTGGTTCAGGAATCAATGACAAAGTGCTGTAGCAACAAAACACCCTCAGGTATTTTAAAGACGTTAGCCTCTTACAGTTAGAGTGATAATGCATTCATCACACTGCTCCATTTCCACATGTAAGAACTTTAATACTGACAACATGAAAGTCAAAATAAATACAAGAACTTCAAATAATTAACAGCAATTTATCTGCACAAGTTGTGGATTAAAAGCTCCTTCACATTTTTGTTCCACATCCTTGCACAAAATAACCAAAACTAATTTATTCTAGTCAGTCAAAAAATAAGACTATTACTGTACGCAGCATTTCAGATAAGCATTCTACAACTGGTAAAATATTTGAGTAGTTCTATTAACATCTGACATTCTAAATAACATCTTAAGTTTATGATTAAAAAAGATTTAATACCAATTAGCAACTACTTGTCAAGCATTTTACAGACAACACATTTATTTCATATACAGATACATAAAAAAATTAAATTTTAGGTACAGCCAATGGAAGTTCTTTAAAAGTCAAAGGAATATAAGAGTGCACAAGTTCTTTAATAGTTGCATTTCAATTTAATTGGAAATAAATCAGTCTTTCTTAATATGTAGCAAATCATTGACTGAAGTAACCAACTCACTCCTGTGAGGTCATAGCACGAGCTTGGGCACGAACTCTCTTCTCATATTCCAAACGATTTTGGCTGAGGGGGAAAAAAAGAAAATCAAATTTAATTGTATTCAACCTACTGAAAATGAAACATACATAAGATTATTATTGGTTGCTTAGGATGTTCCAAAACTTCGTATAATGAAAAAATACACTGCCTGAGAGAATCAAATACATTATTTCAGTGATTATAACAACAAAGAAATGGCTTATCAGTATGATGCTGCACCCTCTTTGCCTTGGATGCATGCACTGATTCAGTTGGGAAGGGTGTTAGATCCATTGTATCTGACAAGGAGGTCCCAAGCAGTCTGATCAGTTTTTTGAAACCATCTATATGGTTGTGTAGGTTAATACAAATACACCAGGCATCATATGTTTGTATTACAATTACCATGCAAAAAAAAATTACACATCTGGTAACGAATAATAAATTTTACATCACTGCAGTCAATTTAGATTATTTGACATTTTGTTTTTTAACTGATACATTGAATGTTATATCAAAAAATGGAAATGCCAGGGAGGAATATCAAGAACATTGGAAAACCAGAAACTCCCATACAGCCTGGCCACCTGGGGATGGCATATCTGCAATTACAAAAACTTCCTTGCTCAGTCTGCTGAGAGTCTCACCACGGCCTTTACAGGCGGGCACTATCCCAAGACCTAGTCGGCAGACATACCGCATGCCATTCCCCCTCCACCCTAAAAACTAGCCACAAAGGAGTGTCCCCTTCAGCATGCAGTACCATCCCGGACTGGAACAACTGAACCATGTTCTTTAGCAATGCCTTGATTAACTATCATCATGCCTTGAAGTGAGGTATGTCCTACCCGATATGCTTTCACCTCTCCTGAAGTGGTGTTCCATCACCCACCCAACCTCCACAACATCCTAGTCCATCCCTATGCCACTCCCAATCCCAACCCCTTGCCACAAGGATCATATCCCTGTAGAAGACCCAGGTGCAGTCCTTTCACAGGTTTATCCTAACCCCCCCATCAGGGGCTGGGCCATCTGCAAAAGCAGCCATGTCATTTATCAGCTCTGCTGCAATCACTGCACAGCTTTTTTATATTGGTATGATTACCAACCAGCTGTCCAGCAGGATGAAAGGCCATCACCAAACTGCAGCCAAGAGCACAGTACACCACCCTGTGGCACATCATGCAGCTGGACCTAGCACTTTTTTTTTCAATGGCAGAATTACTATCTGAGCCATCTGGATCCTTTCCTCCACCACCAGCTTTTTCGAACTGTGCAGATGGGAGTTATCCCGGCCTCAACATATGGTAACATACTGTTCCACATCATCCACCCAACAGTTTCCATCCCCTCTGTCCTATGATCTCCTCCCCATTCTGACCTCTCACCCTGATTATTTGCAGCCCTCTGCCAACACATCTGCCCATCTTTCCCTGATCCTATCCTTTTTTCCTCATCTCCCTGTCCCACAACTTCCTGACATTGCACCTGTTGGCAATCTAGTCCCTGCACATTCCACCATAAAGCATTAATCCCTCCCCACCCATTCACTACTATCCTTTCCTCTTCCCTGTCCCCTCGATATGGCTGCTTGCATATTTAAATATTAGTGCCTGTCTGCAACTTTGTGCGTCTGCTTTATAGTAAGTAGCACTCTTTTCTTACGAGGTGCAGTCAAGTTCTAAGGCCTCCGATTTTTTCTCCAGACTGGAAAGAGATAGAAACATGTGCAGTGTTTTAAAATGAGGCAGCGTTCATCGTCAATACGTCCCAGAGATGGCAGTACCGTACGGTAGATGGAATTTTACCGCCAGCGGCGAGAATGAGAACTGTTTTAAATACTTAAAATGGCGACATTTTCCTTACTTGAACAGCGTGCAATCATTCGTTTTCTGAATTTGCGTGGTGTGAAACCAATTGAAATTCATCGACAGTTGAAGGAGACATGTGGTGATGGAGTTATGGATGTGTCGAAAGTGCGTTCGTGGGTGCGACAGTTTAATGAAGTCAGAACATTGTGTGACAACAAACCGAAACAACCTCGGGCTCGCACAAGCCGGTCTCACGACATGATCGAGAAAGTGGAGAGAATTGTTTTGGGGGATCGCCGAATGACTGTTGAACAGATCGCCTCCAAAGTTGGCATTTCTGTGAGTTCTGTGCACACAATCCTGCATGACGACTTGAAAATGCGAAAAGTGTCATCCAGGTGGGTGCCACGAATGCTGACGGACGACCACATGGCTGCCCTTGTGGCATGTTGCCAAGCAATGTTGACGCCCAACGACAGCACGAATGGGACTTTCTTTTCGTCGGTTGTGACAACCAAAAAAATTTCGGGTAACCGCCAGTGCTGAAAAAATGGTGTCCATGTTCTGGGACAGCGAGGGTGTAATCCTTACCCATTGCGTTCCAAAGGGCACTATGGTAACAGGTGCATCCTACGAAAATGTTTTGAAGAACAAATTCCTTCCTGCACTGCAACAAAAACGTCCGGGAAGGGCTGTGCGTGTGCTGTTTCACCAAGACAACGCACACCCGCACATCGAGCTAACGTTACGCAACAGTTTCTTCATGATAACTTTGAAGTGATTCCTCATGCTCCCTACTCACCTGACCTGGCTCCTAGTGACTTTTGGCTTTTTCCAACAATGAGAGACACTCTCCGTGGCCGCACATTCACCAGCCGTGCTGCTATTGCCTCAGCGATTTTCGAGTGGTCAAAACAGACTCCTAAAGAAGCCTTCGCCGCTGCCATGGAATCATGGCGTCAGCGTTGTGAAAAATGTGTACGTCTGCAGGGCGATTACGCCAGTTTCATCGATTTCGGATGAGTAGTTAATTAGAAAAAAAATCAGAGGTCTTGGAACTTGAATGTACCTCGTGCACTGTTGAACATTATAATAGATAAATGTAATACATTTCTGTTCACAAAAATTCCAATTAGAAAATGATAAACAGAAAGCTGTTGCAACTGGTCCTTGATACTGGTGCTGGGGCAGAGCTTAGTCCAAGATGGTCTATGTTCTATCAGGGGCGGATGTAGGAATTTGCTTGACACACAAGTTACCTCAATATCATGTATACAGTTCATACACAACATATGCAGATTAACACTGTCCTGATGAAATAGGGCACCACAATTTTGCAAGCCAAGGACACAGGATGTCTGGTGTATCATTCAGCTGTCAGCATTACATTCTTCACCACTAGCTATGATCTGAAGCAATACTCAATGGCTCCCCACAATATGACACCAGAAGAAAAACCACTGTGCATCTCCAAACCAATGAAGAATAGGAACTTTCACCAAGTTGCCAGCACACTCACTAATGACAACATCCTGGGTAAGGGGAGAGCCAGGATTCGTCACTGAACACAACACAACGCCATTCATTAGAAGTCCTTGTTTCCAATTTCCAAGTCATGGGACCACTCCAAAAGCAGCCATTTATGTCATTAACTGCAGCGTACACAAGGGACACACATTCTCTGGACCTGTTGTTGCTAGTGCTGGTGCTGCTGCTGCTGCTGCTGCAAGTATCCAACCAATATTGTAGCAAGTCTTAGGTGTTCTCTGGTTGTAGTACAGATGGAAGTGGTTACAATATGCTTGGCAATCCTTCCTTGTGATCAGATAAGTCTGACTGGAACCTTAGTTATGTGCACACTCACATTCCCATGCAGTCCAACATCAGGTTATTGTCACATCCAAATCATCCTACAAATCAAGTGCTGAAAATACTGTCATGAGTACTTGACATGGGTCTTTCAGTCATGACTTAATATCTGATGCAGTTTGTGGTCCTTATACACCTTACCACACCTGGTAATAACACTGCACAGAAAAAACACCTATGCACTCAGGGCCTGGCTGCTTTCTGTCAAAGGTAACTGCAACTCTCAAAATCATTTACATACCTGGCAATGGTGTGTGTATATGTATGAAGTTACATTGGTATCCAAACATGGCTTCTGGATGCTTCAGTTTTGTCAGGCAGCGGAATTTCACCATGTTACTATACAATTGGTACACTTGTTCTAGACAATTTTAGCTACATTTTCAATACTAATAATTCATCTAGGAATTTAAGGTATTGCTGGAGAATATTCAAAATAAGCAGGTGACTTAAGGGCCAAGTCGATATAAATATGCAATACACCTAAAGAAACTGTGTGTGTGTTCCAAACATGGTTTGGTAATGGTTATGCAGGGCATGGCATGGCAATTTAGGCAGGGCTATGAGATTTTTTATGTAAGGAAATTTTTTCCTTGTGTACTTTTTATATTCTTCAAATGCAGTGGGATGAGGAAAGTTACAAATATCACCAGAGCATCACACACAGCAGAAATATTTCAAAAACCTTGATATTTAAATTTTAAGCCAAATATACATAAATCAAAAAAGTTAACTAGACATTGTTACAGTACTGCATACTGACATTTATTCTACGCTTGAAATATCAGTCACATATCTTCACCATCTCACTGCATACAATTTAAACACAGTAGCCATAATTTACCATAAAATCTGGTTGCTCGAATGTTGACATTAGTTGCTGTTAAGTCTCTGGAGAGACTAAACATCACAAAGTCTTTGGAGACGCATTCTGACAAACTATTGCCCATTCATGTTAATGTTTTTATAAGTGGCCCGATAAGCAATGCTGATCCACTTTGAAGAAAGTTATCTGCAGGTTAATATAAAACCAAGTCAGATCTATGCTTACCAGTATATTGTATATGCTTCTGCCTGAGCAGGATCCTTTATATTTGGTTCATTTAACAAGTCTTGAATTCCCAACAAAATCTGCTTGATTGTTATCGCAGGTCGCCAGTCCTTATCTTCGTCAAGAAGTGAAAGGCAAACTGTTCCTGTGAAAAAAAAAATTTGAACATTTTCTGAAAACATCTAAGATAATATTTCATTTCCCCTCTACGTAGTGCTAAGCTGCCAACAACATTTATGTAGGTTCCTTATATGTGGGTCTTGAAGCTTCATAACGTACAATTTTTATTATTCATCAAATCAGTATTCTATCCACTTGCTTCCTTGACTGCTGTATCTGCTTGTTAAATTACTGTGAATGATTACTTATTTGACCATTGGTTCCTGCTGAAAAGCAGGTGAGAAACTTGTGCCACGATTGTACCTCATCAGTCCCAGCATCCTCAGGATGTCAAACACTGTACATTAATATGTAATATCTATCAAGGGCGCAATCCAGGAAAATTATGGTGCAACATAATATGCACTAATGGATCCGAATAAGACTATTTTATATTTCAGTACATAAAATACTGAAAAATTTTATGTTAATAGTGTGACTATATAGTAGATCATGCCTAAAATCAACCTTCACCTTATCAGTAACTTAAGAGGAAATTCATTCGAATCTTTAATCAAGGCATTCCTGTCTGCCAAACCATTCAGACAAGACACTGCTACACTCAAACAAACAGCTTTTGGGTGTCTGCTGCATTTGTGTTCACTACATAGTCACAGTTTATCTCAGTAAAATTAAGCAACTGCAGATATGCCTGTTGCCGTACCCCTACATAAAGATAAATGGTCATGATATACCTCACACAATTCTCTCTGTTTACCATTCCAAGAACTATACAAACTACTAAGTGAGAAGCCCGCATCTCGTGGTCGTGCGGTAGCGTTCTCGCTTCCCACGCCTGGGTTCCCGGGTTCGATTCCCGGCGGGGTCAGAGATTTTCTCTGCCTCGTGATGGCTGGGTGTTGTGTGATGTCCTTAGGTTAGTTAGGTTTAAGTAGTTCTAAGTTCTAGGGGACTGATGCCCTAAGATTTTAAGTCCCATAGTGCTCAGAGCCATTTTTTACTAAGTGAGAATGAGAAAGATTTCTGGAACACCACTACTGAATCTATAAAAAATGCAGTTCCCTCCTAGCTCCACTGTAACAGACAGGAACAAATGCACCCCTACAACTACAAAAACAACTTAGTTCAAAATGGCTTTAATTACTAATGTCTGCCAATCTCATCTCTAGGACATGAAAAAGCATAACAATGTACAGTACCTGAAGTACTTTATAGTCAATTTTAACACGGCACACCACATCCTAACATCGCCCACAAACATCTATTAACTCTTTGATGCACAGATTTTATGTTTAATTAATTTTTTAATAAAACATGCATTTTCTATGTCTGGTGGGGTTGCTAATAAAGGAAAACATGAATTAAAATTTTTTATTGTATTGATTTTGGTTTTAGATGGTGGTATATATAATATACCACCATGCCACTTAGGGCCGTACCTAAAGTTTTTGAGATATCTTGGTTTGTGCTTGTAACTCACCTTTAAATTCTACTCTAAGCAGTAATAATTAGTATAATTAATGTAAAATAATTTTATTTCTGGCAATTGGTCATTTACAATACAAAATCAAATTACAAACCTTACAAATAAAATATGTTTCTTATTCCTTTTTGTGAAAATCTTGAAAGCACCTTTTTGTTTTGCTAAGGCACAAAGGCACTTTGCATTCAGCGCACATCCAGAAAGTGCGCACTTGCTTCTTTTTTGTACTGCATTTCGCACAACGTCTGGCGGTAGTACGCTCTGGCTGGTGGGATGAATTGTCGAGACGCTGGCGTGAGGAAACATATGGCTTGTTTTTCTTTACGTGGACTTGACTCTCATGAAGTCTAGATGGCCTCAATGGTGTTTTCTGGGTTACTAAGCTTTGCAGGATACTCATCCTGAAGACTTTGGCAGTCATTTTTTCTCTATCGCCTAGTTCCTTCCAAATTATATAGCTGTTGACGATACTGACATCAAGCAGGTGAAAGAATATTCGGTGCCACCACTTTTTACTTCTCCGGCTTATTTCATATGATTTTTTCAGTTGGTCGAACTTGTCGACATTGTTCATGTGTGCATTGTAATCCATCACTGCTTGAGGACAAGGTAGCTCTATGCGTGAACCATCTCTTTCACGGCGAGTCACTGTAGTAACTTCAGGACTGTGAAAATTTGAAAGGAGATGAACAGCTCTCTTATCTTTCCACTTCAAGTAGAGGATGCCACAGTTGCTGACCCTCCAGTCAAATTCACCTCTGCTTAATTCTTTGTCTGTTTTTAATTTGGGTAAATGTTTCCTTGTTGGTTGAACTGTCCCACAGGCATATATGTTTCTCTGCTGTAAACCAGCCAACAAGTTATAGCTATTGAAATAGTTGTCGAAATAAAGATAATGGCCTTTATTTACGAGTTCAGAGGACAAACTCAGCACTACATGCTCCCCAAGGCCTGTTTGCACTGTGTCACCTACTTTTCCGGTGTAAATATCAAATTTCAAGTTGTAAGAGGTCTTGTCACACAGCATCCACACTTTGTAACCACGCTTTATGGGTTTATCTCTCATGTATTGTTTCATACTGTTGCGGCCTTTGAATTTGATCATTGACTCATCAATTGCTAGGTGTTTGCTGGGTTGGTAACACTTGGAAAAAGATTCAGATAGTATCTTGATCACTGGTCGCAGCTTGTACAGTTTGTCATAACCTGGGTGTCCTTTTTCTGGATGCAATGTGTTATCATTCAGATGAATGTTCCTCAGTAACCATCCAAACCGATTTACTGCCATCAGAGATGCAATATAACGATCATGAAGTTCTGGGGCACTAGACCAGTAGTCTCTGTATGCTGGCATACGCTTTATACCCATCAAAATGTTGATTCCCAGGAAAGTTCGTATTTCATTGTCAGTTGTTGGAGTGAAAGACTTGCCAGATTGCGTCGCATATAAATTTGTTTGGAAAACGATTAGCTCAACTAGCTCTTTTGGAAATATTTTTTCGAATATATCGATAGGTTCTGGATCATCAATGTCCCTAATAAAAGCACTTGGTCCTGATTCACTGTCGAACTGCATTCCTGAGGTAGCATTGAATTGTTGTCCCCAAGTTGGCGCTGTGTCAGCAGCGCGTTTTGGCGGAGTGGACTCACTTTCTTCCTCGCTCTCTGAAACTTCGCCTTCAGACGACACAATAGCCTCCGCAACAATGCTTGCTTCATAATCAGATTCGTCATCTGTGGTGTCAACAGTGGAATCCTCGTCTGATGGAATTTCACACAATAATCGTTCGATTTCTTCATCTCGTAAGCCTCTTCTTGACATTTTCATTTTCAAACAACAGCCTGAATCCAAGTAAAGAATACGTAAGCAAAACAAAATGGAGAAAGAGCTAAAATAAGTCACAACACAATTAAAAACTAAACTTTGTAGCGGAGGATTTCGAATTTTATACTAGGAAACGAAATGCAATAGAATACTGCTACATGCACGGTGGTACAAATAATATACCACCAAAATAAATTGTATATAAATAACGGAAGATTGTGCATATGAATGTATACATGGGTTCATACCGTAGCTGTGACGTCCAAGATATGGAAAAAACACAGGCGCAACAAGAAATTCGTTATAAACCACTATTCACACGCAAAAACCATGCACAACTCAGCACGCAGCTTTCACAGTTGTAATCTATGCAATTCTTGGCGGGAACTGATTCCTTATAGGCAGTGAGTGCCATCTGTCTGATAAGTAGAGAACTAGGTGAGCATATTAGAGTGGTGGTCGTGCAGTTAAACCACTGTGCAAAGAGCCAAGAAAATTTTCAAAAGGTGGTATACTATGTATACCACCGTGCTCCAAAGAGTTAACAGAAGAGGCAGAGGGCAACACACAGCAAAGCAGAAAACATTCTAATGCATATGAATGGTGGAACGAAGTTTGTCAGCCATTAACACTGTCCAGTTATAACGAATAAAAAGACAGCAGCAATCTGAGTAACACAATGTATTAAAAAACAATGGTCTGCTAACGTAAGGAAAAGGAAGATTAGGACTTAAAGGGACCTGGATGTCATGGCTTGCAGTTTTTATTAGTATTTTGGAAGTTAATAACTCAAAAACAGATTGAAATTAAATTTTTACCAAATAATCAGTATATTGGGACCTCTATGCAAGAAAGAATTTAGAAACTGTTTACTATGTGGAGGACTGAATATTCATCTTACATATTGAAATTGTGTAATTTTTATTTTACGTACACTGTAATTTCACACTATTCAAAATAAGAGATCAAAACCCATTTACTATTAACTTGCTGAAACAGTAAACCAGGAATATTTAGCAATTTGCTGTCTTATGTATTTTCAGAAATGTTTAAATCTCAATTTTTCTCCAAATAATCTGAGAAACTATGACATGCTCCAACTTAACATGTTCAATACACTGTTGAATAATGTGGTGCACAATGTAGGCAAGCACTACATTATTATTCATGCTAAATTTTGTTTTTGAACTTTAATATTGTATGAGATGATACGTATGCGAAATAGATGATTAAGGGAAGCAAACCAAAGATTTGCATGTCATTTTCTTAGAAATAACATGTCAAATAGATTTTTATTTTGAGCATCCTTTTCATCATCTTTAGTTGTCTCTTTCCTTTGTTATTCTGGCCTTCTTTGTTGTCCTTTCAGGAGCTTTTTCAGCTTCTGACACACACACACACACACACACACACACACCCCATCAATTCTTAGCAGCCCACTTCTAATGTTGTCCCCAGTTTTTATGCCTAGTCTGCTCGTGGTTTTTCATGTTTTTATTCTACCATCAAAACATTGTGTTCATCACACAAATCAAACACTGAGACATAAACAGTTTTTGGCAAGTGTTCCCATACCCAACTATTGAAGCTTTCATTTGGATTCTGTGTTTTACCATGTAAACATTTTTCCACAAGTTTAGTCTCTGAAAGTTGTCTACATATTGACTTTAGTCCTACCACAACAGTTTATGGCATGGGGGCATGCATTTTACATTTCTGTCCATTTGTTTTACACCTATTATATCTCAACCAGAAAGTATTTCCCTTTTGGGCAGAGGCTATGCTGTGTATGCTCGTCAGTGGATACTCTGTGAAACAGTTGCCCAAAATGCTATTATCTAATAAAATTTTCACTGTTTCTCCCTGATGGCTAGACCATAATATTATGTGAGATTGTTTCTGGTTTGATGAGTCTACCTTGCCCACCAATTGCTTTGCCAGCAGAGTTCTTTCCTGTTGTGTCTTTGCAGAGTTTCCTAAGTCTTGTCCCTATTTTCTTCTGCACATGTCCTACACATTTCCCTTTTTAAACTCTTTCACCATATGATTTAGCAGCTATAACACTACTGAAGCCTTTAGTCACCATCACCAAGGTTGGTTGGTTTGGGGAAGGAGACCAGACAGCGTGGTCATCGGTCTCATCGGATTAGGGAAGGAAGTCGGCCGTGCCCTTTCAGAGGAACCATCCTGGCATTTGCCTGGAGTGATTTAGGGAAATCACGGAAAACCTAAATCAGGATGGCCGGACGCGGGATTGAACCGTCGTCCTCCCGAATGCGAGTCCAGTGTCTAACCACTGCGCCACCTCGCTCAGTACCATCACCAAGGTAGTGAATGCATCTCACCCCACATCTAGTAATTGACCTAAAAATAGACACTGCCCCCATTGCCTTCAATACCACAACTAAAACCATCAAAGTGTCACATCTGGATTCATTTACTTTATTGGCACAACCTTGGCAGTTTTTTTGGTCAGGACATTCATTCATAGTCCAGCATCTTGCCTGTATCTACAGATGTAAATGAAAATTCCATTCAGCAATGTATGGCCTCTCTTCTGACTGAACTGTCTAATGCAGCAACAATCTCAATAGAGTGACATATCTATAGTTTTCTCTCCATAGATGCTTCACTGACTTCTGTTACAGCATTATGCACATTTATAATATGTCTCAAACTTGACAGATGGTGGTGGCGGGAAGATCCATCATAACACATATTATCTGGGCTGTTTTTCTTCACTTCCCAATGCACTTCATGGCATAAGCAAGGCAAATATTCACTATATTTTGTTCATGTTACAGGAGATATTGTAAACACTTCACATACCACTACAATTTCGATGGATAGGCCTCTTATGACCTCACTAAACATAAGGGATTTTTCCACTGTTATTTTCACTACTTACAACACCAACATCTTGGCAAATTTTGAGGCCTAATCTCATTTCACTGTGGTGTAACAATCTCTAAATTTTTACAATTTCCAAAAACATGCTTGTGTTTATTACTATAAAATGACTGCAATTAAACTTATTTTTGACACTGTATGTTGGAAATTAGCAGAAATATGCTGTCACAACAAGTAGTTTACAACATGAATACCCATGAAAATGTTAAGTAAACTCAAGTAATTTACTTGTATCGACAAATACTGATTGAAATAAATCCTTCCACATAGCATAATTGATATGTTCTTCAAAGATATTATACAAATGAGTTGCTACAGAAATAGTTGTGACAAAATTAAATAATGTGACATTGTGGACAAGGTTGTGTGTGACAATAGCATGGCAGCTAAACATTCACATGCCCATCTGCTTAAGAAAGGTATTTAAACATAAAAAAGATGAGGTACTATACACAAAGTATATAGTTTTAGAATAGGGAATATGAAATAAAATAATTCCAATATTTGGGCCCTCATGATTTTCATGTGTCTAATTTCCCATCAACAGTAAGGCCACTGGGCCTAGAAAACTCAAATGGTCAAGAATGGGAGAGAAACATCATCACCTCTTGCATGGTTTACGGAACCTGATTTTTTGTTTAGTAACATTACACCATCTGCACTGCAGTTTTACAGATAGAGTCTGCTTAAAATGAATCACAAATATCTAGCTGAATTCAAATGTAAAATTCTGGTAAACTAAATACCTGGGTGAGAAGAAAATAAAATTGTGCTTTCGAATACCAGCAATTTGTTGTAACATGACATGAAAATAGTGGGCATTAACTACACACTGAAATGCAAAATTAATAAAAATATGTGCTATAACAGAAACAGTTACTGTTATGACATCACAGTTATTTTCAACTCTCAACCAAACTGTCATCTTCCAACTCAACCAAAAACAAACAACACTATGGATCAGCGAGTCACCACAATAATTTCCCTAATGTTTATTCCGTCGAGTAAGTGGTAGGCTTTTCCAGAATTTGATGTATTTAATTCATTATTTAATTTTGTGGCCACATCGCATTCCTGATGCTACAGTTGTCAAGGTAACCTAATGGAGAGGTCTTGCACCACCTCTTTGTGAACCATGTAAACTTTGCTGTTTTTAACTGTCTCTGTAGTATTCTTAGACAGAATTTGGGGACCAGACCAGCATTTGCCACAAGAGTAGGAAACCACCAAAAAACCACATTCAAACTGGCTGGTGTACAACTCCACAAATGTTATTCCACCATTTTGGTTCGATCTGAATCTGGCTCACCTGCCTGTCACAAAAGCTGGTGCACTACATAAACCACAATCTTCATTACATAAAACAACTGTCACCAGATATTTTATGTAGCTTAGGCCTGCACTGTCTTTCCATACCAACTTCATTGCACAAAAATACAGAAGGAAAATAAAGCTGAAATTTAGCATCAGGACATTCAATTCTACCAATAAAATTTTTTGCATGGCAGACCTGGATTTGGTAACTGAAAATACAGAAAACATGAGAACCTTAGAGCTACAGCCTCTAAACCCTGCAGAACCCTGTAACATAATTCTTGTCTAGTGGTTGGAAGAAAGCATAATTCACATTTTTCTATAAAAGTGTAGTAAAAATGACCAAAAAACTACCATCCAATTGAATTTGACATCTGTCTATTGTAGAATCTCCAAGAATATTATGAAAAATGCAATGTGATAATATCAAACAATGACCTTCCCCATGCCACGCAGTTAGGATTTCGAAATATCAGTCATGCAAAACCAATCTCTCTTCGCATGATGGCAGAAATCAAGGCAAACTGGCAGAAGCAGTATTTCTTGATGAAGCCTATCTACATCCTCATCTGAATCTGTACTCTGGTATCAACATGGGTGAAGTAACTTCAGATTTGCCATAAGGAAGTCTGTTCGAGCTCTTTCTGTATATTAATGACCTGGCAGGCAATATTAATAGTTACAGCTCTTATGAACACTGCAGTTTTCTATAAGTCTGATCTTTGAAAAAAGCTGCACATGTATGCACGCATACACATAATTTTATAAGGTGTAGTGGTGCAAAAATTGGCAACTTGCTTTAAATGTTCACAGTGCACTTCACAAACTTAGTACACCACGACAATACAAATGAGTCACAATTGGAATCAAGTCAAATCTCAAAATTACCTGCATGTAACAACTTTGGGGGATATGAAATGGAATCACACACTCTCAGTGTTAAGTAAACAGGTGGAACACAGTTCATTAGTATCAAAGGTAACTGCAATCTGTCTAAAAAGGACATTACTTACTAAACAATCTATTTCAATGTTTTGTACCCATTCCCAACAGGACTGTCACGAGATATTAAAACATAAATAAAGGGCAGCAGTGTCACTTAACACTGGATATTTCACAAAAATGCTGACAATTGAACTTGCAAATGCTTCAAGATAGGCCTACATGCCTATTAACTAGGAAAAGCCTGCTTGGAAGGTAAGTGGCAAATCTACTGCAGCCTACTGTATCACTCCCATAGAGGCAAAAGGCAAGATAATAGCATGCATAGAGGCATTGAACCAATCATTCTTCTGTTCTCCACATGCAAATGGAACAGAATGAAAACCAAATGTACATCAACGCTAAAACTGATTTCATGTACTTCACAGTATTTCAGTGTGTGCTTCTGTAGCTGATTGTACATCAAACAGATTAGGAAAATCACAAAAAGTAAACCAGAAGTACACCTCTGAGATTACAGTCCAGGGTTTTTATGACATATCCTGTCACCGATGGGTACTATGAAGAGTTTATCTAATTAGTTACACACACACACACACACACACACACACACACACACACACACACACACACACACACAACCTCCCAATCAGGACGGCTGGACAGAGCTAATATGAAGTATGTTGTTGCACTGCCTCATTTGGCTAGTCCCAATTGTACAAAGTTTTGTTGAAATAGAATTTACATTATGAATGTGATTGAGCAGAACTGTTCTTTTAAATTCCTTCACTTGTTCATCTGGCACATAATAGGTTTTACAGAAGCTGAGCAGATAAGGTATTTCATGTATCGACCAAGTTTGTTACAGCAAATGACAGGAATAAAATTTATTAGAAAAATTACTTCTTTGTAAGCAATAACACTCCGGAAACAAACTATTGATTAAGTACTGCCATATCCTTCCTCCGAGTCATGCTAGTTCAAAATGCGAGCAATGAAGTACAAAACTGTTTTATAGTTCCTGTGGCGTAACATGTTGAATGATCCAAGCTGGTCACTGTCATTGTGGTTGTCTGTCAGGTTATTGGGCAGCCAGCGAGCACCAGCTTTACAAAATTTCAATGTTAATTAACAATATCGTGCACAGTACCAAATGAAATGTTGAATTGTTGTGACAAAAGTTCACAGTTGCATATGGTGATTGTTCATAATTGCTGCCTCAGTGTACATAAAGCCAATAAAGGTGAATGTCAAATATTTGTTGTGTTAACAGTGATTTGAAGCATAGCCTAATGTTCAACTGTGTCACACAAAACAGTTCAAAACTGCACAATATTCATAAAAGTTGTAACTGAAATTTTCCACTAAGTATTTTGTGTTATGTACATATATGCTGTACATAAATTACAAAAATGAAAAGTTAACTTTTACAAAGCTTTTGGACTATATTTGTGATTTTTAAAATATGTGCGAGTAATAAATACCGTACTGCACTTTCTAGCTTTTGATTTCACATCTATTTTAAGCTTAGAAAGTAAAATTATTCAGATTTCCTAAAATTTTGGAGAATATGAACATGCCTCCAAGTCTACAGTCAACCAGGCTGATTCTGACCCCAGAGCCGATTTCACTCTTTTCTTTCCATTTCTGGACAAACTTACATATCTCCTTGTAAATGAAAATCATAATGCAATGGAATTTGAATTCATATGCTTTAAAATTTCAAAATATTAGAGCTCAAATTTTTTTAAATAAGCTCTAGATATCTGCTTATGAATTCAATTGGGGAAAAACTTCCTTGGCCAAGAAGAAAGACTTAATTCTATCATCAGCTTCTTGTACAAACAACTTTAACAATTAAAAATTCATGTTTCTTTAAAAGAGGGTAACACTGAATCCCAACTATTTCTTATCAGGTGTAACAATGAACTCATTATTGCAGAAGTTTTAGATTGAGGCTTGGGTTTTGTTTGAACTGTAAAGAATGGGGAGTATTATAACTTTATTAGACAGAGCAGTTAAAGAATAAAGGATTCTGTTAGAACAGGCACGGCTCGTAATTAAAGGCTCTGAGGCGGAGCCGCCCCAAAATGTATGTTAAAGTAAATTTCGCAAGAACGTGTTACATAATTTAAATTATCAGGACGAATTTCGCATAATTCCCATTCCGATTAAATAAAATAACGACAGTCAACGGTTTTGGAACTGTTTGTACCGATAGATGTTTTCAGAACGGTTAGTAGTGTTTAGGCTGCGCCTTGGAACGTCCGTAAGCTGCATGTAGTAGCGGTTTGGGGGCGTGGCTTCTACATAGTACTGCTCTTTATGGGCGACCCGAAGGCTCAGAGCTTGCAGCCTAAGGGTGTCTTACCAACCACCACACGTTTTTCACGTTCCACTATCTATGTAATAAAGGAATGTAGAGTGGCCGAAACTTTGCTATCCAATCTCTGTCTCTGCACATCTCTACTACACTTCGATGCGTCATTAATCGACATTTAGTATTATTGTTTTGATAATGTTTTACATAGTTGTTTTGTTTCTGCCATTGGCTATTGTATCCACATTTAGAATAAGTTTGCAAATATCCCGCCAGAGTGCACTAGACTACAGTAACATAACAGTACTGCCATCTAGTGGGAGTTTCATAAGTGATTAGAGGACAAAGCGCGCGAAATTTGTCTCATTACTTTCCTTGCTTGCTGATGCTGACTGCTTTTGTTGATATCGTGTGATATTAGCAAGTTTCTTTTTCAGAGTGTATTTTGCAAGATTTTAGTGAGTTTTACTTGCACAAGACCTGCAACGTCACCAAAACATCACAGTATTGTCATGCGAACTCGTAAACTTCGAGCTTTGGAGGTAAACCACAATAAACGCCTTAAGTTTAAAACTGAAAACACTTAAAATATTAAGCAGCCGCAAAGTTAACATTCATCGCATTAAAGATCTCTCCGAAACGCGTCTTTTCATATGATTTGCTACAAAGTGTCAGAAAATGTAATGATGACGTTTAAAAACACTAACGAAAGATTTTAACTCGAAGTTAGCTTCTAATGATATTTAATACCTGATTATAGAAGATAGAGTACGTAAAATTAAGGGTAGAGAGTGATATGCCCACCCCCCTCCCCCTGAGTTCTTAGTTCTTTATGTCAGACTAATCTGTAGCGTAACCCTAGGTCTATGTTGGCTCCGACTGATAAATACCGCAGCCTTCCCCAGTATAGAAACCATGAGCCGCGCCTGTGTTTGAATAAAGTAAAGCCACAACTAAATACTGAACTGCAATGCAACTTACATAAGGTCTCCAAGCACAAGATTGGACCTAGACGTGTAGAAGGAAACATTAGAAGAAGTCATCTTGTTCATTAAAATAATCGGCAGACAAAGGGAGCCACCAAGAGACTAGTGAAAAACCACTTAAGAAAAAATGGACTGATTAATGTAAGAAATACGAATGTACTAAGATCAGAAAAAGAATTTATATCAGCAAATTCTTTTGCCACTACTGCTGATTTGTTGGTTTACATTGCATATTACACATACTAAAGTTATAACAAACATTCCTAAACTTACTTGGACACAATGAAAGATGATTCCAAAATAATTATACAGGTAATGATTGGGCAGCACATTTATTAAACAAAATGAAGTTATCCTCACACCATGGCTTATAAACATCTTAACCTAAGTAAGACAGAAGTAAACTCGATATTTCATTAATTTGGAAACAACTTCCCAAAGATTTACCAGTCTGTAATTTATTTATGCTGAATACAATCTCCAAGATGATCCACAAAGGAAGAAACTGATATTTCACTGGAGCTAAGTTTTCTGACCATTTTCTCAACCATACCAAACCATCCACAACCACTATATGTGGATCAGCTTCTGATTTTTGTTGCCAGTAAGTTTCTCATAAAAGTGAAAATTTATGATACTTCGACTCAGGGAGGCCCAATGGGTGCTGTAGAGATGGAACAACAATTGAACTCAACATAGGTGGTTTGACAATTTAGTATTAACAGATTAGTTTAAAAACTGCTGCCACCTCATGCTAAAATAACTGCCTGGAAAAAAAAAAAAAATGTCAGGAGGCAACCTACGTTCACATTTCACAAGTTTGGTTCTTCAGCTACATGAAGAAAATTACATTCTCAGTCATACCACAGGCAATGTTTCCAACCCTTCTTAATGAATTCAAATAGTCTAGTGGATAAGACAAACCTCCAAAATGTGTTCAAGGCATGTGGAATACTCCCACTCAAAAAAGAAGCTGTCCTCTCTAAACTCCCAGGTGAACATAATAAGGAAGAGAAAAAGGAAGCTGTAGCTGAATCTGTGGTCTCTTATTTAAAGTCTATATGGAAAGAAAAAAACCAATAGCCCTTCTAAAAACGATAAGAAAGAAAACCCTAAGCCCTGGCAGTGTTGTTTTAGCTGTTCATGCATTGAGCACTGGCCCCGAAACATTTGCATATTAAATGAAAATGTGTGTGCACCACAAAAAATTCAAAGGAATAGTCCATATTAATTTAGGCAGGCTACAAAAATCTTACTTTCATAGTCTCTGAAATTGAATTTAGCATATTTTAAAATGAAGGATCAAGTAAGAAACTCTTTCACCAAAAAAATTCTGCTCAGATACACCACTCCAAAGATGACACTGCACACACCATTTTGAAGATGTGAATTGTGGAAAAAGGGGTCAACAGAAACATCCGATCTCACGCGTCGGCTTTGACCCGTGACGTAAGGGTGTTGTGGTGTGTGACGTCATTACGGCGCGGAGTTTGGTTTGTGAGTGTGGCGTGTTTGTAGATGTTGCCTCGTTGACATTACCTTAGTAGGAGTTTTAGGGCCTGTAATATATAGTTTACCTTTTTACTGTACTTTTTGTTTTAACGTCGTCTATGAGGCTTTTATCAGTTTGCCATTAGATTGTTCAATCTTTATGGTCTATATGTTTTGTCGCTACTCGTTATGTCTAATGAATCAATATTGTTTTTTTCTTTTTTTTATCTTTTGATTGACCTACAAATTGATCTGTAGCGTAGCCCTGAATACGAGGTTAGGTTGGGAGTTTTTTTTTTGGCGCGGGGGTCAGGGGGGCGCAGCGCCCCCCCCCCCCCCCCCCGCCTGGCCTTGAGTACCACTTGTTTATTATTATCTTTGTTTGCTATCAATGTTAGCAGATTGTTCTTGTGAAACCTTTGTGTGTGTTGTTTTTCTATGTGTTTTCGTCTTTGTGATACGTATGCAACGTTTTTATATCCGCCATATTGGAATTGTCGTTTATGGTCGTTTCCGCCATGTTTGTGACGTCATGGGTCAAAGCCGACGGGTTGGATCGGACGCTTCCGTATTTCCGGAAAAAGTTTCAAAATTCTTTCTCTCTGGACCAGTTCTAAATATTTTGCTGTGGTTTTTTATTTGAAAGATAACTGCTTATGATTGCAAAGAAATACTCCATTTGTACTTACCGTACCTGTCAAAGTTCTTCTACTATAACATTCTGAACTTTTTTGTAATTTACGGAAAAATTTTTTTTTCAAAATGCCAATCCATAAAATTGATTTTTACCGTTTATTAGTACCATATAGTTCTACATTCCCCGAAAAGGAGAGTTTCCACTTATAGGTTGAACAGGTTTTATAAACAATTGAAACTTTTGCCGTACATAAAACCTGTTTTATTACTACATTATCACGTAACAGGCCCATAAAAAACAAAACCTAGCCTTATTTAACATAATTTTAGTTTTGAAAGATGAGTAATAAGAGACTCATTTTCAAAGCATTTTAAATGGTTCCAAAATGTATGTGGAAGGTCCGAAGACTTAAAGGTTTCAATTTATACAACTTCTGTGCACTCTGTTCTGTACTGAAATCAGCCAGTCACTGAACTAAAAATGTTTTCTACTATTCAGTATCTCCCTTTGATAGAGTGCACTGCCTTCCTGCTGAACCAATAGCAACTGGAGCACTTACAATCTTCAAAACATTGTGAAGAGGAAGTGAGCCCTGATGGCATTGCTGTCCTTCAGCTGGAGACCTATAGCCAGCAGCTGATCCACGTGGTAGCATGAAGTTCACTACGATTTCACTTTAACTCCTACCTGGTGTCTAATCTCTGCAATCCACCAGACAGACACACATATCCCCTTTCGCTCATCACTTTCAGTCCAAAAATGTGTCTTCTGAATTCCTTTCACAGAAGTAGTTTGTTTGGACCATTCTTTTTTCTGCTCAAGGAATTCTCCGATTTCCACTTTGGACAAAAGAATGAGGGCTGTTGATGTGTAAAATTTCACAACTCCCGTAAAATCCTCAGCATTCCAAACTGCAGCTGTATTTGGTTGGTAAAGATTATATTCTGTAGCATGGTGCTTCAGCAGGCCTCTTACACCATTGCAAGGTCCTAGCAGCACTGTGCACCCAATCAGTCAACAAGTGACTTAATTCAAACAGCTGGTAACTATTTTAAAAATGACTAGGAGCACCATCAGAAATAATAATGATCTTCTCTGCCCCTCTTTGTAGTTGAATAATTTTGGGCACTGCTAGCAAAGCACATGCTGAGTCATGTCCTGTGCCTTCACTTATAACTGCAACACTTGTGGTCTTGCTTTGTGAGCCCTGTAAAAATTTAAACTCTGTCATTACTCCAAAGATAGCCTTGTACTTCTTGTGGGAGAATTTCAGACCAGTTCTCAGCATAATCACAGTGAAGCACTAAACATAGTTCTTCAGCCTGTACACACCCTTTCACTTCCACAATGTGTTGTTGCAATTTTTTCAGATGCTTCTGTGTTACTGCTTTCACTGACATATACCAAGTTTATCAATGAAACTGTCAAAGGCAAAAGTTTTCTTAATCAGTTTATTTTCCTCCCATGTTGCATATGTAATTTCTGCAGAGTTATTTGCTACACCTTACAGGCCAAGTGTGTGTAAAGGAAGACCTCCCTTCCCAGGGCAGTCACCACACTTTTGAAACAAACAAGTCTCTCACTTTACATCACATACTACTAAAGACGTCACGTGCCCAACCAAGGTGTCATATGGCATGTGCTCCAGTAAGTTCTTCAAAGTTACTACACAAAGTTCAAAATTCACACAGTACAAACATAACCAGACATCCGTGTGGGTGTGGAATTACCCACTTAGGTCATAGTGCATAAAATTTTGATCTTCCAATATGTGAAGTTGTATAGTTGCTCTTATAAATGTGTCAGTCCAAATGAAGTGGTCTAATAAAAAAGTTGGCTGCTTGACCACATTTATATATTTTAATTTTTTTACCCTATAATTGAGAAGTTCAAAACAGTTCTTAAAAATTTTATCTTTCACCTTTACTGGATGGCAGGCATATTTATTTGTGGGCACGCGAAGATTTTTCAGCCTGGAGACATTAGCAAAAATTTACATATCTCTGGACTGCATTAAGTTACAACATTGCAGTTGACTTAAAAAAAAAGTCATCTACAACAGTGTCTATTACACAAAATATCCTAAACTCAAAAATAACTAGTCAAAATTACCTCCAAAGTTTGGTATACAAATTTTCAAAAATCCACTTTTTAGGCCCAAAAATAACAAATGATTTATGAGTATTTTTTTCCTATAGTTAGACATCATACACTACTAGCCTCATATAGAACAAGAACACATAACTTTCCTTAATTTTTATGATTTTCTGAAATTTGAAAATTTTCATTTTTGTAAATTTTGGGGTTGGTTATCTCAGGTGGGACTGAATATAAAAATGATTTTTTTACAGTTTGTACACCTATATGATAGCAATGTACTGTAAAAATTTCAACATTGATATCTGATTGAACAAAGATGTGAATTTTTGAAAATGAGGTAATTCACATTACTCTACAACTGATCTTATGGCTGTTGCCTATTCATGTGTGATTTTGGCAGGATATAATCAATTATTATTGAAGTAAGGTACTGAATTATATACAAAAAGTGGAAACACCACTGAAATCAACATTTATATTATTTTGACATACTTAAATATTTTCAATTAACATCCTTCAAGATGCGACTGTTCCTAAACCTGGTGGTGAATATTAAGAACATTTCTTCAGGCAGCTTCTGTGATATAGAATAAGATCTCCCAGATGCTGTGGCAAGTTCAAGCACTGAAAGTTTCCTTAAAACATTTTTCATTGGTATCCAAACTTTGTCGCCAGTAGATTTATTGAATGATGGTCTTGGGCCAGCAGGGTGGTAAAAATGCACAAAAACAGCATTGTTTTCCTAACATTCTTTCAGCTTCTGCAAGCCACCACTGTCCATCATACACACATGCCACTATGTCATTCAACGTTACAGACAGATTAATTTTATTGACAATCATCCTCAAATTTCAGTTTCTGATAATACATAACAATGAACTAAGTTTTCTGCAATGCCAAGGAATTTGTGGAAATGCCTTGTTCCTTTTATTGCTATACACTTTCCAAATCTGGTTTGAATATTTTTCATATGCAGAGCCATTTCCTTCTTGATCAGAAAAGAGGTAATGCCTTTCATATTATCCTTGCAAAGGACACACATCCTGTACTGTGAGAATTTGGTCTGCAGTTGGTCTTTGTAGGCTGGCTTTACTTCACATTTTGTTATACCTCCTACTCCATCACACACCATGGCAAGATGCAAAAAAGTGCCATTCAGCCTCCAACCCAAAGTCTACTTTGTGGTTGTACAGACGTGAAAATGTTTTCATTCTTATACTGACTACTACTTCCACCTGGAAAGCAGACCAACTTCTCCATTGGCGAAAATTTTCTTTTATGTAATTTATTACATACTTTTGAAACACATGTACAGCCGAAGTGTTGTGCTCCAGGTAGTCGCTTAGAATGCGAATTGAAGAGCTACAAACTTCACCCTCCACATTTTGAAGTAGAGGATAAAAGGATGCACTGTTGCCTCGTCACTGATCCAGTGGTACCCTTGTATTGCATCCTGAACCAAAAAATGAAAAATTTTCTGCAAAAACAGCTAGCACTAAGCATTCAGTCTCATGAAGTAGTGCTTTTTTGCCCTTCAAAAACTTGCTTTGGATTTTAGAAACATAATGGTGACTTGAGTTTTTGTAAGTTATCATTAAAGATTCCAAGTACTCTTCCTGAGATTTAACTACTTGTTTCTGCCCTTTCAGTTGTGACCCACTGTTTGAAGGTAATACTTTCTGGCATTTACTCATCATATTCTTGAAACAATTCAATAATGGTATCCTTACCAGGGCATTTATTACCCAAACTCACCATACTGTCATAACTGTTAAGTGTCAAAGACCATTAAATCCAGCAACTCTGTAGTTACGATCACTGAGTTTTGCACCCACAATCATCAGTTTGACATTTTGATGATATAAACAAACATGTAAGGAGTGTGTCCTTGAGGATCCAGCCAAAATACACCACTTAGGGCAGAGGTCACAAAATTTTGACCTTCCAATTTTGCAATCAGAATTTTCGAAAGCTACATAAAGTTCATTTAAATTTGACAGCACTAATTGTTTCTGCTTTGTTACCTCAACTCCATTTATAACAACTCTTGCTATCTTTGCAACCTGGGCACATTCTACTGTTTTCATCATCTTCAATCAAGTGCTGGTGCTTTGTTACCTCAACTCCATTTATAACAACTCTTGCTATCTTTGCAACCTGGGCACATTCTACTGTTTTCATCATCTTCAATCAAGTGCTGGATCTTTTTAATTGTTTCTTCACCTATACCTACTCTTTCTTCTTTCCTAAAACTGGAAGAATGCCTTGCTCTTTCACTAATTTTCGGGGTAGTTTAACCAAACGATGAGAAACATTGAATTCATGATGTCACTGAACATTTAATTTTTAATTTCTCTATTAAGCTCGAATTTTCAGTGTCAGATGATGCTGGTGGCAGCTTTTCTTCTATAGAAACAATGTTGGTACCTGTATTATTAAAGCACGATTCCAAGTCTTTTCTAATTTTGTCTGGAATTTGTTGTATCTTATTTTCAATAGCTGCTTTTCTTTTTCTGCTACTTAATTTTATTATTTTCAATGCAGGAGATACATCTAACTTAGAACAAGCAAAATCCAATATGCTAACAGCTTGCTCATTAGGAATATAAATGTCATTAACAAGGTTACACGATTCTGGTTCTGGATTCACAACAAATATTTTTGAGTAACAATTTGGGCACAAGGAATTTCCAGGAATCACATAACATTTCACTCTCACATAACAAGGACAAATGTTCAAGTTTTATTTCCCTCAACCAAAAATATGTGTCCCTTACTTAGTCTTAAATTTTAACATATGCTAAATTCAACAACATCAGAGACTGTTAAGGTAACCCCCTGACTGAAGTGATACGAATCATGCCCAAACTGTCTGCAGGTACAAATGAACCTCAGCATAGTTGTTCCACGTCATCTACAGCTAATGAGCCCTAACTAGACAAGAAAATCTCTTCCAAAAGTGTGAATTCTTCATCAGATGAGCTTTGTGTAATATTGCCAGAGTATCTGGAAACTGGCGGTGACTTGGCTCTGTTGTTTCTGCATAGTGACTTGCAAACACTGGGGTAAAAAAAAAAAGAAAGAAAATCTAGATTTGAGCAGTGATTAAGTACTTAATAAAAAAGGTAAAAAGCAAAGGACATTCACACTGATTTCCAGACTATACTGGGACTGCTCCTTCACATTCAACTGTTGCTAACTGGACAAATGAATTTAAATTTGGTTGGCAGAGGGTAGATGATCCACACAGTGATCAGCCAAGATGTGTTACTACCCCAGAAATCATTGGAGAAGTGCACAAAATGGTCATGGAGGATTGCCAATTGAAAGTACTCACGCTTGCCAAATGTCACCTGAAAGGGTATATCACATTTTAGCTGAAGAATTAGAAATGAAAAAATTATGTACAAGATGGGTGCCGTGACTTGATGCGCATCCACACACGTGCCGTCGCCACGGCAAAATTACACAAACTAAGGTATGAATTGTTGCCACATCCACCTTATTCACCTGATATGGCTCCATCAGAGTTCCATCTATTCCCAAAACTGAAAATTTTTTCTTGGTGTGCAGATTCACTTCAAACGAAGTATTGATAGCTAGAGTTGACAACTATTTTGCAAGCCTGGAGGAAATTCACTTTCAAGATGGGATCAAGGCAGTGGAACATTGTTCGACCAAGCGCATTAATCTACAAGGAGACTACATCGAAAAAGATTCAGATATGTAAGTACTTTTTTTATTGCGTTCCGAGAACTTTCCAATCCACCCTCGTAGTAATCTATGAAAAATATAACTTGCACAGTGCACTATGAGTTTTTGTACAAGAATAATATATAAAATACTGTGAACACAAATTGATATATGCCTGATAGTCTGCAAAAACATCAAAAAAGGGATAAAACGCACCCTACATGACAGTACTGAAGTTGAACACCTGATTGGTTACCTTTGTAAAGCTCAAACTGCACTTTTATTTGATATGCAACAATACCATTGACAATCTACTATGGGAGAAAATATTTTCATAATCTCAAAAACCCCTCTTATTTTTATCAGAAGGGTGTGTGTATTATGTACCTTTTTTCCCCCTTGAGAAAACTTGTGGCATTTTTGTTGTAGCTTTAATTCTACAAGATTTTCCACTGTGTATGCAGCTAATACCAGAAGTACTGACTGAAGTGCACTTACAGTGTCAGCAGCTCTTCCACTGCTGCTGTTATCAGTTCATTTCTGCTGGTTGTGACTAAACTGATAGTACATAATAGTCAATAAGAATTGCTGAATCTAATGACATTTCTGAGAAACGAACATATTAAATATGCTCCTTTTCAACATGGAGAACGCAGGATTGACAATTACTGATCTGGCTGCCATGTATTACAAGACTGGTTTTCCTATTTACATCTTGTAGCATATGTCTCTTGGAATACAAGATTTTTTGTGATATTGTTTTGTTTTACAAAACAAATGGCTCAGAGCACTATGGGACTTAACATCTGAGGTCATCAGCCCCCTATTGCTTAGAACTACTTCAACCTAACTAACCTATGGACATCACACACATCCCTGCCCAAGGCAGGATTCAAACCTGCAACTGTAGCAGTCGCACAGTTCCGGACTGAAGCACCTAGAACCACTTGGCCACTGTGGCCGGCTGTTTTCCAAAACAGTTTGGTTGTGGGATGACAAAGCGAACAAATGTAAATGGTAGGAAACTACCTATGGTGGACTGAACTATAGCTTGGCAAAAAGATGTTTGAAAAAACCACAGCTCAAAACTAAGTGTTCAAGACTGAAAATTTCGAAAGTTAGTAATAAGGCAGGTTGCAAGACAAAAACGTTATCACGTGTTCTGAAAGTATGTGTGAAACAATGCTACTGTATTTTGGTGATGAGTTGGACTGTACACAAAACAGACATTCCAAACTTTGAACTATATGGCCTAAGCAACTAATTAGGGGAAGGAGCATTCTGAGCAGCGAAGTTGCTAAGCATGGAAAGAAATTATATCCAACAACAGCCAAATTACTGAGACACTTCCCATGCCGACGAGATTGACAGAACGATGCCAGGGAATGAAAGAACCATCAACTAATGACAATAAAATTAACATGAAGGTTAATCTTGGCCAACCTTTGAGACCAACAGTCTTTTTTTTTACATGTTAGTACCAACTACATAAGGTACAATTTTACAAGTTACATGAACTGTTTTAGCAGACAGTCAAGAACACATCCTGCCTGATTTTGAAGAAAACTGATTTTATAGTTTAATACTTATTTATATATAACATGAGAGAGGAGTGGTCAATACAAGTGTCACCTTTGACCAGTGACATAGGAACTATGTAACACACACCATAAACATGTTGCCTGAAGTAATGTTATTAGCAATTTTTCCAAACCGTCTAAAATATAGATGAATCTCTCACTACAACCAGGAATTTGTTTTAAGCTCCATTCCAACCTAACCTACACCTCAGGCAAATCATATCAGTCTGTCACGACAAGCAGATTTATTTAGTTTCATATTCATTGGCTTCATCAAGGTGACACAGCAGCCATTAATATATAACTGGCTAAAGCCAAGAACTTGTATATAACATTCCTCTTGGCCCATTTAACACGCTTCAATTTATTTCTCAAGAGCATCTCTTTTCCATCCTAAGATTTAAATTAGACACTACTGTTTGTAAACATACTCATGAAAAATACTTTAGGATACCAAAGTGTGCATTAGCCAGTCTTTTTTCACAAGATCAAATGTTCCATAATTATGGCACATGAAGCTTTAAGCATGACATCAGTTTCAGCTTAGAATGAAAAGCAATAATTTTTTTTTTTTTTAATTTGAAAAACACACACTCTACAGAGAGTATATAATATTGCTTGCTTGCTTTATAGGTGTATAGAATATAAACAAATCTGATTTAATGTGGAATGAACAACTAGTAAATATGCTCCACAAATGGAAAGTGTTTCTTACTAGTCACATTGTGTTCATACTGGATAAACACTGTCTGCTTTTTATAGTTTCTCTGACACTTAAATGGGAAAATTCAAATCCACAACTTTCAGAAAAATTGTTTTGGCTAGCTGGCACAACCAAATCCTTTGTAATATATAATATGAAGGATTAAAATAACAGCAATAACGCACCTTGTGTTTACGCAACTTACCTGAAGGATAGACATTGGGATGGAACAACGGTGGTTCAAATTTGCACTTTGGGGGGCTAGAAGGATAATCATCCTTGAAGATCATTCTTAGTTTATATTGACCTCCTTCCCAAGGTGTCTGTAACAATCAAACATTTGTTAAAAATAATCATGTAATTTGTGGATGCACTATATTAGGCATATTTTCTTACCCCTTTCTTCCCAGGTATGGAACATTCCCAGCTCATCAGATTTAAGCTTCCATCTGCGTTCTTTACAGGTCGAGCTACAAAGCCCTAAACAACACAACAATTTCGTTGAAACTTTATTCCCTCAAACGAGCCTCAAACAGGAAAATAAGTGAATCCTTACAAATGGGTGATCCTTCCTCCAGGCTTTCCGCTCCTCCGCTAGACGTGCTATGGCGATCCCCGACATTTCTGCACCGAGCCTAGCGGTCTGAAAATAAAATGGATTTAAGAGGAAAAAAAACAAACGATATTTCTCGCAACATTTTGCAATTTGAATATGTAGGGAAGTGGACTAAATAGAAAGCAGCAGCATTTCGAGATATGATTCTGTGGTCCACCAATTTGTTTGGACTGATATTTGTTTTCGCTTGTCAAAGACACGTGCGTATTCTTTTGATTCGCACGTCAAACACTGGTCATTACAAATTTCACTGCATACGCTCATAATGGGAGCGGTCATACACTGACCGCTGTCAATATAGAATTGTCATCGACCTTTTCCATTATTTTAGAGCAAATGCGAACAGGCGGGAAATCGTTACACCATAACTACCGAAGACTGTCAATGCGACGGGTTCCCAGAATCAAGAATTCTTAGTATTATTTGTCACTTAAGAGTCGGATTCGCTGTTACCCTCTTGTGGCAATCCACAACTAATGATGCTGTACGAAGTCGTTAAAACCAATGCAAACAATAAATTTTCGTGTTGACACTTATATATATGCCTCGTCCAATCCATGCAACAGCTTTAAAATCAGCGTAAAAAACGTTACTAACTTAAACATCATACTCATAAACTTCTACACCCTACCTGATCCAAGCGTTAACCACGTATAATACGAAGAGCTTTCCAAACACCAATCTTGCGAACACAATACCCCTCCCGTTCAAACACACGAATATGGCCGCTTCTCTTGAAACTCAAAGACCAATAAACAGTCAGAGATCACACTAGTATGCTAAGACGATATCAAAGTTTCTTATTTTTTATTTTTTTTCCAAACAATTACAGTACAAATAAAATACCAAAGTAGCTGCCGTAAAGGATACAGCAAAAACCATAGTATAGAAGGACGTCACCTCTTCTAAAATTTTCGGATTCGATTGCGGTCGAAACAGGGATATCAAAATTTGTTTGATTCCATGGCGAGAAATAAATGCACGCCACGGGCGTGATGTGAAATTTGAAGCATTATCAGACAAGATTGATTCTGGAACCCCGAATCGTGGGAAATAATCATTTTCAATGCGACGAATCATTGGATTTGCACAAGAAGATTTCACTGTGTACAGTCTAATGTGCTTAGAAAAATTGTCCAGGATTGCTACTAAGTATTTAGCGCCTCCCCTACCGGTGGGTAGTGGACCTGCCAAATCAATACTAAGAAGCTGGTTTGGCCTTTCAGCAATTATTGGATTTAGTGGGATTGAAGTGGAAATGTTTAAGGATTTTGCCTTTTGACAGATGACACAGTTTCTCAATAATTTATGGAGTCTCTGGTGTAGATTCGGAACATAACAGTAAGTCGAGATTTTCCTTTTACATTTTTCTGGTCCGTAGTGACCCCATGAATTGGAGTGTACCACAGAAGATGTTCAATGAAATTTCGAGGGATGCAAACACACCACCTCTCAGATGACTCAGACGTCTTATGAAATAGCACTTGGTTATGAACTTTATAAAACTTGGACAACTTGTGGACTGGATTTTCGTGAAGAATTTGTCTAACCTTTTTCCATTTTGGATCTGTATTTTGAAGAATCTGAATCTGCCTACATAACTGAAGAAAATACTTTTTCTGAATTGGATCTTTCATTAACAAAACTTTATAATTAGACATTTATTCCACCAGTTCGCTGGTTCAGGGTAAGTCCTCAGTTGAGCGAGAAAGTGCGTCTGCTATAACATTACCTTTACCTTTTATACACTCCTGGAAATTGAAATAAGAACACCGTGAATTCATTGTCCCAGGAAGGGGAAACTTTATTGACACATTCCTGGGGTCAGATACATCACATGATCACACTGACAGAACCACAGGCACATAGACACAGGCAACAGAGCATGCACAATGTCGGCACTAGTACAGTGTATATCCACCTTTCGCAGCAATGCAGGCTGCTATTCTCCCATGGAGACGATCGTAGAGATGCTGGATGTAGTCCTGTGGAACGGCTTGCCATGCCAGCGTTCGTGCTGGACGTGCAGACCGCGTGAGACGACGCTTCATCCAGTCCCAAACATGCTCAATGGGGGACAGATCCGGAGATCTTGCTGGCCAGGGTAGTTGACTTACACCTTCTAGAGCACGTTGGGTGGCACGGGATACATGCGGACGTGCATTGTCCTGTTGGAACAGCAAGTTCCCTTGCCGGTCTAGGAATGGTAGAACGATGGGTTCGATGACGGTTTGGATGTACCGTGCACTATTCAGTGTCCCCTCGACGATCACCAGTGGTGTACGGCCAGTGTAGGAGATCGCTCCCCACACCATGATGCCGGGTGTTGGCCCTGTGTGCCTCGGTCGTATGCAGTCCTGATTGTGGCGCTCGCCTGCACGGCGCCAAACACGCATACGACCATCATTGGCACCAAGGCAGAAGCGACTCTCATCGCTGAAGACGACACGTCTCCATTCGTCCCTCCATTCATGTCTGTCGCGACACCACTGGAGGTGGGCTGCACGATGTTGGGGCGTGAGCGGAAGACGGCCTAACGGTGTGCGGGACCGTAGCCCAGCTTCATGGAGACGGTTGCGAATGGTCCTCGCCGATACCCCAGGAGCAACAGGTCCCTAATTTGCTGGGAAGTGGCGGTGCGGTCCCCTACGGCACTGCATAGGATCCTACGGTCTTGGCGTGCATCCGTGAGTCGCTGCGGTCCGGTCCCAGGTCGACGGGCACGTGCACCTTCCGCCGACCACTGGCGACAACATCGATGTACTGTGGAGACCTCACGCCCCACGTGTTGAGCAATTCGGCGGTACGTCCACCCGGCCTCCCGCATGCCCACTATACGCCCTCGCTCAAAGTCCGTCAACTGCACATACGGTTCACGTCCACGCTGTCGCGGCATGCTACCAGTGTTAAAGACTGCGATGGAGCTCCGTATGCCACGGCAAACTGGCTGACACTGACGGCGGCGGTGCACAAATGCTGCGCAGCTAGCGCCATTCGACGGCCAACACCGCGGTTCCTGGTGTGTCCGCTGTGCCGTGCGTGTCATCATTGCTTGTACAGCCCTCTCGCAGTGTCCGGAGCAAGTATGGTGGGTCTGACACACCGGTGTCAATGTGTTCTTTTTTCCATTTCCAGGAGTGTATATACAATGTCAAAGTCATATTCCTGCAGGAATAAGCACCATCGAGTAAGACGGGGATGTTGCAATTTGCATGAAAGGAGGAATGATAAGGCTTGATGGTCTGAATAGACTTTAATTTTTCTTCCATAGATATAATAGTTAAATCACCTAAAAGCCCATATTACGGCAAGTGCCTCCAACTTCGTAACTGAATAAGACTTCTCACACTCTGATAACACTCGACTCGCAAAGCTAACCACTTGGATTTGCTCGTGTCCATTTACTAATTGAATCTGGAAAAGACAAGCGCCGATACCCACAAAGGAAGCGTCTGCAGTAATACAAAATTCCTTATCCATCTGAGGATGATGGAGAATGTTACTGTTAACCAGACTGTCTTTAATTTTCTTAAATCCGTCTTGGCATTCCGGCGTCCAATTCCAATGTGAATTATTTTTTAAAAGATTGTGAAGAGCGGGATTGTTCAATACCTGATTGGGAACAAAACGTCTGAAAAATGACGTAAGACCGATAAATCCTCTCAGTTGCCTTTTTGTAACAGGGTTTGGAAAGTTTTTTATAGCAGACAATTTTTCCGGGTCAGGTTTAATTCCTTCAGGGCTGATGATGTGTCCTAAAAATTTAATTTCACTTTTTTCAAACTTGGATGTCATAAGATTTGCTGTAACACCATACGCTCTGAATCGTTGAAATATCTTTTGCAGAAGGGCCACATGATCTTCCCAATTTCTCGATGCTACAAGAACGTCATCCACATAGACTGTTACCTCATCTAAAAGTTCAGGACCTCGTACATAGTCAAGGGCAGAAATAAAAATTCCGGAACTCACATTTAGTCCACACGGTACAATTATGAAATGGTAAGATCTACTTGCAAATATAAACGCAGTGTACTTCCTAGACTCCTGCGCAAGTTTTACTTGCCAGTATCTGCTTTTCAAATCAAGGGTGCTCAAATACTTAACTCCATGAAACTTCTGCAGATGCTCTTCAAGAGCTTCTGGTCTCGTTCTTATGGGTACTATAATTTTATTGATTAATCTTGCATCTAGGACTAGCCTTACGCTACCATCTGATTTTAGTACAGACAATAAAGGACTCGAATAAGGTGAATGAGATACTTCTATCACATTCCAGCGTAACATTTTTCTGAACTCGCACTTGGCAGCTTCTCGTCTCGCATATGGAATGGAATAGCTTGTTCTACAGTAGGTTGAATGGGGCAGGACATCCATTCGATATTCAAAGCCTTTTATTAGTCCAGGTTTCTTAGAAAATACTTGAACGTAATCTGTTAACAAATTGTAAAGCTCATTCTTCTGTTGTTTGAATAATTCAGTGGACTCACTAGCTTTACCGTATAATTCATTCTGACCGGGAATTAGTTCTTTATACTCATCATCATTAACACTTTCAGGATCTGTCACGTCTTCTGTCTGACTGTACTGTCGTCTTTTAGTCCATGGCCGTACTGCTATTTGAAGCACCCCAAAGTTTGTCTTCACCTTACTTCTTAACAAATTTACAGTTACTTGTTGCTGGCTCGCTACTGGAGTACAGATTCCACACTCGATGTCAATTTTAGCTTTCGTCTGCCTCAAGAATTACATACTCAGGATACATGACACTGATAGGTTTTTAACAATAAGAAAAATGCACGTTACTGAAATAGACTCTATCTGGATTTGAAGCGGAGTCTGGAGATTTACGCGTTGTGTTAGTGGACCAATTGCTCCCGATACGGTGCAACCTTGAATTGGAAGTGACAAAACTTTGCATACAGAGGCTATTTGCTTAAATAAACATAAAGATAAGACATTTATATTAGCTCCTGTATTTACAATGGCTGTTACTGGTATGTTGGCAATTGATACTCTTATGGAAGCTTGACGTTGTTCGTCCCATATGTCATCATTGTCTTTCGTCTCAGTGTCTGCTACTAGATCATCCCGTAAGTTTGTCTCTTTGTCATACCTAATTGCTTTAATTTCGTGTGGACTAAGGGACAGGGTGCCCCCATTCAAACCTGCAGCATCCTCTAGTAGGCTCAAAGGTGCTGCTTTTAATTTTCCGCTCGATGCTTACTTTCCTGCTGATTTATATTTCTTAAAGTTTCTTCCGTCTGGAACTGGTGTTGGTTTTGTGGTACGAACTCGGTTGAAAATGGATCTTGTTGTCCTGGCGTATTCGCTTGCGCATAATAAATTTGCGTATTAATGCGGGCGTTTAGGCTTCAGACTTCCCAAAGGTCCGTTCGCTTGTTGCGTGAAGTGTATATTTTGTGGCTGAAAGGTATTTTGCTGTGGCTTGTGTTGATTGTAACCGTTACTGAAAGGTGTACGTTGGTCTCCACCTTGATTATGCCACTTATTTCCTTTCCACTGACGATTTGAATCGTAAGACTGATCGTTTTGATAATTACCGTTGATCGGTTGCGTGTTTCCATATTGCTGGGGCTGTGTGTTATAATGTGCATTTTCGTACTGAGGTGGTGACGAATTATATATTGGATTGTATCTCTGGCCGTTATTGTACTTATTTTTGTATTTGCTGTTGGAGTACGTAGTGTGTTTATTTTTGAAACCGTTGTGGGGTTGGTACTGGCTGTCGCTGTGACGCGCTTTCGCTCGGACACCATTGTTGCCTGCGTATTCTGTATTGTGCTGGCCGCCTGCACTGAAGTGGGCGTTGCCAACATCAACTCTAGTGTCCTCGTAAATCAGATCTAACGAGTCTAACACAGATAGGAAAGTGTCCGTATCGTCCTCAGACACGTTTACTAACTTTTCTCTGATCGCAATCGGTAGCTTAGTTTTTAGAATCATAATAACGTCTTTGGCGGTGATCGGCGAATCCCAGAACTCGATTTTCGCTAAATACTTTTCAAAATATCTTCTCATACTACCGCGCTTACTGTTAAACACTTCGGCGTTGTAAACCTCTTTTCTCAGGCGCTGCTGCACACCAGAACTCCAGAATTTAGCTAAAAACATCTGTTCAAACTCTTTGTAACTTTTACAAGAGTCGACCATTTCGGTTCCCCATAAGGCGGCATCGCCTACGATAAATCCACTAACGAATTGAATTCGCTGGCGGTCACTCCAACTATTCGGGAAAATTCCTGAAAAATTTTGGAGGAACACTATAGGATGAATTTCTCTTTTCTGTGGGTGAAAGGTCGGAAAAACACGATGTTTGATCACGCTTTTCTCCTGCATTAAACTGACAAAAGTGGGTGGGCTGGTACTCTGGTTAAATTGTGCTTCTATAGAACTATGAGTTTGAGCGTTATCAAATGGTGAACGGTAATGTACCTGCTGTTGTTCATTACATCGTGGTGAATTATTCCACTCTCCTGACACGGGAGGTGGGGAATTTTCAACTCGACATTTTAGTGTACGAACTTCATCAACTATCTGTTGACGCCATTCAGGTAAATCTTGAGCTAACGTTCGTCTTATCTGGCCTAATTCTGACATGACCGTGTCTCCTGTTTTTCCAGGGGCTGCCAATATTTCAAAGGTCACGTTTTTGACAGCTTCCCTGAGTTCGTTCTTGACCTTGTTTTCTATGAATCCATCTTTGTTTTTAATCCACTCTTGGTAGTGGTCAGACAATGCTTCAGCATGTGCCTCAACAGTATTCTTTATTTGATCCTCTACATTAAGAGTCTCAATCTGTTTGGTAAGTTCATCAACAACATTCTCGATCGTGTCTACTGCGGTTTTAACTCCTTTGACCTCATCAGAGATTGCAGTATAATCTTCTTTTAAGGTCGCAGCTTGTTTTTGATATTCCATCACTTTTGAATTTATCTCTCCCTTGGCTGCTTCGATTTTCTTATCTAACCGTTTTCAAATATCCTCTATTTTTGACTCTACTTGTGTGTCAATTTCTAGCCTCATGGTCGTGATCTGACTACTGATTTGGCATTGGACATTACCCAACAGGGTATTTAAATCAGCTGTTATGTCTGCCTTTAGTTCGGTCTTTACCGAATTTAACCGTGTATTTAGGTCATTTATCTCCGTTTGCAGATCTGTTTTTACTGAATTTATGTCTGTTTTTACCGAATTTATTTCTGTTTTTACCGAATTTATTTCTGTTTTTACTGAATTTATGTCTGCTTTTACTGAGTTGCACAGATTTATAAGGACCTGATTTTTATTATGCCGTCTTTCGGCCTTCTCTTTTTCTTCGCGGGCCTTTTCATCTAATCTTTCCTGTTTTTGGCTTTCGAACTTGCGTTCCATTATTGCTTCGATCATTGCAGCCAAATCATTTTCTTTCAAAAGTGGGAATAGTTTGCACACTAGGACCAGCTTCTAAAACTTCGGTCGAGGCTGCTTCTGCCTCTGCTCGTGTACCTATCGCGCGTGATCGTAATGGATAGTGAGGTCCATTCGCATCACCGCTGTCGTCTGCTTTTGTTTGTGTCCGCTGTTTACCGTCAGCCATGTTCATGAATTATTTCTCAAACGTCAAGATGCTACAGATATTGTTTGTCACTGCCGTCAGTCGTTTGTCTGTGACATAGTGCTATGGCTTACTGGGACCTAAGATGAAATTTTAACTCTGGGTAACAACTGACGTTCATGTACGCCAAGAAGACAAGATGGTTCCTACTAATTACAAACAAATGAAATATCACACGTTTTACCAGTTTTGAGCGTAGTTATCCGCCATATCGTAATTTTTTTATGCACAGACAAAAATGGTACACTTTCACTGAATTTAACTACATAAGAATGGACTATGGACAAATTGAAATAAGCTGTTTCAAGGCAAGGAAAGACAGGTTTACGTTCTGATAAACTCGAAAGGCGCTACGTCACTCCGAAAGCTTGGCTACTGCGTATAAAAATTTGACTTACTATGGCTGTCTTGATGATGATACGGCTGGATACTCGCGTTTTTTGGTAATTTCATCAATCGTTCTTCTGAATTAATTAAAAGGTTTTCCCACTTCTCTTTCTTGGTTGAATTGCATCCACATGAAGAAATGAAACAATTATTAGAACAAGCACTGAAAAATTTTTAAACACATACATGAAATGATTTTTTGATCAAGTCCCTGATCAGGCGCCAAGTGTAGCGTTGCTCTTGTGGAACGAAAAAAAAAAGAATTTTTTACTTTTTTTTTTAAATGTCGAAAAGGTGAATATTTTGGTGGGCCACTTGGCAACAGAATCAGGGATTGATTACGCTATTTTAATAACATACGTTGAGCATTAAATACCTGAATAAGAGCAGCATATTGATATATATTTGAGATCATTATGAAGAAACCTTATCATTTCTGTGCATTTTTATAGTCGCAATGTAGTCATACCTGGATCAACACTAAGGGACCAGAAGATTTATAGACTTTAAAAGAAATGCAACACTACACAAAAAAGGTTGGTTCAGAAATAATAGGAAAACGATAATGTTCCTTCTGCCTCATGCTGCGGTCGGCCCATCAGCGTGATCGTAATTTCTGATGATGAACTAAATAATTATCATTCAGGTAAATAAGGAGATGGAATCATCAAGGTTAATTTACGAAAATAAGCACACTTATCATTAACACACGTTTTTTTTAATGCTACGTACCTTTTCATATTAAATTACAATAGATGACCATAGTGGTTAAATACTTTATACATAACAGTCAACATGTGCTCTTGATGCTGTCTGTTCGTAATCAGTTACCAGAAACTACATGCTTTCTGATTGAAAAAAAAATAACATTTAGCATTTTCGCTCAATATTTTCACATAGAATATAAAATACAGTTGCGGAACACAGCAAGCCCGCGTCCGCCTCTCATGGAATACAAACAGTAAAAGGTGAGGCGCCAAAAGCCTCATTTGTTTTCAAACAAGAGAATTCTTTTTTACACCATTAATCGATACATGTACATAGAGATTTACTGGCACCGCGCAAGAACGGCAAAGATAAAGAATAATAGATTTTGTCGCTGCTATGGGATGGTTCATCTCTTTTACTTTACAACTGTTCGATGACTTTAGGCCATCAGGCGTTTACTATTGAGCGTATATTAATGTTTGTGAGGCGAAAATTACTAATATTACAATATCTATTACATTATCAGATTCAATGACACCTAAACAAACCAGGAGCTCATCTGCATTCTTCGACCCCAAAATATTTTGCTGAAAAATGGTAACATTATTTTTTACTTCACTTTTGTGAGAATCTACTTTCTTATTTAATCCACCAATATTTTGGTTAAATATGGTAACATTATTATTTATTTTACTGTTGTGAGAATCTTGTGAGTTTTGGACCTCTTTAGCACCTGCCTGCCTGAACTTCTCATTGGACACTGATATTAGTCTAAAAAAGAGGTACATCCATGAGTACTAGTGTTCCCCTTTATGGATTTCGCTAAGAACCCTGCCAGTTTACACTTTCCTTTCCTATTGAGGTGTAGGCCATGCCTTATGAAATACCGCCATCAATAGCCTTGGCAATAGCCAATCCAATGTCTGACAGAGTGGCCGCCGTATGCAACTGATCCAACTCCATATTTACCCTCCTGACAGAACGGTTCAACTGGGGCTGATCATGCCACATGAGAGCAAGCATCATCCCAACATTGGTATGGCTCGTTTCCGAGGCTATTTTCACCAGGTCACACTCAGTACTGTAGCCCTGATCCCTATCAATACTGTTTCCCACTCCACCCACTATCATCACATGATCCTGCTTTGAGAAACCCTTGCACGAGGAACCTATATCCTCTACCATCTGGCTTAGACATGCACTTGGCTTGAAAAAGTTTGTGACCTGGTACCTGTCACCTAATTTTTCCTGTAAAATCTGGCCCACACCTCTTCCATGACTGCTACCTAGCAACAGAACTTCCCTCTTACTTTTTACTTTTTTGAAACAGTTGGTTTCCTAGAGAGATTCTATTGCATCTTAAGTACATCTACTTCTACTGGAGCCTCTTCCTTACTTAAGTGTGGTAGCAAGGCAAATCTATTGGTTGTGTCAATTGGGAAACTGTCAGGCACTGTTTTCTTTCTGTGGCCCCTGTTCTCAGCTACCACTTCCCACCACTGTTAACCCTCCTGCCTCTTAACCTCTTCAGTTCCTACATAGCTCTGTCAAAATCAGCCTGAAGGGCTCTAATTTTCTCCTCCTGTTCAGCTATAATCCTATCTCTTTAGCAAACCCTGCAAAAGAATGGAAGAGTCTCGTTTGCTTCCCCAATTCCCACGCCGCTACAATTTCCCCAATGAAACCATCAGTAACAACAGCTGCACAAAACTCCTGAACTAACTTTCCTACTGCAGCTCACACACTTAGCATTCATGGTAGTTCGGAAATTAGATAAGAGATTTACTAAGTGATAACGATAATATATTAAATACAGATTTAAACGGATACTAATTATGTTTTGGAAACTAATATGTAAGTAAACTATTAGCAAATGCACCTAAATTTGTGGTATAACGCTAAATATGGAAGTTCAAAAATTAGTCCTAAACAGCGGAATGTAACCAAAACGAACTTTTTCGATTACTGGAAGAATACGCAAATAAAGAAAAAGCCTTTGATGGGAAGCTTGAAGAGCACACTAATGAATGTATTTAATCAGTTAATCTATAGCAAATGCACTTAATATTGCGGTATAACGGTAAGTATGCACACTCGGAAAGTAAGGCAAAGCCGCGAAATGTAAACAAAACGAATTTTTAGCGATTAATGGAACAATACGCAAATAAAAGAAAAACCTTTAATGGTGAGCTTGAAAAGCACCCTAATGAACGTATTTAATCAGTTAAACTATAGCAAACTATTGCAAAAACTTAATTCTTCTTACGAAACTGACAGTGAGTGGGAACTGTGAGAGTTGTTATAGGGTATTCAGCTGGAGATTTGTTTCCAGCCTTGTAGGACATATTTTCACTGTAGATGCTCTCTCGCAAAACTGTAGGGTATGCAGCCAAAACATTTTGACTGAGGAACAGGAAAGGAAAATCAGTGTCCTTCAAACAGAGTTGAATGAACCAAGGTAAGAACTGATCAGAACCAAGTGAGATAGAGCAGAGGACAGTGGTTAGGAACTGGCTGTTGATAAGAAGATGGAGAGAAAGAGAACAGAAGCCGATAGTTTTATTATCAACATTAAAAAAGGTATCTACTACTGCCAGAATTAAGGCAGGGCAGGGCCAGCAGCAGGAAATGTGAAGCACATTTCAACTGATATCAGGAAGCCCAGGCATGTGCATAGTGTTTTGAAGAAGAAAGTGGTGCTACTAGGTAGTAGCCATGGGCGATGTGTAGGCAAATGACACATATGCTTCATATCATAAAGAAAACGAAACTGTTGAAAAAAACAACAGGGGACATTTCGCAGTCTTAACTATGCTTCATCAATACATGCAGTCAATAAAAACGTAGAATACAACAATTTTAAGTTGGGCCACTCTCTGTAAACTGCACAGTAGTTTATGTCATTGACTATTGGCATAGAGACACAGAAATCCAAAATGTAGTATTATCATTATATGAAATGACAGTCTCTACTACAAAGTGTGGAGGATCATGCATCAGTATCAGAAAAAGAACACAGTTCAAATCAAAATGTGATTGTAGTACTTCATTAAAGGCAAACACTATGAAATATCAGCTACTGAATTAACAGTGCTTCATTACGAGGAGATACAATCATAAACACATATATAATAAATGAAACCAGAAGCGCCCTTATAAATATCCTTTAGAGATTTGGCATATCCCTGTTGATCACTTGTGCAATGCCTGCCACAAATATGGATGGGGAAAAGTGTGATGTAGATCTTGGGCTATCAGATTATTTCTGCCAAATAATGACAGTAAAATTGTGGCATTTTCAAGAACAAATATTAGGTGAAGAACCTAGCTGTATCTATATCTGCATCTGTAACCTGTAGCATTTTATCAGGTCACAGGTAACTCTGCAATAAGTGTGATGTCCATTAGCATTTATTGTCAGGCCATAAAATACAGAATTAACAGCAGGGGCTCCAAGGCACTTTCCTGTGTCATGTCTAAAGTTACTTCACATCTGCCTCTAACTTCCCATCCAAGATAATATGTTGTATTTACCCTAACAAGAAATCCTTAATCCAGATGGACATTTTTTTGGTGTTGTGTATGATTGTACTTTTATTGGTAAGCTTTGGTGTGGTACTAAGGCAAATATATTTTGGAAAACAAGAAATACTGCAGTTACCTCACTGCCTTCGTCCACGACTTTCAAAGTATCATGCGAAAAATGCATAAGGTGCTTTTCACATCATCTATGTGTTTGGAAACTATGCTGATTGGCATAGAGGAGATCATTCAGTTCGAGATACCTCATTAAGTATCACATGATAATATGTCCTATGTCTCTTGGATGATAGTTTTGTGGATCATTTCTACTATCATTAATGTAGACAGTTTGTATTTCATTCTTATTTGCAGCAGTGTGAGAATAAAATTAGGGCGATACACTTGGGTTTTCCTTTTGTAAGTAATATTTGAAAACATAGTTCAGAATTTCTGCTTTTGCTTCGCTAACCCCACTTTTCAGTTCTGAATTCCTAGATAAGAGTTTTGGTGGCACTAACAGTCTTTACATATAATTTGAATTTCTTTTGGTTTTGTGAAAGATCTTCCCATTATATAGTGCTATGATAGTCATTGAAAGTTTCATACATCTCTGTCTTGACAGCCAAATGCTTTTTATGCAGCATCTCTCTGCCTATTATTTACTTATTTATTTAAATTCCGAAATCTTTTGGGTAATATATTGTACCCCAATGTCAGACTAAATTTTATTCGTTTAAACATTGTTAAATCGAATATTATTTGCAACGGTCATTTTTATGAGTTTTGCATAAGCATATTTTACAACAGAGAAAATTCTTTACATGGGAAGTTTATATAATTTTCTATTGTTAAGTAATATATGTTTAATATATAGCCCTACTCTTTGTTTTACATTCATCCTGCAGTAAGAGACGTTGGTAGGTACTGTGAGAGATGTGCTCTGAACTGAGTACCAACTTCAAGGGGGTGACAAAACTTGCTTTATCCTGTGACACAATTTGCAACCATTTTTTAAACCTATGCATGCTGACAGAAAATGTATTGAAAATAACTAACATAAAAGCCTTTTGCTACGTCTCCAATAGAGGACTTCTGAATTTCCATCACTGAATAATGTTTTGGCTGCAAGGAGTTCTTCCACCTGATGCAGCGGCTATAGGGAGTCACTTATGTGGCTACAAAACTGATGTCTTAAAGAAAAGAATGTAAGAAATGAAACTGTATCATCAGATTTAGCATTACTTTTTATTTTACATGAAAATATAAAAAAATCACCTTTTTTCATGTGTTGCAAGAGGGTTATCCCATTAAATCCCTTAAAGGTGATTTATCCCAGAGCATTATTCCATATGAATTTATGAATGAAAGTATGCCATATGTTTTAACTTAATTGTCTCTCCCCAAGATCTGCAATGATTCTAAGTGCATATGTGCGGAGTTAGGTTGTTTAGGAGATGTAAAGTGAGCTTCTTCTGGTCATATACTCATCATTATGGACATTTAAAAAGTTAGAGATTTCCTCCCTATTTATTATTTCCTCAGCATATTTTAGTCTTATTATTGGTTTAGTAACTCTAGATGTACAGAATTGAATGTGTTGTGTCTTCTTGAATTTGAGAATGAGGCCATGTGCAGATGACCAGTCAGTTATACCTTTTAGAACATTGTTTATAATATCCTCTGTTGCTGTATGTATGCTTAGAGGGGTAACAATACTAGTGCCATATCGAAAAGAAAATATTCTGCTTGTTGTACATTATGTAGAAGATTGTTTACATATATGAACGACAATAGTGGACCTAAGATTGAGCCTCAGGGAACCTAGTAGCAGATAAATATAAGGGCGCACGTGGCGCCCCCCCTCCCCCCCCCCCTTTGTGGGACTGTCCACATTGTCACCCCAGCCAGTCAGCCAGCATGCTGTTCATTTGTATCTTTCGTCAGTCGACTCAACTAAATTGAGTTATCGACTAGTTAGACATAGAGAAGAGTGTTCCTCATCTTAAAGGTAGACAAAGACACAAGAAAACTGCAATCATATGATAATGTTACGAAATATTGGAGAAGAGCTGTTTTTATTCCAACACTGGTCCATGTCATGACTGAAATCGTTTTGCTGAAGAAAATATTTATCTTTTAAAATTAAACATACATTTGCCCTCATACTACTGAAACATGACAGTAATGATCTGGCACATAAATTTAATAAGTGCTTAACTGAACTACCGATGTTTGAAGAAGAATCACTGTTTGTGATTAAATGAGACAAATACAATACAATACCAGCAAACGATCATAAACGCCCTTAATGATTGTGATTCTGTTATGCAAGCGTTGTCTGTTTCTCCTAGATCTGATATCCTACTTTGCACACACTGCACAAAATATTCGCCTGTCTACCTTCACCTATCGCTACAGTAGAATGAAGTTTTCCAACATTGCGACCTATGAAGACATGGCTGAGGTCGACAATGAAGGAGGATCGACTTAAAGGTTTACCACTGTCGAACACTCACCCTGACATTCACTGTCCTATTGATGATGTAATTACCAATTTGCCAGAAAGAACAGCTGCATAGAATTCATCATTTAAGGAACAGAACCAAAACTGTAACTTTTTATATCATAAGATGGTATTCTCTTGTATATGTGCATAATCAGTTTAAATAACATTTTTTTAAACTTTGCATGCAACTTGATTATCTTTTATTATGCTAAAAGTAAAGGTTGTTCGAGACATCTTTAGTGCCCCCTCCTTGAGGTTTTTCTGTATCCCCCACTGACGGAATCCCATACATGTTTTCTCCCTAGTCAGAATAACTTACCCTTATTGCATTGGTTAAACCACTAAGTCCAGCTTCCAGCATTCCTTTGGTTAGATATGACTTTAAACATTGATGGCTATACCATTAGTTTCATGAAACCTTGGTTTATACACGAAAAACTGCGACGGCAAAAATCATAATGGTAAACACAGAATGGACGAGGGTGGACATACCAGTAATATTGACATGCATAAAAATAAAAGTAAAGTAAATATATTATCTGATAGCCACGGTTACGACAGTGCACAAATATTACTTTAAGATCACTGAATGGAAGCTAATAGCTTTGTCAAACCAGGAGCATCTATCATTGAAATTGTAAAAAAATAAAAACTAAGGAAGATATTGTCGTCATTTCAGAAGCAAACAATGTTTTTAGAAATGAACTATGTGATGCAACACAATACTGAACTCTATTGGGAAAAAAACTGTCTTTGTTCTTGGAATTCCAGGTAGGCATTATCTCCTGGATTGGTCATGTGTAAATACAGAAATAAAAAAAGCCAACAGACAATACTTAAAAAATATGCAACGCTTATCAAAATACATATTTTGTAAGTGTGGATTACATACAAAGAGACTGCTATACAAGACATGGTATGCGCTTTAACAGAAGTGGGAAGACATTCTCATGCCAAAAATATTACCTGGATGCTGGAAGCAATAAATACTAGAAGATATAGTTGATGTTGTTCCAGTTCCTTCATTAATACCAGCAAAGTTTGAGGGAAAAGGGTACATCTCCCACAACAGCAAGGGCACGACAACCACCACCACAAGAAAATCATCAGCAGAAGAAGAAGCAGCATTCACACTATCACCATCAGCAAAAGCAACATCAGAGGACAGTGACAGAGTTCGACCCAAAAGAGAAACAGTTCCACCAACACATCTCAAGGATCTTTTATTGATAGGCAGTGTAACACAAATAACAAAGTGAATGGTTCACCAAAATAAGAAAACAAAAATATGTTAACTGTTTAGATGGTACAGAAGTCCTTCAGAATGAATATTTATAGGAAACTGAAGTCTTGCAGTGACTAAAAGAGATGCATTGACTAAAAGAGATGCAGACATATACTGCTGTTATTCATGAGTTTGAAACGATAAGTAAGTCTTGTAGAATTAACATTAAAGAAGGTGGTACACGCATTTATGTTACTAGAGGGATAGATGCAAACGTAAAATACGTGGGAGAAGACTTTGAATACTGTGTATGTGAGTTAAGCCAACTCAAAATGCTAATTGTGTGTGTATGTAGGCCACTGTCAGGCAATTTTACTTTCGTTCTCCAAAACCTTGAAGTGCAGCTAAATGATCTCAAACATGAACTAAAAATACAATTGTTCTGGAAGATTTTAATGTTATTTTTAAAAATAACTGTACTTAATAATGAGAACTGGTCAATCTGTTCTTATAATATGCCAACAACAGTATTCGAACATACTAGATGTGTGAAAGGGTCTGAAACAATAATTGATCAAGTATATGTCAGTAAACAGAAGTGTGAGTATATCAGTGCAATAACAGATACTGGGTTCTTGCATCATAAGACAGTCATGTTGATCTTAAATAATATATCTAATAAGGATCCAGTGGTCTGTGATAAATACAGAGAGAAGAGATTTTTTAATGATGACAGCATTGGTCTTTTTAATCACCTATTAAAAAATAAAACTTGGCACATGAAAGTAACCTATGATAAAGATAAAAAGTTTGAGTCATTTCTTGCGAGTTAGAGGCATTGTTTGCTATTAAGTGAGCCAGAATTAAAACTAAAGCAAAGACATGGGTAAACATGGGAATAAAAAAAAATCGACGAACACAATCAGAACTTTAAACATATCTGCCAGAAATAATACTGCATTAAAACCACATGTGAAAATTTACAGGAAATTCTGTAACAATGTATAATAGCACCTACAAAACTTAAAAATGGCTCACATATCAGGAAAGGGAGCAGCAAAATAAAATCAACCTAGGATGTAAAAAACAGGAGTATAGGTAAACAAAAAAGAAAGAAAACAACGATTTTATAATTTAAAGTGAACGGAAGACTCTTGAGAACCCATTACAGATAGCCAAGATATACAACTAACTCTACGTAAATATAATTTCAGCTCGAGAGTGCAACTCCCTAAGAATAATAATACCAAGTTCTTTTATCCTGTTACTGCATTAGAAGTACAAAATGCTATAAATCTGTTAAAGAATAAATGCACAGTGCAAGATAAATATTTCTCCAACTCGGTGACATCATTAATATATAATTTTAGTACAGGAGTGTTTCCAGAAAAACTAAAACATTCCATTGTTAAGCCAATTTACAGGAAAGGCGACCAGTCTGATTTTATCAATTACCACCTATGTCACTGTTATCTGTGTTTTCTAAAGTAAATGAAAGAGCAATGGATAAAAGAATGTCAAACGTTCTTAATAAAAATCAAGTATTAGCTAATGGACAAAAGGCTTTTAGGAAGAATAGATCACCTGACACAGCTGTTTATAATTTCGTAAAACTGATCATAGATTCCACAGACAAAAAGGAATTACAATGTGGCCTATTTTTGGACCTGACTAAGGTGTTTGTAGTCACTAACAATAATTTATTTCTCATTGATCTATTTTTCCATACGATTTGTGGAGTAACGTACGACAGATTCAATCCTCTCCTTCTAACAGGTATCCAATGGTACAGATACAACATTCAGGCAACGTTTACTCATCAGCAAACCAAAGAGTCAGATATGTGGTGCCACAGGGTTATGTCCTGGGAGCCTTGCTGTTCTTAATATTTATAAATGACATGTCAAACCATATATCAGCAACAGATACAGTATTGCTTGCCGATGACATCAGTCTTTTTGTTAAAGTTATGAATGAAGCTGCTCTACAGGAGAGAGCCACAGCAGCTACAGAAGAAGCAAAGAAGTGGTGTAGAGATAACACAGTAATTGAGAATGACAAGAAAACAGTTCAGATGAAATTGAGACATATAAGAAACAAACTGGGGACCAGCCTAACAATATAAGTTGGGCAGTGTCAGATAGAGCAACGCTCCTCTCCCCTATTAAATTTTTAAGTGCATGTCAAGATGAAATTTTAATGTCAGAGAAACATACAGAAATGTTAAACAAAAAATTAAGTCAGTATTATTACGTTCTTGGAATACTAAAAAGTTTCTGAAGTATTAATACAGTGTTATATTCGTACTTTTCACTCAAACATAGCATGTTAAGAAATGCCACCATATTTTGGGGGAATACCAGTCAGGTGCAACAAATTTATGCTCCAAAATGGTCTGATAAGAATAGTAAAAGGCGTGACACATAGAGAGTCACGTAAATTTTTTTTCAAGAAACTAAAAGTCATGAGCAACCATGTATCTATATTTATGAAAGTGTATGTATTCTAAAGGCACACCAGGGGAAAATATGTGTTAAACAGTCAAGTCCACATCGATAAAACAAGAAACAGAGACGATTTTCATAGAGAAATTCACACAAAAACCATGTATAAAACTGTGCTCTTTTTCAGTGAATTACCAAGGAAAATTAAAAGAATATAAAAATTCCACACATTCAAAAAAGAATGGTAAATAAGTAAATAAATAAAAATGTAAGAGAATATTGTGATTCTCACAATCCATTGCCATAGAAATTACCAACTGGCGCTATTTTTTATTTAATGCTTATGTAGTTTGGTGAGAAAACGTATAAATGGCATTCTCAGTAGAGCAAACTGTGATTAATAAAGATATAAATGCTGCTCAGGTGGGACACTATTCTAGAATGAATCACTTCCTCAAAATTTTTGAAAAATGGGGTCCGTAGTGAAACAGGTTAGTAGTTATTGACATCTTTCCTGTCATACTTATTGGAGAGAGGTACAATGGCATATTTCATCTCTCTGGAAAAATGCGTTGAGTTAGTGATGCATTACATATTTTAGATAAAACAGGGCTTATTGCATGGAAACAGATCTTAAGTACTGTTCGAAACGCCATAAAATCCAGATATACTTTCATTTTTGAGAGAATGTATAATTTCAGTTCAGTGCGAGAAGTTGGTAAAAGATTCTTATGACTCAATTTCATGAGCCCTTCTTTTTTAACATACTATTTTGATTTTTCTCTTGAACTGTTTGTCTCAATATTTTCTACTATGTTTAAGAAATGGTTGTTAGACACGTTTCTTACCCGTGACTCATCATTTGTAGCCCTTCCATTTAATTCCGTAGAGATGCAATCCTGTTCTTTGTCTGATTGTCATGTCTCCTGTTTCACTATGTTCAATATAGATTTAATTGTTGCAATTACTGATTTATTACAGAACGCTCACATTACTTGATTTTCAATAACTTTTCTTAGTAATGTGGGGTTGTTTTTGCAGAGTACAACGAATGCTAAATCTCAGCTTGTTCTTGTTAACAGACATATGTCCCTTTTCCTTTCACAAAATACTATAATCCCTCTAGTGGTCTATTGTTTTTTACATGAATGGTTTCTCATTAGCTTATACTGAACGCTATTTTCTAATAATGTTATGAATTTATCTTGGAACAGATTAAATTTTATGACAACATTTGTTTCATCATAAATTTCAACTCAGCTCATCTCTTGTAAGCTATTCTTAAAAACATTTGTTTTGGTGTCATTAATTATTGTAACTGATTTCCACTATGAAGGACCAGCACCATAAGGCACTATCTTATTTATCCTAACTAACTGTGTGTCATGAGAGAGAGAGCATGTGTTACTGGTATACGTTTATTTTCTTGCTTTCAGGTTCATAAAAACATAATCAGTTAACGTCCTACTGTCATTATCCATCTGCATTGGACACTTTATTACTGTTATTAACTCTTAGGATGCAAATAAGGTTTTCAGATCATTTTTCCTATCAGAATCCTATTGATAATCTACACTTAAATCCCAAAGATTATTAACTGCTTCTAGTGTAGCTAGCATTAAATAGCATAATCTAAAATCATCAAAAAACGTTCAGATTTTCCCATTGGGGACCTATGTACAGTAACAATTAAAACTTAACTATTTCTCAGAATTAATTCACTAGTTTAAACAATCTCTCATACAGCTTCAGTTGGTATCTCAGGGTGTTCCAGTTTCTTGTTTACTGAGAGAAATTGTGATATCCTTTTGTCCTACACTTACAGTTTCTGTATAATCTCACGGCTATCCATTTTAGGTTTTATCCAGATTTCTGTTCCTAGTGAGCACCACTGTTTTTTATGACTGTTTTTTCACTTTGATCTGAATGCTTTGGCAATTGATCACTCAGATTTTAGTAATTTTTGCCAGTGGGGGATAGTACTCCTTACACTAAGAAGTTAGAGTCTGATAAAGTTGTTGTTATATGGACTAGATGTATTCAAAAACTTTAAAAAACATCTGCAGATCACACACCATCATCTATCTAAGTAGCAGCCTATGATGTGTAGTGGACACCTCACTAATTTATGAGGAACTTACAGCTCTTAACCATAAGGTGCAAAGCTAGATAACTGCAGCCTTGCCTATCACAGAATCTTTTAAGTTACTGATTCAGGACTTCCAATCAGCTCAGTACCAGGACACTACGGAAATATTTCCTACTGTGTAACAGGGAATGCCTCAAAAATGGAGTAAAGTGGTTAACTGCACACATTTTTAATTCATGAAGCGCAGTACAATCATATGTCCACAACATATCATAGCTGAGATCGTAATGAAGTCTTTGATACATTCACAGATGTTTCTCTCCATGCCCACCAGTTATGTGTATTGCTCTCGGTATCCCCACAAGGTACACCCCCCACCCCACCCCCTTTTATATAGCATGAAGCAGTGAAGGGAAGATGTGAACTGCATAATTGCTTGGCTGGACTAGTGTGCACATGTGTGCATGACCAACTGATTGTGGCTCACTGCATGGCAGGACACAGCTGTGCTGTTCCACAGAGTTGTGACATTTATTGTGCTGGTGCTGTATAGCTGGCAAGGGAGTAGGTGATGCAGAAGGTGTCTAGTGCAACTGAACCAGTACTCTGGCAGGAAGAAAGCAGCAGTGGTGTGGTTGCCTCTGAATTAGGATTTGCTGCAGACTGAGGTGAGTGTGTAAGCAGCGATTGTTGTAGGAACTTCACACAGGTGTCAGTGAGGACGCAACCTATCGAAAGGTGGGATGATGTTAGTAGTAAGTGGGCCTGTTTGGTGCAATAACGGATTATTTAATGATCAAATACACACACCCACAAAAATAAATATAAAAATTAAATCAATAAAAATAAAATATAAAAAATTATTTTAATCTTATTAAATTTATAAAAAAATAAACATTTTTTAATATCTGTAGGGCACTGTATCACAATTTTCTGGAACTATTCTTTTCTCATACTGAAATCAGAATTCTTTCTTAGAGTGTTTGTTGACTAGATTGTTAGTATCAACATCTCTTGTCATCTTATTGTATTCTAATTGTACCTTTTCTATCACTTCTTTCTGAGTTAATCTTCACATAGATTCGCCAATCACCTTTTGATAATAAGTTTTAGGTCTGGTTGAAGCCCAATTTGTTATCCACTAACTCATCTGTCCATTCACCCAGCATACAATCTTTTCTAAATTGATTTTGCAATCATCAATGTATACCACAGAACTGGTATCAAAATGTGTAATATTTTTTCCTACTTTGCTTAGCATATCATACAATCTAAGCCTTGTGTTTGAATGCAGCTATAAAAATATTTATTGCTGTGTTATTTTCCACGTAACAATCCTTGAAATTAACTTCATCTGAACCATATTGTCAATAAGAAAATTTATATCTATATTATGTAATCGATCTCCAATAGTATCAAATAATATCACTGTAAATTTGTTACATATTCTTTTTGAGTCATATTTTGCGTTTGCCCAAATTTTCCCATAATGAATTATGACATGCCTTAGTAACAGTTTGTTTTCCTGGATTTTCTGTTATTATATTAGGATCTAAGTCAATATTTAATTTCTCTTTAACTGTTTTGTCACATTCTTCATCAGTTTCAAATTCATGTGGGCTGGTTTCTAACTTTATTTTCAGAAAATCTTTCACATGACTTATAAACAACATGTTACATTTATTTCTAAAATCCCACATTTCATGTTGTTGTTGTTGTTGTTGTCTTGAGTCCAGAGACTGGTTTGATGCTGCTCTATCCCGTGCCTATAATTCATAAACATTTAAAGTTTTATCTCCCATTTCTACAGCTTTTTCAGTTTGTATAGGTTAAATAATCACTAGCTATAGTTTCAACTATCTCATTTTAACTACTTGTTGAAAACAATTAAGTTTTATATCTTTTATCAATAATATTAAATAATTCTAACTACTTTTACACAAACCTAATAAATTTTTTCCTCTCTAAATGGGAGTTGAAAATAATACGCCTAATACTACTAAAAAGAAATATTCTATAACACAATGTTTTGGAAATAAAGTAAAACCAACCAACGAAAGAGTTGGATTATGGTTACTTACAGAAAACTTAGACAATAATAATCTTGTTATCAATGTTGGTGATACTGTCTGTATAAATGGACAACAAAAATTAGAAGGATTTAAACCAATTAGAGAACTATTCTGCTAAAATATTATGGTAGTTACAATTACAGATTTAATACGCTGTAAAAAAGAAGTTAAGAAAGAAATATGCGGCTTGTTAGATACTTTATTATGAGGAGTGTTTTCTAAAGTTTGTTCTGCAAAACATGTTGTTAAAGCAAAGTTACCTCTTTTTTTAGAATCGAATACAACAACATGTAAAGGGTTAAACAAGATATTAATGCAGATATGGACTTAATAAGAAGTAAATACACTTATACAGTTATTATTCCTTACAAGATAGTATTACCAGATGCCAAGATTGATACATTACTAAAAGAACTGCCACAAATATTGCAAAAACGTCGTAAAGTTATTTATTAGATTCAGACATAAGACAAGATTGTGTAGCAATTTTGAACAAAGAAGATGTAATAATTTTAATTTTCAGATGCGAGGAGTGCATAAAGAAGATTGTAATATAATAGTTAACAAATAATGCTTTTGTAGGAAAAGACTGTTTAACTGCGATTAATTGTAATTCTAGAGTGAAAGTGTACAATATATTTGTTTGCCATTACCGAGTCCAGGAGTTAATAAACAACTTGATAACGATAGAATAGACTTTTTTAAATTGTCCCAATAAAAGATTAAAGAAAACTTTAATTACAAGACTGGAAGCAACAATCTTATTAACCCAGATTTAAAAAAAAAAGGAGAATTCGTTCCATTAACACTGTTCAGAACTAACAGCAAATAACCGCAAATATTTCAAATGTTTTTAATTCTTTTCCAATATATAAAACGTGGGATAAATTAACAGATTTGATACAAAACAGTTGCTGTCTTATTTACAACAATCTCTTGCAATATGTATACTGGTGTAACAAAAATACTAAAAAATTACCTCGAATATAGATAAAAATTAAAACAGATAATAAAGAAGAAAGGAAAAAGTTGGTTTTATCTGAATTTAGCTTTAATTGTTCGCCCATTAATTGCATATAAGTTTTCGAAGAGACAGACAACGTAATTTCTGTAAAACATGCATGCTTTATAAAATCTGGCGACATATTTCTCGAAATCCTATAGTTTATTTTCTACAATACCCAAAGAAATAAATGTCGAAAAATTGGGACTATACAACAAATAGTATTATTCCATTTGTATGTAGAAAAAGAATAAATAAACACAGCAAACTTCGTTTATATATAATTTAAAAATTTGAACCAATTAATATGGTATATTTAGAGTCCCTTAAAAAAACATGAACAAGAATTAGAAAATTTAAGTATACCAGACAGAAAACTAGAATATTTGAATAATACACAATATTTAAAAGAAGAATACAAAAATATTTTGTAGAAGGAACAAAAAAATAAGAGAAACAGAAGAAAAAATAAAAAATTGTTTTAAACGACACTGGATAGATTTTCCTACAAGTGGACCAAATAAAATTTATGCTTTTGTAGTAAATGATAAAAACAAGCTTACATATATTGGCATATTGGGTGAAGAAAATGGTAAAAATTCGGTATATATTGTTAAAGGTCCTAATAAAATAAATTTATAGAAATGAAGAAAAATAACAATATTATTAAAAAGAAGGATTTATTTGTATACCATGTAGAAATAGAAATTTTTTACTATCGGAAAGGAGAGCCATTTTTGGAAATAAAAATACATGGTCATTCCAGTTGTAATGGAAATTCATTTCCTAAAATAATTTACTTGAAAACAATACCGAATTTCGAAGACAAAGACACTTTATTGTATAAAGAAGAAGATAAAGAAACAATCGAAAATGTGAAAATGGATCAAATATTAGAAAATATAAAAATACTAGAAGATCTAGAAGAAGGATTAGGATTAATTATGTTCAACATTACTGTCGAAAATTATTGTGGAAGGAACAGATACATTTTTAAATTCGAAAATATACCAGAATGTTATTATCCCAATTAGTTGTTGGGAGAAAAAATTGGAAACAAAAACATGGACATAAATTACAAGATTAAAATTAAATAAGATAACATTAAAACAACACCAAATAAGAATGTGAAAAGATTAGTGTTTGTAATTTAATTTTTATGTCCATTTCCTTGCAACTGTGTCAATTTTAACTGTTTCGAATATTTTTAGAAAACTATATTATTCTCTTTAAAAAATCTAACCTTAATGTTGGATTTTCGTAAATAAGTCCAACTAAGCTTGCTTTATTTGCGAATATAATAATTTCCAAAAATATAACAAGAACGAATTAAATTTCCATCTTCTGCAGAATAAATATTGTGAACAGTATATCGTTAATGACTAAATAATAACACAAACCATTCTTTATTCATAGTCTCCTTAGTTATTTAAATACATACGTTTGAGTGCCAGGGTGCTATATCTTTACGAATAATTAGTTTTTCCATTTATTTTAATTAAAATTATTTATAACTTACTAAAAATTTGTGGTAGTAAATCGAGGAAGGCAGAAATGCTAAAATTTTAGATGTACTCCACAAGAATAAAATTTATTACCAAGATAGGAAAAAAAATTTAATAGTTTGTTAGTTAAAGAATACCAAGTAGGATGTTTGGATTCAATTTCACTTAAGAATGGCTGTGTAAAAATTACAGATTAAGATAAAGAAAAACATGCATTTGTCTTTTTAAAAGATTAAATAAGATAGTAAAAGTAAACATATAAAAAAGATTCTTAAAGCATAAACATTAGCATAAATACAATTAACATAAATTTTAATATATAACGTTCATTTAACATTCGTTTAACATATGATTAGTTGTTTTGTGTGAATAGAACGAAATCGGCAAGAAGCATCAATGATTTCCTGTAAAGTATTTTGGTGAGAAACGCTTGTAGGTCCACCTTGAAGATGCCAAGTCGTACCCACAGCAAAGCTTTGGTCCACAATCTGTGGTTGCACATAAGCGTGCCTTTGAAGATCTGTTAACCACTCTACTAACCTATTCAGGGGGGTGGGGGGGGGGGGGTGATAGGTGTAGCGCAGTTGTGTTTGTTTCCACAAAGGTTGCACAGGCCACCAAAGAGTGCCGACTAAAACTGTCGGCCTTGATCATTAGCTATTATTTCTGGCATGCCAAAACATGCTATCCATGTTTCTACAAAGACAAGGGTGGTGGACTCTGTTGTGACGTCCTTGTGGGCGGTTGCTTCCATCCACCAGGAAACTCTGTCCTTTGATGACAATAAATTCTTGAATCCTTTTGACGCCGGTAAAAGGTGAAGGAAATCGATGTGTTTATGGTGGAAGTGGGCTTTTGCAATTTCAGACTGACCCAAATTGGTTTTTCACACCTTTCGACTTTATTGTGTTATAGGGATAGTACATATGTCTGTGCCCAGGTGCAGGAGGTTTGACGTTGGGCCACCTGAAACATTTCGTGCGGAATAGGGCTCTGACGTGCAGGTGCGACACACTAAGGAGTTGCTTGCAATTTCTAAGGACCATTGGTTGTGGCATTAATTGCCAAATCTCTTTATGGGACAGGTCGCAAAGAATAGGCATTTGGTCCCTGTGATTGTGCAACATTCGATTTGTAGACCAGTGTATTGTGACTACACATCAACTCCATGACGACAGTGTTGTTCCGCTGGTTGGTGGCTAGTTCCTCATAATCAAATTGGAGGGAGATCACACTGACTCGCAACAAGTAGATGGTATTGAGGTTACCAGCTCTGTGCAGGAGTTTTATGAATATCATGTCTAGGCGACATGCTACAGTTGTTAGTAACAATGAGGCTGACATTCTTTGACAGATGTAATATGGCATCGACTAGTCGTTTATGGTCTGCAGACATTGTAAAATGACTGCCTTTAATATCTTCCACAGAAGTATCTCATTACCTCATGAATGGCAAGGCTTTCTTGGTCAAAAGCCGACCATTTGGCTTGAGAGGATGCAAGTTTCTGCGAGAAGAACTGGAGATGCTGTGCCTTCCCAGCCACTAGTTGTTGCAGAATGGCGTCAAATGTGGTGTCACTTGCGTCAATAGTATCTATGACCTGCATATCTACAGTGGGGTGGGCCATCATAATAGCATGTGTGATGCCGTCCTTGCGAGTTTGAAAGCATACTTCTTCTCTGGGGTCCACTCAACATTTTGTGTCCCTTACTTATTAGATCCTGCTAACACATCGTTCAGGAGTGCTCATAAAGTTGTGGCTTACGTCACATACTACTGGTAAAAGTTCATTATTCCTAAGAGTCGATGGAGCTTGTGATGCTTCTTGTGGATGCGAAGTTGGATGATTGTGATGGCGTTGTTCAAGGACGGTTTGATCCCTGTGGCGTTAACTATGTGCCCAGTAAAGGTAACTTTGTTTTCAGTAATTGAGATTTGTCCTTATTGATCACCACACTTATGTCACTTTAGGGAGTGAGAAGTTTTTCAAGACTCTGGTCGCCATCTTTGAGGGTAGTCGAAAAATGAGGATGTCATCCAAATAAGAGTAACAGAAACTGGATCAAAAAAGTATCTCATAAGTGGGGTATTCCCATACCTGAGCAGCATTCTTCAAAATGTACAGCAAGAAAAGATATTCAACGAGACTGACCAGTATGATAATCGTGGATTTTGCAATGTTGCCTTTGTGCATGGCAATTTGCATGTAACCTTTTTACAGTCACAATGAATGCAGGTGTGCCTACTAGCGAGTGTGGGAAATCCTGCATAATGTATATTGGATAGCTGTCATGTATCGTATGGGTGTTGAGAACCCTGCAGTAGCAACTGAGTCTCAAAGTTATCTTATTTGTGGTACTAATTTGATTGATGATGCTCATGAGCTGTCTGATGGTTGAACAATGCCTGTCTGCAACAGTTGATCAATCACTGCATTAATGGTGTCTAAGTGAGCTGGGGCCAATCAGCGTGCCTTGTACTGTACTGGAGGCTCAGCAGTTGTTAGGATATGATGCACACATGTCATTACATATTTAACAAGCTTGCACCTTCACGCGAAGGTGAGTACAGAGAGTGGCAAGGTCTACCTCTGAGATACTGTGCATTGAGTCAGAGTGCAATGTACTAACCTTTGTACTGAACCATGCACTCAGTGTCACTGGCTGTACAGGTGCTGGTTGTGAGAGTGGAGAGCTGTGGTTGGTCAGTGGGTGCAAAGATGTGCACACTTCCTCATGTTCGTCGGAGTGGTGTTTGTGTGTGAGATGAGAGTGCCTACATACTAGCATGAGTGGATTGGATGTGTCCTTGATGCATTATAGGGCAGACAAGTCCTGCGCAGGGAGTGTGTCGGAAGCTTTGTGACAGTCATCATAACACTGATGTGTGACAGTACTTTTTCTGCCATCATGATACATACCATGAGTGTGTCGACATATCCAAAACCGTATTTCTGCTGCCCAGATGGAAAGTGTACTGTGTAATGTTAATATGGGGTTGTCAGGGCAAATAGCCTGAGATGCTGTGACCTGTATCGTGGTGTCTGAGAGAGGCATGTTGTATTTCCGGAGAGAGATGGAAGTGATGCAGAAAGTCGATTCCCGCTGTCAGTTCTGCGATGTCCATGAGATAACAGGTCCATGCAAGCTTATGATGTAGTGAAATTTGTAAGGTGTATGTGGTGGACCTTAGAAATACACTCCTGGAAATGGAAAAAAGAACACATTGACACCGGTGTGTCAGACCCACCATACTTGCTCCGGACACTGCGAGAGGGCTGTACAAGCAATGATCACACGCACAGCACAGCGGACACACCAGGAACCGCGGTGTTGGCCGTCGAATGGCGCTAGCTGCGCAGCATTTGTGCACCGCCGCCATCAGTGTCAGCCAGTTTGCCGTGGCATACGGAGCTCCATCGCAGTCTTTAACACTGGTTAGCATGCCGCGACAGCGTGGACGTGAACCGACAGGCGTGAATGGAGGGACGAATGGAGACGTGTCGTCTTCAGCGATGAGAGTCGCTTCTGCCTTGGTGCCAATGATGGTCGTATGCGTGTTTGGCGCCGTGCAGGTGAGCGCCACAATCAGGACTGCATACGACCGAGGCACACAGGGCCAACACACGGCATCATGGTGTGGGGAGCGATCTCCTACACTGGCCGTACACCACTGGTGATCGTCGAGGGGACACTGAATAGTGCACGGTACATCCAAACCGTCATCGAACCCATCGTTCTACCATTCCTAGACCTCCATTCGTCCCTCCATTCACGCCTGTCGCGACACCACTGGAGGCGGGCTGCACGATGTTGGGGCGTGAGCGGAAGACGGCCTAACGGTGTGCGGGACCGTAGCCCAGCTTAATGGAGACGGTTGCGAATGGTCCTCGCCGATACCCCAGGAGCAACAGTGTCCCTAATTTGGTGGGAAGTGGCGGTGCGGTCCCCTACGGCACTGCATAGGATCCTACGGTCTTGGCGTGCATCCGTGCGTCGCTGCGGTCCGGTCCCAGGTCGACGGGCACGTGCACCTTCCGCCGACCACTGGCGACAACATCGATGTACTGTGGAGACCTCACGCCCCACGTGTTGAGCAATTCGGCGGTACGTCCACCCGGCCTCCCGCATGCCCACTATACGCCCTCGCTCAAAGTCCGTCAACTGCACATACGGTTCACGTCCACGCTGTCGCGGCATGCTACCAGTGTTAAAGACTGCGATGGAGCTCCGTATGCCACGGCAAACTGGCTGACACTGACGGCGGCGGTGCACAAATGCTGCGCAGCTAGCGCCATTCGACGGCCAACACCGCGGTTCCTGGTGTGTCCGCTGTGCCGTGCGTGTGATCATTGCTTGTACAGCCCTCTCGCAGTGTCCGGAGCAAGTATGGTGGGTCTGACTCACCGGTGTCAATGTGTTCTTTTTTCCATTTCCAGGAGTGTATAAATGTGAGAAATACAAACTGCATAAACTTGCAACTCCATAAAAAAACCAGTGATATAATACTGAAAGTAAGCAATGATGTACTGGATTGTGCAATGGACACAAAATTATTGGGGATGAATGTGGATTGTCAGTTGAATATATGAGAATATTTTGGCAAAGAAGCTGTCCTCAGCACAGTATGCCCTGTGAATCCTTCGACCAGTATGTAACATTTCATGCCTAAAAGTAGCCTATTTTGGATACATTAATTCAATCCTGAGTTACAGGATAATACGTTGGAAAATAAGAGCTGGGAAGATACAGACTTTTTTTATGATGCAGAAAAGAGCTGCACGAATAGTAACAAATAGTTGTAACAGGACACACTGTGAAGAATTACTCAAAAAGCTTGAGATCCTGGCACTTCTGTGCAAATACATCTATCATAACATAATGTATGTAAGAGTAAACGTTAATCTCTACACCACAAACAGCACAATACATGACCATGGAAACAAATCCAGATATGTATACATCTAAACAGAAGAAACAAGTCAAAAATTCAAAATAGTCTATTATACTATGGAATAAAATTGTATAACAGTCTGGCACAAGAAATAAATGATGTAGGTGATCCCCACACCTTTAGACAAAGCCTAAAAAGTATTTACTAAATAATAGCTACTACACTCTAAATGATATTTAAAATAATTATAGTATGTAACTTAATGTTCATGAAAATTCTAGTGAGAAACAATTTATGATATTATTAGAAAAGTAGGACTAAGTATAGGAGATATAAATACTGTAAAATGGATGTTTATTTTAAAAAGAAATCTTGTACAAACATTTGATGACATCCATACCATGTATATTGTTCTACAGATGAATCAGTCAATCAACCAATCTACCTAGATGTCGATGTAGATTGTGCATAACCTGTTTAACTTAGTTATATTTCCATCCAGGAGCGAATCATTTAAAGCAACCCAGTTGTAAGAAACCCTCACTTTGACGAAACTCCTTCAGTCATTGGGCATAATAAAAAATTGCATTTCAGTAAGGTGTGTTTAATGTGTGGTAAAGATATGAGATCTTCTAATGCTGTTTATGTTGAAGGATTCAAAGAACTAGGCTAATAATTAATTGATACATATGTACATTATGGTGAAGTTAGAGTTACAGATGAAATTCCAGATCCCGTCTAGTATAAGTAGAGATGTCAAAAAACAGGCTAATGCAATTCAAAACAGCATAATGCTTTCTACTTTATTATGGAAGTTATTAATAAGGTATAGATTATGGCAGTTGATATGTGGACTGAGTTGCAGAGACAGATTCATTAAGGCTGATTCACACCTCACTGAATGTTATGTCACGTCACATCAACAATTTCCACAATGAATTTCAAATTGCGACTTTTACGCTGGTAATCACAAGCAAAGAAAGTCACTTTATGTCACATCAACTCAATGTCAACGTTTTTCGGAAATATAGTTTTGTCGGAGCCCTTGGCGGAGGGAACTGTCTCATCATCTGCTAATGTTGGAATATAACGTATTGTCATTGCCCTCCCTCAAGTTATAGAAAAGAATTTCGTGCTTTTGTTTCTTCTTAAAGTTTATTTTATTATTTTGCTTCATTTTCATGGCAAATTGCAAATGTTCCATGACAATTTGAATACTTTTCTATTGATTCTTCTTCTGTAAGCGAGGCCAGATCTCTGAAAGCAAAGAACGATTTAGAGTTTACAACAAGAGAACAGAGCTGACTCCTGCACTGGGTATAATTAAAAATGCAAGTTGATGAAGAAATTTTCGTTAAATAACATTTGTTTGAGTAAAAAAGGTAGCTTTATTAAAGGAGAAAAATACGGTTGTTTATGAAGTTATTCGCTACATAAGAAACAAACACAATGGATAAGTCAAACAGGCTCTATTTGATCCCTTATTAATGTTATTTGCTGTGTTTGTGTGCATATATTTTCCCTATCAAATAAAAATTAGTGTTTTAAAATGTTGTTTCATTTCTCAGCACATTATCACACAAAACCGATTAAGAACATACATGATGAATTTGCTTTGGTCATTAGTAAACGGTATCGCTATCAGTTTTCCAATTCTGATACTACACTCAAACTGTTTGTATTCTCAATGGTATTCATAAGCGTACTTTCACTGTTCAATACTGGTCTAAGCAAATGGATGTGATATGACATCCAATGTTAATACAGCCTGATGTGACCCCCTTTTCCATTGACATTTAGTTATGAATCAGCCTTTCTTTGATGTTTACCTCACGTTGTATAAACATAGATTGGCCTCATGTGAATAATATTTTTATTTACAACTAAATTCCCTGATCTTAAGAAGACTAAAGTGGCTATTACGAAAGAAATTGAAGAAAGGATGACTGATTGAAAAATTTCGACAGACATCTATCAAGTTGCAAATGTGAAAAGGTTATGCTTCTTTCCAAATATATAACTGTTACGTTTCTGTGGCTGTATTATTGTGTAGTGCCTTATTGTCAAATAGAAGTGTTATAATTTGTATAGTATTTCATCAATGCACACCAAATTTTTTCTCAATAAGCCTTCATAATTTCCGCATCAGTTCTGTACTACTTCTTTCTTCTTTGCTTGTTCATTAACATAGATTCTTAAAATGCAATGTCATCGCCAGTCAGAAAAAATCGGTAGTTTCAAGGACTGAAAAATAACAAATACTTTGCGGCAGATGAAGCAGATCTCTATATTTTAATGCACCATGAAGGTGATGATGACACTCTAAAGTGATGAAGCAGACATAAAAAGGATCTACCAAACCAGACTGCTGTTGTAAGAAGTATTTTATGTTTACCAGCAACAAGAGCAACCAGCGTTTTATTATCGACAAAATGTGTGAAAAGTTATAGATGTACAGGTTCCTCATATATTTGTTTATAAACACATTTGTGTCCAAGATTTCAGGGACAGTATTTATTTAATGTGAACATAGCCTCCTATCACTAACAACCAGAATAAATCTTATGATCAGAAATGATTTTTCTTTTTTCTGTGATTGCGCAGCGATTATCCATCGAAAACCGTACTTATCAAGTTTCTAGAACTAGAATCAAGTGAAGATACTAGGAACACGTGGAACCCCTCACATATCGCGTCCACAGGAACCGTAATGACGAGGTTACACTAATTACAGTACACAGACAGGCTTTTCAGCAGTAATTCTTTCCATGATGTGTGATGTGATGTGATGTGAGTGGCACGGGTAAAATCCTGATATATGATACAATTGGAAGCACCTTTCACAATGCATATTACAATGGTTTGCAGAGTATGTACTGTGACATTGAAGAATAAATTATGGGATGTAAAACGATAATGAGTGTTCACACTGCTCTTCTTTCTGATTCATATTGGAGGAATAATTATCTAATGGTGAAGTTAATAACCGTTGTTTCCACTGAACATCGACTCATGAGCCCCCAAGTACATTAGCACAAACTAACAAAAAATTGAATAAAAGCAAGCATAAGCTCTGTTCATAGGGCCTCCTTATGTGTGGTTAGATTTCAAAATATTGCCTATGCCACTGTCCAGGGGCCAACCAACACATGCATCCCATTAACAACAAATAAAATCAGTAACAAGTTATATATATGTAGGTACGAATTTGTGGCGAAATAATGCACGTCACACAGTGTTTTACATTATTTTTTAAAGAAACTGAGTTTATTGCATAAAACGAAAATGTCTCTTCATGCTATTGACAATCAACATCCGTCAGTGCGAGGGCCTTATTAAATTGACTAACATCACGTTTTCGCTTAAACTTTCGTAAATCCAAGAAAAAGTTTTGAAATAGTTGCAACATATTTTTAAGCTGAAGTTCTTTGATCACGAATCAACAATATTCTATGTGTTGAACACTCTCAAAGTTAACACAAGTACAGTTTTTTAAAGTTTCGACTAAGCAGCCTAACCTGGAATTATTCAGAGTCCACATACTGCAAGTATTCCAGAGTCTTTTCAACTGTTAAGCACGAAATACTTCAAGTCCCCACGAACCAGTCTGGCCCTTGTGGATTTCTATGTCCACACGAATTAAAGATATTTCAGAGTCCTTGTGGTCATCACACGTAAACTTTTACAAATCCGTTACCAAATGCTTAGAAAATATTTTGTTACACATATGAGGCAACATCCAAGCCCACATTCGTCACACCTATTCACAAACCCCACTCCAAGTGCGCATGCAACAATGGCCATCATTACTTACATCCTTGCACTGATGTAAGTCAAGATCACGCACTTCTATTTCCTAAATCATGCACAAACTATGAATTTAATTTTATATGTACATATTTTCTGAAAAATGCCTTTAGCAGGTAGCTCGGTAGCCTATATGCAATGGAAATAGCTTAGACCTTGAGCTACAAATAGGCCAGACCTTATCGATAACTTCAGCATAGAAAAGGGGATTAGCGATCATGATGTCATTATAGCAATTATGATTACAAAAGTTATTGAACCAGTGAAGAAGGCTAGTAGAATGTTTCTGTTAGAGCAAATAAGCAGTTGTCAGCATCTCACTTAGACAGTGAATTGACATCACATAGTTCCAGTAAGAAGGCCGTAGAAGAATTATGGGCAAAGTTCATGCAGATTGTAAATAGTGGTCTGGAGAGTTATCTGCCTAGTAAGTGAATAAAGGATGCAAAAGACCCACCATGGTTTAATAACGAAATGTGGAGGATGCTGAGGAAGCAGAGGCTGTTGTACTCTCGGTTCAAGGGACCACACAAAGTTATAGAGATTTGTGCTTCTGTGAAAAAATCTATGCGAGAAGGATACAACTACCACTGTCATACCTTAGCAAAAGATCTGGCAGACAACCCAACAGAATTCTGGTCCTATGTAAAATCGCTAAGCGAATCTAAGGCTTCCATTCAGTCCCTTGTTGACCAGTCTGGTGTGGCAGTTGAAGATAGCAAAACAACAGCCGAAACTTTAAATTTCGCCTTCAAGGAATCATTCACACAGGAGAATCGTTCAAACATACAGTCATTTGACCATCACACAGACTCCTGTATGGACGACATAGTAATAAGCATCCCTGGTGTAGAGGAACAACTGGAAGATTTGAAAATAAAAATCACCAAGTCCGGATGCAATCCCAGTTCAGTTTTACAACTTGTACATCATGACAATGGTCCCTTACCTAGCCTGTATTTTTTCGTGAATCTCACGTCCAGCACAAAGTCCCAAGCGACTGGAAAAAAAGCGCCTGTGACTCCCAGGATAGAATGAGGGTAAAAGACTGATCTGCATACCTAACATTGGTTTTCTGCAGTATCCTTGAACATACTCTCAGTTCGAATATAATAAACTTTATTCAGACTGAGAAGCTTACGTCCACGAATTTTTTTCGTTTTAGACAGCATCGCTCGTGCGAAACCTGGCTTGCCCTTTTCTCACATGATATACTGTGAACTACAGATGAAGGGCAACCGGCAGATTCCATGTTTCTAGATTTCCAGAAACCGTTTGAAATGGTGCCCAATTGCAGGCTGTTAACGAGGTTATGAGCATGTGGAATAAGTTCACAGATATGTGAGTGGCTCGAAGACTTCTTGAGTTATGTGAGTGGCTCGAAGACTTCTTGAGTATCGTCAGTAATGACCCATACATAAATGATTTGGCAGACAGAGTGGGCAGCAATCCGCAGTTATTTGCTGGTGATGCCGTGGTGTACGGTAAGTAGTCGAAGTTGAGTGACTGTAGTAAGATATAAGACCTCTTACACAAAATTTCTAGTTGGTGCGATGAATGACAGCTAGCTCTAAACGTAGAAAAATGTAAGTTAATGTGAATGAGTAGGTAAAACAAACTCATAATGTTCGGGTACAGCATTAGTAGTGTCCTGCTTGACACAGTCAAGTCGTTTAAATATCTGGGTGTAACGTTAAAAATGATATGAAATGAAACGAGCATGTGAGAACCGTGGTAGGGAAAGTGAACGGTCGGCTACAGTTTATTGCGAAAATTTTAGGAAAGGGTGGTTCACTTGTAAAGGAGACTGCATATAGGAAGCTGGTGTGACCTATTCTTTAATACTGATCAGTTGTTTGGGATCTGTATCACGTTGGTTTGAAGGTAGACATTGAAGCAATTCAGAGGCGGGCTACTAGATTTGTTACTGGTAGGTTCGAATAACACGTGTTACGGAGATGCTTCGGGAACTCAAATGGCAATCCCTGGAGGGAAGGTGACGTTCTTTTAGAGAAACACTATTGAGAAAATTTAGAGAACCGGTATTTGAAGCTGACTGGCACGCGATTCTACTGCTGTCAACATACACTGCGCGTATGTACCTTGAAGATAAGACACAAGAAATTAGGGCTCATACGGAGGCAAATAGACTGTCGTTTCTCCCTCGCTCTATTCGCGAGTGGAACAGGAAAGTAAATGACTAGTAGTAGTACAGGGTAGCCTCCTCCTACGAGGGCCGTACATTGGCTTGCAAAGTGTCTATGTAGAGGTAGATGTAGAATTCGGAAGCAAATTTCATCAGCACTCATCAAGGGTACACAAGTGGGCCTTCAGCTCTGAAAGCCCATATGAATGCTTCGCACGCTGACACTTGTTGATGGCCCAGCATTGAAATCTGCAGCCATTTGCGGAACTGTTGCACTTCTGTCATGTTGAATGAGGATCTTCAGTCATCGTTGGTCCCGTTCTTGCAGGATATTTTTCCGGCCAAAGTGATGTTGGAGATTTGATGTTTTATCAGAATCCTGATATTCACGGTAAACTCGTGAAGTGGTCGTACGGGAAAATCCCATTTCATCGCTACCTCGGAGATGCTGTGTCCCATCGCTCGTCCGCCGACTATAAGACCACGTTAAAACTCACTTAAATCTTGATAAGCTGCCATTGTAGCAGCAGTTACCAATCTAACAACAGCGCCAGACACTTGTTGTCTTATGTAGGCGTTGCCGACTGCAATGCCGTATTCTGCCTGCTTACATATTGAATACACATGTCTATACCAGTTTCTTTTGCACCTCAGTGTATATCTACAACATTAAACTTTCAACAACTTCTTTACTAAATATCGTAGCGAAGATACGTCTCTCTCATGCACTCGTCTAGTTTTTCTCTTTAAAACCAGGTGCCTGGCTTCTCTGTCACTGGTTTGATTTAATTTTCATTTAGAGGTTCTCTTATTTAATATTTTCCTTATTCATTTAATTCGACAATGGCAGTTATCCTCCAAATCCACTCCAATGCCCATGTTTTTTCCACCACGCAGCCTGTGTCTTCTTCTAGCTGACCTGTACTCGGGATTTCTCAGGCTTTGAGGTCTGCCAGTCACTGCATGCCATTTGAACAAGGAGGGGCAATTGACGCTCAACACAAGCAAATGTAACGTACTGGAAATACGCGGACAGGAAGACCCTTTCTCGTTTGATTACACAATTGCAGCACTATCGCTGAAAGCAGTTTCTTCCGTAAAACATCTAGGGGTATGTATATAGTGCGATTTAAAGTGAAACAACAAAAAAAAACTAGTGGCAGGAGAGACTGTGTCACACTGAGGATCACTAGGAGAATCCTCTGAAAATGTTGTTGATCAACAAAGGAGGTAGCCTACAAAAGCCTCATTGGACCAGTACTTGAATGTTGCTCCTCAGCATGAGATGTGTACCAAGGAGAACTGATAGAGCAAATAGAGAAGATCTAAAGAAGACAGCACATTTCGTTACCGGTTCATTCAGTAGACAGGAAAGCATCACATGTATCATCAACTAACTCCAGTGGGAGACACTGCAAGCGCGGTGTGCTGTATCACAGTGTGGTTTATTGTTAAAGTTCGAGGTGGATATGTTTGTAGATGAGCTTTCTTCTACATACATCCCACGAAAGAAGATCGGTAGTCGGTGTATATTGTTGGAATATGCAAGGGGCATTGTCGACATCAGCCCTGCACACGAAAGTGTCACTCTCATGTGCTACAAAAGGCGAGGGCTTTGCCTGTCGATGTGCAGCACCGAGCTGAACACTGTATAAGTAACTGCCTTGTATTCGTACTTCTCCAACACTATAATTGCGAGATTGTTCCATTGTTGTCACATATAAAATGAGATGATGAATGCAGGATAATCTGTAGTAGGTGGTGACATTCGTCACGGGTCATCAACGCGGAGAAGATAAGGTGAGGATGCTGCTGTAATGATTGTAAACACAAATACCGAATATTTACACTTAACTGCTTGGAAGCAACACATAAGAAAACGTCTGAATACAATTGGAGCTCAGAATGACATGACTGCAAAGATAGTCCTGCAGCACATATGCGTCACTGAGCAGACAGTTTTCTTAAACCAGCAGATGTAATCGCTGCTCTGTCGCTACAGAATTAACCATTGTAAAAGTCTGTATTGTCTGCTTCTATGCACCCCATACGTAGGTGCTAACTCTGCCACTTATCTAGGCGCTTAACGCTCCTAGTACACGATTGAAATCATACAAACTCATAAAATCTAAATACTTGAAAATGGACACATTCAGGCGACAATCAAAACTATAAAAATAATCTAGTATGTAGCACATCAGTTGTTGTAATACCTTATTGTACAATTAAAAAAAAAAGTATAGCTTCTAAATTTTTTGTTCAATCAATCAGTGCTGTACGTCAAAGTTTTCCATTTTAAATTCCTTTGCACTGTAGTGCTTGATTTTGTTATAGCTCAGCCAGTACTGAAAGGTGTTCGTTATACAAAATCTGCATATTGCTGATCTGCCATTATTAATTTTCAGTACGAGATGCCGTTACCATGTAAAACCATAGATTATGCGTATGGTGTAAGGTTACCATTCTCACCAGGAGAACTTCACCCGAGAGAGTTTGGGATGCTGGACTAACAAAGAAACTGATAGCTGCTTCTGCAAAAGTGGCTCTGAGCACTATGGGACTTAACTTCTGAGGTCATCAGTCCCCTAGAACTTAGAACTGCTTAAACCTAACTAACCTAAGGACATCACACACATCCAGGCCAGAGGCAGGATTCGAACCTGCGACCGTAGCGGTCACGCGGTTGCAGACTGTAGTGCCTAGAACCGTTCGGCCACTCCGGCCGGCAGCTGCTTCTGCAGTCAGAGTTTGGAGAACATCTTTCAATGATCCCGTAACACACACTTTCCGATGTGAGCCTTTTATTATTCACAGTTATATACATATACCCACATATGCAGAGAACAACTTCACAAACTTTTTGGTGAACAAAACGTTAGACAGTCAGCTCCAAACAGATTGCAAATCGTCCATACCAGTGCACCAGTTCACAACCGATCTTCAATGTATGTGTGCATCCATCACATCAGTCCTCCCTTTTTTGGGAGAACTGTACCTCAGTCATATTTGCTAAATGTTCATAATAGTGGGCACGAAAAACAGCATCATAATATTACAATGTTGTGGAGCACTAAGTGCTATGAATGCAAAACAATGCAAAATACAAGAAAAGATAAACGTATTACGAGAGCAAGGTAACAGTAGATAAAAGTATAATGGATCAAGAACTGTTGACACAAGAAAACACACATTGAAGCAAACAACATAAACACTTAAGTAATATATATCCTGCCGTCTGCAGGAAAACGTAGAAATTGTTTGTTCATACATGGATCTCTCTATTAATTTTGGCGTGAAAAACCAGGCGCACCAGGAATCCACGGAAAAGTACACCTCACTGGCCTGCCGGAGCATGTCTGCACTACTTGTTGGGTAGCCTGTGAAGAGGAAAGAAAGTAGAAATGCTCAGTCAAGGGACCCCTGTGGCTAGGGGCAGACAAAAACTCATGCTAAAGGGCATGCTGTTCATCCTCAATGTACGCCAGTTTAAGGTGGTCAGCCGATATCGTATCCCGCTTTCCATTCCTATCAATGCTGAAGGTTTCTCTTTGCTATCAATCATCCGAAAGTGACCCACATACTGGGGGGCAAGTCGTGGCTTGACTGGATCATCTTTGACCGAAATGAATTTACAAGTAAAGAGTCCTTGTGCTAGAAAACTGGCTTAGTCCCGTGTTGGATAGGATGTATATGCTGAAGACTACGTCTGTGAATTTGGAAGTACAGTATTGCAAAAATTCGGAATATTCTCCAACTGATAAAAGTGAAGGAGGAGTAGGGGAAAAAGTTCATTAGGTATCCTCAAAGCCTCGCCGTACTCCAGCTGGGTGGAGGAATATCCCAAATCGTCCTTGATAACAATCCCTAAGCCCAGTTAGCACTAAAGGGAGCGCAATGGTCCAGAACTCTGTCTGACAAAACAGAGCAGCCTTTAAAGTGTAGGTGCACACGCTCCACTATACCATTACTGTGCAAATGCAAGAGTTCCTCAAACAGCTGACAATCAAACTGCTTGCCTCTATCTCATGATTAGACCACGGATTTTTAGGTCGTAAAAAAGTGTTTTAGGCACCTAAAATAGGCTCCTTCAGTAGTTCATTTAGGCTATATAAAACCTAAAATAGGCTCTAATAAAAATGATGCAGAGAAAATAAAAATAAATTAAAATACACAGTGTTGACTGTATGAACATCTTATTAGTCATTAAAACAAGGAGAATGAATATTTACACAGTTACAGAGCACAGCAATCTACAACATTAATGCTGAACATAACTGCAAATATTTTTGAGTTCCTGCAAGATAAAGATCTCCGTAAAAAATGTGGCAATGGTTCAATTAATACATTCCTAGTTTCACATATTCTGACCTTAGTTGGCTTCACAATAAATAACCAAAATCTTTTCTAGGTTTTCTAGTGAAAAACTGTGGCGCTTGTCAGTCAGAATCAATTTATACGCTGAAAAAGAACGTTCTACTTCAACAGATGTGACAGGGGCGTACTTCATTTTCGGCACCTGTTGGACAGGAATGCTGCAGTCAGGAGTGCTGGAATTTCCATTAAGAATGTCGGCAGCTGCACACAACGCCTCCAGGCCAATGATCTTCTGCAAAACCGTTTGCATTTTTGCCCGTACTTTTTCCCCTACTTCACCTGGCGCTTCATCAATTTTCATTTTGACTTCTTCAAGCAAAGAAATATTGTCGTAGATAGGTCTCCCTGAGCCTTCTAATTGTGAAATTATTCTTGCCATAAATGTGTGGTGGGCCCTAATGTAAGTCCAGTTTTAAAGAAAAATCTTTGAGTAACTCCATTGCTGCAGTTACGGATGCAGCATCTTCCGGTATATTTTCAACCACCTTCTGGACAGCTGAGAGATGCGTACTATAGTATTCTGCTGCTATCAGCCACGTGCCACAGCGGGTGACAACAGGCTCTGGCGGCAATTACATGGTGCATGGGAGCGGTAGGGGAAGTACCGTACTCGTTGCTGGACATATGGCACCTGACAGATGGCCGCCCCTTCTGAACAAGCGAATGGAATCTACCGGTGCTTCAGATGAGAACATCTCACGACTGGCAAATTATTTTTCGAACCGGAAAATCAACGTATAATACCTTTTACGAAACAGAGTAGTTTGACAGGACTGCGTGTAGACAGCAGCGAGAAAATGCGCGAAGGGCATTAATTTAGCGATGGAGTGCGTCTACGATTAACACTGTGATTTTTTAATCCGTGCTCAGCTTAAAGCCTAAGAAACCGTTTCTTTGCGAAAATACACAGCTGGCCAGAATCCTACGAACGAAATGTTTTCAAATATAACATTTAGTACTCCCACGTTCGATTCTAATGTATAACTCAAATCTTTGAGCGGTTCCCATTCGCTCACCGAAGTTAAGCACTGTCGCGCTCGGCGCGTACTTGGTTGGATGACCATTCAACCGTGCCGAGTGCTGTTGGTAGTAAGGCAAGCAAAGGAATCGTAAACAGTCTCTAACGGCCTTCGCCTTCGATGAGACGTAAAGCCCTAAGTTTACTTCCTTTTTCTAATCATTTGAAAACACAAAAACTCTGTAATTAACCAAATAGGTACTTTTTAGGATTTTGATGCCGAAATAGGCAAAATTAGGCGTCAACGTCGAAATACGCAATTTTAGGTCCTAGAGAACTAACGGTATTCAGTTTAGTTAGTCATGAAATGCATAAGTACCAACTTATATGAAAATTGGAGCTTAGGAAAAAAAATAGGTTTTAACCTAAAGATCCGTTATCTATTTTTTACATATGAATAATAAAACACCTATAAAGAGTATTTGGTATTAACAGGGATAGCGATATAAAAGATAAAAAAAGACCGAAGTGTTAGGCAAATACGAAGCTTGAGCGCATATCAACTAGCCACCTTGCTGCACGCTAGGCAGAAAATATTTTTTTCCATCTGTCGTATAGTGTGGAAAAACTTGGAGCCACTGTTTCATATGATGAAATAGGCACTTTTTAGGATATTAAAGCCGAAATAGGCAAAAATAGGCACTAGGAACTCAGGAACAAAATAGGTTGTTACCTAAAATCCGCGGTCTACTCATGATATCAGCTTGGGAATCCGAAATGGGAATACTAAGAGCAAACAACAGCAAGCACGAATGAAACAGCGGAAATGTCAGAAACAGGAATCGCCTCAGGCCACCCAGAGAATCGGTCCACCTTAGTAACCAAGAAACGGAAGCCCTCTGAGGGGGGTAGAGGTCAGCAATATCCACATGGAGGGGAAAAAATCTCCCTAATAGTAGGAAAAGCTTCTACAGGGGCAAATATGTGTCAGGAGACCTTAGATTTCTGACATTGGATGCAGTTTCATACTCAACGATGACAATCTTTCTGCATACCTGGTCACACAACTTTATCTGATATCAACTTTGCGGATACCCTGATCCCTGGACGTGATAAATTGTGGAATTCTTAGAAAACAGCACGATGCCAACCAGATGGGATGAAAGGATGGGCCCTGCTGCTGACATGTCACACCAGATGTGGAGTGCAGATCCTGTAGTGGCACTTGCCTTAGATGCAGTCCAGTGGAAGCAGCGTTTGATCGGCATTTCAGGAAGAACGGGTCAGCCTCTTGCTCGGCAGCCACTGCTGCCCAATCAATATCAGATATGGCTGTGCAGTTACGGCTCAGACAGTCAGAAACCACATTCTGCTGTCTGGGAATGTGTTGGATATCCATAAAGAACTGTGCGATAAAATCAGCTCGGAGTACGTGTCTGGGAGAGTTGAGCTCATTAGCATGCAACCAGGAGTTTGTGATCTTGAACATTTGGCCCTCCAACCATGGCCAAAAGTGTTTAACTGCCAAATAAATGACCAAGAGTTCCCTGTCGAAAGCACTTCAACACTTCTGTTTCCCTGACAAGTTCCCAGAAAAATATGCCATAGGCTGCCATGTGGATGAAATCATTTCCTGTAACACAGCACCCACAACGATCTGACTCGCCTCTACTATCAATGCGATGGGTCCCAGGGACAGGGTGAGCAAGCAATGTTGCACCTGGTAAAGCTAGTATCAAAGACTCATAAGCTTTAGTGGTCTCCAGATTCCAAGAGAATTCCTGCTACCTGACGTGTTCTTGCCTTTAAGAAATTCATTTATAGGGCCTTGCATCTCAGCTAAATGTGGTAAATGTCGGCGGAAGTAATTGAGAATTCCAAGAAATCGGCGGTGGCGTTTAAAAGCTAAAGGAAGTGGCATCCACATGGCATCTGCTACCTTAACTGGATTTGGAGAAATGCCAGATTGTGTGATAATGTAACCAACGAACTCGATCTTGCCTTCCAAAGACACACTTGTCTATATTTATCTTGATCCCATATTTGTCCAGTCTTGATGGTAATGCACACAAATGTTTGATGTGCTCCTCCATTGTGTGAGAAAATGTCAGTATATCGTCAACATAACAGAAAAAGAAAGGCAGCCCATGCAGTGCTTCATCCATGAAACGCTGCCAAGTATGGGCTGCGTTTCGAAGGCCGAAAGGCGTAACATTGTATTGAAAAAGACCAAATGACGTTGTCACTGCTGTCTTATGTTTCTCCCGATCTGCCATCGGAATCTGTGTGAAAGCCTTGGTGCAATCAGTGACGCTAAAGAAACTAGCACCACTCAAATTATTGTTGAAGTCAGACACATTGGGAACTGGGTGTCTGACAGGAATAGTGCCTTCGTTGAGACCCCTATAATCCCCACAAATGCACCATGATACGTTTTTCTATTTTACCATTTGCAACGGCACTGTGTGATCTAGACATCGTCTCATCAGAAATCATTTCATCAAACGCACCTCTAGCGGCGCGTAATCTTTCAGGAGGTAAGCGCCTGGGCCCACTAACCACAGGTGAGCCAGCACTAGTGCATATGTAGTAGAGCGCCCCACTGTACCCTGGGCCACAGCAGGGTCTGTGTGTCGGGAACTCTCGAAGAATCAGCTTACCAAGGTCGTTGTCCGCTGGCGGTGAGTCCAAGGAGGGGCACCCAGAGGAAGGGGAAGAGGGCTGCATCACGCGGGCACCGTAGCTCCGCGAGCATGTTCTCCAACTGCTGTTTCCGTGTCGCCACCTTCAATTTCAAATCGGTGTTTTCTTGGCTTAGTATAGCAACATTCTGTACTTCCTTGGCATACAAGACGTTGATCTCGGAGATTTTTGCGCTAAGCGTCGCAAATTCCGCCTGTAATGCAGCACCCTCGGAACTGTCACGCGACAGCGGCGGCGTCTTCTCGCGTAGCGCACACGCGTGCGCATCCACATTCAGGCGAAAACGGAGGCGGTAACAACTCATGTGTCGCGGTAGGAAAACTTGACGTGCTCGAAATCGGCGGCATCCCGCAGTACGCGGCCAGCGCGGTCGCGAGCTCAGAAGACACACGTATGTTCATCAGGCAGCAGCGTACCAAATCAGGGACCAAAGAAAAGTGACTGAGAAAGTCTGCTCCCAATATCACGCCTGAAACATCAGCAATCACAATTGTCCATGTAGGGGAAAGCTCGTCGTCAAATGTCAACTTTCAAGTCTTTTTGCCAAACGTGGAAATGTGCGAAATATTTGCCATCACCAAATAGCAGCTGCATGCGAATCGGAGGACTGTTGGCAGTGATCTTCCTCTCATGGAACAACATTAGTCCCCGAGCCAGAATCCACAAGGAAATGAATCCCCGACGTTCTGTCAGTAACGAATAATCGTTCAGATTTGTCTACTGCCGACACATAGCATTCGGTGGATGAGGTAGATGCTCTGAGTAATCCGGACGAGTGCGCGCGCCTACTGGTGCTCGTCGATAGCATTTGGATAGTTGCAAGGACGGATGCACTGTCTTGCAGCTTTTCCAAAACGCCTGTGGTAACAACACCAAGAATAAGCCGTGCATTCAGCCTGGCAAATTCGTTGAGTAGTTTGTTCATAGGTGGTTCTGGAGCCGCGGCATGGGTTGTGCACTGTGAAATACAGGGATCGGGGGCAGATGCCGATGCTAGCATGCGCGGTTCGTGGCCACCGTCCAGAAGCCTGCTCGTCAAAGCACAAGAATTACTAATTGAACAAGCAATTGCCACAGCGTCAGATTAGCGCGTGAGTTCATCTAGAGAGAAGTCAGAGAAAGCAGAAAGGACAACCCGTACATTTTGAGGCAACCTGCGGAGCCAGAATAGCTGTAATGATTGTCCAGACAACAGTTCATTTCCCACCAACGAGTGCAAAGAACGGAGCACTTGGAGGAATCACTAACACAAACCTCATTATCTACAATACGCTGCAACTGCGCCTCTGTCGGTAAAAGGAAACGCTGCAGCACAGTTTCTCTGAACAACACATACTATTGATGGGTCAAAATATCGTCCAGCTGATAAATAGTCAAAGTAAATCTGTCAGTATCAGACGCAATGCCATACAGCCTGAAAATGGCTTCCACTTCCGTCAGCCAAAGTTGTGCGCGTGTGGCACAGAAGGGCGGAATTTTAATGTTTGAAAATCTGTTACCGTTGCTGCCGTTTTCGACATATGCAGGAGCAGCAGACGCCTGTACAACACCAGAAAAGGAGGCAAAACTGGATCTTCCGTCTTTACGTCGGCAGGATTCATTTGTGAATGGAGGTAGCACGACGGAGAAAATGAGAAAAATCCGTTCAGTACGGGGTCACCACTTTGGAGAACAATATTCAATGATCCTCTAACAGACACCTGATGTGAGCCCTTCATTATTCACACTTATATGGATACCCACATATGCAGAATACAACTTCACAAACTTTTTGGTGAACAAAACATTAGACAATAAGCTCAAAAGAGATTACAATCGTCGATACCGGTGCATCCAGCATGCTACATCAGTTCACAATCAATCTTCGATTTATGTGTGCATCTGCCACAAGAGTACCCAAGATCCTATACAGCGACAACCATTCCAGCAGATGAAGTAAAGCAACAATAATACTTTCATTGCAATTTCGAAACCTATTGTTACCTTTTCATCCTTCACGAGTGATACACCGCCAACTTGATTCGTAAGATTTACATGAGTTTCGCGAAAAGTGATAAGAAATTTCCTGCTAGTACAAGACTGCATAAGTATGTTTGGTTAAAATTTACGTCCAGGTTGGTAGCTCAGTTTATAATAGACAAATGTCCTGTAGGTTTTTAGTTCTAAACTGCACTACTGCAACGCATTTTTTCCAACTTACCACATATTTCACCTCTGACATCGGGATTTTTAACGTGATAAATGCCAACTTGCAACTTGGTATGGAGTCTGCATTGAACTGAGTGCGCCAGTTCTTAGATTGGAAGAGGGCAAGGGTTTATCAGAGGCAACAGGACTATTCCAGTGGTAGCAACATTCATTTGTTACAGTGCTCTCTGTCTCTACATCCTGAGATGGTACATCTAGGAAATGGCTACAAAGAAACTTTAACAACAGACATGGCGTCCTGTTGTAATTCTAGCAATTAAACTAGCAAGTGTTGTGGCAGCTACGAGAGTGGTGCCTTAACAGCTGCGGGGGACAATTCTGAGCTAGACGAACTTTGTGGCTTCGACACATCGCTCCTTTGCAGGTCTTCCCCATTTCGCCACGATTTCCTAGCATCATGACTACTCTATACACAGCAGAACCATCTGCGAAAAGCCTCGTGGAACTTCCGTTGTTACCTACATGGTCATTTACATATGTTATGAAAAGTAATGGTCCTATAACATTCCCCTGGGGAACACCCTAAGTTACTCTTATGTCTGAAGACTTTTCTCCACCCAAAATAACACGCTGTGCTCAGTTTGCTAGAAACTCTTCAGTTCAATCACACAGTTGGTCTGATATTCCATACGTTCGTATTTTATTCAATAGGTGATAATATGGAACTGTATTGAATGCCTTCCGGAAGCTAAGGAACACAGCATCTATCTGGGCTCCTGTATCTACTACTCTCTGCGTCCCGTTCAGAACCCATGCTAGTTCCTACAGTGGAGATTTTCGGCCTCCAGAAACGTCATAATATGCAAGCATAAAACATTTTCCAAAATTCTACAACTGACCAACCTCCGAGATATAGGCCTTTGGTTTTGTTCATCTGTTTGACGACCTTTTTTGAAAGCTGAAATGACCTTTGTTTTTTTCTAATCAACAGGAACACCTCACTCTTCCAAAGAACTATGGTATACCGCTGCTAGAAGAGCGGCAATTTCTTTCACATACTCTATGTAGAATCACACTGGTTTCCCATCATATACAGCGACGTTCCCTCTACTGAGCGATTCCAGTTGCTTTTCTATCTCACGGTCACTTATGTCAATACTAACCACACGCACGCACGCACCGCACGCACACGACGACGCAGTGCTGCTCGAAATGTCGATGCGAGAGGTGTCTTTCCATGCAAAGGGTGTGGCGGATCGTCGTCCGTCGGGGCCAGCTCAGGCGACTGAGCTGATCCCGGTGGCGGTCCCATCCGGCCCCCCACCTATGACGAGCCAGCTACCGACTCATGACTACGCTAAGGATGACTCTTTTACTGCTGACTTGCACTCTAGTGACCGAGCGTTCATCCTTATGAACAAGCTCGCTCATGGAGGCTCCTACCCTGGCCGAGAAGATTATGAAGCGGCCATACTCGCCTTCTGTAACATTCGGAAGGCTGCTGCACTACCGCACACGAGGCAGCAAGAGCCGGGTGTGCCACCGAGAGCCTCGCCGAGCGCAGTGCAAGAGTTTGCGGGCCCGGCGGCGGCGGCCTCGGCGGGTGTTGCGCCGCTGGACTCGACCATTCGAGACGTCGATGTGCCCCCGGTTGCCCCTCTGGCCCCAGAGACACAGGAAGAGCCCGTGGCTGCGCTAATTGATGCCCTGTCCTGCGCTATGGGAAACCGCGCGGTCTGGACGGAGGCACAGTCAGCTGCAGAGACCACCGAGATGGACGCCGTCGAACTGCCGGACGCAAATCTTGCTGAGGCAGTTGCCGAGGCAGAACGTCGCTACATCGACCCTGACGACGCCCGCGCGCCCAGAAAGCGCCGGGCTGTGACGCACGACGATTCCGACAACTCCTCCCTGACCTCTGACACCGCGAGGCCGCGGAAGAAGGCGGCTAGGGCCTCCCGTGCCTCCGCCACAGAGGCTGTGAAGACGGTTGCGGGCTCCTCTCGGAGCACCGCCAAGCCGAGACCGGCAACGAAGACGCAGCGACCCACTCGTTCGCCTGCTGTCTCCCGGCAGCCTGATACGGACGGCTTTGTTGCCCCACCCAGGCGGCACACCGCCAGGGCTGCTGCGCCGCAGCAAACGCAACCGCTGACGACCACCAACACGTTTGCAGGCCTCAGCGTAGACGCGACGGAGGACGGCGACGCGCCTCTGGCGCCGTCCTAGAAGAAGCCGCCACCCCCGCCGCCTATTGTCGTCCAGTGGGACGGCGTACACAAGGATTCGCAGCAGAAACTCGACAGGGTGGCCAAGTCCACTACTGTCAAGGCCGAAGCCGTGACCTCTACAAGGTCACAGTGACGTCAAATGAAGAGTACCGCGCGGTGGTGGACACCATCTACACGGAAGGCCTCCCGTGCTACACGCACCCTTCCGAGCCGCTCATACTTCTGAAGGTGGTTTTCCGCCACCTTCCCCTCAAGTTTGGCGCGGACTACCTCCGTGAGGAGCTCGACGGCATGAGCTTTGTCATCTGGTCCACCGGCCTGATGAAGGCCCCTCGAACGCACCGAGACATGCCGCTGTACCAGGTTGTCCTCGTTGACAACCTGGAAAACCGGAAGATTTTCCAGGTGCAGCGGGTCGGCCGTGTCAAAGTCGCGGTGAAGCCGCTTCGGGCCAAAGGCAAGAGGGCCCAGTGCTTCTCCTGCCAGCGGCTGGACCACGTCTCCCGCTACTGCCCCATGCTGCCCCGCTGCGTAAAGTGCTCGGGACAGCACGAGAGCACACCCTGCGGGTTCAACCGAGACGAAAAACCGATGTGCTGCAACTGCGGCGGGCCGCACGTTGCCAGTTACAGAGGCTGTTCGGCCTTCAAACGGGGCCGACACCAGCAACGGGGCGGGGCTGCTCCTTCTCGTAAAGTGCACCCGTCCACCAGCTTTGCTGCCACCACCGAGGGCGGATCGTCTGCCTCCTCCACCCAGCGAAAGGATCAGGAAGCTGGCGAAAGGCAGCAGCCGACTGCCCCGGCCGCGGCTTCGCCCGGGTGGGTGGCAACCACCGCACCCACGCCTGGCGCGCGGGATGCCGCCCCACGCAGGCGTCGCCATCGCGCGGGCCGGGCCACCACTGCCGCTGCGCAACGGACTGCCGCCGACACTCTGCCGTGGCAGCAGCCGGCAACTAGTGCTGCGCCGCCACTGCAACCGGCTGCCGATGTTCCACGACAGTCGGCTACTACGGTGCAGTCACAACAAGCCCCAGCGGCCCCCGCCGCCCCCTCGGCTCCCGACGCAGCTGAGCTCCGATCACTTTTGCGGTCGTTGAGCCAGCTGCTTGACCAACTCCCGGTGCTCGTCACCGCGGTCACGACAGCCCTCCAGGCCGGCGTTGCTACTTCTTCTCGCCATGGATAAACGCCACATCCATGGCCTTACCGTCTGCGCCTTCAACGCGAACAGCTTGGTCCCCCAGCAAGGGGAATTCCGGGCATTCTTGCGCGACGAGGTAATTGACATTTGCCTTGTGTGCGAGACATTCCTGAAGCCGGGAATTCATGTCAAGGCGGCCGACTATCGGTGCTACCGCACCGACAGACTGACCCACGGTAGCGGGACGGTCATCTATGTCAAGACGTCCCACAAACATCACGAAGTCCGCCTACCGCCCCTCACCGCGGTGGAGGCCACTGGGGTGGCTGTCACCACTACAGGCCGCCGAGGGTACTGCTCCAGGAGGCTGACTTCGACGCCCTGCTGGCGTTGGGCGGGAAGATCTTCATTGCGGGCGACTTGAACGCCAAGCATATGCAATGGAACTCCCGCATCACCAACGCCAGCGGCCGCCGCCTCCTTTGCGCCACACAACGGCGTGGCGCGATAGTACTGGGGCCCTACGACCACACCGTCTTCCCCCATCGCGGCCAGCCTGACGTGCTCGACGTCGCTGTACTCCACCTCCCGGTGGTCTTCGACATGGTGCAATTACAGGGAGCCGACGCAGGGTTGGCCTACTTCACCCGGCACGATCTCGGCGCAGCAGAGGCGGCCACTCCCAGGCGGCCGGAACTGCCGCTAGGCATGTCGTGCCAACTCAAGCCGCACATCTTGGAGGCGATCGCAGTCAAAAATCGCCTCTTTCGAGAGTGGCAGCTCACGCGGCTGCCCGAGACGCAGCGTCGCCTCAACAGAGCGCGAGATTCGGGCCGCCATAGATGACCACCGAAATCGTGACTGGGCTGGCCTCGTGGCCACCCTAATGACGACAGATGGCAGTGCTTGGCGGACGGCCAGGCGCTTCCTTCGTCGTCACCAGCGAGTCCCGCCCCTCCACGTGCATACGAACGTTGTCTGCGAGCCGGATGCGAAAGCCAGCATCCTTGCAGACACGTTCGCGGAGAATTTCCAGCCCGCCGATGGCGTGTTCAATGCCGACCACGCCCGCCTCGTGGAGGAGCGCCTCCCGGTTTTCCTCTCTGCGCGTGAGGAGGACGACGCGATAGAGGAAATCACGACTGCAGAAGTCGATCTGCAGCTCCGTCGCCTCAACCCCAAGAAGGCGGGTGTCATGGATGGTGTAACCAACTGCCTGTTGAGATTGCTACCGCCAGAGGTACACCAGTCTCTGGCGGACATCTTCAACAGCGTGCCCTGCTCTGGGACTTTCCCTTCCGCGTGGAAACACGGGGAAATGGTGGCCATCCCCAAGAGCGGCAAGGACCCACGTCAGGCAGCGAACTGCCGGCCGATCAGCCTACTCTCGTCCCTCTCAAAAGTCTTTGAGAGGCTGTATGTGGGGCGGTTGCTACGCCACGTGACGGAGCAGCAGCTCATCCCCGAGGAACAGTTCGGGTTCCGGAGCAGCCACTCAACCACCCAGCAGCTGTTGCGCCTCGTGGAGCAGGCGATGCGAGCGCTGGAGACGCGGGAATACCTAGGGGCGGTGCTTCTCGACGTCTCCAAGGCCTTCGACTGCGTGTGGCACGACGGCCTCGTGTACAAACTTTTTGTAGACGGGGAACCGACGTGGCACGTGGTCCTACTGCGCTCGTATCTCTCGGACCGCACATTCCACGTCCGAGCAGATGGTGGCACCTCCACCGACCGGCAGACTCGAGCGGCAGTGCCGCAGGGGTCGGTTCTCGACCCCCTGCTGTACTCCCTGTACACCGCCGACGCACTGCGGGTGGCACGCGTGGAGTTTGCGCTTTATGCTGACGACATTGCGTTGTTCACCCGCAGCATGAATGCGGCGGAGATTCGCCGCTGCCTTTAAGTCGGATTGACGTCCTGGGCGCCTGGTCCACGAAGTGGCGCCTGAAGTACAACGCTGCGAAGAGCCAGGCTGTCGTCTTCAGCAGGAAGAGGCTACCTCCGGACCTGCCGCCGGTCACGATCATGGGTGGGCCCCATATCATGGTTGCGGACCGGCAAGTACCTCGGGGTCACGCTGGACAGGCATCTGACGTGGCTGCCACACGTCCGCGACGTCAGAGAGCGAGCAGTGGGGAGACTACGAGCGCTGTACCCGCTGCTCAACCCCTCGTCTACACTACCTCCACGCCACGGCCTCTCCATGTACCTGGCCTCGGTACGGACAGTTCTGGAATATGCGGCCGTGGTGTGGGGCAATGATGCAGAGACGCACATTGCGACGCTCCAACGCGTCCAGAATAGGGCGGTGCGACTTGCCCTCCACAAGCCGCCTCGCTACCCCACGAGGCTGCTCCGTGAGGAAGCAGGCATCCCTTTCCTGCGGGATCGCTTCCGGCACATCGCCAGGGTGTTCTACAACAACACAGAACACTCCGACAGCTGTCTAATTCGTGGGATGGGCCAACAGGTCCACCACAGGCCGACAACTCGTTGGCCCGACCTACTGCGGGAGTAGTTCTCTCCCGCAGTCCCGATGACGATGCGAAGAGCGTCTCTATAGCCAGGGACGCTCACTGAGGACAGCTCGTCACGATATGTCACATTGCCAACACCATAGGTCAGCGCAGGAACAGCAGCGTCGCTGCTTACTCTGCCTCTACACCTGGCATATGTCGCCAGTGTTTTACAGCGAGCGAGCGAGCGTTCGTGCTACGATTTGAAGGACGCACTACAGTGCGATCTTCCTCTGTGAAACAGTTTTGGAAAAAGACTTTTAATATTTCGGCCTTTTCTGTGTCGTCCTCCATTTCAGTGCCATTTTAGTAACAGAGTGTCTGGACAGATGGCCTCGATCCGTATACCAGTTTAACATAAGACCAAAACGTCTTAGGATTTTGTGTCAACTTGGTAGACAGAATTTTACTTTTCTAATTCACTGAACTCTTCTTCACGCATGGCTCTCCTTGTGCTAGTTTTGGCTTCGTTTGTTTTTTGTTTGTCTGAGAGGCTTTGGCTACATTTAGATTTGCAGTGAAGCCCTCTTTGCTTTCATAGCAGTTTTCTAACATGGCACTCGAACCATGGTGGTTCTTTTCCATCCCTCACAATTTTGCTTGGAAGAGGCCTGTGTAAAGCCTATTGTACACTTCTCCTGAGCTTTGCCCATTGATACTCAACAATGTTAGTGTTGCAGATGAAATTTTCGTACTTACCCCTCAGGTCATCGGAAATCTGTTTCTTGTCGCTCTTGCTAAGGAGAAAGATCTTTCTACCTTTCTTTGTATGCACTCTTCACGAGTTGGTTCTCCGATTAACTGTTCAAGATATTTCTCTGATAAAGCACTTAGAACAATCTCAAATGGTTCTCTGTCGCTACCACCCATCCTAATCACTTGAGTTTCCCAATATACAGCTGGTAAGTTAGAATCTACACCTAAAACAATAACATGACCAGGGAATTTACGCGAAATATTCTCGAAGTTTACCCTCAAGTGTTCGGTGACTACTGCTTCTGTGGCAGGGGGTCTACAAAAGCATCCAGTAACCAAATTTGTTAACATCGAGTATAGATGTAAGTGTCAGGAAGTCGTTTCTGAAAGTGTTTGTATGGAGTGTAGCCATGTATGGAAGTGAAACATGGACGATAACTAGTTTGGACAAGAAGAGAATAGAAGCTTTCGATATGTGGTGCTACAGAAGACTGCTGAAGATTAGATGGGTAGATCATATAACTAATGAAGAGGTATTGAATAGGATTGGGGAGAAGAGAAGTTTGTGGCACAACTTGACTAGAACAAGGGTTCGGTTGGTAGGACATGTTCTGAGGCATCAAGGGATCACCAATTTAGTATTGGAGGGAAGCGTAGAGGGTAAAAATCGTAGAGGGAGACCAAGAAATGAATACACTAAACAGATTCAGTAGGATGTACGTTGCAGTAGGTACTGGGAGATGAAGAAGCTTGCACAGGATAGAGTAGTATGGAGAGCTGCATCAAACCAGTCTCAGGGCTGAAGACCACAACAACAACAACAACAACAACAACCATTTTTGATCCACTTTTAATACTTGTCTTCACCCAAATTATTTCGCATTCCGTACCTGTATTAATCTCACTAGATATTAACGTAGTGTTTGTGGCTATAAACACCCTTCCAGTACCAGCGTTCAGTCTTACTTTGCGATACGCATTCAACCGGAATTTAGAATTTCATATTGAGTTTCAGCCAGCTTTTTGTCCCCAGTACTATGTGTGCATTGTTACCCTTTGAAAGCAAAATTAGTTACACAGTCTTTTCGTAGATGCTCCTGCAGTTAACTAATATTATGTTAAAACTTTCTTTCTCTGGTCTGCTATGACAAATGCTACTCTGTCTGACTCTCAAGGCGTCATATTGGAAGGGATTTCTCTATCCCAAAAAACCCAAAAAATGGCTCTGAGCACTATGGGACTTAACATCTATGGTCATCAGTCCCCTAGAACTTAGAACTACTTAAACCTAACTAACCTAAGGACAGCACACAATACCCAGCCATCACGAGGCAGAGAAAATCCCTGACCCCGCCGGGAATCGAACCCGGGAACCCGGGCGTGGGAAGCGAGAACGCTACCGCACGACCACGAGATGCGGGCCCAAAAAACCCAGATGAGCACACAACATATACTCCACTACCCTAGTAGCCGCCTCCTGCGTGTGAGGCATGCTTAATGGGAACCCAACAGGTGTCCATTCGATAGTGGAGGTCGAGAAATTTGCATCAGACACCATCGCAGAATCATCTGAGCACCTGTTTTACACCTTCACTCTGGCCCAAACCAGAGCACCACGATCGATTCTGGAAAAGATGTTCTTCTTCCATCATATGGGCGAGGCTAGCTGTCTTCATCAAATCAGACCAAGAAACAGAAGATGACCTCTGAACCCAGATGGCAGGCTTGGTGACTTTGGTGAAAATTGCAACCTGTTTGCATACTAAGATGATGCTGTTGAACGAACCTTTACAGATAGACACAATGGAATTTTGCTCGATATTTGTCATGCGTATCACGTTGCATACAGCTCTGCCAAACCAGTTCTCATTGTCGTGTGGAACCTGTCCAGCTGGGCCACGCATGAACACTTTTGCAGAATTTTCTTCTGCGTCACAGTTGTCCCAAAAGAGCTTGTCCATCATTGCTGCCTGTCAGCTGCGATGCCACATGCATACCAGAATTTTCGTGACATACCTATTAGCCTCAAATAACAATCCAAGCTGCTCACCACAACTGGTTGTGTGGTTTGCTATCGCAGGGGCATTCTTTACAACCATGGAATGTCTGATGGCAGCTATATGTTTCTGACGTTACTAAGAAATCTGGGTGAATATGTCAACATTATTAAGACACTGTTTCGTCCATCCAACTAGCAGCAAATATAACATGGCGAAGATACGAAACAAGAGGACATTCTAAAGACAGCTGTTACCATCCCTTCCGAATTTTATGAATTCCTTTTGTGACATAGCCATGTATTTATTATGGTAGCCAATACCTTCCTACAGGTGATGAAAAGTTGCAGTTTTTGTTGCAGATGTATGTTTCCGACAGAACAAAAAAATGGTTCAAATGGCTCTGAGCACTATGGGACTTAACATCTGAGGTCATCAGTCCCCTAGAACTTAGAACTACTTAAACATAACTAATCTAAGGACATCACACACATCCATGCCCGAGGCAGGATTCGAACCTGCGACCGTAGCGGTCGCGCGGTTCCAGACTGAAGTGCCTAGAACCGCTCGACCACACCGGCCGGCTTACGACGGAACAGATCATAATTGCTGCAGCCGTGGCTGAGTGATGTCATCATCATAGGAAGTCCTAACCAGTCAAAACAATGTAAAAAAGGGTACTATACTTCTTACATCGAGAGAAGAGCTCTGACAGCTGGTAGCCCAGTTGCCAGTATTCGACATGGACAGGCAGCGAGCCAGCAGCGGTCTCCCAGTACTACAGCACGCTGGGGCGTTGCCACAGTAACGTAAACAAAAGCTCACTATTTCATTGGCCGTCTTGGATGCGCGAAGCACGTGCGCCAAGGTCGCGTCAACTGTAGAGCTCGTCTCTCGCCATACGTGCTGTAGGAAAGTTTTGCAATACGACGCAAAAATAAGTCGCTGGAGGCTGATTATTGCTGTGTTCTGTGAATATTTCATACTTGTACTGTAGCCGCCGTGCCAAGTCTGTGGGCGCAGTCGTTCACTAGCAGGGTTTGTTTGAAGTGCTTGCTATGACACCGTGGTCATGAAGTGAGATTCGTACGGTTTTGCGGTACACCTTCGAGTGTCATTTAAACATAGAACATTGCTTTGAAGAAATGACTCTTGCACTTGGTGATGTGTGTCCACATTGTACAAGTATATTCAGGTGGTGCAGAGAATTCCAAAGAGGAAATTTCACTCTGGAGGACTCTGAGAGGGCGGGAAGGCCATGATCATCAATTACGGAGGAAAACATTGATGCTGTGAGGAAAATGTTAGACAAAGACAGGTGAGTGACCTATAGGCAGATAGATGATACCTTAGGGCTAAATACACCATCATGATCATTTGTAAGTAATGAAGCTTTGTTTTCTCTGTGTGCCGCATAGACTGACAGAAAACCAGATGACATGCCGTCAGCCCCACCGCTTGTGTCATAGTGGAGACGTGCTGATGCACGCAGTCTGGGGAATGCGACACCACGCTCAGTCAGTGGCTGCACAGGTGGGAGGAGGTTAGTGGCATGAGGCATGGCCCAGCTCGCAGATGCGGCGGCTTGTGACGACGCCGGGAGTCGCTGGTGCAGCAGCGGGCAACGCCCCCAGCCGGCCGGTCCTTGGGGACAGCGTCACTGATGATGATGATGTGAAAGTGACCGAACGCCCAATCGGTCGAACCGAATGCTGACACCCACCTCTGATGCCCTTAAATAGTGCAGGCCACTGCTGAATCCGCCAGTTACGCGGCGGCGTGTTTATTAGAAAGTTCTCGATGAGTTGGCTAACGCAACCGCGCCACACGCGGCCCACGCCTGCGTAATTCTGCTAATGCGGCGTTCTGATGGCTGCCGCGCACGTACACACATACCTACGCTCATTGCAAAACTGTGTCACCTGCATAACGCGCCAGCCAGCCTTCGTCCGCCATATGCCGTGAGGCTGGTGCATCGTGCACTGAAACACACTAAATCACAATTTTGCACCATATTTCCTAAAAATAGCCCCTTGTCCTCTAGACTCAAGATATCTTTAGCGCCTCCTCCTTGAGGTTTTTCTGTATCTGCCACTGATGACACGGAATGTGACTTAGTGCCAGGAGATGTTAAAGAAGTTTTCTAAGGGACAATCTCAACATGTGAATAACCTCTTGTCAGATGATGAGACTTGGGTCATGCCAACTAAGACTAAAAATAAAGTTTGGGTGTTTGAAGATGACGACACACCTGTAGCTATCAGAAAATCCCGATCAGTAAAGAAGAAACTGATAGCTGTTTTTTCTCAAACCGAATAGAACTGTGGAGAATGTTGTTTTGGACACACATAAGACAGTAACAACTAAGTGGTACACTGAGCAATGCCTGCTCAGAGTCATCCAGTCTATGAGGAACCTGCAACTGAAGTCAAGAATTGACACTTGGTTTCTCCATCACGACAACGCTCCAGCTCAGCACGCCAAAGCATGCACTGAATATTTGCGGGTTACAGGACTGAAACTTCTTGAGCACCCTTCTTACAGTCCAGACCTTGCTCCTTGTGACTTTCACTGTTCCTGCATGTGAAAAATAAAGCTGAAAGAAGTGCAGTTTTCAAGTGATGAGGACCTCCTGAGAGCTTGGAACAATGAGTGCACCTTACTCCCTACAGAAACTTGGGAGAACTGGTTTAGGGGTTGGTTTCAGAGGATGGCAAGGTGTATTCAACATGACGGAAATTACGTCAAAAAAATTAAATAAATAAAGCTGTATTGCAAAACTTTCCTAGTACTCTTTGTATTTTAGTAATTATATTTTATCTTCTGCTAATATGATATCTTTTATTAATTACTGCGATTTAAAACATTTAGTTGTTAATCTGAATGAAGGTATGAATGCAAAGTAATTTGATAAATTAATATTGTTATGTCTATTAAGTGAGTAAATGATAGCATAGGAATTTGTATCTTTATAACATGAGTTACGTGCTTAGGGGAAACTTGTCATGTATAATTCACCAGTTTGTGCTACTGGAGAAACAAGAAACATATCAGACAATTTAGTTAGGTATTTGTGGGTTTTCTAAATTTGTGCATTTAATAAATCGCTCCAAAAACATATTATGTTGTAATTTCTTCATAGTAAAAGATGCAGGATAGGGTGGTTAATATAGAAAACTGATCGGATTTGATGTCTCTTCACCAATCAGAAGCGAAAAGATTCACACGTATATTATGGAGTCTAGAATTCATTTCGAGCTCAGTCATTATAGTTTTGTGATGCATATACTAGGAGTACTGAAAAGTGGTTGTAATTTTGCTGAATTATGAGTTAAAATTGACTGTGAAGTGCTGTAAGGTAATCGCAGACGACCGATAAAGACAAACGTGTGAATTCTGTAAATTCTGTGCAATCTGTGACTAATGAATAACTAAAATCTGCGTGGCGCTTTGTGCAAGTCGTAACCAAGAACTGAACATTCAAAGTGACCGATTTATGGGATATAGAGGGATTATTCAGAAACACAGAACATCTGCTTATAAACTTTCCGCTGATGGGACTGGTTAGACATGATAAGCTGGCTATTAAGAGTGAATGTGATAGTGCGTGAATGTCGAAACTGTACTCGTAACTTCAGATGGGTATGAACTTGATCGTTATTATATATCAAAAAGAAGTAATAATACATTATTATGTTCATTCGGTGTCTATTTATCACTTGGCAGCCCAGTTAACCTGATACTAGAAAACATTCGATGCAGACTTTAGAATCATTTAGAGTGACTAGTTCTACTACAGCTTAGCCAGTTGAGAACCATTATTTGTTTTCTAACAGGGCAGGTGTGTGAGCCACTGCAGGAGAAGATTCTCTGAAAGGTGAATGGAAGATTTTATAGCTGACAGAAGGAAACCACAATGTCTTGCTTCGTGTGCCATACGGAGTCAGACACGCAGTAGTACCTTGGCAAAGGTTAATAGATAATGTTATTTTCAGGTTTTCCTTTTTCTAAGCCTTCTTGGGTGATATTTTAATTTTCTCTATTTCTCAACACAAAGATGAGAAGCATATCAAACTACGTTTCAATACCTTAAATGTGCTTGGCATCATACTCAATAATGATCAGTGTCAACTGTAGCACTCAAAGGTTACTTTCCTTGGCCATTCAGTTACCAGTTGTGGCATATGGCCTACTATACAAAGGCCTGAGCTCATTAGTCAACTATCGAGGCCATGGAACTTTCAAGAATTAAGCCGACTTCTCTCATGGTAAAATTTTATCGCAGACTCCTACCTGGCACAGCTGCCATCCAGGAATCACTGACGAACGTGTTATCAGGCAAACACCCGATAGGCACAAGAACAAATTCAAGATTGCCTTTCTCAGGCTATGGTGTTGTCTCACTCACTGCCTACTTCATACCTGTCTGTCACTTCAGATACAAGCGGTTAGCGATTCCACGACTGGAGCAGTCACCAAACAGTTAGCATCAGGAAAATAACAATCAGTATACTTCTTTTCCAAAAAGGTGACCGACTTCAAGGGTACGTGGTTGTCTTGTTCCAGGGAATTGCTGGCGATGTATGAAGCAATGTGACATTTTAATGACGATGTGGAGGACAGACCTATGACCATCTATACTGCCAATTGGTCTCTGGCAGATTCCATTCGCAATCTAGCACAAGACTGTTGCCCACAGTGTTCTAGCCATTTAGATTAATTGTGCAATTCACAGAAGATATCTAACATCTTCACTGCACTGATATTGCTGTGGCAGATGATCTCTGGAATTTCAACACACTCTCAGTGGGTAATGATTATGGCAAACCAGTGTAAGTATAACTGCAGGATGTGCAATTATGTGAACTCCTACTTGACATATTAATCAGTTTACACATGCAATGGCACACTGATGGGAAAAAAACCTCAGTACTAAGAATCAGGTGTGCAATACGAGGTGCATTCAAGTTCTAAGGCCTCCGATTTTTTTTCTCCGGACTGGAAAGAGATAGAAACATGCGCATTGTTTTAAAATGAGGCTGCGTTCATTGTCAATACGTCCCAGAGGTGGCAGCACCATAAGACAGATGGAACTTTACCGCCAGCGGCGAGAATGAGAACTGTTTTAAATACTTAAAATGGCGACGTTTTCCTTACTTGAACAGCGTGCAATCATTCGTTTTCTGAATTTGCGTGGTGTGAAACTAATTGAAATTCATCGACAGTTGAAGGAGACATTTGGTGATGGAGTTATGGATGTGTCGAAAGTGCGTTCGTGGGTGCGACAGTTTAATGAAGGCAGAACATCGTGTGACAACAAACTGAAACAACCTCGGGCTCGCACAAGCTGGTCTGACGACATGATCGAGAAAGTGGAGAGAATTGTTTTGGGGGATCGCCGAATGACTGTTGAACAGATCGCCTCCAGAGTTGGCATTTCTGTGGGTTCTGTGCACACAATCCTGCATGACGACCTGAAAATGCGAAAAGTGTCATCGAGGTGGGTGCCACGAATTCTGACGGATGACCACATGGCTGCCTGTGTGGCATGTTGCCAAGCAATGTTGACGCGCAATGACAGCATGAATGGGACTTTCTTTTCGTCGGTTGTGACAATGGCTGAGACGTGGATGCCATTTTTCAATCCAGAAACAAAGCGCCAGTCAGCTCAATGGAAGCACACAGATTCACCGCCACCAAAAAAATTTCGGGTAACCGCCAGTGCTGAAAAAATAGTGGTGTCCATGTTCTGGGACAGTGAGGGCATAATCCTTACCCATTGCGTTCCAAAGGGCACTACGGTAACAGGTGCATCCTACGAAAATGTTTTGAAGAACAAATTCCTGCCTGCACTGCAACAAAAACGTCCGGGAAGGGCTGTGCGTATGCTGTTTCACCAAGACAACACACCCGCCCATCGAGCTAACATTACGCAACAGTTTCTTCGTGATAACAACTTTGAAGTGATTCCTCATGCTCCCTACTCACCTGACCTGGCTCCTAGTGACTTTTGGCTTTTTCCAACAATGAAAGACACTCTCCGTGGCCGCACATTCACCAGCTGTGCTGCTATTGCCTCAGCGATTTTCCAGTGGTCAAAACAGACCTAAAGAAGCCTTCGCCGCTGCCATGGAATCATGGCATCAGCGTTGTGAAAAATGTGTACGTCTGCAGGGCGATTACATCGAGAAGTAACGCCAGTTTCATCGATTTCGGGTGAGTAGTTAATCAGAAAAAAAATCGGAGGCCTTAGAACTTGAATGCACCTCGTATAAATGAAAGTCGGTACGAATGTTTCTACATCAGGAAGATGTTGTCTATTCAAATTTCGCGCCAGTCGCATGAGAGTGGCGCTAGTAGCGCCACTATGAGGATGCAAATCACGTTTGCTTTAAAAAAATCAATTGCTTGAAAGTTGCATGACAAGGAAAAAGTCTTTTGTAAGAGGACTTCTGAAGTCTGATGCATATGGTTGGGCACCTTAAGTTACAGAATCTTGTAGTTCATGGGAAGAGTTTCAGAAATTGTTTTTAAATAAATATTGGTCTGGAGGTGAACAACAGAGAATTTTCACTGACTTTTGGGATTGACATATATGATCCTTGGAGAGGTACTATTAAAGGTTTTTGTCAATTTTGGATTAACAAATTAAAGTATTAAAGTATAACTGGGCGACGTGGTTCATGGTGTGGGTTCCTGTAGTCATGTCCTAGTTCATGAACCACAGGCAACGTATGAGTGGCCAAGTAAGTGGTACCGACAGTCGGAATACCAGTTACTTTGGAATAATGCTGGGCATCTCGGACATATTCTGAGTCGTGGTCATCTTTGTGCTCATATGGCAAAGACTACCAAATCCAACGGTTAGTCCCTCAGCCGTTAGGGGTAAAACCCAATGGGACTCGGGGCAAGTAAGGCTAGCAACCTGCTTCCCTGGTACTTTAAATATGATGCTGGCAACAATCAGAGCAAAATGCCTCGGACCTTTGGAGGTGACGGAGTCCCACCTCTAACTGACAAACCAGGGACTCCTAAGATACGACTTGGCAAACAAATGGTAATGAGATGGGGAGCTATTAATATCAATGAGGGCTACTCTGGGAAGAAGGTAGAGCTGGCAGAGGCTGCAAGTAAGATGGGGCTGGACGTTTTAGCTGTTAGTGACATTCGGGTAAGGGGTGAGAAAGAAGAGGAAGTGGGAGAATACGAGGTCTACCTGTCAGGAGTCAAAGCAGGAATACCACAATGGGGTGTAGGGCTTTACATCAGGAAAGAAATGGAACCCAGCGTAGTTGCAATAAGGTATGTAAACGAACAACTGATGTGGATAGATTTGACAGTGTCTAGCAAGAAAATTAGGATTGTGTCAGTATATTCGCACTGTGAAGGGACAGATCAAGATAAGATGGATAGTTTTTATGAGGCACTCAGTGATGTAGTTGTTAGAGTAAAGGACAAGGACAGTGTTCTGCTCATGGGTGATTTTAACGCCAGGATTGGAAATCAAACAGAAGGGTATGAAAAGGTTATGGGTAAATTTGGAGAGGATATGGAGGCCAACAGGAACAGGAAATAACTCTTGGATTTCTGTGCCAGTATGGACTTAGTAATCACAAACTCCTTTTTTAAACATAAGAACATTCACCGGTATACTTGGGAAGGCAGGGGAACCAGATCTGTCATTGACTATATAATAACAGATCAGGAATTCAGGAAGGCTGTCAGGGACACACGTGTATTCAGGGGATTCTTTGATGACACTGATCATTATTTAATCTGCAGTGAAATTGGGATTGTGAGGCCAAAAGTGCAGGAGGTCAGGTCCATATGTAGGAGGATAAGAGTGGAGAAACTTCAGGATAAGGAAATCAGGCACAAGTACATAACAGCGATCTCAGAAAGGTACCAGTTAGTTGAATGTAGTCAATTACAGTCATTGGAAAAGGAATGGACAAGGTACAGGGACACAGTACTAGAAGTGGCTAAAGAATGTCTGGGAAAAGTAGTGTGTAAAAGTAGGATGAAGCAAACAGCTTGGTGGAATGACACAGTCAAGGCAGCCTGTAAAAGGAAAAAGAAGGCGTATCAAAAATGGCTACATACCAGAACCCAGGTAGACAGAGAAAGTTATGTTGAAGAAAGAAACAAAGCCAAACAGATAATTGCAGCATCCAAGAAGAAATCGTGGGAAGACTTTGGAAACAGGTTGGAGACTATGGGTCAAGCTCCTGGAAAACCATTCTGGAGTGTAATTAGCAGTCTTCGAAAGGGAGGTAAGAAGGAAATGACAAGTATTTTGGACAGGTCAGGAAAACTGCTGGTGAATCCTGTGGATGCCTTGGGCAGATAGAGGGAATATTTTGAAGAGTTGCTCAATGTAGGTGAAAATGCGATCAGTAATGTTTCAGATTTCGAGGTAGAATGGGATAGGAATGATGATGGAAATAGGATCACATTTGAGGAAGTGGAAAAAATGGTCAATAGATTGCAGTGCAAAAAGTGGCTGGGGTGGATGAAATTAAGTCGAAACTCATCAAATACAGTGGAATGTCAGGTCTTAAATGGCTACACAGGATAATTGAAATGGCCTGGGAGTCGGGACAGGTTCCATCAGACTGGACAAAAGCAGTAATCACACCAATCTTTAAACATGGAAACAGAAAAGATTGTAACAACTACAGAGGTATCTCTTTAATCAGCGTTGTGTGTCAAATCTTCGCAGCTACTGTTGAAAGGAAAGTGCGAGTATTAGTTGAGGACCAATTGGATGAAAATCAGTGTGGGTTTAGGCCTCTTAGAGGATGTCAGGACCAGATCTTTAGCTTACAGCAAATAATGGAGAAGTGTTATGAGTGGAACAGGGAATTGTATCTATGCTTTACAGATCTGGAAAAGGCATATGAGCGGGTTCCTAGGAGGAAGTTATTGTCTGTTCTACAAGATTATGGAATAGGAGACAAACTTTTGCAAGCAATTAAAGGTCTTTTCATGGATAGTCAGGCAGCAGTTAGAGTTGACGGTAAATTGAGTTCATGGTTCAGAGTAGTTTCAGGGGTAAGACAAGGCTGCAACCTGTCTCCACTGTTGTTCATATTATTTATGGATCATATGTTGAAAACAATAGACTGGCTGGGTGAGATTAAGATATGTGAACACAAAATAAGCAGTCTTGCATATGCGGATGACTTAGTTGTGATGGCAGATTCAATTGAAAGTTTGCAAAGTAATATTTCAGAGCTAGATCAGAAATGTAAAGACTATGGTATGAAGATTAGCATCTCCAAAACGAAAGTAATGTCAGTGGGAAAGAAATATAAACGGATTGAGTGCCAAATAGGAGGAACAAAGTTAGAACAGGTGGATGGTTTCAAGTACTTAGGATGCATATTCTCACAGGACGGCAACATAGTGAAAGAACTGGAAGCGAGGTGCAGCAAAGCTAATGCAGTGAGCGCTCAGCTACGATCTACTCTCTTCTGCCAGAAGGAAGTCAGTACCAAGACTAAGTTATCTGTGCACCGTTCAATCTTTCGACCAACTTTGTTGTATGGGAGTGAAAGCTGGGTGGATTCAGGTTACCTTATCAACAAGGTTGAGGTTACGGATATGAAAGTAGCTAGGATGATTGCAGGTACTAGTAGATGGGAACAATGGCAGGAGGGTGTCCACAATGAGGAAATCAAAGAAAAACTGGGAATGAACTCTATAGATGTAGCAGTCAGGGCGAACAGGCTTAGATGGTGGGGTCATGTTACACGCATGGGAGAAGCAAGGTTACCCAAGAGACTCATGGATTCAGCAGTAGAGGGTAGGAGGAGTCGGGGCAGACCGAGGAGAAGGTACCTGGATTCGGTTAAGAATGATTTTGAAGTAATAGGTTTAACATCAGAAGAGGCACCAATGTTAGCATTGAATAGGGGATCATGGAGGAACTGTATAAGGGGGGCTATGCTCCAGACTGAACGCTGAAAGGCATAATCAGTCTTAAATGATGATGGTGATGATGAAGTATAACTGGGAAGAGAATCAATAATTATGGCATTAGAAAATAAGTTTCCAAATAAATGATTTTTTGAACAATGTGGGGAAAATAGAAAGAATCAGGCCCAGAGTAGTCAGTAGTGAGAGAAACTTTGATATAGGAACCAATAAAGGATGAATTACCACATAAACAGGATGACTAGAGCAGATGCAAGAAGTAATCGTGGTTGTCCTCCGAATAATTGAGAGGATAATGATCCAGATGGAAGCAGAAATTAGTTACTTTGTATTTAATGTATCACACTAGAAATGAAAAATTAAATATAAGAGTAATAATTTGATGAAATATTAATAATTTTCTGCTACGTACCTAATTTTCTTGCTGTTGGCAATCACTATTTGTCTTTCCAATAAGAATGATGATCAGTAGAGGAACAAGGTTTTGATAATGAAGTGAAAGTAATTAAAAAGTGACTGGAAACTGAATATGCTGACCAGATTTGACATTAATGAGATAACAAGTATGAGAAATACTACATAGCATTTTGCAAATTTGACAGAAAACTTGACTTTTGAGTTCAGTAAAGTGAGATAGTATTTGAGTTAAAGTACAGACTAACATGAATCCGACTCCATCCTCTTTACATTATGTTAGATAATGAGTTATGTGAAACTAAAAAAAATAGTATGTATGTATGTGTAGCATCTCATTCTGTCCCCATAAACGCAATGACAGTGGTGCGTCAACATTCCATGTGACTAGTATTTGTCATTATCGTTGTTCTTTGTCGTTAGTGATATAGATGATTCCATGCCTCTCTTAACAGTTAATTGTTCAGCTTTCTTCATTTGCAAGCTATCAAGTACAGGGGTGTTTTATATGGAAATAAATGTTCAATTCTACCAGATACCACAGATTTATTGACCCCCACAATTACACAACAACATAAACCACGTCAGCTTCAGCTTTCCACATCGTATAATAACGCGAATGTTCCTTACTTATGCATCAGTCATGCTGTGCTCATTCTTGCACAAAAATGGACTATCCGCCAGGCACCACAGAGCCAGCTACAAGCAGCACAGTTAACAGGGTTATAATTAAACCACCACTGTTTTGGCAACACAACCTGCTGTTGTGGTTTGCGCACCTTCAAAGCCAGTTCATCCTAGCATAGATATCAGCATACCAAACGAAGTATAGCTATGTAGTTTCAGCACTAACAGAAGACTTAGCTGCTGAGATACGAGATATCCTTGCTGCACAAACAAATGCCAAATGGTATGTGTCAATTAAGAATGGGCTAGCGATGCGCCTATCACAATCGGAAGCAAAGTGACTAGAGAAACTTTTACACACTGAGGAGCTTGGCGATCGAAACCTGTCACAATTTTTATGCCATTTGTGCATAATGGCAAGTTATACAGTGAGTGACGATGCGCTGTGCAACATTTGGTTGTCCTGATTACCCTCTGACATTAAAAAAATTCTGATAGTGTGCGTGAGTGATCTGAATGCACTAGCGCAAACAGTATACAGGCTCATTGAGATGCAGCCCACAACAAATGTGGCAACACTGACACTATGCCCGCAGTGACACTAAATTGCTCCAGTCGCAAATAGCCACATTACGAACAATGCACACACATCGTCAACTGAGGCGACGAGCGTCAAGAAGTCGTAAACGCTCACCATCGGCACAAAATTTGTGTTGGTAACACAAGAAATTCAGCAATGATACGTGGAAGTGTACACCACCATGCAAGTAGAAACATGAACTGGAAAACGTAGCAGCAACAACTGCTCATACCGGTAATGCATGTAGACTTTTTGTCACAGACCACAACACAAAAGTAAAATACCTAGTGGACACAAGGGCAGAAGCGTCCATGTACCCGCTAAATTGTGTACCACACCAGAGCTGTGAGGATTCTTGTCTGTTTGCCGCTAACAACTCTAAGATTAAAACGTATGGTTAGGCCACATTGTTGCTTAACCTTGGACTATGCTGTAAATTTGAGTGGTGCTTCACAGTAGCAGATATATCACAGCTTATTATAGTAGCTGATTTTTTTATCCTTTTATGATCTGACACCTGACCTCTGACACAAGTAGCTGATCGATTCCACTACAAACCTGCACACTCCAGGGAAGCTGTGTTGCATCACTATGATGACGGTACTTGTGGTAGAGGAGATACGCCATACACACGATTACTAAAAGAATTTCCTGAAATGATGCAGCAGTTATCTACTCTCCCGGTGGTTAAACACACAACAGTGCATAACATTTTGACCATGCCAGGCCCGCCATCTCACCCTAGGCCTAGACATTTAATGCCAGAAAAGTTGCGAGTGGTGAAGCAGAATTCCACAGTATGCTGTCAATGGGCATTTGCAGAGTTTTGAGTAGCAGTTGGGCAGCCCCAATCCATGTGGTACCAAAGAGGAATGGATGGCATCCATATGGCGATTACTGACAGCTCAATGCGAGGACCATCCCGGATTGGTACCCAGTGCCACATATAGAAGGCTTCTCTGCCAACGTTCATGGTAAGGCTATTTTTCTACTATTGATCTAGTCTGAGCATATTATCAGATCCGTGTTGCTGTGGAAGATATCCCCAAGATAGCAGTGACAATACCATTTGGTCTGCTCGAGTTCAGTAGGATGCCTTTTGGTCTGTGTAATGCAACACAGATGTTTCAACGTTTCGTGGATGAGATCAATAGGGACCTACACTTCTGTTATGCTTACATAAATGATATTTTGGTGATGTCTGTTACAGAAGAAGAACACTTACATCATATGGCTCAGACATTTAATCATTTACACGCACAAGGCTTAATAATTAATCCTTCGAAGTGTACTTTAGGAGCGAGGGAATTGCAATCTCTGGGTTACACAGTTGACACACATGGTATTCAGTCACCGCTAGATAAAGTGGAAGCCATAAAAGGGTACCCTCAACCATTTTAATCAGAGAGCTACACTGGCTTTTAGGGGTCATAAATTTTTGCCAAAGATCTGTATACAAATACGCATCGAAAACTGCACCCCTGAATGAATTTATTAAGGGCACACCAAAGCCAAACAACAAGTTTCATTGGACAATTGAAGCAGATGACACTTTTCAAGCAGTATAAACAGCAACTACAGAGGCTGCACAATTAGCACACCCTGTGGCACAGGCTCCACTCACACTTATGGTTGATACCTCCTCTAAGGCTGTTGGCACTGTACTGCAACAAGTCGAGTATTGTTGGCAGCCCACAGCATTCTTCAGTCAGAAATCGTCACCTTCACAGCAACGTTGGGTAGCTTATGACCTCAAACTGTATACAGCTTATGCCACAGTCAAAAAATTCAGGCATTTACTAGAGGGCCAACAGTTCACTATTTATGCAGATCACAAGCCTTTTCTGTAAAACCAGAGAATGCATCACCGAGGCAACTACACGATTTAGACTGCATTAGCCAATTCACCACCTGCATTGTTTATATACAAGGGAATCTGAACATACCAGTGGATGCACTATCATGTGTAGAGGCTATGAAGGTGACAGCAGACACATGCTCACATGTTTAAGCTGTGTACAGGATGGCAGCCAGTGAAGGAATATTTTAGGGAATTGGTTTAAGAAATTTATTTCAAAGGCCCAGTGGAATCTTTACAAGTTTTCACCCAGAGTAATTCACGCCATGTCTACGTGACACAAGTCGCTTATCTTTCAAATCCGAGGCAGTTCTGTCCAGTTAAAGCTGCTGACAGGAGATGCCCTGAGCCCTCTGCTGAAACTGCTAGTGAATTCATGCCATTGATTTTAGCCAATAGCATGCGCGGAATACCGATCACATGTGTGGATGCTGGAGCATCCTGCGGTGCAGAACACACTTGCTTCTCTCTCCTGTAATCCAGACCTCGAGCAGAACAGATGTCTCTTCAGAAGGCAGAACCTCTGGCTCTGCTTTTCATGAATGGCCACCAATGTACGTTTACATGAACCGCTTCCCCTTCCATTGCCCATTTCAATCAATTGTTCGACCTCCTAGACTGGCCTAAAACTGGTAACTTCCGACCATAGGCATGCTCCTTGTACACCATACATTGAAATACATCCTCTTTATTCTACCTAATTTCCTGTTTTGTTATTTAACGGCAGCCCTGGATGCCCACTCTCTAATCCTGACTGCTCGACCTCCCGCACCCTGTCGTCATGAGGCATATGTAACAACCAGCTCCCCCCTACCCAAACCCTATATACATTTACAATTGGTGTCAGAAGTGCCCGTATACATCTACATTTGATGTCAAATGTGGTATAAACTCTACAGCTGTAACGGCTACCATTGATTTTGATGGCCTTGCACAGGTTCATCAATGTGATAATGAGTTACAAGATTTGTTGAAACAACCAGGATGACTGAATTTATAATTTGTCATGATGCCTGAAGCGAATGTTGAATTGTATTGTGACCTCTCTAGAGTGAAAGCATGTCCATTTGTGCTGCAACACTTTTGAGCACAAGCAATTGCATCACTACACAATCTGGCACATCCAGGAATACAAGCCAGTATTAGATGGTCAAACAAAGTTTCACCTGGCCTGGAATATATGCAGAACACAAAACATTTGTCAAGCAATACATTGTATGTCAGAGGAATACAATTAGACAGCATGTTGGAGCGCTGCTAGGCGCATTTATACTGCCGACTCATTTTGAACATACGAATGATGACATTGTAGGCCTGCTCACAGTCTCAGAAGGCTACAATTGTCATCTTACAGTTATGAATTGATTTAACAAGTGTCTTGAAGCTCTCCCATTGAAGGATATCAGTGTCAAACCTGTGGCGCAGATATTTCTTCACAGTTGGATCACCTGATTCGGTATACCACTACGGATTACCATAGACCAGGGACGACAATTTGAAGCCTACCTTTTCAGAACATTTGCTACATTATTAGGCATGAAGCACATACACACCACAGCCTATCATCCTGTGTCAATGGTATAGTTGAAAGTGTGCATCGCCAACAGAAAGCAGCTGTCACACGATGCAGAATTGGATGGAGGCACTACCTATTGTACTCCTCTGACTATGGGCATCATTCAAAAGCAATCTAAAAACTACGGCAGCAGAGATAGTGTATGGGCAAACATTACGCCTGCCTGGAGAATTCTTGCACAGTATGGCACGCCAGATTACGAGCGCACGTACGCCAACTTACAACAGTGGCACCAAGAAGTCAGGCTGGGAGACACTCCTTGAGAACTGCACACACGTTTTCTTATGCTCTTACTGACTCAAGCCTGCATTTTTTGACACATTGCACACAGCAAGTACTGCAAGAAGTGAATGAGAAGATACGAATGTAGCACCAGAAAATGTCCCCATACCCCACAGCCATCACAAGACACTACAGATGCCAGGCGCCCCGGAGAAGGAAACTACACCGAAGACTGGCACCTCACATCTGTCTCGAACCACTGGTTCCAGTGGTACAATGCCAGGTTTCAAGAAAGCAGTGGTAACGTGTGCAGGATGATGTTTGAAGTTTAACCTGCGATATCGTTAACACTAGGAGGGGAGTCATGTAGCATCTCATTCTGTCCCTGCAAATACTACAGTACAGTGGTGCATTAACATTCCCTGTAACTAGTATTTTTCATTATAGTTACTCTTTGTCGTTAGTGATATAGACAGTTCCATGGCTCTCTTAACTGTTAGTTGGTTAACCTTCCACCCTTGCAAGCTATCCTGTATAGAGGTGTTTTATGTGGAAATAAATGTTCAATTCTACCAGATACCACATATGTATATAACTGTGTGTAATGAATGTGTAATTTTAAAAATGAAACGTTCACTTGTTGGTGTAATTGTGATAATTATTAGTGTACTAAAGTAGGATATTTTCTTTGTTTTCCTTCCATGTGTAATGATGGAGGGTAACCCCCTCCAAGGGCACTAATGAAATCACATAACATAGCCCAACAATTTGGACCTGTCAGAGATGTGGATCAGTTTGCACCTAAGTGTTACAGTTAAAAGTGTATCTGTCATAAATAATTAGTGAAGTGACTGGAAGATAGCAAATTCCTTCAGTTTCCTGTTGTGTCTGTGTACAACAAAGAGTAAAACATGTTGTCTTTCCAATTTTGTTCTCTCTTGCTACATAATTTATGATTTTCAGAGACAACAAATTAAAATTAACTGAATTTAAAAAAGAAATTTTAGTAAGGAGATATGTTTTCTTATATGGTGTATGATTTTGTATGTGAATATGTTTTGAGCAGTTTGTATTTTTTGTATTGTAGGTTTAGGGCCAGTTTCAGTAACCTAAAATAATCTTGAATCTGAGTGTGTGATATGTTTTGCAAACAATTTATAGCTAATCATCTAGACAATGGACTACATACTCAGCTATTTGGCAATATCTATTTACATAACACAGTGTGAGGGTGATGTGACAAAGCAGCTAAACTGTTTACATATGTTACATTTAACCCCCCACCCCCTCCCAATCCCCCAAATTCTTTTGGTTTTTTTTAAGTTTTACAAATTTTGTGATATCTTCAATATTGTCATTTATAATGCATGTGCGCAGTACCTTAAAATTTCAATAATTTCACATTTTGTTATCATTATTCATATGTAAACATATACCCAGTTACTGTCTTCCTGATAATGTAGATAAAGAGCTATAGAAATAAGTAAAGTATTCATACATTCAGTAAAGAAAATATGTTTGTGACAATTACACTCAATTTCAAGATAATTAATGATTGTAGGTAAAACATTGTTACTGAAATAGAATAACCAGCATAAGTCAACCAAACATTATTACAGTATCTGGAAGTTCATTTTGAAGAGATCCATTATTTAGTTACTCAGAAATGTAATTTTGTAAATTATAATTTGTGAAAAATATTCATGCAAGAACTGACAAATTCAATTTCTGCTATTGTAAACTTACAAAAGAGGCACTGTTGGTAGCCATTTTAGTTATCTGTGTGGTGAGTTACGGAAAAGGCAACATATGTGTCCAAAAATATGTACACAATTTAGAACAAAAGTCAGCACATGCACTGCATGCTACATAAATTTTGCGTTGGAGAGTTTGTTCCATTATTCAGTGACTGTTTTTAATGATTGATGGTGAATTTGTGATTATATTCCTTGACAGTGTTTTAAACTTCAACAATGGCTAGTGAAAACTGTACAATAGGATCAAACTATGAACTGTGTTATTTCCAAATGATAATTACTGTGCACATCATGTTTGTACCAATATGACTGTAACATTTGAAAGATGGTGCTTTAAGAGTTTTATTCAGTGACTGTTAATTATGTGTGTTTACCACATATGAAGGTCTGTAAATAATTACATCAGTGTTAGGTTACTGCACTCAAACAATATTTCAGGACATCTACGAAGTGCAGTAAGTGGCTTCTCATTTATCTGTATTGTAATTAAAATAGATTACACTCCGATTGGTCACAAACAGTTGTTCATTCAGCATCCATGAGAAATTAACGTGTTTGAACTTCAATTTTTGGTGTGAGCTAAATTATTGACAGTAAATTATACCTACCACCAATTTTCAGCCAATTTTGATGGAGGCACTGCTACTGAGGATAACTGTGCATGTAAAAACAGGTAGGCTACCAGTTTCACCCAAGTATATGAACTTTTAAATTGAAGTTTTTAGTACCAATACCATAATTCTATGAAAAGTGTATGAGATTGTTACAAATATAAGATGTAGCCAAAGTACAAACATATTTAAATCATTAGGAAATTCAAAATTACTGTTAAATAATTTACCAGCAAAATGTGACCTTTATTTTTCAAATTTTTTTGTTAAATATACAATGATGTTACTGTATCACATAAATATATGGCTGTGTTTGGAAGACTTTATGAACACAAGCGTTTCATATTCAGTCTACTAAATTACTGACAATGAGGGCTGATTAAGCTAACAATATCTTACTTTCTTTAAAAGAAAAATTATAAAAAGCACAGTCAAAATAAATTCAGTCCTATACAGTGAAACTACCTTAAACAAATTAACTCAGCATCATTCAGTATACAACCAATCACTAGAATATGAAATCTAAGTTTCAATTAATATACTGACTTCATTAACTGTTTCATGCAGTCTGCATATTATGTGTCAATTCTAACAATTACTTTGATATTTTTCGATAAATACAATACCATAACAGAGAGTAATAAAATCTAGCTATCAGAAGTAATTACAATACTCGGGAGTAAATAAACTTTCTATATAATACAAGGCATTTATGTATGCTAACTCTCTCTCTCTCTCTCTCTCTCTCTCTCTCTCTGAAAAACAAAACATGACACATGAATTAGTATTGCTGAAACATCAGTATTTTGGAAGACTACCATACTTAATATCTATTGGTGACATATATGTATAGTCAAAACAGCTTATTTTCTTCATTTACACATGGGAAAGCAAATAATGTGCCAATTGACTTCTCCATGGTAACTAAAAAAATGTTACATTCATTTTGTACTTTTCTCATTCAGCCTTTACTACTCCTTTCATTATTTTAACTGTTTATATCTCCATAACATCAACATTTGGAGCACCACTGTGAAGTTGGAACAGCTTAATGACACATTCTTGAAACACAGGAGGAAAAGTTATGATACTGATTTTTCCAGCAGTCTATATAAGATATCATTAGCTGCCAACAAATAATAGAGCTACTGTCTCTAGGATGTTTTACTTGAATGTTTAAGATTAGTAATCAGTTTCATAAACATGTTACAGAGAAGCAAAAAGTGATGATCCTTATTTCAGAATGTGAACTGTGGCAAGGAAATAAAAGAAAATTTTATCTCAGGATTTTGTGAGGCTCCTATATATTTTTTTCTTTTGTACTTTCACTTCTTCAATTTTGTTACACAGTTCAGCATTTGGCATTGGACAGACCATGTGTAATGACAATAGGAATGTAAAAAATATAAAAGTGGACCAGTGGAAGAACACTAATTCATGGGAAATATATGTACAACATACATGAACTAAAGCACAAGATTAGATGCTAAACAAAAAAATGCATTCATCATAAGAATTTTGTGCAACACACAAAATATGAAAAGTAAAATGGGAAAAAATAAAACAAAATCAGCAAATGCAAATTACAGTCTTTAAATTGCAGAATGTTATTTATGATATAAGTGATTTGTCAGTTTTTAAAAGTATTATCAAATGTTACACTATATTACACCATCTCTGTGGAAACAATCTTCAGGAATATTGGTAACATTTCCAGATATTATTATTATTATTATTATTATTATTATTATTATTACTACTATTATTATTTGCATTTTTAGATGCCTTTCACTTTTAGTTGCACTGGTTAATCTCTTTAGTGTCTTCAACAATAGACTCTTTGTAAGACTGAACACAACAATCTTGCAGGAGTTAAAATCTCACAATCATAAAAATCAATACAAAAATTTTACAACACAAAGACATTATTATGCCAACAAAGCAGCAAGTGTAAAACAGTTTAAAAAATTAATAATAAAAATAGTTAAATGTTTGTCGTGTCAGTAAATAAAGCTCTATTAATGTAGTACACATCAACTTCAATGAATTATTAAAATTTTTACTAATAATATTAGGTAAGTATAAAAAAACATTTGCAGACATGTTTTTTCTTCTGTTTTCCAAGAAGATAATGTATTACAATTGTTTGCTTCTCCGTGCTGTGTATACAGCTTATTGTTTATGTAAAGAAATTTAAAAATCCAATAAATTTCTGTAGAGAAGTCACACTGTTAGGTTTTTAAAATTAGGCCCCAGAACTGATATCCACAACTGGGTTTATTTAGTTTCACGTAGAACTTGTCGGAATTGGTCCAGAAAAATTTCAGCATGTTGGGTCTGGAATATCAGAGCTGGTCGTATACGAATGCTGTATTCTCCGCATCCCCCAGATTGTATTCCTGTTAAAAAGAAATCATACATTTGAAGATAATAGCAGCTTGTGCTATCAACGAGCAAGAAGTTTTGATTCTAAGTTAAAAGAAAAGTTTCAATCAAGACCCCTAACAGATTATCCTGGTGTTGAAACCAAAGACAACAGATAGACGCAAATTATTAAATTCCACATTTAGTAACACTTTTGTGCACACAAATACTATTGCCATACCAATGTTTGAATGCTACATATAATGATGAATGATAGATATTGAAATAATCGCTTCTGGCATTGGAAAATGAGAATGTTGATGAATGTGGGCCACATAACAGCATGACCACCATCACCATTACTGTCAGTATGTCATACTTGTGGGTGGGGGGGATGAAGGCTTTCCCCACAGGCAGAGTTGTGGATGATGATGATGATGATGATGACGTTAAGTCTGGTTAAAAATGGAAAGTGACGCGGACCTTGATCAAGCGTCACTTCCTTTTAACTGTACGGTATATGTTATATTGCATTTAGGAACTTTCGGGTAATTGAACATGTATCAATAATTGCAGATTTCTGTAATTGTATATATAAGTTTGGATGTAGCTGTATTGCATTGATGTACTGGTGGATATTGTGTGGTATGACTCCTGTAGTTGATAGTATAATTGGTATAATGTCAACTTTATCCTGATGCCACATGTCCTTGACTTCCTCAGCCAGTTGAATGTATTTTTCAATTTTTTCTCCTGTTTTCTTTTGTATATTTGTTGTATTGGGTATGGATATTTCGATTAGTTGTGTTACTTTCTTCTTTTATTGTAGTGTAGTATTTATATCATTACTGAATACTTCTGTTATCTTTAGTAATTGGTTGAGTTGTTGATTTGTTGCTGCCAGTAGTTTATAATCACCCATGTATAGCAAATGTGTGATTTTGTGTGGGTATGTTCCAGTAATATTGTATCCATAATTTGTATTATTTAGCATGTTGGATAGTGGGTTCAGAGCAAGGCAGAACCAGAAAGGACTTAATGAGTCTCCTTGGTATATTCCACGCTTAATCTGTATTGGCTGTGATGTGATATTATTTGAATTTGTTTGGATATTAAGTGTGGTTTTCCAATTTTTCATTACTATGTTTAGGAACTGTATCAATTTAGGATCTACTTTGTATATTTCCAATATCTGTAGTAACCATGAGTGGGGTACACTATCAAAAGCTTTTTGGTAATCAATGTATGCGTAGTGTAGCGACCTTCGTTTAGTTTTAGCTTGATATGTCACCTCTGTATCTATTATCAGTTGCTCTTTACATCCTCGTGCTCCTTTGCAACAGCCTTTTTGTTCTTCATTTATAATTTTGTTCTGTGTCATTAATTTCTGTGTAATGACTGAAGTTAATATTTTGTATATTGTTGGTAGGCATGTTATGGGGCGATATTTAGCTGGGTTTGCTGTGTCTGCTTGATCTTTAGGTTTCAGATAAGTTATTCCTTGTGTAAGTGTATCAGGGAATGTGTATGGGTCTGCAATGTGACTGTTAAATAATTTAGTTAGATGTGAATGTGTTGAGGTGAACTACTTTAGCCAGAAATTTGCTATTTTATCTTTTCCAGGGGCTTTCCAATTGTGAGTAGAATTAATTGCTTGGGTGACTTGATGTTGCAAAATTATCACTTCAGGCATTTGTAGTATCGTCTTGTATGTATCTGTTTCTCCTTGTATCCACCGTGCATGCCTGTTATGTTATACCGGGTTTGACCATATGTTGCTCCAGAAGTGTTCCACGTCTGTTATGTTTGGTGGATTGTCTATTTTAATGTGTGTGTTATCTATTGTCTGGTAAAATTTCTTTTGGTTTGTGTTGAATGTTTGGTTTTGTTTCCTTCTATTTTCACTTTTTTTGTATCTTCTAAGTCGTTTGGCCAATGCTTGTAATTTCTGCTTCTTTTCATCTAATTGCTCTATCGCTTCTTGTTGTGAGATTTTACCTAACCTTTTTTGTTTTTTTTCTGACATTTCATTTCCTATAAATTGTGTTAGCTGTCCAATGTCTTTTCTCAGTTTTTCTATTCTGATCTGTAGCCTGTGTTGCCGTGCTGGTTTTGTGGGTTTCTTCTGTGTGTTGGTTGGTTCTGATCTCTGCCTAGTGTGTATATTTAGTGTAGTGAGTGCTCCTATATAAACCAGTAGTTGTAACTCTTCCATAGTTATGTTTTCATTTATTTTGTTGTGTATGATTGTGTTGATAGTTTTTATTGTTGTTTCGACTTGTGGGTTATTTGGCGGTCTATGCAAGAATGGTCTAATGTCTGTATTTGTGTCTTTGTATTCTATATATGTCAGCTGAAATTATTCTTCTATATCTAGCATGTGTTTTACTTCGAGTTATATTTGTGCTTGTTCTGGTGGCTGTCTTAAGATTTTGTTTTCCTCTGATTGTTTAATTGACACATTTTGTTCTTTGTTTGTTTTCTCTGGGATGTTTGAGTCCGTTACGGTATTTTCTTCTTCTTCTGATTGCACATTATTTTGTTCTAGTATTTGTTGTACTTGTTGTTTGATGTTTTCTAATTCTGACTGGGGTATCCTGTTATTTTTTATTATTACACGGATCTGATCAGCTAGTCGTCGTTCTGTTAAAAATTTTAATTCTAGGTATTTGATAATAAATGTTGTGTATACTTGTGATCTGTATCCAGTTGTGTTGGTTCCTAGGTTTGTTGCTTGGTAATAACAGAACATGAGGTGTCGATTACCTTCATCTGACCATCTCATCCTCTGTCTGTTTTCCTTCTAGGGTGGTTGCAGGAATCATATCCCGCAAAACACCTCTATTTGGATTTAAATCATTTTCCAGTTGGCTAGCAGTGTCATTACCACTGTGGGCGGGCATAGGGTTCAAACGTCGTCCCCGACCATGATGGCGCTTGTCCGAGGCTTCTTTAGTTCTGTCCTGAACCAACTAATCACACTAAAAGGGGGGTTAGCCCTATTAGTGGTTTGTTCTTTTCGTTGCCTTTTACGACTGGCAGAACATACCAGAGGCCTATTCTTTTCCCGGGCCTCCACGGGGTTTATTATTATTATTATTATTATTATTATTATTATTGGAAGGATATCAGTAACTGAACTGTATGCTCAATTAAACAATTTAGGAAGAGAAAGGGCACAAACCTGAGAATGCTTCCGACACTAATATGTTGAGTGTGTCACTCTGAGTGAGATGACAAGTCCTGAATGATGTATTCTTTTGCAAGTCTAAATGCAGAGCTTCAGGCGTCAGCCAACAGGGTGTTGTAAAAATCTGTTTAAGGGTGTAGCGCTATAAATAGCTTTCTTCTTAAAATTGTCACTGTAATCACAGTACATCTTCAATCTGGGATGCTGACAGTAAGCATATAAAAGTGGAATTGTGTGTGTGCGCATGGAGATATGCTAAAAACACAAATTTTAATAATTTGTGAGTAGGAGACTTAAATGAAAGTTGAAAAAATTTCAGGGACACAGATCATGCATAATGAATCATCATTTGGAAGTCACATAAACTGAACAGATGCACCTTGTTGGATTCAAGTTAATACTACATTATGACATGTAAAGTAGACTAAAATTCCGGATCTTAGACCTAAACGAATACTGCATTGATCAGTTCTTTGAGTGTTGTGTTTCAGTAACATGCACTGAAACATACAAGATTGCAGGCCTAATAGTTTACAAGGACACACTTAAAAAAATGTTAGTCAGTTTTGAAGTGTTGTATTTCAGATAATTTGACCCCAGATGTTACCCACCCTCACTCTCAGCTTCCAGTGTCGTTATCCCTGATACCATTGTAAAAGGAAACAGGATTCACAGTGTTGTCTGAATATTTTTATGAAATATTTGAATTTCTTATCTACCATGTGTCCTTGATAAACTTACTTCCATTGTTTGCCCAGTACATTATCTGTGAACAATGGACCGAGTCAGCATTTATGATTCTATGAAACAGTTTAAACTTCAGCAAGCAATTAGAGAGAATAAAACCTAATCGAAACAACTGGAAGACATGGTACGTAGAAATTTCAATATTTTTTTTCATTTCAGATAGTACTTATCAAGAGCACCTAGCATAAAGTAACATTTATAATAAGAATACGAGAACACAGTGCAACAGTAATTATTAATTTATTTCTAAATACAATTGAGTTTTATGAAAGATGCATGCATCACTTAGTATGTGGTTCTCTGAACATGTTAGCCAAATGGCAACAATAAAGGATCCGTATCAAGCAATTTTAACTAAAAAGGTAAAGGTACAGATTCATATAATCATAAATGCTGACTTGGTCCACTGTTCAGGGATAATTTACTGGACAAACAATGGGAAGAAGTTTATCAAGGACACAAGGTAGATGATAAGAAATTTAAATATATTCTACAAACTGTCAGGATGCTGTGTTCTGTGTATCTATATAGTCATTCGACTGCTGACCGCTTCTGTGTGTGAGCCAATACATGATTCCAGAAGAGAGTGCCTTGCTGGTGGTGGGGCAACATGGCACAGCTCTGCTGCAGGCAAAGAGTACTGATGTCTATCCATTCTGTCCAGGGATGCAACTGCCTTCACAAGAGAGCACTCATTTTGTATTTTCTTAATGGTGTGATCAAATGCTGTGCCGGAGTTGAAATCCTCCACCCCACTTTACTAGGTTGTTGTGCAGGTTTTGACAATCAAGCCCCAGAACCCACTGACACTGCATACTTTCTTTATTTCTTCAAAATAGAAGGTGTGTTCCTTCTTGAGGCTATGCTCTGGCACTGCAGACTTGTCTGTCTGCTATAGTTGAATGTTCCCAATGTGTTCTATATGGATCTGAGATGCATTGCTGTGTCTGTTCAATGCACAACATCCCACATTTGCACTCAGTGCTATAAGCACCTGGTGTCTGCAGTTTTAACTGGTCTTTGGTTGAGTCAAGCATGTCCTTAATTTTCTTTGTTACATAGAAAACAATCTGCATTTGATGTTTCTGTCCAGAGAAAACCTGCAGGAGTTTCAATGCCATCTCAAGGGCACATGACAGCATCAAGTTCATTATGGAAACTTATCATGATGGAAGCCTACCCTTCTTGGATATTTTGACCGAGTGAAATCCAGACAACAGGTCAGGAGACTCGGTTTATGGGAAGAAGACACATATGGATCTTTACCTTAAGCTCAGAGATCTCCGAATATATTGCAGTGCAATTTGGTACCAACCACCTTAGCACACAGAAACAGGACCGTCTGCAGCAGGATGAGCCTGCCGCATGAGTTACAGCATCTGCGCAGCACTTTCCACAAAAATGGTTACAATAAGAAGCACCTTAAAGGCAGATAGGAAGACAGAAGAAGAAGAAGAAGAAGAAGAAGAAGAAGAAGAAGAAGAAGAAGAAATCAAATGTGTCACATTCCTGCATATGAAAGACCACCAACAGCCAAGATCGCAAGAATATTGGAGAAAACATCAAACTAATGCCGTTTTCCGTGCAACGCAAAAATTAAGGACATGTTTGGCTAAGCAAAAACTGGCTAGGCCTACAGATGCCACATGTTTATAGCACTGAGTGCAAATGTCTGATGCAGTACATCAGAAAGACACAGTGGTGCATCTCAGTGCCATACAGAACATAAGAAATAGTCATTTAGGATAGACAGATGAGCCTTCAGTTGCAGAGCATTGAATTAATGAGGAACACACCTTTGATTTTGAACAAAAGAAGAAGCTATGCAGTGCCAATGGTTTCTGGAACTTCATTGTCAAAGACTCAGTAGAAATACACCTGCACAACGACCCAGTAAACCAGGGTGGACGATTTCAAATCGGCACAGCATTTGATCCTGCAATTATGAAAATAAGATAGGGACACTCCGTTCTGAGTGCAGTGATATCTGTGGACAGACAACGGTACAGTCTGCCCACAGCAGGGCCATGCAACATTCCCCTACCACTAGCATGGCACCCTCTTTTGGAAGTGTGTTATTGATTTGCATACAGAAGAGGTCAGCATTCCAGTGGCTACATAGACATGCAGAACACAGCAAGACAACACTTTACCTGAAGATGATGGGTACAAAACTCATCTAAATGTTGTGACAAGATGATGCCACCACTCTGTTAATCACCTAAGGAGATTTTATCATTGGAATATGCTGAGAAAGTCAGCAATCCCAGAGAAACACTCAGTTTCAGACAGTGATTACATTGATCCAAAGAATACATTCTCCAAATTCCAGTCTCTGGGGCAATCATTCAGTGAAAATTTGAAGTAGTTTTAACATGGGCATGTAAATTTGTTATTAAATAGGGACAATAACCATAGTATGGAACACACTGAACACAGCAGTGTATGCATGGTAAGCTACTTAACTTTGGTTAGGAGGCTTGGACCTTTGCTCCCATTCTGATTATTTAGAACAGTCAGTTTCATATGCCAACTGACAACAGGTAATACTATTCCAAGATTTGAAGAATTTATTGTCACAGGCCTAGTTAGTCCTCTGGAAGGATAATAAATTTTAATCTTTCTTTGGCAATTTATTTATAAGTTTTACTTTATTGTAAAAGCTGAAGGGCTCAGTATATAATTGCATTGGTTACTGGGGTAGTGGAAAAGATGAGGAGGAGTATCAAGACTGAGGGTGCACTGGTGGAATAGAGGGCCATGTAGTTCTGGGATGGGAACAGGGAAGGGCAAGATGGGTAATGACAATGACTAACGAAGGTTGATGCCAGGAAGGTTACGGAAACATAGGATATATTGCAGGGAGAGTTCCCACCTGCGCAATTCAGAAAAGCTGGTATTGTTGGGAAGGATCCAGATGGCACAGGCTGTGTAGGAGTCATTGAAATGAAGAACGTTGTGTTGAGCGGCATGCTCAGCAATGGGATGGTCCAGCTGTTTCTTGGCCACCGTCTGTCAGTGGCTATTCATGTGGACAAACAGCTTGTTGGTTGTCATGCACACATACAATGCAACACAGTGGATGCAGCTTAGATTGTAGATCACATGGCTGTTTCCACATGTAGCCCTGCCTTTGATGGAATAGTTGACGTTTGTGACTGGACTGGAGTAGATGGTGTAGAAGTATAAGACAGATCTTGCATCTAGGTCTATTACAGGGATATGAGCCATAAGGTAAGGATGGATGAGGATATTGTGTAGGTCCAGTGGGTGGTGGAATTCCTCCATGGGAGAGGTGGGAAGGATAGTGTGCAGGACATTTCTCACTTCAGGCCACAACGAGAGGTAGTCAAAACCCTGGCAAAGAATTTAATTCAGTTGCTCCAGTCCTGGATGGTACTGAATCATGAGCGGATTTCTCCTCGGTGGCCAGACAATGAGACTTTGGGAGGTGGAGAGATAAGGTATGGGAGATATATTTTTGTACAATGTTGAGAGGGTAATTACGGTCTGTGAAGGCCTCAGTGAGACCCTTAGTATATTTTGAGAGGGACTGCTCATCACTACAGATGTGATGGCCATGAGTGGCTAGGCTGTATGGAAGGGATTTCTTGGTGTAGAATGGGTGGTAGCTTTCTAAGTGGAGGTATTGCTGATGGTTGGTAGGTCTGATATGATCAGGCGTACTGATGTAGCCATCTTTGGAGATCAATGACGAAGGTGGCTTGCTGGGTTCAGTAGGACTGGGTGAAGTGAATGGGGGAGAAGGTGTTGAGTATCTGGAGGTCATTCTCAATCCAGTTTATTAAGATGTCATCAACAAAACTGAACCAAGTGAGGGGTTTGGGATTCTGGCTGGTTAGAAAGGATTCCTCTAGATGGCCCATGAATAGATTGGCATAGGAAGGTGCCACGTGTGTGCCCATAGCCATACTGTGGATCTGTTTGCAGGTGATGCATTCAAAAGAGAAATCATTGTGGGTGAGGATATAGTTGGTCATGGTGACTATGAAGAAGGCTCTAGGTTTGGAATCCTTTGGGAATTGGGAAAGGTTGTGTTTAATAGTGGTAAGGTCATGAGCATTGGGGATCTTGGTATTAAGGGAGGTGACACAATAGTGACGAGCAGGGCATGATGTGGCACAGGAACAGGGACTGTGGAGAGTTGGAGGAAATGGTTGGTATCTTTTATGGACTTTAGGAAGCATGTAGACGGTAGGAGTGCAGGTAGTGGTAAGGGCGAGGAGAGAGATGGATTCCAGGGAGAGGTTCTGGGATGGGCCTAAGGATTTGAGGAGAGATGGGATATTTTGTTGGATTTGTGGAATTGGGTCACTGTGGCAGGATTTGTAGGTGGATGAATCTGACAGCTGGCAGAGTCCTCCTGCTAGCTAATCCTTGCGGTACAAAACAACAGTGATGGACCCTTTTTCAGCAGGTGGATTATAAGGTGGTTCTTTCTGTAGATGTAAGGTTAGTTTGAATGTTGAGGAATTTGGAGAATGATGGTGAGGCAAGGTTTTACGTGAAGAAACTCTGAAAAGTTAATGGCAGGTGGTTTGGGGCCAGTAGGTATGGATCACAGGTGGATGGAGGCCTGAACTGAGTCAGGAATGGTTCAACATTGGTCTTTGGCTCAATCTGATTGGTAGTGTTGGTGGCAAAAAAGTGTTTCTTTAACAAGTCCGGCATGATTGAGTTGGGGAGTGGGGCTAAAGATGAGACCTTTGGAAAGGACTGATACCTCTTTGGGTCTAAGGCTTTTTGAGGAAATGTTCATGACTGTGTTTTGGGTCTGTTTAGATTCTGGATTTATATAGTGGTGGTACACAGTTTTTGAGGGTAAGATAAATGTAGTAGGTCTATGAGACAGGGTTTGTCATCTATGAGGGGACTTGGCGGGGGAGGTTTGGAGGTAGTTGTTGAGCTGGTGGATAGTTGTAGTACGAGGCAGGAGTAGGTAGTGCAGAGGGTGGAGAGTTTTTTGAGGTGGCATTATGCATGTTGCTTTAGTTCCTGGAGGACAAGAACTTTAATGTGTGTTACGAGATTGCATAGCAGGAGAATTTTGCGCATGGAGAGAACGTATTGCGAGGAGGTTTGAGCCTCATTGATATGGTTTTGCAGGACTAAGTTGGCGAGGGTTAAGGACTGGCAGAATCTGAACAGATTGAGGTCACTGTGCAAGGAAGGGTGGCAGCTGGAGATGGTTAATTTGATGGTAAGACTATTTGGGGGGGGGGGGGATTCCATGAGCCAAGCAACAACACAGGGACAGTATGTGGGACTGGGTTTTGGCTAGGAATCAGGAAACTTTTCTGTATTGACGCAGATGAAAGGAGCAAGGATCCATGGTGGTGGATAAAAATGCGTAAAAGTACGTAAATAACATAGCATTACATCCAAAAAGTTTTCACAAATGTATACCCAAACACAAAAGGAAGAAATGGATGAAATAAGGGGAAATGAAATGAAATCTGAGGGAGTGGGCAATGTGAAAGGTAAAAACCAACTAATTGGCTTGAAGACACAATGAGATCAAAGAAAAAATAAATAAAAAGATTGAACTGTGGGTGGATAAGTGTGAAGAAGCGGATGGCAGATGTGACTAGATTATATGAAGTTAGTAAATGCAAACTGCAATAGAGAGGAGAAGGAGTGAGGTGATGGGGAGGGACTGGTAGGATGAATTACAAGTTTGTGTGGCACAGGAAAGGTATGAGAAATAATGTGCAAAAATACGCAATAGTGATACACGAAGAGTGATCAATTTGAATGTACAGGATTAATGATATAGGCAGGAGTAATGTGGGACATGAGATGCTGTACCAACTCAGCATAGTATTGTAGCCATCGGTTGTGCCCAGCCAACATGGTTGATACAGTGTGGCTTGTAAGTAGACCGTGCACTGCCCTATTCCCATTCCAACAGTACACAGTCTTCTATTCCACTAAGGAACCCTTTCAATGTTTTTGCTTCACTCCTTTCCTGCTACCACTGCCTACTCTCCGACAGTACCTAGCTGCCCTACCCTCTCTCCACCTTGTCCCTGTATGCTTCCACAAGCAGCACTTTACCGTCCCCCACCACTACCCCACTAACCCTCCCCACCCCAGCCGCCTCCTTATCCCCACCACCTGGTTGCCTCTCCCATAACTCACTGCTGCTCGCAGCCTGGCTTCAGCTGCCAGGGACTGTGGTTGTGTGTGAGAGTTGGGTTTGCGTGAGTGTGTGCATGTGTGTTACATTACATGCTGGATTTTCCATAGCTTAAATTTTCTAATTGAAAGTTTTCATAAATGAAAACATTGTTGTAGTAAAATTACACATTTTTGGAAACACAAATTTAGAGCTAGAAGACGACACTGAATTTTTGACAGGATTACATTTGAAGATTAGAATGCTCTACAATTTTCAGCACAATGATAAATTATGAGTAGGGGTACCTTTCAAAATACAGAATTTCCAATGTTCGCTAGAAACAAGAAAATAAGGATTTCAAGTATAGTGCATCTATTCTAAAGCAAACAGTTATTAGTGGGTTGAATTTTCAAGTGCATATGGTTTTGGATGGCTGGTTTAATGATTAAAGGGACTAAGTTACGAGGCCATTGGTTCCTTCTACCTGGAACAGCCAAGTCACCAAAACCACACAGCAAAGAAGGGCCTTTTCTGCAAAACTCAAGAAAAGAAAATCCCAAGGTCTACCAGATGCCCTCAAAGGCAGAAAATGCAATGGAGGTTATACCCCATCAAGTTACAAGAGGCACCCCATCCATCACTACACAGAAAAAACTAGTGACACGGACAGTGTGATAGAAGCACAGGAAGAACACCAAGTAAAAGAGAACATGCAAGAAGGGGAAGAAGAGTAAACGAATGTATAGTGTTAGGGCTGGGGCAAACCACCAAACCCAGACAGCCATTACCTGGTTGGGGCAGAGGAGGTAACAAGGCATTCTGCCAACCCCTCAGTGGGCTGACAAGGCTGAGGCGGCCACCCTCAGAGTGATAAACCCCCCTTCATGAATGAACTGTAAAACCAGGTCAGCCACTGATGCATTGTCCGCTAACAGCAGGAGTAGAGTGTCAGGAAGATCAAGAGTCTGCCACACGGCAGCTAGGTTAGGACAGTGCAGCAAGATGCAGACCATCATCATATGGGCATCACAACAACAGTGGGGTGGATCCTCATGATGGAGGAGACGACCCTGAGTCAACCAAGTATGGCCAATTTGAAGCTGGCAAATGAGGATGGAGTCCTTCCGGGAGGCCCGCATGAAGGACCTCCACAAATTCGTTGTTTCCTTCATCACTAGTAGTTTGTTTGGCGAAGTCAGAGTATGCTGTTCCATATTTCAGATCTTTAGAACTTGATGACATAATACCAATCAAAGGTCCGATTCCCGAATACTTATCTCAGGAGGTGGCTTGCCGGTAGCCAATTTTGCCAGCCTGTCAGTTAGTTCATTCCCCTGGATCACAACATAACCCGGGTTCCAGACAAAGAGCACTTGTTTGAGGGGAAAAAGGGAATCACGGATAGTGAGGACCAAAGGATAACAAGGATAACACTGGTCAACAGCTTCTAATCTGCTCAATGAGTCTTTACAGATGAAGGACTCACCAGTACAGGAGCTCAAGAGAATGACAAATGGCTACCAAATCCACAGTGAAAACTCTGCATCCATCTGGCAAGGAGTAGAGTTCATTACCTCCCACATGAATCAAGCCATTAGTGTAAACTACTTCTGTGTCAAGAATAGAGAAGAATTGGCCCAGGAGGACCTTGGGCAGAACAGAGTCTTTCACGCATTGTGATAGGTCAAGACAGAGCTGTGGACAGTGGATGAACCACAGAAGTTTATGTGAGCTGTCCCAGAGAAGAGATGGTAAAAGGGTAAAGATGGAGCTCTGAAAACGAGGGACCCAATGCGAATGGCATTCACATCCCCAGACCTGGGCTTTGTTGAGAGATTTGGATCACTATCTGGAAATAGGAGATAGCAGTTTGGGTGTTCTGGGAAGCAGTGCACGCATAATGTGCAAGTGTTGGCACAGAGCCTACAATGGTTAAACCTCAGCCGCTGCTAGGTTGATGATCATGGGGCTAATCCGAAAGGTGCCAGCTGCCAGTCATACCCCACAATGGTGTATCAGGTCTAGCATCTGTAATGTCAAAAGTGATGCTGAGCCATATATTATGAGACTCCCATAATCTGGACAGGACTTGACTAATGATTTGTAGTGCCAGAGCACAGTAGAGTGATATGTACTCCATTTGGTATTGGTGAGGCATCAAAGAGCATTGAGTTGCAACCAACTTGTCTGCTGTAGTTGGCGAAGGTGAGAAAGCCACGTCACCTGGGCATCAATGACCAGCCCAAAAAAATAATGAGAGTCCACTGCCCATCAAGGTATCAAACCTGGTGGAGATGCACTATATGACAACAGAAATGCATAACACAGGTCTTGTCAGCCAAAACTTGGAGGACATGAGTGAGAGCCCAAACCTACAGTCCATGTATCTGCTCCCTGCAGTCTGTGTTCAGCAATGCCCATTATGAATAAACAAAAATAAATGCAAAAGTCATCATCATACAAAGAGAGAGACACTGTGGGTCCTACAGCCTCCACGACCATTGACAGCCACTAAAAAGAGAATGACACTCAAAACAGTACCCTACATAACCTCATTCTGCAGCAGGTGGGAGGTGTTATGGAAGGCGCCAACCTGTACTTGAAAAGTCCAACAGGGAAAAAAAAGTTCTGGATAAAAATCGGGAGCAGGCCATGGAGGCCCCACTCATGTAAGGCGGCAAGAATGTTGTGATTCCATTCACCATTATAAGCTTTATGATGCTCACAGAAAATTTCAACAAGGTGTCAATGTTGATCAAAAGCCATTCAGATTGCAGACTAAATTACAAGTATCTGCAGCAGAATGACCTTGGCGAAAACCTCCCTGGGTCAAAGTCAAAAGGTCTCAGGAGTCAAGGATCCAGTACAGCCTTCAATTCATCATAGATTCAAGTAACTTGCAAAGGGCATTGGTTAAACTGATTGGACAATAGCTGTCCATCAGATGAGGCGGTTTACCCAATTCCAAAACTGGAATAATGACTCTTTCTTGCCAGTGGGATGGAAATTCCCCCTCGCTTCAAGGCCAGTTAAAAAGGGGAAGTGTATGACACTGGCTAGCCATTGATAAGTGTTGAATTTGGTTGTGCATCCACTCCAGTCCAAGAGCTGTGTTGGGGGGCGCAGAACAAGGGTTCTCACAAATTCCCCACTCACTAAATGAGGTGATGTAAGGCACGGGTGAATGGGAATGAAAGAAATGGAATTGTTCCAGATGGTGTTTGAGAAGACAGAATGTGGACAGATGCTGAGGCCCAGGTGAAATGCCAAGCAAAATGCTCTGTGACAGAGTCTGGGCTGGTGAGGATAACACCATTCAGGAAAATTCCCAGGACACTTGTTGGAGGACAGCTGGCCAAAAAAGCATCTGATCTTTGACCATACCTGCAAAGAGGAACCATTCCCAACAAATCCATTTCTGGCATTTAATAAGATAATGGGCCCAGGTGTCAAAACTGTTTAAAGGCAAAATAGGTGGTCAAGAGATGGATGCTGTTTATAGTGTTGGAGGGCGTGATGTCAGTTTTTAACAGCTGTAGCAATTTTGGGGATCCAACAAGGGACAGTCTTCCATCAGTGAGAACCCGAGGAAGACGGAATCACTGAAGTAGCTGCCAAAAGGATGGCATCACTCAAACTCTGTACAGACTCACCAATGCTGTCACATGGTGGAATGTGTGGAATGGCGGCCAATGAAAAGGCATCCCAATTTGCATTAGTAAAGGCCCACTTGGAAGGTCTTCCAGGTGACTGTCGCTGAAGAAAAGATAAGACAGTCAGAAAATGATCGCTGTCACATAGATCATCATGAATTCCCCATTGAATGGAGGAGAGGAATCCAGGGCTACAGATGGAAAGATCAATGGCCGAGAAAGTGCCATGTGTCACATTAAATAGTTGTGCGAACTCCACTTTTGAGAAGGCAGAGATCAATCCTTGCCAGCAGGCCTTCAACGATCCTGTCACTGTCAGTGGTCACAGCACCACTCCACAGAGGGGTATGGGCATTAAAATCTCCAAGGAGAAGGCAGGGAGGAGGGACTGTCTAAGGAGGGCAAGAAGAGCAGAAAGCATAGGAGGCCAATCTGGGGGGAGAGGGAGGGAGATAAAGATTGCATATTGCAAGTCTAAATGGACCCAGATGGCCTCTACTTCCAGTGGAGTTTGAAGAGAAATCCAAGAACTAACAATGTCCATATGGAATCAATGTACAGACACTACTAGAGGCTTGCAAAGGGCTGACCTAGTTCTGGCAAGAGGCTTAGAAACCACAAATATTCACTGAATGAGTATCTATTAAATGAGAGTCCTGCAATACAACACAAGCTATAGAACAGAGAGAAAGAAGAGTCTGCAATTTCAGAAAGTGACAATAGTAATCATAGTTCCATCAGAGGAGAGTAGTACAAGAGACAGAGAGACAAGATGGACACCAAACAGGCCAGAATCGACCATTGTGGTAAGTCAGTGTCCATCACCAATAAGGACTGAGTGACATCCATGAATGTAAGATCTAACCTTGATTGATTGAGAGAGAGAGAGAGAGAGAGAGAGAGAGAGAGAGAGAGAGAGAGAGAGACCCCTGGGGATGTTGTGGGGGGTCATCTCGACCCAAGACTTAAGCATATTTTTCTTCTTCTCCTTTGGAGGGTGAGAGGAGGTGTGGTCAGGAAGACAGCAAGTTGCAGCAATATCAGGAGTGTGTGTCTATGTGTTTGTTGAGAGAGAGTGTATTTTGAGATGTTCAGATGTTCCAAGGTCGCATTGTGCTTAGACCCTAACCAATTCCCCAATTTTTGATTTTATGACAAAATCCACAAATTTTGTCAATATATATGAACATAAGGGAGGGGGGGGATATTCTAAGTTAAAAGAAAAAAATTCATAAAATGAACAGTTTATTTTAACTGAGAAATAGACATATCAGGGTCTGACAACAGGATTAAGCGTAAAATATAATTTTAAATAAGAAATCACAGGAAAATCGCACAGCCCAGTCACATTAATGTGACCATCATCTACTTATGTTAGATGTCATTGTGCAAAACCACTCACAGGCAGCAGCACTAGCAGTGGGAGGGTATACAAAGCATGTTGGGGGATGCTGAAAACACTGCAGTCATCATTGTAATGCGGAAACTTAGTGATTTATCTTATGTCCAGAAGGGCACAATCATTGGCTTTTGGGCCAAGAGTGGAAGTATTTATGGTATGGCTAAGTTTGTACACTGTGCTTGTTTTGCTGAGGTTAAATTATACTATGCATGGCAAATTGGCGGTACACAAAATTGGCATTGAGGCAACAGTGGTACACCACCAGCCATAGATGAAAGGGATGAACAATGGCAGCAGATATGTGTATGGGCAGATAGACATACAATTGTGGAACAACTGACCATCCAGATGAACTAAGGGGCTACCAACAGTATCTCATCAATCATCATTCAGTGAACGTTGCTGTGTATCGGCCCCCAAAGCAGGCTCCAACTGCATGCACCTATGCTGACTGCTGTTCTTCAGCAACTAAGACCACAATTTTTCATGCCAATACAGCAACTCAACACCCAATGAGTTGTGACAGGTGGCCTTTCCAGATGAATCAAGTTTTACGTCCCACTGGATAGATCGTCAGAAGGGTCCAGGCTGGAGGATTGAGTGTTACGGTCTTGGAATTGTTTACATGGCATTCCCTGGGTGATTTCGTCATTCTGGAAAACACAATGGACCAACCCAAGTATGCATCTATTCTTGGGGGACATATTCAGTATTTTGACAGATTGTCACATTAATGTGACTGGGCAGTGTAGAATGAGACTAGGAAATAAAATATTAATAAACATTTACAATAGGAACAATCAGTTGTTGGGAGCACATGGAAGACATTGTCTACTTCAGTTAAAAATTACACCTTCTCTAAACAGATCTAAGAATATAACCCAAATACCATTTGAACACAAAGATTATGGAAAATATAGTAATAATAATGATGCATACATGGACATTAAGTGAAGCCACAAGCAGTTAGTTTTTAGTGACAGAACTACTACTTCAATCTGACACACTACTTTTACTCCATTGAAGAATGTTTAAATTTATAAAATGTGTTGTTTAAATACTTATGTATAATGTGTATTATTGTAACCTTAAATAAGTATGCCTAGAAATGATTTTCAGCTGTATGCTTATAACTTGACCTGTCCAATGTCTTATGCATAACCTGCTTTGTAGACAACAGGACCAATAAATGCAATACAAAATATAATACATTTCTTTCTCAGGACTTTCTATGAATTTTGTTTTCATACTTTGTAGTGCTCTTGGCTTTTTTTCTGGTCACTTTATTCTTTCTCTCATTTACTTTTGAGGATGTCTCAGCTGTCCTTTTCTCCAATAATGTTTCATTGTACCTACCAAGCGCATTTTGGAAGCTGTGTATTAACTGCTTGCAAGAGTTGCAGACCAATAATCCTAGCATCCTTGACTGCATTGTGAACAGCTTTAATGGCTATGATAGCAGTGTCAGACAATTTTTTAACTAGAATGAAGTTTTCAGGGACACCTCTTTCAAGGCTAGCATTGTCATGGAAGAGACTGCAAGCAACCTTGATGAATGTCTTCACATTTTCATGTCCACTCCTGACTCCAGTGACCCTCCTCCAGAACTTATTGATGCGAACACAGTCTCCACCAAAGGCTTTGAGGATTTCCTTTACTGATATGATCTCCACAGGGTTTTGGAACTCATGGCAATAGCATCAGCCTTACAACCACCAAAGAAAATTAAGGCAGTAAGATGTGTCAATGCTATACCTAACTGTCTCTTCTCATGGTTAGCATTAATTGCCATGTCTGAGACTAAAAGACGAATGCCCTTCATAAAGAAACAAGCCAAGAGTGATTTATCCAGGATTTTGGATATCCAACTCTTTATAGATGTAAGGCACTCATTCCATAAAGCCAAGATATCTTTCCCCAGAGCTTTTTAGGTTCTTACCTGATGTTCACTTCCGGAGGTTACAACAGATTTTTGTTGTCATTCAGATCTGTTTTGAAGCTAGTCTGTTTCCACAAACTTTTGGTTTTTTCTCATTAATTCTCTCTCTATAGACTGGAGACAAGAACAGAGGATAGGAGTCAAGGGGCAACTGACTGAAATGACTCCACCTTAGCAGCCACAATCTCAATAAATATGAGATAAGCTATCAGCATCTTTCCCCACAAAGACACATACTTCTTGGTAGCTATGTCTCTTAGGAATTCCAGTAGTGACCTTAAGTTTATGGATATACCTACTTCTGTTCCTTCTCTACTCTTTCTATTTCCTTTACGTATTTTTACACAACTCTTAATATTTACTGCACCAAGACTGACACCATTTTATTTTACACCCATCAAACAGCACAAAACCTCTGTGGGAAAAGAGGTGCTTGTAATACTGTTGAAATCAGCTTGGTAGGGGGGAATTTTTTTAACTTTAACATTACATAAAGCTCTCATAAAATGAACAAGATTCTAACCAACAGAAGTACAACCTGCCAAAGCCACCACACACTGTATATAAGCCACATGTCCCAAAGTCCAAAAGCATGGGACCCTTTAGATTACCCTCAACTTTGGGCTTGCTTTTCAGCTCTCTTCAGAATGTGGTATTAACATTAGGCCATTCATCAACACCTGAACAACTTGTCTTTTCAGATTTATCTCAGACTGGGATGCAGCTTGAACTAAATCTTTGGCAACACTTTTTCTCAAAAACACTGAAGCAAGATATCTGCTCAAAACTTGGCCCAATATACTATTCCAAAAATGTATAAACACATCAAACTATCATACCGCATTACAGGCACCAACAATCTCCCGTAGTTGTTTAGTGAAAAACAGGTCCAGTCCAAACACACTGCCATAATTCACTTTGACTTTTGAAGCTCCATTTTGGAGTCAATGTTACTGTCTGGGGACATATCTGGTAAGAGATTAACAACCTGCCAATATCCCAAAAACATCAGTGCCTCACAGCAGCCAACAGACACAAATGGATCTCTGCATTCCTCATGACATCCCTCTTTGTGCAAGTGAGCATAATTGGCTATCATCCAGAAGTTTCTGCAGTAGGTGCTCGGCACGATAGGCTTGGCATAACACCTTGTTTCTGTGACACATGCAACTGCACGATACACTCAGCAGACTAAAAATACACAGAGGCTAATCATAAATGCTACTTTTCTTCATCAAAACTGGTAATTGCATTTTCCAATGCTCTTGCTGAATTGAAGACACCATCAGGATTGTCCTCTCCATTTTCGGAGTTGACTATCAACTGGGTGTGTCCAAAGGTGGCGGGTGGCAACCACAGTGGCTATGCCTGTTGCAACAGCACTGGAGCTGTGGCCACTTGCAGTGGTTAGCATGGATATAGACACTGTAACTTTCCTAGTATCCTTGAGCCCAGCATGCTTTATCCCTCGTATGACTGGTGAAGGCCAGCATTCTTATATTTCTGAGCGAGAAGTTGGTTGTACACAGTGTGAATGAGACAATTTCTCAGACATGTTCTCTCCAATCCACAAAAATTCTGGACCCTCAATCCTGGGAGGGATTGAATGCAAACTTCCAGTTCATCATGTAAACCCTGAGGTAATATAATCTAGGAAAGAATTTCATCTAAACAATGAAGTGAGATGTGGCCAAGAGTTCACAAAGATGGGAAGTCACCAAACATTTTTGTGACCCACGCTATTTTTCTTTCGTATGAGTAACTTCCACCCCACTCCCTCACCCACATCTCTCCCTGAAAGCAGTTTCTGTTAACTAAGACCCGCAGCTGCCCTGGTACCACTCACTCTGATAAGGGACTAACCCTGTGGGTGCCACCAAGCAGCAGCAAGGGCTGCCTGGCACAGCGGTCATTTCCAGAAGTTCTCATATCCCAAAAAGATGAGCAATCACTTCTAGGTATACATGAGGCAGTGACAGCTGAGCTAGGATACACAACAGCTATACCACACGAACTAGATATTGTGCTGGTTATCTTGTGTGTGTGTGTGTGTGTGTGTGTGTGTGTGTGTGTGTGTGTGTGAGAGAGAGAGAGAGAGAGAGAGAGAGAGAGAGAGAGAGAGAGAGGGGGGGGGGGGGGAAGATGGTGGTTGCTACAGCAGGGAGGTAGGGGGAAGGAGGGAAGGGTAGTGAATCCCACAATGAAAACACTAGAGAGGGGGTTCTTCCACAAACAATTTTGGAGTAACCTGTGACACTGTCTCTAGTGGTCACAGGCTCCTTTCATTGTCATGATACACCACAACACCATCACACTTTGTTAGTTGCTAATGCTTGCACACACTCAAGAAATTCCCTGGTTCACATTATGAAAGGTATTTAACAAGTAAACTATGTTACAGTAAGTGAAGATTTGTAACAGTTATCAGAATATTTAGAGGTACTGAGAGTATGTTTTGATTGTTTCCATGGAAGATAACGATTTTATGAGTGATCACAAGTTGTTGTAACTCTTCAGACAGGAATCCTGTGAGTGAAAGGATGAAAGAATAATCAGTACATGCTTGTCAAGTTTCTGAGTCTATTGAATGAAAGTTCAGGTCTGATGCTGTTCCAATTAATTTTAGGGGTAATAACAACCTTTAGAGATTCAAGCACACGTGGATGTTTACTGGCAACCGTTCTTTCCACAAACTATTCATGACTGGAACAGGAAATGGGGAAAGGGACAGTACACAAAGTACCACACATTGCAAATTGCTTGCAGAATATTTACGTAGATTTAGAATAACCAGAGAAAAATTCAGGCACAAAAACAAAGAGGAGGAGGAGAAGAAGAAGAAGAAGAAGAAGAAGAAGAAGAAGAAGTGGAAAATAGTTCAGGTATTTCATATAAGCTTTGAAACACATTTTGGAAATAAATAAACAGTGATTGCTACCAGTGAACTGGTTGTTTCCTTTGATATCTACAATAGTCACAATAAAGCCTTGCCAAAAATATTTGTATTTAAAGGCATTGTGGATAATGCCACATTCAATTACTCCCAAGTTGCGATAATGCACAGTCACTTGTGGAAAGTTCTAATCATTTCTTTGTCTTTGGATTATGAATTACAGGCATTTGTTCATATAAATTATACTCCTCAGAGTCTGTGTAGCTCAATGATATTTTAACTGCCAGTATGTAATTTTCTATCTACAAGTTGATTGTCATCAGTATGTATACTGGTGCTAAATTTGTATCAAATGAAAATAAAGTTCAATGGTGCTATCTGAATTATCTAAAAACTGCTTGCAAAGGTTCTCAGGCATTGTGCTGAATGTTGTCACTGAAGCTACACTACTTCAATGAGGTAGCTGCTAGTCATCTTCAGATGAGACTGGAGGAGGAGGAGGAGGAGGAGGAGGAGGAGGAGGAGGAAAAGGGGGAGGAGGAGGGGGGGGGGAAGTGGGCTGACTGGTTGCTTCATTGAACTGTATTGTTTCACAGGATACATGGGAACCTTATAAGTAGTTATTGTGCTGGGAAAGTTTCATATAGCATATTTAAACAGTTTTGAAGGAAATAGCAGTCCTTGATTGGACACAATGATAAGATGACTTATGAGACATCAAACTCTGATTACTACCAAACACTTTAAACATAGTTAATTACCTTTCTGTTTTAACCTGTTCACCAAGTCATCACGCAGCTTTGTTGATGTGCAGCTGATAGCAAGAAAAGTCCCCCGGCCTCTTGCTGCAAAAAGCAGAGCAGGAAATTCTTTCTGCAAATCATATAATCCATTGAGAAGTTTCTCTCCTGACTTCTGGACAACTGCGAGAAGTGAATCTCTCTTTATAACTGAAAGAACTCCTTGAAGCAGCAGTAGTTTACCAGGGTCACCCATCCATGTATTAAATACTCTGTATGGTTGTGAAGGCCTGTTAAGCAATGAAAACAACAGCATTAGGCACACATTGAACATTTTCTCAGGGGAAAATGTAAGAAATTATAGAAACAAAAAATACATACAAATATCAAATCATATTAAATAATGAAAATATTGACAACAATGTACGAGAGAATTTGTTGGGACAGTCTTAGAAGTAAAAAAAAAAAAAGTATCACTCCACGTGGGAAAAATATATCTAAAAGTAAAGATGCTGTAACTTACCAAACGAAAGCATTGGTATGTTGATAGGAGACAATAAAAAACACACAAACACACACACAAATTTCGAGCCTTTGAGACCCAAGGTTGCTTCATCAGGAAAGAGGGAAGGAGAGGGAAAGACGAAATCCAGGTAAAGGATGCTGACAATGACAGACTTTGGCTTTGGAGACTAAAGGTGAAACCATGGGGACAAACTTCAGTAGGATTGTTCCGTTGTGATGACACACTGACCGCAGTGGTAGTTGTGCATGGTTTCTGGTCTGCTGAGGAGGGGAATCTAGCTCTTTAGCTGCACCAGTGTAGCCAGGTAGGGGATTGTGGCTCTGACAAGTTTTTGTAGTAGTCTGATGGAGTGTTTTATGGTCGTGGTGAGCAGGCACAATGCTTTTTGTAGTAGTACACTCAACTGTATTCCTGCCCCCACTGAAGGTGCTATCCTCCTCCTTTCTAACAAACTGACATGTTCCAAGCCAGCATGTTTCCTAGCTCTGTCCCCAAATGTTTCTCCTGCACCCTATTTCCTGTCTCTTCCATAATCTTCCCACTCATCTGAGCCAAGACAGTTAACCATCCCCTTGGTAGTTGGTATTCTTGTAGGGGACATTGTGGCACAAGATGAACTTTATGGTAATTCACCAGTTATTGGTTAACCAACAGAAGCAAGAATTGAGGAGTATTGCAGTTTAACATTCCATCTGTGCTTATAGAATACTATTAAACTATACATCACTCCAAAAAGTCATTTACAACTTAGTGGACATATAGGCCACAGTGTGTCAAATCAGCTCAAATTCAATACTGGACAACAGTACAACATCTGGTGAGCAGCATCAACATCTAGCTGCTGATCTACAAGCTGTCAGCTAGCACTGATGGTTCTGGGCTTCAAACTGGATCTGTCAAGGTGAGGCCGCCCAGCAAATTCCATAATCTGAGATTGCAGTTAGTCTCCAAGTGTACTGGGTTTGATGTGGGATCTACACTGCACCAGCTGTCACATGCCACAGGCGATGCACACTGGCTCAGCCACCCAGCATAACTGTGTCACCAAACTGACAAGGTTGGATCAGAAAGATCACTGCCCACTACGTATGTTACTCACTGCCTGCTAACCACAAGTGGCATCAGGCCCACTGTCCTAGAAGTATTGTACGGAAGGTATCAAGTAATGAATATTCCTACTGATTAGGCATTTTTGACTCTGCAGTTGCCACAGTGCTGGCAAATCCACCCACAGCTTTGCGCACACACAGCTCCACAGACAAAGTGGTCATCCCATAACACTGGAGTCCAAAGTGGCTGCAATGCAATAGGTCACAGTAATCAATGTGTATGCAGCAAAACTGCCACTGGACACTGCAAGCCTAGAAAAATATCACCTGTACTGTTTAGTCATGATTCACATTGGGACATGTTGATGGCAGGGTACAAGTAAGACAAAAACTTCACAAGATGATGGATATTGCTTCTCAACGGGTCACTATCTGAGTACGTGGTTGAGTTTCTCTGATATGTGGGATGTTTAAATGGGGTAAAATAGGGCTTCTGCTATATGTGCCACTGGTGAACGATTCTAGAACTTTCTGTTCAACCACCTGCATCTGTCTGTTAACCCACAGAACACTGTGATGGCCTGAACACTGAAAGTCAATGCACTATCCACTATGGTTTGAGGAACACTCCGCACACAAAACAAAAATGCTTTTGTGGTCCTCCAGTTACTTAACCTCAATTCTTTAAACCTATTGAGCATGTCTGGAACAGCACCAAGCAAAATATATATACCTTGGACACCCTTAACTACCATTTTCCATGAGTTGTGGGTGGCAGAGGAGCAGCTATTAAGTAGGGCGGATCCTCAATACTTCAGACATCTTTGTAATCCATTTCATATTTCATGACATGTTGTCACTGCCGTGTGTGTGTGTGTGTGTGTGTGTGTGTGTGTGTGTGTGTGTGTGTGTGTGTGAGAGAGAGAGAGAGAGAGAGAGAGAGAGAGAGAGAGAGAGAGAGAGAGCGCATTCTACTCTTCTTAAATTGTGCCTCTGATTTAATTGCAGATTCTATAATTATTCTGTTCCAACCATTACTGGACCAAGACAAATATTTGTGATATCACTGGTGTCATGATATGATAATCTTGGTGGTGACCACGGGTTGTAAAATGGGTCACTCAGCCCCGAATGTTGCATCTGTGCGGCATGTGTAAGACAGTCAACAAATGCAATTTTTTAAGATTCTAAGTGGAGAGATACGCTTGGTTTTATTAGCTCTAAGAGTCAATTGTGACATTAGGCTTGTTAATGGAACACAAAGAGGTTTCATTTTCTTTACTACTATTCTTTACTAGTATTGTGCAGTGGGTTCTGTGTAAGACACTATCGCTTTCCACGTATCTAACATGCACACATTCTTTCCCACATTTATTTCAAATATCTGTGTTTGAAAAATCTCCATTTACTGGAATTCAGAGGTGTATTCCACTTTTCACGCCCTGTGTCCAGTCAAGTGAATGGAAGAGTGCTTAATACAAACATAGTGCACTCTAGACAAACTTACTTCAATACAATAATAGCGAAATGAAAGCACAAATAATTAGTGTTACAGACTCTCAACTATTCTATTTTTCAGAAAATAGAAGTTATCATTATTGCCTACAACTTACAATTAAAAATAAAGGGAAACCACTATTCTGTTACTTGCCTAAACTCTTCCTTCATGTAGTATCCTCCAAGCTGCATCTTTTTGCTGAAACTCACAATATCAGGTGGGGAATCCAGATTGAAATGTTCATGGCACCACATTTTGCCTGTTGGACCACCACCTGTTTGTACTTCATCCACGAAAAATGCACAGCCATACTGAAAGAGAAGCAGACTGAAATCTAATGGCAGTAATTATATTTGTTCACAGCACAGAAATGCTTGACAAGAAAATATCAAGTGACAGTCAATGCAGTACTGTAGTCCCAATTAATTTATAATCTTTAGTGTGTCAGTGAACCAATGAATCCATCAACACAATGTGAACTTTATTTCTTTTGATAATATACACCACAAAATTCATTCAATTGCTAGTATCTATTAAACAGCCTACATAATCTGTTAAATATGTTTTACTACCTGGAAAATAATACATAAAGAAAGTGGGAAACAGAATTCCTATGAACACAGCAACATAACATTAAAGAAAATGGTGAAGAAATAAATGACCCAAAAGAAGTGTGTGAGAAATTTATACAAAAGTTCAGTACAGTTGGTACAAATAAAGTTCACGTCAAGCCACAAAATTTTAGTCTTGGAAAATCTAGCCAGTCCTTTTATATCCACAGCATTACTGAGAGGGACATCCTAGCAATCATATCAGCACTTTGACCAAAAATGTCTTGTGGCTGTGTGGCTGGGATGACATTTCACCCAAACTGCTAAAGGAGTGCAGGGATGAATTAGTGAAACCCCTGACTCACTTGATAAATACCTCCCTCAGAAATGGAGTATTCCCCGACCTTTTGAAAATTACTGAAATTATACCAGTGCATAAAAAGGGATTAAAAACTGACACTAAAAACTACAGGCCAATATCATGAACCTCAGAACCAGGCAAATTGTTAGAGAGAGTAATACTAAATCAAGTTGAATCATATTTCACCAAACACAATCTGTTAAACAACCTACAACATGGATTTAGAAAAGGGAGATCTACTACAACAGCAGTAGCATCTTTTATACATGAAATATTAAATAAGCTGGACAAAAGTGACAAGGTAATAGGCACTTTGCTAGATATGAGTGAAGCCTTTGATGCTGTGAATCATACCATTCTTCTGTGTAAGCTAGAAGAGTATGGGTTGAGAGGACTAGCCTTGAAACTACTTACCTCCTATTTGAAAGACAGGAAACAGTGTGTAAAGCTAACTTATCAAAATAATGAGCAGCTCCTAACAACCAAATCAAACTTCAGGACACTTCATTGTGGCGTGCCTCAAAGAAGCATACTAGGGCCTTTTCTGTTCCTTGTTTATGTAAATAACTTATTTGAACCCCAAAATTGCATGGATGTAAGCTATGCCGATGACATATCCTTCATCAGCTGTGGCAGTGATATGCAGTCTGCAGCTAACAGTACCGAGATCAGTTTCAATACTCTGTCCGCATACCTTACAGCAAACAAGCTTCTTGTAAATAAAGACAAAACGGTAATAATGAAGTTCATCTACAGTTATAATGCTGCCATAACGGATACTGTACTTACATCCCCATTGGGTCTTGCATATGCAAATTCACATAAATTTTTGGGCATCGTTGTTGATGAGAACGCTTATCATGGAAAGAACATGCAGATAATATTTGCAAGAAAATCATTAGAAATGTGTATCTACTGAAAAGGGTCTCAGCCTTCTTGGACCATGATACTTTAAGGCAAACATATTTTGGGTTAATTCATCCGCACCTTCCGTATGGTATTGAGATATGGGGTGGGGCATCAGCAGTTCATATAGATAGACATTTTAGATTACAAAAAAAGGCAGTAAGAATGGTAGCCAAGGTAAAGAAGAGAGAGAGCCTTGTAGAGACATCTTTAGAAAATATGAAATTCTTATGGTGTGCTCCATGTATATACTGCAGACAGTCATGTTTGTGAAACAAAATCCCGAATTTAATATGAGAAACAGTAATGTACACAACTATGATACACGGGGAAGGGAAAATTTTCATAGAATTGTGAACAATAAAAAGGCAACGGACCACTGCCCACACAGAATGGGAGCAATTTTCTACAATGCACTGCCCTGTGAACTCAAGAAAGTAAATCTAAATATGCTAAAGAGTAGACTGAAGCAATTATTAATAGAGAAGTGTTGTTACTCTATAGAGGACTTTAAGTTGTAGTGCCATCTTGGTAAACAGTGTATATAGATAATGTCTCCGATCTATCAGTGGTATGAAAGAATGTAATTATACACTGTATTATGTGTACTGTACTATTATAAATATAAGATAAATTGTGTTACACTATAGAGGAATCTACTTGTAGTGCCCTTTTGAAAAATAATGTGTACAGACATTTGTCTGATCCATATGTTGTTATGAAAGAATGTAAATATTTTTACTATATATGTGTAATGTAATCTAAATTTTCCTGACAATGTCCGAAAACTTTTTGTTATATGGACAGAAAATAAATAAATAAATAAATACTTAGCTGCCTGTATGATGTTCCACTTCTACACCTCACTCAACTTTTGAGTTCACTATTCTTGCATGTTACAGCCCATCTCACTACAGTGTCCCTTCTTTGGTAAGGGTTTTCCACAGACTACTTTTCTGTTTCCTTTCTAGTGTTTCTATATTTCATACCTTAGCTGTCACATTAATTTTCAGCATTTTTCTGTACTGTTTCCACTTCTACAAACTTCTTAAGACTGTATCTACATTTTCTTCCCCTTTCAACAGGTTTTTGATATCACCCTCAATTCACTCACCTTGTGTACTTACTTCCAACATTACAGAATACTTTCTTTCACTTTCTTCACTGCTTATTCAACATATATACTAAGAGTGCTGAGAATTGTTAACCATTCTCAGCACAACCAGATGTTGGCTTTCTTGATTTTTCACCTATTACCCTCACGTGGTTTGTGTAGATTTTCTCTCACCTAGACTTCAAGCTAATTATTCTAAAAACTAGCTCCACCTTAAACACTGCTGGGTTTTCTTCAGCCTTTCTCTGCAACAGCTTGATCTTCTTTATTCAGTACAATGTCAGAATTGCTTCTCTACTATCTTACTACTAATTTTATTAGATGCCAGCAAAGGACAACATCTGAGCTACTAAGTTAGTAACATACTTTCTCCATTGCTCCATCTGTTAACTTTTTTCCTCTTCTCTCTTTTACTGTCCACTTTCTTTCCTTTCTTCTTGAAGCTGTGTTATCTTGAAAGCTTTTCAACTTCTAATTTTATTCTGTCTCCAGTTTATTGCCTCTTTATGCCAGTCCTGTCCAGTCATTCATTCACTTTGATTAGCCAATGTGGTTTGAATTTTAGTGTTTCAAAAATTTTTTACAATATTTTCCTCACCAACCAGGTAGGACTCCCCTAGATCTGCTCATTTCTAGTATATTTCTTGTTTATTCTGACAAAAAACAGATACTTATCCAATACCTATCCATGTTTTGTCTTATTCCTCTGTGTATTACTCCAATCAGTAATTTACAAAAGATGCATCAGACAATATCTGACAGTCCTCACATTTATTCACTCATAAAATAATAAAAATCCCACAGGAGAAACTTTTTACATTTGTTGTAAATTTAACTTTTCTATTTGTCAGGTATTTTATAGTTTTAGTTAAGTGATCAAAGATTTTGATAGCAGCATTAGTCATCCATATTTGAACTAAAGCCAACATTAGTAAATGGTAGTAAACACTACTGCAATATCTCTCCATATTTAGCTCAGTTTATATTACACTGACTCTCTTGGCAGCATTCACACGTGTTGTTTTAAGAAGTATCATAATACACCTTTCATTGATCATCTTTCAATTCCATGCCCTCTCTAAATAAACACATCCTAATTTCAAACAGTTTTTCAAAGAAACCCAGTTCACATTAGAGAGTAAACACATGTTGAATAATTTAATGAATACACTTGTTCTGTGCTAAGAGATTATCTTTGAAGTGACATAGTATAATCCACAAACTGCAGGTGTCAAGAGAAAAACAGATTTCTTTATAAATTGATCGTGTAAACTGAAGAGTGTTCTGAAGCAAAGTTCAATGATATGGTAGAAATTGGCTTCAAACCAAACACCTTTTGTACCCCACATTAAAGTATTGTGGCTCATCGATAGTCTTAACCTCACAACTGTAACAAGATACTATACACAATACATTTTATTTTTGCTTCAGGTAACCTACAACACTATCATCACAAGTCATTTACACTGAAACAAGCTCCCTATCTGTCTGAATTACACCAATTTTCTAACATAACATTTTCTGTGGCATTTGTACAAAAAATCAGTCCAACATTGGATGACAAACTAAAGGGTCAAGCCATTAGTATCAGTTATTCAGGTTGTCAGGATAAATGCCTTACTTTGCTTCATATATGTTTATGCTACGCCTACTTTTGACTTGTTAATATAGTCTTCATATTGTCATTCCCTGGATGTCTGCTATAGCATGCACATGACTCAAAATTTTGTGTATTAGAGTAGCATCTTAAAATGACCATCTGAAGATAAGTTTAAACTGGCCACAGTACATAAAATTTTCCTTCAAAACTAAAAGCTGTTGCTGGTATGTCATTCTGCACTTATGCTTGTACCTCAGTAAAACACATGGAAACATTATATTTGTTGAGTTGCAATAGATTATAGTCAAACTTCAGTCACACTACTTTCCATTCAATATTTCATTATTTTCAATGCACACAAGTTTATAGTATAGGTAAAAACAGAATCAGCATCAAATTGTAAATAATGAGATTCAAGTCAAAACTTGAATCATTTGGGAATGAACAAATCTAATACTTTACAGAGATGCAAGCAACAAGGGCAAAATGACATAACTGCAACTTATTACGAAAAACTATTTTTTAAATGAATAAACATATGAGTTCAGGTACATGTTAATAATTTCTAGATGGTCTGATACTTCTCTGTAAGCTATCTGATACCAACCTTTTTACAAATTCTCTGCAACTGCTGAAAGAATTCTGGAGAGGCAGCATTGTCTCCACCTTCTGCTTGTATTGGCTCAACTATTACTCCTGCTACATTCTTCCCATGTTTATTATATTCAGTGATACGATCCTCAACCTGTTGTTCATAAAACATTTTGTCACATTGGGGGCAACAATAATAATTTACAGAAATGGCACATACTATGTGGTTACAATTTTTCACATCATACACACCATGGACTATGGGATGTGGAGTTCATGAGCACAATCTGGTCCTTCATTTCTAAAGGAGAGAAGATGTGGTGCTGGTACATATAAGGGTCACCACATATTTAACAACAGGTGGTGAATCAACCATCTCAGCAGTACCATATCACCACATTTGTTATCATTTACCTAAATATATTAATTTGTAGATCTCCTACACTACATTGAGCTTTTTGTAAACTAATAACAGACATAGAACACTGTGTTTCTGTATTATCATTCTGTAATACTACAAGAACAATACAATTCTCCCAAAATGTAGTGACTGCCCAGATCTCTCAACTTTTCTCAGATACCCTCCTTCAATGACAGCAATGGTATTTCATGAATTGGGGGGGGTCTTCAGTAAGAACATCATTAGTACACACAAATTAAGATACAATTATTGTTAACACCCTATATTTGCATGGTTACTATGGGTTTTTGAATTAGAATTAATTGGCACATACACCATGTGATCAAAAGTATCTGTACACCCCCAAACATTTTTCATATTAGGTGCACTGTGCTGCCCCCTACTGCCAGATACTCCATATCAGCGACCTCAGTAGTCATTAGACACCATGAAAGAGCAGAATGGGGCACTCCGCAGAACTCACGGACTTTGAATGTGGTCAGGAGATTGGATGTCACTTGTGTCATACATCTGTACGCGAGATTTCCACACTCCTAAACATCCCTAGGTCCATTGTTTCTGATGTGATAGTGAAATGGAAACATGAAGGGACATGTACAGCACAAAAGCATACAGGCCAACCTTGTCTGTTGACTGACAGAGACCGCCAACAGTTGAAGAGTGTTGTAATGCATACCGTAATAGGCAGACACCTATCCAGATCATCACACAGGAATTCCAAACTGCTTCAGGATTCACTGCAAGTACTATGACAGTTAGGTGGGAGGTGAGAAACTTGGATTACATGGTCGAGCAGCTAGTCATAAGCCAGAAATCACGCTGGTAAATGCCAAACGATGCCTCACTTGGTGTAAGGAGCATAAACATTGGACGATTGAACAGTGGAAAAACATTGTGTGGAGTAACGAATCACAGTACACATTGTGGCAATCCGATGGCAGGGTGTGGGGTGAATGCACACGTCATCTGCCAGTGTGTGTAGTGCCAACAGTAAAATTTGGAGGCAGTGGTGTTATGGTGAGGTCATGTTTTTTTGGAGGGGGTTTGCACTCCTTGTTGTTTTGCGTGGCACTATCACAGAACAGGCCTACACTGATGTTTTAAGCACCTTCTTGCTTCCCACTGTTGAAGAGCAATTTGGGTATGGTGACTGCATCTTTAAACACGATCGAGCACCTGTTCATAATGCACGACCTATGGCAGAGTGGTTATACGAGAATAACATCCCTGTAATGGACTGGCCTGCACAGAGTCCTGACCTGAATCCTATAGAACACCTTTGGGATGTTTTGAAATGCTGACTTTGTGCCAGGCCTCACCGACCGACATCAATACCTGTGCAGCATTTCATGAATAATGGGCTGCCATTCCCCAAGAAACCTTTCAGCACCTGGTTGAATGTATGCCTGTGAGAATGGAAGCTCCCATCGAGGCTAAGAGTGGGCCAACACCGTATTGAATTCCAGCATTACTGATGAAGGGGCACCATGAACTTTTAAGTCATTTAGGTGTCTGGATACTTTTGATCACATAGTGTAGGTATAATTCACCGTGACAAGGGCATAATATTTTATTTTATGCAAGCACTATACAAAACAGTTTTAGTTGGACTGATTTTAAGCAAAAAGGTAATTTGAGTACCTCCTGTTGTTTTTGTTGTCTCATTACACTCAACACAGGAAATTTCTCTCCACCACCACCACCATCTGTATCACAGACTTAATTAAATGGTAATATAACTCTCACATATTCAAAAACTGATTAAGCTATACAGAACTCAATTGTGAAATCCTGCTTGGACCAAAAATATATTTTTCCTAGAACTTTCAAAAACAGGTCACATTTTATGCTTTTGAAATAAAAAGTTTGTATTATGCTTTCGAGCCCACATGGAGGTTTACCAGTAATCATTCTTCCCATGAACCATATACAAATGGAACAGGAAAAGGGCAAAGTGACAGTGGTACACAAGGTGCCTTCTGCCAGACATCACAGGATGGCTTGTGGAGTATACAAGTACGTGTATCTCTAATAACGTAATACTGTCACATTGAAAGCAGCACTCTGGCTGAAAACGGATTTAATAACTCAATACTCAAAGTGAGGGCGTTATGTAAAAGATCAGTTAAGGAGGCGAACTGCATCAATCGATGCAGCAAACCTTAGTTCACTTAGAACATGTAATCACCAATATTTCACTTAACAGTAGAATTACAATGTAAATAAATGCTCATACCAGTAATCCCTACCTTTTGAATGATATGAAATGTGTATTATTTTGAAGCAGCAATGCACCAAACCTAAAGAACTCAATTGATTGGTAGGAACAACTGAAATTACCACATTATGATCTAATAATAATACAATGAAATCATAAAATGCAGTGTTTCTTAATTTTCATCCATTGACATTTTTCGTTGTGATAGTATCTTTTTGTGGAATTTCAATCATCAACTTTCTCCTCAGAAAGTAAAAAAAAAAAAATTGTTGTCTCCGGGAGAAATGATGATCATAATAAAAAAGAAAGGCAGAGTTCACACAGAAAGATTTAAGGGTTCATTTTTTTCCCATGCACCATCCAAGAGAGGAATGGTAGAGAAATAGCTTGAAAGTGTGCAATGATCCTTCTACCAAGCACTCATTTGTGAATTACAGAGTAATCATGTAGATGTAGATAAGGGTAATAACAGACCATTGAACAGTCATGAAGTTTCACATGAAACTTGGAAAAACTCGTACTGAAACCTATCTTTTATGAAGAAAAGTGTATGGCAAAGACTGGTTATCACATACACGAGCTTTTGAGTGGTTCAAGTATATCAAGATGGTCGAGAAGATGTTGAAGATGACACACACCCAGGATGCTCTTCAACATCATAAATGGATGAAAATATTGAAAGAAGTATGTAATCTAATTCAATCTGACCCTCTATTGAGTTTTTGATCTACTGCTTGAACTATGACATTCAACAAAGAATGCATAAGGCAAATTTTAAATAACCATTTAACATGAGAAAATGTGATGCTGAAAATTCTCACCCTCAAACAAAAAGAAGCTTGTGAAAATGTTTGCACTGACACTTTGAATGCCATTGGAAAGAGTGATAATATGTGAAAAATTTTGGTTTTTTTGCTTGTGATCCAGAACCTAAGTACCAGTCCATGCACTGGAAGGGCCTAATCTCACTGACAGCGAAAAAAGCTCTAATGGGCAAATCAAGATACACAGTTTGCTTTTTCAATATTCATTCAACTGTGTATCTTCAATTGGTTCCTGAAGGTCAAAATATTAATCACATTACTACCCTGAGAAAACAATCACCTGAGCTGTGGAAGAACAAGTGAGGCCGGTATTACACTATCATAAGTTGATATGTCAAATATTTATTTCAAAGACATTTGATGGTGTAATAGGGAACTTTGTCAAATCTCACCCATCATCAAATAAATTGATCAAATCTACGGCCTCTCAGTCAATTTGATCATAAAAGTAACTTGTCTTCCCTTCACTGCAATGTGAAATGTTACCACTTTGAGCACTAGCACGGCTGCAGCATTCTGTCACCAGTAGTGTCTTTGTGAACATGGCTGCGAAGTTTAATTCCTGTGTGCCGTCAACTACAAAATTAATAGAAATGTATAAAGCTGATGAGGTGCTTTACAGCAAGGCACCCTGAGAACAAAAATAGATTACGAAGAGTTACAAAAGAATTGCGGAGGTCATTAGCCGTAAGATATGGCCCAGTTGCATTGCTGACGACATAAAAAAGAAAAGTAATGGCCTCCGCTCAAGCTGCTCTCAAGAGAAAGCAAAAGTTCATATCGACATACTTATTTCATTATATATATCTATTTTTGTACTCAGGATGCCTCACATTGTAAAGCACCTCATCTGGTTCATACATTTCTATTAATATTGTAGTTGTGGGATATAAAATGTAAAACACAATAAAAATAGTTCTTAACGCAAATAAAGTGTATTGAACATTTATTTACTTTCAGATATTGGCCCCTTAGTGCTTTATAAATTGCTTCACATGTTTCAGGTATTATTTTAGTTAATGTGCACTGTGGAATTTGAGTTCTGTACTGTAAGCTAGACTAACTCTCGCCTGTATCAAGAAATCGGAGCGTTGCTGTGAGCCTGTCTTCTGCAGGTATAGCAGTTCTTCTGTGAGTATTGTCCTTCGTGATATGACGAGACCTTCACTGACCAAATACTGAAATGTATGCTCATCCATTCTTAAGTAATTTATGTACAACTTTACGTTCTCCACTAGAAGCTCACGTAACAAATTTTATTGAATGCTTTTATTGTCTCGCCATAAAACCCATGGCTTCACACAGGTACGTTACAGTTTTGTTCCCCGCTTCTCTTCCAAATGTGCAGACAGTACAATTTTGCTACACGCAACTGCTGTGCATAATAAGTTGTTGTTGTCAGCAATCTTGAACTTTGATTAAAAATACGATGACAATGTAATACCCTTTTTAGTGCCATATCAAATATCTTTGTTAAACAAATTTGATGAATGTGAGATCATATCTTTGATCAAATCTTTCTCAAAGAAATATGATAGTGTAATATCGGCCTAAGGGGTTCTGCATCAACACAACGTATAGACTTATATTACACGCACCACGCACGCACATTATCCCCGAAAGCACTGGCAGGTCGACAGACACACAAACACACACAAAATTCAAGCTTTCGCAACCAACGGTTGCTTCATCAGGAAAGAGCGAAGGAGAGGGAAAGATGAAAGGATGTGGGTTTTAAGGGAGAGGGTAAGGAGTCATTCCAATCCCGGGAGCGGAAAGACTTACCTAAGGGGGAAAAAAAGGACAGGTATACACTCGCACACACACCCATATCCAACCGCACATACACAGACACAAGCAGACATTTGTAAAGGCAAAGAGCTTCAGCAGAGATGTCAGTCGAGGCGGAAGTACAGAGGCAAAGATGTTGTTCAAAGACAGATGAGGTATGAGTAGCAGCAACTTGAAATTAGCAGAGGTTGAGGCCTGGCAGATAACGAGAAGAGAGGATATACTGAAGGGCAAGTACCCCTTCTTCGGAGTTCTGACAGGTAGGTGTTAGTGGGAAGTATCCAGATAACCCGGACGGTGTAACACTGTGCCAAGATGTGCTGGCCATGCACCAAGGCATGTTTAGCCACAGGGTGATCCTCATTACCAACAAACACTGTCTGCCTGTGTCCATTCATGCGAATGGACAGTTTGTTGCTGGTCATTCCCACATAGAAAGCTTCACAGTGTACGCAGGTCAGTTGGTAAATCACGTGGGTGCTTTCACACATTGCTCTGCCTTTGATCGTGTACACCTTCCGGGTTACAGGACTGGAGTAGGTGGTGGTGGGAGGGTGCATGGGACAGGTTTTACACCGGGGGCGGTTACAAGGGTACGAGCCAGAGGGTAGGGAAGGTGGTTTGGGGATTTCATAGGGATGAACTAAGAGGTTACGAAGGTTAGGTGGACGGTGGAAAGTCACTCTTGGGGGAGTGGGCAGGATTTCATGAAGGATGGATCTCATTTCAGGGCAGGATTTGAGGAAGTCGTATCCCTGCTGGAGAGCCACATTCAGAGTCTGATCCAGTCCCGGAAAGTATCCTGTCACAAGTGGGGCACTTTTGTGGTTCTTCTGTGGGAGGTTCTGGGTTTGAAGGGATGAAGAAGTGGCTCTGGTTATTTGCTTCTGTACCAGGTTGGGAGGGTAGTTGCGGGATGCAAATGCTGTTTTCAGGTTGTTGGTGTAATGGTTCAGGGATTCCGGACTGGAGCAGATTTGTTTGCCACGAATACCTAGGCTGTAGGGAAGGGACTGTTTGATGTGGAATGGGTGGCAGCTGTCATAATGGAGGTACTGTTGCTTGTTGGTGGATTTGATGTGGACGGACGTGTGAAGCTGGCCATTGGACAGATGGAGGTCAATGTCAAGGAAAGTGGCATGGGATTTGGAGTAGGACCAGGTGAATCTGATGGAACCAAAGGAGTTGAGGTTGGAGAGGAAATTCTGGAGTTGTTCTTCACTGTGAGTCCAGATCATGAAGATGTCATCAATAAATCTGTACCAAACTTTGGGTTGGCAGGCCTGGGTAACCAAGAAGGCTTCCTCTAAGCGACCCATGAATAGGTTGGCGTACGAGGGGGCCATCCTGGTACCCATGGCTGTTCCCTTTAATTGTTGGTATGTCTGGCCTTCAAAAGTGAAGAAGTTGTGGGTCAGGATGAAGCTGGCTAAGGTAATGAGGAAAGAGGTTTTAGGTAGGGTGGCAGGTGATCGGCGTGAAAGGAAGTGCTCCATCGCAGTGAGGCCCTGGACGTGCGGAATATTTGTGTATAAGGAAGTGGCATCAATGGTTACAAGGATGGTTTCCGGGGGTAACAGATTGGGTAAGGATTCCCGGAGTTCGAGAAAGTGGTTGGTGTCTTTGATGAAGGATGGGAGACTGCATGTAATGGGTTGAAGGTGTTGATCTACGTAGGCAGAGATACGTTCTGTGGGGGCTTGGTAACCAGCTACAATGGGGCGGCCGGGATGATTGGGTTTGTGAATTTTAGGAAGAAGGTAGAAGGTAGGCGTGTGGAGTGTCGGTGGGGTCAGGAGGTTGATGGAGTCAGGTGAAAGGTTTTGTAGGGGGCCTAAGGTTCTGAGGATTCCTTGAAGCTCCGCCTGGACATCAGGAATGGGATTACCTTGGCAAACTTTGTATGTGGTGTTGTCTGAAAGCTGACGCAGTCCCTCAGCCACATACTCCCGACTATCGAGTACCACGGTCATGGAACCCTTGTCCGCCGGAAGAATGACGATGGATCGGTCAGTCTTCAGATCACGGATAGCCTGGGCTTCAGCAGTGGTGATGTTGGGAGTAGGATTAAGGTTTTTTAAGGAGGATTGAGAGGCAAGGCTGGAAGTCAGAAATTCCTGGAAGGTTTGGAGAGGGTGATTTTGAGGAAGAGGAGGTGGGTCCCGCTGTGACGGAGGACGGAACTGTTCCAGGCAGGGTTCAATTTGGATAGTGTCTTGGGAATTTGGATCATTAGGAGTAGGATTAGGATCATTTTTCTTCATGGCAAAGTGATATTTCCAGCAGAGAGTACGAGTGTAGGACAGTAAATCTTTGACGAGGGCTGTTTGGTTGAATCTGGGAGTGGGGCTGAAGGTAAGGCCTTTGGATAGGACAGAGGTTTCGGATTGGGAGAGAGGTTTGGAGGAAAGGTTAACTACTGAATTAGGGTGTTGTTGTTCCAGACTGTATTGATTGGAATTTTGAGGTTTTGGAGGGAGTGGAGCTGGGAGTGGGAGATTGAGTAGATGGGAGAGACTGGGTTTGTGTGCAATGAGAGGAGGTTGAGGTTTGCTGGAAAGGTTGTGAAGGGCGAGTGAGTTGCCTTTCCGGAGATGGGAAACCAGGAGATTGGATAGTTTTTTGAGGTGGAGGGTGGCATGCTGTTCTAATTTGCAGTTGGGCTGTAGGAGGATGCTCTTAACAGCCGGTGTGGATGTGGGAGAGGAAAGATTGAGGACTCTTATTAAGGATAGGAGTTGACGAATGTGTTCATTGGCTGAGTTGATGTGTAGGTGAAGGATTATGTGGGTGAGGGCAATGGATTGTTCAGTTTGCAATTGGTATAGGGACTGGTTACCAAGCCCCCACGGAACGTATCTCTGCCTACGTAGATCAACACCTTCAACCCATTACATGCAGTCTCCCATCCTTCATCAAAGACACCAACCACTTTCTCGAACACCTGGAATCCTTACCCAATCTGTTACCCCCGGAAACCATCCTTGTAACCATTGATGCCACTTCCTTATACACAAATATTCTGCACGTCCAGGGCCTCACTGCGATGGAGCACTTCCTTTCACGCCGATCACCTGCCATCCTACCTAAAACCTCTTTCCTCATTACCTTAGCCAGCTTCATCCTGACCCACAACTTCTTCACTTTTGAAGGCCAGACATACCAACAATTAAAGGAAACATCCATGGGTACCAGGATGGCCCCCTCGTACGCCAACCTATTCATGGGTCACTTAGAGGAAGCCTTCTTGGTTACCCAGGCCTGCCAACCCAAAGTTTGGTACAGATTTATTGATGACATCTTCATGATCTGGACTCACAGTGAAGAACAACTCCAGAATTTCCTCTCCAACCTCAACTCCTTTGGTTCCATCAGATTCACCTGGTCCTACTCCAAATCCCATGCCACTTTCCTTGACATTGACCTCCATCTGTCCAATGGCCAGCTTCACACGTCCGTCCACATCAAACCCACCAACAAGCAACAGTACTTCCATTGTGACAGCTGCCACCCATTCCACATCAAACAGTCCCTTCCCTACAGCCTAGGTATTCGTGGCAAACAAATCTGCTCCAGTCCGGAATCCCTGAACCATTACACCAACAACCTGAAAACAGCTTTCGCATCCCGCAACTACCCTCCCAACCTGGTACAGAAGCAAATAACCAGAACCACTTCTTCATCCCTTCAAACCCAGAACCTCCCACAGAAGAACCACAAAAGTGCCCCAATTGTGACAGGATACTTTCCGGGACTGGATCAGACTCTGAATGTGGCTCTCCAGCAGGGGTACGACTTCCTCAAATCCTGCCCTGAAATGAGATCCATCCTTCATGAAATCCTGCCCACTCCCCCAAGAGTGACTTTCCGCCGTCCACCTAACCTTCGTAACCTCTTAGTTCATCCCTATGAAATCCCCAAACCACCTTCCCTACCCTCTGGCTCGTACCCTTGTAACCGCCCCCAGTGTAAAACCTGTCCCATGCACCCTCCCACCACCACCTACTCCAGTCCTGTAACCCGGAAGGTGTACACGATCAAAGGCAGAGCAATGTGTGAAAGCACCCACGTGATTTACCAACTGACCTGCGTACACTGTGAAGCTTTCTATGTGGGAATGACCAGCAACAAACTGTCCATTCGCATGAATGGACACAGGCAGACAGTGTTTGTTGGTAATGAGGATCACCCTGTGGCTAAACATGCCTTGGTGCATGGCCAGCACATCTTGGCACAGTGTTACACCGTCCGGGTTATCTGGATACTTCCCACTAACACCAACCTGTCAGAACTCCGAAGAAGGGGTACTTGCCCTTCAGTATATCCTCTCTTCTCGTTATCCGCCAGGCCTCAACCTCCGCTAATTTCAAGTTGCCGCCGCTCATACCTCATCTGTCTTTGAACAACATCTTTGCCTCTGTACTTCCGCCTCGACTGACGTCTCTGCTGAAACTCTTTGCCTTTACAAATGTCTGCTTGTGTCTGTGTATGTACGGTTGGATATGGGTGTGTGTGCGAGTGTATACCTGGCCTTTTTTCCCCCTAAGGTAAGTCTTTCCGCTCCCGGGATTGGAATGACTCCTTACCCTCTCCCTTAAAACCCACATCCTTTTGTCTTTCCCTCTCCTTCGCTCTTTCCTGATGAAGCAACCGTTGGTTGCAAAAGCTTGAATTTTGTGTGTATGTTTGTGTGTCTGTCAACCTGCCAGCGCTTGCGTTTGGTGAGTCGCGTCATCTTTGTTTTTGGATATATATATTAGTCATTTGACTCAGCACCATATGACTTATGTATTCCCAAAGGTCAAATCTGCATTAAAAGGAACAAGATTTCAGTCTGCTAAACCAGCAAAAGAAAGAGCAACATGTGTCATCAAGGAGCTCACAAAGGAAGACTTCCAACACTTTTTCCATCAATGCAAAATCTGAATGGAGCATTGTAGGGATAGAAGAGGGTAGTATGTTGAGGGTGACAATAATTAAATATGTATGTTTTTTAAATAAAATGTTTTACAGCATTAGTCCTGTTAGTTTATAGTTACACCTCTTATGTTCTGCTCAAAGCAGAAGTAATTTTGTGTGCCTTAACTCAAAGAGTATGTCTGAAAGCTAGCAAAGTTTTCAATCTTTTTTGTGTGTGCCTGTTAACAGCTCTATGTAGTGGGTTTTTCTTTACTACTAAATTATTTTTATTTTCCCAGAACATATTTTAATCTTCTTCTTCTTCTTCTTCTTCTTCTTCTTCTTCTTCTTCTTCTTCTTCTTTTGTAGGCAGCAATGAGCTAAAGTTTGTAATGTAATTTCTCTTTTTCAGAGGATTCATAGTAGTGGAAAGGTGAAAAGTAGTAACACAACACTGAGAAGGAACACTGTTTTGGAATCCATGTTAAGAGAACAGTGTTGAAAGCATTTTTCAAAACATAAGTCGCTGATGCCAACTGATGATGTCAGACCATTTACAATTTGTTTCCTCAGCAAGCACGAGTCCATTACATGTTTCTAATGTAGTATGTATTGCTTAATTTTCAATATATTTACCTCAGCCAGACATCTTCTGTCCTCAGCTTCATTTTCTGACTTGTGTTCTTCTAAAGGATATTTGTACTCTGGAAATGATGCAATTGGCCAGTCAAATGCTGGCACATCAATTTTGTGAATATATTTTGAATGTGTGGTAGATAGTGCACCAAGGGTGCGTCCATGAAATGCACCTGCAGGTAAAAAAATGAACAAAAGTTTAGACATGAGAATGAATATAAGAAAATAGAAACTGTTGCGATACTTAACTGTATTACGAGAATTCTCCAAGTGATCGGCACTCATTGCAGCTTCAGACAGAAACATGATAATGCATCATTATTGCTTGGGCAGCTAGCTTAATGACATTGCTTACTAACAGTCCATATCAAATCTTTAAGATTATGGTTTACTGAACAATAGGAATAGGAAGGGGAGGGAGAGAGAGAGAGAGAGAGAGAGAGAGAGAGAGAGAGACCAAGCCATCACTTGTCAACAACACACTATTATAATTCAAATCATTATTACATTCAGTTACTTAGAACTGTTTAAACTAGATATTCAATGAGAAAATTGATGATGCAACAAAGCAGTATGGCAAAGCCAATAAAATTTTAAGATATGTATAAAGGGACAGGGTGATGGGGCATCTACTATGGCATCGAGTGATAGATGGGAAATAATAGTAGTGGCAAATTAACACTAGAATGTGCAAAATAGACTGTAGAAGAGATTGAGTGAGACACATTTATTTTTAATGATTTGATAATTAATTAAAATTTACTGCCAACCGTATCCCTTGTCCAGATATGTCATGCTTCTCTCTGAAAATAAATAAATGGCTTGCTCTGGTAGTAACACTTCTGCCTTTACTTTAATTAGATGGTGCTAATGATTAATCATATTACATCGACACAACACAACTGAAACTGTTATTACCCATTCCTACATAGGGTTCCCACAACATTTTTAAGCAAAGTATTGACTTAAAATATTGTATGAAAAGGCTAGAACAAATGAGTAAAAATCTGAATGTCAGAATTTCCATTAATATAGATATACCATTAATTTATTTTGATGAAATCTTACCTATCACCAGTGGAAGTTAATAATATTACGGAGCATACAGTCTAGATATAAAAACAAATAATGTAGGCTCATTAGTAACTGAGCAGTCAGTGCATACACTCTAAAAGCTTATTTTATTGTCATTTTTCAGGGTAACTTGTGTTTTGCTATTGCAATCCAGCTGTTAAGCTTACAATAGCATCCAGCAAAAAATTCCCCTGTATCTACACCAAAATTAGAGGCACTAGAGCTATCACAGTAGAAAATACTGGAATCAATTAGAAAACTGCTACATTTGACACTATAGGCACTACCCCTCTTCATGTCCACAACAGGACTTCCACAGGACACACTACATGTTATGTTATTTGGGAGATGATGATGATGATGATGATGATGATGATGACAACATTTAAATTAAAAAGTACTCAATATAAGATGACGATACCTTTTAATTTTGGTGTGTGGGGTCACATGGTCTACATTCCTCAAAGTTATACAATAATTGAAACAATGTAAAGGAATAGGGTACTGTGTTCATAGACAAATTATCTTAATAGGATTGTTAACTGGTTTCAAAGTAAAAGATAAGCTATATAGTAAGAAAATTCACAATATTTTATTGTGTTTTATTTCTTGTACTGCAGCCTTCTCTCCAGTAAGGGTTTCTGAACATTTTATTTTAATATACCCACTGTCCACAGATTTATGTAAGCAAATCTCATGTATCCCCCAATTGATTTTTCTGTTCAATCACTTCCACTGTGAATACCTTACTACAGATTTTCCCCTTGGGTAACAAATAGTCCTCAATTTTAATGTCTCTAGTTAATGCTTTTCTAAAACATGTAATGTCGTACGCATCATCTGAAATCTAACACTGTCATATGGTTTTCAGTTTGTACTTCTGCGATGCACACGTGACCATATCTATTTCTGGCATCAGTGCGCCTTTACGCAAATAAAATTGTTCCGTGGTTAGAGATGCCAGGTGTGGATAGCGGTTCTAAGCGTGCACTGGATGAGCCTTAGGGTGGAGGGGGCATGGTCTGGATGACAGAGGGGAGAGTAAGCCATGTAGTGAGAGCAGGCCACATGCTAGTTGTGTCTGGAAGCATGGCAAGAGCTACGAGGTCATCTGAATGATGGGTCAACGGCCCGGAGATTGCTGTTTAGTCAGCAGATGGTGGGAAGTGCATCACATCGGAATTAATGCCTCACACTCCTACTGAATTGGGCGAGTGTTGGCATTCAGTTTGGAATTTGAACTGAGTCATTTATCTTCGCTGGAACAGTAATTCGTTCATCTGTGATCTGATACAGGTCACGAGAAGGGTCATCCTGTAAATTACACTGTTTTCAGTTAGCAAGTCTTGGGAGTAATTTTATTATTTCTTCTGGGACACATCACATTGGACATAGCGTCAAAGAGAAGGTTAGACTCATCATTGACTGTAGTGCCATGATATTTTACGCTGACAGTGTTCTGCAAATTTCTATGTTATGTGTGGCTAATCTGATGCCTTTCCATTGTAGACTTTCTGGGCTGTGCAAATCATGTTCAACTATGTGCAATGTATCGTAGAGAAGCAATGTCAGCTTCAGGGCACTTTGTAATTGTGGAGACATGTTCTCAGGTTCAACTGGCCAAAATTTTGCATGAAAGGGGAGTTAGTCAATTTTTGTGATTGCAAAGCTGCTTTTAAATGTCTTGCTCTAAATCACCTCATGTTCAAGAGGCAGGGTGAAAGTAAAGTGCTTAAGATCGATAGTGATAATTTATTGTTTGCCGTTTTTGTTCTTAGCTTGGGACTTTAGTAAAGAGCCATGTACCAATGTATCTGATACTGACAAAATGCTGATTTGTGTGCGACTGCATTAGTGCATAATTTTAAATGTGATCATTTTAGGATAGGTTTTACCATGACTGTTACTGACATTAAATGAAACAACACGTTTACTGTTACCAGTCACTGTTTATTTATCTCCACGGCGTGTTTCAAAGGATTAAACCTACATCATCAGGTGGATTTACATTTGTTAGTATGACATTTGTGTGTGTGTGTTGTGCTATGATTTTTTGGAGGAACTGTCTAGTGGAGAAAACAAAACACGATTTCAGAAATGGTTTTGGGTTTCTTTTGACAAAAAATTAAATGTATATCTAACGGTAAACTTAAAATAAAAAAAAATAGAGTACCTCCAGTGGTCACAGGTTCCTTTAGCTGTCTTAACGCATTATGTGTATACTGTCATACTTTGTAAACAAATATGGTGTCTGGAAACTATTGGGTGCAAGGAATGTATAGCAGAAGAGAAAACATTATCACACAGTACAAAGAATATACATTGTAACAACATTATTATAGAATATCTTTAAGGATTTGGAGGTGCTTGTTTTGAGGTGTCTAATACTTGCATTGGAATAAATACTTCAGGTGGTATATAAATCCAATTTTGAAAAGTTAAAATAGCTTAAAATTCATACTCATTTATACAATCAGGTGAAATGTTACAAACTTTCAGTACAATAATCATATTGACTACACCGGTAAAATTATACATAAATAACAATTTTGACTGGGATTAATAGATAGATATAAGAAGCTGGAGGCAGAGGGAGAGAAAGAGAAAGTGGGACAGAGAGAGAGGAAAGATTGATTGCATGAGAGAAAACTTATACATGGCACGTAGTATTAAGATTATATCTGTTACATGTAAGAACTGCCTAAAGGTTGGGGTAATACATTGGTTAATGCTTTAAAATATGCAGATGGATGTACAATTTGTGCCAGTAGTTGATGTACATATAGTTTCAAGCTGACAAGGGGTACAAGCTGTTTGTGTGATGATATATATGTAAATGAGGTCAATCTCTTGTACTCTTGGCAACTGTCATGGTAACATAACTATTTATGGTAAATACACTCCTGGAAATTGAAATAAGAACACCGTGAATTCATTGTCCCAGGAAGGGGAAACTTTATTGACACATTCCTGGGGTCAGATACATCACATGATCACACTGACAGAACCACAGGCACATAGACACAGGCAACAGAGCATGCACAATGTCGGCACTAGTACAGTGTATATCCACCTTTCGCAGCAATGCAGGCTGCTATTCTCCCATGGAGACGATCGTAGAGATGCTAGATGTAGTCCTGTGGAACGGCTTGCCATGCCATTTCCACCTGGCACCTCAGTTGGACCAGCGTTCGTGCTGGACGTGCAGACCGCGTGAGACGACGCTTCATCCAGTCCCAAACATGCTCAATTGGGGACAGATCCGGAGATCTTGCTGGCCAGGGTAGTCGACTTACACCTTCTAGAGCACGTTGGGTGGCACGGGATACATGCGGACGTGCATTGTCCTGTTGGAACAGCAAGTTCCCTTGCCGGTCTAGGAATGGTAGAACGATGGGTTCGATGACGGTTTGGATGTACCGTGCACTATTCAGTGTCCCCTCGACGATCACCAGTGGTGTACGGCCAGTGTAGGAGATCGCTCCCCACACCATGATGCCGGGTGTTGGCCCTGTGTGCCTTGGTCGTATGCAGTCCTGATTGTGGCGCTCACCTGCACGGCGCCAAACACGCATACGACCATCATTGGCACCAAGGCAGAAGCGACTCTAATCGCTGAAGACGACACGTCTCCATTCGTCCCTCCATTCACGCCTGTCGCGACACCACTGGAGGCGGGCTGCACGATGTTGGGGCGTGAGCGGAAGACGGCCTAACGGTGTGCGGGACCATAGCCCAGCTTCATGGAGACGGTTGCGAATGGTCCTCGCCGATACCCCAGGAGCAACAGTGTCCCTAATTTGCTGGGAAGTGGCGGTACGGTCCCCTACGGCACTGCGTAGGATCCTACGGTCTTGGCGTGCATCCGTGCGTCGCTGCGGTCCGGTCCCAGGTCGACGGGCACGTGCACCTTCCGCCGACCACTGGCGACAACATCGATGTACTGTGGAGACCTCACGCCCCACGTGTTGAGCAATTCGGCGGTACGTCCACCCGGCCTCCCGCATGCCCACTATACGCCCTCGCTCAAAGTCCGTCAACTGCACATACGGTTCACGTCCACACCGTCGCCGCATGCTACCAGTGTTAAAGACTGCGATGGAGCTCCGTATGCCACGGCAAACTGGCTGACACTGACGGCGGTGGTGCACAAATGCTGCGCAGCTAGCGCCATTCGACGGCCAACACCGCGGTTCCTGGTGTGTCCGCTGTGCCGTGCGTGTGATCATTGCTTGTACAGCCCTCTCGCAGTGTCCGGAGCAAGTATGGTGGGTCTGACAAACCGGTGTCAATGTGTTCTTTTTTCCATTTCCAGGAGTGTATTAAGGTAGGTGTGTGTGTGTGTGTGTGTGTGTGTGTGTGTGTGTGTGTGTGTGTCTGTGTGTCTGTGTGTCTGTGTGTCTGTGTGTCTGCGTGCCTGTGTGTCTGCGTGTCTGCGTGTCTGCGTGTCTGCGTGTCTGCGTGTCTGCGTGTCTGCGTGTCTGCGTGTCTGCGTGTCTGCGTGTCTGCACGCGCGCTTGTGGTTTTAATGGTGTAGACAATTGTTGGAAACAGAGATGATACTATTGCAAATATTGTCATTTTTGTCATTTAATATGGATTCAGGTTTGTGTGTGTGTGTGTGTGTGTGTGTGTGTGTGTGTGTGTGTGTGTGTGTGTGTGTACACTTGCCAGTATTTCAAGGATGTCTAGTTTTCTGCCTCTTGGTTGGACGTGTAAGATGCTGACACTTGTGTTGTTAACATGGTGTTTTGTTTGTTTCATGCAGGTGGGTGGCTATTGCTGATGTGTGGTATTTATTGTTTCTTAGTGCTGCCACGAGTTCTTTGAATCTAATTTCAAATGATCTACCTGTCTGGCCTATGTAGAAGCAGTCACAGTCCAAACATTCAATTTTGTACACACCTGTGTGATGAAGTGGGTTTCGTGTGCTGATGTGAGGTAGCTTCTGTCCAATCTTGTCTGTGGCCAAGGATATGCTTATTCATTTTTGTTTGAACACATTGGCAATCTGAAATGAAATGTTACCTAGAACGGGGATTGTGTGGAAGATGTTATTTTCTCTTTTTTTGTGTTGTGATTGCTTTGCCATTATTGAATGTTTTAGAATGTCTACTATGGAGCTGTTATAATCATTTGCAAATAGCTGTTTGCTTTATTATTTCAAGTTTTGATCACATTTGTCTTCAGAGAGTTTTAGTTGGATAGCTCTATTGATCATGTACTGGAATGCTGCCATTTTGTGGGCTGTGGGTTGACAAGAGGAGTTGTGGATTGTAGTGTGTGTTGTGGTAGGCTTCCGATAAATTTCAGACTGATGTCTGTTATTCTTTATTCTAATGATATGGTCTAAGAAATTTATACTGCCATCTGTTTGGTGTTCAACTGTGAATTTTATGTTTTCATGGGAGTTATTGAATAACTGGTTCAACTCACTGATGTCATCTTTAGTGCCTTTAATTAAAATAATGGTATCATCTATGTATCTGTAGTAGTAGATGATATTTTTGAGAAGGTGGTGATTGGAATTCAGGATTTTGTCTTCTAAGTTACTTAAAAATATTCTTGCTAGCAATCAAGAAAGATTCGAGCCCATTGCCAGACCATCTGTTTGTTTGTGGACTTTATTGTTAAATTTAAAATAGTTGTGTGAAAGTGTGAATTCAAGCAGGTCCATTAGTTCAGTAATGTGACTTGAAGGGATTTTTTTGTGCTTTTGCAGGTTGGCATTGATTATATGTAGTGTGTGATCTACTGGCACAGAGGAATAAAGGTTTTGTATGTCAAATGAGGCAAGTGTGGCTCCATCAGGTGCTTCTATTTTTTTGACATGTTGTGTAAATTCTGTTGTATTTTTACGTGTTCTCTCATTATTGAATGTGTATGCTTCTTTGCGAATTCTGAAGAGCATTTTGTTGAGTTTGAATGTTGGGCTGTTCCTACAGTTCACTTAGGCCTGATGGGGGTCCCATGTTTGTGTATCTTTGGTTGTGATCTAAGGCAAGGTGCTTGTGGGCTCAACCATCTCCTTTAAGAAGCAAAATAACAGAATAGCAGCGTGCCACAAAATTAACGAAATCATTGAAAAGGAAATTGCAAAACCATTCCCAGCATACAAGACAAAAGAAGATGCCCTTACACATACCATTAAGACTAAATTAAACATCAATAATGCAATAATTGTAAAAGCTCACAAGGGTAACAACTGTTGTAATGAACAGAGCAACATATGTAGAAAACACTTTAGACCTCTTCCAAACCAACAACATAATAGAAATACATAAAGATGCAACAGCCAGAATACAAAGAGAGATTAAACACATTTCAAACAACATCAACTTTCTACTCACCATCCAACAAGCAAGAAACATTGTAATAATGAGCCCACAAGCACCTTGCATCAGATCACAACCAAAGATACACAAAAATTGGGACCCCCAACAGACCTATACTGTCATTTCAAATAGGTACCACACTCATATAATTGTAGTTGGTGACGACTTCAATCTACCCTCAATATGTTGGTAAAAATACGTGTCCAAAGTAGGTGGTAGTGATACAAGGTCATCCAGAATCATACTGAATACCTTCTCAAAAAATTATTTTGGAAAACTAGTTTAGGAGCCTTCTTAAAGTGTAAATGGTTTCGAAAACATGTTTGACCTTTCAGCAACAAATAATCCAACCAAATAGTGAACATCGAGCGAGAGATACAGGGATTAATGACCACAAGGTGGTAGTAGCTAGAGTGAACACCATAAAATCCAAACTTACCAAAAATTGACACAAAATACATCTATTTAAAAAAGTAGATAAAAATTCTTCCTGACACCTTCCTAAGAGACAGTCTCCACTTCTTCCAACATTACTATTTTAGCATTGAGTAGATGTGGTTTAAATTCAAAGAAATAGTATTAATGGGAACTGAGAGATACATACCAAATAAATTAATAAGGGATGGTAGTGAACCTCCACAGTACACAAAACAGGTCAGAACACTATTGCAAAAGCAATGAAAAAAGCATGCAAAAAATATCAAGATTGGCAAAGTTCTACAGAAGCTCCAAATTTAGTGTGAACTTCAACATGAGATGCTTTAATAGTTTCTCTGTTTTCAAAACTGGCAGAAAACCCAAAGAGAGAAACTGGTCGTATGTAAAGTATTCCAGTGGCAAAATGCAGTCAATACCTTCAATGTGCAACAGGTAAAGCAGAATTACTAAACATGGTTTTCTGAAATTCCTTCACACACAAATAATCTAGAAATAGATATGGTCAGGGTAGCGAAGCAGTTTAAAACACTTAAGAAAGGCAAGGCTTCCAGTCCAGATAGTATACCAGTCAGTTTCCTTTCAGAGTATGGCTGATACAGTAATTCCATATTTAGCAATCATACCAGGTGTACCGGTATGAAATGAGTGTTTTTTTGTGAAAATGAAACGCTAATTTTGAATTGAAAAGTAAAAACATTTTATTCAATGTACTGACCATTGCTTTCTATACATTTTGACCACCTTTCTGGCAATTTGTGGACACCATGCCAAAGAAATGTTCGTCTTTTGAAGCAAACCAATTAGACACCCAATTTTCGACTTCTTCATAGGAATCGAAGTGTTCCTCAGCCAATGCGTGTCCCATTGATGGAAAAAAATGGTACTCAGAAGGTGCCAAGTCTGGTGAATACGGTGAGTGGGGTAGCAGCTCCCACCCAAGTGTTTTGATTGTATCCTGAACCAGTTTTGCTTTGTGTGCAGGTGCATTGTCGTGTGAAGAAATTACTTTGCCATGTCTTCTGGCCCATTCTGGTCTTTTTTCAATCAATGCATAGTTCAAATTGATCATTTGTTGTCTGTAGCTATTGGTGTTCACAGTTTCATCAGGTTTTAGAAGCTCATGATACACCACACCTTTCTGATCCCACCAAACACAGAGCATTGTCTTCTTGCCAAATCGATCTGGTTTTGCATTCAATGTTGATGGTTGTCCCGAATTAACCCATGATTTTTCCCATTTAGGATTCTTAAAATAAATCCATTTTTCATTGCTGGTAACAATTCGATGCAAAATTGATTTTCTTTCATGCCAAACGGTCAGAAATGGTTTGTTGTGCAACATTTAGCATTGCAGCCATTTGCTTCTGACAAAGTATCATCTTCATCCAATATTGCTTGCAATTCGGCGTCTTCGAACTTTTTTTGGTGGTCTTCCACGTTCTTCATTTCTCACATCAAAATCATTATTTCTGAACCATTGAAACCATCTTTTGCATGTTGCTTCTGATAGAGCATGATCACCTTATGCCTCGACAAGCATTCAATGTGGCTCTGCAGCACTTTTTTTAAAATGAAAACAAAAAATTAATGCTTTCCGCAAAGCATCACTTTCTGGTACAAAGTTCGACATTGTTAACACGATGAAAACATGATGATGTTTGTTCCATGACTTGGTGTATACTAAATATCTTTGACAGATGTCATACCAACCAAACAAAACAAAAAAATTAAGGCTCGTTCACAACAAATGTTCCCTATCGACACATTTGTATCTTAATGCTCATTTCATATGGGTACTGTTATACAACCACTCAATCATAGAATGATCATTATCTAACAACTGGAAAGTTGTACAATTCACACCAATACCCAAGAAAGAAAATAGGAGTAATCTGCTTGAATTACAGACCTATATCACTAACATTGATTTGCAGTAGGATTTTGGAACATATTTTGCACTTTAACATTATCACCTCGAAGAAAACAATTTACTGACAAATAGCCAACAAGGATTCAGAACTAGTTCTTTATTCTCATGAAGCAGTGAGTGTTGCTGATGGGGGGACATCAAATTGATTCCGTATTTTTAGATTTCCAGAAAGATTTTGAAACCATTCCTCACGAGCAACTTGTATTAAATTGCACGACTATGAAGTATCGTCTCAGTTGTGTGACTGGATTCACAATTTCCTGTCAGAAGGGTCACAGTTCACAGTAACCAATGAAAAGTTATTGAGAATAACAGAAGTAACATCTGGCATTCCCCCAAGGAAGTGTTAAAGACTCTCTATTTTTCCCAATCTACATAAACAGTTTATGAGATAATCTGAGCAGTCCTAGTAGATTGTTTGCAGATGGTGCTATCATTTACCATCATGTAAACTTCACCAAATGAACAAAACAAAATGATTTAGACAAGACACCTGTATGGTGCAAAAAGTGGCAACTGACTCAGTCATGAAAAGTGTGAAGGCATCCACATGAGTATTAACAAGAATTCACTAAATTTCAGTTACACGATAGATCACACAAATGTGAACACTAAAAACTCAACTAAATACTTAGGGATTACAATTCTGAGTAACTTAAATTCGAAAGGTCACACAGACAACGTTGTGGGGAAAGCAAATCACATACTGCAATTTATTGGCAGAACACTTAGAAAATGTAAAGAGTCTGCTGAAGTCATTGCTTACAGTACACTTAACCGCCCTCTTCTGGTGTACTGTTGTGGGGTGTGGGATCCACATCTGATAGGATTGACGAGACATTGAGAAAGTTCAAAGAGCAGCAGCTTGTTATGTATTATTGCACAATAAAGCAGAGTGTGCCACAGGCATTCTAACGGTTTGGACGGCTTAAAGTTTTGAAGTATGTGTGCAAACTTCAACTTCTTTAATGAGATGACTTACTTGAGATGTTCGGCCAACCTTCCTAGGTGCTTAGCCTGCTGCTGCTAACACTCTTTCTCTTCTTCTTTGAGTCATTTTGTTAGTTACAGGAATTTCTCAAGACTTTTGCTACTTATAAAAATAAGTAGATGTACAAAGTTTCATTTGATTCAACCAATGATGTATATTTGTACTTCAGACATTTTACACAATCCCACTCTTCACATAAATAAATACTGGTCAGTAAGTCTCTCGAGTGTCCAAACATCAGAAACAAAGTTAATTTACATATAAGAGAAAGTTGGCTTAATAACCATGTCCATTCTCAACATGAATCTTAACACACATCTTCCCTTCAACGAGGTTCCCCCCCCCCCCCCCCCCCTCAACTGTCCTCTTCACTACAATAGTCATGGACACTATTATCACAGAGTTACATAAATGCACTCGCTAAACATCCATGGACTGCCCGACAGGTACTTGTCAGTGCTGTTCGACCACCGCATCTTCATTCTTCTTGCAACCGATATCAAACCTACATACACACACACAAACACGTGATACGTTGTAGGTAGGATTCTATCATCCCAACTCAGATCTAAAATATTGTTTGTTCAAGACAGTAGAATGCCAAGTGGTTCTACGATTTACACTGAAATTCTCGAATCACTACAGTATGATACATGATTAAAACAAGGCAATTTTCACTGTGGCCGGACCTTCTCATGAAATTTCAATCACCAATTTTCTCCTCAGAGGGTGAAAATATTTTGTTAGCACTCACCTACATAGAGAGAAATGATCATCATAATAAAATAAGAGAAATCAGAGCTCACATGGAAAGATTCAAGAGTTTGTTTTTCCTGCACGCTGTTTGAGAATGGAATAGTAGAGAAGTACCTTAAAGGTGGATCGATGAACCCACTGCCAGGGATTTAATTGTGAATTGCAGATTAATCATGTAGATAAAACTTTGTTCAGCTCTTCTTCAATTTCTCTCTTCAGTCTGAGGGTTCACAAGAATCACTTAATTGATCAATAGCAAGTGGTCAAGTGCAACAATTCCAGTATAAGGATAATGGTTTCTTCGAAACCCAAGAAGAATGCATCTCTTTTTGATTGTACTGTATTTTGTCAAAAACTAATTTCTACATCTTTAATTGCCTCTAAAATACATTAATCAATTCTTGTGTTTAGTCAGATTTTCCATATTATATAGCAGACTTTAAATGTAAAGTCTCCCACAGTCTTAATTTCTCTTCTGCCATACTACTGGATAACAATTTTGCTCTGCCACTACTTCTTGATTTGCATTTGGGAAGCTGTTGCTACACTGGGTGATTCACAAATATATGCAAATATTTTAATATGTTATTCTACGAGTAAAACTAAAGAAAAAAGTTCATATAAACATAGGGCCACAAATGTTTAGTTATGGACTTATGGCTAATAAAATGTTTTGCCTGAAATTTAGCAACTTGGCTAATATGAAGGGATCACAAAACTGTATAAGGTTAAAGTAAAGCACGATTTCCATTTATTTTGTTGTTATTGATCTGGTGAATCTAATAGAACATGTCTCAGACGTGTAACTGAAGTAGTTTTCCACAACATCCAGAGAAGCAAAGGCATAATTTTGGAATATTTTTAATTTATTAACTACTTGGTCCAATTTGTTTTTTAAATTACAGACAATCACACAAAGTTTTCAACAGAAGTTGCAGAGAATTTAATTTTGGAAAATGATGGTAATAACACTAACTGAAACTGTATGAATGTGTCGGATACTCTGCTTTCATTAATACCATAGCACATGTGAATTCATGTTAAACTGGAAAAAACAAAGCTTTCAATGAACAATACAGGAAACAAATTCGTTTCAAGGTCAGGAAACAACCAAAACAACTCACTAACAGTTACCAACAATGACAAATTTTTCTACATTCTTAATGGAAAGTAAGCAAATTTATTTGTATAATAACCTTTGCTTCTCTGGATGTTCTGGAAAACTACTGCAGATACACACCTGGGAGATGTTTTATTAGATTCACCAGATCAATAACAACAAAATAAATGGAAATCGTACTTTACTTTAACCTTGTAAAGTTTTGTGATGGCTTCATAGTAGCAAAATTGCTAAATTTCAAACAAAATCTTTCATTAGCCACCTCCGTAACTTAACATTTGCGGACCTATGTTTATATGAACTTTTTCTTTATTTTTACTAGTAGAATAACATATTATAATATTTGCCTATCTTCTTGAATCACCCTGTATACACACTAGCGGAAGAGAAAAGTTATGCACACAGAAGGACAGGAGGAAACTAAATGAAATTTCTCATGTTGAGAGGATGTGTGATGTTATTTTGGTGATAACAAATCTGAGTTGAACTTAGAAAGAACTAATCAGTATGACATTGCACCAGCTCTGGCCTTGATGAATGCACTGATTTGATAGGGAAATATGTCAAATCTGTTGCATCCTCTTCTAGACAAGCTGCTCCACACCTGTTGTAACTGGTATTTGATATTCTAGATACTGGCATTGGGATGGGGTTGACGTCTGAGCAGGTCCCACACACATTCTATCAGGGACAGATATGATGATCTTGTCATCAATGATAGTATCTCAAGATCATGCATATAGTTCATAGAGGCATATGCCAGTTGAACATGAGTATTGTTCTGTTGAGAAAAGGCACCACGATCCTGTCACATGACAAGTCTCTGCACGAGAATGCAGGAAATCCATGACATACTGCTGCACCATCAGATTTTCCTCTGCCACTATCAGCCATGCACTGACATCATACCCAATGGCTCCCAGCTCCTTGATGCCAGGAGTAACATTGTTGTGCCTCTACAAAACATTGGATAAATAGGTTTTCTCCCAAAGTCACAGCCATACTCACCAATTATGGTCATCCAATATAGTGCAGAACCTTGATTCATCACAGATGCCATTTGCAGGCATTCATGTTTCCTGGTCCTGGCATCACTCCAAACACAGACATTTGTGTGGCAGTGTTAATGGCAGCCTACACATGGAACAGTAATTCCCTAGTCCAGCTGTTGCTAGCCTCTGACAAATGGTGCTTGATACAACAAAATATTGTAGGGAGTCCATTACTCATTCACAGATATGGCACACCCAGATGTGAACTGGGTTACAATGTGCTCAGTGCACAATATGGGATCCCCTCTTATGGTGATCAGATGCGGTTGATAGGAACATGTTTGGCTGTCAAGAGGACAATGTGTGAGCCCTTCAACGACTACCTTAGCAGAATACTGTCAAATGATCTTTCACAAAATCTGAAAACATTTGGGTCAACCCTTGAACAAGAAGCCATGCCCAGCAGTTGGAAGAAAGCACCCAACACCCTTAATGAGTTGTTGTAAAATCTTAGAACATATTTGGAGTTGAAACATAATGAGGTATCTCTGAATAGAATGACTTCCTCCATGGCAACCAGAATGGGTTCTGAAAACATTGATCATGCGAAACACAACTCACACTTTCTTCACATGATGTAATGAAAGCTTTGGATGAAGGTAGTCAGGTAGATGCAATATTTCCTGATTTCTGAAAAGTGTTCGACTCAACATCACATCCGCACTTATTGCCAAAAGTACAATCATATGGGGTATCAAATAAAATTGTGACTGAATTATTTTTTGTAGGAAGGGCACAACATGTTATCTTGGATGGAGAGTTATCTTCAGATGTAAAAGAAACTTTGGGTGTACCCCAGGGAAGTGCGTTCGGACCCTTGCTATTCATTCTGTATATTAATGACCTTGCAGACAATATTAATAGTACCTCAAACTTTTTGCAAATGGTGCAGTTACTTATAGTGAAGCACTGTCTGAAAGAAGATGCATAAATATTCCATCATACTCCTACAAATACATGGATGTAACACTTTGTAGGGATATGAAATGGGATGACCACATAGGCTCAGTTATGAGTAAAACAGGTGACAGACTTTGGTTTATTGGTAGAGATCTAGGGTAATGAAATCAATCTACAAAAGAGATTGGTTACAAATCACTTATGGCATCCACATTAGAATATTGTGGAAGGATGTGGGACTAAATAGAACAAGCAGGGGATGATGAATGTATACAGAGAAGGGCAGCATGAATGGTTACAGGTTTGTTTGAATCGTGGGAGTGTCAGAGATGCTGAAGAAACTGAAATGACAGTCTCTTGAAGACAGATGGAAACGATCCCAAGAAAGCCTACTTCAGGAACTGCCTTTAAAAGATGATTCTAGGAATATACTACAAGCACCTACATACCTCTCCTGCAGGAACTGTGAGGCCAACTTTAGGTTAATTCCAGCACACACAAAGGCATTTAAACAATCATTCTTCCCACACTCCATACGTGAATGGAATGAGGAAAAGCCTCAATAACTGGTGCAGTGCAACATATCCTTTGCCATGCACTTAGCAGTGGTTCATAGAGTAGGGTGTAGATATACAACATTGACAGTGAGTATGCCTGCCCTCACATTCCTACGACATCCAACATCAGCACACAGTCATAATATCTGAATGGTCCACAAATCTGGATATTGCATGATCCTACAAATGAAGACCCAGAATGAGGCCCTTTTGGAACTTTGTAATGTTAGGATAACACTGTCTCACATGAGTATGCTGCATCTCTGAGAGCTTCACAGTGGTAACTCAGCTGGTGCTGTTCAAGTCCCTAATATGCTCTATCAGGCCCTCTAACAACACTAAACCTGAATGACACTAACACACTCTGGTGGCCAGTCTACCTGTCAGAGAGAACTGCATCTCTAATCGTTTACACATCTGCCAGTGATATGTATATGTAAGAAGCAATACTGGCATATGACCATGTCTTCTGGATGCTATATATTCTTTTTCCCCATGCAGTGTATTTTATGTGCATTTCACCCCCCCCCCCCACTCAAGGAACCAATGAGTTTGAAAAGATAACCATTCTTCAATCCTACATTTGACATGATGTAATTCCTGGTTAGAATCATTTGCTGACATTGGATGTGACAGCCATAGGTAAATAATGAAATGAAATGCAGCTCTGTTACATAGAACTGTATGCATAGAATATGAGGTGCATTCAAGTTCTAAGGCCTCCGATTTTTTTTCTAATTAACTACTCACCTGAAATTGATGAAACTGGCATTACTTCTCGACGTAATCGCCCTGCAGACGTACACATTTTTCACAACGCCGACGTCATGATTCCATGGCAGTGGCGAAGGCTTCTTTAGGAGCCTGTTTTGACCACTGGAAAATCGCTGAGGCAATAGCAGCACGGCTGGTGAATGTGCGGCCACGGAGAGTGTCTTTCATTGTTGGAAAAAGCCAAAAGTCACTAGGAGCCAGGTCAGGTGAGTAGGGAGCATGAGGAATCACTTCAAAGTTGTTATCACGAAGAAACTGTTGCGTAATGTTAGCTCGATGTGCAGGTGCGTTGTCTTTGTGAAACAGCACACGCGCAGCCCTTCCCGGATGTTTTTGTTGCAGTGCAGGAAGGAATTTGTTCTTCAAAACATTTTTGTAGGATGCACCTGTTACCATAGTGCCCTTTGGAATGCAATGGGTAAGGATTATGCCCTCGCTGTCCCAGAACATGGACACCATCATTTTTTCAGCACTGGCGGTTACCCGAAATTTTTTTGGTGGCGGTGAATCTGTGTGCTGTCATTGAGCTGACTGGCGCTTTGTTTCTGGATTGAAAAATGGCATCCACGTCTCATCCATTGTCACAACCGATGAAAAAGTCCCATTCACGCTGTCATTGCGCGTCAACATTGCTTGGCAACATGCCACACGGGCAGCCATGTGGTCGTCCGTCAGCATTCGTGGCACCCACCTCGATGACACTTTTCGCATTTTCAGGTCGTCAAGCAGGATTGTGTGCACAGAACCCACAGAAATGCCATCTCTGGAGGCGATCTGTTCAACAGTCATTCGGCGATCCCCCAAAACAATTCTCTCCACTTTCTCGATCATGTCGTCAGACCGGCTTGTGCGAGCCCGAGGTTGTTTCGGTTTGTTGTCACATGATGTTCTGCCTTCATTAAACTGTCGCACCCATGAACGCACTTTCGACACATCCATAACTCCATCACCACATGTCTCCTTCAACCGTCGATGAATTTAAATTGGTTTCACACCACGCAAATTCAGAAAACGAATGATTGCACGCTGTTCAAGTAAGGAAAATGTCGCCATTTTAAGTATTTAAAACAGTTCTCATTCTCGCCGCTGGCGGTAAAATTCCATCTGCCATACGGTGCTGCCATCTCTCGGACGTATTGACAATGAACGCGGCCTCATTTTAAAACAATGCACATGTTTCTATCTCTTTCCAATGTGTGTGTATCTGTATTAATTAATATCCATGACATTAATGTCTATCTATGTGGATAATGAGACACTTTCTTCCCTGGTATAGAGCAGTGTCAGTATCAATGAAATTTTATGCACTTTGTTGTTAAATTCACCCAAAGTCAATATCTGTAACTGAGCTGACTTTTCCTACACTTTGAACACTCAATAAATGGATAGCAGATGACAAGCATGACTGTACTTCTCCACAGGATCCATGTAATGGATGTCTTAAAACTGCTACCTCTGAAGAAAATGTTGAGAAAAGTATACAATGTGATAACGGATAATCAGCTATCAAAAAGTAGTGTGAATTAACTTGTACCACATGCATAAGAAGAAAGCTGTATTCTGTTTCCTTTATACATATGCTTGTGTTTGCAGGAGGTATTACTGCTAATTTTCAAATATATTTGTGAAGCTATCAAATACCACAAACCTTTGAATGATAGAATGCTCAGAGGTGGAGAGCCAGGTGATTGATTTATCATGCAAGATGACCTTTCATCTTCAGTGAAATCTATATTTTCACCTCTCTGAGTTTTGCGATACCAGATGAAGATGTTCTTGAATGCATTTTCATTTGAACATGAACCACACATCATTGTAGTGACGTGTCTCAGTCCCTTGGGGGCAACCTAAAATTAACACACAGTTTCTGTTAAACCACAAAATAGGCAGTTTTAAAATAAAGCATCCAACTAATATATAGTAATCTGTAAATATAAGAACAATGCTTAAATGTCCAAATAAATATGATAGCTCTATGAAATGGTGGGAAAATATTAACAGTTAAAATGAAAAACCACTATATATTCATTTTCTGACCAAGGGGTTGTTCTAACTTCAACCTCTTGCTAGTTGAGCATAAACCAAATGGTAAAGTACCAGTAGTGTCACATGCTTGGACCTGTAACCAAGTAATAGGAGAGGAAAGAGACCAATCAATACCAATGGAAGAAATTTAATGTAGATTACAGAACACTAAGTTTATCAGCAGATCGTTCTAATGGACAGATACTGGTAAGTATCGTTACACCTGGAATCGAGGAAGATGCAGTTTTTATTTCTGAAGGAAGATCTTACCATTTTCAAGCCTTCCTTTTTGCCTTAAATGTATCAGTCTCTGTATTTATGAGAGCTCTTGATATGGCACTTGCTAAAGAATTGTTGTGCAGGGTGATTTTCGATGTTGATGATACGCTAACACTTAATGAAAGATGGGAAGCATACAAATGTTTATTACAAAGAGTCTTAGAAATGTTCCATGAAAAAGAATTGACAAAAGAAATAAAATTTTAGGACATATTCACATGACCTGACCCAAACAATGTTGAAGCAGTCATGTGCTGTCTACTGCCTCAAAACTGAAAACAGTCAAAAGTCCTTCCTGGCTCTGGTCGGATTTTATAGAAGATTTATACCAGGCAGAAGTATATCAAATGATCGCACATTAAATTTCTTAAAAGAAAAGACTAAGTAGGGCTGATGTCCCAGAGGAATCAGCACTTTCAATAAGGTCAAAGAGAAAATGAGTTGAGTGAAAAGTCTGAGCCACCTTAATTTTGAGGAAGCATTTAAAATGTGTACTGATGCATTGGATTTTGGATTAGGCTGCAACATCTTTCAGGGAGGCTTCAATAATGAAGACAAACATTACAACATCACATTTTAAAGTAGAGTCCATAATAAACATTAATGTAATAATACAGTAGCTGAAAAAGATGGCTTTGGCTGTAGTATGTGGCTTCAAACACTTCCAGTATCTTTTAGCAGGGACAAAATAACTTTCAACACATATTATCAAGCACTGGCATTTCTAAATCAATGTGGAGAGTTTTGTCCTGCAAGAATACATCAAAGGTCCACAAAATGTACTACTTCCAATAGAACTGACTGACGAGGAAAGGTCAAGAGTAGAAATGAGAATTTACTTTCCGAAAACAGAAGAGCATAAAAAGAGAGTAAAGGTAGTTGGAAATAAGATTATGAATTTGCAAACAAAAGAGTCCAAATTCAAATTAATCATTAAGAAAAGCTGGGTGATATCAGGGGAAAAAAATAGGTAAGGAAATTTTAAAACAGTGTGTTATAGTGGAATGGAACTATTAACACCGAGCTTGGTGTAGCAGACGAAATTGTCCAAGCCCTAATTGTATATGTACTAGAAGGATATGGTCACTTTGAAATTAGGAAATGTATATAGCCTTATGAGCAAAATTTACTATTTTGAAAAACTGGGAAGAAAGGTAAGGAACAGCATCTGGACCTGTCTATTATGCTAAGAAGTTAAAATTATGCTGATATTTCAAAATATAAAAGTGTACACTATTATACCAAAGGGATTGCAGGGCCTCTTAGATGTGGATTTTTTTGGTACTCTACCCAGGCGCATGGAAAAAGTAAGCTATGTATCTGTGGCACTAGAATGCTGGTCCAAGTTGGTAGCACCATATCTAGTACAAACCACAACTACATAGAGAGTTATTAGATGCCTAAATAAGGATTATTTTGTTGAATTGCAAGTACCCACCACATACTATTGGATAAAGGACCATAATTTGTAAGCTTTGAGTTTAAAGAATTCCTCAGCAGTCAGGGCATAAAACAACTGCTAACCTCTAACAAGGGAACATCCCCATCGCACCCCCCTCAGATTTAGTTATAAGTTGGCACAATGGATAGGCCTTGAAAAACTGAACACAGATCAATCGAGAAAACAGGAAGAAGTTGTGTGGAACTATGAAAAAATAAGCAAAATATACAAACTGGGTCGTCCATGCGTAAGATAGGCAATATTAAGGGCAATCTGAGGCGATGAGCGCCGTGGTCCCGTGGTTAGCGTGAGCAGCTGCGGAACGAGAGGTCCTTGGTTCAAATCTGTCCTCCACTGAAAATTTTGCTTTCTTTGTTTTCGCAAAGTTATGATCTGTCCGTTCGTTCATTGACGTCTCTGTTCACTGTAATAAGTTTAGTGTCTATGTTTTGCGACCGCACCGAAAAACCGTACGATTAGTAGACGAAAGGACGTGCCTCTCCAATGGGAACCGAAAACATTTGATCGCAAGGTCATAGGTCAACCAATTCCTCCACAGGAAAACACGTCTGATATTTTGTATACGACACTGGTGATGGCATGTGCGTCACATGACAGGAATATGTTGTCGACCCACCTAACTAGTACACTTGGCGAATGGGTGAAAAGTTTCTTCTACCTTGCCCGATTTAGATTTTCTTGTGGATGTAATAATCACTCCAAAAAAAGTGATGAAAACATAAGAGTTTTTCACAGGAACTCAAAATAAAAAGTTAAAATTTTCATAGTGTAATCCTACCGCATGCATAATGTAAGTACTTGGAAGATTGTGTCATGCCTGTTTTACAAGGTTAGCAAAGATCAGGCGCAAGAATTTTAAAAAATCCTCATTGTGTTACTTGACTCCTTTAGAGATTGTAGGCAAGGGAGTAGTATGCGAGACGTTACCCACTTTATTGTTACGGTCATCAGGAAATAATTGTAAACATGAGTGAACTCCTCAAGCAGTAAACGCTGATCTGATTACAAGTTCAGAGCAGCGACTGACAAGGCAATATAAAAATGTTATGGAATCTCATTATAAGAAAGGAGAATTGTTTGTGGTCAACAAGTATTTAAAGAGTTCCAGGGTGGAAAAAGGAACTGGAAGTTCTTTCACCTATATAGAGGAACTTACCAGATAATGAAAGTGGCATTGGTGCAAGATTCCATGACTGTACTGCACAGGGCAGATGAAGAGGTATACTGGAGGAATTCAGACAGCACCCAGTGTCACAAAAGAGCTGACAGCTATAAATCACAATGATTACACTAATTTTTATATTTTTGTTAACTCTGTATTGGTTCTAGTTTCACTTTTAGTTACAGGGAAGGGTTTCCATAATTCCTGTAAGTCTTTTACTGGCATTAGTTAAGAAACTGGGGTTGTTAGTGCCTGAGTGGGGCAAAGTACTTCTAAACTATGAACATGCAGAAAGGCTACTAGCAAATCAAGGCTGACTGGAAAAAGACTGCCTTCACAACACCCATTGGCCTCTACAAGTTCAAAGTTATGCCGTTTGGATAATAGAATGTTCCAACAACCTGTAAATGTATGGTGGGCCACCAGCTTTGACACCATAAATGGACGATGTAGTTTTGCTATCTGGATGAGATTGTCAAATGTCATCAAAAAATTTGAAACTTGTACGCTGCTTGACAATCACACTGAGGTGTGTTCAATCTGCAGGCATTCATATGAATTTGAAGAATTGCCTCATCACCCAAGAAATACCAATTTTGGAGCACCTAGTTAATGGTGATGGACACCGTCCTCGTCCAGACAAAATAAAAGCAGTCACAGATTTTCTAACTTCTCGCCCATTTGTGATGAGTGAAATTTTCTGAAAATGTGCTCGTACTAATGGCATTTCACAAAGGAGTTCTATACCAATGTATATCTCATGCAAGAATTACCACAATGAGATGCCAAATTTTCTTGGAACAAGGAGCCTCTAAGATCTTTCCTTGTCTTTAAGGAGATCTTTACATCTTCTTCAGTCGTAGCAGTGTATGATGAGAATGCTGAGATAGAACTTCTCCTCAGACAAGTGGATATGAGGCACAAGCAGTCTGAGTGCAAATTCAATAAAGCACAGAAAAGTGTCTTGCAGATGCTTGGATTATTGACAAGCTCCAGCCATATTTACTTCCCAAACCATTCACCATTGTGACAGGCCACCATTCTCTATACCTACTGACTGTCTTGCAGAATCCATTGAGTTGGATGATAAGGGCACTGAGGCTTCCGGAGTACATCACATTGGTATACAAAAGTGGACACAAATATAAAGACACCAAACAGCTTTTCAAGGAATCTTTTTGTGGAACACAGCAGCATAGATGAAATCTCATCAAATGATACTGCTGCTTAGCAGACAGAAAATCCTACACTGCTGAAAACAATAGAAGCCTTAAAGAAGGAAGAAATCACTGAATGGGAATTAAAATTAATAAATGGAACATTTATAAGAGGAATTATGATCCAGTAGGGCAGAAATGGCTGCTTGTCATCCCAGATCATCTTTAGCCACTTATCCTGAAGTAATTCAACAATGATCCAACATCTGGTCACCTGGGATTCATGAAGGCTCTAGACAGAACTAGATGCCAAGGCCTCCACCAATCCGTTAACACCATGTGAGCCACTGTAAGGAATGCTAGTGATGAAAGCATTTGCTGCAAATACACTCCTGGAAATGGAAAAAAGAACACATTGGCACCGGTGTGTCAGACCCACCATACTTGCTCCGGACACTGCGAGAAGGCTGTACAAGCAATTATCACATGCACGGCACAGTGGACACACCAGGAACCGCGGTGTTGGCCGTCGAATGGCGCTAGTGGCGCAGCATTTGTGCACCGCCGCCGTCAGTGTCAGCCAGTTTGCCGTGGCATACGGAGCTCCATCGCAGTCTTTAACACTGGTAGCATGCCGCGACAGCGTGGACGTGAACCGTATGTGCAGTTGACGGACTTTGAGCGAGGGCGTATAGTGGGCATGCGGGAGGCCGGGTGGACGTACCGCCGAATTGCTCAACACGTGGGGCGTGAGGTCTCCACAGTACATCGATGTTGTCGCCAGTGGTCGGCGGAAGGTGCACGTGCCCGTCGACCTGGGACCGGACCGCAGCGACACACGGATGCACGCCAAGACCGTAGGATCCTACGCAGTGCCGTAGGGGACCGCACCGCCACTTCCCAGCAAATTAGGGACACTGTTGCTCCTGGGGTATCGGCGAGGACCATTCGCAACCGTCTCCATGAAGCTGGGCTACGGTCTCGCACACCGTTAGGCCGTCTTCTGCTCACGCCCCAACATCGTGCAGCCCACCTCCAGTGGTGTCGCGACAGGCGTGAATGGAGGGACGAATGGAGACGTGTCATCTTCAGCGATGAGAGTCGCTTCTGCCTTGGTGCCAATGATGGTCGTATGCGTGTTTGGCGCCGTGCAGGTGAGCGCCACAATCAGGACTGCATACGACCGAGGCACACAGGGCCAACACCCGGCATCATGGCGTGGGGAGCGATCTCCTACACTGGCCGTACACCACTGGTGATCGTCGAGGGGACACTGAATAGTGCACGGTACATCCAAACCGTCATCGAACCCATCGTTCTACCATTCCTAGACCGGCAAGGGAACTTGCTGTTCCAACAGGACAATGCACGTCCGCATGTATCCCGTGCCACCCAACGTGCTCTAGAAGGTGTAAGTCAACTACCCTGGCCAGCAAGATCTCCGGATCTGTTCCCCATTGAGCATGTTTGGGACTGGATGAAGCGTCGTCTCACGCGGTCTGCACGTCCAGCACGAACGCTGGTCCAACTGAGGCGCCACGTGGAAATGGCATGGCAAGCCATTCCACAGGACTACATCCAGCATCTCTATGATCGTCTCCATGGGAGAATAGCAGCCTGCATTGCTGCGAAAGGTGGATATACACTGTACTAGTGCCGACATTGTGCATGCTCTGTTGCCTGTGTCTATGTGCCTGTGGTTCTGTCAGTGTGATCATGTGATGTATCTGACCCCAGGAGTGTGTCAATAAAGTTTCCCCTTCCTGGGACAATGAATTCACGGTGTTCTTATTTCAATTTCCAGGAGTGTAGTTCCAGGGCATCTGGTGGAATTCTGCCTGCAACAGCGGCATTACACTAGATGAGATCAACCTACTGGGGAGATTCCTCAGTTTGACAAAGAGGTATCAGTGGTTAAACATCGATGAACTCTGATCATTTAATACTTTTCCAGTCGAGACTAGTATCATATGTAATTTCTCATAGTGACATCACCCACAGAATGAAAACTATCCACCAGCACCAGAAGAATGGCCTTACAGAATACTTTAACACGACATTGTAAGAAATGCTCTTGATGTATGTTGATGTCTAACAGAGATTGGATACAATACTGCCTATTGTGACAGATTTAACATATTGAGGCAATTATCTACAGGCTTCACACCATTCTTCATGCTTCATCCTCCACAGTTGCGAGGCCAAAACAACAATGAATACACTGTTTCCGTTTCAGGGATGATTTTATGAATCACTTCATCACAAGGAACAATGAAGCAAGACACACACTCCTTGGACACTTCGGAGGAAGACCGAGTGTGCTATGATTCTGAGCTCTGGACAGTGAAATACAGCCCCGGGAGATTTGGTATGTACTTTTATGACTGTGCAGGGATATAAGGAAAATTACTAAAATGTTACTTTGGGTTACATTACATGCTCTGTCGTACATCAGACTTCACATATAAAGTCTATGATTTTGACTTGCGATCAAGAAGATAAAAGCACAGACACATTCTCCACGTCCTGCATATGAGATCCTACTACTGTAAAGGGGCATAAATCAAAGATGGGGGCTTCTTGGTTAATGGAAGTGAAGGTTTACTGTATGACTGTGAAGCTTTGATGGAAGGAGCTATCTCCGATATTTATCTCAGTGAAGAAGATGTGACAGCACAATTCAAACAAGAGGTTTTTTTGTTTGGTTTGTGGGGCGCTCAACTGCGTGGTTATCAGCGCCCAAACAAGAGGATCCTCAGTACTGCCATACAGAGGACCATTATCTAGGATGCTGTAGTTGGTGCCAATGAGAACTTCTGAAGAAGTCAGTCATTGTTTCTCCAGGAGAGGGAGCAATGCAATGAGGTGTACTGCATGCAATATGGAGTAGCGATTAGCACTACCGGCTGGCATGCTGTGGGACCCTACTTCAAATATCACCACCAGCAAGTATTAATTTTTTAACATTTATTGTTTCTAGAGGGTCCTCAAAATTTCTTATGTATGTTAAGTTTGCATTTTCTGGAATATTCAATGTCTGTATAAATTGCAGCATTCTCCATCCAGGAGAAAGTTCCGTTGTGTCTTTATATTAGTCTCCATAACAAATATGGTTTCAGTGGTAAATGTTTTATTTCACTGACAACCCTGCTCCCAGTTTCAGACTTAATTGTGGTTACAATGTGTATTAGTCAGGATAATAAAATGAGATATAGCAGTCCATTGGAACCAATATTAAAGTCTCCTTAGGATAGTGAAAACGGAAACTGGCTGCAAAAATGGAAAGAAAGGCAAATCATAAAATCACTATGAAATTAAACAAAAATTAACTTCACTGATTAACACACCCAACAATGAATTATAGTTTCACTTACATCAAGAAGGATATTTTTAACTTTTTTTGGCCAATCAGATCCTGGGAATACTCCAAGTGCAGGTCGATTTACAATTGCTTTCTGAAAAAGAAATAGAACAATGTCAAAGAAATCTAAAAAAAAGAACCAGACTGTTAGCACAGATTCTGAATGTGTCACTCTAAACACTAAGTCTCCAATTCACACAAGTTTTCAATGCATTCTCTCCCTTCCTCCCATTCCTATTTTTCCTGACTCACATTCACATGTTCTTGATAACCATCAATTTTGCTCTCTTTAGTGTTTCATTTAACTCAGCTTCTGATAGAGATTGTATCCTGGGTAAATATTCAGTACTCTTCCTTTAATGCATTCAGTTCTTTTAATCCTGGGAATAAGACTTTTTGTTTCATGGATCAAAATAAGGTGTATATTTTGCAGACTATCTGTATGGCTGTATTGCATCTCTTGTATTCCATTAATAATGCGAGTTCTCTTTTCAGTTTCTGCATACTTAGAATTATGAGCACACAAGAAATACAAAGGAATAATGGGGAGAGAACAGGAATCCAATGACGCACTCCAAACAGGTCCACAATACAAGACGCAATGGGCTCTACATTTAACACCAGACTCTAGCATTTTGTGTAAGCCTGTCCCTATTATTAGTTATTTTAAAACCAAAAGAAAATCTAAATTATGACTACTTTTAATACGCAATAACAACAATGCAAGTGCTGAGATATGACATTTAATAAGTAGTTGTGAAAACGAAAGCTTCAACTGTGTGAGGAAGAACTTGCTGAGGTGTCTACAAAGTTGAGGATAACTATTGTTAAGCCCACAACCATCATATTATGAATATTAAGTTAAAGCAGCAAGGTCAATCTACTGATACTAAGTAGCAAATCCTGTAACTCGAGGTTCTCTCTATGCAAAAAACCCCTACCATTTTATCAGTTATAGCTTGATAGATTAGAAAGAACTAGTCCCTACACATGATGTCCTCACCAAGTGGCCTCATTCTTCTCACACCATCAGTATTATTTTTCCCCCCTTGCTGCCTGGAACGAATATTTTAATGCATCAAAAAAAATCACAATTCATTAATCACTTCTTCATTAATTTATTAATGTTTATAAAATTTGATGACTTACCACATTAAAAGGGTTATCAAGCAATTTCAAAAGATCTGGATGATTGTACCCAAGAGGCAGTGACGATATCTGAGTGTACACATCAAGCAGAACATTTCCATCAACATCTGCTATATAATTACCAATGGAGCGGTCATAATCAACAAAAAGTTGTACTGATCCAGTTTGCTGTGGAAAGAAAATGGTGGCTGCAATAAATTCAGTGCAGATACTCTCTTAACATACAGGGTGGAGAAAAATTGTGTCACGGAATTTTAATCTTGGATAGCTGATGCCAATAGGAACCAAAATTACTAATGTCGTGTAGTCAACAATGCACCATTTTTAAACTACAGAAACTTGGTGCCACACGCTCAGATTGGCTGTGGGATTGCCCCGTTGCTGTTCATCAGTTGACGGGCAGTGCTATGGTTGTCAGTTCACACATATAAACTTCCTCGCCCCATCACTGCGCCAACGTGATACTCACATGGCAGGTAAAGCATTCACGGTCACGCATTGTCCAGAGCACCCAGTAACAGGGCAATCCCGTGACTAACTGGAGCACATGGCGCCAAGTTTCCATAGTTCAAAAATGGTGCACTGTTTACCTACACAACATTAATAATTTTGGTACCTATTGGCATCAGCCAACCAGGTTTAAAATTTCATGACAATTTTTCTCCACCCTGTATAGTGGACATTATAAATATGTGCATGTATATGGGTGACCATGTGCTTTCCTTTGTGCTGTCAGTGTTATATATTCTGTGAAAAATGTGGTATATATTCATTTAACTGCTTAGGCTATGCAATGGAGCTATTAAAATCAATCTCTCCTTTGGCTGAAAAAATGCTTTACAAGGTAATCCGCATGAAGCTGCGATGCCTTCAACAGCAGCACTGTATTTTAATACATATCCAAAAGGCAACCCTATTTTTGTTTAGTATAAGAAATAAGGCTTGTTTACAACACTTTTGGATAGTTACACCACAAGTTTCACTCACTGTATAAATACAGATTTGGTCAGCTCTCCTATAATGTAAACTACTGTAAAGCAGTCAAAAATTAAGTAGTACAGGTGTATTATGAGATCTAATTCTTTTTCCTCAACTTATAAGAGCCCCACTAAGAATAGCATACTGAGTATATTTGTTAAGATTTTCCTAGTTGGCTAAACCCAAGCTGATGATGTCCACATACAGACGTTATCAAATGTGACCTAGTAACTAGTGTGTGTCTAAGAAGCAAGGCACCAAGGCATGCACAATAGACAATAACATAAAGGTTTTCTTGGTGTTACTGATTAAGTGTACTTCCAGATTTTTCTTCAGAGTTCATTTCAATGTTATGTAAAATATTTCAATGACCAAGCCATCCGGTTTCTTCAGGTGCTGCAAGATTTGCCATTATGTGCACGTGCTACCTGTGCCACTACCAGACTGAGCCATTGTTGGTTTCACAGAACTACTCATAGCCAAATTGACCCCAACACCCGCTACACCATTTGATGCTCTTCTTTCTCAGTGCTTGCATCAATATTCTGTGAAATGCAAAGTCTCTCAGCAGTTTACGGCTCTGGTGGACATGATGACTGACAAGATCTTAATAACTTGTGTGGCAGACCAAAGCCCAGTTTAAATTGAAATGTCCAGTCCTGTGTAACAGGGATGACACTTTTCGCATTTTCAGGTCGTCATGCAGGATTGTGTGCACAGAACCCACAGAAATGCCAACTCTGGAGGCGATCTGTTCAACAGTCATTCAGCGATCCCCCAAAACAATTCTCTCCACTTTCTCGATCATGTCGTCAGACCGGCTTGTGCGAGCCCGAGGTTGTTTCGGTTTGTTGTCACACGATGTTCTGCCGTCATTAAACTGTCGCACCCACGAATGCACTTTCGACAAATCCATAACTTTATCACCACATGTCTCCTTCAACTGTCGATGAATTTCAATTGGTTTCACACCACGCAAATTCAGAAAACGAATGATTGCACGTTGTTCAAGTAAGAAAAAGTCGCCATTTTAAGTATTTAAAACAGTTCTCATTCTCGCTGCTGGCGGTAAAATTCCATCTTCCATACGGTGCTGCCATCTCTGGTACGTATTGACAATGAACGCGGCCTCATTTTAAAACAATGCGCATGTTTCTCTCTCTTTCCAGTCCGGAGAAAAAAAATCTGAGGCCTTAGAACTTCAATGCACCTCGTAAACTACCCCAAAGGACCTCATCAACTGTCTTACAGAATTCCATAGATGTTGAGCAGTATGGGCCATTTGAACAGAACAATCACTGTATCAAGAGACAACAAACAGCACTTTGTCTGTTTCTGAGTTAATCCTCAGGGACAAAACCATCTCCTGTCTGCAATAATTCTTGTCGTGATGGTTCTCAATCTAAAGCAGCTCTCCACTCTAGTCAATCCTGTGAAAGATTTTTCATCTCTGCACAACATGTCCATTTGAAGCTACTTTCTGTATTATTCAAGCCTTGGTATACTTCTACAATTTTTACCCCATCCTCCCTCCTTCTCTCACACTTCCTCCCATTATGAAATTGACTATCCAGATGTCTCAAGATGTGTCCTAGCAATAAGTTCCTTCTTTTAATCAAGTTGTGCCATAAATTTCTGTTTTCCCCAATTCGGTTCTGTATTTCCTCAGCTGTTCGTTGATCTACCCAACCAATCTTCAGTATCCTTCTGCACAACACATTTCAAAACCTATTCTTTCCTTGTCTGAACCACTTCCTGTCCCATTTCACTTTCATGTAAAGCTCCATTTCAGACAAATACTGTTGGAAAAGGCTTCCTAACAATCAAATTCCTCCTTTTCAGAAATGCTTTACTTGGTTATGCCAGTCTTCATTTTATATCCTCTCCTCTTTAGTCATCATCAATTATTGAGCTGCCCAAATAGCAGACAGTGTCTATTACTTTTAGTCAGTTATTTCTTAATTCCCTCAGCATCACCTGATTTAATTTGGCTACATTCTGTTGCCCTTGTTTTGTTTTTGTTGATATCCACTTTCAAAGCTCTTTGCAACACACATTTATTCCATTCAACTGCTCTGCTCAGTGTTCTTCCAATGTCATCATCATCAGCAAACCTCAAAGTTTTTATTTCTTCTCACTGAACGTTAATTCCCTTTTGAAAGTTTTTCTTAGTTTCCTTCACAGCTTACTGAATGTACCGAGTGAACAACATCAGAGATAGGTTACAACCATCTCAGTGCCTTCTCAACTGTGACTTTCCTTTTGTATTCTTCAAAACTTATAACTGAAATCTGGTTTCTATAAAAGTTATAAATAACCTTTTGCTTCCTGTACTTTATTCCCACCACCTTCAAATTTTCAAAGAATGTAATCCAGTCAATGTTATCAAAAAGTCTCTCTAAATCTGCAAATGTTATAAATGTAGGTTGCCCTTTTCAACTTACCTTCTAAAACAAGTTACAGGGTCAGTATTACCTTGTGTGTTTCTACACTGTGCCAGAAGCCAGACTGACTTCCTTTGAGTTGGTTTCCAATTTCTGTAAATAATGTGTGTCAATAGTTTGCAATGTAACTTACAAGGGAACCTCCCCATCGCACCCCCCTCAGATTTGGTTATAAGTTGGCACAGTGGATAGGCCTTGAAAAACTGAACACAGAACAATCGAGAAAACAGGAAGAAGATGTGTGGAACTACGAAAAAAATAACCAAAATATACGTACTGAGTAGTCCATGGCAAGATAAGCAACTTCAACGACCGTATGAGCACAGGAGTGCCGTGGTCCCGTGGTTAGCGTGAGCAGCTGCGAAGCGAGAGGTCCTTGGTTCATGTCTTCCCTCGAGAGAAAAGTTTAATTCTTTATTTTCAGACAATTATTATCTGACAAACTCTCATGTTTTCATCACTTTTTGGGAGTGATTATCACATACACAAGAAAACCTAAATCAGGCAAGGTAGAAGAATCTTTTTACCCATTCGCCAAGTGTGCAAGCTAGGTGGGTCGACAACATATTCCTGTCATGTGATGCACATGCTGTCACCAGTGTCGTATAGAATATATCAGACGTGTTTTCCTGTGGAAGAATCGGTTGACCTATGACCTTGCGATCAAATGTTTTCGGTTCCCATTGGAGAGGCACGTCCTTCTGTCTACTAATCACACGGTTTTGCGGTGCGGTCGCAAAACACAGACACTAAACTTATTACAGTGAACAGAGACGTCAATGAACGAACGGACAGATCATAACTTCGCGAAAATAGAAAATTAAAATTTTCTGTCGAGGGAAGACTTGAACCAAGGACCCCTCATTCCACAGCTGCTCACCTTAACCACAGGACCACGGCGCTCCTGTGCTGACATAGTCCTTAATGTTGCCTATCCTGCCCATGGACTACTCAGTTTGTATATTTTGCATATTTTTTTCATAGTTCCACACAACTTCTTCCTGTTTTCTCGATTGCTCTGTGTTCAGTTTTTCAAGGCCTATCCACTGTGCCAACTTATAACTAAATCTGACGGGAGTGCGATGGGGAGGTTCCCTTGTTAGTAAAATGATTGTTCCGCAGTATTCACACCTGTCGGCATCTGCTTTCTTTTGAATTGGAATTATCTGATTCTTCCTGGAGTCTGAGGGTTATTTTGCCCATCTCATACGTCCTGCACACAATATGGAATAATTTAGTCATGGTTAGTTCTTACAAAGGTCTCTATAATTCTGAGGGAAAATGATTGGTCCAGGAGCATGGCTTGCACTTAGATCTGTCTGGGCTGTGGAAAACTTTTTCCACAGTATTGCATCCACTATGTCACCTTCACTGACTTCCTATTCTCTGTCTTCAAGTATGTTTTCTTTGTATAGACCCTCCTTCCACCTTCTGGCCTTCCCTTCTTTGCTTAGTATAAGTTTGTCACCTGCACTTGTTGTATTCATTGAGCTGCTTCCTTTTTCACCAAAACCTCTAATTTTCCCACCTTTCCCTAGTTCATTGTGTTTCTACAGCCTTGCAGCTATCTTCTAACCACCTCCGCTTTGACATTTTTCACTTTCTGTCAATCTCATTTGTTTTTTTAGATGTCTGTACTTCTTTTTGCTAGCTTCATTTGCTGCATTTCTCATTTTGTCAGTTAAATTCAGTATTTCCTGAGTTACCTAGGGATTTCTAACTACACCGTGGCTCTTTAATTATGTAACTGTACAGAGGAGAATTACAAGGCAGTTATACTGACTGTTCTAACATATTTTATTCTGTATAGAGGCAGTTTTAGAGTATGACATTTGGGGGAATTAAAAGACTATATGTCAATAATATGGGACATTTCATCCAATATTTGTTTTGACCAATGTAACAGAGATAAAACACAGAGATAAAACACACACACACACACACACACACACACACACACACACACACACACACACACACACACACACACACACTCTCACTACTTACACAAGTTACAGAAATTTCTTAGTGTAAAGATTTAATTGTAAACTACACCAAATATTTTAGAGGAAAGGTCTGAAATTGTGTAACTGTAAAAATACCTGTATAGCACTTAGTTCATCTAGTAGCTGCTTTGACTTTGGACCTGGAATGGATGTTTTTACACTTGGTCCATCAGGTTCTCCAACAACCAGGCTTGAAACATTCCTTATATAAATGTTTTGGCAAATGGAACCTATGAAAATATACATTATATGACACACACTTTCAGGGTACTAACAACAAAATACAATGATATTGTTATGCATTTCTCATCTTGCTCTTCCTTTTTCTGTAATCCACACATATTATAAAAATGTACGTATGTATGCATACATGTATTATGTACATATGTATGTATTTTCCACGTGTTGTCCTAAAGCACTGGACCGATTTCAATCAAACTTGCTACACATACCCCTATTATCAAGCAACAATCGCTTCCAAGGTAAGAACCACCTACCTACCATATTAAGTCAAATATCAAGATGTGTGAAAAAATTAAGCATTACGCATGAATTTTTAATACTTATAGTTTTTACTATTAAGAAACTGCTACAGCCGACTCAAAAAGGAAATCCTAGACACCTGCCAGCACTTTTGACAGCTTTCAACTGTGAACTGCAAATGGCTGCAGGCAAAAACAATAGAGAAAATGTGTTGGTACAGAGACATTTACAAAATTGCATTGTAGATATGTGAAGCAGTTGCAGCCAGTGTACAAAAATTCTCCCAGATCATCTTACGGTAAGTCTACTGCACAATTACATATAATATATATAAGATTTTGTTTCTAATTGAAAATTGACAAAATTAATACCCAGACATTTGTCAGCTAGTAACATGGTAAGAGTTTTATTAATAGTTATCATGTTTAAAGTTCTCTTCAGTTCATAGTTTTTGCAAATTGTGTCTACTCAGATTGCATTAATTTGTTTGAAGGCTTTTGTTCTAGAGCATTATAGATTGTTGAGCAAGAAGAGCTTACTTGTGGTGAACATAGTAAGTAATTCTCTGTTGTTCTTCCACTTAAAGAAATAAAAAATAAATAAGTATAAAATAATATATATATTGGTATCAGTTGGAGTCACAGCAATGTCATTGTGATAATTTCATAACAATTTGCATCCAAACTTCCAATTTAAAACTCTATTCATGAGCAATGGGAATAAAATTTAACATCAATCTCATACAGGACACTTACAGTGCCAAAAAAGACAAAAGTAGTTGTTCTCCCACCTAGCAACAGATCTAACAGCCTGTTGGAATTTCAGTTCTGCATTGATGTATCTTCTATTTCGTCTGACAGAATATCTTCTTTCTCCTCAGTTGTAATGGAGCATTCTGTAACTTTTCATTGGACTTACTTTATAACAGTTCCATCACTTGTTTCTATACACTACAATTTTTTCCAAAGCATTAAATGTTCACATGTTTCCATTAGCCCACATTTCTTATTCTCTTCCCTTTTGCGATGTATAGAACCATCAAGCATGCAAATGATCAAACCATGTTGTTCCATAAAAATGTCATAAGGAAAGATTTCAGTACAAGTGAAATATTTCAGGTAGTTAAGAAGTTTAAAACAAACTCATCCCTCATGGAGGCCCAATGGTATCAACAGTACTGACTGGCCACCGTGGCATCCCCAGCCCTCAGGTGTCACTGGATGCGGATATGGAAGGGCATGTAGTCAGTACACAGCTCTCCTGGCCGTACAGAGACCGGAGCTGCTACTTCTCAGTCAAGTAGCTCCTCAGTTTGCCTCACAAGGGCTGAGTGCACCCCACTTGCCAACAGCGCTCGGTAGACCGGATGGTCGCCCATCCAAGTACTAGCCCAGCCTGACAGCACTTAACGTCGGTGATCTGACGGGAACCGGTGTTACCACTGCGGCAAGGTGGTTGGCAGTTAAGAAGTTTGTTGATGGAAAATTGAAGCTGTGAAGAGGAAGTAAGAAGTACATCTATGCACAGAATGAGCTTTTGTAAAGGTGAAATGTTTGTCATCAGCAAACATAATTCTGAAAGAACTAAGAAAAAGATTTGCCAAGTGTTTTCTCTGGAGTTATATGGCAGTGAATCAGGGGCAGTCAAACAGAAAGAGGGAAAATGCTTGGATAGTTTGAAATGTGATTTTGGAGAAAAATGACAAATGTGAAATGGACCGAGAGGATTTTGAATTAAGTACTTCCAACAAAAGGAGAGGAAAGAAAACCAATGGAAATAAGAAACAGAATATCTTAGCTAAAATATGTACTGCAAAGAAATTGCCTGCAACAATCATAAAATGAAAGACTGCAGGGAAAAGATGAAAAGGCGGAAGAGAATTTGTTGTTAAACATGAACAAAGTTACCAGCAGCTTAAGGGAGAGGCATAGGACAGGAAAGGGGAGAGCATGCATATGATACCTGTTGTAAGGAAGTAACACAGCAGGAGGTGGTTTTCAACCAATGGATATTACACTGTGTAGTACAGTAACATAAGTCATGACATTTATTGTGTAAATAGAAAAATTTTAGGTTTGATTCCACCAAGTCAAAGTCAACATTGTAAGTGATGGTCAAAGAGGACTGTGCAAATATAACCTTGAGACAAAGTGCTAGCCTCGTAACTAGATCTCCTCCAATTACGATCAGTCAGCAAAAGTGATATGAGTAAGGAACGGGAACAAAACATTGGTGTACACTTTCTTCCTACAAGGAAACATCAAAATAAACACATTGAAAGATAGGATGGTATTAACAAACTGGTATACTGGAAGATTTTTTCTTATGCTTTTCAAGACTCAAGGAGAAGTGTTCAAAGATGTCCTGCAAGTACATAGTTCTATAGACATCACCTATCCTCACAGAAAAAAGTAACTTATAATGAGAATCGTCTCCCACTTAGATCTGTAAATATATATAGTTCAATTTTAGCTCTTTTAATTAAAACAGAAATCAGCTGAAAATGTTCGCTATGAAGTAATGTCAATTTTTCTGGATGACAGACAATGACTTCATCACAACATACAATTGTACCTGTAACTGGTGCTAAATAGATCCATATGTTCCTTCCACACTAGAAAATATTACCAACAAATTTCATGAAATAGTCGGTGCATTTGCACTAACATGTAAAAACCTTCAGCATTTTAAATAGTGGTCATTATAAGGTCGATGAATTAATACAACCCATGGCCTGGTTGGCACACTTTTGGAATAAAAATATTCTTTCTACTTGTACCCAATACATTGCGCAATACATTGTCAATGAATGACAATTTGGAAGAGAAATCAGCTTGGCTATCACTGAAGACATCAACTGGCTGTTGAGTAGTTGAAATGACCTAGCAGATTAAAACTGTATTTGGGACCAGAACCTAGTCTTACTGACTGTGTTATCCAGGCATGACTCATTATCTGTAGTTATTCTTAGTTTCCGGAGTGATCATGAATACACACTGCCTTCTTTAGAGGTTCTCAACCATCAACAGTCACAGAAATCTAATGTCTTACCGTTAACTATTGGAAGAAGTCAGAATATTAACCTTAACAGAATTATTTGCACTTGTTAAAGATTGAGGGTATTGCATTTATTGTCAGTCTACTATGTCCAAGGCAAGGCAAATCATCTTATTTTGCTTTGTGACACAAATCAGAGTGAGCCACAAAAGATACTCAGTGAGCACAATTATGTTTATCAAAATCTTCCATTGTTTTATGCAAAGACTTAGCTGGCTCACAGATGAGGTCTCCCCGATACCAAATCATGGGGCTGTCAATAAGCTATTTAATACTGTTTTCTCATCTAAAAAAACTCCAGAATATATACATAACTATTTTGATTCTTAATTGTCAACTTTATATCGTTTACTTTTCTTATAAACTTATATCATTACTGATTATTAAAGTCTTTCTGATAAAAGAAGATCCCGAAAGGACATGTTACATGAGTAACTAGGTACGCTGCAAATGTGTGTCACATCAACATTCTTTATCATGTTGCAACACTTCTCACTTTTTCTTGGCAGATCTGTTGAATATAGAGTTGTTGGAACTGCCACTAGAGCACGTTGTGCAATTCCCACAATATTTCATTCAGACAACTGTATAACATCTTCAGGATGTTGCTGCTGACCGTTGGTAAGTGGCAACTGTTGGTTCCTCACTAAAGTAATATTCTTACTGAGTCCATGCTGGAAGGGGCTTATACAGCAGATCCTACTCGCCAGCAGTCACCTGATGCTGCCCTGATTAAATACTGTGGGATTTACACAACATGCTCTAGATGCAGATGTATGAATCATTTTGATCACATCCATATTCAGCAACTGTTCAACGAGCCTTAACACCAATGACTTAATAATTACTTGCCGTGAATTGCTTAATCTTTGCTTTTCCTTTCTCATGATGAAATTATTGATAATTTGCAAAATAGATATCCAAATATGTTTTCTCTATCTGTCAGATTTGTTCCAAATGTTATGACTATCTCATAAGTCCCAGAATCGTACTAATGCATTGGTTCATGTGTGTATAACAATTGATACTTTTAACCGAGTTTGAATTTTTAAAGCTTTTGAATTTCCTCACATTTATGTGGGCGGCTTCTAAAGTCAAAGTCAGACTACTCGCATCTACTCTGAACCATAGTCAGCAACACTAAGTCTATACGAAAATTATTTTTGTATCACTAGGTTGTCTATACCACAGATCAGCTGCACATGTGTAAAAAAATTTTTTAAAAAGTTTTAAATAATTTCAACAACTAATTTCTTACCTTGTAAATAAATGCTACAAGAGGTTCTATTACTGACTTTAAAAACATTCATAATGCTACTTTCTGGAGTATACAATAGTAAAATACAGATGTCTGCACAATTTTCTCCGAAAAGTAGTTCATTAAATGATATTAATGACAGTATGAAAAATACAAAATTATTTTTATATGAGGCCCAGAGAATAAGAGCATTAGTAAGTACAAAGCTAGATGGACTGATTGCTATTATTTCATGAAAGTGTATATTCCATTTAAACTCGTCAATTACTGAACATCAACAAGTCTTACAATTTCAGTCTTAGAGATTATTAATTTCACAAATATTCAGGTCAGTGACATTTTCACAATTACAGACTGTAACCAAAAATCAAGAATTAAGGGTATGATAAAAAAAATCATATAAATGAGAAAATCTTACAGCATCTGTTTCCACACAAGTGAAGGTGGGAACAAGAAAACCAACTAAAGCAATAGGATAGTAAGCCAATGATTTTCTAAACATTGTTGTAGCAAAAATCAAAATCTGTTACATACAGATGATGTAAGGGATTAATATTACAATGATGATGATTGCAGGAAGAAAAGATTACTGTAACTTAAATTTTGATAGCCATATGGGAAGTACAGAATGTGGTCTTCTTGCAAAATCATTTGTGTAGTCAACTAAAGCGTACAGAATACTGTAACTTTTCATACAGTCAATACATCACAGCAAAGCCGGAAAAATCTGCAAAGTATTTACAGTTTATGATTGGATGTAAATTGATATCAACTACGATATTTTCCAACATACATGAAACTACAATAGCCGAATTTTTTGGTGACACAGTCACAAATCTTTGCAGCTACTACACAATAAAATAAACAACACAATAATTCAACAGTAGAGGTGATGTATTCGAGTTCCAAATGTTATAAAATTCGCTACAAAAATTGTGTGTGCTGCGGCAAACAGCTTTTTCATTTTTATTTTTTTTTTGTTCCAAACACAGTACTGATATGCGAGAGGCAGGGGCTACAAAAATAATTTTTGCCCCTTTAATTTAGTTTTCTACAAGGAATTCCGAAACAAGACAAGGTAAAAATGGTGTATCTTGAGCTGTACTATGCAACTTTTCGTGTAAGATAAAGCTTGCTGATTGCACATATGGAACAGAAGGAGTTATGCGTCTTCTCAAGAGGAATTGTATCTTGACTTAAGAGTAACTGTATTTGCAACGGTAACTTGCATTAACACATTGATATTTCAAGATGCTGAACGTCTAACGCCGGTACTAACGTTCAGTCGATGTACATGTTAAAACAGTTCACAAGATCTGTGTGCATAAAGCGTTAACAAATTATAAGATGATTTTCATTTCCCAGTCTTCGGACGACTTGAAAATGCAGTCTCACTGTATTTTTTTCTCAAAACACTCATATTGTCATTTAGGAAAAATCTTTAAAGGAACAAGTGTCTAGTCTTTACCTGATTTCCACCATTGCTTAAGGCACAATCTACCAAAATTAATTGTGGGCGTTACGCATCCGCCGCATAGCTGTGCCATCTTCCCTAAACCTTCAGGTGAGCGTCGCACACTGAATACGCAAACGCCGAAGCAGACTGATTTTATTCGGGCGTGCGTACTGATACGGTGCACGGCGGATACTGGCGCTGTGTTTGAGCGACCCGCGCAACGTGACGCTACTGAAGGGGAACATAATTCAATTGCCATAAATTACTGTGTTTATGAATTTGACCTCGGTTTAACTTACGGCGCTCTATTGTGTGCTGCTCGACTTTAAGTGGACGTAGCAGCATTACTTGATATATTTATCTTGAAATACACGTTCTCAAGCTGGTATCTGAATTAAGGGTTGAATTTACACTGTGCTTCGACATGTACATTAGCTAGTAAAATGCGCTATTTTAATGCAGTAGAAGAATTTTCATATTGTCATTCTGAAATAGAAATAAATTGCAGCTTGCAAGATAGTAATATTGTAGAGTATAGACCTATTGCATCCAATAGGAAGGCATCGAAAGTTTGCGCACAATGTACAACACGTGGAAATCAGTGTAGTGGAAGGTAAGTTTTACGTAAGTTAATGAAATATTTCATTTAAAAAAATGAAAAGCTCTTCACATGTAAGTTTCTGCAAAAAATATTTATATTTATCTGAAAAAATATTTTGATCCTTTGTATTGGACTCACGACACATGGCAGTCGCACATCCAATGAAGAAGTGTAGTGAACTGTCATTCGTATTGCAAGTATTTAAGTTTTTGTGTTCCACAAATATACATTTTAAGTCCAAACATGTCTACTAAAGTGTGTATTAATTTACGAAATTCGTAATAATTGACAAATTACAGAAAAATGAAGGCGCAAAAATCTAGAAGCAGTTTAGAAAATAAGAAATTCATACTCTAACCACGGAACTATTTTAATTTCTTTGGTTTTAATTAGGAACAATATATTTAGCATGTCAAAAACAAACGCTCAAAATGTAAGCAGTTTAAGCTTGTACATGACAGTCAAGATATAGAAGAAGTTGAATCAGTCAAATTCTTAGGTTAAAATGTAGATAAAAATTTGAGCTGGCAAGCACACATTGAATACCTAACAAACAAACTGAGCAGCCTTGCGTTTTACTGCAAATATTACCTGCAACTAACTCGGACACACAAAAGGTAGCATATAAAAGCTACTTTGAATACATTATTAGGTATGGTATTATTTTTTGTGGTAACTCGACAAATATAGTGCAGTTACTAAAAACATAGAAAAAAATCATTCGAAATATGTGCACTGCACATCATAAAGAATTATATCGTCCATTATTTAGAAAACTTAAAACATTAACTCTGCCATCCCTACACACACACAAACACACACACATAGAGAGAGAGAGAGAGAGAGATTATTATCTTTCCCTACACCAAACATGAATCATTTGAGGGAAATCGTTTTGTCCATTCACATGATATTCGAGAAGAAGAAAATTTTATGCTCCCCATCCACCACCTCAAACTGTGCGCCCAGCAACCTGAATACATGGGAATGAAAATCTGTAATAAATTACAAGGGAACAAGTTAATGCAGATGAATTTAGGTCCACTTAAAAGAAAGCTATATGAGACACTGACACTGAAATGTTATAACTCAGTGGATGAATTCATGCAAGACAAACTGTAAATTTGAGCTGGATACAATGTGTTACATATTCGAAGAAATATCATTATAGTGTTACGGCAGAGGAGAAAAAGAAGGAAACTACAGTAAGTATGGAATAACTACCTCCATCCGATAACAAAGTATTCTCAAGTGATTCAGACCAGTCAGCCACCTCAAATAACACAGTACATGAAAGAAACATGAAAATGAGCAAGAAAAATGTCACTTGTGTTAACAGATAAGAAGAAACAATCTCAGTAAGTAATGAGTGATCTCCTCCAGCCCACAGTCAGGTATTGTCAACTGCAACAAATCAGCCATCCCACAACAGCATGTTATCAAGTGTATCAAATCATCTATGCCAGATAAATTGTTTAGAAAGTGAAATTAAAAAAATCTGCCATCCAAGTTTCAAACAGGGCCACAAAAGTGCCATAGAGAAATGATGATTTTTTATTGCTTGCCTCAAGAAAGCCCATCTTCTACTAAACTGTAAACTTTTTTCAGGTTTTTATATTAAACAGTTATATACACACATGTTAGGCACTGTTGTTATGCTGAGACATTTAAAATAATTTGTGCAGAACTCTCTGGGTGCAAACCCTAATAAACATCTGCTTGCTTTCATGTTCGACATATTCTGTTGAAAGCCTGAAACAGACTGAACTGTTAACTTTGATGAAGCTCATTGTATGAGAAATACTGAAAGACAAATAAAGAGTCTGTTCTACTCTACTCTCTCTGGCCATGTTGATACAGACTCTCCACTATAATGAACATGAAACATAGCCCCTCTTATCGAAACTTTGTGATCATTGAGTGGGTTTTCATTTTTGTTGAAACTTCCATCATCAATCTGCACCTTTGGACTTTAGTGGGGTTTCATAAGGAGGACATTGACGATCTCTCCATACTTTTGCCTTCTTGATAAAGGGTCATGCTTGACTTAATTTGTGACCTCTGATAAGCAGAAAAGGGAATGATAATCACAAAGTAACGTGTTAGTAACTTTTCCAGTAATCCTTCACAGGCATAAAACCCATATCGAGTCTCCCGAGTTGTACTTCAGTTGCCAGTGTTTCGTTTTATAGCACTCCCAGTCTGTCTCCTGGATATCTAAGGTCGGTATGAGAGCCAGCTGTCTTGCTTCTTCAATCCTGGTGATTAGATGTTTCACACAGTCATTGTGAGTATTGTGCGGTTGAAATGCGAACATTGTATCCATGGTCATTTCAGTTTCACCTCCATGGAGCAGAAAAAACAGTGTGAAGCCTGTAGTGTCTTACTTCACTGTGTTATAAATTAATGTCACAATGGGCAATATTGCATCTCAATCTCTCTATTCAACATCAGGGAACACTGAGAGCATATCTGCCAACTTCTTATTAAGGCGTTCTGTTGGGTCTTTCGTCTGAGAGTCTGAGAATGACAAGCAGTTTTCAGCCTGTGGGTGATCACAAAGTGTAGAATTGCCTCTGATACATGTATCAACTGGAAAAATTTTGTAGGCTCAGGGATCATAATACGAAATGCCCTTTGCCTCAAAATAATCTCTTCTACATTGCAGATTCTGGAGGTTTGGTAGACAGCAGAGTCTTGGTGACAACGTAGCAGGTGGGTAGTCAGTGCAGATTGTAATCCAGCTAATCCCATTTGTTGCTTTTGAGAACTTCCCCAAAAGGTCAATTCCAGTTCCGTGGAATGGTGATGCAGCAGGCAGGATTGGTATCAGATGCCCCAAAGGTAATTGTGGCTTGTGGCGCTCCTTAGTGTTGGCTCACATAGTGTCTAACAGATTGGTCTCTGCCTAACGGCTGGTACAGATCTCTCTAGTGATAACTGCTTCTGGTTTTGTCCAGAGACTTCACGAATTTAAGGCTATCAGACGCTGGAGCGCCTTGGTAGTACTTGAATGATAAGCAAGCATTGTCACCCCTATGGATCACACTTCCTCTTATTAACTGGAATTCTTTGGTTGGTCCCTCGTTCTTCAATGTTTCTGTAACTTTCAGTAGTGTTGGATCTTTCCTCTGATTAATATCAATGTCATTTAATGCAGCTATGACTCAGATTTCATCCATGCTGTGGTGTTCTGCCAAAGGATGCCTTGAAAGACTGTCGACATCCTTGTGTCCACTTTTGTGGGCTATGTAATGCCATATTCCTGAATCACGAACAACAAGCAATCGGGCGTCCCCTGGAAACGACCTAGTCGGCCAATCCTGCAAACACCGGAGCACCAGAACCAAAGATGCCTAAACAGCTCTCTGAAGAGCCCCAAAAAAGGTCTTTATCAAGACCTGCAATATTGAAGGCTTATCTGTAAATAAAGAAATTTTATTAGCTGACATGTGCAAATGAAACAACTGTGATGTTTTAGTATTACAAGAAACACACAGAGCACCAACTAGCCATAGGCCAAAAGTACAGGGCATGAAATTAGTTCTTGAGAGACCACAGGAAAGGAAAGGTACAGAAGTGCTATATTTGTGAAACCGAATTTAGACGTATGCTCCTGTGCTTTGACCTGCGAAGAAAATATAGAAATTTTAACTATTGAGCTACATTTATGTACTGTAACATCCGTGTACAAACCACCTAGTCCGAGGTTCAAATTTACGGAGCCTGGAAATTTCCATTGAAAAACCTTGAAGTTGTACTAGGAGATTTTAACTGTCACGGTCTCGCATGGGGCTATAAAGAGACGATGGCGAAATGCTGGAGATCTGGGCAGACCAGGCTAAACTGGAATCGATACATGACCCAAAGTTGCCTGCATCATTTAACAGCGGAAGATGAAACGAAGATATAATCCAGATAACATCTTTGTCTCCGAGAAGGCATCCCTGCAAACTGTAAAGCAAATCGAGAGCCCAATTCCAAGATCGCAACACAGAGCAATAACTTGCTGCATTATGGCAGTAATCAAATCAGATGTAATACCCTTCAAGAGACGCTTCAACTTAAAGAAAGCTCATTGGGAACTCTTCACAGAGGAACTTGATAAGGAGATCTTGGAAATTAAACCAGAAGTACAATCATATGAAATTTTTATAGACCTCGTCAAGAAAATCTCTCGACGGCGCATACCTAGAGGGTGCCGCACTCAGTATATTGCTGGACTCAATGGTAGCAGCAAGGAAGCTCTGAAAAAGTATGAAGAACTTTACAATAAGGACCCCTTCTCAGAGGAAACGATCCAAGAAGGTGAGGTACAGTTGTCTGGTATCTCTGAAGCGAGAAAGGAAAAGTGGTGCAACCTCCTACAAGAGACGGACATCAAGCACAGCAGTAGGAAGGCATGGAAACTGATCAAAAGTCTCATCAACGACCCAACAGAACCACAACCAAATTACAGTGAAGTTACACCTGATCAGATAGCTCACCAACTGCTCATGAGCGGAAAAACTAAAAGGAAAATCAGGAATGGCAAAATCAAAAGAAAATTAAACGAGGAGATTAGCTTCGTAGCTCGCCCGTTCTTCGTTCAGGAGCTACAAGACGCCATCAACGATTTGAAAAATAATAAGGCCGCTGGCCTCGACGACCTGAGATCTGAGCAAATTAAACATTTTGGACCGACAGTACAAGCATGGATCCAAGAGCTAATGAAGTAGTATAACAATGCAAATTCCTAAACTGAGGAGGAAAGCTCGGGTTGTTGCGTTACTAAAACCAGGGAAAGACCCAGCTGAAGCTAAACATTTCCGGCCTGTCTCACTGCTTTGTCATCTATTTAAAGTGCTGGAGCGAATGATCCTCAAATGCATAGCTGATTATGTGGACAAAGCCCTCATTAACGAACAAGCTGGATTTCGACCAGGAAAATCATGCTGTGGCCAAATCCTTAATCTCACACAGTACATCGAAGACGGCTATCAGAGAGGAGAAGTAACTGGGGTCACATTCCTGGATCTCAGTGCCACATATGACACAGTTAACCATCAGTTGCTTCCCCAGAAAGTGTATAATGTCACTAAGGATTACACCCTTCCTATGTTCGTGCAATGCATGCTACAAAACAGACGCTACTATGTAACCTTACAACCTAAAAACAGCCGATGGAGGACACAGAAAAATGGACTTGCACAGGGTAGTGTCTTGGCTCCAATATTATTTAACATCTATACGAATGACCTTCCCATCAGCCACCAGACACGAATGTTCATTTATGCCGATGATGCAGCAGTGGCCACACAGGATAAAACCTTTGAATAAGTGGAGGAGAATCTCACAAGAGCCTTAACAGAACTTGCTATCTACACTCCTGGAAATGGAAAAAAGAACACATTGACACCGGTGTGTCAGACCCACCATACTTGCTCCGGACACTGCGAGAGGGCTGTACAAGCAATGATCACACGCACGGCACAGCGGACACACCAGGAACCGCGGTGTTGGCCGTCGAATGACGCTAGCTGCGCAGCATTTGTGCACCGCCGCCGTCAGTGTCAGCCAGTTTGCCGTGGCATACGGAGCTCCATCGCAGTCTTTAACATTGGTAGCATGCCGCGACAGCGTGGACGTGAACCGTATGTGCTGTTGACGGACTTTGAGCGAGGGCGTATAGTGGGCATGCGGGAGGCCGGGTGGACGTACCGCCGAATTGCTCAACACGTGGGGCGTGAGGTCTCCACAGTACATCGATGTTGTCGCCAGTGGTCGGCGGAAGGTGCACGTGCCCGTCGACCTGGGACCGGACCGCAGCGACGCACGGATGCACGCCAAGACCGTAGGATCCTACGCAGTGCCGTAGGGGACCGCACCGCCACTTCCCAGCAAATTAGGGACACTGTTGCTCCTGGGGTATCGGCGAGGACCATTCGCAACCGTCTCCATGAAGCTGGGCTACGGTCCCGCACACCGTTAGGCCGTCTTCCGCTCACGCCCCAACATCGTGCAGCCCGCCTCCAGTGGTGTCGCGACAGGCGTGAATGGAGGGACGAATGGAGACGTGTCGTCTTCAGCGATGAGAGTCGCTTCTGCCTTGGTGCCAATGATGGTCGTATGCGTGTTTGGCGCCGTGCAGGTGAGCGCCACAATCAGGACTGCATACGACCGAGGCACACAGGGCCAACACCCGGCATCATGGTGTGGGGAGCGATCTCCTACACTGGCCGTACACCACTGGTGATCGTCGAGGGGACACTGAATAGTGCACGGTACATCCAAACCGTCATCGAACCCATCGTTCTACCATTCCTAGACCGGCAAGGGAACTTGCTGTTCCAACAGGACAATGCACGTCCGCATGTATCCCGTGCCACCCAACGTGCTCTAGAAGGTGTAAGTCAACTACCCTGGCCAGCAAGATCTCCGGATCTGTCCCCCATTGAGCATGTTTGGGACTGGATGAAGCGTCGTCTCACGCGGTCTGCACGTCCAGCACGAACGCTGGTCCAACTGAGGCGCCAGGTGGAAATGGCATGGCAAGCCGTTCCACAGGACTACATCAAGCATCTCTACGATCGTCTCCATGGGAGAATAGCAGCCTGCATTGCTGCGAAAGGTGGATATACACTGAACTAGTGCCGACATTGTGCATGCTCTGTTGCCTGTGTCTATGTGCCTGTGGTTCTGTCAGTGTGATCATGTGATGTATCTGACCCCAGGAATGTGTCAATAAAGTTTCCCCTTCCTGGAACAATGAATTCACGGTGTACTTATTTCAATTTCCAGGAGTATATTACGAAGGCAATAATCTCAAACCAAACCCTATTAAATCTCAAGTATCCGCGTTCCATCTTAGGAACAAACAATCCAAACGGAAACTCCGAGTCATGTGGCAAGGGGAAGAGCTGAAGCATACAAACAGCCCAAAATACCTGGGAGTAACGTTGTACAGAGCGCTTACCTTTAAGCAGCACTGTCACAACACAAAAAAAAGGTCTGTGCCAGGAACAACATACTGCGGAAGCTAACAGGTTCATCGTGGGGAGCTCAACCACACGTTTTGCGCGCCACGGGACTGGCGCTGAGTATCTCAGCAGCGGAATACGCGGCGCCAGTTTGGAGGAACTCTGCTCACACTAAGCAAGTTGACGACGGCGTAAACGAAACTGTACGTATTGCCACAGGATTCCTCAAACCAACTCCCAAAGACAAAATTTATCCCATCATAGGATAGCACCATTCACTATCCGCAGACAAGTAGCCGCCGAGATCGAAAGACCAAAACAAAAGAATGATCCTCGACACCCGATGCATATGCACCGAAAACAACTTGTCCGGTTGAAATCCCGCAGGAGTTTCATTGAAACTACTGACGAGCTCGCCACCAAGACCGTCACAAAGCGGCTATCTCTTTGGGAAGAAATGGTGCCACACTCCACAATGGAACTACTTGAGGAGGTTGTTGTTGTGGTCTTCATTCCTGAGACTGGTTTGATGCAGCTCTCCATGCTACTCTATCCTGTGCAAGCTTCTTCATCTCCCAGTACCTACTGCAACCTACATCCTTCTGAATCTGCTTGGTGTATTCATCTCTTGGTCTCCCTCTACGATTTTTACCCTCCACGCTACCCTCAAATACTAAATTGGTGATCCCTTGATGCCGCAGAACATGTCCTACCAACCGATCCCTTCTTCTAGTCAAGTTGTGCCACAAACTTCTCTTCTCCCCAATCCTATTCAACACCTCCTAATTAGTTATGTGATCTACCCATCTAATCTTCAGCATTCTTCTCTAGCACCACATTTCGAAAGCTTCTATTCTCGTCATGTCCAAACTATTTATCGACCATGTTTCACTTCCACACATGGCTACACTCCATACAAATACGTCCAGAAACGACTTTGTGACATTTACATCTACACTCGATGTTAACAAATTTCTCTGTTTCAGAAACGCTTTCCTTGCCATTGCCAGTCTACATTTTATATCCTCTCTACTTCGACCATCAGTTATTTTGCTCCCCAAATAACAAAACTCTTTTACTACTTTAAGTGTCTCATTTCCTAATCTAATACCCTCAGCATCACCCGACTTAATTCGACTACATTCCATTATCCTCGTTTTACTTTTGTTGATGTTCGTCTTTTATCCTCCTTTCAAGACACTATCCATTCCGTTCAACTGCTCTTCCAAGTCCTTTGCTGTCTCTGACAGAATTACAATGTCATCGGCGAACCTCAAAGTTTTTATTTCGTCTCCATGGATTTTAATACCTACTCCGAATTTTTCTTTTGTTTCCTTCACTGCTTGCTCAATACACAGATTGAATTACATCGGGGAGAGGCTACAACCCTGTCTCACTCCCTTCCCAACCACTGCTTCCCTTTCATGCCCCTCGACTCTTATAACTGCCATCTGGTTTCTGTACAAATTGTAAATAGCCTTTCGCTCCCTGTATTTTACCCCCGCCACCTTCAGAATTTGAAAGAGAGTATTCCAGTCAACATTGTCAAAAGCTTTCTCTAAGTCTACAAACGCTAGAAACGTAGGTTTGCCTTTCCTTAATCTATTTTCTAAGATAAGTCGTAGGGTCAGTATTGCCTCACGTGTTCCAATATTTCTGCGGAATCCGAACTGATCTTCCCCGAGGTCGGCTTCTACTAGTTTTTCCATTCGTCTGTAAAGAATTCGCGTTAGTATTTTGCAGCCGTGACTAATTAAACTGATAGTTCGGTAATTTTCACATCTGTCAGCACCTGCTTTCTTTGGGATTGGATTTATTATATGCTTCTTGAAGTCTGAGGGTATTTCGCCTGTCTGATACATCTTGCTCACCAGATGGTAGAGTTATGTCAGGAATGGCTCTCCTAAGGCCGTCAGTAGTTCTAACGGAATATTGTCTACTCCCGGGGCCTTGTTTTGACTCAGGTCTTTCAGTGCTCTGTCAAACTCTTCACGCAGTATCATATCTCCCATTTCATCTTCATCTACATCCTCTTCCATTTCCATAATATTGTCCTCAAGTACATCTCCCTTGTATAGACCCTCTATATACTCCTTCCACCTTTCTGCTTTCCCTTCTTTGCTTAGAACTGGGTTTCCATCTGAGCTCTTGATATTCATACAAGTGGTTCTCTTTTCTCCAAAGGTCTCTTTAATTTTCCTGTAGGCAGTATCTATCTTACCCCTAGTGAGATAAGCCTCTACATCCTTACATTTATCCTCTAGCCATCCCTGCTTAGCCATTTTGCACTTCCTGTCGATCTCATTTTTGAGACGTTTGTATTCCTTTTTGCCTGCTTCATTTACTGCATTGGATCTGCAGGAATTCAACTACCTGTTACAACTTGGAGGTCATTAAACCGGCTGTGCACTGGAGTAACTGGGTGCAAATCAAACCTATTTAAATGGGGCTACAATGATAGCGATAGATGTGTATGCGGAGCAATACAGGACTTGGACCACTTATTGATTTGCCCAGATATGTCTATAACATGCACTAAAGACGATATTTTGAAAGTCAATGACAAAGCAACCTATGTTGCTAATTACTGGGAAGGGAAGATATAATTGGTGCATCCGGATACGGAAGAAGAAGAAGAACTCCTGAATCTTCAGAGCCTATCTCCTTTGTTGGCCCAAAGGATCCTTCAGGCCAGTCAGCCAGCACATAGAACAGCAGTCCATCACAATGGTGAATGGTTTGCCAAATAAATGGTTTGCCAAAGGCACTGTATTTCGCTTGTAGAGCAGTTCCTTTCGGCTTTTACTCTGGAAGCATGAACTACCACTTGCATTTATCCTATAACCGCTAGCATCTGTCTCAGCATTTTCTTTATACAATGCTAGGACTGGAGACGATGTCAGCGCCTTCTTAGGGACAATGGAAGATCTTTCTTGCGCTTTGTTCCAGGAAAATTTGTCTCTCTGTAGTAGTTCTTGCAAGGGATGTGCCTTGGTCATCATCATCATCATCAGTTTTCTGCTATATCAGCAGGTCCTTTGCCTCTCCATTTTCTGTGATCCATTGCTTCCTTCTTAAGGCTGCTGTATGTTGTACCGTCCATCATGTCATAGAGTATCTGAACTCTCTTCCTTCCTCGCTTCCTTTTCCCTTCTACGTAACCTTCTAAAACTGTTTTTATTACTCCGTCATTCTTTCTTAATATAGGCCCAATCCAGTTTCTTTTTCTTCTTTTTATTACATGCCTTCGTATGGAAGTCCTTTTTGAATCGCCAGTAGTACAAACACATTCCAAAAAAATTCTTATTACAAGTATGCCTAGGCATCGAAAATTTTGTGACTACTCATATTCTTTCTTGAATAGGACGAGCTATAATACCATTAACTATGTGTCCTAGGATATTTATTTCTTGGGTGGCAAAGAGACACTTTATCAGATTCAGGTGGACGCATGCAGTCTGAAAACACTTCAACATGGTTATCAAAGAGCTTAGATGTTCTTCAAATGTCTTCAAAAACTGTAAACTGTCATCCAGTTAGCAAAGATACGTCATCCATTTAAGGTTTTGTAGCATGTTGTCCATCATATATTCGAAGGTTGTTGGAGCTGTTACGTAGCCAATTGGCATAACGTTAAACTCATAGTGGTCATCTGGAGTTATGAAGGCAGTCTTTTTTTAGCCATCCTTATTAATCTTGATTTGCCAGCAGCCCATCTGCAAGTCAGTAGTTGAGAAATACTTAGCTCCTTTCAAGCAGTGTGGGATATCATCAGTGGACAGATTTCTATCTTCGTGATTTAGTTCAGTCGTTGGTAGTCGATGCAGGAACGCCATGTGACGCCTTTCTTCTTCACTAGGACCACAGAAGAGGACCACAGGCCCTCTGAAGGTTCAACGATCTCATCTTGCAGAATCTTCTCCATTTCCTCTCGGATTATCAGTCGTTCACATAGCGACACTCTGTACGGGCTCTGAGAAATTCATCGATGATTCCCAGTGTTGATGTGGTGTTTATCATGGACTACTTGGTCCATTTTTTCTCCACTCTAAATTTAAAAGGATCCAAAAAATGATGCAGAACGGCTATCACTCATAGACATTGTTCCTCAGTCAGGACAGATCCTACAGGCAGTTCAGTAGCTCGTTCCTTCCCCCCTGCAACATCTCTAGTGATAGTGGAGCACAATTCTTCGTCGGTCACACTAACCTGCTCTTCCTGGTCTGGTGTGGCTGTCCCTACACGTATAGCTTTAGGGATGAGCTATGGCTGGTCTTCGATATTAATAATCAAGCGTTCTGTTTGACCACCTACAATGCTTATGAACATCGCTAGCATGTATATTTCTTTTGTGAACCTGAGTACCTTTCTGCAAACGACAAGAGGTCCAAACATAATGGGGCATCTCGACTGATGACTTGAACTCGTCTCATTGATGATGGCAGGATAACAGTGGTGTCAAAGGCAAAAACAACTGGCCAGAGCAATCTTTGTTATGTTTGCTTGTTGGAATAGATCCCTCAATCAGGAACTCTGATCCTCTACAGCCTATGATTGCTTGTGATGCCTGCAACAAGTTATATCTGAGAATAGCCTTACGACTACATTATGTTAAAACGACAAATTCGAAGGGTTGTGTTCTGTTACTGATAGTTATTCTTGCAAAACGAGTTCCTATCTGCTGGACATATTTTCCATTTTCGACTTTTAGCACAGTCGCTTTTGTTTCACAGGCTATAGTGTTCCTTAGCTGACAATAATAAGGATCTGGTATTACAGAAAAAGAGGCCCCTGAGTTTGTTAGCACCCAGGCATGTTGGCCATCGGAGCTGACATCAATGAGATTTCCTGACATGCTGATGACTGTCGTCCGTGGAGGATTTTTATCTGTGGCAGCCTTTCCTCCATGGGTCGTTCCTCGTAAGGTTTTCCTGAAGTTGGTGGCTAGGCGAGAGGCTTTTAACCCTGCATGGAGACGGGGAATGGCTGCATCATGTTGGGAAGCGACATAGTCCAGTGTATGGAGACGGGATTGTCCTGCAGGTCGACTATAATTGTCTGCAGTTGAATGACAGGAATAGGAATGTTGTGATGGTTGGTGTCTGCTGGCACAGTAATCATCAAAAACTTACATTATTTCCCTGCATCAGTGTAAAATGCGTCCAGGGAATTCACAGTGGGAACACACCAGTGTATTGTCCTCTTTCTTCCAAATGTTTGTTCATTTCCAGCTTATTTTTGGCGTAGGAGTTAGTTTTACCTGCATTGGCCAGCTCGTTGGTTATCATTTTATTGCTCAGGCATAAGTTCAAATCGGCCTAGTCAGGTTTTTCTGGTGCATTTGGCTGGTGGTGGAAACTGGCTCTAAAGATTGATAACCTCTTTTTCAAGGTTCTCTATTTCCTCCAGGCTTTCTGAGTCTACATTCATGGCTGCTATCTCTTGCCTTCTCGTTCCAACAGTTCTGTTACTATAAAAGAATGTACCTCTTCTCTCTCTACCTGGTGTGTGATACAGGTGAGGTCGTAGTGGTCTTCCACAACTGCAACAGGGACTACATTGTAGAGTCTGTCATAATTCTTTCATCCAATTCTTTTTTTTTTTTTTTTTTTGTATTTCCTCAATGCACTGACGCCACTTCATAAGCTCCTATTCTGTTGTGACATCCTTTACCAGAAGAGACTGGTTCAACACTTCTGTGCCTGCTTTCATCAAATATAAGATTTTGTCAGCTTCTGTCATGTTTGGATTCAGAATGGGACATAGGGCCGAAAAATTACGTATGGGGGACTGTTTTGTTTCCCCATGATGCTGGGCCCTGTTTTTCAATTGTTCTTCCACTAAGCAAGCTTGCTGTTGATTGTTGTCAAACGTTTTCTTCAGTTTAGCCTGAAATTTATCTTATCTGCTGTTCTTTTCATTGTTTTCGACACACTATTGGTCTGTACCGTCCAAGTAAAAGTAATAAAACTATACATTTGCCAAACACACAACATCAGTCTAGCTGTTGTGTTTGGTGACTTCGTTGAATCCTTTAAACCATTTTGCCAGATCCTGTCCAGCATTACTGCTGGAATGCTGATCGATGCCTGATGTGCAGCTGACTTACTGCTGTTAAGAAAATCATTTGTCTTCTGAACACACAGAGCGTGGGAACGATGTAGTACCGTACTTGTATTCCAGTTCCTGTCCATGTAGGCAACAGGTTTTAAGTTGTCTAATTGGAGCCATGATGATGTGAATGTTTTGAAATTCCTGACATCCACCAAACAATGTCACGCCATAACCACACTTAAGTCCAAATCTGAAAGACGGTCGACAACGAAATTCAACACTCAGTGCTGAAAGTATATTTACTATGAACGCTAATGTATAGCCAGAACAGAGCTGAACTCCTGGACAGAGTGTGCAGTATGCTATACCAACATCGAATATTCCAGAATGCAAATATTTATACAAACAGATTAAACAAACATTATAAACATAAGATATTTCAAGAACCTTACAAAAATGATATATGACAAATAATTACTGCTGGTTAGATTTGAACTGGCATCCTGAAGCACACCAGCCAGTGTTGCCAAACACTAAGCCAAACTGCATGCAGCAAAGCTGACAGAAATATTGATTGAAAGTGAATTTGTATCTTAATTATGTACAATAACAACGAAAATCCTCTGTTCTAATTCCTGCATGCAACAGAGCTGACAGAAATATTGAATGGGTGTGAATTTGTATCTTAATTATGTACAATAACAACGAAAACCCTCTGTTCTAATTCCTGCATGCAACAGAGCTGACAGAAATATTGAATGGAAGTGGATTTGTATCTTAAGTATGTACAATAACAACGAAAACCCTCTGTTCTAATTCCTGCATGCAACAGAGCTGACAGAAATATTGAATGGAAGTGGATTTGTATCTTAAGTATGTACAATAACAACGAAAACCCTCTGTTCTAATTCCTGCATGCAACAGAGCTGACAGAAATATTGAATGGAAGTGGATTTGTATCTTAAGTATGTACAATAACAACGAAAATCCTCTGTTCTAATTCCTCCCCATATCACAACACTGAAACTAAAAACGTATGTATGACAGGAGTGGTGTCAAAGAGACAGAGCGTTTGACAGACACTAGAAACATGTTTTCGTTGTTTTTGTCATAGTTAGGACATAAAAAGCGTATGTATACAATAAGGAAGTAGCAAAATGAAATTAATCTGAAAAATGTTAATAATAATTTTGACAGAATAATATAAGATTATTATCATCATAAGAACTGAAGGAAGAAGTGTTGAATAGCCCAACTGTTGAATAGCCCAAGTGCTAATATATTTAATGAACGTTATACAAACATAGTACAAAATTTAATTAAAATCCAGCATGATCCAAGAAATAATATGAAACTCTCCCTAAATAAAGATAAGGTATTTGTATATGTACTGACTTTGACAGAAGTGAAAAACACAATGAGTATATCAAAAAATATATATCGTACATGAAAAATTAACTAACTATTTAAATCAAAATAAAATATTAGTTGACACTCAGAACGTTTTAAGGAAAAACATATTTCCTCAAACAGTTGTTTTTGAATTTTGAAGTAATACATGAGTGCAATAGACTAAGATGAGTAAAACTGTCGATGGTTTCTATTTCTTTCAGAAACCTTTTATCTGATGAATCATGAGATGTTGCCAAGGAAACTGTACAAATCAGAGAATAGGCTAGTTAGTTATGGTGTTCTACAAGGGTCTGTGTTTGACCCTTTGTTATTTTGAAATTTTATGGATGATTACTTTTCACTCGTCAATAGCAAAGTTAGTCTTGTTTACAGATGATACTAACATTTTTATTAAAGGTATTATATTGTGAAAAGGAGCACAGCACAGAATACAGAGAGTGCGAGAATATGAAGGACATAGTATATTTCATTGCATTTACGTTAATTTTACAGATGTGGGATGCGCTCGACTATGTTTGTAATACTTAGGCACATGTCTCAACGGAGGGATACTGTTCATGATCCACAGCTGTACAAAATACGTCGAAATTTCGCTGACTGGGAATTTTGCCACCTAATACTTGCAGCATTACTTGGATTCACGCACCAGGCAGAATGAGACAATGTGGAACCGAGACCAATGTTGTTAACATCGTCAGTAGTCAACGATTAATTTCTAAGTATTTCGTACTGTTGGGGATTGTCAACAGTGTCTGTTCTTTCAGACATACATGTAAGTATTATAAGCCTTGCCAGGCACATTACAACACTGGTATCGATTCCTCTTTGTTTCATTCTCCCTGTTGGAGGAATTCAAACAATGTTAAACACATTAGGTGTTGAATTTTGTGGAATACGGTATAAGGATGTAAAGAGTGTTACATATTGCAGTTTGGGTCTATGTGGGGAGCGCGCATGGATAGCCAAAATCGTTAAGGCGATCTCCCGTGATAAGCGGGAAATTCGAGTTCAAATCCCAGTCTGGCGCAAATTTTCCTCTACATCTACATCTATACTCTGCAACCCACGGTGAAGAGCATGGAAGGGGCTACATCCCACTGCACCAGTGGATGTTTCTTCTGTTCCATTCATGTAGGGAGTGTGGGAAGAATGATTGTTTGATGCCTCCATGTGTGCTGTAATTATACTAATCTTGTCCTCACCATTACTACGTGAGCGATACATAAAGAGATTTTAGTACATTCCTGAAGGCAAAATTTTAAGCTGGTTCTTGAAACTTCGTTAGTAGACATTCTTGGGATAGTTTACATCTACCCTCAAGAGTCTACAGTTCAGTTTCTTCAGCATATGTGTGACACTTTTTCATGGGTGTAACAAACCTGTGACCATTCATACTGCCCTTCTCTGTATACGTTCAATATCCCCTGTTAGTACTATTTGGAATGGGTCCATACAGTTGAGCAATATTTTAGAACCAGTACACAAATGATTTGTAAGCAATCTTCTTTGTAGACTGATTGCACTTCCTCAGTATTCTACCAGTAAACCAAAATCTACCACCTGATTTACCCCTGACTGAACCTATTTGATCCTTCCATTTCATATCCCTACAAAATGTTACCCCCAGATAATATCTGCAATGTTGTTTTTGTGGTCTTCAGTCCTGAAACTGGTTTGATGCAGCTCTCCATGCTACTCTATCCTGTGCAAGCTTCTTCATCTCCCAGTACCTACTGCAGCCTAGATCCTTTTGAATCTGCTTAGTGTATTCATCTCTTGGTCTCCCTCTACGATTTTTACCCTCCACGCTGCCCTCCAATGCTAAATTGGTGATACCTTGATGCCTCAGTACATGTCCTACCAACCTGTCCCTTCTTCTTGTCAAGTTGTGCCACAGACTCCTCTTCTCCCCAATTCTATTCAATACCTCCTCATTAGTTATGTGATCTACCCATCTAATCTTCAGCATTCTTCTGTAGCACCACATTTCGAAAGCTTCTATTCTCTTCTTGTCTAAACTATTTATCGTCCACAGCTTTAATTTTGACACTAACAAGAAACAATTTATTGTCACTTAATCCCCACATTTACTGTTGTCTATTCACATTTATTTACTGAAATAGTATGTAAGTTTCTTTTGTTTCAAAAACGGGTTGTGTTTGAGAGCAACACGATCGTATAGATGTTTCACCATTAGTTTGGCTCTAGCTGCCTCGGTTCCAGGTAAACAATCAGTTTTTCCAGCTGTGCCATTGCTGCCAAATGCTTTCTCTTCTGACTGAACAAGCGAATAATGCTTAATCCTATGTTTCATTCCTTGCTTTCTTTATTGTACCATGGTTCTGCAAACAGACTACGGTAATCACTTTAAAGCAGATGTCGTCAGTTTCGTTTCTGTTCTTCTTCCAGTCTCACACAATTAATATTCCTACATCTCATTCTGCAGATATGTTTTTCACAGTTCTCCTTTGTCCTGTTCTGTTTAGTGTTTCGAAATATTTGTCCTTTGAAACAATCACTTTCTTTCACTTCAAAGCCATTTCACTCATGCACACTCAAAACACTAGAAGGAAAGAACAGTATCGGTAAACTTCTTAACTCAGTAAGGAGTAGGTCCTTACTGACCATAGCAACAGTAGCTAGCAATAGCTGGAAGCTTGGGATGCGTGATGTCTATGTTACCTGCATTGTCAACATAACAACCCTTCATATACCATGCCGTGCCATCTGTATATCGTAACGCACATTTTCACGTCAAAAAAAAAAAGGAAAGGAAAAATTAATCCAGATGAATCGAAAATCCAGATTAATGAAGGCCAGTTCACTAAGGTTTCTTGTGTACTATCAGCTATGAAAATACAATTTATTTACACTAAAACTGATAAAGAACCTAAATCACTACATTTCGCATTCAATCATTATAAAATCCATTTTTCTCTCTATATTCTGTTTTTATACAATACCAGCTGACAACCCCAGCATTGTCTGGGTATTCATTTTGCCAATTTTCTATTAGAAACATAAAGTTTCTATATGGTGGAAACAGGTGCTTCGTGTATCTAAAACACGACTTTGTAAACGCCTCTGTGTCAATGCCTCTTCATAGCTCTATAGACTACTATTGTTTTCGCCCAGAGTCATTTGTGGTTCATAGTTGAAAGTTGTCAAAAGTGCCGACAGATGTTAAGATTTCCTTGAGTTGACTCCACTGCAGGAAAAGTCAATTTGTACCATATCTTAAATTTATACGCAAAAAGGCTCATTTTTCGAATAGAGCTCTTATTAGTAAATATATTCCTTGCAAAATTGTACACGGAAAAGATATTTTCAGCTTTTCATTTATATGAATGGTATGTGAGGTATAAGAATTGGAATACAGAAGTTTTTGTTGCTTAGCAAATTGTTTAAATAAATAACGTAATTAATTGTATGAAAATATTTCGTAGCCTATGTTGTTGTGGTCTTCAGTCCTGAGACTGGTTTGATGCAGCTCTCCATGCTACTATATCCTGTGCAAGCTTCTTTATCTCCCAGTACCTACTGCAACCTACATCCTTCTGTATCTGTTTAGTTTATTCATCTCTTGATCTACCTCTATGATTTTTACCCTCCACGCTGCCCTCCAACACTACATTGATGATCCCTTGATGACTCAAAACATGTTCTACCAACCGATCCCTTCTTCTAGTCAAGTTGTGCCACAAACTTCTCTTCTCCCCAATCCTATTCAACACCTCCTCATTAGTTATGTGATCTACCGATGTACTCTTCAACATTCTTCTGTAGCACCACATTTTGGAAGCTTCTATTCTCTTCATGTCCAAACTAATTATCGTCCATGTTTCACTTCCATACATGGCTACACACCATACAAATACTTTCAGAAACGACTTCCTGACACTTAAATCTATACTCGATGTTAACAAATTTCTCTTCTTCAGAAACGTTTTCCTTGCCATTGCCAGTCTACATTTTATATCCTCTCTACTTCGACCATCATCAGTTATTTTGCTCCCCAAATAGCAAAACTCTTTTACTACTTTAAGTGTCTCATTTCCTAATCTAATTCCCTCAGCATCACCTGACTTAATTCGACTACATTCCATTATCCTCGTTTTGCTTTTGTTGATGTTCATTTTATATCCTCCTTTCAAGACACTATCCATTCCGTTCAACTGCTCTTCTAAGTCCTTTGCTGTCTCTGACAGAATTACAATGTCATCGGCGAACCTCAAAGTTTTTATTTCTTCTCCATGGATTTTAATACCTACTCCGAGTTTTTCTTTTGTTTCCATTACTGCTTGCTCACTATACAGATTGAATAACATCGGGGAGAGGCAACAACCCTGTCTCACTCCCTTCCCAACCACTGCTTCCCTTTCATGTCCCTCGACTCTTATAACTGCCATCTGGTTTCTGTACAAATTGGAAATAGCCTTTCGCTCCCTGTGTTTTACCCCTGCCACCTTCAGAATGTGAAAGAGAGTATTCCAGTCAACATGGTCAAAAACTTTCTCTAAGTCTACAAATGCTAGAAACGTAGGTTTGCCTTTCCTTAATCTAGCTTCTAAGATAAGTCGTAAGGTCAGTATTGCCTCACGTGTTCCAATATTTCTACGGAATCCAAACTGATATTCCCCGAGGTCGGCTTCTACTAGTTTTTCCATTCGTCTGTAAAGAATTAGCGTTAGTATTTTGCATCCGTGACTAATTAAACTGATAGTTCGGTAATTTTCACATCTGTCAGCACCTGCTTTCTTTGGGATTGGAATTATTATATTCTTCTTGAAGTCTGAGGGTATTTCCCATGTCACATACATATTGCTCACCAGATGGTAGAGTTGTGTCAGGACTGACTCTCCAAAGGCCGTCAGTAGTTCTAATGGAATGTTGTCTACTCCCAGGGCCTTGTTTCGACATAGGTCTTTCAGTGCTCTATCAAACTCTTCACGCAGTGTCGAATCCCCTATTTCATCTTCATCTATATGCTCTTCCATTTTCATAATATTGTCCTCAAGTACATCTCCCTTGTATAGACCCTCTATATACTCCTTCCACCTTTCTGCTTTCCCTTCTTTGCTTAGAACTGGGTTTCCATCTGAGCTCTTGATATTCATACAAGTGGTTCTCTTTTCTCCAAAGGTCTCTTTAATTTTCCTGTAGGCAGTATCTATCTTATCCCTAGTGAGATAAGCCTCTACATCCTTACATTTTTCCTCTAGCCATGCGTGCTTAGCCATTTTGCACTTCCTGTCCAACTCATTTTTGAAAAGTTTGTATTACTTTTTGCCTGCTTCATTTACTGCATTTTTATATTTACTTCTTTCATCAATTAAATTCAATATTTCTTCTGTTACCCAAGGATTTCTACTAGCCCTCGTCTTTTTATCTACTTGATCCTCTGCTACCTTCACTACTTCATCTCTCAAAGCTACCCATTCTTTTTCTAATGTATTTCTTTCCCCCATTCCTGTCTATTGTTCCCTTATGCTCTCCCTCAAACTCTCTACTAACTCTGGTTTAGTCAGTTTATCCAGGTGCCATCTCCTTAAATTCCCACCTTTTTGCAGTTTCTTTAGTTTTAATCTACCGTTCATAACCAATAGATTGTGGTCAGAGTCCACATCTGCCCCTGGAAATGTCTTACAATTTAAAAGCTGGTTCCTAAATCTCTGTCTTACCATTATACACTCCTGCAAATGGAAAAAAGAACACATTGACACCGGTGTGTCAGACCCACCATACTTGCTCCGGACACTGCGAGAGGGCTGTACAAGCAATGATCGCACGCACGGCACAGCGGACACACCAGGAACCGCGATGTTGGCCGTCGAATGGCGCTAGCTGCGCAGCATTTGTGCACCGCCGCCGTCAGTGTCAGCCAGTTTGCCGTGGCATTACGGAGCTCCATCGCAGTCTTTAACACTGGTAGCATGCTGCGACAGCGTGGACGTGAACCGTATGTGCAGTTGACGGACTTTGAGCGAAGGCGTATAGTGGGCATGCGGGAGGCCGGGTGGACGTACCGCCGAATTGCTCAACACGTGGGGCGTGAGGTCTCCACAGTACATCGATGTTGTCGCCAGTGGTCGGCGGAAGGTGCACGTGCCCGTCGACCTGGGACCGGACCGCAGCGACGCACGCCAAGACCGTAGGATCCTACGCAGTGCCGTAGGGGACCGCACCGCCACTTCCCAGCAAATTAGGGACACTGTTGCTCCTGGGGTATCGGCGAGGACCATTCGCAACCGTCTCCATGAAGCTGGGCTACGGTCCCGCACACCGTTAGGCCGTCTTCCGCTCACGCCCCAACATCGTGCAGCCCACCTCCAGTGGTATCGCGACAGGCGTGAATGGAGGGACGAATGGAGACGTGTCGTCTTCAGCGATGAGAGTCGCTTCTGCCTTGGTGCCAATGATGGTCGTATGCGTGTTTGGCGCCGTGCAGGTGAGCGCCACAATCAGGACTGCATACGACCGAGGCACACAGGGCCAACACCGGCATCATGGTGTGGGGAGCGATCTCCTACACTGGCCGTACACCACTGGTGATCGTCGAGGGGACACTGAATAGTGCACGGTACATCCAAACCGTCATCGAACCCATCGTTCTACCATTCCTAGACCGGCAAGGGAACTTGCTGTTCCAACAGGACAATGCACGTCCGCATGTATCCCGTGCCACCCAACGTGCTCTAGAAGGTGTAAGTCAACTACCCTGGCCAGCAAGATCTCCGGATCTGTCCCCCATTGAGCATGTTTGGGACTGGATGAAGCGTCGTCTCACGCGGTCTGCACGTCCAGTACGAACGCTGGTCCAACTGAGGCGCCAGGTGGAAATGGCATGGCAAGCCGTTCCACAGGACTACATCCAGCATCTCTACGATCATCTCCATGGGAGAATAGCAGCCTGCATTGCTGCGAAAGGTGGATATCCACTGTACTAGTGCCGACATTGTGCATGCTCTGTTGCCTGTGTCTATGTGCCTGTGGTTCTGTCAGTGTGATCATGTGATGTATCTGACCCCAGGAATGTGTCAATAAAGTTTCCCCTTCCTGGGACAATGAATTCACGGTGTTCTTATTTCAATTTCCAGGAGTGTATAATCTATCTGAAACCTGTCAGTATCTCCAGCCTTCTTCCATGTATACAACATATATATTCTATTTAATGATATTTCTTTTGCGATCAGTATTATTGAAATCAGGAGTACCTGCCAAGAATGAAAACGTCAAGTTCCCCTTCCCATTCACTCAGCACTCTACTACCATTATTGTCGCTGCCGTTACTTCCTCCCCACTGTCCAGTTCAGTCGAGGTAATGTTGTGATTTGCTAAAGTAGTGCCAGAGAGTTCAGTATTTGTGTCAGTATTCATCAGTTTGTGGTGTTATGAAGTGCTTCCTTCTTCTTAGTCTCATTTCTTTTGTCTGGACTGAGAAAACAATAATGCTGGGCCCTACAACCTGTTTTATTTGTGGTAAATCTGTTTCGGAAGGAGAGACATGTATAGTGACGAGGGGCTTGGAAACTCTGATACGCATCAGCAAGGAACGGTAGGATGGGACTCATAATCTTCTACAGAATGCTGCACTGATTGAATTTCGCTAGGTATTTCGACGTGAAGATGTTAAGGAACGTAAAATACGTAAATTTATTAATCATAATGTTGCACAAGCAGATGATAAAAGTTTGAGATCCTCTTCCTGCTACCCATTCATTTTTTTTTAAATATGTGCTGAAAAAGAGTGACATAGAGGTGGAAACAAAAAAACAACTATACAAACACGGTGGAGTGTTTAAAGTTCGCTCTTTAACTGTGAAACATGCGCTGATTGAGAAAACAGAGAAACTTGATGATGATTTCGGTAGAAAAGTTGCCGAACTTATCAACAGTGTTTTGTGATTAGTAACTGGAGGAGACCGTTTTCATCAGTATTGCTGTACTAAATAATAGTGTCGAACCCCTCCTCTGTTCGAGAAAGAGGCTGTCCTCAAGATACGAACTTTGATGCTGCTTTTTAAGAATTATGCAGATTTATAGATAGCTCAGACGAATGTCAATTTCACTGTTCTATTTGTTGCAGAAAGTTAATGAATGTGTCCCAGAAGGAGAGACAATGATTATAAAAACTCTGAAAAATAGACTGACTCAACACTTCGGTGATGGGGTCATGTTTGCCACAATGCCAAAAAATCCTCCTGTTGCATGTTTTCGTGGCGGTGGCCACAAACTTTTGAATCAATGCTACAATGAATGAGCTGTCAATGAAAAAGATGAGAGAAAGAGAATAGTAGAAGCAGCAGCAGCTACCATCTGTGAAGATATAAGATTGACTCCTTACAGTATTGCTAATTTTCAGGTATCAATGACTTGACAGAGAATGCTGAAGTTATGGCTCCTGACACTTAACACGAATTTGTGAAGGGTGTGGATTTGTCAAAAAAGAAAGGTAGTGAACAGTGCCCTTTAAAAAAATGTACAGCCATATCCCATACGATTGCGTCAGCTACCAGGCCTCGTTCATTTATTTCACCACTCCAACCTGGTCTTGCAGTGTAGTTGTTTTCTAAAGTGGGATCAAGAAACATTGTTGAAACCATCTCGAATATGGGTTTCTGCTCTTCGTATAGCACTGTGGCTTTATTTGAGGCTTTTGCCGTTGAGTTCTGGAAACCAAACATTTCAAATGATTCGTTCTCACAGTTCGTTTTCGATAATGCTGACTTCAATATTGCAACAATGACGGGCAAAGGTATATTCCATGCTATGGGTGGAATCAGGTGTGCAACTCCAGAGAGAGCAATAGAACATCAGAAAGTAACGAAACTCTCTGTCATGCCGAGCTCTGTTGAAACAGCAAGTGCCCAAAAAATTAGTATGCAAACATTCGGGAGGCAGAATAGAGTTGGAATTGAAGAAATTGTCCTGAAAAATGTCTACTCAGAACAATCATTCTCTAAAGCAATAGTGCCTACCAATCACGATTTTACTTGGATGATAGGAAAGTTTTTACAGCTTTCTATTGCTGCATGGCAAGGTTTTATGGGGAAAATCACAATTGGAGAACCTTATGCACAATCAAATGTATTAGCGCTTCCATTCATAAACAACCCGCCCACAGCTTATAACACTATTTTAACTGCTTTAACTTATGCCATCACAGAGAGTAAGAAGACCACACAGCAAACATGTATCGTGACATTCGATCAACCACTTTACATGAAAGCTGAAGATATAGCTGCGTGAAGGCTAATCGAGGGAATGAGCTATTCACTAATGTAGTTATTCGATTAGGAGGCTTTCACTTGATAAAGTCTTTTCTAGGAGCAATAGGATTCTTAATGACAGACAGTGGACTTGGAGACTGTATATGCGGCAGCGTCTGTTCCCCATATATTTTCTGGTTGTGCATACAAGACAGCAATTCAAGCTCACTCTGCTGTCATGTGTGCTCTTTCCATCAAAATGCTGGAGGAAATGGCAGTCATAGAGGAGGAGAAGCTACATATTAAAGACTGTATTTCTAATGTTAGTGGAAACGGTGCATCTTTAGGCGATTTGGAAAAATATCAAGTTATTGAAAAGCTGAAAAATAAATATGTCAACACAATGGATGATATTAGGGAAAGAGGGAAAACTTCCCAGTTATGGATACAATACATTGAGCTTGTCATCTTGGCACTGCATTTCATCCAAGCGGAGCGTATGGGGAATTGGGAGCACCATATAGAATGTGTGAGAGCTATGCTCCCAACATTGTATGCAACTGGACACTTTCCTTATGCTAAGGCCAGTCATTTGTACCTCTACATGTACATTTATACTGCGCAGGCCACCCAACGGTGTGTGGCGGAGGGCACTTTACGTGCCACTGTCATTATCTCCCTTTCCTGTTCCAGTCGCGTATGGTTCGCGGGAAGAACGACTGTCTGAAAGCCTCTGTGCGCGCTCTAATCTCTCTAATTTTACATTCGTGATCTCCTCGGGAGGTATACGTAGGGGGAAGCAATATATTCGATACCTCATCCAGAAACGCACCCTCTCGAAACCTGGCGATCAAGCTACACCGCGATGCAGAGCGCCTCTCTTGCAGAGTCTGCCACTTGAGTTTGTTAAACATCTCCGTAACGCTATCACGGTTACCAAATAACCCTGTGACGAAACGCGCCGCTCTTCTTTGGATCTTCTCTATCTCCTCCGTCAACCCCATCTGGTACGGATCCCACACTGATGAGCAATACTCAAGTATAGGTCGAACGAGTGTTTTGTAAGCCACCTCCTTTGTTGATGGACTACATTTTCTAAGGACTCTCCCAATGAATCTCAACCTAGTACCCGCCTTACCAACAATTAATTTTATATGATCATTCCACTTCAAATCGTTTCGCACGCATACTCCCAGATGTTTTACAGAAGTAACTGCTACCAGTGTTTGTTCCGCTATCATATAATCATACAATAAAGGATCCTTCTTTCTATGTATTCGCAATACATTACATTTGTCTATATTAAGGGTCAGTTGCCACTCCCTGCACCAAGTGCCTATCCGCTGCAGATCTTCCTGCATTTCGCTACAATTTTCTAATGCTGCAACTTCTCTGTATACTACAGCATCATCCGCGAAAAGCCGCATGGAACTTCCGACACTATCTACTAGGTCATTTATATATATTGTGAAAAGCAATGGCCCCATAACACTCCCCTGTGGCACGCCAGAGGTTACTTTAATGTCTGTAGACGTCTCTCCGTTGATAACAACATGCTGTGTTCTGTTTGCTAAAAACTCTTCAATCCAGCCACACAGCTGGTCTGATATTCCGTAGGCTCTTACTTTGTTTATCAGGCGACAGTGCGGAACTGTATCGAACGCCTTCCGGAAGTCAAGAAAAATAGCATCTACCTGGGAGCCTGTATCTAATATTTTCTGGGTCTCATGAACAAATAAAGCGAGTTGGGTTTCACACGATCGCTGTTTCCAGAATCCATGTTGATTCCTACATAGTAGATTCTGAGTTTCCAAAAACGACATGATACTCGAGCAAAAGACATGTTCTAAAATTCTACAACAGATCGACGTCAGAGATATAGGTCTATAGTTTTGCGCATCTGCTCGACGACCCTTCTTGAAGACTGGGACTACCTGTGCTCTTTTCCAATCATTTGGAACCTTCTGTTCCTCTAGAGACTTGCGGTACACGGCTGTTAGAAGGGGGGCAAGTTCTTTCGCGTACTCTGTGTAGAATCGAATTGGTATCCCGTCAGGTCCAGTGGACTTTCCTCTGTTGAGTGATTCCAGTTGCTTTTCTATTCCTTGGACACTTATTTCAATGTCAGCCATTTTTTCGTTGGTGCGAGGATTTAGAGAAGGAACTGCAGTGCGGTCTTCCTCTGTGAAACAACTTTGGAAAAAGGTGTTTAGTATTTCAGCTTTACGCTTGTCATCCTCTGTTTCAATGCCATCATCATCCCGGAGTGTCTGCACATGATGTTTCGAGCCACTTACTGATTTAACGTAAGACCAGAACTTCCTAGGATTTTCTGTCAAGTCGGTACCTAGTATTTTACTTTCGAATTCACTGAACGCTTCACGCATAGCCCTCCTTACGCTAACTTTGACATCGTTTAGCTTCTGTTTGTCTGAGAGGTTTTGGCTGCGTTTAAACTTGGAGTGAAGCTCTCTTTGCTTTCGCAGTAGTTTCCTAACTTTGTTGTTGTACCACGGTGGGTTTTTCCCGTCCCTCACAGTTTTACTCGGCACGTACCTGTCTAAAACGCATTTTACGATTGCCTTGAACTTTTTCCATAAACACTCAACATTGTCAGTGTCGGAACACAAATTTTCGTTTTGATCTGTTAGGTAGTCTGAAATCTGCCTTCTATTACTCTTGCTAAACAGATAAACCTTCCTCCCTTTTTTTATATTCCTATTAACTTCCATATTCAGGGATGTTGCAACGGCCTTATGATCACTGATTCCCTGTTCTGCGCTTACAGAGTCGAAAAGTTCGGGTCTGTTTGTTATCAGTAGGTCCAAGATGTTATCTCCACGAGTCGGTTCTCTGTTTAATTGCTCGAAGTAATTTTCGGATAGTGCACTCAGTATAATGTCACTCGATGCTCTGTCCCTACCACCCGTCCTAAACATCTGAGTGTCCCAGTCTATATCTGGTAAATTGAAATCTCCACCTAAGACCATAACATGCTGAGAAAATTTATGTGAAATGTATTCCAAATTTTCTCTCAGTTGTTCTGCCACTAATGCTGCTGAGTCGGGGGGTCGGTAAAAGGAGCCAACTATTAACCTAGTTCGGTTGTTGAGTGTAACCTCCACCCATAATAATTCACAGGAACTATCCACTTCTACTTCACTACAGGATAAACTACTACTAACAGCGACGAACACTCCACCACCGGTTGCATGCAATCTATCCTTTCTAAACACCGTCTGTGCCTTTGTAAAAATTTCGGCAGAATTTATCTCTGGCTTCAGCCAGCTTTCTGTACCTATAACGATTTCAGCTTCGGTGCTTTCTATCAGCGCTTGAAGTTCCGGTACTTTACCAACGCAGCTTCGACAGTTTACAACTACAATACCGATTGCTGCTTGGTCCCTGCATGTCCTGACTTTGCCCCGCACCCGTTGAGGCTGTTGCCCTTTCTGCACTTGCCCGAGGCCATCTAACCTAAAAAACCGCCCAGCCCACGCCACACAACCCCTGCTACCCGTGTAGCCGCTTGTTGCGTGTAGTGGACTCCTGACCTATCCAGCGGAACCCGAAACCCCACCACCCTATGGCGCAAGTCGAGGAATCTGCAGCCCACATGGTCGCAGAACCGTCTCAGCCTCTGGTTCAGACCCTCCACTCGGCTCTGTACCAAAGGTCCGCAGTCAGTCCTGTCGACGATGCTGCAGATGGTGAGCTCTGCTTTCATCCCGCTAGCGAGACTGGCAGTCTTCACCAAATCAGATAGCCGCCGAAAGCCAGAGAGGATTTCCTCCGATCCATAGCGACACACATCATTGGTGCCGACATGAGCGACCACCTGCAGATGGGTGCACCCTGTACCCTTCATGGCATCCGGAAGGACCCTTTCCACATCTGGAATGACTCCCCCCGGTATGCACACGGAGTGCACTTTGGTTTTCTTCCCCTCCCTTGCTGCCATATCCCTAAGGGGCCCCATTACGCGCCTGACGTTGGAGCTCCCAACTACCAGTAAGCCCACCCTCTGCGACTGCCCGGATCTTGCAGACTGAGGGGCAACCTCTGGAACAGGACAAGCAGCCATGTCAGGCTGAAGATCAGTATCAGCCTGAGACAGAGCCTGAAACCGGTTCGTCAGACAAACTGGAGAGGCCTTCCGTTCAGCCCTCCGGAATGTCTTTCGCCCCCTGCCACACCTTGACACGACCTCCCACTCTACCACAGGTGAGGGATCAGCCTCAATGCGGGCAGTATCCCGGGCAACCACAGTCGTAGTCCGATCGGGGGATGCGTGGGACGAGCTGGCCGTCCCCGACAAACCCCCATCCGGACCCCCACAGTGATGCCCATTGGTAACAGCCTCAAGCTGTGTGACCGAAGCCAACACTGCCTGAAGCTGGGAGCAAAGGGATGCCAACTCAGCCTGCATCCGAACACAGCAGTTGCAGTCCCTATCCACGCTAAAATCTGTTGTGCAAAGAACGTCTGAACTAATCTACAGAGAGCGCAAACAAAACGACACAAAATTGAAACGGTTATTAAAATACAAGATTGCCTAGTAAATGCAGGAATGCTACCACTTGTGCACTGCTGACACACTGCTCGGCGGCGGAAGGAGAGTAAGCGATTTAACACTATTCGAGTACTAAAACGTGATGCTACAACTCTCAAATACTATAATACGCCCGAAATTTATGAATTAAACAATGCGAGTACCAAAAACACGCAAAGAAATTAAGAATTAAACTATGTAACAAATGAGTGAGCTAGGAGTATACGACTTGCTGCTGCAGCTGCTTATCCAACGGCGGCAGGGAGCACACCTCCAGGACACAGAAAAACTTAAAGAAACCATGAAACCCGTGTAGTTCGATAAATTCACCAAGGGCAGCTTCTTCACGGTTCGACACTCTTGATAAGTATTGGTGTGGACTACGGACCGACATGACGCTTATGAAGAAGCTGAAGAGTATTGGAGGTGTTTCACTCGGAAGAGGTTTCGCCTCTAGCGTGATTAACCGATGGATTTACGGTATACCAAAGCCCATCATAAATGTGAAGCTATGGAACAGTTCTCCAATTTACATTCGGTTTCGAGTGATGCAACATGTCGAACTGAGGAGTGAGAGGATAGAAATTGACGTGAAAATTCGCAGAGATTTCAGCTATGGTTTGCAACAACACACTCCATTTGCTTATAAGGAGCAATTGTATTCTTTAGGATCTGGATTAGTAGCTTCTCAGGAAGTAAACTGCTACAAAGCTGTGTCTGTCGGTGAAGAAGCTCTTCGAACAGTAGTTACAGTCTCGCCAAAATTTGGTTCTCTGAAGCTTAAGCGATCCAGCATGATTTGGACAATGCGCATGTCAACCCTTAGGCTTGAAAAAAATATAACTGATGTAGATACAACTCATTTATTTCAGAGAATACTGTGCACGTTACATTCATCTGATGATTTAAAGGATTGCTTCACGCACGAATTATCGAGTGTACCAATGTCTGTTTGACAGCAATGGATTGACGAGGGAAACAAAAAAGTCCTCGCTGTACAATCTTTTCAATTAAGTGCCTGAAAGGAATGCTGACAATAACGAATTGAAGTTCATTGTTATAGATGGACGGTTTCTTATCCACCACGTTGTGTGGCCTGAGAATGGAACTTTTGGTGACATTTATAAATCCTTAATAGTCTATATTCAGAAACATTACAAAGATGATATTCGAAAAGCTTTCTGAATATAAAAACTATTGAACGACAAAGGTGAAAGATGAAAAATTTTCTTTAATGACGATACTTTATGTGTTGAATCACAGTCTGCCTTTCTTAGTAACCTCAGCAATAAGAAAATGTTTATTACACAGCTTGTGCAAAAACTAGACAGTTTTGGTACTGAAACCAGGATTGCGGATGAGGATGCAGATGTTGAAATTGTTGCAAAAGCAATAAGTGCCTCAAAAATTTACCAGCAAGTAATTATAGGGTACATCAAACTAAGGAGCTCTTCATCTCATAACGCGTATCATTAATATTTGTATGAGGGGAGACTCGTAGGGGAACAAATACGCACTCACGTATTTCTTGTGTTATGGAATCAAACAGCCTCCGAAAATTGATGATGAAGTCGCATACTCTGTAACAGAGCGTAGGGGACGATGTGGGAGACCCGCACCGCTGTGCTAGGCAAGTTCCTAGTGGAGGTGGTTTGCCATTGCCTTCCTCCAACCGTAGTGGTGATGAATGATGATGATGATGATGAAGACGACACAACAACTCCCAGTCATCTCAAGGCAGGTGAAAATACCTGACCCCGTCGGGAATCGAACCCGGGCCCCGTGCTCGGGAAGTGAGAACGCTACGGCGAGACCATGAGCTCCGAATATTACCCTGAGGAATTTCTGCTCATGTCTGAAGTACACTGCCTGACAAAAAAGGTGAAACACACAGAAGATGTACACTCCTGGAAATTGAAATAAGAACACCGTCAATTCACTGTCCCAGGAAGGGGAAACTTTATTGACACATTCCTGGGGTTAGATACATCACATGATCACACTGACAGAACCACAGGCACATAGACACAGGAAACAGAGCATGCACAATGTCGGCACTAGTACAGTGTATATCCACCTTTCGCAGCAATGCAGGCTGCTATTCTCCCATGGAGACGATCGTAGAGATGCTGGATGTAGTCCTGTGGAACGGCTTGCCATGCCATTTCCACCTGGCGCCTCAGTTGGACCAGCGTTCGTGCTGGACGTGCAGACCGCGTGAGACGACGCTTCATCCAGTCCCAAACATGCTCAATGGGGGACAGATCCGGAGATCTTGCTGGCCAGGGTAGTTGACTTACACTTTCTAGAGCACGTTGGGTGGCACGGGATACATGCGGACGTGCATTGTCCTGTTGGAACAGCAAGTTCCCTTGCCGGTCTAGGAATGGTAGAACGATGGGTTCGATGACGGTTTGGATGTACCGTGCACTATTCAGTGTCCCCTCGACGATCACCAGTGGTGTGCGGCCAGTGTAGGAGATCGCTCCCCACACCACGATGCCGGGTGTTGGCCCTGTGTGCCTCGGTCGTATGCAGTCCTGATTGTGGCGCTCACCTGCACGGCGCCAAACACGCATACGACCATCATTGGCACCAAGGCAGAAGCGACTCTCATCGCCGAAGACGACACGTCTCCATTCGTCCCTCCATTCACGCCTGTCGCGACACCACTGGAGGCGGGCTGCACGATGTTGGGGCGTGAGCGGAAGACGGCCTAACGGTGTGCGGGACCGTAGCCCAGCTTCATGGAGACGGTTGCGAATGGTCCTCGCCGATACCCCAGGAGCAACAGTGTCCCTAATTTGCTAGGAAGTGGCGGTGCGGTCCCCTACGGCACCGCGTAGGATCCTACGGTCTTGGCGTGCATCCGTGCGTCGTTGCGGTCCGGTCCCAGGTCGACGGGCACGTGCACCTTCCGCCGACCACTGGCGACAACATCGATGTACTGTGGAGACCTCACGCCCCACGTGTTGAGCAATTCGGCGGTACGTCCACCCGGCCTCCCGCATGCCCACTATACGCCCTCGCTCAAAGTCCGTCAACTGCACATACGGTTCACGTCCACGCTGTCGCGGCATGCTACCAGTGTTAAAGACTGCGATGGAGCTCCGTATGCCACGGCAAACTGGCTGACACTGATGGCGGCGGTGCACAAATGCTGCGCAGCTAGCGCCATTCGACGGCCAACACCGCGGTTCCTGGTGTGTCCGCTGTGCCGTGCGTGTGATCATTGCTTGTACAGCCCTCTCGCAGTGTCCGGAGCAAGTATGGTGGGTCTGACACACCGGTGTCAATGTGTTCTTTTTTCCATTTCCAGGAGTGTAGTTGGATGTCAATGTTACTTCATTCACGTAAACGCCATCGGAAAGTATGTAACTGATGCTTTGTGCTACAGCCACCAGAGTGCGATAGTACTGTTCATGTTTGGGCTTGTTGCTGATCCTGGTAAGGTATATGGGATGTTTCTGTAACAGTGTGCAAAAATGTAATAGGACATAGAGAACGCTCCACTGATAAATTTGAGGTAGGGAATCTGGGGTCAGAGAGGTCAGCTTAAGGAGATATGGAGGTAAACTTGCCTAACACTTTGTCTAGAATTACTGTTTTCTGGCGTATTTACAACAAGTTTACTCGTATTGTGATGTTTATTTACATGTTCATTGTTTATTTCCTGCAAGGAAACACGGAGGACGAGCCTGATTAATAGGAAGTCATGGTGCTGATTTTGTTTACTTTAGTTGTCCATAAGATGCCTCCCTTCCATTGTATTTACGTTGTCCCATGACAGTACGTGCTATGCATCAACGACTGGCCAATTCATTACTCAGTGCTGTTCAGAGACGTACAGTACAAAAAAATGGAGCAGTACCGGTACAGTTTTGCATAGGTCACCGACACGCACATTGTGTATGGGGAAGTACGTTGCAATGCTCTCAATGCTAAAAGGCTGTACAGGGAATGACTTCCTAATAGGCATCATTCGTCACGCCGTTATTTCTCTCGATCGACGAATGTGAGAGACTGGTTCATTGGAAAGAAAAAACAAGGGTCATGTCAACATGAGGACCACTCGCACACCATGTTTTGAAGAGGAGGTGCTGGAACGTTTTGCAGCACTCGTCATTGCACGTGAAATGGGCGCTGAGCATACTAACGTGTAGCAAGTACTCCACGAACAACAATTACACCCCTATCAACCACAACGAGGCCATGCAATACTGGTGACTGAGTGTGCACCAAGGGTCGCATTGTGTCAGTGGTTGCTCCAGCAATGTATTGATCGACCGAATTTCCTCCGAATAGTGCTGTTTGTGACGAGTCCTCATTTGGTCGTGGTGATATTTCGAACAGCAGAATTAGCCACGTGTGGGATGAGAAAAACCCTCATTTTGTAGTCACACTATCAAGTACGTTTTGCTGTGAAAATCTGAGCTAGCATTGTAGGCGACAATCTCATTGGGGCATATATTCTACCTGGCCGTCTGAATCGCCACATGTAATTGAGGTTTGTGCAAAGAGTTCTACATGATTTGTTGGAGAACATACCTTTGGCTGTTCGTGAGAGGGTGTGGGTACAACATGTCAGTGCGCCACTGCACTTCAGTGTGGACGTCTGCAATCATCTCAGTGTCGTATTTCATGGTCACGGGATTGGAAGGGGAGGTCCTATTCCAGGGCTTGTGAAGTTACCTGACCTGAACCCCCTTGATTATTTGATATGGGGATATCTGAAATCACTTGTGTATGAGACCCCAGTGGATAAGGAATTGGAATTAGTTGCCAAAATTGTAGCTGCCTGTGATGTGATTCTAAACACACCAGGGATTTTTGTCAGGGTGTGTCAGAATCTTGTTCACCAATGTCATGCTTGCATTGAGGCTGATGGCCATCACTTTCAGCACATTTTGTAAGATTCGGTACAAATGGCATGTTCATTGTATCAGTGATGGTGTTTGCAGTTAACAGTAACAAATGTCAATAAAAAAGTACACAGCAACGTGATTTTATTCCTATTATCTCCTTAAGCTGGCTTCTCTGGACCTGGATTCCCTACTTAAAATTGTCTATTAGAGCATACTCTATCTTTGTTAAATTTTTGCACACTCTTAAAGAAACACACTCTATAAGATTCATGAAAGTATTGGGACAACCTGCATTCTGGCACACTCTGAATTGTTACCAGATGTATCCAAGATGGCGGCGATGCGGTCATCCAAGATGGCTGTGTGTAGACTTGGCAACAGTGCATAATGTCATCCAAGATGGCGGCCGTGACGTCATCCAAGAAGGCGGATATTGGCGGGAACAAGGTCAATTGGGCTACCTCCATTAACCTAAACCCCTCCCCTTCCCCCACCAAGAAAAATGGCGGGAAGTTCAAATTCCAACAGGATAATGTATCATACTATGGTTATCTCTACTAACCTACGAAAGTGGCAGGAAAATAGTTCAATTGGGCTACCCCCACTAACCTAAGTCATCCGACCGCCACCTCATGCTAGGAACTGGCGCCAAGTTTGAATTTTGGCAGGAAGATAGGTCAGTTGGTGTAACTCTACCAACCTAAGAAAACGGCGTGAAGGAAATGGCAGTAACCCAAGTCACCTGCCCTCCACTTCTTCCTAGGGATTGGCAGGGAGAGGACTCGACCTATGCTTGACATAAGTCTTTACTATTTTGCATGCAGTATTACATTTCAGCAATTACAGGCACTACCACAATCCAGTGTGGTCACCAAGTGGTCCGGACTCCAACTGAACCTAGTATGCAGTACCACTGCCAGAGGGAGCTGTCATCCCTCCTGTGATGTACTCCACAATGGTGGGGGGAAATGGCGGGAAACAATGTGGTCGCCATGGGGTCCAGACTCCAACTGACCTAGTACACAGTACGACCACCAGAGAGCGCTCTCATCCATGACGTAATGCAAGATGGCCACCATGATGTCAGCTGATGACGCAAGTACCATAATCCAAGATGGTGGGAAACAGTGTGCTCAACACGAGGTCAGGGTCTAGTACACAGTACCACCACCAGAGTGCATTGTCGTTCATTCTGTGACGTAATCCAAGATGGCGGTCCAGGGTGGGGGAAAATGGCGAGAAAAGGACTCTGCTTGTGCTGGACATGAGTCTCTATTTTGCAGGCAGTGTCTCCACCACAAGACCAAGAGTCCAACTGGCTGAGTACACAGTATTGCCACCAGAGGGTGCTGTCATCCCTCTTGTGACATAATCCAAGATGGTGGTCTGGAGGGGGAAATGGCGCGAAAATAACTAAGGCTGCGCTGGCTGCTTGAGAGAGTAAGGAAGGAGTGTACTTTATTTATTTTAGAACAATTTATTTAGGGACGGATTTTGAGAGATAGTATATTTATCACACTGACACTGATATGCTTGGGGTCACAATACACAGTCTGCAGAACTGCAAACTACTCGTAAATAATGCAACAGACATGCAGGCTAATTGTAGACTGTCGATATAATGCATTCCACAGCCTACACACAAGCAAACTACTACACCGAAATAATTTCAGTACACAGCACACAGACCTGCAAACTGCTCCTAAATAATGTGTCATACTGATGTGTAGACGTGTTCAATACTCGTATACTGTTCAAATAACACATAGCACAGCCCACAGACCTGCTCGCAAAATAATGCAACAGACATGCACAGGTATCGCCCACAGCCCCCTGTCCACTGGACCGCATGTGCTCCCAGAATTCGAGATGCACTGGCACTCCCAGCGAAAAAAAGCAGAGATACCACAAGCATGAGGTGTGTTTACTAGGTCAATACATATGCATTGATATAGTGATGGGTTGGAGGTCGGTTTCATGTTCTAGTATTGAAGCTCCTGTCCTCGGTGGGAGAGCAGTGTAATCGAGTAGAAGCCTTTTCATATTTGACAATATGTAGGGTACACGGTGATATAATGATGAATCAGAGATCGGTTTCACATTCTAGCATTTGTCCTCAGTGGGCGAGCAGTGTAATTGAGTAAGAGTCTTTCCGTTGGAAGTAGGCTGTTTAGGTTTTTATATTGCTAACGCCACGTAGCACTCTGTATGAAAATCACTGGCTGTGCTGTGTGCAGTCTGTGGCTGGGTGGCATTGTTGTAATATTCGCTATTATAGTTTTGGGCTGTTGGCTGTTAACAGTGGTTAGCGTTGTGCAGTTGGAGGTGAGCCGCCAGCAGAGGTGGATGTGGGGAGAAAGATGGCGGAATTTTGAGAGGGGACGATCTGGACGTGTGTCCATCAGAAAGAGTAAATTTGTAATATTGGATATCATGGACTGATATATATATATATATATATATATATATATATATATATATATAATGACTTTTGAACACTATTATGGTAAATACATTGTTTGTTCTTTATCAAAATCTTTCATTTGCTAACTATGCCTATTAGTAGTTTGAATCTTTTATTTAGCTGGCAGTAGTGGCGCTCGCTATATTTCAGTAGTTCGAGTAACGAAGATTTTTGTGAGGTAAGTGATTGGTGAAAGATATAGTTTAATGTTAGTCAGGGCCATTCTTTTGTAGAAAATATTGAAAGTCAGATTGCGTTGCGCTGAAAATATTGTGTGTCAGTTTAGTGTTGATCAGAATAGGTGAAGAGCGAAATGTCTGAGTACGTTCAAATAACATAAGGGGTTTACCAGCACACTCATTCATAAATTTTTCTAAGGGGACGTTTCATGTGGGCGAGCAGTGTAATTGAGTAAGAGTCTTTCCGTATTTGACGATATGTAGGGCACATTGCAGGGTTTTAAGTGTCAGTGCAATATGGTGGCCTGTGTAAAATAGTTTTTTGCTGCTGGAAGTCTTGTCTGCAGAAAGAAGAAAAAAGATGGATGGTGCTTCCACACCAGTGGCATCAGTGATTCGGCGGGTAAATTCGATAAGGGCCAATCATAATGCTAGATTCATTCACAAACATCCTTTGTGCTGGGGAGTAGGAGCGTTTACAAACTGATTCGAACAAGATGGAAGCAAGGTATGTACGGAAATCTCTGAGAAAGCAAGTGTTCAAGGACAAGTTGTAGCATAACATCCATCTCTGGTGGGGATGCCGTCACTCATCCGCCACTGTGGTATTAGGGTATCTCCAGACCTGTAGCTGTAGGATACCGAAAATTCATGACTTTTTTTCTCTTCTATATGACAGTGCTTCGAATTCTGTTTGCGTAATTGTTCTGCATCTGTCGCGTCTGTGTTTAGACAGTGATCTATTTCCAAACAAGGAGAATGCTTTTATGATTAAGAGTGTTTTCGCAAACATGCACAGGCTTTTAGCTGTGTGAACGTTTAACGTTTCTGAGAGGTATATTGACAGCAGGATGAACATTCCACCACAAAGCGTGAGCCACCCTGGGTACACAGGCACGGCTAGACACAGCTCGCATGTCCCATCAGGAGAGTGATGAGCAAAGGACTCTGTGATATTCTGGTAACGATTTCTGTAGTATCTGTGAGGGTGAGTCGCTAGGGAATTAGGTCTTCGCTGGACCGCAGGTAGAGAGAGGAGTCACAGGCTCATGAGCTTGGGGAGTCTTTTTAGATGGAGTTGCCACTCGCGCCCTTGGAACGTCTGCACTCTGTAAATGGGTCTTCGCTCGCATGAGGTTGCGTCATCAATGGTGCCTAGGTGATCACGTATTTCGAGAGGAATTTCTCAGGTGTCGAATATGAAAGGGGTGCCACAGCCTCATGCTTGCGGGATCTATGTGTCATTTCGCTGGGGGCGCTGGTGCATTGCGACTTCTGGGAGCACATGCGGTCCAGTGGACAGGGGGCGGTGGGCGATGCCTGTGTGTGTCTGTTGCATTATTTCGTGAGCAGATCTGTAAGGTGTGCTATGCATTATTTGGACAGTTTACGAGTACTAAGCATGTCTACACATCAGAGTGCTGCATTATTTAGGAGCAGTTTGCAGGAGAGTGTGCTGTGTACTGAAATTATTTCGATGTAGTAGTTTGCTTGTGTGTAGGTTGTGGAATGCATTATTTTGACAGTCTACAATTAGCATGCATGTCTGTTGCATTATTTACAAGTAGTTTGCAGGTCTGCAGACTGTGTATGTATTGTGGTCCTAAGCATATCAGGGAGAGTGTTTTGTGTTAGTGTGATAAATATACTATCTCTCAATATCCGCCCCTAAATAAATTGTTCTAAAATAAATAAAGTACACTCTCTCCAGAAGCCAGTGCAAGCTGAGTTATTTTCGCGCCATTTTTTACCCTACCGACCACCATCTTGGATTACATCTCAGGAGGGATGATAGCACCCTCTGGTAGCAGTACTGTGTACTAGGTCAGTTGGTACTCTAGATCTCGCACTGGAGACATTGCCTGCACAGGTAGATTCTTTTCCCTCCATTTTTCCCCGAACCTGGACCGCCATCTTGGAGTACGTCACGGAATGGACGACAATGCTCTCTGGTGGTGGTTCTGTGTACTAGACCTTGACCTCGTGACGAACACACTGTTTCCCGCCATCTTGGATAATGGTACTTGCGTCATCAGCTGACATCATGGGGATTATGTCATGGATTAGAGTGCTCTCCAGTGGTCGTACTGTGTACTAGGTCAGTTGGAGTCCAGACCGCTTGGGGACCACACTGGATGGTGGTAGTGCCTCTATTTGTTTCAATAAATAGTGTATGCAAAATAATGAAGAGTTATGTCAAGCACAAGTCGAGTCCTCTCCCCGCCAATCCCTAGGAAGAGTTTGTGGTCGGGTGACTAGAGGTAGCCCAACTGCCCTTTCTTTCCCGCCATTTTCTTAGGTTGGTACAGATACCCCGCAAAAATTCAAACTTGGCGCCAGTTCCTAGTATGATGTGGCAGTCGGATGACTTAAGTTAGTGGGAGTAGCCCAATTGAACTATTTTCCCGCCATTTTCGTAGGTTAGTAGAGATAACCGTGGTGTGGTGCATTATCCTGCTGGAACTTGAACATCCCGCCATTTTTCTGGGGGCGGGGCGGGGAGGGGGGGTTACGGATAGTGGAAGTAGCCCAATTGACCGTATTCCCGCCAAAATACACAATTTTGGATGACGTCATGGCCGCCATCTTGGAGCCAGTCGATTCGCCCTGGCCAGAGTGAGTACAACGTCATACTGAAAAGTTGGTTCATAATGCGCAGTTCTTTGTAAATTTGACTAGATTTTGTAATGACCGAAATAACATCACGTACTTTGTCCACCCATGAAGTTCCATTTCGTTTCCTTCTCTCCTTCTCCGTGCCTCGCGGCTTTTGTCAGGCAGTGTACATACTGTGTCAGTTCATTAAGATACACTGAGCCAACTCAGTATGACAAAAGGGCCCTGATTTGCTATTGAGATGTAAATTTTCATTCGTAGTTATTTGTGCTACGTTTGATCCAAGAAATAGAAACTTCTCAAAATGCAAAAATGTTAAGTGTGAGAGTCCTATAGTTATTATTCTCGAAATATTTTTTTTAATTTTAATTTTTTTTTATGTGGCTGCTGTTCCAGCGGGCTAGAGGACAATCTTCGAAAGATAGCTTTCCACCTCTAAATTCGCGGTACTACACTGCTCGCCATTAAAACTGCAGCATCATGAAGATGGGATGCAACAAACCTCACATTGGCACGAAGTGTCCTCCGTGCTTGGATATGCAAATAATTAGCGTTTCAGCACGACCGCAAATAGTAGAAAGGAATAACAACATCTACATCAGCACATGTTATCGGCAAATTGTGACATACGGCATTTTTTGGAATGCCTAGGCGATATTTAGAAAACCTAAAATCATTAGGCAAGGCATGAACTGCTTCTTATTTAATATTTTGCCTCAGCATTAAGTAGCTACGTTTAACGCAAAGTATGAGAGAAAGATAATTTAAATATTTCGACATTTACAAGCTCCACAGCCACCGTTGTTCTAACACTTTCAGTCCAATTCGGTTGGAGTCACTGCTAGTTCACAAAGTGAAGAGCTAATTCTGAGGGTAGGTGCAGGGTATAGAGGAGGTAAGCTCCGCCCACCGGCACACAGCATATTGGAGTCGCACTAACGTTACGCAGTGCTGGCAACACTCTGGCGTCCACATAAAAGTTGTGCTCCAAGTGGTATACACAATGCCATGTATTAGCCGCAGCAGCAACTGTTAATGCTGCGCATATACTAGCGCAAAAGCGAACAGCGGCATAAAGGATTGCAGGATATGTGAAATTATTTATGTGTAAAACCCAATATTGCAATTTCCATTGTTGGCCGTTATGAAGTGAAATCGAAAGTTTCATATTGAATGATACTGCCTATTGCTACTAATTTCGTAACAATTCTCTTGGACAATTTGGAATTATACAGAACTAATAGATATACTTACATTGTGAAATAAAAAGAGAAGGAATAAATTTGGAAAATTTATTGACAATTGTTACGCTGAATTGTACCCTCAAATACATCACTCAGAATCACTTTCATTGTACTCCTCTTCTGTGTGAGCTTCGTGTTCGTCGCTACTGTCCGTTTCGGCAGTGTTAATAATGATATCGTCTGTTGCTAATTCTACAATACCATCATGCCTCCAATATTCTTCCTAGTTGTTGGACCTTCCTGCAGTACCCTTCCCAGTCATCGGCAGTTACAGACAAAAGGGATTCACTTGCTGTCGCAAAAAGGTTAACTTTCGACTTGTCCCCAGAAATGCTGCGCTCCCTAAACAATCGTTTTAATTTCGCCCATGCCAGTACTACCGCACTCAAGTCACAATTGTAGGGAGGCAAGCGTACAACCATGTGGCCTTTGTCTTTCGCTATTTCGTCAGTAGCATATGTTTTTTTAGCAGGTCTATGCTCTTGTATTAAAGCGAACAGAACCTGCTTTCTCATGCTCTCATTACAGCCTATTTTGAAGCCATTCCAACATCCTCACTTTGGTGTCATACCGTGTGGGTGTTTTCTCAACCTGTCTGTTATGGTATGGAGCGTTGTCCATCACAATTACCGACTTCGGAGTAAGTTTCGGGAGCAGTTTGCTTGAAAACCACCTTTCAAAATTTCCTGGATTAATCTGACCATGGTAGTCACCTTTAGCTGATTTAGCAGAAAATTTTAGTTCGGCTTCCCAGACAAATCCCTTCCTTGATCCAACGCTTCCAGTAATGTCTTTTGGAGGACGTTCCCCAACCCACAACGCCGACAATAACACTCTTCTGCCATCATTTACCTACTGTCATATTGCTGTCGATCCACGTTTCATCCTAGAATATTTCTGTGGCTGCTTCCCTCAGATGCATTTGCACAATGAAACGCGACCGCCAATCAACAATGTCTCCACGCTCTAGCAGTAAAGACCGCTATTTTGTACTTTTTGCCATGTGAATCCCATGGATAACAAAATATTCCGCAGTGAAGTAATACCCCACGTCCAGCTGATCTTTTCTTGTAGTACAGCACGAAGTGTTCTCAGACTGGGAGAAATCTTCTGTACCATACAAAAATCTTCGATTGTTTGTTTTACGATAAATTATCCAACTGGACTTTTCCAGTAGATCTTGGCCTAAATAATAGAGAATTTTAAAAAAGAGATAGAGAGTCAGACTGTAAGAATGTGTAGTTAGAAGTAACAAGGAGACGTTTCCAGGTGAGGAATCTACTTTTTTAAAACACTTATAGAGTAGTGTTAGTTAGTGTAGTAGGTTATGGTCTCTGGTGTCGTACTATGCAGTCACATTTAACTGAATTGAGTGAAAATGATTATAACAGTCCTTGCAATTAATATTAAAAAATTGGGGTGTAATAGGATTCAAGCCCGTCACCTTCGGTACAGCAATCATGCACCATAAGCGCTGTGCTACAAAACGAATTGCATAGATATGACTAATTTACAGCTTTAGATTCAATTTTATATGCCTATTGGAGGACAAGAAATTCTTTCACGCTATACAAACAAAACGAATACAGTAATTCAGACAAACGGTAAGGCAGGTTCAAAGCAATGTCGAACTGAAAAATTTGAACTGAAATTTACCTTTTTTTTGCCGGGAGTTTCTAGTGATTTTCCAGGGTTGTCTTTAGAAAATCTACGTATTCTTTTCACAGAACTGACGCTCACCCCTGTATAAGTAACTGTTCGTGTTATTGGCTGCGAAAGAGGGTGGAGCAATTTTTTATTTTTGCTCTCTTCTTCGCAGCATTTAGCGATATTACTAATTGTTTTTCTTTCTCGACTCCGTAGCTATCCTTTGCTCTTCTCTGAGGAGTGAATGGAGTATTTGGCGTTGCCCGCGATGGTCCAGGAACCTCTTCGTCACTCATAATGCAGTGTAAAACTTCACTAAGGAACGTAGCGAAGCTCACCCGAAAGAGGGTGGAGCAATTTTTTATTTTTGCTCTCTTCTTCGCTGCATTTAGCGACATTACTAGTTATTTTTCTTTCTCGACTCCGTAGCTATCCTTTGCTCTTCTCTGAGGAGTGAATGGAGTATTTGGCGTTGCCCGCGATGGTCCAGGAACCTCTTCGTCACTCATAATGCAGTGTAAAACTTCACTAAGGAACGTAGCGAAGCTCACCCGTCACTTTACAATGGCTAGGCACAGTTCAGTATTACATCACTGAGGTTGGCAGCGGCCGCACGCTAAACACGATTGAACCGAAGTGGACCGAATTTTAACGACTCAGGACTAGGGAGGCCTGGCACTTCTTTTTGTGAACGGAGTTAAAATGGAAGCTGCAGGCGATGACTGTGAAAAAGTTGTGGTTGATCATTGTTCAAATCCAATGAAAAAAAGATGTTCGTGGGAGTCACAAATAATTAGGAGTAATTCTTCTAGAAACAGTGTTTTCCTAATAGACGATCGCTATCAGGAAACAATAAGGGGAGTGAATACGATTAAGACTGTGAAAAAGAAGCATTCTCGTCGTTATTATTTAATGTAGAAGTACAGTTTAATGACCGTCCAGAGAACGCAGGAAGTGGTATAACTGCCGAATAAAATATGTGGTACAAGTAGAGCTTCGAAGTATAGGGTGATTATAATTAAAGCTCAACTTTCAAAACGCTGTAGAAATAACACCACTGATCAGAATGAACTCAAATTGCAACAGAGTATTATCGGAGGAGGGGAAAAACGTATGGCAGAATAAAAAAGCATAGTGTGAAAATTTATCACTAGATGGCGCTGTATGTGTCAGAATACGTAAATTAAAACACCTGTCATGTGCACGATTCATTGAAGTTGGTGTAAGCACACCTGGTACACGGCTTTTCCTCTTTCGCGTCTGCGAGTTCGCCATGAGTCTCTGCTTGTAAGGGTGTATTACAAGAATAATGACGGCGCACACGTCGCTCTGCAGAAGTTCCGGACAATGAAGGGTTTGTAAAAAGGCGCTGGTCCGATGACTGCCTTTGGCCTGGAGAAAATGATACGGAACTTCGAAAATACGGGTTCTTTTGGTGTGCAGCTAGGTAGAGGAAGGAAACGAATTAATTCGACATAAAGGAAGCAGTGAGCACAGCAGTGCAGGAGGAGACGAGTGGTGGTGTGCAAACGTGTAGTGCACGGAGAATTGCCCGAGCATTGGACAAACCGGTGAGCACGGTGCGTAAAATCCTACCAAACATCCTTCTTTGCTATCCATTCAAAATTACCAATGCGTTGACCTAACAGCAAGAAAGACTTTTGCTTTAGAATTTCTTACTCGCATGCAAGCGGAAAATGATTGGCCATAGAAGTTTTTGTGGACAGACGAAGCCCACTTCCATCTGATGGGATATGTCAGTACACAGAATTGTCGAACATGGGCAGCGGAAAATCCACACGCAAATCAACCAGTACCAATTCATCCGGAAAAGGTCACCGCCTGTTGCCGGTTTACGGCATCATTTATCATAGGGCCACATGTTTTCGAAGAGACAGGTGCTTCTGGTCCTGTTACCTGTACCGTCACTGGTAAGCGCTATGAGTATCTTTTGCGCAACCACGTCATTCCAGCTCTCCAACAGGGTGATGTATGGATGGGACCATTTTTATGGAAGATGGCGTGCCTCCGCACATTGCAAATCCATTTAAGCAGCTGCTGAGGCGCCATTCCGGAAATGCTAGAATTATCAGCCGCCATTTCCCTACAGCCTGGCCGTCCCGATCACCAGATCTTAATCCGTGTGACTCCTGGCTGTGGGGCTATCTGAAAGATGTTGTGTTCAGTGTTCCAACTGCAAACTTAGCTGCATTGAATGCACGCATTGCGCAACCCATTCTGAACGTGAACCCGAAACATTTTGTTCAGTTGTGGAACATCCTGTTTCCCGATTTCAACTTGTTGCAAAAAACGGTGGACAGCATATTGAACATGTTTTGCACCAGTCCTACGGAAATTAATAATCCGATTTGATTTTGATTGATGCTTTTTATACGGTTTTTGGCCTCAGGACAAATAAAAACCGATTTTTCCGATCCGATGTGATATGATCTTGCCGTGGGGGATGGGCTTACGTAACTAACAGTATCACACCTCTACATCCATGCACAATGAGTAGTGCAGTTTGTTTAGCGTCAAACGTACACCTTAGGCATTGTTGTATGATTCATTTGTCAATTATGGTCGACCACTATTAAATTAGGATGCTTACAACGCCATCTGTTGCTACATTTTGTAACTATTTATTTTTCTTCTGCCATACATTTCCCCCCTTCTTCGATAATATTCCGTTGCAATTTGACGTCATTCTGACCAGTGGTGTTATTTCTACAGCGGTTTGAAAGTTTAACTTTAATTATAATAATCCTGTATAAAATAATTGAATGTTTAGATTCAGTTATTGTTTATTATACATTTGCAATAACTGGTAAAGCAGTTTTTCAGTTGTTTATTACAGATAAGTTGTTAAAAACTATTAAAACACTTGTACTTCTGGGTAAGCCAATCTTCAAACACACACAGAGGTGATAATTTGATGGCCTGAAAAGGAGAAAGCCAGTTCGGAAGAAAATATATAAAATTTTTCAGAATATTCGGAAGTGTTTTCCTCTTTAATATTATTATCATGTTCGACCAAGCTACGACGGAAAGTTCAGTAAATGTTAATACAACTTTCATTAACTATATAATTGAATCACACTTATCACTAAAAGGTGATAATTCCTCAAAAATGGAAAATGCAGTTGTTGTCGGTTTAGTTTTCTTGAATCATAGATGCAACTATTGAAATTAAAATAGTTGACCATCTTTGTTTTGCTGCTTGTAGAGAGCGGACTTAAATTTGCAACTGATTCTAACGGGGAACAACTCGAGGGTTGTAAAGTTTTAGAAATAAACTTGTGGCAGGTCTGGAATTATGCTGAACCAATCGGTGAGTTTTGTTGAAAACTTTGATGAACTATGTCATTCATAATATTAAGATGAGCAGATAAACGTTTGAAGTTACAAATATGATGAAAAAAGCCAAGGAAACGAAAGAATAGTAAGCTTGATTACTTTTAAGTACTCTATGAGTATCTAAGACACACAACTTGAAAACAGATGGAGGTGCGTTTTGTTGTTGTAATGACGGCCAAGGTAAGAAAGGTCCTAATGAAGTGTGCATCTCTCTATACGAGTACAATGAATACCTATTCCTCGAAAGAGAACCCCACTTGGTCAGCAATATCGCAGTCATACTGTCATAAGAGTGTTATTGTTCTTGACAGACAGTGGCAGATTTGATAAGATCTACCACTATTTGCCATTGGAGGACACTGTTATCTACCATCTGACCGCGACTTGGGTGTCATGGAAAGGAAGTCGAATGTGCGATCGCATAATCATTCCAGATCAGTATGTGCCACTTATCACCGAATCCAGCTGCCTTGGTCTATGCAGCGAAAACAAGATAAACAAAGAAATTGTATAAAGTGATTGATTTATTCAAAGAGATCGTCATCTTAACTGAAGCAACAGGACGAGGTACTAGAAAACAGTAAAAATTGCCCTTTGCTTCCCATCAAGTTCTGTACTATGGGTAGCTTCTCATTAGTTTATGTACTGTGGGTAGAGCTCAAAAAAGAAAAGGCAGGTAGTTGCTAAGTCCTATATCGGAGGACTCGAAGTCCATATGTTTACATTGGTGAAAACCAGAACAGATTTTCCCAACAAGAATAAAGGGTTTCGTCAAACAGAAGCATATAATGGAAAAGTTTCAATAAAAGTGGATGAAGCTGACTGAAAAGTGACTACAACCAATCATTTTAGTGTCATATTTTGAATCCATTTTTGTATACATTTAATATAGTTTTGTGAACAAGTGGCTAGTCATCATTTGTAACATGTTTTATATTCATTTTGGTGTAAAGTTACGACAGTTTTGTGAACAGCTAGGGTTATAAAGATAATGGTAAACATATTCATCGGTTTAGGTTCAAAGGCATTGACAAACAGCAAGTTATTTGGTTATCATTTAAATGTACTTCACACCATGATTATGTACGGTAATTTTTCTGTGTAGTAGCATGGTACAGACACATATCTCAAATTACACTTATTGAATTCGAAATACTGTCATTCAGTAAATATATGTTTTTACTGTTCATGTAATTTAAAAAAGTGCCTTAAAATATGTTTAATTCCTCATTTATTGCTACAAGGGGATAACTACAAGTGATAAAAATCACCACAACAGCTACAAGTATTTTTCAAAGTAGGTAATATTAGCCTTACATACATCAGAAAGAAATTCACCGTTAAATTGTTAAACAAGGTTGTGGGATGTTTTTTCTTCCTCCTGAGTCTTTTATCACAAGTGAGTTGTTCCCTTCCAGAAATAATCGAGTAAATATTTGGTTTGATCATATTATTTCATTATAATTTTATAATTTGCCTTTGTTTATTTCGCATTTTATAAAATACATCACCATTTTATACATCTCCTAGGAAAAGGATTAAATTAAATTAAACGCCTTGCTAAAAGGTTCTCGGTATTCTGTATATTTCCTATACACTCTGTACAGTGTCTTGGATTTGGCACTTTGCCGGTAACATGTATAAGCAAATATTATGAATCCGGTTTCTCATTCGGAAATCGCATTTGAATGATGGTTGTTTCTGAGAAAATCGTGTCACGCCTCGTGTACGGAGAAAATGTCTACCACAGTCGGAATCGGTTTGTGGTTCCACGGCATTGCTGCCCGCGTTGCTTGAGTTCCACGACTGTCATGCAAATATGGGACCATTGGGTTCAAGAGGGCCATACTCAAAGACATGGAGGATCTCAGTGGTCCTGTGCTGCTAATACCCGAGACGACTGACACGCAGTTCGCCCTGCCCTTTGCCGCAAGCGTTTACGACAAGAGAGAGTTAGAGCATTGTATGAGCGCCGTTACTGAGCAGAATACAAAGCATTCCACGGCACTGCTGTGATAGGAGCTGATCGGCAAAAGCGTGAGCAAACTATTATCACTATAGACAGGTTTTGGAACGGAGTAATCGGCTATGAGCGTTCCATTGCGTGACCCATAACTGACAAGCTGCAGCTCGCAAGTGGAACCCAATTTCAAACATTTATGTGAAGAGTAGCGCGAGTACTAATTTTTTTACCTTAATAATGTGACATCCAGTTCAGACACGAATATAAATCGTCACTGACATCTAGTACAAAGGTATATAGACATGGATAACATTCAATCTCCAAGTCGAACATGTACAGATCGTTAGCCTATGCTAACACTTCAGACCTCTATCCTCCATCAATACTAACTTCTCACATCTAACATCCATCACTGCTGGCTGTTCACCTCCAACTGCCCAACAGTACATCCATCAATTATGGCGACTAACTTCCAACTGCCCAAAACTACTGGCGATTAACTTCCGCCGGCTGATGTGGCCGAGCGGCTCTAGGCGCTTCAGTTCGGAACCGCGCTGCTGCTACGGTCGCAGGTTCGAATCCTGCCGCGGACATGGATGTGTGTGATGTCCTTAGGTTCGTTAGGTTTAAGTAGTTCTAAGTCTAGGGGACTGATGACCTCAGATATTAAGTCCCATAGTGCTCAGAGCCATTTGAACCATTTGATTAACTTTCAACAACAAGTCCAACCAGCCACAAAGTCTCTTACAAAGAAAGCGCAGTCAGGGTAGCAATGCAAAGCGCTACACAGCGCTGCCAAACACAGAAGCAACCCACTGACACCATAAAGACCAACGAAGGATCATCTGTGCGGAATTGCTTGCGCGTTACGAGGCTGATGATGAAAATTTTTGTCGAAATTGTCACAGGCAATGAAAAACGGGTTCATCGCTTCGATTCAGAAACAAGACGGCAGTCCATGGAGTGGTCCACACCACCTCTCTTCCGTAAAATAAGTTCAAAGCTGCACCATCAGCTGTTAAAATCATGGTGACCTTCTGGGAATCTGAAGGGGTTGTCCTGTTAAATGTCCTCCCTCATGGTGCGATGATTAACTCTGTATTGTCCTGCCCTCAGCAAATTAAAGAAACGATTTCAGGGTGTTCGTCGCCACTAAAACGCAAACCGACTTCTCCTCCTCCATGACACACCCGAGCGGAGCTAACGAAACTTCATTGGACTGTTCTTCCTCATCCACCCAACAATCGGGATCTCGCACCTTCCGACTTCCATCTGTTTCGCCCAATGAAGGATGTGCTCCATGGTAAGCAGTACGTGGATGACGCGTAGGTTATTGATGCAGCGAGACGTTGTCTCCGACGTCGACCAGAAGAGTGGTACCATGCGAGCATACAGGCCCCTTCAGTAAGGCGGCGTAAGGCGGTCTGTTGAAAAATAAAGTATTATAGCCAAAAGAATGGAGAAGAATATGATGCATTGGAATCACGAATAACACCAATATGCTTCCAGAAAAAATGTGTTGATTACTTACTTAACGCCCCTCGCACATCGAAGGCGCTCCATGACCCCCATTTATCAATATTTCTGTTAAGATAGGGGTGAGAAATTTAGTTTAGGGCTCACACCCACTGCATCGATGAATCTTGCTCGAATCTAAGCAACTTATTAATTAAAAAAATATGTTTAACTTTAGTTGTTGAACATGTACTGCCATCTGATACTGGAAATAATGTGAGTGTATTTACAATTTTTTTTATAATTATAAAAAACTTTTCTTAATGTTTCGCAAACATCGCGATAACGAAAGTTGTTATTGACTTCCGCTTTTGAACACTCACCATCGGGGTAAAACGCTTATCAGGGACCTGCCTGAAGTATAGATAGAGCACCTGTAGGCTACCGTTAGGAGCGACCCGCGCTGTGGAGCAGATAAGAGATTATGAAACACGGCGGTTCACGGTCGGCGCTGGCTGGCGCAAACCGGCGGGAGCCCGCGGCGCGCCCCTGTCGCCTCGCAGTACCCTGTTGCTAAGGCCCCAGTGCCTGCTTACAGAGTCAATCTCATCAACTCAAAACCAGCCTTGTTTTCCATTTCACATATGTTTTTGTAGTTGAATGCCTTGTCAATTATCCATCTACTTTAAAGTACATATCCTCCCGGAAGGAAGTGCAAAATGGCTAAGCAGGGATGGCTAGAGGACAAATGTAAGGATGTAGAGGCTTATCTCATGAGGGGTAAGATAGATACTGCCAACAGGAAAATTAAAGAGACCTTTGGAGAAAAGAGAACCACTTGCATGAATATCAAGAGCTCAGATGGAAACCCAGTTCTAAGCAAAGAAGGGAAAGCAGAAAGGTGGAAGGAGTATACAGAGGGTCTATACAGGGGCAATGTTCTTGAGGACAATATTATGGAAATGGAAGAGGAGGTAGATGAAGATGAAATAGAAGATATGATACTGCGTGAAGAGTTTGACAGAGCACTGAAAGACCTATGTCGAAACAAGGCCCCGGGAGTAGACAACATTCCATTAAAACTGATGATAGCCTTGGGAGAGTCAGCCCTGACAAAACTCTACCATCTGGTGAGCAAGATATATATGAGACAGGCGAAATTCCCTCAGACTTCAAGAAGAATATAATAATTCCAATCCCAACGAAAGCTGGTGCTGACAGATGTGAAAATTACCGAACTATCAGTTTAATAAGTCACAGCTGCAAAATACTAACGCGAACTCTTTACAGACGAATGGAAAAACTGGTAGAAGCTGACCTCGGATCAGTTCGGATTCCGTAGAAATATTGGAACACGTGAGGCAATACTGACCCTACGACTTATCTTAGAAGAAAGATTAAGGAAAGGCAAACCTACGTTTCTAGCATTCGTAGACTTAGACAAAGCTTTTGACAATGTTGACTGGAATACTTCTTTCAAATTCTAAAGGTGGCAGGGGTAAAATACAAGGAGCGAAAGGATATTTACAACTTGTACAGAAAGCAGATGGCAGTTATAAGAGTCGAGGGGTATGAAAGGGACGCTTTGGTTGGGAAGGGAGTGAGACAGGTTTGTAGCCTCTCCCCGTTGCTATTCAATCTGTATATTGAACAAGCAGTAAAGGAAACGAAAGAACGGAGTAGGTATTAAAATCCATGGAAAAGAAATAAAAACTCTGAGGTTCGCCGATGACATTGTAATTCTGTCAGAGACAGCAAAGGACTTGGAAGAGCAGTTGAACGGAATTGACAGTGTCTTGAAAGGAGGGTATAAGATGAACATCAACAAAAGCAAAACGAGGATAATGGAATTTAGTCGAATTAAGTCGGGTGATGCTGAGGGAATTAGATTAGGAAATGAGACAAAGTAGTAAAGGAGTTTTGCTATTAGGGGAGCAAAATAACTGATGATGGTCGAAGTCGAGAGGATATAAAATGTAGACTGCCAATGGCAAGGAAAGCGTTTCTGAAGAAGAGGAATTTGTTAACATCGAGTATAGATTTAAATGTCAGGAAGTCGTTTCTGAAAGTATTTGTATGGAGTGTAGCCATGTATGGAAGTGAAACATGGACGATAAATAGTTTAGACAAGAAGAGAATAGAAGTTTTCGAAATGTGGTGCTACAGGAGAATGCTGAAGATTAGATGGGTAGATCACATAACTAATGAGGAGGTATTGAATAGAATTGGGGAGAAGAGGAGTTTGTGGCACAACTTGACTAGAAGAAGGGATCGGTTGGTAGGACATGTTCTGAGGCATCAAGGCATCACCAATTTAGTACTGGAGGGCAGCGTGGAGGGTAAAAATCGTAGAGGGAGACCAAGAGATGAATACACTAAGCAGATTCAGAAGGATGTAGGCTGCAGTAGGTACTGGGAGATGATGTGGCTTGCACGGGATAGAGTAGCATGGAGAGCTGCATCAAACCAGTCTCAGGACTGAAGACCACAACAACAACAACAACATCCTCCCAGGGACTGGGTGTTTATGTTGTCCTCATCCTTTGCCGGCCGAAGTGGCCGCGCGGTTCTGGCGCTGCAGTCTGGAATCGCGAGACCGCTACGGTCGCAGGTTCGAATCCTGCCTCGGGCATGGATGTTTGTGATGTCCTTAGGTTAGTTAGGTTTAACTAGTTCTAAGTTCTAGGGGACTAATGACCTCAGCAGTTGAGTCCCATAGTGCTCAGAGCCATTTTTTTTTTTTTGTCCTCATCCTTTCATCATCATTCATGGAACTGACGAGATTGGACTGGGTAAAGATTGGGAATTTGTACAGGCGCTGATAATCGCGCAGTTGAGCGCCCCACAAACCAAACATCATCATCATCAACATCAAAGTACATCAGCAACATTAAAAAGAAAACCGTCCTAACAATGACTCTATGGCCTAGTGATTCTAGGCACTTCAGTCTGGAACCGCGCTGCTGCTTCGGTCGCAGGTTCGAATCCTTCCTCGGGCATGGATGTGTGTGATGTCCATAGGTTAGTTAGGTTCAAGTAGTTCTAAGTCTAGGGGACTGAGGACCTCAGATGTTAAGTCCCATAGTGCTTAGAGCCATTTGAACCATTTGAATGAATCTACATCTACAGCTATTCTACGCAGGCCACCTAAGGTGTGTGGTGGAGGGTACCTCTGATACCATTACACTGTAAGCTTCCCTATTCCATTCGCGAATGGCGCCTGGCTATAATGACTGACGGTAAACGTCGACATGAGCTATAATTTCTTTGCCTATCGCGCCCTGGTGTTTTTCGAGACGTATCCATCAGTAAACACTTCCGGGCTAAGTTGCCGTGGTCGATCTGTAGAACTTCTTCTCCCTGACGTTTCGTTCTCAACTACGGAGAACATCTTCCGAGTTGAGTCGACGACTCGCTGCTAGGAGCTGGGGCCGCCGCTTATATGGAGATCGTAGACGGCGCTACCGCACGTCACGTGGCGTCGATGTGTAGCTATCTCTGGCTATCGTCTGTTCTCTCGATTGCAGGCAATCGATTGTCACGTGATTGATGCAACGTCGACCGCCATATCTTGTCCAATTTTAATCCTTCTTCTTTACGATTAAAATTGTATTGATGTTTGTGGATTTCAATTGCCTCTCTATACATACGTGTATAATAATGCGACGTCCTCGCTAGCACGCTTGTCTCACCATATTTTATTTCGTGATCTCCATCCTTAAAAACATGTTCCCCTACTGCCGATTTGTCGATATGTCCCAAGCGACAGTTTCTTTTGTGCTCCGTCAACCGTGTATTGATGCTTCTTTTTGTAGTTCCTATGTAAACCCTGTCACAACTACACGGAATTTTATATACCCCTGGGGTGGCTAGGGTGTGACCAGCATCTTTTGTTGATCTTAGGCATTCACTAATTTTCTTAGTAGGTCTGAAAATAGTCTCCATCTGAAACTTGGCTAGTACTTTCCCAATGCGATCCGTGATGTTATGGATGAACGGAAGATGGTTGTTGCTGTCTCCTATTTTTAGGCATTTTTCTACTTGGGTGAAGTGCTCGGTTAATCTCGTTTTTCGTATAAACATTTTTCGCAAAAGCCATTCGTAAATGATTTAGTTCTTCTTGTAAGTAGCCTGATTCACTGATGAAGACGCCGGCCGTGAAAGCCTACATGGGATGATTCGAGACGTATATTGGAGGAAATATTACGTTGCCCGTTTCTGTTTGGAAGTGCGCTCTCGAATTTTTGACAGTAACCTGGAGATATCCGACGTCTCTCTCGAAGCACTATCTACCACAGAGTGCATCTCCGTAACGCTCTCGCGCTAACTAAACAATCTCAGTACAAACCGTGCCACTCTTCACTGGATCTTCACTATCCTTTCTATTAATCCAACCTGTTAAGAGTCGTACACTGCTGAGTAATATTCAAAACCTCTTAGAACCGTTTTGTAAACCACATATTTCGTGTATGAATTACATTGCCTTAATATACGTACAATGAATCTCTGCCTGGCATCTGCTTTTCTCATGAAATGTGCAGTTCGTAGAAACAACCATGAACTGCTTACAATGTAATTCATGTAAATAACAGATGGTCGCCGAGATAACAACGTGAGTTCACTATAATGCTCTTCAAACCACTGTAGCACGGTTCTGGCTCCGAGACAGGGAAAACTATACTGCTGAAAGATAACATCGCTGTCGGGGACGACATCAAGCATGAAAGAATGCATCTGGTTCGCAGCTGAGATCCTATGCAATTGCAGGAGACTGTCTCCCATAGTCTAATACTGCTCCCAAAAGCCTCCGTCCTTGGCGCGATACAGGTTTCGAGCCGCCGTTCACCTCGATGACGGCGTTTGTGGAGACGACCACAGACCTAGTCCAGCAAAAATTCGATTCACTCGAAGAGCCGACACGTTTCCATTGATCTGCGGTCGATTCTCGATGGTCCCGTGCACACTGCACTCGTAACTAACGATGTCGTTAGGCCAACACGTGAACACATAGGGGTGGTCCGCTGCGGAGCTCCATGACCAACAATGCAAGATGAACAGCATGCTCTGAAACGCTTGTGCGTGCACCAACATTGCGCTCTTTGGGCAGAAATGCCACAGGTCGCCATCTGTCCATCTTTACAGAGCGGAAAAACCTCCGAAACCTACTTTCTGTGAAGAGTAGTGGACGTCCAACCATTTAGCACCTAGTGGTAATTTTACTGCCCTTCTACCGCCTTCCGGAGATGCTCACGACAGTAGCACTTGAACATTAGACCAGCTTCGCCGATTCCGAGATAGTCTTTCACAGGCTCTGCTTTAGAATAATCTGCTGTTTGTCAAAGTACGAGGGGGAGAAGTTGGAAAATAAGTTTCCCCTGTCGACTGCGGTCAGAGCTGTGTGTGAAAGGAAAAAAAAGAGAATGAGAGTTTAAAGATAAGACGTATCTTTATTTTTCTACATAATTTCCAAGTACATTGAGACATTTGTCATACCGCTTTATATGCTTCAAAAAGCCCTCCAGGGCCTTACATGCGGAAGAAGCGTTGAACGACCTGTTTGACGTCAGCATTGCTGCCAAAGCGCCTTCCGCCGAGTCTTGTTCAAAGCAGGAAACAGACGGAAGTCACTTGGTGCGAGACCCGGACTGTAAGGCGGATGGTGTAGGCGCTCCCAACCAAGAGTTGCAATATGGTTTTGCGTTGCCGTCGCCGTGTGTGGTCTCGCATTGTCATCCAACAGCAGAACGCCAGATCTGAGAAGGCCAGGCCGCTTTTTCCGAATCACCTCTTTCAATTTTGACAGTGGCACAACACCGCGCAGCACTGATGGTTGCATCCTGCAGAAAGTCCAGCAGCAAAACTCCTTTGGCCTCCCAGAAAACGGTGAGTAGCACTTTACCTGCATACGGAGTGCTTTTGAACTTCTTTCGGACAGGTGATGACGGATGTTTCCAGTCCATGGATGCGGCCTTCGATTCAGGCGTGTAATGGTGGACCCACGTTTCATCCCACATCACAATCCGAATCAGAAGGTCATTGCCAGATTCACGGTAATGCACGAGCTGTTCTAGGCTGGACTCCATGCGTTGTTCCATGTGCGTCGGGGTCAGTTGGTGCTGATACCTTCCTGTATCGAAGAATGTCGTGGTTGATCTTGTGAGCTCGCTCATGTCCGATTCCAAGTTTGCCGCTTCTCCATCGATGGTGAAATGCCGGTTCGCTTTAATCGTGTCATCCACCTTCCTGACATTTGCATCTGTAGTGGCCATGAGCGTCTGTCCACGTCTCGGTGTGTCCTGCACTTGCTGACGTCCATCACTGAATTGCTGGCACCATCTTCGCACCATTTGCCTCGACATCACACCTGACCCTGTAAGTAGGCTGTTTAGGTTTTTATATTGGTAACACCACGTAGCGCTCTGTATGAAAATCACTGACTGTGATGTGTGCAGTCTGTGGCTGGTTAGCATTGTTGTAATATTCGCTATTCTAGTGTTGGGCAATTGGATGTTAACAGCGCGTAGCGTTGCGCCGTTGGAGGTGAGCCGCCAGCAGTGGTGGATGTGGGGAGAGAAATGGCGGAGTTTTGAGAGCGGATGATCTGGACGTGTGTAAGAAATGCGTGAAATGCTATATATATATTATGACTTTTGAACACTATTAAGGTAAATACATTGTGTGTTCTCTATCAAAATCTTTCATTTGCTAACTATGCCTATCAGTAGTTAGTGCCTTCAGTAGTTTGAATCTTTTATTTAGCTGGCTGTATTGCAGCAGTTCGAGTAACGAAGATTTTTGTGAGGTAAGTGATTTGTGAAAGGTATAGGTTAATGTTAGTCAGGGCCATTCTTTTGTAGGGATTATTGAAAGTCAGATTGTGTTGCGCTATAAAAATTGTTTGTCAGTTTAGTGTTGATCAGAGTAGGTAAAGAGCGAAATGTCTGAGTACGATCAGTTTTGCTCAGCTGTTTGAAAATCAAATAGCGTAAGAGTTTTATCAGCACAGTAATTCATAAATTTTTCTAAGGGAACGTTTCAACCCATACACCTCAACAAGGCGGTTATGAATTTCTGTGCCTGATACTCCACGTGCCCATTCATAGCGGATAACAGCTCTCACTTCCGTCTTTGACCACGACTCCAAAACACACCTTCTCTCCGTAGCTCCGGGAAAAGACTGAGCGGCTGGCCTCCGCTTTGCGCAGGCACTGCGACAGCGCCCTCTGCTTGATCGCGGTCGACCTCTACCCAATGGTGTATCTGTGTCGTGCATGTGCGCATTCACCTGTCGTCTTTCGCCCATATCACACAACTCGGCCCACAGTCGACAAGGGAAATTTATTTTCCAACTCCCCCTCGTAGTTTATCTCAATCGATTTCCCCATTTACAACTAATATCTTCGCTAGTATGATCCCTCGACTGTGTCTGCTCCGTTTACACACTTACACGTGCCCGCAACACCACCAAGCAGCATCCAAAGTTGCGGTGGGCAGTAGTCATAATATTTTGGGTGATCAGTGTACACTACAACGAATATAGAAGCTGAAGCATATAAGTGCTGAGTTTTTTACAACAGTCTGTATGTCCAGATTTTATTACTACGACTCACTGCCAAGCAACGCATCTACAGGAATTACTATTGTGAGGGTACATCAGTGTGATGTGTTTACAGCACTTTGATTTTGCCACCTTATAAAAGTTCTTGTGTGAACTTATACAGGGAGTCCCAGGAGCAATGATTAATATTGAGCGGTATGACAGGAACGCTCATATGAATCAAAAAAGTGCAGTAGATATGGACTCTAAAATGCATGCCTTAAGAGGTATGAGCACTTCTTCACTTCCGGTAATGTAAAAAAAATCTCTTTCACTGCAAGCTCTTTGCCTTCCTTATTTTGGGAGGAGATAGTACGAAGTAAAATAAGAAAAAATTGTGTCGTAAACACGGACTCTAAAATGCATATCTTAAGAGCTACCAGCTCTTGCTTATCTTCGCTACTGTGAAACACATCTCTTCTGCTAAACAAGTAATCATAACTCTTAAGGTACGCGCTTTAAAGCCCATATTTACTAGACATTTTTAACTTGTTTTTGTCCGTACTACCTCCTCCCAAAATATGGAAAGCAAAGAGCTTTTAGTAGAAGAGATTTGTTTCACAATCTCAAAAATGAAGTGCTCATAGCTCTTAAGGTGTGCATTTTATAGCCCATTTTTACTAGGCTCTTTTGCTTCGAATATTTGTTTTTACCATGTCCCTGAACATTAGCCATTCCTCCTGGAACATTTATAACCCCTACACTGCACCGTTAGTATACTGACACTGTATTTATAACCAATTACGGTACTTAGATGCAGTATATTTGTACCCTCTGTAAGGATTTTTATAGATTTGACCATGAAATGCCTAAAGGGTTTTTGCCTATCGGACATGAAATTAAATTTGCAAAAATACACAGAAAGTAACAGATCTAATTTAGGAACTGTTTTAACTACTCAAACTTACTCAAATGAAACAGAATATAGTCGCCAGCCTAATTAGGCATAGAAATGTGAAACACTTATTTTAAAGAAAAAGTAGACAGTTTTAGTGGATAACCCGTCCTATATTTCTTTCCTACGAAAGTGCAATGAACCCAGTCAGAAGCAAAAAATGTTATAGTGGGTAAAAGCAGTAGCAGAATATATTCACGTTCTCACAAACACAAAAGACACTGTTACACTCATCAATATTACATATTTTGTCAAAACTGAATAACTTCATCAACACTACAAATGCAAATCACCGCTAAACTAGAATTTGGGCATGGGCTTAGTCTTATTTCATCAGATATTTTCTACACAGTACAAATTTAAATAAAATTCACGTACAATAAGATTCACACTATTCTTTAAAAGCAAAGAAGTAAATGTTTGCATGGATAATGGCACTGTTACACTCATCAATATTACATATTTTGTCAAAACTGAATAACTTCATCAACACTACAAATGCAAATCACCGCTAAACTAGAATTTGGGCATGGGCTTAGTCTTATTTCATCAGATATTTTCTACACAGTACAAATTTAAATAAAATTCACGTACAATAAGATTCACACTATTCTTTAAAAGCAAAGAAGTAAATGTTTGCATGGATAATGGCATTCATAGTAACTTCACCTTCAGTGAGAATAAAACAATAAGTGGGTGCTCATAAACTGATATTACACCTTTTGAAACACAATGTACACAATGGGTGCTCATAAACTGATATTACACCTTTTGAAAAACAATGTACACAAAACTCAACACAAAATTTAAGAGCAGTTGGAACTTTCTATAATCAAGTAACTTTGTGCATTCTGAGCAAGTTTCAATGAGGCCCCCTAATTTTGACTACTATAGTAAAGCAAAATAAACACACTTTCATGAACAATATAATGAATGCCAACTTAGGAAAACAGTTCTTTGTAAACTGACTCACCTTGTGTGTATTTTTAACAGATTCTACAGTCAATATATTCGCTAGGTATTGCTTTTCAAACCAATCATTAAGAACATTTAATTTAAACTGACATCAAAATGGTTTGTTGTCTGTTTGTTATCATCTCAGTTGTTTACTTTTGAAATCATAGGTTAAGCAAGTAATTTTAAGAGATCACAAAACTTTAAAATGAAGAAGTTCAGTTACTAGGGGTCTTTAACAAAAGATACTCTTACTTCCTCCCTCGACTTCACCAAAATCCACAATAATTTTAGATAACCTATTTCACTCAATTTTTAACAAATTTAATCAAATAATTGTCTTTCTTTTTTGATAATCATTTCTCGCAATCTGGACACTCGGAAATCATTGTTCAAAAGGAGAGGATCCTGATAGGTGTTATGATAGGGAAAATCAAGGTAGGTAAATAAATTTTGGTATGAGTTACCTTGTATTTGTACATACTAAATGTGCTGATCCATCACTTTACAAATCTGTGATTCCTCGTCTCTGTTACAGTAATTGCGCAATATTGGTGGCAAGTATATGATGGCAGATGCACTTGCAGTTGTAATTGATATGCTCTGTTATTTTCTTCATGGCGACTATCATCAGATTTTATAATACTTTCAAGCCACAGAGCATCATATTAAATCCATTCATCCACCCCAGGCTTTGGCGTAATAAATCCAAGCACTAAAAGCCTCACTCGTCACCTCCACAATGCACTTTCCAATCACTAGCTGCCAACTGTATGGTAGCTAGTCTCCGACTGACTCTCATGTCCACCTTTTTACTCGCACCAACCCCAATTTGAGTGTGCTAAATAACTTCCGTTTTAGAGGGGAACCACACCATCTTTTACCATAACGTGAACCAAGAGCTCTAAGTGTGAATCAGCAGTTGCAATGTAGCAAGTAAACATTTTTAAGCAAACATTGCATTTACCCATATTAACAAATCAATACAAAATTATTTAACCAAAATCATCCCTTTCTGAATACAACGAAAACAATTAGTCAGTAAAGAGAAAACATAGTACTACATATCAAGAACACATATTAAAGAAAATACACTTTATGCAAAGCATTATTAATCAGAAGAAAAAAATTACATAATATCTTACTATGGTGTTACACATTGTCAGTGTTTTTTTGCTACTGTGGAACGCCGAAGTTATTTTGGTGTTTGCAGTGCCACTATAATCCAACAGCTATTGGTCGAACAACTTGAATGATTTTCTTACGAATTTGGTAGTGCATATCGCGAGGTTATAGCCGCACTCAAAGGGACTGGCTTGATGTTAGGGCTCGCAACACGCTCGTTTTCATTACGCGATCAAATAGGATCAAGCTCACATGATTACTGGATACTGACAGCAGGCCAGTTACTTTGCTTCAGAAGCGCACTTCAGTTTTATTTGTTTTCGTCTCACATTAATACAGTGCAGTCGGATTTTGGAACATATATTGTATTCGAACAGTATGAATTACCTCGAAGAAAACGGTCTATTGACACACAGTCAAAAAGGGTTTAGAAAACATCGTTCCTGTAAAACACAACTAGCTCTTTATTCACATGAAGTGTTGAGTGCTACTGATTTCAAATCGATTCCGTATTTCTGGATTTCCGGAAGCCTTTTGACACTGTACCACACAAGCGGCTCGTAGTGAAATTGTGTGCTCATGGAATATCGTCTCAGTTATGTTACTGGATTTATGGATTCCTATCAGAGAGGTCACAGTTCGTTGTAACTGACGGAAAGTCATCGAGTAAAACAGAAGTGATTTCTGGCGTTCCCCAAGGTAGTGTTATAGGCCCTTTGCTGTTCCTTATCTGTATAAACGATTTGAGAGACAATCTGAGCAGCCGTCTTCGATTGTTTGCAGATGACGCTGTCGTTTATCGACTAATAAAGTCATCAGAAGATCAAAACAAACTGCAAAACGATTTAGAAAAGATATCTGAATGTTGCGAAAAGTGGCAGTTGACGCTAAATAACGAAAAGTGTGAGGTCATCCACATGAATGCTAAAAGGAACTCGTTAAACTTCGGTTATACGATAAATCAGTCTAATCTAAAAGCCGTAAATTCAACTAAATACCGAAGTATTACAATTACGAACAACTTAAACTGGAAGGAACCCATAGATAATGTTGTGGGGAAGGATAACCAAAGACTGCGTTTTATTGGCAGGACACTTAGAATATGTAACAGCTGCGCGATCTGGGATCCTTACCAGATAGGATTGACTGAGAACATCGAAAAAGTTCAAAGAAAGGCAGCACGTTTTGCATTATCGCGAAATATGGGAGAGAGTGTCACAGAAATGATACAGGATTTGGGCTGAACATCATTAAAAGAAAGGCGTTTTTCATTGTGACGGAATCTTCTCACGAAATTCCAATCACCAACTTTCTCCACCGAATGCGAAAATGTTTTGTTGACACCGACCTACATAGGGAGGAACGATCACCACGATAAAATAAGGGAAATCAGAACTCGTACGGAAAGATATAGGTGTTCATTCTTTCCGCACGCTATACGAGATTGGAATAATAGAGAACTGTGAAGGTGGTTCGATGAACCCTCTTTCAGGCACTTAAATTTGAAATTACCATGAAATGAACACCCTTAGCTGCTTACAGGTGTTGACATACGTCAACGGGGACATTCGTAGTGCCCCCCCCCCCTCCCATTATACTCATTACTCGCGGCGCGTTGCCGATTCCCGTAAGAGTTCGGGCACTGTTTGTGCATTCGCACAGAAGAAGAAGATGGTCAATATATATATATATATATATATATATATATATATATATATATATATATATATATATATACTAAGATGGTATCTGTTCTTTCATTCTAACGAGATGCATGGTCACCGATGGTATCTGTTCTTTCGGACATGTCCGAAAGAACAGATACTATCTTAGTATATATACTTAAATTTGATTTGCAGAGTGTCCATATAGACGTAGGTGTAGATGCAGAATGGCAAAAAATCCTCAAAGGAAACCCGAGTGGCTGTGTACTACATCGAGTTTTTCGTGATCCTGTATGAGGCAGTGCGGTGTGAGCTCAAGAATACACAATCCAGTCACATCAATGTGTCCATCGCCCATGTTCGACGTCAACGTACAATAACCACTCACAAACGGCAGTGGCAGCACTAGCAGTGGTCGGAGGGACGCGGAAAACAGTGCAATCGTCGTCGTAATGCCGAAGCGGTGCAATTTATATGACGTCCGAAAGGCTATGATTATTGGCTTTCAGCCCAAGGGTGGGAGCATTTCCGAAATGGCTAAGTTTGTAAACTGTTCACGTGCCGCCATTGTTAAAGTATACCGTGCATGGCAAAGTGCCGATATTCAAAACAGCTACCGAAACACCTGTTGTGCACCACGGGTCACAGCTGACAGGGGTGAAGGACGGCTGCGGAGATGTGTACGGGCGAACAGATGTGCAATTGTTGAGCATCCGACCATCCAGATGAACCAAGGTGCTACCAACAGCTTCTCCTCAACGACCGTCCAGTGAACGTTGATGCGTATGCGTTTCCGCAGCAGGTTTCTGGCTCATACAACCGTGCTGATAGCTGTTCATTGGCATTGGAATTTGCAGGCCTGTACCGCAACTGCACATCCACTGTTGACGGCAGGTGGCCTTTTCAGATGAAGCACGTTTTAGGCTCCCTCGGACAGATGGCTATAGACGTTTTCACCAGGAAACGTCTGAAAGCAAACAAGGAGGGAGATTACGACCTGGGGAATGTTTTCTTGGCGTTCCCTAGGTGATGTCGTTGCTCTGGAAGGCACAAAGCGACCATGTCCACTCCTACGTACAGTTTATTTCTTCTTGGCGCGGTACCAGCGCGGTACCAGCAGGCCAATGCAACGTGTCACACAGCTCGCAGAATATCAGGATGAGTTTACCGTCATCCATTGACCATGAACTTACCCTGATTTAACTCCAATCCTCAGTCTGTGGGATGACCTTGCGACCGAACCGCTGAATCTTTCCATCAGTAAATGGGGTATGTTCTCCACTGACTCGGTTGTTTTAACCCCCTCCACTGACGGAATGACCCACTTCCCAATTCCGTATGTATAAAACCAATACGGACTTGTAGCTGTCACGCCTTTGCGCTTACTGCTACGTATTTTAACTGTAAATAGCTCAGTCCCAATGGAAAGAGGCAGTAGTGAATTCACGTAGTTAATATTTGAATCCAGCACAGCTGCCACAAGCTCAGCTCACTTTTACTCCACTCCTACCCTCGCCATTGCACCACATTAACTAGGTGCTACGTGGACCTTGCTAAATTCACTTGCGTATACATTTTTGACCGTTACTCGCCAGTATTTACCTAATGAATAGTACACTCCTAACCGGACTATTTCCCTAAGAGCTGTGATGATTGAACGGGTTCGATCCACGGCCTACAGTGCCCTACAGTTCACACGGTAACACTGCCTACCTGACCCACTTAACTTGGTAGTGAGCTTATGTATCCAATCACCACTGCTGGCAGCAGTGGATAATCCTATCAGCACGACGAGAGCAGCAGACTTACCGTCGAATCCTCCTGAAAATACTTATAACTACGGTCGCCAGCTCTGAAGGAGCAAAAGAATAAATCAATTTTTGGGCTCGTTTCAAAGTGAAATGGCTTGAGTTGAATTTAAACTTAATTCTGAATATTACTATTTCTGATCATTCTAGATGATTCTACAAAGCAAATACTCTCTCAATTTCTGTGAGTTGGCTTGGTAATTACTACCAAGACAGGTTATGCAACTTCGGTTAACAAAATTCTATCCTTCAACTTATTTAATGATTTTGGATATTACTCTTTGGACCATTGATACAGAATTAGTTAAGTGACTTTACTTGAAAGGTTGCTCAGAAAAATTTAAGTAACTATAAATAGGCGACTCATTCTGGTGTGACCATTGCTCTTTTCAACATTCTTATACGCTAAAGTATTCTACAACCAAAAGAATTGTAAATGCAAGAGGCGATGGTGGCCTCAGTCTGATTTCACTATACTATGTTTGAGGTTACTACACTTTACAAAGAACAATATGCGTCGTAATTTTACTCATTACTATATTCTGTCCTCTGCACTTGCATAAAAGAAAACTGGTATTCTCCTTTTACATGTATACAAAGTTCGACTTAACAATTGCAAGCAGTCTTGCCTTGGCTAGACGTGTCGGTGCTGGTGGTGAGATGCCGGTGGCTAACGCAGCTCTTCACGCCTCATGCCCTTAATGGCGGCTGGAACTACGAGCTGTAGCACTCGTATAAGCTACTGCACGTCCGCCATAAAATCTGGGCGCAGGAACTCTTACAATCAGCCCCAGTGGCATAGAGACGGCTTCAACAACCATTCGTCGCGTTTTACTCCAAAAAGGCGACGATATTCGCCTCTTCGCTGTTGCACAATCACTTTTGCGTGAGCACAGTTACGCACGTCCGATCACGTCAACACTCCCCAGGCCATTCCCTTGTTCAGTCCTTGTGTCTCCAGCTACCCCTAGCTACGCTCATATCACCAAGAGTGGGGGCGTTCCCCTACCACCTTTTTACCGAAATCATTTAGTATTTAAGAATATTTATATTTACTACCCTGGAGTCCATACCAGTCATAATAATTTACTACTAGCGTTTTACAACATTAAATTATACAGTAATAACTTATAATTACCAAGAAAAAGAATACATTTGACTCTAAGAGCTTAGTGCATTGTCTGACAGCGCTAATTCCCAGTTTCGCCAATAGATGGCATCAGGGTGCACTCCCTGGCAGTCTCACACAAGCGCGCCCATTTCAGACGCGCGGGCTCCAAATTAATGTCAGCCCACCATCATTTCAGTTCCGTTACAACCTCGATCGGGCTTTTTACGCCTTGGATCTTCAACCGGGAAACCTAGTGCAACTGGCACGGCACTAAAGTCAGCATGGCTCCACACCCCTGTCGGTTCTTTTCAGAGCCTCATTGAGTCTCGTCGTGTCCGTCTCGTAGCGGTCCGCACTGAAAAAGTTGGCTATTCAGACTTGTGACAGGTGGTCGTGTACTGATAAACTGGTAGCGTCAGGCATCTTGATAAGTGACGACTAAATACGCAAGACAGAAGCGTAAATAAGTGGAGGTGTCCGACTCCTTCGATGTATGGTGAAGAGGGATAGAAACCAAGGTTATACAGGGTGGTCCATTGATAGTGACCGGGTCAAATATCTCACGAAATAAGCATCAAACGAAAAAACTACGAAGAACGAAACTCGTCTACTTTGAAGAGGGAAACCAGATGGCGCTATGGTTGGCCCGCTAGATGGCGCTGCCATAGTCAAACGCTTATCAACTGCGTTTTTTTAAATAGGAACCCCTTTTTTTTATTACATATTCGTGTAGCACGTAAAGAAATATGAATATTTTAGTTGGACCACTTTTTGTGATAGATGGCGCTGTAATAGTCACAAACGTATAAGTACGTGGTATCACGTAACATTCCGCCAGTGCGGACGGTATTTGCTTCGTGATACATTACCCGTGTTAAAATCGACCGTTTACCAATTGCGGAAAAGGTCGATATCGTTTGATGTATGGCTATTGCGATCAAAATGCCCAACGGGTGTGTGCTATGTATGCTACTCGGTATCCTGGACATCATCCAAGTGTCCGGACCGTTCGCCGGATAGTTACGTTATTTAAGGAAACAGGAAGTGTTCTGCCACATGTGAAACGTCAACCACGATCTGCAACAAATGATGATGCCCAAGTAGGTGTTTTAGCTGCTGTCGCGGCTAATCCGCACATCAGTAGCAGACAAATTCCGCGAGAAACGGGAATCTCAAAAATGTTGGTGTTGAGAATGCTACATCAACATCGATTGCACCCATACCAAATTTCTATGCACCAGGAATTGCATGGCGACGACTCTGAACGTCGTGTACAGTTCTGCCACTGGGCACAAGAGAAATTATGGGACGATGACAGATTTTTTGCACGCGTTCTATTTAGCGACGAAGCGTCATTCACCAACAGCGGTAACGTAAACCGGCATAATATGCACTACTGGGCAACGGAAAATCCACGATGGCTGCGACAAGTGGAACATCAGCGATCTTGGCGGGTTAATATATGGTGCGGCATTATGGGAGGAAGGATAATTGGCCCCCATTTTATCGATGACAATCTAAATGGTGCAATGTATGCTGATTTCCCACGTAATGTTCTACCGATGTTACTACAAGATGTTTCACTGCATGACAGAATGGCGATGTACTTCCAACGTGATTGATGTTCGGCACATAGCTCGCGTGCCGTTGAAACGGTATTGAATTGCATATTTCATGACAGGTGGATTGGTCGTCGAAGCGCCTTACTACGGCCCGCACGTTCACCGGATGTGACGTCCCCGGATTTCTTTCTGTGGGGAAAGCTGAAGAATATTTGCTATCATGATCCACCGACAACGCCTGACAACATGCGTCAGCGCATTGTCAATGAATGTGCGAACATTACGGAAGGCGAACTACTCGCTGTTGGGAGAAATGTCGTTAAACATATTGCCAAATGCATTGAGGTTGACAGACATCATTTTGAGCATTTATTGCATTAAAGTGGTATTTACACGTAATTACGCTGTAATAGCATGCATTCTCAGAAATGATAAGTTCACAAAGTTACATGTATTACATTGGAACAACCGAAATAAAATGTTCAAACGTACCTACGTTCTGTATTTTAATTTAAAAAACCTACCTGTTACCAACTGTTGGTCTAAAATTGTGAGCCATATGTTTGTGACTATTACAGCGCTATCAATCACAAAGCGAAAAACGTGGTCCAACTAAAACATTCATATTTCTTTACGTACAACACGAATAGGTAATAAAAAATGGGGGTTCCTATTAAAAAAAAAAAAAACGCAGTTGATATCCGTTTGACCTATGGCAGCGCCATCTAGCGGGCGCACCATAGTGCCATCTGGTTTCCCCCTTCAAGCTAGTCAAGTTTCGTTCTTTGTAGTTTTTTCGTTTGACGCTTATTTCGTGAGATATTTGGCCCGGTCACTATCAATGGTCCACCGTGCATATCCGCAAGTTCATCATTGTACATTTTTTTCTATCAAGGATTTGAACTATCGGTGTGTTTTGACATTTGAGCGGATGCAGTTGACAGTTCGTAGAACTACTTGCATAATATGCTGTTATTGAAAATATCTGTTGCGTACAGCTCATAAAGGCGACAAGAAATCTGCCCGTGTGCAGTGACGACACGTCGACAAGAGCGGCAACGGACTAAAAGGCAAGAGTTGCGTGCGGTTCTCACGTGCGCCTGCTATATAATCTTGCTAGTTCATGCCGTCACACATTGCTACTCCCACGTATCTGTATGATATGGCTGCGTCCAGCTGTGATACCCTAATCCTGTAGCCAAATGGTACTACATTTTTTCGTTTGGTAAAGTGCACAACAACATCATCCACAGCACATTAAGAAGTACCCGAAAAGCTTTGCATCAGATTGGTATTTTGACAATTGATATAAAACAATAACTTCAGCCCTAAAATATATTACGAAATATAGCCCTTCCCAATCGTAAAATACACATCGTCAGTTTTACCGTTTCATTAACTACCAGAAGATTGATTGTTGTTGTCCTGAGACTGTTTTGATGCAGCTCTCCATGCTACTCTATCCTGTGCAAGCTTCTTCATCTCCCAGTACCTACTGCAACCCACATTCTTCTGAATCTGTTTAGTGTATTCATCTCTTGGTCTCCCTCTATGATTTTTACCCTCCACGCTGCCCTCCAATACTAAATTGGTGATCCCTTGATGCCTCAGAATATGCCCTACCAACCGATCCCTTCTTCTAGTCAAGTTGTGCCACAAACTTCTCTTCTCCCCAATCCTATTCAATACCTCCTCATTAATTATATGATCTACCCATCTAATCTTCAGCATTCTTCTGTAGCACCACATTTCGAAAGCTTCTATTCTCTTCTTGTCCAAACTATTTACCGTCCATGTTTCACTTCCATACATGGCTACACTCCATACAAATACTTTCAGAAATGACTTCCTGACAATTAAATCTATACTCGATGTTAACAAATTCCTCTTCTTCAGAAACGCTTTCCTTGCCATTGCCAGTCTACATTTTATATCTTCTCTACTTCGACCATCATCAGTTATTTTGCTCCCCAAATAGCAAAACTCCTTTACTACTTTGTCTCATTTCCTAATCTAATTCCCTCAGCATCACCCGACTTAATTCGACTACATTCCATTATCCTCGTTTTGCTTTTGTTGATGTTCATCTTATACCCTCCATTCATGACACTGTCCATTCCGCTCAACTGCTCTTCCAAGTCCTTTGCTGTCTCTGACAGAATTACAATGTCATCGGCGAACCTCAAAGTTTTTATTTCTTCTCCATGGATTTTAATACCTACTCCGAATTTTTCTTTTGTTTCCTTCACTGCTTGCTAACGACGTCCTCCTGAGTATTCCCCGCCCGGAGATCCGAATGGGGAACTATTTTACCTCCAGAATATTTTACCCAAGGGGACGCCATCATCATTTAACCATACAGTAAAGCTGCATGCCCTCGGAAAAAATGACGGCTGTAGTTTCCCCTTGCTTTCAGCCGTTCGCAGTACCAGCACAGCAAGGCTGTTTTGGTTAGTGTTACAAGGCCAGATCAGTCAATCATCCAGACTGTTGCCCCTGCAACTACTGAAAAGGCTGCTGCCCCTCTTCAGGAACCACACGTTTGTCTGGCCTCTCAACAGATACCCCTCCGTTGTGGTTGCACCTACGGTACGGCTATCTGTATCACTGAGGCACGCAAGCCTCCCCACCAACGGCAAGGCCTACATCTACATCTAAATTTATACTCCGCAAGCCACCCAACGGTGTGTGGCGGAGGGCACTTTACGTGCCACTGTCATTACCTCCCTTTTCTGTTCCAGTCGCGTATGGTTCGCGGGAAGAACGACTGTCTGAAAGCCTCCGTGCGCGCTCTAAACTCTCTAATTTTACATTCATGATCTCCTCGTGAGGTATAAGTAGGGGGAAGCAATATATTCAATACCTCATCCAGAAACGCACCCTCTCGAAACCTGGCGAGCAAGCTACACCGCGATGCAGAGCGCCTCTCTTGCAGAGTCTGCCACTTGAGTTTGTTAAACATCTCCGTAACGCTATCACGGTTACCAAATAACCCTGTGACGAAACGCGCCGCTCTTCTTTGGATCTTCTCTATCTCCTCCGTCAACCCGATCTGTTACGGATCCCACACTGACGAGCAATACTCAAGTATAGGTCGAACGAGTGTTTTGTAAGCCACCTCCTTTGTTGATGGACTACATTTTCTAAGGACTCTCCCAATGAATCTCAACCTGGTACCCGCCTTACCAACAATTAATTTTATATGATCATTCCACTTCAAATCGTTCCGCACGCATACTCCCAGATATTTTACAGAAGTAACTGCTACCAGTGTTTGTTCCGCTATCATATAATCATACAATAAAGGATCCTTCTTTCTATGTATTCGCAATACATTACATTTGTCTATGTTAAGGGTCAGTTGCCACTCCTTGCACCAAGTGCCTATCCGCTGCAGATCTTCCTGCATTTCGCTACAATGTTCTAATGCTGCAACTTCTCTGTATACTACAGCATCATCCGCGAAAAGCCGCATGGAACTTCCGACACTATCTACTAGGTGATTTATATATATTGTGAAAAGTAATGGTCCCATAACACTCCCCTGTGGCACGCCAGAGGTTACTTTAACGTCTGTAGACGTTTCTCCCATTGATAACAACATACTGTGTTCTGTTTGCTAAAAACTCTTCAATCCAGCCACACAGCTGGTCTGATATTCCGTAGGTTCTTACTTTGTTTATCAGGCGACAGTGCGGAACTGTATCGGACGCCTTCCGGAAGTCAAGAAAAATAGCATCGACCTGGGAACCTGTATCTAATATTTTCTGGGTCTCATGAACAAATAAAGCGAGTTGGGTCTCACACGATCGCTGTTTCCGGAATCCATGTTGATTCCTACATAGTAGATTCTGGGTTTCCAAAAACGACATGATACTCGAGCAAAAAACATGTTCTAAAGTTCTACAACAGATCGACGTCAGAGATATAGGTCTATAGTTTTGCGCATCTGCTCGACGACCCTTCTTGAAGACTGGGACTACCTGTGCTCTTTTCCAATCATTTGGAACCTTCCGTTCCTCTAGAGACTTGCGGTACACGGCTGTTTGAAGGGTGGCAAGTTCTTTCGCGTACTCTGTGTAGAATCGAATTGGTATCCCGCCAGGTCCAGTGGACTTTCCTCTGTTGAGTGATTCCAGTTGCTTTTCTATTCCTTGGACACTTATTTCGATGTCAGCCATTTTTTCGTTTGTGCGAGGATTTAGAGAAGGAACTGCAGTGCGGTCTTCCTCTGTGAAACAGCTTTGGAAAAAGGTGTTTAGTATTTCAGCTTTACGCGTGTCATCCTCTGTTTCAATGCCTTCATCATCCTGGACTGTCTGTATATGCTGTTTCGAGCCACTTACTGATTTAACGTAAGACCAGAACTTCCTAGGATTTTCTGTCAAGTCAGTACATAGAATTTTACTTTCGAATTCACTGAACGCTTCACGCATAGCCCTCCTTACGCTAACTTTAACATCGTTTAGCTTCTGTTTGTCTGAGAGGTTTTGGCTGCGTTTAAACTTGGAGTGAGGCTCTCTTTGCTTTCGCAGTAGTTTCCTAACCTTGTTGTTGTACCACGGTGGGTTTTTCCCGTCCCTCACAGTTTTACTCGGCACATACCTGTCTAAAACGCATTTTACGATTACCTTGAACTTTTTCCATGAACACTCAACACTGAAAGTGTCGGAACAGAAATTTTCGTTTTGATCTGTTAGGTAGTCTGGAATCTGCCTTCTATTACTCTTGCTAAACAGATAAACCTTCCTCCCTTTTTTTATATTCCTACTAACTTCCAAATTCAGGGATGCTGCAACGGCCTTATGATCACTGATTCCCTGTTCTGCACATACAGAGTCGAAAAGTTCGGGTCTGTTTGTTATCAGTAAGTCCAAGATGTTATCTCCACGAGTCGGTTCTCTGTTTAATTGCTCGAGGTAATTTTCGGATAGTGTACTCAGTATAATGTCACTCGATGCTCTGTCCCTACCACCCGTCCTAAACATCTGAGTGTCCTAGTCTATATCTGGTAAAATGAAATCTCCACCTAAGACTATAACATGCTGAGAAAATTTATTTGAAATGTATTCCAAATTTTCTCTCAGTTGTTCTGCCACTAATGCTGCTGAGTCGGAAGGTCGGTAAAAGGAGCCAATTATTAACCTAGCTCGGTTGTTGAGTATAGCCTCCACCCATAATAATTCACAGGAACTATCCACTTCTACTTAACTACAGGATAAACTAGTATTAACAGCGACGAACACTCCACCACCGGTTGCATGCAATCTATCCCATCTGTACCTTTGTAAAAATTTCGGCAGAATTTATCTCTGGCTTCAGCCAGCTTTCTGTGCCTATATCGATTTCAGCTTTGGTGCTTTCTATCAGCACTTGAAGTTCCGGTGCTTTACCATCGCAGCTTCGACAGTTTACAATTACAATACCGATTGCTGCTTGGTCCCCGCATGTCCTGACTTTGCCCTGCACCCGTTGAGGCTGTTGCCCTTTCTGTACTTGCCAAAGGCCATCTAACCTAAAAAACCGCCCAGCCCACGCCACACAACCCCTGCTACCCGTGTAGCCGCTTGTTGCGTGTAGTGGACTCCTGACCTATCCAGCGGAACCCGAAACCCCACCACCCTATGGCGCAAGTCGAGGAATCTGCAGCCCACACGGTCGCAGAACCATCTCAGCCTCTGATTCAGACCCTCCACTCGGCTCTGTACCAAAGGTCCGCAGTCAGTCCTGTCGACGATGCTGCAGATGGTGAGCTCTGCTTTCATCCTGCTAGCGAGACTGGCAGTCTTCACCAGATCAGATAGCCGCCGGAAGCCAGAGAGGATTTCCTCCGATCCATAGCGACATACATCATTGGTGCCGACATGAGCGACCACCTGCAGATGGATGCCTCCTGTACCCTTCATGGCATCCGGAAGGACCCTTTCTGCATCTGGAATGACTCCCCCCAGTATGCACACGGAGTGCACATTGGTTTTCTTCCCCTCTCTTGCTGCCATATCCCTAAGGGGCCCCATTATGCGCCTGACGTTGGAGCTCCCAACTACCAGTAAGCCCACCCTCTGCGACTGCCCGGATCTTGCAGACTGAGGGGCAACCTCTGGAACAGGACAAGCAGCCATGTCAGGCCGAAGATCAGTATCAGCCTGAGACAGAGCCTGAAACCGGTTCGTCAGACAAACTGGAGAGGCCTTCCATTCAGCCCTCCGGAATATCTTTCGCCCCCTGTCACACCTTGAGACGACCTCCCACTCTACCACAGGTGAGGGATCAGCCTCAATGCGGGCAGTATCCTGGGCAACCACAGTCGTAGTCCGATCGGGGGATGCGTGGGACAAGCTGGCTGTCCCCGACAAACCCCCATCCAGACCCCCAAAGTGATGCCCATTGGCAACAGCCTCAAGCTTTGTGACCGAAGCCAACACTGCCTGAAGCTGGGAGCGAAGGGATGCCAACTCAGCCTGCATCCAAACACAGCAATTGCAGTCCCTATCCATGCTAAAAACTGTTGTGCAAAGAACGTCTGAACTAATCTACAGAGAGCGCAAACAAATCAAACAAATCGACACAAAATTTAAACGGTTCTTGGGGGGGGGGGGGGAAAGTTGGTATCTTAAGACAAAACACTTCTTATGTTTTTAATTTATTTTTGTTACTGAAACGTTTGCTTTGCATTGTCAGTTGACACATTCAGGAACATCCACTATCAATAATCATGGATAAAGATTTTTGGATGAAGTCAGTGCCAGATATAGCTGGATATTACAACATGACTTTGGATAGTCTTTTCTCATACTTTGTCTATGATGTAACAATTAAACTGTATACGTAGGACCAGTTATCGAAAATGCAACTCATGTCACAATCGTTTCCGTAATGCCTTAGCTCCAGACGAAGTGTATTTATCACTTGTCTACTGAAATGTGGAATACACTTATCTGTATCTGTCGCTTATTTGCTCAGTCGTTAGCCTTATCTTGCGTATGGTTGTTCGTACTATCACTGCTCACACGAAAACACTCACTGTTTGATTAACGTTCTTTTCATATAGTTTCCAAACAACAGGTTGGGAAGTGATTACGGCAGGTGATACATCGACCGTGGAGATAAATCAGGGTCGAGGAACACTCACATGTGCCGGCACATTTTTGAGACAATTGTTGTTAATATGTCACGAAATCCAAATCAAGTACTGTAATTTGAATCCGACACTTTCTACAAGAGAATTAATTGTCTCGTAAAAAAACTGGGTCCATCTCACTCCAGATGGTGTAGGACCTAATAAGATCGCCTGTATAGATTTACAAGTGGAAATCAGCCATAGGTGTCAGTAGCTGAAGACTTCTCTACAGGATGTTGTTAAACTTCTTAGATTTCATACTGCTCACAAATCAGAAAGGGAAAGAAAAATTCTCTGTGACTGGAACACTAGAATTGTCTACTTCTTGTTATCAAAAAAGAAGAAGAAAAGCACTGTAATTTATTTAACGAGGGGAAGATTGTCAGTAATGCGGTTGCTGTGAGCAATAAATGGAGTAACTTTGTTCCTAGCGCAGCAGTAAAGACGCAAAAACGTTATGCATTACTCAACATCTGCAATGTCAACATTCTCAAAGGACTTTGGTGGTCAACATCACAAAACACTTACGACTCGACAAATCACTAGAGATCTTATATGAAAGTGGTGTGGTAAAATGCATCTTGACAGGTAAAATCGGTACTATGTATTCTACGAACTGTAATGGATTTTTCATACAGTTGTATGAAATTAAACTATGTCAAGCTCACGGTCCAAACACTAACAAAATAATAATAAAATAAATTATTGCATGCACAGCGCCATACACATTGGAAAGTTCATGTATTGTGCACAATCAAATATGATCAGTAATTTATATATCTGTATTTTCAGTACAGTTACACATGGGACGAGGAAATCTAAAACATTGCTTCAAAAGAACTGCATAAATGTGCTTACAAATCTTGGTTCATCCATGTATGACATGAATCTTTCAGTATTTTCCATTTTCGTGTTCTTCATGTCTGAAACATTTTTCTTTTTCTTGTGCTTTGCACCTCATCGGCGCAGAGTCGGCATGGTTAGAAACGGATCTGGCATCGTTAGCCTTCGCAAGCCGCTAGCAGCGAAGGGTATTTCTCGTACCACTATCTTTCCCTCCCTACCCTGCTGCATAGTAAAAGTGCGAGTGGAAAGAATGATTGTGGGAAAATCTTCGCATGAGTTCTGATTTTCTCATTGTGATGGTTCCGTGAGGGGTATGTGGAAGGCAGAAATACGCTGCTCGACTCTTCCTGGGACGTACGCTCTCGGAATTTCAACAGTAAATCACTGCATCATGTACAACTCCTTTCTTGTTGCGTCTACTGCTGAAGTTTGTTGAGCATCTCTGCGCTTTAAGGAGAGCCGGAGGTGGTCAAATCCAAGAAATTATGATTTTTTTTTTGCTACCGAAAATTAATTGGAACATTCATTTTTAATGTAAACTTTGAATTATTGTTCTACTCGCCCAAGAAGTGGAGTTATTACCATTTTCCCCCACGCCTGCAGAGGAAATGGGCGGCCGCTGAATGCATCTAACATCCTCTCGTGACTTCCTGGCGAACTGCTTGGGATTTTCTCGGTCTGTTACGCATACAGCGCCTTATGTTACGCATACAGCGAGTGTGCAAGGGTTGGCTACATTGTTTTCTGTGACAAATGAAGCGCTAAGAGCGCGGAACATCGTCTCTTTGCTGTTTACCGTTTCGAATTAGTTCAGTGTTGCGCCTGTTGTTGGTAGTATTATACTTCTTCTGTAAAGCGTTGTTCTGGTTATGATGCCACGTTTTAGTAACCGTGTATATAAGAAGAGGAAGAACGTAGGGAAAAGATAATTAACACTAATACCAAGTTGTGATACTACAATTACTGAAACATTGCGTTCTTCTGCTAAGCAACACATGGCTGGCCATAGCCCTGTGACATCTTCTAGAAGAAGCTGACTGGTGGAAGTGACAGATTTCGTGAATATGTTAGTGACAGTGATGATATTAACGAAGTACTGAATATTGGATTATTATCTTCTGTGCTGAAAGAAAGTGTTCTGTGCAAAATGTGTTCAAGTGTAGGAGTGGGACTAGAGATAACAAAGCACTTTAGTTTAGATAATCTGTGCATGTTGCAAGTATCAACTGACTTTCTACAATTCACATGCCAGTCTCTTTGGTGAAAATGGACGATCTAGAGTGTTTGATGTGAATGTTCGACTTGTGTATGGTCTTCGATCCATTGGAAAAGGGTCTGCTGCAGGTAAACTGTTTTGTGGTATTATGAACTTGCCATAGCCTCCAAGCAAATTTGGGTACTACTGTGACCTGGTAGGATCCTCTGTTGAAGATGTGGCTTTGAAAACCATGAAGGAAGCAGTGGAGGAATCTGTAGAAATGAACGGTGGTTCTAGGGATTTGGTAGTGGCATTAGATGGTTCCTGGCAAAAGAGGGGCCATAAATCCCTGAATGGGGTTGTAACTGCTACTTGTGGTGATAGTGCAAAAGTGATAGATGTTGCAATATTATCAAAACATTGTAGGTGCAAAAATAAAATCAAAGGAGAGCACAGTGGAACCTGTGAGGCAAATTTTAGTGGATCAAGTGGAGCAATGGAAGTGGATGGAGTGAAACAAATTTTTGAACGTTCAGTTCCCAGATACAACGTTAGGTACAAATACTACCTTGGGGGTGGTGACTCCAAAGGTTTCAAGACTACAGAGGAACTGAAACCATATGGAAATGAATTTGTAATTGAAAAGTAGGAATGCATTGGGCATGTGCAAAAGCGTATGGGTGCACGGATTTGAAGGCTCAAAAAAACTTTGAGTTCAAGTAAGCTCAGTGATGGAAAGACAATAGGAGGGAGAGGTAGGCTTACCGATGAGGTGATTGAACGTCTACAGAGATACTATGGGTATGCTATAAGGCAAAATACTAGTAATGTTAGTGATATGCGAAAAGCAGTGTGGGCATTGTTTCTTCATACTGCCTCTTCCAATGAATACCCTCAACACAGCCTGTGCCCGAAAGATTCCTGGTGCAAATATAATGCAAAGAAGGACTATGATCAAAAAATGGTTGTGCCAGCAGCTGTGATAAATGCAATAAAACCAATTTTTCATGACTTAGCACAGCCAAAATTGTTACACAAATGTCTACACGAAATACGCAGAATCCTAATGAGAGCATAAACAATTTGATTTGGAAAGTGATTCCTAAAAGGGTATTTGTAAGCATAAAAACACTGCACTTCGGCATTTATGATGCAATAGCAACCTACAACCAAGGGAACAGTGTGAAGTGTGAAGTTCTGAAGGCATTAGGATTTACAGCTGGGGTGAACACTGTATGAGCACTAAGAAATATTGACAGAGAAAGGATAAGAGGAGCAGAAAGAAGAGAAAGGCATATGAAGTATGATGGAACAACAGGCCAGAAAAGAAGACAGAAGAGGTAGCTTTTGGAGGATGAAGAAGAAGACCCTGATAATCCATCCTATAGTGCAGGAATGTATTGAGAAACTTTGATAGCCATTTCCCGTAAATTAGAATTTTTCGAATATAAGGAACATTTTCTCAAAATCCACTCAAGCTAGAGAGATGAAATTTTTATACAGCACTTCTAGTGGTCAAACTTACATTGTAACACAGCCATTTGGCAATATGTTCAGTAGTTTTATTTCAGTTTAATTATAAAGCAATTATTTGTAAAAAAATTTGGGTCATTAATAAATAAAATAATTGGAAGGAAACTAGAAAAGATGCTCCAAAATCCCTCTGTCATAACTGCAATACTAAACCACTCTATATGTAAAAAAAATTCTAATTTTTCTATTTGGTAGTTTATTCATAAATGTTCCTCAAACTTAGTGATTTTAACATGGGCAGCATAGGCACCTCCGGCTCCCCTTAAATGATCCTGATATAACGTGCCACTCTTCGTTGGATCTTATCTATTTCTTATATTGATCCAACCTGGTATGGATTCTAGACTGATCAGCAATACACGTCAATCGATATTACAAGTGGCTTACAAAACACTTCGTGGATGAATTGTATTTCCTTAACATGCGTCTAAAAATGTCAGCCTGGCATCTGCTTTTCCTACAATTAGTTTTACGTGGTCATTCCACTTGGGTCGCTGCTGGCAGTTACTCCTAGGTGTTTTGCGGTAGTTACTGTTTCTAGCAAATTGTCACCATTAGTGTGATGGGACAGGTGTGGATTTTTTCGTTACTTTCGGCGTCAAGTACTAGTCCTTGCACCAACCGTCGTTCCTCTCTAGGTCTTGCTGCATTACCTTACATTCTTCTATCTTCCTACAGACAACAACATCGTCCACGAATAACTTCACGGAGCCACCAACGTTATCCACAAAATCAGTGAGGAGTATTGTGAAGGCGACTCATTGAGTTTGGATGGAGACTAGTTCAGTGCGCGCGTATATCGCTCGGTGGCATTGTAAGTCAGCTCACGAGGCCTACGAGAAAGACAGGCCGCGGCGCGTACGTCACGAAGGTAGTCCTGCGCTCGCTCGCTCGCTCAAATCAGCAGACAAACTACGTTTCTACACTTGTTAACTCGTAACTAAGCGTGTCCGTACAAACGAAAACTGAATCTTCTACTGGAATCCGCTATTATGGAACCTTACTGTTATTAGTCCTATAATGATGGGAAGTCCATGGCCCTACTTATAATTTGTTGCGCCTGTACTGGTGTACAATAAAATAAAATCATGCTAAAATGATAATCAGTTGCATAAGGCACCACTTCCAGCACGTAATGAGTACCAGTGCTGTTAAGCAGAAGAGACTAAACAAGTCGTTGTACAATTTATATCGCGTATTGGTCTTAAATTTTGCTGTAGTACTGTTAATCAGTAAGACTTCATAATAGCAGATTCCCGTGGAAGATTCAATTCTCGTTAGTACTTACACGCCCAGCTGCGAGTTAACAGGTTTAGAAACGCATTTTGTCTGCTGAGCTGAGCGAGCGACCGAGTTCAGGACTACCTTCGTGACGTACGCGCCGCGGCCTGTCTTTCTCGTGGGCCTCGGTGTGCTCAGTAGTGTCCCCAGTGATCTGTGGGCCAGACAAGCTAGGTAATACTCATGGAGTGTTCCTCTAATCATTTAGAAGCATACCAGGACCGATGGGGCAGTGCATCGTCTTCCTACAGGTATCGTTCACTTGCTGGGTGCAGTGGACGATCAAACGAATGCCCATTGTTGGAGAGTAGTTACCAGTGTCATTCGCTGGTGCGAGACAATGCCAGACTTATCAGGGACATCAAACTATCCGACCAGAACACCTCCAGTCCAAGAATACCACCTACAAAAAATATGCTCTGTTCGCATATGGGGTGCACCGTGGCATATTTTTTTGACTTACCTTATACCGAGCCAAATGCTCTGTACCGAAATGGTGGCTCATCAAACCAAGCGACCTTTTCCAATATTTCGAGCGTTCAGTGGTAGTTTTCCTGCTCTTTGATGTACTGTGAGCAGAGTTAGAAGTGTGTGGTCTGTATGTGAGGGGCTGATCCTGTACCCCAAAGCGACGATATGGATCTGAAGTGTATGACTACTCGACAATTATCGTCTGGCATTAAATTATTGAGTAATTTGCTGCTCTGTGGCCTGTATTCACAATATTTGACAGCGGCTTCTGTAATACACAGGTCGTTGACCCTGGCCGCAGTAGCTTTCCGGAATGGGTTTACTCAAGGCGGACTACACAGCGCTGACGTGGACCCACGTGAAATATGCAGTGCCTGCATGGTCTCAGTGTGTGCTACGCGCTGTCCATCAAATGTGCCGAAGCGGCGAGTCTAGCCCCAGGCGCTAACAGATCTCACGATATGCTAATCATGTGACACGTCCAGCTATTCTTTCCGTCGTCGTGAAAAGAGCGCTCTGGCTTTGTAATTCTCTTTCTCACGAGTGTTTTTTTAAGTATTAATAAGTTGCTTGCTTTCATAATGTTACTGTTTTCTTTCTGGTACGTTCTGAAGTCGTTCGCTTTCTTTTTCTCAAAGATCTCTGCTACATTCCATTAAAGATATGCAACTTGATTAAAGATTATAGTATTTGATTTCAGACGTTGATATAAGTTTATAAGTTTCTAGCAGAGTTCACGACTATAATTCTGCCTACAATATTTCGGTGACTGATACAGTCGATTTCTTTTGCTGCTGTACACTTAATTTCTTTATTTGTCTACTTGTAACATACTTTTGTAATGCTACATGTCATATGCCGCTTTTTCAGGTTCCCTGCTCCGTACGTCAGTCGCCGTCTAGTCTTTGAGTTTTCCACTGTATTTTGGCAGGGAATAGCGAATTAATTTTCAGTTTAACAGCAGTAAGATGCTAACGTTGTGTGACGAGAAGTCTCTTATTTAGCTTAAGTGTCCCGTTGTCCTGACGAAATAAATACGGGTCCTATATTGTCCCGATCTTTAGTAATTGTTCCGTATATTTTGAAGTAGCGTGTTTTTAAGTAATGTGTAGCGTAACCAAATGGAGAACAAATGTGGTCATAGCCAAAGCATAAAGTAAATAGTCTGACTAAATTAAACTGAATGAGAAGTCCTTATGTTGGTAGAACAGAAATATTTGTACTCTATGGTTGGTGCTTTCACAAGACAGGTTTTCTGTGGCGTGCAGAGGTTGGTAATGACGAGATGGATCACGGGAAATCTAGACGACCAATCCCTACGTCGTATTTCATTTGTTTCGATGTCCACACCGCGCTCTAAATCACGAGTAATTTGTCACTTTGTGTTTCGTTTTGCGTTGCCTGTTGCCCAGGTTCCCGCGTTTATAAATGTGATTTAACTGATTTTAGACGATTAGAGTTGCAGATTACGTTGCAAATGTGATCGTAGCCAAAGAATAAAGTAAGTTGCCTGGTGTAATATACAGCAAAATATCACATTTCTCAGAAATGCCAAAAAAGGAAGTGCATATTTACCAACGAAATGAAAGCTGAATTTCCGTTTGTGAAATTAGAACTGCAAACGCAGAAATTATTTTACACATTGTGTAAAACTACTTTTTCTATCGACCATGGATGTCGATCCGATGCTGCACAATACATTAATTTGAAGAAACACTAGCTAGCTGTTTCAAGCAAAACTTCGTCACAAGGTATGATGTATTTTAATACAAAACGTGAGAACAGTGCTATTATGAATCATGTAGAAAAATATCTTGCTGCTGAGGAAGGTTTTCTAGCTTTTCATGCAATGAAATGCAACTGTCCTTCAGATCAATGGACTGCACTGCTGCAATCATCAGCAAGGTGTTTGAGAAGAAGTTTACTTGTTCGAGAACAAAGTGTGAATCCATAATAATGAATGTGTTGGCTCCATACGCATTGTGTCAAATATGTGTGGAGCTTAAAGATGCAAAGTATATTTCAGTTATGGTGGACACATCCAATCATAAAAGTGTAAAATTGATACCAGCGTTTGTTAGATATTTTGTGCTTGTGATTGACTTCCAGAATACAATAAGTGAAATGGCTGATGTTATAACAAATATTATCATGGAAGTTCTCGATAAATACCATCTCAGGTATAAAAGTGTTACATTTTGTGGCAACACCTATACGCAAATTTTGGAGGTGCAGGATAAAGTGACAAAACAATGTTTTTGCAAGACTTAAACCTTTGTTGAAGAGAAAAATTCATGATGTAAGCTGTGCAGCGCACGTAGTGCATAACACAGTACAAACCAGTGCTGATATTGTTCCAGTAGACATAGAACAATTGTAAACAAAATTTTTCAATATTTCCACATTCAGACCATTCGAGTGGAAGATCTAAATGTATTGCGAGTTTTCTGAAGTGGAATACAAACAGGTGCTCGGTAGTGTTAAAAGTAGATGGCTCTCTTTGGACCCGGCTGTTAACAGAATTATCGATATTTACGATAGACTAAAATCTTATTTTTTGCCTCGAGAAAAATAAAATGATTCTTTAGTGATCCTCAATCACTGCTCTGGCTCAGTTTTATTCAGAGCCAGTTGAAAATGTTTTCATCAACAATAAAAACTATTGAAGCAGCAGATGTCAGCTAATGAAGTTTTGAAGGAGTTAGAAATGTCGGTAAGGAAAGTTAAATCGAGCAAGGAGGAAAACTTTCAAACCATAAAGATTCAGTCATTGATAAGTACATTGCGAGACATTGGCTTGCTGAAAGAGTTTTATTTCTTGGATATTTCAGGTTTATTTTATGAGACATTAATAGATTATATTGAGAAGTGGGTTTACCCATTTCATGTGCTGAAACCATTTAACTGGGTTCAACTCAAATGTCCTCTTGCTTGGAAGTCTGTTCAGCAAATTCGTAACCTTTAGCGGAATTTGATGAAAATATTCTGTAAGAAGTATGTGAAGATCAGATTTCTGAGGAAGTGAACCACGTGAAAAATAAATGTGAAGTGAAAATTGATGAACTGAAAACTGTGAAGTGTTTTGGTGAAAAACGATCTGTTGTTTTCAACTTGCTTCCAGCTGAAGATATCTGCTGCAAAAATATGCAGCTCATTATTTCGTTTGTGCTAGCTCTGCCTGGCATCTATAATGCTGCAGAAAGAGTGTTCTCTGTCACAAGTAGTTTATGGACAGATGAAAAAAGAACAGATTTTGTATATAAACTGTGAGGCAAATAATCAAAGCAAAACCTCATTTTCAGAATACTTCATGTGATGATTTTTATGAAATTCAATCAGCAAATACCAAACTTGTGAATGACATACATGCTTCTGCAAAATATAACTGAGAGAAAAATAAATAATCTCCATAAGTAATAAACATTGTCTATCCTAACTGTTTGCTTGCAACAACTATAAAACAATACAACATTTATTTGATTAGTCACACAAGTTATTTCGACTTTCATACTGTGGGTATGTCTGATTCGTTTTTACATTAGCTACTGATTTGGTATGTCTTCGTTATTGGGAATGACATATATTTATTTTGCCCCCACTGAAAACCCCTTAATTCCTGCACTTATCCCATTGGTTTCATGTTCTTTCTGCAATTTTGTTGTGATCGTTTTATACTCAAAACCCCTCTTTTTCTACCCTCAACAAACTGAACTAAGAATGAAGTGTTTTCGAAAGAACCAAGTGCAAGTATGAGAACCACTAAATACAAGACGTTAGCTTTGGAAAGCAAGAGAATAGCCTTGTGTCTTCCTATACTATGTGTGTATTAATTGAATGGGTGAAAACCATAACGGCATAATTGCCATTTTTTGCAAAACTGAGTTAGTGCACATTCGACCACGAAACAATGGATACTTGTTTGTGGCACAAAGATCCAGGTGCCTACTGTTAAGGTCTGCCATCTATCGGCATGTGGTATAGCTACTCGTACATTTATCAAATCAAAATCCATAGGCAGTGTCAGGACGGTACAAGCAACAACATGGCGGACACTTGAAAGAATCGCGATTTAGGCTCTCAATTACTGACGAAATCTCGGTCATAAATGAGTAGTTCTACCTTTCAAGGCATTCAGTGTCGTTCAGAAACGACTGATGAAGATTTATCAGATGATGATTCAGTCGCAGACGAAAATTATGTACCTGTTCAAGGTAACGAAAGTTCAAGCATTTTGTGTAACATTTTAGCGACTACATAAGTTTTTATTTTGAAATCTTCAATGACTTTTGTGGCCATTAGAAATGTCTTAAACTATTTTTTAATATATAAGCACACATAAAACTAGCATAACAACTCCTCCTTATTGTCAATAAAAATTATGTTCCACGTGAAAAATACTGTCACGAGAATATTGTCACTTGTACCGGTATGTCACTGAAACGCTTAACATCTTCCAGGTACGTCAGCATTCCTTTGACACAATTACATTTACCAAAACGACGAGATTATTTTGGGAATTTTATGTATGGAACTGATTTTTAGATAGATATTTCCTGTATATCGATGCTTCAATGGTTTATTTCCTTTTCTATCCAGATGCATCATCTTCTGATGAAAACGAAGATCATAGCAAGGTAGAAAAAAACCCTAACAATAAAAAAATCCATTACACAGTTTAAAAGTTTTGTGTAGAAGCCCCTCGTGAAGAAACTCAAGAAAACATTGTTTCAAAAACAGAGAAAGGAATATGGAGTCATGGAAAGTGAATAAAAGAATACACCTAAAAAACCTGGGACAGAAATATATATCTACAACAGGAAAAATTATGCATGCAAGAGTCATCCACCTATTTCAACATGTCTGTCGGTATGAATGCAGGACTTTCACAGAAGACAGGCGAAAAACTATCTATGAAGAGTTTTAGAAAACTGGTTCTTGGCAACAACAAACGACCTTCACAGTAAAATGTTTTTCAACTGCCAAACCAAGACGTGCAAAACAAAACTGTAAGAAGTCAAAAACGCAAAGTACTGTCATTATCCTGGATGGTAATTGAGAGCATAAGGAGCACTTCCTGAAGACATTAACTACACTCCTGGAAACGGAAAAAAGAACACATTGACACCGTTGTGTCAGACCCACCATACTTGCTCCGGACACTGCGAGAGGGCTGTACAAGCAATGATCACACGCACGGCACAGCGGACACACCAGGAACCGCGGTGTTGGCCGTCGAATGGCGCTAGCTGCGCAGCATTTGTGCACCGCCGCCGTCAGTGTCAGCCACTTTGCCGTGGCATACGGAGCTCCATCGCAGTCTTTAACACTGGTAGCATGCCGCGACAGCGTGGACGTGAACCGTATGTGCAGTTGACGGACTTTGAGCGAGGGCGTATAGTGGGCATGCGGGAGGCCGGGTGGACGTACCGCCGAATTGCTCAACACGTGGGGCGTGAGGTCTCCACAGTACATCGATGTAGTCGCCAGTGGTCGGCGGAAGGTGCACGTGCTCGTCGACCTGGGACCGGACCGCAGCGACGCACGGATGCACGCCAAGACCGTAGGATCCTACGCAGTGCCGTAGGGGACCGCTCCGCCACTTCCCAGCAAATTAGGGACACTGTTGCTCCTGGGGTATCGGCGAGGACCATTCGCAACCGTCTCCATGAAGCTGGGCTACGGTCCCGCACACCGTTAAGCCGTCAGCACACGGACCGTGCATCCGAACGTTGAGCGTTGAGCGTGCCCAGTTTCTGACGTCATAGCGTGGAATAGCACGTTCGGGAGTCTTTCCGAACGAGCAGAGCTATATCTGGCATGTCAGATATTCTGAGCGTGCGGCAGAGCGTTGACCAATGAGATGGCACAGCGACACCTACGTCACACGCAGGCCGTCTCCCTTCAGTACAGAGTTGTGAGGCGCCATATTGGCATTCATTTCAAGTTTATATGTATATATGCCGTTTCTGAGCACCAGAAAATTCAGAATCATTGGAAAACCCGTTGTTAACTGTGTGATTCATTCCAATAAAATAACGAGAAACATCATATTCATGGCAAAAGAATTATTGTAACTTGCGTCTTATGAGAGTAGGCTATTTGAAGGCAGTGACACACGGAAGATCCACCCAAAACGCATTGTTCTTGGTACAATTTGTTATAATTAAATTTCAATTAGTAACATATCTACGACAAGGTTTTCTGCAACGGGTAACATACTTTAATTACTTGCGAGGTGTTTCTGTGTGTTGCTGGATTAGCGTAATGAGTAGTGTCACTGTCTCGTATTGATTTCTTAGTAGAGTCGGAGGTTCGCGTATTGACACTCCAAAATTTTATTTACTAACATTAGCGTTTTTATTAAGTTCTGATTCTTTATTATTAGTTTAATATAAGTATATACTATGATATTTGATGTTATGTAAATATAAGTTCACCTTTTTTTGAGGGGTGACTGTTCGATTGGCTTAATCTACAGGACAGCTTGCGCTACTTGTATAAAGATATTACGCTCCTTTCTCTTTTACGATTCGTAATTCACATGTTGCAAAGATCCTGCTATTGGGCAGGAACAGTGATCAAGTAAGACTGACCTTGGGGTTTAATAAAATGTGGGAATGATGAAATAATGTTTATCTTATGCGGAGAAGTATTCCACATTTGTACCGCACTGTTTGTAATGGAACTTTTATATGTCTTTGTACTTATTGACTGGACATGGTACTTTCCTTTCCGTGGACGATGGAGGAAATGTGCGTTTTAATAGAGCTAACGTGGGAATTTTACGCGCGCCCGTTGAGTCAACAGTGTGACTTACGAACTAAAAACATCCCTCAACTGCCGCTGGAGTGCGTTGCGATCGCGTATACCACGTTGGGGCCCACGTACCGTATGCACAAGTCGCACCATTCCTGAGCGTTCAGCATCGCGTTAAACTTGGCACGCTCAACGTTAACGTTCGACAGCACAGTCCGTGTGCCGACGGCTTTAGGCCGTCTTCCGCTCACGCCCCAACATCGTGCAACCCGCCTCCAGTGGTGTCGCGACAGGCGTGAATGGAGGGACGAATGGAGACGTGTCGTCTTCAGCGATGAGAGTCGCTTCTGCCTTGGTGCCAATGATGGTCGTATGCGTGTTTGGCGCCGTGCAGGTGAGCGCCACAATCAGGACTGCATACGACCGAGGCACACAGGGCCAACACCCGGCATCATGGTGTGGGGACCGATCTCCTACACTGGCCGTACACCACTGGTGATCGTCGAGGGGACACTGAATAGTGCACGGTACATCCAAACCGTCATCGAACCCATCGTTCTACCATTCCTAGACCGGCAAGGGAACTTGCTGTTCCAACAGGGCAACGCACGTCCGCATGTATCCCGTGCCACCCAACGTGCTCTAGAAGGTGTAAGTCAACTACCCTGGCCAGCAAGATCTCCGGATCTGTCCCCCATTGAGCATGTTTGGCACTGGATGAAGCGTCGTCTCACGCGGTCTGCACGTCCAGCACGAACGCTGGTCCAACTGAGGCGCCAGGTGGAAATGGCATGGCAAGCCGTTCCACAGGACTACATCCAGCATCTCTACGATCGTCTCCATGGGAGAATAGCAGCCTGCATTGCTGCGAAAGGTGGATATACACTGTACTAGTGCCGACATTGTGCATGCTCTGTTGCCTGTGTCTATGTGCCTGTGGTTCTGTCAGTGTGATCATGTGATGTATCTGACCCCAGGAATGTGTCAATGAAGTTTCCCCTTCCTGGGACAATGAATTCACGGTGTTCTTATTTCAATTTCCAGGAGTGTATAAGTAATCGCTGGTTTACCACAGCTGCAGTATACAAGCCAAGAGTGGAAGGCTTATCTCTGGTTGATCAATGTGGTATACATACTCCTGGAAATAAAGTACCAGAAGATTGCCTCACTGCCTTAAGGAACCACACAAAAAGCTTTCCTCATTACACAAGTCACTATTCTCGTAAACATAATCCTCACAGGAAATACCTGTCGCCAGAGTTATCAGTCTCGAAAATGTATATACTTTATTCTAAGAAGTGTGAGGAAGGAAACATTTAGCCAGTGAAGACCTGCACTTACTGTAAAATGTTCACTTTAGAATTTAATCTATCAATTGGTAAACTAAGAAATGACACCTGCAATTCTTGTGACTAGTTAGAAAATTTAATCAAAGCATAGGTAGATACCTGTAAAATTAACAATCTGAAGCTGGAGAAAGAGGTTTACCTAAGAAAAGTTGAGCAAGCAAAAGCTGCTAAGAAAAGAGATATACAGAAGACAAATGAAGGCTCAACATATGAACTTACTTCCGACCTTGAAAAAACTGCTAACTCCAATGCTAATAACCAATGCTATTTACTACAAGAGACAGCTTTGGACATTTAATCTTCGAATATATGACTGTAGAACAGATTATGCCTTCATGTATATGTGGTCTGAAAATACTGCCTCACATGGACCGTCATAAATTGGTTCTTGCTTACTGAAGTACGTAAAATCATTGCCATCTGATGTTAAACATGTTATTGCCCCCAGTGATAGTTGCAGTGGGCAAAACAGAAATCAAATAATCGCCCAATTTCGGATCTTATTGTTGCTCATACCTCTATTGAAACTGTTGATCATAAGGTCTTTGTGTCTGTACATAGTTACTTTGAAAATGATGCCGATTTTTCTCACATTGAGAGGAAGAAAACGCAAACCCAGTTTATATTTATGCCACAGGATTGGATGAAGCTTGTAGAAAATGCCAGGGTGACATTTCATGTGAAAGAAATGAAGCAAGATGATTCCCTAACTACAGAACCAATTGCAAAACTTCTCATCAACAGAAAAATAGACACTGAGAATCAAAAGGTTAACTGGTTTACACTGAGATGGATGAAATACAGAAAAGTTGAACCTAAAGCTTTATTCACCAAGGAGACATTGAATGAAGAGAAACAATTTCGAAAAGTAAATCTTGCATATCCATATACTTCTGGAACAATGCCTGAACAACTTCCACTACTTCGACAGGGACCAGTACGTTTAAAGCAAGCAAAAATTGATGACTTGACGTCGTTGTTACAGTTTATTCCTCCAATGTACCACTACTTCTATAAGAGTCTAACACCGATTCAGAGCTCAACAGAAAACCAACCAGGACGTCGTGGTCGCCCTTGTGGTCGTCCTCGTGGTCATGGCAGAGGTCAGCACCATCTCTCACACTTTCCACGGTACACTGCACAGCCAGGTGATGAAGAATGCTACCCTGACAACTGTGATAGTGATGAAGTGACTGAAATCGAGTAAGAGGAAAGAGTTTATTCTTTAAAGGCATAGTGATACAACTGACATTTATGAAGACATTTTGAAACCATAATGGTACAAGTGAACTTTATGGATATTTTAAACAACGACGCCTTACAACAAGGACCTTCAGATACTTATCATATATATGTCCCTCAAGTGTAAAACTTTGTATAAATGTTATGTTTCATTTCGTATAACCTGTGACTTTATATAAACACTGAAATATTTAAGGTCATTATTCTCACAATAAACTCTATGCTGCTTATACAGTAATGATTTTCACCCATTCAGTTCCTTTGGGGTTGTGTTTGCCTGCATTAATGAATGACATCAAGGTCAGCCATATTGTATAAGTATTCAGGGTTGACCGCCATGTTGATTAATTCATGGGTCAAAGTCGAGGTTTGGTATTGCAATCTTTGGTACCCATTAGAGATGGGCAAAACTGTTCTTTTCAGAGATCGGATCAGAACTGTTCACTCCCTGAAATGAATTAGCTCTCTTTCATGACTCACAACTCATTTACAATAGAAAATAAATGGAAGGCACATTGCCCTTTATACTTGGTTTATTCCAGTACTATACCTGTATTTTGATCTTATTTGATCCTATTTTGAAGTAACACAGATAATGAGTAAGAATTTTGTATTGTTTATTGAAATTTCCACGATATGACATAGTTTTTGATTATTGATTTATTTTGCACTATCGTGGTTTTTTGGGTGATCGGAAAATGTTGTAACTTGAGATTTACATTAACAATATATTTGGCTATAATGTATTAAAATTTCATTAACCTGATACAAATACATCGCAAGCCATATATTTTTAAAGTGAACGTTTCCTTCCGAAGACGCCTAAAATCGCAAAATCCGTACCAGAATAAGAAAAAAATATAAATTTGACTGTAAAACGAAAGTGCTGCATATAGCCTTACGCAGAATAAAACAAGGAAAATATTGGTGTATCACATTTTGCGATACGTTTATCGGTTCGCTCGTAATTAAAGCGTAAATTCGAGTGTCCATAATAAAAATCCTATAGTAAGAGGAGTCGTCAGGAACCTAATCTGATCAGTTTAAACAAATAAAAATAAAATAAAAACAAATGATGTATACATAACATAATAATGTAATATACATAGCGGTATTACTACGAAGAACAATATCCAGTAGTGACGAACTCCGATGCAGAAGCACTGAGTTGAGCAGGTCGAGCCGCGAGCTGTATTACTGCGTGAGCTAAGACCGCAGAGACCAGAGTGACACCTGAGTCGCTTTGCTCAGCGCTCTGGCTAGAGTCGAGAACGGTGGGGTGAGCATTGAATGGGCGAGTTCCGAGGGTGGGGGGAGCGGTGAACTCACCCGCTCCGAGACAAATCGTCCGTTCCCTTGCGAGCAGGTTGTTGCAAGTAGTTCCTATGTTATCCGCTAGGTGGCTCTCTGTCCTGTTGCTCGCATCAACTGCCCAGAGGGCAGGACGTGCGACTGAAATGATCGCCGACAGAGTGCGATGCGAAGTTAAGCTGCGCCAGACACTGCCCGCGGCAGACGACGCACAGAGACGGCACGGCATATGTGAAACACAAAATCCAATGGGGCACTGCACAAAGCAAGCAGCCAAGGTACAAGCAGGGCAGAGGCCGGCGCTGGCTGTGTTGTGTGGCGTGCACTGTGCTGTGACCAGCAGAGGCGCTGCTGATATGCTCCGTCTCTCTCTATCTCTCTCTCTCTCTCTCTCTCTCTCTCTCTCTCTCTGCCGTGGGAAACGTTTGGAGCTACCGTTCTTTTTTTCTGAATCACTGATTGTTCACTCCTTTGAAAGATTCAACTCTATGAATTAGTTCAAGAGCGCATCACCCATCTCTAGTACCCATATGTGTCCCGTATTTGGATTTTGGAAATTTGGTCAGCCTATGTTATAGGCATTTTAGTTGCACACGATATGCTGTTTCTGTGGTAGCTGTTGTTACTGTTGCTAGCGTTAACTCTCAGTATACAGTAACACATTGATGCAACAAAAGTTATGTGATGGTGATTTGCACGTATGCAGATGGCGGTAGTATTGTGTACACAGGATATAAAAGGGCAGCGTGTTGGTAGAGCTGTCATTTGTACTCAGGTGATTCATGTGAAATGGTTTCTGACGTGATTATGGCCACACAATGGAAATTAACAGTCTTTGAACATGGAGCTAGACACATCAGACAATCCATTTCTGAAATCGTTAGGGAATTCAATTTTTCGAGATCCACAGTGTCAAGAGTATGCCGAGAAATCCAAATTACCTCTAACCATGGAGAACTCAGTGGCCGATGGTCTTCACTTAACGACCGAGAGCAGCAGCGTTAGCTTGCAGTTGTCAGTGCTAACAGAGAGGCAATGCTGCGTGAAACAACCACAGAAATCAATGTGAGATGTACGACGAACATATCTGTTAGGAGAGAGTGGTAAAATATGGTGTTAATGGAATATAGCAACAGACGGCCAATGTGAGCGCCTTTGTGAACAGCACGACATAGCCTCTCCTGCATTCGTGACCATGTTGGTTGGGCCCTAGGAGACTAAAAAACCTTTATCTACTCATATGACTCCAGTTTCAATTGGTAGGAGCTGACAGTAGGGTGCGAGTGTGGTACACACCCAATGAAGCCATGGACCTCAGCTGCCAACAAGGCACTCTGCAAGCTGATGGCAGCTCCATAATGGCGTGAGCCATGTTTACATGAAATGGACTGGGTCCTCTGCTCCAACTGAATCGATCATGGTTATGGTCGCCCACTTGGAGACCATTTGAAGCCATTCATTGACTTCCTGTTCCCAAACAACAATGCGCCACATAATTGTGCTACAGTTGTTCGCGAATGTTTGAAGAACATTCTGGACAATTCGAGCGAATGATATGGCCACCTAGATTGCCCGACGTGAATCCCATCAAACATTTATGGGACGTAATCGAGAGATCGGATCGTGCACGAAATCCTGCACCTGCAACACTTTCGCAATTATGGACAGCTATAGAGGCAGTATGGCTCCATATTTCTGCAGGGGACTTCCAACGACTTGTTGAGTCCAAGCCACATCGTGTTGCTGAACTATGCCAGGCAAAAAGAGGTCCAACACGATATTGGGAGGTATATCATGACTGTTGTCACCTTAGTGTAATCAGTCTTCAAAAATGGTTCAAATGGCTCTGAGCACTATGGGACTTAACATCTAAGGTCATCAGTCCCCTAGAACTTAGAACTACATAAACCTAACTAACCTAAGGACATCACACACATCCACACCCGAGGCAGAATTCGAACCTGCGACCGTAGAAGTCGCGGGGTTCCGGACTGACGCGCCTAGAACCGCACGGCCACCGCGGCCGGCCTGTAATCAGTCTTCTTAGGGGCGCTAAGATCTCGAAATCGACTTTGTCTTATCTTACCATTCATGCGAATCCCTAAGTATTAAAGTAGAGTTTTTACCTTGTTATTTTTAACTAACAAATGTCTTAGTTTCAGTATTATTTTGCAAAATCTCCGAACATATATATGCTTTCCCTTCCAGTGGCGTTTAAATTCGGAAGTAAGACGTTATTTTTTATCCACGGACAGTAGTTCCCCTTGTAAGTCGTGGTCGGTGTGATTTTCTATGGATTTAATCATTTACTGCAGATAAGACTGTGAGTGACGTGCACTTACGTGGTGTTTATGAAATGAGTGGAGCCCTGAGCTATATCCCAATGGCTTAAAGAGCTACACGCAAATGGAAATGCTATCTGACATTAAAATCAAAGTAAAGGACTGGATCGCCACGAAGTGGCCGTGCGGTTAAAGGCGCTGCAGTCTGGAACCGCAAGACCGCTACGGTCGCAGGTTCGAATCCTGCCTCGGGCATGGATGTGTGTGATGTCCTTAGGTTAGTTAGGTTTAACTAGTTCTAAGTTCTAGGGGACTAATGACCTCAGCAGTTGAGTCCCATAGTGCTCAGAGCCATTTGAATCATTTTTTTGGGTCACCACTAACTCTAGCTACACGACAAACAAGAGGTTCGACTGAGTTGGAAAGTTAATTAATTTAGTCATAAGAAAAGACTCATAAAAGAACATTCATTGTAATGTCACTCATAAAAAATAGGATGTAATTATTAATATGATCCAGGGATTGTTCACATGAATCAAATATTAGAATAACATAAAAAGTGTGTGAACACTGAATAAGAGCAGCTTGCAGCAACATTCCTGAAAACAAGATCTATTCTCAAGAATTTGTTTTAAATAAAAGGGAACACTAATTATTGAACCTGTGCACATGGAAACACTATGGACAGGTTCAAATGGTTGAAATGGCTCTGAGCACTAAGGGACTTACCTTCTGAGGTCATCAGTCTCCTAGAACTTAGAACTACTTAAACCTAACTAACCTAAGGACATCACACACATCCATGCCCATGGAAGGATTCGAACCTACGACCGTAGCGGTCGCGCGGTTCCAGACTGTAGCACCTAGAACCGCTCGGCCACCCGGGCCGGCACTATGGACAGGCTAACAAGGAAGCTACTAGGTAAAGTGCGTAGCTGAAGGAGACGAAACATTGGTACACAAGATAAGACTTGAAAGTAAATTATTTATTTCTTAAGACATTGATATAAGACATCTGTATAACTGCCGTTGGCTAGTAACTACGTACGACTGCTTGCGAAACGCTATACTATTCGCATCAGAATCTCTTTAATTTAGAATCACAGTCGTAATTAGAGGAGGACGGGAAAGGATTAATACTCGCATTCAAACCCACATTCACTCAAAGAACGGCAAGGACGGCCCCAACACCAACATGCAACGAAGCTAGAACGTTTGTTCCGCTGTGTTGAGAACTGATTAAATAAAACAGTAAATCTGAATATCACGGTTGCATTTAAAGTTTAACCTCAGTTTGGAGAAACAACCTCAACAAGGGCCACACATACATGCTTATTCACTTAACATGAAATAACCAACCACAAATACAATTGAGTAATCTGGACAGTATACAGGGTGGTCCATTGATCGTGACCGAGCCACATATCTCACGAAATAAGCGTCAAAAGAAAACACTACAAAGAACGAAACTTGTCTAGCTTGAAGGGGGAAACCGGAGGGCACTATGGTTGGCCCGCTAGATGGCGCTGCCATAGGTCAAACGGATATCAACTGCGTTTTTTTTTTAAATAGGAACCCCCATTTTTTATTACATTTTCGTGTGGTACGTAAAGAAATATGAATGTTTTAGTTGGACCACTTTTTTCGCTTTGTGATAGATGGCGCTGTAATAATCACAAACATATGGCTCACAATTTTAGACGAACAGTTGGTACAGGTAGGTTTTTTAAATTAAAATACAGAACGTAGGTACGTTTGAACATTTTATTCGGTTGTTCCAATGTGGTAGACGTACCTTTGTGAACTTATCATTTCTGAGAACGCATGCTGTTACAGCGTGATTACCTGTAAATATCACATTAATGTAATAAATGCTCAAAATGATGTCCGTCAACCGCAATGCATTTGGCAATACGTATAACGACATTCCTCTCAACAGCGAGTTGTTCGCCTTCCGTAATGTTCGCACGACCAGCGCTGTTCTTGATCATGAGACTCCATGTTGTCCGCTCACCTAATGCCAGCAGTTGGGAAAGTGGGCTATGCTGTCAGGAATTACACGTTCTGTGACTGGCCTGCAACCTAGGGTTAGACTGAAGTAGCACGCACTTCCTGCTGTAATGGTGAGTCAAATGGCGCATCATGAATGGTGAAAAAAAAAAGCAACATGTAAATCAATACGAAACGCCCCTCGTATACATAACAGCTATGGTGAACAGTGTCGGGAGGCCTGCGAGGCTGTTCGCAAATTGCTCAGGTATGCAATGTGAGGCTGAATTTCGAAGGTTGTTCGATGATATTTTCCGACTATTTTGGTGTAGACAACGCATGGTCCCCGGTGGCCCATGACAAAGTAATTGCTTTTCATTTGATTTCTTACCGCCATATTTTTGTAGATGGTATGCGCTTTGTGTCTTGTTTTGGAAACAAACTTGTTCCATTCACTAATAGTATGCACAGCAATGCCCACTTCACTCTTTACCCTCTGCAGTTTGTTTTGCCAGTAGTATCAGTCGTACATTAACAGTGGTACATATCAGTATGGATAGGCTATACGCATCCCGTAGCTGCAGCTCTGTATATAAACGAAGAGCCGCACATTTTATGCTGTGCTGTTGCCGCAGGCGGCAACTACCTCACACTACTTCTGCTTCGTCTGAGGTTTGTTGCATTTCTGTTTGTGTTGCATGTTACGGGTTTTTTCACTGCTTTGAAGCATTTTCACAAAAACAATGGTAACTTGGGTAACAAATGGAATAAATTGTAAGTACATTATTCCTCTGTAGCGAGCCACAGGAGATCACGACTTTCTGATACCAAGTTCAGATTATTTTGCCGTTGCGGTTCGGGTTCAACCGGTATAGGAAAGACGCAACTCCAAAAAAGTTGCACTGAAATGCAGGAATACCTGAAAATTATTTTCCAATTGAGTTCAGGTTCAATCTGTATAGGAAAGACGCAACTCCAGAAAATTATACCAAAACTCAAGAACGCCTGCAAAGGACGACACTTGGAACAGACAATGGCGGATGTATCTCAGAATTTAAAAAAAGAAAAAAAGGTGATGAAGAAGGACAAAGGGTTTATTAAATAATTGTCTCAAAGTAAGAAAAAAAATATATTAGAAAAACTTTTGACGCTCGAGGTAGCGTAAACTATACACCAGCTGAGATTCTCGTGCATTAGCGATGTGACTAGACCACTGAGTGAAATTCCACCAGACAAATATCCTCTCGTAGTCTTTAAAATTCTAAGATTCCAAGTTAAGTATTGAACTTATTGAGCTTTAAATTATCAATCGATACCTCATTAGATGTACATGCTATGAGCATTATTCAAAGGCATGTCAAATGTTTCCTAATTTCGTTCTTTAGTTTTAGACAAATAATGTCACAAAACACGTGACTGTTTTTTTTCCAATTTCTTTTTATTTCCAATTTTTGTTCAAAAAGAATGAAAAGTATTTAAATATCGATCGGTATTCCATTATTATTAAGACTATATAGATCAAGAGAAAGCCAAGTCATATTAATGTATGCTGTGATCTGATATTTTTTGACACTTCGTTTACATAGCAAGCAGCAGGTGTTCGTGAAATAATTACGTTTTGATTAATTACACTGATTATTTTCAAGCAATTAAATCTTACTTTTTTTTTAACTGCACCTCCCGCTGGTCAATTTGGTACCTCATTTTCACATTCTCCTCTCTTCCTTTGGGTATAAAAATTAGGACGACATTTTTCTCTCGCAACACTAAATAAGTTTTTCCAATTACCCTGATTATTTTCAAGCAATCAAATCTTTTTTTGCAAAACTAGACTTCATGTTGTTTAGTCTGATACCCTGTTTGTCCGTTTTCCATTCTTCATTTAGCTATGAAAATTCGCACAGAGATTGTCTGTGTCATTTTTCCTCATATCACTAATTAAGATTTTCTTAATTATCCTGATTACTATAAAACAATCAAACTCTTTTTGCAAAAACGTAGCTCACGCTGGACAGTTTGACACTTCATTTGTCCATTTGTTCGTTTGGAAAGAAAGGAATATCAGTTTTTAACACCCCATTGACAACAGGGCCATTAGAGTCTTCATTCGGCTACAAAAATTCAGACAAAAATCCATTGCGTAATTTCTAGGAAGCCTGGTTTTCGCTCCGCTCAACTTAACGGTGTTTGTGAATGAATATCGGGGTTTTAACGCTTTATAATATTAATTACATTAAACTTACAGTTATAAATGATATGTCAAATGAAAGAGCAACTCAAACAGTTTTAGCAAGAACCTTATAAATGTCAATGTGAGCACCATTTGTCACACGGCACACATCAAGTCTATAGCCGAGAGCGCTGGATAGGCCGCGAGGGGCCCAATGACAGGGCTTGCTTTGCATGGCGTCCATATTCACCCGACCTAACGCCATGAGATATTTTTGCTTTGGTACTTCATCAAGGATCGTGTGTACGTGCCTCCGCTACCAGCAGACCTCCCTGAATTAAGAAACCGGATTGAAGCAGCTGTTGCTACAGTCACTGAAGACACACTTATCAACGTTTGGGAAGAACTCGGCTAGTGACTTGCTGTGTGCCCTGTGACAAATGGTGCTCACATTGAACATTTATAAGGTTCTTGGTAAAACTGTTTGAGTTGCTCTTTCATTTAACATATCATTTATAACTGTAAGTTTAAAATAATAAAATTATAAAGCGTTAAAACCCCGATATTCATTTATAATCACCTTGTATTTGACCAAAAGTATGACGTACTGGGAATTTGATTAGGTGACTGATGATCAATCAAATGTTCAAATGCGTGTGAAATCTTATGAGACTTAAATGCTAAGGTCATCAATCCCTAAGCTTACACGCTATTTAACCTAAATAATCCTAAGACAAACACACACACACCCATACCCGAGGGAGGATTCGAACCTCCGCCAGGACCAGCCGCACAGTGACGATCAATCACTGGCAACAATTTGAGAGAACAGAAAGTTGCGAAGTTATCCTTCGTAAGTTGTGTGTTGGCATAAATATACAGGGCGTTCGGAAGTTTCCGTTACAAACTTCTAGGACTTGTAGAGAGGGGGGGGGGGGGGAGGTGAGTGTATAATATTTTGAATAGCGATCCACGTCCCGAAACGAACCGTTTCCTTTCTACAGCGGTTCCAGTTCAGATGTTTAATTCATCCACTTCTACTTGAGAAATTGAATTAAGTGTGATGCAGTACAATTATAAGGTAACAAGTAGAAAGGAAACATAACCAAACATCCATTTATCACTTAAGCTCGTTTGTTTGTACTAACACTAAACATTACGTGTTTACATTTTTCCAAAAGGAAAAGAAAGCAGTATACTGTATGGACAGAACGTAGTGTTTAAGTGTTAGTACACACAAATGTGCAGAAGTGATAAATGGATGTTTCGTTTCGAATTGTTACCTAATAACTGTACTGTTTCACACCCACTCCAATTCCTCAAGCAGAAGTGGATGAGTTAAATATCTGAACTGAAACCGTCGCAGAACGAAAACGGTACGTTTTTGGACATGGGTTTCCACTGAAAATATTATGTACTCACTCCCCTCTACAAGTCGTAGAACTGCGTAACCTGAACTTCTGTATACCCTGTATAGAATGTACTCGAATGTAGTCGACCTGTAGACTTGCGGTGCTTGAGGTGCTGTGGTAGGCGTGGTCCACAGCAGCAGTGAAAATTTGAAAAATGTATTAGTATTTTGTGTCTTTCACGATTCTAACTCCCATATCTCTGTTAATAGTTGTGTGTATAGTACTGCTGTAATAGTAGAGGTTTTGTTTAGGTTTTCAAGACTGTTGGACTATGGTGTGCTTCCTGGGAAAAGTGCTAATGCATAAACAAGTAGGTTATTCAGTCGGTAAGAAGGGGGAGGGAGTGGCGATGCGGAACATCATCGAGGTTTCCCAGCTAATACGAATAAACAGGAGATGGAGAAGAGAAACATTGTTTGATGCACAAAACAGTTGATGTCCGTTTGAATGTTGTCCAAAAGAAAAGAAAATGTTCTGTAAGATTTGCTATTGAGATTAATCTCTCAGACAAACTGGAAAGCAAGAAAGGAAAGGTTTTAAAAAGTATGAAGGTTTTGGAAATGGTTTTGATAATACTTTTCCAATATATGCTACTTTAAATAGAGTATATATGTCGAACAAGATTCTTTAAGCTATAGAGAACGCAACAGCATACCAGCAGCAATCTTAAAATAACAGGAGTAACCTATAGTTCCGGAGAGATCTAAACTGGAAAACGAAATGCCAGACATGGATTCGTAGGAAGAATTCCAAGAATGTTATTCGACCGGTTCGTGAGTATTGCTCATCAGTATGGCACCCTCATCTGCTCGGTAGGATTCATAGATGAGAGCTGGTTTGTTGCGTGGGAATCAAAGGAGGATTGATACAGAAGACTGAAAGAAGGACAGCGTGTTTCATCATGAGTTAGCTTTATAAGCACGAGAGCGTCTCGCAGATGCCCATCAGACCCCAGAACCAGACGTTATTGGAGTTGCGTTATGCATCACAGAGGGATTTATTGTTAAAAATACGAGATCGTACTTCCAAGAAAAGTCAGGCAACATGTTTTTTTCCCGCATGCAGCTTGTGAAATGACGATGAAGAAAAAATCAATTAATTCGGTCTCACATGGAGGTTAGCAGACGGTGTTTTCTTCCAGTTCATCATTTGAACGTTGGAGTGGAAAGGAAAGAAATTATAAAGGTACCTTTCGTACCGTCCACAATTCGCCGTGGGGTATCTTGCGGAGTGTTGATGCAGATGAGCACTCGCTGGAGAATTTCCAAGAAGAACGTCCACCTTCTGGAGTATGACAACGAACTCTCTGACACAGTGGCACTAAGATGTAAGAATATGGGTCGATATTTTTAAATTCAAAAAGGTGCGTTGCCAGTTCATACACTTAACTTGAAACCTACGTAGTGAAATTTTGGAGAACTGTGAAATTTAAGGCCGCGCGAAGTGGCTGCGCGGTTTGGGGCGTCATGTCACGAAATGCGCGGTCCTTCCCGCTGGAGGTTCGAGTCCTGCCTTGGGCGTGGGTGTTTGTGTGTTCCTCTTAGCATAAGTTTGTTTAAGTAGTGTGTAAGTCTAGGGACTAATGACCTGAGCAGTTTGGTCCCTTAGGAATTCAAACAGATTTGAACATTTTCTGTGATATTTAACGTTCTCGTAAAGGGCGCTCATGAAAGAAGAGAATGATTCCATCGGTATTAAAGAGATTAGGGATCCCACACTGGCTGTGTTAGACAATATGAATTAAGAAATCGATAGATGACAAATATAAATTGAACAACGAAATAAATTCTCCAGTCCGAACTAAATAAGTGTCAATTATTTTGACATCTCTGCTGTGTAATGTAGTATTCCCCTTCAGTCAAATTTAAATGAATATCGTGATATGAGTGTTTCAAAAATGCGTGTGTGCGATTGAGAAGAAAGTCCCACTCGATAGGACAGTCATATGCTATACAACCAAAAATATTCTTGAAGTAACTGTTATGTTCTGACATAGGAATACAGAATAAACTGCTCACTTTGAAGGAACAGATAGATGATTGGATTACATATAGTCTGAACTGAAAGATCAGTTCTAGATAAGCCATTTTTAATGGATTCTAGCAATAGATCTCGGATGAGGATGTTCCTAGCAGCTCTTACGTACTTTCCGGCGACAGTTCATGTAACGACGCACACCAAATCTGCGCGCAGAGCCGTAGAGCCGGCGCAGAGTGTTTATGCTGCAGGTCGTAAACATCTGGTGCGAATCCCGCCATGTGTCACTGTGGCGCACATGACGTCCTGAGATAACGAACGGTGGCCTTGACGCTCGCTGGCTGCCGGCCAAGCATCCAGTGCAGCACCCGTGCTGAACACAGCCATTTCTGTGGTTCGACGACCTCAAGCAACAGCTAAAACGTAGGCATCATGCTGCAGGGCGGCTTTAAAGGGGTGCTGCCTTTGCACGTCACAATCCTCAGAATAAGTGAATATTTAAGCGTAACAAGAAGTTTAAGCAGGTTTGTATTCCATGGCCACTTCAGCTCTTCAGTCGTTCTACAGCCAGGCTGTTCCGTTTGCTAACAGGAGCGGTGCTGTAGCCACGCCCGCAAAAGGCGCCACACACAGCATAAAGTAAGGACAGCGATTATCGCCGGCCGGTGTGACAGACCGGTTCTAGGCGCTGCAGTCTGGAACCACGTGACCGCTACGGTCGTAGGTTCGAATCCTGTCTCGTCGGGCATGGATGTGTGAGATGTCCTTAGGTTAGTTAGGTTTAAGTAGTTCTAAGTTCTAGGGGACTGATGACCTCAGCTGTTAAGTCCCATAGTGCTCAGAGCCATTTGAACTATTTGGTTAGCGATTATCGCTCCGTCGACGACGAGGTCGTTCGAGATCGAGGACAAGCTCAGATTGATGAATGATGAGGGAAGAAATAAGCCTAGTTGTTTCCAAGAGAACAATACAGGCAGTTTTGCCCTAAGCGACTTAGGGAAACCACGGAAAACATAAATTTGGGGGGGGGGGGGCGAGACGGGGATTCGACCAGCCATCCCCGCGAAAGCGAGCCCAGAGTTTTGCTACTGCGCCAAGCTGATTGGTCTACACAATCAATGCTGTCAGAGTGGTCAGCGGGGACGTAGTGGTTCCAAAGTGATACATCGACTTTTTTAATTGATGTGGTTAGTTAAAAAAATTACAGTTCATGTGCAGTAATTTTTTTCACCAAAGGTGGCGTCATTTCCAGTGATACAGCAGTCACCACCTCCCCACATTCACAATGGGTTGAAAAAGTCCAAGACGATAGCAGTAGCCCACTTGTACTACATAAAAAACAAAATGGTGAAAGTAGAACACTCGTAAAAATACCACGAAATAAAATGTCGATAGGAAAATACATTGAGTTGAAACGGACTGAAATTCGAGTAAATTATTGTCTTAAAGTGGAGTGAACAAATTTTAATTTTTCAAAAACAGCTAACTTTTCCTAAAGTGGCGCCGTAAAACTAATCGATTGTCGTCCAAATTCATCAGATCTCTGTGCTACTGAGCACTTTGAAACATCACATTGCTCCCTGAATATGTTGACCCAACAGTAGAATCACTCAGAGCATGACTGGGCATAGCATTTGATTTGAAAGTGTTTATATTGAGAGAAAGCTGGCCCACTCTATTTTTACTGTGTGTAGAATCAGATATCAGCGGTGGGGCTGTGACAGAACGAGCACAGCCTGCGTTGTTGGCAGATTCCCCCAACGATGTCGTCAGTGGCATCATGCGTTGTTCCTTGAGTTCCCCTCCCCTAGCCCTCTGATATCGTAGGCCAATTGCCCTACAAATACATAGAATCGAGAGAAATGTAAAAAATAGAGGAACATTCAAAGTCGCCCACATATCCCCCACTGCTATGCTGTAGCAGCTCAGAGTCTATTTGTTCTAAGCGTAAAAACAGGATGCGAATGTTTATGTCTTTATTTTCACAAAATGTGGGTTAGAACTCCCTTCCGCCCGACGACCACCTCACCACACCGCCGAGACCCCACACAGCGCACGGTACGTGCCATGAGACGCTGCAGAGCCCACTCATCTGACATTGTGTGGGTGATCACATCTCAACACTTTTAATGGCCTATAAATGTGTCTCTTCTTATAGAAAATATGTGTGTAATGCAGATGTGTCTACCTACTGTATTCCGTAAATAAACTTAATACTTTTAATGAAGTGTAATTGCATCTCTTATTATAGAAATGACACACACAGTGCAGATGTGCCGACCGGAATGTCCGACCGGTTCTAGGAGCTACAGTTTGGAACCGCGCTACCGCTACGGTCGCAGGTTCGAATCCTGCCTCGGGCATGGATGTGTGTAATTTCCTTAGGTTAGTTAGGTTTAAGTAGTTCTAAGTTCTAGGGGACTCATGACCTCAGAAGTTAAGTCCCATAGTGCTCAGAGCCATTTGAACCATTTGAACAGTGCAGATGTAACTGCACATTGTAACAGTTATATAGGGTTCCCTCTTAGTCATCAGGCGCATTCTGTCCGGTATTGGGCTAGACATTTACAATTTCGAGTCTACAATGTGTAGCTGGAGTCAGCCCACGAAAAATGCAGCTCATCACGTCTTTCAGGCGACACCCAGTGTAGACACAAATTGCAGATTTGTTTCACATTACAAACGAAATTACGTTTAAAGCGGAATTTTACATGCCAATTCCGTAGAGTGCGGTGGACCCAAATTAATGTAGTGCGATATTCGTTTTATCGATATGTGTTAACCGGAACAGTAAAACATGAAGAATGACCTGTATGCCGACAGTGACAGCACTGCATTGCCCCACGCTAACTGCTACCTCTATGTAGCAACACTGCTCAGTCACTGCTGAAGTACTGGTTATTCTTCACATTTTGCTGTCCTCGTTGATACATTATAAGACAAAGGAACGACGCACCACGAAGGACTTTTTCCGAGTGGGGCAGTAGTCGGTAGGTGGTGATGTACATGTAGAAATAAACAAGTGATTATCATTAAAAAAAACTGGATGATTTATTAAAAAAAAGAGTTTCACAAATTGGGCAACTCAATAACAGGTTGGTCCACTTCTGGCCCTCGTTCCAGCAGTTATTCAGCTTAGCATTGATTGATAGAGTTGTTGGATATTTTACGGAGAGATATCGCGCCAAAAGATGTACAATTAGCAGGTTAGCATGTTAAATCGTCAAAATCCCAAACCAGCTGAAGGCCTGCCCATAACGCTCCAAACGTTCTCATTTGGGAAGAGATCTGGCAAACTTGCTGGACAAGGTGCAGGGTGGGGGTTGGCAAGCTCGAAGACAAGCAGTAGAAACTCTCACTGTGTGCAGGCAGGCATTATCTTGCTGAAATGTAAGCCTGGGATGGCATGCCAACACAGGCAACAAAACAGGGTGTAAAAAATCGTCGACATGCCGTTGCGCTGTATGGGTATCGCAGATGATAACCAAAGGGGTCCTACTATGAAAAGAAAAGGTATTCCACACCTTCACTCTAGGTTGCTGGACCAAACAGCAGGCGACAGTCAAGTTGGTTTCCCATGCTGTCTTAAAAAGCGTCTTTGCTGATCATTGGGGCTCAGTTCAAAGCAGGACTCATCACTGAAGATAATTCGAATTCATTGAATGACATTCCAGGCCAAAGACATGTCTGGAAACGCCCTGGAAAGCAGTGGGTTACCAACCTGACTTTCGCCCGCCATACTGCTTGACAGCCAGGTGTGATGGTCTGGGGTGTATGGTGGTGGTTTTTAAATTTTATTATTTTTATTTTGTTTTGAAATTAATATTTATTTTTTAAAATTAAATATTGAAATTCTGGACTTTAATTACCACCATATTTTTTAGCTAGGCTTCTCTACCGGCATTGTCTGTAGGCGAGTACAATTTTGGGACGTGATTTACGCCTCAAAGCTATCGGACTTCGAACTTTTAGATGCACGTTCTGTTTTGAAAGCAAACCAAACGTATTACTCTGATTGGTGCCGTTAATATGCGGTCATTCACCAACAGACACTCCCACAAAAAGTAAGCCACAATTACTTATCAAATTCATGAAAAAAGCTGGGGAAAAAAGGTATGATTAGTCGTAATGATAAACATAATGAAATTAAATAGTTATTATTACGCAAAATGAGCTCAAAAAAAAAACAGAATCTCTACGTAACACAGATTATTGCAAGCGTACTGGACAATGGCTGATCAAGAAGAGAGAGAACAAAAGGTTGCCAGTCCAGTTCATTTCAAATTACACAGATCCTCTAATTTACAGAGAGGTTTTATTGCAACCGCAGTGTTTGTCAAGCAGCGATAAAATTGTCTCAACGCTACTGCGCGAAAACACAATCATGAAATCCGCTATCACTTGGGGAATTTTACACAGCCCCCTAAATTTTTAAAAGTTTTAAAAGCTGTAAAAAGTTTTAAAAATTTACATCGCTTCATTAAGTTTTAGTTTTTAGATTGTCCTTTTTTATCATCATTTCATTCGTTTGAGCTGGAGCCTGTTTTAACTTTGCCAGGAATGTAATTTGCCTTCCCATTCGGGTGCGATCCTGCTGGAACCTGGCGAAGCGAATTTAAAAACATTACACATTGACAAGAACAGATCATTTAGTACATTGAATCAGGATGAACAAATTACACCATTAGCAAAAACATTAAGGTAGTAATTTTAGGAATCGTCATATGGTTTTTCGTTACAGAATTAAGTGATTTTTTTTTGGCAACAGTTTTCAATAATCACACAGTTGAACATTATTCATTATTCATTCTTGCGATGTAAACCTTGCATCTGTTCTCTGAAAAATGTGAAGAGTTCCGCGAAATTAGTAGGTACTGATTCACTCTGGATGGGTTCTTCAGTATGTTTGGCCGTGGGTGCATTTTCACCCGCCGACAATTCCTTATTTTGAGTTTCGTGACTCACCATATTTTGCTCGTCACTGTTTACGTCTGATACTTCTCCGGGCGATGTAGTCATTTTAATGTTTCTACCGACTTTGCCCATGATTTTAAAAAATACGCCACACTGAATTTAATAAAATTTACCGTTAATTCTCCTCAATTTACACACAGCAAATGTTATTTAGTTGGAATTACTGTTAATGTACAGCGATTTACAATGAAACAATCTAGAGACGATTCTCAGTCGTTCTAGAAATCGGCCATCTTGCCGACATTACGTTTAGCAAAATTCACAAAAAAATTTGCAAGCTATTGTGAGCAATGTTTTTTTTAGAATTCAACTCTCCCTAACTGACTGTTGCACACGAGGGCAAAGGAAAACAGTAATGTCCTTACCTTCTTTCTTACTGCGCTTCAGCAATGTCTCGAGTCATGGTTTTCTCATTTAAGGCTCGTGCTCCACGTCTCGTATTACCCATCTCGTGGAAATTGTCTCGTATCTCGTTGCCTTGGTTTTTCATGTAACAGGAATATAATTTTTTTTGTATACCAAATTTACAATAATACATATATACATATATAAATAAGTCCTGTACTAAGGGAGCCATTTTTATGGTGGTGGTTTTTAAATTTAATTATTTTTATTTTGTTTTGAAATTATTATCTATTTTTTTAATTCGATATTGAAATTTTGGAATTTAATTACCACCATATTTTTAGCTAGGCTTCTCTACCATGACTGTCTTTTGGCGAGTATAATTTATGGACGTGATTTATGCCTAAAAGCTATCGGACTTCGTTTTGCTAAAAGTGAAATTTTAGATGCAGCATCTGTTTTGAAAGCAAACCAAACTATTACAGTGATTGGTGTCATTAATATGCGGTCATTCACCAACAGACACCCCCACACAAAGTAAGCCACATTTACTTATCAAATTCATGAAAAAAGCCTACGAAAAAGGTATGATTGGTCGTAATGATAAGCATAATGAAACTAAATAGTTATTATGACGCAAAATGAGGACAAAAAAAAGCAGAATCTCTACGTAACACAGATTATTGTGACCTTACCGGACAGTGGCTGATCAAGAAGAGAGAGAACAAAAGGTTGCCAGTCCGGTTCATTTCAAATTACACAGATCCTCTAATTTATGGAGAGGTTTTATTGTAATCGCAGTCTGTATTAAGCAACGATAAAATTGTCTCACCGCTACTGCGCGACAACACAAGGTCACGAAATCCGCTAACACTTGGGGAACATCACAGGTGCCACTTCTTTTCATAGCAGAACCCCTTTGGTTGTCATTCGCTGCACCCCTACAGCGCATTGGTATGTCGACGATATTCTATGCCGCGTTTTTTTGCCCTTCATAGCAAGCCATCCTGGGCTTACATTTCAGCAGGATAATGCCAACCTGCACACAGTGAGAGTTTCTATGCTTTTCTTTGTGCTTGCGGAACCCTACCTTGGCCAACAGGGTCGCCAGGTCTCTCCCCAGTTGCGAACGTTTAGAGGATTATCAGCACGGCCCTTCAACCAGCTTGGGATCTTGACATTCTAACGTGGCATAATATCCTCAGGAGGGGACACAACTCCATCAATCAATATCAAGCTGAATAATTGTTTGCATAAAGGCTAGAAGTGCACCAACGTGTTATTGACTTGCTCAATTTGTGGAGGTCTTTCTCTCAAATAAATTATCCATTTTTTCTGAAATTGTAATCATTTGTTGTCTGTACATGTATATCACATCTCTGATTCCTCCCTCTCCCCTTTCGGATAATTCCTTTCTGGTGCGTCATTTTTTATTTTTATTTATTTATTTTGTCTTAGAGTGTATATGTCGATAACGCAGATATCACACCAAACTGATTTTGGACTGCCCTGTCGAACTGGCGTGTAATAAGACGCTTTAAAATTGATTTTCTTCGTAAAGGAAACAACGGACGCTCTTCTAGACACTGTGAGTCAGCAGTATTTGTTTGGGCTGACTCCAGATACACACTGCAAGAACGAGATTGCAAACATCTGCCGAAACATCAGAGAAAATTTGCCTGACACCTCTTAGGAGGGACACCCTTAATGTATGGTCATATTGAGGTAGAAAGAAATAAGATAAAGTGACTAGTATTTAACAAAGTACATTTATTTGTAATATGATTTTTTCCTCAAAACAGAATTTTTCAAATCAGCATTACATATGTTTTTAAAAAAAAATGCGCCAAGAATTCATAACTTCGCATTTAAAAGTACATGTATCTCATTTAACAGTCCACGCAACACTACAGTTCAGATAATACGTTTTAACAGAAGTACAAGGTACAAAAACTGTACATACAATATTTACAAAAATAATTGAGCAGTGTACAGACACAAACATATGCAAAATACGCCTCACAGTTTCGCAGTTATATATGTTTTTTCCCAACAGCTTGTAATTGTCGTACCACTTTTCTCTCTCTCTCTCTCTCTCTCTCTCTCTCTTTTTTTTTTTTTTTTTTTTGCAGTGTCAGGACAGTTTACAAATTGAAGGACTTACATATTACAGTTGACACATTTAAACCATAGTTTACAGTTTACATTGAATACTTGTAGTTCACCTGTGAGACAAAACACTAATAAACTGAATACGATCATGATTTGAGAGGCCAGTAACATTGAAACACAACATAACATGCAGACAATTCATACAATGTAACTGACTCGCATAGTGCGCAGACAGTATACATCCAACCTACACTGTAGTGTGGAGACAATATAATTCACACATGCAAGTGCTCTCACATACACACACTTGCACTCACATGTTCACCCACATATATATACATGCAATGATAAGTGAATAACACTATTCCACCTACAAATACACATTTTCGCTAATTATACACAGTCCTTACATACATCCACTCTATCATTCAGGTGGATAGGGTGCTTATGCTAGGGTTCTGATCCAATCAGCAAAATGACCCACTTATCATCATGACATGACAGACTGATTCTAATTTGTGAAACAATAACCACCTCATATCTTCACAACTGAATACAGTCTTGGCGCACCGTATGCAGAGCAGGAGGTGAAGAACCACTTATACCACTGTGCAGGCACTTCAAATAATTCTCAACTGTGTGAGCCACTGAGGCTATACACAGATAACAGTTTGTCTATGGGTGACACCTGTATCTGTTACAGAACAGAAGTGAGCTCTGTATACTGTCTTTAAACTCGCCAGCGAACTGAGGCTAGCAAGAAAGACATGCCATGGCCATTTTTAAATCTAATTTTCCTTTCATTTTCTAAGACCTGAACATAGCTAACGTAATAATTGGCACCACTCAGTTGTCAGTAGGATCCAAGCTGATGCTTTAAATTATCAGACTGAAATTTGGCTAGCAGAACATAATCCATCTGATATTTGTCAAGTGAGTAAGGTATTACTTCTAGGAAGGATTCTGCAGTCAAAATTAAAGATTGAAATTTTTGTGCAGTTAAAGCAAAATTTGATGGGACTGACTGCCTCCAAATTTTAAGCTAGTGAAGCATAGCATTTACTAACTTCAACTGATTAACAGAGATAATTCTAATAGCTTCTCTGTATGGATTATTGAACCTTTGGGCTTCAAATACCCTTTTAACGTTACAATGATTTGAAGAAAGATAGCAGTCTGATTAATCTCTTCAGAAATGTTAGGGAGGTCTTTCATTGTATGTTTCAGTGCTACTACATTATTATCATTGAATAGTCTCAGAGCTATTTCAACATTTTGTTTTTGTGTAGATGAAGGATACAAAACCTTGATTGAAAATGTGCGGCCATACACGACCATTGAGTTTTTTTCTTTCTCATACAGAAGATCCATATGCATGTACTGTGCTGACGACGTAACAGAATGGTTAGTCATATCAGAAAAATGTAGTCTCTTGTTCACATTTCTTTTTGTTTCCCACTTATTTGTGATGGCTTTCAGTATGTGCACGGTGTCAAACATAGAAAACAGCTTCCTAGAAGCATCCAGAGGATGTAAAATGCTATGCTGGAAGATTTTATTTGGAATGAAGAGTTCATAAGCTTTTCTGTTCACATTATTATTATCTGCTACAAGGCTGACAACTTTGAATCCTGTTCTTTCTACCATGGTCAATACTTCTTCTGTTACAGGCTTCAGCTGTTCTGCTGTCATATTGGCAACTGGCATCAACATATTTTGACAAAAGAACCATAAATACTTGAGCTGTCTTGGCACATGTCTCAGCAGCAAAAACACTTCTTCCATATATTTTACCACATTTAATGGAAATTTGTGGCTGAACGTAAATTTCATCCATTAACAGAGAAATTAACAGTTCATGTGGCTTTAAATTGTTAACTCTGTTGTTCAGGTACTGATAACTTTCTAATGGTGAGCTGATTAGCTGACATAAGTTTCTGAAGGGTATGTAGGTGTGGAAGACAACACTTATGGGTTTCGATGCTCTCCCAAATAGCCTTCTTCATGTTGCCTTCTTCTATAGCTGCAAGACGTTTTATTTTAAGTACAGATTTCGAACAGAACGATGGCGTGTTTGGAAATATTGTGGGCACAGCATCATCTGATAGTTTAAAAATTACAAGTAATCTTGCAAAAACTCTTTATTTTCCCTTGTGCATAATTTTGTCCACTCTAATTACGTACGACTCATCGAAATGTTTTAGGCAAACACCTAGTTGTTTCACTTGGCAAACGTCAGTTGGAATGTGTCTAAACCTAACATTGCGACTATTTTCATCCGATGGCATCGAAAATATTGTTGTTCACTCTGTTTCCGTTTTGTACGTTTTGTAGTTGGACCTGCACCAAAGACACTACACTTTCGTGGCATTTCGAAATTTCTCCAAATCTAGAAATAAAACGAAATGCATGTTAACATCTCTTGCATGCAGCTACCACGATGTTTGTTCAAGGCTTATTTCACTGTTACGTCGCGATGGTAACACACACATATATATATCACCAGCGTATATATATATATATATATATATATATATATATATATATATATATATATATATGTGTGTGTGTGTGTGTGTGTGTGTGTGTGTATGTGTAGGAGATAGACCTGCTCCCTTGCCACACTAGCGCAGAATGGAAGTACATCGAAATTCATTTCAGGAAGCAAAGCCTCGATACAGTTCAGCTGAAATCGTACTGGGACCAGCTTGGCCTAAATACAGCTTACAGAAGGCGAGATTAGCATTCTTTCGTGAGTGGCCATTTGCATTTAAACAGTGACCAGGAGAACTAAATAAACTAGTTATACAATGGTAATGGTAATTAGAGAGTGTGTTTTCATTGCAGGGGAGGTTTGAAGCATTAGCATGAAAACGATGATCCATGGACAGCATGTGCTCTGTGTTTCTCCAAATGTATATTTCTGATTCGTATAAAGGACACTGAATTTGTGGATAATATCTGTCGAACGAATAATGCAATAATTACAGCAAATTACATTTCCAATATTAAACTTACAGCAAATGTCCTGAAAAAAAAGCAGTGTCATCTGAACAGAATGTGGTTGAGGGGAGTCGTCTGAGTGAAAAAAAAATTGCTTCCAGGACAAGGTGATTGCAATATTCCGTCCATGTGAACACATTGCTACCGGTGTTAAATGTGCACTATCCACTTCCACATGTCTTCTGTGTTGGGGGACTTTGGAATCTACAGCGAGAGTATTTTTTTCCACATAATTAATACAGTATTAGGCAAATAGCTTTTTTCCTTTGCAGCGAGTAAATTCCACAGTTTACGATTTAACATATCTGGTTTTTGTTAACCATAGAAAGTAAAGCGCAATAAATGCATTTTTTACTCGAGTTCATGTGTGTAACTGTATCCAATTTAAAACCACATCCACAAACTTTATGCCACGTTATACGTCTATTAAGCAATATTATTAGTGTATGAACCATACACAACAACATTCAGACGATGAGATACAGACCTTATTTAGAAATTCGTATTAGCAAGCAGTATTTACATCTCCACCACTTTATGCTACTATTGTGAGGTAAACTGGTAAGCTTGTTACATTGATATATATATGTTGATTCGGGTATGAAGCACTTGCATCACAAACACTACTGCAGTTCTACCTTTCTTCTATGTCAATGACGTTACAGCTGTCTAAAGCTTTGGTGGCAGCACTTACCATTTGTCATTATGTGCAGATATCAGTCAAACATTGTATTGTTCAACAACAAGGTTTATTTTATCACATGAAAACATTACATTTGTAACAAATATCCACCCTCTCATCCTCAGCAGCACATGATTGATGGATTCCTATTGAGCAGTAAGTCAATTACGAATGTTAACATTGATGTGTGTAACACCATCTGATCGTTTACAGCACATTAGAACTGGATGATAGATGGTGAATGACGACAGTCTCATTTGTATGATATATATTTTTATTTTATTTATGTATAGCAACTCAGTCACCCAATTACAGTAAGTTCCACTGACTCTATTTGAGCACACAATCTGGTAATGTGTATCCGACACGTGTTTGCTGCGACTTTGGCAGTAGTGTATTCCTGTCTGCCAGTTCTGTTGGATCAGAAGTCCCTTGGGCTGCAGATATTTGCTGCTGCTGTGGTGGTTTAGGCAATACTATGTTGCGAAACACATCCATATCCTGAGCCAGCAGTTCCACCAGCGTTGGACTGGGAGTCTGTTGAGTTGTGAATGTCTGCAGCTGATATGATAGCTCAAGCGATAGTTGGTCATGGAATCGCCACATTGAAACGTCCCCTTAGAACAATTATACACGACTGTGCTTAAACTGACACACAATATTTTTAGCGCAACGCAATCTGACTTCCAAAATCCCTACAAAAGAATGGCCCTGACTAACATTGACCTATACCTTTCACAAATCACTTACCTCACAAAAATCTTCATTACTCGAACTACTGCAATACAGCGAGCGCCACTACTGCCAGCTAAATAAAAGATTCAAACTACGGAAGGCACTAACTACTGATAGGCATAGTTAGCAACTGAAAGATGTTAATAGAGAACAAACAATGTATTTACCTTCACAGTCATAATATATATAGCAGTTCATGACATCCAGTGTTAAAAATTTCAAAACTCCGCCATCTCTCTCCCCACATCCACCACTGCTGGCCTGTATTACATCGAGTCCAACATCTGCGAACACATGTCTCTGAATACTGTTTGTGAACTCAGCCTCTACACCCCTGATAAGCTCGACACTTTGGTGCAGGATCAAAACAGGTATTGATGCATTGCTCCACTTGGCCTGTATTTAATCTGTTGCCGTGCAAAAACTCAATAAATTCATAGTACGCTTCACTTACATACAGACGCCAGTGGCAAATCTCTTTGTTGCAATGGGTAATGCATAATACAGGCCTTTAAGTTTCATGGGAATGGCTGTATCTACACATCTTCCAATTCTTCTACTTTTTACCGGTACAGCTACATTTTTTGGTCTTTTCTACCAATTTTAACATTTTCCAATTTGGCAACCTAGCAAAGTGCCAGTTTACCAATTTCCAGATCTAGTGCAACATTTCTTCGTAGCTTATGCTATGCAGTCATGATTTCATACTGTCAAAGTACCGTACCTCACCAACCACTACAGCATCTGACCCATCAATACAGAGTGGAGGTCTCGAATGGAGGCCAACACCACATGACTGATAAATAATACAGGTGAATTTGAACACTAAATTAATTATTGACATTGACCTGATGTCATGCTGGCGCATGTCATACATGAGATACATGTTATGCCAGCGTTACATCAGTGTATCCGATTTAACGGTTATACAGCCAGTGCTACCAATCTCCAGACTTCATATCACTCAAATAATTTTTTTTTTTTTCAGACTATGCTGTGACATCATTTTTCTGACTGTCGAAGCAACTTATATCATTGGCCATTACAGCATCTGGTCCTCTCACTACAGAGCAAATTGTCTAACAACAGTGGGAACCCTTAAAACCACTGGCTAAGAGCAACACTGCAAGATCGATAAATAATACAGAGCAGCTCTTCTAGAGTGCTTACACAGCAGGCTGTCATACCAGTACACATCCACATAAAGTATACATTCTTTCTGACATCCTACCAAATTGTCAATTTTCTGCCCATTAAAAAACCTGACAGTTATGTAATTCTGCTGCCGCAAATTTAAATGTGTGTTGATATTGATTGTGAGGGTTAAAATTTTTTTTAAAAATGTATAAGATATATATTTATTTCTCAATATACAGGGTGTTAGGGGTATAAAAGCAGATATCGTGGTCATTGGTACCCCAATATCTACACACTTCAGAGTGTTTTCTCTCTGTGTCTAACAGTCTTCCCGCTAACACATCACATAAATTACAACCTGATGCTCTCTGTATGGTCCTGACTGCACCACTAAGTGGACTACACCTGTCAGTGTAAACTAACTGTTTTGCTTCCCCATGTCCTCACTTCAACAACTGACCTGCTGCCCGGGTGAAAATAAGCACTGATGGCTTGCTCTTGCCACATGTACTTAGAGGTAACAACCAACCTAGGAACATACCACTCCTACTAGCTATAATTATTAGTTTGCAGATGAAGTAAATACTGATGCAATGTTGTTGAGCATACTCAGTCACCAATAAAAACATATGCACTTACACTCCTAACAGTCTCTGTATACATTGTAAACCCCTCTACCTATCACTTCTTCCCTCTTCGCAGAGCCAATCACTCACATTTGCAGCAGTGTGAATCACGCTTATGTGCAGACTTCAAATCAGTAGTAAATACACAGACTGTGATTGACTCTTTTTCTTTGCGACAACCTGAGAAACTCATGGAATAGCTTGGTGCAGACCGCTTCTTTCCCAAACTGATCTTATTTGCACCTTCCCTTGGATGAACAGTCCCAACGAGTTTTTGTAACCATCACTCACATGGGGTTATTTACATTTTTGTGGTCACCCTTTGGCAGTGTGTCCGCACCTGCAAATTTTCGTTACTTATCATAGTTGAAGTGACAGTTCTTTCGTGTTCAAACTATTTGAATGATAACGTATTTTTGGGTCGTACTCATGATGAACATCTTTCCAATTTCAGGAAATTTTTTTCAGGTGCTTTCAGATGTTGGCTTAAAGTGAAATAAATCCAAGCTCTCCTTCTTCAGATTTAGACTGAATATTTGGGACACACTATCAACAGTCAGCGTCTCCACCCTTTATAGTCACTCTGAACTGCCATACGGGATCTCCTAGCTCCTTGGAACGTCTGTGAACTCCAGGCTGTGCTGAGTAAACTCGCTTATTACGGTCAATTCATCCCACACGCCATGCAGATTGCAGTTCCATTTGTTTGAGTATTAGCGAGTGTGAAATTGCATTTGATATGTTTATTGAGTGATCACTGTTTGCTACATTTTGCTCCCTCCAAGCTGGTCGAGCTGGTGGCTGATGCATCCTCTTATGGGATTGCCGCTGTTCTCTGCCAGAGTTGGATCACTGGACAGGCCATTCGCTTTCGCATCCAAACTCTTAACCGAAGCACAATGCAACAGTTCACAGATTATGAAGAAAGCTCTTGCTATCCTCTATGGCGTCACCAAATTCCACTAATACTTGCACGACAGAAAATTCTCCTTGGTGATGGACCACAAGCGTCTCATCCCATTGTTCAGCCCTTCAATGCCAGTCCATCTGCACATGGTTCAAAAGTTACAGCATTGGTCTCTGTTCCTCTCCAATTTATGAAATTCTGTACTGGGTAACTGCTAAGCAGTCGAGTGCGGACAGTTTTTCTAGCCTACCAGTCTCCACTGATTCAGTGCTCGACACCTCAGAAGTTTCTTGCTTTCATATTGATATCCAAGACAGTTAAATACCTGATGGTTTTCCATCAACAACTGACGGATCGCTCAGGCGAAACCTGCTGATCCCAACCACAAGATTCTGTTCAAAAAATGGTTCAAATGGCTCTGAGCACTATGGGACTCAACTTCTGAGGTCATTAGTCCCCTAGAACTTAGAACTAGTTAAACCTAACTAACCTAAGGACATCACAAACATCCATGCCCGAGGCAGGATTCGAACCTGTACCGTAGCGGTCTTGCGGTTCCAGACTGCAGCGCCTTTAACCGCACGGCCACTTCGGCCGGCCAAGATTCTGTTGCAGTACCTCTGCACCAGTTGGTCACATACAATTATGCAGATTATCGATCCAGTCATACACCATTATTTTGCGCTTCAGCATCTTATTGGTCCAGCGGGGTGTCATCCTCTTACATACTGACAGGTGGTCAGTCCTGTGTGGTTGTGCCATGATTGCCTCAGAAGAACGTTCTTTGCCTTCTCCATAAAGGCATTGGACATTGCTCACATTAAGCAGCTCACCCTACACCACTGGGCATGGGTCAACATGGACGATCAACTAGAATAATTAACCTGACAATGTTCAGCATGTGCGAAACACCAGGCTCCTCCACCACAATAATTTTTCTATTGGCCCAAACCCACTGCTCCTTGGCAATAATTGCATATTGACTCTGCAGATCCCCACTGGAACTCTCACTATCTTGTAGAAGCATTTAATAAGTTTCTGTTCGTGGTCATGGTCATGGCCCTCCACGACAACAGCTAGTACTATCAAGACTCTGGCATCAATCTTTTGCATTGAAGGTTACCAGAAGTACTGGTGTCAGTCAATGGACCACAGTTCACATTGGTGGAATTTAAATATTTTATGATTGCACCATTTCACTCTCAATCCAGTGGTGAAGTGGAACACTTCAGGCAACAGATGAACAAGTTGTGCACCCCCCATATGTGGGAGCAAGCTTCAATGTTCCTCTCTCACGCTACCACTCCCAGCCACACAATGGCAGGTCACCGACAGGGTTCATGCTTGGTCACCAGCACAGGACACTGCTTCAGCTGCTGATTCCTCTACAGCAGTCAGCGCTTCCTCCACAGCACTCTAAATTTAATTTGAATGATTTGGTCTTTTTCAGAGTTTTTGGCAGACACAGGTGTTTGGAATACTGCATTATCGCCAGCTCCAGCTGCCTTCGCTTCCATTAGGTCCTGTGCCACCTGAGCGGACGATTTGGATGGGATTCGGTTAATGAAAAGGGGACATACAATTCAAGGTTTATTTCCCCAAAACAATTAATTAATTGTAATAAATTACACTGTGGCTTACAAATTACAGTGATGAAAACAAATCTAGCTGCTTACAGTATGAGGTAATAAAAATGTTATATGCCACAGGTGAACAGAGAAACTCATTTGTGTCGTTTGAATCACTGTCAAACAAACTGTTTACAATTTGATACATTAACAAATAATCATTCTGCATTAAACTACATACTTTCACCTAATACAGTTAAATTTTATAATGTGAAGCACAAATGTATAATTTACAATTAAATTTTCAGTCGAAGTTACTCCTTCCTTTACCTTCTTTAAAAGAGTAATAAAATTTCGAAAAGGTATTTCAATCAAAAGTGCCCTAAACCCCTTAACACAACAACACATACATGACTAGCTCAAATAATAAATACAGAAAGTTTGCTGATTTCAACAGTGCAGACCACATTCAAACTCTAGCCAACATGGGCCGCTTGCCGGTCAAAACATGTTACGACTGCGGCAGCGGGCAAACTTATATAGGTAATAAAAGAACACAAGCCACCTAGCAATCTTACCAAAATCAGTTTACACGAAGGAGGAACGCGGGGGGGGCATAATAAATACCATACGCAAGTGCACTTGCCAAACCTACTACTAAAAATACAGTGTAAAAGGATCTCAATTAATGACAAAATCCGGGATAGGCCCGGCAATATTGCACCTGAGCGCTAGTAGCCAAAATAAGGTTGACAGATACCAAGGTCTGACATCATCTTAGGGCTAACTGGCACAACAAATAAATAAGAGTAAAATAATAAGGAAATGGCAATGCCCAAGAATTTAAATAGGGTTAAATACACAAGAGGCTAAAATCAATTGCTAGCACCTTGGACATCGTCTTAGGCTTAATTGACACTACAAATAAATAAAGGTAAAAGAACAGGCAAATGACAAAGCCCAGCAATTTAAATAAAAATAAGTAAGCACAAGGCTAAAAGCAATTGCTAGCAACTTAACAAGCACACATAGAAATATCAGACTGCTGCCACATCACAAAAAAGAACAGGCGCGCGCACAGTCCCCAGCAAGCCAGAAAACCAATAACACACACTCCAGCAACTGAGCCAGCCTGACCACAGTAATTTCAACTCAGAATCAGGGCGCGTGAGTACACCGGGTCGACGCAAAACGCACACTGCCAAATAATTCCCACCAACAGATACGGCTGCCTCCCGGGAGGGAAAACTGGGGCGACGACCGGGTCCACACCAGCAGAAAACTCGATCCCTAGACTCCGGCCAAAACGGAATCACGCAGAAAATATAAACAACAGCTGAAATAAGGTGAAACGAACCCCGCCACGCAGACCGTACAGAGTAAACACACAGAAATCCTGCCCTGCAGTCCTTATAACTCCTGGGTGCGGAAAGCCAAGCGATACCGTGGCACCCTTTTCAGTGGCGGAGAACCTCGAGCGATCGTGTGCGGGGATCCATCAGTTGTCCACTACAGCACATCACCAACACGCCCAACGGCCAAATCAACAAGGCCCGTCAACAACGAGATCACACCTCCGCGCCGGGCCGGAAGGCAAAATACCACCAGCTCGGTGCGAATGCAACTGCCGAGCTGAAAGCGCGCGACCCCCCGCGAAAAACGCTCCAGAAGGCAGCAGCCGCCTCAGCGCCTGCGCAGGCCGAACCAGACGGAAACAGAAATACAAGTCGCTATCGATAGTGCCGGATACGCAACGCGCCAGAGAAATGGCACACCATCAGTGCCGGACATGGAGCCATTTGCCATCAACGTAGTGCAACTGCCATTCCCACAGTACAAGCAGCCCCAGCCTCCGGTGGTAGGCCCTCTTTGCCCTGCCAGCTTCCAGTGGGCCGCCCTGGACCCAAAAGTTGCCATTGTCTCTCCGCCAATGGAAGAAATTTTTCCATACCTGGGCATGTGTGTGCACCAAATACTCTCCTGGAAATGGAAAAAAGAACACATTGAGACCGGTGTGTCAGACCCACCATACTTGCTCCGGACACTGCGAGAGGGCTGTACAAGCAATGATCACACGCACGGCACAGCGGACACACCAGGAACCGCGGTGTTGGCCGTCGAATGGCGCTAGCTGCGCAGCATTTGTGCACCGCCGCCGTCAGTGTCAGCCAGTTTGCCGTGGCATACGGAGCTCCATCGCAGTCTTTAACACTGGTAGCATGCCGCGACAGCGTGGACGTGAACCGTATGTGCAGTTGACGGACTTTGAGCGAGGGCGTATAGTGGGCATGCGGGAATCCGGGTGGACGTACCGCCAAATTGCTCAACACGTGGGGCGTGAGGTCTCCACAGTACATCGATGTTGTTGCCAGTGGTCGGCAGAAGGTGCACGTGCCCGTCGACCTAGGACCGGACCGCAGCGACGCACGGATGCACGCCAAGACCGTAGGATCCTACGCAGTGCCGTAGGGGACCGCACCGCCACTTCCCAGCAAATTAGGGACACTGTTGCTCCTGGGGTATTGGCGAGGACCATTCGCAACCGTCTCCATGAAGCTGGGCTACGGTCCCGCACACCGTTAGGCCGTCTTCCGCTCACGCCCCAACATCGTGCAGCCCGCCTCCAGTGGTGTCGCGACAGGCGTGAATGGTGGGACGAATGGAGACGTGTCGTCTTCAGCGATGAGAGTCGCTTCTGCCTTGGTGCCAATGATGGTCGTATGGGTGTTTGGCGCCGTGCAGGTGAGCGCCACAATCAGGACTGCGTACGACCGAGGCACACAGGGCCAACACCCGGCATCATGGTGTGGGGAGCGATCTCCTACACTGGCCGTACACCACTGGTGATCGTCGAGGGGACACTGAATAGTGCACGGTACATCCAAACCGTCATCGAACCCATCGTTCTACCATTTCTAGACCGGCAAGGGAACTTGCTGTTCCAACAGGACAATGCACGTCCGCATGTATCCCGTGCCACCCAACGTGCTCTAGAAGGTGTAAGTCAACTACCCTGGCCAGCAAGATCTCCGGATCTGTCCCCCATTGAGCATGTTTGGGACTGGATGAAGCGTCGTCTCACGCGGTCTGCACGTCCAGCAGGAACGCTGGTCCAACTGAGGCGCCAGGTGGAAATGGCATGGCAAGCCGTTCCACAGGACTACATCCAACATCTCTACGATCGTCTCCATGGGAGAATAGCAGCCTGCATTGCTGCGAAAGGTGGATATACACTGTACTAGTGCCGACATTGTGCATGCTCTGTTGCCTGTGTCTATGTGCCTGTGGTTCTGTCAGTGTGATCATGTGATGTATCTGACCCCAGGAATGTGTCAATAAAGTTTCCCCTTCCTGGGACAATGAATTCACGGTGTTCTTATTTCAATTTCCAGGAGTGTAGCTGGGTTTTCAGCCGATATTTCCAGCCATTCACAAGACGAATGTTGGGGTGCAGGAGCTTGTCGTTGTCTGAAGTTCCGGCTTCTGCCTCCTCAAGGACACCTGAGTCTGGACCCCCACCCCCGCTCCCACCCTCCCCCACTCTGCCTACCACTGACATTTACATCAGCACCACTACACGATGACAGCAAGGAAGTCTGAAGAGGAGTAATGTGTTATTACTAGCTATCGATACCATGACAGGCCAGTCCGCGCTTAGATTTTGGTAGAAACCATGTCAGTGTGGCTAGCTCCGAAACACACCCTACCCAGCCTGCACTGCCAGCGCCACCATAATGTCGACTTAAAGGATGCGGCACACTGCACTGACTAGTCTAATCTCTTAAAATTCATTCAGTACAGTACTGTCTCTGTAATCTAATCCTTCTTCCTCAACACTCAGCCTCTATTACTATTGTAGATATACAGATTCAGCCTTTCTCACGAACTTGCACTGTTTATTGATCTGAATTTTGCTACTGGAATTCAAGCTCAGTAAAAGAAATTTATCAAAATTGCATGTGCAGCTGATGATTTAGCGCTCTATCTTAGAATCCATCTTACTTCTCTATGTTAGAATCCAACAAGTTCTTAGCATCCACCAACGTGATGACCAAACATCTACCAACTCAACAGAAATTAAAAAGTTCATAACTGACCAATCGTTTTACAGATTATCTGGCGATTATGGTTCAGAGACAGGAGATTCCTGTTAAGACCCCCATCCCCCAGACGATCAAACAAGTTATCAAATTACATGTGTTTATCACATTATTCGTAGGTTGTTGATTTGTTTGACATGTTTGTCAAACATATACAGTGTTTGCGGAGTTTGAGGTAAATTTTAATTGATGATAAATTTGAGGAGCAAGTTTGACTATTGAAGTATGCATTAGTCCAGGGGTCTCCAAACTACGGCCCGCGAGCCGAAACCGGCCCACGAGGGCCGGGAAACCGGCCCGCGTTAGCTGGCCGGACATTCCCGGTATTCGGCCCGCCAAATATTTGAGGTGGTACCTATACTACCAACAATTGAGTTTCGAGGCCTATCGCGACCAGTACACCGCGACATTGTCGGAGCTCTGCCTTTACAAAGCGGAAGGTCATGGTTAAACTTGTGGCTATCCACAATAAACAGACAGACCATTCTCCGTGCGATAGCGAAAAAAAAAGAACGGTTAACAGACTAGTTTGGCGAAAACATTTTAAGTACAAAAATCTTTGCATTTTATTCTACTCGCGAGTCTGGTGCAATTCTTTCAAATGGACACCACTTCGGCGACTAGCCTTAGTAATCAATCATCATGAAAGATACTTCTTAAGAGAGGTTTCACTTTCTTTTGATTATGTTGTAAAATACACATAGCAAGTTAATCGTATAAAATATTTTTATTTAAAGGCAATTTAAGCTGGTGTACATAATGATACTGGATATTTTAGTTGTAACTGATGTATAAAAGTAACTGCAATTAATTTATATCTTGAAAACTCACAGTGTTAGCGTATTCACGTAAAGAAATTTAACATCTTAGTGATAATTAGTGACTTTTATGTAGCTGTAACTATCCTTTCATAATAACCTCGAGTTGTGGATCAAGTTTACTGGTAGAGATAATCATCTGCGACTTCAAATGCTCATCACTTAATTTTGATCTGTAAATACTTTTTGCATGTTTCATTTTGGAGAAAGTTTTTTCACACAAATAAGTAGCGCCAAAAGCGGAAAAAAGCCACGGGCAAATTTATGTAAATTTGGAAACTGTGTGGATGGAAGACACTTATAAAACTCCAGTAATGTTCACTTTGAATGTTTTTCCTTAAAAAAAGTCGCTACATTGCAAATCAATAATTTGAAACTGAAGTTCTGCGGGTGACGCTTCTATATCGACGTCAAAGAGATTTTGAAATATCTTGATATCGTTTGAATTTGCATCGATATCTGAAAAACGTAATTCAAATATAATTTTTAAGCGCCCAAAGCTTCAATTGCGAAAGTTACAGGTAACGAAATCTCAGTTTGCTGACTGAATGTTTGGCATGTATTAAAATGTGTGAAGCATACTTCGTTCAACTGAGATTGAAGCAAAGCAATCTTTCGTCGAAAGGACTTAACATGCTTGTATAAATCAGGCAGAAGCTGGTTACCACCTTGCAATTTTAAATTAAGGTCATTCGTATGTTCAGTTAAGTATGTATAAAATGCTAGCTTCCATTACCACTCACCGTTCCGTAACTCAGCCAGAGGGCGATTCCTCTCGTTCAAAAAAATTTCAATTTACTGTTCGGAGTTCAAAAAAACGGGTCAGAACTTTACCGCAGGTAAGCCAGCGCACTGCAGTATAATATGGCAAGTCGCTTTCCTCAATATATTCAAGAAACTCGCGAACTGGCGATGACTGAGTGCATGGGATCTGATATAATTAACAACTGAAATAACTGGCTTTAAAGCTTCTGACATATCTAAATGTTTTCCACACAAGGACTGTTGGTGAATAATGGTTTTGAGCCACCGTCATATTCTACGGCCTTAGAAAGGAGAGCAACAACACCTTCATTTTTCCCACACATGTTTTTGCCACCATCAGTTGTAATACATTTTAATTTCTTCCACAAGATTGTTTTTCTGAACTGCCCTTTCAACTCCTTTAAAAATATCTTCGCCGGTGGTCGTCCCGTGAATACTGTGAACATCAAGGAACTCTTCATACACTTCATAATTTTTTTCAATCCCTCGAATAAAAAGTAGTACTTGAGCAGTATCTGGTACATCTGTTGACTCATCCACGGCCAAAGAGAACCAGTCTAAGTCGTGATTTTTGTCACGCAGTTGTGCTGATATATTTTGTGCAATGTCATCTATTCTTCGAGCCAAAGTGTTTGCCGACAAACTTATGTTTTTAAATAAATTAACTTTTTCTGGACATTTCTTCTGCTGTTGCAATAATGCAGTTCTTAATTAATTCATCGTCGGTAAATGGCTTACACTGTTTCGCTACTAAATGAGCCACACGAAAACTAGCACGAGTTGCTGCATGTTGTTCAGCATTTACTTTCTTAAACAGCGACTGCTGGGTTTTTAGCTGGCGTTTCAGAGACTCATACGTTTCTAATCGTTCGCATCCTGTAAACTTGGAGTAATTCTGAGAGTGCTTAGTCTCATAATGACGTTTTATATTGTATTCTTTGAAGACTGATATTGCTTCATTGCAGATAATACACATTGGTTTGTTGCTTGACTCAACCACGAAATATTGACATCCCCACTGCTCTTTAAAAATTCTCCATTCACTGTCAACCTTTCGTTTCTTTTCCATATTTGTACAGAAATTCACAAAAGATTGTAACCTGAAAATAAAATTGTGCTATTTAATACTAATAAAACTTGGGAGTAGTCTGCCTAAACAAAATGCAATGAATTTATTTTTAAGGTACTTTAATTACTAAATTAAATACTCACAATTACACTGTAGTTCCACTAAAAAATACAGTGAAAAAATACTCAAGTCGTGCTATACGTATTTCGATTGTCTCTTCGAATTCAAACTTTGAACTGTCCCACACTTCGTCGTCTCACCTTCTAGTAAGCGCATAAAACACTAAAATACTCGTGAGACACTCGCAACATAGACACAATCACGCAACAGAACTATCAAATATATGCTCTGACTCTGCTCCTCGCGACAAGACTATATAACTAAACTTATTGTTGCGCCGCTTGAAATAACAATGCGTTGACATAGTCTACCTCTGTTACGTCTTGCAATAATAGTGTTGCTAACAATGATTTTGATATTTCGTAAACTTTGATGGACGCTTTCGTGAAGAATGTGCCAGAATAAAATAGCCAGAATTTCGGTCAGGTACGTCCACCGATCAAAATTATGTAATTAAATAAAAATCGTAGTTCGTTTCAGTGCTAGCTATTCCCATAACCTTATATTTTTGCGATTTCATCTTTCCTTTAGCCTTACATTACGGTGATCATGGAGTGCTTATGGTGCTTTAATCCCACTAGGTAGATCTTGGCCCTTATGACTTCGTGGAGGAGTCAATGTGGCCCACGGACTAAAAAGTTTGGAGACCCCTGAATTAGTCTAACAGTGGCCCATTACCAGATTATTATCTACAATTTTGAGATATCTGCCAGCTGGAGCAGATTTCGAAGATTTAAAGTTTTAATCCTGCATTGCATCTCGTATAATGTCCACTAGAGCCAAAATGCTCCTTGACACGACACTTTACACACAGCATGGCAACTGATTAAAAAATGAGGTTAAATATGACAAACTTGGTTTGTACATCTGAGTGTTTGTTTGACAAGCCTTTGAATAGCAAACAGTGAATTTGACAAACATTTTTTATCGTTTACAATGGTCTTAGACAAATAGCAGTGCTCATTGTAATCCTGCATGACAAGATGTTGCCTGTTATAGAAGCCTCTGTTGTTACAGACACAGGTAACTATTTTTTTCAAAATATCAATGTAATCAAGTACTTCGTAAATTAAGGATAGGAAATGAGTACCAGATATTTAACACTAGTGAAGCTGATGCTTATCTCAAAGTAGTGTATTTTTTTTTAATTTATTAAGTTAAATGTAACAGAAATAAGCACAAATGGTGTTGAAGAAAACAGATCATTCTTAATACATTACACTGTACAGATTAAGTTTCTAAAAAGGGTTGCTTGACTTTGAGTAACGTACACCTTGATTCGTTCCACATCTCTGAAGGTTCTCTTTCGTGATGGAGCTACTAAACACAATGAATGAATGAAGAAGTGAAGAAAATTACAATCATTGTACACACATACTTCAAATTTGTCTCGATCGTACCAGTTTGAACAAGAGTTAATGCAAGGAATATGAATAATTCAGAAGCTCTTAAAAGAAGAACTAAAATATCTAGGGACAGGTTTAAGAAAACTGAAAAAATATCAGGGGTGTAAAATTCAAGAAACACAAGTGGAAATCGATGAATGGAAACAAAATGTGCAAAAGGGGATAAGTGCCTGCATAGAAATTTCAGGCATTTTTATAAATGTTTTTATACAATCAAGACTGTTTTAACTTTTTTAGATGACATAACAGTCTTGTAATGCACATACAATTTTTCTGATTCTTAGACAATTTAAATAGTATTATCTTGCACTAACATTTATTTGCCATCACTCTTAACCACTGCAGAACTACATATTTCCATAACATAGAATTAAAGAAAGAATATCAATCAGTATTACTGTTGATTAAGTAAAGAAACGTCCTACATTCTTCTTCAGCTTTTTCTTCTTTTGTTGTCTAAGCAGCCACATGTAGCCTACCAGTGGACTTGGTTTCTTTTTCCTTCTTCTCAGCCTCTTCATTCTTTTCTCTCCGATTCTCACTCTGATATCTTCATTATCTTGACATCTTCGCTCAACAACTATTCCATATAATTCTCTGTCTTGCATTCTTATATTGTGATTCATGTATACTTACTTACCCAATTTTCCTTCTCTCTCCCGCATGTTCATCTCATTCCATTTCTTACTTTCAATAACGCCCCTGGCTGCGCTTGCACCTTATCCTTTGTCTCTCAACTTTTATGATCATTCTGTCTATTTCCATTCTAACAGCATGTACAAGCAAATTTGGTCCTTGTGAAATCAGTATTTTTTAACCTGTTCTCATGCTCTTGTGTAGTTCTCTGATGAAGGTCATTTTTCAACGCCTAGTTTTCGACCCAATATCTTGTTGTACGTACTTCTCTCTTTTCTCTGCAAAAACAATTTTGCATAATGTTACTAAACGAGCATCCCTTAACACCATGTTCCCCAGAGTGATCTTTTGATACATAGTTTTTACCATATGCTTCTCTGATCAGATAGTCAGCCAGCACCATCTTTTGTGTCCATTCCCCCCACTCCTAATCCTATTTCTTCTAATGATATGCTGTAACATATTTTGTGTAATGCCGTGAAATATTTTCCGAATTCTTTGTCTTTTAGCCGATCCTCTGTTCCTTGGTTATTGTATGTGTGTTCTTCAAAGTGAACGTATTTCTTGATGTTATTCATAATTAAGTCTCCCCATTTCATCGTCCATTGCTCTGTACTGGCTTGAGGATGTAGAAAAAGGCCAATCAGCAGAGTGGTTAACGTCAGAGTCGAGACAGGACTATCCACTTAACAGAAGAGGCCTGTGGAAAAAAGACGAGCTGCCGTCGTAAATAGACGGCGCCAGTGCATGGCGTCATCTCAACCGCTGAAAAGCGGTATTTATAAACAAGTAGCCGTTAACGGCACTAGAGACACTGTGTTATCCGAGAAACCTTGCAGTGCATTTGGCGTGTTTTCTGAGACATGCTATCTCTTTTGGATTACCCATCTACATCATATTCCGCAATCCACCTAATAGTGTGTGGCGGAAGGTACTTTTAGTACCACTCACTGAGCCCTCCAACCCTGTTTCACTCGCGAATAGTGCTTGGGAATAATGATTGTCGGTATTGGCTCTAATTTCTCGAATTTCCTCGATATGGTCATTACGTGAGACGTGTGTGGTAGGGAGCGGGGGTGGGGAGTCATATGTTGTCCGGACATTCCCGGGAAGTGCTCTCTCGAAATTTCAGTAGTAAATCTCTTTGAGAAGCACAACGCCTTTCTTGTAACATGAGCCACTGGAGTTCGTTGAGAATCTCTGTAATGGTATTATGCCGACAAAACCATCAAACGATCCCATGACGAAATGCGCCGCTTTTCGTTGGATCTTCTCTTTGTCTTCTATCCGTCCTATCTGGTAAAGTTTTCCATATTGATGAACAACACTCAAGAATAAGTCGAACAAGCACCTTATAAGCCGCTTCCTTAAGATCTTACTATGAATCTCACAGTCTGACATTTGCTTTTCCTACTATTTCTTTTATGTGATCTTTCCATTAAGGTCGCCCTGGATAGTTATTCCTAGATATTTTATGATAGATGCCATTTCTAACAGGTCTTCATTAATAGTGTAGTTGAAAACTAGTGGATTTCTTTTCCTACGTATGCGCAATATTTTACACTTATTTACGTTCAGGGTCAATTGTCAGACTTAATTAATTTAATTTTAATTTATTTAATTCATTAATTCTCTGGAGGTAATTCTGCAAATCGTTACTATCTTCTGGCGTTGATAAATTGTTATAGACAAACGTGTCATCTGCGCAAAGCCTCAAAGCGCATAGGTCGTTTTCTACTAGATTTTCTACATATATTTTAAACAATAACGGTCCTATCACACTTCCTTGGGATACTCCGGAAATTACCTTTACATCCGTCTATTTTTTTCTGTTATATCTGCAAGGAAGTCTTGGATCCTGTCGTAAATCTGCTACGATATTCGATAACCTCAAATTTTTTCAGTAAACGGCATCAACCTGAGCGCCATTGTCTACGGAGCTGTGGATCTCACGGAGGAATAGAACGAGCTGAGTTCGCAGGTTCTCTGTTTGCGAAATCCATGTTGATTTTTATAGACAAGATTTTCATTCTCCAAAAACGTCATAATCTTGAGCACAAAACAGGTTCCATATTTCTACAGCAGATTGACGTCAACGATATGGGTCTATAATTATGGACATCTGTCCTATGGTCCTAAAAAACGGAAATGGCCTACTCTTTCTTCCGATCGCTAGGTACCTTCTGTTGCTCAAGCGATCTACGAGGAGCCAGTTCTTTCGCGTAATCTTTGTGGAATCTTGTAGGTATGTCATCTGGTCCTGACGCCTTTCCACTACTAAGTGATTATAGTTGTTTTTCTATTTCGCGATCGTTTATCTCAATATCTGCCAATTCGACGTTCGTACGACAGCTGAAACGAGGGACCGTGTTACGATCTTCCGTGATGAAACAATTTCGGTAGACTGAATTCAGTAGTTCGGTCTTCTCTCTGTTATCTTTCGTTTGGGTGCCGGTATGGTCACTGAGTGAATGAATAATTTTGATCTAATTACTGGTTTTACGCACGACCAAAGCCTCTTAGCGTTTTTGCTCAGATCGTTTGACAATATGTTACTTTCAAAGTTACTGAACGCATTTCTCATTACTCTCCTTACGCTCGTTTTCGCTTCGTTCATCTTTTCTTTGCACGCTAGGTTTTTACCTCTCTTGAATCTGAGATGAAGTTCTCTTTGTTTAGGTAGCCGTTTTCTACCACAGCTTTCCCATCCCTTAAGATCTCATTCGAAACATATTGTCTAGGGCATATTGCACAATACCTTTCACTTTTTCCATTTGTCTCCACATCATCGTCCTCATCACCGAATATTTGACGCCGACTGCTCGGATGCTCTGAACTTTGTATCCTGTCACTCTTGCTGAGCAAAAATATCTTCCCACCCTTCTTAACATTATTTTTAATATCCGTAGTCATAGATACTATCACAGCTTTATTATCACTGATATCTTCCTCTACGGTAACTAATTCGAAAAGTTGCCAGGAGGTCTAAGACGTTACCCTCACGAGTTTGTTCTCTATTATTTGCTCAAAGTAATTTTCGAAGAAGACATCCTGAAAAATGGCACGTGAATCCCTGTCTATGGCACTATTTTTTATATCATGACATTCCCAATCTATATCCGACAAGTTGAAGTCCCGCCTCTTACAATGGCATGATAAGGGAAATTACTAACAATATTCTGTAAGTTCTGTCTGAAACGCTCTACCACTGAAGTTCCTGACCCAGGCTGTCTATAATAGCATCCGATTATCATTTTTGGCCGATCTTTCATACTTAACTTCACCCAGATTAATTCACTATCGGAATCCGTGATAATATCGCTGGATTTTATCGAATTCCTTACTCCAATAAACACGCCGTCACCACTGGCGACTAACTAATCATTACGAAATCTGAACTGGTTTTCTTTGTCATTAACGTCCAGTTTCAAGCAACTTTCTGTTCCTAATACTATCTGTACATCATAACATTCAGTAAGCGATATAAATTCTAGGACCTTTCCATGGATGCTCCTGCAGTCTACTAAAATCATGTTAACCTTTTCTATCTCTGATCTGCGACCACGAACATTCTCTGAGGACATCGTGGCTATTTTATCAGGCAACTCGTCTTTGATTTCAAGAGAGGGTTTCTATAACCTAAAATAGACCCGCCACACGCCACACGTACTCCGCTACCCTAGAAGCCGCTTCCTGCGTGCAGCGCACGCCTGACCTGTTAAGGAGAACTCTAGAATTTTGCACCCGATAGCGGAGATCGAGAAATTCGCATACCATGCTGTCGCAGAGTCGTCTAAGTTTCTGGTTTAGACTTTCCACTCTGTTCCAAACCAGAGACCGTGATCAACCGTCGGTGCGATAGTACAAATAGACAGCTTAGCCTGCACCCCGTGTACGATGCTAGTTGCCTTCACCATATGAGCCACCTGCCGAAAGGAGCCGAGGATGCCCTCAGAACCCAAACGGCAGACGTCATTCGTCTCGACGTGAGCCACTATATGAAGCCGGTTTCACCCAGTGTGCTTGATGGCCGCCGGCAGGGTCTCCTCCATATATCACGGACGAGTCCCCCCCCCCCCCCCTCCCCGGCTGATATACCGAGTAGGCCTAGACACTGACATTCTTCCCCGCCTTGCCAGCTATTTCCCTGAGAGGCTCCATCAACCGCCTAACATTGCGAGGTGCCGGGGCTAGGAGTGTATTTAACACTAAATTCTTCTCGAATTTTCATATGGAAATGTTGCTCAAAGTCCCCCCTTTTCTAACTTCTACTTTTGCTGTTGAACATGTATTAAGAAGAAACGCGAACTGACTGTAATAGACCCTGAAGTGGAGTAGAAAAGAGTTTGGCACTTGCAATAATTTACTTTGATAGACATTAATTAAATAAAGGCAAGTTTCAGTAACGTAGTGAGAAATGAAAGGGTTGCTCTACCGATTAACAGACTGAAAGTTCTGTCCAAAATAACAATTTGATTTATTATTACTAAACTCGAAATAATAAACAAAACATATGAAACATTTACAATACATCAAATTGGCTCAAATTGGATACTCAAATAAATGCTGTGAAGGTGAACTTGTCCCTAAACTAGATTGGTAGTGAGAACTCAGACAATGAACATCCAAGACAGAACAAAGTTAGAAAAGACGAACAGGCGCGCTCTGCTGAGCTCTTATTATCGCCTAGCAAAAATGCCTGCTTTCCCGGCACTGCGGACATACATTACCAAGCTGTCTTCTTAGCTGCAAGGACACGATCTGGCGTACTGGAAGCGATGGCTGGTTGCTTCGACGTCCCGTCGTGGTGATGATAATGTCGCGAGTATAGCCCAAAACAAATGGTCCTGGTCTGGTTGTTCCAGACTAAAGACTTCCTATCAATACAAATGCGCCTCTGAGGGAGACGAAGAAGGCTCACCACACAATCACTGACGGTACAGTGATTGATTTTCACAAGCGAAGTCACACAGTAACTCTGATACAGTCAACTTTAGCCAAAACTGCCCAAGACAGACAACATAGGCCGCTTGTACGCAGAACGCTCATTTGCTAACTGTACTCAGAAAGTTACGTTGAAGTCGAAACTTCAGCAACTTCATTAAACAGTTACAATCAAATAAAAGTATATTAGACAGCCAACAGAAGGCAGGCTGTCCAGAGCAGCGAGAGCTCAGTCTTGTAACCTACTCCGACCAAAAGGCGAGAGACGACTCCCCACAAGAGCACCCGTACAAACCGAGCACAGAACATTCCCGCCCCCACGACAGTGGCCGTGGTTAACCATTCCAATCAGCAACTTGAAAACCGGCAGAAAACTCCACTCTATTGCCGGAGCACTACCATTCCACCAATGGAGATTCTTGGCGCCAATTTCTGCGCCGATTTTGCTACGTCACGGAGCTATGCCCTGAGAAAGCCAATCACAGTTACGATTTTGCAGAAAGCGCGGGAATTTGCCCGCCACAACTGCCTGGGTACACAAGTCATTCCCACGCCTCGCTGGTAGCCCGCCAGAAAGTGTTTTCGCTAAGTTTCTGCGAAGTAACGGAACCTCTAGCCCAGCCGCTACTTCAGGCCCCTGCGAGCATGTCCGCCGCTATTCTACAATGTCGGTGTCTGGAAAGCATTCACTCGACTCCCTCACACCCGTCGGCTTACCCTTTCATGATCAGCAGGGCCCGCCTGTCACCGGACCACCCGGGTGACGAGAGAAGCTGCGTGGGAAGTCCGCGTGTGCAGGAATAACAACTTTCCACCGCATGCAATTAGAGAGGAAAAATCGTAAGATGGAAATATGAGAGGGGGCTCATGCCACCTCTCAACATGGAGCTCCCAATGACAAGTATACCTATCCTCTGTATTTGTCCGGACTGCATTCTCCTTGACATTATTAGTTTTTCACTCAAATCCCCTTTCAGATTCATTTCTTACCAATCAGTAAATGCCAATGACGAAGTATTTTATCAATACTGAGAATGCTGGCGTATCAGAACTGTTTTAAGTGGGTGCCTTTTACTTAAAAAAGTGATGTGGCCATTTATTTTACAAAACCGTGTTTTGTAAAAGTTAATGTGACTCATGACTGATCAGTGATTCTATAAGGTCTTCAAGCAACACTGCTTGATAGAACCCCTCTTCTTTAGATGAGCCGTATACAAATTTAAGGTCATGGTCTAGTGCACTGATGATTAGGTAGTAGCGGCGAATGAGAGAAAAAGAGTAACAAAAAACATGTATTTTTTAAACATCAATCGGAATAAAGAGAAAATTTGGAGGAATATCCTTATCACCTTAATGATAATAGGAAGCATGTTATCAACATGTTGAATTCCTTGAAAGTCGAAACACAACTAACAGTACTCTGTCATCTGTTAAGTTTTGGTTGTTTTATGTGACCACTTTAAGAATATATTCACTGCTAATTTATTCAAATCAGACACAAACTTATTCCGAATGGTGGTCTCACACAGCTTATTACTGAACACAACTTAGAATTATAATTGACTTTCAGAGTAAGCAGAGTTTTCACAGCAGTAATGAATGTGAACTAGAGGTATGGAAATCTGCATCACATTACTTAAACTGCATCAGAATCCTAAAGTTCAACAAGTACACACAAGGTTCATACTGTGACAAAATTCAGCTCACCTGGAAAGTTCGATCACTTATAGCTCTCCCATGAGCGTATGCCCACTGGCGCTCAGAATTCCAGAACACCTTTGAGTCCCTAATTGGTATAGATCAAAATATTCCTAAGCCCCAAACTGGTACACATCAAAATATTTCCAAGTACCCACAAGCCCTTAAGTTCAAGCGCCTCTCTGGCTATGAAAACTTTACCAAAACCAGTCTCACCGACCAAGAGACAAATACCAAAAACCACTAACCCTCCCTGATTACTTGCAAAATTGATCACATGACTAGCTGCGTTACCCAGTGTGGCAACTTACAACTGCCATCACTCGCAAGATTGCATATATTACAACATTTATACATTTCAAACGTATATGGCACAAACTTTTAGTTGATTTGCAGTATGACATTGCATTGTACAGTGTCATACATAGCTAAATAAATGGATTAGTTTTAATATTATCTACCACAATTGGAACTGTAGCAACATGGTCAAGTTGATGATTGTATTCAGCTTGGAGCTGCAGTCTTACAATACGCAAATCACAACCTTATAAACATTATGTTACCAAAATTCGTTTTAAATAACCTCAGGATAGTGGGATAACGGGACAAATCACTCATTCTGACACTATTTATTAGTGTACGTGTGGAGAAATGTGTGTTTTGAAATTATTCTACGAATTATTCAATTAATTATTTATAACAGGTCTGTATTTATTTAACAAAAATTTAAACAAGACAGTTATCGAGCTGATATCAAGCCTTATACAGCTGTGTGCCAGGAACATACGTTGTCTGTCAGCATCACTTGTTACAGATTTTATACACAAATCTTAATATGTATGTTAAGAACTTTGTAAATATTGACTTCGTAAATATGGTAATCATTTGTGGCATATTTCCCTAACGGGTATAAGAAGATGTACTATTAATGTAGTTGACATCGTTTAGTGTGATGTGCCTTTATTGGTATTATTAGTTTTCATTAATCAGATCTTACTATCTTGACGAACATTAAGAATTAAATGGGAAAAATATGTACCCCGTAAATTCTTCATGTCTTGAGGAATGGAAAAAAACAAGAAAAAGAAATGCAAAAAGAGACAGCCAGAGTTGCAACCAAAATGGATGTTTATTTAGTTGGTGACCTGTTTCGGTCTACGCCCATTCTCAATCCAACCAGCGTTTGCCAAATGAAATGTCTGTCCAAAATAGCAGCAAACAGCGTGGGTAGAATGCGTATGGTCCCAACTAAAGATCGTTTGTTATCAAAAATTAGTTAGGACCGTACACTTAAGCATTTTGTTAACTGTTATTTTGGACTGACAATTGACTTGGCAAGCATTGGTTTTTTTTTTTTTTTTTTTTTTTTTTTTTTGACATAGCCTGAAATCGCTCACCGACTAAATAAACGTTCATTTTAGTTGCAACTCTGGCTGCCTCTTTTTTTATCACACCCTAAAAAATGAGTTCCTGACACATTGCATCCACGCTGGAGTTATGCAAGAGAAAGGAATTATTTTCTTATAAAGTGACTGAAGAAACTAGCGTAGAGGTAAGATACACGTGAAAATGCATGAGATGCTTGCATAGCATGATCAAATATGAATTTCTCGTAGTTTTCAGAGGTTGTTTGAAGCAGCCGCTTCACAAATAGTGAGGTAGGAGGACTGTTAACACAGTTCTGTTGCCCTTTTATTACATTGGTTTTGAAAATATTCTTTATAGTTCATTTTTACAAGTACTGACTAGTACCATATCGAAAGTGCATACTGTAGGTGGAGAGACATCTGAATAATGAGTCAATGATACTTTGACATCAATTTACACGAAACGAATGCAGTGTTAGTTGACACCTTATCATTTCGAAGGCTCGAAATTACTCCTGATTACTCTTCTGAGCAGTGTGTCACATAATTTGTCTCTTGTATCTAAAGCATATAGAATCCGACTGCAGCCCTGAGTGCGTACTCCGAGCAGCATCCCACTATCTCTGAGGATAAGATGATGGAACGTTTCACTTTATCAGAAAAATAAATCAGAAAAAGCTCGACTTTTTCGTTCTGAGATTGTCTATTGACGCAGTTCAAAAAATTAATGTGTGCCCTTGGAAGTGCACACATTAATGCGCACAAGTTAGCTAGGAAGATACACTGATCAGCGCTAACGCTATGACACGTGCTTAATAGAAAGTTCGTCATACTTTCCACATCAATACAGCTGCAGTTCTGTAAGGCATGGGTTCGACAACTCCTTTGTAAGTTTCCGAAGACAAATGATTCCAGATTTCTACGCTCAGATCACGCAATTCCCGTAATTTAATGGACGGTGGCTTGTGGACTCGGAACGGTCGGCTAATAGCTCCCAGATGTGTTCTATCGGGTTCATATAAGGCGAATTTGGTGGCCAATACTTCAACGTGAGTTCACTATCACGCTACTGAGACCACTTTAGCACGATTCTGGCTCCTATGACACGGACATTCTCGCGCTGGGCAATGTTCTTGAAGTTCTAGCTCATCCGTGTAATACACCTAAGATTTTAGCACCATCAGTCACTTGCGTGGGCTGTTATTCTACATCCCGACATGTACTGTCTGAGCTGACTAAAGCAACAATATTGAACTATTCATGTTCGTTACAATTGGTTACGTACAAAAATATGTTTATTGTTCTCAGCTCGCCTACACATTTTAGAGTCATACAAACAAAATCTAGTGTAGATTATATTCCTGATACTCGTTATTTTTCAAGAGACTTACCAGCATTTTCCATGCAAAAGTTGCTGTTTGAGAGAACTTTTTGTTTGTTTCCTATTATTCATACTAGACACACCAGGGGAACCGTGCGAAACCTTCGCATTTAATTGTTTCAAATAATGACAGTATTTAGAACAAGTATAGTCAATGATCTGAGAGTAGTCGTGGGAATGAAGAGAAAACATCTTTAAAAATGAACCGAACGACATGAAATAATAATCATGAATTTATGATACAATCTTGTACATACGTTTCCATGTGTCCAAAAATGTATTTTGCATTCGAAATGTTTCCCAGTCTTGTACGATGGCTAGAGATCAGATACAACCAGTAGGGACACATAATCTATAACTTTAACTCGACAAACATTTTCAATTACGGTAAGTACGTCAAGCCGCAAGAGCAATAGGGAAATCACAATTCAAGACGACAATGACAAATATGTTCGTCGTGTCGGAAAGTAGATTCATTTACAAAAGTCAACTTGCTCGACGGCAGAGATAATGGACTACCACAGTGTTCACTGTGATTATCCATGACAATGCTGTATACGCGTTATCCAGTTAATAAGTACTTTAAAACAAATAACATGGTATTTGTACTAAGTTAGTATGAAAAGGGAGTCTCTTATTCGTGATTAGTAAGTTAGCTCCGTAAAAACCAACAAAATGCGCAATGCAACCAGCAGAAAAGCAGATTTACATAGACACCAACATCGTCCCAGAATTAATTAATCAAAAAATAATGTCTGTAAAAATTAAATCTTTACATACTTTGTCACAGTCTCCTTGTTTATCGGTGAGCAGCTAACATGTTTTTTGTATGAGGTTTGTGGAAGAAGGCAAAAAAGTCTCATTGAAAAACGACTACATGGACTCGTTACGGATTCTTGAATTTAAGGAACTTGGCCATCTTATTGTTCCTTGTAGATCTTTGCATTTGAGGAAAATCATTGTTGAAAGTGCTAGATCTGTAGAATACATTTAATACAGGGCTGCGACTACCTGCTGTTTCTAGAGCATTTCTACTCAGACATAACTTAGCGCTTCTAATTATTTCTGGGATTGTTTGTAGAGAGTTCGTTTTATGATGGAAGCTGCGTGACAACCGAGGGACACAACCGCTGTGGATTTTAGCTTCGGTTTTACTACTCTCGACGTCTCTGGCTTAGAAATCTTACGACTCGAAAATTATACCCTAAACTTTGTCTTTTATGTGTCATCAGCACAAACCATTGGATTTTCTAATCGGAGTTATCTATTTTGGTTCAAACATTTCTGGGCTTGTCGTTTCGTTTCTCGGGGATCAAATGCAGCACATATTTAGCACACGGTTTTCTTCTTCCAAATTCACCGCGTAAAAGAGAGTGAACCACGGTTTTATTTATGTTGAACGTGCTGGAATAGAGACACGTATTATAAGAACGCCTAGCAGACATCTTGTAAGTAGCTTGGATTTGTTATAACTTTTCAGAATGCCTATACTCATTAATGTCACTTGTCATTAGCTTTATTTCTGTTTCCTTCATTAATTAGCACAAATTATGATTATAATGCTATGGCTGAAAACAATAACTAATACAACTCTAAGGTTTAGTAGAACATATTAATTATCAATAAAGTAGTGAACTACCTATTGACTAATATATCCTACATCATTAAAGATTTTCTGCGCCGATGTTTTTAAAATTAATGTATTTCTTTTTAACGTAGTTCATATTAGCACTGTATTATTATAGTAAACGTTAAGCCATTAAGTCGTACTGCATTTAACCAAAATGTACTCATTTGACTTCTTTCCTCATCCCATTTCAGTGGGAACCATTGAGTATGCTTCACGTAATCTCTGAAAGAAAAAAGTCACTCAGCAAGGCAGACTCCTGATGAACCCTAACGAAGTTTTTCTTTCGCCGCGGAAAGTACTTTTAGTACGTTTAGTTTTCCGGACAGCTTCTAGCAACTGTTCGTAAAATCACTGGTGCAACTCGTTCCTGGTCGTCTCCAATAAGCAATCATCGAGGACTTCTTCACCATTGTTCTGTCTGTAAAAAAATTAAAATACTTCACAGTTTCGCGTTGTTCGATTTTAACTCACTGATGGACTTTACCAACACAAGATAATTTCATTGCTCCCCCTCAAAAGACGCCAAACTGACTTGCAAATAGAATTGTCAAGTGTTTCGATCCTGTCCTGATATATTGTATGGGGCAGTCCTGTGTTGTTACTATGTGAAGAAAATATTGTGAAGGTAAACTACAGCCTAAGTATGGATCAATTGCAATATTGCGTATTTTATGAAAATAAGTGAAATGTAAATAAGTGAAATGTAGCACCTGCTTAGTTTCTTCCTGTTTCCTACGGTAACACTTTAAATTCCCAGAACGATTCCCGGACAAAAAAAAACATTTTAGAAAAGTCAATATATGAGTTTGCCAATATCAGTTTATTCTTTTATTTGAAATAAACTTTCTGTATGTGTACCACAATATGCTTCTGAATACATTGTGTTTGTGTGATATGAGGAGACATGCCTCTCACTGATTTTCATGCTCTTATTTCACCAAGGACCAAGGTCAATATGATTAAGTACAGAAGGTGAACAATCAGGAATTTTCATACGACACAACCATCCGTGCCAGTTCTCTAAGGAATGATGTATCGCAAACGCCTGTGTCTGATGCTTCGCTACAGGCAACCACCACAAGCACTTTCTCTTCCGCTGTTTGCGACCTCGGGTATACGGTAGTAGAAAGTTCACAACAAGCAGTTGCAAGTCCAAAACAATTTAACGTCCACAAAAAGACATTGAGCTTCCGTAGTTACCTGTTCATCTCTTCCGTAAACCTTTCGGAAAACGTACTGTGAGCATAGCAGGGATTTTTTTCTACGTTATCACAAACAATAAAGCACGAAACCCAATTGAAGAGGCTTGGTTAAGATCAAGGAAACGTATTCGAGAGAGACGACGATTCTGGTGATTTTTAGTTATTATCGTCATTTTAGAAAGCCACAACAATTATTTAATCTTTGTGCCTCTGATCATTGTTACGTAGTTTTGGTACTCGTTGTTCGACGCCAGTTTTTGTACGAGTAAAATCTTCCTTCTTGTATTTCTGTTTCCTTCCTTGGCAGAAATCTTGCTCACGAAAATCTTGTGACGAGAGAAAATATTTTTCTGGAAGATGAGTCATTAGTATAATCAGTATTTTCTACTTTCGATTGGTTGGAGGGGGTTATTCCTTTTGATACGATTCATTGGTGCAATTTGTTTTGGTTGTCCTCCTCTAAAAGCACATTCACACTGCTTCTGAACTTTTTGTGTCATTCTGTAAATGAGTTCAATTTCCTAGGTCACAAAGTAACACAGTCCATATGAACGTCGTGAAAAAAAGTCTTCTCTTTTCTCATTGCTTAGGCTTCTGTTCGTTAAAAGATGTTTCGTGCCAATAGAAGCTCTCCTTCTTACAGACCTTGTAAGGCATCTGTTGTCTGTAACGTCTAGAACTAAGAAGTGGTATTTGTTCGCATCTCTTTCTTCTTGATTATAAAATTTACAGTTACCTTTAGGTGTTTTCGCAAGTATCGTAATATTTGTCTTGTTTTCATTTGTCTGTAACTGATTATTTTCCAGTTATTTGCCAATTCATTCATTATGTTTTAAATTTTTCAGTCAATAAATACTACTACGTCGTCGTGGAATTTGATGATCTTAGTTTTAGCAGCCCATGAATCTATTTCTGGTTCTTGTATTGAAAATAATAATTTTTTATTTCTCACTAAACAGTTTGTGTAAGAATGACGATAAGGAGCATCCCAAGATTACACATTTTCTACCTATGCTTTGTTAGGAGACGCGACAAGTGGTCGTACAGGAAGCATGCGACCATATTATGTATAATTGGAACAGTATTGCACAAATGCTGAATAGGTCACTTAGTACAATGTCGTCAGCTGGTGAATTAATGACTTTAACAGTACGAGTTCCGGGATAAGCCATCACCAGACGTCAGATACATCGAGTTGTACAGATGAACTTAAGTTATATGTTACGTACACAACTGCCAGAGGCAGAACTGAAGTTATATGTTACATAGATAACTGTCATAGACGTGCCTCTGACAGTTATGTATGCGACATATTACTTCGACATCAAATGCTAGTTTATCCAGAAACGCGTAATAGTAATGTCTTTCATTCAGTAGCTGACGACGTTTTACAAGTGACCTCTTCAGCATTTGTGCACTACTGTTTCAGTCGCTTTGTTTATTCTTCCATGTATTCCCATGATTGCCCATTTGTTCATGAGCAAGTTTGACACTGCTCTCCCGTCCTTTCAAGTCTGAATATGTTCTTCATGTTTGAGACTCTTCGACGGGACATGATCATATGCTTTCCCCGGAATAATGAAAGTGTTTTTTTTTTATTTCTGTTAAATTCTTATCTGTTCAATAATAGAAGTATGAAGTCTGCAATGACTTATCGCATCCAGATTCCTCTGATCTGCAGATAGATCGTATTGAGATATCTTACTGATCGTTTTTTGTTATGCTTCCAACATGGTTGCAGTTAGAAGATTTATGGCGCTCTCTATATATTCCCTACGTACACGAACCAGACGTTGGAACTGCTTGTCCAATAAGACGACTGCATATTTCTCTCGTCATCCTTATCCATTTGATTAAGTGTTCCGTGTCTCAAGACGCAGACAGCGATGTAAAGTTGAACCTCGAACTTCATTTCTTTATTCACAGGTACAACGGTTTCGCACAACGCGCTAGGTACTAACAAATCTGCGAAAAAGACGTTTTTGGGTAAGAATTGGTGAGACGATGAAGAGAAACAGAAATGTGATGTGTTGCGATATACCGTCTTGGGGTATTTCACGGTAACGGCTAACGACACAGCTCGCTTTCACATAACTAAGAACCTCAGACCTTAACATACTCAACAACCTGAGATTGATGTTGTTCCGTTTATTTTTTTTGTACGGTGGGTCTACATTTGCAACCGGTGATACGTTGCAATGACAGCGACGACAGCTGATTAGAGACTTAGAACAGTGTCAAATGCTAAGTCCTCTAAGGAAAAATTAATAAATGAATATTGCTGATGTATTTTATGTATAATAGAACAGGAATTTGCGCAATACATGCTTCATAGACTCAGTGAATCATTAGGGCGGCAGTAGTAATCAGTAATATGAGTTCAGTATGTTGCTCTCCACTGATACTAGGGTCTTCAACATCATTCATTCTCGTGGTAACGACATGGATCGAAACAATTCCCGTCTAATCGTAGTTTACTGTCTCCATTTTGAGATCAATCAAGGCAACAGGGAAGCAATATTGGTTCAAATGGCTCTGAGCACTATGGGACTTAACTTCTAAGGTCATCAGTCCCCTAGAACTAACTAACCTAAGACATCACACACATCCATGCCCGAGGCAGGATTCGAACCTGCGACCCTAGCGGTCGCGCGGTTCCAGACTGTAGCGCCTTTAACCGCTTGGCCACCCGGCCGGCGAAGCAATATTCTCTCTTTGACTTATCGTTTGAAATCTCATGTCTCGTGTTACTTGCATTGCTGAAAAGCAAAACGCTGCACAAATATTCATTCAGATATTCATACGATTTCAAAGTTGTGCAAACATTGGTAACTTGTTTACAATGTTGATAATTGGAAAACTGTGCACAGCACAATTAGCCAAAACGTATTATCCTGTGACTACAACGTCAATGACTCACGCCTGTAATCAGGGAAATGTCTTTAGGGAAATGGACTGACCACACAGACTCATTCGTATGTAAGTCAGGTGGCACATTTCTTTGGCAGGATACTTGGGAACTGCAGTGCGTCTACAGAGGAGACAACAACAAGTCATGTCACTTGTGCTTCCCATTATAAAATACTTACTTACAAACCCAGCATTGTCCAGGTATTCATTTTGCAAAGTTTCTATGTGTTAGAAATGAAAACAACAAAATGAACTGCGTTGCAGTGTAATACCGAAAAAATTTCATTTCCGTGTATTCTTGAAAACTCTAAAACTATGAAACAGTCATACAAAGACCGAGGACAGTTCCTGTACACTGGGCACAGCTGCTCTGCGTGTCCACAACGCGATTTTGTAACCATCTCTATGGCAACGCTTCTTAATACTTCAGCTCTGCAGACTGCTATTGTTTTCCTCTACAGCCGTTGTGCTTCGCTGTTGAAAACTGGCAAAGAGTTGCCACGTGACAGGGATTTACTTAAGCTTACTCTGCTGTAGGAGTGTCTTGGTAATAAACAATACACATATTAAAACTTCATGAATGGGCGGCATTTTTTCACGCGTCTCACTGTTTAATACGTCATGTCTGTTGAACTATCTGTCGTACAGTGATATATTTGTGTAGTTCCATTCAGTGGCAAATGGATACTGTCTGTGCGAATAGAGTTAGTAGCACCGAAGTGACACATTTAAACGTCATGCATGATGCGGCAGTTTTTCACACATCTCCTGAACTATGATAGCTAGATGATTCTTACCCCCACAGAGATTGTTGCCTCACAGTAAGGGATATGTGTAAGAAATTTGGTTGAAATCAGTCGAGTGGTTTCGGAGGAAATGTGGAACGTACACACATATTCACATATACGCGCACATACATTTTTATCATATACAGATTGATTTTTTTCCACCGTGCACAAATTCGACGGGACGATATGGAAAAAAGTCTAATGAACTTATGTCCGGAAATTCATGGTTTCCATGCTAGAGACCATTTATTTAATCATAATTTGTTACAGAGACTGCGGTCTAAGACACGCTATACCAGTTAACAGTTACAGTATGCATGATTTCCTCTTACAGGGTAGAACTGTTCCTCATACGTCATGCCCTTGCGCTCTCTCCTGCCACAGTAATTGGTAATGTTGTGTCCGATTCACTTCTCTTGCTGACTCACCCTGTAGTGGATGTCTAGCACGCAATGGTTCCGTATTCGAGTCGAGTGCTTGCCGACGCGGTGTTTACTTACGGAAAGGCAAATTCCAACGGCGGCGGGCAGCAAGGTTGTATCAGGAGACCTATACCCGCCGACAACTACAGCATTCAATTTTTGCAACGGTGTTTCACCGTTTGTCTGAGAGTCCTTTCAAGAAGCAGGAAATCATGAAGGACGTGCTCGACATGTTCGGACACCAGACTTGGAGGAAAATATTAATACTATGGAAGGCGACCGCCGTGTCAGTACCAGGCAGTTGGCCTGCCAATACGTCAGACTACCGTGTGGAACATTCTCCGTGACAATTGTTACTACCCTTATCACTTCAGCGTGTGCAGGGCTTACTAACGACAGACTTTCCACATCGGGAGCAGTTTTGTCACAGGTTTCTTCACCAGGCAACCACGATTACGGGATTTGTGTCATCCATCCTACTCACAGATGAGGCCCCTTTACGAGGAGTGGTATCTTCAACTTTCTTAACAGTCATCTGTGGGATAGTATGCAGAGCCCCCAAGGTACGGTGACAGCGAATCATCAGCATCCGTGGAATCCGGAATGTGTGGGCCGGGATAATTGGCGACCGTATTTTGGATCCAGACCTCCTTCCATGTCGCCTAACAGGCCGGAACTATCGGCGTTTAGTGCGGGTGATTTTGCTGGAAGAAGTGCCATTGATGCTCGGAATGGTTATATGGTTGCTACATGATGGTGCTCCAGCCCATTTCGCCGTTAAAGTCCGGACGTATCTCAGTCGTGTCTGCCCTGGTCGATGCGTTGGACGAGGGGTCCATTTGCATGGATTGCTCGTTCACCGGACCTCAGCCCGTGCGATTACTGATTTTGAGGCAATCTGTAAAGTATCGTGTATGCAGAGCCCATTCCAGATGTGAAGACACTGGAGCATGCTGTCTTTGACACTGTTTGGATGCAGCCTAGCCGATGTGAACCTGTGAGACAGAACATGCTACGGCGCGTACACGCTGGCGTTAAGGCACATGGAAACCATTTTCAATACATACTGTAATTGTGGCTGCATGGTACAGCGCGTATTCGACCGCAGTCTCTGTAACAATGTATGATTGGATAAATGGCCTCTAGCATGGAAACAATGGATTTCCGGATGTAAGTTCATTAGACCCTTTTTGTTCCGTATCCTGTTGTCTATCAGTTCCTAGAGTTTGTACACGGTGGAAAAGGTCACCCTGCACATGGATGGCTCAGGTGTATGGGACCCATACCGAACAGAGCTGAAAGGGGATACTGAAGGCCTAGGAGGAAGTACGGCGCAAATGGTCATAGGTTTGTCTGTTTTACGTGAAAGCGTCGCGGAAATGATGTGAAGCATGAATTTGGCAAACTCTAGAGGGTATGCGCCTATTATCCCGTGAAAGCCTGCTTACATAGTTTCGATAACGTGCTTTAAGAGAATAATCTTGAGATATGATTCACTCCCTTATGACTTGCTCCCGCAGGGACCATGAAGACAGGATCAGACTAAAAACAGCGAGCACAGAGGTTTTTATGTAGTCATTCTTCCCTACGTGATTGGTACGGGAAGAAAACGTGTGGTACCATGCGAAGTACCCTCCGCCATGCACTTCAAAGTGGTTAGCGGTTTCCAGGGTATCTGATGTAAATGCAGAGAAGGTATAACATTTTATACCGTCCGAACTGCTTAAAATTTAAACTTGCTTCTGTGGAAGTTTGCTGTCGACGCAGTAATGGCTAACTTAATGAACCCATCATATCAGGCTAACGGCTAAACAACTTTCTGTAAGTTTCTTGTTCCTGGTACTGGGTTGCTTAATACTGCCGGACCCCACGAACCTTGAGATGATTTACTGGTCGACTTCCCAACTTCAGAGGCATGCAACATGCACTCTACTGTCTGGACGATCGTTTATTCTCGACAGTAGGAAATCTCCGTGCCAATAAACAAACTAAAACCAACCAGCGGAAAAATGCTCCTGTCAGAGCACAAAATGGCGAATCTGCTCCTCTTTAAAAGACTCTGACAGAGAAGTGGGAACCGGCCGCTGTGGCCGAGCGGTTCTAGGCGCTTAAGTCCGGAAACGCACTGTTGCTACGGTCGCAGGTTCGATTCCTGCCTAGGGCATGGATGTGTGTGATGTCCTTAGGTTAGTTAGGTTTAAGTAGTTCTAAGTCTAGGGGACTGATGACCTCAGATGTTAAGTCCCACATTGCTTAGAGCCATTTGAACCATTTTTGAGAAGTGGGAAACCAGCTGCCTCATCAAAAATTATGTGATGCGAGCCCCTGTGAGACGTAGGTGGATCTTAACCCCCTCGCACTCCCCGCCGCACTATTCTTTCAAGACAGTATGTGATATGGGTATCAAGGTTGGTTGAAACCGGTCCTGTGGTTCTGGAGATGTGGCATACACATTCATACATAATACACACATTCATTTTTCTAAATGTGTCTGAATTCGATACACAAGCAGAAAAATCTCTGTAAAATTAATACAGCATACCCAGTCTCACGCTGAAAAAAGATGGTAGGCAAATATACGTAACATAAATGAAACTCTTCAGAAGGGTACAAAACATCAAGAGAGTATGTGAAAAGTTGTAAGGCAGTGTACTAGTAAATGCAGTCATCTGTAAATGCAGCCATCTGTCAAGGTCAAAGCGATGCAGATCTGTTTGTCCACCGTTTACAGTACGCTCGTGAGAAAATTTAGATAAGTAAACTTCCACTCTGATTTTCTCTGGCACTACGTTAAAAGCTTTATCTCCGAACGAATTTACTGGAGAAGGTTTTAGAGCCTAATTTGGAATCGATTTTCTACTTTGCAGGAACTTATTTCACAAATTAGTTATCACCAGCCATATTCCCAGTGAGATGCTGCAGTGGTAAGACACTGGCTCGTTTTCAGGGACTGTGGAACCAAATCCCAGTCCGGCCATTCTACGTTGTCTCCGGTTTCCCTAAATCGCGTCTGACGAATGAACCAGCGCTTCGTACAGCTTCGACAGATTATGATTTTTATTTCCTGTAGTTTCACATGTGAGATGGGTATTGGGATTTTCGGCTGGATCATATTTGTACAACTTGAATACCAAAAACCATAAAAGGTAAAAGGAAGAAAAAATATACTCTGCAACAGCTTCAAATATTTCTGCTAAATGAGGACTGCTTGCTCAATTATGTCAAAAAAGCTCTTGTGCTATGGAGGAAATTGCTGACATTTCTTGTATTAGCTATAGCTCAAGGGCAGTAAATAATTATGCAAAAAATGAACAGAATTATAATTTATAGCCTCTCCGTTTTTTGTGTCAACACCTCTTCACAGAAAAAATTCAGTGTGTAGCATGACTGAAATTGCCTGCCATGTCCTAGGAGTACAAAAGTTTCAATGTCAGTAGAGAAATAAATATAACTAAGAACTGAAAAGTAACAGAGAAAAGAAGCATATTAACCTAATAACTTAGAAATGTTTTTCAGTAGATATGTACTATAGGAAGCTTGAAGAGTCACATGTATCATGGCAGTAGATAGAAATGTGAACGGCAGAGAAGAAATTCAGGGAGATCAATACTGAGATGAATACTCCAGTTACTATGAGACATAAAAAAGATCTACATAAAAGAATGGATAACCTGAATTCTCTTTATATGTCTACAAATAACGCCAATTTTAATGTTTTAGATGTTAATTTGTTACTCAAAGTAAGAAGGCTATAAAAACAAGTTTACAGTATTGTTTTTCATTTATTCTATTTATTATTTATTTATTCTCCACAGACAGTTACAATGTGGCTGTTCAGCCATTTTATTTTTTCAGCGACTCCATGACAAACAGTAAAGGTAATTCGAAGAGACATTTGGAGAGAAAATTAAAGTTCAGGGAGAAGTACTTAAAAACCTTAAGATTCGCAGCTGACGTAATATGTTTATCACTTTCCAGCAGATTTCGCTCCTGTCGCTGTTTTGGGTTTTTCCTCTGTGAAGTTCGTGCAAGCTAAGGTAAGTATTATTTTAGTTCTTCTTATATACTTTATTATGCGTAACAAACCTACTATTGACTGTACTTTTTAAAATTTAGATGTTATTTCACTTCTAACGCCAAATATTAGTCTTACATTCCGGTGATCTGTCGTAGAATTTTGCGCTAGAATATAAAATTCCATTCTCGACAGCATTTTTGTTGTTATCTAGAGGCAGTCATGATTTCAAGCATGTTTTGATTGGGAATAATAACTTTGTCCATTGAATATATGAATTTGAACGTCTCATTGATGTGTCGTCACAGGAAGCTTAGTTTAGTCATATCCTACAAATATTTGTTTTTATTTAGAACCTAAACAAAAGTCTAATCGTTCTTCGGGTGGCTTGATGGCTGCACGTCTGACTATAAACCCAATGATTTGTGTGCAGTCTCTGGTCACCCACCATTGGGGCAAAAATGGCTCATTCAGTTGTCGTCTGGTGTCTGGATCATAATCCCCAACCTCGCAATGGCCGGCCGCTGTGACCGAGCGGTTCTAGGCGCTTCAGTCTGGAACCGCGCGACTGCTACGGTCGCAGGTTCGAATCCTGCCTCGGGCATGGATGTGTGTGAAGTTCTTAGGTTAGTTAGGTTTAAGTAGTTCTAAGTTCTAGGGGACTGATGACCTCAGATGTTAAGTCCCATAGTGCTCAGAACCATTTGAACCATTTTGAATCTCTCTTTCTATGGCATCGTTAGGAGACAATTTGCTCACAGATCTCTAGATCTCCTTTGGCAGACATCGATGAAAAGGATATCACGAGTAATCCTTGCAACGCAGTGATCAACCATCATTAGAAATCTGGACTTGGCGACTGTGACGCCTTAAAAGGGATAAAAATATACTTTTTGTAATTCTAATACGTAAATCCAGACGCAGATGGCTTCTTAGGTGAAAGTTTTTCTCGCTAATGCATTATTTATTTTATTTCATGTATTTACTTACCTTTTTATTTATTTATTTCCTTCTTTTATTTTTGCATCCGCTCCTCAAACATTTGGGCATCTCTGGTAAATGGAGATCGAAAACTGTGTTTAAATTCTGATTTAAGTCCTACATCTGTTCTCTCACATGCATGCATACAAACCTCGCCGTTGATTACTACAGTCTTAAGGAAGTTTAACAAACGCTCATAATCACTTGCAATTTTGTGAAAATCCTCAGCAGACAGAAAAGGATGATGCTTCGTATGGAGTCAGTGTCTAATCACCACACTGTCGACGGGACGTTAAACACTAATATAGTCTCCCTCGTATGGATTTTCATTCAAGTGGCTTCACATGTTTCATAATTAATGTTGTCGAAAGTACTACGAGCAATACCGGATGCGAATGGCACAGATCTGAGGACTAGTCCACTTGGTACACCCTAAGCAAAATATTCTGTCGACCATCAGGGAGCACGAATATAGCGCAGAAAACATTCAAAATGTAAATCCTGAATAGACACGTACCTCAAAATATTAATTTCCTTAAAGCGTCTGCACAAAATGTGTTGTTTCTGGGTTACACTAAATGAGATGCTTAAGACACAAAAGAAAAACGAAGCACCTCGAAGGAGTTATCCGAAAGAGACGGAAATCGGCATATGTGTTGTACATGTACAGCCAAACAAACGATTACAGTTTCGGAAAAATTGGACAATTTATTCAAGAGAAAGAGCTTCACAAATTGAGCAAGTCAATAACGCGTTGTTCCACCTCTGGCCCTTGTGCAAGCAGTTATTCGGCTTGGCATTGATTGATTGAGTTGCTGGATATCCCCTGAGAGATATCGTGCCAAATTCTGTTCAGTTAGCGCGTTAGCTCGTCAGAATGCGAGATGGTTGGAGGCCCGTGCCCATAATACTCAAAACATTCTCAATTGCGGAGAGATCCGGCGATCCTGCTGGCCAAGGTGGAATTAGCTGGCATGAGGACAAGCAGCAGAAACTCCCGCCGGTGCGGGCAGGTGTTATCTTGCTGAAATGTAAGACCAGGATGGGTTGCCATGAAGAGCAACAAAGTGGGACGTAGAACGTCGTCCACGTACCGTGTGCTGTAAGGGTGCGGATGACAACCAAAGGGGTCCTGCTATGAAAAGAAACGGCACCCCAGACCCTACTTATGGTTGTCGGGCAGTCGGGCAGCATGGCGGGCGGCACTCAGATCGGTATCCAAGCGCTGTCCGGGCGTCTCCAGACAAGTCTTCGCCGTTCTTTGGGGCACAGTTGGAAGTGGGATCATCTCCGAAAACAGTTCTACTCCTTTCTACATCTACATCTACATCCATACTCCGCAAGCCACCTGACGATGTGTGGCGGAGGGTACCTTGAGTACCTCTATCGGTTCTCCCTTCTATTCCAGTCTCGTATTGTTCGTGGAAAGAAGGATTGTCGGTATGCTTCTGTGTGGGCTCTAATCTCTCTGATTTTATCCTCATGGTCTCTTCGCGAGATATACGTAGGAGGGAGCAATATACTGCTTGACTCCTCGGTGAAGGTATGTTCTCGAAACTTCAATAAAAGCTCGTACCGAGCTACTGAGCGTCTCTCCTGCAAAGTCTTCCACTGGAGTTTATCTATCATCTCCGTAACGCTTTCACAACTACTAAATGATCCTGTAACGAAGCGCGCTGCTCTCCGTTGGATCTTCTCTATGTCTTGTATCAACCCTTTCTGGTACGGATCCCACACTGGTGAGCAGTATTCAAGCAGTGGGCGAACAAGTGTACTGTAAACTACTTCCTTTGTTTTCGGATTACATTTCCTTAGGAGTCTTCCAATGAATCTCTTTATATGATCATTCCATTTTAAATCACTCCTAATGCGTACTCCCAGATAATTTATGGAATTAACTGCTTCCAGTGGCTGACCTGCTATATTGTAGCTAAATGATAAGGGATCTTTCTTTCTATGTATTCGCAGCACATTACACTTGTCTACATTGAGATTCAATTGCCATTCGCTGCACCATGCGTCAATTCGTTGCAGATCCTCCTGCATTTCAGTACAATTTTCCATTGTTACAACCTCTCGATATACCACAGCATCATCCTCAAAAAGCCTCAGTGAACTTCCGATGTTATCCACAAGGTCATTTATGTATATTGTGAATAGCAACGGTCCTACGACACTCCCCTGCGGCACACCTGAAATCACTCTTACTTCGGAAGACTTCTCTCCATTGAAAATGACATGCTGCGTCCTTTCAATGAGCTTCCAGACTGAACGGGGTTATTGGTGTACAGAGATCAGTGTTAGTCGGTGCAAGATACGCCGTGAGCTCTGCCGCCTTTCTACCACCTATTAATGGCCCTTGTGGTCACCGAACAACCAGTTGCACTTCGGATTGATGACAATGATGAATCTGGGGCTCTGGGAGCCTCTCTGACGATTGCTCGTTTCTCACATTCCGTCGTCTCTCTAGATGGACCGTTTCCTTTTTGACGCTGTGTTCGAGTATTGGATACCCATTCCTACCAACATCGTCAAATAGTGGCATCGGTTCTGTTCAAATGTCGAGTGGTTCGCTGATACTCCAACCGGTTTCTTTGAGCCCAACTAGGTGCCCTCTCTCAAATGCTTACGTCTGCCTATATTGTTCAAGCACCTGTCTGAGAGACATAGTTACTGCGCAGCTGAGTGCACGGAATGAAGTCCTCAAGGATTTTATGCCCTGGTCTCGACATGTTCCCAGATTATAGTCATCGCCAGCTGCGCTGCGGCGTCACACATTCATCCATCGGCCTCCAAAGATTAGTTTCGTATTTTCTGTCGGTACCCGTATGAACATCAATTTGTGACCAGTTTGCAGAACTTCTTAATGGTACGTCGCTTTTTTGTCTTGTAATGTATATGTAGTATATAGACACGATATTTGTACTGAGTGAAAAGTGGCAGTTTCCTACGAATAAGGAAAAGTGTGAGGTTATCCTCATGAGTACAAAAAGAAATCCGTTAAATTTCTGTTAGATAATAAACAGCAAAAATTTAAAGGCTGTCATTTCAGCTAAATGCCCAGGAATTACAATTACGAACGGTCACACAGATAACGTTCTGTGGAAGGCAAACCAGAAACTGCATTTTACTAAGGTGCTTACCAGATAGGACTGACGGAGGACATCGAAAAAGTACAAAGAAGGGCAGCCCGTTTTGTATTAATGCGAAATAGGGGAGAGAGTGTCACGGATATGGTAAGCGAGTTTGGATGGCAATCATTAAACAAAGGCGTGTTTCGCTGCGGCGATGTATTTTCCCGAAATTTCAATCACCAACTTTCTGCTCTGAATGTGAAAATATTTTACTGTCGCCAACCTGCCTAGGGAGAAATGATAATCGTAATAAAATAAGCGAAATCGGACTACGTACAGGAAAAATTAGGTGTTGATTTTTCCCAAGCGCTGTTACAGACTGCAATGGTAGAGGAATAGTCTGAAAGTGGTTCGAAGAATCCTCTGCCAGACACTCTAGCGTTAGGTTTTGCATATTCTGTATAAGAAATAGTAGTAAATAATAATAGTGATGCTGTCACTGTTGGTTGGTAATATTTACTGGCAAAATGCAATTTAACACTAGATTGCGTACTTGCGGCTATCCTGTGTGGCCGTTTTCAGTACGACTTAAAAAGAGAGAGAGATTATTAATTGATCACCGATGCGTCGGTTCTCGATTGTTTTCAGGAGACGTACGGATTGATTACGCGAAGGGGTTTTCTTAATTGACCTTTTGACCCGTATTGCCTTCACACAACCAGAACCTTCGCTGAAAATACCTAAGGGAGCTATTAGAATATGAAAATGGAAATGAAAGCAAATTAGTGGAATTTCGTAAGAAAAAGATTAACAGATCGGAGGTTGAACACATTAGTGGTCTTCCAAATACAATCAAGACACCGCGATAAAGAGCGAACCTGTAACAAAACTCATATATATTTGAACATCACTTTTGGTTAGTGAAAGAAAAGAATAAGAAGAAAATTACTGCATTGTAAAATATTAATATATTTTGAACAAATTGGCTTTAAACTTCTAGGCATTGACAAATATACAACGAATATATGACTTACTTCTGATATTTCTTTCTTACATGGCGCAGCCCAATAATCATTGCTTTATCAATCCGTTCCTTCTTAAAATTAAATCTCCTTGCGTGTGCGTAAGTACATTGTATCTTCACCCGAGTTACCGAAACGTTTGTTCGTCGTTTCACATAGTTTTACACAAAATAAAAAATACGACTTGTAGCAATGCTATATAGTACGTCTTAAAATCCCGGCGACCAAAAGTACAAGGGTAATGAAGTCTCTAGAATATTTCTTAACAAATGACAGATTGTTCTTTCTACTGTTTGGCAGTTTCTTGCTATCAAGCGCTGTGGCAATGATTTTAAATATCTGCGCCCAGCGGGTCATGGTGTTTAAATGAGTATTTAAACGCTGGACGCGCGTCTTGGTATAGGCGCACATAAAAAAAAAAAAATTTCGTCTCTTTACTCTAGCGCTGTGATGCTTAGCATCTTTATGAACTACAGCTCGTTGGATGTCCTTTTCTTTTATGACATATACCTCATATACAAAGTATCTGAAATTCAATATTACAACACTGAAGTGTAAATTGCTGACTAGTCATGTAGGATTTAGTTGTAGATTGTTAAGTCGTTCCCGACGCAGACTTTGTAACGTAGTAGTAGACTCCAGAAACTTTCTTTCGAACATTACAATTATGAGCTTGTTGCAGTTTGACGCATGGGAATGACATCCGACGGCCGAAGGAAAGAAACAAGTTTGAAAAGTCTCCCCGCCACTGTCCACATCGGTCGGTTCTGTTCGACTGAATTATCTGATGTCGATGTCCCTGTGACCGACTGAATGTGGCATGGACTTGTAACACCTCATCTATTGGCAGTCTGACGGCCGTTAGTCCTCTTTCAACATACCAGTACCACTACGTAAACATTTGACAAGCACCGCTATTCTGTGATAGCCTGTCTCAGCTCTCACGCTATCCTCCGCCCAAGTCGCCTATAAAAGTACTTTTCACAATTTTTCGAACAGGGAATCGTCTGAACGATTTCTCTGTATGCTCCGCACCTATGACATAATTTTATCACAACATCACGTGAGAGTGTGAGCTACACGTTTTAGGTTCCACAGCGTAGGTGTGTAAATAACAGTTTACGTCGGGATCATTGGAGACGGAAGACAGGCTCGATTAGGGATTGCCTTTTCAGTGCCAATGTCTGCATTCGCTTAAAGCGATTTAGGTAAATCACGGAAGCCTAAATCAGGATAGCTTGACGGGAATCTGAACCGCCGACCTACAGAATGTGCTTCCAGTGACTTACAACACCACTGCGCGACCACCCACTTCATAGGTGTGGTCATACTGTGCCGGCTAAGCAGCGATTATTTTGTTCATAATCGCAGCGTGAACAGTCAAACCAAAAACAAACAGCCTGATAGCGTAGGTCAACATCCAAACTCTGTAATCCACGGTGATGGGTACGGCAGAGCTTATTTGTACCATATTTAGGGTTTCTTCCCGTTCAATAGCGTATGGTGCGCGGAAGCAATAATCGCCTAAATGTCTCCGTGTGCGCTGTAGTTGTGTAATAATACCTTCATGGTCCCTGCGAGAGCAACACATAACGAGCTGACGTATATTCTTAGATTCCTCGTTAAATGCATATTCTCGAAACTTGATAAGTAGGCTTTTGAGGAATACCTGACATCCTCAGTCGTCTGTTAACTCAGATTCTTCTCGATTTCCGTGACACTCTTCCGCGAGTAAAAAAATCTGTGACAATTCCTGCTTCCCTCTTTTTTATAAGGTCGATATCCACAATCAGATTTGGTATAGGTTGCACATATTGAGCAATATTCTAAGGTGAGTCGTGCGAATGTTTTCTAAGAAATCTCCTTTGTAGATTGATTGCAGTTTGTCAGTATGCTATCACCGAACCGAAGCCTGGCACTTGCTTTACCTATGGCTAAGCCTATGTCATCGTTCCATTTCATATCCTCACAGATTGTTACACTATGCTATTTGTAAGACTTAACTGATCCAGTTGTGAATGACTGACGTTGTAGTCATACTGTGTGTTTGTGAAGTCACAGATTTCCATCTATAAACATGTAACGCAAGTTGCCCATCTTCACAGCACTTTGTAATCTTATCAAGCTCTGACGAATATCTGTGCAGACTTTTTCAGACAGTACTTCATTATAACTGTCCATCTTCAAAAAAGATGAGGTTGCTTGCCAGAACATGAACAGCAAGGGCTCCAACACACTTCCGTGGGACATTCCTAGAGTTACCTCACCATCTGTCTTTGATACTCCAGCCAAGGTAATACGCTGCGTCCTCCTTACTAAAAACTGACAACCTAGTGAAATGGGACTACCTTCCCATCCTATCTAAAATTCCTTCCTCGTATGAACATTCTCTGAAAAGGTTATTTTAGCTCGAATTTTTAACTTTCTGGACTTTATACTGTTATGTCTAGACCCAGTTTCAGCAGTAAACTACCATTTAAAAAATTAGTACAAATGATTTTATTATCCCAGATTAAATTTCACATTAATATGTTACCCGATTTATGATAGCAACTAAGGGGAGTAAGTCGTTTGTTCATAATCCAACTTTGAAATTTCATTACGAAGGGCGTTTGGAAAGTTCGTGCAAAGTCCGAGAGATGGCACCACCGGCGCCTATCGAGATCATGTTTAGTTAGTAGCATCGTTGGAAAGAACGCACACCAAGTTTCAGCTATTTTGATCTATTTCTTATTGTTTGGCATTCGTATGAATCAAGGAAGTCGAGTGATTGTCAAAAAAGGACGAAGAAGAATTTCGTGTGGTGATTAAACATAGCTTTATGGAAGGCAAAAAGCCTCAGGAGACTAAAGAGAAGCTTAATAAACATTACAGTGACTCTGCACCTTCAGTTAGAACAGTTTATAAGTGATTTCAAAATTTTCGGTGTGGCCATATGGGCACAAGTGATGTTGAGCGTTCTGGTACCCCTGTGGAGGTTACGACTCCAGAAATTAATTATACAATCTGTGATATGGTGATGGACCATAGAAGAGTTAAGGTGCGCGAGTTGATAATGCTGCGGGCATCTCGTATGAATGGGTACGTAATATTTTGCATAAACATTTGGACATAGGAAAGCTATGCGCATGATGGGTTCCGCGATTGCTCATGCTTTACCAAAAACAGAATCGTGTGAAGTGTTGCAAGGATGGTTTGCAGCTGTTCAGGAAGAATCCTCAGGACTTTAAGCGTCGTTTGCTTACTGTGGATGAAACATGGATACATTACTATACTCCTGAGAACAAACAACAATCTCAACAATGAGTTACCAAGGGAGAATCTGCACCAAAAATGGTGAAGACCAGTCCTTCAGACGAAAAGGTTATGACGACTGTCTTTTGGGATTCGCAAGGGATAATGCTCATTGGCTATCTGGAAAAGGGTAAAATGGTTCAAATGGCTCTGAGCACTATGGGACTTAACTGCTGTGGTCATCAGTCCCCTAGAACTTAGAACTACTTAAACCTAACTAACCTAAGGACATCACACACATCCATGCCCGAGGCAGGATTCGAACCTGCGACCGTAGCGATCGCGCGGTTCCAGACTGTAGCGCCTAGAACCGCTCGGCCACTCTGGCCGGCGGAAAAGGGTAAAACTATTTCAGGTGTATATTATTCATCGTTATGGAACCGTTTTAACACCGAGCTGCAAGAAAAACGCCGGCGATTGGACCGCAAAAAAGTCCTTTTCCATCACGACAATGTACCAGCACACACCTCAGGAATTGTGGTCGCAAAATTAATGGAAATAGGATTCCAACTCGTTTCACATACCCCCTATTCTCTAGACTTGGCTCCCTTGGACTACTATTTGTTCCCCAATTTGAAGAAATGGCTGGCAGGACAAAGATTTTATTCAAACGAGGAGGTGATTGCAGCAACTAATAGCTGTTTTACAAACTTGGACAATTCTTATTATTCGGAAGTGATCAACAAATTAGAACAGTCTAAAAGGAGACTATATCGAAAAATAAAAAAGGTTTACCCCAAATACGTAAGTAGTTTTTATTTTCGCTGGGACTTTTCGAACGCCCCTCGTATATGAACTGTGCAACTATGTTGCACCCTTTTTCTGAAAAGCTACTATGTTTATTCATTATGATTGTTTAAAATGATAGCTCTACTTGGGAAATCTTACATTTAACAATGTATTCGATTGTTCAATTTTATATAAAAGGAAGTGGCGCAAGAGGCCCAAGTAGTAGTAAGAGAGGCAGAGAAAGAGACAATCAGAAGCAGCGAGAGTCAGTCAGTCTGCATTATTGTCTTTCGAAAGCGGCTTGTGTGAGACTCTTTCGGAGGCTGTCAGCAAGAAATGTATATATCACCAATGTACATGCAAATCGGTCACAATACAAGGCAAGAAAAGTGAAATACTCTGTGTTTTATTTAAAAATTAGTACATCAGCAACGTCAAATGCAGGTGCTTTCTGAATTAACAACCCCCGAGGATATCAAAGTTGAGTATCTCACCACATGGAGCAGCTAAGTTATTATGTGAACTGTGATTGAAATTTTCTAGTTTTCACTCGTCATCGTGCTTGTGAATGGTAGAGGCCGAAACTATTAAGTTGCTCCGATGGTATGATTGAGAATTCACTGTTACCACTGTCCAATTATGGATCAAACTACAGAAACTGTAAATTTTATTGTCACTCAGCGTCAATGGTAATTAAAATGTTTCCCTCATCTCACACTTTTAATTCGTAAGATTTGCGGCAGGTTATTGTTAAAAGAGGGGCTAACTCAACCGCAAATTCAGTATAGGATCTGATAGGTATTCTATCGTGTTCTGTAGCTTTGTTCAATTTTAACGATTTTGTCTGTTTCTCACCGCCAAAGACAGTAATATCTATTTCACTCATCTTTTCAGTGGTACGGGAATTAAATTGGGGCAATACCATTAGGTTTTTCTTTGTAAAGGAACATTTGAAAACGGAGTTATGCACTTCTCTTTTTGCTTTGCCACCCTTAAATATCAGATCCGCCTCATCCATGACTGACTGGACACTAGCTTTGGCGACACTAGCAGCCATTACATAGACCCAAAATTTCAATGGGTTATGTGAAAGTTGCTTCGACAGTATTTTACTAGGCTATCATTGAACGCTTCACATATTACTCTTTTGACAGCCAAACGGGTTTCATTCAGCATGTCTCTCTATTTGTGGCCATATGCTTTGTTTTATACCTATTATGCGGTAGTATGTTTCTTTAGGAGCTTCTTTGCAGTGACTGTGTACCATGGAGAGTCCCTCCCATCACGAACTGTTGTTCTGCTGGGTACACATCTATTCCGTGCAATGTCAATTAATTTTCGATGTGCATATCCTCAAATAGGTCACGGCTATTTATTGCCATTAGATCTAATATATTTCCATCATGAGTCGGTTTCCGAATCGTCAGTTCTAGGAAGTTTTCAGAGAAGGCATTTAGTAATGTTTCACAGGGTATTTTGTCGCAACAACCACTAATAAAGCAGTAATTATTCAAACTGAATATTGTATGACTGAAGTCTCCTCCGATGATTACGTTACTACTGAGTTACCTACACACTAGTGAGTTTTCGATTACTTCAGGTTGCGAGAGTGGTATCAACAGAAGGACGCAATTATAACTTTATCCCCATCCCTGATAATGGGTGTTGTTCCAACAATCTCACATGCAGTTTCACTTTCTATCTCGATGACTACGAGTTTCTTGTCTGTTACGACCAATACACCACCTTCATTTCGCATTAGCTATCTTTCGATATACGCTTAAATTTTCCCCAAACACACTACTTTAACTTCGAGTTTTAACCAGCTTCCTGAACCTAGTTTGCTTGTCTGTAATGAGGTCCACGCAGTTTTTTTTAAACATTGATACCATTTTTATTGTAACGTAGTAAAAGTACAATTAGGTTGTAACTCGACACGCTCATAGCCTACAGGTAGGCTTGGTATTTGTGTGTAAAAGATCGTGCGCATAGCTGCGCAGGTTCAAGATACCGCAAAATTTATATTTCGTGTTTAATGTTTTCCAGTGAACTACCATCTGGACTCCTCATTTTTAATGGCAACTGCCGTAAAGACTGGCTTAGAGGAAATTGTGAAGATGGTACTGTCAAAAGAAAACGAAAAATCTACTCCATTTCTGTTAGCCTGATCTTACAAGTATTGCTGAAGCGAACTCTCAGAATTGTAATAGATATAACTTGAGTGTGAAGTTTAATGCGCTAATACATATTAGAAAATGAAGTTACATACAAAGGTTATCCAGGCTGTAAATACACGAAGCATACCAAATATTTCTGAAGCAATGTATTTTTGTATTATATTGTATTGACATTTAGCGGAATCTCTAGTTAAAAAACATGGTTCAAATGGCTCTGAGCACTATGGGACTTAACATCTGAGCTCATCAGTCCTCTAGACTTAGAACTACTTAAACCTAACTAACCCAAGGACAGCACGTACATCCATTCCCGAGGCAGGATTCGAACCTGCGACCGTAGCAGTAGCGCAGTTCCAGACTGAAGCGCCTAGAACCACTCGGCCACAACGGCCAGCAACCTCTAGTTACTTTTAAGAAAAAATGACTAGCGATTTCCTGCTTTTTTTTAGCATCACTCCAGTTCCTTTATTGCAAAGGCGATGAAGACTTCTTCTACTCTCTCAAGGACAACAGCAGCGCCTTTTGAACGTCATCATCTTTGATAAAAGTCTTTCTACCCAAATATTACTTTAATTTTCAGGCAAATGAAAGTCAGTTGACGCGAAAGCTGAACTGTGCCACTGATGCGCTAAAACTACCCAGTACCCACTAGAAAGTCGGTAAAGTTCCTGTGCTACACGTGCGTCGCGTAAAAAAAGCATTATCTGGGAATAACAAAGTTCTCAATGGTAGTGCGGCGCCTCTGGCGTATAGCGCCATATCTTTCGACTCAATCATCTTTGATTTATCTTAGTCTATGCTCTCTCGGCGCGCTACGTTTGTATTGCCATTTTGTATTCGCTTACTTCTGTGCTAAATAAATGTATATTCGATGTCTAAAGTGTGTTATTACCGCCCTAAGATACACAATAGTCACACTGGTGACCCCAACATCGTTGTCGTGTGTTCGCGTATTATTTTGGGGTCCTTTTCATCATTAACGGACTCCATGTGCCAACCCACATTGTCTTTGGAACAATGGATCTACCAGTATCTCTCTGTGCTAGTACCTTGCATCCTAGTAACTGTGCTTGCGTATTTACAAGTATACCTAATGTGCATTCGGTTTCAAATAAACAATTACCTACGCCCCGCCATGCCAGCATCCACTTAACCTTAACCGGCTTTACACGGCCATCGTCAAGTGCAACTACGCAGCAACTGCTGCTGCATGGACAGTGCATGTCACTTAGTGACATTGTGAACGATAATACAGTGAAGGACGGTGTGTTTCACCCCTCAGCTACACAGTTCCCTTCGGTTTGGTTTGATGTGCCAACGAAGTTCGAGAACTGTAATTCAAACATTCCAGTGCACGGGGTTGCACATTCTTATATGCCTAATGTTGCAACATCCCACCCGCACCGCAAGCCGCATTCGCCACTCGGCCTGCACTCGGGACACATCGTGTCATCAGTTGCACCTGGTCACTCCACCTCGTGTGCAGCATGCTGCCACCCCCCTCCCCCACAAAGACCTCGAGCGACGCACCGCCCACCACTACTGCACTCCCGGTGTCGGGGCCTTCCTGTCCCACTCCTTACGCATGTGCGTCGACTACAGGTCCCTTAATGCTCGCATAGTTAGCGATAACTATCCCAGTCCTCACATCCAGGATTACACGCAATTACTCCAAGGCTCGAAGTTCTTCTCTGTCTTAGATTGTACAAAGGCGTATCACCAAATTCCTATGTACCCACCGGATATTCCGAAGATGGCCATTATAATATTGTGCCCTGCCCGCAACATAATAACATACTATTTTCTTTTTCTATAGAAGTATTAAGATTTAACGATATAATTTAAGCACTAAGTCAATAAAATAATTTTTGTAATAAAAACTAAAAAGTGGCGTGTATGAAATACTTAATTCATTTAGTTTTAGTAAATGATAAGAAGTGATATCTCTAATTAATCCACATACTAATAGTTGTGTGTGATATTTAAGTAAAAAAAATGACCAGTCTCACACTCATATTTAAAAATAAAAATCAAGAATAATTGGGATACCTTAAGTTGAAGAAATTCTGCTTAGTAATCACAAAATGCTAATTTGTCTGAATTACAATAAGAACCTGGGATTTCATCAATCTGCTATTTCGAGATATAATTAGTTTGAAATATTTATTCAATTACTGAATTATTACAAGTATATGAATATACTTAAGCGTATTTTACATCCATTATAATTTACCCTAGCCAAAGCATAAATTTCCACAATCATATCCATCCATATTTATAAAATACCGTAGTTAAGGCTTCAGTATACCATCATCACCCCCTTCAGCCTATTTGAATAGTGTTTCATGCCTTACGGCTTGAAAAATGCTGCGCAGATGTGGCAAAGGTTCATTGATTCCATTTTGCCTTTCGCTTATGCTAGTTTGGATGACATTCTGATTTTTTCCTCCTCTGCCGAGGAGCTCCAGTTTCACCTTGATGCAGTTCGTTCGGCTCTCATGGCCAACGGCGTGGTGATCAACCACAATAAATCTCAACTCTGTTCTACATCAGTTACATTCTGAGGCCATACTGTCTCGGCTGACGGCCTTCGACCAACGGATTCTCATGTCTAACCATTCTCACATTGCCTCTTCCTGAAGATTATGCTCAATTCTGTCGTTTCCTGGGTATGGTAAACTTTTATTGACATCATATCCCTCAGGCTGCCTGCATCCAATCGCCCCTTACCGACGCCCTCTCCGGCAAAAATTCCATGGGGAAACGAAAGTTGGACTGGAGGAAACCCATGCTCGACACGTTTGATTATCTCAAAACTGCAAACGTGAAAGCTGTCTCTCTCGCTCACCCTGATCCTGAGGCCTGTGTATCTATTACAACTGACGCAAGCGAGTCAGCTGTGGGCGCTGTTTTACAACAACACACCGCTGACTCCACCCAGCCACTCTGCTTCTTTTCAAAAAAACTAACCAGGAGACAGTGTAAGAGGTCGTCTTTCGACCGCTAGCTTCTTGCGGCCATCAAACACTTCCAGAGCGACCTCAAGGGGCGCCCTTTCGCTATCTACTCGGACCACAAGCCTCTCGTGGACGCTATACGCAACCCGGCGAAGGACTTTCCGCCCCGTCGTTTCCCGCATTTGGACTATATTTGCCAACATTCCTTGGATGCTTGCTACATCCCAGGTGCGGAAAATGCTGTAGCTGACTATCGAACTCGTATCTCAGTGCTTAACGCACCCTTGAATTTAGATGACTTCGCCCGACTCGAGACCGAAGACATCGATACATAACGATTAGTTTCGGACAACAAGTCTTTGCTCGCTATCCAACCTCTTGTCCTGCATGGGTCGACGACCCCGGTCCTTCGTGACGTTTCTATGGGCTACCCCCGCCCCTTGGTACCATCCACTCTTCGGCGCAGGATCTTCAATGCTTTACACAACTTGGCACACGCCACAACGTGGACAACAAGGAGACTAGTCACTGAGCACTTTGTCTGGCCCGGCGTGCGGCACGATTACCACACTTGGACCCACGTGTGTGTTTCATGCCAAGGTAGTTAAGTCGGCAGACGTGCACAGCATCCTTTAGGCAAGTTCGATGTGTCCACATTGACGTGGTCGGTCCATTCCCCCATTCCGAGGGGTGCAAATACATATTATTTATGATCGACCGTGTAACCTGTTGGGTTGAGGCGGTCCCTCTTATCGACATAACAGCAGAGTCCATAGCTGGCGCTTTCTTATCTGCGTGGGTCATGACGTTTGGCTGCCTTCTTTCACTCACTACTGATCACGGGCGACAATTCGAGTCCACGCTTTTTGCTCGACTGTGTGCTGTGTGGTGTCACAAAATTCCACACTACGGCCTATCACCCGCAGGCGAACGGCCTGGTCGAACAGTGGCACTGAACTCTAAAAGCCAAGTTCACGTGCCACGGTGGGTTGCGGTCCGAGGCCCTCCCTCGGGTCTTACTCAGCATCTGTTTTGCACATGAGGAGGACCTGAGTACATCACTGGCAGAGATCCTATATGGAGAACCCCTCCTCCTGCCAGCAGAATTCGTGAAGTACGCACCCCCAGCTGATGCCATAGACCGTGCAGCCCTTGTGGAACAAGGTGCGTGTGCACGTCGCCCGCCTACGCCCTTCCCCACCTCGACCTCATACCAGGCAAACGGTGTTCATCCACAAGGACCTGGCGTCATGTGAATTCGTAATGCTGCGCGACGACTCCGTGCGTATGGCATTGCAACCGCCTTATTCGGGCCCGCACCGCATCTTACGTCGCGGAATGAATACTTTCGTAATACATCTCAATGGACGACCTCAAACAGTTTCCGTTAACCGCTTAAAACCGGTGTGGTCCCTCTCCGAACTACTTTCCGACGCTTCCGATCTGCCTGCAATCGCCGCCACGCCTGATGACACCGCCGACGTGACCTCGAGCGACGTCCCGCCACCTAAGCAGCAGTCCGACGCACGTGATTCTGTCAGCGCGGTTTCCGACGCGCCCACTTCTCGTGCTGGACGTCGCCTTCAGCCACCGCGCTGGCACGAATATTTTGTGTTCGAGTGAGAAAGCTTTCCTCTGCCGTGCTCCACACTGCTGGGGATGGGGCTGGCGGGGAGAGGGGGGGGGGGCTCTGTCGTGCCTCTGGCGTAAAGCGCCATATCTTTGGATTCGATCATCTTTCATTTATCTATGTCTATGCTCTCTCAGCGCGCTATGTTTGTACTGCCATGTTGTATTCGCTTACTTCTGTGCTAAATAAATGTATTTTCGACGTCGAAAGTGTGCTATTACCGCCTTACGACACGTCACAGCCACAGTAGTATTATTCCCCGTTTGTTTTTAAGAGCGCGTAACTTTTGTAACAGCTTGCATAGTGATTACTTTTCTGTTTTGCGATTTTTAGCATAAATTTCAAATTTCGCACTCATTATTTGATTGTGATGTTCTGTAGCTGCACTCCAATGATGGTAGCTTATTACCTGATCTGTGGCAGGATACTGAATTTTTGTTGCCTATCATAACGTAGTCCCGAAATTTGCCTCCATTTTTTCATATTATGAAATTCGCAACATCTGGTATCGACATAGTTTCAACCACAAAATGCCCTGGTTGACATATGGTGAATTGTGGCAGGTCCAACACATAACGGAGAAATGAGCAGTGCAGCCAATTGGGGAACAATAACTTTTCTTCTGATTTTTACTAAGCTTGTGTCTTTTCTTGAGGACAATTTTTGTAACACGGGAATTGGAAAAAAAGGATAGTAATGCCGAGAAAACCAGAACTGCTTATTGAGGTAAGTGATATATTACGGTCGACACAGTAGGTGAAAGTCTGAATGCGACACAGACGAGACTAGCGTTTAGCATTGTTAATACTTTACCATGGAAACGCTTGGCGTGTTTGCAATCGTTCTTTGACGGTTTCGCTGTCTCGGCCTGGTTCGTTCTGAAACAAGATAAAACGTAAATGCCGTGGAATACATGTAAGCGGTCAGAAAGTTATCCATGCAAGGAGGAGCAATACACCTGCCGTTCGGTTGTGCGGCGTCCTTCATTGGTAAATGGTTTAATTATTTTCACTCTTTCTGCGAAGTTCTCATTGCAATGACTATCTCTATGATGGATCACGACATACATATTTCTCTTTATGGTTTATGACTGTGCCCTTTCGCTGCCATTCGCGTACCAGAAACTGTGAACTGACATAGTTATTGTGTGTGATAGAGCGCTTACCTAAACTGTTCTCGATCAATGCCAGTTCACAACATGTTGTGGAGGAAAAAGCGTTTACCGAGATTTCTACATACTCCTATAGTGCTTCCGCAAGTTTTTCTCTCGTGTGTTTATCATATTTCTACAGTCGTTAAATGTCAAAATGTGATGTCTTCACATTACTGTCATGTTTATGCAACATGTTACTTGTAAAATTATCGATCGTTGTACTGGTGATTTTCCTTTCGAAAGTACATATGCAAAACTTTATATCTGCAGGAAGTAAGTGAAAATTATTTCAAGCGCCTCCTTGGAACGCACCTGTCTTCCAAAGAAGTTTCGTAATCTGAAAAAATCGCTACAGTACCTCTAATAAACATTTTCGGGGATGGGGATGATAGCAACTGGTACACGAATTATTTCGTAAATGTCTGTTCTTTTCCCACTACTTGAGACTGAGACACTAGAGAAAGTCTTCTTATTCAAATTAAAAAAAAAATGTGCACGACAGTATACATAAAAACCATGTACAATGATTCATATAATGGTTTGAAAGTTGCAGGTTATGTCAGTGCAGCATGCTGCCGATTCTGCGAGTTTATTTCAACCAAATACACATGCTTATACGGGAAACTACTATTTACTGTATATACAGAACGTTCTACTTTTCCTGTTTTAATTTTCTTTGCTTTACTTGCACAACACTCATCTGGTTTCTGTTCACTCCAGGAAAATTTTCGTCCAGCGTTTTCCTGTTTCTGTTTTCCATACCTTCTGTTCCTGACGATGATTCTCATTTTCCGACGAGTCAAAGTATTGGTACAATGAAACTCATTTTTCTCCTGTGTGGGTACTCTGCCCATAAATCACACACTGCAGTGCTCTCGTTGCGCGTCCCCAGATCGACTCTGCTTCGTTCTCTTCCTCTACCGAACACACTTTGTTCGTTATAACCTGTGTGATCACTATATCGGCGTCACTTAGCTGCTGAAATGCCAGTTGATAGGCATCACTATTTAACCACTCCTACATACTTTCGTGATCTACGTCTGCAAACCAGATATTTGCATTCTAAGTGCAAATATTTTTTCTAATTACAACACAATACTCCAGGATTGTTTTTCTTTTATTTTTTTAAAGATTGCCTAATTATGCACGGATAGTTGCCACCTGTTCTGATTTTGTAAGGACCAACCCTACTTACCGCCTCTACTTTTCAAAGACCCTACTTTTATGGTATACTTCTACGGTTTTACTTTTCTTATATCATTCTGCATTATTTTTAAGTTCATTTTCTCAAGTTTATCATTGTCCTCGTTAGGCAAAGCCAATATGTGTACATACACTCCTGGAAATGGAAAAAAGAACACATTGACACCGGTGTGTCAGACCCACCATACTTGCTCCGGACACTGCGAGAGGGCTGTACAAGCAATGATCACACGCACGGCACAGCGGACACACCAGGAACAGCGGTTTTGGCCGTCGAATGGCGCTAGCTGCGCAGCATTTGTGCACCGCCGCCGTCAGTGTCAGCCAGTTTGCCGTGGCATACGGAGCTCCATCGCAGTCTTTAACACTGGTAGCATGCCGCGACAGCGTGGACGTGAACCGTATGTGCAGTTGACGGACTTTGAGCGAGGGCGTATAGTGGGCATGCGGGAGGCCGGGTGGACGTACCGCCGAATTGCTCAACACGTGGGGCGTGAGGTCTCCACAGTACATCGATGTTGTCGCCAGTGGTCGGCGGAAGGTGCACGTGCCCGTCGACCTGGGACCGGACCGCAGCGACGCACGGATGCACGCCAAGACCGTAGGATCCTACGCAGTGCCGTAGGGGACCGCACCGCCACTTCCCAGCAAATTAGGGACACTGTTGCTCCTGGGGTATCGGCGAGGACCATTCGCAACCGTCTCTATGAAGCTGGGCTACGGTCCCGCACACCGTTAGGCCGTCTTCCGCTCACGCCCCAACATCGTGCAACCCGCCTCCAGTGGTGTCGCGACAGGCGTGAATGGAGGGACGAATGGAGACATGTCGTCTTCAGCGATGAGAGTCGCTTCTGCCTTGGTGCCAATGATGGTCGTATGCGTGTTTGGCGCTGTGCAGGTGAGCGCCACAATCAGGACTGCATACGACCGAGGCACACAGGGCCAACACCCGGCATCATGGTGTGGGGAGCGATCTCCTACACTGGCCGTACACCACTGGTGATCGTCGAGGGGACACTGAATAGTGCACGGTACATCCAAACCGTCATCGAACCCATCGTTCTACCATTCCTAGACCGGCAAGGGAACTTGCTGTTCCAACAGGACAATGCACGTCCGCATGTATCCCGTGCCACCCAACGTGCTCTAGAAGGTGTAAGTCAACTACCCTGGCCAGCAAGATCTCCGGATCTGTCCCCCATTGAGCATGTTTGGGACTGGATGAAGCGTCGTCTCACGTGGTCTGCACGTCCAGCACGAACGCTGGTCCAACTGAGGCGCCAGGTGGAAATGGCATGGCAAGCCGTTCCACAGGACTACATCCAGCATCTCTACGATCGTCTCCATGGGAGAATAGCAGCCTGCATTGCTGCGAAAGGTGGATATACACTGTACTAGTGCCGACATTATGCATGCTCTGTTGCCTGTGTCTATGTGCCTGTGGTTCTGTCAGTGTGATCATGTGATGTATCTGACCCCAGGAATGTGTCAATAAAGTTTCCCCTTCCTGGGACAATGAATTCACGGTGTTCTTATTTCAATTTCCAGGAGTGTACAAGAGAGAGCAACAAACCAATGGTTTTAAAAGTCGTCTGTTTCATCGTCTTGTTTTCATAACAGTGCTGAAGAAGCATTTGCATATATGGAGTGACTGAGTGGAGGGGTATTGACATGATTCGTACTTTTGCTGTTCCGTTAAGAGCAAAATGTTATTAATATTGAGGTGAGTGCAGTGTTTTTCGAAGTCCGATTCATATTTGAAATGTTCAGTAGATTAAGAAGTGGCAGTGAATGTTATGGTGCCAGTTATAACAATCAGACTGAAATCATAAGTGAAAAAGAATGTGCTCATTTCGTAAAGAATTGTTAGGGAATAAACAGTTCAACAATTAATTAACTAAAGGTGACGATGAAGGGATGGCAAAGTGCACTGTGTGCCTTGCTTCCTTTTCAGTAAAAAGTGAAAGTATTGGGGCCGAGAAAGCGTTGGGACCTTGGGGAGAAAGCGTTTATCAAGAGCGAAACATAAACGTTCTCATGCATCTATTTCCAAAAATAAATATATTGCAAATTTATCTAGTGTAAAACGTGCTTCCATTGACAGTGAAGTTACAGCAGTCGAACTATTAAATATTTTAAATTTCATGTATTGTATTTGTAGTTTAGTTTTGGTGTGAGAATAAAAACTGACAAACGTAACAACTGCAGGTTTACTCCACTAAGGGCTTCCTTTTGTTTTAAGCGTCCCAACTTATGATCTGCCAAAGTTCTCAGTGCCCCAAATTTTGGCTTGCCAAAGGTGGCATCCCAATGCACAGGTAATCCATAGGCCATATTTATAGGAGGCAGTGCATGCACAGAGCAGTGCAAATATAGATCTGAAGTGTTGTACAGGAAAATCACATCAAGTACACCGGAAGAGAATATAGTGATCAGAAAGCGAGGAACAAGGGCTCTAGGTGTATTCAGTGTCGTTATTGACGAAGTGGCGTAGTAGGTCTCCGCGAGGGCGCTTTCACAGATGGGCGCAAAAACTGTTTTAAGAAAAACGATTTAAGAGTTAACCGTTAGAGAGGTATGTGATTTCTCGCACTTCTCGAGTTCCATGTTCTGTCTTCCTTTCTGCCCACAACTGGTAATAAACGTTCTAGTCGCAATGTTATTTCTACTGTATTTCATCCATGTATCGTCGTCATACACTACGTTTACACGAGGCTCCCAAACCCGAATTTCGTAAACAGATTTTCCAGTGTCCCTTCTCGTTGATTACGTAAACACTCCAATATCGATTCTGAAAATGCGGTTCCAGCTGCCATATTCCCTGTTCCACAATCGATTTTCGCTCCTGTAAAGGCCCGTCCACACGCAACGATCTGTCTGCGCAAATGTCTGCGCACATCACATCTGCGCAGACAGATCGTTGCGTGTGGACAGAAGATTTGCACCAATCTGAGGTGTGTGCAAACCTGGAAGTTGGAGTTGGAGGTTTGAGCGAAACCTCTCACATCTGTAGGTTCAAACGACATCTGCGCAGACAAGTTGGAGCGTGTGGACAGGAAATCGCCGCAAATCTGGCGCGAAACAGCTGTTTGCTCAGTCTAGTGTTTGTATTTGTGCGCACAGGGCATTAAAATGGCTGATTCTCGTCAGTGTTCTCGATAGTTTGTTAGTGAATTCATTGAAATATGTAGAAACCACCCATGTTTGTGGAAGATGAAAAGTAAAGAATAAAATGACCGAGACAAAAAGACAGCACCATACAATGCTCTAATTGAAAAATTGCAAGCAGTTGACGTCTCGGCAAACAGAGAAACAGTTAAAAAAAAAAAAAGAAAAAGAAATTCGTTGCGAACTGTTTACCGAAAAGAGTTATCCAAAGTTCAGAAATCTAGAAGATCTGGTGTTGCAGTAGATCATGTATACTAGCCAACGTTATGGTATTTTGATCTGCTTGGCTTTCTTAAGGTTCGGCCTGCAAATCTCGCAGTAAATTTACGTGAGAAAACTGCTTTCGAAAATGGCTCTTAGCACTATGGGACTTAACATCTGTGGTCATCAGTCCCCTAGAACGTAGAACTACTTAAACCTAACTAACCTAAGGACATCACACACATCCATGCCCGAGGCAGGATTCGAACCTGCGACCGTAGCAGTCGCGCGGTTCCGGACTGAGCGCCTAGAACCGCTAGACCACCGCGGCCGGCCAAACTGCTTTCGCTTTAGCAGCCACTGTCTACACCATTTTGACCGCTTTCTCTGTTTCCTGCGGTTGGTTTGAATGTTTTTTGCAACACAAGTTGCGAACACAGACCACAACAGAACTTCCCCCATTTCTATATTTCAAACTAACTGAATTAAATTTTTGACGTTTATGGGGAGCGTAGTCGCTTGCCACTGATATTTCTTTTCTACACCGACAGATGGCGGGCGAGTAGTAGATTGGGGTTTGTGTCGTGTGAACACACCACATTTGCAGCGATCTTTTGCATGTACAGACATCTGCGCCGATGTCTGCGCAGACATATCGTTGCGTGTGGACCGGGCTTAAGTCGCACAACTGTTTGTGAAATGTGCTTTGGTTGCCAGGATACGTCTTATTTTGAAAAATTTTCCACTAAATTTGGAGAAAGTGACTGTTTTGAAGGTAATGAAAAGTAGAAATATTAGGCTGAGCATGAAGTTGTCTACCGCCTATATTTACCCGAGGAGAAACCACAGTTGTACTTTTACACCAGAAACCACGACAGCTGATTTCCACAGAACGTTTGTGTAAAACAAACATCTAAACACGACAGCGAGAAACAGTTTCCGAAATTCGGTTTTTGTCTTCCGGAAGTTGTGTCGAATATAAACGTAGCAATGAAGAAAACGACTACCGCCTGCTAGATGTGGTGAATATGTCAACAGTACGCTGCCGTCTACACTGCTCGATGATGTTCAACAATGGTGTTCTGTAGGACCTAAAACGTCCGTGAGTGTATACTAAAGCAAGTAAGCTATTTCATTGGAGGCTTCCGACTTTAGCAGATTTCTGGCGACTGAGGGATGGAGCGAGAATATTTGAAGTAGAATGTTTCGAACTATTTGATACAATAATAAGTGGAATGGAAAACACATCTCACACATGTTACACTGTTTCATGTGACTTTCATTTTCTGTCAGGGAACACCTTAAATGAATGTTTTGTAACTACATTAAAATATTTGCAACTGATTTTTTGCAAATATGGCAGAGATATTGAACCAGTGTAGTTTGTTAACGAAATAACTGCTTCCAAGATCAAGGAGAAAGGACTAATGCAGAACGTTGATACGTCTTCCATTTGAATACTTCGAAGTTGTTTTGTTTTCTTTTTCAAAACCTATGTTGAGAGATGCTAATCTAGTCACAGAAATAGCTTCGAGGACATCATGACAATGTCTGAGTGCAGCTTCTTATGAACGTAATTTCAGCAAATTATATATATATATATATATATATATATATATATATATATATATATATATATATATATATATATATATATATATCAGTGAGGTTTCTACGGCTGCTGCCGCCACCTCTTGCATTCTAATCTCCATCGTTCACGGTCATTCCAGTCTCCTTCATTACGACATCTCGCCGCCATTGATTCGTTGACGACGTCTTTCCAGCATCTCGCAGGTCTACAGTGCTTTCTTCTTTGTTGTGTAGTCCATTGGCATGCGCGTTTTGGCCATTTCGTGTCTGGCATACACTGTAAGTGACCATACCAGAGTAGGCACTTCCTTTCAATGTAGTCTAGGATTGTGCATAACCTCTCTGATCCTATCGTTTCTAATATGATCAAGCTTTGAATATCCACAACTCCATTTCCAGAAACCCATCTCGACAGCCAGCAGGTGATGTTACTGCCTCTGGGCTAGTTCCCACAACTCTGCCCCATATACGAGGTGCATTCAAGTTCTAAGACCTCCGATTTTTTTTTCTAATTAACTACTCACCCGAAATCGATGAAACTGGCGTTACTTCTCGACGTAATCGCCCTGCAGACGTACACATTTTTCACAACGCTGACGCCATGATTCCATGGCAGCGGCGAAGGCTTCTTTAGGAGTCTGTTTTGACCACTGGAAAATCGCTGAGGCAATAGCAGCACGGCTGGTGAATGTGCGGCCACGGAGAGTGTCTTTCATTGTTGGAAAAAGCCAAAAGTCACTAGGAGCCAGGTCAGGTGAGTAGGGAGCATGAGGAATCACTTCAAAGTTGTTATCACGAAGAAACTGTTGCGTAAGGTTAGCTCGATGTGCGGGAGTGTTGTCTTGGTGAAACAGCACACGCGCAGCCCTTCCCGGACGTTTTTGTTGCAGTGCAGGAAGGAATTTGTTCTTTAAAACATTTTCGTAGGATGCACCTGTTACCGTAGTGCCCTTTGGAATGCAATGGGTAAGGATTACGCCCTCGCTGTCCCAGAACATGGACACCGTCATTTTTTCAGCACTGGCGGTTACCCGAAATTTTTTTGGTGGCGGTGAATCTGTGTGCTTCCATTGAGCTAACTGGCGCTTTGTTTCTGGATTGAAAAATGGCATCCACGTCTCATCCATTGTCACAACCGACGAAAAGGAAGTCCCATTGAAGCTGTCGTTGCGCGTCAACATTGCTTGGCAACATGCCACACGGGCAGCCATGTGGTCGTCCGTCAGCATTCGTGGCACCCACCTGGATGACACTTTTCGCATTTTCAGGTCGTCATGCAGGATTGTGTGCACAGAACCCACAGAAATGCCAACTCTGGAGGCGATCTGTTCAACAGTCATTCAGCGATCCCCCAAAACAATTCTCTCCACTTTCTCGATCATGTTGTCAGACCGGCTTGTGCGAGCTCGAGGTTGTTTCGGTTTGTTGTCACACGATGTTCTGCCTTCATTAAACTGCCGCACCCACGAACGCACTTTCGACACATCCATAACTCCATCACCACATGTCTCCTTCAACTGTCGATGAATTTCAATTGGTTTCACACCACGCAAATTCAGAAAACGAATGATTGCATGCTGTTCAAGTAAGGAAAACGTCGCCATTTTAAGGATTTAAAACAGTTCTCATTCTCGCCGCTGGCGGTAAAATTCCATCTGCCGTACGATGCTGCCATCTCTGGGATGTATTGACAATGAACGCGGCCTCATTTTAAAACAATGCACATGTTTCTATCTCTTTCCAGTCCGGAGAAAAAAATCAGAGGCCTTAGAACTTGAATGCACCTCGTATTGTGATACTTTCAGTAATTGTGTGGTAGATGGTATGTTTTGTTCTGCGTATTATGTTGTTTCTTTTTTTTGTTCCAGAGAATATCATTTAGTTGTTTTATGGCTCGCTTGCCCTGACCAATTTTATTGTTTATATCATCTATACTTCACCATTGGATGACAGTGTCGCTCCCAGGTACTTAAAATTATGACACCCTTTAACAGTATCATCAAGTTGCAAGTTGTAAACAGCATTTTCTCCCAGTTTCAGATATTCTGTTTTAGATAAGTTTATGACAAGAACCCATTTTTTTATATTCTTCTTTTAATTTGCAGAGCATGTAATCTGCATATTCCTCATCTCCAGCTACTAACAGTTGGTCGTCAGCATAAAATAAAGTGAACAAGAACTCATCGTCTATGGCGATAGCCATTCCTCCGCATTTCCTTTCCCACGATTTTAGTGCCTCCGCTAGATAGATCTTAAAGAGTGTAGGGGCGAGTGTGCATCTTTGGCGTTGTCCCTTTTTCATCTCAAACTCCTGAGATAGTTGATTTCTCACTTTTACCATTGCCTTACAACCTTGGTAGAGGAGTCTGACAGCTTTCACATAGCTCGGTGACACGCCATTATCAATTAGACTTGTCCATAGCTTGTTCTGTGGAGCTGTGTCATAAGTTTTCTGGAGGTCTACAAAGACAAGGTGAGTCGTAAGGCCCCTTACTGTTCTTTTCTCCACTAGGTTTTTGAGGGTAAATACTCCATCAGTACAGGAGCAACCAGATCTGAATCCATTTTGTTCTTCAGAGTCAGTTATTTCTTCTTCTATCCTCTTTTTTAGTATAGGGCCATAGACTCTCGCCATGCATGGCATCACACTAATACCATGATAGTTTGCACAATTTCTACTGTTGCCGTTCTTAAATATTGATGTAATTGTTGCCTCTTTCCACTCCTTTGGGGCTTCGTTAAAAATCACTGCCAACATCTCAAAGAGTTTTGAGCGTTCTATATAAATTAATCCTGAACCTGGCGACTTTGTTTTTCATGGCATTAATTGCATTTTGGACTTCCTTCGGGGTATCGGTGGTATATTATCATTACTGATTTCAATGTCTGGTGGGTTCTCAGTGAATGCTGCTCTGTTCTCAATTAGTAGCCCTTGGTAGTTTTGTACCCATTGCTGCATGCTAGTCGAGTACTGTATAGCAAAGGGAAGAGTAATCAAGTCATAAGAATGGTATTTATATTTCTATTTCCAGAGCCATAGCCATCAACAGGGTGTATTTCCAATACTTTGCTCATTGTCAGATGTCGTTCAACTGAGACCACGACCATAACATTTAACTGTAGGTACAGGGATAAAATGTATATGTGGCCGATTTTTTTAGGATGATGTTTCTACCTGTTCATGCTCGGCCTGCAGCGCGGGTGACCTGTGCAGTGGTTATTCACGTATCCCATTAAAGGTAGGAGCTGTCAGAATGGAGAGGCTTGTTGGAGTAGTGAACTAATACTTAGTATGTGTTAGATAGGTTTCGTGAACACGTGGGAATTTGAGAAGATTGAATATGGAGGTTCGAATGCACTGGACTGTTAATCCCTCCCATGTAAATTGTTCGGTTGACTGCTTCTGCACATTTCGCACCTTTTTTTACTTGTTAGTAGATCGATTATGGTGTGTGCATCTAGCATGTAGAAGACACGTTTGCCAGTTCTTTAGCACCTTAGTTGATCTTGTAAGTTATAGGGATGATTTGGAATCTGCCACATCACTGACATCAGTATCTGCGAGTGGAAATATCAGTTTTCTCTATTTTTTTTTTTTCGAGTTTCCCAGTAAATGTCTTTGCAGACGTGACACATTTCTAGTTAGTCAGTGATTTACAGCATGCTAAAGTTTCGGTTTTCTAGAGAAATAATTTCCAGTCCATATCTTTGGAACTATATCGCACGAGCAGTACTGCTATGCCAGCGATATTGATATGTGTTTGATATCGAGAAGTACCATGAAAATGGTATCATATTCTAGCAAGCCATGGGAAAGTAGGTATGTTCTTGTGATCCCAGAGTCTGGAGATGGGTGTAGAAAAGTGAGCAAGCAAGCAAGCAAGCAGGTCCGGACCCAAAACAGTAACGTGTTTGTGCTTAGGGGGGAAACGAGGCCGAATTTGTAGATCAGTTCTGAGAGTGACTTCGATCCACTGCGGGCGCTCTGGTCACGCATTGGGGGTGGATGCCAGCCCAATCTCGCGCTAAATACACTCCTGGAAATTGAAATAAGAACACCGTGAATTCATTGTCCCAGGAAGGGGAAACTTTATTGACACATTCCTGGGGTCAGATACATCACATGATCACACTGACAGAACCACAGGCACATAGACACAGGCAACAGAGCATGCATAATGTCGGCACTAGTACAGTGTATATCCACCTTTCGCAGCAATGCAGGCTGCTATTCTCCCATGGAGACGATCGTAGAGATGCTGGATGTAGTCCTGTGGAACGACTTGCCATGCCATTTCCACCTGGCGCCTCAGTTGGACCAGCGTTCGTGCTGGACGTGCAGACCGCGTGAAACGACGCTTCATCCAGTCCCAAACATGCTCAATGGGGGACAGATCCGGAGATCTTGCTGGCCAGGGTAGTTGACTTACACCTTCTAGAGCACGTTGGGTGGCACGGGATACATGCGGACGTGCATTGTCCTGTTGGAACAGCAAGTTCCCTTGCCGGTCTAGGAATGGTAGAACGATGGGTTCGATGACGGTTTGGATGTACCGTGCACTATTCAGTGTCCCCTCAACGATCACCAGTGGTGTACGGCCAGTGTAGGAGATCGCTCCCCACACCATGATGCCGGGTGTTGGCCCTGTGTGCCTCGGTCGTATGCAGTCCTGATTGTGGCGCTCACCTGCACGGCGCCAAACACGCATACGACCATCATTGGCACCAAGGCAGAAGCGACTCTCATCGCTGAAGACGACACGTCTCCATTCGTCCCTCCATTCACGCCTGTCGCGACACCACTGGAGGCGGGCTGCACGATGTTGGGGCGTGAGCGGAAGACGGCCTAACGGTGTGCGGGACCGTAGCCCAGCTTCATAGAGACGGTTGCGAATGGTCCTCGCCGATACCCCAGGAGCAACAGTGTCCCTAATTTGCTGGGAAGTGGCGGTGCGGTACCCTACGGCACTGCGTAGGATCCTACGGTCTTGGCGTGCATCCGTGCGTCGCTGCGGTCCGGTCCCAGGTCGACGGGCACGTGCACCTTCAGCCGACCACTGGCGACAACATCGATGTACTGTGGAGACCTCACGCCCCACGTGTTGAGCAATTCGGCGGTACGTCCACCCGGCCTCCCGCATGCCCACTATACGCCCTCGCTCAAAGTCTGTCAACTGCACATACGGTTCACGTCCATGCTGTCGCGGCATGCTACCAGTGTTAAAGACTGCGATGGAGCTCCGTATGCCACGGCAAACTGGCTGACACTGACAGCGGCGGTGCACAAATGCTGCGCAGCTAGCGCCATTCGACGGCCAACACCGCGGTTCCTGGTGTGTCCGCTGTGCCGTGCGTGTGATCATTGCTTGTACAGCCCTCTCGCAGTGTCCGGAGCAAGTATGGTGGGTCTGACACACCGGTGTCAATGTGTTCTTTTTTCCATTTCCAGGAGTGTATCTAGTGCCACATGTATAAGTACTGTGCTGTCTGTCTTCACGGTTTATGTACGAATGATGTAAAAGGGCTGACTTTGTATGGTGCAGGATATGAATGGCTGTTTCCTAGATCGATTTGGTATGCAGTGACTTATTGATGGGTCAGAGATCAGTTTCACATTCTATTATTCAGGCTCCTGTCCTCAGTGGGAGAGCAGTGTAATTGGGTTGGAGTGTTTCCATATTTGACGGTATGAAGGGGCACCTTGTAAGGTTCAATTGCTGGTGCAATATGGCGGTCTGTGTAAAAGATTTTTTTTTTTTTTGCCGCTGGAAGTCTCTTCTGCAGAAAGAAAGAAAAGGTGGAGGTTGCTTCCACACCGGCTGCATCAGTAATTTGGAGGGTAAATTCGAGAAGAGACAATCATAATACTCGATTCATTCAACGACATCCTTGGTGCTGGGATACAGGAGTCTCTACATAGCGGTGAGAACGTTTGTGTATGTTGAAAGCAGGAAGGGTAAGACGTGATGGACTGGGTGTGACGTTAGGACCGCGAGGAAGAATGCATTCGGTGTTATACCGCTCTATTTTCCATTTTACTAAACAGGTTCTATTAGGACAAGAATTTCCATGCGGACAAGCTGAGACATCATAATAGCTCCTACAAAAGTGACCATTAACTACTTCTGGGCCACTATACAATTTCTGAGAGGTCGACTTGGCTCTCATTTTACACAGCCATGTGACATCAGAAGAACATTGAGAACCTTTTAGATGGTGAGTCGCCACGCAGACATTAGTTTACATTGGATTAGTACTTGTTCCATAGATCATGAATACGAAACTTCATAATGATGTGGAATGTGTCAGGTTAATATGGTGTCTGTACAAAATATTACATTACACAAAATATTACATGAATTACATGACACTCAATATTTTTATTTTTTTTTTAATTTATGTCGAAGGAAAGATAGATTTTGCATTAACTGAAGCGATCATGTAACGTTGATTGTCTGAGTGTTAATGCCAAGCTTACTGTGCTCGGTGTGGCATTAACATATCTGTTACTACTATAATTACGATGCGTGACCATTTTTGCGCTCTCTATTGTTCTAGTGCCTTTCTATTAGCCTCTCGAACTATCAGATTCTGTCTTGTTAGACATTTTAGCTCTAGTGAGCTCTATTTCTTAATATTGTAATTATTATTTTTGTCTTGTGACGTATTATTCATTGCAATTACCGCAATATTATTATTTTCCACAATGATTTGCTGTGCTGATGAGCATTCTAATTTCTAAACAGGAAATATTAAACTTTATTAACGATAACTAATTTTCACTGTAAGTTGGCAAATTCCATTGTGTTTTCTTTGCAGAAGATGTCTGCCATGAAACTAGAAAATGTACGAAATAATTTTTTGAATAATAACCTGAATTGATGTAAAAAACAAAGGATTTTTACATAATTATTTCGTACTTAGACTTTCAGAGTCTCAGATATTCTATATTTCATCATTAGTTTACCCCACTTCTGGACACTAATAAGAAAAAATACTTTTCTTTGCCCCCCCCCCCCCATGAACCATGGACCTTGCCTTTGGTGGGGAGGCTTGCGTGCCTCAGCGATAGAGATAGCCATACCGTAGGTGCAACCACAACGGAGGGGTATCTGTTGAGAGGCCAGTCAAACGCGTGGTTCCTGTTCCTGAAGAGGGACAGCAGCCTTTTCAGTAGTTGCAGGAGGCAACAGTCTGGATGATTGACTGATCTTGCCTTGTAACACTAACCAAAACCGCCTTTCTCTGCTGGTACTGGTAACGGCTGAAAGCAAGGGGAAACTACAGCCATAATTTTTCCTGAGGGCATGCAGCTTTACTGTATGGTTAAATGGTGATGGCGTCCTCTTGGATAAAATATCCCGGAGGTAAAATAGTCCCCCATTCGGATCTCCGGGTGTGGACTACTCAGGAGGACATCGTTATCAGGAGAAAGAAAACTGCGTTCTACTGTGCCAATGTCCAGTGCCGATGGTCATGTGTCCATTTCAGTCACAGTTGCCAATGTGGTGGTGTTAACATTGGCACATGCATGGGTCATTGGCCTTTTTTACCAGTCTGCCCAGTCTATGCTGTCAGACAGCTGTAATGAGGGGTTGTTGCTCAATCCCATCATGTCTGGACATGGTTTCACCTTGGTTTTACCACATGTTGAAGACACTCTCTACAGCACTCCTCAAACACTCATTAAGTTGTGAAGTTTCCGAAATGGCAAGCCAAGCCTCTGAGCCTAAAAACCTGCCCTCCTCCTCCCAGTGAAACTCAGATAGATTGCATGCCTTTCCCATTCTACACATGGACAGCATGCTCACTGATACTGCATGCACCACATGTGGGTCTGACTAGCAGGCATTCCTTGTCATGTGATGTTATCACCTGGATGGATTTATATTGATAGTAGGTTTGTGGTCATAATGTTCTGACTGATCAGTGTACATCAGCACTAAAATTTATTGCACAACCTATTGATGGTTTGAAAATCTCTTTGGACGAATTGCAAAGAAAACTTCATAAAAGCATCCAAGCTGAAGTTGTTCACAGCATTAGGTGACATCACTAATAAGAATTTTAGTACATGCTTGATATTTTTGTAATTAGCTGTAAGTGACAATTCTCCAAGGAGAGGAACCATCTTTTGACAGTAAGACATGACCCATCACTGAGCTCTATGCAGTGAAGGTGAGCCAAGTCACCAGTACATGCCTTCTTTAATGGCATGATAGCTCTGGTGTTTAGTTAGAACTCCGTTGGTTGGTCAGAAATACGAGGGTCATTCAATAAGTAATGCCCCACATTTTTTTTAAAAAGCCATTAATATACATAGACAAACATCCTTGTTGGTGCTTCACATTTTATGTTTGTTCTGTGCACAGGTAAAGTTTTGAACCATTATGGCAGATGGCAGAGCCGTAGTACAGTGGCAGAATGGTGTCTACATACAACTCACGTTACAAACAGCTTGCTGTTATCGAATTCTTGTGTGCAGAAAAAGAATCCATGGTGAACATCTATAAACATTTGTGTGCAGTGTACGGTGATACTGCAGTTGATAGGAGTGCAGTTGGGTAATGGGTAAAGAAAGTTACAGCCTCAGGAAATGCAGAAACAGAGCTCCTTGAGCAGCCTCACTCAGGATGTCCTGTCACAGCCACTGCTCCAGACATGCTGAATCGTGCCTGCCTGGCACATCATAACTCAACAATTGACTCCACAGTTGTCAGTCAGCATTGGAAGTGCATCTGCAATGATCGAGACTCTCAGATATTCAAAGTGGAGCTCACAGTTGGTTCCATGAATGCTCTCAGCAGACCACAAGACTCCAAGGAAGGCCATTTGTTGGAGCGTTTTGAGACCGCTTAATGATTCTCTACAAGGGACACACTTTGAAGGTGATGAGTGTGTTAGTGATGGCTATGCCTACAGGACAAGAGCTTTTACCAGGAGGGAATACATGCTCTTTCACAACATTGTCTGTTGTATACTTTATCTTAGCATTGTATAGATCACCAAATGGCAATTTTGAATTATTTCTTAATTCGCTTGATGCAGTATTATGTAAATTAATGTCCAAGAAAGAACATATAAATGTTATATTATTAAGGGATATTAATGTCAACACGTTACAAGATTCCCAAGAAAGCAAATGCTTCAAAGAGTGTATCTATTCTTATGGTGCAAAAGATCTGTTGGGAGATATATCCACTAGAATCACTCCAACTAGTATAAGCTCTATAGACCATGTTATTACTAATTGTGGAAATATTACCACAGCTGCTGTTGTAAATGGTCACATCTCTGACCATCTAGGCCAACTATTAGTGCTAAAGGGAGATCCTTATATAAAACCAAAGAAAATTTATGAATATAAAAGAAATCTCTCTGTTATCAACATTGCCAAACTGAGAGAGAGCCTTGGTCATGAAACTTGGCATCTAGTATTTCAAGCCAATGGAGTAAATAATAAATGGGATGCCTTTCTAGATACCTTATCTTATCATCCATATAGTACTATTCCCATGAGAAAGACAAATATTAATAAGAATGAGGCAAGACAGTCACGACCCATGGAATTTAATAATTCTACCAAAGAACTGAAAGAAAAAAGGGGAAGAAATGTATATGATATAAAGACAGACCAAAAACAATGATCACAGGGGTAAATACAAACAATACAAGTACCAGTTTCGCAAGCAAGTCAAAAAATTGAAGGCTGAAAAGATTAACTCGAAAATACAAAATTCAGATTGTATCTCCAAGACCTGCTGATGAATAGTAAATGAAATAAGAGACAATAAAACAAAATTAAAAGGTAATATCAGCATACAGATATCTAATAACAATATTAATGTCATGAATCCTCAAGAGATCAGTAACATTTTTAATGACTATTAAATAGATATCAAAATGTGACTTTTGTACCTCAGATAAAGTACCTGTTGGAAGTCTTGCTGAGGACAATTCTGAAGCTAATCAACTCCATTAACTTGAAATGAAGTGTATTTTGCAGAGAATGTAAAAACAAAAAATTCGCTGGCTGGGATGAAATTTCTCCATTTTTACTTAAACAGTGCGAAAACATTCTAGCATATCCTTTGGTGCATCTAATAAATAGTGTCTTAAAAGGAGTGTTCCCTGACATACTAAAATTAGCCATTGTTAAACCTCTCTACAAAAAAGGTGATAAACAACTAGTAGAAAATTCCAGAATTATATGTTTTTAGTAGAAAATTACTGACCAATTGCTTTAACTTCCGTTTTTAGCAAGTTAGTTGAAAAAATAATTCTGAAATATGTGTTAGAGCATTACAATAAGCACAACATCGTGGGAGATTTTCGGCGTGGTTTCAGAAGTCGTCGTAGCACCATGACTGCAAACTTCAATTTATGTTGAAAGCTCTTGATAAAATTGATGAAGGCATGCAAGTAGCTGGAGTTTTCTTAGACCTATCAAAGGCTTTTGATAGGGTTTATCAAAAGGTACTTCTGTCAAAACTGGCCAAATAAGTGGAAAAATATTGCACCTCATCAGATCATATTTAAAAACAGAAGACTGTGCACCTCAGTCTCACACAATAATGGAGAAACATTAAAAATTTATACATCAATGGTCAGGAGTATTAAATTTGGTGTGCCTCAGGGATCGACAATTGGTCCCTTCCTTTTTATATGTTACAGTAATGACTTCCCGAAGATAGTAAAAAATGATACCTTCATTGCAATGTATGCAGATGACACTTCAGGCGTTTGTTGGGGAAATGGTATTCTTCATCTCGGCATAGAGGTGTGGCGCCGGTGAAATCGACACCAACATCGATATGCATTCATCTTTGGACTCTTAAGCATTATCTTTGTCTGTTCCGCCATGTTCAGTTCCGTTCTTTGTGATTATTGTATATGTTAAGGTTAATAAATGAACTATTGCTAAATGGGTGTGATTATTGGTGCAACCAACCCGGTAATCCTCCTCACTGGTGTCCCCGAGTTGTAACGTCTTCCGTTTTCACCGTTTTACTGTGTCTGCGATCTCCGCGTCGGTTATTTTTGCGTGTATTACATTGAAACAGCATTCGAACAATGACTTTGGCCCAGCTCCTAACCCCGGATTTTGTGATAGACATGCATCATGTTGCGGGTGATGTACACCTGCCAGGACTGCAACACGATGCCTCTCACTCGATGATACCGCCGATTTCGTTGGACGTTTTCGAGCCTGCAACAATAAGTGCGGTTAGGAGTGTGCATGACTCCGGCTATCAAATGCCTTTGTTCCCGCCACATGTGCCCTCCCTCATCTACTGTGCAGTTACCTCTTACGGAGCTCTGTGCAGTGCGGGACCAATGCCGATTTCTGCAAATGCTTCGTTGGACAACCTACTACCATGAGAACAATGATTTGCCACACTGCAATCCATGCAGTACCACACGGATACCTGCCATGTGACTGGAACTGATTCGTTCTCAGGTCTACCTCCTCAGCATCTGATCACGCCCGCACCTGCCTCAGTTCAGCATCAGCACATGCCTTCCTACTTCGATACCTCGGCCTGCAATAGGAACAATAACTTGTTATCTGTGCCTGACCGCCATCCCACTGCTACGCCTCAGTGTTTTGTGCCACGACATTCATCTTATCCGCACACCGTTTTGAGTGGAATGAGTATGAACAGTGAACATTCACACATTCTGTCCCACGTTCGACATCATTTCCCACACTGTGCTTCTGGACAGCCCGCATCTCCACAGCCTCCCTGCAACACAGGTGGCCCCAGCTCCGATCGTATGTCGAGCTTTCCGTGGACTAACATGCATTCTCAAGCTTTGAACTTTTTCTCACCTGTCGCCCCTGCGCCGGCTCCCGTTGAGCTTCCGCTACCGTTCTCGGCACATCTCGGTGTCTCACCCGCGTCGGCCTTCTGCGTCGCGACGGATCGCGCTCAACCACAACGCGTCACCTTCACGCTGCCACCCGAACAGCCATTGTTGCAACATCCCCTGGAGGCATACTCTCCTGGAATACTACAGCAACAACAGCTCGATTCAGGCAGTGCCCCGACGAACTCAACTCAACCTGTTCTTCCAAAAATTCTACAACGCTTACCGATGCTGCCGCCGTTTAATCCCGACAGAGCAACAACCTGGTTCAAAATTGTGGACGAAGTGTTCAACCATTACAAACTCGACGAGTCAACCAAGTTTATGTGCCTCATCACCCACCTGCACGACCAGGAGGACTTGATTGCTGACCTGGTCGACGCCCCGGACTCATCTACCCGGTACACTCTAGCGAAAAAAGACAGTTCTACATCGGCTTGCACGCTCAGCTGAGGTAGCAATATGGCAAGTGCTCCACGTCGAGCAACTAGGCAATGACAAACCTTCCCAGCTCTGGAGACAGCTACGTGCGCTGGTCAGTGCCGATCTATTCTCTGACACAGCTCTCCTCGCCATCTGGTCAGATAAACTATCTCCTCACATCCGCTTTTCTCTGGCTTAAAGGTCTCCTGAACCTGTCGAGCAAAGAATGACAATTGCTGACAAGCTACACAATGCATCACTGCTCTATTTCGCCAGCCACTGCCTACCTGACAAGTCTCAGGTTCAGGCTCATTGCCCTGCGGCCGGATGGGGCTGGGGACGTACTATGCCGACCGTTCCGCTCGCTCTGGGATGCAGTAAACAAACAACTGGGATGTTACCGGCTCCACCCATGGTCATGCCCCCTCCTGCAACCGAACCTGCTGCAGCCACTGAACCTCGGCCACTGCCACTGGCAACGAACTTTCTGCAGGAAATGCAACTGCACTACCTATACTGTTACTTCCACACACGGTTAGGTGAGGCGGCATGGAACTGCAGACCACCCTGCTACTTCCCAAATGCCAATCGCAGGTAGGTTCGGGTGCCGCCTCCTGCGCATAACATGACAGGTACCCCCCAGTGCTCCATTCTGTCTGGGAACGACCGGATAATTGTGGACCACTTTACATTACAGACATTTCGTCAGGACACCTTTTCCTAGTAGACACAGGCGCCAATGTTTTGCTGCTGCCTATGTCCTTAGCGTCGTCGAACATCCGCCCTCATACTTCACTGCAAGCCGTGAATTCAATTAAACTACAATGCTCAGGTTCAACTTCCCACGTCGTCTCACTCTCCGCAAACTGCAAACTCGAGTGGACTTTTTTAGTGTGCGAAATTGACGAACCTATACTAGGCATTGACTTCTTGCGACACCACAAACTTTCACCGGACCTAGTGCGAAAAACCGTGTTTCATCACCCATCCAAGACTCACTTCCCCTGTGCTCCGTCAAGCAACCCCCCCACCCGTGACACATCGGTCCAGGCTCATCTCATCCATACATGCTTGTCTCTGTATACAATGTTACAAGAAACCACGCACAAGTGCCTTGTCGAGCTTGAACACGTTGCTCGCCTATGCAAGGAAAACTTCGAGCTCTCCCTCTGGCTCCACGAAACACAGCTCCAGCTCTCCGATGCAGCAAAGGAATTATAAACACTACAGCAAGGACAAAGCAAGGTCAGTAAGTGCGCCGAATCTGCTTGCAATCCCAGCAATCGAGCCTCCGTGTGTTTACCTCCCACTACCCCTCGCAACTGTGCTATCAAGACTGCCATAACGTGTACTCTGACAGTTCCACAGGGCCGCACCCTCCTAACATGGCAGCATTTGACACTCGGCCGGACACAAGTGCGCATGCGCAACGAGTGTCACATGTTCCCGAACTGACAGCTCCTACCCCGCCCCTCGCGGAGAGCACCTCAAACTATGCAACTTCGGCTCCGGCTCACCGCTGTGCGACCACCACTGACAACACAAACAGTGCACTCGCGCAAGCATTTTGCCCACGACCGTGCTGCCACAGGCCGCGCCCTCGGACGATGGACTCACTAACGGCTCACGAGCTCTACCGAGCTCACCTGACCACAGTGCCACTGCTTCGGCCTGGTGGCCATCTTGTCGTGTTGTCTCCTGGGACACTTTGCCACCTCGGCTCCCGTCGGATCCGCCGAGTGGCTCCGAACACCACGACCACGCCTCGCCTGCCCGTCCACCACACATTGTAAGCAAACTGCCTCCCGTGCTGCCGGCAACATTTCCGTCGTCACCAACAACACGGTTCACACGCTTCGCCTCACGCCAGGTACTTCAATCTCCAGTAAACCATGTCGACTTTGTCCCAAGTGCCTCTCCGACCTTAAAAATCAGATTTCTGAACTACTAAGCTCCAGCGTCATTGAACCCTCTGCCAGAAGCTGGTCTACGCCCATACATATGACACCCAAGAAGGACGGGTCGTGGCGCATGTGTGGAGACTACCGTCGACTAAATGCACGAACAATTATGGACACCTACCCCATACCCAACATTTCCAACTTCACCAGTTCCCTTGCAGGTGCGACCACGTTCTCTGTCATTGATTGCAAATGGACCTACTACCAGATCACCATGGCACCTGAAGACACTGAGAAGACAGCAATCACCACCCTGATCGGGTTATTTCAGTTTCTATTCATGCCCTTTGGTCTGAGAAATGCAACCCAGACCTGGCAACGCTTCATAAACGAAGTGCTATTCGACCTAAAATTCTGCTTTGCATATCTTGATGACATTCTTGTGTTCAGCTCCTCTGTTGAGGACAACATTCGACATGTGCAAACTGTTATGAACACTCTTGCGGCAGTAGGCATCGAGACCAACCAGGAGAAATTGCAGCTACGACAACCCGCTGTCACTTTTCTTGGTTTTTGGGTCTCTGCCGACGGCATTTCACCGCCCCCTGAGAAAGTACAAACAATACTAAAACTACCCAGACCTTCGTCATTCAAAGAGCTCCGGCGCTTTCTGGGGACGGTTAATTATTATCGCCACTGCAGAGATTCGGGCTCCACTGGTGGACGCCTTGGCAGGCACCAACACTTCTGGATCTCGGCCCATTCCATGGACGCTTGCTATGACTGACTCTTTCACTGCCCTCAAAAATCTTCTTGCCGAGGCCTGCACCATCGTGCATCCTCATCGCAATGTGCAGCTTTTCGTCACCACAGATGCGAGCGATACTGCCATTGGTGCTGTCCTTAGCTAGACAATTGACGGCCAAACTTCGCCTTTGCAGTTCTTTTCGCGCAAGCTCACCAATGCACAACGGAAATATTCCACGTTTGACAGGGAGTTGCTTGCGGTCCATGAAGCAATTAAGCATTTTAAGACTGACGTTGAGGGACGCCCTTTCTATGTTTTAACAGACCACAAACGCCTGGCTGCGGCCATTACAAACCCGCCAGCTGACCCGCCTCCTCGCCACTTCAGATACATGGACTTCATATCTCAGTTCACCACTGATGTCAGACACATAAAGGGTACTGACAATATAGTTGCTGCTTTCCATTCTCGAGTCGACGTCGTCCATTCGCTGTTAGATCTGCCTGAACTGCCTAACGTCCAACCCGCCGACGAGGAAACACAAAACCTGATTTCAGACTCTATTTCTTCACTACACTTCGTCCGCACCACCTTCCCTGGCATTTCTGGTGATATCTGTTGTGATGACAGTACGGGCACGTTACGCTCCCTCATCCCAACCACGCTCCGTCGAGCGGTCTTCAACGCATTGCATAATTTAATAATGTTGGTGCGTCCGCCTGCCTCGTAGCAGAGCGCTTTGTGTGGAGAAATGCCAATAAGGACTGCCAGCAAAGGGCACGTGGCGTGTGCCAACACTGCAAAGTACACAAGCACACTTCACCCCCCCCCCCCCCCTCGGCGCCCTTTCGATCCCGTAAGGCGCAGTCTTGGGCTGTAGCGCATGGGCATGGGTTTCAGTTTTCGGCAGCCAAGACCCGCGTTATGCATTTCTGCCGGCGCCGAACAGTCCATCCTCAGCCGCGGCTTTATCTTGCCGACGAACTCCTTGCTGTGGTGGAGACCCACAGGTTTTTGGGGGTGGTTTTCGATGCCCGGTTGACTTGGCTGCCTCATATCCGGCAGCTTAAACAGGCGTGTTGGCGGCATCTAAACGCTCTGAGATGCTTGACCCACACCCGCTGGGGCGCCGACCGATCTACCCTGTTGCGGCTCTACCAGGCGTTAATCCAGTCCCGTCTGGATTATGGGAGCCTGGCTTATGGCTCAGCATCCCCATCTGCGTTACGGGTGCTGGACCCAATTCTCCACAGCGGGATATGCCTTGCCACTGGTGCTTTCCGCACCAGCCCTGTGGACAGCGTACTAGTGGAGGCAGGTGTACCTCCACTGCGGTTCCGGCGCCAACGTTTGCTGGCTGCTTATGCTGCCCATGTTCTAAGCTTGCCCGGGCATCCAAATTATCGTGTCCTGTTCCTGCAGTCAGTCATCCATCTGCCAGACCGTCGGCCCCGGTCGGGTTGTCCGATCGCCGTACGCGTCAAGGAGCTTCTCTGCGGGCTTGGGTTTTTCCCTGTTCCACCTCCTTTCCGGGCGCCTCTGCGTACACCCCCATGGTGTGTTCCTCGCCCTTGCCTTCGGCTCGACTTGGCACAGGGCCCGAAGGACTCGGTCCCTCCAGAGGCCTTCCGCCGCCGCTTTTATTCCATCCTGGCCACATATCAGGGCTCTGGAATTGTTTACACCGACGGTTCGATGGTTGCTGGTCGTGTCGGGTATGCGCTAACTCTAGGGGACCATTCCGAACAACATTCCTTGCAGGATGGCTGCAGCGTTTACACTGCTGAGCTGGTCGCCATCTCTCGTGGCCTCGAGTATATCCGCTCCTGCTCAGGTGAGTCCTTCGTTATCTGTAGCGATTCCCTGAGCGGTTTACGAGCTCTCGACCAGTGTTTTCCTCGTTCTCGTCTGGTGATGGCCATCCAAGGGTCCCTGCATACTCTTGCGCGTTGCGGCCGCTCTGTGGTCTTTGTGTGGACCCCCGGTCATGTCGGTATCCCGGGCAATGAACATGTTGACTGCCTGGCGAAAGAGGCCACGAGTAAACCACCTCTGGATGTTGGCCTCCCAGAGGCTGATTTGCGGGCAGTCCTCCGCCGAAAAGTTTTTGCGCTTTGGGATGCTGAATGGCGCGATCGGATTACACCCAATAAACTCCATGCCATTAAGGAGACGACGACTGTGTGGCCGTCCTCCATGCGAGCCGACCGCAGGGACTCAGTCGTCCTTTGTCGGCTCCGCATTGGCCACTCCCGGCTAACACACAGTTATTTACTGCGCCGGGAGGACCCTCCTGTATGTCGCTGCGGGGCAGCTTTGACGGTGGCCCACATTCTGTTGGCCTGCCCCCTTTTAGCTGTGGTCAGGCAGACATTTGCGCTGCCTGATACGCTCCCTGCCGTTTTATCTGATGACCCTGTTATGGCTGCCTTAGTTTTACGTTTTATTAGGGCAGGGAGTTTTTATTCTTTAATCTGAGTGTTTCTGTTTTATTTTATTGTTTTGTGTTGATTCTGGCCTTTGGCCTATGATTTTCAACTGATCTTTTAATGTGTTTCTAAGTGGTTCGCTTTTCCTTTTTTTATTTCTATGGTCGGCCAACCACTGTCACACTCTGTGTGGTTTTAGTTCGTTTTGTCTTGTCTTTGTCTCAGTTTCTCTTGTTCTGTATCGTCTGTGATCTATTCTGTTCCTCGTTTTTATTCTCTGTGGGTGTTCTTTGTATTTGGAAAAAGGGACCGATGACCATAGCAGTATGGTTCCTTTCACCCCCCCAAACCAACCAACCAACCTCCTGATGGTTCCAGCATATTCATATTGACATTGTCGGCCCTCTCTCCCCTTCTAACAGCTTTTGTTATGTTCTCTCGTCTATCGACCGAACAGCTCGCTGGGTCGAGGCTATCCCCCTCCCCAATATTATGGCAGAAACATTTGCTTGAGCTTTCGTCGAGTCATGGGTATCCTGTTTCGGATGTCCAGCTGTCATCACGACTTACCAGGGCAGACAATTCGAGTCGGCCCTGTTCAACGGGATTTGTAACATTTGAGGCATCCGGCGCATCCGTACCACAGCATATCAACCGCAGAGTAATGGGATAGTCGAGCGCTGGCACTGCACTTTCAAGGCGGCTCTTTGATGCCACAACTCTCTATGGTTGGCATTCATGCGATTTATAAGGAAGACCTCAAAGGCACAATAGCCAAGTTCGTGTATGGCCAGAACATTGTTCTCCTTTTCTCCTTGGCGAACTTGTGAGCCCTTCCGCTTCTCTCTTTCAGTCTGACTTACCTTCCTTCACGGACCGCATTAGACGCCACTTCATCAACCTCCATATCCCTCTGCCCGCCAGCTATTCCTGCCCTAAGGTTCACATCCCTAAATCTCTGGACAATTGTGAGTACGTCATGCTCCGAGATGACACTGTCCCTGTCCCCCTCCAACCTACATATACCGGCCCATACCTAGTTCTCCGGCGCTCAGCCAACACCTATGACATTCAGATGAAAGATTCAGCTGTTACAGTCTCTCTCAGCAGACTTAAGCCTGCTCATGTTGTGCCTTCTTCCACCACCCTTCAGGCCAAGACCACGCTACTCACTGCTGTGGTTCATGACACTCCGACCATTCCCTCCATGTCAGACTTACACACTAGATCGAGTGACTTCCAGCTCCAATCGTCGAGCTTTCCTCCAACCTCGCCCTCTACGCCGGTCTCACACACTCTGTCGAGTGACTTCCAGCTCCAATTGTCGAGCTCTCCTCCGACCTCGCCCTCCACTCCGGTCTCATGCACTCTGTCGAGTGACCACATGCTCCCCACGTTGAGACGAACGTGCTCTCGCTGGAGGTGTTTGTGCCTGTCCCCCAAGACATAATTCATGACATCTCAATAATACTGTGCGATTATACACTGTTCGTCATGTGTTTCTCTTCATCCAGTGCTCATGACACAACCTCCGCCATTCCCTGCCACCTGGTGAAATGTGTTCCCCTCCCACCCGACGTCGACCTGGACATGCTTCATGTGTTCGGCACGCCCACTGGATACATCATCGTTGTCGCTCCATTTCACCTGCAAACTGCCAGCCTACCTGTCGCTGCACGACCAGCACACCCAGAACGACACCCGGCTCGCTTCAACGACTTCCAGGTTCGGTGGCCGAACCTTCTTCACGACATCTACCCACACAGCTCCCCGGCAATGCTGTCGAGCTGACCGTGGTCCAGCTCCCACGGATCACCCCTGCCAACACCATAGTCCCCCCCCCCCCCACCCCGGCCTCTCAAGAGTACTCCATACTGGGGGGGGAGAGGGCTATGTGGCGCCAATGAAATCGTCACCAACATCGTTATGCATTCATCTTTGGACTCTACGCATTATCTTTGGCTGTTCCACCATGTTCAGTGCAGTTCTTTGTGATCCTTGTATGTGTTAAGGTTAATAAATGAACTACTGCTAAAGGTGTGTGATTATTGGTGAAACCAAACCGGTAATCCTCCTCAAGTTCCTATTATAAAGTAAAATTAGATTTTATACTGTTGTATTGTACTACCAATTGCTATGCATGTAATTACATGTTTCACGCAAATAAATTACAAATTCTGTAGAAAAATAGGACTTGGACAAGACATGTTGATGTATATTGTCGGCAAATTCTGACTTTTAACAATAAATATGTTGTGAGAAAAACAATGTGGGGCATCACATATTGAATGACCTTCATACAAAGATCCTATATCAGCTTCTGCAGTGCTAGGAGAACTGCCTGATGAGCTGCCAAAGGTGGTGGGTTGCCACCAACCCATGTTGATAAGGGATGCCAGTGAACCATCTTGTTGACAAACAGCCACCAGGTGCCCACGTTTGACTTGCACTTGCAGTGTGAACAACTGTGATCTCAAGAGGTGGAAAAAGATGACAATGAATCAGACTCATCAGCTGGCTGTTGGCTCACCATGGAAACTAGCTGCATTTCACATTTGAATTTTGTTAGTGGAAGTATGCTGAGCTTTAGAAGCAACCTCAAAAGATTTAGCAATTTTAAGAACTTCACTAGGACTAGGATCAGACATAGCTGTAACTTCCCTTTTGGGGTATAGGTGAACAACCACATGATAAATCAGTGATTCAACATAAGAAACTATATAATTCTGACAAGAGAAATTGGAGTGGTGTGCAAGACACTGCAAGTCAGCACCCCCATGCTGCTTAAGATGATCCATGTTGTTTATGATACTGATTAAATTGTAGAAAGTCAAAGTTGGAATATTAACAATCTTGCAAAAAGGATAAATAGCTACTCATCATAAAGACTGTGTGAGTTCATGTAATTTATAAATTACCTCATCACTGGTCTCCAGCTCCAAGAAGTCTGTGAACCCCAATCTTGCTGATAATTCTTCCTTTGTCTGTAGAATAATTCAGCTTCTACCAAAACCAGGTCTCATTAACTCTGATTTATAGGAAGGATTTTATTATGCCTTTAATTACAAAATGTGATCAGTGGTTAAGGAACTAGGTACACCTCATTTTTAACAAACTTCAAACTTCTGAAGAAACAACCAAGAGTTTCAGTACACAAGTATTTATGTCATTATTATAATCTTCTTCTTGTTTTGGTATTCTTTACTGCCTCTGATTCCTTTGCATGTCTTGATGCCAATTACAGCTTTAACATTCTTGGGACAGCACAGACATCATGTGAAATAACTCAGGTAAAATAATAAAACATACAAAACAAGACTAACTACTTACTTGCATAGTAATTAAACTTTTAACTTCTGGATGATTTTCCAGGTAGGATGATTTTCCAGGTAAATGAAAGAACAGATCTTCTACTAATAAAGCCTATTCATTTATATTCAACAAAATGATATATTTGCAAAAACTTCAGCTATTAAACACATGGTAAATCTTGTATCCTCACAACATGATGCTCTGAGTTGCAGACATGCATGACAAAAAGACTAGTATACTTTGAACTTTTGGCCAAAGCCTTCTTCAGAAAAGAAAAGACCACACATTCAGAAAAGCAGGCACAGCTCCTGCACACGTGACCACTATCTCAAGCTGCTGCAGCCAGAATGAAACTCTTACAGTGAATGAAAGTTGCAATCTGGAGTGACATGGGAAGGGAGGGGGATAGCTGGGTACGGGGTACGGGGTGGGGGGTGGGGGAGGGGTGGGGGGAATGGTGCTATCTGGCAGAATGTGCAGGGATTAAATGGCAGCAGGACAAGGCTGCCAAGTGCAGAACTAGAAGGTTATGGGGCAGGGAAGGGGAAAAAGGGGGGGAGCAGAGGAGGTAAAGGTATGTGAATTGCGAGGAGGTGATAGGACAGAGGGGAGAGAAAATCTTGGGTGGAGCTAGCCATGTTCGGCTCACCTTCACATATTTGATTTTGCTTTCACCTACTAACACTGGTAGTGTATTTGATTCTTACTTTAGCCACAGTGCAGGACTTTGAATAATTGGTTTTACTGTCCTCTATCAGTGTCCTATGCAAATATGATTTTACTGCCCTCTGTCAATGCCCTAAGCAAAACTTTACACATCAATAGGTGTAATTTCCATTTTCCATTTGTGTTTCATGATGTTGCATGACCACAATTTTACTGGAGAAGCAGTAGTAAAATAATGCTGAAATAGGCAATTATACGGTTTTATTCCAACAAACACATGTTGCAATTATCAGCAACAACAAAGTAATTAATGTCTTTATGTGTGTGTGAAAAATGGTGTGTGTATAGGTTTGAGATGAGAGGGGGCCAGGGGGGGGGGGGAGAGAGAGAGAGAGAGAGAGAGAGAGAGAGAGAGATAGTTGCTGCACAGTTTATTAGATACTGTCACAGTGCACCAGGCTAGATACTATATACTCTTCAAACTCATTTCTAATTTGGACAAGTCTTCCTAGGAGAGATCAGTGAGAGATTTTGTGGTATTCAGGGTTCATTTGTAAACTGTTTACCTCATATTTAATCAGCAAGCCCTTGAGGCAATTCCAGTAGTGTGTTTAAAGAAAGATCTTCTTCTCATTGAAATCCCAACTGATATGCCCATGGTTGGTATTGGGTTCACATATGATCAGCGCACCTTATCCCGTTCCATGCAGGAAATGATCACGTCAAGAGAGATGTAGGATACCTGGGAACACTACTAAGCTAAAGTTTTGCCTGTGCAGACTGATACAACTTAAATTGAAAACTTCATTGTACGGGCATCTTTTAAAACCTAAATACAGAATTTTTGTGAATGTACTTTTGCATTCTGGAGACCAAAATGTTCCAAGCTAACTCATTCTGTTTTCATTCATTAATATCTTGTGCACAGGAGAGAAAATCATGGTAGGGTGCACCACAACAGGCAGAAGACTGATAATCCCTCTTTGCAAAAGGTATGTAACATTCTTGAGCAATTCTGTGCACAGGCATACAGGAATTTGTTGTGTGCTAATAACGTGGTGTACATCATAACCTTGCATGTACAACATTTAACCAAATGAGCATGACAACAACAGCTCCATAGTGCATTTGCCCATATGATACTTGTCTCTAGAAAGTGCTTTCATATGAAAAGAGTAGCGGTACTATTACTAAATGTAATACTACCACAAAAGCTTAGACACAATATGAGGTACAAAAATAATGTTAAAAACAAATGAAAATCATTTCAGCTTCAGGACTTTAATTGGCATTTTCAGAGATGATATGTGATATGAAGGCCACCTGTTTAGGTTTTAACAGGAGCAATGAAAGGAAAACATAATTCTGATAAAAATCATTTCATTGTTATCAAAATATTTGCTTTCAAAATTTATACACTTTCGCATATGTTTGAACTAGTTCTTGAACATCTCCCCCCCCCTCCCCCCCCCCCCCCCCCTCTGTGCCCAACCACCACTGATGTTGGTGCCTCACAAACATGGTTTTAGAAGAATTAAACAGCTTCTAGAGGTATAAAAATTGCTGTCCACACAATTTTTATTTGACACAAGACAATAGAAAGAAATTATTCCATTCCGTTGTGGCAGGTGCTACAATAACCAGTTTAGAATTATTTCAGAATAGAAACAGTCTTGGTTGCAAAATCATTTTATATCAGTGATCTGTTTCACCCTTTTGCGGAATTATCAGATTGTGTAAAAATAGCTGGATATGGATAATGGATGGCCTTTGAAGCTGTTGTTGTCATGCCTGTTTGGTTAAATTTGTATGTGCAAGGTTTGACGATATAAACCATGTTATTAGTGACAGATGGGTTTCATATCCAGCTACTTTTACACAATCTGCTGATGCCCCAGAAGGGTGAAACATGTCATTGATACAAATAAATTTGCAACCCAGACTGTTTTTATTCTGAGACAATAGAAAGAAGATTTTAGGCAATAAATTAGTTAAATACAGGTAATGAGACATTATTTCAATGTCTTTTTCCTGTCAAATAATCAGTAGTTGGCATACTGATTGACAGCTGGCATCATAATCTTAAAGAATGTGATGCCCTCTTCTCTGTTCTTCCTGATGTCATCAATGAATACCATTCAGGATGAATGAACAGTGGTTGTCAAACTGTGGCACATGGGCCGCAAGTGGCCCAAATCAGTTATTTGAGTGCCCTCGGTTCTCACCCACATTTTATTTTAATATTAGTGATCCACCCCAGCTTCACACTATCTATAACTGAATGACTGGTATGGCCTAATGGTAATTTTGTTTAAGGATGAATAGGTATGTGTGGAGATGGAAATGCATTAATAATTGCTTGAATAACTGGAAAACTTGATTGGACAGAATAGTTGAAAGAAATTTTGAAGGTAATTTATGAATTTGTGCACAATCCTGGGTGAACTTTAACTGATACCAATATCAACAGACCTTTAATATCAGTACATTCAATGCAAGAACGCTCCTCCAGATACCACGTAAATTCTTTTTGTCTGCACCATACCTTTTGATGCAGGATCTCAGTGGCAAGTAAAATGATGAACAGATAGGATTTAAACTCTTAGTCATGCAGATTAATATTCCTTTTCTAATTACTTGTTATAATACTTTTAATGAATGGTTAAAATACATGTTTTTAACAATGCTGGTATGATAGATCCAAGCATATGTCTGTACACTATCACTTCCCCAAACAAAAAGGTGAAAATACATGAATTAATAAATTGAAGAGTGTATTTCTTACTTTGTTTCATACAGATATTTAACGATGTATCAAAACATTATCCTTGCCACAAAACAACTTGTTAATTTACCTTTGGCGGTGTCTATGACTCATTTAGTTTACATATAGCTTATGTATAAGAAAAAAAGAATGAATAAACAATATAATTCAATACAAGAGGCAGTGCATAGGGAACAGGTAACTGAATATCATCAATTTCATATAAATTAAACGATTTAATCAGCACATGCTACTTGTCAGCATACTGCAGTGGCTAAAGACTTGAGCGGACTGCCTGACCACAACCAGCCAACAAGGCTCAATGACTGCCGATTTCTCGATGGGATGGTCGAGCCAGTGCACCACGAGTATCAGAATCCATACAGTAGTTCCTGAAAATAGCCTTCACATACAAACAGAAAAACATGTAGGGGGACTGAATTCATCATAGTTCTACCAATTTACGGCAAATATTTAAAAATTGTGTGCATGAACATTCGTTGCGGATCAGTGCATCTATTATTAAAAACCTTATCAAACCTAATATGTAATTCCTGGGATTAGGCTTCATATACTTGTACAGGCAAAAAGAACCTCTCTCATTGCAGGAAACTATTCATCAAACATTGGTGAGGATAGCTGATGATGTAGCTACCTAATAGTGAAAACCTTAACAGAATCCCTACAGTAGTTCATGGTATTAGCCTTCATGTAGGTAGAACAAAATCCCTACAGTAGTTCAACCTGGACATCACTTCAGCAAAATGAGTCTCCATTATCCAGCCATGAAAAGGCGATCTGCAGTTTAACGTGGAATCCAAATAAAGTTTCATTTGTGGCAAATATCCTTATTGTTGAGAGATGATTGCTAGCTTGAAAAAGAAAGATAAAGAAATTCGTTGTCAAGTCAGGGTTCGATCGCATGACATTTCTGTCATGAAGCACACACTATGCTGTTAGGCCATATCGCCCAACTTTGGTTTTGTTCTTGAAAATTATACCTACAGTTTAGCACAGAATCTTAGCCAAATTCTGCATCTGGCAAACGTGCACATCATTGAGATGTGAATGCTACATCAAAAGACTGTGAACTGATTGGGGTTCGAACGTGTGACCTTTCTGTTTTTAGGCATATGCTTTCCAGTGGTAGACTTTAATTCATCATAGTTTGGTCAATTTTCAAGAAATATTTATAAAATTATATACACAACTTTCCTCTTGAAACAATCTATCTATAGCCAAGATCAGTACTTTTTGAGATTAGCCACATTGTACAGACAGAAACGAGCAGGGAACCTTAATTGACATATATACATACACAGAAGAGAAACGAAGATGCAAAGAACAGTTGAATCCAAAAAAACCAATTAGTTTTAAGCACTTCTTAATACTGCAGATTTCTTGCTCGGTAACAAAAAAAAAAAAAAAAAAAAAAAATGTTTTAAGTGACTTTGGTGGATGTGGCCGTGAGACAAGTAATGCTGACTGCTTACTCCATGACCAGAGGAGTGAGTAGTGTGGCCACTTCAAGGTTTGTGGATGTGACTGGGGGATTGCTTTATTGTTTGTGTACAGTACAGACAACTCACGGTCATGGTGTAATTTTCAAACAGGAGTAACATGGATTCGTGAATGCACATATAGAGACAATCACCTTCAAATGCAGTATATATTTGCAGCAAGGAATAAAAAAAATTAAGACTATTGTAATATGATGCAACAAGTAGAAGAAAATTGTCATTCAAAGCATTTAATAAACATTTGTGACCGTATCTCATATTGCATAATCCTTTTAAATATAAATGCAATTATTGTTATTAATCATCTGCTCACACAGACAACACAACACTGCTTCGTCAAACAATTACATTGTCTCAACTTTGAGGTCGTTGAGGATGTGACATGTTCCGAATGGTGCCAATTTTAACAATCAGTGCTTGGGTACAAGTGGCCAACTTATTGCACCCTTATTATAGCTGACCTATTAGGGTCTTACAGCATTTTAATTTATGTAGATTATTCATTAATAATGAGATCAGTAGATATGCACCCTGCGGTGCTGCCCTGCAATAACTGTATTGACTCTTCAGCAAAAAGGTTGGACGGTCACTGCTCTAAAGAAACAGTCACAACATGTCCAATGTAACAAAAGAAACAAGCCATAATTTTTCTTGGCTTCACTAACGAAATATTCAGTTCATCTTGATTCAACTACTTTCTGGCTCATACAAATATATCCAATCACTTGCACAAATGGGAAATACCCATTACAAAACAAATGGATCAGTCATGTGGATAACATCACATGGATATTCTTGTCTTTCTACACCTGTTAAAATAATAACAAGGTACCTTCATTAGTGTCATGACCCCACTACCCACCCAACCTTGTTCAGAAACAGGTCTCCGATGGCTTATCTCTCCATTCACCCACCACCTCCAAAGTCCCACCGTCCGGCCATACAAGAGCTCTCTCCTTGTGACTCAGTACACTCAGGACTGGAGCAACTAAATCATTTCATTGTGCCCTGAAATGAGGAATGGCCTACCCACCATTCTTCCCAACCCTTCCACAGTGGTATTTTGCTGCCCACCGAACCCACGCAGTATCCTCATCCATCCCTACACAACCCGTTGCCTCATGGCTCATATTCCTGTAATATACTCAGATGCAAGACGTGTCCAATACATTCTCACGCCACTATCTACTCCAGTCCGGTCACAAGCATCACCTATCCCATCAAAGGCAGGGCTACCTGTGAAACCAGTCACCTGATTTACAACTAAGCTGCAACCACTGTGCTGTGTTGTACAAGGGTATGACAACCAACAAGCCATTTATCTGCGTGAATGACCACCAACACACTGTGGCCAAGAAACAGCTGGACAATCCCACTGCTGAGAATGCCACCCAACATGACATCCCTCATTTCAATGACTTCTTCACAGCCTGTGCCATCTGGATCCTTCTCACCAACGCCAACTTTTCTTGGATTTGGCGGGTGGAAACTCTCCCTGCAATATATCCTACGTTCCCGTAACCCTCCTGGCTTCAACCTTTGTTAGTCATTGTCCTTCCCTGTTCCCATTCCACCATTGCACCCTACAGCCCTCCATTCCACCAATGCACCCTACAGCCCTCCATTCCACCAATGCACCCTCAGTCTTTTTACTTGTCTCCTTTTCTGCTACCCCCCTCGCCTTCCATCTAAACTCCCAACTGAACCTACCTGCCCTACTCTCTCCCCATCTTGTCTCTGCATGCTCCCAAAAGCAGCACTTTTCCATCCCCCACTCCTACCCTGCTATCCCTCCCCCTCCCTGCCGCAGCCTTCTACTTACCCCCACTACCTGGTTGCTTCTCTAATCACACACTGCTGCTCACAGTCTTTCCTCAGCAGCCAGAGACTGTGGTCATTAGAGAGAGAGAGAGAGAGAGAGAGTGTTTTTATTTCCAAGAAGGCCTTGTTGGCTGAAAGCTTTTGTGAGTCTTTTTGTTGTGCCTATCTGCGACTCAGCATCTCTTTCATATGGTCAGTAGCAACTATACTTTTCATAATACTTTCACATTTTACCATTGTTTGACATTAAGCATGTTTTGATATCTCACTTTCACCCACACAGTAACTCCATCGAATGCATTTTTAGGGAATTTAATCTATTTGTAAGAACATATGGAAATACACAACACACGCGCTGGGTAAAATTTACAGAACCTCTTGAACAACTAGTAAATAACCTGCCAATTTGCACCACAACATAAACACCTGCTGTATAACTGAGCAATAATGTAGAAGCATGGATAGGGACTGCAACTGCTGTGTTCAGATGCAGGCTGAGTTGGCATCCCTTCGCTCCCAGCTTCAGGCAGTGTTGGCTTCGGTCACACACCTTGAGGCTGTTGCCAATGGGCATCACTGTGGGGGTCCGGATGGGGGTTTGTCGGGGACGGCCAGCTCGTCCCACGCATCCCCCGATCGGACTACGACTGTGGTTGCCCGGGATACTGCCCGCATTGAGGCTGATCCCTCACCTGTGGTAGAGTGGGAGGTCATCTCAAGGTGTGGCAGGGGGCGAAAGACATTCCGGAGGGCTGAACGGAAGGCTTCTCCAGTTTGTCTGACGAACCGGTTTCAGGCTCTGTCTCAGGCTGATACTGATCTTCGGCCTGACATGGCTGCTTGTCCTGTTCCAGAGGTTGCCCCTCAGTCTGCAAGATCCGGGCAGTCGCAGAGGGTGGGCTTACTGGTAGTTGGGAGCTCCAACGTCAGGCGCGTAATGGGGCCCCTTAGGGATATGGCAGCAAGGGAGGGGAAGAAAACCAAAGTGCACTCCGTGTGCATACCGGGGGGGAGTCATTCCAGATGTGGAAAGGGTCCTTCCGGATGCCATGAAGGGTACAGGGTGCACCCATCTGCAGGTGGTCGCTCATGTCGGCACCAATGATGTATGTCGCTATGAATCGGAGGAAATCCTCTCTGGCTTCCGGCGGCTATCTGATTTGGTGAAGACTGCCAGTCTCGCTAGCGGGATGAAAGCAGAGCTCACCATCTGCAGCATCGTCGACAGGACTGACTGCGGACCTTTGGTACAGAGCCGAGTGGAGGGTCTGAATCAGAGGCTGAGACGGTTCTGCGACCGTGTGGGCTGCAGATTCCTAGACTTGCGCCATAGGGTGGTGGGGTTTCGGGTTCCGCTGGATAGGTCAGGAGTCCACTACACGCAACAAGCGGCTACACGGGTAGCAGGGGTTGTGTGGCATGGGCTGGGCGCTTTTTAGGTTAGATGGCCTTGGGCAAGTGCAGAAAGGGCAACAGCCTCAACGGGTGCGGGGCAAAGTCAGGACATGCGGGGACCAAGCAGCAATCGGTATTGTAATTGTAAACTGTCGAAGCTGCGTTGGTAAAGTACCGGAACTTCAAGCGCTGATAGAAAGCACCGAAGCTGAAATCGTTATAGGTACAGAAAGCTGGCTGAAGCCAGAGATAAATTCTGCCGAAATTTTTACAAAGGCACAGACGGTGTTTAGAAAGGATAGATTGCATGCAACCGGTGGTGGAGTGTTCGTCGCTGTTAGTAGTAGTTTATCCTGTAGTGAAGTAGAAGTGGATAGTTCCTGTGAATTATTATGGGTGGAGGTTACACTCAACAACCGAGCTAGGTTAATAATTGGCTCCTTTTACCGACCCCCGACTCAGCAGCATTAGTGGCAGAACAACTGAGAGAAAATTTGGAATACATCTCACATAAATTTTCTCAGCATGTTATGGTCTTAGGTGGAGATTTCAATTTACCAGATATAGACTGGGACACTCACATGTTTAGGACGGGTGGTAGGGACAGAGCATCGAGTGACATTATACTGAGTGCACTATCCGAAAATTACCTCGAGCAATTAAACAGAGAACCGACTCGTGGAGATAACATCTTGGACCTACTGATAACAAACAGACCCGAACTTTTCGACTCTGTAAGTGCAGAACAGGGAATCAGTGATCATAAGGCCGTTGCAGCATCCCTGAATATGGAAGTTAATAGGAATATAAAAAAAGGGAGGAAGGTTTATCTGTTTAGCAAGAGTAATAGAAGGCAGATTTCAGACTACCTAACAGATCAAAACGAAAATTTCTGTTCCGACACTGACAATGTTGAGTGTTTATGGAAAAAGTTCAAGGCAATCGTAAAATGCGTTTTAGACAGGTACGTGCCGAGTAAAACTGTGAGGGACGGGAAAAACCCACCGTGGTACAACAACAAAGTTAGGAAACTACTGCGAAAGCAAAGAGAGCTTCACTCCAAGTTTAAACGCAGCCAAAACCTCTCAGACAAACAGAAGCTAAACGATGTCAAAGTTAGCGTAAGGAGGGCTATGCGTGAAGCGTTCAGTGAATTCGAAAGTAAAATACTAGGTACCGACTTGACAGAAAATCCTAGGAAGTTCTGGTCTTACGTTAAATCAGTAAGTGGCTCGAAACATCATGTCCAGACACTCCGGGATGATGATGGCATTGAAACAGAGGATGACACGCGTAAAGCTGAAATACTAAACACCTTTTTCCTAAGCTGTTTCACAGAGGAAGACCGCACTGCAGTTCCTTCTCTAAATCCTCGCACCAACGAAAAAATGGCTGACATCGAAATAAGTGTCCAAGGAATAGAAAAGCAACTGGAATCACTCAACAGAGGAAAGTCCACTGGACCTGACGGGATACCAATTCGATTCTACACAGAGTACGCGAAAGAACTTGCCCCCCTTCTAACAGCCATGTACCGCAAGTCTCTAGAGGAACAGAAGGTTCCAAATGATTGGAAAAGAGCACAGGTAGTCCCAGTCTTCAAGAAGGGTCGTCGAGCAGATGCGCAAAACTATAGACCTATATCTCTGACGTCGATCTGTTGTAGAATTTTAGAACATGTGTTTTGTTCGAGTATCATGTCGTTTTTGGAAACTCAGAATCTACTATGTAGGAATCAACATGGATTCCGGAAACAGCGATCGTGTGAAACCCAACTCGCTTTATTTGTTCATGAGACCCAGAAAATATTAGATACAGGCTCCCAGGTAGATGCTATTTTTCTTGACTTCCGGAAGGCGTTCGATACAGTTCCGCACTGTCGCCTGATAAACAAAGTAAGAGCCTACGGAATATCAGACCAGCTTTGTGGCTGGATTGAAGAGTTTTTAGCAAACAGAACACAGCATGTTGTTATCAACAGAGAGACGTCTACAGACATTAAAGTAACCTCTGGCGTGCCACAGGGGAGTGTTATGGGACCATTGCTTTTCACAATATATATAAATGACCTCGTAGATAGTGTCGGAAGTTCCATGCAGCTTTTCATGGATGATGCTGTAGTATACAGAGAAGTTGCAGCATTAGAAAATTGTGGCGAAATGCAGGAAGATCTGCAGCGGATAGGCACTTGGTGCAGGGAGTGGCAACTGACCCTTAACATAGACAAATGTAATGTATTGCGAATACATAGAAAGAAGGATCCTTTATTGTACGATTATATGATAGCGGAACAAACACTGGTAGCAGTTACTTCTGTAAAATATCTGGGAGTATGCGTGCGGAACGATTTGAAGTGGAATGATCATATAAAATTAATTGTTGGTAAGGCGGGTACCAGGTTGAGATTCATTGGGAGAGTCCTTAGAAAATGTAGTCCATCAACAAAGGAGGTGGCTTACAAAACACTCGTTCGACCTATACTTGAGTATTGCTGATCAGTGTGGGATCCGTACCAGATAGGGTTGACGGAGGAGATAGAGAAGATCCAAAGAAGAGCGGCGCGTTTCGTCACAGGGTTATTTGGTAACCGTGATAGCGTTACGGAGATGTTTAACAAACTCAAGTGGCAGATTCTGCAAGAGAGGCACTCTGCATCACGGTGTAGCTTGCTCGCCAGGTTTCGAGAGGGTGCGTTTCTGGATGAGGTATCGAATATATTGCTTCCCCCTACTTATACCTCCCGAGGAGATCACGAATGTAAAATTAGAGAGATTAGAGCGCGCACAGAGGCTTTCAGACAGTCGTTCTTCCCACGAACCATACGCGACTGGAACAGGAAAGGGAGATAATGACAGTGGCATGTAAAGTGCCCTCCGCCACACACCGTTGGGTGGCTTGCGGAGTATAAATGTAGATGTAGATGTAGATTGGATAAAATCCTCGCCACATCAGCTGAAAGAAGAAATCATACTACAAGAAATGGTAAAAGACAGACTAATTGCACTGACAGAACACACCAGGATTTGAAAGAAAATACATGATAAACGGTTAGGACAAGTTCAAACATACACTCTTGGAGAAACAGTTTAGCTAAGATCATACCTGAAATCTTCTGCACTGCATAAATACATTAGTAAATGGCAATTGCTCTACACCAGCCCATATAAAATCATTAGTATACCTATCTCCGGCAGTTATCTTTTGGCTTTTCCAAGATAGAGAAAATTAAAGATTTATATGCCCACCAGGACCTGAAGAGGTATCCCTACCAGGACCTGAAGAGGTATCTACATAACTAATCACGAAGTTTTCAAATTGACAAACATTATATAAAAAATATCTGTTTATTAACGGTAAACTGTGAAAAGTCATGATAGATCTAAGTTTTTGTACATGTAACTACCTTCTGTGAAAAGTCATTAATGTCAGTATACTCAATTTAAAGTATTATGTTTGTAAAAGACTAAACAGCAATCTGACATCTAAAAATTCAAAATGGTTCAAATGGCTCTGAGCACTATGGGACTTAACAGCTGTGGTCATCAGTCCCCTAGAACTTAGAACTACTTAAACCTAACTAATCTAAGGACATCACACACATCCATGCCCGAGGCAGGATTCGAACCTGCGACCATAGCAGTCGCGCGGTTCCAGACTGCGCGCCTAGAACCGCGAGACCACCGCGGCCGGCAATCTGACATCTAAAAAACCTATTCTGTTTGTTATAACGTCAAGTTGAACACACATATTTCAAAAACAACACAACACAACACATGTAAGTCACAGAGCAAGTAGACAAAGTAAGACATGTGTACATGGTAACATTCAAATCAGCACCGAGTCCAAGTCTAGTGGCCGCTGGCATGGCTGGCAGACAGTGCCGCATGTAGAGGACGCGCGTAACTGCGCGGCGGCACTTTGAAAGATCGCCGAGTCACAACACTGTTTTCTATGATGTGTAGCATAAATGAGATGCAGTTATGATCTGGGATAGCAATCTCAATTTAGCTGCTTATTTACGTTACCCAGAAACTAGCTGTGGTGAGATGATTTTTATGTGAAAAGATTCGTTGTTTCCATGATACTAATGTATAACCAATGTGGATGCTTTGAGCAACACAAGCACTTTATCTGAATAATACACAACTACTATGCTCCATGAAAAAGTAAAAGCCACGAGATATACTGTCCTTAGTGGCTACTACGACTTTATGTTGAAGAGTAATACGAACATGTTTGTACATACTAGTCTGTACATTTTGCCATGCTGTGCAATTCTGACTAAACTGCTATACTCCCAAGACTACATAAGACATGAGCTGTTATGGTGACTGCTGAAGAAATTTTCTGTATGCAAATGTTTTACATTGAAGCAGTACTCTAAATGTATTTACTTTTGTTCATATGGCTATTTATATAAGAAATTTCATATCCTGTATAAGACATTATTCTGACAGTTTTATGTAGAATAAGAAACTAATAGGGCCTAGGGATGTACATTTTAGTGAAGTTGATTGTATGTACACTGTCCAATGATGTTCCAGTTTTTATTTGCTTTGACTTAGCTTGTATGTGATTTCAGCACATTCTCCGGTTGTTTTTGCTCTGCCATGTGCAGATATTTCCCACGTGATACAGGGTATGCCTTATGTCTGAATACAATATAGTGTAGTGCAGGTATCGTAATGAGTATTCAGAAAAGCAGATTGGCCTAATAGCTATTTACTCACCTTTACATCATATAATGAGATACAAATTAAACACTTTTGTAAGTACAAGGTTTGACTCATACAAAAAAAAAAAAAAAAAAAAAGGACAGGGTTGAGTGTTTGGTGTAAGTTGCTACCTGCGAACAGACTATTTCGCTAAAACATTTTTGCATTTCTCACAAAACGACGTAAAGCACCAATGAATGCAAAGAGAAGGAGTAATGTGGGCACTAATACATGGTATGTACATATAAGTTGAACTGTGATGATAAAGACTGCATTGTGTTGTACTGCAATCACAGAACTTGTGTGGTTACAGTAGTAAACAAAGTAAGACAAAATAAACTTTAAGAAAGGTCAAGTCCCTTGGTAGAAAACACAATCTAAAAAAAAATAAGTTAACTTAATATCCCTGTACTTCAAGACAAGAACAACAATTTTGTATTTTTATGTCTTTAACATTTTTCTTTTAGCACAACCACCATGAATTGTGCTGAGGCATCAATGATTCTACTGCGTAATTGTTTAATGATTCCTGAAACTGTTTAGCACCTGACGTCTACCTGAATGACATCCTGGTCATCATAAAACGCCATGTGCCAGTCCGGATAGACAACTCCTTGCTTCGGTCCTAATCCCTGTACCGGTACATTTGTCACCCTGTGTCGTCACTCACTGTCTCTATGCTGTCAACAGTTCTACATCTATACACAATATATATTGTGATACAGAATCAGTGAAGAATCTGAAACTGCAACCTTTGCCTCTTATATAAAACACCTATGGTTTTTTTAAACAGCAATGAAATGACTGCGTTACATCTAATATCTTTGTTATAAGTATGTTGAGAACATTGTACTCCAAAGAAAAGGACAATGTGGCTCCCAAACTAAGCAAAGGCAATACCTATGTAAATAAAACTATCATTTTAATGATATGAATATAATAGAGGGAAACATTCCACGTGGGAAAAATATTTCTAAAAAGAAAGATGATGAGACTTACCAAACAAAAGCGCTGGCAGGTCGATAGACACACAAACAAACATACACACAAAATTCTAGCTTTCGCAACCAACGGTTGCCTCGTCAGGAAAGAGGGAAGGAGAGGGAAAGACAAAAGGATTTGGGTTTTAAGGGAGAGGGTGCTCCCGGGATTGGAATGACTCCTTACCCTCTCCCTTAAAACCGAAATCCTTTTGTCTTTCCCTCTCCTTCCCTCTTTCCTGACGAGGCAACCGTTGGTTGCGAAAGCTAGAATTTTGTGTGTATGTTTGTTTGTGTGTCTATCGACCTGCCAGCGCTTTTGTTTGGTAAGTCTCATCATCTTTCTTTTTAGAAATATAAAACTACCATTTGTTATTTATGAACTCATATACAGGAAAAGTGAAAACGCTGTTCAATGTATTATAAAGTAAGTTATTGAATTATTAGCTTGAATGTGTGTTAATGAGAAATGATTATGAGGGCAACAGGCAGTTAACAGCCACCACCTTCACTACTTGTTGAATAGCATTATGAAGTTAGGCGATAAACTACGCCAATGCCATTCATTCAAGGGGGCCGTGTGGTATCCCTTTTTATAAATTAATTGGGTAACCAACCGCTCCACAAATGGAATGACACGACATAGTAAGAAAATTATGTAAATGTAATCTGAGACTCTCCAAATTTGATCTAATGTCTACTGAAACAAATGATTCTAGTTTCTTTAGTGAGGGATCTTGTCTCTCTCTTGTCTTAGTTCTCAGTGTGGATGCATGTTTTGATAGGAGGTGTGGTATTTTTAATGTCTGCATATTTTATGTCAATGTATCAGTTAAACTCTGGAGTGTTCTTATTTGAAATGAATCATTATATCTATCTTGTCCTATTGCACACTTATTTGTTTCAGCATTAATTTGAGACAAGGTGACATGGAAGTCTGGATAAGCTGATGCAATTTATCGGCCACTATTGCAGCAGTCTATATGCAAATTTTTGAATGATTCAATCATAGAACCTGCTTTCATTACCTTTTTGAGATTTACATTTTGTTGTACACATTTGTATGCATGCCAGCACTGGCAACTCAAAACGTAGTCTTGCACCAGCCTATCAATCACTGACCAGAAAACCAGCTAATTTTATTCATTTTCTTTATTAGAACGTCTAATCTTTCCTTATAATACTGCTGCTCTCATAAATTCCATTAGTGAACATTTTTAATGATTAACTCTGAACCAGAGCAGAAATATTATAAGAACTATCCAAATATTTCCAAAAACTGATCTCGAGGAACCATAGAATACCTCAAAAGAGGATGATAAGATGCCGTTTTGAATCTTGCTCTTCTTGCATGAGAATCCAGCCTGTTAGCCATTGTGATCCCTGTCTTTGTTTGCTTTAGTGAACACAAGTTGAAAAACCACTATACAAAGTTATGAGGGTACAAAGGCTTCTTTAAGATTATTTTGCCAACCTAAAGTCTTTTGAGAATGAATAATTGAAATTTCTGCATATGATGATTGTGCTTTGTTGATGAGAATTTGGAAAGTATATAAGTAAATAAAACTGTGGATCATTGTCAGCAAAAAACTGGCTGTCCTTCCACTACTACACAATTTTTTTAATCACATAACTTCAAAATCTTTTAATAAAACATTCTCGGGTTTCAAGCCACATCAAGTGGTTTACTGCCCACAAGCTTTCGGCAGGGATCTCCTCTGCCATTGTCAAGTGTATGACTGTCATGTGGTTGTCACTGCCGTGCTTATATAGCTGCGCCGTCGCTCGTGATGTCACTGGTGCTCGGTCCCACTCCATATAAGGTAATGTTTTGGCTGCGTGACCGCCAGCCCCGATTCAACCCCCTCAACACTGGATCCCACACTGTACTCAGCTGCAATCCATCTTTATTGAAGGTGTTGTCAGAAATTCTAATCTCTATGGCCTTGTTTATCACGCTATCCCAGAAGCCATAGTCCGTATAATAATAGACATCTCATCAAATGCAATTCGATGTCCATTTTCCAGAGCACGTTCTGCTGCAGCTCACTTTTCGAAATAGCGCAGACAGTAACACCTTTCATGTTCTATGTGGTGCTGTTCAATAATGCAAACAGTCTGGCCGACATAGAACTGCCCACATCCACACGGTATCTTGTAAATTCTGGGCATTCTCAGGCCTACATAGTGTTTTACAGATTTCATTAGTTGCCGGAGGCCTGAAGATTGTGTCTATTTTATGCCTCTTCAGGAGCCGACTAATCTTCCCTGTTGTCGAACCACAAAATGGCAAGAATGCAACCCACTTGGAGTCTTTTTCTGGGGTCTTCTTCCTTTGTGGCTTGGATGACACTGCTTTGAGATCTATTTGTTGTTGCAACCATTTTCCTTAAAAACTTTGCGTAAGTGCTCAATTCTCTCGGGAAATTTTCAATGTCTGAGACAGTTTCAGCTCAATGTACTAAGGTCCTCAGAACTGACTGTTTGTGTGCTAGGTGATGGAAGCTGGTGGCATGCACATACCGATCCATGTAGGTGGGCTTGCGGTAAATGCTATGACCTAGAGACCCTTTGGGTTTATGATGGACAAGCATGTCCAAGAACGGCAGTGAACCCTCCTTCTCTACTTCCATTTTGAAGTTGATGCGGTTGTGGATGCTGTTGAGTTGCTCCAGGAACTCTTCTAAGTTTTCTTGTCCATGTGGCCAAATGACGCAGGTAGCCTGAAAAGTCAGCTGTAGCAGAACATGCTCTGGAAAACGGACACCAAATTGCATTCAATGAGATGTCTATTATTAAACAGACTAATGGCTTCTGGGATAGTGTGATATAACGAGGCCATAGAGATTAGAATTTCTGACACCTTCAATAGAGACAGTCTATTGCAGCTGAGTACAGTGTCGGATCTGGTGTTGAGGGAGTTGAAGCAGGCCCGGCAGTCGCACAGCTAAAACATTACCATATATGGAGTGAGACCAAGCACCAGTGATGTCAGGAGCGACAGCGCAGCTATATAAGCACAACAATAACAACCACACGACAGTCATCCACTTGACAATGGCAGAGGAGATTTCTTCTGCAAGCTCGTGGGCAGTAAATCACTTGACGGGGCTTGAAACCCGAGAATGTTTTATCAACAGATATAACTGCGAAAGCATGCATTCGTACATTCAAAATCTTTAAGTTGTTTGAAAAATGTTTCTTCATTATGTAATTTTACCTGCAGGCAATGTTCCCAGGCTCACACTCAACCTCTGTCTGATTTCACTCTGGGGGAGGGGGTAGGGTGTGTCATACTTAAGACTAAGTTCAAAATAACTGTACAAAACACAGGCTGAAAAAGTACCACTTGCAAAGAATGCACATGTAAAAAAACATATGGCAATACATATGAAACAGAGTTTTGAGAATAGGGTCCAGACATGTACAAGGTGGACACAGCCTTTACAATGGATTAACATAATCATTTTATACAAAGACTGCATTTATATTTATGTTCAATAAAATACTTTTGCACTGGGAAATCAACTGAATTGCTGTTCTATGAAAAGCATTTGCTTTGTGCCAATCTGTACACAACTTTATATGCAAATGACCAGTATGGTGTAATTGAGGCACTGAAAATTTGTTACATTTGTGAAGAATCAACAGGTATGTTCAGCATCACAATGCATTATAACATAAATAAGTCAAACAATATATCAAACTACGTGACTGTTAACACCAAGAAAGTGAATCCATATTTAAATAAGGAACGGTATGTGATCAAAGTATTTAATTAAATTTCATTTTAATCTAGTTTTTATTAGCAAAGGGACTTGCTGGCATTCTAACAGACCATATAGGCATAGCATGATATTTATTCTCAGATATGAAACATGTTTATTAAAAATAATAATTTTCAGGTACATGCAAAGGACATAGAACATAACATTAAAAGAACACAGGAATGCTGAACTGTGTGAGATATCTGTACAATAAAAATAAGTTATAATGTGGTGTAACTTTAGTTCATGTCCTTCGAAAATTATCTGACAGCAGAACAAAAGAACAAAGGTAAGGTAAGAGGTATTTAGATATCTGAAGATTGACATAAAACGATCATATATTTTGGCAGCTGTTCTACGATCATATCACTCTGTAACACAAATAATTACTATAAACATTGAAAAATAATCAGGAAGCTCATTATTGTTGCTGACTGTAGTACCTAACAATAACTGGTACATTTGAATGTTTTTAAGCAATACAGTAAGTGCCAATAACACTCTTTAACATCTGATGGGAGAATTAATATTTCAAAGTTGCTCTACGGTGGCCACTTCCCTCCCCAATGTACTAAACCTGACAAAATGAGTCATCAAAGATGAAACTTTTCGGGAAAATTAATTTTTCATTTCGTTCAAACACAGAACTGAATTAGAATTTAAACTGTTTCACAATTGACCAGAAATGGTTAATCTATTCAAAATATTTGTAGCATTGTCAAGTTGCTGTTAAAAACAACACAACTGATCATAGAAGCACATCATCTATTATAACATTCTGAAAATGTTGACAAACATAACACTTTTGTCCAGAATTGATACACAACACATATATTTTCTGCTTAAGGAGACATTAGTGACACACCTAGTATGTGAGACCCTCATCCATCAGTGAATAATCAACTAATGGTGTACCATTATGCAAATGATTACAGTGCTAGCACATTACATGTACACACCTGCACAGACATAAACATATATCTATATACAAATATGAATGATTGTGGCAATTCCAATAAATGGAACATTTTTATCCATATTAGTATCTCTTTATGTACAACACACTTACAACCATTCATACGTGACTGTACAATGTAATTTACACACTTACATCAGCTTCTCATTTTCAATGGACGATTTCAGTCCACAGTATACACTACTTACAACACGTAAAATTTGTCATAATGGAAAAAAATCTCATTAAAACAGTTTCACTGTCCATAGCAGTCTACAGAGCGACTTACATACAACACTAAGCCTCAGTTCCTACCAAATATTACAATAAATGTTTATTCACACAAAGACTTACGAAAATCACACTAATATTCAAACTTTTCTCATAGTTCTTTAATTTACATTTTTTTAAAAAAAGTTTTCAGGAACTAGCTTTATTTAATGAAAATATTCACAAATGTACACTTCACTACACATTACTTGTTTTCAACAAGTTTTTCACGTAGACACTTTATTTTCTGTACAAAATATGCTTCAAGTGATTCTGCACATTTGAAGAATGGCGATTCTCTTGGATTATAATACCGGCAATTGTCAAATATTTTTGTCATGTCACCAATAAATTCACTTAACTTCTTGTACGATTTTTCATTTATCCTAAGTTCTATTGTCTGGAGATCTGGAAACATAAACAAATAAATTAGAACCAACAGCATGTACCTGAAAACATAAAAAAAGTAACAACTTAACAACAAAACAAATCCCATTACTTGGCATTTAACGCTTTATTCAAAATGTAAATAAATTCAAGATTAAGATTTCCACTAACACAAACAGAGTTCACTGTCTTAGGGGCAATTTGTTGTGGAAGAGTAAAAATTAAGAGACCTGCATATTCTACAAAAACTCATCAAAGTAAAATTAAAAGAAAAGACAGAAATAAATAAATAAAATACACTGAAGCACCAAAGAAACTGGTATAGGCATGCATATTCAAATACAGAGATACGTAAACAGGCAGAATGTGGTGCTGCGGTTGGCAGCGCCTATATATGTCAACAAGTGTTTGGCGCAATGACAGGTTATCACAATTTAAGCGAGTTTGAACGTGGTGATATGGTCGGCGAACAAGTGATGGGACACAGTATCTCTGATGTAGTGATGAAGTGGGGATTTTCCTGTATGACCATTTCACGAATGTACTGTGAATATCAGGAATCCAGTAAAACATCAAATTTCCGACATCACTGTGGCCGGAAAAAGATCCTGCAAGAACGGGACCAATGATGACTGAAGAGAATTGTTCTATGTGACAGAAGTGCAACCTTTCCGCAAATTGCCACAGATTTCAATGCTGGGCCATCAACAAGTGGCAGCATGAAAACCACTCAACAGAACATCATCGATATGGGCTTTCAGAGCCGAAGGCCCACTCGTGTAACCTTGATGACTGCACGACACAAAGCTTTACCAACATTGGACTGTTGATGATTGGAAACATATCGCCTGCTCGGAAGAGTCTCATTTAAAATTGTATTGAGCGGAGGGATGTGTTCGGGTATGAAGACAACCTTATGAATCTATGGACACTGTATGTCAGCAGGGGACTGTTCATGCTGGTGGAGGGTCTGTAATTTGTGTGGGACGTGCAAGTGGAGCGATATGGGACCCCTGATACATCTAGATACAACTCCGACAGGTGACACATATGTAAGCATCCTGGCTGATCACCTACATCCATTCATGTTCAAAGTGGTTTCCGACAGGCTTGGGCAATTCCAGCAGGACAGTGTGACACCCCACAAGTCCCGAATTGCTACAGAGCATGTCTAGGAACACTCTTCTGAGTTTAAACACTTCCGCTAGCCACCAAACTCCCAAGATTTGAACATTATTGAGCATATCCGGGATGCCTTGCAATGTGCTGTTCAGAAGAGATTTTCACCCTTCCATATTCTTACAGATTTATGGACAGTCCTGAAGGATTCATGGTGTCAATTCCCTCCAGCAGAATGTTCGACTTTCTGCACTCTCTGGATAGAATGAATCTTAGTTATGTTTGAGTCCCATAAGTATGTATAGTTAAATATATTTTAGTTCTGTACATCTGTGACCAGTTACTATTCTGGTTATGAACTTTGAATTGTGTTGTTTGGAAGATCATAAGATATCACACTCCTTACATTTCAAAAATTGACAAAAATAACTAGTCAAGCTACTAAATATTAAGGTTTTTCACAAACATTTGTGATGTGAATTTGTGTTTGGTCCAGCCCTTGCTTGGTACGATCACAGTCTAACACATACAGTCACAACACTTCTGCTCCTTGTTGTTATACACTGTGACAGCAGTGCTCCCAGTGGTCAGACAGCTTCACTTATGTATACAATATAGGACGGGTGCAAGTAGTATCTTTTATATTTGTAACAGTTTTTACAATAGGGAGCATATGTAGTGTCACCAAAATCTGCAATACCCACCACATTTGTCCTTTTTTAGTTTCCTAAATTTTATTTTCTTCTAAGAACAATAAATAGCTTGTCAAGTAAGTGAATGTGGAACCTAAGAAATTTATGTGGAATGCAACACCTGCATTATTTAACATACCAAATAAACCACCACACCTGTAGTGGAAGGGAAAACCACACAAACATAATAAAAAATCAAAAGCAATAAAATTTTTTCTCAACACAAAAGAAACTAATTCCACAACTGATGTTCCATCTGAGCCACTTATGGGAAGAATATTCAACGTATTTGCTTTTGAAGCAAAAATAATTACATTTACATAAATATCTGTGTATCAGGAAGACAACTGAAGTGTAAGAATGTAAAAATCATTAGTTTCCATATAAAGTTGCTAACTGTAAAGGAAGTGCCTGTCATGATAAAAAAAGAATAGCAACAGAAAAATATGCTTCTCATGCATGAAATATATGTTTATATTCTCTTACTTTAACTGGAGTACGCTGCAATTATATACACATTCAAAAGTATTTATTTCATGATCATCCATGTCCCTTGATCATTTACTAATGCTTGGAATGGAAAACTATAATAATTATTTTGTTAAGTAAATAGAAAATAATTAAAAACAAACATTAATTTTATGGCTGGATTTCTTGCCACTATGGGCAATTTTCACAGCAATGAGGGTTGCAACTGTATATCTTAAACTGTGCTATAATGTAGAATTCTCATGCAAATCTTGATGTTATCTACATCTATCAATTCCACATGATACGTATTTTCATAAATTCATAAATGGTCACAGTAACACAGTAATAGGTTAAGTGCCCCCCCACCCAAAAAAAAAAAAAAAAAAAAAAAAAATAAAGAGGACAGGTGACGTACAATGTGTGTGAGAATTCGATATTGTACCTTAGGGTGGCAGCTCAAAATGCCAATCAGAATTACAGTTCTTCACTTGCTGAAATTTAAGGGTTTCAGAAACTGATGATGAATTCCCACAACTTGAAAAACGCAGTTACTAAATGAACTACAGTAGCATAACAAAACCTGTAACTGACAGTATTAAATTACAAATATGTTTAAACGCGCTGTCACTGATTCCATATACATTCTAATTGCGCTGAAAGAGTGATTTTACTACATCTGAATGCCAGTTATTAGCTATATTTTGTAAATTTACTAGCCGAATAACCAGCATTGTCTAGGTATGCATTTATTCCAATCTTCTATTAGTCCATCTCCTCCAGCCCCAATCATTGTCCATCTTCTCCTGCCGCCCCCACCCCATGACCACCACCTCCCCCACCCTCTGCCACCCTTTTCCACCCCCACACACTGTTCATCTCCCCCTTCCCCCTCTTCCCCTCTCTTTGTCATCTCCCCCTTCCCCCTCTCTTTGTCATCTCCCCCTTCCCCCTCTTCCCCTCTCTTTGTCATCTCCCCCTTCCCCCTCTCTTTGTCCATCTCCTCCTATTTTCTTTCTCTGTTTATCTCCTCTCCCCCCCCCCCCACCCATCTGTGTCTATCATCTCCTTCCCCATCACTGCCTGTCTGTCTCTTCCCCCAACTTTGACCATCACTTCTTTCCATCTCTCTGTCAGTTCATCTCCTCCTCTCCCCTTCTCTCTCCACATTATCACCCCACTCCCATAGGAGGTTGGTGATTCTTACTGTCCCATATTTCTTTCTAGATTGTAAGTGATTTGGGTACCAAATTTGCCTGAAATAGTTCCAGGAATTTATTATGAGCTTTTACCCGTAGCTTCGCCCACATAAGCACATCATATATATTTCACACACATCTCTAGCGAATTTTGCCCAGCACTTTCATGTATTTTTGTAGGTAAATTCAACAGCATATAAAGTTAAACATCAAGCATGACGCGGAAGTTTTTCATGCACCTCGGTGTTTATGACTTTGTATCTCTCGAACTACATATCATATAATGATATCATTTTGTTGGTACTTATAAATACAATCTTCAAAATGCATCGCGAATGTGGTTACTAATAAAGATGTAATAAATTATGACATCCTGCTTCATGCAATTGCTGTACTGCATGAACTGCGAAAATGTAGTAAGTGATTCATCTTTTTGTAGGGTTGGTGAACAAGCAAAAGTCCATACAGGTTTGAAATTATGTGTAAAATTTGTTACAAGTCACTAAGTGCTCTCATTCTCAAATAATGGATGTATAAATCATGGGTATGCGTGCGCCGTGGGCTACACTGCTTTTTCACCCCCATCCCCACCCCTTTGGTAGGTAGGAGGTTCTTAACACCACAGTGACTCTTTCCGGCCAGTAAGTGAAATGTGTAGAACCTTACAAAGTTTTGCTGAAATCAGTCCAGTGGTTTAGGAGGTGATGTGAAACATACATACGTATATAAATGCACCCATAACACAGGTTTTTTATTATACGAGGGCGGTTCAGAAAGTAACCTCCGATCGGTCACAGTGTGGGTTGTGGGGGGAGTAGCGACGCCATCTGTGCGTTCACGCACTCAACAGGTCAGTCGGCATCAAGCCGTGGTCGAGTGAACGTCGTACCTGCGCTAGTTTAGTTTTTGTGGCAGTTTGAAATGTGTGCTGCAATAGAAAACCCCGCCAAATGTGAAGTGTGTGCTGTCATAAGGTTTTTTACAGCCAAAGGATATTCTGCAGCAGCTATTCATCGTGAGCTTTGTGCCGTGTACGGACCAAGAGTTATGAGTGAAGGAGTTGTCCGTGAATGGGTACGTTTATTTAAAAGTGGACGAGAAAACGTTCATGATGAAGAGAGGAGTGGTAGACCATCATTGGTGACTGACGAACTCGTTCAGACAGTTGATGCAAAAGTTCGTGAAAATCGACGTTTCTCAATGTCGGAGTTGTCTACTGGTTTTCCACAGATTTCTAAGACTCTCTTGTACGAGATAGTGACAGCAAGATTGGGTTACCGTAAGTTCTGAGCACGATGGGTGCCCAAAATTCTTACCGACCACCACAAAACTCATTAGACTTTCTGTCACGTTATGAGGACGAAGGAGAACCATTGTTAAACAGAATCGTGACCGGTGACGAAACCTGGATTAAGTACGTGAACCCTGAGACAAAAGAACAATCAAAGATGTGGGCACATTCGAATTCGCCTACCAAACCAAGAAAAGCCTCGCAAGATTTTTCTGTCAGAAAACTGATGGCAACGGTGTTTTGGGATGCCAAAGGGGTGTTGTTGGTTGAATTCATGGAACGTGGTACGACCATTAATCAAGACGTGTACTGTGAAACAATAAAAAAGTTACGACGGGCTATACAGAACAAACGCCGTGGTATGCTGACTTCCGGTGTCATTTTTTTGCACGATAACCCCCGTCCTCACTCTGCTCGCAGAACAACGGCCCTTCTTGAGTCCTTCAAGTGGGACGTTATCAACCATCCACCTTACAGCCCAGACCTGGCGCCAAGTGATTATCACCTCTTCATGCATTTGAAGAAATGGCTCGGGTCACAGCGGTTTGATGACGACGAAGAGCTCAAAGATGCGGTCACAGGCTGGTTCCAGGCACAAGCGGGTGATTTTTATGCAGAAGGAATTTCAAAGCTTGTGAAGAGATACGATAAGTGCCTCAATCGCTATGGAGACTATGTAGAAAAATAGTGCAAAAATGTAGTTGTAAGATGTATATATTAAAATATTTTTATTTAACTTGGTGTATTTTTTTAAATCAACCGGAGGTTACTTTCTGAACGGCCCTCGTATATATGGATAACAAATAAAACAAAGCTGCTGTCAATTTGGAACATTCATTTAAACACCACAATCATTTACTAAGCATGGTCTCACTGAAAATAGTATTCCTGTGCGCACTTCCAATTTTTGAACTGACTTACCCAGCTAGGCACAGGGAGATGTACAGTTGAATGTGGACTCCAAATCGTATTTCACATTAACAAATCATGTCAGAGATGAAAGAAGAATGCTTTTTTTGAAAGAAAAAGATGCCAGACTTTCTTTTGAAAGAAAAAGATATAGGACCAACTGATTTAAAGTATCTGTTTTGTAAACAGAATCTCCTGAAGTTTTTACTGTGTTTAGTTATAATTTTTATGACTAATTTTGGATTCACAGCCCTGATCTCAAACTCACATTCATGTTTCCAGCCATTCTGCCAACCTGGAATCTGGCATCATTATTGGTCATAGATGAAATGTGACTAATGACTAGGGCTCAGGTGGCATGTGGGCTTATCGAATTATGTGAACCAAGCACCCAGAGATTATGAAAACAGATACCTACATAAAAATGTAATGTAGTGCACATAAATATATTGAATGAGCAAATTATTGTATGTCTATACGTTTACCACTCAATCACTGGAATGCCTGTAGATGTTTAAGAATAATGCAAAGCCTTCTGTACTATGAATGGAAGAAATTGATCTAATCAGTCCTTAAGGGCAACACACTATGAAAAGTGAAGCAATATCCACAGCTGATGTTCTAAGCTGAGTAGAAGATTAATTTATAGTGTCCAAAAGAGAAATAATGAATATGTTAAATGGAATGAAGGTTTTATTATTATTAAGATATTTTGTTAAGTTTTGTTTAACGATTTATGTATGCAAGATATTACAATAAATCTATTAATTTTATATAAGGCAGCCATTTATTAGTGATAGTAGCTTTGTATATGAACTCATGGCTTAAGGAATTAAATGAGGAATATAACAGAAAATGAGCCCTCGTTTTTCTGAATATGTGAAGCACTTTGTAAAATAACCATTCCTCATTACCTGCTATGACATGAGGTAGTTCTGAGATGTGGTAAACTGAAATTAGCAGGTATGTGTTAAAATCTCTTTCTAATATCAAAACATGAAACTTGAACTGTGCATCACTGGACTTACCCATTGGCTCTTTTATTACTTTATAGTAATCGGGTGCTTCATTTGGATCCACAGGCTCCATGAATGGCCAGGCACTTTTATGAGCCTACAAATTAATGGAAAAAACATGAATATTTAGAGATAAATAATTATTACTGCACATATACTAAAACATTTACAAATAATATTTACCTGTAATTGCTTTATCAATTTTCTCAAGCCCTCAAAGTCCTTAGAATTCAAATTCTTCATATTAGCAAAATTTATGTTTGAATTTCGCTGACAATTAGGACAGATGTATTCATCTATATTGTCAGCTTCTGACTGCAGGATTCCAACACATCGACCATGGAACCAATCTTGACACCGATCACAGCAAATATAAAACCTAGAAAGATTAATGATAATGAGATATCCCATTGAAATTATTCTTGAAGGTAAAATTGTGAACAGATTATGCATGAAAATAACAGTCAAGAAAGGGTATTTGTCAAATTATGGTATATGGTATTAGTATTTTCTGCAGCAGTCTTCACCATCATCATCATTATTGTTATTTTACTGCATTTACTTCCTGGATTTTTCTCTCAATTATTGTTGGGGGCAGAGCAATCAACTACTTTAAGGCTGTTGCGCAAGAAAGATTAAAAAACCAATCGCTAAGCATGATATTATGGACATAAAATAGCCGGTAATATTATCTGAAAATGTCTCCTGGTCTGTTACAGAATGCTTCATTTGTGCACAAATGTACAAATGAAGACAGTAACCGATTTAAAAAAAAAAAAAATCTACAAGTGTCAATAAATTTTCTGTATCATTGTCATCTGCTTTTCCCACAGCTCCAAAAGGTTAAAAATTAAGTGATTAACTTCAATATTTATTGATGTTTTATAAAAGTTATGACTTGTTACTCATAAAATTCTTAATTATCAGATATCCTCAAGCATGTGCAAGGGCTATCCACAAAGTCGATTACATTTTTGCCTGCAAGAACAATGGGAGGAGGTGGCATGGCTTTTGTCTGAGATTTGTTTGTTCAGTTGGCATCTAATTGTGACAGCATGAGGTTCATGTTGTTTCCCCATATTCCACAATAAAAGTTTGAAATGTGTGCCACAACTGAAAATCTCATGAGTTGTGAAGTGCGGTAAGTTTTTGTTGGCAAGAAACTATGAAATAATTGAAACATATCGGCACATGTGCGAAGTGTACACAAGCAACATAATCACTTAAGGTGGAGTGTGCCACTGATGCATAAGGTTTAAAAGTGGCTGGACTAATGTTCACGATGAAGAGCAAGGTGGATGCCAAGCATTGAGGCTGATGAATTGGTCGTAAAGGTCAATGAGAAGATCCAAGAAAACCACTGATTCACAATGATGGAGCTACAAAATACTGTCAAACTCTGGAAAACTTAAGAAGAGGAATTCAAAATAAGAATTGCAGAAAGTTGAGTTCAGAAATATAGTTCTTCCATGACAACACTCGACTACACATAGCAAACTGCACTCGGGAAGTACTCGTTGCTTACTAGTGGGAGGTGCTTTCCCTTCTGTAATGCAGTTCGGATCTTGAACCCAGTGACTGCTGTCTGTTTCCAATGATGAAGGTTTACTTCATGGGTCACTCCTTCTATTCTGTCAAGGAGTTCCTTGAAAAATTAAGCTGATTCTTGTTGTAGTGTTGATTGTGTTTACTTAAACTTATGGATTGACTTTTTTTGGGTTCATAAAAATTTTATTTTTGCCTGTTATTACTTTTATGTTGTAATTTAATGTAGTAACACATTCCATGACCTTCATGCAGTGCTTTCTCGACTACATGGAACAGGGCAGTTCGAGCAATAAGTGGTGCGAGTTCACGAACCTCTTGTCGACCCCTGTTCACGAGTCTGGGTATTTTGACATTTGCATATATATATATATATATATATATATATATACACCTTGCTGTCATTTCTTGTTAATAATATTAGCTTATTCCCAAGAATAAGCAGCTTTCATTCAGTTAATCCTGAAGAGTTCCCTAATGGGTCACTCCTATTCTGTCGAGTAGTTCCTTGAAAAATTAAGCTGATTCTTGTTGTAGTGTTGATTGCATTTACTTAAACTTATGGATTGATTTTTTTCGGGTTCATAAACATTTTATTTTTATCTGTTATTACTTTTATGTTGTAATTTCATGTACTGACATGTTCCACGACCTTGGAGTGTTGCTTCTCAATTTGGTCCTACAGAACTTGATATGTAAATAAATAAATAAATAAAACTAGTTGAAGTCTCAGGTGGCAGAATTTTATGACAATGGAATTTTGAAGCTTGTTCATACCCATGAAAGTGCCTAAATTTGTGCACAGACTGACAAAAAGTAGTATTTATATGTCAGTTTAAAATTAATAAAACATTTTTTTTCTATACAGTTTTTTTTAAATACCGAAGTATACTCTACTTTTGAGACAGCGTTTGTACTACAATGGCAGGTAATTTTGAAAGTGCCAGAGTCATCTGCACAGTATTCATACAGAATGTTTATGATTTGTGTCCAGAAATGTGATGTGTTTTCAACATAGCAAAAAGTACATACAAACAAGGATATGAAAATCATTCATTAGCAAGTTATGACAGGAATTCCTTGTAGTGCCCCTGATTGTGTGTCGCACCTAGGACATGCGTTTTTACTTACTTTCTTCCTTACTTGCATCTCAGTCACCAGTTTCTGAATCATTGACTACTCAAGGGGGATCTACTGCATGTTCTACTCAATCATCAGATTTGAATTCAATGGATTTTTACCACAAGACACTTCTAAAATCCTTGGGGTATTCAACTCTTTTACCTAATGTCGGTGTTCTGAGGGAGCATATACAAAATGGGTTCGGCCAAATATAATGCACTCCAAGAATTATCAACATAGTATGGCAAAGCATGAGACGCAGGCTCAGGAAATGTCTCACAAGAAACATTAGAAATAAACCCATGTGACTCCCTAACAAAGGTTTTCACACCTGTATTCATGAGGAATTTCTATACTCAAATATCTAACCAAAAGAATCTGGACACGCCCATGTAATGCAAAATTGCCCAGCAGGTGTCATGAGAAACACCAGTACAAAATGAGACAGGGACAAGTATTCTGCCACTCAACTCACTGAGGGTCAACTCATCGCACTCACTAACACACCCTGACATGTCTGTATGTGGAAAGGGAGGCAAAGTTGCCACCGTGGTTGAGTTCCTGCTCACGCTGGCTGGGAACCATCATGACGGCAAGAAGAGGAAGGCAAAGAAAAAGCAGTGCTACCACTGCCAGAAACTGAGGCACATCGCCAAGTTCTGCAGGGCACAGTCGCATGTTTGAAATGCGTGAAAGCGCATGATACATACGAGTGTGACAAAACACGAGATGTTGTTGGTACATGTGTGAACTGTGGTGACACACACACTGTCAATTCATGCAGCTGCCACTACATCAAGAGCTGGAGCTGTGGGAATAAGAAGCCAACGAAAAAAAGTAAGGGTGCCGCACATGAAGAGATGGTCTTATGGAGCATGGAACAAGATGCAGCAGCCCCCCCCCCCCCCCCACTCCGCCCCACACTCAAGCGGGAGAAGTACGCCACACTTCCATGAAGAAGAAGAAGAAGAAGAAAAAATGTATGCTAAATTGAATGGGGCTTCCAATGGCGTGATGGCCACCTCAAAGCTGTTACTGAGGAGGGTGGCACCATGGGCAGAAGTCGAAGATGTCAGCTGCCAGTGGCAGCTGCTGAAGGAAGAACTGAAGGTTGAAGGTGGCAAAAGAAGAAATGTCTTCCCCTAACATGCCTGATGCTGCCACACAGACAATGCCTACTGTGGCAACCTCCCAGGAAGAGGCTGCATCAGCAGAGGAACCAGATGCTTGCTTGCCACTCCGTGACAGTACCAATTCTCACCTTGATAACCCCTTCGCCCCTACTAATTATCCTAAACCTCCCTACCCCATAAGACACAAGATTTCACTGCTGAATAAAGAATTGTGGGATGTCATCATATCATCACTGTCTCAGTCAAGTGGATACAGGAGGAATACTGGTCAGGAAGAAGAAAGCCAGCCCAACCCTCGCGACCAGTATATCCTACAACAGCAACAAGAAAAAGAGGAAGTGGAAGATCAAGGCTTCTAACAACTGCCAGCAACATATGCTTTATTTGTGTCAGATAACGATCAGAACAACCCATTAAAGAGACATCACTATTAACATCATCAGCCAGGAACAGGAGGAACAACAACTATCTGCTCAAACACCTCACATCTCAGACCCAAGGCAATCATTGGATATCAACTGAGGAACAGATCCATCAGGGACACTTCAATTCTTCTAAAGCTGTCAACAAGTTGACAGTTGGTGGTGTGATTATGAAGTGGAAATGTAAAAGAACAACCACAACTAAACCAAGACCAGGCAGGTGTCATGTGCTGATGGACAGAGACCACAACACTAGTGAAGGCTGGTTGAACATAAAGTAAAACAAAAAAATCACATGAAAGCAGAGGAAGGGATCATTTGTGAGTTCCATAGTGCTGGCAGTCCAGCTGGCAGAATGATTGAGTGTAAGGTGTTAAAAAGAAAAGGGACAATGGTCAAGCAGCTTCTCGTAAGACACACATTTCCATCATCAATGCTAAGAAACACTTGATATCGTGCAAAGAGCAGTGCCTAGACAGTAGGTGACTGGAAACGAGTGATTTGGAGTGATAAATCATGCTATATCCTGCGACAATCTGATGGAAGAATTTGCATTTGGCAAATGCCTGGAGAACATTACCTCCCATCATCTGTAGTGCCAACAGTAGAGGAGGTGGTGGCGGTGGTGGTGGTGAGGGTGGTGGCAGTGGTAGTGGTAATGGTGGTGCTGCTATGGTATGGGGGTGTTTTCAATGGTTAGGGTGATTAGGTTGGTTGGTTGGTTAATTGGTTGTGTTAAAATCATAGAGCAGATGGTTGGGCTCGCTGATCATAATAATAAAAGAATATGAGCCAGCCACTCTGCAACACATTAAACTGTCCACCCAAAAAAGACAAGGCGAGATGAACACATGTAGGGAAAAGGCAACCACCAAGACAAACAAATGCGAAGAAAGTGCGACAAAGTTAAAATGGAGGGAGGTTGGCGACCTCAGAGAGAAGGCTAAATGTCCACCCTTAGATGGTACAATTAAAAAAAAACCTCATGAATAAAATGTAAAACTAAATTTGCTGATGAGGCACTGTCACCCAACATTGAAGGGAGGGTCCTGGGAAGGTTAAAAGTCTGCCACAGAGTGGCTAAAAATGGGCAGTCCAGCAAGATGTGGACGACAGTCATATGTGAGCCACAGTGACACCGAGGTGGGTCCTCATGACAGAGGGGGTAGCCACGTGCCAGCCACGTATGGCCAATATGGAGCTGACGGAGAACCACGGAGTCCCTGTGAGAAGACCGCATGGAAGTCTTCCACACATTCATAGTCTTCTTAAGGGCACACAGTTTGTTGTGCGTACTGAGATTATGCCATTCTGTCTCCCAAAGCAGAAAAACCTTCCAGCGTAATAATGATCGCGAATCAGTTACAGGGATGCCGATCTCCAGAAGAGCTTTCCGTACAACCTGTTTGACCAGTCTGTCGACATGTTCATTTCCTGGGATTCCGATGTGGCCTGGGGTACTCACAAATACCACGGAATGACTGGACCGTTCCAGGTCACAGATGGACTCCTGGATGGTTGCTACCAAAGGATAGTGGGGATAACACTGGTCGATAGTTTGTAGGCTGCTCAAGGAGTCATTACAGAGGAGAAACAACTAGCCAGGGCATGAGTGGATGAGCTCACGAGCAACGAGCACGAGAAATGGCCACCAGCTCTGCAGTGAAAACACTGCAGCCCTCTGGCAAGGAGTGCTGTTTAACACGTCCTCCATGCGAAGCCAATGTGACAATCAGCTATCGAGCCATCAGTGTAAACCACTTCATGGTCCTGGTACATGTCAGGAATCGAGAGGAAGTGACAGCGGAGAGCCGCGGGTTTAACCGAGTCCTTAGGACCATGTGAAAGATCTAGGTGAAGCTGCAGCCTAGGTGTACACCATGGAGGTGTATGCAAATGGACCTCGAGGATAGGTGGTAAAGGCAAGGACTCCGGTTCAGAGAGAAGGGATTGTACGCAAACTACAATTGTAATCCCTGACCTGGGCCTCCAATGCGAGAGATGAACTGCCGTGGATGGGAAAAGGAGATGGTAACTCGGATGATCAGGAGAACTACGAATGTGTGCAACGTAACTGGTGAGCAGTTTTGCACGCCTAACCTTCACTGGACTAGTGCTAAAAGCTCCTGTTCCCAGTTGAACGTCACAGTGGTGCACTGGGTTGAGTAAACGCAACACTGAGGGTGCCGCCGAACCATGAACCAGACTCCCATAGTCAAGGCTTTTCGTAAATAAAAAAAGACGGCATCTGGAATAGGCTGTTTGGGTGACAGACTCTAGGGAAACTAGATTATCAATGGTAGAGTGACCCTGGAGGAAACTGCGCTGGTGTGGAGCCAGTAGGCCACATAACTCCAAGACCCAACAAAACCGCCGACTTAACATACGTTCTAACAGCTTACAAAGAACGTTGGTGAGGCTGATGGGCTGATAGCTATCCACATCAAGCGGGTTTTTACCCGGTTTGAGCACTGGAATGAAGTTACTCTCCCACCACTGTGATGCAACGACGCCATCGTACCAGATCCGGTTGAAGAAGACGAGGAGATGTCGCTTGTAGTCAGACGAGAGATGTTTGATCATCTGACTGTGGATCCAATATGGCCCAGGAGCCGTGTCGGGGCAATGTGCAAGAATGCTGACGAGCTCCTACTCTGTAAATGGAGCAGTATAGGGTTCACTGTGACGTTCAGTGAACGAGAGGGCTTTCCTTTCCATCCGCTGTTTGAGGGTGCGATGTGCTGGGGGATAATTCTCTGACACGGAGGCTCGAGCATTGTGCTCAGCAAAGTACTCAACAATTGTGTATGCGTCGGTAGAAAACACGACATGGATGTTAATGTCAGTAACACCTGTCGGTGTCTGGTACCCACAAACATGTCTGATCTTCGTCCAGACTTGGGAAGGTGACATATGGCACGCAATGGTCAAGACGTACCTCTCCCAACACTCCTGTATATGTCTTTTTATAAGCTGGTGAACACGGGCACGGAGCCATTTAAAAGCTATTATGTGCTCTAGCGAAGGATGCCACATGTCACTGTAGAGCTCGCTGACGCTCTTTAATGGTCTCAGCGATTTCTGGCGACCACCAAGGTACTGACTTTTGCCGGGGGCACCTTAAAGAACAAGGGATCTCGTTTACCACCGCAGAAATGATCCTTCTAGTGAGTTGCTCAACTACCACATCGATGGTACCATGTGGGGGAGTGACAGCAGAGGTGGAAGTGTCCCAGCCTGCCTTGTTTAACGCCCATCTTGGTAGACGTCCAGGGGAATAGCGCTGGGGGTGTGACAGGAAGATGGGAAAGTGGTCACTACCACACAAGTCATCATGGGCTCTCCAGTGGACAGATGGGAGAAGTCCTGGGCTGCAGAGGGATAAATCAATGGCTGAATAAGTGCCATGGGCCACACTGAAATGTGTGGGGGCACTTGTATTTAAGAGGTAGAGGTAGAGTTGAGACAGGAAAGTTTCAACATCTCTACCTCGGCCAGTAAGCACAGTACTGCCCCACAAGAGGTTATGGGCATTAAAATCTCCCAAAAGTAGGAAAGGTTTAGGGAGTTGATGAATCAGTGCAGCCAATGCGTTCAGGAGTATTGCACCATCTGGAGGAAGATATACACTGCAGACAGTTGTTTCCTATTTTGTTCTTATCCTGACAGCTACAGCTTCAAGAAGGGTTTGAGGGGGCACAAGTTCATTGCATACTGAGTTCAGGACATAGACACAAACTCCACCAGACATTCTATTATAGTCGCTACAGTTCTTGTAATATCCCCTATAACCGCGAAGGGCAATGCAGAAAGCAGGTGTAAAGCTTAACAGCTGCCGTACCGCAGCCAGGTGGTGGAAAAAACCACAGCAATTCCACAGGAGGATAACATTATCGTGAGGCTGGGAAGGCATGAAGCATGCAAGGAGGCAGGTTATGCCTCAGGGTCACCAGCTGCCACCAATTGAGTATTTGTATCCATTCCTATTGTGGATGAAGCATCAGTCAGATCCAGGTCCTCAGGGGATGCTGAAATCTCCAAATCACCAGCAGGTGCAGAACTGGTAGGGAGTGGTGGTGTTGTGGCCACTGGAGGGTCCTTTTTCTTAGCAGACTTCTTTGTTTGCTTGCCCTCTCGCTTCTCTTTAGGGGCTTGCTGGAAGGACTTCTCTGGAGTAGCTTCAGGCACGGAGGAAGACCGTGAAGCTCTTCGTCCAGCAGCTTTTAGCTTCTTTAGGCACTGGCGAGTGTCCACTGTGGCATTAGTGGAGACCTTGGGAGAGAGGGTCCCAAGGGAGAGGAGTCGGAGGAGGCCATTGCTTCTCTGGCTGGGGGGGGGGGACCAGTGTCCCCTGCATTTGGGGGGGGGGGGGGGCTACTGAAGCAGGTACTTTGGGAGCAATGGAAGGAGACTTTCCCCCTATCACCAAAGGGGCAGATGTATTCTGGAGTCCCAGAGGGCCCACTGTTTGTGGCACAGAGTGTGGTACGACTGGTACATGCGGCAGATATGGTAATGTACCTGCGGCATATGTGGACGTCAACCGAACGGGGTGTAATTGTTCAAATTTATGTTTAGCCTCTTGGTAAGTCAACTGGTCGAGGATCTTGTACTCCACGATTTTCCGCCCCTTTTGGAGTACTGTGCAGTCTGACGAGCAGGGGGAGTGCTGCTCTCCGCAGTTGATACAAGTGGGAGGAGGTGCACAGGGAGTATTTGGATGTAGTGAATGTCCACAGTCTCAACATGTGGCATTGGAAGTGGAGCAGGAAGACATGTGCCCGGATTTACAACACTTAAAGCACCGCATATGGAAAGGGATGTATGGTTTAATGTCACAGTGGTAAAACATCACCTTGACCTTTTCAGGTAATGAATCACCCTCAAAGGCCAAGATGAAGACACCGGTATCAACCCTGTTGTCTTCGGGTCCCCTGTAAATGTGCCGGATGAAATGAACACCCCGCTGTTCTAAATTGGTGCGGAGCTCATTGTCAGACTGCAAGAGGAGGTTGCGATGGAAAATAATCCCCTGGCTTTTATGGGGAGTGATGGAAACAGCCAGTCCCAAGCGAATAACGCCCAGGATTGGGCTGGGGGTGATGTCTGAATCAAGACTGCACGGCTTCTCATCCTGGACAGCACTGTCACTTCCCCAAACTTATCCTCAAGAACTGAGGCTTCACAGGCAGAAAGGAGTCCCCATCCATTCTGCTACAGACAAAATACCGAGGCGAATATGGCTCTCTTCTTTCTGTAGCCCTACGTTTCTCCCATGGTGTAGCAAGGGAGGGAAACGATTTAGGGTCATATCTGTCAGCATTGTCCTCGATCTTGCCCTTCTTTCAGGCTGCTGGCGCTGTATGGTCACCAGTAAGAGATGACTTAGTCTGCTTCATTGCGGGTCATCCACCCTGATGCCACCCACTCCGATCACGGGCTCTCCCCACTGGTGCCACAGCAAAGGCCATCTGGCATGATGGCTATTTCCAGGAGTCCTGATGCCCCAGGAAGACAGGCATACATGGGAAGTTTACAGCTCAGGCATCAGAAGTGTGATCCCTGTGTCGTCATGGGGCTACCCTACCACCAAATGGGTACGACAGCCCCACCACAACAAACTGGCTATCATGCTGGATATTGGGTGCAGAGAAATCCAATAGTCATGGGGGCGAAAGAGGACAGGAGACAATTGAAGAAGATGACATACCCCGGAAAGTGTCCTCAACCAAATAGTTGAATTGCAGGTTGAGTTATGCAAAGCCATGACAGGAGGTTTAGAAGATCGAATCTAAGGGCGCGTGGATAACTCCTGCACCACGTAAGGTGTCCTTCCCCATATGACCTGCACTTCTGTAGAATTTGGAAGTGGCAGGTCAAACCATACAACAGGACCTGAACTTATAGGACCGAAAAGAGTGAGACTCCTTTTAGTCACCTCTTATAACAGGAAGGGATACCTCGGGCCTATTCTAAACCCCAGACCCCCAGGGGTAGGGTGATTAGGGGTGGTTCCTTTGTTGCATTTATGTAAACACTAAATGTGGAAGGATATGAACACATTTTATAGCATTGTGTACTGTGTACAGTAGAGGAACAGTTTGGAGAGGATGATTGTATCAGTATGAATATGCACTCTGTCATAATAACATCTGTGAGACAATAGTTTGTGGACAATAATATTCCTGAAATGGACTGGCTGGCCCAGAGTTGCAACCTCAACCCAATGGAACAGCTCTGGGATGAGTTACAAAATCAGTTTTGTTCCATGCTTTAGCATTCAACATCATTATCTTCTCCAGTTTTGGATCTTGAAGAAGAATGGGTTGCTATTCCAAGGCCGGGTCTGGATACTTTCGATCAGCGAGTATATTTTGGTGTCAGGAACATATTCTTACATTTATGGGCACCAATTTTTTAAGCAACTTGGAAAATGCTCTAAGGATAGCTTCATTTGTTTGAAAATTATATGCTGACAATGAACAATAGCCACAGTTTTTAGGATGCTTACAATCTAAATGGAAGACCTTAACTATGTTCCCAGTGAAACTGCAGAGCAGTAATAAAACACTGGAGTATGTACATCAATCTTAGTCTAACAATTCAGACAGTAAAATTAAACCCATATGGAATATTATCAAGAGCAGAACTAGTAAAACAGTAATTCAGAAACATAATTTCATTAAGGAACATGAGAACATAAAAAGTGACATTTCACAAGTAGCAGATATTTAAATTTCCCCTCACATACGAATGAGAAGACTAAATCAGAAATAAAAGTTCATGGGCAGTTGATATTCTTTCTATTAGCATATCATAAAGTTAAAAGTTAACATACTTATCATGTCATTATTTCAATACAATCTCCCACAGGTTATTGCTAGACTCCTTTCACTATTTAGGCTACTCCTAAACACTTTTTATTAAACACAATATTGGAAAATCCTGCACTGAATGCTAACAATGGAGAGAGTAAAGGAAACAACATACAAATAGTGAAGACAGACTGTTTGTCTTTATTCATACAATTGTCTTCTCATTTGTTTCAACAATAATGTTTATTGTAGGTAAATGCTTACATAAAATATTTTTGTGTAAGTATTTGACTACAGTAAACTTTACTGTTAAAGATAATGTGCTTGCTTCCTGCTGCTCTCTGCCAGTAACAAGGCAGCCATGAGCATTTTATTATATATTTAAGAGTCAACACCTTATGAATACAAAGAGAACAACTCAGCAAGACAAGGCTATTACAGAAGTGCGCAGTAATCCTGATAAAGGGCAACACACTGAAAAGCATTGTCATAGTATCCCTGACAAGTGTGGCTTCATAGTCATATCTGCTAATATTTTTTAAGGTTCCATGGTATATCTTAATCATTTCAGGAAATTATCCAATCTTTTCCTTCATCAAAACTACTGAAAAATAAATTTGGTCTCATATGATATTAACCGACTGAAATAATATCACATTTAAAACATGCAATGATGGAAATTCTTTCTACCAAAAACTTAGTTTGCAAATCTAAATACGTGATCCACGCATTCACAGCAAAGGAAAAAGTCATACATATCACTGAAGGAAAAACTGATTTCCATTCCCATGCATTGTGGATTTACTGTGATCCTTTATAGTACAAAATCAACAAAGTCTGAAGTTTATAAAACCGGCTATAAAAAGTTAACTTTGTAGTATGAAACCTGCATACCTCCTTTTGAAAATTGGGCAGAGAAATTAAAATATGTATCTTTGTGTTCCCTTTACAATTGCTCCATTGCTTGAGAGATGTAAAATGATGTATCTGTTTCTCCAAATGCTACTTTGTCTCTTGCAACAAAACAGACAAAAAGAACATCTAAAGACACCAAAACAATGGCATTTCACAAAAGGTAAAATGGGTTTCACCAGGCAAAGCATACTTTGTCCCCACAATACTTCCCAACTGATATTACAACAATGATCGGATGGTGCCTGACGCAAAATTTGCAAATGATTCAACAATGCAGTCATCTAAAACACAAAAAGACTCCATACTGTTTAGTGGGTACTTACTGAGATTCATCATAAGGCTGTTTACACAGGCAATACAATTCCTGTGTGTCTCTTGCATGTCTACATTCTGTACAAACGAATTCTGTTAAAGTTTTACTGATCTCTTCAGTTATTCCAACACATTCTCCGTGAAACCAGTTATTGCACAAGTCACAGCCAACATAAAACCTGCAAAAAGTTACACACACAATAAGATCAACTTATCTGCTTCCACCCTCCTCTTCTCCCCCCCCCCTCTCTCTGAGACAGACAGACAGACACACACACACACACACACACACACACACACACAAGTACATGGTAAAATTGAACATATTTACACCACTGAAAGCAAACCAGAGACTCTTATTATAAATATCAAGTCCTGGATCTTCTTCTATTAATGGAAACTAACAAATGATATTTGTTTCTCTTCTTAATCTTGATGCTCTCTCATTTCTTTTTCAGTATTATATCCTGGTGCAATTTACTTCAGCTGTCTAGAGTATTCCTACCCTACAAATCAGGCTCACAGCAGTACATGATTTTTATATGTGAATGTGATGCAGGTCATACTTAAGAACATCTTTACTTCAGAGAACTTACAAATTCATGTCAGAAAATTCTGTCAAGGCTCTAGTAGCTCCTACTACAAAATTGTCCGAAGTTTTTGAACTACCATCCACACAGATGCAAGTACACTGTCTCAGAACTGCGCCACCTCACTCAGTTTGAAAATGGAGCAGCACTCCCTGAACAAGATGGACTTAAATAGAAAAATATTTCATTACAACAGACATGGCACATAAAAAAATACCTCCAAGCATAGGGTACTATAACTCAGTTTTCAAAGGAGATAAAACAAAAACATTAACACAGAAGGCTCAGTTGGGGCAACATACTTATTTTGAATATTTCTCAGGTATTCACTTGCATGTTATTGTTCAGAGGGCACGATATTTTGGCAAGCTGACTTTCTGCCACCTTCAGACATCATTAGGAATACTGAATACCCGAGAAATATTCAAAATCTTCCCATGCTAGGAAAACCCAATATCACACTACAGATACTTAATTTGTAGTAGGCTCATAGTGACTATCTGAAAACTGTTAACTTCCATAAACAAATTGAGAACTGGTTTTAGAAGAGAAGAAGAAAAGGAAATATTTAACTCTTATTAGGAGTACGACATGTTTTTCTAAGCCATCCATTCATTCAATGCAGTGACACTTTTTACAATTGTTTTAGTAACTGTAAAAATAAAATTGGAACTTTTAGGTAAGTACAGGATGTTAATGAGGCTCTGTAAATAACAATTTTAACAGTTAATGGATTTTTTGTTAGCACAGACTAGTAAGGCAACTGGTTCAGATAGAAGCTTAGCAGAACACTGAAATGTTTCTTTATAGGGTCTCAAGAATCATGAACATGTTTGCCTTCATGAGTGTGGATACATTTTACATTTATGAAAAATGTAATAAAAGTTTTGTGCAAGCAAGGAACTTGAACATATTTGAAGATATCTATGTACACTAAAGAAATTTTGTTCCCGAAACTATCATCAATATGGCAAACAGCAACAAAGAATTTTCCACAAGACAGCTGCGAAGTACAATTTTTTTTAAGTTCTTCTATGAAACCTTAGTTTTGCACTTAATTAATATGTAGCCACATTGAAAGATGTGGGATTTTGTGAATTATCTATGTGAACTATATTTTACTGAGCAGAGCATGCTGTTTCCGACACGCAAAAAAAGCATTCAAGATGATAAGATATAAATGGCATTTTAACAATTATAGAATTTGTTCCTCAAATCAATATTACTTACTTCGTTTCATCATATGGTGTCCTGCAAAGGCAGTACAACTTCTCTTTCTTACGCCCTCCACTACTACCTCCACTACTGCCACCTCCTGCAATACTATTACTACTTGGAGAAGTAGAATTTGTAGCAGGAGGGCCCACTCCAGTACGTTGTTGCTTTTTAGGGCGACTGCTTTTCGAGGCAGTTGGAGGACTTAATGTAGTAACTGCAACAGGAGCAGATTTCCTCTTTCCACTTCCAGTTCTTACTTCATCTTGTTTATTTCTTTCTGCTTTAGTTCTTGCAGCTAGTTCTGTTGACAAGTCCTTCTGAAATGTTGGAGAAAACAGGGTGGACAATTACTCATTGCACCTGTGTATGACTATGACAAACTGCAATTCAGTATACTCAAAAATGTATTTTGAAATACTGGGTTTTGCATTAAATTATGAGATATTTGTTATTAAGCTTATTGTTGTTGTTATCTCCAGTCGAAATATTGCTTTGATGCAGCTCTCCATGGTAGTCTATTGTGTCCAAGCCTCTTCATCTCTGGATAATCACTCCAAATTATAGTGAAACCCCATATTTTATGTTTTCATGCAGTCCAGACTTAAAAAATGCAGGATCGAGGAAACTGTTTAAACACCCCAAAAGATGAGCAAAAACACATGTAATTGGCATATATGATTAAAAATTGCAATCCTCTCCAATACTTTGTGTAAAACCTGTAAGTGAAGGAAGTTAAATTTACACTACAACATTTATACAATAATCTGTGGTAATGAATTTCATCACTTCTTAAAGAATTACAGATGTTTAACAGCAAGTGAAAACCCATAAAAAAATTGAAACTGGTATCTGGGTACAAGGTAATCGAGCTGTTTTCTGACATGCTACAAAAACAAATTATATGTTCAAAACATGTGTTTTTGAGAAATCATCCTTTTGCTCACCCATAAAAAAAGCACAACTTGATGAACATGTTGAATTAAACCAAAAACATCACAGGAGCTTAATGACATACTCCGCCACCACTGATGTTACTGTTTAAGGATTTTCCTACGAGCTGCACTTCATATGCTCACCACTTTTAAAGTTTTATTTTAGGCTTGAAGAGAGAAACAGAGATGTGGAAAAATGAGCTTACTTCCCCAACTGATATTACAAGCTTATTAGGAGTTGGCTATACACTGTGAAAAATGTAAATTTGACAGAAAGATCAGGTGTTTCAGTTTTGCTTCATGCCCACTATCACTGCTGATAACCTTTACAATCTAGTGTGTGGTTTGTGGAGTGCAAAGTATATACATGAGTGTATATGTTGTTGCTGCAACTGTATCACGTCAGATTTGAACACAAAAGTCTTTAAAATGTGCTATCACAAAATCCTTCTTCTATTTCCATGTGACGTCTCTCTCATACACATCATCTGCGGGAAAAGTACGTTTTCAGCACCTCACAAAAAGCTTTCACCCCTACCTGTACTCCTGTTACTGAAGGGTCACTGCCCCACTCCACATATCCATTAGGCTAGCTTATTTACGTGTGTTTGCCTGGTGCGGTGGCTGTGCTAGCTATTGGGTGATTTAAGAAGTTGCCAGCGAATAAAAGATCACTAGCTCAATTATGACTGAGCACATTGTTCGAGACTCAGTGCTTGAATTTGAAAGGTTGACAATTGATATTGCTGATGAATACAGTACATTGGAAACAAATGTAAAAAGATTAGACTGAGTTGTAACTGGCACAAGAAAAGGGGGTGGCTGGGCGCCTTCATCACATATCGGCTCAATTCAGAACACTTTGCATTGGCTGTCTTGTTTTTCCATTATCTCTGCAACCCAACAGTAGTTGTATCATAATTGTGCAGTGAAGCTAAATGTTCCACATTGTGTGGGCAACACCAATCATGGATTATGTCAACATTTCCTCTCTCACATCTGCCCTCTCCACAATGGCCTAAAACATTCCCTTAACTCCACAACCGCCCATGGCGCAAACCATCTTTCTTTTGTGCCACTTACAACTCATTCAAACACATCAAATATCAATAGGAAGAAAACAAGATGAAGTCAAGCAAGACACCGAGTAAGAACTTAAAATCAAGGTACACCTTACTACAAAGAAATGTAAAATCAGGCAATTTTTAGCACTGATCTTACATATTTTCACAGGGGCTACAAATTTATGGTGAAGAATTGCAAAAAAACGTAAAATCGGAGAATGTAAAATTGAAATTCCACTGTAAATCCATTTTAAGATGTTTATTGTTGTCAAGCCTTCTACAATTTTTACTCCTCCATTATCAAACTGATGATTCCTTGATGTCTCAGAATATGTCCTATCAACGGATACCTTTTTCTGTTCAAGTTGTACCGCAAGTTTCTTTTCTCCCCAATTTGGTTCAGTACCTTTTTTATTAGTTATCTGATTTATCCACTGAATCTTTTGCATTGATTTCCTTTAGAGTTTGATCAAAGTATAGATTGAATAATATTGTGCATAAGCTACAACCCTGTCTCACTCCCTTTTCAACCACTCCTTGCACTTCATGAGCTTTGAGTACCCTGCCCCCTCACAATTTCAAAGAATGTATTGTAGTCGAGATTATAAAAACTTTCCCTAAACATACAAATGCTATATAGGTTTGCTTTCTTCAATCCATCTTATAAGATAAGTCGCAGAGTCAGTATTGCCTCACATGTTCCTAAATTTATCTGAAACCTAACTTGATCTTCCACGAGATGCTTCCACCCGTCTTTCCATTCTTCTGTAAATAAGTCGTGTCAGCAGTCCATGGCTTAAACTGTTGGTTCTGTAATGTTTACAATTGTCAGCACCTACCTTCTTTGAAACTGGAATTATTACTTTCTTCTCGAAGTTTCAGAGTTTGAGGGTTTTTGTCTATCTCATATCTGGTGTACTCAAGTAGGATAGTTTTGCCACAGTATGTTCTCCCAAGGATCTTAATAATCCTAAGGGAATATCATTTATTTCTGCTGCCATGTTTTTATTTAGGTTCTCTGACAAATTCTTCTCATGGTATCATATCTCCCACCTCATCATCCACTATTTCCTTTCCCCTTTCCATGACATTATCTTCACGTTAGTTTCCTTTGTATAGTCCTTTCACCTTTGCTTAGTACAGGCATGCCAGCAGATTTCTTGATATTCTTAGAGCTGATTCCCATTTTTTTTTCTTTTTTTAAAGTTCTTTTAATTTTCCTACAGCTGTCATCTATCTTTCTCATAGTCATGTTTGCCTCTACAGCTACGAGTTTCTCCTCTTGCCAGTCCCACTTTTCTATTTTTTACTTCCTATCAATCTCATTTTTAGACATCTATATTACCTTTTGTCTGCTTCATTTGCTGTGCCTTTGTATTTTCTCCCTTTGTCAACAAAATTAAATATACCATATGTTAACCTTCAATTTCTACTGGTTCTCTTAGATGTTCCACTGATGCCTTTGCTGTACCATCTGTGAAATCTACATGTTTGTCTTTATTGTGTTACTTTCCTCCATTTCTAGTTGCCTAATGCTCCCTTTGAAACTCTGAACAACGTACAGTTCTTTTAACTTATAAATGTCACATTTCCTTAATTTCTCAACTTTCTACAGTTTTAATCTGAAGTGCACAGTCAAAACTTATGGTCAGAGTCCACATATGCTTCTGAAAATGTTTTGCAGTTTAAAATCTTGCTTTCTTAAATCAAGTGTTAGCCAAGATTAAATTGTGCTCTTTGCTAAATTCCACCAAGAGGCACCATCTTTCCTTCTTTTACCCCACTTATGTTCCTTTACCTCCGTCCATATTCTCCAACTATTCTTCCTTCTTTTCCAACTATTGAATTCCAGTCCCCTATCACAATTAAATTTCCATTACTCTTAATGATCTGAATAATTTCTTTTATCTCATCACACATTCTTTCCATCTCTTCATCATCTGCGGAGCTAGTAGGAGTATAAACTTGTGCTATTGTGGTGGCCATAGACTTTGTGCTTACTGACATATTGTTACATTTATCACACAGATTTTGCTTTTGGCATAAAAATTACACTTTTAAAGAAATTTTTGTTCTTCGATTAATGAAAATGTATTTTCGATTGCAGTCTTGTAACTGAAAAAATTAACTTTGTAAACAATATACTGATTTTGTAATTGCTTGGGTGGCTCAGTGGACAAGTGTAATAAATATTTGTGGCACCTGACAATTTTACCTTAAGATGAAATACAAGCACTTCTTACCTCTATAGAATTAAAACTCACAGTTATATGCACTTTATTATTATTTTTCTATGCATGCTAGCTTGTATGCTCATAGTTATGTATACTACATCTGGTCATCTTGATTGTCTGGCATGAAAACCAGTATTATTTTTATTTATGAATTTGAAATTTTCCTGTGGGTTTCAACAAATATGGGACTGCCATTTAATGAACATCTTGGCAATTACAATCAATTCTCACACTGGTAGATATGTCAGTGTTATACATAAGGTAGGCAATTGACAGTAATGGGTTCTAGGCTACAACAGTGTGATGTATATGTGCCTAGCTTATGTCTGTCAAAAGCCACATTCACATATCAAATGAGATCTATTCACTGACAATATATCTCAGGCTATTTTTTGCTCTCAGCTTTTTAAATGACAATTTTTTTAATTGTATTCTGCTACTAAAGAGTACTGCATGGGTGCATCTGATTTATGGTGTCCATTATACCATAACCCTTCCCCAACTGCTTTATGGTGCTATTACATTGGTATGGCATTGTCTTCCACTAACATGAGAGTAACAAATCAAATTATTTTACAAAACACATAGGACAATTTGACACAAAATGAACTGTATGACTTGGTCCTGCTCTTACATACACATAGTTGTGCCAGAGAAGAGTATGAGCAAAACATCTAGAAAAGAAGATACATCCTATAAAACTGAGGAATAATACCCTAACAACCACTCACCACCAAACAACACTCTTCACATGTATAAGGCAACAAAAGAATTTTTATTTAACCATTCCATGAATATGATATTACCTGTATTTCTATTTGAAGTTCCTTCTCTAACAAGGCACGCTTCTTTATCATATCCTTTTTAAGCAGCTCTTTGTGTCTAAAGAGCAAAACTTGGAGCTTTGTTAAAACTTGCTGTCGCCTCCTCTCTTCTTGAGATTCACGCCACTTTCCTGTACGTGATCGTGATACCGCCACTGGTTTCTCTTCACGTTCTTCTGTTGGCGATCTAAAGGTGGAGATAGACCACTCAATTAAAAAAAAGAGAAACCTAAAGGATAATAACTTTTCACAATTTTAATGAGCTATTAGGTAAATTACATAACAAAGCACAATAAAGTCATTTATTACAAAGTTACTAATAAAGATACTGTTCTCTGAGACATATTATTAAACAGTACTCAATGAATTATACTCAAAACCGAACTGCTATTCTTCAACAACAGAAAATAATGATCTGTAGGAATATGATCTTTCTTGATGGAACAGTAGGAGGGGGCAGATTGATGGATGAGGGGCATGGCTATTTCAATTCATGAGTGTAACAAGCACCAGATTTTAATACATGAACACAGTGAAAGAAAATGGAACAAGCTTATAAATAGCATAACAGAAAACATTCATTTGTTTCAATAAATTCGACAATTTGCACATACTACAAGAACAGGCTGGTACTCTGAAAAACCACTATCTTTTAGTTATGCTATTGTAGATGTAACAGGCACATCATTCACTATTTAGATGTCTGGTTGTCAGGCAGAAGCCTCCAGTGCTTGTTTGAAAAGTCAGTGTTCTAAGATAGTACCACAGATAAACCCTACAGTAAACATGCAAAATAAGGATTTTTGTTGAAACTAGCTAACTTCCTCTAGCATTCTCAGTCAGTCAAACACTATAGCTTCAAAAGTGAACAGTATCTGGAAACTCTATTGGAAGCTGCTGTATAAGTTTGTGTATGTTGTTTTAGACAAAGAGTCTTGTGTTACAATTACTAAACTCTTTAATTCATTTCAAAACCTGTAGTAAGAACTGAGGCTTACTTGGACTCCTTATCAAGCTTTGGCACTTTCCTTTTGGGAGACTCCCATTCTTCTTTGGCATCTGAAGCCTCAACAGCTGACACTGTCCCAACAGAAGGTAATGGTCTTTTCTTTGAATTTACTCTGTTTGCTACAGAACTATTTATCACATTCACAGGTGGTGTATCAGTTGGTTTGTCATGTTTCATTTGACGTTCCTGGTACCGCTGCAGTTGCAAGAGTTTCTCTTCTATGTCCGGATTCAGGTTTTCTTGTTTCAGTGCAGTTTTTATTGCTAGAAAATTAAAGGTATTTACCATTAAAAAATGGAAGAAGAATACAGTATAAAATGGAACAACTGAAATAATTTCAGTTTCCAACAGATTATAAATTATAATACCATCATTCATAATGAATGGAAAAGAATTAATAAAAAGAAGGTTCTCTTTTTTTCAATGTCTATGAAAAACAACAATATAACAAAAAAAACACACAATTTTTTGAAATAGAGAATGAATTAAAAAGAAAATAAAAAGTGCAAAAAGGAGACCACACAAAAAGGGCAAGTGAAACAAAGGGAAGAAAGTATGTATGGAAAAAGAAAGAAATTTGAAAATTTTGAATTCATAATTTCAATTTGTAAATGTTGAGTAATATGTGTAGCCTATGCAGGAGAGTACGCCAGCTTGAAAAATTAAGATCGCAAAGTTTTGCGTGGATTCAAACTGAAGAGTAATGAGAATATTGATAGTTGGTGTTAAGAGCTGCACCCTTTTTAAGACGGAAGTCAGGTGAAAGGTATGCTCGCTTAAAGGAAGTCCCTATAGCTAAGGGATCACCTTCCGAGGATGTATTGTTTCCAAGTAGAGAAGGAATTAGCATATTTCATCAAAATATAAGAGGTATTAGAGATAAAGTTAGTGGACTGCTGATAGATGCTGACTGAAATTATTGGTATATCAGAGCACCACTTAAATAATTTGACAATTCAGAGGCTTCCTTTACCAGGATACAGATTAGCTGGCTGTTGCTCAAGGAGTTCCTTGTGGAGTAGGGGAGTGGCTACGTACGTAAGAAACAATGTTCCATTTGAGTCCATAGACATATCATGACACTGCACTGAGTAGATATTTGAATGATGTGCAGGGGCAGTTGAATTTAGTGAAACTAAACTTCTAATTGTTGTTGTTTATAGGTCCCCTGACTCCGACTTCAGAGCATTTCTGCTCAAGCTAGAGAGGGTTCTTGATTCACTTTGTAGGTAGTACCAGAAATTACTTGTATGTGGTGACTTCAATATTAACTTATATGTGGTGACTTGAATATTAATTTTGTATATGATGGTGCAAGAAAAAGGATGTTAGTAGGTCTCCTACATTCATATGATCTGATGCAGACTGTGTTGTTTCCAACTAGGGTGCAAGGGAACAGTAGCACAACCATAGAGAATATTTTTATTCATTCTTCACTGCTAGATGGGCATTCGGTTAGTAAAAGTGTGAATGGCCTTTCAGACCATGATGCACAAATTTTAGCACTAAAAGGCTTTTGTACTCAAACCAATGTCATATTTAATTACAAACTATGTAGGAAAGTTAATCAATCAGCAATAGAGAGTTTTTTAAACCTTGTCAATGATCAAGAGTGGCAGGATGTTTACAGTGCCGATAACATAGATGGTAAGTACAATGCTTTCCTTAACACATTTCTCATGCTCTTTGAGAGCTGCTTTCCATTATAATGTTCTAAACGGGGTACTAGCAGTAATACACAGCCTGGGTGCCTTACAAGCGGCTTAAGGATATCTTGTAGAATAAAGTGCAAATTATATCAAAATGTTAGAAGTAGTAACAATCAAGCTACAGTAGCCCATTACAAACAGTATTGTTAGGTGCTTAAAAATGCTATTCGGAAGGCAAAGAGTTTGTGGTATGAAAATAGAATAGTTAATTCACAGGATAAAATTAAAACCATATAGTCAGTTGTGAAGGAAGTGTCTGGTCAGCAGAACAAGGTCGACAATATAAAGTCAGTTCACAGTAAAAATGTTTCTGTTACTGATAAATCAGATATATGTACAGTATTTAACAATCATTTTCTGAGCACTGCTGGTGAATTAAATAAAAATCTAGTTTCTGCAGGAAATCATGTAACTTTCTTGCCAAACGCCTTTCCGTGCTTGATGTCTGAAATACTCCTCTGTGATACAGATAAGGGGGAGATTGAGTCAATAATTAAATCACTGGAGACTAAGGACTCTCATGGTTATGAGGGAGTGTCTGACAGAATATTAAAGTACTGTGCTGCACATGTTAGCCCTGTATTAAGCCATATCTGTAATTTTTCCTTCTGGAATGTTCAGTTTCCTGAGCAATTGAAGTACTCAGTAATAAAGCCACTTTATAAAAAGGGAGAAAGGGATAATGTACATAAATTTAGACCTATTTCTATGCCATCAGTGTTTGCAAAAGTTATTGAAAAGGCTGGGTATGTAAGGATAACTGATCATTTTATATCACACGATTTGCTATAAAATGTACAGTTCGGCTTTGACAACTGAATATGATATATTCTCTTTCCTCTGTGAGGTACTGGATGAGATAAAGGTTTCGAACGCTTGTCATATTTTTTTATTCAACTAAGGCATTTGATTGTGTTGATCACAAAATATTGCCCCCGAAGTTCGACCATTACGGAATATGGGGAGTAGCTCACAATTGGTTCACCTCTTACTTTAGCAACAGGCATCAAAAGGTCATTATTCACAATGTTGGTAACGGCTGTGATGTGGGGTCTGAGTGGGGTACTGTCAAGTGTGTTGGGGGTGGGGGTGGGGTGCATCCCAGGGGTCTGAGTGGGGTACTGTCAAGTGTGTTGGGGGGGGGGTGCACCCCAGGGATCAGTGTCGGGGCGTTCCTTACTTAAATAAATGATATGCCCTCTAGTATTACGGGTAACTCTAAAATATTTCTGTTTGCTGATGACACTAGCTTGGTAGTAAAGGATGTTGTGTGCAACATTGGCTCGGTTTCAAATAGTGCAGTACATGACCTAAGTTCATGGCTTGTAGAAAATAAACTAACGCTAAATCACAGTAAGGCTCAGTTTTTACAGTTTCTAACACACAATTCAACAAAACCTGACATTTTAATTTCATAGAACGGGCATATGATTAGTGAAACTGAACAGTTAAAATTTCTGGGTGTTCAGAGAGCCAGTAAGCTGTCGTGGAAAGCCCACGTTCAGGATCTTGTTCAAAGACTTAATACTGTCATTTTTACTATTCGAGCAGTATCAGAAGTGGGTGATCATTCACTTATCTCATATGGTATTATATTTTGGGGTAACTCTTCCCTTTCTAAAAGTATATTTTTGGCTCAGAAATGGGCTATTCGGGCAATAAACGGTCTAAGTTCACGAACCTCTTGTCGACCCCTGTTCGCAAGTCTAGGTATTTTGACATTGGCCTCTCAATATTTATATTCCTTACTGTCATTTCTTGTTAACAATATTAGCTTATTCCCAACAATAAGCAGCTTTCACTTGGTTAATACTCGGCAGAAATTGGATTGGACTTCTTTAACTCTTGTGCCAAAAGGCGTGCAGTATACTGCTGCATCCATTTTCAATAAGCTACCACTCGAATTCAAAAATCTTAGCAGTAAACCACACACTTTCAAATCAAAACTGAAGAGTTTCCTCATGGGTCACTCCTATTCTGTTGAGGAGTTCTTGAAAAATTAAGCTGATTCTTACTGTATTGTACATTGTGTTTACTTAAACTTATGGACTGACTTTTTTTGGGTTCATAAACATTTATTTTTATCTGTTATTACTTTTATCTTGCAACTTCATGTACTGACACGTTCTGTGACCTTGGAGTGTTGCTCCTCAATTTCGTCCTATGGAACTTGATATGTAAATAAACAAATAAACCAATATGACATATGGGTTATATGCAGAATTACTGAATGTGACTCTGCATAGCATGTAAAATATAAAAAGGAAATATTCTGAAAGATGCTTGTTACATAACATACAGAAATGGATACATTTCATAGTATCAGCATATCGAAGTCAGTAAAGAGATGGGGGAAACAATGAGACAAATGCAAATTTGCATGGTCTAGGCAAACAACTGGTTATCAATCCTGACAGCCTACAGTGTATACAACTACAAGGTGTGCATGATTTAAGTGAGACAAAGATTTTTGAACAAACTTTTGCAAGACAAAATTCTTGTACAACACATTCTCGGCCTTCTTATGGTGTCAAATGTTGAGAAAACAACTTGTACTTTTGATGTATCACCAGAATCAACTGCCTGTCACGTCTATGTGTATGCAATTGTAATACAGAAATAATAATACAGGCTATGATGATTATATCAATATCTGCAGTGGAGGGAACCTCCCTCAGAATATGAATAATTATATGTATGTCTATGTAGCCACCAGCATTAAGAACCTACTTGAAGATGGAGCTAATAGTGTAATAACAGTATCAATTTCAACTGGTGCTGCACATTCTGATTTTAATGGCCCTTTGATTAAATAGAATGCACAGGGCAAAATTACTACGTCAAACTTAATTTTATGCCTACTTGAAAGGTTGAGTTTCTCAATTGCATACTGACATAAATTTCAGTATTTTGTGGTGATTAGTGTTCCACTCTGTGCACTGACACAGTTTGTATAAACTGACTCATTTGAGGTGCTCTGCAACAAATACAGTAATTTACCAGGCACAACAACTCTTTAATCTTGATAGAAAATTGTGGTAGTCTCTTGTATTACAGGAATCTGGTAGAAATTTGAGGTAATGCCTTGTACAGAAATGAGAGCTGTATTTGATATGAAAAGTCAGTCAGTCAATCAGGAATTCAAGCAATCAATAAAAAGTAACTGTTGATAAATGCTTCTTTTTCTACTCAAATCTGATGTGTCACAAACACTGAAAACATTTTATACTTTTCAATTCTGCATTTAACAATTTACATTACACCAACAAAAAATTCCACAATAAGCTAATACAGGTTGATACAGATACACACACACTTCAAATTTCTTGTTTAAAACCTGAGCGAGGGGCATTTTACATTAAGGAGCACGAGTTTTTTATTGTATGTTCCAAAGTCATCAAGGTTTTGAAAGCTTAGTCCCTTTCAGTGAATCAAATCAATTTGAGATCTTCTTCCCTCAATATGTTTCGTATGTCTCAAAGGCCATTTTTCCCAGCCAATGGGAAGAAGTGGAAGGCAGTTTCTAACGACAGGATTAGATGTGATTGGTCACATGAGCTACACAAGACCTATCTGTGGCCTCCAAGCCTTTGAAATGCACAGATTTCACACAAAATGATGATGTGCTTGTGTCAAGAATATGACAAAATGAATCATTAGGCAGCATTATGCCCTCAAATTCTGCACTGCAGCGAACAATTCAAGTAAGGGGGCTTACAAACACAGGGAAACACGACTAGAACATATGTTTCTGAGCGTCTAAAAAATACAAAGGTGGAAGATGTCAATGACGAACAACAGGGCAGATGTCAGAGGCTGATCTAACCCAATGAAATTGTAGACAAAGTGTGAGTAACTTCAAAATGTGCTCGTTGATTAAGTGATTTACTGTCTGTAGGCTTTTGTCTCAGGATCTTGGGCCAACATCTGTTAAACACTTTTTCTGATGTTTCATCAGCACAGATGGCTGACATCATCAAAGATTCATCCTATATTGCAGGTAGTGGACTGGAGTGGAGACTGCATCTGGAGATGACATATATTTGTCGTGCCAAAGTCTGAGGGCCTTTCCCTACTCATTATTGCTGTGGTTCTGTCCTTGTTACCTGCAACAGTTATTCACTCCAGTGTGGGAATACAGCATCAATTTAACTTTTTTTTTTCCTGTTAATACTATTTAATGTTTCTGAATTTCAATGGACTCTCTGACCAACTGAGGTTGGTTAACTCTTCTCCACAGCGAGAACCTCCCTGTTAGCAAATTTAATTGCATGGTTGGTCTCATGCAGTGTGGCCAATTTTTCACCTGTCCCAACATGCAATACCGTTAATGTTCCATGATCCTGGTATTCATGGACGGCCTGTTCAATAATTTTCTACGTGTATGTGGTATACCCCTGACATTGAGCATGTCTCTTTTGTCCCTTGCTGATCTGAGACACACTCTCATCTTCTTAGTTGTTTTATATATAGTTTTTATGTCGAGTTTGATTAATATCCAGCCAGTTCTCTCCATCACCCAGCAGAGGTAAGGCAGAAAGTCCTTACCTGGCATTTCTTCTTCTGGTATGTCACTTTGCAAGGCGTCAGGTTTTGTGACACTTTTTACTTAATTGGCAAAGTACTGACTGTTTCTCAGAATGCATTCAAAGCGAGAGATAATGGGTACTCCGTCAGTTAAAGAAACAGTGTCCTAACACCCAGCAAAATGACAAGTCAGATGAAGAAATGTTAGGTGCAGCCATTCTGCCATACATCATCCCCAGAGTGATGGACAAATCAGCCGCATATCGTACAAACACAGTTTAAGGAATATTTACAAACTGGCCAAGAACATAGATCACCAATGGGCGAAAGGGATCTGGAGGTGTCTGTGTTACGATGACTGTATGATCTGTCTGTACCAGGATCATCTAACATAAATGATACAGCAGGTTGGAACAGGTGGAAAAATGGTCGTGGCAGAGCACATGCTGAATGAGACTGACCACATAATAAAATTTTCCGACACATGGGTTCTCACTGCAGACAAGAATTATCATGCTATTTTGCCCTGAGAGGCCATTGGAATTCAGAAATGTAGTACAAGCTTTTATGAGAAAGAAGGCATCCATAAGATAAACAGATCCTTGAGTCTCACATTGCAGGTAATAAAGGAAGAACCAAAAGGTAATGACCAGGATCTGATTTGATACATAAGCAGAAGGAAGTGTGTGTGTGTGTGTGTGTGTGTGTGTGTGTGTGTGTGTGTGTGTGTGTGTGTGTGCGTGATTATTTTACCTAAAATTGTTGGAATTTTTCAACATCATCATTATATTGTGGGCAGAGAGAGAGAGAGATAATGAATTTTTCTTAATTGTACAGTCCAGAGACCAAAAGTAGTATTTTTCAACAGCACATAAGTAGGGATGGGGAAATTTTGTAAAACCGATAACATAAAAAATAATGCGAAATTGGTGGTTTTTTTTGTGAAATAATATGAAATCAGAGGTTTTTATGAAAGATCATGAAATCAGTGACTTTTACAAAATACTGAGAAATTTCTCATTTTCCCCTATAAAACATATTTTAAATCTGAGAATAGCAATTTACCAATATTTGTAACTGAGAGTGAAAGGAGACATTGAAATTGGATTCCCCCCCCCCCCCCCCCCCCAGGGCTGAGGTTCGTCTATAATCTTAAAATGACAGTTCTTTTCTTGTATAACTGATTACCTATATGATATGACATTAAAAATAGCATCAAAATTGGAAAAAACATAACACCAAAGTTGGAAAAAAATAACACCAAAACTGGGAACAAAATAATGCCACTGCATGGTGCGTGCTGACACCATGTAGGGGCATAGCGTGAGTGTGGGCTTTCTAGCTCGTCAAGGGATAAATCTGAAAGCCAGCAAGTTTTCCATCTTTTCAACATGCCTATTGACAACTCAATGCTCCTACTTTTCTGTGAGCAGTCTCCTTTAATCCCAAAGTATTTAGATTCTACAAAAACCTCCCTACAACATTTATTAAGTACTTCTCCTTGATAAAATAAAACTATAGAGTTACCTTCTTGTACCAGAAAAAAGGTGCACCCCACCCGTAATCTATGTGCGCTTCACAAACAATGAATGTAACTTTCATACAAAAGATTTCAAATGTTTGAGAATCAGGTTCTACTATGTCAGGAGGTAGAGTGCTGATGCTCATATACTTCGTGAGTATACAATACACCCAATGAGATGTCACTAATTTTGAGGGATCTGACAGTCAACCACACTCATTTGAAGTATTGTTCTCTCATAAGAGAATATTACTGGTCAAATTCTGTGTAAACCAATAGCAGATATTAAAATGGCAAATGGGAGATTGTTGCGGGCAGGTCATATTCTACAAAATATTAACTCCCTGGACATCTACAATACTGGACAAACTCTATATAAACTAATAGCAGATACTCAAATAGAAAAAGGGAGAGGAGGAAAAGGGGGAGGAGGCTGAGGCCTGTCCAGAAACTGTCACTGAGGAGCTCTAACAATAGAGTTGTATTTTGTCCTCATTTCTTTACTACCAAAACCAGACATAAAATGACAACAACCTGAGTAGATAGAAGCTAATCTACTCTGCTGCCTATCTGACTCAAAATGCTTCAGCCGTTATTACAAATTCCTACAGCACATTTCTTTTAACAATATTACAGCTAAAGTAACAAGACCATCACATGAAATAATGCTCCATTAAGCATATGAATTATATGGCTGCCACAGTAGCAACTGGACTTTTTTTCCTAATCCCCACCCCCTATCCAGCACTGGGCTGGTTAACTGCAAAAATTATTACATTGCCAATGCAAATACAGATTGCAATCCTCTACCATTAAATTATGAGACCTGACAATCAACTGCATATTACTTACAAAATCAAATAAATACTACACTCAACCTGACAATACGCGCTATTGAAAAAAATATTTTCATGATCTAGTGGATTTTTGCTAATGAATGAATAATACTTAACCATTCATACTTTCAGAAAGAGTGTGGGAGAAAATGATATTATGATCTTTCTACATGCAGGAATTCTCTTCAACAAACGACTTTACACAAAAAATTAACCATTCTCTCCAATTTTCTGGGATAACATTTCAGTGAGTAATACCCTTCCAATCTCTGACTTCTCCTACATTTTTACACTACTAAAACTGAAGTTTCTATTCCATTTTAGAAAACCCCCTCCACCACCATACTAAAATATTTTGCTTCTCTGGTAGAATTCTCTACCTTTCAAAGTGCCCCTTTGCACCCACAAAACCCAGATGTTAATCTGTTTTTTCCAACTCGCTAGCTTCCAGAGAATACACGAGCAGGAATATCTTGTAAAGATAATAATTTGGAAAAAAAAGGGTAATGCAAAGGCAACTGAGTGTTCTGGAATCAAGTTTACAAATTTGTTGGATTGCATTCAGCACTGGCACCCCACTCACTCTGCTGAATGTAGTCTGATGTTAAGATGAACTTGTTGGGAGACGTGGCCTGCGTGTTCGCACCTATGCTGGCTCCTGTTGTGCCGCCACCTGCCGGGAGGTCTCCAGCTTGCTGAGCATCTGAGATGAACTCCTGCTGATGGTCCTCTTGCTGTTGCTGTATTCCATTCACTGTTTCTTCAGATATCTGGCTATCTTCCTCAGTGGTCTCATACTGTTCTTCTCCTGCCCCAGAGATCTGCAGGGAAAAATTTGATTTCGCCATAGTCTATTAATGTAATTTACATTACAGTGGGTATTACGATAAAAAATGTATATTCAAACAACTACGTACTTCTGGCAGCAATTTATTTAATCAAACTCACTCTCTCTCTCTCTCTCTCTCTCTCGATTACTGATAGTGGTTGCAGCCAATGAAATACATGTTCCACACACAAAGAAAGAAGAAGTAAGAAATCATACTTATTATGTATTGAAACTTGAACTTAGGGAAATGCTTCATAACCTAAATTTTCCATGTCATTCTTACCCCGTGTCATCCTTGATGTGTAACAATATGAAAAAAGCAGTACCTGGAAATACGTGCCATATTATCACAAACCCATATCCATTATTAACTGTATGAAGCTGACAATCCACACTTTTTTGAGTAGCATGCTCATCGTCTATAAACCTGATATATTTATGGAATAATGATGAGATATGAATCAGTAGACTATGTTTCCCTTTTCCAACCTCTGATGGGGTATGTTGCCTATTCTTTGCAGTAATTTCATGCTGCTGACAAATTCTTCATGGTGACCCGAGATTCGGTAACAATCACTGGTTGCCCACTCTTTGCAATATTGTCATGTTGTTGACAAATTCTTAGTAATCAAATGTTTGGAAACAATCACTGACCTACAGCCGTTCAGTTTATATTCACCACCTGACAAAAAGAAGAGTGAATATCCAGAAGGATAGGAGGAAAGGAAATTAACTGTCATCGGTTGTTTCAGCGTTACAAAATTTAGTCAAATGTACAAAGAGCTTGGTAGTATGAGCCACCATATCAGTATGAGGCCTGCTGGCCTGGATGCATGCATGCATTGACTCAGCTGGGACCAGTGTCACAAAGTCATTGTATCCTCTCTTGAGGCAAACTGGACCAACTGCTGCAACTGGTCCTGACTATTCTGGATAATGGCACTGGGACAGAGCTGACGTCTGAGCTGGCCCCATACATGTTTTAGCAGGGACACAACTGGGGATCTTCCTGCTTACAGGAGCACCTCAACGTTAAGCAGACAGTTCACAGAGACATGTGCCATGCGTGTATGGCCATTGCCTAGTTGAAAAATGGTACCATGATACTGCCCCATTTAAGGTACAATTTGAGAATGGAGGATGCCAATGATGTACCATTGTGCCATAAGAGTTCCTTCAATCACTACCAGCTGTGACCTGAAATCATAATCAGTAGAATGATAGTTCACTGCTGAACACAATGCGAAGCCATTCTTCAATAATCTATGCTTCCTGGTCAAGGCACCACTCCAAACACAACCATTTGTCTTGTGATATTAATGGCAGACTATGCATGGGATGGTAATTCACTTTTCACACTGCAGCTAGTCTCTGGCCAACAGTGCATGATAACACAGAATGTTGCAGCCAATCCATTACTTTTTCTCGGATGACAGGTGCAGATGTGAAGAGGTAATGATGTGGTTGGTGCACAACAGAAATCCTCCCTCCATGACGGTCAGACATAGTTGACTCGAGCCTTGATGAAGAGTATGACTGCCCTCACATATTCGTGCCATCCAAAATCAGGCCTCTGTCCACCCAAAGGCCCCAGAAATCTGGATACTGCAGAAACCGAGCACCCAGTCAAATAGTGACTCTCAAAAAGGCCCCTTTCAAACTGTTAGGTGCTGATGATGCTGTCTGACAAGTACACAGCACATCTGTCCCCTCCGCAGTGATCACTCAACATCTGATGCTGCTTGTGCTCCTTATGTATCCTGCTACGTGTGGTAGCAACACAAAATATGAACAACACTATGCATTCTGGTGGATATTTCGTCTGTAACAGAGAATTGCAACTCTTAATAGTTTATATACCCACTGATTGTATGCACATGTAGGAAGTTACACTAACACCAGATGATGTCATTTGATTGCTTCACCACCACCACCACCACCACCACCACCACCACCTCCTACTACTCATTCCATCCCATCCCCTCCCCTCCCCCAGACTGTGTACAGTGTATCCAGTTGTAATGGTAGAAGCAAGTTGTTTAAGACCCTGGTCAGGATCACACTTCTGTCAAATTTGTTTCTTTCAAACACTTCAAATTTTATATTGCCAAAACAATGAGAATTGTTGTTTGTATACAACTACTCTTTACAAGTAGATTTCTAGCCAAGAGTAGTGTGTTCATAGATTCAACATTGTTGAAGACATTCCACTCCACATGGCAAGAGATAATTGAGCATTTAAGTGCTTGGCATGGCTACTCTGTGCATCTTCCATGACAAATCACAGTACCATGATATTGTTTACATTTAATTTGCAACTTCACTGATTTGCAGCAGTGTTAAGCAGCTATGACTTTTAGTCCATATTCTGCCAGCCTTTCGCACTTCACGTTTGAAAGCTGTCGACAGTACTGCTAGCTGTCAGGAATCTTCTTCTGCTGTACTCAGCATAGTTTCAATGAACCATGCTCTACCAATCTACCTTGACTGAAAATCAAGTGCATCTCATACATGTAAATTATGACATACAAGTCATTTTACACTAATGATCCAGGATACAAGTTCATAAAGATGTTTAACCGAAGAGCACAGAGAAAACCAATTTGGCGTTTCCTACCAAATTGTCATTCTAAATATGAGGAACATGTGTGACTATTACACTGTGTTTCGTTCTGCTAATCTACAGTTTTGTGGTGAGTGATTTAAGTAGAACAAATTGAGAAAAGGTACGTAGGAGGAGGAGATGGTGGAAGAGGGATATAATAATTTGGTCCTTTTCTAAAAATGATATGTAAGGTCATTCTATATGTTCATCAAGTCCAAATGTGAAAATCTCTGAAATTTCAATCACCAATTACCTGAGACAATTCTGGTTGTTTAACTTGTTGTACAACTACTTTTGGAGGTGATTTCTTTGGAGACACAACAGATGTTTTGGTGACTGTTTCTTGATGTTCCTGCTGCTGTTGGAGCTGTTGCTGCTGTGTTGCAGTTGCAGACGGAGATGCTTGTACTGCCAGGTAGATTTTTGTGGGACCCAAGACACCTTGTTTCCCAGTTGTAGCTTGTGCTGAAAAGTAGAAAATAGACATGTTAATTAAGTTTTCAAGAACCATAAAATTCTTGCAGAAAGAGATTGCTAGTAAGACTTAGGCAGCACATTCAGGAAAAACAGGAGAGAACTCAATGCAGTGTGCCCCAAAATTGAATGACACTTCGCTTCTCAAAACATGGCTAGCAGTCTCTGAGAAATCACAATATTCAGAACCCAGGAGGCATTTGCTCTGAACACAAAACAAATCTCCATCCCATATGGAAGCTTATTTCACATTCAAATATGGAAATATGCCATGTCAGGTAAGGAGGAAACAAATGTCACACAACCACAATACTGGTATAAAAGGGCCACAAAGGAAATGTAGCTTTCCCCTTCTTTCTGTGCTGTTATGTGTGTCGAAAGATGGTTAGCATGAAAAAATAATGACTCTCACAAACCAAGAGAAAGACATACTACTTCTTTATGGAGTATGCAGAAAGGATGCCAAGAAAACAGTTGAGTTCGCACAAAGGTATCCCAACACATGGTGACTAACAGAATCAGTTCAGCAGGAGAGAAAAAAAAAAAAAAAAAAAAAAAAAAAAAAAAAAAAAAAAAAGGGGGGGGGGGGGGTTTACAGCAAGGGCATTGGAATACTATGCAGGGGTAAGGAGAAAGTATGCAATGAGCAGGGCAAATTAGTTGTTGCTCATAATCCACATGTTAGCTGCAGACAAAGTGTGAGTGCCTCTGGAGTAAGTCTGTGCAAAATTGTGAGAGCCTATAAAGTTCAGAATACCACATATGAATACAACAAGTAATGACTTCCACTGGAGACAATATAAATTATTATTATTGTTATTATTATTTATAAAACAAGAATTATTATGGTAAATACATTCAGTCAAACGATGGCTGCATTTTAAATCAGTGAGGAGTAGGGAGACAAAGTAAGTACTGTACGCTTTATAAAATGTGTAAAAAGCATATGAAACTAGGTCATTTTCTTACCTTTCAATAGCTGCTGCTTGACCTGCTGCTGAACTACAGCCAGTTGCTGTGGTGTAAACTCAGCACCTTGTAATCCTTGAAGTACTATTCGTGGGCCCTGCTGTGTCTGAATGACTTGCGCTGTCACACACTTTACTATGGTACCTGGCGGATGTGCTATTTGTGATGCTGGATCTCCAGAGCTTACATCACCATCCCCTGGCGCTGCTGCAACAGCTTTCTGCTGTACTGGCTGGACACCCGTGACTTGATTCTGTGGTGTAGCTGGTGAAGGTAACTTCTTGGATGCCACATCATCCACGGCTGCAGTCTGGGGCACAGCAACTTGCTGTACTACAGTCTGTCAATTTTCAATAAGTGACTATCAGACAACTACTTTTTCAGAAGCACGTTAATGTTGTTATTGCATCTATACCCTGTCAGACCATTTAGAATAAAAACTAGAAGTTACATTCAACAAATTATGAAAATCAGATACCATTATTAAAATTTCAATTACTGGAAGAGAACTTTGCAAGCGAGAAATTACAAGCACCCTTAAAATACAGGTTGGAAGAAGCTTTTGAGTAAGTATGTATTTACACAACTGTCACATTAAACCTTTTGCAATGGTTTCTCTTCAGACTGTATCTGATTTCATGCAAATTTACTTCCTCCCCCTTCATTTTGGAATGTGAATTTGCTCTCAAATTTAATGTTTCTATCCATCATTTAAAGCAAATATGATTTATTACGTTAAGAAATTGCAAACCTTTCTTTTTCAAAACATCTCTTTTACAATAGTATTACCAGCTGTGGTAACGTCCAAATAGTAAAGTACAAAGATCAATGGGATTCTGTACGGGACCAGCTGGGAGGTACTCAACTTAAGGAAATCATGTAGATACTGAACTGACACAAAATGAGGCAATAGCCAACATTCCTCAACAAATTCTCATGTACCTTCAAAAATACAAAAGGTAAAGAAAATAAATATTACAAAAATAAGGGAGGAAGGAGAGAAGGAAAGGAAGTGTTGTAGTTTAATATCTCATCAATAGTAATGCCATTGGAGATGGAATATAAGCTTAAATTTAACAAGGTTACGGCAGGAAATGTGTTGTAGGAACCATCTGGCATTAATCTAAACTGACTTTAGAAAAACCACAGAAGTCTCTAGTGTAGATCTGAAATCCATTTGTCCCAGACATGAGTTCAGAGTGCTAAAACTATGCTACTGCACTACATACTGTAGTAGTTCAAAGGATTGACGTAACAAAAATCTGAAACTGGAGAAGAGTGGAATTCAAGATCTCATCAATTCTCAAATTCATTGCACTCTTTGAATTCTGCACGAGTTTAAGCTGGTGAAGATCTGAAGAGGACTGTAAGTCTACGAAGGGATAGGATAATTACTATGAAAGGACAAAACATTTAAGTGAGTAGAGAAAGATCACAAGAAGTGCTACAATAAAAGAGTGAATACCATGTAACGTTGTTCACGAATGTACCACTACAAAAACAGCACACGTGACAACAGAAGAGGTAGACAGTGTGGTCACCCAAAGAACTATGTTGAAAAAAGGGAGGGACTCAGCGAACAGGTCAAGAAGAAAAGAAAGCCCAAGTGAAATAAAAGCATAATTGACAGAATGGGAAAAATACTCCACAGAATAGGTATCTAAAAGTGTAAATAATGGTAACAATAATGATTTTTGAACAAAAAGAGAGAGAATTACAATGATTAGGCCATAGTGAACATTTTGAGAATGTAATACAAATTCCTACTTCCTTGCAAAATTCTTTTATATGTCAAAAGTATTCTGCTTCAAGCATCTTTATAAGTCCATTTAGTAAATGCACCATGATATGCCAGCTATCAAAGTTGTCAGAAATGTGTATGTGTGTGTGTGTGTGTGTGTGTGTGTGTGTGTGTGTGTGAGAGAGAGGGGGGGGGGGGGAGGGGGAGAGAGAGGGAGAGGGAGAGCAGTTGCATTTTTACAAGTGAAACCGAATCTCAAGCTGGCAAATTAAGGCGCCATTCTCATATATTATGAATGAAATGTCTGCTTGTGTCTGTGTATATGCGGATGGATATGTGTGTGTGTGCGAGTGTATACCTGTCCTTTTTTCCCCCTAAGGTAAGTCTTTCCGCTCCCGGGATTGGAATGACTCCTTACACTCTCCCTTAAAACCCAAATCCTTTCGTCTTTCCCTCTCCTTCCCTCTTTCCTGACGAGGCAACCGTTGGTTGCGAAAGCTAGAATTTTGTGTGTTTGTTTGTGTGTCTATCGACCTGCCAGCGCTTTTGTTTGGTAAGTCTCATCATCTTTCTTTTTAATTATATTTTTCCCACGTGGAATGATTCCCTCTATTATATATATATATATATATATATATAGATGATGAGACTTACCAAACAAAAGCGCTGGCAGGTCGATAGACACACAAACAAACACAAACATACACACAAAAATCTAGCTTTCGCAACCAAAGGTTGCCTCGTCAGGAAAGAGGGTAGGAGAAGGGAAGACAAAAGGATATGGGTTTTAAGGGAGAGGGTAAGGAGTCATTCCAATCCCGGGAGCGGAAAGACTTACCTTAGGGGGAAAAAAGGACAGGTAACACTCGCACACACACACATATCCATCCGCATATACACAGCCACAAGCAGACATTTGTAAAGGCAAAGAGTTTGGGCAGAGATGTCAGTCGGGACGGAAGTACAAAGGCAAAGATGATGTTGAAAGACAGGTGAGGTATGAGCGGCGGCAGATTGAAATTAGAAATTAGCGGAGATTGAGGCCTGGCGGATAGCGAGAAGAGAGGATATGCTGAAGGGCAAGTTCCCATCTCCGGAGTTCAGACAGGTTGGTGTTAGTGGGAAGTATCCAGATAACCCGGACGGTGTAACACTGTGCCAAGATGTGCTGGCCGTGCACCAAGGCATGTTTAGCCACAGGGTGATCCTCATTGCCAACAAACACTGTCTGCCTGTGTCCATTCATGCGAATGGACAGTTTGTTGCTGGTCATTCCCACATAGAACGCTTCACAGTGTAGGCAGGTCAGTTGGTAAATCACGTGGGTGCTTTCACACGTGGCTCTGCCTTTGATCGTGTACACCTTCCGGGTTACAGGACTGGAATAGGTGGTGGTGGGAGGGTGCATGGGACAGGTTTTACACCGGGGGCGGACCTTAGGGGGAAAAAAGGACGGGTATACACTCGCACACACACACATATCCATCCACACATATACAGACACAAGCAGACATATTTAAATATGATGTGACTTACCAAACGAAAGACACACAAACATACACACAAAATTCTAGCTTTCGCAACAAACTGTTGCCTCATCAGGAAAGAGGGAAGGAGAGGGAAAGATGAAAGGATGTGGGTTTTAAGGGAGAGGGTAAGGAGTCATTCCAGTCCCGGGAGCGGAAAGACTTACCTTAGGGGGAAAAAAGGACGGGCCCAAACTCTTGTCTTTAAATATGTCTGCTTGTGTCTGTATATGTGTGGATGGATATGTGTGTGTGTGTGCGAGTGTATACCCGTCCTTTTTTCCCCCTAAGGTAAGTCTTTCCGCTCCCGGGACTGGAATGACTCCTTACCCTCTCCCTCAAAACCCACATCCTTTTGTCTTTCCCTCTCCTTCCCTCTTTCCTGATGAGGCAACAGTTTGTTGCGAAAGCTTGAATTTTGTGTGTATGTTTGTGTTCGTTTGTGTGTCTGTCAACCTGCCAGCACTTTCATTTGGTAAGTCACATTATATATATATATATTTTTTCCAAACTTGGAAAAATAAGTGCACCTTTAAGTATTGGCCCTTTAAAGTGTTGCAAATTGCAGTGCATAAATCCACAATGAGTTTTGAAATGGTGGGCAGTACTAATCTGTGGCTAAAAACCAGACTCTTAGAAGATTCTCCCTTAACAAGGAAACGTAATGTTACAACCAGCTTGCAGTGTAACAGGGCATTTACAGGTATTTTATTCGTGATCTAGGCTGGTATGATCACAAAATGTATAAACATAAGATTTAATTCTTACTTTCTAGAATGTGAGACAGCCTTCCTCATGACTGTGTCAACTTAATAATTCCATCTTCTACCACAGACAGCAGCTTCTCGAAATTGGCCATGTCCACGTCCTCACGAAGCTCTGAAATTCATGTGGATCTTCGAGCCTCAGTTCTCTCATAAGCAGTGAATATAATCCCCTGCCTTTGTCCCTTCTTTTCAGCCACGATTGAACTCAACAACACCTGGCTTTTTGTTTTCTTTGTCATTCTGCCCTAATCCGAAGATTTACTGTCACTGCCATGGAAATAGCGCCAAAAACAAGTGGGTCTTCCATGTGCAAAATGCTGTATAAATACATATATCTGTGTAACCAAGTGTCATTATATGAAACTAACTGTCAAGTCTGTACTTCAGAACAGTAGTAACCTGCATACGAGAATAACAATTACTTAATAAATAATGATTAAAAAAATTTCTTATGAAATAGGAACATTGAGTCACATAAGTAATTCGAACGGATGACATTCCAATATGCCACACGGTCCCCCTTGTGTTTCGTGTGGTAGAATCAAAGACTTTACAAGAGATCAGACATTTCTGTATACGTTTTGCGTGTTATCACTGTCTACTGTGCACGTGCGCCCAGTATATCCTGTGTGGATGGTATAATAGGTCAATGTGAACCAGCCTGCAGTTACAGATATGCATGCTTCGGACACTGGTGCATCGTGTAATGCGAGCTTAACTGTTCCAACCCCTATTCAACTATTTGAAGTTATAATAAATCGCATGAAAACTCATCAGTAATCAGTTCAATGCCACCAGCACATTGCTGAAACCTGCAACATTAGATTAGATGTGATACAGCTACTGCACGTCTTTTTGGGAATTGCAACATGAACTAAAATCCATATATTCTCATACTTTGAAGAACAAGGCTTTTACATTATATGAGCAGTTGGCATTTTGTGACTGTTATTACATTACAATATTCTTTCTTTCTACAAGTGATAAGCATATACTTCAATTGCTAATAGCCAAATAGGATAAGTGTGCAGGAATTACCTGAACATTTTGTTGCCCTGCTGCAGCAACTGGTTTCAAAAGTAAATTGCTTGTAGTTGCAACAGGAACTTGTACAGCGTTTACAGTTTGTGTAGCCTCTCCAGAGGTTACTGTTGTTCCCACCGTAGTATTTAAGGCAACTGCATTGCCTGTTACAACAACTGCATTGCTCTGTTGTAATGCAGTGGCAGAAGTCCCAGGAGGTGCAGTTCGAATTAAGACTTGCTGACCATTTATTGTAGCAAGTTGTGCTTTTCCAGATGCTAGCTGCTGGGCAAGGTTTGATCCAGCAACTACAAACTGGCCAGTACTGAGAAGTTGACCACCTGCTGTCATCACCTATTCATAGAGACAAAAATGGAAATATTATCTTTCCACATTAAATAACAGTGTGCCCAACCAAAAAGTATGCACTGCACGTATGCCTATCTACACACAAACGCAACCCCCCCCCCCCAACCAACCTCCCCCCGGCAGTGCGCACGCGTTCACACACACACACACACACACACACACACACACACACAGACAGAGAGAGAGAGAGAGAGAGAGAGAGAGAGAGAGAGAGAGAGAGAGAGAGAGAGCGAAATTAACAAACAATACAATTTTAACTACCATCACATCTTATAGACAGTGTGGGGAGGATTAGGCAGCAAATGGTGCTGACCAAATACCAGGTTTAACCTTTTATGCCCTGTAATGCAGACAATAGTGTCTCTGTGTGCCCTTACTTAAATCGCCACCAGGCAGTCAGCAAGCATGCCACAGAGAACTGCGCAAGTCTTGTTGTGGAAACAATAAGGCCACTGACCAACAATTAGGGTACACACCACAAAAAAAAAAAAAAAAAAAAAAAAAAAAAAAAAAAAAAAAAAAAAAAAAGTGTGCTTTCATTCAAATATATTCGTATAAGCATTACAATACAAAACTTTCATATACAAGCACTAGTCACTGACTGGTCTGTGACAACATAATCCATTGACGAATCATCTTGCAGTTCATGTTGACCACAGGAGTTGTAGAGTATGAGGCTGAGTTTATTTAAAATTTTGAAAAAAAGTATCTCCTATATATGTGACATCTAAATGGTTCTATGAGAAAAGATTCATTGGGTTGGAAGTATTGTAATTTTATCTCTTTTCTTTTAACACATTATTGCAGTTAATTCTAAATTTCATGTCGGAAAATATGTATTTCCTTCAATTCTTTTAATATTTCATGAAAGAGGAAGACAATGAGATGGAGGAGAAATTTGAGAAAGAACTAAAATATGAAATACTGACTAGAAATTTTCCATTTAATAATTTATAAGGGAGCGAATTTTTACAATACATTACCTGTGTTGGTGTCCCAACAACTTGATTACCACTAACAATGATCTGTCCAGGTGTGAATACTTGATTTCCACTGACAACTACAGTTCCCGGTTGGGCAGCAACCTTTTGCACAACTGGTGTTCCTCCAATTTGTTGCCTGATCATAACAGTCTGTAAGAACATACAATAAGTTATCAGAACAACAAAAATAAAGAAAACATAGTTATGGAGATGAACAAACTGTATGAGAAGGGTTCAATAAGTAATACAGCACACATTTTTCTTGGCCAACTTAGGTTGACAAAATGTGGCATTTGTTGTGGGACATGATGGAATATTCCTATTTCAGCCCCTATAGTTTCATGAAGTACCAATAGCCGGCACTGTACATGGTCTTCAAAATGGGGTCTGTAAAGGAGATGCGTTTCAAGCAGAGAGCTGTCACTCAGTTTCTTTTGGCAGATAACCAGAACATCACAGATAAACATAGGTGCCTGCAGAATGTCTACGGAGACTTTGGACTTAACAAAAGCACAGTGAGCTTTTAGGTGACGCATCTGTAATCACTGCAACAAGGTCGTGCAAACCTGTCCAATCTCCCACATGCCAGCAAGCTGCATACGGCCTCAGGAAATTGAAGAAACGACTTCAGCATGTTCATCGCCACAAAAGTGCAAACAAACTTCCCCTTCTCCATGACAAAATGCAAGGCCTTACACAAATCTGTGCACCCGATAGGAGCTCAAAAGATGTCACTGGACTGTTCTTCTTCGTCCACCATTCAGCTGGGATCTTGCACCTTCAATTTCCATCTGTTTGGTCCAATGGAGGATGCTCTCCACACAAAGCAGTACAAGGGTGATGGGTAAGTTACTGATGGGGCAGGACGCTGGCCCCAGTGTCGACCAGTATAGTGTTACCATGTGAGCATACAGGTCCTCCAAGTAAGGTGGTGTAAGGCCATCACGTTGAACAGAGATTAAGTTGAAAAATAGGATTTTGTAGCCAAAGGAGTTGGGAACAATATGGTGTCTTGAAATCCTGAATAAAAGCAACCTGCTTTCAGAGAGAGAAAAAAAATGTGTTGTATTACTTACCAAATGCCCTCACACAAAAATAAAATTAAAGAAAAAAATGCATTCTCATATTACATTTTGTTTTTCATGAACAATTACATGCAACTATAAAGTGCTTAGCATGACTAAAGTAAGAAAATAATAAAAGCATTAAAAACAAGACTTTAGAAGCTGAAGAATATCAAATTTGTACATGATATTGTCTCCTACTTTCTGTCTTCGAGTTTATCTTAATGTGTGCATACTTAAGTTAAAAGTGGTCAACAGAAAACAAGGCAGGTCAACAAATGAAAAGCTGTTCTGACTCTAGTGGTTATTTAGTGTAACTCTTGTTGCATATGTTGTCTGATTTGTAACTTTCTGTATATGTATTTGGCTATGCCACAATGATGGTAAAGTGGCAACTAGTAAACTGCCTACCATGAAGGGCAAGTCCACTGTGAAACAGACACAAATGACTGATCGCCATCTTCATTTACTTAGCATTCACAACTGAGGGATCTTACTTGAGATGAAATACAGTTCCCACTCATAGCAGGTAATTCCAGTAAGAGTGATTTTGGTAGCAGTCAAATAAAAATTAACTAGAATCAAGTGAACACGTATGTACTTGGAAAAAACAAGGAAGGATTTTATCATCATACTTCTTTGGAGATTGCTCAGATTGTAAATGGGGAAACCCAAACTCAATATTTCATAATCTCTCATCTGGCAAAGTGGAATGGCACAAATGCAATACTTATAAGGCACATGTAACAAAAATTTCTTCTATACATACAACAATTTCAATGGTGAAGGATTCAGAAACAGCAGAGTGGGCAAAATGCAACACTTCAAGTATAATTTTTCCAGAAATGTTTGTAAAGTCTCACATATAAACAAAGTCTGGTCTCAGCAGCCAGAAACTGTGGTCACGCATGAGTGACTTGCGTCTGCGTAAGTGTGTGTGTGTGTGTGTGTGTGTGTGTGTGTGTGGTGTCTGTTTCTGACAGAGGTCTTGTTTGTCTTTCCTTCTCCTTCCCTCTTTCCTGACGAGGCAACCGTTGGTTGCGAAAGCTAGAATTTTGTGTGTATGTTTGTGTTTGTTTGTGTGTCTATCGACCTGCCAGCGCTTTTGTTTGGTAAGTCTCATCATCTTTCTTTTTAAATATATTTTTCCCACGTGGAATGTTTCCCTCTATTACATACATACATATATATATATATATATATATATATATATATATATATATATATATATATATATATATATATATATATATATATATATATATATATATATATATATATATAGATGATATGGTTATAATAGAAGGAAACATTCCACGAAGGAAAAATATAACTAAAAACAAAGATGATGTGACTTACCAAATGAAAGTGCTGGCAGGTCGACAGACACACAAACGAACACAAACATACACACAAAATTCAAGCTTTCGCAACCAACGGTTGCCTCGTCAGGAAAGAGGGAAGGAGAAGGAAAGACAAAAGGATATGGGTTTTAAGGGAGAGGGTAAGGAGTCATTCCAATCCCGGGAGCGGAAAGACTTACCTTAGGGGGAAAAAAGGACAGGTATACACTCGCACACACACACATATCCATCCACACATACACAGACACAAGCAGACATATTTAAAGACCATATATATATATATATATATATATATATATATAATGAGACTTACCTAACAAAAGCATATGTTGTCAACATACACACAAAATTCTAGCTTTCGCAACCAACGGTTGCCTCGTCAGGAAAGAGGGAAGGAGATGGAAAGACGAAAGGATTTAGGTTTTAAGGGAGAGGGTAAGGAGTCATTCCAGTCCCGGGAGCGGAAAGACTTACCTTAGGGGGAAAAAAGGACGGGTACACACTCGCACACACACACACACATATCCATCCGCATATACACAGACACAAGCAGACATTATATATATATGGTTATAATAGAAGGAAACATTCCACAAAGGAAAAATATATCTAAAAACAAAGATGATGTGACTTACCAAATGAAAGTGCTGGCAGGTCGACAGACACACAAACGAACACAAACATACACACAAAATTCAAGCTTTCGTAACAAACTGTTGCCTCATCAGGAAAGAGGGAAGGAGAGGGAAAGACGAAAGGATGTGGGTTTTAAGGGAGAGGGTAAGGAGTCATTCCAGTCCCGGGAGCGGAAAGACTTACCTTAGGGGGAAAAAAGGACGGGTACACACTCGCACACACACACAGACATATCCATCCACACATATACAGACACAAGCAGACATATTTAAGTCTTAAGTGGATGGATATGCGTGTGTGTGCGAGTGTGTACCCGTCCTTTTTTCCCCCTAAGGTAAGTCTTTCCACTCCCGGGACTGGAATGACTCCTTACCCTCTTCCTTAAAACCCACATCCTTTCGTCTTTCCCTCTCCTTCCCTCTTTCCTGATGAGGCAACAGTTTGTTGCGAAAGCTTGAATTTTGTGTGTATGTTTGTGTTCGTTTGTGTGTCTGTCGACCTGCCAGCACTTTCATTTGGTAAGTCACATCATCTTTATATATATATATATATATATATATATATATATATATATATATATATATATATATATATAGGGAAACATTCCACGTGGGAAAAATATATCTAAAAAGAAAGATGATGAGACTTACCAAACAAAAGCGCTGGCAGGTCGATAGACACACAAACAAACACAAACATACACACAAAATTCAAGCTTTCGCAACCAACGGTTGCCTCATCAGGAAAGAGGGAAGGAGAGGGAAAGACGAAAGGATTTGGGTTTTAAGGGAGAGGGTAAGGGCTCTGAGCACTATGGGACTTAGCATCTATGGTCATCAGTCCCCTAGAACTTAGAACTACTTAAACCTAACTAACCCAAGGACAGCACACAACACCCAGCCATCACGAGGCAGAGAAAATCCCTGACCCCGCCGGGAATCGAACCCGGGAACCCGGGCGTGGGAAGCGAGAACGCTACCGCACGACCACGAGATGCGGGCAGGACAGGGTAAGGAGTCATTCCAATCCCGAGTGCGGAAAGACTTACCTTAGGGGGAAAAAAAGGACAGGTATACACTCGCACACACACACATATCCATCCGCAGGGAAACATTCCACGTGGGAAAAATATATCTAAAAACAAAGATGATGAGACTTACCAAACAAAAGCACTGGCAGGTCGATAGACACACAAACATACATACAAAATTCAAGCTTTTGCAACAAACCGTTGCTTCATCAGGAAAGAGGGAAGGAGAGGGAAAGACGAAAGGATGTGGGTTTTGAGGGAGAGGGTAAGGAGTCATTCCAATCCCGGGAGCGGAAAGACTTACCTTAGGGGGGAAAAAAGGACAGGTATACACTCGCACACACACACGTATCCATCCGCACATACACAGACACAAGCAGACATTTGTAAAGGCAAAGAGTTTGGGCAGAGATGCCAGTCGAGGTGGAAGTACAGAGGCAAAGATGTTGTTGAAAGACAGGTGAGGTATGAGCGGCGGCAGATTGAAATTAGAAATTAGCGGAGATTGAGGCCTGGCGGATAGCGAGAAGAGAGGATATACTGAAGGGCAAGTTCCCATCTCCGGAGTTCTGACAGGTTGGTGTTAGTGGGAAGTCTCCAGATCACCCGGACGGTGTAACACTGTGCCAAGATGTGCTGGCCGTGCACCAAGGCATGTTTAGCCACAGGGTGATCCTCATTACCAACAAACACTGTCTGCCTGTGTCCATTCATGCGAATGGACAGTTTGTTGCTGGTCATTCCCACATAGAACACTTCACAGTGTAGGCAGGTCAGTTGGTAAATCACGTGGGTGCTTTCACACGTTGCTCTGCCTTTGATCGTGTACACCTTCCGGGTTACAGGACTGGAGTAGGTGGTGGTGGGAGGGTGCATGGGACAGGTTTTACACCGGGGGCGGTTACAAGGATAGGAGCCAGAGGGTAGGGAAGGTGGTTTGGGGATTTCATAGGGATTAACTAAGAGGTTACGAAGGTTAGTTGGACGGCTGAAAGACACTCTTGGTGGAGTGGGGAGGATTTCATGAAGGATTGATCTCATTTCAGGGCAGGATTTGAGGAAGTCGTATCCCTGCTGGAGAGCCATATTCAGAGTCTGATCCAGTCCTGGAAAGTATCCTGTCACAAGTGGGGCACTTTTGGGGTTCTTCTGTGGCAGGTTCTGGGTTTGAAGGGATGAAGAAGTGGCTCTGGTTATTTGCTTCTGTACCAGGTCCGGAGGGTAGTTGCGGGATGCGAAAGCTGTTTTCAGGTTGTTGGTGTAATGGTTCAGGGATTCCGGACTGGAGCAGATTAGTTTGCCACGAAGACCTAGGCTGTAGGGAAGGGACCGTTTGATGTGGAATGGGTGGCAGCTGTCATAATGGAGGTACTGTTGCTTGTTGGTGGGTTTGATGTGGAAGGACGTGTGAAGCTGGCCATTGGATAGATGGAGGTCAACATCAAGGAAAGTCGCATGGGATTTAGAGTAGGACCAGGTGAATCTGATGGAACCAAAGGAGTTGAGGTTGGAGAGGAAATTCTGGAGTTCTTCTTCACTGTGAGTCCAGATCATGAAGATGTCATCAATAAATCTGTAACAAACTTTGGGTTTGCAGGCCTGGGTAACCAAGAAGGCTTCCTCTAAGCGACCCATGAATAGGTTGGCGTACGAGGGGGCCATCCTGGTACCCATGGCTGTCCCCTTTAATTGTTGGTAGGTCTGGCCTTCAAAAGTGAAGAAGTTGTGGGTCAGGATGAAGCTGGCTAAGGTAATGAGGAAAGAGGTTTTAGGTAGGGTGGCAGGTGATCGGCGTGAAAGGAAGTGCTCCATCGCAGTGAGGTCCTGGACGTGCGGAATATTTGTGTATAAGGAAGTGGCATCAATGGTTGCAAGGATGGTTTCCGGGGGTAACAGACTGGGTAAGGATTCCAGGCGTTCGAGAAAGTGGTTGGTGTCTTTGATGAAGGATGGGAGACTGCATGTAATAGGTTGAAGGCATTGATCTACGTAGGCAGAGATACGTTCTGTGGGGGCTTGGTAACCAGCTACAATGGGGCGGCCGGGATGATTGGGTTTGTGAATTTTAGGGAGAAGGTAGGGGTGCGGGGTGTCGGTGGGGTCAGGAGGTTGATGGAGTCAGGTGAAAGGTTTTGTAGGGGGCCTAAGGTTCTGAGGATTCCTTGAAGCTCTGCCTGGACATCAGGAATGGGATTATCTTCGCAAACTTTGTGAATGGACACAGGCAGACAGTGTTTGTTGGTAATGAGGGTCACCCTGTGGCTAAACATGCCTTGGTGCACGGCCAGCACATCTTGGCACAGTGTTACACCGTCTGGGTTATCTGGATACTTCCCACTAACACCAACCTATCCAAACTCCAGAGATGGGAACTTGCTCTTCAATATATCCTCTCTTCCCATTATCCACCAGGCCTCAATCTCCGCTAATTTCAAGTTGCCGCCACTCATACCTCACCTGTCATTCAACAACATCTTTGCCTCTGCACTTCCGCCTCGACTGACATCTCTGCCCAAACTCTTTGCCTCTGTATATGTCTGCTTGTGTCTGTCTATGTGTGTGTGTGCGCGAGTGTATACCCGTCCTTTTTTCCCCCCTAAGGTAAGTCTTTCCGCTCCCGGGATTGGAATGACTCCTTACCCTCTTCTTTAAAACCCAAATCCTTTCGTCTTTCCCTCTCATTCCCTCTTTCCTGCCGAAGCAACCGATGGTTGCGAAAGCTAGAATTTTGTGTGTATGTTTGTGTGTCTTTCGTTTGGTAAGTCACATCATATTTAAATATGTCTGCCTGTGTCTGTATATGTGTGGATGGATATGTGTGTGTGTGCGAGTGTATACCGTCCGTAAGGTAAGTCTTTCCGCTCCCGGGACTGGAATGACTCCTTACCCTCTCCCTTAAAACCCACATCCTTTCGTCTTTCCCTCTCCTTCCCTCTTTCCTGATGAGGCAACAGTTTGTTGCGAAAGCTTGAATTTTGTGTGTATGTTTGTGTTCGTTTGTGTGTCTGTCGACCTGCCAGCACTTTCATTTGGTAAGTCACATCATCTTTGTTTTTAGGTATATATATATAGGTAGGTATATATATATATAATTTTTTTTTTGTCTGCTGACAAAATGTCTGCTTGTGTCTGTGTATATGCGGATGGATGTGTGTGTGTGCGAGTGTATACCTGTCCTTTTTTCCCCCTAAGGTAAGTCTTTCCGCTCCCGGGATTGGAATGACTCCTTACCCTCTCCCTTAAAACCCAAATCCTTTCGTCTTTCCCTCTCCTTACCTCTTTCCTGATGAGGCAACCGTTGGTTGCGAAAGCTTGAATATTGTGTGTATGTTTGTGTGTCTATCGACCTGCCAGTGCTTTTGTTTGGTAAGTCTCATCATCTTTCTTTTTAGATATATAAAAAATCTGTCATTATACAGACTGGAGAACATCCCACAGACAACAAGGTCATTAGAAAAAGAGCACAAAATCAATTTGAAGAAAGATGGGGAAATCCGCCCCGTGCTTTTCAAAGAAATCAACCTAAATTTTCATTCAGTGATTTAGAGAAACCACAGAAAATGTATATCTGGATGGCAGATGATTTGAACAGTCATCCTCAAAAGGTGCCATTGTCTTACTACTGTCTTATCTTGTTTGTTACACTAAAAAAGTTAAAGCAAATTGCTATTCTGTGTGTGTGAGTACATGTGTGATGTGTGTGTTTGTAGAAGGGTGGTGGCTGTGGTGTGTGTGTGTTGGGGGGGGGGGGGGGGGGGGGGGTGAGATATGCAGATACTTATGGTGATAATGAAAACAGGGCATTTCAGGTAGCTGGAGCTACAGCATAAGAGCAGAAGTCTTGAGCAAAAAATAAAAATTCTAGTGGTGAAAGTAATGATGGAATTTCAACTGTAATGAAATTAATGTTAAAAATGTGACAGGTGGTCTGAACTCATGAAGAGATAAGGAGAAAGAAAGTGAAGAGAGACAAAGATTTTGAGTGAACAGACTGAGAATTGAAAGAAAGGAGTGAACCAAGAGAGGAACAGAAAATGAAATGGACTGATGAACAAGTAAGTTAATAACAGGACAAAATAGCAAAAATACTGATTTGCAATAGGATTTGGATGACCTAAATGTAATAACAATGCACATCACAAGGTAGTGGGTGTTCTGCAATAGTGTACTGTATGTTGTCCGCATATTTCATTCGGTTGTGTTGGTTCATACTTTTAACTCTTCTTTAGCACCTGACCCGATACTGAGAGTGTTTACAGTCTAGAGGAAGACTGATGAAAGCATGAGAATCTGATAATTCCATCTCATTTTGTCCACATCATGTGTCACCATTTCTTTCAGGCTTAGATTCAGTTTTGTTACTTTTACCTCTGTATTCACTCTGCCACTCCAACTGCTTTTTCTTTCCAGGTTAACTACTAAAATGCCCCATTATTATCACTGAAAAGTTTACTCCTGTACCTTGACGTATGCTTTTATCTTTTGACTTCCAATTGTATCTTGATTATTCTTCTCTGAGATGATGTGTCATCTCATTCTTTACACGTCACATCGAATATATTATCTAAATTCAAAAATCATTTTTCAATGTTCTCACTTTATTGTAAATACTGAGTTAATCTTGATCAAAGCATTTAGTGGCCTGCTATGTAAAATTCCCCCACCCCCTCTTTTTTCCCATCATCCTCATCTTCTCCTATGTTTCTGATTCGACCCAAGATTATGAATATGTGGACCTTAAAGCTGAAAGCGTAATATTCATCTGTGTTTGTTTCTACATATATCACTATTCTCTCAGGTGAAATACATCAAACTTTTTTTGGCTTATAACAGTAAATGTTGACTTAAGTTTTTTAGACACGTGGGACTGAAGGAAGCTGTGGTGCTTGAACAGAGGTGTAGCAGCATGGTTACGGCCCTGAAGGCATCTGCAAATGTTACTATAATAATGTGTTTAAAATGCACATAAATAAAAAAAAGCAATGTGTACTAGGCATAAAGCAAACGAGGCAATGAAGTCATTATGACAATGCCCTCAGGCTTCGAAGCATGGAAGTTAATACTTCAGCCAGCAATCTTGATTTAAGTTGTCCTCAACAATTTTAGGGGTTCTTTCAGCAATGTCATGGCCAATCATGGCCTGTATATATGACTTAACACATTTTTTCTTTATATTAAGCTAACAAACCTAATGGCCGATCACAGCCTGTATATATGACTTAACACATTTTTTTTTATATTAAGCTAACAAACCTAATAATTATAAAATGATCCCCCCGACACAAATTACTGTACTACTACACTAAACTAAATCATAACTCATTGCATGAAAGATTAAAAAATTACACCGTGATATAATTCTTGAAATAAATCTTACACATTCTAAATGTAGTTGAGTGTAAGATTTATAATGAGAAATTCGTGATAATAACTGAAATCAAAATAAGCTTACTAGCAGTGTTTAAAGTAACAACACACATCTTCAACAGAATTAATCTAAGCACACAAAGTTTTTAATTAATGTGATGTCAAGGAAGAAAGCAAATGTTTAATGGTAATGTAGTGTGTCGTGCTGGTTATCAACTAAAATTGTCTTTGTCTTTCTTATCCAATTGCCTCTAAAATTTCATGACATTTTTTGGTGTGGGTAGAAGTTTCTGCTTTCCACAATTGTCTATTTTAGATGTAGGACTTTTTTTTGTTGCTGTTCCTACTGCAACACTTTATCCATATTACCTCAGGATGATGACATAACAGCTAATATTATTTCTGCAGAATTTGGCACTCTGTGTGTTACATCTCTCATCAAGTATGATGATTCCTTAAATAAATTATTAAGTTGGTTGTGACAGTACAAGGAAAAGAAATGGGAGTTTTTCTCAATAAATAAAGAACAGCATATTTAATTCTCCTTTAATTATTGTGTGTGTGTGTGTGATTTTGGTACCTTGACACAAAAAAAAAAAGTTTCTCTGTCTTGAGTCTTGAGCTGCCTTGTAAGCTATCATTATTTACGTAACAGTAGAAAGTTTCAAGGCATCCTCATGTATCTTGTAAATAATCTGGCAAAAAAGATATTTTTTATAAAGCCTTATAAATGAGTATGCAATTGAAACAATATTTTTCTCATTTTGTATTACCTGTGGGGGCTTAGATGGACTTAGAGGAATAGCTGTTCCCCTAGTCGAGTCAACTGCTATCTGTTTGACTTGGGAGTTAGCAGCTTTCACTACTTGAGTAATAGTAGGAGATGCTGCTACTGATGTTTTCGCTGTGGTCGTCACAACTCTGCTGCCTGCAACCTGTAATAAATTCTTTGTACACTAATTTTCTTTTTTTGTCTCTTTCTTTGTTAAATATGTTCATGGGTGATAAAAGACCTCTACACTGCACAGTACTGAAAGCTAATTTGGTAAATAGTTATCTCTGGTCTAATATGGTGGATGGTGGTGAAGGAGCAACAAAAAGGACAATAGTGAACTCTGTTGTGCAAGAGCCTTAATTTGCTAGTAAATAAACGGAACTTAAATGTCAATATATACACCACTGTTCATGGTGCACAAATGATGGCACCATAAGTCAATATCATATAAATGAAGCCTGGCTCTGTGGCACTAAGAGTGGCACCACTATATCAGATAATCAAACTCATGAAGATGGAAGTGTCAAGAAAAACCAATAATGACATTTTGAGAACTAGCCAAACCTGTAAAACTAAATGTTGTAGTGTTCAGTGACTATCAGTTCCCTTTTGGTGGAAAAATAAAAGTTCTTACACATCTTAAATTACAGCAATAACCATCAGACACCTGCCAACTTCAAAAGCAGAAATTCATAAAGCTAAGGAATGGAAAGCTGGCAAGAAGTGTATTAACTTCCTGAGTTTTCATCAACTTTGTACTCGAGCCATGCTAAACAATTTCAACATGAGTTCGTAAATCTATACTTCCTACATGAAGTATATTAGTACCACAAAGAACATGATCTAAACATTTTACCATTTCATACCGTCATAACCCAGGAAACTCAACAGTAAAGAGTACAGTTCTCTGTAAGGCCAATAACATTGTTTCTTGTTCACAAATTTACAACACAATTTCACAACCATACTAATAAGCGTACTGAAACAACAGCAACATACTGAAACACACAAGATGATTTCTGCCCAAACAAAGGATAAAAGGACAGAGTGAATCAACCAATGAACATACATAATTGTACATATGCTAATCAATGGACTATTCAGGAATATCTGCTTCCCACAACATGAGGTATTACAGAAGCCAAGACTGAAAAGCTGTCTGTCTGTCTATGATGGGAAAACAACAAGCACAGATATTGAAAACTTTGACAATGATGACTAGCATTTGGGCAATTTTTAAACACATCTAAGTTAGTACAGTTAAAGGGAAATCTAGGAATTTGGTGGATATCTCTATTATTTCTGCTAAAGACAATTATTTTTACTAAACATATATCACAGGGCTTCTGGTAATTTAATTCTGAAAGTGGGGTACCAAAGAAGAATTCTCAAAAAAGTGAACCTGTTTTACCAACATCAGACAATTATTTAACACTGCAGCTCCCTGCAGCTCAACGAGAGTTATTTGAAATTAGCAATTTGCACCACACTACTACTTTAAATTTGTTTGGCCAGATGTGAGATTCAGATTTTTTTTTTTTTTTTTTTTTTTTGGTGCGGTGCAGTTCCTAACATGTGCTACCATGTGACTGACAATTGCAGTAGCTTTACAGGTTACTGCCCAACTGGAATGTAACACGAGTTCTACAGTCACTTGCCTGCAGCATTATGGATGACAACAGCTTCATGGCCAAACTGCTCCAAGAGCAGTGCAGCCACAAATGTTCCCAGTGAACACCATCATTATGCACGACATCAGCATGCTTATATGAGATGCACTTACTCCTGGGTGCATTACAAGAGTATAACCGCTGTGTCAAGGAGCTTGGAGTAGTTACTTTCTGTTTTTGTTGTGGTCTTCAGTCCTGAGACTGGTTTGATGCAGCTCTCCATGCTACTCTATCCTGTGCAAGCTTCTTCATCTCCCAGTACCTACTGCAACCTACATCCTTCTGAATCATCTCTTGGTCTCCCTCTACGATTTTTAACCTCCACACTGCCCTCCAATACTAAATTGGTGATCCCTTGATGCCTCAGAACATGTCCTACCAACCGATCCCTTGTTCTGGTCAAGTTGTGCCACAAACTTCTCTTCTCCCCAATCCTATTCAATACTTCCTCATTAGTTATGTGATCTACCCATCTAATCTTCAGCATTCTTCTGTAGCACCACATTTCGAAAGCTTCTATTCTCTTCTTGTCCAAACTATTTATCGTCCATGTTTCACTTCCATACATGGCTACAATCCATACAAATACTTTCAGAAATGACTTCCTGACATTTAAATCTATACTCGATGTTAACAAATTTCTCTTCTTCAGAAATGCTTTCCTTGCCATTGCCAGTCTACATTTTATATCCTCTCTACTTCGACCATCATCAGTTATTTTGCTCCCCAAATAGCAAAACTCCTTTACTACTTTAAGTGTCTCATTTCGTAATCTAATTCCCTCAGCATCACCCGACTTAATTCGACTACATTCCATTATCCTCGTTTTGCTTTTGTTGATGTTCATCTTATATCCTCCTTTCAAGACGCTATCCATTCCATTCAACTGCTGTTCCAAGTCCTTTGCTGTCTCTGACAGAATTACAACGTCATCAGCGAACCTCAAAGTTTTTATTTCTTCTCCCTGGATTTTAATACCTACTCCAAATTTTTCTTTTGTTTCCTTTACTGCTTGCGCAATATACAGATTGAATAGCATCGGGGAGAGGCTACAACCCTGTCTTACTCCCTTCTCAACAACTGCTTCCCTTTCATGCCCCTCGACTCTTATAACTGCCATCTGGTTTCTGTACAAATTATAAATAGCCTTTTGTTCCCTGTATTTTACCCCTGCCACCTTTAGAATTTGAAAGAGAGTATTCCAGTCAACATTGTCAAAAGCTTTCTCTAAGTCTACAGATGCTAGAAACGTAGGTTTGCCTTTCCTTAATCTTTCTTCTAAGGTACGTCGTAAGGTCGGTATTGCCTCACGTGTTCCAGTATTTCTACGGAATCCAAACTGATCTTCCCCGAGGTCGGCTTTTACTAGTTTTTCACTTCTGTCAACACCTGCTTTCTTTGGGATTGGAATTATTATATTCTTCTTTAGGTCTGAGGGTATTTCGCCTGTTTCATACATCTTGCTCACCAGATGGTAGAGTTTTGTCAGGACTGGCTCTCCCAAGGCCGTCAGTAGTTCCAATGGAATGTTGTCTACTCCGGGGGCCTTGTTTCGACTCATGTCTTTCAGTGCTCTGTCAAACTCTTCATGCAGTATCGTATCTCCCATTTCATCTTCATCTACATCCTCTTCCATTTCCAGAATATTGTCCTCAAGTACATTGCCCTTGTATAGACCCTCTATATACTCCTTCCACCTTTCTGCTTTCCCTTCTTTGCTTAGAACTGGGTTTCCATCTGAGCTCTTGATGTTCGTACAAGTGGTTCTCTTATCTCCAAAGGTCTCTTTAATTTTCCTGTAGGCAGTATCTATCTTACCCCTAGTGAGATAAGCCTCTACATCCTTACATTCGTCCTCTAGCCATCCCTGCTTAGCCATTTTGCACTTCCTGTCGATCTCATTTTTGAGACGTTTGTATTCCTTTTTGCCTGCTTCATTTACTGCGTTTTTATATTTTCTCCTTTCATCAATTAAATTCAATATTTCTTCTGTCACCCAAGGATTTTTACTTTTTACCTACTTGATCCTCTGCTGCCTTCACTACTTCATCCCTCAAAGCTACCCATTCTTCTTCTACTGCATTTCTTTCCACCATTCCTGTCAATTGTTCCCTTATGCTCTCCCTGAAACTCTGTACAACCTCTGGTTCTTTCAGTTTATCCAGGTCCCATCTCCTTAAGTTCCCACCTTTTTGCAGTTTCTTCAGTTTTAATCTACAGGTCATAACCAATAGATTGTGGTCAGAGTCCACATCTGCCCCTGGAAATGTCTTACAATTTAAAACCTGGTTTCTAAATCTCTGTCTTACCATTATATAATCTATCTGATACCTTTTAGTATCTCCAGGGTTCTTCCATGTATACAACCTTCTTTTATGATTCTTGAACCAAGTGTTAGCTATGATTAATTTGTGCTCTGTGCAAAATTCTACCAGGCGGCTACCTCTTTCATTTCTTAGACCCTATCCATATTCACCTACTATGTTTCCTTCTCTCCCTTTTCCTACTACCGAATTCCAGTCACCCATGACTATTAAATTTTCGTCACCCTTCACTATCTGTATAATTTCTTTTATTTCATCAAACATTTCTTCAATTTCTTCGTCATCTGCAGAGCTAGTTGGCATATAAACTTGTACTACTGTAGTAGGTGTGGGCTTCGTATCTATCTTGGCCACAATAATGCATTCACTATGCTGTTTGTAGTAGTTTACCCGCATTCCTATTTTCCTATTCATTATTAAACCTACTCCTGCATTACCTCTATTTGATTTTGTGTTTATAACCCAGTAGGCACCGGACCAGAAGTCTTGTTCCTCCTGCCACCGAACTTCACTAATTCCCACTATATCTAACTTTAACCTATCCATTTCCCTTTTTAAATTTTCTAACCTACCTGCCCGATTAAGTGATCTGACATTCCACGCTCCGATCTGTAGAATGACAGTTTTCTTTCTCCTGAAAACGACATCCTCTTGAGTAATCCCTGCCCGGAGATCCGAATGCGGTACTATTTTACCTCCGGAATATTTTACCCAAGAGGACGCCATCATCATTTAATCATACATTAAAGCTGCATGCACTTGGGAAAAATTACGGCCGTAGTTTCCCCTTGCTTTCAGCCGTTCGCAGTACCAGCACAGCAAGGCCATTTTGGTTATTGTTACAAGGCCAGATCAGTCAATCATCCAGACTATTGCCCTTGCAACTACTGAAAAGGCTGCTGCCCCTCTTCAGGAACCACACGTTTGTCTGGCTTCTCAACAGATACCCCTCCATTGTGGTTGCACCTACGGTACTGCTATCTGTATCGCTGAGGCATACAAGCCTCCCCACTAACGGCAAGGTCCATGGTTCATGGGGGGGAGGAGTTACTTTCTATCCACAATAAAAAAAAGTCCTCCAAATTGCCTCAGACATAAAGTAAACAGTACTGATACAATGTGAAATGATGTCGAGGAATCAAGTGTACGCACTGTAATAACTATGGTCAGTAGTTACAGCAAAACCCTCCTTTTGCACTTTCCAAAAAGTGTAAAATGTAGGAAAGTGTAAAATACAGGAAAGCATAGGAGACACAAGTGAAAATGAATCAATTATTCTTACTGTCATTCTCTTCATATTGTCAAAAATATGAAATTAAATAAACTTAAATTTTGCTTACTTTAAAAAATATGTAATACATAATTGTTTTTGTTTCTTTCTAACTGCAACTGCATGGAGATTCTGACATCAGACATCTGGTAGTACCAAGACTGTGTTTCTAGTATGGATTAGCACAGAAGGGGTAGGTGGATGAAGGACAAGGACTAGCATACCCGTAACCCCTCTGGCCCCAACCTTTACTTGTCTTTTATTCCACCAACACATCCCTCCCCCCCACCCGACTGCCCGAAATATCAGCAATGTTTTTGGTGTCATTTATGTGAGTGTTCACTACTCAATGCCTCAACTGTACAGGGCTTATCAATGCAGTTTCTAATTTTACTGTTGGGATCACAGTTCAAGAGGTATGTTGGAGGGAATCAGTTTCTTGGCTCACAATGTAACATGAGAGCTGCAAATTTTGAGAATATGGTTCTATGTCACTCACAATGTCTTTCCTGCAATGTCTCCCAATTGAGTTTGTTGAGCAGTCCTATAATGTTGTCTTGCTGACCAAACAAAGCAGTGATGAATCATGGCATCTTCTTACTTCTTCCACTTATCCAAGCAGGTAAGATATACAATGCTCAAGAATTCATTCAATGAAGGATTTGTGAGCAATCTCCATCATGGATGAAGCACACTTTCTTAGCATTCTAGATCTTAGTATGGCTTCTGCCTTTTCCATCACTACATTAATGTGATCATTCCACTTCAGACGGCTTCAGACAGAGACTCCTAAACATCTGATGATTATAGTTGATTTAACGAGTATAAATACTGGTTCTAAGAAATTAGACAAGATTTTTTAATGAATTCATTACTATCTGAATATCAGTGGGCAGGTAGTGTGGACAGAATCTCCATACAAGATATGCCCGATGCTCTTAATTTAATCATCACATGGGTCAAAACAATTAAAGGATGGAATTACACAAACTATACAGATCTGTTGATATAATACAAATACTTTCACATACTATGTAACATTCTGGGCTGTACTGCTGAAGGTGCTCTGTAGTACTTATGCAAATGTGACACAGGAATGAAAACCAATTAAAAATAGGTGAAAAATGGTAATTACTATACCGTCATACAATGTAAGTTCAAAAGGAACAGCAAGAATTGTCTAAAACCTGCATAGTATGAATTTAATAAAGGAACATCACTAAGGGACATTTCAGACTCCTCTAGAAGAATAAGATCCATGTCTGGAACAATGATGGCCAAACTCCAATACAACTGCCAAATTACTCTCAGATTTGTTCAATATAAATCATATACAGGGAGAAAACCTCTCAGCGTAGTCGATCAACTGAGATTTTACAGGGAATTGATAAAATGGATAAAAGGATTGATGGTAGCAGCATACAACGTAAGTCAGAACACCATGTTCCTACGCCTTTCAAAGTGACACTGAAGTCCATATATCAGCTACTCTGCATTCCTATCAAAATTATCAATTTGCTGTAGTTTCAGGGAAATCATTCATGAAAAAATGTGGAGTTGTGTCACATTTCACAATCTATCCACATGTAAACACTTCAATTGTCAGTATCAACATTAACCTGTAGCTTAGGGAGTGGAAAAACAAAAAAAACCCTCACCACACAGTTATCCATATGTGTCTCTGTCCATTGTCTCAAGATACTATGAACAACACATGTTAAGGGGGGCTTCATGCACAAAGGCTACCTCCACAAAGACTGTAGACAGTTTGGGTTGTTTTTGTGTAATCTGTTGCTGTTTGAAGATTTGCTGTATAGGTGCTAATGTTGCTATTTATTCAAACAGGTTATGAGGAAGAGTGTGAGTCCATAATTTTTCAATTACACACTGAGGAACTACAACAGTAGTTGTTACCTCACATGTCACGACTCCCTGTGCAACAGATTACAGTAGGTTATTTTGCAGTGAGATTGGATTACCTTTCTCTACACTGCTGGAACAAAAATCCCCTTCAGTTATAAGTAATTTGTCCCTGTCTCTCCCTTTTTTTCCCCACTACCAGTTTTGGAAGCTTAAAGCTCCATCATCAGGTGGTTCCTACAGTTCCTTATCAGCTGTTGAGGCGTGTGCCTCAGTCACTATACCTAGGCTGCCATGTGTTGTTTGGTGTGGGTCTGACTGGCCCAAACGCCACACACTCGGGATTTTTAATTATTTAGTGGAACATGACAATGGAGTTACAAGTTTCTGAAACTGGCCGTGCTATAAAAAAGGCAAATTACTTACAACTGAAGTGAGTTTTTATTCCAGTAACATGTTCCTCAGTTGCAGTTGTTCTTCTGGTAAAATATTTTCTTTATTGAACGTTTCAATATTGCTTCACCTGCATTTACTCCATGATGTAAAAGTATGTGTAGACAGATCTCATAATTATTTTGGTGTGTAGATCATAGTGTGAGAAGAAATATTTTGATTCATAAACAAAGCAATTACAGAAGCAAGCACCTATTATTTATAAATGCAGTGAATAACAAACTTCACAAAGCTAGCACTGATACTTTGAGTGCATGCATCTATTTTGGAGACTTATTTTTAATATAGTTATTCATAAAACTTGAAAAATTTCAGGGAAACTACATTTTCAAACTCATTCTTAAACATGTTATTACACTATCAACACTACAAAACAAATCTAATGAAATGTGAAAATGGAAGTGGCAACAACTATTAACTTACCTTAAATTACAATATTATTGGCTACATGTTATAAGTTTATTACTATTTCTGTGTAGAAATATGCACTCAGTATACTATTAACAGTTAAACAGTCTCTTTTTCACACCAACATGCAATAGATTACACAATGCTTGAATTTAATGGCAAGAGCATGCAACATCTAGCAGAAAGATTAGCTGAATATTAAAATTAGATTAAAATATAGAAGACATTGCCCCCTCTCCCCCTCCCTCCCTCTCTCTCTCTCACACACACACACACACACACACACACACACACACACACACACACCAAAAAAGGACAACTTTTACATGTATTTGCTGCTTCCTTTTCTATTACTTAAAATATAACATTGAGCTGTCTCTTTGAGTGCCATTGTGAAAGACAGCTGTATCTTGCCTGTCTGCCTTCTTACACACTGTGACTTGTGTGATTCTCCCTATCTGATCCTGCTCATATCGCTGGGTAAGAGAGATATCGATAATATTTAAGAAAATCCTTCCAGGAATAACACTGATATGTCAATCAATTTTCACTGCTATTGCCTCAATCATTGTGTTGATGATTATCCTTTCTAGAACAGTTCTCGATTAAAATTAGCTCAGCCATCATTAACACATCGCGTAAAACATGAGAATTTTATATAGTCTTGTGTGGATATCAATGCAGGATGATTTGCAATTACTTTTATTTCCTGGATTTCAAGATAACATTGTAGAAATGCAATGCACAGATACCTGTTGAGGTTGAGCTTGAATCTGAGGATTGTTGAGGACATGGAGCTTTCCATCCGGCATTTGCACGAGCTGCTGACCTAAAAAGTAAGAAAATAAAATACGGTTTATTTCCTTTGCAAGAGTGTATAGTGGTGTGCAAGTAAGTAGACAGGTGGTGGGGCGAACTGCAGTGGCAAGGATCAGTGCACTCCATGTTGCTTCAATCAATAGTGCCTTACTATGGTGTATGCCTGTAGTGTGCAATTTGGGGAGCACTTAGAACATCAAGCAATGATTTTCATGTTAGTTTAGGTATGGTGAAAGTACATAGCCACTGTAGTATTCATTATGGATGGCATAATGCAAACATGACAGTATAAGTTTTCTGAGCACATAAATGTTTGTGGGGAGAACCAGAAGCAGAAGCAGTGGCCTGATGTGACGCTTACCCCAACGCTGCCAGTTACCATGATGGACAATGGATGGAGAGTTAAGCATGGGACAAAGACAGAGGGCACATTGGTGACACTGTAAAGTATTTTCTACATCTCTTCGCACAAGACACGTCACATGGCCACCTTCGTAATTGCATACCACTACAATAAGTGAAGTACAGTACCACAAAATAAAAATAAAAGAGAATTCACATGGTTTAAAAAGATACATTTTTTAAGAGGGCAGATATTTAACATATCTGATGCTGAGAGGCAGTTTATTTTATATCTGGAAGGGATTTACTGGAGAAACTTGTGCTTTAGAGGAGGAGGATGATGGTGGGAGTTTTAAATTAATTTAGAATAAAATACTCAAGTAGTTCTTGAATTTTGTTAATGTATCAACACTATATTTCTAGGATGCAAAGAAGATACACATATAAAAATAGAATGAGAAAACAACCCTCATCAACCGATACAAAATTACCAATGTAGATCTTATTAGCGCCCTAATTTATCTCTAAGACTTATGGAGAAATATAGATTTTTAAAAATTTGTTTAATAACAGAGTGTATGCCACATCAAAGTACCCAATAAGTTAACCATCCTGTAAAATGAAGATTATATACACAAATAGGGCAATTATATAACACACAATGTCCAATGTTGAAGTTAGTGTCATGGAGCCATTAGCATGGATTAGCTAATGATTTTGACCAATCATTTTACATGCACTAACATGCATGGGCTACTCACCGACCCACATTGTGACAGCCTGATGAGTCAGTGTTAACAGTACTCCAGATTAGCAGGGTGAATGGTAAAGATATCTTTCCAATGAGAGCAATGGATAAAGGAGAAAAGATTCTTGTCAAGTCCAGCATAATTAAACCTGGATTTTTGGCCAAAGTAAGACCTTTTGAGAAGACTGGTATTTCTGCTGGGGTTAGCTTCTTAGAAGATAGCATGTTGATGACATTGTTAGTATCCTGGAGAGGACACTTGGGATCAAGGCAACATCTGTGAGTTACCATGAGGCTGAATAGGGGAAGCTGTGGGTTTACATGTAATGGTACTCACACGTAGGAGTGGGATGTAAGCAGCTCACATAGCACCCAAAGATGATAAATATAACACTGTCCAACTATTGGAGAACAAGGGTCCAACTGTAGAGATTAGAGTACAATAAATTACTGTTACAAAAAGGTATTTGTGAAAGGAGCTGAAGCCTTATAGTACTAGATTGGCTTTTGTGACTGGATGGATGGCAACTTGAAATATTTGTGGTAAAAGTGACAGAGTTTGAATAAGCAAGTGTTCATGGCATGACTAGTTAAATAAAAATTTGCTAAGGAGGAGAATCTAATCATAAAATAGCAACAAAGCAAATAAATTTATGAAAGAAGTGACAGTTGCGGCAACAGATGGCAGAAGGTATTTTGACTTTTAATAATGGTATAGATGGTGCAGGATGCAATAAGATGGGTACTTGAAGATGTACAGCTGAGAAACAACATATGCAATTGTAATAATACATGCACAATTGAGAAATTTTAGTTGAAAGTGTTAGCTATAGGTATGGCGTGCTACCCATATCGATAGGAGAAAATTAAGGATAAAAAGTAAATTTAAAGTACAGTGGTAACAAAACACAATTGTAGCCACATCAAGTGGTTTGAAATCCACCAGCTTTCGGCCAAGTTCTCCTCAGCCATTGCCAAGTGGTGTCTGATGTTTGGTTGCTGCCATCGTCCTTATACAGCCACATTGCCTTCCGAGACGTCACTGGTGTTTGCTCCACCACCAAGTACGATAATGTTTTCGTTGCACACCTGTCACACCTACTTAAACCTTCTGACGGCCGGGTCACAAGCCATGCTTAGCTGCAGGCCGCCATCTTTATTGAGGGTGTCAACACAAATTTTTCTCTCTATCACTTCTTTTATTATGCTGCCCCAGAAACTATTAGTCCGTTTAATAACAGGTGTCTTGTTAAATGCAACACAATATCTGTTTTCTAGAGCATGCTCTACTACCGCAGATTTCTCAGGGTATGTTTTTGCCTTCAGTGCACAGCGATGAAAACTGTTCTGGAAGAAGCAAATTAAGTTCAGCTGATTTTCCTCTTCATACAATCTCATGAGACATTTTGCATATTTCCGCTCAATAATGTCATACAGAACAATTCCCTGAAGTAATTGCACAAAAGTGAGCAGTAAGAATAATATGTGGTGTTCACCCACCAACGTTATGTTGGTACTACTGCAATCAGCTAGGCATTTTAGCTACGCCGTTGCAATACGTAGATTCACTAATGAAACTGATCATTAATAATCCATCAGAATTTGACAAAAACAGTGATGTACATACCAACCACACTATAGGGAAAGATGACCTACAATACCAATTGTTAAAGCTGTCAGTGGCTCAGACACACACACACACACACACACACACACACACACACACACACACACACACACACACAAACTAGGAATAAAAATAATTGTGGGTTCATTAATGTTAAAACTAATCAGCATACATATGCTGCACATTATTTCAACAAATGAATTGTCCAAATGCTCTATGAAACACTTAACTAACTATCTAACATGAAGCACTGAGGAGACATGGTCAGATGTGAAAGTAACTTCCTACATATATACACCACTGGCAGGTATGTAAGTCCTTAAAGAGGCTGTTCTCTGTGACAAGTAGAATGGTCACTAGAGGGAATTAGCATTGTTCATGTTTATTGTTATTACCTGCCCAGGTTGGGTACATAAGGGATGTGAACAGCATCATCAGATATTGAGTGATCACTCTGATGATCATGAATGATTACTCTGAAGGACACAAAGATGCCACATACTTGTGAGAGACAGGGCTTGACAGGGGCCCCACTGAGGATCTCTATTTGGCCAGCTGGTCAAATCATGCAGTAACCAGATCTGTAGACATGCAGATGTGACAGTGACCCAATGTTGAATCCCATAGGAACGTGAGGGCAGTCACAGTTGTCGTCTAGTTCCAGTTGATCCTGTCTGAGTACCAAAAGAGAAGAGCACTGTATTGGGCACTAATCTGCACCTGCCATGCAAGAAAAAGTAATGGACTAACTGCAACATTCTGTGCCATCACACACAACTGGTCAGATACTAGCAGACGCCAGACTATGAAATTACCATCCCAAGCTGCTGTTAACATCACAACAAAAACAAATTGCATTTGGAGTAGTTCCTTGACCAGGAAGTATGGACTGCCGAAGAATGGCATAGAAGCGCATTCAATGATGAATCACAGTTTGCACTAGCTTGGATGACCCCTGTCAGCGAGTATGGTGGCAACGTGGGGAGAGGTCCCAGACTTCCAATGTTTTTGAGAGACATAGCACTGTTACTCCCAGTACTGTGGTGTTGGGAGCCATCGTTGTATTCAGGCCATGGTTGGTATCGGTTGAGGGAACTCTTATGGCACAACAGTACACTATGAGAATCCTTTGTCCTCATGTTGTACCTCTTATAGGGCAGTATCATAGTGCCATTTTTCAACAGGACAATGGTAATCTGCACACAGTACGTTTCTGTGTGAACTATATGCTTAATGTTGAGGTATTCCCATAGCCAGGAAGATCTTCACATCTGTGCCAGATGGAACATGTGTGACCAGTTCAGACATCACCTCCTTCCCTGTAGCCGTATCCAGGATTTCGAGGACACATTAGAACAGTTGTAGGGCAATATGTTTCAGGAGAGGATATGAAAGCATTGTGACAACATCCTTCCCAACCAAATCAGTGCATGAATAGTGGTCAGAGAGGGTGCAACATCATACTAATATGTTGGCACATACTCCCAAGTCCTTGATCAATTTTGTAATCACTGAAATAACATCATATACTCTCTCAACCAATGAAGTTTCATATCACTTCCTCCTCCCCTTCTGGGTGTTTCACCTCTCTCTCTCTCTCTCTCTCTCTCTCTCTCTCTCCCCCTCCCCCCCCCCCCTTCCCTCCCTCTTTGCAGGCAGTTTATATTACATTTCCTTTTTCTTCTCTTAAAATTTATTTGTAGCAACACTTAAATGTTTCTGGTTTCTGCTCGCTTTATTGACAATAAGAGTTACAGATAACAACATTTTTTTTTTTTACAATTATTTCATTTGTATTAGAAAATTCAGAGTGTATAAGACAAAATTCTGGGGAAAAATAAAATATGTCTTGTAAATGATAAATAACTTACCAGGCATCAAACCACGGACTTGTAATTTTCCATCAGGTCCTTTGACAATCTGCACACGCTGTTGATTTGACGGCGTCCCTTTGAAATGCAAGGAAAACAAGTTCAGTTATTTAAAACACAGCTACAGGAACAAAAATAAAGTCATCAGAAATGCCTTAATCAGCAATAATTAGAGCTTCAGGTAAAAGCATAACCGATTCTCAATCTATGAAACACAGTCCATGCCTAGTGTGGTCAACGCTGCTATAGAAAATTTGTTACTATTTCCTTGTTGTGTTTGTATTTTTCATCCTTGTTTTATTATATGGACAGCTCAGTGCCACAGGTGACCAACTGCCTCTGCAGCTTATTTTGAGATGGGTAATGGAACTAGTAGGCAAGATCGTGGTCTATGAGAGCAATTTTAGTACTGTGTTATTACAATGCTGCCATATGTGAACCAATGTGACACTACAAGATCACTTATGGTGTGAACACTGTGACACTGCAAGATGTCCCATGGTGCGAGTATCGAAGATTAGTAAGTGTGATGCAAGATGGTCAATAGACAGAACGAAACACTGTCAACTTCTGACTTTTCTTCTCCCATGATGATGGTGCATACCAACTGGGGAAATATACCTCCAGTGATAAATCTGTTATGTTTGTTCATTGCACCTTTGAGAGATAGCTGGCGAAAAATCAAGTTAAATGATTTTTGCTTGGCAAAGCACTTAGGTCATTTGCTGCTATGTGCAACAATGTTTTGACAAAGTGTAAGTCATTATTTGCTATTTTTTGCATTTCAGATCAATGCGGTCTTAAGCAGAAAAGAGATCCCAGCTGTCATAAAAAGGTTATCAGTAAGAAACTCAGTGAATCATGACAGCAATCATATCAACAAGGTGAAAACTGGGTAAATCCATAGATATAAAACTTAAAGCAAGTGACTATTTCAAGCTCGTAACGGCCTGACATATAATGTACTCTTGTTAGTACATCTGTTACTATTGTGTCTTCACAAACAGAATGTCCAGTTTTGGAAGTCTCAGTCCCAACAGAATTGAAAGCATGTTAAACTGACTTATTCGTGCATTCTCCCTGACAGCTTAGCACATTCTAATCTGGAGATATCAGTACTGTTTGGGCAACTTTTGCAGCCGAGAGTTGTGAGAGTGGTAGGTGTAGGATGTTCATGGCAGCATGGTGAGGAAATGTGCAGGCAGACAATGCTATTCACTGCCTGCACTTCTGCAAGTCGAACAGATTGATTGCTAGTTCGTATAGGTTGGCACAACTTCTGTCTTCTGTAGTGGACAACAAACTGAACAGCATGTCATTCAGTCACTGTCTCCTTTGTTCATGTTTAGCGTTAAGTCGTCCCCCATTCCCTCCCACCAAGGTCATTTTCTTTCTTGTGTGTGTTAAACAGTGCACCAGTTCAACATGGATAAAAACACAGTGAGCCTGTTTACCAATAATGAAAAGTGGAGCATCATTCAGGAAATGGACAAAAATTCACACAAGAAATGAGCTGATATAACATGAAAACTGAGCATTCGTCCATCAACATTAAATACAATAGTGGGGAAACAAAAAAGTGTATGTAACATATTTAGAAGGAGAAAACAGCAAACAAAAATGAGTGTGCAATGGTCAGTTTCCAGAACTGGAAAAAGTGCTACTAAAGTTGATAAAACAAGCTGATGCTTCAAACATTTCAACTGAAGATACAGTAGTTCATGCTAAATGCAACAAGAGTTGGGACTCACAGATTTCAAGGTATTCAATAGCTGTATTGAAAGGTTCAAGAAAAGGCATAATTTAGTGTATAAACGAGTTCTAGGTGAGTCTGGAAGCATAAATGATGACATTGTTTAGTCATGGAAAAATACTCTTCCCTCAGTCACAGAAAATTACATTTCCAATGACATTTTTAATGCAGATGAAATGGGCTTATTTTTTCGCCTTCTGCCTGACAAAACTCTCGCGTTCAGAGGAGAAAAATGCCATGGTGGAAAATTTACTAGAGACGCTAACTGTTTTATTATTCTGTAACAAAAGTGGAGCAGAAAAGTTGATGCAGTTAATTGGAAAGGCGATGAGTCCACAACGCTTCAAAAAATGTGCAGGCATTTCATGTCAATATACGTCTAATGCAAATGCATGTCTAACAACAACTATTTTCAAACAATTCTTGCCTGCCTGGGATGCAAGATTTGGTATCAGACATAGGAAAAACATCCTGTTTATTAACCTGCGTGCACCATGTCACCAAGTTACAATGTATCTATGTAACATAAATGTAGTTTTTTTTCCCTCCAACTTGTACAAGCCACCTTCAGCCAGTTGCCCAAGGCATTACAAAATGGCTGAAACAGAAATCATTTAAGATTCTTGTAAAGAAGAGGCTGACTCCCTCTACAATGAGAAAGTTTACAACTTTGGATGCTATGCATTTTGTAAGAAGTGCTTGCGATTCCGTGCAAGAAAGCACAATATCAAACTGCTTCACGAAGACTGGTTTTCATCAGATACTGGTACCTACAGAAGACATAATGCCAGAAAACAAAGCAATGGCAATTGAACAAGAGCAGCAAATAATGGGATGAGAAGAAAACACTGACTGTCTTAGATTTGATGAATATGTTGATTGTAATTAAGATACTGCCGTCTTTCAGTCATGACATCTGAGGATGTGTTGAAGGAGCAGATGGCAGACAAACAGGAGGGAAGTGAAGGCAAGAATAAACCAGAAACTTTACTGGTTCCGGCAATGTCAGAAGCTGTTGAACCAATGGACACAGTTAAGTATTACGTTTTGAGTTTTGAAGTCGATGAAGAAATGATGGACACATCAACCAAGATGGACAATACAACATAAAAATTATTATATATAAAAAAAAGTGCCTTTATGGGGCTGAAACGCTAATTTTAAACAGAAAAAAGGACATTCAAGAAATCCAAAAAAGAGAAAGAAAAGTAATCAGAAAAATTCTAGGTCCAAAATATACTGAAGAAGGAACATACAGGCTAAGAGCAAATAGTGAAATTCAACAATACACCAGCATATATTCGGATATGAAAAAACGCAGATTAATGGAATTCTACGAAAATCGAAGTAAAGCTAAATTTGAGACAATAAAATGGATTGCTGCTATAAAAGAGGACATGAAAGAGGCAGATATAAAACAAGATGAAATTCAAGACAGAAAATTATTTAGGCAAAAAATTCATGACTGGGTAGTTGGTCAAGCTGAAAAACCAAAGAAAACTGGAACCACATGGTCTGATGAAAGGAAAAGAGCTCATTCCGAGAGAATGAAAACAATTTGGGCAGAGAGAAAGTCTAAAAGAAAATAACTGAATGCCCCGTGATTGTACTTCGTGTGGTCCAGTAGGGCCCAAACGTGAATAATAATAATAATAAAAAAAAGAACTATTGATACATTTTTCAAATCTTTGTGAAGACAGAACGCACTGTATGTTGTCACGTTATAGTATAGTTAGGCTAACAAGATGTACAACATACCGATAGTTTGTTGAAATGACAATCCCTATTCAAATACCAGTAGTGATTCACTAACAGACAGACACTAAATGAATGATGTTTGTTTATTTTTGAGAAGTGTAATAAATTTGCAATTTTAGCATATTTTTATTTTTTCTTCATTACATGCCAGAAACGCATTTTGGATGTTAGAGGGTGCACTCACGTCACGTGACTTTCCTGCATTCCAGCTGGCTGATGGCAGAAGTGTACTCATCCTGTATGTTGGATTTAGCCAATGTCGTCATATTTAACACATTTTTGCTTCTTGTATACTAACACATAATTTTGAGGATTCCTGGGTTTCATAATTCAAAAATCTTGAAAAGTTGCATTTTGAATTAGAAATTATCATTGTAGCACACCACAAAGTGTGATCCCATAATACGCCAAGAATGGTACCTGTAATTCTGCATTTCCATCGACAAAAAAATCAAATCACTGCCAAATTAGGTATTTTTCAGTAGTATGTTTTCCTGCTTATGATGTTCCAAATCTGCAGACCTTTCAAATATGTGCTAACGGAATTCCACTGTACTGGAAATCAGATTAAAATTCATCACCAATTGGAGAGCATGTGATGATTACTAAAATATCAATTTACCACGATATCAGTCTCAGGAATCCAATCCAAAGATATTGCAACAAAGGATCACAACATAACAAATTACCAGATGCTAATGGGATTGTTGTTCATTATAGATGGAATTATAGCTCTGGCATGAAAAAGAAAGAAAAGAAAAAGAAAGAAAGGCGATGAGCCTGCCTATTTCAACGAACTTGCCTGCTCCCGCTGTTTGAGGGAAGCCTGAAAGACATGACAAAACACCGAAGCATAGAGAGGAAATGATCCTGACATTTACTGGTTCCTTTACCATGTATTACATACACTACAGTAAGAAGGACAACATGGATAGAAGATGAAAACTTCCTAGCAGATTAAAACTGTGTGCCCGACCGAGACTCTAACTAACCTTTGCCTTTTGCGGGCAAGTGCTCTATCATCTGAGCTACCAAAGCACGACTCACGTCCGGTACTCACAACTTTACTTCTGCCAGTACCTCGTCTCCTACCTTCCAAACTTTACAGAAGCTCTCCTGCGAAACTTGCAGAACTAGCACTCCTGAAAGAAAGGATATTGCGGAGACATGGCTTAGCCACAGCCTGGGGGATGTTTCCAGAATGAGATTTTCACTCTGCAGCGGAGTGTGCGCTGATATGAAACTTCCTGGCAGATTAAAACTGTGTGCCCGACCGAGACTCGAACTCAGGAAGGTAGGAGACGAGGTACTGGCAGAAGTAAAGCTGTGAGTACTGGACGTGAGTCGTGCTTCGGTAGCTCAGATGGTAGAGTACTTGCCCGCGAAAGGCAAAGGTCCTGAGTTCGAGTCTCGGTCGGGCACACAGTTTTAATCTGCCAGGAAGTTTCATATCAGCACACACTCTGCTGCAGAGTGAAAATCTCATTCTGGATAGAAGATATTTACCACCAGAATTGAATACGTCAGTAATATACAACTTATATGAAACAAACTGCGCCAATGAAAGAGACATTACTCTCTCAGACATAAAAATAAAGTATTTTATATTCATATTCTAAATACATTATCTGGCGTACCACAATGTTATATTGTATCTTCCTAGACCTTCATAATGTGTGTGTGTTGCACATGACTGCATCCAACTACATGTTGAACCAAAAATAATTTTGCACACAATTTATGACACTAATTACTAATCATATTACAATCAATTGCATTATTACTATAATATTTACTGTGTGGCAAAATGGGTCTTCCATAACTCCAGAAGGAATATTACATTTTGACAAGTTGCAACATTCTCACAGTCAGATATTCCAATGATCCAAGAAGTATTTATTCTATTATAACTACATTAATGGACCACAAATGTTTATCAATCAGGTTATTAATTCCATTTAATTGGATAGATAAAAAAATCTACTCACCAAGCACCGGCAGAGCTCACACATAAAAGACTGTTGTGATTGGCAAGCTTTTGGAGCCAGTGGCTCCTTCTTCATGCAGAAGGGTTGAAGGGGAAGGAAGAAGGGTGAAGGAAAAGGACTGGAGAAGTCTAGGAAAAGAGGTAGATTTTGGTAAAGTCACCCAGAACTGCGGGTCAGAGGAGACTTACCCTTTGGGATGAGAAGGAAAGACTGATTGTTCTCAGGTTTTCAAATCTCATCCGATGCAGTCCCCAACAATCAGTCTTTCCTTCTCATCCCGAATGGTAAGTTTCCCCTGACCAACAGTCCTGGGTGACTTTTCTGAAATGTACCCCTTTTCCTAGACCTCTCCAGTCCTTTTTCTTCTCCCTCCTTCCTTCTCATTCAATCCTTCTGCCTGAAGAAGACGCCACTGGCTCTGAAAGCTTGCCAATCACACCACACCAGTCTTTTATGTTCGTGTTCTGCCCTCACTTGGTGAGTAGACTTTTTATCTATCCAATTAAATTTTTTTATCAACATTTGATTGTTTTTGAGGTTATTAATTTCAGTCAACAATGACCATCTTCAGACCTAAATAAAAGCATAAAGACATAGCTTGACATAAAAATATTTCCAAATTACACAAGTAACAGAATCGGAAATCATTTAGAGCAAATATGACAACATTTTCATATCTGAGCAGACACAGTATACTACACATATTGTGTCACTATATATACAGGGCTATTACAAATGATTGAAGCGATTTCATAAATTCACTGTAGCTCCATTCATTGACATATGGTCACGACACACTACAGATACGTAGAAAAACTCAAAGTTTTGTTCGGCTGAAGCCGGACTTCAGGTTTCTGCTGCCAGAGTGCTCGAGAGCGCAGTGAGACAAAATGGCCACAGGAGCCGAGAAAGCGTATGTCGTGCTTGAAATGCACTCACATCAGTCAGTCATAACAGTGCAACGACACTTCAGGACGAAGTTCAACAAAGATCCACCAACTGCTAACTCCATTCGGCGATGGTATGCGCAGTTTAAAGCTTCTGGATGCCTCTGTAAGGGGAAATCAACGGGTTGGCCTGCAGTGAGCGAAGAAACGGTTGAACGCGTGCGGGCAAGTTTCACGCGTAGCCCGCGGAAGTCGACGAATAAAGCAAGCAGGGAGCTAAACGTACCACAGCCGACGGTTTGGAAATCTTACGGAAAAGGCTAAAGCAGAAGCCTTACCGTTTACAATTGCTACAAGCCCTGACACCCGATGACAAAGTCAAACGCTTTGAATTTTCGGCGTGGTTGCAACAGCTCATGGAAGAGGATGCGTTCAGTGCAAAACTTGTTTTCAGTGATGAAGCAACATTTTTTCTTAATGGTGAAGTGAACAGACACAATGTGCGAATCTGGGTGGTAGAGAATCCTCACGCATTCGTGCAGCAAATTTGCAATTCACCAAAAGTTAACGTGTTTTGTGCAATCTCACGGTTTAAAGTTTATGGCCCCTTTTTCTTCTGCGAAAAAAACGTTACAGGACACGTGTATCTGGACATGCTGGAAAATTGGCTCATGCCACAACTGGAGACCGACAGCGCCGACTTCAACTTTCAACAGGATGGTGCTCCATCGCACTTCCATCATGATGTTCGGCATTTCTCAAACAGGAGATTGGAAAACCAATGGATCGGTCGTAGTGGAGATCATGATCAGCAATTCATGTCATGGCCTCCACGCTCTCCCGACTTAACCCCATGTGATTTCTTTCTGTGGGGTTATGTGAAAGATTCAGTGTTTAAACCTCCTCTACCAAGAAACATGCCAGAACTGCGATCTCGCATCAACGACGCTTTCGAACTCATTGATGGGGACATGCTGCGCCGAGTGTGGGAGGAACTTGATTATCGGCTTGATGACTGCCGAATCACTAAAGGGGCACATATCGAACATTTATGAATGCCTAAAAAAACCTTTTTGAGTTTTTGTATGTGTGTGCAAAGCATTGTGAAAATATCTCAAATAATAAAGTTATTGTAGAGCTGTGAAATCGCTTCAATCATTTGTAATAACCCTGTATAGATGGCACAGTCATAATAATTAGCCGTAAAGCTTCATGCCCATGATACATATTTTGACTACCATGAACAATACTGTGATTATATTGCTGTGCAGCAGCGAGTGACATGTATGCTGTCTGGCATGTAGATTTGCCGCTGCACATCAGTTTAGATGACTTCAATAGAAATATTCTTTTTAATTCAGTGCACAAAATCTTTCTGGCAGAATTTAGTGCAAACAGATATAAAAATGTGAATGATTGTATTAATATATTATAGAATAACATGTAATGAGAAAGGAAGCTTCATTAAAATATAACTATGTTACAACAATTACACAGAGTTATTGTACAATGCAATCACTCTTTAACACAAAATCTCAGTTGTTAATAGAGCAGAACAAATAACCCCTCACCCAAGAGTACACACCATGCTCATGCAATCCACTCATTAAATGGGAGCCCATGACTTGTTCACAATAACATGCAATGAAATGCACAAATGTCGTCGGACATAAACAGCACTATTTGTCACACATCATCTATTTGTGAGATTCAGTTCAATCAAATGTAAAGAGGAAGGAGGCTTTATTACAAATATTATACTAACAATGTAACGAGCAATATACAGTACCATTGTACAATGCAAACTATCATTACACAAAGTCTGCAGTTTGTTAATAAAACAGAACAAAAACTACTACTTTCTCAGGGCTCATGCTGTGTCTACACAAACAAACCAGCAAATAGTATCACAAAATACATGACAAGCCACACCCACACAATCCACCCATCAATCGGGAATACGCAAATTGTGTTTATTTTTAATAAAGTCTCCTTCCTCATTACATTTTATTCCTTATAACTTAAGCACTATCACCTGCACTTTGATATCTACAAGGTACATCCAACTTGAAAAATTGTATAAAAAATAGAAAACCTCGACAATGTGTGTATTTCTTTGTTATTTTTTAGGGGTGTCCTAGACCCATTATCAGATGGAGATGGCATGCCTGTCTCGCGAAAATGGGATGCTGGGGATCAGTGAAACAAAATGGCTGCACTCTTGCAGGTTGCACCAATGAGGAGCAGCGATATGTGATCAGATTTCCGTTAGCTGAAGGGTTGAAACTAGTCAAAATCCAGCGTTGGATGGCAGTGCAGTTTGGCAAAAGATGTTTGAGTATAATGCAACTCTACGAGGCTGCAGACAAGTTCGAACGGGTGTGACAAGTGTTGAAGATTCGCCAAGCCCAGGATGCTGTGTCTGTACAGTCACAGTGAACAACACTGTGTGAGCTGATATGGGGAAACAGGTATATTATGGTGCGTGATGTTGCAGTAACTATGAACATCAGTGTTGGACCACCTCTCCATACTGCTCATGACATACTGATGTTTAAGAAAGTGTGCACAATGTGGGTAACAAAATATCTGTACATGACTGAAGGGGAGATATTTCTTCACCATATTGTAACAGGCAATGAAAGTTTGGTGCATTTTTTCGAACCTGATCAAATGCGGCCTTCAAAGGAGTGGCAACATTCTTTAACATTAAATGTTGAGAGGTCAAAATATGAACAGTGGGACATATGCTAACCTTATGTGTGAAAATCTGGAATCAGTAACCTTGAGCGAGCAGTGTGGAGTGGTGTCCAGTGGCATCCTGTTACCTCATGAGAATGTGAGGCCACAAACTGCTTGTCATATTAGATACCATCAAGAACCTGAAGTCTGCCTGCTTGCCCCAACTCCCATATTTCCAAGATCCAGTACCTTCAGATTATAACATTTTTAATCCACTGAAAAATGCTCTTTGTAGCTCAAGGTTTGCTTGATGATGAAGTCCAGGCAGCAGTGTGTAAGTGGTTACTGCCACCGCGATCTCCCCCCCCCCCCCCTCTCCCGCTGCCACCCCAAGATTTCTTTGCACATGGAACTGAGAAGCTTGTCCAGCACTGACATTAGTGTTGTTTTCCATTCTCATAATACATTCTTCTTTGGGGTGTCTATTGAATGACTCTTGTACTAGTACTAAATTCAGCAGGAAATATCTTGTACACTTAATTAAAAATAATATTACTACTGAAGTAATGTGAACTGATGTGCAGCAAAGACATCTAGCATGCTAGAATGTATACATGTCACTCACTGCTGCATGGCAGTGTAGCTTGTTTCCTCAAAGTGTCAATATGTGTGTAGCAATGGTGCTCATGGTATTCACAATTTATAACTTCAGGATGGAGCTCCTATGGCTAGTTATTATGACTGTACCACCTACATACAGAGTGATTCTTATTAATGTTTAAAAACATCCAAAGCAATGTAGATGATGCTGAGACAAGTAATTTAATATAACACACACGAAGACACAAATGTCAGAAAATAAACTAAAAGTGGATGCCAAATGTTGAACATATGACATTATCAGATGACATACCTTGCCACACGAGTAGTGGTGGAGCCTATCTGTCTGTCCCACCTGCTCATCCCAACCCTAGTCAAATATTCACGTCGGTGTGGCTCTGGGCCCACATGCACGATTTTAATGCATGGAACTCAGGGTTCAAGGCTCGTGTAAGACAGGGAGCATATTTCTTATTGTGTTAGACAATTGTGTGTTTACATGGAGTAAGATTTATTACTTTATTTACAAGTCTCGTGGTCTTTGCCAGTCTACTGTAAAGTAAAACAACAAAAACCTACCATATTGCTTACTGTGTCAGAAGTAAAAAAGTATAAGCTTCTAAGTTTTACCATTACCAGTAAATGTCTACAAACAAAAAAAGAAGGGACAAAAGAAAAGAAACACAAATTAAGAACAGCTTTTACTTGGTATTTGGAAATACCTGTAATTAAAGTTATGTCTGTACACTTACTTCTAGGTCTTAAGACAGTCATAATTGACTGACATTAATAACACGATTACATATTTTCCACTGCCCTACATTTTTTATTTCATTCTGGACTGTACCCTTAGTTTGTTTCAAAACATTGTAAATGGCACATAGTCACTTTCTTCACCCTTTATTAAGTTCTAATTTGAAAATTACATTTACTGAGGAATCTCTATGGTTACTAACAGCAAGATTTAAGGTGTTTTCAGAACAAACAGTTACTGTCATCTCAGTACTCAGCAATAGAGTTCTTCATACTGTTTGAAGAACTGTAATACACAGGAAGCTGTAGTAACTGCTGCAGACCACAGGTTGAAGTAATTCGTAAATCCACTTACATTTGTTATTATCTGGTTGAACCAGAATATTCACTAACAAAATATTGTATCTCTTTAAGAATATGGCTGCTATGGCTCTAAAATGGAGCCTGCTTGAAAATTAATAAATAACGCAAGGAGTAAAGGTAACAAAGGTAACAACAAAATCACCACATAGTCCACACCCTGAGTAACTGACAGGCACAAAAACAAGACAGAGACTGTTGATAACCTGTGGACAAATTGTTCTTCAGAACTAATAAAACACACTAACATCTGCATGCCTACACTGTCCTGGCCATCTACAATGTGCCAGCACTGCAGCTCTCCTGGGGGCAAGCGAAGTTGGTGAAAGGGGGGGGGACACTGGTGACTGGAAAGGGAAAGACAGCAGGTGCAAGAGGGGAGAATGTGGCAACTCATTGTGAGCACAGCACGTGGAGACTGAGGCCAGGATGTTTCTGCCTGGTCTTGATATCCTCTAGTCTTTTCTTGCTTCGCAACCTTCGCACACTTGTACTTTAGCGATGCTCTACACCCACTCTACCAAACACAATCTCCTACCCCAGTCAACACAATCTCTCACCCCAGTCAGTCTGCAGTGCCAGCATACCGGTCTCAGCCGAGAAATGTGGCTGTGAAAGTGCATTTGTGTGGTATGCATTATATTAATTCTGAAGAACAATTTGTAATAAAGCTAGGAATGTTTTCAGTCTTATGTACCTGTCAACGAGTCATTGTTGCAATTATATGGTCGGTTATTACCTTTACTTCTTTCATTATTTACATTCTGCCAAAGGCTGTTTAAATATTGTTGTGACCAACAAGAAATGAGTTGCCACTAAGGCAACTGTTGTTTGGTTTCAGATCTCAAGCCCTCAGCTTCTGTGATGATGCAGCTAACAATTCTTACTTTTTCCATTGTGGTGAGTAAACTTTCTCAATGCATTTGTCATTATTAAGAATGTATCATTAGGATCCACCAGGAGTGCAGCAACCCACATTGAAATACTCTAAAACCATAATTATCACCATCTTATTTCCCAGTGAATGAAATCTGTTATTGCTACTGTGAATATTGGTACAACACACAGACTGCCACATGCTTACGGATGGCTGTTTTACCACCAGGCACACAAGCAGCTGTGGCCGTAGCTACATAGCCATGAACTTCGTAAACATATTTCTTGGAGTTATACCATAGATTGATAAATGTCAACCACACCCCAGAAATGAGACTTTAGGCAAAAAATTTACCCTTACTTTCAGGTGCACTTAAAAATCAAATCAAGTATAATTCATTATATGAGGGATAAAGTATAAAGTGACACCACCTCTCAGGGCTTTGTGGAGAGTAGTATTTATTTGTAATAATTCAAATGAAATTAACTTTAGCCAATTGGAGACTTAAAATTACTACAAACACTAACAGCAGTGAGAATTCATGATATCTATTGAAATAATACACACGGAACTATAGCAGCTGGAGCCACTTAGACTTTTAAAGACTGTACTGCAACACGTGTTCGAGTTGTACGTCAGTCTTTCCATATCACGTGAATGCCCTGCAAAGTGTTTTTTCTTTCAATGAAATACAGTGTTTTCATCCATGAAGGTTATATCTTGGCTTAACAGAGTATTGCAATCCACATATTCAAGGTACTGATTTGTATCGTTCCTTGTAGGCCTATATGCTAAGTAGGGTAATCATTAGATTACTTTTTTAACGTTCTAGACAATATAATTTGTCTGCAACATAAAATCATTTCCAACACAAGTGATCCGTACAGAGTGCAAACTGGAAGTACTGTCATCACTGCAGAAAATCTTTCTCCCACAGTCTCTCCTACTTCTGTCAATGTTGTTCGACAAGTAAGTTAGGTCATAGCCACCTAGAATACAGACGGCCATAATTAGGAACTACACACAGGTGGGCTGTGAGCGGGGACGTGACAGGCGAGTCTCGCTGCATAGCATACCTGAACACAGTCGGGACGTATATTGCTATGTTGTCAATATTGGCAGCATCGAGAAATGGCTTAATGTACATTGACGTGTGCAGACAGCTTCTGAATGAAGCTGTAGAAAGTAAAACTGTACTTACTGTTCTTGTCAACATCTGCAAGTTTCTTAAAAGGTGCATTTTTGGACCACAAAAATTACAAAAAGGAATGCTGGCTTACATTTGGGTAAATATAGTAATTCAATTGCCTTACTCAGTATATGTGTTGTAAATAAGTTAGCACATATTTTTATTTCTACCACTTCTGTTACAAATCAGTGACTAATAATGATATTCATAAAGATTTAGATTATACTAAAAATATTTACCTGGTACTGGAGTTTGACCAGATGGTTGAATTTTTATAAGAGACTGTGGCTGCTGAGCAGTCTTTGGCAGTATACTTGTCGGTCCTGTCATGACGCGAGTTGTTCCATCGGCTCCTTCATAGGAAAACAATGGTGCAAAATAGTAAAAAATTATAATACTACTAACTAAAAGGCATGTAACAAGATTTCTGAAATGTATAAAACACAACAGTTGTTAAAAATCCATAATATTTGAGAACATGGTGGAAATTAGAAAAGGGACCAATGTAAGCAGAGTTTGAAGAGTAGGAATGAAATATACAATGGTATGTTTACTTTAAGTATATAACATAAAAACGAAATTCCTTGAAGAACTGGAAGACCAAGTAAGAGAAGATAACATTATGATAACTGGGGATCTGAATGCTCAGATCGGCACTGATAGAAATAGATATGAGGAGGTGATGGGCCCTTTTGGATATCGAAGATGAAATGTTGAGGGTGAAGAAATTCTAAATCTGTGCATAAGGAACCATCTCTTAGTGAAGAATACGTTCTTCAAGAAACAAGATAGCCATAAGTTTATTAGATATGGCTGGGATGGCAAAACTAAGACAGTTATAGACTACATATTAATGGACAAATTAATTAGAGGAAAAAGTAAGGGACACTAAAGTCATACCAAGTGAGCACTTAGTTAGCGACCACAGGTTACTAGTAGCTGATCCAAATTATACAATGAAAAGTTTGAATGCTGTACAAAGAATGCCAAAAATTAAGGAGTGGAAGTTGAAAGAAGAAATAAATAAGACAAGTTTCCAAAATCTAGTAGCACAAAAACTGAAAGGGGTAGTGTAGAGGAAGAGTGGAACCTATTTAAAACATCAATAGTTAACAGTGCTGTGCATGTATGGGGCAAAACAAAGGGTAAAGTGAAAGACAAAGAAAGCAGTTGGTGGAACGATAGAGTAAAAGATGCTATAAAAAAATAAAAATAAAAAAAGGAGTTTGAGAAAAGAAATCAGAACCAGGGGCTGGTACCAAAAGATGAACACAAGGTGACAACACTGTAGAAGGAATACTGACATAAGAAACCCCAAGCAAAGAGAATTGCGAAAGAAGAAAAGGAGAAGAGTTGGGAAACATTCACCCAGAAACTAGAGCAGTATAGCAACGGGAAACAAAAACTGCTATATGGGTTTTTTAAAAGTAAAAGATCTGATAGAGAAGACATACAAGAATTGAAACAGAGGATGGGGACATTATCAGGGACATGGAAGGTATCAGAGAAGAGATGAAGAATTATTTTGAAATCTTACTGAATGGGGAAGGTGCACAAGAAAGTGACACTGAAGTCATTGAATTAGAGGAAGAGCAGGAAGTAATCTCTTGGTTTAAAACTGAGAATTCCCTGAAACAAATGAAAAGTGGGAAGCGGCTGGAGTAGATGAGCTGACAGCAGATATGATTAAAACCACAAGAATCCATGGAATACAATGGTTACACTGGGTGCTGGGGTGATATGGAAAGAAAACAAAGTGCCGGATAAATGGAAAAAAGGACTTATAATACCATTGTTCAAGAAAGTTAGTAGAAAGAAATGCACCAACTACCAAGTAATCACACTGTCTTAAGATAATGGAAAATGTCATAGAAAAAAGATTCAGCATGGGATCAGAACTAATATGGGAACAATAGATCTCATTTTCTCCCTCCATCAGTTAATGGAGAAATATTGGGAAAAAGGAAAGAACTTGATAGTAGTATTTGAGGATTTGCAAAAAGCATATGACAGTGTACCAAGTGATAAAATATGGGAATGCTTGGAAAAAAAAAAGTTCCTGATTCATTAATTTAATAAGTCCAGATGCTGTACGGTGGTTGTGAGAGCAGTGTACAAGTAGGAGGTGGAAGATCAAATTGGTTTAAGACAAAGAGAGGTGTTCAGCAAGGCAGTTCTAGCTTTACTCTTCATTACACTTGCGGACATGGAAGGAAGAGAAAAAGGAAGATCTCAACGCTTTCGTTTTTGCTGATGACATCGCCATTTGGGGAGAGATGGAAATGGAGGTTCAGAGGAGACTAGAATACTGGAACACAAAATTTAAAAAATTCAAGTTAACTGTAAGTAGGAACAAGACAACGGCAATGAAGATGAGCAGGATACCCACACCTTATCAGGTTGAATATGTGAAAAGTTTCAATTATCTGTGTTGCAACATATCACATGCTGGAAGTTCCAAACTAGGAGTCTTAAAAAGAATAACAAAAGGATCTAGCTGCTTCCACCAAGTACGAAATCTAATCTGGGACAAGGAAGTCCCACAAAGAGCCAAACAGACCATGTATAAAATTTATCTTCTGCCAATCATGATGTATAGTCTAGAGACCTGGGTCATAAATAAGAGACAAGACAGTCAAATACAAGCACGTGAAATGAAGTTGCTTAGGCCAGCTCTGCAAAAAACTAGGAGAGACAGAGTCAGGAATGATTATGTAAGGAGAGACCTGCAGATGACACTGACTTCAGAGGAGAGAATGAGTGCTTTGAGGTGAAGCGAATGCATGCGACTCGAACACCGCACCAGTATTTGGAGATGAAGGTACCAGGAAGAAGACCAATTGGGCGGCCTAGAAAGAGATGGACAGACCAGGTTACGGAAGATTTCAAGAGGAGAGGAGTAACATGGGATGTAATGGAGAGGGAAAAGCTATAACAGGACAGAAACCAATGGAGGCATATCATCCACAAAATTCCTACCCAGCCCACTGGAAGGAAATCCTGATAGTGATGCTCATTTTCATCACTTATGTATAGTATTAACATATTTCTGTCCTACACAGGGAAAAGAACTTCGTTAATAAATTAGCCTATCTTACCTTTGGATGTAATAACAAGAAATTCAATCAGCAGTCCTTTAGAAATTGTTACAGTTGGCAAGTCACTAAATATTTAAAATGTTCTGCAAAAATATAATTTAAGTCAGTTTGAAAATACATGAACAGATAACTTGACAAAGTATACAAAAGGCCTTATATTTTGCACTGAAAAGCTGTGTCATGTTGCTTCTTTTATTGCACTACACTTTTTCTTCCACAAACCGGTAACATGCATGATGAAAGATTTTGGGTCGATCCAAATGAAGTGGTCCAATAAAAATTAAGTTGGGTGCTTGACCATTTTTAAATATTTCAATTTTTTTTATATATGATTACCCTATAATTGAGAAGTTCAAAACAGTTTTTTAAAAAATTTTACCTTTCACCTTTACTGAATGGCGGCCATTTTCGCTTGAAAGCGCGCGACGATGTTTCAGTGTAGTGATGTTACCAAAAACATGAATATCTCTGCACTGGGTTAAGTTACAACACTGCAATTGACATGATTGTTTTTAGAGAAGTGTCCTCTACAACACTGTCTATTACACAAAATACCCTAAATTCAAAAATAAGCAGTCAAAATAACCTCCAAAGTTTTGTATCCAAATTTTCAAAAATCCACTTTATAGGCCCAAAAATAACAAACAAGGAGTGATTGATGTGTGGCTATTTTTCCCTGTAGTTAGATATCATACACTACTAACCTCCTGTAGAGCCAAGAACACTTACAAATGTTTCCTCACTTTTTTGTGAATTTTTGAAACTTGGAATTTTTCATTTTTTGTAAAGTTTAGGTGGGACTGAACATAAAAATATGATTTTTGCACAGTTTGTACAACTATATGATAGCAACGTACTGTAAAAATTTCAACATTGATATTTTACTGTGAACAAAGATATCACTTTTTTAAAATGAGGAGATAATTCACATTATTCAACAGAGATAATTCACATTACTCTACAACTGATCTTATGGCTGTTGTCTATTCATGTGTGATATTGGCGGGATATAATCAATTATTATTGAAGTAAGGTACTGAATTATATACAAAAAGTGGAAACGTCACTGAAATTAACATCCTTTGAGATGCGACTGGTCATACACCTGGTGGTGAATGTTAAGAACACTTATTTCTTCAGACAGCTTCTGTGATATAGAATAAGATCTCCCAGTTGCTGTGGTAAGTTCAAGCACTGAAAGTTTCCTTAAAACATTTTTCATTGGTATTCAAACTCTATCACTAGTAGATTTCTTGAATGATGTTCTTTGGCCAGCAGGGTGGTAAAAATGCACAACAACAACATTGTTTTCCAAACTTATTCTTTCAACCTGTGCAAGCTACCACTGTCCATCATACACACATGCCACCATGTCATTCAACATTAAAGACAGAGATGTAATTTTACTGACACAATGTTCCCCATAAATTTCAGTTTCTCATGTTACATAGCATCGAACTAAGTTTCCTGCAATGCCAAGGAGTTTGTGTAAATGCCTTGTTCCTTTTATTGCTATACAGTTTTCAAATCTGGTTTGAAGTGTTGTTTTCATATGCAGAGCCACTTCTTTCTTGATCAGAAAATAGGTAATGCCTTTAATATTATCCTTGCAAGAGGTATGCATGTCCTGTGCTGTGAGAATTTGATCTGTGGTTGGTCTTTTAGGCTGGCTTCACTTACTTCACATTTTGTTGTACCTCCTAATCCATCACATCCATTTTTACCATGGCATGATGCAAAAGAGTGAAATTCAGCCTCCAACCCAAAGTCACTTTGTGGTTGCACAGATTTGAAAAATTCTTTTTGTTCTTATACTGACTACAACTACCATTTGAAAAGTATATCAGCTTCTCAACCTGGAAATTTTCTTTTTGTAATTTATTACACACTTTTGAAACACATATACAGCCAAAATGTTGTGCTCCAAATTGAAGAACTGCAAACTTCATCTTTCTCATTTTTAAAGGACAGGATAAATGGATGCACTGCTGCGTGAACACCGACCCAGTGGAATCACAAATGTAAAATTTTCTGCAAAATCAGCTAGCACTACGCATTCAATTTCATGAAGTTGTGCTTTTTTGTCCTTCAAAAACTTACTTTGGATTTTAGAAACAAAGTGGTGACTTTTGAGTTTTTGTAAGTTATCATTAAATATTCCAAGTACTCTTCCTGAGATTTAACCACTGTTATCATTTCTGCCCTGTCAGTTGTGACCCACTGTTTGAAGGTAATAATGTCTGGCATTTTATCATCATATTCATGAAACAATTCAATAATGGTTTCGTTACCAGGGCATTTATTACCCAACTCATCATGCAGTCATAACTGTTAGTGTCACAGACCATTAAATCTAGTAACTCTTTGTAGTTAAGATCACTGAGTTTTGCACCCACAATCATCAGTTTGACATTTTGATAATATAAACAGACACGTCAGGAGTGTGTCCTTGAGGATCCAGCCAAAATACACCACTTATGGCGGAGGTCACAAAATTTTTAACTTCCAATTTTGCATTCAGAATTTTTGAAAGCTACATAACGTTCATTTAAATTTGACAGCACTAGTCGTTTCTGCTTTGTTACTTCAACTCCATTTATAACAACTCTTTTGCTATCTTTGCAACCTGGGCGTATTCTACTGTTTTCATCATCTTCAATCAACTGCTGGATCTTTTTAATTGTTTCTTCACCTATACCTACTCTTTCTTCTTTCCTAAAACTGGAAGAATTCCTTGCTCTTTCACTAATTTTTGCATTTGTTTAACCAAACAATGAGAAACGTTGAATTCATTAACTATTTTTTCTCTTGACCATGAGTCAGGGAGCAAACTTAAAATGTTAACTTTTTCCTCTTTAGATGTCACTGAACATTTAATTTTTTAAATTATCTATTAAGCTCAAATATTGTCCGATGATGCTGGTGGTAGGTTTTCTTATTCTTTAGAAATAATGTTGGTATCTCTACTATTAAAGCATGGTTCCAAGTCTTTTCTAATTTTGGCTGAAATTTATTGTACTTTATTTTCAATAGCTGCTTTTCTTTTTCTGCTACTTAATTTTATTATTTTTGAAGCATGGGATACAGCTAACTTAGAACAAGCAAAATCCAATATGCTAACAGCTTCCTCATTAGGAATATAAACGTCATTAACAAGGTTACATGATTCTGGTTCTGGATTCACAACAAATATTTTTGAGTAATAATTTGGGCACAGGGAATTTCCAGGAATCACATTACGTTTCACTTGGGAAGCTGTTTCACTCTCACACAACAAGGACAAATGTTCAAGTTTTATTTCCCTCAAACCTTTAGTGATAGGCTTTTTATGAACTTTAAGTGGATCACAGCACTTTCTTCCAAAAACGTGGTTGTACTTCAGAATATATTTCTTCTCATGATGTTACACACCAATGTTACAGAAGAACTCACTCGAAATTTAAACAAAGTTTGTCTAACTCCATCAAAGTCATTGACATTTTTCAATTTGTCTGAAACTGAACTGTAAACTGTTGTGACACACTTTACTTGCTATCTGTCCAACAGAGCACTGTTCATCCATGTTATTGCATTCCTGTCAATCTCTCAAAATTAATTACAAATTACACACAGAACAAAGCAAGTAACACATTCTGCACTCTCGATGAAGCATGTGCATCCACTCTAACAGAGGTTTCAGAACAGAGTGACTACAACAATGCCACAGCCAGCAATAATGTACTTCTTTATTGAAAATAAACTTGAACGTAAATGGGCATTTTTATTACCATAGAACAAAAGCAAAAGCTCCTATTGTTCAATATCGCATTATTAAAAATAAATAAACTAAATGAATATTGGGTGATAGTGTTAACTAAATATATGTCACAATTAAATTTTATTACAATGAAACAATAAACCATTTAAATAGGCAACAGCCATAAGATCAGTTGTAGAGTAATGTGAATTATTTCCCCATTTTCAAAAATTCATATCTTTGTTAACAGTCAGATATCAATGTTGAAATTTTTACAGTATGTTGCTATCATATAGGTGTACAAACTGTGCAAAAATCATATTCAGTCCCACCTGAGATATCTAACCGCAAACTTAACAAAAAATGAAAATTTTCATATTTCAAAAATTCATAAAAAATTAAGGAAACATTTATAAGTGTTATTGCTGTATACAAGGCTAGTAGTGTATGACATCTAACTGTAGGAAAAAAATAGACCCTCATAAACCACTCCTGGTTTGTTATTTTTGGGCCTAAAAAGTGGATTTTTGAAAATTTGGATACCAAACTTTGGATGCCATTTTGACTGGTTATTTTTGAATTTAGGGTATTTTGTGTAATAGACAATGTTGTCGAGGACACTTTTCTAAAAACAATCATGTCAATTGCAATGTTGTAACTTAACGCAGTGAAGAGAGATTCAAATTTTCTCGAATGTCTCCAGACTGAAAAATTGTCGCATGCCTATAAATAAAAATGGCTGCCATCCAGTAGAAGTGCAAGATAAATTATTTTAAAAAATTGTTTTGAACTTCTCAAATATAGGGCAATCACAAATAAAAAAATTAAAATATTTAAAAATGGTCAAGCTACCATCACTGGATGACTCATACGCATTGACCCTTTTGTTGACATTTATAGTTGCTATCTGGTATAGAAATAACTACACGGAATTTGAATATGAACTGTATTACAAAAGGAGGGAGATGACATGTGACAGAGAGAGAGAGAGAGAGAGAGAGAGAGAGAGAGAGAGTAAATCAAAAGAGCAGCTGTATAATGATAGTACTTAACATCTCATCAATTTCAGTCTCAAGGCACTACAGCTGGAGCACTTATTCAGATTGGACGCATGTGGACCTTTTTTATAGAATCATACTAGAATTCACCACACTTACTTAAGGTAATCATGGAAAGCCTAAATGAGGACAGGCAGATACATTTGAACTTTGTTTCTCTCAAATACATGCTCATATGCTCCTCCCATTCCTTGGCTATGACCAATATACACAACTAGTTTCCTGAATCTGTTGCGGTCCTGTTCATCCATGAGCTAGGGCAGTGGCTAACACTATTACAGTACAGAACTTTTTACTGTGGATCCTAAGGCCAAGTGAGTTACAAGAAGCCTGCAAATATCTTGAAACTAAAGCTCAACAGCAGAAAGCTCCCAAAGTCTTAAACATTTTGGTGCCTCACTGTATCTCTCATAAATTCATTTGTTTAGCAGTGATGAATAATTCCCATAGAAGAGACAGAATACAATAAGTAAAACTATCAGTTCCAGTAAGAAAGTACTTTTTGTTAAGTACTGGCAGTCTCCAGTAAGTGTACACTGACAAGGTGGATGGCTACAAAATTTGTCATAGAATAGACAGTATATCAAGTAACATAGTAGACAAAAGTATCACTATGCTGCATTTGCTTATAGCATACCCTTTGGGGTGTGGTTTGATTTTCATTTTATGGAACATGAGGCAGGTGCTGTTTTACGTTACAGTGTTGATTACACACAATGTGAAGGGCATGAAAGGTATTACACAAATAAGGTGTTCCTCATACATTAATTTTTTTAACAGCATCTAAGGCAGAAACACCATGAGATGATAGGAAGGAAAATGACTGATTCCTTCAAAGTGGGGCAGAGACAGAGAGTAGTCTGGCACTACAGTTACAAGAAACAACAAAACAAAAACAGGTAAGGGGTCAAAGGAACAGAAAAACTGCAGGTAAAACTCAAATACTTTCTGATTTCTATAAATCTGGAAGTTCCATATTTTACATTACTGACACAGCTAGCAGTTTTGATCTTTCGCAAAAACGATGAATTCTTACTGTTATGTTTCATTGCTGACCATATTTACATAGTCAGTGACACTGCTTTTACTATGAGCAGTCATATGGCATAAATGTTCCGTTGTCTAGCAATCCCTCCGCACAAACACATCTCTCTCCTATCCAAATTGTTGAATGGACACTTTGTGATACAAAACTGTCACTACTCAAGTCACGACTTCACGAAGGAGGACTAACAGTGTCAAACAAAAATTAAGCCTCTTGTTGCAATTACTATCACTGTAGTCATAATTCATTTTTGTATTAATGATGAATTTTGGCAAAGCTGGAGAGCAGCATGTGTCACTTTTACATATCTCAAACACAATGGCTCTGTCTCCTTTTCCTGTTTCCCTACAACTATACATAATTATCACCTTCCCATGTGGTGTAAATAACATAACAGATTATATATTACAGTAACTCAATGTCAAAATTGTAAAGTTATTTGGAATAACTGGTATAACATGCTTAGTAAAGCTGTTGCTGTGGTTCACAATAAAGCTGAGCCACAAGACAGCAAGCAAGACATTTGAGTGGGGGAAATTAGCAAATTTTTCTGGGTGTAGATTCTCCCAACATTTTAAAAATCGAGCTGTCACCAAATGGAGAAAATTAATATCTGGGCCTCAATTTGCAGTGGTCTTGCTCTGGGTCTACCAATGGAAAATGACACTGCTCTACAACCAGAAAAAAAATTTAACTCACTCTAGTCACAGAAACCTGAGCACTCACAATGGTGAGGCTCTGTTTTTGATGATATGTGTAAGAGAGGGTATAATAAATGAATATGGCTACAATGACAAACGAATTAATGACATAAGTGTGTTGGTGGGGTAGACATGGGGAATGAGGGTACTGCCAGGTGTGACTTTATATTTGTGAAGCTTTTTACTGTTGACATAAACTTTTGCCTAGAATACTAAATAAATGTAGAAACAATTTTGTCTGGATAGTGTAGGGAGACAAAGCGATCAATAACAAAGATGTCAGGTATAGATGGCATCAACAATGAGGAGGAGTTTCTCTTATGGGAAAGCTGCAGGAACGTATTTTACAAATCAGGTAACAACTGGAGATCTTTAATACACACACATCAAAAAAAGTTTTGCATCACCCCGATTCCCAGAACTCCTGAAGATAGAGGTTGACTGTGGATATTGTATCACAGGCACAGTCCCTTTGATTGTTCAGAGATGTCAATAAAACCGCCAAAAGATGTAAACAACCATGCATGAGCAGCACCTCTTAGACATAAGGGGCCCGACAGCCAATCAGTTCCAGTCACTCCACCAGGGAGGAGGTACACGGCTCATGTTGTCTGTAGTTTAATCATACCTAGATGGTCAATAATGCGGTTCGATTGTGTCCACATTGTTACTTTGTGCTAGGAAGGGCTCTCAACAAGGGAAGTGTCCAGACGTCTCAGAGTAAACCAAAGCGATGTTGTTCAGATATGAAGGAGGTACAGACAGACAGGAACTCGACTAGAGTGGCCAGCATGTTCTCCAAACATGAACCCTATTGAACATGCCTGGGATGGACTGAAAAGGCCTGTTTATGGATGATGTGATCCACCAACTGCTCTGAGGGATCTATGCCAAATTGCCTTTGAGGAGTGGGACAATCTGGACCAACAGTGCCTTGATGAACTTGTAGATAGTATGCCATGACAAATACAGGTATGCATCAATGAAAGAGGACGTGCTACTGGGTATTAGAGGTACTGGTGTGTACAGCAATCTGGACCACCACTTCTGAAGGTCTTGCTGTACAGTGGTACAAACGCAATGTGTGGTTTACATGAGCAATAAAAAGGGCGGAAATGATGTTTATGTTGATCTCTATTCCAATTTTCTGTACAGGTTCCGGAACTCTCGAAACAGAGGTTATGCAAAACTTTTTTTGATGTGTGTATTACTGATAGTTAAAGCCAACATTCTGTAGATGCTGATGAACTGACAGCAACAAAAGAACTAGAATGCGAGAAGTTTTAACTTGTGTAAGAAGTGTTAGGAGAGGCCATGGGTTTTCAAAATCTTTTCCAAATCAATCTCAGTAGTGGAGATGTGTCCACAATACCAGATTTTTTATAACAAAGTGTCCAGTTATAATGTAAATCATAAATCACATTTTTTCATTAGTTAAACTGAAAATAGTGTCCCCTGTTTTTTAACAGTATGATTTAAAAATCAGATATGAGTGTTCAGTGAGATTGGCTACGGTGAGCTGTGAGTCCATATTACAATTTGGTAGTGGTTAAGATAGACGTGTTTTTGAAATAATCGACAAAAGATGGTGCAGTGCAGCACACAGAAGAAGACACTTCTGGTGTGGTGGAATGGAAGATTTGTGTGTGATGAGACAGAGAGAGAGAGAGAGAGAGAGAGAGAGAGAGAGAGAGAGAGAGAGAATGAATTTATGGCTGGCTCAGAAATATTCGACATTTCCTAAATGAATTTGCCAGATTATATAACTGTATGATACATGCCGTACACAGAATGCACATGAAAATCATAGCCAGACAGATTAGCCTCAATGTCAGAAGACTTAAGTTATAACTGTTCTAGCCTTACTGGCTTACAGCTAAGGCTGATCTTCAGCAATGCAGGTGATGATCAGTGACATACCACTACTGTCACTTAATTTGGAGAGAAATGGAATGCTGTATACACTTATAAACACTAGTAAATCTTAGAATTAAGCATAAACATTCATAACAAAGATATGTAATAAGACCACATAGTCTGGAACAGGTGGCTATTTCAAATCACAAGGACCAAAAACTGGAATCCTCACGACGAGGATGAAAAATAAGCACTAATTAGACAATAATCACACATATTTCAGTTTAACTGTATGTATGTTTGTTTATGTTTACAGGCATGACTGGAACAGCAAATACTAGTGGTAACTCATAAGGACAAAAGTGAAATAAAAGGATGTTTGCATACTTTTGTGGAAAAATTTATATTTGTAATGTGAGCTGACTAAATCTTGCAAATACTAGAAAATTACTGCAAACAAAAAGGCACAGAGTTATGCCCACACTGCTATCTAATACATATTTGTCAATTGAGAAACAAGTTATTCACAAACAGTTTTATGTATTATCTAAAGTAAAAAGGTCATATTTTAAAACTAAATTACCTTTAGTCATGAAAATTCGCCTTGTACCCAGTAATGCCTTGCCAGAAGTGTTGTTTGTGCTAGTCAGAAGAGATGTGAGAGTACTCTTTCCACTGGTAAGTTGAGTATTTGGTGAAGATGGAATGGCTACTTTGGTTACAACTTTTAGTGAGCCATCAGCTTGCACTGCAAATTAGAGAAACAAAGAACATCAAGCATTTCATGAATCCCATATTAGCTCCGGAGAGTTGCTTCCTGCATTCCAAATCAAATGTAGAAACATAGATTAATGTTAATTAGGGACCCCACTGTTTGAATATTATTTGCTTTATTTTATCACTGGAGAGAAGCTGGAGAAGAAGGCAATCATAGACAAGACTGCTCATCTTTCCTGTAATTTCACCTACTTTAACATCCTTAATACTACTAGTGTGATATACATCAGCAGGAATACCTGTAGATAATTAAAGTTTTACATATCCTGTCTTCCTGTCTTCCTCTCACTCTACTTACATATCTTGTCTTCCTTTCACTCTACATTTGGCTTTATAGTCCTTATATTCATACACTAATGTTTTGTTTATGAAGAATTCTCAGGTGAACAACTGGACTATTGTGACAAGTGTACAGACAACACATGGCAGTCTTATCACTCGATCAACACATCAATGGCCTATACTTCTCACTGAAAGACTCAAGTAACACCACACAGGCACTTCCTTTGGTGACTCAGGAGTCCAATGTGAGAGTCTACTTGGCACCCACAGGTGGGCAAGTGCAAACCACACCAGAGACGTTCGTTAGAGGCACCAGTCTACTCACTCATTTTGCAGCTAAGTTTCTGCCAGGCTTGATGAGTTTTCAACATCTGCTGTGGTCTTCAGCAAGCTTCTCCCATTTGTCACAGTCAGTATTAAATGCGTTCATATTGCACTTGACGCAATCTTTAAAGCGTTACGCAGGTGTTCCAGCTGGTCTCATGGCATGTTCTATCCCACTAAGTTGTGCATCTCAGGGAATATGGGTATGGTCCCAACAATGTCTTAGCCACCTTCAGAGTGGTGGTGACACTCTGTAGTTTCGCAGCATTCAGGACCATTTGTCACATGGTCCCTCCATGTTATGCCTAGAATGTTTTGTAATGCACCACAGATGAAAGGTGTTGAGCTTGTTTTGTTTGGCATATGGTGTCCAGGTCTCAGTAACATAAAGAGGACGCTCACAGAATGCACGCTTGATAGATGAACATTTTTGTGGTCAGTGTACAGTATTTGTTGTCCCATACTCTTGTGCAGAGCTTACCAAAAGTGTTCACTACTTTGCCAATTCTTGCATTTATTTTGTCATCTAGAGAAAGACCTGACTCTAGCTAACCAGGATAGCAGAATTTGTTGACTACCCTCAAGAAGGGTCCACCTTTTCATATGGCAGGTGTCTCAGTGTGTCCTTGTGACATAATGTGCGTAAGCCTTTGAAAATCCTCTTGACTGTCTGCCATGAAAGCTGCATCGTCAGAAAATAAAAGTTTACTTACAAATAAGTCCTCATGATAGCACTTGGCTCTGAGTAACAAGATGTTGTTAAGTTTCTCGACAGCCCTGGAACACAGATATGTAACGGGAGAGCTTTGGAGGACACCCTGTCTTCACTAATAAAGTACACAGTCCCTGCTGACTGTGTCAAATGCCTTGTTTAGGTCGATGAAAGCAATGGACTATGGTGTCTTTGGCTTGTGGCGTTTCCCTGAATTTGTCAGAGTGCGAAGATCATAACAAGTAGTAGACCAGTGATCTCAAAACCAACATTGAGATTCAGGTTACATAAGCTCCACAAGCTTGTCCAGTATGCCCAGCACCAAACAGGTGAATGCTACTCTGATGATAGTCAGCAGTGAAATTCCACGGTAACAACTGCAATCCCCATGATTGCCTTTGCCTTTGTATAGAGTGGTAATGTTGGCATCTTGCATATCCTGCTGCACAGCACCAGACTAAAATTTCAATACGGGGTTATAGAGCACTGGTAGAAGTGGAGTCAGTTTGATAAATTCTGAGTGGTTGTTGCCTTTGCCATGGCATTTCTCGCATTTGAGGTGCACAACAGCTCACTGAAGTTGCTCCTTCGTAGGCTCCTCGCCCAGCTCATGGCAAAGTGACAAATGGGAAATTTCTGCTATTGCTATTGCGCTGATGTTCACCACATGTGAGCGGAAGTCAGCATGTCTTCCACCCTTCATTGCAAACTGTTGATTACAATCTTTGATGACTGTGCCATTGATCTCCTCAAGTGATTCAGTCTTCTTAGGAGCAGGCCCAATGGCTTTCTTGATACCCAAATACACTCCGCCGATGTTTCCAGCATTGGCACATTCATGTATGCTGGTGCAATGTTTCTCCCAATATGTGTTAATACAGTGTCCTGAACGACTGCCTTTGCTTTGCTTAGAACCCTGCAGGTAGCGTTGGGAAGGTTTAAGTGCCAGTTGATAGTTGCCTGACACTTAGAATCAAGGAGCAGTTTCATGACATCAATATTCTCATGGAGCCAATCCTGGGATTTTGCTTTCAAAGTACCAAATGTAGTGCTGGCCATAAACAATAAGAAGTAACTTGATTTTCAGCCAGTCTTCAACAATGGGTGCATTTGTTCTCAGGTATCAATTTCTTTCCAAACTCTATCACAAAATATTTCTACTCTCCCAGAGTCCTTAATTTTGCACAGTTTAGATCTTTGTTTTGCTAGGTGTCTTAGCAGAGGAATGAAGCTAACTTTTGCAACTGCTATTATATAACCAGTGCCACAATTAGCAATAGGAAAGAGTATGCATGGAGAAAATGGTGGACATCTTTCCTCTTACTTAAAATAAGATCAAGTCAACACCAATGTTTGGAGTGAGGGTACATATAGGAGACCTCATGCCTTGTCTTGCCTTTAAAATAAGTGTTAGTGATGCACAGTTGGTATTTGGCACAACATTCAAGCAGCCATAAACTGTTCTCATTCATCTTCCCTACCCCATGTGTGCCTAGACAGTCTGGTCAAACAGCAGAATCACGTGTGATGTGGGCACATAAGTTGCCTAGAACGCATATCTGAAGGATGCACTCCCTGCAACACTTCACTGAGATGTTCCTAAGACTGATGCTTTAGGTCTGCACTCAAGGTCAACATTGGTGCATGTACAGCTATCAGTGATATTGGTCTGCTCATAGTTGACAAAAGCAAAAGTCATAATGCCTTCTGAGATCCCAATCGGTCTATCAGTGGTGTATAATAGATCATTGCCCAATGGCAAAGTCAAACATCATGTTGTCTGTGTCTGGCAACAAACATCCTTTCCTTTCCAGAAAAATGTGTAATTTCCCTCCTGAACTGAACCCTCATCTGGTAGTCTGGTTTCCTGCAAGGCTTCTACAGCAACAGTAAGCCTGGCTAATTCCAAGTCAATCACGGCTGTTTTGTGAGATCTTGAGAGTTTCCAAAGGTGTCTGAAATGCCTTTCTTCATAGTACAGATGTTCCATGTTCCACAACATAGTGAGGTAGGTTTACACTTCTTTTTAGTCCCGGTACGTGTCAACATTATGGTTGGTTGGTTGGTTGGCTGGTTTAAAAGAGGGGGGAAGGGACCAAATTATGAGGTCATCGGTCCCTTGTTCGTAATAAAACAATGCCACAAGTGTGGGAATAAAACAGATGAGACATATAACACAAAACGGAAGGAAAGGAAAAACCACAAGAACGAAGGAAAGGCAACGAACACTAAAAGGAACAAAGGAGGACAAGAAAACAGAGAGATGCTAGAAACAGAAGAGAGTAAAACAAGAAAGCAGAATACAGTGGCTGGCTGACCACAAGAATAAAAAGGAGAAGCCAGCCACTCTGCAACACATTAAAACCTTCACCCTAAAAGCACTAGGGTGGAGGACACAGAGGGGAAAAAAGGACATGCGCTAAAACTTAGAGCAAATGATAAAACCCACCCTCATGAATAAAACGAAAAACTAAATCAGCCAATGAGGCATTGTCGGATAAAATGAGTGGCAACGAGTCCGGTAACCCAAGATTTTGTCGCTGGGCAGTCAAAGTGGGACAGTGCTAGAGAATATGGGCCACTGTCAACAACACTGAGGCGGGTCTTCATGGTGCAAGAGGTAACGGTGGGTCACCCAAGCATGGCCAACATGCAGCTGGGAGAGGACGATTGATTCCCTGCGAGAGGCCCGCATGGAAGACTTCCACACATTCATAGTCTCCTTAATGACACGCAGTTTGTTGTGTGTACTATTATACCATTCCGTCTCCCAATGCCGAAAAATCCTACAGCATAGGTCAGAACGCAGGTAAGGTTCAGAGATGCCCATCTCCAGAAGCAGTTTCCACGCAGCCTGTTTGGCCAGTCTGTCAACAAGTTCGTTGTCCAGGATGCTAATGTGTCCTGGGGTCCAAACAAACACCACTGAACGACGGGACCGGTCCAGGGCATAGATGGACTCCTGGATGGACACCACCAACAGATGGCAAAGATAGCAATAGTCGATAGCTTGAACGCTGCTCAAGGAGTCAGTACACAGAAGAAACGATTCCTTGGGGCATGAACAGATATACTGAAGTGCACGAGATATGGCCACCAGCTCTGCAGTGAATACACTGCAGCCATCGGGCAAGGAATGCTGTTCAATACGGCCTCTCTGGACAAAGGCGAAGCCAACATTACCATCGGCCATTGAGCCGTTGGTGTAAACCACTTTAGAGCCCCGGAACATTTCAAGAATCGAGAGGAAGTGACAGCGGAGAGCCGCAGACGGCCACGTGAAAGGTCCAGGCGAAGTTTCGGCATACAGCTACACCACAGAGGAGTACGTGAATTGACCTTGAGCAGAGGTGGTGAAGGGAAGGACTCCAGTTCAGACAGAAGTAATCGCATGCAAACCGCAATCGTTAGCCCTGACCTGGGCGGCCTATGCGAGAGGTGAACTGCTGTGGCTGGGAAAGGAAGATGGTAATTAGGATCAAGAGCTATGAATGCATGCAACATAACTGGCAAGCAGTAGTGCACGTTTGATCTTCAATGGAGGGACTCCAGCCTACACAAATACACTTGTCACAGGACTCGTCCTTAAAGCTCCTGTCCCTAGTCAAACTCCGCAATGGTGCAATGGATCGAGCAAACGGAATGCTGAGGTTGCCGCTGAGCCATAAATCACACTCCCATAGTTAAGGCGGGGCTGAGCAAGGGCTCTGTAGAGCTGCAGCAGCATGGAGTGATCTCCACCCCAGTTGGTGTTGCTCAGGGAGTGGAGGGCACTGAGGTGCTGCCAACATTTCCATTTAACCTGATGAAAACGAGGAAGCCAAGTCAAATGAGCATCGAAAACCAGACCTAAGAATCGGTATATCTTCATTACAGTGAGTGGATCATCATTAAGGTAAAGTGCTGGTTCTGGATGAATGGTACGATGCCGACAGAAATGCATGACACACATTCATGGCCGAAAACTGGAAGCCGTGGGCTAGAGCCCATGACTGCACCTTGTGGATGGCTCCCTGTAGGCGACGCTCAACAACACAAGAACTGGAGCAGCAGTATGAAATGCAGAAGTCTTCTGCATAAAGAGAAGGTGAGACAGAGGGCTCAACAACTGCTGCTGGACCGTTAATGGCCACAAAAAGAGAGAGGCACTCAATACAGAGCCCTGTGGGACTCCATTCTCCTGGATATGGATGGAACTATGGGAGGTACCAACTTGGATACGGAAAGTACAGAGCAACAGGATAAAAATCGGGAGCAGGCCCCAGAGACCCGACTCATACAATGTGGTCAGGATACGATGTCGCCAGGTCATGTTGTATGCTTTACATAAGTAAAAAAAGATGGCAACCAGGTGTTGGTGTCAGAAAAGGCTGTTTGGATGGTAGACTCGAGGGACACAAGATTATTGGTGGTAGAGTGACCCTCTTGGAAGCCGCCCTGACATGGAGCCAGTAGACCACGTGACCCCAGGCCCCAACCCAACCGCCATCACACCAAATGTTCCAGCAGCTTACAAAGAATGTTGGTGAGGCTGATGGGCTGATAGCTACCCACATCAAGTGGGTTTTTACCGGGTTTGAGCACCGGAATGATGGTGCTCTCCCGCCACTGCAATGGAAAGACACCATCGCACCAGAGCCGGATGAAGATGACGAGGATGTGTCGCTTGTAGCCAGATCAGAGATGTTTAATCATCTGGCTGCAGATCCGATCAGGCCCAGGAGCTGTGTTGGGGCAATGTGCAGGGGCACTGAGGAGCTCCCACTCTGCAAATGGGGTATTATAGGATTTACTGTGGCGTGTAGTGAATGAGAGGACTTTCCCTTCCAGCCGCTGTCTGAGAGTGCGAAAGGATGGGGGATAATTCTCCAATGCAGGGGCTCGAACAAAGTGCTCGGCAATCACGTTTGTGCCGGTAGATAACATACCATGCATGGTAACACCAGAAACGCCTGCTGGGGTCTGGTACCCGAAAAGACATTTGATCGTTGCCTAGACTTGGGAAGGTGACGTATGGCACCCAATGGTTGAGATGTATCTGTCCCAACACTCATGCTTCCATCATTTGACAACTTGGTGAATGCAGGCACAAAGCTGTTTAAAGACTATGAGGTGCTCTAGGGAAGAGTGCCACTTATGCTGCTGTAGAGCTCACCGACGCTCCTTAATTGCTTCAGTGACTTCTGGCGACCACCAACGGACTGCCCTACGCTGGGGGCATCCTAAAGAGCAAGGGTTCGCTTTTTATGCTAGAGAAAGGATTGTTGTAGTCACCTGCTCAACCATCACATCGATGTAACTGTGTGAGAGATTCAACGGTGACAGCAGAGTTGAAAGTTTCCCAGTTCGCTTTGTTTAAAGCCCATCTGAGCAGGTGTCCGTGCGCCTGATGCCAGGGCAGTGACAGGTAGATGGAGAAGTAGACACTACCACACAGGTCATCATGTGCTCTCCAGTGGATAGATGAGAGAAGTTGGATGGGTTGTTTGGGGAAGGAGACCAGACATTGAGGTCATCGGTCTCATCGGATTAGGGAAGGATGGGGAAGGAAGTCGTCTGTGCCCTTTCAAAGCAACAATCCCGGAATTTGTCTGGAGTGATTTAGGGAAATCACTGAAATCCTAAACCAGGATGGCCGGACGTGGGATTGAACTGTAGTCCTCCCGAATGCGAGTCCAGTGTCAAACCACCGCGCCACCTCGCTCAGTGACATAAGAAAAGTCCTGGGCTGAAAATTGATAAATCAATGGCCGAGTAACTACCATGAGCCACACTGAAACGTGTGGCAGCCCCAGTATTTAAGAGGCAGAGGTCGAACTGAGACAGTAAAGTAACTTCCTGGCAGATTAAAACTGTGTGCCGGACTGAAACTCGAACTCGGGGCAAGTTCTCTACCAACTGAGCTACCCAAGCATGACTCATGCCCTGTCCTCACAGCTTTACTTCCACCAGTATGGCGTATGAGACAGTAAAGTTTCAACATCTCTGCCTCAGCCAGTAAGTACAGTGGCACCCCACAAGGGGTTATGGGCATAACAGCCTCTGGCACCTGCACGTTATGTCCATTTGTATGGGCTGGTAACCGGTAAATTACCACTAGCCATGTCCATTCCACGTGACAGATGATAGGCGGATAGAGGGTCTTCTCTGAACACGCTCCATCTTGGACACGTTTTACATGCCAATGACCTTGCCCGCTACTCATGCCACCCTCTCAGCCTTGCTGACTCGTTCTCCAGGAACCACAACACACGGCATATGGAGTCAGGCTGGCTGCAAGCAGTTGCCGCTCATTTCAAGTTGTAATCTACTCATGTCTCAAGGAAATGCCAATTGTGGGATATGCTTTGGAGTTGTCTTACCATTATAAGAATTTTATATCGTTGTTGATGTAGCGGGCAGAGAATTGAACTGAACAATATAGCCAATTAAAATGAAATAACTGTACTATCTCTGCTTTTTTAATTCCTCACTACTGCCAATTTTCAAAATATAACAATCCATTCAGGTAAACAGCTTCTGTAAATTGGAACATACATGGACAAAGGGGGAGAAGTAAATCATTAGGTTTCACAATTTACTAAATAAATACAATAAATGATTTAACGGCTGTACCTAAAACATCAATAAAGATATGTTAATTAAACAAACCAATTTATGTTGAACGAAAGGGATGGAAAATCCCATGCCTAGATTTATATATACTCACAAATTTTGAATACATTTTCTACAAGACTGTCTACCAGTACAGGATTGTGGAAGAATAGAAGTGCTTCAACAGCGAGAACAAGAACAAGGAAAAACATAATTTATCTCCTAAACAGAAAGTACACTTCAAATAAATCAGACTTGCCTTGTTGCGTAGTGGGTACAACTTTCAAAACCTGTCCACTTGGAACCTTTAGTGTCTCCAAAGCGCGTTTTTGTTGATGAGCAGCTCTCTGCATGCGCAACTGTTGTTCCATTTTTTCCTTTATTTCTTCTGGTGTCGATTTTCCACTAACCATTTCCAATTTTGCATTTCCTCCTGCTGCTACACCATCTGTCTTCGCAGCTAATGAGCCCGAACGACTCCTAGTAACAACCTGTGCATTAGTCTTCTCCAACCTGATGTAAGCGGGATCAAAAAGAAATTGGGAAAATGTTAGTAAATCACACAAGCATGCATTTAACATAAAACATATCATATAAAGCATTATTATTAAATCAGTGTGTTGAATGATCTCAAATTACGTCACATAATTAATGTGGGGCAATAAAATGTGAATAACAAAACATTATTTCTTCTGCACTACTGAAAACTGAAAGTACAAGTCCACCTTCTTCAATTTCCATAATTTGTGGCATTACATTGTTCTGAGGTGAAACAAAACATTCATTTATGTAATCATGGTGTATATGGGAACAGGAGGCAGGGAGGAATTCCCAGATTTTTCTGGCTCTCCCAGTTAAAAATGCATCCCCCCCCCCAACATGAAAATAGACTCCTTCCAAGGTGAAAAACACACTTTTTCCATGACAAGCAACAGTGTACTTTCCCTTGGAGTTGTAAAAACATCAATCCTTTGAATGGTAAAGGTTTCATACACCAACAAGAACTTCCCGGCACTTTGGAAAACGAAACTCAGCAAGGGGGGGAAAAAAAAGAAAAGGAAACGCAGTTTGGAAAGATCTTTGATGTGCAGCAACATGTACGCTGCATATTTTCATATTACGATATGCTGCATACTTCGTATTAGTATAAATTCGAATTCTACCAAACACAGCACATCAGTTTCCGAAGCATTGAAACAGAGATTGCAATGCACTGTTGTAAGCCAATCACAGCAGATATTCAGAGCATAGGACTCGTGATGTAGTCAGCCAATAGCAACATCACTGTTAAGTAGTGTGAACGCACAAATAGGAAAAGTTAATGGTTTATATTAATGTACATAATGTAGCTAAAAGAAAAGCTAAGCTTTCACATATAATACTGGTCTTGAAGATTAATAAGTTACAAGAAAAGTTAAGCTTTCACATATAACGTTGATCTTTTTAGTGTGTGTTACACTTTAAGATATATCACACAATTGTGCCAATAAAATTTTAAACAATGACATTAATGCCAGGTCTTCTGGGCTCAAAATTATTCTAAGTGGCTGGTCCTGGAAGTTTTAAGTTTTACATAAGAGTCAAAGGCTCTGTGATACAGGAAATTCATTGTACATTCTCACACGTAACATAGTTCATCTAGCATAAAATAAAATTTCTGAAAATAACGCTTTTCGAAGAACCATTCGCAATATTATCCCACAACCTCTTAGACATGAGTTCATTTCAGAGAGCACCAGAAAACAGGTGTTAGTACATGTGGGCAGCTACAATGACATAGGAAGCCCGTATGTTCGTACACATATAGCATCAAGAGATCTTACATGACACCATAAAAGAAATAGAACATCACAGGATACTCCAACAGCATAGGAATTTTGTAAACCGGCTTAAAGGACACATTCATATGTCAAGATTCACAATGAAGTAGGCCCCAACTTGACATTAAGCTTTTCAGTGTGCTTTTCAGGAAATAAATGTTCTTGGAGTACCATGACTGTATTGTCTCATGTTTGATTCTTTACTGTGACATAATGCCACATGTGCCAGAAGATGAAAATGTGCACTTGAAATTCAGTGAAGAGTTGAAACTAGTCAATATTGTGAATGAAGCAGTTTGTATCTGGTGAAAAGATTAATAAACGCCATGTTTATTTAGCAAACCGACAAAAATAACTTCACAGTAGAGCAAGACGAGTAATGCTTGCTGCCACAACCATGAAATACGATCAAATCAGAAAACAAACTAATAACAGCCTTCTGTAATTATGTGAATGTATTTTAAATCAGTTGATAGCTTACAGCCACAGAAATATGTTTTGTTTTCATTTGACGTGTGAACTGAAACTGAAGAGGAAGTAGGACATCAGGAAACAGCAGAATCACTAAACCCAACATGGGTCACTACCCCCCTCCCCACTAAAACCCAGACTGTCGATGAGCCTACTGGCAAATGCTCAAAACGAACTTAATTAAACAGCTGTGACATCATGCTCATCTGAAGCAGTTTGTTGTTATGAGTATTCCATAAACTTCATCCTATAGCCTTTGAGACATTTTGCTGTCTGTCAGTTATTAACAGTCAAAATTACAAAAATTTAACTGAACACTATAACAATGAAAAATTCCCAGAATTCTAGAAAACTCCCGGGTTTTTCCTGTTTTCTCCCGGATAAAAAAAATTCCCGGGTTTTTCCCAGTTGTCCTGGATCATATACACCCTGATAATCCTAATACATGCTATGCAATATAACACAAATGCCAATTTATCACATGCTCAGCTTCTTCTTTACATAACATTAAAGCTCGGATCTGACAAATGTAAGATTAAGGTTGTGCATGATTCTCACCTTAGTGTTGTGCAATGATGTTCTAACAAACTATTTGTCTCATTACACATTATTGGCCATTGTGCGAACTTTCAGTTAGACACAGGTGCATCAGTCACTTTACTTAATCGTGCCACATACCTACATACTAACAGTTAGGCTCACAACGCTTTCTAAATCTAGCAAGCACCTCACTGCTTACAATGAACTGGAAATTCCGTTGCTTGGACAGTGTAGTTTGCCTGACACTTACAAATCTCACATCAGGACAGTGAATTTTACTGTGTTGAAATCAAGAGACAATGAGAAAATTTTTGGTTTGGATTCCCTTTGATCTCTTTGGTCTTAGCATCCAAGACAATGTTCTTTCCATATCAGCTTTTTATCTGAAAGCCAATGTAGCTAGCTTACTTAAAGAATTTCCTGAACTATTTTCAGAAGGCATGGGAAAAGCTAATAACTTTGTAGCGCACATTACAATGAAAGACGATGCACAACCTAAGTTTTTCCAGACCTGTGCTGTTTCAGTTGCTTTATGAGACAAAGTAACCAGTGAATTGAAAGAATTGCAAGATAATGGTGTCATTGCTCCCATTCAAGCTAGTCAATGGGCCAGTCCACTAGTTTTGTTGCCTAAGCCTTCTAGTCACATTCATTTATGTGTTCAAGTCTACAGTCAACCTATAGACAGTAATTAACACTTATCCGTTACCTTGCCCTGAGGAACTCACGGACAAGCTTGGTGCAGGACATTACTTTCGTAAGATAGATTTGCGTGATGCTTACTTGTAAATTCCTTTGAATCAAGAATCAGAGAAAGTGTTTGTTGTAAATACACACTTAGGGCTGTTCAAGTATTTGCATTTGCTCTTCAGCAGTGCTTCTGCAAACGCAATTTTTCAATGTTACTTGGAACAGCTGACTGCAAAAGTGTCACTTTGTACAAAATATCTTGACGACATTGTCATCTCAGGTCGTACACCAGAGAAACACATTGCCAATTTGCGTACTCTTTTTCGAGTGTTGTCAGAAGCAGGACCCAAGTGTCATCTTCGAAAAGTGTGACCTTTTTCAAACTGAGCTACATACTTAGGCCATGTGATAAACAGTTAATGTGTGCTCAGTCCATACCGAATGCCACTCAGATCACGGCTTCATTGCATCGTTAAAAATGTACCCTTTATGTGGACTAAAGGGTGTCAAAACACATTTCAGCAACTCAAAAACATCTTGCTTAGTGACAGATGTTTAGTGCATTTTGATCCTGCCAAGACAGTAATTTTACAGTCGACGCTTCTTCTTATGGAATCAGTGCTGTGCTGTCGCACAGAAGTGGCGCACAAAACAGACCTACTGATTTGCCTCAAAGTTGCTCACTCAAACTCGGTGCAATTATTTGCAAACAGAAAAAGACGCTCTTGTTATGGTGTATGGTGCAACAAAATTCCATCGCTATTTGTATTGTTGTAAGTTCTATTTAGTGACAGATCACAAGCCTTTGCAGTCCTTGTTTCATCTGTCAAAGCCTACAAGCACAGCTCAAAAATTGCAATGCTGGGCTTTGTTGCTTTCGCATTATCAGTATGAACTTGTGTACAGACCTCCGGTAAAGCATGGCAATGCAGAAACCTTTTTTCGCCTCCCAATTGGCCCAGACTCTGATTCTGATGCATCTGTCGCATCTTGCTGCCGAATTGATGGGAAGGACTCTGAATTGCTGGAATATTTTCCTCTGAACTACAGAAAAATTGCGCAGAACACGGAAGCAGACCCAAATCTCAAGATTTTGTTGAATTATATTCGCAGGTCTTGGCCTCCTTCATTGACCAGTATCCAGAACTCAGTTGTATATCGATCTTTTGAACATCAGCATAGCCTTTCAATTGAACAAGGGTGTGATTCTAGTTCAAAACGACAATGGACAATCCTGTGTGCTTATTCCCAAAATGTGGCAAAAGGATGTGTTGCGGTTGAACCACCAAGGACAATGGCGAATTGTTCTGACTAAACAGTTAGCGCGCTGGCACTGTACTTGGCAGAGCATGGACACCCACATTGCACAGATGATGTCACAGTGTCGCGCATGCGCAGAGATCCAATCCACTCCACCACACACAATCACAGCTTGGCCTAAGATTCAATCGCCATGGCAATGAGTGCACAGAGACTTTGCAGGACCATTTTGAAACACTTGTTGGCTCAAGGTGGTAAACTCTTCCAGCAAGTTCCCATTTGTGATGCCTATGAACTCTACCACATCACGCAGTACCATTCAAGCAATGTCCTCAATATACCGTATTTACTCGAATCTAAGCCGCACTCGAATCTAAGCCGCACCTGAAAAATGAGACTCAAAATCAAGGAAAAGAAAAATTCACAAACCTAAGCCGCATCTGAAATTTGAGACTCGAAATTCAAGGAGAGACAAAAGTTTTAGGCTGCATCTCCAAATCGAAACAAAGTTGGTCCATTGTAATAGAAGACACAATTTAGGTCGAATGAATGACGATACATCTACAGTAGTTTGGTTCGAGTCGTAACCTTAGCAGTTAAGCTTTACAAGGTAGCCATTGCTATGCGTCAGGCACTCCGTCCGTATTTACACGGGTACCCTTCCTTTTTCACGTGCTTCGTCTGGTTTGAATTGATTGCTTATTTTTCTTTGATCTGAAAAGTGCCGTTTTCTTTGTTATAGGTGTTTACGTCACTCTAAGCTGAAAATGCATTACTGTACTGTGTCATGCATTGTTTGTCGCATTCTGATAGTGCGTGTTTACGGCCTGTCGCCGCTCGCGGCATGGCTTGCTTTAGTGCGCACTACCGCCGCTTGCAATTAAAAAAATAAAAGAGAGAGGAATCGTCTCATTAGCGAAACAATGACAAGATACTGCTATTTGTTGTTACTTACACTGCTGCTTTCTTTGATAATGATCAACAAGAACCAAATAATATACTGCGTATGATAGAAGATGTTCTGAACGAGATTTTAGCTAAATTTTTTCTCCGTTTGAAAATCTTTGCAGGCGCCTCTTTAGTACATTACATTCTGCACAGAAATTAGAGTCATCTTAGATTTAAAGATCTAGTCAATTGCTGTGCTTAAAACACGAAACAACACATGGCAAAATGTTTATATTCGTATTATTCTTATGGTGAAGAGAATACTGCATGTGATTCACAATTCATAGAAGTTCCTATTAGCAACCATCTCTTCTCACAGTAGGAAAAAACTCAAAATGTAGAGTTGGCCATATTGACAAACATCCCAAACAGTCTTGCCACTTGGATTTTCGTAGTACATTGAAATGCTGCTACATTCGAAGATGAACAATACGGAATTTGTATTTACTTCGTTGGATAATGTATGAAAGTGCAGTGGTCAAAACTCGGGGCGGAGAAAAAAAAGCTCGTCTTCCACCTTTTTTAAAAAATTTATTTACTGATGCACAGGATTTGGTGCCAGTATTTATCTTTGTGCCTACAAAGCATGCCTGTGTAGCACTACATATATTCGACGGCAGAAGTTAGTTGTGGCGGCACCCACCAACATTTTTCAGAACTTCCGCTTACTTTGCACTCGATTCTAAGCCACAGGCGGTTTTTTGGATTACAAAAATCGGAAAAAAAGTGCGGCTTAGATTCGAGTAAATATGGTATGCATCGGAGGATTGCCACATGGACTACAGTTTGCTTCACATGCCTATGAACAGTTTTGTGAGCGCAATGGCATTCGTCATCTAACAAGTGCTCCATTTCACCTGCAGTCCAACAGAGAAGCAGATCACTTAGTACATACTTTCAAACAACAGATGGCCAAGCTTTGCACCACCCACACATGGGAACAGGCATTGCAATTCTTTCACGCACAAGACAGACCATCACTGGCGGAACTTCTGTATGGCCGCAGCCATCGGACATTAGTACACTTGCTACACCCATCGCGGCATCCAGCGCTGCCAATGGTCCGCTAGTATCGCTTTGCGCTATGTGATCTACTTCCTTTCAGTGTTTAAGGCAATCATGGGCACTGGGAAAGAGGTGTAATCCAGAAATGCATTGCCTCATATACACTATGTGATCAAAAGTATCTGGACGCCCCCAAAACATATGTTTTTCATATTAGGTGCATTGTGTAGTCAGTAGACATCGTGAGAGAGCAGATGGGGCACTCCGTGGAACTCACGGACCTCGAACGTGGTCAGGTGATTGGGTGTCACTTGTATCATATGTCTATATGCGAGATTTCCACACTCCTAAACATCCCTAGGCCCACTTTTCTGATGTGATATGAAGTGGAAAAGTGAAGGGTCACGCACAGCTCAAAAGCGTACAGGCTGACCTCGTCTTTTGACTGAGAGACCACCAATAGTTGAAGAGAGTCATAATGAGTAATAGGCTCACATCTATCCAGACCATCACACAGGAATTCCAAACTGCATCAGGATCCACTATAAGTATTATGACAGTCAGGTGGGCAGTGAGAAAACTTGGATTTCATGGTCGAGCGGCTGCTCATAAACCACACATCATACGGGTAAATACCAAACAATGCCTCGCTTGGTGTAAGGAGCATAAACATTGGACGATTGAACAGTGGAAAAAATGTATGTGGAGTGACGAATCACAGTACACAATATGGCGATCCGATTGCAAGGTATGGGCATGACGAATGCCCTGTGAACGTCATCTGCCAGTGTGTGTAGTGCCAATTGTAAAATTCAGAGGCAATGGTGTTGTGTGTGATCCTATTTTTCATGGAGGTGGCTCGCACCCCTTGTTGTTTTGCGTGGCGCTATCACAGGACAGGCCTACACTGATGTTTTAAGCACCCTCTTGCTTCCCACTGTTGAAGGGCATTTTGGGGATGGTGATTGCATCTTTCAACATGATCAAGCACCTGTTCATAAAGCACAGCCTGTGGCGGAGTGGTTACACGACAATAACATCCCTGTAATCGACTGGCCTGCACAGAGTCCTTACCTGAATCCTACAGAACACCTTTGGGATGTGCTGGAATGCCGACTTCGTGACAGGCCTCACTGACTGACATCGATACCTCTCCTCAGTGCAGCACTCTGTGAAGAATGGGCTGCCATTCCCCAAGAAACCTTCCAGCACCTGACTGAATGAATGCCTGCAAGAGTGGAAGCTGTCATCAAGCCTAAGGGTGGGCCAACACCATATTGAATTCCAGCATTACCGATGGAGGGCACTATGAAGTATACGTCATTTTCAGCCAGGTGTCCGTGTACTTTTGATTACATAGCGTATTTACTTAATTGCAGGTCGTGATGGTTTGTTTGCAGCACCACCACTAGAACCAAATTCGTGCATGTCAGTTTCCCCGTGATCCTGCTGCTTTTCTTCCCCCACATTCATGGCTTCACAGGATCATGTGGCCTTCACAGCTGCCCACTGGTGCCACCACAGCGCCCCAGGAGCAGATGAACCACACACTCTCACCCCCGCCATCCCTGCTTGTTGACCCCATGGTACTAGACCCGCCGTCACCATCATCGCCCCAGCACATGTGCTAAGGCCTGTACGTGTGGCCTGAAAGCAATTTTCAGGAGGATATCTTGTTGCCTCACAAGCAAGATGGTGGGGTAGAGTCGGGCGTCTGCTGTCCTCCACAGTCACAGCTCCCAGTGCATCACGATGTCAAGCATCCTGCCTCCCTCCCCGATGTCGTTCACAGCCTCACTACACGACAATGGTGCGGCATTTCGGGGGGAGGAATGTACTGGCATACATTGGCGCCAGGACACCATGTGGCAGAGAGGTTAAGGGAGTATTGATAGAGGTCAATAACAAGACTCGCTGGAAACACGCAGCCAACACCCTCATAGCCGCAAGTATTTAGGATTGCTGCCACGAACCGGAGGGTAGCATGGAGACAGGCAGCACATAGCAATCTTATAACAGACTTCTAATTCAACAGCATTGAGGCTACGTGGGCTATCCAGAAGAGAGCTTGTATCACAGCACTTGGCAACTTAAGTTCAGTAGCTCTTTGTTTATGAATAAAGAACCCAGTTAATAATTGCATACTGTTTGTGTTATAGAACGAGGATACCGGTTATTGACCAACATCCTCTCCTCGTTTTCCATGGTACAGCTCTACAGAGACAATGAGAGAGCATCCGCCGCTCGTGGTCTCGCGGTAGCGTTCTCGCTTCCCGAGCACGGGGTCCCGGGTTCGATTCCCGGCGGGGTCAGGGATTTTCACCTGCCTCGAGATGACTGGGTGTTTGTGTTGTCCTCATCATTTCATCATCATTCAGGAAAGTGGCGCAATTGGACTGAGCAAAGATTGGGTAATGGTACGGGCGCTGATAACCACGCTGTTGAGTGCCCCACAAACCAAACATCATCATCAGAGACAATGAGATGGCATAAAAGCTGTTAAAGAGAATACCTCAGAATGTTTCGCCTATTAAAGACAATGTAGTGTACTTCACAGTCTTCAGTTTACACAAATAAAAAGGTTCATTGTTAATTATAAATAATTCAATAAAAACAATCCTATAAACTACACTACAACTGCGTTAGACACACAAAAGCAGATTGAATATATATTTTTGACAAAAATGAACACAATGTTCATAAAAACTTTCACAAAACAGACAGAAGATGCTAGAGGAGGGATGCTAATATTACATGGAAAAAAAGTCTTCAACAGGTATTACTATTAAGAAGACTAGCCATAAGAATTTAAAGCCTGGAAATCAGAAACAAAGTTATTTGAGAAAGTTTAAGGGTTTGGAAAAATAAGAGTTAGTCACTTGTGGATGCATGCAGTTTAGAGGGAACCTCTGTAAAAGAAGTCAACAATGTGCATTGAACACACAATCAGAGTTTTAATCCACCAGATAGGTTCAACAAGTAAAAGCTACATTTAGTATCTAAATTCACACAACAGCCTAAATGCAACAGTGAAGTCAGTATGGGAAAAATAAAACTACGAATATAATGGTATTCTTCTACGTAATATGAAATGTATGCAAAACCACTGGAGTTTTGCACTCAACAGTCAACAAAATATTACAAAATAAATTCAAATTATATGAGATGTTATACAAAGCTCAATAACAGTTCAGGTTAAATCAGAGATTTTTCACTCCGTATTATGATTAACACAATAGAAAAGGAGCCATTAACTTCCTGAACCCCCCCCCCCCTCTCTCTCTCTCTCTCTCTCTCTCTCTCTCTCTCACACACACACACACACACACACACACACACACACACACACACACACACACACACACCCCAAGTGCATGTCAGAAGCCCAGTACGTCACGATATCATAACGATTGGGGGTTGATATAGCAGACATAAGACCTGCTAGGTTGGAGAAATGTTTACAATGTATGTGCACCTTATTGTCATCACTACACTGCAGCCATGAGCAAAGTGGATCATCCCGGGACACAATATGCAGCTGAACATAATATGCTTGATTTCATCCCAGCCCATCTGGATCCTCTCCTCCACCACTGGCTTTTCTAAACTGTTTAGATGATAAAATATGTCCCCACACACTTCATCCAACAGTTTCGCCCCCCCCCCCCCCCCCCCCCCCGTAGCCTCCTCCCAATTCCCATTCCCTTACCCTCACTGAGCACCACTCTTGCCAGTCTCCCCCTCCCCCCCCCCCCCTGCTCTTCTCCCTTCCCACTTCCCATCGTCCTGCTCTGCCTCGCCCTCCCCTCCACAGCCTGCTGATGCTACCCCAGGCAGCCCCGTCCTGCTGTTCCTGCTGTCTTCTCATCCCTGTATGCTCTGCCAGACAGTGCTTTTCTCCCCCCCCCCCCCTCGGGGGAATTTTGCTATCCCTCCCCCTTTCCAGCCACACTCTGGTCTTTAGGCTTATCAGAGTGACCAGAGACAGCTGTTACGTGTGTGTAAGGTGTGCCTGCTTGTGTGAAAGTGTGTGTGCATGTTTTCATTTCTTTTTTGAAGACGTCTTCGGCTGAAAGTTTATTGTGTAACAATCTTTTAATTATCTCTGCCTACAGCTCAGTATGTCATCTTCACAGGGGGTAGCAATCTCATTTTCACAATTGTTGTTTTTGATTTCTAATAGCATTATTATTATTATTATTATTATTATTATTATTATATTATTATTATTATTATTATTATTATTATTATTATTATTATCATCTGTACACCACAATTGTAAACTGCAGAACAACAAATGTTAAAACTTAACTTAATTTTGAGAGCGAGCAATCTACTTAAGAAATTTGTATTTTTTGAACAGCAATTATTAATCGAAAGTATTATGGTACTAATTCATACGGAAATCTAAGTTCTGAAGTACATATTATATGCTTCTTAGTCACAATGCACATGTTGGCCAACAAAAAATTCTTTTATATCTTTGAAAAATATTTCAGTTATTGTAAAGTAATTACCAGACAGAGAAAAAGACTGTTGATTTGTAGACTGCAACGATTGAAAACAGAGTATTGTTTAGGTACATCTGCCAGTTTTATGAGTGCTTTTGTATTCTTTTCAATGCCACAGATCTTTTTTTAAATTTATGCGAATGTGTGAGTGGGGGTGGGGGGTTGGGGGGGGGGGGGGCTGGCTGGCTGCTTCCAAGTTGATTTATGTACCCTGAGTATATTCATTCTGTTGCAGAGAAAGTCACTTGTCACAATTATTGTTACATTGTCACTGGGAGTTGCAGATCTATTAAGTGCTAAGGGAGCTATGCACGTGGTTATTGCGTCCATAAACATTTGTTAACATCTGTAGACTTGGGACCACTATATAAGAGTTGTATTGTTTAATCATTTGGCAGTAACGCACAATACAGTAAAGGAATGGCTCTCTAGGCGTATACCACCACCACCACCACCACCACCACCACCACCACAATTTTGCTTATTTAGTTTTACTTCAAGCAAAACAATGTTTGCACCATTCTGTACTCTGCAAAGTAGTTTGCATTTTGTTCTTGTTGTTAGTGAGAGAATAGATAACTCATAATCATTAGTCTTAATGTTGTCAATTTTTCTGATGAGAAGATAACACATCAGAATTTGTCACTCTAGAAAATCCTGTATAAACTCTACATCCCAGGGCAGGGTTCTGTGGAGTTTTATATTCTAATGAAAGAGTCGATTGCCAGGCTGGTAATTCAATATCCCCAGGTTGTTGTTGTTGTCATCTTCAGTCCTGAGACTGGTCTGATGCAGCTCTCCATGCTACTCTATCCTGTGCAAGCTGCTTCAACTCCCAGTACGTACTGCAGACATCCTTCTGAATCTGTTTAGTGTATTCATCTCTTGGTCTCCCTCTTCGATTTTTACCCTCCATGCTGCCCCCCAATACTAAACTGGTGATCCCTTAATGCCTCAGAACATGTCCTACAAACCAATCCCTTCTTCTAGTCAAGTTTTGCCACAAACTCCTCTTCTTCCCAATTCTATTCAATACTTCCTCATTAGTTATGTGATCTACCCATCTAATCTTCAGCATTCTTCTGTAGCACCACATTTTGAAAACTTCTATTCTCTTCTTGTCAAAACTATTTATCGTCCATGTTTCACTTCCATACATGGCTACACTCCTTACAAATACTTCCAGAAACTACTTCCTGACACTTAAATCTATACTCGATGTTAACAAATTTCTCTTCTTCAGATACGCTTTCCTTGCCATTGCCAGCTATGTTTTATATCCTCTCTACTTCGACCATCACCAGTTATTTTGCTCCCCAAGTAGCAAAACTCCTTTACTACTTTAAGCGTCTCATTTCCTGATCTAATTCCCTCAGCATCACCCGAGTTAACTCGACTACATTCCATTATCCTCGTTTTGCTTTTGTTGATGTTCATTTTATATTCTCCTTTCAAGACACTGTCCATTCTGTTCAACTGCTCTTCCAAGTCCTTTGCTGTCTCTGACAGAATTACAATGTCAATGGTGAACCTCAAAGTTTTTATTTCTTCTCCATGGATTTTGATACCTACTCCAAATTTTTCTTTTGTTTCCTTTACAGCTTGCTCAATATACAGATTGAATAACATAGGGGAGAGGCTACAACCCTGTCTCACTCCCTTCCCAACCACTGCTTCCTTTTCATGTCCCTCGACTCTTATAACTGCCATTTGGTTTCTGTACAAATTGTAAATATCCTTTCGCTCCCTGCATTTTACCCCTGCCACCTTTAGAATTTGAATTTGAAAGAGTGTATTCAAACTACTATAAAACCACAGCAAAAAAACTTATTCCCTAGGCATGCTCCAGCTCTTGCCTGCTACACACCAGCAGACCAGCAAGTTTTGTATTTATATTTTTCTGTTTTCTCTGCAGTTTAATTCTTAAATTCTGTGCTTGTTTTTCTATTTAGGTGGTGTAATCTCACATTTTTGTAACTGTAAAAGTGTAGATCCATGCTGTCTGTAGCACAGTTGGCAATTCTTTTGAATGGGCAGCTACATAGCTCAGTAGGAGTCAGCCTTCAATGGTGACATGTCAGAATGTTAGCAAGTTGCATATCTAGGTTTCCCTCTTCCTCTGTGTTTCTACAATTTAATTCTTAAGTTAATCATGCTAGGATGGATAGGCTGTGTGCTTTCTGGGTGCAGACACAAGAGCAGCTGGGCGCAGTTCGTGAACAGCTGAATTCACTTCTGCCTATGGTCAGCCGTCTTTACGCTGCTGCCTCGGAGTGTGGCAGTGGCATAGAAACTGGCATATTGCACGCAACTCCTCGGGTGATGCTCATTCCATCCGTGGACTCTGCTGCTGTAGCACCTCCTAATGTACCTGACATGGTGGATCCACACTCACCACAGGGTGAGTGGCACATGGTAGTGCTTTGGTGTGGCTTGAGGCGGAAGGTCAATATGGAGTATGGCCTCGCCCATTTGCCCTGTGAGTGGACAGGTGGCCTCTTCTTCAACAACATCCAATCTGGCACACAGGAAGAGGGGAAATGTGGAGGTGGTCTTGCCTGCAGCTATCGAGTATGTCATCTCAAAGTTGTGGCTCATGTCGGCACCAATGATGCTGCTCGTCTCTTGGGTTCTGAGGCCTTCCTCAGTTCATACAAGCAGCTGGCGAAATAGTGAACGCTGCTGGCCTCACGCACAGAGTGCAAAGAACTCACAATTTGCACCATTGTTTCCAGAGTTTGATTTGGAGTCGAATGGATGGTCTCGACCAAAGGCTTCGTCGACTCTGCGATGGTCTTGGCTACAGATTTTCAGACTGTATTATCAAGCGGAAAATTGTAGCACTCCCCTCGATAGGTTGGGGATGCGTTGCACAATGGAAACAGCTACTCATATAGCAAAGCACTTCTGGAGTGTACATCGCTTTTTTTTAGGCTAGGAGGTAGTTTGAGGTACTCTAAGACTGACATTCATCGGCCTACACACAGATCGCGAAAACAGACCACATCCAGAGTAAATATCAGTGAACAGTCAAAATACTCATAACAAAGTTTCTGAGTTTTCTCTAGGAAACCTGTTGTGCTTGAATTATTCATGGTACCAAAAGGTGGCTGAAACCTGAAGCAGAAAGCTCTGAAACATTTTGAGAGTCATGGGCTGTATATCAGAAAGACAGATTAGCATAGGAAGAGGATTTTTCATTGCAGTCGACAAAAACATTCTCTCTACTGTGGTTGAAATTGAATGTGACTGTGAAACTATCTGAATGTGTATAACAGATCTAGGTGAAATTGAGCTAATCGTTTGATATTTTCATTGCCAGCCGATTCCACCTTTACAGTTTTAGGGCCATTAAAAAAAAAAGTTTGCACTCAGTAGTGTGGGAACAGCTTGATCATGAAATATTAGTTGGAGGCTACTTTAACCTACCAAGTCTAAACTGAGACGTCCATGTATTCAATGTAAGAGGTTTAGACAGGCAGTTCTGTGAAGTACTTTTGAACATGTTGGCCAAAAACTGCCTTCAACAGATAGTTAAACAACCCACACGCAATAGAAATATTTTAGTCATTCTACCCACAAGCAGGCTTAACCTTATTCATGATGTCAGTATAGTGTCAGGGACTAGTGATCATTATATCATAGTGACAATGTTTACTATACTTGATAAATCATTCAATAAGACTAGGAGAATATTTTTGCTGGAAAGAGCAGATAAGCAGTTGTTAACATCCCACTTGAGACAATGAATGGGCATTATTTAGTGCTAGTATGACGGACATAAAGGAATCCTGAACAAAGTTGAAATGGATTGGATAGATGGTGCTATGGAGAAGTATGTGCTGAGTAAGTGGATTAAGGATGGAAAACACCCATTGTGGTTTAATAATCAAATTCAGAAATGCTAAGGAAGCAAAGACTGTTGCACTCTCAGTTCAAAAGAGGACATGAAAATGATGATAGGCAAAAGTTAGTAGACAGCCATATATCTGCAAAAAGATCTATGTGCAAAGCACACAACTACCACCACCATATCTTAGCAAAATATCTTACCGAGAACCTGAGAAAATTCTGGTCCAACGTAAAATCACTACATGGGTCAAAGGCTTCTATCCGTTACTCATTCACAAGTCTACAGCTATCTACATCTACATGATTACTCTCCTATTCACAATAAAGTGGCCGGCAGAGGGTTCAGTGAACCACCTTCAAACTGTCTCTCTACCGTTCCACTCTTGAACAGTGCGTGTGAAAAACGAGCACTTAAATTTTTCTGTGCTAGCCCTGATTTCTCTTATTTTATCGTGATGATCATTTACCCATATGTAGGTGGGTGCCAATTGGATGTTTTCACAATTGGAGGAGAAAACTGGTGATTGAAATTTCACAAGAAGACCTGTCGCAACGAAAAACACCTTTGTTTTAACGATTGCCACTCCAATTCATGTATCATGTCTGTGGCACTACCTCCCCTATTTCGTGTTAATAAAAAATGAGCTGCCCTTCTTTGAACTTCTCGATGTCAGCCATCAGTTCCATCTGATGCGGATCCCACACCACAAAGAATACTCCAGAACAGAGCGGACAAGTGTGGTGTAAGAAGTATCTTTAGTAGACGTGTTGCACCTTCTAAGTATTCTGCCAATGAATCAAGTGTCTTTGGTTTGCTCTACCCACAACATTTTCTATGTGATCATTCCAATTTAGGTTATTTGTAATTGTAATCCCTGAGTATTTAGTTGAATTTACAGCCTTCAGATTTGTGTGACTTATTGCGTAATCAAAATTTAGCTGTTTTCTTTTAGTACTCATGAGAATAACTTCACACTTTTCTTTATTCAGCATCAATTGCCACTTTTTGCACCATACAGATGTCCTACCTAAATCATTTTGCAATTTGTTTTGGTCATCTGATGACTTTACAAGATGGTAAATGACAGCATCATCTGCACACAGTCTATGACTCAGATTGTCTCCTATGTCATTAATATAGATCAGGGACAATAGAGTGACTATTACACTTCCTTGGGGAGTGCTGGATATTACTTCTGTTTTACTCAATGACTTTCTGTCTATTACTACAAACTGTAAACTTTCTGACAGGAAATCACAAATCCAGTCACACAATAGTGTGGCAATAGCAGATAGCATAAGGAAAGCTGAAGTTTTAAATTTAGCATTTAAGAAATCGTTCACACTGGATCATTCAAACATACTGTCATTTGAACATCGCACAGACTCCTGTAAGGACGACATACTAATAAGCTTCTATGGTGTATAGAAGAAACTGAAAGAGTTGAAAATAAATAAGTCATAGTGTCAGGATGGAATCCTCATTCAGCTTTACAAAGAGTACTCTGTGGCACTGGCCCCTTGCTTAGCTTGCTTAATTGCAAATTTCTTGCCCAGTGCAAAGACTCACATTATTGGAAAAAAAGTGCAGACGACTTTATGTAAGAAATGTAAAAGAAAGGACCTGCAAAATTGCGGACCAATATCCTTGTCACGGGTTTGCTGCAGAATACCTGAAAATATTCCGAGTTTGAATACAATAAATTCTGTTGAGACAGACAAGCTTTTGTCCACATGTCAGCACACATTTAGAAAGCACTGTTTGTGCAAAACTCAGCTTGTTGTTTTCTTACATCATGTAGGTTGAACCACAGATGAAGAGCAACAGGCATATTCCTAGATTCCTGAAAAGTGTTTGCCCCAGTGCCCCACTGCAGACTATTAACAAAGGTATGAGCATACAGAGTAGGTTCCCAGATATGTAGGTGGCTCAAAGACTTCTTAAGTAAGAACCCAGTATGTTGGGTTAATGGCAAATGTTCGAGAAAGACAAGGACACCATAAGGAATGCTCCAGAAAAATATGATAGGACCACAACTATTTCAATATACATAAATTATATGACAGAGTGTGTAAGCACCAATCTGCGACTGTTTGCTAATGATGCTGTGGTGTACAGGAAGGTGTCATTGTTGAGTGACTGTGGGAGGCTTCAAGATGACTTAGACAAAGTTCCTAGTTGGTGTGATGAGTGGCAGCTAGCTCTAAATGTAGAAAAATGTAATTTAATGCAGGTGAGTCGGAATAACAATCCCATAACATTCGAATACAGCATTAGTAATGTGCTGCTTGACATAATCAGGTTGACTAAATATCAAAGCATAACATCACAGAGCAATATGTAATGGAATGAACATGTGCAGAATGCAGTGGGGAAGGCAAATGGTTGACTTCAGTTTAATGGGAGAGTTTTTGGAAATTGTGAGTCATCTGTAAGGGAGGCAGCATTTAGGACACTAGAGCAACTCATTCTTGAGTACTGTTTGAGTGTTTGGGATCCACACAAGGTCAGATTAAAGGACGAATTTAAACAATTTGGAGGTGGGCTGCTATATTTGAGACCATTAGGTCCGATGAACATCAAAATATTATGAAGATGCTGTGGGAACTTAAATGGGAATCTCTGGAGGGAGGGCGACATTCTTCTCAAGAAACACTGTTGAGTAAATTTAGAGAACTGGTATTTGAAGCTGAATGCACAACAATTCTACTGCCACCAATGTACATTTCACATAAGGACCACAAAGATAAAATAAGACAGATTAGGTCTCATACTGAGGCAAATAGACAGTTGTTTCTCCCTCACTCTGTTTGCAAGTGGAACAGGAAAGAGAATGGCTAGTAGTGGTACAAGATACCCTCAACCATGCACCATACTGTGGCTTGAGGAATATGTATGCTGCTGTAGGGCAGCAGACTTTGCATCACTGCCCATGTCATTCGGTAATGGAACCTTCAGACTACTGCACGCTATGTCACTTAGACCCCTTCTTAACATGCCACTAATTCAATGTGTCTCATGCAATGAGTATTTCCTACAGAATTGTAATGTTGGCTTCAGCTAACAGCAGCGGCAAAACACGGGGAATGATATATGTCTGGAAATAATATCACTTTATTCAATACAAAAACCTTTCTGTACTCCTGCCATACTGGTCTTGTCTCAACCATATTATCTGATTATTCTAAATAGGTTGAAGTTGGGGCAGGGGGCAGACGCTCTTATGTAAAAACAACAGCACGAAAATCTAAATTCCACATATACGCAGAAAATAAAATGCTAATGAAAAACAAAACAAACAATTTCTGTAGCATGTAAATAGCTAAGGAGTTACTACAGAAATGAATACAACTATTGAAAAACAGTTCTTGCATTACAGTAGATGCACAATGTGGTTGACACTAATTCTTACACATACTTCAGCAATTCTTCGTAAAGAATCAGTAACTTATGTGAACACACCTGGCTCCCCTTGGATTTTTGTCACATAGCACGCACACTACTGTAATGGGAGCATGCCTTACTGATAGTTGTGGAATACATAAATCCCTTTAAATGTTCCCACAGCTAGAAGACTGAAGAATTATGGTCAACTGACAGTGAGCCCATGCTACTGGACTTCCCTGACCAATCTGACAGCATTAAATTTTTTTAATTATTTTTTCATTTTTTACAAGGCATGCACACATTTCTGAGCTGAGTGGCAATGAAGATGCTGCCAAGTGTGTACATTTCTCATAAACTGCCCAGTGGAGCTAACTACTGTTAGTTTTTACTGGTGAGGACAGAAGGGTGCTGAGGGCTGAGGTGCGGGAGGCAGCTCTGCTGTATACCTGAAAGTGTGTATGTGCTTGTGAGTAATGTATATCACAAAATGCCTAGGCAAGGTTTGCAATGTAAATATTTTCCCCAAGCACACTGTTTGCAATGGTTTACAAAAACTTTAGGAATTATCAGATAGCATGTAGAAAACGGACTGGTGTCTCATCGTGCGTAAATTAGATTCACTGTCTTTCTGCAAGGGTAACACTGTCCAGTAGTGCGGTCCACAGGTCATTATCTAGCATTTAGCATCACTGCCTTCATTTGGGGATTGAATGTGTCATTCTCATCATTTCATTCAACCTTTGCTGACATTCAAGTTGCTGAAGTAGCGTCAAATAGACAGACTTGCATACAACAACCCCACATCGGGTCTCCTGGCCAATAATGCCTTATAATCATTTCATTTCCTTTACTGTAAGGTAAACTTTTCAGGTTGAAATTGGTGAAGTTTAAGGCACTACAAGTCTGTTACTAATATACTAACTCCAAAGTGACCCAGTGCCTCGCTTCCACATCACTCAGGTATTTGCATCTCCCCACATGTTGTTAATGTGGTGGTTTATCCTTCTGTGTGTGAATCCCATCTCATACACAAATAACATACCACAAATGGGCTGTGGATCTTCAGGGATCTGTCTAGAATCCACTGGCAGAACTGTTTTACAACATGGTCTTGAGACACAAGAGCTTACATGCTTCATAAGTAATGGAAGAAATTAGTTGTTCATGCAGAACTGATGGCACAAGAGCACATTTAATGCCACTAGCAGCTCAAATTCCTCACAAACTTGTTTCGGTATCATTATCCACTAAACACAATACTCACTTCTGTATAACTGGCAGGCAAACCATGTGGAATGTTGCCTGTATTTGTTTCCAGACAAATGTTTATATAATGTTACTCTAAGAGAGAATTGCTGTCCAGTTCTTACCCCCAGGAGGCAGTATACAACTTTACTTTTGTAAAGATGAGACACTATCCTTGCTTTCCTCAGGACGAAAGGAGGAAATATGGAAGGTTAAAAAGGAAAGGCAGGTAACTCAGACCCCAGGATGAGAGGGACCATCTGTAAGGCTACCTACATCCTCACTACACCCGGATCCCTTCATCCTGGTGTCTGAGTAACCTGCCTTTCCTTTTTAACCTCTTCCTTTCTATCCCTCCTTCCTCCCCCAGGAAAGCACAGATAACTTTACTTTTACTGAAGATTCTATCTAATTTTTATTAGTTTTCTCAATAATATTTTCCTTCAATACATTTAAGATCTTAATTTTATAATTTTGACCAGTATTATCTCCATCAAAAATATATGGGAGACTTTTATATCTATAGGTGTTTTACACAATACTGATGTAACATTATTTAGTTTTAGGTGAAAATGATGGCTTGTCCAGTTTAATTAAACATGAAAATTATTTATGTAAAGCTAGTTGCCTCATGAACCATGAGTCTTTGAAACAGTGTAAATACATTTTTCAGTAACAACTCGAGTAGCAAATGAAGAAACATGACAAAATTTCAATACTTGTAGGGAGTGGAGGTGGGAGGTACATAAAAACAAGGCATATTAATATTAATGCACAAACTAGTAAGGTAATGTATTGATGTTATGTATACCTGTCACCATACTGTTTTATTTCCCATAATTCCAATTTGTCTTCATCAACCCATTCCTCTGTGACTTGCGGCTCTGTGCTCTGAGGTGACTCTGCTCGTTTGCGCTTCCGTAGTCCGCTTCTAATTGATGTCACTTCTGTAACACAATATTTTACCCTATTGGACATAAAAACAGATGAAATGTCATAAATACCACACAAAATAATTTTATACCAAAATATCTCAAAATGAAGGCAGAAACAGTGACACCAAAATCACCCGCAATTCAAATAGCCAGACAGGTAGACGATTACATTTTTCTATACAATACTGCAGAGCTGCTTGTCATAATACTGTTGTATTGATGGTTGTTGATTTTTATCTGCTGATTGTCACTGGGTTATTTTAGATCAACATAAATAGGAAGTCTCCAAGTTGACTCAATGCAGATTTTTGCTCTGCATAAAGAGAAGTATAGTTTCTGGTTATGTAGCTGCAAAATGAGTATCTGACGTTCTTTCCTGTAAGTTCCATTAAAATTGTAAGTAATAAACGTGCACAACAATGGTTGCAGTAAAAAACTTTAATTGCCCTTATCCCTCAGGCATAAGCAACATATTATCAATTTTCTCCACTTCATAGGGATATAGGTTGTTATATCAAATGTTACATTTATTTATTATACAAAATATGCAGTTTGAGAGCCACATTCTCATTATGTGGCTATGAATAAATAATCTATCACAGGGGCTTGCCTTTCAAAGGCAGGGGTTACGCATGAAAGCAGCTATATGATCTATAAACTAAGCTCCAACCACTCTGCTGCTTTCTATGTGGGCACAACTAATAAGCTTAAAGCTTTTCCGAACAGTGCAAGTGGGAATTCTCCCTGCAATATACCCTATGTTCCTGTAATCCCCTGGCCTCAAACTTCGCTAGCCCGTCATCCACCTATCTGCCCCCACTTCAGCACTACACAGCCTTCTGTTCCACCTATGCACCCACTAGTCTTTTCTCCCCTTCTCTCCTCCTTTTCTTTCCTGCTCCTCACACCTCCTGACTGTACCTAGCAGCCCCACCCCATCCCCCTGAAGTCCATGAACGCTCTCTCAAGCAGCACTACATCCTTCCCCGGCCCTACCCTGTCGTTGTTCCCCTTCCCTTCCCGCACAATGCCTCTTCATCCCCACCATCCACAGCAAATTGCTGTTCCTGTCAGGCACAGTTGCAGTCTGGCTACTGTGGCCGGAGACAGTGATCATGTGTGGATGAGTTGTGTTCATGTGAATGTGTGTGCGTTTTCTATGTCAGAAGAAGGCCTTTTAGCCAAAAGCTTAAATCTACAGCAATCTTTTCGCTGTGCCTGTTTCCATGTCTCCTCTATATGGCAAATAGCATTATATCTTTTTCATAATATTATAGTGTGTACTTTTGTTAGAGCAAGAGCATGTGCTCAAAAGCTAAAATGAATACTGTTCTGCTGTATGTCCCTATGTGACAAACATCGGTCAAATATAGGTCAGTGGTTGCCTTTCCTTTATTGTGTGTACTATTCCATTCAAGAATTTTCACTGTTGTAAGAGAGTACGGCACTAACAAAGAGGCTAGTTAAGTAGTACACACGAAGTAGTGCCCGACAAGGCTATTCTCTCTACCCTTATTTATTTAATTTACTTATAGGAAATGCAATATAAATAATTAACAATAGCACCAAATGTATTGCATCTTATTTGCTTAGCAGATTCTGAAAGGGATTTTACCTGACACCTTGTATATCCACAAACTAAACACAAACAAGACTAAAATAATGGTGATAGATGCAATGAACAGACAATATATGGGCAAACCATAAGATAGGAAATAAAATTCTAACACAAGTAAATGATTTTTGCAGCTATAGGAGTACAATAACAGATAACAGAAGTATAATGAATATTAAAAGAAGAATCAAAATGACTTAACAAGCACTCAGAAATGTGAATAATTCATTAACAATTAATCACAACAAACAAGAAAGAAATTCATAAAGATTTTTATCTGGAGAATTTTAAGTTTTGGTTCAGAAAGGTGGACACTGAGGAAAAGAAAGCAAAGAAGGAAGAAAGATTATAGTGTTTAATGTCCTGTCAAAGATGAGGTCATTAGAGATGGAGCAAAAGCTCAGATTATGAAACGATGGGCAAGGAAATCATCTGTTCCCTTTCAAAGGATCCGTCCTGACATTTGGCTGGAACAATTTAGTGAAATCATGAAAAATCAAAATCTGGATGGCAGCAAATTTGAACCACCGTCTTCCCAAAAATGAGCCCGAGGTGCTAACCACTGAACCCTCTTGCTCAGTAACACTGGGAAAACAAGCAAAGAAGAGCCACAAAAACTTCCTAGACTGAAGGAAAATCTAATGAACAAATAGCAAAAGATGTTAACAAGAAAAACATTAAGATGAGATAGAAAAGAAAAACTAAATTAATTACATGCCTAATTCAACATAACAGCTTCATAAAAAAATCTTGGAAGGAAAAATCCTGGGGAGGGGACATCAAGCAGCAGGCCCAGAATGCACAAGTTACAATGAGTTATTAGGAGTACGAAGTACAGCCACCTATGACTAAATGGTACTGTTAGCAAGGGACAGTGATGGATGGTTACATTAACAAGGCGTCACCTTTAGTAACTGCTGCTGCTTATGATGATGATGATGCAGTTATCTATAATGAAGTAAAATCTGAAAAGAGCTGCACAACTTACCATTCACATCTTAATACGATTTTGAAGCGGTGCAGAGATTGGCAACTTTTAATTGTTCAGAAATGTAAAATTGTGCATTTCAGGAAATGAAAAAAGTACCCCATGACCATATCAATGAGTCACAATTTGTATCCATCACCTTGTACAAATACCTGGACATAAAAACTTTTGGGATATGAAATGGAACAATTACATAACCTTACTTGTGGGTAAAAAAGGAGCAGACTTATATTAACTGCCACAACACTGGGAAAAAATTCAGTCAGTCTATAAAAGATTGCATACAAAACACTCATGGAATTCATCTTATATTGTTACTCAAATGTGTGGGGCCCATAAAAAATAGGACAACATGGAATATTGAACATATTCAAAGAAGGGCAATGTGAATGGTCGCTGGTTTGTTGACTCATAATAGAGCATCACAGAAATGATGAAAAACCTGAACTGGCAGACACTTCATCTCACATGCCAACTATCCCGTGAAAGAATGTTTACAAACTTGTCTTTTAAGAACCAGTATTAAGGGAAGATTCTAGAAATACACTTCAGCCCCTGTGCAATAATCTCATGGACAATATTACATGATGACTGTGTGTACAGAGGCATTTAAGCAGCCATAATTCCCGGGCTCAATGATTGATAAGAATGGAAATAATTTTAATACGTGAAACAATGATAAGTACCTTCTGCTGCACTTCATGGTGCTCTGCAAAATATGTATGTAGCTGTACTTAATTAAAAATTAATGATGACAATAACTACGCATTTTACAAACCACACCATGCACACATTTTCCACAGCAATTTCATGATCGTGTTCCCATTTCCTGAAATTTTGAGTTGCATTGATGTTTAGCAAAATATTTCCTTATCTTGATACAAAAGCATAACAAATCTGACTTCCCCCACCAGATGAAGTTATTTCTCCCATTTTTGTCATCAAAACTTGCTAAGCTTTCATCAAAATCAGTAAGCCCCCAAATTCTGTAGAGAATAGAACTTCAAAGTGCAAAACAGATTCAAACTTCTGGTTACTTTTCAAATGTGTTAACGAGTTAAACATTGATGTCAAGCATATAAGAGTGATAAAAATTTGTGGGAAGCCAGTAAGTGCTCTCATTATCAAACAATGAATGAGTATCGTCTGCGTAATTTGCACTCCATTTTGAGCAATAACTAGTTTTTCACAAATATCCATATTTACGACATCATATCTCTGTTGCAAAATGAAATAATTTTTCAGATATTTTCAGCGGTACGTGTGTCTGCACAGTGGTATACTGTCTGCAAAATGTGTTGCAGATAGAGTTAGTAGTAGAGATGTAATAATTTCAAGCATCACGTTTCATGCAGCAGTTCTACTACATGAATAGTGAAAATGTGGTAATTTTGTGTGGGTGTCAGCAAGAAAATGTTTTGTAAGGGTTTGAGTGTATGTGTAAAGTTTGTTGCAACTCACGAAGTGATACAAGATGAATACAATCTGGTTACTTGGGGGTCGTGAGGTACAGTGCCCCAAAACATATACAGATTTTCTAAACTGCAATAACTCTCTTGCCGTTTTACACCTTTAACATGACATTAAACCTCTTAATCAGTGGGTTATAACAGCATTTTAAATTCTTAAATTCAGTCAATAATTGCATGAAATATTGGAAACAATAATTTTTGTTGGCTCTGGAAGCCATTAGATAGGCAACCTGCAACTGGGGCATGAACCAGGTAAGCCATTTAGTAATATGGATTAACCAATAACAAAATGTTCGTCCCTCCAGATGTTGCTTTATGCAAGAGTGTTTTCTAAAAATGCTGCAATTCTGTGAAAGAAAAGTGTCACAGAATACAAAACCTTTTAATTTCAAACAATGGAAAATCCAGGATGGACTGTAACAATATTATGAGAAGGAAAGCTGCTACTTATGATATAGCAGAGATGCTGAGTCACAGATAGGCACAACAAAAAGACTCTCACAATTAAAGCTTTCGGCCACGGGCGTTCGTTAACAGTACACACACACACACACACACACACACACACACACACACGGTGGATTCAGTTGCCTGAGACTGCAGTCGTGAGTGTTGACTTGCATTTGCTTGTGTGTGTGTGTGTGTGTGTGTGTGTGTGTGTGTGTGTGTGTGTGTTGTTGACGAACGAAGGTCCATGGCCAAAAGGTTTAATTGTGAGAGTCTTTTTGTTGTGCCTATCTGTGACTCAGCATCTCCGCTATATGGTGAGTAGCAACTTTCCTTCTTATAGTACTGAAACCTTTTAATTTGTAATACATGAGATTTCCTTCAATTCAATAATAATTATAATAAACAGATAGTGAGGCAGTATATGATTACCATTTTTTTACTCTATATTTAGTCATCCACTATCTTGTGAGTTACACATTTTGCCTGTTTCCTTCATTCTTATGTATTCCTTTACAAATGCTTCACAGGGGACTCGCGTTCAATTTCTGGTACTGCCAGGGATTTTTCCTACGTAGGCTTACTGGATGGGCTGCACTCAGCTTTGAGAAGTCAACTGCAGAGCTACCTGATAGAGGTAGTGGCTCGAAGGCCTACACATCGAAAATGGCCAGAAGTGTGGTATGCAGACCCCAGGCCGCACCATACAGTATCAAATGATGAATGACTGAAAATGATGCAGTGGATGGTCAACAATCGAATGATCTTCAGGGTCTCACTAGTGTGTGTGTGTGTGTGTGTGTGTGGGGGGGGGGGGGGGGGAGGGGTGTTGGATATATTTTTTTTTTCCTTCCCAGGATAAAAAGATCATAATCAAAAGCTGTGAACACAATTATAACTATTCTAGTTCCTGCAACAATAGCAAACAATCTGCATTTCTGGATACCTGGATAAAATGTTGACTACAAAATTAAATCTCTTGATCTTGAACACAGACCTGCAACATGATGCCAGAATACACAAACATTCTAAACAGAAGTTAGATGCCCCCTCTCTGAGGTGATTTAGACTACAAAGGGTCTACAAAAACTATTCTGATTGACTACTTTCCAAAAACATACAGATGGGCAGATTTTACATTTATACGCAGTGATGACTATCTCTGGGGATAGTACTGTACCACCAATATAACACAAAATCTCTCAATAATTACAGAAAATTGTACTACAAGATAGTAAAAGTTTCTATCTACTTTGATGCCAGTAATATCAAGGTAAGTGTGAAGAAGAGCAGAAAGAAACTGAGTCAAGGAGTGACCTACACGAAAATTTATTATATATTATAGAAGTACACAAAGATAAGCAGACTATTAGAAAAAGGCTACTTACCTCTCACTGTTTTAGGCAGTTCCAGTGGAATTATGACTTTTCTTCTGAGGTATTGTGTTCTGTCCAAGAACTGCCCAAGGTGCCGATGTTTCAGAATTTCCAGAGACATGATTTCAGTATCTGTTGTTACTTGGTGTTTACCATCACTTGAAGGAGGTTTGACCTAGGCATAGAATTATACTAAGCAAGGTAATCTTCTATAATTCTTAGTTGAATATTCTGAAGAGTAATTGAGAGAATGGATGCAGTAAGTTGAACAGAGTGAAGCAGGGTTCCTAAATTACCATTTTTATACCCAAGACTATACTGAGATAGATGTTCTCTAATCTTTTTCTAAATAGAAGAAAGTTTTTTGAGTACAATTCTTGATAAGAATCACTGTTGAAGTAGCCACAATTATTGTCCCTATGAGAAAAATTGACTTTGCTTTATACCTGCATGAGATTATTCAATAAGACGAGTAGCTTTTCTTCAAGCTTCTCAAACGAGTACTGTATTAGCCTAGGTAGGTGCTGCGTTAGCCTAAAAACATCTTACAAATAAACCTTTTGGCCCTGTTCAATGGCATACCAAGTGGTATGTTCACTTTTAGTAAGGTCCCCTTCAAATGAATTTTTTTTTCCATGATTAGTACTGCCATCCACAAAAAAGTAATTATCGGGACATCAGTACATCCCAGAACAAAATACAGGAGAACCCCTACATCACCCATCAAGAAACTGTTTGGGGAAAGTGGATATTCATACAGCTGCCAATACTGATTCTTGTGCAAACAGCAAACGCCTGCTACTATAACACTGAAGTGTTTTGCACAACAATGAAATTTTGCAGAAATGATATATGTTTTATATTACATATTTTGTAAAATGAAAATGTGTTAGCCCATACTTAACATTTAAATTATGAGCCACCTGCATGCTAAACATATATTATCGGTTTATCACTGTTTGTAAAGTGAGTTCATTGTTGTGAAATTACACTTTTGGTTACTTCACTGCTGTTTGCTATCTTACATAATGAATGATCAGCTCCTATCCAAGCAATTGTTCATAATGCCACAGATTCACATAAAACAAACTATTGACACTTTTTTACTCACATTGTTAAGATTAGCAAAACCAAACACTGCCAACTCTTGACACTTTAATACCTAAGCAAAGGACTGCTTATCACTGATCTGCCTCATAAATATCTCAAGGTGAATTAAACAGCCTTTTTTCCCTTCTTGTAGTAATATTAAGCAAATGTACTTAGTCCTTAGGACATCTTGACTGACAATCGATTTATTTGTGTGTGTGTGTGTGTGTGTGTGTGTGTGTGTGTCGACATGCACGCGTGTGCACGCATGTGCATGCATGTGCCAAGGTATTTGTTACAGCCTCATCTTTGAATGCTGCCTCAGAAGTTTTAGTTCCCTGGTGCATCAAAGGACCATAAACTGATCACAGCATTCACATAATTTTTATCAGAAGATAGGCTATAGCGCAGAATACAACAAAGAACTGAAGGTGTCAAAATAATAACTGTATCACGTGGAAACAGCATCATGAAACAAAAATCAAGGACAATTAGTCTCCTTTATGTGTTTTCACAGAATTTTGCATGATTAGATTAGATTTACTTTCATTCCAATTGATCCGTAGTGAGGAGGTCCTCCAGGATGTGGAACATGTCAGAAAAACAACAATATATGACAAATATTTACAACTAAAACAAATAAGCTAATGTACCATTCCACAGGTCCCAAGTGGAATGATCGTCATTTTTTAATGAACACTATATGAAAGCCATTTTACAAATACTAATGCACTGAATTTAAAATAAAAAAAGTTTTTTATTTATTTATAAGGTAATAAACATGTAATACAACTACTATAATACTTACTTACAATGAACATATTACTGCACTGAAATGGTGCAGAAGTTAGATTGTACTTACACACACACACACATTTACAATGAACTCAAGAACATCCTGCACAAGCCTGTTTAGGGAACTAGGGATACTAACTACTGCTTCCCAATATATTTATTCCTTAATGAAATTTGTCATTAAAAATATATCACTTTTTCAAACCAACAGCTCAATTCATGGAATCAATACTAGAAATAAGAATATATATATACTCCCAACATCACCACTGCTGAAGCCCAGGCTATCCGTGATCTGAAGGCCGACCAATCCATCGTCATTCTTCCGGCGGACAAGGGTTCCACGACTGTGGTACTTGATCGTCGGGAGTATGTGGCTGAGGGACTGCGTCAGCTTTCAGACAACACTACTTACAAAGTTTGCCAAGGTAATCCCATTCCTGATGTCCAGGCGGAGCTTCAAGGAATCCTCAGAAGCTTAGGCCCCCTACAAAACCTTTCACCTGACTCCATCATCCTCCTGACCCCACCAACACCCCGCACCCCCACCTTCTACCTTCTTCCCAAAATTCACAAACCCAATCATCCCGGCCGTCCCATTGTAGCTGGTTACCAAGCCCCCACAGAACGCATCTCTGCCTACGTAGATCAACACCTTCAACCCATTACTTGCAGTCTCCCATCCTTCATCAAAGACACCAACCACTTTCTCGAACGCCTGGAATCCCTACCCAGTCTGTTACCCCCGGAAACCATCCTTGTAACCATTGATGCCACTTCCTTATACACAAATATTCCGCATGTCCAGGGCCTCGCTGCGATGGAGCACTTCCTTTCACGCCGATCACCTGCCGCCCTACCTAAAACCTCTTTCCTCATTACCTTAGCCAGCTTCATCCTGACCCACAACTTCTTCACTTTTGAAGGCCAGACATACCAACAATTAAAGGGAACAGCCATGGGTACCAGGATGGCTCCCTCGTACGCCAACCTATTCATGGGTCGCTTAAAGGAAGCCTTCTTGGTTACCCAGGCCTGCCAACCCAAAGTTTGGTACAGGTTTATTGATGACATTTTCATGATCTGGACTCACAGTGAAGAAGAACTCCAGAATTTCCTCTCCAACCTCAACTCCTTTGGTTCCATCAGATTCACCTGGTCCTACTCTAAATCCCATGCCACTTTCCTTGACGTTGACCTCTACCTGTCCAATGGCCAGCTTCACACGTCCGTCCACATCAAACCCACCAACAAGCAACAGTACCTCCATTATGACAGCTGCCACCCATTCCACATCAAACGGTCCCTTCCCTACAGCCTAGGTCTTCGTGGCAAACGAATCTGCTCCAGTCCGGAATCCTTGAACCATTACACCAACAACCTGAAAACAGCTTTTGCATCCCGTAACTACCCTCCCGACCTGGTACAGAAGCAAATAACCAGAGCCACTTCCTCATCTCCTCAAACCCGGAACCTTCCACAGAAGAACCCCAAAAGTGCCCCACTTGTGACAGGATACTTTCCGGGACTGGATCAGATTCTGAATGTGGCTCTCCAGCAGGGATACGACTTCCTCAAATCCTGCCCTGAAATGAGATCCATCCTTCATGAAATCCTCCCCACTCCACCAAGAGTGTCTTTCCGCCGTCCACCTAACCTTCGTAACCTCTTAGTTCATCCCTATGAAATCCCCAAACCACCTTCCCTACACTCTGGCTCCTACCCCTGTAACCGCCCCCGGTGTAAGACCTGTCCCATGCACCCTCCCACCACCACCTATTCCAGTCCTGTAACCCGGAAGGTGTACACGATCAAAGGCAGAGCCACGTGTGAAAGCACCCACGTGATTTACCAACTGACCTGCCTACACTGTGAAGCGTTCTATGTGGGAATGACCAGCAACAAACTGTCCATTCGCATGAATGGACACAGGCAGACAGTGTTTGTTTGTAATGAGGATCACCCTGTGGCTAAACATGCCTTGGTGCACGGCCAGCACATCTTGGCACAGTGTTACACCGTCCGGGTTATCTGGATACTTCCCACTAACACCAACCTGTCAGAACTCCGGAGATGGGAACTTGCCCTTCAGCATATCCTCTCTTCTCGCTATCCGCCAGGCCTCAATCTCCGCTAATTCCTAATTTCAATCTGCCGCCGCTCATACCTCACCTGTCTTTCAACATCATCTTTGCCTCTATACTTCCGTCCCGACTGACATCTCTGCTCAAACTCTTTGCCTTTACAAATGTCTGCTTGTGTCTTGTGTGTATGGATGGATATGTGTGTGTGTGCGAGTGTATACCTGTCCTTTTTTCCCCCTAAGGTAAGTCTTTCCGCTCCCGGGATTGGAATGACTCCTTACCCTCTCCCTTAAAACCCATATCCTTTTGTCTTTCCTTCTCCTTCCCTCTCTCCTGACGAGGCAACCGTTGGTTGCGAAAGCTAGAGTTTTGTGTGTATGTTTGTGTTTATTTGTGTGTCTATCGACCTGCCAGTGATTTGTTGGGTATATATATATATATACACACACCTAAAAACAAAGATGATGTGACTTACCAAATGAAAGTGCTGGCAGGTCGACAGACACACAAACGAACACAAACATACACACAAAATTCAAGCTTTCGCAACAAACTGTTGCCTCATCAGGAAAGAGGGAAGGAGAGGGAAAGACGAAAGGATGTGGGTTTTAAGGGAGAGGGTAAGGAGTCATTCCAGTCCCGGGAGCGGAAAGACTTACCTTAGGGGGAAAAAAGGACGGGCCCAAACTCTTGTCTTTAAATATGTCTGCTTGTGTCTGTATATGTGTGGATGGATATGTGTGTGTGTGCGAGTGTATACCCGTCCTTTTTTCCTCCTTTTTTCCCCCTAAGGTAAGTCTTTCCGCTCCCGGGACTGGAATGACTCCTTACCCTCTCCCTTAAAACCCACATCCTTTCGTCTTTCCCTCTCCTTCCCTCTTTCCTGATGAGGCAACAGTTTGTTGCGAAAGCTTGAATTTTGTGTGTATGTTTGTGTTCGTTTGTGTGTCTGTCGACCTGCCAGCACTTTCATTTGGTAAGTCACATCATCTTTGTTTTTAGATATATTTTTCCTTCGTGGAATGTTTCCTTCTATTTTATATATATATATATATATATTAAAAAGAAAGATGATGAGACTTACCAAACAAAAGCGCTGGCAGGTCGATAGACACACAAACAAACACAAACATACACACAAAAATCTAGCTTTCGCAACCAACGGTTGCCTCGTCAGGAAAGAGGGAAGGAGAAGGGAAGACAAAAGGATATGGGTTTTAAGGGAGGGTAAGGAGTCATTCCAATCCCGGGAGCGGAAAGACTTACCTTAGGGGGAAAAAAGGACAGGTATACACTCGCACACACACACATATCCATCCGCATATACACAGACACAAGCAGACATTTGTAAAGGCAACCGTTGGTTGCGAAAGCTAGATTTTTGTGTGTATGTTTGTGTTTGTTTGTATGTCTATCGACCTGCCAGCGCTTTTGTTTGGTAAGTCTCATCATCTTTCTTTTTAAATATATTTTTCCCACGTGGAATGTTTCCCTTTATTATATATATATATATATATATGAGATCCACCAAACAAAAGCGCCGGCAGGCCGATAGATTGTGTTTGTTTGTGTGTCTATCGGCCTGCCGGCGCTGTTGTTTGGTGGGTCTCATCATCTTTCTTTATATATATATATATATATATATATATATATATATATATATATATATATATAGAGGGAAACGTTCCATGTGGGACAAATGTCTGCTTGTGTCTCTGTATATGAGGATGGATATGTGTGTGTGTGCGCGAGTGTATACCTGTCCTTTTTTCCCCCTAAGGTAAGTCTTTCCGCTCCCGGGATTGGAATGACTCCTTACCCTCTCCCTTAAAACCCAAATCCTTTTGTCTTTCCCTCTCCTTCCCTCTTTCCTGACGAGGCAACCATTGGTTGCGAAAGCTAGATTTTGTGTGTATGTTTGTGTTTGTTTGTGTGTCTATCGACCTGCCAGCGCTTTTGTTTGGTAAGTCTCATCATCTTTCTTTATATATATATATATATATATATATGTATATATATATATATATATATATATATATAATAGAAGGAAACATTCCACGAAGGAAAAATATACCTAAAAACAAAGATGATGTGACTTACCAAATGAAAGTGCTGGCAGGTCGACAGACACACAAACAAACACAAACATACACACAAAATTCAAGCTTTCGCAACAAACTGTTGCCTCATCAGGAAAGAGGGAAGGAGAGGGAAAGACGAAAGGATGTGAGTTTTAAGGGAGAGGGTAAGGAGTCATTCCAGTCCCGGGAGCGGAAAGACTTACCTTAGGGGGAAAAAAAGGACGGGTATACACTCGCACACACACACATATCCATCCACACATATCTGTGGCCTTTACAAATGTCTGCTTGTGTCTGTGTATGTGTGGATGGAGATATATATATATATATATAAGCCCAGGCTATCCGTGATCTGAAGGCTGACCAATCCATCGTCATTCTTCCGGCGGACAAGGGTTCCACAACTGTGGTACTTGATCGTCGGGAGTATGTGGCTGAGGGACTGCGTCAGCTTTCAGACAACACTACTTACAAAGTTTGCCATGGTAATCCCATTCCTGATGTCCAGGCGGAGCTTCAAGGAATCCTCAGAACCTTAGGCCCCCTACAAAACCTTCCACCTGACTCCATCAACCTCCTGACCCCACCAACACCCCGCACCCCTACCTTCTACCTTCTACCTTCTTCCCAAAATTCACAAACCCAATCATCCCGGCCGTCCCATTGTAGCTGGTTACCAAGCCCCCACAGAACGCATCTCTGCCTACGTAGATCAACACATTCAACCCATTACATGCAGTCTCCCATCCTTCATCAAAGACACCAACCTCTTTCTCGAACGCCTGGAATCCCTACCCAGTCTGTTACCCCCGGAAACCATCCTTGTAACCATTGATGCCACTTCCTTATACACAAATATTCCGCATGTCCAGGGCCTCGCTGCGATGGAGCACTTCCTTTCACGCCGATCACCTGCCGCCCTACCTAAAACCTCTTTCCTCATTACCTTAGCCAGCTTCATCCTGACCCACAACTTCTTCACTTTTGAAGGCCAGACATACCAACAATTAAAGGGAACAGCCATGGGTACCAGGATGGCCCCCTCGTACGCCAACCTATTCATGGGTCGCTTAAAGGAAGCCTTCTTGGTTACCCAGGCCTGCCAACCCAAAGTTTGGTACAGGTTTATTGATGACATTTTCATGATCTGGTCTCACAGTGAAGAAGAACTCCAGAATTTCCTCTCAAACCTCAACTCCTTTGGTTCCATCAGATTCACCTGGTCCTACTCTAAATCCCATGCCACTTTCCTTGACGTTGACCTCCACCTGTCCAATGGCCAGCTTCACACGTCCGTCCACATCAAACCCACCAACAAGCAACAGTACCTCCATTATGACAGCTGCCACCCATTCCACATCAAACGGTCCCTTCCCTACAGCCTAGGTCTTCGTGGCAAACGAATCTGCTCCAGTCCGGAATCCTTGAACCATTACACCAACAACCTGAAAACAGCTTTTGCATCCCGTAACTACCCTCCCGACCTGGTACAGAAGCAAATAACCAGAGCCACTTCCTCATCTCCTCAAACCCGGAACCTTCCACAGAAGAACCCCAAAAGTGCCCCACTTGTGACAGGATACTTTCCGGGACTGGATCAGATTCTGAATGTGGCTCTCCAGCAGGGATACGACTTCCTCAAATCCTGCCCTGAAATGAGATCCATCCTTCATGAAATCCTCCCCACTCCACCAAGAGTGTCTTTCCGCCGTCCACCTAACCTTCGTAACCTCTTAGTTCATCCCTATGAAATCCCCAAACCACCTTCCCTACCCTCTGGCTCCTACCCCTGTAACCGCCCCCGGTGTAAAACCTGTCCCATGCACCCTCCCACCACCACCTATTCCAGTCCTGTAACCCGGAAGGTGTACACGATCAAAGGCAGAGCCACGTGTGAAAGCACCCACGTGATTTACCAACTGACCTGCCTACACTGTGAAGCGTTCTATGTGGGAATGACCAGCAACAAACTGTCCATTCGCATGAATGGACACAGGCAGACAGTGTTTGTTGGTAATGAGGATCACCCTGTGGCTAAACATGCCTTGGTGCACGGCCAGCACATCTTGGCACAGTGTTACACCGTCCGGGTTATCTGGATACTTCCCACTAACACCAACCTGTCAGAACTCCGGAGATGGGAACTTGCCCTTCAGCATATCCTCTCTTCTCGCTATCCGCCAGGCCTCAATCTCCGCTAATTTCTAATTTCAATCTGCCGCCGCTCATACCTCACCTGTCTTTCAACATCATCTTTGCCTCTGTACTTCCGTCCCAACTGACATTTCTGCCCAAACTCTTTGCCTTTACAAATGTCTGCTTGTGTCTGTGTATGTGTGGATGGATATGTGTGTGTGTGCGAGTGTATACCCGTCCTTTTTTCCCCCTAAGGTAAGTCTTTCCGCTCCCGGGACTGGAATGACTCCTTACCCTCTCCCTTAAAACCCACATCCTTTCGTCTTTCCCTCTCCTTCCCTCTTTCCTGATGAGGCAACAGTTTGTTGCGAAAGCTTGAATTTTGTGTGTATGTTTGTGTTCGTTTGTGTGTCTGTCGACCTGCCAGCACTTTCATTTGGCAAGTCACAACATCTTTGTTTTCAGGTATATTTTTCCTTTGTGGAATGTTTCCTTCTATTATAACCATATATATATATATATATATATATATATATATATATATATATATATATATATATATATATAAAAATCTGTTGGTTTTACTGAGAAATTCATCAATGGAGTAGAAGAAGTTGGCCACCAATAAATCCTTTAGGCTTCTCTTAAACTGAATTTCATTGGTTGTTAAGCTTTTTATGGCTGCTGGCAAGTGATTGAAAATGTTTGTTCCTGAATAATGCACACCTTTTTGTACAAGACTAAGTGACTTCAAATCCTTGTGAAGATTATTCTTATTTCTAGTATTGATTCCATGAATTGAGCTGTTGGTTTGAAAAAGTGATATATTTTTAATGACAAATTTCATTAAGGAATAAATATATTGGGAAGCAGTAGTTAGTATCCCTAGTTCCCTAAACAGGCTTCTGCAGGATGTTCTTGAGTTCACACCACATATAACTCTTACTGCACGTTTTTGTGCCCAGAAAACTTTGGCTTGGCTTGATGAATTACCCCAAAAAATAATCCCATATGACATTATGGAATGAAAGTAAGCATAGTATGGCAGCTTTTTCATTTTTATATCCCCTATGTCTGACAAAATTCACATTGCAAACAGAGATTTGTTAAGACGCTTCAGCAGTTCTGTGGTGTGCTCCTCCCAGTTGAATTTATTATCAAGCTGTAATCCCAAGAATTTAACACTGTCCACTTCTTCTATCTTCTTGTCATCGTATGTTAGACATATACTCGTGGGACGCCCCTTTCAAGTTCTGAACTGCATGTAGTGTGTTTTTTTCAATGTTTAGTGACAAAGAATTGGCTAGGAACCAGTGATTAATGTCCACAAATATTTTATTAGCTGATCTTTCTAAGACTACGCTTGATTTGCTATTTACTGCAATGTTTGTATCATCGGCAAACAAAACGAACTTGGCATCTGGTAATGTTACTAATGAAAGGTTATTGATACACACAAGAAAAAGTAAGGGCCCCAAAATGGAACCTTGTGGGACCCCACATGTAATTAGTTCCCAGTTGGATGATGCCTGATAGCTTGATACATGTCTCTTTCCTAATAACACCCTATGTTTCCTGCCAGAGATATAAGATTTGAACCATTTTGCAGCATTTCCTGTTACACTATAATACTCTGATTTACTTAAAAGTATATTGTGATTTACACAGTCAAATGCCTTTGACAGGTCACAAAATATACCAGTTGCCTGCAATTTTTTGTCTAATGAATTAAGCAAATTTTCACTGTAAGTGTAGATAGTGTTCTCAATAACAGAACCTTTTAGAAATCCAAACTGTGACTTTGACAGTATGTTATTTGAGATAAGATGGTTATAAAGCCGACTGTACATTACTTTTTCGAAAAATTTTTAGAATGCTGGCAACAGTGAAATTGGTCGGAATTTGATGCTATTTCTTTATCTCCCTTCTTAAACAGTGGCTTAACTTCAGCATACTCCAGCCATTCAGGAAATATTCCAGTGATAAATGACTAGTTACACAGATAGCTTAATATGTTACTTAGCTCAGAATCACATTCTTTAATTAACTTTGTTGATATTTCATCATACCCTCTAGATGTTTTTGACTTTAAAGATTTTATGATGGACATTATTTCTGTTGGGGTAGTGAGGGTCAAATTCATATTATGATCGTACCACAATCCACACAGTACTGAACAAAAGAATCATATGTGACAAATCGGCTCCATTTCTGGAACTATGGTGCATATAATGTGGAACAGGTTGCTTCTGCCATGCTAGTATAACCCTTGCAGAAATAATGATGGTTTAAGTTCAGGGGGACAACAACCTATGGAAATAAACATTATATTGCAACAAAGTCTGATTCATATGGAAGTCTAGCTTACTAACAGGGGGAGAGCTACAGTTTCAGTAAGACTGCGTTTCAACAGCTGATGACTTGTGTGGAGTTTGGAAGAAGAATATTCTCTATAGGGATCTGAACAATCAGTATTACATTAAAAAATTTTAGTTCACATCCAAATCTAAGACACAAACTCAAACAAAAATGTTCTGAGGTAGGCTGGAAATTTTTCTGAAAGGAATGATTGTACAATTTCAGTTTGTAGAAAATTAGTTAGGATATATCACAGAATGAGAAAGGAGATTTGGAGAATAACATACTTTGGTGAAAACTTTATATACACAGAGCAGTAGTTCAGTAGCGGAAGGCTTGGGCAAGGGACTGACTGTCCCTGATCGAAGATACCTTTCACCTGAATTAATTTAAAAGCAGTACAGAAAACTAGGATGGTGCAAAGGACGATAATTACAGTAACATTCACCCAAATACTCCGTGGTTCACTGACATGGTGACAGGAAGTTAGCACATAAAGGAAATTGTAACAGAATTCTGACCAGTACATTATTTTATTAATTTTAAATGCTTCAATGTCTTTAACAAATACACTACTGGCCAGTAAATTGCTACACCAAGAAGAAATGCAGATGATAAATGGGTATTCATTGGACAGATATATTATACTAGAACTGACATGTGATTACATTTTCACACAATTTGGGTGCATAGATCCTGAGAAATCAGTACCCAGAACAACTACCTCTGGCTGTAATAACGGCCTTGATGTGCCTGGGAATTGAGTGAAACAGAACTTGGATGGCGTCTACAGGTACAGCTTCAACAAGATACCATAGTTAATCAAGAGTAGTGACTGGCGTATTGTGACGAGCCAGTTGCTCGGCCACCACTGACCAGACGTTTTCAATTGGTGAGAGATCTGGAGAATGTGCTGGCCAGGGAAGAAACCGAACATTTTCTGTATCCAGAAAGGCCCGTACAGGACGTGCAACATGCGGTCGTGCATTATCCTGCTGAAATGTAGGGTTTCGCAGGGATCGAATGAAGGGTAGAGCCATGGGTCATAACACATCTGAAATGTAACGTCCAATGTTCAAAAGTGCCGTCAATGCGAACAAGAGTTGACCGAGACGTGTAACCAATGGCATCCAACATCATCAGGCCGGGTGATACGCCAGTATGGCGATGACGAATACACGCTTCCAATGTGCGTTCACCGCAATGTCGCCAAACACGGATGCGACCATCATGGTGCTGTAAACAGAACCTGGATTCATCTGAAAAAATGATGTTTTGCCATTCGTGCACCCAGGTTCGTTGTTGAGTATACCATTGCAGCCGCTCCTGTCTGTGATGCAGCGTCAAGGGTAGCCACATTATCTCCAAGCTGATAGTCCATGCTGCTGTAAACATCGTCAAACTGTTCATGCAGATGGTTGTTGCCTTGCAAACGTCCCCATCTGTTGACTCAGAGACCAAGACGTGGCTGCATGATCCGTTACAGCCATGCGGATAAGATGCCTTTTATCTCAACTGCTAGTGATATGAGGCCGTTTGGGTCAGCACGGCGTTCTATATTACCCTCCTGTACCCACCGATTCCATATTCTGCTAACAGTCATTGAATCTTGACCAACGCGAGCAGCAATGTCGCGATATGATAAACCGCAATCGCAATAGGCTACAATCCGACCTTTATCAAAGTCGGAAATGTGATGGTACACGTTTCTCCTCCTTAGACGAGGCATCACAGTGTCTCACCAGGCAACGCCGGTCAACTGCTGTTTGTGTATGAGAAATCGGTTGGAAACTTTCCTCATGTCAACACGTTGTAGGTGTCACCACCGACGCCAACCTTGTGTGAATGCTCTGAAAAGCTAATCATTTGCATATCACAGCATCTTCTTCCTGTCTGCTAAATTTCGCATCTGTAGCAAGTCATCTTCGTGGTGTAGCAATTTTAATGGCCAGTAGTGGTTTAAGCAGCTGGACTTTCAAGCATTACAGACTTTCAGTTAAGATGTCCTAGTGACTAGTTAAAGAGCGAAAGAGTTCCACAGATTCTTGCAATATCAATAAATGCGGAAGTTGAAAAATTTCCATATGAAAATGTATAATGAAACCTACATATTCCAATCACTTACTATACTTACGTTCTCTCAATTAAATGATTTCATTTGTGAAATAAAATTGATATTTTCTCTTTTATAACATTAAATCCAACTGCTAGATTAAATTTAAATAATGTTTTAGAAGTGTAATGTTTACAATTCTTATTAAATTAGTTCATTAATAAAATTAACCTGCATATCATCCCACCGCAGACATGCCCACATGATCCTCAACTGGAGAGAAGCAGCTGCCAAAGATCGTAAGTTGACCGTGCGGTAAAGCCAACAAGTTTTAAAGAGTGGCCTGGAGCACGGATACGGCCAAACTTGATGATTAGGCTTAAAAGAAACAAAAACAAAAGTAAGTAATGGCACCTGAGTTGACCATAAGAACACTGTCTTCATTACTGTTTTTATGGCAAAGCAATGAAAGACATACAAAATGTTTTATTCTAGCACTTTAAGAATGTGTGCCACTAATCAATCCCAGTAGGGGGGCAAAGACATGAGCAAGAGGAGGAGGAGGAGGAGGAGGAGGAGGAGGGGGGGGCAGAAGAGGTGGAGGAGGATAGTGTTATTGTTACAGTTTTTCTTCATACAAACTACATTCTTGTCTCAGTTATAAAATCCATTTGCAGTTAAGTGGTAGCTGTAAGGCTGACATGCAAAGGAGAACAACTGATTGTTGGCATTCCTTGGAATAGAGAATTTAACATTCATATGTTCAGCAGTAGATGTGAAGCCGCTTTAAAAGATAGCTTTAAAATGTTTTCTACTGAATATTTGGAATACAGTCCATCCAGACACAGATCAATGAAGCCATTCAGAAATTCATTAATGAAAACATTTTTAACCTGAAATGTAATGAGATCTAACAATGGAAAATTCACCATATACCAGAGACACTGAATCACAGATAGGCGCAAAAAAAGGATTGTCAAAGAAAACTTTCGGTGAAAACAGCCTTCATCAGAATTAGACACCACACACACGTAAGTGCAACTTACACACACATGACCACAGTCGCTGGCTGCTAAGGTGGAGATGCTGAGTTGCTGACAGGCACAACAAATGTGTTTTGTCTAATTCTGATGAAGGCATATTTGGCTGAAAGCTTTGTTTGCCATTTGTTTTGTTGTGCCTATCTGTGACTCAGTGTCTCTGCTATATGGTGGGTAGCAACTACCCTTTTCATAACGTTACGAAATATGGTGAGACACTTAAAATGACACAAAAAATACTCAAAAGTACACTGAACTTCCAACGTAAAATACTGCGTCATTGAAATAATGATCCCTACACGAATATCCAATACTGAATATTTTAGAATCAAAGAATGACATGGCAAAAACTGAACTGTTATGAAAAAGTATATCCTAGTGAACGATAAAAATTGATCAATAAACTAGTAGGACATCAGAGTATAACAAACACAATACAACTTATTTGACATTTAAAACTGGAAAGTGTAACATAAACTAGAAGCATAGATTTACTCTAAACATAATTCATGCTCAGATGCCTGATCCCTAAATGAGAGCTGTCTTCTTAGATTTCACAGTAAAAACATAGTTTTGATATTGCTTCAAAATGTTTGAGTCAGAATGAATTAAAAAATCAGATATATAAAATTCAAACTGTGCCCATCAGAAACAATGTATACAGGAAAAAAGAACTGTGAACTGAGTAAATTCTGAATTGAATGGAAGTGGCCTTTTGAGTTGCACACACCACTACTACAAATGTTACAAATGAAATTGAAACACAGTTTCTGTAAATAAACTGTAGCATCATTAGATTTTAGTTTGGGACTTTAGGCGCACACTTACCAAAAAGAGAGGAGGGGAAGAAGATAAGGGAAGGAAACAAAAGCTTGCACAAGGCAAAGAAATCAGCTGTGTCCTTTTCATAAATGATCTAGGCAACTAACTGAGTTGATTTCGGAAAGCCATGGAAAATTCAAATCAAGTTAGCCATATGAAGATTTGAAGGCACTGCTACCACACGTAAGTTCAGGATGTTAACCACTATGCCTTCTGACTCTGCACAAATTTATAGCATCCAACAGAGTAAATCTAACTAAGAACAACTGTCACTAGTATCTGATAAAGACAACAGAAAGTTGCCAAAAATCTGAATCAATACTCAACTCTGATACAGGAAGAAGACTGAGAATATTTTGCTCATAATCAATCTGGTTTGTAATTCTGACATTTTAGACTAGCTGATGAAAAAAATCTTACACAATTTCTCTGCAAATGAATATGATTTTTGTTATTTAGTTATAGCACCCACAACATATACAACTATATTTCCCTTGTAAAAGTATTTTTATAATTGTAACATATACAAGAGAGAAAAACAAAGAAACTCACTTTTGCTAGATGGTGGTATCCATTGACTGGTAATCGGCCTGAATGCCTTGCCAGCTTTCTTAACTCATGTTGAGGAAGTATTAACATATTTCGACGTTTGCTTCTTGTCTGGAATGTTGAACAAAGTGGATACTTCACAGGTGTACGTTTTTTTCGTTTGTCTGCGGAAGATATTGATATTTTTTTTAAATACACACGACCTTTCGTGGATGAGCTGGAATACACTCTTTGAACAGAATCATCTTCCTCTGTTTTAATTGTCTCCAAAGAGCTAGTACACGTTTCTCCCTTTATGACAGTCCCCGTCGCATCTCCAGCGGCATCAACTTTCATTGTGATTGAAGAAAGTTCACTTGCTGATTTTATTTTAGAAGTTAGTATGGAATTAAGTAGCTTTCCACTGCAACAGTATAACAATAAAAATGTTAATTTGAGCCTACACATACAACACAAGTGAATAAAAAACAGTGGCACTAAAATGCTGCTGTAACATAACCAATTAGATGTGTTGTAAATTTCAAATTCATTTCATGTGTCTTAATAATAAAATTATATCCATCAAAAGAAAACCTGATAATCAGTTACCTATGACTCAGCAGTCACATACCTCACTTTTTAAATTTGTTTGATAGCATTCCATCTGATTTTTTTAAAAGTGTTCTACACGTTTTGGTAACAATACATTTGAACTTCAAAGTCAGTTTCAACTTTTTATGAATAGAAATGTTTTATTCATGCAACACGATTTCCCAACCAGAGGTCTTGGATATATGGCAAATATATCAACATATACCACCAAGGTTCATGGGACCAAACTTCATGAAGTTCACTAAACCCTTTTTCAAGTCATTGAACCTAATTAAAAAATTAAGAAATTCGTGGACCACAATGTTATACAAGACACTGTGAAGGTCATCTGTACTTTCTAAATGATAATGCAATGAAATTGCATTGTGTTATAGGATTGCAAGGTCAGATCGTAAAACAAACATGACATACTGAAATTTTAAGATAAAGGTACATTACCTCACTTGTGTCGCAGTACAGGACCATGTTGCTGTATGCATGTATATGGCCACAAACTTTGAAATTACTGAGTTAATAAGTTATAGTTTTTGTTTATAGGACTGTTCACTGATCAACACTTCCACTATATGATGAGTCTTGTCTTTAACTCAAATTTGCTTTGTAGATTTCAAACACATATATAGATACTAAAATCCATTTAAGTCTAATAGAAGTTTTCAACATTTATGTCCCAATGCATGGCTCTGGGTCACTTTTTCTAAACCCTAAGCAATACCATTCTCTTGATTATCAATCCTGTACACTCAGCTACTAGTAGCTACATCCTTCATGTTTCAATTTGCTACCACTTGGCAAAATTTTCTTATCTATCAATATGATTAATGTTATCGGATACACTATTACTATTATGTGCTACACATTTTAAGAATTTAGTTATTAAGAGTTTATACAATTCAACAACCGTGTGTAGAAGCTTGCATATTACCACAGATTCTTTAAATTGTAGTGTTTCATGAGTGTAGTTCATTGTTACCAGTTGGGAATGATTGTAATGTTAAAGAGAATGGGGTCCTCGCTGAAGTTCTTCCACGACAGTGTAGGTTGTGTAAAAAAGATGTGAAGATTGCTGAATGGTAGGTTACATTTCACCTTATGCCCATTCAGAAGAGAGGGAACATGTAAAATTTTAAGCACAGAGGAAATAGAGACAGAAAAGGTGACCATCAAAGGTACAAAAGGTGAAATTTTTTGTGCATCTGCTAATAAAAAGATCTGATTTGTAATCTGAATTATGGAAAAGGGCACCTCATCTAGATATAAAACATAGGGCACAGCACAATAATAATAGCAATGCTTATGTAGTACCTGAATACAAACAGGAAAATAAATATTACATAGCTAATTAAAAGAGATGGTGGGGACTTGTAGGTCAATACCTGCAAAATGAGACTAAGTCACAAGTTATGTACAACAAAGTGCTAGTCTTAAGAAAATGATAGATCATTATGGTGGTATTATTATTATTATTATTATTATTATTATTATTATGATCAAGATGGTGACAAATTCAACGGCCTACTGTAAGTCTTGACTGGACAGTGCTGTGTGAGCTCTTAACCTACTCTTAACTGATATGTGAAGACTGGCTTAAAGGGAGACTGAAATATCCCACCATCTGACTAGGATTAGATCCTGTGACTTTTTGGTTCTCAGGCATTCACTTTACCACTAGCAAATCATGTCTGAATACTTACAGATAATAGAGGACAACGGTGTTCCAAGTTTGTCACAATATGTTGTGAATGGAAATGACATGCCAAAAAAATATGATATAAGAATTCCCCAGACTAGAGCAGGATGCAAAATCCTCAGGAAGATTCTTCAATTCAATTTTCAATGTCACTATATCAAGCAGAAGACATTCAATACATTCCTGCAAAATGTTCTTAATGAGTACCCACGTATTTGACTTCCAACTGTACAAACATTAAGCACATGAAGTCTATGTAGAGAGTGTTTTTTAGCTTGGTTTTATCTTCAGGTTTTGAGCTATTTTTCAAAAAAGAGAAAAATTGATGACGACAAAGGACATCAACAAGCATACCGTATTTACTCGAATCTAAGCCGCACTCGAATCTAAGTCGCACCTGAAAAATGAGACTCTAAATCAAGGAAAAAAAAATTTCCCGATTCTAAGCCGGACCTGGAATTTGAGACACGAAATTCAAGGGGAGAGAAAAGTTTTAGACCGCACTTCCAAATCGAAACAAAGATGTCCATTGTAACATGAGACACAATTTAGGTTGAATGGGTGAAGATACAGCTACAGTAGTTTGGTTCGAATCGTAAGCTTAACAGCTAAGATTTACCTTGTAGCCATTGCTATGTGTCAAGCGCTCCGTCTGTATTTATACGGGTACCCTTCCTTTTTCACGTGCTTCGTCTGGTTTGAATAGATTGCTTATTGTGCTTTGATCTGATAAGTGTCGTTCTCTTTGTTATAGGTGTTTACGTTACTCTAAGCTGAAAATGCATTATTATACTGTGTCATGCATTGTTTGTCGCATTCTGATAATGAGTGTTTACGACCTGTAGCCGCTCACGGTATACCTCGCTTTTGTGCGCACTACCACCGTTTACAATAAAAAAAGAGAGGAATTGTCTTACAAGCGAAACAGTGGCAATAGACTGCTATTTGTTGTTACTTACACTGCTGCTTTCTTTGATAATGATCAACAAGAACCAAATAATACATTGCATATGATAGAAGATGTATTGAACAAGAGTTTAGCGAAAAATTTTCTCCGTTTGAAAATCTTTGCAGATGCCTCTTTAGTACATTACATTCTGCACAGAAATTAGAGTCGTCTTAGACTCTGCTTTACTGCTTTTATGTGTCTGTGCATACTTTTCCCTTCATTTTCTTACTCTCTCTCTGTCTTCTTGTTTTCTACTACTATTATCTTTCACCCTCTGATAACCAACTAAGTACTCTTTGGTGTCTTAGGATGTGCCCTGTAAATCTATTCCTTATTTTGGTCGAAAAGCTCTTTTCTCATCAACCTGATTCAGTTACTCTTCATCAGTTATCCAATATACCAATCAAAATTCTTCTGTAATGCCATATTCCAAAAGTTCCTATTCTTTTCTTCTCTGACCTGTTTACCACCCATATTTCACTGAGTTTATACTGTATTTCATATTCATATACAGGGTGTGGTAGAAAAACGGGTAGTTTTATTTAGTCTCTAAAAGTGGAATGGTACTGTTGCCAACACTGAATGTTTGCAATATGTTTCAGTTAGGTTCACTATTTGCTGAAATGGCATGCTGGAGCAAAAATGGCAAGTATGTTGCTGCTGCTAGACAGGAATACCATCATCATTTCGACCTAAGATGGAATGATCCTGTACCATCAGCATATGCAATCAGCTTATGAGTGAACAATTTTAAAGCAACATGAACTGCACTCAAGCTGAAATTGCCAGGAAGGTCCAGAAGTTGTCACTAACAGGAATGAATAGAGGAGGTGCAAAATGTTGCAACCTACAGTCCAAAGTGTTCTGCGAGACAAACTGCAGCAGTATTGTGATCATCCAGTCGTAGTGTGTACAGAAATGTGCAGAATCATTTAAAGTTGCAACCATACAAGATACAAGTTGTGCAAAAGTTAAATGAAAGTGATTACAAAAAGCGAAGACACTGTTGACTAAAATTAGAGACAATGAAGGCTTCTTAAATATGCTACAGATGTGTGACTAGGCACATTTACATCTCAATGGTTGTGCCAAAAAGAAATAACTGCCATTACTGGTGAGGATAATCCTCATGAACTCCATCAATGCCCCTTGCACGGGCAATCACAGTATGGTACATTGTCTCTTCAATGGGCATAATCTTCCTTTTCTTTTTTATGATGAACATGGAAGAGCAACAACAGCCACATCTCGGCAGTATGCTACCATGGCTGGAACGTTCCTCATCCCTGAACTTGGAACAGTTTCCTGCAAATGAGTACTGGTTTCAGCAAGATGGTGCTATATCTGGTTGTGCTCAAATTCCAATGGCAGCAGTGCACGGAGTGTATGGTAATCACACCATTTCAAGGAATGGGGACATTTGTGACCTCCCAGATCTCCCAACTTATTGGCTTCTGATTACTTCCTTCATGGGTTGCTGAATCTGAGTGTATGCTAGAAGTCTACACACAATAACAAAACTGAAGGACACAATTTGTGCAAAAATCATCAACTCTCCTACACAGATGCTTGAATGTGCCGTGAATGATTTAAATCGCAGACTGTCTGAGTGCGAGCATAACAATGGTGGACACCTAAAAAACATCATTTTCAAAACGTGAACATAGTGTGAAATGGCAGTACAGAATGATTTTGTTGTGGTGACTGAAAATGTTATAAAATATAATCTTTGAGCTGTTTCGCTATAACCAAATTTGCTCTTTTTTCCACCACACCCTATATTTATTTCTCTAAAAACAATCTTGCTACTGTCATTCTGTAGTCTATATCATCTTTATTTCTGTATGTTTTCTACTGCAGGAGGAGGACTTTGACGAAAAGCTTTAATATTTTACCAGTGTTTTTCATTGTGCTGTCAGAGCCTTCATGCCTCCTCTATATGGTAAGTAGCAATCTATCCTTTCCATATTGTTGTTATTTGGTAAAAAAAATTTGGTCCTCACGGATTTAATAGCTTCATTCGTCTGTTTTATGATGAGCTGTCTATTCCTTTCATTAATGGTCACAGCTACTGTGATATTTCAAGATTACCAACTACTGCAACAAATTTCAATAGTTTGCAATGAAACATAGAGGTTGCTATACATTTGCATTTGGTGTATGTTAGGCCACACATTACTGCATACAAAATGTACCTAACATATTGAATGAAAACAATTCAAAGCATGTAGCACACTGACTTAGCAAATGTCATGGTATAGTGGGGCACAGATGGTATAGGTGCATTATATGCATAATGCATGCCCCCGTGCCAGCTGCAGTTGTATAGGAGACTTTCTGAGAAGTGGCTGTGCAAGTGATTGGTGTAACATGCAACATTGCCATGAGCTGACAACTTTTGAATGGGTACAGTGGTCATGGTGGAGGAGTATGGTTTCACACATTCAACCGTGTCCATAGTGTATCATGAATGGTTGAATGTGGATGTCACTGTCCACAACAAATGAACTACCGGCCATCCAGTCACCCTTGACGACCATAACCAGCAATGTCTGAGATGGATCATTAATAGTGACAGAAGAGCAACAGTACAAAAATCACACCTCATTTCAACACAGGATATGCTAGACACATTTCCCAGTGGATAACCCACAGAAAAATGGGTTCCATGGCATATGGGAGCCAGCACTGCACACAGGTGCCACCGTTAACCTAACGTCATCAGGCGCAACGGCTTGCATTTGTCATCAATCACCAGGAATGGACACTGGGACAATGGCGTAATGTGATATGGTCAGACGAATCATGATTTCATCTGCATCATGCTATGGAAGGCACCATGTGTGGAACAAACCACATGAATCTATGGATCCCACCTGCCAAGAACGTGAGGTCCAGGGTGGTGGTCTGTCTGTTATGATCCAGGGTGCATTTCCTGGTGTGGAATGGGCCCCCTAGTTGTTCTAGAAGGGTCTCTGAATTGTCCATGATACGTTGAGCTGCTCAGGACCATCTCCACTCATTTCTGGCCTTCCAACACCCTGACAGTTCTGTGGCATTTCAAGATGTTAACAGGCCACCACATCGCTCCCATGTCACCCAGGAATGATTCCAGGAACGTGCAGGGGAGGTCCAAAGACTGAGATAACCACCCTGGAGCCCAGATTTCAGCCCCATCAAGCATATTTGAGATGCCATGGGTGCCATCGATCCTGCACCCGCAAACAGACCTGAATTGGCTGCCAGTCTGAAAACGATTTCATATTGGATGCCTTCTGAGGAGTACCAGTGACTTGTATACTTACTTCCATGGCATCTCACTGCAATCAGCAGGGCCAGAAGAGGACCCACGCGATATTAGGTGCCTATCCCATGACAGTTGCTAAGTCACTGTATACCATCTTTTAATTCCTATCCCTATACAGAGTGAAGGATTTTACTACTTCGTCTAAAATACCTGTTTACTCCTTGATGGGCAGTTGACAGGAATCTTCAAACTGAAATGTAATCATATTTCTCAGACCACCGAGATCAGAAATAAAATCATCTGCTCAGTTTGAGTTCCGTTCATTCAGTACTGAAAGCACACTGGGGTATAGCATCCCTCCAAAATTGCAACAGAAGTGGTGATTTATTATTTCCAGACTTCTTAGTCTTTTTTTCCCTCTCATTCAGAGAAATATCATCAGTGATGATTTTTTAATAATATGTAACCTCTCTCATTGTCAAGTTAAAATTTGCTTCTTTTTGCCAAAACACAGCAAAGTTTACAAAGCTACATTCCCTAACATTCTAATGCTGCTGAAATTGCAGGAGAATGCTGAAGCAGTGAATTATTAAACCAGCAACTGAGGGCAAGACAGGTCAATAGTATATGAAAAAACCCCTTCTTGGTATAAAAATAAAATTGCAATTTTTTCACTTATATTTTGCCAAACCCATACAAATTCTCATTTCACTAAATATTGATGGCCCTTAAAAATTACATTACTTCATCGAAAAAATATGTAGTTGCTTGAATATCATGGTAGATAAGTAACTTTTACACATTAACCATATGGAAAAAGGCACTCCTCTTTTTTATGTGATCATTTACCAAAATCTCGTTTCAGTACCTCAGACCGTTTATGGGAGACAAGGTATGTTACAATGAATCATAAGCTCATGCACACAACAAAGTGTGTTACATGCAATCCATTTTCTCGAGATTGGATATAGAAGTACTAGTATTCCAAGTTTAAAGAGTAACTCAATATGTCAACTTTATTTCGTACAAAGTAATGTATGACCTATTTTGTATCAAATGCAAATTCATAATGAACACTATTCTGCAAAGCAAACTTTTCTAATTTTTTGCAGCAGTTTACTCAATCTCGAAATACCACAATAACTATGATTACTAACATAATTATAGGCAGTTCATCAGGAAGCTGACAAATGAAGCTATGAGATGCAAGAGAATCAAACTTTTTTACCAAACAGTTTCTTAAAATCAGGCTCCGTCACATTCTGTTTCACCTCGTGAGTTAACCAGCTTTCTGACTTGTATTCAATAACATTAGAATCCAAACAAACAGTGCCAGAGTTATCCTGGAGGGAAGCCAGCTAGCAGACAATGGCGCCTACAAAGGAGCCATCGCGCAAGCCACCAAGTAAACTTACAGCAAATCTTACTCCATGTAAGATGGGCTTAAGTTCTCTATCAATTACATCGTAACCAACTTTTGCAATCATTTAAACATATTTTGTTTAATACAGTAACATACACATAATGCTCCAAAAAATGTGATCTGAAAACACTGAAATTTAGTGATATTACATCTTTTGTCAAATATTGTAAAAAAAAGGGGGGAGGGAGAGAGAGAGGGGGGGGGGACAAACAGTTATTAAAGAGTGAAGAGAAATTATTCTGCATTAAATATTTCCTAGTATTCATAATTATATTTTCATCCACAGTATTCTGGAGTACAACAGCAATTAATACAGTAGTAAAAGAACTAATATAGTACCAATTCTAAACTAATAAGAGAAAATCAATATTCTTGTTCATGTTCTAGAAATGTTACCTTGCAGGTGTATTTTCTGTTCCCACTTCTACTTTCTTCAAACTGCTATTACTCATAGCTTTGGAGAGAACCTCTTTCTTCTGCATACTTTGGACATGGCCATCAACTATATGTATTTTATGCTGTGTAGTTATGGTAGTAGTTGTTGTAACAACTTCACTTGTTGTAATTGTCACTTGTCTTTCATCACTCAGGGAATTCTGTCAACAACAAAAAATTTTTGAGTGCTGCCAGCAACAAAATAATAACTGCCATAAGAGTTGTGATCAATAAGATTACTAAAATAAGTTCAGTGACAAAAAGACCTTCAATAAAATACTAATAAAAGAGTTAATTTTTAAAAGAATTAATTAACTTCTATGAAAGTTAGGGGCCTGAAAGTGTAACAGCTGTTTTTGCCAAAATTCACATCAATTTTTGGTGAGATTTGCATATATTTTTGGTGAAATTTGCATATATGTGACAAAATTTGCATCTAATTTTTTTGCGAATGATTTCGACATACAAATTTAAAAAATGTTATGCAATTGCCTGAAGATGAAGACTAGCCCCTTCAAATAGACTGCTAGCAAAAGTGGTGATTCGGGGGAGCACCTCGACCAGAATATTTGCATTTGCAAAACCTTCAACAGTTCCGAAATGGTCTTTGCTTGTTTTCTTCTTCCGCCTCTATTTACACTTCGAGTTTTCTGAAATTCTTCAGACTTTCACAGCAATCCGTTTTCTTGGAGTGCTGCGAAGAATCAGTGTCATTCCTGCACAATATTCCAACAAGGTGACTTGTTATCTTCACCATCCTGAGACTGTTTATTGAGTGGAATAGGTCCACTTCATGGCTGGTTACAGGATTAATGTCTGCAGTCCATTCCTGCGAGCAGCAGCCATAGGTGTTCCCTCTCTGGTCCAGTGTGCCTGGGGTTCTTCCCCACGTCCACTCCCTCAGTTCTTCTTCTTCTCCTCCAGCTGCTGCCTCCGCTGTATTTTCAGCAACTCTATTGCAGGATCCCAAACACTACTGCGTTGGTATCCAGTGTTACAATTCACAAGGTTTTCAACCACCTTTACCTGACTCTCTTATAACACTGCCACAGTACTGGGTTCAAATGGCTCTGAGCACTATGGGACTTAACTTCTAAAGTCATCAATCCCCTAGAACTTAGAACTACTTAAACCTAACTAACCTAAGGACATCACACACACCCATGCCTGAGGCAGGATTCGAACCTGCAACCGTAGCGGTCGCGTGGTTCCAGACTGTAGCGCCTAGAACCACTCGGCCACCCTGGCCGGCACCAGTACTGGGGGAGGTGGTAGGGGGCAGGGGGAAAGGGGAAAGGGGGAAGGGGGGAGGGGGAGAGGGGGAAGCTGGTCTGTTTTAGAACCCTCATTTCATCATAGTTCATGGAATCGCTGAGTTCCAGAAAGTGCTTGGCAATGGCTGATTTAGTTGCCTGTCTTAGTCAGCTGTGCCTCTGATGTTCTTTGCATCTGATGTCCACTATCCTAGTTGTTTGGCAAGTGTACGACATGCCACATTGGGAAGGTATATTATAAATTCCGACTTTAATAGTCCCAGGTCACTTTTCACACTTCCCAGTAGTCCTTTTACATTGGTAGGTGGACAGTACATACACTTGATGTTATGTTTCCTAAGAATCTTGCTGATTTTTGCAGAAATAATTCAGCATCGAGTAGGTATGCCACGTTTGCCGCTTCTTGCTCTTGTTCTAGATTGTTTGACAGTGTGGGTGGTTGAAATGCCTTTTCAATCTGTTTGGGCACGTATCCATGCTTGCACAACACTGATCACAGATGCTCATTTCTGTCTTCAGAACTCCATTCCTCTGTGATGGGTGGTCGCAGCTGCTGGCTTGAATGTATAAATCAGGTGTGTAGATGTGTTATATACACTGTGGCCAAACAACAAATCTGCTCTCCTTCCAACAAGTACATCCAGAAATGGCAACTGGGCATGCTTTTTTCCAGTTATTAATGAAATTAATATTTGGGGTGGCTTACATTAAGATATGCCAGAAAACCATTGTGCCTCTCTCAACCGTGAGGCCAAATCAGAAAGGCATTATCCACACATCTGAAGAAGCATGTGGATTCGTATCTAGCTGCCTCTAATGCCTCGTCTTCAAGACTCTCCATGAACATATTGTCAACCACTGGAGACAGAGGTCCGTCCACAGCTACACCTTCTGTATGCTTGCATTATTGACCCCTGTATAGAAAATAAGTTGTGATCACTATATGCCTGAACAGAGAATCGTCAAATTTCTCTGCAATCATTTGCAATGAGTCCTTCAGTGGCACCCTAATGAACAGAGATGCAACATCAAAACTAACCATTATGTCAGATTCTGTGATATGTAGTTGCTCAAAATGTTGCAAGAAGTCCTTCGAGTTGCGGATGTGGTGAATACATTGCCCCACATATGGGAACAGCAATTTCTTGAACAACTTGATTGTTGGGTATGTTCATGCATCAATTTTCCTGATAGTAGGGTACAGTGGCATGCCATCTATGAGTACTTTTGGCAGCCCATATAGTCTAACGGTTTACATTAATGTACACAGACCCGTATATCTACAAGAAAAGCTAAGCTTTCACATATAATATTGGTCTCTAAGATTAACACGCTACAACAGAAGTTAAGCTTTCACATATAATATTGGTCTCTAAGATTAACACGCTACAACAGAAGTTAAGCTCTCACATGTAATATTTATCTTTTTTTGTGTGTGTTATACTTTAAGATACATCACACAACTGTGCCAGTAAATTTAAAATTATGACATAAATGTCTCGGCTCGAAATTCTTGTAAGTGGCTGGTTCTCAAACTGTTCAGTTTCGAATGCTCTGTGATTTAGATATCCATCCCACTTTCTCACACCTTGCGTAAAAAGAAATTTACTTTGAAAGTAACGCTTTTCTAACCACCGTTCACAGTACTATCCGGAGACTGTTAGAAATACGGTCGATTTACCAGTTACCAGAGAGCGCCAGAAAACAGGCATTATTGTGCATGTGCAACTGCAGTGGTGTAGGAAGCCCGCATGTTCGTGTGTATAAAGCACTATAGAGAGATTACATTGCACCGTAAAAGAAACAGGGCATCAGAGGATACTCCAAAGAGCATTGGAATTCCATGAACCATACTAAAATGCATAATTCGGCTTGAAGTGCAAATTGGCTTTATCCAGATTCACAATGAAGTAGGTCCCATCTGATATTAAGCTTTTCATTGTGGTTTTTGGGATGTAAATTTTCTTGGAGTACCAGTATTCTACGATCTCATTTTTGGTTCTTTATTATGGCATAATGCCATACATGGCAGAAGATGATAATGTGCACTTGAAATTGCACTTGAAATTCAGCGAACAGTTGCAACTACCTAATACTGTAGAATGAAACACTTTGTTTCAAATAAAATGATTGCATCAGCGGAAAGATTAATAAATCCAACTTTCTTTAGCAAACTTGCAAAAATAACTTCATTGTTCTGCAAGGCGATTAATGCTTGACTGCTACTAACTTGGAAATAAAATAAAAATCAGAAAACTGAAATTAATAATATATTTTTGCCCTCCGTAATTATGCGAATGTATTTTAATTCACTTGATAGCTCCCGGCCACAGAAATCCGTTTTGTTTTCATTTGACGTGGGAGCTGTACACGAAGAGAAGCAGCGAAATCACTTAACGTAAACACGGGTCACATGGAGACTAACCCCCACCCCACTACAACTCCGACAACTCTGTGAAAGCGCGAATCTGGCAGCTAATGGTGTGCGAGAAAAATTTTTCTCGTTTGCATCTGGCTGCTTGCTGCTACTACCGATACGGCTAACAGCCAAACTTCAAGCAGCGGGAAACGGGAGAAGCACTGCTTATACGCGAGTCAAATGCGCATGCACAACAGACCGCTGGCAACTGGACAAACAAACCTAACGTGAACAGTTGTGACGTCCTGCTCATAGCAAGCAGTTTATTATTACGAAGAATTACAGTCTGCGCCCTACAGCCTTTGACATATTTTTGCTATTTACAGACACTTGTGCATGCATGGTGTTTTGTTGTAAATTGCACATTTCCTTTGCCACTAAATATTTATTTTTTTCCTGTCATTTTATTTTATTGCTGCAGTATCATTCTCCAGTAGCAGGATACAATAACATTCTTTGCTAGAGAATCAATTCTGCAGTCAAAATTACAAAAATTTAACTGAAAGCTAAAACAATGAAAAATTCCCGGAATTCCGAAAAATTCCCGGGTTATTCCCGGTTTTCTCTCGGATGAAAAAATTCCCGGGTTTTTCCCGGATCGTATACACCCTGTTAATAGAACTCTGTGATGGACAAGGATTATTCTCTTCTCTCACTTCAGAATAAGAAAAGATAACAATCCACGTGTTCGATAAAGGTTACCATGCAACTACTTGCTGAGGTTATCAGCATTTTAAACAAGGAAGTCCTGGACTGACCTCCACCAGTATTTGACAAAACCAAGGTTCAAAACACCAATAGCCTAAAACGACCACATTAAAATATCTGTATTAAACTAAATTTGAACTTTAGCTAGTAGACTAACATACATAATTCTTTGTTCATTCTTTATCTTAAGACACTAGGTTCCATGGTCAAGTACCACATTCATTACGCAGCACAAATCTTACACAGACCATTCAACAACACATAACTGGTGAGAAACCAGAGCATCAAGTGCACTGATACATCATTGCAATTCTGATCTCTTTTTTTTCTGTTTTGCAGATATGTTCTCGATGCATTATTTTTCCAAAACAGTCTTCGCCAAATAATCTGTGATACAAGTAACCGAAAGTTGGTTAATTTTCAATATTTATATCCAGAAAATAAAGCTGTATCAAATTACCTCCAATACAATAGTTCACCTGTATACAATTTGCTATAAAATAGCATTTATTAGGTAATTTCACACTTTGAGGCACAATTTACATTTATATTTGCATTTATCACAAAATGTGCATTTTTCAGGTCCCTAATGATAGTGCTGCAAACTGATTAACTTATGACAACTGAACAATTCATATTATAATTTAGGCAACTTTAGCACATGCCTCTCAAAACTTGCATTGTGTACAAGTATTTTTCCTACTGATAATGTTATTGTTTCACCCAAAAATTAATGATCATTTAACTATGTTTAACATTGATAACTCTATTTTAATCTGTAATAGTAGTAGCAGTATTAGCTATAGTAGTAAACTGTACATAGACAAGTGTCTGAGTATATGCTTAGCGGAACATAATAGTCAAGTGAAAGGTGTGTTTTATATATCCTATAACATAATTACAACTATGAGACGAGATTTAACAAAGTCTAAAAACAAAAAGATACCAGTAAATGAGATGAGACACAAGACATTCTATTTCAGTAAATGTTTTGAAATTCAACATTCCTTTGTCTGTAACTTCACATAGTTTATCTCTGTAGACACCATCCAATACAGACAGTAGTCAGTGACCATGTCTGCTTAATGGTTGTGAGCATCAATGTCTAAACAAAATTTTCTGCACCAAGACATCATCCTAACTTCTCGGTAGATTGATCCACTGAATCTAGATTTGTGTTAGTACCAGTGACTGTCAGTGTTTTGAAATGGTTGGGTACTAGTTGCTACCAAAAGACTGAGAAACATGGGGTTGTCTTCCATCATCCCCTTAACCAGCTTCCAGCCATTAAGACTGAAGATTCACCAAGCCACTAGGCCAAGATAATTTGCAACTGTTTTTGCAGAGCACACCAAACAACTTTAGTAAATGTATATCCATCTACAGCACCACATGTGAACTCAACATATCTATAGCATTGAATATTTAATCTGAGCCCTGAATCATCTACATGTAACAACTATGCACTGAGGGATGACTGTCAGGACAGCATAACTGAACATATCTTTCAGAGTTTTTCTTTACTTTGACACTTCTGCTCTATCACACTGCTACATTTCAAAATGTATAGTTTCACAATACTTCCAGACTAAGGTGCTTAAACAAAGGCAGGGGAAGAAATCAGCGATGTTCTTTTTATGGTAACCATCCCAGCATTTATCAGTAGAGTTAGCAAAATATAAGTCTGGATTGCCAGACAAGAATGTAAGCTCTACTACACCCTAATGTGACTCCATTACCTCACTTGGTACACTAGAGGACGTGCTGTATGATGATATATTAGTTATTGTTTTACCTGGAGGCACAGATTCTTTCTGAATTACACCACTACTATCGAAAACAGTCATTGTCGTCATCGTCATCATCATCATCATCATCATCTCCATCTTTCCTTTTCTTCCTTGAGAACCCTTAATCACCAAGTCTCGTCAATAAATATTTTGTTGAAAAGAGTCAATCATGAATAAATCTTGAAAAGATTCGACTTTAGTCATTTATTTGCTCCTGCAGAACATCTTGTGGTGCAAAACCTTGCGTACAGCTTCTACTGGTGCCAGCCTTTACGAAATATCTGTGAAACCAGCCGTTTGGTGATCAGCATTTATTTTACCATCCCTGACATCACGGCCCAACCCTGTAGAACCAGTTAAACAATATTTTTGCGGTGTAAAAATTTGTCCAAGTTGTTCTCAGTTGATTGCTTTGTTTGCCCCCCTTCAACATCTCTCTTCTTTTATGAAAAGCTCCTGGTTCATATTCTAAGTTGGGCACACATCAAGCATCAACACCTCTTAATTACGGCTTAACTGGTAGCTCTCAACATGCTAGTTTGAAAAGGTTCAAACTAATTAAACTGAACAAATGTCTTACAATGAGATTAACAGGAATGTTGTACACAAATCAGTCTGCTACAAATATGACAAACTGTTTATGACAAAAAGTTTTATATGCTGTAAATAATCTGCATCATACATTACCTTATCTTTCTGGTGTCTGGTATCATCATTCTCATGTTCTCTATTATCATCAGTGGCAACTTTTGCATCTGAACTGGTAGAAATTTCAACTTCCGTACAACTTTCAGGTGTAGTAGTTGAAATTTCCACTTCTGCATATGGTGTTGATGTTATTGGAGATACAACTACTTCACTGCACATTGCAGGCCCTTCTGTAAGTTCTACTGTCTCTTCGTAAACATTACTATCACTTACAATCTCCTTTTTACACTCCTCTGCCATTTCTGTTTTCACATTAGGTATTTCATCGCATTTCTCTTGTTTCACTTCTCTGCTGGACCTTATGTTGCTGTTATGTGAAATTACAGGAGTGGCAACTTTGGCTTCATCTTCACAGCTTGCATCAACAGGTACAGCAGATTCCAGATCCCTCTTAATGGCATCCATATTTTCTTCACTTGATGCTGCTAAAAAAGAAATTTATTTCTGTCAGTAAAACACAATTACTAGAAAAATAATCCAACTTCATTAAATGATAGCCGTTTGTTAAGTATTGAAGTTTCACATATAACATTACAATGTAGACTTTTTAAGTTAGCTGAAAATGGGTCTCATACTTGCCACATTACGGGCAACTGAATCAAATTTTCATGCCTATCCTCTAAAAAGCTCCCACTGTTTGCTTTTATAAGTGTACTAGTTTGACAGTTCTTACTGGGCCTCACAAACAAATGATGCATGCCATGTATGGCACATTCCCATTCTATAAAACATCAACATATCCACTTTCTGCATTTCAATCATGCTTGGAGCTGTGTATTCAAGTGTTATTCGTGTAGAGTTCATTGTTACATATTTTGGCCGAATGGTCCGACCTGTCATGTAGAAATAGTTTGACATTTTCCTCACTAAAGCTGTCCTCACAAGGGACATGTTTCTCACCACAAAGCACATTAGATATCATGCCCATAGCAGTTGGTGCATGCCCTGAAATGACCTGCCCATTGATCATGCCCATAGCAGTTGGTGCATGCCCTGAAATGACCTGCCCATTGATCATACTCATCATGATTCACGACTGCAATGCTCTCAAGCAATTATCAAAGCATGCAGAAAGTTGCACAGCAAATTCTGGACACAATGATGGCTTGAACAGTGACTAGCTGGAAGAGGAACACTACATGATGTTTTATAACAATATGAGATACATACTAGAATGAGTTATTCATTAACTCAATTGAATCTGCATCTAATTTTCGTTTTTAAACTGAACAAAGTTAATGCATAGCGTCTAATGTCAGTCCAAGCATAATACCCATATTCTCAATGCTCTACTGACTCCAGTGACTCTGAAATAGCACACTTCATATAGGTTTCAAAATCGGATTCATTTCATAATTTCATTTAGATAGAGGAAGTTGTTGTTGTTTTTTTTTAAGCTGCTCACCATCACTGAGAAATATATTTACTAGCAAGATGCAAACATGAGGCAGTCCATGAACCCAATAGATAAGTATACAGTGGAACTTCAATCTTACATTCTCCGATTTTAAGTTTCTTGTGATTCTACACCATAAATTCATAACCCATGTGAGAAACCCATGATATGGATGCTAAAAATTCCCAGATTTCACATTTCTTCCTAGTAAAGTTTACCTCCACTCTAAGTTCTTACTCAACGTCTCACTTGACTTCGTCCCATTTTCTTCCTACTGACATTTGATGTGACTGAATGATAGACACAAAAGACAGATGGTTCACACCACGGGTGGTGGCGGAGCTAAATGAATATTTTAGGTCATCGTGTAGGTGGAAGATGTGAGAGAGGAAATGCTGACTTAATCCACAATTGGTGTTGCCAACACAACTTGCAACATTTAGCTTCACTGTGCAATTACGACACAACTACTGCTAAGTTGCAGCGGTAATGGAAAAACAAGACAGTCCACACAAAATGTTCTGGACTGAGTCAATACGTGATGAAGGGTCCCAGCCACCACCTTTTCTTGTGCCACTTTTAACTCAGTCTCATCTTTTTGCCTATATTTTCGATGTACTGTATTTAGCAACAATATGAATCATCAACCTCTTAAATTCAAACACTGGGCCTCGAAGAATACGCTCAATCATAATCTAGGAAATGTCATCCATTTCTGGCTACTGAACTCAATAGCCAGCGCACTCACCAACCGACACTAACGCCTGTAAAATGAGCTCACCTACAGGATGTGTGGAGAGGGGGAGTCACCCTTCAGCGAAGGGAGTGATGGTAGGGGTGAAGGCATTTTGATGGTGTGCTGAAAAAACACTTTTCGTGCAGAAGACATGCTGTATAAGAGATTTCACGAGGAAACAGAACAAGGGTTTTGCGATAACACATTTTAAAGAATTTCTTGTTCAAATCTGACATTATACAGTTGAAATAACTAAATACACAACACATGTATATACTTTGCACCCCACACACCACACACTATAGATCATAAGGACTGGCGGCAGTGATAGAGAGCACAAAGCAGAACTGTAACACCTTTCTTTCAAATGTACATTTTACACAGTGTACTGAGCAGATTTCTAATAAGCTTGTAATTTAAGTTGGGCAACTAAAATCATTTTTTCATACATCTGTTTCTCTCATCAAGCCTAAAATAACACTTCGAGGGTGGTGAGCAAATGAAGCACGGCTCATAAGAAAAGCATTAAACAGTAACAGCAATGGTGACAGAAGTATGTCATTAAGCAGATGTCCACATTTTTGCTTATAGGTTAACCACTTAGCTGCTGTGATATTTCTGGTTTAATTCAACATGTTCATCAACTTTTGCTTTTTTCTGGGCGATCACAAAGGATGATCTCTCAAAAATGCATGTTTTTAATGTTTAATTTGTGATCATAGCATGTCGGAAACCAGCTCAATTGCCTTAAACCCAGATATCTATTTCAATTTTTTGATGAGTTTTTACTTGCTGTTACACACCTGTGACTTTTTAAGAACTGATGAAATTCATTACCATAAATTATCATACAAGAGTTGGAACTTAAATAGTGGCAACTATTTATTCACAACCGATACAAAAGAGTTACATGTTTTCACCTGTTCCTATCCTTCAAAGTAGTCATCAGCGTTGTGTAGAACCCGTTGCCAGTGATGTGGAAGGCGCAGTATACCGTTAACAGAGCCTGTTCTGTTGATGGTGTAAATGGAGCAGTCTACTGCCTGTTGAATCTCAGGAACAGTTCTGAATCGAATGCCATGAAGTGTTTCCTTCATCTTTGGAATCAAATCAAAGTCACAAGGACTTAAGTCTGGGGAGTATGGTGGATGGTACAGTACTTGCCAGTCTCATCGACCAAACAGAGCAGCCACAGCTTGTGCTGTATGTGCCCATGCATCGTTGGGCAAAATGATGAGGGGGTTGCGAAGACAGTGTCGCCGCTTCTTTCACAAAGCTGGTCGCAGGTGAAACTCCAAAAACAAACACTAATACTGTGCATTGACAGTATGCCATGGGGGTGCGTAATGCGTCAGGATAACACCATCACAGTCGTACAAGAGAATCACCATAACTTCAGACAGCTCCATTCGCACTATCAACAGAACAGGCTCTGCTAACGGTATACTACGCTTTTCACGGCATTGGCAATGGGTTCTACACAACGCTGATGACTACTTCGAAGAACAGTAACAGGTGCAAACGTGTAACTCTTTTGTATCGGTTGTGAATAAATAGTTGCCACTAAGTTCCAGCCCTCGTATAAACATTTTATTGTACATTTAATTTCCTCCAGTTAGATAGATTTTATACAATGTATTAAAGATGATTGCAATTTTTAATGATATATGCCAATTACATGTTTTTTTTTTTTTTTTAGTAACATTTTCCTTGATTCTGCATTTTACTCAATTTTGTGTTTTTTAAGTCTGAACCACACAAAAATGTAAGATGGGGTTTCAACATATATAATTTACAGTAAGTTTCATAATAGCAAAAAATGCCAGTGTGTAACTTATGTTTACTTAAAGACGTTAAGATTACTGGCCACTGGGAAAACATTACAGTTATGGGTTTTTTGCAGCAAATACATTATTTCATATAAATAACATTGACTATTGCAGATAATACTTTTATTAAATTAATAGAAAGACACAGAATCATTTAGAAGGATGGAGTGGGGAGTGGATTATTGGAAGTAGCTAGATGCAAACCTGTTACCTTTCCCTTTATAGTTCATGATGCGATCAACTACGCTACAGTTTCAATATCACTGCAGCACCTCACTGTATGTATACATCGTGGAACAACTATATCTAAAAATGCAATTATTTGATATTTAACTATGACAAATTGTACCTAAAACAATGCACTTTTGATAGATCATTGTTGTGCCGTTGCACTAAAACTGTATACTTTCATAACACAATTAATGGCACTAAAAGCATCAAATACAGGAAGCCTGTAACTGCTATATGTAGTTTCCTGTCATAACGAATTGCATCTAAAATGATACATTTTCAAGAGTCCTCACTGCACTGATGCTTTGTAATGACTTATATTCACAGTCATTATGGAGTTTAACCCCATCCACATACGGTTGCACGTTCTGTGGGAGGAAGGCTTTCACAATGTAGTGAGGAACATGAAATTCCACACTGTGACATTTCTGGCTCCTTGTCAATGTACATTTTCGTATCCTGCGAGAGGACAGCTTGATAGTCAAATTTACAAAAGCACTACACACAAAATTTCAGCTGCTAATACAAACTGCGTGTCACACAATAAAAGGAACAAATTACAGTATTTTGATATCCTGTTGCAGATGGAACTGTTTGATGTATAGCTCTCCTGTACCTAGTTCCATTGGTTTATAACATGAATCTTTGAAACTGACAATTGAAAACAATTTTTAAAAAACCCTAACTTTGTACTGAAGGAAAGCTTTTTTTCCCTATAGCATTACTTCCAAATTGCATAGAACTACATAAAATAAATACTAGATTTTCAACATGTCAAGATTTTTTCCATTTAACACCCACAAATATTTGAAATAATGATATTGTGTTGTAAGAACACACTTTTCTTTTTGTGGAGGATGTGCAAAATTCAGTTAAAATCTGTGTATACTTTAACTCAGTATATAGCGATATTTTCTCCATGCACGAGAAACTACAAAAAATAAAAATAAAAAACTGGTCAAGTGTAAGTAGGACTCACACTCTGTGGGAACTTAACTGTGTAATGTAGATAGTTCATCTATAGATTTTATGAGTCATCTTGTGAAAATCAAAATATGTAATATTAATGACTGTATCTTTTGACCGCATTGACTCAGAAGTTTAAATTTTTTACACTGCCATGGGAAATTGACTTTGGTATTTGAGATAAATTTAAACTTGATGCCTCTACCCATTCCTGAGAAAGTAGGGTCTTAAAAGATGGACAGACTGATGGACAACAAAGTGATCCTGTGAGGGTTTCATTTTAACCAATTGAGTAACGGAACCTAATAGTTGCAGTTCCCCCTCCCCCACCTCATGTAAACTCTATCACAATGGGCACTGCTGAGCAAGCAATGCAAGTGCCTTCTGTCAGTGACATAGCTCTTTGGAAACATTTAACTCTTTAGTGCACAGGGATACAAGAAATTTTGAGCCTTATTGCACAAGACTTATTTGTTGAATAATTTTATAAAAAAATAGTAATATGTTATACAACTATGTTACAATAAGACACGAGTACAAATTACGATTTTTTTCTTGAAAATTGTTATTTGAAAACACTGGTGGCACATTATGTGTGCCACCACTCTTCACGTTACATGGTAGTATTGGATGCAGAAACAGATGAACCTGCTACATGTAACACATCAAGCAGCATACTAGTCTTGGAAGTAAGACTTGTTTTTTACCTAAGCAGAGAGGTACCTAGCACATGGAACACATCCATTTGATTCTTATCTGATTTTCCTTGGTGCTGCAATTTGCACAACTTCGTCACATAATTCTTTGTGGCTGGTGTGCTGTTATTTCTGTTCACGCTTTAAGGCACACAAAGGTTCTTTTTGCTGCCCAAAGACTGGACAGTTGCACATGTCACGCCAATATTCAAGAAAGGTAGTAGGAGTAATCCACTTAATTACAGGCCCATATCATTAACATCAATATGCAGCAGGATTCTGGAACATATATTGTGTTCGGACATTACGAATTACCTCGAAGAAAACGATCTATTGACACACAGTCAACATGGGTTTAGAAAACATCGTTCTGGTGAAACACAACTAGCTCTTTATTTGGATGAAGTGTTGAGTGCTATTGACAAGGGATTTCACATAGATTCCATATTTCTGGATGGGATTTCCGGAAGACTTCTGACACAGTACCACACACACACCTTGTAGTGAAATTGTGTGCTTATGGAATTTCGTCTAAGTTATGTGACTGCATCAGTGATATCCTGTCAGAGAGGTCACAGTTCATAGTAATTGATGGAATGTAATCGAGTAAAACAGAAATGATTTCTGATGTTCCCCAAGGTAGTGCTAGAGGTCCTTTGCTGTTCCTTATCTATACAAAATGATTTGGGAGACAATCTGAGCAGCCGTCTTAGGTTGTCTGCAGATGACGCTGTCGTTTATTGACTAATAAAGTCATCAGAAGATCAAAACAAATTGCAAAAAGATTTAGAAAAGATAGCTGAATGGTGTGAAAATTGGCAGTTGACCCTAAATAACGAACAGTGTGAGGTCATCCACATGAGTGCTAAGGGGAATTTGTGAAACTTAGGTACACGATAAATCAATCTAATCTAGAGGCCGTAAATTCAACTAAATACCTAGGAATTACAATTACAAACAACTTAAATTGGAAGGAAAACATAGAAAATGTTGCAGGGAAAGCTAACCAAAGACTGCATTTTATTGGCAGGACACTTAGAAAATGTAACAGATCTACTAAGGAGACTGCTACAGTACACTCTTTTAGAATACTGCCACGCAGTGTGGGATCCTGACCAGAAAGGACTGACGGAGTACGTCGAAAAAGTTCAAAGAAGGGCAGCACATTTTGTATTATCACAAAGCATGGGAGAGAGCACCACTGAATGATACAGGATTTAAGCTGGACATCATTAAAAGAAAGGCATTTTTTGTTGCGACAGAATCTTCTCATGAAATTCCGATCACCAACTTTCTCCTCCGAATGCGAAAATGGTTTGTTGACACCGACCTACATAGGGAGAAATGATCACCACAATAAAATAAGGGAAATCAGAACTCATAGGGAAAGATGTAGGTGTTCGTTCTTTCCGTGCGCTATACGAGATTGGAATAATAGAGAATTGTGAAGGTGGTTTGATGAACCCTCTGCCAGGCACTTAAATGTGATTTGCAGAGTATCCATGTAGATGTAGGTATAGATGTAGATGTACTCTGTATTGGATTGCACAGGTGTCTGCCTTTATTTCTTGAAGATTAGTGCACTGCTCACAAGACTTCTGGACACCTCTATCCAAAAATTCATCTTTGTCACTGTTGCAAGCTTCAGTTCCTAGTGAAGCACAAAGGCATTCATGATACTTGCATCAATAAGTACCAAAAGATACGAGGCCACCATTTCTGACACTTATTGTCAGTTTCATACTGTTGATTTCCTTTGATATAATTTATACACATATTTCCATTGCAATCAACCACCAGTAGAGGGTCATAGTTCCAACCTTTTCTTTCCAAAATACTTCTACTGTAATTCTCCAGTCATGAAAGCTTGACAACAAATGCATATTTCTTTTGTTCTTCCATTTTACAGAACGACCCAGTGTCACCTGTACCCCGGTCACATTCACCATGTTTCCTTTCCAGATTCTCTAGCAATTGTGCACTGATAAAACAACTCTCAAAGAAAACTCTCATTTTTTCCCTTCAAGACCAGTTAGCAGCTATTTTACCACAATCCACCGATGACATTTTTTTGTTGTGTTATCTATTTTACACATACAAATGTCAAATTTCAGCATGTAACCAGACTTGTCTGCTAACATCCACCAGACTTGTCTGCTAACATCCATACTCTATAGCCTCTTTTGACTAAGTACTGTTCTAAGGATGACACATCTTTGAATTTGATCATTAAATCATCTGCTCCTACAACATCACTTGGATGATAGGTACTTCTGAAACTGTCAGCCACGACAGAAAAAGTGGTTGTAACTTCAAAAGCTTATCATAACTCTGCTCATCCTGCTTTGGCATGCAGCTGTTGTCATTTAGATGCAAATTAGACAAAAGCCACCCCAAACAATTAATGGCCATCACTGAACTACTCTAAGTATCATGAAGATCAGGCACTGACGTCCAGTAATCCCTCTACCTGCACGTGGGTTTATGCCCATAGGATGTTTATTCCTAAAATGTTTCCATCTCCCCACATGTCATGGGTCTGTAAGATATCCCTGTTCAGCATAAACATTAGTCTACATAACAATCCAATAAATTAAATCATCAGTTATCAACAATTTGAACAAATTGCATGGAGTGGAATCCTCTAAGTCTCTAATACATGCAGCAGGACGAATTACTGAGGAATAATACGGAGGTTGTTCAGGTCTTTCTGTTTTCACCCCACATGTGTGGTCATTTATGTGGTATCACATTTGTGGGAGTTACATTCCCATCATCTGCATTAAGTACTAGTACTTATTATGGGTCAACAGTTGAACTAGATGTGTTTCCACCTGTAAAGTGAAATGGAAGATGGTGTTTCGAATTACATATACGAAGTTCATTTACCCTCTCATGCAATTTTATTACCCAAACAATGCCTGACTTATTCATGAAATAGTCATCACCTGTACAACATATCTAAGAACTGTGAATTCTATAGTGGTTCTGAATGTATGTAAGTCATTATTTTACATGTAATAAAGAGTTGAATAATAATTAGCAACACTGCACACACCATTGGAAATAACAATTGCCACAAGCGGATTATATACAGTAATGTTATTTCTGACATCTCTTGGTCACAGTGGGTACTACCACTTTATGTACAATGGGTAGTTCAGCAAACATACCTTCATTCTGGATGAGTCAGGACTCCACAATTAAGTTGTAAATTTTTTGTACCACCATGAATTTAAGCAAGGTGGAATGGTGTTACACATGTTGTACCACCTACCCTGAAAGAGTTAAGCTATGGCTGAAGTGGAGTATGTATGTGACAACAACAGACTGAATTTAAGTGTTAGTTTGATTTTGCAGAAACTGAGAATTGAGTAACATCTCATAGCTATAGTGATGTGACAAGTAGTTATGTATGTGAAAACATATCACAGTGCTGAGACATTAACAATTCCAAAGCTAGGTTTGTGTGTATGTCTACAATTTATTTCAATTATCTCAAACAGAAATTATCCAAACAGCATACTGAATGTGTCATTGTAGCCAACATAGACACAAAGCCCACACCCACCACAACAGTACAAGTTTAAATGCCAATAGCTCCACAGATGAAGAGATTGAAGAAATGTATGACAAAATAAATTATTCGATAGTTAAGGGAGACAAAAATTTAATAGTCATGGGGGCTGGAATTCAATAGTAGGTAAAGGACGAGAAGGAAAAATAGTAGGTGAATACAGACTGTGGGAAAGGAATGAAAGGGGAAGCTGCCCGGTAGAATTTTGCACTGAGCATAATTTAATAATAGCTAACATTTGGTTTGAGAATAATGAGAGAAGGCTGTATATGTGGAAGAGACCTGCAGACACCAGAAGGTTTCAGACTGGTTATATAATGATAACACAGATATTTCAGAACCAAATTTTAAATTGCAAGACATTTCTAGGGGCTGATGGGAATCAGACCACAAATTATTGGTTACGAATTGTAGATTAAGACTGAAGAAACTGCAAAAAGATTGGAATTTAAGATGAGACCTCAATAAATTGATAGAACCAGAGGTTGTAGAGTTTCAGAGGGAGTATTAGGAAACGATTGACAAGAACAGGGGAAAGGGCTACAGTAGAAGAAGAATGGGTAGCTATGAGTGATGAAATAGTGAAGGCAGCAGAAAATCAAGTAAGTAAAAGGATGATGGCTAGTAGAAATTCTTGGTTAACACAAGATATATTGAATTTCATTGATGAAAGGAGAAAATATAAAAATGAAATAAATGAAGCAGGCGAAAGGGAATACAAACGTCTAAGATCAATAGGAAGAGCAAAATGGCAAAGCATGAATGGCTTGAGGTAAAATATATGCATGTAGAAGCATATATCACTACGGAGAAATTAGAGAGATCATTGAAGCAAAGAAAACCACCTGTATGAGTATCAAGAGCTCAGATGGAAAACAAGTACTAAGCAAAGAAGGAAAGCAGAAATGTGGAAGGAGTATACAGAGGGCCTATACACCAGAGATATACTTAAGAGATATATTATGGTAATGGAGGATGACGTAGAAGAAGATGAGATGGGAGATACAATACTTTGTGAAGAATTTGACAGAGCACTGAAAGACTTAAGTCAAAACAAGGCCCTGGGAGTACACAGCATTCCCTCAGAACTACTGATAGCCTTGTGAGATCCAGCCATGACAAAGCTCTTCCAGCTGGTCAGCAAGATGTATGAGAACATCAAATACCCTAAGGCTTCAAGAAGAATATAATAATACCTATTCCAAAGAAAGCAGGTGCTGCCAGGTGTGAAAATTGCCGAACTATCAGTTTAATAAGTCATAGCTGCAAAATATTAACATGAATTATTTACAGAAAAAATGGAAAAACAGGCAAAAGCTGACCTCGAGGAAGATCAGTTGGATTCCAGAGAAATATAGGAACAAGCAAGGCAATACTGACCCTACGACTTCTAACAGAACATGGGTTAAGGAAAAGCAAACCTACATTTATAGCTTTTGTAGAGGTTAAAGAAGCCTTTTGACAGTGCTGTCTGGAATACTCTCTTTCAAATTCTGAAGGTGGCAGGGTTACCCATGGGGAGCGAAAGGCTATTTACAATTTGTACAGGTGCATGAAAGGAAAGCAGTGGTTGAGAAGGGAGTGAGACAGGGTTGTAGCCTACCCCTGATGTTATGCAAGCTGTGTATTGAGTAAGCAGTAAAGGAAACCAAAGAATAATTTGGAGTAGGAATTTAAGTCACAGGATAAGAAATAAAAACTTGGAAGTTTGCCAATGACAGTGTAATTGTCAGAGACAGGAAAGGACTTGGAGGAGCTGTTGAACAGAATGGCCAGTGTCTCAAAAGGAAGATATAAGATGAACATGAACAAAATCAAAATGAGCATAATATAATGTAGTTGAATTAAATCGGGTGATGCTGAGGGAATTAGACTAGGAAACGAGGCATTTAATGTGGTAGATGAGTTTTGCTATTTGGGTAGTAAAATAGCTTAAGATGGTCAAAGTAGAGGGGGTATAAAATGTAGAATGGCAATGGCAAGAAAAGCATTTTTGAAGAAGAGAAAATTGTTAACACTGAGTATAGATTTAAGGGTCAGGAATCCTTTTCTGAAAGTATTCGAATGGAACTGAAATAATGGACAATAAACAGTTTAGACAAAAAGAGAATAGAAGCTTTTGAAATGTGGTGCTACAGAAGAATGCTGAAGATTAGCTGGTTAGATCACTTAACTAATGAGGAGGTACTGAATAGAATTGGGGAGACATGAAATGTGTGGCACAACCTGACTGCAAGAAGGGATCTATTGGTAGAACACATTATGAGACATCAAGGGATGACCAATTTAGTACTGGAGGGAAATATATGTGTGTATGTGTGTGTGGTAGGGGCGCAGATTCAGAAGGATATAGGTTGCAGTAGTTGCTCGGAGATGACGAGGCTTGCACAGGATAGAGTAGCATGGAGAGCTGCATCAAACCAGTCTTAGGACTGAAGACTGCAACAACAACATCACCTAAAATGGTCATCAAAATTGAATTATACACAACTCTGTGAAAAGTGTCCAAATATTCTGTCAATAAGTAGGAGAGAAATAGTCCAAAATAATCTTTACTTACATTGAGGTGACAAAAATTGTGAGGCAGCAATGTGCACATACATGGAAGGCAGTGGTATCACCTATACAATGTATAAAATGGCAGAGAATTCACAGAGTTGTCATTTGTACTCGGGTGACTCATTTGAAAAGGTTTCTGACATAATTATGGCCGCAACATGGGAATTAATGAACTTTGAACACGAGACAGTAGTTGGAGCTAGATGCATGGAACATTCCACTTTGGAAATAGTTAGAGAATTCAATATTCCAAGACCCACAGTGTCAAGAGTGGGCTGAGAATAACAAATTATAGATATTACCTGTCACCACACGCAATGCAGTGGTCAACAGTCTTCTACATCTACATCTACATTTATACTCCGCAAGCCACCCAACGGTGTGTGGCGGAGGGCACTTTACGTGCCACTGTCATTATCTCCCTTTCCTGTTCCAGTCGCGTATGGTTCGCGGGAAGAACGACTGTCTGAAAGCCTCCGTGCATGCTCTAATCTCTCTAATTTTACATTCGTGATCTCCTCGGGAGGTATAAGTAGGAGGAAGCAATATATTCGATACCTCATCCAGAAACGCACACTCTCGAAACCTGACGAGCAAGCTACACCGCGATGCAGAGCGCCTCTCTTGCAGAGTCTGCCACTTGAGTTTGTTAAACATCTCCATAACACTATCACGGTTACCAAATAACCCTGTGACAAAACGCGCCGCTCTTCTTTGGATCTTCTCTATCTCCTCCATCAACCCAATCTGGTACGGATCCCACACTGATGAGCAATACTCAAGTATAGGTCGGACGAGTGTTTTGTAAGCCACCTCCTTTGTTGATGGACTACATTTTCTAAGGACTCTCCCAATGAATCTCAACCTGGTACCCGCCTTACCAACAATTAATTTTATATGATCATTCCACTTCAAATCGTTCCGCACGCATACTCCCAGATATTTTACAGAAGTAACTACTACCAGTGTTTGTTCCGCTATCATACAATCATACAATAAAGGATTCTTCTTTCTATGTATTCGCAATACATTACATTTGTCTATGTTAAGGGTCAGTTGCCACTCCCTGCACCAAGTGCCTATCCGCTGCAGATCTTCCTGCATTTCGCTACAATTTTCTAATGCTGCAACTTCTCTGTATACTACAGCATCATCCGCGAAAAGCCGCATGGAACTTCTGACACTATCTACTAGGTCATTTATATATATTGTGAAAAGCAATGGTCCCATAACACTCCCCTGTGGCACGCCAGAGGTTACTTTAACATCTGTAGACGTCTCTCCATTGATAACAACATGCTGTGTTCTGTTTGCTAAAAACCCTTCAATCCAGCCACACAGCTGGTCTGATATTCCGTAGGCTCTTACTTTGTTTATCAGGCGACAGTGCGGAACTGTATCGAACGCCTTCCGGAAGTCAAGAAAAATAGCATCTACCTGGGAGCCTGTATCTAATATTTTCTGGGTCTCATGAACAAATAAAGCGAGTTGGGTCTCACACGATCGCTGTTTCCGGAATCCATGTTGATTCCTACATAGTAGATTCTGGGTTTCCAAAAACGACATGATACTCGAGCAAAAAACATGTTCTAAAATTCTACAACAGATCGACGTCAGAGATATAGGTCTATAGTTTTGCACATCTGCTCGACGACCCTTCTTGAAGACTGCGACTACCTGTGCTCTTTTCCAATCATTTGGAACCTTCCGTTTCTCTAGAGACTTGCGGTACACGGCTGTTAGAAGGGGGCAAGTTCTTTCGCGTACTCTGTGTAGAATCGAATAGGTATACTGTCAGGTCCAGTGGACTTTCCTCTGTTGAGTGATTCCAGTTGCTTTTCTATTCCTTGGACACTTATTCGATGTCAGCCATTTTTTCGTTTGTGCGAGGATTTAGAGAAGGAGCTGCAGTGCGGTTTTCCTCTGTGAAACAGCTTTGGAAAAAGGTGTTTAGTATTTCAGCTTTACGCGTGTCATCCTCTGTTTCAATGCCTTCATCATCCCGGAGTGTCTGGATATGCTGTTTCGAGCCACTTACTGATTTAACGTAAGACCAGAACTTCCTAGGATTTTCTGTCAAGTCAGTACATAGAATTTTACTTTCGAATTCACTGAACACTTCACGCATAGCCCTCCTTACGCTAACTTTGACATCGTTTAGCTTCTGTTTGTCTGAGAGCTTTTGGCTGCGTTTAAACTTGGAGTGAAGCTCTCTTTGCTTTTGCACTAGTTTCCTAACTTTGTTGTTGTACCACAGTGGGTTTTTCCCCGTCCCTCACAGTTTTTCTCGGCACATACCTGTCTAAAACGCATTTTACGATTGCCTTGAACTTTTTCCATAAACACTCAACATTGTCAGTGTCGGAACAGAAATTTTCGCTTTGATCTGTTAGGTTGTCTGAAATCTGCCTTCTATTACTCTTGCTAAACAGATAAACCTTCCTCCCTTTTTTTATATTCCTATTAACTTCCATATTCAGGGATGTTGCAACGGCCTTATGATCACTGATTCCCTGTTCTGCGCTTACAGAGTCGAAAAGTTCGGGTCTGTTTGTTATCAGTAGGTCCAAGATGTTATCTCCACGAGTCGGTTCTCTGTTTAATTGCTCGAGGTAATTTTCGGATAGTGCACTCAGTATAATGTCACTCGATGCTCTGTCCCTACCACCCGTCCTAAACATCTGAGTGTCCCAGTCTATATCTGGTAAATTGAAATCTCCACCTAAGACTATAACATGCTGAGAAAATTTATGTGAAATGTATTCCAAATTTTCTCTCAGTTGTTCTGCCACTAAAGCTGCTGAGTCGGGAGGTTAGTAAAAGGAGCCAATTATTAACCTAGCTAGGTTGTTGAGTGTAACCTCCACCCATAATAATTCACAGGAACTATCCACTTCTACTTCACTACAGGATAAACTACTACTAACAGCGAAGAACACTCCACCACCGGTTGCATGCAATCTATCCTTTCTAAACACCGTCTGTACCTTTGTAAAAATTTCGGCAGAATTTATCTCTGGCTTCAGCCAGCTTTCTGTACCTATAACGATTTCAGTTTCAGTGCTTTCTATCAGCGCTTGAAGTTCCGGTACTTTACCAAGGCAGCTTCGACAGTTTACAATTACAATACTGATTGCTGCTTGGTCCCCGCATGTCCTGACTTTGCCCCACACCCGTTGAGGCTGTTGCCCTTTCTGTACTTGCCCAAGGCCATCTAACCTAAAAAGCGCCCAGCCCACGCCACACAACCCCTGCTACCCGTGTAGCCGCTTGTTGCGTGTAGTGGACTCCTGACCTATCCAGCGGAACCCGAAACTCCACCACCCTATGGCGCAAATCGAGGAATCTGCAGCCCACACGGTCGCAGAACCGTCTCAGCCTCTGATTCAGACCCTCCACTCGGCTCTGTACCAAAGGTCTGCAGTCAGTCCTGTCGACGATGCTGCAGATGGTGAGCTCTGCTTTCATCCCGCTAGCGAGACTGGTGGTCTTCACCAAATCAGTTAGCCGCCGGAAGCCAGAGAGGATTTCCTCCGATCCATAGCGACACACATCATTGGTGCCGACATGAGTGACCACATGCAGATGGGTGCACCCTGTACCCTTCATGGCATCCGGAAGAACCCTTTCCACATCTGGAATGACTCCACCCAGTATGCACACGGAGTGAACACTGGTTTTCTTCCCCTCTCTTGCTGCCATATTCCTAAGGGGCCCCATTATGCGCCTGACGTTGGAGCTCCCAACTACCAGTAAGCCCACCCTCCGCGACCGCCCGGATCTTGCAGACTGAGAGGCAACCTCTGGAACAGGACAAGCAGCCATGTCAGGCCGAAGATCAGTATCAGCCTTCACCTATCAACCAAGACCAGCAGCATTTGCTTAGAGTTGACAGTGCCAACAGACAAGCAAAACTGCATGAAACAACAGTAGAAATTAATGTGGGATGTATGAGGAATGTATCTGTTAGGATAGTGTGGCGAAATTTGGTGTTAATTGGCTATGGGAGCAGACGACCTTAGCTAATGGTACATCATCGCTTACAGAGCCTCTCCTGGACCCGTGACCGCATCTGTTTGACCCTACATAACTGGAAAAATGTGATCTGGTCAGATGAGTTCCACTTTCAATTTGTTGTAAGGACTGATGGTATGGTTCGAGTGTAGTGCAGATCTCAAGAACACAGGGACCCAAGTTGTCAACAAAGCACTGTGTAAACTGGTGGTGGCTCCATAATGGTGTGGGCTGTGTTTACATAGAATGGAAAAACAGGCAGAAGCTGATCTCGAGGAAGATCAGTTTGAATTCCGGAGAAATGTAGGAACAAGTGAGCCAATACTGATCCAATACTGATCCTACGACTTCCCACAGAAGACGTGTTAAGGAAAAGCAAACCTACAGTTAAAGCATTTGTAGAGGTTATAGAAGGCTTTTGACAGTGCTGACTGGAATACTCTATATCAAATTCTAAGGGTGGCAGGGTTACCCCTGGGGAGAAAAAGGCTATTTACAATTTGTACAGAAACCAGATGGAACTTACAAAGAGTTGAGATGCATGAAAGGAAAGCAGTGGTTGAGAAGGGAGTGAGACAGTGTTGTAGCTTATCCCCAATGTTATGCAACCTATATATTGAGCAAGCAGTAAAGGAAACCGAAGAAAAATTTGGATTAGGAATTAAAAGTCCAGGAACAAGAAATGAAAACCTGGAGGTTTGCTGAAGACATTGTTAATTGTCCAACACAGCAAAGGACTTGGAAGAGAAGTTGAACAGAATGGACAGTGTCTTGAAAGGAGGATACACAATGAACATAAACAAAAGCAAGGTGAGGATAACAGAATGTAGTCGAATTACATGTTACCAAACAACAATGGATGACAATGTGTCATGTCACCAGGCCACAATTTTTCGCCACTGATTTGAGGAACATGCTGGATAATTGGAGCAAATGGTTTGGCCATCCAGATCACACAACATGAATCCCATCGAACGTTTATGGGACATAATTGAGAGGACTGTTTGTGCACAAAATCCTGCACCAGCAATACTTGAGCAATTATGGACAGCTCTAGAGGCAGCATGGTTCAATATTTCTGCAGGGGATTTCAAGGACTTGCTGAGTCCATGCCACATCGAGTTGATGCACTACACTCGGAAAAACGATATCTGACACAATATTGAAGAAGTTTGCTGAAGTGTGATATCAATTTGCAGCTGAGACTGTGGAAGCATATTAATATATTTCATTCTGTGTGCATGAAAATGCTGAATGTAAGACGTGGTAAGTCATGTTACAATATTTGTATAAAATTCTGGCACTTGTTACAGGAAGGTGTGTGCCTACTGGGTACTTCCTGTGGGAAACGAATAACTGCACACTTCTCTGAAATCTGAAAATTGGAAGTTTATGGAGAGAACAACTGTTTCTGTATTAGGCAATCACATGGATATTTTTGCAAACTTATCTTTTTCATGGAATTTTCTTACTTTTCTTCAGTTTAGATCCCATCAAGACAGTTCACCAATTTCAATACAGCTCTATTATCAACCCGTGCCCTGACAACCCAATTCTTTATCTGTACTTACTTTTGTTATGTTGAGCAAGACTCTGTTTGGTTCAGGAACAACATCTTATCATACTTTGCAAGCTAACTAACTTCTTTTCCATCTGGAAGCACTGTGAATCAAAGATTTTGTGGATGTACAAAGCTTTAACTGCTGCAATCTACACCACACAGCAAAGAAGTGTAGAGACTGAGAAGTAATTTGTGCCATATGTTGCAAACCAGTCCACAGAAAATTTGATTGTAGAGAATCTGGAAGTGTAGGGCACATACCATGTAAACACTGAAGAAAGAACTGCAATATGGCACAGGGACTAGACTGTATGACATGCAGACAGATGTAAGACAGACACACTGCACACACTGAAAATGACCACGTACATGTTCACTGACATGGAACATGAGTATGATGGTGAATACTTATATACTGAAAGAGAACACATCTGTACTGACCACACTGTAAACTTCGATTCCAACAAGTGTGGAAGAAGTACAAATCACTCTCTACCAGAATACATTCCAGGTGTCATGCAGTTGCAGGGTGATGAGAAATGCGCTCCATAGCTGATATTGACATGTGAATGTGCTCTGCCTCAAACTATTGAATGAAATGCACAACAGGTACAGCACTACGATAGACTGCACAGACATCTTTGTAATGCAGTGCCTAATTGATTGCAACATGGCTAGGCAAATGAAGCATGATTATACCAGGGTTTCACAACAAATGTGCTAGTGGAGTATGCTTTGAGCAGCAGGGCGAGTACAGAGCACAGCACGCCCACTATCAGCACAGGGCAGAGAGCGGGAAGCTGAATTAAGCATTGTGCAGGGGAGAGAACAGCTGCCATTGCATCTTCATCAGTCAATTTAAATCCACAGCCAGCTGAAAGGAAGCAACGATACGAATTATTATTGCTACAAATGAAACAAAAATGTACATGTGGCATATAATTTTGTTAATGTATATTTTTACATTTTTCTTGATTTACTTTGTGAGTTGTTATACAAAAATGAAGTCATTAAAGGGTGGGATTATCAAGTTTCCTTGCACTATTTCCCCTTAACAATGGCATCTAGGTATGTGAGTAATTGTTCTTGTGCACTGAATACTCAACATGCAGTTTACATTATGATCAGACAGTGAATTTCCCAGTGTGTCTTGTTACTTTACACAGCAGAGAACAATTGTTCACAAACATACGTGGAACCTAACTGTGATATTATAGTAGCCACCAGTTTGTGAGTATGAGGAAATCTATCCTGAGGGAAGTGTCTATAGAATTCAATTTTTTTTCCTTGTTCTGAATTTGTCTTTGTACCTCCGACACACTGCAGGTTAATAATTTCTAGTTACAGTTAAGGATGAATCTCTTCAATATTGGTTGGTTTAAAGAGGAGGGGGGAAGGAACCAAAATGCAAGGTCATCGGTTCCTTGTTTCCAGTAAAATAATTACACACGGAAAAGATGAAAAGAAAGGAGACGTACAGCACAGTAGCAGGAGAATGGAAGAACCTAAAGAACGACAGAAGGACAACCAACACTACTATGGACAAAACAGGAAAAGAAAACCAAAAGGAAAAGCCAGCCACTCTGCAACACATTAAACATCCACCATAAAAGCATTGGAGTGGAGAACACAAAGAGACAAAGGACATGTGCGAAAACTTATATAGAATGATAAAACCCACCGTCGCGTATAAAATGTAAAACTAAATTAGCCGATGAGGCATTGTCAGCTAAAATTAATGGCAACGAGTCCAGTAACTGAAGAGTCCGTCGCAGGGCAGCCAAAGAAGGACAGCTCACCAAGATATGGGCCACTGTCAGCCGGGCGCCGCACCGACACAGGTGGGTCATCATAGCGCAGCAGGTAGCCGTGTGAAAGCCAAGCGTGGCCAATGTGGAGCCAACAGAGAACCACAGAGTCCCTGCGAGAAGTTCGCGTGAAGTCTTCCACACATTTGTAGTCTCCTTAATGGCACACAGTTTGTTGTGTGTACTGAGGTTATGCCATTCCGTCTCCCAAAGCTGCAAAACCTTGCAACGTAGTACCGAATGCAGCTCAGTTGCACAGAAGCCAATCTCCATAAACGGTTTCCGCGTAGCCTGTTTGGCCAGCGTGTCGGCAAGTTCGTGGCCAAGGATTCCGACATGACCTGGGATCCAGACAAACACCACTAAATGACTGGTCCGTTCCAGGACACAGATGGACTCCTGGATGTTGCTATCAACGGATGATGAGGGTAGGACTGGTCAATAGTTTGTAGGCTCCTCAAGGAGTCAGTACACAGAAGAAACGGCTCCCCAGGGCATGAACGGATGTGATCAAGAGCACGAGATATAGACACCTGCTTGGCAGTGAAAACACTGCAAACATCGGGTGAGGAAAGTTGTTCAGTATGTCCTCTATGGACATGCGCAAAGCCAACGTGATCATCGGCCTTCGAGCCATCAGTGTAAACCACTTCATGGCCTCGGCACGTGTCAAGAATCGAGATGAAGTGGCAGCAGGAGTCGCGGGGTTAACTGAGTCCTTAGTGCCATGTGAAAGGTACAAGCGAAGCCACAGCCTAGGTGTACACCATAGAGGTGTACGTGAATGGGCCTGAAGTGTAGGTGGTAAAGGCAAGGACTCCAGTTTGCAAAGAAGGGATTGGACACGAACTGCAGTTGGAAGCCCTGACCAGGGCTGCTGATGCGGGAGATGAACCACTTTGAGTGGGAAAAGTAGACGGTACCGCAGGAGAACTTTGAATGTGTGCAACATTACTGGCCAGCAGTTCTGTACGTTTAACCTGCAATGGAGGGACTCCGGCCTCCACCAGGACGCTGGTCACCAGAATCGCCCTAAAAGCTCCTGTCGCTAGGCAAATGCCACAGAGGTGCACTGGGTGAAGTAAACGCAATGCTGAGGGTGCCGCCAAACCATAAACCAGACTCCCATAGTCAAGGCGGAATTGAACAAGGGCTCTGTAGAGATGCAGCAGTGTAGAGCGATCAGCACTCCAACTGGTGTTGCTCAGGCAGCGGAGGGCACTGAGGTTTCTGCCAGCACTTCCACTTACGCTGACAAAGGTGGAAAGCCAAGTCAATGAGGCACTGAAATCCAGTCCTAAGAATCGATATGTCTCCACTACAGTGAGTGGATCGTCATTAAGGTAAAGTTCTGGTTCCGGATGAACGGTATGACGCCGACAGAAGTGCAAAACACACAACTATGCGGCCGACAACTGGAAGCCGTGGGCTAGAGCCCATGACTGCATTTTGTGGATCGCTCCCTGTAGGTGCTGCTCAGCTGCTCCAGTACTGGTGGAGCAGTACGAAATGCAGAAGTTGTCTGCATACAGAGAAGGCGAGACGGACAGCCCGCCAACTGCTGCTAGACCATTAATGGCCACTAAATGTCGAGACACACTCAATACAGAGCCCTGAGGGACCCCATTCTACTGGATATGGGAAGAACTATGGGAGGCTTCAACTTGGACACGGAAAGTACAAAGCAACTGGAAATTTTGGATAAAAAATCGGGAGCGGGCCTCGGAGACCATACTCTTATAATGTGGCAAGGATATGATGTCGCCAGATTGTGTTATACACTTTTCGTAAATCAAAAAAGACTACAACCAGGTGTTCGTGTCTGGAAAAGGCTGTTCGAAGGGTAGACTCGAGGGACACAAGATTATCAGTGGTAGAGTGACCCTGGTGGAAGCCGCCCTGACGTGGAGCCAGTAGGCCACGTGATTCCAGGACCCAACCCAAATGCCGATACACCATACGCTCCAGCAGCTTACAAACAATGTTGGTGAGGCTGATGGGCTGATAGCTGTCCACATCAAGCGGGTTTTTACTGGGTTTGAGCACCGGACTGATGGTGCTCTCCCACCACTGTGATGGAAAGACGCCATCACACCAGATCTGGTTGAAGGTGATGAGGAGATGTCGCTTGTAGTCAGATGAGAGATGTTTCATCATCTGACTGTGGATCCAATCTGGCCCAGGAGCAGTGTCGGGGCAATGTGCGAGGGCACTGAGCAGCTCCCACTCTGTAAATGGGCATCGTAAGATTCACTGTGGCGTGTAGTGAACGAGAGGACTTTCCCTTCCAGCCGCCGTGGAAGGTGACATATGGCACCCAACGATCGAGACATATCTCTCCCAACACTCCTGCTTCCGTCATTTGAGAAGTTGGTGAACGCGGGCACGGAGCCTTATAAAGGCTATAAGGTGCTCCAGAGAACGGTGACACATATGCCTCTGTAGAGCTTGCCGACGCTCCGTAATTGCTTCAGCGACTTCCGGCAACCACCAAGGGACTGCCTTTAGCCACGGGCACCCTAAAGAGCGAAGGATCACATTTTCTGCTGCAGAAAGGATTGTTGTAGTCACCTGCTCAACCATCACATCGATGTTCCCAAATGGGGGAGACTGAACTGTTACAGCAGAGGAGAAAGTTTCCCAGTCCGCCCTGTTTAAAGCCCACATGGGCAGGCGTCCGGGTGCCTGACACCGTGGCAGTGACAGGAAGATGGGTAAGGTCTTGTAATATCCCCTATAGCAGCGAAGGGCAGGGTTCGCATTGCCGGGAACCAGGTTTCCTGGAGTGCAATGCAGAAAGCAGGTGTAAGACTTAACAGTTGCTGTAGCTCAGCCAGGCGGTGGAAAAAACCACCACAATTCCTCTGGAGGATGTCATGGTGAGACAGGTAAGGCATGGAACATTCAATGGGGAAGTTTATGCCTCAAGGTCACCTGCTGCCACTGACTTATTGCCTGAGCAGTCCATAACCAGCAAGATCTAGGTCCTCAGCTCATCCGCAGACACAGAGCTTGTAGGTAGCAGTGGTGTGGGTGCCACCGCAATTCCCTTGGTCTTGGGGATCTTCTTTTTGGATTTCTCTCGCTGCTCCTTGGGTTTCCCTGGCTGGGAGGACTTCACTGGAGCGTGAAGCCCTATGACCAGCTTCTTTTGGGCTCTTCAGCAACTGGCAGATTTCATCTTTCCCTCTAGCAGAAACCTGGGAAGGGAGTGACCCAAGGGGCCCCTTCCTAGCTAGAGGAGCCAAATAAGACTTACACTTCTCCAGCGCAGAAGTGGGGACAGATATCCTCGATGGTTGGGGAAGGGGGGGGGGGGTGTTCCCGAAGTTAATGGTGCAGGAGCAACAGGGAGGGAAGTGCCCCCCACCATCAAGGGGGTAGGTGTAGTCTTCTAGCTCTGAGAGGTGACGAGTTGGTGGAGCTGATGGTGCCAGAAATGTTGTAGTGGTGGTGTAAGACGATGTCATATGTACAGGATGCAGGAGTTCAAATTTTCTCTTAGTCTCAGTGTAGGTCAGTCGGTCCAGGGTCTTGTAATCCATGATTTTCCTTTCTTTCTGGAGAATCCTGCAGTCTGGCGAGCAAGGCGAATGGTGCTGTCTGAAGAAGACATAGATGGGAGGTGGGGCACATTGAGTATTGGGGTGTGATGGGCGTCCACATTCTCAACATGTGACACTGAAAGAGCAGCGGGAAGACATATGGCCGAACTTCCAGCACTTAAAGCACCACATCGGGGGAGGGATATAGGGGCTTTACATCACAGCGGTAGACCATCACCTTGACCTTCTTGGGTAATGGATCACCCTCGAAGGGCAAGATGAAGGCACCAGAGGCAACTTGATTATCCATCGGACCCCGGTGGACACGCCGAAGGAAATGTAAACCACACCAGTCTAAATTGGGGAACCAGGAACCCCTGAGCACATATTTTTACAGTGCATACTACACTTTTAGACCTGACCCGCCAGGGTAGCCGAGAGTGCTAATGCACTGCTTCCTGGACTCAGGTAGGCACACCAGCCCGGTATTGAATCCATCCAGCGTATTAATGATGAGGGCCGGTATGCCAGCCAGCCTGGATGTGGTTTTTAGGTGAATACTGGACTAGTCCCCACGTTCCACTTCTGTTACATGACTCACAGGCACTTGAAGACGTTCGCACTATTTCACAGCTTACACTAGATGCAGACAGCTGGGATACACTACTTACGTCCTGGGGGGTCCGGGGTGACAGCAGGAAGGGCAACCGGCCACCCTCTGCAACTAACACTGCCAAATCCGTAATGACAAGGCCAACCTCTAGTTGAAGCAGGACAAGGCCGAAAGAAAGAAAGAAACTACACTTGTAGACCTGAGAAACAGAGTTCACATATGAGGACACGTATGAATCCACAAGAGTTCCAAACAAATGGCAGGACCTGAGTAGAGCTGCTGATACTACATCACATATACAATATCATGGGTGAACCAAAGAGGCAATTATCCAAGATGAAACTCACTCAGGGAAGTATATGACACAGAACATAATGAAAACACTGGCTCTGGCAATTTTTAATTAGTGAGTCATGCAGTGGACTCAAAATGGGCCACACAACACTTACAGGTTGACAGTTAACAGCTCTCAAATCAGGGAACACCAAGAGGTAACAGCTGTAGATTATAACTATAACTGTGCCTTAATTAGGCACATTCAACCTATAATATGTACAGTGCAGAAGTAGTACCACAAGACAATTATTAAATCCTATATAAATGAAATACATTAACCACAAACTTGGATCAACATAAGGACTTACGATAAATCAGCATAGAATAATAAGGAGAAAAGAACAGAATACAAGCCACACTTAAGGCAGCAACTCCATGTTCATACAGAGATGCTTCAGTCACTATGATTAGAGATCAGTAGGTCACACAGAGGCGAGTGGCTCTTAATGTACTACTGATGCCCTCGCGTTTTGAATGGCACTGATGGTGAGACCTCACACATTCTACCCTATGCCTTCTTTTTTCCTTGGTAATCAAATAATCTTAGTTAAATTCTTATAATTTCTCAATTTGACATTATTTTTAAGGTTTTATTTAATTACTAAATCATAAATATATTGTAATATACAAAAATGTCTTTTGCACAACTTGTACATGTTATGCCAAAAATTGTCCATTTAGTTACCTAGATAAACGTAAATAACATTGTGAGGTTATGAAATTTGTAACTCCCAATACTCCTTACATATACTTCATATGCTCCATGAACATAAATTAAGACCCCCCCCCCCCCCCCAACCCAGTTGTTGCTAGAATAGTGAAACACATTTTCCTGACGGTGCTGAAAACATATCTGCTTTTGAGCACCACTGTTATATCATACTGCTTCAAATCATATGACTGCCTGTGCGATCTAGGATTTATACATTTTTCAACGAACCACAGCATCAACTTCAAAGATCCCAAAACAAGTGCACACACAAACTCGACAGAAGCGACATGTCTGCTATCAAATGTTCTTTAAGTGAACCCAACACATGTAGAAATACATTTGATTCATATTTGTTTGAATACACATGGAGGAGAAAGCATTCTGATCTCTCCGGAGGACACCACCTTGAAGTAGCACTAACCGTGCAGGTGGGAAGGCTTGTGTGTTCGCGTGAAGGTGAGGGCTAAACCAGCTGTGGGAATCTATGGTTGGTAAGGTCTTGGCGGATGGATAAGACTAAGTGTGTTCCACAACAACCTGTCATCCCACATACACCCATCCCTTGTCCTTTACCAACTTCACAGTACCCAACCCAAGGTGTGATGCGATCCGTGCCGAGGGGTGCGTGGCACAGGGGAAGATATGTCATGAACAGAGCCTCAGGTATACCAGGGGACCTCCCTGAATAATTAGCCTTGCACTGCATGGGGTTTCCGTGGTGTGGACCAATTAGATCCCTACCTCTCATGGGACCAAAATAGACACGAAAGAAACAGCAATACTGAGGGGCAAATTGAGACCTCAGACATCCCCTCAGCTGAACAGGGGGACAGACCTGTTCAAGAAGTGGGAATGATTACTAAGAAGTTGGATCAGATTAAAATCAAAGACTTGTCTGGGGCTCAAAGGAGGAAACTTCTTAGAGAACAAAAGCTACAAGACGCAAAAGAGGGGCTTCCTAAACAAGAGTGGAGGGAACTAGAAGAGCTCGAGCCCAAAACCTCCAAGAAAAGACTGTCCCAGGGCGAAGGGGGTGTACAACCCCTTCTCCATCTAGGGCAGGCAGAAAGATAACAAGGGAGGAATCTAAGACTCCCACTTCTCACGATAAGCGTACCCAGAAAAAATACGGAAACAGACCTACAATACTGCAGTCTCGGTTTTTACAATGGCAGTTATCCAGCAAGGCTATCCACTGGTAAAGATCACCTTGCAGCAGGAGGAGCTCGTGCAGATGGCTCTCTCTAATAGGATTGGGGGGTACGCTGGTCCAGGACTCAAATTCAGGAGAGGCTATCTGGATCACAGTGCTCTTATCTTTGTCTGTGAAGGGTGGGTACAGTGGACTGGCTTAAGGAAAAGGTGCCCCTAATATCACCTTGGGAGGATGTGAAGCTGCTGGTAAAGACAGTGGCTGAGTTCTTCAAGGCCACAAAGATACTAATCTGGCTGCCAAAACTCCTTAAGGATACCTATCCAGAGACTCTGACTGAGAAAATAGGGTATCAAATCCTTGATAATCTCGACAGAGGATTGGAAGGTAATCAACCGGAAGGTTGCACCAAACAGCCAAACCCTTGTGGATGAAGTCAGAGAGAAGTCCCTGAAATCAATGTGAGAACAGGACCTGAGACTGTTCTTGGAGTTCTCAAAGGTTGCCGTCAAGGTACTCAATGACACAGCAGCGACAATGGCGGCAAGATGGAGACTGAATGTGCTGTAGATAAATCTGCAACACAGTAAAGGGGCCACTGCTGCCCCAAGTCATCTTCCGGGAAGACGAGAGGTGGACGTGGCCCTGATTCAGGAACTCTATTCATATAAAGGGGGTGTATCGAGCCTCGGAGGCACTAGAGGTAAGCTGGTTTATGCTAGAAATATAAGAAACTCCAAAACATGCATTTATGTAAAAAATGTAATCCCCTTCATACTGATGGAGGACTTCTGTTCTAGGTACTTAATGACCATAAAGATGCAGCAACATGAGGAAGGTATCACGAGATGGTTTGTAATCTCCTCGGCATACTTCCCTTACGAGGACAATGGTCCTCCTCCTCAGGTGGTGAGGAGAATGACGGAAGCATGTGCACAACAAGGCAACCAACTATTGGTTGGATATAATGCTAATGCCCACAACTTAGTGTGGGGCAACACTGACACCAACAGTAGAGGTGAGAACCTTCTAGAATTTCTTTTAGCTCATAACTTAGAGATCCTCAATAGGGGCAAGAAACCTACATTTAGGAATATGAGAAGGGAAGAGGTAATTGACATAACCTTCGGTTCCACTCTGATGGGTAGTTATGTGAAACAATGGCATGTGGCTTTACAGCCATCCTCATCAGACCACACATTTATTAAGTTTGAGGTTGAAATGGGCTTTAGACAGACCATGTACTATAGGAATCCTATGAAAACGAACTGGGAGGTGCACAGAAGGGACCTGGACTCAAGCCTATCAGAAGTCAGTACTTCGATAAGGAATCCAGTAGAGTTTGAGGTGGTACCAGAGGCAGTGACCTCTGCCATCATGACCTCATACCATGACAACTGCTCAATCACCAAGAAGTGCAACCTGAAATCACAGAGGAAACAGGTATGAAGACTGTTTAACCTTGCAAGAAGGCCCTTGTAAAATACAATCTTGCAATTAAGCAAGCAAAGCAGGTATCCTGGAAGATATTCTGTGAGGAGCTAGAGGGTACAGCTGTTCGTACTTCACAAAATCCTCACTAGGATATCAACGAATCCAGGAGGAACTATAAGGAAAGAGGATGGGGACTATACAAGGACAGCACATGAAATGCTGGAACTACTCCTCAAGACTCATTTTCCTCCATGTACTCTGACAGACAACATAGACCAGGACGCAATCCCTGTGAGATATCGGTTTTCAGGTATTCGAAGAGAGAACTGGGAATCTGCAAGAGAATGTGTTGACTATAGTAAAATCCAATGGACGGTGGGAACATTTCAACCATTCAAGTCACCTGGCCCAAATGAAATTTTTCCAGTGCTCCTGCAACAAGCAGGAGTGAACTTAATAAGATTCCTATGCAGATTATTTAGGTTTAGCTTAGCAGCAGGAATCATTGCTAATGGCTGGAGGGCAGTGAAGGTTGTCTTCATTCCAAAGCCAGGGAGAATTGATCACACCATGGCCAAGGATATGAGACCAATCAGTCTGTCCTCCTTTCTTCTTAAAACACTGGAAAAACTGGTAAACATGCATGTTAAGGAGAGGAGGTTAACTAAGGTTCCTCTACACATTAACAAACATGCATACAACCAGGAAAATCGTGTGAAACTGCACTCCACCAATTTGTTGGGAAGGTGGAGAAAGCACTACACTTTCAGGAAACAGCCCTCTGCATCTTCTTGGACAATGAAGGGGCTTTTAGCAACACAACCTTCAAATCCATGGTTAAGGCAGCAGAGGTGCATGGCTTGGAGACCACCATTTGCAGGTGGATTAGAGCCATGCTTAGTGGTAGAAAGGTAGATGCCACCATGATGCAAGAAAAAATGGTAATCAACACCACCAGAGGCTGTCCACAAGGTGTGGTGCTGTCCCCTCTACTGTGGAACCTTGGGGTGAATGAGCTCATTGTATAATTAAATTCCAGACAGTATTTTTGCCAGGGATAAGCAGACGATCTTGTCATAGTAATACTTGGCAAATTTTCAAGTACAGTCAGAGCTATGGCACATGGAGCATTGAACATTGTGCAAAATTGGTGCAGGAAACAAGATCAAAGGGTCAGTCCTAAAAAGACTGTTGTAGTACCATTTACGAGGAAGCATATACAACACACACATTGGAATCTCAAGTTTCTTGATGAAACTCTACCAGTGAAGGGGATAGTGAAATATCTCAGGGTAACCCTGAATGAGAAACTATCATGGTCCCCTCACATAAGGAGCACCTGTCTCAAGGCGAAATGTTCTCTATTGAGTACCAGGGGAGCTTGTGGTAAAAACTGGGGCTCAAATGCCAATACTATGTACTGGATATACACCACAGTAGTAAGAACTATGATTACTTATGGCACTATAGAGTGGTGGAAAAAGGTGGAACAGTAGACAGTTGCTAAGGAGCTTGCTAAGGTGAAGGGATTGGCTTGCTTAGCCATTCCAGGTGGAATTAGCAGCACACCCACTACTGGGATGAGAACCATGCTGGACATGCCCCCATTACACCCGTGGGTACAGATGGAGGTAGCAGCTGAAGCACACAAGTTAAAGACTGGCATAAACTAGAACCCACTGAGGTATCCAGGATCTCACACTAAAATACTGAGTGAGGTAGGGGGAAATGCCGGCTGACTATATAATAACTCCCAGCTGCTTCAACAAGGCCTTCAATGTAGTAATTGGAAGTAGAGAGCTCTGGAAAAACAAATTTCCACATCACGTTGGGGACATAGTCTGGTTCACTGACCGTTCGAAAACAGACCACAGTGTTGGGGTTGGGATATACAGAATGCAGTCAAGGCTGGAGAGTGCAATCTCTCTAGGGAAGATGACCACTGTGTTTCACGCAGAAATATCTGCTATAAAGGTCTGTGTAGAGCAGAATTTGCGGAGGTGCTACAGAGGTCGTAGCATTTTCATTTATTCAGACAGCCAAGCAGCCCTGGCAGCCTCTGCAACAAAATCAAATATCGTGGCAGAATGCCACAAGGTGCTTCTGGAGATACGGGAAAGCAATAGGGTAAACCTATTGTGGATCCCTGGTCACTCAGGGATTAGTGGTAATGAGCAAGTCGATAGGTTGGCCAGGATAGGGGCGACGACACCCTTTATTGGACTGGAGCCTGTCCTGACAATCACCAAGGCAATGATCAAAATAAAACTACGAGACTGGACAAGGAGACAGCATGTAGAGTATTGGGCTAAGGTCCAAAAGCAAAAACATGGCAAGGTATTGATGCCGAAGCCATGTTCCAAGAGAAGTCTCTCAATCCTGAACTTGAACAGGAGAGAAATGAAGCTCATGGTTGGACTATTGACAGGCAATGCGAATTTCAAAAAACACATACAATGGGGATAATAGAAGACAACCCCAAATGTAGGATGTGTGCTGTGGGCTAGGAAACCACATCACATTTGATCTTTGAATGCGAGGCATTGGAGATTAAAAGACACAGAATATTCGGATCAACCAGACCTGAAGAAATAGTGTCTAGCAAAGCCCTGGTAAACGGCCTCCTTGCACTGGTTGGCTTCACTAGACACACAGCGAACGATATATCGCACAATAAACTCTGTTTCGGTGCGAGCAGCAGCAGGCTTGACCAATGTTGTTTTTGCTTCCCTAATATAATAAAATCAAATCAAGCATTCTGATTCCAAAGATTTATTTTGTGAATTTGTGCAAGCTGTACGCAGGATTTATAATCTTGAATAAAGTTTGATGCTTCTCTAAATTTTATTTCTTGTAATTACTTTTTCTGGTGCACATGCTTCTTTTCGTGACACTGGCTTCATATTAATGCAAATGTTTTGTTATCAAATGTTCACTTTACAATGATGATTACTTCACTCAACTGACAAGATACATACAAGAACATTCCAACCATATTGCTGGGTTTTCAAAGAAGAGTGATATCTTGTAGTGAATTTCTGGTGTCTTGTTGATTATAATGTTACTTGACGCAAACTTTTCACTGTTTTTGGCAGTGTCTCCCAGGTTACAACAAAATAATCACAAAACTACATACAGCTGTACAGCTGGAATAGTATTACTGATTTTATTGATGGAAAACAGACAGGATTATTCTCTGTTGGGGATATGTGGACAAACATTTTCCAGCGTGCTTAGTGGCGCCCAAGATATGTGCAGAGTGCATTAGACTCTATGGAATATACATGTTCTGTGTTTGTTGATGGGCAACATAATACATTTGCATAGCCAAATGTATTAATATGTGTTGTGCGAATAAAGCAAAAGTTTATTTTGTCCCTTAGATAGGTGTTACTTGTCATTCAGCTACATTAATCTGCATAAACTACAACAGGTTATGGACCCAACTACTGGATTAAAGCGAAATAATAAGCTTTAAGGTGAAGTATATTTGCGCAAAAGGTGCGCGGAAGTTCGTATAAAGTTGGACTGTGTACGCTATCACAAAGAAGAAAAATAACTGTAAAATGAGTACAACACAGATAGCGCAAATAGAGCAGCTTGTAGGGTGTGAAAATTACGCGACCTGGAAATCTGCCGTTGAGATGGATTTGCACTTGGATGACTTATGGAATGTCGCAAATGGTAAATTGGCACCTACGGAATCAAGTTTTGCTACTAAGGAACGGAAGACAAAATCAAAACTAATCCTTTTGATTGATCCACTGAATTATGTTCACATAGAGAAGGCTGCGTCAGCAAAAGAAGTATGGGACTAACTGAAAAACGCATTTGAAGATGGTGGTTCAACCAGAAAAGTAGGATTACTCTGTGAGCTGACAACCACAAGATTGAATAAGTGTAAAAGAGTGGATGAATATGGGTATAAAATAATTTCAATCTCCAATCGTCTGAGGAATATTGGTTTTGAAATTGCGGATGAATGAATTGGAACTTTATTGTTAGCTGGACTACCAGAGAAATATTCGACAATGATTATGGGTTTAGAAAGTTCGGGAATACGCATTACAGTGGATAGTGTTAAAGTAAAGAGTCTACCGGATGTGTAAAATGAACCAGATTCTAATGCTTCAGAAAAAGAAACAGTGTCGGCTTTATACTCTAAGTACAAGAAGAAGAAGCCAGTAAGATGTTTCAGATGCCAGAAAATTGGACATATTGCTTCACAGTATAACGAAAAGTTAAGCATAAAAGAAAAGAAGCCTGTTAATTCTAGTATTCCTGAGAGAAAGACTACCCCTAAAGGTAAGGCATTTTCTACTGTCTACAGGAAAATTAAAGAGACCTTTGGAGAAAAGAGAACCACTTGTATGAATGTCAAGAGCTCAGATGGAAACCCAGTTCTAAGCAAAGAAGGGAAAGCAGAAAGGTGGAGGGTCAGGGTGTATACGTGGACAAGGAAAAAAAATTCCCGGATTTCCCACTTAAAAATATACTTTCTCCTGAGTGAAAACACACTTTTTCCGTGTTAAGTGACATATTTTCCCTGCAAAACTTATCAATCCTTTGAATGGTTATGATTTTTAAACACGGGCGTTGAATTTCCCGGCACTTTAGGAAACGAAACTCAAGGAAAAAGACATGTTTTGGAAATATCTTTGATGTGCAGCAACATCAATGCTGCGTATTTTTGTATTACGAAAGTATACATTGGAATTCCACCAAACACCACATGTTACTTTCCGAATCATTGAAATCGAGATGGCGATGCGTTTCTGTAAGCCAGCCATAGCTCATGTCACATGATCTCGGCAGCTGATGACAGCTGATATTCAGAGCATAGGACACGTGATGTATCAGTCAACAGCAACATCTCTGTTAAGTAGCACGAACACACAAACAGGGAAAGTTAATAGTTTAAATTAATATTCATAGTGTTGCTACCAGAAAAGCAAAGCTTCAACAAATAATATTGGTATCTAAGGTAAATAAGCTCCAAGAGAAGCTAAGCTTTGGCATAATTATAATATTGATCTTTTTTGCACGTCTTACACTTTAAGATATGTAACACAAATGTGCCAGTAAAATTTTTAATAGTGACATGAAAGTCTGATCAGGGTTCGAAATTCTTCTAAATGGCTCCACATCAAAGAGTTGATTTTTAAATGAGAGTCAAACGCTCTGTGATTTAAGGAATTCATGGTACATTCTTGCACATACGTCAACTTACGTAAAAGGATATTTACTTTGAAAGTAACGCCTTTCTAACCACCATTCGCAATATTTTCCCGCGACTTGTTAGAAATAGGTTCGTTTCAGCAGTTGCCAGAGAGTGCAGATAACAGGCGACACCGCGCTTGCGCAGCTACCATGACGTAGGAAACCCATATGTACGTACGTGTAATACACTGAAAAGCTTAATATCAGGTTGAGGTCTACTCCATTGGGAATCTGGACATAGGGATGTGCACTTTAAGTATGCACTTTAAATGTGCGCATTTTAGTATGGTTCACGAAATTCTGATCCTCTTGGAGTATCCTCTGATGTCTTGTTTCTTTCATGACATAATGTATTATCTTCCAGCGTGGTTTTCAGGATTTAAATTTTCTTGGAGCACCAATAATGTATTACATCATGTTTGGTTCTTTATTATGGCATAATGCCAAACGTGCTAGAAGATGAAAACGTGCACTTTAAATGCAGCGAACACTTGAAACTAGCCAGTACTGTGAAATTAAACATTTCGTTTCAAATACATTGACTGCCTCTGCAGAAAAGGTTAATAAAAGTCAAATTTCTTTAGTAAACAGACAAAAATAACTTCAATGTCAGAAAGGTGGGAATAAAATAAAATAAAATCTGAAATTAATAACACATTTTAGCCTTCCTTAATTATGTGAATGTATTTTAATTCACTTGATAGCTCCCGGCCACAGATATCCGTTTTGTTTTCATTTGACGTGACAGTAAATGAAGGAGAAACAGCAAAATCACTAAATGTAAACACGGGTCACATGGAGCCTACCCACTATAACTCAGACTGCTCTGTGCATCAGCCCCAGATCTACGATATTTGCTAACCCCAGGTCAATACTAAAAAAAATTGAATTTGCAAAAATATGTTCATATTGTAGCGCACATCTTTCTGAAAAGTCTGAAACATAAAACATATATGTTTGAGGACATGTAAGACATGTTGTTTGGTTGTAAGTGTGCCAAAGTGCAGTACCACATCTCCTCAGACAGCATTCTTCTATCGCATGTCACTATATTTCGCTCTGTGGTATTGAAACGTGTATATTTTGTAATGGATGCCATCAAACTATATTCAGGACAGTGGAAATTGAAATGTCCTGTGGTGCCTCTCCTGCTCCCAGTCAACCGGTTATCGCAATTAATAGTGAATGGGATTATTGGTAATCGGGAGAAGAAGAACTCTTCACAAAATTTGCACTCTTTATTGCCTATTAGCTAATACCTTGCTGTTTTGTGTGACATAAAGTTAAATATAGGATACATAAAACCAATAAAGACAAGAAGCAAACAAGAAAGTACACATTTCTCAATTCTTAACTCCTAGCATTTTTTTCTCTCTAATCTTGCTACAGCTTTACATGGCGTGCTTTCCTTTCTGCGAAAGAATCTATTACCTCATCAAAGTTCATTGAACGTTTTGCTACATGAAAAATCGAAATGTCATTACCTTATACTGAAAAAGCTGTTAATACAAATAATACCCAAGACTGGTGTGGTTTCTCGATCTGATTACAACACACATCTAATAAACAAGACTGTTTTGGCACAGATGGTCATTTTTATAACATGACAAAATATAATTCACGAAGTACCAATATCAAATGCCTATTAGACCTACTACAAGCAAAAAGCTTTATGTTAGAAAATAGTTTCACATTTCATTCATATGCACCAGTGTCTCAAGCATGAAATCGAAAAGTAGTATTACGAAATTTTTATATAAATTTGGAACTGTGTTATTCTTCCATAATATGCGTGATGTCCCCGTTTCTTCTCCTTCCTCATCCTAACAAACAATCTTGTCATCACCAGTTCTGTAGCTATTCCTGCCGTTGTCAAAATTTGTTTGCCGATTAACTTCTAACCCTGGCAGAATCCCAGGTTTATTCTCCAGTTAAGCACTGTTACATGTTAGTACAACACGTTTTCCACGTTACTTCTAGACTGTAACTTAAGCGGCTGACAACTGGTCCTTACTAGTGTAGCGATCTGGTCAAAAATTTTCTGTCAAAATTTCATTTTCTTGGATACACCGAGTAGATAATACGTAATTTTTCTCACCTGTTATTCCTGTTAGTCGTTTATTTCCATTCTGGTAGTCTGAATCTATGGATTTCACTAATAACTATAACAACGCTGATCATTCGCAAACCCAATCAACCACATAATCAGACAGCGATTGTTATTCATCCGTTCGGCTTTACTCCGCTCAGCTCGTATTGCCCCATCCCCTTTTGTCTGCAGAAAGTTTATTTCTAGATGCGACAATGATTCTCCTGGCAGACACATCACATACACTATGCACGCATTCAAAAATCAACTTAGGATTCATTCAGAAATCAACTTAAAAGGTGTTCAAAAATGTTCAAAAATCAACAGGGATGTGTTTCACAGCCACATTCCTGTAGCTAGAAGTGGAAGAATCTACTACTCAAACGCGACTCAACTTCGCATGCGCACGAGTCCGCTCGTTACTGCTAAAACAAATCAAATGTATACAGTTGTGACTTCACACTCATCGGAGGTAATTTGTTGTTATGAAGCATTGCACAGTCTTCCTAAAGCCTTTGACACATTTTGCTGTTGGCACACGCTTGCATGAGCACTGTGTGTCGTCATTCTATATGGTGCATTTCCTTTGCAATTTATTTTCATATTTTTTTCCTCTCGTTTATGTTTTATTGCTGAAGTGTTATTCTGCAATAGCGGGATACAGTAATATCCTTTGTTAGAGAATCGCTTCTTACCATTCAAAAATACAAAAATTTAACAAAAAACTAAAACAATGAAAAATTCCCAGAATTCTAAAAAATTCCCGGGTTTTTCAGCGTTTTCTCCCAGATGAAAAAATTCCCGGGTTTTTCCCGGATCTCCCGGTTGTCCTGGGTTGTATACTCCCTGAGAGTCTACACAAAGGCGATGTACTTGAGGGCAATATTATGGAAATGGAAGAGGATGTAGATGAAGATGAAATGGGAGATATGATACTGCGTGAAGAATCGAAACAAGGCCCCAGGAGTAGACAACATTCCATTAGAACTACTGACAGCCTTGGGAGAGCCAGTCCTGACAAAACTCTACCATCTGTGAGCAAGATGTATGAGACAGGCGAAATACCCTCAGACTTCAAGAAGAATATAATAATTCCAATCTCAAAGAAAGCAGGTGTTGACAGATGTGAAAATTACTGAACTATCACGGCTGCAAAAATACTAACGCGAATTCTTTGTAGATGAATGGAAAATCTCGTAGAAGCTGACCTCAGGGAAGATCAGTTTGGATTCCGTAGAAATATTGGAACACGTGAGGCAATACTGACCGTACGAATTATCTTAAAAGATAGATTAAGGAAAGGCAAACCTATGTTTCTAGCATTTGTAGACTTAGAGAAAGCTTTTGACAATGTTGACTGGAATACGCTCTTTCAAATTCGAATTTTGAAGGTGGCAGGGGTAAAATACAGGGAGTGAAAGGCTATTTACATTTTGTACAGAAACCAGGTGGTAGTTATAAGAGTCGACGGACATGAAAGGGAAGTAGTGGTTGGGAAGGGAGTGAGACAGGCTTGTAGCCTCTCCCCAATGTTATTCAATCTGTATATTGAGCAAGCAATGAAGGAAACAAAAGAAAAATTCAGAGTAGGTATTAAAATCCATGGAGAAGAAATAAAAACTTTGAGGTTCACCAATGATATTGTAATCCGGTAAGAGACAGCAAAGGACCTGGAAGAGCAGCTGAACGGAATGGACAGTGTTTAGAAAGGAGGATATAAGATGAACAGCAACAAAAGTAAAACGAGGATAACGGAATATAGTCAAATTAAGTTGGGTGATGCTGAGGGAATTAGATTAGGAAATGAAACACTTAAAGTAGTAAAGGAGTTTTGCTATTTGGGGAGCTAAATAACTAATGATGGTTGAAGTAGAGAGGATATAAAATGCAGACTGGCAATGGCAAGGAAAGCGTTTCTGAAGAAGAGAAATTTGTTAACATCGAATATAGATTTAAGCTTCAGGAAGTCGTTTCTGAAAGTATTTGTATGGAGTGTAGCCATGTATGGAAGTGAAACATGGATGATATACAGTTTGGACAAGACAAGAATAGAAGCTTTCGAAATGTGGTGCTACAGAAGAATGCTGAAGATTAGACGGGTCGATCACATACCTAATGAGGAGGTATTGAATAGAATTGGGGAGAAGAGGAGTTTGTGGCACTACTTGACTAGAAGAAGGGATCGGTTGGTAGGACATGTTCTAAGGCATCAAGGGATCACCAATTTAGTATTGGAGAGCAGCGTGGAGGGTAAAAATCGTAGAGGGAGACCAAGAGATGAATACACTAAACGATTCAGAAGGATGTAAGTTGCAATAGGTACTGGGAGATGAAGAAGCTTGCACAGGATAGAGTAGCAAGGAGAGCTGCATCAAACTAGTCTCAGGACTGAAGACCACAACAACAACAACAATGAAGTGAGTGGCGATTACGCAGAATGGTTCCTAGATTGAGGAATATCTGTGCACATTACCAAAGCTCCAACAGGTCTGTATGATGTTCAGTCAAGGACTGACATTGGAATTTGCACATTTGAGAGATCTAAATTAAGGTGTGAACACGCTGGAAAAGTGGATCTTAATTTGCCTGTGAATGGGGAAAAGGAAATTGTTACTGCTCATGATGTACATTATGTAATGAATATTGCAACTAATTTGCTGTCAATAAGCAAAACAGTAAAGAAGGGTAATAAAGTTAAGCAAAACAGTAAAGAAGGGTAATAAAGTTATCTACGGTACAGAGGAAGGCAAAGTGATAAGACTCTGGTGGTGATGATGTAGCTACTGCAAGTAATGTAAGAGGTATTTACAAAGTGAATATAGTTCAAAATGATACAGCAATGCAATCAAGCATAGTGCTGAAACAGAGATGGAAACTGAAACAGAGGAAGATGAGAATAAAGAGGAAGCTGATATGTTAGCCGAGAATCAATCTGAGGAAGAAGATTCAACAGAGGAAGTCAGCTTAAAGTGGTCTTCATGTAAAGCAAAACTAAAAGAATATCCAGAGTATGAAATGTATGCAGCCCAAACAATCAACAATGAACCAATCACAGTTGATGAAGCTGTAGTAAGTTCAAATGCCCAAGATTGGAAAAAGGTTATTAAAAGGAGCTGCAATCTTTTGCAGATAATGATACATATGAATGGGTTGACATGCCTGAAAATAAAAAGCCACTAAGAGCAAGATGTGTGTTTAATATTCAAAATCTTGACGAGTGCAATACCAAAATTAAAAGCCAGATTGGTAGGTTAAAGGACATTCCCAGAAAGAAGGAATAGATTACCATGAAACTCTCTCACCAATGGTGAAGTATTCATCATTAAGATACCTTTTAGCTCTTGCAGTACTGGAAGACTTATTAATTCATCAAATGGATGTGAAAACAGCCTACCTGACTGGAAGGCTGGAAGAGGAAATATATGTGATTCCACCTGATGTAGTTAAATGACCTTATCAAGGGAAAAGGAGGATTTGGCACTTGAAGAAAGGCATATATGGATTAATGCAAAGTGGCCATTACTGGAATAAATGTTTGCATAAAACTTTGATAAAACTAGGCTTGTTATCAACAACGGTAGATCCAAGTATGTATCATAAAAGAAGCAATGAAGAAATTGCAATCAAGGCCATATGGGCAGACGAGTTTTTTATTTTAATCAATAGTGAAAGCCAGATGGACTTTTTAAAAAACAGTTACGGTCAGAATTTAATATACATGATTTAGGGGAACTTAACCAATACTTAGCCGTGAAGATTCTAAGAAGTGCCAACTGAGAAGAATTATGGATTGATCAATCTCTGTACACAATGAAAAGTTTAGAAAAGTTCAATATGGAAAATTGTAAACCTATTTCTACTCCTATGGAAAATAATGCAAAACTGCTAATAACTGATTATGGCAAGAAATGTAAGGAAAGTGTACCCTATTTGGAAGATGTAGGAAGACTACTGTACTTAGCACAGACTTCCAGACCAGACACTGCATTTGCCACAAATGCTGCACGCAAGTTTTGCAGTGATCCTAGAGAAAAGCACTGGATGGCAGTCAAGAGAATAGTCAGATATTTAAATGGAACTGCTGATTACAAGTTAAAATATTCTAAAACTGTAAATGTAAATTTGAAAGGATACAGTGATGCAGACTGGGGAAATGAGCTGGAAAGCAGACACTCCATCACTGGAAGTTGTTTTAGACTAATGGGAAGATTGATATCATGGTCATTTAAGAGACAAAGAATGTTGCTTTGAGTGTTGTAGAAACTGAATATATAGCCTTGTCCTCCACTATCCAAGAAGCTCTTTGGTTCCGTACACTGATGAATGAAATAGAATCTCATCCAACATTAAAGCCAACTGTGGTGTTTTGTGACTATATGGGAGCTATTAAACTTGCAAAAAATAATGTCATCAGTCTAAGATCCAAACATATTGACATAAGGCATCACTTTATAAGACATCATGTGGAACAGGGAAATACAATCCTCAGTTATCTATGCCTAGAAGAAATGTCATCTGATCTCCTCACCAAGCCTCTCAGTAAGGACAAATTTCAAAAGCTGTTGAAGCATTATGGTTTAACCTGGGATGTATACTGTTGAGTATCTGAAAAATATTTGTTCAAGGGGGAGTGTTGGGGATATGTGAACAAACATTTTCCAGCATGCATAGGGGCACACAAGATATGATGTGCAGAGTGCAATAGACTCTGTGGAATATACATGTTTCGTGCTTGTTGATGGACAACGTAATATATTTGCGTAGCCAAATGTATTAATATGTGTTGTGCGAATAAAACAAAAGTTTATTTTGTCCCTTAAATAATTGTTACTTGCCATTTAGCTGCATTAATCTGCATAAACTACAACATTCTCATGATCCTTCGTGGTTAAGTCTCCAGAGACGATTTCCACACGGGCAGTCTGTTTGGGCATTCTACATTAACAACAACAATTCTCATAGCAAATTTAACATGACTGACACTAAAACATTGTGCACATTCTGCTACGACAATGGAGTTAATGCATGTGATGCCTTGTATTACTTGCACGACATTAACAAACACTTCAATCAAGCAGTTTACGTGAGATCTTCCCATTGGAGGAACAATTTTAGAACCTCCTACTATTTGTGTGAAAAATGTACATATTACAATTTGTGCACTAATCAAGCTATGACTTTAAACCAACAACCAGTGTTTGTCCCTCATCGTGGAACTGGAACTCCCGATTGACCACATCGAAATAATTATGCTTATTGGAGATATAAATTAGCTATTACCAGCTAAAATCTGATTGGCTGCCTACATCTTTGTTGCAACTGGTCGTCATGAATTCCCAGCATTCAATGGTCATTGCCAACATCAGCACACCACACCTCTGCTGCCGTAAGCAAAAAATTACTGAAAGATGCAAATGAAGCTGAAACTGTTAAAGAGCAAGGTGGATTACAATACTTGTTCCTATACCACTCCTGATGCCACTATCATTTTTTTTCCCTTTTCTGATATCTGTTCATTGTAATGCATATACTATACTTACCATATTAAATTTCCCAATTCTTAACTCATGCAGTAGTCCACTAAATTTTATTTTCCACAGTATAACTTGCTGTCTACTGATGACAATAATGCAAAAAGTCCATTTTGAAATAATTTAGTTAAAGAAATATTCTAAATTTTCGATACCTCTAAACTAGGTGTACCTCAAAATTCCACCTGCTAAAAATTGTTTATTCTAGATTAACATAGCTTGTTTTAAACCTCTCATTCTCCTTTGTTGAATAAATGTTTCACTTTTTCTAAAATCTTAACATTTCAAAAGTTATTTTTTTCCAGGATATTCCAGTCTATGAAGAATTTTTTTTTTTTTTTTCAAAAGTCAGTGTCATAGTTTAGTAGCCTTCATTTTTCTGTTTCCAAAAATGTATACTGTTACTTACATAACATACGTTTGTCAATTATTCTAACTAGAAAACTTCACTTTCTCAGAAATTCTTGGCCAGCTTGGGGAATCCTCATGCACATTACAACTTCCCTCTCATAAAGTAGTACCTATTATTTTGTCATTTTCCAATTATACAGTTTTTGGTTACATGACTTTACTTCAGCGAATATTGTGTGTGCATATTTTTTCCTGTTTCTGGCCTTTATTTCAATGTCTAAAATGTAATATTGTTGTATTTCGCCAATCTGTAATATCTGTAATTTCTGTAATATGGGTTCTTATAAATATGTCATCTCACAAAAAGCCACAGTCAGAAGAAGGGAAGCATTCTAGTTTTACTGAGTCTGTAACAAGCATCCAACATGTAAAATTCTAGAGTCAATGGCCAATCGCTAAAAGATGAAAATCTATATCAGTAAGTCAATCATCTATGTCAGTTTTGTGAGAAGATTTTGTCAAATCATTTGTAGAATGTGTAACTTATAGATCTCTATAGTGAAAGCTCGATTGTAATAATAAGCAATTTTTTTAATAACAAGATTGATCAGGGAAAAAGAAAAGCAACAATGGTGTTGTGTCACACCATTTTGAATTGTCTGAATAACCTAGCAATTATTGGGAAAAGCCTTGATTGGTGGATTTTAACGAGACTAAAGAGGCTCCAAACTGGTTAGTAACGTTACAAAACCTGTCAAGAACTGCACCTTATCTTCAGTACTGAAGATAATCATGGTGTTCTTTGCTCGTTATCTCTCAAAATTTTGTTTCATTAACTTTAGCATACAGCTATCCATGCTTTTAACTGGTGATAATTATGTCATATAACAATAAAATTTGATTACATATGAGAGGTAGAGAATATTTTACATTCTTTCAGAAGTTTCTGACTATCTTCTTTTAAAGGCTAAATTCAAAGTACAGTCACTGAAAGGTATATGAAGGCATGATCTGATCAATACGCAAGAATCTACGAGTTCCCTACATTTTTTATGTCTTATTTCTTCCAAATTATCTATCATTCATAATTTTCCAAATTTCTTCAATTCTAGTAGATAAAATGAGTAACACACCTACCTTCACCACAAACTAAGAAACAAAGGATCTGACCATCATACTTCCAACTTTTAAATAAATTAAAATGGATTGAAAATTATTAATAATAAATAACCTCTCAATTTTTTGAATACTTACCTTCGTTGTATACAGTGGAATCATCTGAATTTTTTATTTTCTGAGCAGGCAATGTGGATCCATTGTTCAATGCACCAGAAACACTGTTGTTATTGGTATGACTGTTCGCTTTCTTCAGTAGCAGCAGTAACTCCTTGCGAACTCTTGCTTTTTGTTGACAAATAGGTGAATAGCAACTGCTTACTCCTGTTGTTGCAGCCTGTTTATTATCGTTTTCATTGCAACTAAGAGAATAGCACTTCAAACTTTTACCAAGACGAGCCAACTTTGAGTACTGTTGCCGAATGCCACTCACTTTCTTAGAAATAGTGTTCAAAATATCCTTGCTGAAAAATGAAGTTTGTGAGTTGTTTGACACACACAGTTTGCCAAGCACCATAGAAGGCAGAAGATGATCCACACCACTCTCACTTTCTGCATCACTCGCATCATTCTCAATATCTACATCACCCTCTGCATCTGATGACTTAGATGTATCACCATTCACACCTACTTTTACTGATCCTTTTGATGCTTGCTGGAAAAAAGAGAGGGAGAGAAAAAAGCATAAGAACTCATGGAAAACAACATAGTAAATGCAACACATTATAACTGTATTAATCAACGGCTTTTCTTCTATCCTGTAACCCATAACTGCATCATTGTCATTCATTAAAAATTAATCACCTATGGTATTTTACTGTTAAATCGTTCTCCATTCTTGTAAATGAAAGGACTATCATATCAAACATAATAAGAAATTATTATCTACAGTGACATTACATAATTTTCAGTCATTCTGACAGTACAAATATTTCATTAGTGAAGCTCAAGAAAATTTAATCTAGACCACACATTTTATAAAAAATGTGAAGACAATCATTTGCCTGTACAATTCAAACTGTGGGTGATGTACAGGTACATTTCACACTAAGTTTGAAAGCTACAGCAATTCTCTAATCCGATGGAGCCTGGGCTCCATCCATTATTCTACCGCATGTGAATGGTTGCCTTCTCTCATTATTTTGTTTGTTGATTCTTACGAACAACAGGGTGCATACACGGGTAGGGAAAAAAAAAATCTCGGATTTTTCCCAGATTTCTTGGTTACAAATACACTTTTTCCCAGGTGAAAGTACGCTTTTTCCCTGCTGAAAATTCAATTTTCCCTGGTGAAAATTCACTTTTTTCCTCATGAAAGGCCATTTTTTCTGTGTTAAGGGACAATATATTTTTCCTCGAAGCTGTGAAACTTCTAAATCCTTTGAATAGTGAAGGTTTTATACACTCACATAAAACTTCCCAGCACTTTAGGAAACTAAAGCCAGAAAAAAATATGTTTTGTAAAGATGTTTGATGCACAGAAACATTTACACTGCATATTTTTGTACTAGGAAAGCATAAACACAAATTCCACCAAATATAGATAATAGCTTCCAAAGCATTGAAATTTAGATTGCGTCACACTTTTGTCAGCCAATTACAGTTCATGTCACGTGATCTCGTCAGCCAATGACAGAACGTATTCAGAGCATAGGACATGTGATGTAGTCAACCAATAGCAACATCATTGTTAAGTAGCACAAATGCACAAACAAGAAAAGCTAATGGTTTAAATTAATATGCACACATATAGCTACAATAAAAGCTAAGCTTTCAAATATGATATCGATCATCAAAATGTTTAAGAGGAGTGGATAAGGAGGATCCTAAGAACACAGCTTAAATTGCAGCAGCTGAAAACTTCTGATGAGCACAATTATAAATTTCACTGCTGTGCACCAAACATTTCTTAGATGACCTGGGTGCGCACATGTTCCATCTTTTCATAGAAAAGCCAATTACATGTGTAATTGCTCAAGAATTGACTTCACGCTGTTTTTTAAGGATAATTATACTTTTTCCCATCACTACTACATAATTTGTAATCTATGAAAGAACAAAAATAAATATGACCAACTAACTTCGAAACCTGAATTTTTTTTTGGTGTTACCCTTTACGACATATCAAACACAAATGTACCAGTAAAATTTTAAGTAATAGCATAAACGTCTGGTCTTTTGGGCCATAAGTTTTCCTATGTGCTTTGTCCTCAGTTTTAAGTTTTGAATGGGAGTATAATGCTCCATGATTTAAGTAATTCATCACACATTCTCACAGATAACATAATTCATCTTGCATAAAAGGAAATTTACTTTTAAAGTAACACTTCTCAAACCACCGTTCGCAACATTTTTCTGTGACCTGTTAGAAATGTAAAAAGTTGTGATGTCACACTCATTGAAACGAGGTCCACAAGAAGGACTCATTGCAAGTAGTATGTTGTTATGAAGTATTGCATAGTCTTTGACACATTTTGCTGTTGGCAGACGCTTGTGTCTGCACTGTGTGTTCCTGTTATAAATGGCACATTTTCTTCTCAACTGAACCTGCATTTGTTGTTATTCTCTCATTTATCTTTCTATTGGTGCAGTATTATTCTGCAGCAGCAGGCTAAAGTAAAATTCTTTGTTAGAGTATCAATTCTTACTAGTCAAAATTACAAAAATTTGACTGAAAACTAAAACAATTAAAAATTTCTGGAATTCCAAAAATGCCTAAATTTTTCCTGGGTGAAAAAAATCCCGGGTTTTTTCTAGATTTCCCGCTTGTCTCTGGACATATACACCCTGAACAAGTACTTTCCATCACCGTACAAGGACTGAGTTGGTGACTGCTGCATATAGGTCAAATTTTTGAACATTATAAAGAGCAAATGCACTATTTGCTAGACTAAAACTGATTCAGTATGAATGTATTTAGCCAATTTCATATTGGTGCCACAGTTTCGAAATATGCATGCAATAATAATATTATCTCCTCAAACCACCACCATAAGTATATGGAATTTCATGAATGAAGAAGTGTAGGAATTTGCATGCTTTGTTAACTCAGAAAATCCACACATGGCATGATGAATGGGAAGCCACACAGCTGTAGTAATTATTGTTCCCCAACATTATGACAGCATATTAATAGAAAATGATAGCATCCTTTGTTTAACAGTAGAAGAACATGCTATGTGTAATTCAGATATTGCACTGTTTTGAAACTTCGGGTACACAAAACAAATTTCAATAAATGCTGAAATAATCTGTTTAAAAACTTACATTCTGGGCCAGCTTCCTTTCTTCCAGTATTTTCAAATGTGTTCTTCTGCTTAGAAATTCATCTAATCTTGATTTCCTTGCAATTTTTGGGTAATATAGTCGTCCAGGAGATGTCAGTGCCTTTGTAATATTTATTTCTTCAAACTTTGTAATTGGTGGGAAAACCTTTAGGTTTTTTAATGCAACTAAAATATATAAAAAAGATTCTGTTAAATAACAGAACAAGTTTTTGCAGCTTTTTTCACCAAGACAGTATAATATTAAAATGTCTAAATCATTTTTTTTTTTCATTTCCAGTAACAAAACTGGAATCAGACAGCTAAAAATTATATCTGCTCGATCAATGCTTCACATATAATCACCACTTCTCCCTCTTTCAAATCAAACATATGCTACAGCGTTCCTTCTAGTAACTAATGTACTGAAATGTTGTTCTTTTAGCAATCTTAATCTGTAGCTGTTGCATATTAAATAATCATCATTACATGTCATACAAAATGCAACAAATACTTAAAATACAAAAAACAAAAAAATACATGCAATTAATTAATTGAGCTATTCGGATCTTAGTATGTTTCATGTTCAACAAACATGGCACACTGAAAATAGTATTATGACAAATCTAATACATGCAGTTAAACAAGGGAAGGAGAATTCCTAACACTTTTAATACCACATACTTCGCAATAGTGACTTGCAGTTTTACATCAAGTTGTAGCTCTCTACAAACTTTGTAACTAGGAATACAAGATAATTCATCATAGGCAAAGATATTTCTACACTAATCCAAACATTGCAAAACATGCAGACAGACCTTTGTTTGAATTATTTATAATATTATTAACAAATAAGCACAACTCATTAAGAACTAACTGTTATGCTGGCATGAGTAAATGCTGCAATGGTTTTCCAGGTCTTAACCCATCCCCAGCTCCATAAAATCTGCTGTGACAGTACTTTATCACACCCAACCCTTTGGCATTTTACTACCTCGTTGGACTCTGATATCAAGGTCAAGATGAACATACTAGTACTGGCCGTAAACAGCAGTTTGGTTTCATGTCCACACTGCGGGCAGCACTGACCTTGCGACAGTTGGCAAGACCCTCTGGCAACATAAGTTAGGAGGAAAGTGTGAGCATTTTTCTCCTCCAGTTGTGTTGATGTTTCCAAAATTTTACAGTTGATAGCGTTATTTTTGCATGTGGATACTCATTTACTCTTGGTTTGCTGTTGTGACTTTGCTTTTATGCAGTTGATAATTCTTAAGCTTTCACATTTTGGATTACTCTCTGTTTGTCTTTCAGAATTGTGTACTGTCTTCAACATCTACTTTATGGCCACTCCAGTTTCTCAGAAACCAACTAGTGGCATTCCCACATCTGGTCGCACATTACTAAAGTGGCTACGAAGCCGACTCTCACGTGTGAATAAACTTGTAATGATGGATCATAAGTTTCTGGCATTTTGGCAGTGTCAAATAACACTGCAGGAACAACAAGAAGAACATATGCTACTGCAATGACAACAGCAGAAGCAGATGCAGGAATAGCTTAACCAATGCACAGCTAATCTGAAACATGGGCCTACAGCTGGCAGAACAAGGACATACAGGGGAGCCTTTGCATCCACCACACCAGTCACTGTGCTTCATGAAACCTAGAAAGGTGCAAAAACTACCTGCTTTATGCTGTGTCGCAAGGTACGAAACATACCAGATCTCGCAATCCAGAGCACTTTGTTACTCAGCAGTAACAGCAGGAGTAGTAGCAGCAGTAGTAGTAGTAGTAGTAGTAGCAGTAGTTGTAGTTTGTATAAGATTGCGCAAAAGCTGCATCTGCGCATAGGCCCTACAGCATCAGAATTTAATGAATAGTGCAGTATGCTGAGTGATCATTTCTGCCACCAAGTGCATAAAGTGGTTGCGAGATTACATTTTCAGCAATATGGAAATGTAGAGACTAGTCTTGTGTTTCCTGAACAGCAGATTTGCAAGGGCTTGCCGAGATGTGCAAGTTTGAATGTAGTAACTGTGATGTCTCAAATGCTGATTCTTTAATCACAGAGGTAGTTGTAAGGTTAGCACCAGACAAAGAGGTCCAGACTAGAGCTTTGAAATCATCCAACCCTAAGTTAAGCACAATTTCAAGTATTGCCGGAAGTCAGAGATGTCCGCATCAGCTCTCATGTTGTTGGTAAATAGCTAAGCTTTCTGCCACACTTCAACAAATCAGTCACCTGGATGACACTAAAGACATAACTTGTGACCAGGAAACCTATCGGCATGTGGCCTCCCCTCTTCTGCATAAGCTACACAGTCACATTATTGCTCCCAAGTAGATTTCGAAAGACTTGATAAACAGAAACAACTATACCAGGCATCTAGAAGTAGCTCAAGTTGTAGCTTAAGTTCCTTATGAAATATGAAACATTCCCCAATTGTGACAAACATTTCAGCTGTGAAGAGATTACAGATAGTCAGCATTCCCTTTTGTTCCTGCGGCAGATCATAGAGGATGCCCCACCTCAGCATCAGGTTTGTCCCCACTGATGTTTAAGTCTTGTCCAGACTGTTTAACACATCATGAACATTGCCAGTGTCCACTGCCCTTTTCTTTTTAAAAACATGTGTCTCAAGTGTGGGCACTTGTGGCAATAGGGTGCCAGAGCAGGAGAACAATGTGCCGGTGTTCGCCAATACATTATGGGTGGCAGAACCCAACCAAGCATCGGTTTTTAATTTAACTCCAGTATTGGCAGAACAACTAAGTGCCTAATAATCCCTTCACTGAGCTGAATATCAACAGTATTAAAATCCAGTTCCAGGTTGATGTGAAGCCAGTAGTTTCTTTGATTGACCAGGAAACCTATCGGCATTTGGCTTCCCCTCTTCTGCATCAGTTGCATAGTCACATTATTTCATAAAACTTGCAAAAAATTCCTTTGGAACGGTAAATTACTGTCTGGATAAAATATAAGAATGGATGTCATGAAACAAGGTTGGACATTGTTACCCCATCCACCCTGCAGGTCTGACCTAACTCCCTCAGACTTAAGTGTATGGGCTATTAAAGGGTAGAATTTATGGATAACATTTCTAGGATGAAAAGGAGGTGATCTGCGCAGTGAAGAAATGGTTTTGTGTACAGAACAAAGACTGGTACTGACAGGGCATACATGCCTTTGTGTCTTGTTGGAGGAAATCCATAGAGCTGGTAGGAGATCATGTGGAAAAATAGGATCTGTAGTGGAACACCATTCTTTCCTGGGACCTATAAGCTTTCAGCCACTGTTTTGGTTTAGGTGCGTTGATGACATCTTTGGCATATGGACTCACAGTGAGGCTGAACTGTTAAAATTCTGGGAATCTCTAAATAGATTAACCCAATTAAATTTCATAATGTCCTATTCCTAATCCCATGCCACTTTCCTTGAAGTTGACCTCATCCTCTCTGAAGGTCAGATACACACTTCTGTTAACATTAACCCTACCAACAAAAAATTGTACTTACATTCTGACAGTTGCCATCCTTTCCATGCCAAACATTTCTTCCCATATAGCCTTGACATTCGAGGCAAGGTATATTTTCAGATGCAGGCTCCCTACAGAAATACACAACCATTCTCACCTCAGTCTTCAACAGACGTAATTAACCCACCAGCCTAGTTCAAAAGCAGATTTCTGAGGAATTCACATCCAATCCTGGTACTGCTCAACCATTCAAAAAACAAGTTAGCAATATGCCTCTTGTCACTTACTATTATCCTTGTCTTGAATGTATTAATCAGCTACTTTGACAACACTATAACTTCCTAAAATCATGTCCTGAAGTGAGGTCCATTCTGTCCAACATTTTGCCAACAATGTGTAGTATAACTTTCACTATCCTCCCAATCTTCGCAATATCCTTGTAAGATGCTATACTCCTTCTGCATCAATTTCCCTACGCTACGGCCCCTACCCCTGTGGCCATCACTACCATAAGACTTGCCCTATGCTCCCCGCTACAGCTACCTGTGCCAGCCCTGTAACTGGCAAAATATGTGCTATCAAAGGGAAAGCCACCATTTAAAGGACATGTCGTGTGTCAGCTATTACATAAACTCTGGTCGGCATTTAACATCAGTGCGACTACCACCAAGTTATCAGTTAGGTTGAATGGATGTAGGCAGAAAGAGTATACTAGCAATATTCTGTTGCAGAGCATGCTCTACAACATGAAAATTGTGACCACGATGCCTGTTTCACCACACATACCATCTGGATTCTTCCCCCAGACACCAGTTTCTCAGAACTCCGCAGATGGGAACTAGCATTACATGTCCTTGCTTATCATCATCCACCTGTCCTTAACTTACACTAATTTCTTCAATATCAGCATTTCTTCCCAGCAACTATTTATTTCTTCACTCCATTTTAGTTTTCTATATTTTCATGTCCTGACCTGTCAACTTTTTTCTGTCCCTCTCCTCACCTCCTCCCACCTCTACCACATACAATGCACTCAGCTTTCCGTTCGTATCACCTCGTTCATGATGTTTTGGCAGTAATTTCTTATCTTGTGTGTTACCTTACCTTCCATCTTTAAGCTCTTAGATTTTCAAAACTCGTGCTATGCAGTCCCCAACAATCAGTCTTTCCTTCTCATCCCATCTGGTAAGTCTTCCACAACCCAGGGTTCTGGACAACTTTTCCGAACTCTTCTCATTTCCTAAACCTCACCAGTCTTTTTCCTTCACCCCTCTTCCTTCCCCTTCAACCCTTCTGCGAGAAGGAGCCAGTGGCTCTAAAATCTTGCAAATTGCAATACCTTTATAAGTGTGTTCTCCTGCCACTGCTTTGTGAGTAGATTTTTTTTTATCTATCAAATCACATTATATTCTTTCATGAGTGTACATTTCAATGAGTAGCATTAATAATTGTTGGGGTAAGAAGAAGAAGAAGAAGAAGAAGAAGAAGAAGAAGCAGGAGGAGGAGGAGGAGGAGGAGGAGGAGGAGTTCGTGCATTTACTTCCTTGCATACAGAACACTAAGTGTGATCACTACCAACAGCAGTATCTGACGAAGATTATGTCAGTCACACAAAAATACATTGCACTGAAAGTGAATTATCAAATGAGCTGTATGCTTGAAAGTATACCTTCTATCAATAATGCTAAAAAAAATCCATAAATTACATGTAACGATCTCTCCGTTCATATTTTGTACTGATACATTCAAGTATTGAACATGAAAAGATCCATAAATAGTTTTTTTTATAATACAAATAATTTTCTGGTGATATTTAGTACTGCTTAAGTAGGCAATTAAGATATATACTTATATAGTACTGGTGCTGAGATGAACATATAATTTTCTGGTTTGTTGAATGGACTAACTAGAATTTACATGATGGAACAGAAATACTGATGTCAGCCGCGTGAAAGCACTGAAATAATTCAATGGCAACAAGTTAAAATTTGTGTAGGACCAGGACTCAAACCTGGATTTCCCACTTTGCAGAGGAGGCGGCCACATTAACTGTTTTGGCCATCCCGTTACACTTCCCATTGAACCCAAATTCCCGATTTGTCACATTCTACTTCTGTAGTGCTCCCTGTCCATTTTCCTCGCTGCTCATAGCATATCGCACAATTCCCTAAAGAGATCGTACTTATGGTGCATTCACACTGAAGATATGAAATGCTGTCGAGGCATATATATTACTATTATGTGATATGGTGTCTGTTCTTTAGGACATATCCAAAAAAAACAGACTCCACATATATAAAAGTAATTAGAATTTATTTACTACTGGCTGGTTCAAATTGAGCACTCCCATGTAATATATTTACATAGAAGTGGCATCACATAATATTCTCTTTTCATAAAATGACAACTCATGCAAAAATGATAAAAAAAAATGTTTTGCTTCACAGAAACTTATTTTAAATTAAGAAGCATCTGAATGATACCAAATCTCACCTCCTTTCTGTTCTTTATCTTTTTCTTCCTTTACTGGAAGCTTACTTGAATTTTCATCAGTTAGTTCAGGTTTCAATGAATTTTTAGTTTCATTTGGCTCAACTTTCACTTTCAAGGGATCACTGTTGTTGTTCCCTGCCTCATATTTTATCTTAATTCCATCCGTGACTTGTAACTGATCTTCCATACTTTTCTTCAGCAAAAATTTATACGTGTTTGGATCAACAGCCAATATTTTGATTCCTTTATCATCTAGAACAAAAATTTAACACCAAATTCTAATTTAGAAACAATGTTAAACACAAAAATGATCACAACAGCAATCAAAACTGGCATTACCCCTCAGTTTATATCAATCAGGTATAAAGCAGTGACACTTCATCCATCAAATATTTGTTTAGATGTCTTTCCTGACAGCACAAAAATGTTCATTAACATTTTCAGTCATGTCCTGCTTTCGTGTAATAAAGAGAAAAAAATGAAGAAATGGAAATGTACTAATGACTATAACACGAAATGCAGATTAGATTGAGTTTGCTATTCATCGAACAATAGCAGGCCATAAATAAATTCTGCAAAATTAAGGGGACATGGTAAAAATCATGAATAAAAAATTAAAACACTGTAAATAAAAGATAAATATCATCTAGTGTAATCTTTGCTACTATGACTTCCGCATCCTCTTAGTTGGATTCTAAGAAACCTGTTGTTATGTTACTGTAGATATTATCTAGAGGTGGATCAAAATGTACCCCTAAGTTCAAAATATGTGCACATATGCCTTTCATTATTTTTCAATATTTGTGTGTGTTCAGAAGACTGTAATAAGATTATCACTGCATTAAATGGGAGAGTGTGATAGTAATAACTTCCACTGTGCACATTCCATCATAATTCGAAAGTGTTTATAATGTGTGATACCTTGAACCTGGACCATTATCTTCTGAGGTCCTGCTCGAAGACCCATTTTATGACAGTCTTGAAGTCTATATTTACGAGTTGTTGACAGCCAAAGCCATCCCCATTGCCCATGTATTCTGTACTCTTCACCTTTTTGCTTCCACACCTGGAACAGAAAATATCTGTAATAAATATATTTCATCTTTTGCACATGCTAATTTTCCTACATACAAATTTAGCATATAGTTGCAGGCTCTTAGCACATAACAGTACAGTAAAGTAGACTTAAAAATTGGACAACATATCAAAGATTTATTTACTCCAATCTATTGCTTTTTATTGTCTTATTCTATTGTTTATTCTCACTATTTCAACTTTCCTAACTAATAATAGAACATTTATTTTAAAGTTGAATAAATGTAAAGCTCTGTTATTAATCCTCAAGTGGGCGCACCTGTGTTTAAAGTGCTCCAATCGCAAATAACATTCTTTTGTCCCATTCCATTGTTGTTTTACAATTGTGAGCCCATATTTATTTGTTCATTATTGCTTCAGCTAACACAGTAATAGGTTGAGTTGTCATATGTCCAAATGAGTAGTAGTAATATAAAATAGACAGCAAGCTAGGCGAGAAAAAATTTATGATCTGTGCAAGGAAAGATCCTGATTCTGAGCTATTAGCACAGTTCCACAATGAGACAGTTATCTACGAGATAATTAGTAATCAAGTAAATAAACGACGTGTGACTAGGGCCTCCCGTCAGGTAGACCGTTCGCCAGGTGCAAGTCTTTCGACTTGATGCCACTTCGGCGACTTGTGCATCGATGGGAATGAAATGATGATGATCAGGACAACACAACACCTAGTTCCTGAGTGAAGAAAATCTCCATCCCAGTCGAGAAACGAACCCCAGCCTATAGGATTAACATTCTGTCACACTGACCACTCAGCTAGCGGGGGCAGACAGTAATCAAGTAGGCAATTGGTAGAGGTGTGATGGAACTGCGCTGTTTAATGCTTCGAGTGTGTCATTACTGTGGGGTAACCCTTGTATGCAGCAAAAGAGTGATGCAATTAAATGTTTGTTTCATTACTGTAAATGAAAAATCGTGTGCCTGCTTGAGAGTTAAGTATGTTATACTAACACACATTTAAGTTATGAAGAAATGATTTCTCAAGGGCTAGCTAAGAAATATGGGATAGAATAGACATATAAATGTACAGGTAATAAGACAATAAAAGGAGCTTATGTGAGATATGAAGAAAATGAATATAGCTAAGGAACGATTGGTAGAGAATGTAGTGGGGAATTCCAATACAAAAGCTGAGGAGCAAAGATGAACTGAGAGACTATATCTATTACTTCTCTCATCTTTTCTCCAATGTAACTCACTTCGCTGTTAACAAGGAAAGTCAATGATATTGGAGAATAAAGAATTCCTCACACTACAGTAATGAATCTACTGAATTGAACTATCCTGGTAGACTGAAATTACAGGCCAATTTCAGAACAATATCTACTGCATATCTGGAGTGATGCTGGACTAGCAGCTACTGTTATCAAGCATGGGCACAGTCTCTGAGATACCTTTTTGGATTAATGCAGGTACTGGAACCATTTTCACACAATTTCCTTGGTGTGCGTGTCGGACTATAAGTCAGTTATTACAAAATATGAAGCTTTCTATAAATTACACTGTAACAAAATGTGTTCCTAAAGAATTCTCAAAATAATGGAAGCACGTCAAATGTGCATTGACAAATTATGTTTAATGTTGTGACAGCCTAATAGGCAAGTGGGCTCCTCATGTAACAGGCCAAAGAGCGCTATCCTACCTGCAAAGCTACAATGCTGACTTGTTTCTCATTTCTTTTCATCTTGTTCCACTGATTTATTTTCAAACTTTGGACACTGAAGTAATAAGTAGAGATTCTGATGAAATGAGACTAACTGAATTTTAATGGTTAAGGTACCTGAGTAACTCGAGGATGGGGGTTATAGTGTGTCTGCTGACAACTAGACAAACTACCCACACATGCCCCTAATGATTCAATCATCACCATGAACCAATTGCAAAGGACCCCCCCCCCCAATCCCTCTCCTGCCCATTACCCATTATAACCATAGACTGTAACAAACTAACCACATTCTTTGCCAGGCCTTCAACTGTCTACAATAATGTTCGGAAATGATCATCACACTTAGGATATCTCTCATAAAATATAGTGCTACTACAAAATCTCCTGATCCATCCCTATTCCACACCTACTCTCAGTCCTTTGCCCCACAGTTCATATCCCTTTGGAAGATTCTGGAGCAGTCCTGTCACAGGTACATTCTATTGTATCACAGACTAGACCATCTGTGAAAGCAGACATGTCATACAAGATATAATAGCTCTGTTTTTTAGGGTTTGCACAATCATTTATGTGACCATGACCATAACTAGCTGTGCCCCTGAATGAATGCCCACCATCAAACTGTGGTCAAGAGCACTTGACCCGCCAGTGGCACAGCATGCTCGACTTCAGTGGGTGGTTCACAATCTGTGGCACCTGCATGCTACCTAATAATGTTAGGTACTCTGAATCACATAGATGGGAATTGCCCTTACAACATGTCCTTTGTTCCTGCATTCTTCCTGGCCTCATACTCCATTAGCGCCTGCCCCACTCAACTCCACTCTGGCACCATACCACCCAATCCACCTCATCAATTTACACTCACACTTTACGCTCCACTGCCTCCCCCTCCCTATCCACTCTTCCACCTTATTGTATGCCACATGAAACTCTCTCAGCCTGCAACAGGGCGAGCTCGCCAGTGCCAAAGTTCCATCCCTTTCCTTTTCAGCCTCTCCCTCCCAGCCATCAGTCATCCCTCCCTCCACCTCCTTTCTCTTTTCACCCACCCCACCCAATACAACCCCCCACCTCAGTTGAGCTCCAAAGCTGAGTCATCATAGCTGTGTGTGTGGTTTTTTGTGGTAGTTACCTCTGAATGGACACTTTACAGATCAGCACTACTTTCTGTCTTGTTTATGTGTCTATCAAACACTCAACACTTCAACTATATGATGAGACATTACCAATAATTTTACAGTATTTGTATTTCACCGAGGACCTCCATACAAAATGTTAAATGGTACGTACCTAATGGGAAAACATTGATTTACATGTAAGAGCTGTAATAAATACAAAATGAAGGCTTATATATCAGTGAAATCACAACAGCTCTAGCTAATCAATTTCTTATGAATGTCAGTCATAATACAGATGCTGGTTACAATCGTAATACAAATCAACACTCATTAAATAAATTCTGATCACATATTCTATGCATGAGCTGTAGAGATAAGGGAAGGGCTAGTTAGTAACTCCAAGCAAGAATACACAAGACAAGCAGTAACAGGCATAGCTACTGAGATCATGGATCGGAATACAGATGAAGTTGTGAATTGAGGAAGATACGGCAGAACAAAGTGAATGCTTAATAACCCACCCAAGGAAATTCTCTTCAGTATTCACTCTGTGGCTTTAGCCACTATAGAACAAATCATCGATACTTATCTAGAGAAGACTAAACATCTCACTGCAACTAATATTCATAATAATCGTGAGCTTTGCACATAATGTGCTTCTAATGAGCAGTTAATTATCATGACCCACTCTGTGGTAATCATACTGACCTGGTGTTTTAAACCTAGAGTATATTTAACAAAATTGTAAGTCAGTCTGTTTCTTTCTTCTTCCTCTTCTTTATCCTTCTTGTCTTTCTTCTCCTGGCGCTTCCTTTCTTCTCGTTCAGAAGCTGTCATTCTCTGAAGTTTCACATGCCCTGAAAATTAAAAACAACGAAATAACTATTATAAAGAAACAAAAGACTTCTTATGGCTATTACATTCCCATTTGCCTGGTTAATTACAGAAATCTGCAATACTTGGCATTTTACTCTTATAACATATACTTACTTCCAAATTTTCTGCATACTGAAAAATCGTATCTTTCTTTAGACCACAAACAAAGTTTAGTGGGCATTACTAAATATTGCCAGCCAGGTTATAAATCTTTTACAGGAAATTACAGAGTCCACATGGTAATCAACACTTAAACATCACATTAAAGTTTCAATTAAGAACTAAAATAACAAAGTTCATATGTCAATGGGACTACAGAGATGAGGCAATGTATACATGAGATTTTGTTACTCTATTAGCACAGAGAAAGGGTATCATCTGAAAGCTTGGCGACAGTTTCACTCTTGTTTTACAGTTTACATGCTTGTCAACTCTTCAACTATGTGATGAGTTGTTACTTTCACACCTTCAATTATTTATGTTCCACCCAGTCAGTGAGAACAAGTTTTGAATTGTTTTGAAAAGTGTGTGCAAAGTTTCTTGGAAGTCATCATGTGCTCTCGTTCTCAAATACTGGACGAATATAGTCTGGGTAATTTCCACATCCTAAGTTATGCTACCTCAGGACATGTGTAGTCTCTAATACACTACTGGTCATTAAAACTGCTACACCACGAAGATGACATGATACAGATGCGAAATTTAACTGACAGGAAGAAGATGCTGGGAGATGCAAATGATTAGCTTTTCAGAGCATTCACACAAGGCTGGCGCCAGTGGCGACACCTACAACATGCTGACATGAGGAAAGTTTCCAACCAATTTCTCATACACAAACAGCAGTTGACCGGCGTTGCCTGGTGAAATGTTGTTGTGATGCCTCGTGTAAGGAGCAGAAAAGTGTACCATCACATTTCCGACTTTGATAAAGGTCGGATTGTAGCCTATTGCGATTGCGGTTAATCGTATCGTGACGTTGCTGATCGCGTTGGTCGAGATCCAATCACTGTTGGCAGAATATGGAATCGGTGGGTTCAGGAGGGTAATACGGAATGCCATGCTCGATCCAAACGGCCTCATATCACTAGCAGTCGAGATGACAGGCATCTTGTCCGCATGGCTGTAACGGATCGTGCAGTCACGTCTCGATCCCTAAGTCAACAGATGGGGACCAACAACCATCTGCACGAACAGTTCGATGACGATTGCAGCAGCATGTACTATCAGCTCGGAGACCATGGCTGCGGTTACCCTTGATGCTGCATCACAGACAGGAGCGCCCGCGATGGTGTACTCAATGACGAACCCGAGTGCACGAATGGCAAAACGTCATTTATTCAGATGAATCCAGTTTCTGTTTACAGCATCATGATGGTCGCATCCGTGTTTGGCAACATCACGGTGAACGCACATTGGAAGTGTGTATTCGTCATCGCCACACTGCCGTATCACCCGGCGTGATGGTATGGGGTGCCATTGGTTACACGTCTTGGTCACCTCTTGTTCGTATTGACGGCACTTTGAACAGTGGACGTTACATTTCAGATGTGTTACAACCCGTGGCTCTACCCTTCATTCGATCCCTGAAAAACCCTACATCTCAGCAGGATAATGCACGACCGCATGTTGCAGGTCCTGTACGGGCCTTTCTGGATACAGAAAATGTTCGACTGCTACCCTGGGCAGCACATTCTCCAGATCTCTCACCAACTGAAAACGTCTGGTCAATGGTGGCCGAGCAACTGGTTAGTCACAATACGCCACTCACTACTCTTGATTAACTGTGGTATCGTGTTGAAGCTGCACAGGCAGCTGTACCTGTACACGCCTTCAAAGCTCTGTTTGACTCAATGCCCAGGTGTATCAAGACCATTGTTATGGCCAGAGATGGTTGTTCTGGGTACTGATTTCTCAGGATCTATGCACTCAAATTGCGTGAAAATGTAATCACATATCAGTTCTAGTATAATATATTTGTCCAATTAATACCCGTTTATCATCTGCACTTCTTGGTGTAGCAATTTTAATAGCCAGTAATGTAGTTGTATTACTGTGTTAAATTTTTAATGTAATATTATAACTCTTACTGAAGAGATTATGACAGCATTTAAAATTTTTCAATTTGGTCAATGCTTACACAAAAGCAAATTTTGTTGGCCCTGGAAGCCTTTAGACAGGCAACCTGCAACTGGAATCAGTGATTGTTTCAGATGCTTAGTAATACAGATTATTCTGCTTAGTTAGGGTTCATTTTATACATGGTTTTTAATTGTAAATTTTGTGTTCAAACTAATAAAACCTTAGAGATAGTCATTATTGTTAACATCACCACTACTACTTGTGGTAACAAGCCCCACACAATAAAATACAGTATGCATCAGGCACAGGTGTAACACTATGCCTCCTCCATTATGTTCAAGTGATGAAAATGAAACAATGACGCACTATAACGTTAATATATGCAAAATAAAAGTAGCTTACCTAATGCTTCATGCCATACACTTGTAAATACAACAGGCTTGATGCAAGCCTGTAACACAATTAAGGCTCGAGCAAAGTCTCTAGCATTTACACATGCACTAACAGCTGTTATCCATGGCTTCCGTAAAAGTGGCCAGTTGGGATGCATAAAAGACGATTGAATACTTGACTCCAGCTGCAATACGGTCTGTCTTAGTGTGCTTACAAGAAGAGCTCTTGTACCTGTAACACAGAAAATTTATCCATTTACTGAATTGTTTTCTGTTATCATAACATAATATGAAATAGCACAGGGTGTGAGACAGCAGAGCTGTAAGTAGCTAGAAAGTAAGAATCAGTACATCAATGGAATATTTTAACACTGTTTCAAGTATGCTTCCTCACTCCGTTGCATTGTGCTCATACTGATGTTCAGAAAAGAGCAAATTCACAACCAATGGAAACATGCACAAATTCCATCCGAAAAAGTATAAATAAATCTAGATACATTGCCAACTACAATTTATGCAAACAGGTCAGTAGAAAAATAATTTAATAGCCATTCATATTATAAAGAGTTCAATGTAAGTTGCAGAAATGGCATCCATATCAAATGCATTGGTTACCTTTGGTTAACTAATTACATCACACTTATACTCAATTACTGTGGACTGTCCTTTAAATTTAGCGCTAGTATAAGCTGCAAACTTTTGCCATTTTCAGCTCGATTCAAATGATGTATATCTTTGATAGACATCCTGTAACTGTCCAATAGTGACAAGCAGGCTCTTTCACATTTTCAATGTCTACATGTTAATGTGGGGAGAAAGAGAAAAAGAACTCATTTTCTTTTTGACAGCTAGTGCTAGTGAGCAGGAATAAAAATGGGACTGGTATTTCCAATTTTCATTTCATTATGAAAATATCAAGTCTTGGGCACTATCAATGCTAAACTGAGTGTACTGTTAATTCTTTTCATAGGATTTACACATTCACAAAGCAAAAATATGTTTATGAACATCTTAAGAGCACAATCATATTACAATACCAACATCAAAAGGTTGTCATATATCAAGGAACTAATAAACAGAAGCAACTGAAACAGAAACAGATGTGAGAATGTCTCCTGAGATTATGGTCACTATTACAAACTAAACCAGGAACCCCCGCCCAACTCCAATTTCTTTAAAGAATCGAACTCCCAAGCAAAAATCAGCTTTAAAAATGAGTTAATGTGTTAAATATTTGACATTAAGCATGTAAAACCTTTATGCTTGAAGATGCAAAACCCTAAGCAAAACCCTAATTGTGTTGGTTTCATTAGTTTTGGAGTTAAAAAGAAAGTCAAAACCAAAACTTGTACAGTGGTATATGTGAACAGCCTGCAAAAAATATTAAATTAAAACAAGCTTACGACATGAACAATGAACATTTAGTGACAAAGAGCTTTTCTTTCATTATTTTTTGGGACTGTGTGTGAAGGAAGTTTAGGAAAGTTATGAAATTATGTTTAAAGTTTGAAAAAGTCACTACATGCTCTCATTAACAAGCACTGTATGACTATAGCCTTGGTGATTTGCACTCGGTGTCAAGAAAAGCTAGTTTTTCAAGCATTTCAATGTTTGTGATATCGTATATTCTGAACTATGTGTCATACAAGAATATAATTTTGCAGTTACATGCGGTGGCACATACGTATACTGTCAGCAAAATGTTTGTGGTTAGAGTTAATAATGCACATTGTGTCACTGTAAAATTAAGACAGTGAGCACGCATTTCCCCACTTTCTCTACTGCATGACCTCACAAAAAGCAACTATGTGGCATTTCAGAAAGTTAGACTGGCCTAATTGTAGCTCAGCTTATGAATCGCTCACAACACACAGCAGGAGCAGACCTATTTCAAGTGCTCTATATTTGTATCAACATCTTAGGATAATGACATAGTGTTATCAACATGTATATGATAATGACATAATGTCATCAACATGAATACTCCCCGCTTAATATAAATTTGTATAATGTTTTCTTTTTTATTGTAAAATTAACAGTGCTATTGTACTACACTAACATTCATATGATTTATATATACATTGTTATGAGAATATAACCATCTTTATACTGTAATTGAACTCTTGGTTTGGGAACAGAGGTGGTGGGGTGTTTATTTTCCACAATGGTTTTTAATAGTGTACACTGAATACAAATATGAGTGGCTAATAGCGCAAGTGCAAGAATAGCATATGGACAGATGCTTTGTAAATCTCTGCACACTGTTCTACATTACTACAGGGGAAACTGATTCTTAATCATCCTGTACAGCAGCTGGATCATTCTTTTGGGAAAGGTGATTTCCTCCACCATGAGAGCTGCTCACTTTCATTTTACAGACAGACTATGGGTAGATGTCAATATGTTTGATGGAATAGGACTCATGATATTCAACTCTAGAACAATAATCTGTTGTAATATATTGCTTTACTTGGGTTGAAATAACTAAAGTTTTGTTAACCCCTTGGGAGCCAATTTAACCCTTTAGGCCTCTTCAGATGTTGGGAGAACTGAGGCTGGATTGATGCATTTGATACCTTCAAGCTGTGAAAATATTCCTGTCATTGATAGTGGAGACAATGAAATCGACAAAGTCAAATACATACTGATAGCATTTTACACTTGAAGCAGGCTCTTCAGTGTGGTAGACAGCTGACAGCTCCGCCAGCTGTTCTTTTTTGAAAAATATCTCATTTAATAACTGCAAATAAATACTCACTTAACAAGCAGAAAATTACACCTTTGTCTACTCACAAGAGAGAATTCGACAGGAAATGATGGGGAGGCACAGTCAGTCTGTAAATTGAAAAGCAAGCAGCACTTGTGGTGGGAGAAACTGTCTTTCCCAGAAGAATGGTATGACTTAAGAATTAACTTCCCTCTAGCATTGCAGAAAAGTGTGCAGATATTTATGAAGATTCTGTCCACATGCATTTCTTGCACTAGTATTATTAGCAACTCATGTCTGTATTCCCTGCAATGTTAACACACTTGTGGAAAATGAAAACCCTGGAGATATCTGCACATTGTGTCACTGGTGATTCATAAGGTGAGCATAAGGATCAGTACAACTTTGAGAAACATCCTGTAGTTGCTTTTTGTGATGTAGTGTCGTAGAAAAAATGGGGAATTTCCAACTTGTTCTTCATTTTACAGACCTATGGAGGAGAGAAATGAATGACCAGTCTGGCAACACATCATCCTTCACGATTCTAACCCTACCTAACCAAACTGTTACACCTCCAGAACACAATTTACCCTTTAATATGATTCTACTGCATTTAAGTTTGGCACAGACCTTTACTCTCCATTCTTAACCTGTGTTACTTAACAATGTACATTAATTTTATATAATTAAAACACTACTTTTAATAATGTGTGGCTTTTTCATTTCCTGCAACATGGAAGGATTAGTCCTAGAGAAAAAAATGAATAGGACCTTTATCACAGGAAATTTTATATAATTTAATTTTACAATGGGAAACATTTACTCTAGAGACAGTCAAAAAAAGCGTTAAAAAGTTGCCTTTAAATGCCCCGACCCCCCACCCACCCCACTACCACACACATGCTCAGACCCGACCAGTCAGGATTTCTATGTTCTACATTACATTCCCCCCTACCACTACATTAAAATTTGTGACTACATGAATTTTTTCACCTAATTTTTTTCCTTCGTCAACTGGACTTTAGACCACTCACTGAATATCAGAAATGTTTAGTTGCTGATAGGCACACACACAAGAAAATAAAAACTTGCTAGTTTTTGGAATTAATCTTTATTTGAGCTGGAGTACAAACGCATGCAAGCGCACACAAACACTTCTGCTGATCAAGTGTTCAGTGCCTTAAGCAGAACGCTATATCATTTCATAACTAGAGCGGGACCAATGCACACACAGACAACCAGTATTCCATATTATCATTCCTTCATTTTATTCTGGTTCCCAAAATTATCTGTTTGTTCCTATCCTACTTTGTCTTTCTTTTAATACAATTTTTACATTTTGTTGATGTCTTTCCTCTTTATTTTTTCTTTTGCATGATGATCTGTTTTCTGGGTTTAATTCTTATTTGTTTTGCCTTTTTTGCATGTTTTATGTTGATGCATCTTTTACATATTTCTCCTTCTAATTGTATCCCATACATACTTCTTGTCTTTCTTTGCTTTAAGTTTACTTCTTTGGATCCCCTAATCTAACATCACATGCTAATACCATTGTTCATAAGGTAAACATGGCCTCTCACCTGCCACTATGCAAAGTCTTTCGTGTCTATCAAATTTTTTACAAATTCTAGGAAAGAATTAACCACTGAAATATATATTTCTGGTTAACAATACCTCACAATTTTCTATTACGAAAGTTCAGTTCATTCAGTCACTTGCTCACACCCAGGTCATCTACTGAAATATTTCATCAGTCAACTTTTGTAATAATCAGTTTTTCTTGCTAGGCAACTTCTTGTAACTTTATGCATAAGACTGAAAACTAGTAGTTCACACTGCTATCCTTGATCTGACTGGCATCATGGCAAAAATGTTTAACCAAATGCCAATTTTTCCAGATATTATTCTGCTATAACCATACATAATGCAACACTAGCAAGGTTCTTATCTGCTCAATACGACACAATTAAATGCTTCAGTTAGAGCAGCCAACTGTAATTTGTTCTTCGACTGCCCCATACCTCCCACCCAATGATCTTCCTAAACTTCGGCAAAAAGGAGTGTTATCACCTTATGATATGATGTGATGAGTACAGTCTGATCTAGTAAAGACAGGATTAAAAGTGTTTCCAGAAAACCATGTAATACTGCGATGGCAAAGGGCACTGCAGATACAACATAGTGAACCACTTCAGCAAATGAAATAATTTAAGTTTGCTGAAAAATCAGCAATGACGCTTAAAGCTTCAGTTTACTAAGACTCTCAGGAAACACTACTGATTAATGGTCACATATAGATTTGAGACATAATAAGAGACTTCAAAATACCAGGTGTACAAGTACAAAATGCAGATTTCAGACAACAGATGTCGCACCAATGCAGTTTGTGCCATAAACATTTGACACTGTGCCATTTTGTTGTGTCATCAACAAGTGTCAGACGTGCACAAGTGATAAATTGAAAAAGTATGAGCATAGTGTTGCTTTGTCTTGTTCAATACGTCGAAATTTATACAGAACACAGAGCATTATTAATATTTTGTTTTCATTTGAAGAAAACTGTTGCTGAATCATATTGATTACTTCGAGAATTTTATGGTGAACATGCTCCATCACAAGATGTGTGAAAGATGATTTCAGCATTTCAAAAATTGTGACTTCGATGTTGCAGACAAGGAACATAAGATGTGGAGTTGGAAGCACTGTTGAACGTAGATGATTCACAAACACAAAAACAACTTGCCAACCAATTGGATGTTAGTCAACAAGATGTTTCCAATCGGCTGTGAGGGATGGGAAAGATTCAAAAGACTGGTAGATGGGTAGCACAGGAGTTGAACGACAGGCAAACTGAAAAGCAGAAAAAACATATGACATTTTGCTCGCGTGGTCTATTATGAGCGTCAAAACCTTGGGAAACAGTTAATACTACACATTACCAACAACAATCGACTGAAATGAACTGTTCGCTGCTTGAAGAAAGGCCACAATACTGAAACAGGCAACACAAAGTCATTTTTCTTCATGACAACGCTACTTCACATATGATAAAACCAGTTCGCACCAAGTTGGAAGCACTTAGCTGCTAAGTTCTACCCCATGCAGCTTACTCACCACACTTCACTCCTTCCGATTACCACTTGTTTGCATTGACGGGTCTCGCACTTGCTGAGCAGCACTTTGGTTTGTACGAAGATGTGAAAAATGGGTCAATGGATGGTTCACAGCAAAAGGGGAAAATTTTTACTGGCATGAAATTCATGAACTGCTCAAAATATGGGGAAAATGTATAACAAACAATGGTGCATACTTTGAATAAAGCATTATTTATCATTCTTCTGAATTTAACATGTTTTTTAGACAAAAAAATCAGCATTTCACGCTTGTACACCTGGTAAACCATACAGATTAACTTTCACAACATTAATTGACAAAGCAGTATCATCAAACAAAACTGAATGACGTATGCAAGAACAGTTTGACAATAAATTAGCAACACAATTTTCTTGTTCTGTACCTGGGGGATACCACGGTGTTAAAAACTCAAAAATTACAAGTGATCAAAGACTTGCAAGATCCAGAGTAAAAACAGAAATCTATACCTACATCCACATCTACACAGATACTTCGCAAGCCACCATATGGTGCATGGCGGAGGGTACCCTGTACCACTACTAGTCATATTCTTTCTTGTTAGTCGCAAACAGAGTGAGGGAAAAATGAATTTCTACATATCTTTGCATGAGTCCTAATTTCTAGACTCCAATCTTCACGATCCTTACGCGCAATTTACATTGGCAGCAGTAGAATCATTTGGCAGTCAGCTTCAAGTGCAGGTTCTCCAAATTTTCTCAATAGTGCTTTTCAAAAAGAATATCGTCCTCCCTATGCAAACAATTTGACTGTGTCAAGCAAGACATTAGTAATACTGTACCTGAACATTACAGGTTTGTTCTTCCTACTTATCTGCATTAATTTACATTTTTCCACATTTAGATCTAGCTAACCAGATATTTTGTCTCAGTCATCTTCTATCTTCCTACAGTCACTCAACTTCAACACCTTACCCTACACCACAGCATTATCAGCAAACAACCGCTGATTGCTGCCTACCCTGTCTGCCAAATCATTTATGTATATAGAGGACAACAGCAGTCCTATCACGCTTCCCTGGGGCACTCCTGGCGATACTCTAGTCTCTGATGAACACTAGCCGTCAAGGACAACATACTGTGTTCTATTACATAAGGACACAAGCCACTCACATATCTGTGAACTTATTCTATATGCTCATACATTTGTTAACAGTCTACAATAGGGCACTGCGTCAAGTGCTTTCCAGAAATCTAGAAATATCGAATCTGCCTGTTGCCCTTCCCCCATAGTAGTACGTCATGTGAGAAAAGCATAGGTTGAGTTTCACACGAGCAATACTTTCTTTAACCATTCTGATTCTTGGACATAAGCTTCTCAGTTTCAACAAAGTTTATTATATTCAAACAGAGAATATGTTCACGTATTCTGCAGCAAGCTGATGTTAGAGATATTGGTCTGTAATTTTGCGGGTCCATTCTTTTACCCTTCTTATATACCAGAGTCTGCTATGCTTTCTTTGCATTTGCTTGGGACTTTGTGCTTGGTGGGATATTCACGATAAATGCAAGCTATGCAAGTCCATAGAGTACTCTTTGAAAAACTGAATTAGAATTCCATCTGCACTTGGTGATTTATTTGCTTTCAAATCTTCCAGTTGTTTTTCTACACAAGGGATGCTTACTACTATGTCTGATGGTCAAACGATGGTATGTTTGCACAATTCTCTTGTGTGAACGATTTCTTTAACACGAAATTCAAACATTCGGCTTTCGTTTAGCACTTTTCAACTGCCACACCAGACTTGTCAAAAAGTGACTGAATGGAAGCCTTAGGCCCACTCAACAATTTTACATAAGACCATAATTTTCTTGGGGTCTCTTCCAGATCTTTTGCTAATATGCGGTAGATGTTGTATGCTTCACGCATAGATCTTTCCAAAGACGCACAAATGTTTACTAACCTTTGCTTGTCGTCATTTGTGCGCTCTCTTTTGATCCCAGAGTGTAACAGCCTGGGTCTTTTCCATCCTTTATCCATCTACTAAGCACATAGCTCCAGAGATTTACAATCTGCTTGAAGTTTGCTCATAATTCCCCTACATCCATCTTACTGGAACTACTTATAAGTGATATCAATTAACTGTCTTAAGTGAGATGCCAACAACTGCTTATCTGCTCTATCTAGCAGAAACACTCTCCTGGTATTCTTGAATGATTTATTAACTTTTGCATCCATAGTTGCTATAATGACATCACAACCGCTAATCCCCTTTTCTATACTCACATTGTCAGTATGGTACGGTCTATTTGTAGCTACATGATCTAAGATATTTCCAATTTGTGTGGGCTACCGTGCTAACTGCTCATGACAGTTTTTAAAACACATGTTCAAAAGTATTTCACATGACTGTCTGTCTGTGCCCAATGCAATGAGTCCACAGACATCTCAGTCTATAATCGGTAGATTAAAGTCGCCTCCAAGGAGTACTGCATGACCTGGGTATTTCCACACTACTAACTACAGACTTTCTTTGAATGGCTCTGGAACTGTCACAGCAGAATTGGGTGGTCGATAAAAATGTCAAACAATTAACTCGGTTACAGATACACCTGTTACACACGACCAGACAACTTCATCCTCAGCAGAGAGAATATTTTTGTCAAGTGCAATGAACAGTCCCCCTCCTATGGCCTCTAATCTCTCTTTCTGATATACATTCCACAGCTTGCTAAATATCTCAGAGCTTTCCATTTCAGGTTTCAGCCGGCTCCCAGTCCCAAGAATAATTTGAGTGTGAAAACTTTCCTGGAGGGCAATAAATTCAGGCACTTTATTATGAATACTTCAACAGTTTACTGATAAAAATTCGACAGCTGTAAGTTCAGGAACTATATTATGAATACTTCAATAGTTCACTGACAAAATTTTGACTGTGAAAATGATTTACTCCAAACGCCATCTGTCTTCCCTAGCAGCACATCGGCTGATGGGTGTCCAGAGCACCTCAAACTACTGTCTAGCCTAAAATAACCTAATGTGCCCTCAACAAGTACTCTGCTACCCGAGTAGCTGCTACCTTTGTGTAGTGCAACCCTGATCTATCAAGAAGTGGAGTCCTACAAATCCCCACACGATAACGCATGTCTAGAAATCTGCAGCCAAGACCATCACAGAGTCGACAAAGCCTTTGGTTGAGACCCTCCATTTTGCTCCAAATCAAATGACCCGATCAACTCTGGGAACAACGATGCAAATTCTGAGCTCTGCTTGCACCATGTGTGCAAAGCTAGTAGTTTTCACCACCTCCACCAAACACCTGGAGGAACTGAGGATGGCTTCAGAACACATGTGACAGGCATTGTTGGTGCTGACATGAGCCACCACTTGCAGATGACTGCCTCCAGCATGCTTCATAGCTGCAGGCAAGGCCACCTCCACATCTCAGATGAGGCCCCCCAGCAGGCGTACAAGAGTGCACCTGGGCATCTTTCCACTGCTGAATGCTACCTGCCTAATGGTCTTCATAGCACACCTAATGTTGTTGGAGCTCCCCAAAACACTGATAAGGCAACAAAATTAGTAATGTATATTCTGAGAATTCACTGAAGAATATGAAACTTCAGCAGAAAAATTTTGAACCAAGTACAGCAACTTAAAAAATGTAGATTACATCATCATATACAAAAGAGCGAATTATTTACCAAAGATATTTAGGTAAGCAGAAAAAGATGTTTGGAATAAGGAGAAAGCAAAAGCAAATGAAATATCAATTGAAGTAAGATGACTATTAACGAAGGAGCTACAATTTTAAGAAAATAATGCAGAAAAACTTGTGCTGGGTAGACACCATACTTTATCAGTTAAGACAATAGATGACATAGCAACAACAGAGAGAAAATTTTACAAGCATTCAGGTATTCCTATGACTGTTTGTATTGTTCAAATCATATTTACAGCTTCCATTAGACTTCATCAGGAGAAGTGAAACAGGAAAATTCCTGACAGATTAAAACTACTTGCCAGACCAAGACAGAAAGCTTGCATTTTTAGAGAAATAATCAAGTTTCTGGTCCTTTTAGTCTGTTACAAAGTATCAAAACAGCAAAAAGTCTGCAACAGTGTGAAAGATCCATTCAGTGATGGAAGAGTCAGACAAGGAGATTCCGTATCACCAAAGCCATTCTCAGCAGCCATAGTGAATGTTTTCTGACCTGTAAACTGGAAAAGACAGAATGAATTCTTGCTAACAGGAGTTTGCCTAAGCCACCTTCAGTGTTCTGATAACATCATAGAGGAATATCTTAAAATATACCGAGCTCGTTTGAGTAATCTGGAATTGTAGGTTACCCTACAGGTGTACAACAGGTTGGGCATAGACTGATTACTTGAGTATTACTGTTCTGATTTGATGGGGGAGGGGGCAGAACTTATTAATTAAATGAAATCCAATTAATTAAACAAACTTATGCACTTTGTTACTATTTTCCAATGCATTACTTTAATCAGTTGACAATAATGTCACTGTTCCAGTCTGGATTTTCCACTGTTTGATCATGTCACTACTGCTTACAGGCCAGTGAACTAACATATCTGATAAGTTGCCAACCTAAAATTGCATTTGTAGCAGATGGCAAAAACCAATGCACATCTTTTTCACAAGAGCTCAGCACCCATGCACCTTGCCTGAAGAGGTTATATTTTAACACAAAAATAATTATACCATTAGCATGTGAAATGGCATTTTAAGCAACACTATTGTTGAAACTTCCTATCAGATTAAATCTCTGCGGACCAAGTCTTGAAACTAAAACCCTGTCTTTCAAGAGCAATGCTTTGACAGACTGAAATGTACGAGCACGACTCATGACCCGTCTCAACGCTTTAGCCCTGCCTCATCTCTCTCCTACCTTTAAAAACTTCACAGAAGCTCTCATGCCTACCTTACTGGACAAGCACTCCAGGAAGAAAGGATATAGCAGAGAAATATCAGGAAGTTGCAAAAGAAGGCCACACTATGCTGAAGAGTGAAAGATTCTTTATGGAGTCATTACTGTTAGCTGAAGCCCACATTCCAACACGAAAATTAAATAGATTCAATTTCGTACAGCGACCCACATAAAATACTACACTGGCATTTAGAAATAAAAAGTGTGTGTTTTCTCCTAAATTTTAGAACTGTTGAAATTATCAGCTGGCCCACGTTATTCATTTAGTCTATATGTAAAGGTTATTTCTACCCACAAATTGTTAATGAAGTAATTAATGTCTTAATGTTGCAATACTAATTAATTAATAAACGACTTTTCGTTACATTTGACTGCCCGCACCACAGCAGTCTTACATCCTGTATCATCTGCAACAACACACCCACTCTGATGCATGATGTAATCAGTCTGTGTGTCTTACCAGTTTTGACTTACAGCAGTGAGACATAAATTGTTTAGATTACAACCAACTCAAACCACCACATATCGGATGCAATGGAATAGTTTTATAAAATATACCTATGCAAAGCCTATTATGACACTATGGTATGACTCATGTTTTGCGATTAATGTTAGTACTATTTGGAGGAATCACATGAAAATTCGCTGAGTACACTGAATTCAGTGAGACATCCCATGTTAGTGTGCTTGCTTTTAAGCAACTCGGCAAATCATAAGTGAATTTAAGGTGTCAGAACTACATATTATCTACAACAGATATTTAGTTTCAACCCATTGAGACAGTGAACTACAGTAGTAAGTTAGTGATAGAAACTGTGTTTGCAGTCAGTCTTTTCATGCATGAAGTTAGACAACTGAAATTATAACATACTGATAAATCGGATATATAAACAATTAAGTCACAGAACTAGTTGAAAAGTTTTTGTATTTAGGGCAGTTAATGACAACAATTGAATGGACAGCAACATAAATAACAGAGAGCAAAAGAGGCCTGGAGCACTTTTGATAAACTACACAGTTTCTCAAAAATAATTTCCCAACAAGTCTGAAACAGGGCATTTACAATCAGCGTGTGTTATCAATGTCAACTTAAGGCAGTGAGACATACACTTTTAATTAGAAAATATTTTAAAAAATTGATGGGAATTACTAAGGGAGTCAATAAAACAAATACAAGATGATTGGTGTATGAAGGAAGTACCACATTGGATTCCAACCCAGTAGTGAGTGTTAAATTATTGCTGTTCATCTGACAACGATGAATGGTTAGAAACATACACGTTTTAAACGATACAAAGAAAACATACAAATATTTTGGAAATCATTTTGCAGCTTCATAGAAAAGGAGTGTGGGAAATAATTCATACAGTACAGTTCATAAATGAAGATGGTGTGAAAACAATATGCTTCAATACATATCCTATTTCACTACACATTTAGTCCAAGTGATTAAAATGTACTTACCATAAAGTGAACCAATCCATTTGAATTCAGATGCTGGTGTCAATGAAAATTTATGGGATAAATGCCTCCTCTTATCCCTTTCTTCATTGCGCTGATGTTTATTTAGTGCAGCTATATTTGTACTATACTGATTTGTGTAGCTCTTGAATGTATTTTCCATCCCAAGCTTGAACATATAGGTGCCTAAAACACAAACTTTTATGAGGCAATATACAAAAGAGCAATTAAACATGTTAATGTGATACGTTTGTAGACATTTTCAAATTAAATAGTTTCAACCTTCAACCTCAATGCATTTGGGATAAGAACTTTAAATGTGAATTATGTTAAAATTTACTGCTAGTCTTAGTCCCTTCCCACCAAAATGTTTAAACACAGTTGGAGGATGCTTTACTGTGTTGCCAGGTAACATCTAAAATAATCATCTTTGAAGTTGTTATCCCTTTTTTTGACACCTGCCACCCTTTCCACTTGCTGTACAGAAAGTGAATGTCTTCACAAATAGACCAACAATCATAACAGCAGCACAATGTATTATAATAACAGCCTTGTCTGGAAATATGTCACCCAAGTCAACTGTGTCTCTCCCTAACTGACAACATCTCAAAATTAATGTTCACTACCCAGTTTGGTTGAAGGAAGACTAAGGTTTAATGTTTCAATGACAACCAGTTCATTAGAGGTGGATCACAAGCTTGGGTTGGGGAAATATATGGAAGGTACTTTTAAAGGAAGCCACTGTTATTCGATGTAGGAAAACAAAGGAAAACTTAACTTTGAATAAGACGGGGATCTAAACCACCATCCTCCTAAACAGCAGTCGAGTGCCTTGCCCCTACTCCACAATGCTTGATCAAATTGGACTCCCCCTTCCAAATTTCAATATAATTTTTTTTCTCCGAATATATTTTATAACATCCACCAGCTTACCTTCACATCTAAATTTAACATTCATTTCTAATTTAAATATATCACATTATCCTTGATCTTCCTCTTCATCATAATTTTTCAACTTAGCTTTCAATCTTATACTTTTTCTTTTCACCTCTGATTACAAAAAACATACAAGAATCTTAAAAATGCTAATGAAATACCTGTGGCTATCTGTTGTGCTTTCAGTCTTGTTATACGAGTCCCATCAGATGCTAGTTCCTTTTCAATTTCTTTTTGATCCCTCTGCAATTTTTCTAACTCTGCTTTTGTTAGACCAGCGGCACTACGTCTCTTCAAATCATCCATATTAAATGTGCGTGGTTGAAGGGAACCGGTTTTGGAACGTGTCACTATTGTATGTTTCTTTCCTGTAACAGAAGAAGATAAGTATATATGTGACAGGTAAAGGTATCATTACACTGTTTTTACTATATCGGCCTTATTGAAAAACTACTACAAATCCTAATAAATCACATCATGACACTGTTACATGAGAATCTCAAACAGTTAGGCTTTGTGTACAGTGTGCAGCAGCTAAATTGAGACTCTTTTCAACTTTAATTTTTCCACTACCTTCTTACATCTACAGCTAGTGGAACCTCAAGATACAGTTAAGTAAACCCTTCAGCGAAACAGTTGTAAACACAAAATAGTTTCCACTGACACAGATGAGATGGAAGCTGAAAAATAATTCTGATGAAGAAAATGCTTCACTCCAATCAAACCCTTAAATATAAACATCACTCACAAATTGGGCATCAGGCCTGTTACAACTGGCCAACTGCGGGCAGCAAAGCAGTACAAGGAGCGATCTACAATTATGCGAAGTGATATTCAAGTTGCTAATCCCTCCAGCCATTGTTTCCAGTAGCAAAATCCTTGTGATGCCACTGTTTCTTTATTTGAGCAGCTCCTCATTTGGCCTCATAAGGCCGAGTGGACCCCATTCAAGATTTCCCTTCCTCAGAAGAATTCAAAGAGGTACCAGGAATTGAACCAGGGTCCTTAGGAACCAAAGGCAACAATGCTAATATTCAGCTGCAGAGGTGGTTCTCTAGCCAAATTCCAATTAAAATAATAAACTACTTCAATTATGAAAAATCAACAGTTTACTACATTGTTAAGAATTTTTTTGTTGCTTAGCAGTCAAATTAAAAAATCTATTGGCAAGGGAGAAAAAATTGTGTATGTTAAGTAGTCTATGACCTCAGAACCACTAAAAAGCTTAAAACTGATTTGAAAGAGTGGTGGATTGTCACTAAAAAATTTGAATCAATATGAAGAGAAGAGAAATGAAATGAAATGATCATACGGCATTATCAGCTGGGAAATCCCACCTGCATTGATCGGCCGCCTGTTGCAAGTTTTTCTATTTGATGCCATTTCAGCAACATGTACGTCTTTGTGACAAAGAAGAGATGAGTTGTGGACTAACATAAGGAGAACTGTGGACCATACTGAAAGTGTGACTAACACTGCCAAGAGGTAACTAAACAGAGTTGCACCTTGTAATTTGTTGCTGCATTTATTACTTCATATACACTAGTTAAATTTGTTGTGGATGCCAATGGTGAATCAGACAAACAACTGATCATTAGCTCACAATTAAAATGTTCCTCTTGTAGTGATGTCTAAGTATGCAGTTTGTGTTCACTTGCTTGGTGTTATTTAAAATTACAGAGACAATGTACTATCATTTTTTAAAGAATGGATATATTACAAAAGAAGATGGTTGCAAGTCTTACCGACAGTGGTAATATCATAGATGGAAAATTGGAAAATGGTAGCCTCTGACTTCTGGGAACCCACACATGGTCTGCGTTCCCATGGAATGTGTGCCGACCATGGAAACATGTTTTACTCAAAGGATGTTTGGTTCCACAACAGCCTGAATCTACCCTCTTAAACTACAATAATTTTCCCATTGTCAACAGAGCTTGTGACAAGTGTAACAACTTCAATGTCACATCTTGCAAATGGGCATTACGGTGGCATTCTGAGAAATAAACAAAAACAAGTGAAACAGCCAAGTCCCCTATGAAACATACCAAGGATGTAAGAAGTTCACTGAATGAAACGAATCATATAAAAATATAAATTAGCTTATTTTTAAGTTTCTTGTGTATTTAAAAAATACTTCCGGATGCACAACATATGTCCCAACCTAGCTATCAACACCCTACACAAAACACCTACAAGATGAAATTAAAGGATTCAAAATATTAGAATAAACATAGACAACTCTTTCAATAGATGCAAATGCCAGCCTTAATCTGAGAGCCATTCCACACAAAAATCAATTCTAAGAATGAGAAATTAAGAATAAACTAATATATAAATACTACAGTGACTTGTAAGTCACGCAGATTAATAAAAATTCATTAACAAGATATTTTGTGAAATGAAATGCTTTGTCCTACTTGCAGTGAAGCCGACTCTGATGACAGACATTTTACATTTAATTCATTCTCATGTATAACTGAACAAAGATTAGCAAACTGCTACCTTCCCACATACTTCATTAAAATATAAGTAAGTAAAAATAGTATTCCAGAAGCCACATAACTTCATGGATTCTCAACTTGGAAAGAATTATGGCACACTTGAACTCAGGGTGTATATGAAACGGGACAACCAGGAGATCTGGGTAAAACCCGAGAAGTATTTCATCCGATAGAAAACCGGGAAAAACCCGGGAATTTTTCAATGTTTTAATTTTTTGTTAAATTTTTGTAATTTTGACTGGTAAGAACCGATATTCTAACAAAGGATATTACTGTATCCTGCTACTGCAGAATAATACTTCAACAATAAAACATAAACGAGAGAAAAAAACGAAAATAACTTAAATTGCAAAGAAAATGAGCCATATTCAACAACGACACACAGTGCTCATGCAAGCGTCTGCCAACAACAAAATGTGTCAAAGGCATTAGGAACACTATGCAATGCTTCATAACGACAAATTGCCTCCGATGAGCGTGAAGTCACAACTGTTTGCAATAGATTCATTTTAGCAGTTACGAGCGGGCTCATGCACATGCACAGTTGAGTCGCGTTTGAGTAGTAGATTCTCCCGCTTCTGGCTACAGGAATGTGGCTGTTGGACGTACAAGCAGCCGCAGCAAGCAGTTAGATGCTACCGGGAAAAGGGGGTGCCAAATTCATTTCTTGAGGAAAAAAAAACTTGCACCTAGCAACCAGGGCACATTGTCTATCGATTATTCGTATGATTTTGAAATGCGTCCCTGTTCGTTTTTGAACATTTTTAACACATTTTAAGTTGATTTCTGAATGAATCATAAGTTGATTTTTGAATGCATGCATAGTGTGTGTGATGTCTCTGTCAGGAGAATCCTCGTCCCAGACAAAAGGAGGCCGGACTATACGAGCTGAGCGGAATAAAGCCGAATGGATGAATACCAATCGCTGTCTGATTATGTGGTTGATTGGGTTTGCGAATGATCAGCGTATTTATAATTACTAGGAAATCCATAGATTCACACTACCAGAATGGAAATAAATGACTAACAGGAAGAACAGATGAGAAAGATTATGCATTATCTTCTCAGTGTATCCAAGAAAATCAAATTTTGCCAGAAAATTTTTGGCCAGATCGCTACACTAGTAACTACCAGTTTTACAGTCCCCGGCTAGCACCCAATTAAGTTCTATTCTGGAAGTAACATGGAGAACATGTTGTAGGAACATGTAAAACACTTCACCAGAGAATAATCGCGGGATAAATAAACCTGTGCTTCTGGCAGGGTTAGTGAAGTTAATCGGTGAACAAATTTTGACAGTGGCAGGAATAGCTACAGGATTGGTGATGACAAGATTGTTTGTTAGAACGAGGAAGGAGAAGAAACAGGAATATCACACAAATTATGGAAGAATTAGACAATTCCCAATTTATATAAAAATTTCGTAATACTACTTTTCAATCTCATGCTTGAGAAACTGGCACGTATGAATGAAATGTGAAACTACTTCCTAACATAAAGCTTTTTGCTTTAGTACGCCTAATAGGCATTTGATATTGTTACTTATTGAATTAAACAGTCTCGTTTATTTGGTGTGTGTTACAAAATTGCTGCAATATTAGAAAGGCCTGTTTTGTTTTATCTAGCAGACAGTGACAAAACATTGTTGTTGTGGTCTTCAGTCCTGAGACTGGTTTGATGCAGCTCTCCATGCTACTCTATCCTGTGCAAGCTTCTTCATCTCCCAGTACCTACTGAAACCTACATCCTTCTGAATCTGCTTAGTGTATTCATCTCTTGGTCTCCCTCTACGATTTTTACCCTCCACGCTGCCCTCCAATACTAAATTGGTGATCCCTTGATGCCTCAGAACATGTCCTACCAACCGGTCCCTTCTTCTTGTCAAGTTGTGCCACAAACTACTCTTCTCCCCAATTCTATTCAATACCTCCTCATTAGTTATGTGATCTACCCATTAACCTTCAGGATTCTTCTGTAGCACCACATTTCAAAAGCTTCTAGTCTCTTCTTGTCCAAACTATTTATCATCCATGTCTCACTTCCATACATGGCTACACTCCATACAAATACTTTCAGAAACGACTTCCTGAAGCTTAAATCTATATTCGATGTTAACAAATTTCTCTTCTTCAGAAGCGCTTTACTTGCCATTGCCAGTCTACATTTTATATCCTCTCTACTTCGACCATCATCAGTTATTTTGCTCCCTAAACACCAAAACTCCCTTACTACTTTAAGTGTTTCATTTCCTAATCTAATTCCCTCAGCATCACCCGAATTAATTTGACTACATTCCATTACCCTCATTTTGCTTTTGTTGATGTTCATCTTATATCCTCCTTTCAAGACACTGTCCATTCCGTTCAACTGCTCTTCCAAGTCCTTTGCTGTCTCTGACAGAATCACAATGTCATCAGCGAACCTCAACATTTTTATTTCTTCTCCATGGATTTTAATACTTACTCCGAACTTTTCTTTTGTTTCCTTTACTGCTTGCTCAATATAAAGATTGAATAGCATCGGGGAGAGGCTACAAGCCTGTCTCACTCCCTTCCCAACCGCTGCTTCCCTTTCATGTCCCTCGACTCTTATAACTACCATCTGGTTTCTGTACAAATTGTAAATAGCCTTTCGCTCCCAGTATTTTACCACTGCCACCTTCAGAATTTGAATTTGAAAGAGCGTATTCCCGTCAACATTGTCAAAAGCTTTCTCTAAGTCTACAAATGCTAGAAACATAGGTTTGCATTTCCTTAATCTAGCTTCTAAGATAAGTCGTAGGGTCAGTATTGCCTCACGTGTTCCAACATTTCTACGGAATCCAAACTGATCTTCCCCGAGGTCGGCTTCTACTAGTTTTTCCATTCGTCTGTAAAGAATTCGCGTTAGTATTTTGCAGCTGTGACTTATTAAACTGATAGTTCGGTAATTTTCGCTTCTGTCAACACCTGCTTTCTTTGGGATTGGAATTATTATATTCTTCTTGAAGTTTGAGGGTATTTCGCCTGTCTCATACATCTTGCTCACCAGATGGTAGAGTTTTGTCAGGACTGGCTATCCCAAGGCCATCAGTAATTCTAATGGAATGTTGTCTACTCCTGGGGCCTTGTTTCGACTCACGTCTTTCAGTACTGTGTCAAACTCTTCATGCAGTATCATATCTCCATTTCCATAATATTGCTCTCAAGTACATCGCCCTTGTGTAGATCCTCCACCTTTCTGCTTTCTCTTTTTGCTTAGAACTGGGTTTCCATCTGAGCTCTTGATATTCATACAGTAGTCAGTAGTTCTAATCTCCCGATTACAAAGTGGTTCACTTTTCTCCAAAGGTCTCTTTAATTTTCCTGTAGGCAGTATCTATCTTACCCCTAGTGAGATAAGCCTCTACATCCTTACATTTGTCCTCTAGCCATCCCTGCTTAGCCATTTTGCACTTCCTGTCAATCTCATTTTTGAGAAGTTTGTATTCCTTTTTGCCTGCTTCATTTACTGCATTTTTATATTTTCTCCTTTCATCAATTAAATTCAATATTTCTTCTGTTACCCAAGGATTTCTACTAGCCCTCGTCTTTTTATCTACTTGATCCTCTGCTGCCTTCACTACTTCATCCCTCATAGCTATCCATTCTTCCTCTACTGCATTTCTTTCCCCCATTCCTGTCAATTGTTCCCTTATGCTCTCCCTGAAACTCTGTACAACCTCTGGTACAGTCAGTTTATCCAGGTCCCATCTCCTTAAATTCCCACCTTTTTGCAGTTTCTTCAGTTTTAATCTACAGTTCATAACTAATAGTTTGTGGTCAGAGTCCACATCCTGCCCCTGGAAATGTCTTACAATTAAATAGATGTAATCAAATCGATAAATCACACCAGTCTTGGCTATTATTTGTATTAACAGCTTTTTCAGTATTAGATAATGACACTTCAATTTTTCACGTAGCAAAATGTTTGACGAACTTTGATGAGGTAATAGATTTTTTCGCAGACAATAAAGCACACCATGCAAAGCTGCAACAAGATTAGAGAGAAAAAAATGCTAGGAACTAAGGATCGAAGAAATATGTACTTTCTTGCTTGTCTCTTGTCTTTATTGGTTTTATGTATGCTATATTTAATTTGATGTCATGCAAAACAGCAAGTTATTAGCTAATAGGCAATAAAGAGTGCAAATTTTCTGAAGAGATCTTGTTCTCCCGATTACAAACAATCCCATCCGCTATTAATTGTGAGATATTTTATTTTATTTTATTTATTTATTTATTTAAAAAATGAAGGGAACGCTACAAACCAGCCGACTGGGAGCAGGAGAGGCACCACAGGACATTTCAATTTCCACTGTCTGAATATAGTTTCATGGCATCCATTACAAAATATACACGTTTCAATGCCACAGAGTGAAATACAGTGACGTGCCATAGAAGAATGCTGTATGAAGAGGCGTGGCACTGCACTTTGGTACACTTAGGACCAAATAACATGTCTTAAATTTCCTCGAACACATATTTTTTATGTTTCAGACTTTTCAGAAAGATGTGTGCTACAAGATGAACATATTTTTGAAAATTCGATTTTTTTTTTTAGTATTGACCCGGTTAGCACATATTGCGGATCCGGGGCTGATGCGCAGAGCAGTCTGAGTTATAATGGGTAGTCTCCATGTGACCCGTGTTTACATTTAGTGATTTTGCTGTTTCCCGTTCGTTTGCTCTCACGTCAAATGAAAACAAAACAGATATCAGTGGCCGGGAGCTATCAAGTGAATTAAAATATATACACATAATTACAGAAGGCTAAAACAGGTTATTAGTTTCAGATTTTATTTTATTTCCACCTTTCTGACAGTCAAGCATTAATCACATTGCAGAACAGCGAAGTTATTTTAGTCTGTTTGCTAAAGAAATTTGACATTTATTAACCTTTTCCGCAGAGGAAGTCAATGTATTTGAAACGAAATGTTTAATTCCACAGTACTGGCTACTTTCAACTGTTCACTGACTTTCAAGTGCATGTTTTCATCTTCTAGCATGTATGGCATTATGCCATAATAAAGAACCAAATATGATATAATACAGCACTGGTGCTCCAAGAAAATATACATCCTGAAAACCACACTGAAAAGCTTAATATCAGGTCGAGGTCTACTTCATTGGGAATCTGGACATACAAATGTGCACTTTAAGTATGCACATTAAATGTGCACGTTTTAGTATAGTTCACGAAATTCCAATGCTCTTGGAGTATCCTCTGATGTCCTTTTTCTTTTATGACATATTTCAATGTTTTGCACGTACATACATAGGGGCTTCCTACGTCATGGTAGCTGCACAAGCACGATGTCGCCTGTTATCTGCGCTCTCTGGCAACTGCTGAAACGAACCTATTTGTAACAGGTTACGGGAAAATATTGCAAATGGTGGTTTGAAAATCATTACTTCCAAAGTAAATATCCTATTATGCAAGTTTAACTGTGTACAAGAATGTACCATGAATTTCTTAAATCACAGAGCGTTGACATAGGTGAAAGTCTTTGCACACTACACTTTTATAGGCATTGCCAGGGTCTTCAAAAAAATTTTCACACTGGGGCCATATGGTCATACTTTTATGTACACATTAATATACAGCACTGTTGAAGCATATTTATCTCATTTTAAATTTCATGTTTTTCAGCAGCTTCTTTCACAACCGAGATAACTGAAGTGTAACACCTGCCCTATGAATTGATTGTCAGAGCACATCTTTGTTCAAACTATATGCACTCCTTTGTAGGCTACAATTTTGTTTCAATACTACTTTATTACATCTTAACACAACTGATTTGCCTATAAAATCATCATCTGAAAATCAACTTCATTTTTGTAAATGACAAAATGATGGTTAACTGATTCTGGGCAATGGTACTGCTTCAATCACACTATCTTCAATCATTTGAGCACTGAACACTGCAGTTTCCTAGAGAGCTGTTAACTCACGCCAGCACTGCTTTGAATATATCAAGTGAGGCTTTTTCCTAGTTTAATACCAAAGCTACGTTGAGAACTATCGTATTTTATAGACTCTACAGTAGAACATACGTTTCTCTGTGGAAAATCATTCTCACCAACTGAACACTGGCCTAGTCATTGTAAATTAGTCTAGAAATCACATTAATGAACTTTACATCTTGTGATCTGAGTATGAGTTGTTGAAAGAATAGCCACACAATGCCTCTTCTTCACACGTAAAAAAATTTTACGAGACTGCAACTTAAAAGTTCGCCAAGAAAAAAATGGACGTATGATGACCTTAGTTTGATCTTTTGGAGACAGAGTACAGTTACAACTCACCATCTTTGCCTATCCTTGTACTGCACTCGTCACCCTCTCTATCAGAATCCAAATCCAAATCATCGTCTTCTGCATCTGATAACATCGAGTTTGTTGAAGTTTTCACTGAAAACATAGATACTTGGTTTGAACATTTGGTGGAGTTTAGATAGAAAATTAAACATTTTATAGATATTTACGTTTTATGGTGGGTGTGGAACAATAGAAACAGCGAACATTGTCTGCACAGTAATACAAATAAGTAGATGTTCTTTATTTTGCTGCAGTAAACCATGCCTATGGTGTAGCAATTCCTACGATGCACAAACCAATACACTGTTTCACTGTAAATGCCAAGAGACAAACAATATCTGTGTTATAACTTCAAGTTAAACAAATATATTTCAAGGAAGACGTAATAAATGAAAGTCACAGATCAAGTAAACAGAGTAAGACGTGTGTACACTTTAACAGTCAAATCATAACTGAGTCCAAGTCTAGCGGCCGCTGGCTGGCTGGCCGCTTAGGTGGCACTGCTGCTGCATGGCTGGCAGACATCGCCGCACGTAGAGGAGGCGCATATCTGCACGGTGGCACTTTGAAAGATTGGCGAGTGACAATACTTTTCCCCCTTTGAATTTTTTGCACAGGTCTTGATGGAGGTGGCCTGTAGATTGCTAACGTCCATAGGTGTTGTTTGACTGGCCATAAAGTCTCGAGGAGGACGTTTCCCATACGGACAGAAGTGTCCCGGACGATAACAGGTCGAGATAACAGGAGACATGGGGGTCGAATCTGCTGGGGCACCCTGCACCAATCTGCCCGTTGTGGCAAGTCCGGTTGTTATAACAGGAGACATGGGCGATGTGTCCACGTCCGTAGGAGAAGGAGGCGAGTAGAGATGCTGTGACAGATGATGGCCATCTGGTTCCTGCATGGGCACGTCTCCTGGTGGCATCAGTTCTTGTGCTGGCACCGATATGATGGGGAGAGGACTGTGTTGTTGAGTAATGAGAGATTCCAGTATCCCGAGCGTCAGGTAGAGCCGAAGGTGGTGTAGTGGCATCCGGAACAGGCGTTGCTGGCACACGAGTCCGAAACTGGTCCGAATGACACACTGCAACATCCGTGTCCGTCTGGATTTCATACAGGTGTTGGCCACAGTGTTGCAAGCCGCCTGCCATATCCCCGTAGCCATACAAGGTCATCGGTGGTGAACCGGCCAAGCGAAGGCACCCACGGCCGTGAGGTGGAAGGCCGCAGAAGATGAAGTAGCGTGCGGGGCTGTCGGCCATGTAAGAGCTCAGCCAGGCTGTGGTCACCCATGGGTGTGAAACGGTAAGAAGCCAGAAATTGAAGAAGCACATCATCAGCAGAAGAAGTCAGGAGTTTCCTCATCTGAGCCTTAAATGTGCGGACCAGTCGTTCAGCCTCACCGTTTCACTGTGGATGGAACGGAGGGGCCGTGACATGCATGACGCCATGACGGGCACAAAAATCCGCAAAATCAGAAGAGGCAAATTGCGGACTATTATCAGTAACAAGAGTAGAGGGAAGGCCTTCCAAAGAGAAAATGCGAGCTAGAGCATTGGCGGATGCCGCGGTGGTAGGCGACGTGCAACGGACAACGAAAGGAAAGTTAGAGTAGGCGTCAATAACGAGAAGCCAATAAGTACCTAAAAAGGTCCCACGAAGTCATCATGAATACGCTCCCAGGGCTTCTCAGGCGAAGGCCATGGTGACAAAGATGACTTCGGGGTGGCAGCCTGTGATGCACAAGGGCCGCAGGCAGCGACCATGTGTACGATTTCAGAGTCGATGCTGGGACAGTACGCATGACAGCGCGCCAGAGATTTTGAGAGAGAGATACCCCAGCGCCCTTGGTCAAGGAGGCGCAAGACTGAAGCATGCAAAGACGCAGGTACCACAACACGCAGCGAAGAATTTTCGGTGGGAAGGAGGATAACACTACCCCTAGCCGTGAGGCGGTAACGCAAAGTGTAGTAGTTCCGCAATGGATCAGAAGTCTTAGCGGACGAACGATCTGGCCAACCCTTCTGAATACAGTGTAAAACCCGGGAGAGGGTAGGGTCAGAACCCATAGCAGCCGCCAGCCGGTACCCGGTGATGGGGAACCCGTCCACAACCCGCTGCTCGGCAACATCCAGGAGGAAACACAAAAGTTCGTCTCTATCGAATGCCAGATCGGGACTCATGGGAAGGCGAGACAGTGCATCAGCATTCGCATGTTGAGCCATTGGCCGGAAATGAATCTCATAATTGAAACGAGACAAGTAAAGAGCCCAACGCTGAAGGCGGCGTGCAGCCTTGTCGGGAAGTGACGTTGATGGATGAAACAAGGAAACAAGTGGTTTGTGATCCATAACAAGATGAAATTTGGATCCATAGAGAAAAACACCAAACTTATGAAGAGCATAAATAATGGCCAAATCTTCTTTTTCAATTTGAGAATACTTTTGATGGGCATCCGTGAGCGTTTTGGAGGCATAAGCAATGGGTTGTTCAGAACTGTCAGAAAAACGGTGTGCAAGGACTGCACCGACCCTGTATTGAGAGGGGTCCGTGGCAAGAACAAGATGCTGGCCAGATCGATAAGTAGCCAGGCTGTTTCAGCATTGTCTTCAATTTCTGGAAAGCCGCATCGCATGACGCGGACCAGTGAAAAGGCACGTTTTTATGCAACAGACGAGATGCAACGGCTGAGCCACCAAAGCAGCAGACGGTAAAAACTTGTGATAGTATGCCATTTTGTTCAAGAAGGCCTGCAGTTCCTTAACAGATGTAGGGCGAGGAAGGGCATCGATCGCAGCGACAGTTTGCTGAAGCGGACGAATACCATCCCGAGAGAGTTGAAAACCCAAGTACGTGATAGATACCTGAAAAAATTTTGATTTCTGAAGATAACACTTAAGACCGGCAGTCTGTAAGACATGAAAAAGTGTGCGGAGATTTTGAAGATGTTAGTCAGTGGTGGAGCCAGTGACAACAATGTCGTCCTGGTAATTTATACACCCAAGAATCGCTGAAAGAAAGAAGGGGCGCTGGCAACCCCGAATGGCAATCGTTGGTATTGACAGAGGCCGAAAGGCGTGTTACGGATCAGAAACTGCTGGGAAGCAGTGTCAAGAGGATGTTGATGATAAGCTTCTGACAGGTCAAGTTAGAAAAATACTGGCCTCCAACAAGTTTAGTGAACAATTCTTCAGATCAAGGCATAGGGTAAGTGTCGATAAGACATTGAGCATTTCCAGTGGCTTTGAAATCGCCACAGAGACGAATATCACCATTAGGCTTAGCAACGACAACGACAGGAGAGGACCACTCACTGGAAGTGACAGGAAGCAAGACCCCGAAGCAGTGAGACGATCCAGCTCCCGTTTGACCTGATCACGAAGGGCCACAGGAATGGGCCGAGCCCGAAAAAACTTAGGCCAGGCAGTGGGTTTGAGTGTGATATGAGCTTCAAAGTCATTTGCATGGCCTAACCCAGGAGAAAAAAAGGGACAAAAATGTCGTCAACAAGGAATCCAATTGAGCATAAGGAATAGCATCAGAGACGAGATTGACAGTCATCTATGGATAACCCAAAAACGCGAAAGGCATCAAAACCAAAAAGATACTCCGCATTACTATGGTCAACCACAAATATGGGAACAGTGCGAATGACAAGATTTGTAAGATACCTCAGCATCAAATTGTCCCAAGAGAGAAATCTTCTGTTTATTGTAAGTCTGTAATTGCCTAGTGACAGGTGACAGGATTGGAGAACCCAACTGAAGATACGTCTGAGAATTGATGATAGTGGCAGCAGAACCAGTATCTACCTGCATGCGAACTTCTCGACCAAGTATTTGGACAGTGAGGAATAACTTCCCTGAAGGGAAAAAAGGACAACACAGAATCAGAATCAGCGTCATGTTCATGAACATCATGTATGTGGACGGATTTGCAAACGGATGACATACGACCCTTTTTTTTTTTTTTTTTTTACATTTGTGACACACGGCCCAATGTTGTGGACAATCTTCTCGTGAATGTTTCGTAAAACACCGCGGACATGAAGGAAGTTGCTGTGGGTTTTGCTGCAGTTTCTTAGAGGTTTGTTTACGGTTAGGCCGAGGCTGCACTTGGGAGTGTACTGCGGCCACGTCGGCCGGCGGGGACACGCCACACGCTTCGTCAACATCGCACAGAGGTTGTATTTCTCCGACGTCGCCCCTTGCCTCTATTTGCGCTCCAGCGGGGCGAGAAATTTCAAAAGACTGAGCGATGGATAGGACTTCATCTAGAGTCGGATTTGCCAACGGAAGGGCACGTTACCTAACTTTCTTGTTGGGCGCCGATCGGATAATAGCATCCCGTACCATGGTATCGGTGTACGATTCTTTGTGAACTTCAGTAACAAATTGACACTTTCTACTGAGGCCGTGAAGTTCAGCAGCCCAAGCGCGATACGATTGATTTGGTTGTTTTTGACAACGATAAAAGGCAACACAAGAGGCTACCACATGCGTTTGCTTTTGAAAATAGACGGACAGAAGTGAGCACATTTCAGGAAAGGACAAAGACGCAGGATCTTTCAAAGGAGCCAATTGCGACAACAACCGAAAACATTTGAGGTGAGATCCATGAAAGGAACAGAGACTTAAATGTTTGTTCGTCTGCGACATGAAATGCCAAAAACTGCTGTCGAAGACGTTTTTCGTAATAAGGCCAGTTTTCCGCAGTCTTGTCGTAAGGAGGAAAAGTTGGAAGAGACAACGACGAGAGACGCCCCGCATTTGATGCCGCGACGAAATCAAGCATCGCATTTGTGAGAAGCGTTTGCTGTTCTATGAGACCTTGCAATAGTTGCTCTAAAGTAACCATGGAAACATGTGGGTCAACGATGGAAAAGAAAAATCACTACCTCATCGCCAATTGTTATAACTTCAAATAGAACAAATATATTTCAAGGAAGACGTAATACATTAAAGTCACAGATCAAGTAAACAGAGTAGGACGTGTGGACACTTTAACAGTCAAATCATAACTGAGTCCAAGTTCATCGGCCGCTTAGGTGGCGCTGCTGCTGCATGGCTGGCAGACAGCGCCGCATATAGAGGACGCGCATAACTGCGCAGCGGCACTTTGAAAGATCAGCGAGTCACAACAATCTGCATAACTAACAGGTGGGCAACTGACTTGTTCAATAATCACACTGCAAAAACAATTTATGCCATTAAAAGCAGGGGTGGTGGCAAGGGGAGGTTATGGGGGCTATAGCCCCCCCCCCCCCCTCCCAATAGAGTATCATATTACACTGGATAAAATGACTTCAGAACTCACTGAATATGTTACTTCAACAGATTTTTTTTTTTTTTATAATTATGTAGAAATATACGTTGCAATGTATTTCAAACACATTTTAACAAAAGAATAAGAGCGGCAAATACTTCACTACCTAAACCAATAAATATCATTTAACTTAAACTGGACATCTTATTATTTATTAATATACATTGGATGTATATTAATGTATGAGTACCACTTACGATAATCAAGAAAGCTAAATATGCCAGGTATGCCTACCAACACACATAAATTGCTGACCCCAAACAAAAACTTCGAAATCGATGGACATCTGGGTCAAATCATATTATTTTCCCAGGCACGCACATACTGTAGACACGTTTCTACCCTGAACTCCAAAACAGTTACCAAAAACTGCTTTAAGCAATACCAAATTTTACCAATTTGTCAGAGGAGGACCTCGACTCTTCTTTTGTTAAGCGATACTCCATTCCCCCAACCAGTCTATATGTACAGGGTGTACATAAAGTCCACGAACACTTTCAATTATTTATTGCACAAGAACTAAACATTGTACAGATGTCATAAATATTGCATTTTGAAGAGAAACTCTGAAAGTCGTCACCCCCCCCCTCCCCCCGACACACACACACACACACACCTTGCCATATCCATCCCAGCATGGCATCGTCAACTGTGGCAGTTGCTTCTTGTATTCTCTCCGAAGTCACACGGAGTGAGATCTGGTGATCGGGGAAGCTGTTTCATGAAACAACTGTGCCCTTCTGTATCACGGCCGATCCTTCAATGCAGCAGTTCTGTGTTCAGGTACCCACGGACTTCACAATGAAAATAGGGTGAAGCCCCATCCTGCTGAAAGATGAATAAGAGTTCATGGGATGCACAACGCACCAATTTCTTTGGACTCCTTATGAATGTCTCTCATATGTGCTCCAAATTCACTTCACTCACATTGGGACGTCTGCTTCTCTTTGCCGAGCACAAGCAACCTGTCGTAACGAATTTGTTGTGCCAGTGGTAAATGGCCTTCCATGTTGGTGGCTTCTTACCATACGTGGTTCTAAACACCCGCTGAACAGCTGCAGCACACTTGTTTTTATCGAACTCCAACATACAGAAAGCTCACTCCGCACCTGAACTTGCCATGTTTGCGACTAGCGCTGACTATCGGCAAATTACCAAACTACACTGTGGCGGTATACATCGGGGAAAAAAAACCTTTCGGTGTTTCTCTTCAAAATGACATATGTATGATATCTGTACAACGTTTTTTCTTGTGCAATAAATAACTGAAAGTGTTCCCAGACTTTATGTACAGCCTGTATTAAGATTATTGCCATATCTTAATTCTGAAACCCTAAGGACTGTATATTATGGATTAACATACCCTTCCTTGTCTTATGGAATAGTACTGTGGGGTGGGACACACCAAACTAATATGAAAAGGGTTTTCATACTGCAGAAGTGAGCCTTGAGGATCATAGAAAATGTAAAACTAGGATCATCTTGCAAACCCCTATTCATTAGACACAATATTCTCACAGTTTATGCCATGTATATACCAGAAACTATAACGCTAATGAAAGAGGATACCAAGATCACAAAAATAAACACTGATGTTCACAACTATGAAACAAGGGATAGAAAAGACTTTAATATGGTTAACAGAAGATCAACTTTAACAGTGAAAAGCCCCTATGTCAAAGGAGCTGTTTTTAATAACTTGTTACCAAAGAAAGCTAAGATATTGACAGGGGATAGTTCTAAAAAGTGAGTCAAGCAGTGGCTTATCCAAAAATGCCCCTATAACATGAATTTATCTTTAATTATAACATAATGAAAAATAATGTAACTAAAAAAAATTGAAATTGTAAAAACTTCATACTTAGTTGAAAATAAGCATGCATGCAAAATTACCTGATAAGAGCAATAAACTGAATTGAAATTGACAATATTCACAATATACATTCATGACAACACTAGTTACTTTCATCAAATATCCCTCATTTAAAATGTACATAAGACAGTTTCTTATTACCTTGAGCTGTCGACGATGTCATAGTTGTAGTTGCTGTAGTAGTCACTGTCGTAACTTCAGAGAGATGTTCTGCACCTTCCCCTGGAGAATATTTCGTTTCTATTGTTGTTGTAGTGCTGCTTGTCACTGTCTCAGATGTTTGCTGTAACCATACACCAAATTATCAGTTTGTGTTGCAGAACTGTTTTGATTAATATTATGTCACTCTGGCCCTTTAACAGCAGATAATCTGTGACTGCATGAGTCGAGCAATAAAAGAGGAGGAGCAAAGTACAGCATTATGCAGCATTCATATGATTTCATGCACTACATATCATCATTATATGCAAATATTGGCACCTAAACGATACAATAGTCACTGAATCACAACTATTTATGTAACTCAGAAAACTAGAATACAAGCAATACTCGATGACAGCATATGTAAAGATATTTTTCAGTACAAAGAACTTATCAATGAGTCACATCATTTATCATATTCAAGTCATAAGGCTCCAGTCACTTACTAGGGCAGTACACTATTCTCACACAAATTCTCTCTCAAAGATTGTAATCTATGAAATACAGTTATGAGCAAGACCATTTCTCAGTGATAAACAAGATAGATGAACATAAAACAAATTACATAACAGAAGTTATGTGTAAAAATATGTTTCTTTTCAATATGTTACTTACAACTGTTATTGGTGAAATCTTTCCCGCTGGATCATTAAAGTCATCTGATGAAATCCTTGAGGATGTATTATGAAAATCATCAAAATCTTCATGCATACGACGAACTTGATCTTCTGCATCCTGCCTCTCCTTTTCACGGCGTTCCTCCTCTTCCCTCACCTTGCGTTCTAACCTTTCTTTCTGAATCTTTGCAAGTGCAGCTGAAATGAAGGTAATATGTTGATAGAGAACAAACTAAATGTTAAATCTTACCTCAGTTGCACAAGAGGCAATGCTCAGTTAAGGAGTAAACACCTAAGGTTTGTAGCAGCCAAACAATGACGGTTATCATATCTTATAAAACTGCTTGCTTCTTCCTGCTTTATAAAAACTTATTTACCATTCATTTAATTTGTATTATTTCAAGTGGCTTGAACAAATAAAAATTTCTCACACCAACAATACTGTCTATCCAATTGTGTATCATACAGGTGATCAAATCCACATAACTGTCTACATAAAGCAACCTAAAGTTATTACTAAGAAAAGAACACACTCTTACACAAAAAGAAAACTTCCTTTTTGACAAAAAATGCTTACAAAAGACAAATTAAATTCTCTCTTACCATTTTCTGTATCAAGATATGATTTCTTGTTGCCCTTCATTTGGTTAGTTATTTTCTCCGTTAGTTCCATCTGACGAATTATCTCATCTTTAAAATCATTAATTTCCCGTGCTAGGGCTGCTTCCATATGTGTTTTATCAAGACTTTCCATGAGTTCTTCAAGCTGGGATTGCGTACTGTAGTACCACGTTTCACCATCTTCACTCTCTCTATGGAAAATATATCATCACTAGATGCTATAAATAATATTAGTAAAAATATTGTATGTTCGTTAGGCAAAGGAAAACAGAAAACTTATAAAAAGAAATCACAATTCTGTGGAACTACCATTTAAGATGTCAATAAAATTAGAAATGCAATATAAGTGATACGGGTGGCATCTATCTGGGTTAGTGACTAGATATCACAGCTATCAGAAATTTACGTATTACAAAGAGGGTTGTTTCCTTGAAGGAAAGTGTTTTAAGTGCATTGGAGTTTACCCTACTAGACTCTGCAACGATGCAATGGGGTGCCCACAACAATAGCACCAGTGCCAAGAGCAAAAATGCCTACAAATTACTGCTTGGCTGACACTACTAAGCATCTCGATCTCCAGCGGTGGCATCTTCAGCACAGGCTATCACCACCCATCCTGACCGTCACAAGGAGTGTGCGCAGTCTACACATTGCTGCACAGATAGCGCAGCATCATTCCCGCCTTTCTACATTATCAAGGTTTGCCGACTATTCCATGGCATTTGCCATTAAGTCAACCATCAAGAAAAGCACCTTCTCCCTTGCCTCGAGTCTGCAATGAAGGTTGCATGCACTGATGCACACAGGGCACCATCACCATCCATATGAACTATGGCAGCTTATTCGGCCACTGCTAAAGCTCCAGCACTCACTTTGTCTGCTGCACCGTTATCACCACCACCACCACCACCACCACCACCACTACTACTACTACTCCCAGTGATCACACTTGTAATGTAAATAAAATAAGTGTTTAGCTGTTGCACGTTGTCTTCAAATTGTAGTAACTTCTACATGTTGCCAGAACTCATGAAAAAGCAGCAGCACCACCAGCCACCATTCCCTCCGTACAAGGAATCAGCAGAGAATGAGAAATTGTACGAAAAGCAGCTCAAACGTCACTATGAAGCTTCCCAAGTATGCTGACACTATAAAAGCTCTATTCTTGTCATGGATTAAGCTGCAAACTTACAGATTTTCATGTAAATTAGCCCCGACATGAGCATATGATTTCGTCCAAGGTAGAGTTTTATCAGTGTAAAAAAAACATCCTAATCAGACCTACAGAGCATGGGCAGGAGAACTACCCACACTTTGACAGAAGTGTCATTTTGTAACTTCGAAACATAAGGAATTATACACTGACAAAATAGTCAGGGACACCATTATTCATTCTGCCCTGGATAAAGAAACTGTACAGCAGGCTTTACAGTTTGGTGACCCACCACTTGGAGAGGTTACAGCTCTAGCATAGGCTTTCTAAGTGTCACAAGCAGCAGGCTAGCAATTAGAAAGGTGGGCTGACATAACAGCTGCAGGCATGCCAAATGGCAAGCAGAGGATGTCAGTATTTGATTTGGATACATTAACATCATTTGGCTTTACAATCACAGATACAAAAAAATTTATGTCACATAAATTGTCTTTTCAGGACTTAGAATCATTAAGCAAGGGATACTCCGACATCTCCTCTGCTGGACTTGGTAGACCTAAGAGTTCACAGCCCACATCATGCTTAAAGCTTCCGCTCGTCCCCACTTTTGCAAATCGCTTACTGTTCCACTGCTCTTTGTAAACAGGTTAAGGAGGAATTTGATGGACTAACAAATTTGGCTGTCACTGAACTAATGCATCTAGTCAATTGGCAACACTACTGGTAGTCATTAAGAAGCCGTCAAGAAAATTAAGATTATGTGACGATTTCAAAATGATGGTAAATGCACAGACTCAAATCATTTCATATCCAACAACACATACAGAAGAATTAATGGCCAAACTAGCTGGTGGGAGATATTTCTCAAAAATAGTCTTGGTAGACACCTACTTGCAACTTCCCTGTTTCAAAGATTTCTTGAGCAACTGAAGCAAAATATACCATGTTGCACAACAAAGGTTGAAAATACCACTTAAGTTTTAGGGTTCTTTTTCTATCATCATGTGTGATACTAAAAATAAACTTGAGACCGAAGCTAACTCCCCCCCTCCACACGGTAGTATATATGAGAAAACAAAGAAGAAGTTTCATATAACATTTTAGAAAACAGCAGTCGAGCTAGGTGTGGTAATATCTAAGTCAGTGCCAAAGTGACACCATACAATACAATGAATGATTATTAGCTTTGGTCTCTTGTTTATTTTCAGTATCTCACCTGACGATGGGCATGTAAGAGCCCGAAACCGGTCATGGTTTAAGCACAGGAAAATAAAGAGAATCTTACAACTGAAGCGGTATTTTCAACCTCTGCTACAATGGTCAGTTGCAGATGTTCCTCCAGCAGGATTGTTCATGCTGTATAAATTATTCTTGATGATGGTAATAACGGGAATCTCCACTGTGGCAACATCTATGGAATCTACAAACGCTATTCCACACACTTCAAGAAGCAAGGTTGAAGTATAACCTACAAAAATCAAAGTTTTTTCAGCCATCAACTGAATATTTGGGACACACAATTTCACATGCATGCATCAAACCAATGACCACTAACATAGAAGTGATCATAGCACTACCGCGGTCAAAGAAAGAACTGATATCTTTTCTAGGAAAGTTTCCTCCTACAATACATTCATCCCAAATGCTTAAAAATTGCTCAACCGTTGAATCAACTAAGCAAGAAACGTACACCATTTGTGTGGAGACAGAACTGTGACACCCATTTCAAACTTGGGAAGTCTGCCTTTGCTCAGCTTTGTGTTTAGCTACCTTTCAGTCTACAAACAGTTCACAGCTGTGACTGACACCTCAGACTACTGGACTAGTGCCATCTTAGCATATCTGTATTCTGACAGGACTGCAGAGCCAATAACTTACACTTCCAAGACATTGAGAGCTGCCCAAAAGAATTAGTCACAAGTTGAAAAAGAAGCTTGAGGCATTATATATGCACTCAAGAAATTTCACATGTTTTTGTACAGAGTGAAATTTCATTTTATAACAGACCATGAGCCTCTCACATCACTGTACAGCCCCTCATCAAGGCCACTAAATAAAACAGGTCATACATTACACTTTTCTTAAGCAGATTTAATTATGAAATTCATTTTCATACCCCAGACAAACACACAAAAGCAGATGTTCCTCTCAGCTACCAACGGGTCCCAATCTGTCATCCAACAAAAAAGATGTTTTATGTTTCCATCTAGATGAGAAAGCACTGTTAACAACAGACACATTCTCAACTACAGGCATGCACATAGCAACTGCCATGGGTAGAGACCTCGTCTCAATGTTCATCTCAACATTCTGCGGGCTTTGACAGAAAGCTGCCACAACGGAAAAAGGATCCACTATACCAACATTTTCAGATATGAAAGCGATTGATTTTGGTTAATGGAGTAGTGCTGCTAGCTACGGAACATGCATCAACACATATAGTCATACCCCTATCATTACACAACAACATTCTACAGCTTCTGCATTACGGCCACTGGGGGATATCTAGGAGTAAAACACTGGCACAATGATATGTATATTGGCCAGGAGGTGATAACTAAACAGAACAACTGGTCCAGTCATGCAACACATGCATCAAACAGAAAGCCCAAGAAAACTTTTTCTACATGGCCTACACCGCACACTACCATGAGCACAGGCCCACTTAAGACTTTCTGGACCCCTTTCTGGGAACAAATTAGCATATTCCTACTCGCGATGTGTAGTTCGCCCAACTTCAACAACTGGAAGAAATACCATTAAGACCTTATCAAAATGTTTTCATTTTAAGACCTTCCCCAGACTTTCAACCCCCTGTTTACTTCATAAACCTTCAGAAACTTCTGTGCCATGAATGGCATCCAGCACATTAGAGCTCCATCTTCATTCACAATCCAATGCTGAAGCTGAGCGACTGGTGTGAACATTCAAAACACATATGCAGAAGTGCATCGGAGGCAGTTCCGTGGAAAATGCTTTAACTCGATTTTTAAGTTCTTACACAGCCATGCCCATGGGAGACCAAGAGTTTAGCAGAACTTCTTCATGACTGCTAGCCGCTCAGGCTGCTTCACCTGCTGATGCCAGCCCTACACTCAGCGCTGGCACCAGCACCAGCACCGCAAGCACTGGGCACCACAGTCTGGGCACAAGCATTTGGACAGGGTCCTGGTGCTCATCCAGCAGCAATAGGGATGCGAGTTGTTTCTACTGAAAGGGGCTGACAGGCAACTCATCCAAAACCTCAACCGACAACAGCTGCACGTCACTGGGGAGTCGCCACCACCATCTCCTCCAGCCGATATGGCACCTTCCTCTCATGCACCTTTCTATTCACCTCCAGTAACATCCATCCTGGAGCACCTGGGGTCCCCTACCCTCACTACTTTTCAACACTCTGCACCACCCACATCTTCTAACAAAAGCAACACAGACGAAACATCTTCCAGGAATCTACAAGAGAAGGCTGATGCATCTCTGTCACCAGCCAAGGGCCTACCTACCGTCGTCCAACAGCCAACTGGATCCAAACCAAATAATTTCCAGCCACACTAAGGCATGCTATACTGCCTAGGGCCCCCACCACGAGCATCTTTCCAGGCAGCACCTGTGCTTTGCTTGCTACACTGTGTCTCTGGGAAAACTGATGCAGAAGTGGCATCACCACCAGCAGAGACCCAGTGAATGCCCAGTTATGAGCAACCTAGTCTCTGTCCACGCAATGGTTGCTCCTATCCGGGCATCTTCCAGACCTACAGCCTCCAGCCAGCATACAGTGAGCTGGTAGAATCATCAGTACTCAGCAATGACATGGATGTCATGTCTGTGGGGGACTACCAGCACCTCAGGTCTCGCATATTTTACAGCTGATGACCAGTCGTGTCTCCCCCGATGAGGGATGGATGTAGTAACCCTTACACATCACCACATAGCAGACGTTACTAGGCCTCTTCTTCTCCAGAAGTGGCACCTCGAGCAGAAGCTATCACTGCCTTTCACAGCTGCCACATAGTGTGTGCATAATGTACACATCGCTGCATAGACAGCACAGTACCATTCCATCACACTCCCAGCATGCTACATCACTGAGGCTCACCCGCTGTTCCATGGCATTTGTCACTGGAGCTGACCAGCAGGAACAGCACCTGCCACCTTGTCACAAGCCGGCGATGAAAGTTGCGTGCATCAATGCACACAGAGTCCTACTGGCAACGACATAAACTAAATCGGCTTATTTAGGCTGCTGACAACACTCCAGCACTTACTTCATCCACTGGACTGTTACCATCCATCATAATCTAGTGCTCTGTGCATGAACTACCTGGTTCTTCAACTGGACTCTACTTTGGATTTGCTGTTATTAGATTACTTTTATCGCCTGTGAATAAAGTAATTCTTTAACTGCTCCATGTTTTCTCCCTGTGTAGTAGCCACTACACCAAGGAGCACATCGTGATAATTATTGTGGTTGCTCGTATTACAACATGCTGGAGAAAACAAATAAAACTAAGAAAAGGCAACCACACACCTGAAACTGACTGTGGGCAATTCGTAGACACACCATGACAACAGAGAATACTTCTTGTTTAACTGGTAAAATAATGGCAGTTTTAAAGCTAGTGACATTCTTGTGCTGTTACACGTGTCTACGCACCACCACCAACCTGCTTCCAATACTGTCTGATTTTTCCTAATTTTACTCTGTTGTGGATGTTCAATATACTAGACAGTGGTAATTAGCCACAGACAGTGAAGGACTACTTCTAGTGGAGGAGGACGAGAAGGGGGAGGAGACAGATGCAAAAGAGAGAGAGAGAGAGAGAGAGAGAGAGAGAGAAACCAACACCAATATAATACTTACACGAATATCCGTCTAGCCAAAAACCAATACTTCCGTCCATGCCGATCAAATCCCAGATGTTCTTGTCTGCACAAGTTTCCTGTCTTTTCAACATCAGGTATGCAATCCGTCACGCCAGACACCTATAGATAACATAAAATTATGTTGGTGTTACCTATCTTTATAAAAAACAATCTTCAGTTCAATTGAAGTAGAAGTGAATCATGTTTACCAAACTCCAGAAAGTAATTCTAAATATTCTGAAAAGTACACAATAGCTGTTTCATTCCCAATACCTTCAAATTAAGAAGAAGTAATGTTTCATACTTAATTATGATTAGGGTAAATCAAGATCATGTGCAATTCACGAACATGCAAAATAAACACAGTCTGACAAGTTCTCCACCTTCTGAAGGATTTTCACATACAGATTCTTCTCAGAACATCGTAAGCTGTTAATAATGCAGCTCATGCGAGTGTCACTTGTCCAGCAGTCAAAAGCAAAAAGAAATTCCAGCAAAAATCAATTCATCAAATAAAAAGATCAAATTATTTCTATTAATGGTGTACCTCCCCTTTCACATTAATTAGTCTGAAAATGGAAATACAAATTTGGCTCAGCTGTTTGATTTCACTGAGCTGTTAAGAACCAGTGTATTCAACGAGGCAAGGCTGTTGGCTGCTCTGCCTCAGATAGAATAGGATACACCTGTGATGGGGCTAGAGGAGGATATGCTACATTGGTAAATTGGGCAGTTTTGCATCTGGGTCTTCCGCAGGTATATGACCTCTGTGGCAAGAGGCTGGGAGTGGGAATGGCAAGGATATGGACCACAACGCTCTGTAGGTTGGGAGGGCAGCAGAGTATCACTTCAGGAGGGATTGGAAGGATCATGAGAAGGGGGTCTCTCATTTCTTGGCATCATGATAGATAACTGAAGTCCTGAAGAAAGATGCGGTTTACATGCTCCAGTTTGGGGTGATACTGGGTGATTTGCAGTTGGTTCTTAGAAGGTGGTGTGAGGATATGGTGTGGGATATCTGTGGACTGGGTTTGGGGCGATTCCTGTCTGTGAAAGCCTTTGAAAGACATTCAGCATATGGGCAAGAGAATTACAATCACTGCAGAAATGCTATCCATGGGTGATCAGGCTAACTGGGAGCAAGTTTTTGGTGTGAAAAGGGTGACCAGCTGTCAAAATGCTGGTACTGTTGTTAGTTAGTAGGCTTGATGTGGATAGAAGTATGGCTGGAGCCATCACAGAGGTGGAGGTCAACGTCCAGGAAGTGGTATGTTGGGCTAACGTCCAGGAAGTGGCATGTGGGGATAAGAAAAACAGGTGAAGCAGATGGGACAGAAGGTGGTGAAGTTGTGCAGGAATGATGAAGAGGTGTCTTGGCTCTGGGTGCAGATCATGAGGATGTCATCAATGAAACTAAAGCAGACAAGAGGTTTGGGTTTTTTGAAGGCTAAGAGGGTTTCCTCTAGACGATCCACAAATAAGTTGGCAGAGGGGGGTACTGTGTGGGTGCCCATGTCAGTGCAGCAGATCTGTTTGTATATCTTCTCCTCAAAAGGGATGCAGTAGGGTTTGAGGATATAATTAGTACAGGTATAAGGAATGGTGTAGGGGTCTGGAATTGGAAGGATGTAGGGAGACACAGTGTTTGATGGCAGCAAGACCATGGACAACAGGACCCACTCATTGTCTAATCTCATCCCCCAGACTGGGGCAATTAAATTATGTCCTTCGCTAGATTTTCAATGATCCATCCACATGCCACTCCTACTCGAAAACTCTTGCTGCAGAGCTCATATGCCTGTGGGTGAACAAGGTGCAAGGCCTGCCTGATTCACACACCGACTACATCTGTCATAAGCTTATCCTAACCCATCAGAGGCAAGACCAACTGTGAAAGCAGCCATGTCATACACCAGTTCTGCTGCAATTTCTGCACAACATTTTATTTGGACATGACCACCAGCCAGCTAACCATGAGAATGAATGGGCACTGACAAACTATGCCAAAGAACAGAGTTGACCACCAAGTGGAGTAATACACAGCTGAGTACTACATGCTAGAGTTCAAGGGTTGTGTTACAACCTCTGCCATCTGGGCCATTCCTCCCAGCACCAGCTATTCTGAACTATGCAGATGAGAGCTATCCTTGCAGTACATTCTTCACCCCATAATCCCCGACTCCACTAACAGACTGCACTCACACCAACTTTCCAACATTCTCCCCTTCCTCTGTTCTGACATTCACTCTCAATCCACACCTTCACATTGTCATCGTGCACCGCACAAACTCACCAGCTTGGGTTGCCATGTGTCACATGTCTACTCCACACCTGCTGCCCTATCTACATCTACATCTATACTCTGCAAATGATTTCCTGTTTCATTCACACAAGCAGTGTGGGAAGAATGACTGTTTAAATGCCTCCATGTGTGCTGTAATAAACCCAGTCTTATCCTTACGATCCCCATTGAAGCAGCGATACACTGAATGTTGTACTATATTCTTCAAGAGTCGTCTGGTTCAGTTTCTTCGGCATCTCTGTCACACTCTCCCATGGAGCAAACAAATCTGTGATTGATTATGCTGCCCTTCTCTGTATGTTTTTACTATCCAGTGCTAGTCCTATCAGGTAAGGGTCCCACACACTTAAGCAATATTCTAGGATGGGCTGCAAGAGTGACTTGTATACAGAGTCCTTTGTAGACTGATTACATTTCCTCTGTATTCTACCAATAAACTGAAGTCTGCTATCTGCTTCACTCACAACTGAGCCTATCTGATCATTCCATTCCATCATTCCATTTCATCACTTCATACCCCTACAAAGTGTTACACCCATGTATCTGTATGAGTTGACTGCTTCCATCTGCGACTCATTGAGATAGTCATAAGATGTTACATTCTTTGGTCTGTTTTCCACATTAGTATCTAGCACACCTGCTGCCTCCCTCTCAGCTGCCGGGTACCCTTCACCAAACCCTCTTCCTGTTTCCAATCTCTTTTTCTCTTTACCCACCCCTACCCGACAACACCTCACCCCAGAACACCTACTGAACCCCAATCCCAGAGTTATATATTCAGCCGGCACAATGTAGTTGTGCAGGTGTGTGTGTGTGTGTGTGTGTGTGTGTGTGTGTGTGTGTGTGTGAGAGAGAGAGAGAGAGAGAGAGAATTAATATACATTATTCTAAACAATTATCCATTGTAATTCTTCAGACTTTCACACTGATCTGTTGGCATCTTGAAGCATCTGGTATTCCACCAGATATCAGCGTCATTCACACACGATATTTCAACGTGACTCTTTATCTTCATTGGGAGTTATCTGAGACTGCTCAAGGAGTGGAATGTGTCCGGTATACATACCTTCTGCCTTCCCCTCCATGGTCTGTTCCAAGCATTTCATTTGCTGTCCATGCCCACTAACAGCATCACTAATCATTCCCCCTTTGGTCTGGTGCCCCTGGCCACACACTGGTATTCCATTTTCAGTCCTTTGTTGTTCCAGGTGTCTCATCTGTGGTCCACTCCTGCTAGAAACACTCTTAGGTACCAGGCCGAGGGCTTGTGTTTCATCTATAGTCTAGTCCACTTGCCTGCTTCTGGTTTTCCATTTTCAGTCAAGTGCGGTTCTAGGTGTTCTCCTCAAGGTCCACTCCTACTAGAGGCAACCTGTGAAGTTCCATCTTTGGTCTGGCATGCCTGGTGCTCTGTCTGGGGCTCATTATCCACGTCCACATCCTCAGTTCTTCTTCACAACCCCCTATTGTTCTGAGGGTGTGGACATGAGGAACGAACCCCAGATAGAGCACCAGGCACACTGGATCAAAGGTGGAACTTCACAGGACACTTCTATTGGGAGTGGACAACAGAGGGAACACCTAGAACCGCACAGGATCTAAAACTGAACACCAGCGTGTGGATAGGCACACCATCCAAAGAGTTGATGCCTAAGGATGCTGCTAGCAGGCGGGGACTGTAACTGGAATGCCTGGAACAGACTGTGGAAGGAGAAGGCAGTAGTTATAAATACCGGACCCATTCCACTCAATAAACAGTCTCGGATAGCACCTGATGATGACAATGAGTCATGGTGTCGAAATATCATGCATGAATGATGGTGATATCTGGCAGAGTACCCAACATCTCAAGATGGCAATCACACAGTGCTATCAGGAATATTAACAGATGGCAGACATTAGGGAATGTCAACTGTGGAGTCAAAAATTTGGAAGTAGGGTGGATGGTGGAAAAATATGAAGTGGACATTGGTGGAAAAACACATAACTGAATGTATGTGCCATTCATTGAGCATAAATGTTATCAGACTGAAAGGCATGAAATTTCAGATGTTATCTATCGGTGGCTCCAGGACCTTATCCTTTTCTACTTATTGTATTTCATAGTTCGAAGATACTATTTTCATATCTTGTGGAGTTCTATGAAAAGTACTGAATTGTATGAACTGAGCCTTGTCAAATGTAATGATAAGTCATTTATCCTAAATCCATACCTTTACATTTTCAAATATTTCATTATCTGTGCCCTTTCAGTTATGGGACATGAACTACTCATTTTCCTATACTTAAATTATTTGGCAAAAAACAAGATTAGCATCTTCTAACAGTGCAAAGGAAGATCATTTATGCAAAATGAAAACAACAACAGAGAAACCGAAATAGAACCTGTGGTACAAAATGTTCAATAGCTTCAAATTCTGAATGCTTATTCATTTGTAGATGGAACTGAACACTCTGCTTTCTGTCATGCAGATGAGATAAAATGCATTAAGCTGTCATGTCTACAAATCCATGGTATTTTCACTTGGGCATGGGGATCTCCTGATTCAACAACTGAAAGCTTATACCAAGTCACAAAAAGTTGCCACTGGTATTCATTTCTGATTTATTGATTCTAATATATCATCCACCAAGATAGATATACTTCATCAGCCATAAAAGTTTGAGACTGGATTAATAAAAAATAGAGAAAAGTTGAGCTAATGGTTTTAATGCTTCAGGTATTCTTCTACATGATCTGTCCCCACTTGAATACAACATGCAGAACATTCTTACAACCATGTGAAACTGTCAGAAAACTCATTCTTTGGGATGAGGTTCAACTGGCACTTCACACTGGCTTAAATATCAGTTATGTCATCAAAGTGTTAACCATTCAAGTGAAATTCTGGGCTGCATCGTTTTGTAGTAGGTTATTATTGATAATACCAAGTCTTGTCACCTATGATATTTTTACCAAAACAGAATTGTACACATTTGTCACAGCAGGCATACATATGTTGTCATTTTTGTTTGGGAGTCAAGGTATACAGAACAAACTTTGCACACATTTTCCTCTCTTTCAAACATTCTGGGGTGTGTCTTGATCACTTAGTTTAGAGATGTTGCTCCATTGCGATTTGTGACCCGACAACACTGACATACTAAGGCCTCACATTTGCTACTTAACACTGGCTGCTCACAACTGATTGGTTGAATGCACAACTGGTTTTTACAGTTGTTAGTTCAAGCTGCCACCGTAATTACTGTGCTGATATCACTTATACATCAGGAATATAATCAGTGTCACAACTTTTCAGCTGGACAATGTGGTCTGTCCAGTTGATAGCCCTTTTTGAAATCTAAAATATTTGCTACTGAATAAGTTTTTCTGTATTAAGTTATTATGTGCAATCTCTTCAAAAATTTTGAAATAATGGCAATAACGATATGGGGTGGTAATTCTTTGCTGATGTTTTATCTCCTTTTCATGAAGCAGCTTGACATCATCACATTTAAGCCTGGGAAAATACCACTATGGAAACATTAATTACGTAAGTAACTTAATATATTGGCAAGTCATGAAGTGACGTGTCATTCAAATGGATTACTGCTACAAATGTCTCTGTTAAAATCTGAATGAACTGTTAGAGATGTTCACTTACAAGAGACATTTCACTGTGTCCTTACAAGTTTAATATGATGCAGCTTATACCTTGTGTGCCCTGCATACGCCACATTGCCAGTCTTCCTCTGGAATATCTTCCATTGGTGGATCAATGCAGTCCAGATGATATACAGCTGGACATGTTTCACAACAAAGCAAATCCCCCAGCCGGTGACAAATTCTGCAGTGATCATCGTAATGGATATTGCCTGGAATTTAAGAAAATACACGAACATAGAGGCATCTTCAAATACGCATACACCTTTTTTCATTCCATTGCTTCACAACACAAACAATTTTTTTTCATTCAGACTTTATTCAAGAGATTATACGAGTTTGCAAAAACATAAGGTACCTAAATATACATGATTTCTTCTTTCCACAGTTAAAATGACATGAAAAAGGCTTCAAATGGTACATGTTATAGAAGAACCACTGCAACTACACACTGGCTAAAGAAGTGCATTAACCTGGTTAAAGAGATATAATTAAAAGGCACTCCAAACCACATTATATTATCTTAATTCATTTCAATCCAAGACTTCCTTCATGACTCAGACCCCACATAACAAACCACTTATGCGTAGTATGTGCTGTTTAGTACCACACACTATGTGGTAACCTGTGAAATATATCATCATCTTAGCTTACACTACAATAAATTGTGATTACTTAGGTTACCAAAAAAATGGAAAGTCTAGGATGGAATGTAACAATATTATGAAAAGGATAGTTGCTACTCACCATATACTGGAGATGCTTAGTCACAGGCAGGCACAACAAAAAGACTGTAAGTTTGGCCGACAATGACTTCGTCGAAAACACACACACACACACACACACACACACACACACACACACACACACACACAGACACACACACGACCACAGACTCTGGCAGCTGAAGCCTGAAACTGGCTTCTGCTACCAGAGACTGTGATTATGTGTGTGTGTGTGTGTGTAATTTCGACAAAGTCCCTGTTGGCTGAAAGCTTACTTTCCGACAGTATTTTTGTTGTGCCTATCTGTGACTTAACATCTCCGCTATAGGGTGAGAAGCAATAGGTTTATGCTTTACCATAATTGTTATTGATACTGATTGAAACAGCAAGTTTACTGTTACGGTCACAACTATTTTATTTTGTTTCCACTATGTGTTTAAGACATTTCAGTCTCCATCATCAAAGACACAACTCATGCATGTCACATTAATGCATATGGATACATCTGATGACACACAGCCAAATATAAAATGAATTGTGACAAATAACAATGAACTTGCTGTTTCAATCATTCTTAAATATGTTTCTGCCTATAGCCAAAGAGCTATTTTAAGAAAGGTAGCAGCTCCGCTTTGAAAGTTGACATTAAAATCCACAGAGCTGAGACAATTACACACTCGTCCACATTACTGTTTCATAAAGCTGTAGGGCAACATCTACATCTATAGCTCCATATAACAACAATATGAAACAGGTGGACTGAAACTCACCACATGGAGGAGAGGCTGAATGGCAGACAGGCATAGTGAAAAATACTGCTATATATATTACTCAATATTATTCAGCTTTGAGACTGAGTCCTTCACAAGATGTAGACAACCCCCCCCCCCGCCCCCCCCCCACCCCTCCCCCCGCTCTCTCTCTCTCTCTCTCTCTCTCTCTCTCTCTCTCTCTCTCTCACACACACACACACACACACACACACACACACACACACCTAAATGATGTTCGACTGTGACTGCATCCGAGTTGAGCAGCAATCTTTGTTGGGGTCGGTAGTAAGAATACAGAAGTGGCAGAGATTGGGAAAAGAGAGGGATGGCAACATAGGGGTGGGGGAAGATGCTACTGCTGCTGCCCTTGGAAGTATGCAGGAACATGGTAGTGGGGAATGAGAGTGGGCTTCTAGGTGCAGCATCGTAAGTTATGTTCGGAAGGGGGAGGGCAAAATGGAGAGCAGTAGAGAAGAGGAAAGACTTCATGGGTGTGCTAGTGAGGTCAAAGTGTGTTAGGGTTGGAGTGGAAGCAGGAAAGGGGATATGTTAGTGTAGAACAGGGAATGGCAAAGATTAAGGCCAGCAGGGGCAGGGAGGGGTGACTTCAAAGCCTTTATACCTTTTTGAACTTTGATTTCCTTTCTAAATTTCTACTCAGTTTCCTTCACTGCTTGATGTACAGACTGAATAACATAGGGAGAGGCTGCATCCCTATCTCACTCTCTTCTGTACTGCCGCTGCCCTTTGACTCTTATAACTGCACTCTAATTTCAGAAAAGTTGTAGATCACTTTTCATCCCCTGTATTTTATCCATGCTACCTTTAGAATTTCAATGAGTGTCAAAAGCTTCCTCTAAATATATAAATTCTATAAATGTAGGTTTGTCTTCTTTCTGTTTATCTTCTACGTAGTATGGTTAGTATTGCCTCTTGTGTTCCTGAATTTCTCTGGAATCCAAACTGACCTTCCCTCAAGTTGGCTGTTGGCAGTTTTTCCATTCTTCTACAAATAGTATTAGTATCTTAAGTATAGTAGTATGCCACTACATTCCCTTGACATTTGCCAACAAGTACAACCAGTATTCATAAGTATTCCAGAATAAGTCAGCACTAGAGCACTGTATGCAGTTCCCTTAATACAGTTCCTAGAATCCTCCATCAGAGATAAGTTTTCCGGAAGGAATTCCTGACAAAATAAAGTATTATCGGTTATCCAATGATTTATCAATGTGTGTGTGTGTGTGTGTGTGTGTGTGTGTGTGTGTGTGTCATATACAGGGTGGTCCATTGATTGTGACCAGGCCAAATATCTCACGCAATAAGCGTCAAACGAAAAAACTACAAAGAACGAAACTTGTCTAGCTTGAAGGGGGAAACCAGATGGCACTATGGTTGGCCTGCTAGGTGGCACTGCCATAGATCAAACGGATAACAACTGCGATTTTTTTAAATAGGAACCCCCATTTTTTTATTGCATATTCGTGTAATACATAAAGAAATAGGAATGTTTTAGTTGGCCACTTTTTTCGCTTTGTGATAGATGGCGCTGTAATGGTCATAAACATATGGCTCACAATTTTGGATGAACAGTTGGTAACAGGTAGGTTTTTTAAATTAAAATAGAGAACGTAGGTACGTTTGAACATTTTATTTCAGTTGTTCCAATGTGATACATGTACCTTTGTGAACTTATCATTTCTGAGAAATCATGCTATTACAGCGTGATTACCTATAAATACCACATTAATGCAATAAATGCTCAAAATGATATCTGTCAACCTCAATGCATTTGGCAATACGTGTAATGACATTCCTCTCAACAGCAAATAGTTTGCCTTCCTTAATGTTCGCACATGCACTGACAACGCGCTGACATATGTTGTCAGACATTGTCGGTGGATCACGATAGCAAATATCCTTCAACTTTCCCCACAGAAAGAAATCCGGGGACGTCAGATCCGGTGAACGTGCAGGCCATGGTATGGTGCTTCGATGAAATATGCTGTTCAATACCGCTTCAACCTCATGCAAGCTATGTGCCAGACATCCATCATGTTGGAAGTACATCGCCATTCTGTCACGCAGTGAAACATCTTGTAGTAACACCGGTAGAACATTACGTAGGAAATCAGCATACATTGTACCATTTAGATTGCCATTGATAAAATGGAGGCCAATTATCCTTCCTCCCATAATGCCGCACCATACATTAACCCACCAAGGTCGCTGATGTTCCACTTGTTGCAGCCATCATGGATTTTCCGTTGCCCAATAGTGCATATTATGCCGGTTTACGTTACCGCTGTTGGTGAATGATGCTTTGTCGCTAAATAGAACGCGTGCAAAAAAAAAATCTGTCATCGTCCCTTAAATTCTCTTGTGCCCGGTGGCAGAACAGCACACAACGTTCTAAGTCATCGTCATGCAATTCCTGGTGCATAGAAATATGGTACGGGTGCAATCGCTGTTGATGTAGCATTCTCAACACCGACATTTTTGAGATTCCCGTTTCTCACCCAATTTGTCTGCTACTGATGTGCGGATTAGCCGCAACAGCAGCTAAAACACCTACTTGGGCATCATCATTTGTTGCAGGTCATTGTTGACATTTCACATGTGGCTGAACACTTCCTGTTTCCTTAAATAACGTATCTATCCGGCGAATGGTCTGGACACTTGGATGATGTCCTCCAGGATACCGAGCAACTTACATAGCACACGCCCGTTGGGCATTTTGATCACAATAGCCATACATCAACACAATATCGACCTTTTCCGCAATTGGTAAAGGGTCCATTTTAACACAGGTATCACGAAACAAATACCGTCCACACTGGCGGAATGTTACGTGATACCACATACAAACATGTTTGTGACTGTACAGCGCCATCTATCACAAAGCAAAAAAAGTGGTCCTCATATTTCTTTACATACTACACAACTATGTAATAACAAATGGGGGTTCCTATTTTTAAAAATGCAGTTGATATCCGTTTGACCAATGGCAGCGCCATCTAGCGGGCCAACCATAGCGCCATCTGGTTTCCCCCTTCAAGCTAAACGCGTTTCGTTCTTTGTAGTTTTTTCATTTGTGTGATATTTGGCCCAGTCACGATCAATGGACCACCCTGTATATGACAAAAAAAGTGCTGTCGCAAAAGAGAAATAATCACTTTGACTGTAGTATAAAAGCACAGTAGAATTACTCACATATCAGTATGGATTTTGTAATATAATGGTTTAGTGTAAGTTACATTCTATGGCTGCAAGGTGTAGATACCAGTATGCGTCTCACCTTTTGAAATTATTTATGCTTTAACATTCCTGATTTCTGGCATGTACTTACTTATCAAACACTTTAATTTGCCAGAACATTCTACACATGTATAAAATAGGGTCACACACTGCTGAGATAAGGCAGTTTGGTCACATTGTACTTTCATTCGTGCTCAATAAACATGCTTTCAGTGTGGAATGTTACACCTTTTTTTGATCCTGCTCTCATAATTAGTGCTCGATTCCAGACCCTATGGACATAGCTTTGTGGAGATGCTAGGTACTACAGACATCAACACTGTCACGGCTCCAATAAGGCTGTCAGTCACATTCGCTGGCTGGCACCAGAATGTTGTTGTTGTTGTTGTTGTCTTCAGTCCAGAGACTGGTTTGATACAGCTCTCCATGCTACTCAATACTGTGCGAGCCCCTTCATCTCCGAGTAACTACTGCAACCTATATCCTTCTGAATCTGCTTAGGTATTTGTCTCTTGTTCTCCCTCTACAATTTTTGCCCCCCCCCCCCCCCCCACACACACACATTTTCCTCTAGTACTAAATTGGTCACCCTTCACCCCTTGATGTCTCATAATGTGTCCTACCAACTGATCCCTTCTTGTAGTCAGGTTGTGCCACAAATTTCTTTCCTCCCCAATTCTATTCAAAACCTTCTCATCAGTTCAAAAATGTTCAAATGTGTGTGAAATCTTATGGGACTTAACTTCTAAGGTCATCGTCCCTAAGCTTACACACTACTTAATCTAAATTATCCTAAAGACAAACACACACACCCATGCCTGAGGGAGGACTCGAACCTCCGCCGGGACCAGTCACACAGTCCATGACTGCAGTGCCTTAGACCGCTCGGCTAATCCCGCGGGGCTCTCATCAGTTATGTGATCTACCCATATAATCTTAAGCATTCTTCTGTAGCACCACATTTCAAAAGCTTCCATTCTCTTCTAGTCTAAACTATTTATCATCCATGTTTCACTTGAGTACATGGCTACACTCCATATAAATACCTTCAGAAACGACTTCCTGACCCGTAAATCTATACTTGATTTTTTCAAATTTCTCTTCTTCAGAAACACTTTTCTTGCCATTGCCAGTCTACATTTTATATCCTCCAAGTTTGACCATCATACGTTATTTTGCTTCCCAAATAGCAAAACTCATCTACTACTTTAAGTGTTATTTCCTAATCTAATTTCCTCAGCATCACCTGATTTAATTTGGCTACAATCCATTATCCTCGTTTTGCTTATATCCTCCTTTCAAGACAATGTCCAGTCCATTCAGCTGCTCTTTCAGGTCTCTGACAATTACCATGTCGTAGGCAAACCACTAAGTTTTTATTTCTTCTCCATGGATTTTAATTCCTCCTCCAAATTTTTCTTTTGTTTCTTTTACTGCTTGCTCCATATGCAGATTGAATAACATCGGAATAGGCTACAACCCTGTCTCACTCCCTTCTCAACCACTGCTTCCCTTTCATGCCCCTCAACTCTTATAACTGCAATCTGGTTTCTGTAAAAATTGTAAATAGCCTTTTGCTCCCTATATTTGACCCCTGCCACCTTCAGAATTGGAAATAAAATATTCCAGTCAACATTGTCCAAAGCTTCCTCTAAATCTACAAATGCTAGAAAAGTAGGTTTGCCTTTCCTTAATCTATCTTCTAAGATAAGTCGTAGGTCGAGAAATGCCTCATGTGTCCCAACATTTCTACGGAATCCAAACTGATCTTCCCTGAGGTCGGCACCAGAATACAAATATTAAATTCCTTAATGGATATAAGTAGCATTCATGATTCAGATGTGCATCAGGCATCCAGCAATGTTTTGGGAGACACTGTCCAGGATCCAATGAAACACCTAAAAGGATTCAACCATGAAGTTAAATAAAACAGATGGGATGACATGCTATGTCTTGCCAATGTCAATTTTTACTCAGATGGTAGAGTCTAGCACTTGTTTGAAAACAATAAGGATAAGGTCAAGATCTATGACAAAATTTAAGTGGGAAAAATAAGAAAGAAAGAAAAGACATTTGGGGACCAACAGCAGCAAATCTGCACAGCTGAAAAACAACTGAAGAACTGAAACAAATATCAAGGGGAGACAACATAGTTTGAATATACAGTGTTTAGGCACTGTGTCATACAATGAAACTAAAAATGATAGGCTGACAAATTTTAAAGCCTAATGGATGAGATGGGGTAAGGCACTTCTTTTGAAGACTGTCACCGCAACAGAGGATTTCATGAAGTGGTGCCAGCACATTGAAGCAATATACCAGAAAAAGAGTATACTGAAAGATGTTTGACAGATTTCCAAAAGCATACCAATGGCAGTCATGGAAGACTGTCAGGACCTTACACCACTAATATGCAAAGTGAGGGAAGAGAGATGTGGGTTTTGACACCTATTAATGTCACACCTACACAGCTGGAAGTACCGGCATTGAATTGAAAACCCTGACAGGAGGGGGTAGCAGTGCTAATTCAAGAAGAGATTTGTCGATCATTGCTATCAATCAAAATAAGAATGAAGTCGGTAACCCTGGAAATATGCAGCAAATGTCAGACAACATCAGGCTTAACAACACACAAAAAAGCTGACATTTGGAGAATAGAAAACAATTATCAGCATGCTCCCACTGTGCAAGCCCTGAGCATACAGTATGCTACTGTAAAGATAGAAGAAGAGTGTTTGGTAACTATTATGCCACAAGATGCCAACAACAGGACCATTCTATGCATGCAAGGCAACTGTTGATGGCTACTGTCAATCTGCTGGACTAAGCCCATCATCACACCCCAGGTTGAGGTCACTGTCCAACACACTATTATAGCCCTCCATCGCCATTCAGAAGTTCCAGCCACTAGCCCAGCTGCCAAAACAAGGAAAACTATACAAGGTGATCAGTCACATTGATGTCATAATCAATAACAAACCTGTCATGGCACTAGTCAATTCTGTGGTGTCATCTCCGTGATATTGGCTTCTTATCGTCACTTGTTGGATACGACTGTGTTTCTAGTATTGAAGGCCATTGTATTGAAGGTTGCAAATGGAAAATACATCCAGCCAACAGGAACGTGTATTGTGGAATAAACATTAATGATCCAGTGTTATCTTAATATGGGACTTCTTGTGGGCATCACAAGCACTGACAAACTGTGGAACACTTTAGTTACATATTGGCAAAACTACTCCAACAAAGGTTGCTCTGGGCTGTCTACCAATGAGGAGATACTTGTTCCACACTAAAAAAAAAGTGACTAAAAATGGATGAGTTTCAGTTAACTGTCCAGTTGCTCAGTTTAACCGTGAAACTGCATTCAAGTAAAATAATATACTCAGTCACATAAAAGAAATCTACAGGAGGCCTTCAATATGTGATGTAACACTTTTTTTTTTAAAGCGGGTTGGTTTTATTCGGGATTCCAATACATCATATTATTCCCCACTCTTTTCACTACAAAATCCTATTTTTCAACACAATCTTTGTTCAATGCAACAGCCTTAGTCCCGCATGGTACCACCCTATTGGCCGATGTCAGAGCCAATGTCTTGCTGCATCAAATTTTTCCACAACATCCATGAGTGCTTCCCATAGAGTACATCCTTCACTGGGCCAAGCTGATGGAAGTCAAAAGGTGCAAGTTCCAAGCTGTATCGCAAATGAGGAAGAACCATCCGATGAAGTTTCGTGAGCTCCACTTGGGTGCACAGACTTGTGTGAGGCCTTGTGTCATCATGGAGAAGTCCATTTGCATTTTTATAGAACCCAGTGAGCACATGCCTTTGAGTATCCCAACTGGTGGCAAGTGTGTCAGCACTGCCAACAGACATCCAGATGTGCAGTGAGGTGTTTGATTGTGACCCATCAGTTACCCTGAAAGAGAGTGTCCGCACATTCCAACATTGCAGGAGTCACAGCTGTGTGCGGCCGGCCAGCATGCATGATATCAGACAGGTTTTCACAGTCTTGTTGCGATGACAATAGACACCTTGTACAATGACTCATTGTGCTTTTGTTCACTGCCATGTCTTTGTAAACATTTTGTAAGTATCTATTAATATCTGAGATGGCCTGGTTTTATATATAGAAGGAGGGGGGAGGGGGGGGGGGGGGGGGGAAAGAAAAACAAAAAAAAAACCTCAATGACAGCTCTCTGCTTGGAAAACCCCTCTATTACATATGCCATTTTGAAGGGTATGTAAAGCACCGTCACCATCAGTACTTCATGAAACTATAGGCTCTGAAGCAGGAATTTATTCCACAATATCCCACAATAGATTCCGAATTGCCCTCCCCCTCCCCCCAACCAAAATTGGCCAAGGAAAAAATGTGTTTCATTACTTATTGCATGCCCCTCATACAGGCCAACGACGAACATAACAATCACAGACGGATAAAGAGAGCTGTCGACCACTGCTACAGCTCATTCCTTAGGGTTTGAGATAGAAAGATCAGCTCAGAACCACTGGAAGAGACTCTTGTTACAATGTATTTCCTGACCACACACAGGTGGATTCTACTACCCAGTCCTGGATTGACTGAGTTTGCAACATTAGCGAGTATTCTGCGCCTCTCTGACAAAAATCTTGACGGGGAAAATTTACTGGAAACAGAAAACAGACTCTTTTCTTTTCCAGAAAAAGACAGAGCTGTGATGTGAAGGGCATTCTTGGAACGTATGCCTGCTAGGGACACTTAATAAAGAATATCAGTTGCAAGGTAAGGCCATTACAACAAAACTTCACTAGGGAGACGGCACACCTTTTTGTATCCTTAAGAAGGCACTAACATCCAAGCACTTTATAACGAGATTGCTAAGATAAAACTACACACTGACACTAATGGTTAGAGGATAGTTACAGTTCTAGTGCAAACCCAGAAAGGTTCTGCAAAGACAGATTGCTATATCTCCAGTGTGTCTCTCAACTGAATTTAGTCACTTTGTGCGTTTTGTCCCATAAATCAGATGTCCACCCCGTACTACACAACTCTTTGAACTTTCTCTGCGTTATACTTTCTTGTTCGCGAAATTAAACTCACAGAGCTGCAAGAATGTTGTTTTGACACCACTGATGATGTTAATAGAAAGCCATCGTAGGCACTGAAGAAGATTCCAAATGACACTATCCCAAACTGCAAGAGCATCACTGGATGAGTGTGAATAGAAGAAGAGAATGTTTTGAAGGCAACAAAGACCAAATATCTGTTCTTGAACATATCTTGCATCTGTAATGGACCAACAATTTTAAGCAGGGAATGCTGTAAGATGTAGTGCCCATCAATTAGACTGCTCTTGCAGAGCCTCCCCTTTCTTCACTCTTGGAAATGTGCTGACAGTGTTGCAATGTTATAATTTCCCCAGGCTGATACCAAACACCAGGTCTGTATACCTACTACTGTCACTGGTGATGTTAGATAATCACCAGTGTTGCACACAGTACATGAAATATAGTTACAATGACAGCATGATCGGTATGGTAGACCGAGGTCTAGGTAAGGTTGCAAGGTGGTAATCTGACTGAGTTGACAAAGCCAACGATTGTGAACATAAAATCTTGATTAATGGGTAGAATAGCCTGCAGTTTACCTTAGACTAGAAGGTGATAGGCTTATCTGCCATGAGGGAAACAAACAGCGTTAACATGCTGTAAAATACAAAATGCCAGAATGGCCACCACTAAAGATTACTATGGGCTGTCCACACACTGTGTTAACAAATGTACTGTATGTTTATTTGATCCCGAAAATATTATTGCCACACAGTATGTTTTGATTACACTGTCTAACAGCTACATTCGAGGCTGCAGTTGTATTGGAAATTAATATTAATTGTCCTGTGATTGAAAGGAAATCACTGCTGCTCAACATCTGTTACTTCACCATCTTAACACCTGTGATCACATCCAAAAACTATACTCTGACGATATGGGATATATTTTTCAAGTTCCATAAAATTTTACTTTCTTTGATCTACTAAAGAGATGACATCCAACTGAAGTAAAGTGGTAGGTGAAACAGGAAGGACTATAAAAGTAAAGACCAAAAATAACCCACATTTCTAAACAAATGAGGGAACTCTGTTGCAAAATACTATTATAGCAAAAATATAAACTTTTAACAGTACAAGTGGTTGATTAGCAATCTAATATTTATAGAAGGAACATCTAAGAGACCCATGGAATTCTAAACATAAATTCAGTTTCAACAGAGAAGGTGGTTACATGTTCCAGCTTTATTCTTCCCGGAGATCATAGAAGTAACTAGCAGGACACCATAATAGATATTTTACTTGCACCTTGGAAGTCACTGTAAATGGAGGAGGGAGGGGGGCAAGAGAACCATTCAATGGAAGTTCTATATCTCAAGCATATCTGCACATGTGAGTGCACTCCAATTCAAGGGAAGTAGGAAATGAAAGACTAAGCCTTCTGACACCCCCCCCCCCCTCACTCTCAAAAAGATCTCCAGCAGGGGAAAAAGCAAAATGATCAGGAAGATGGCAATCAGTCGAAAAGTGCACATCTGGAAATCAGATTCAGCTACGGGATAAAACTGATAGTCATGATGCTCCACACCATGCACTGCAATGTGCTTGGATCCTCCTTCGCATGTTGTCGATAAGTTGGTTGAGTAATTGTTGCTCAAGCTTATCCCACTCTTCTATGGTGTCTCTCTTGAAAAAAAGGAAGGGATAAAGATGATAGTTTAGCATCCCATCGTTATGGAGGTCGGATTACTAGAGGGAGAAAGAAATCGGCCAACTCTTTTCAATGGAACCACCCCAGTATTTGCCTGGAGTGATTTAAGGAAATCGTGGAAAATCTAAATCTAGATGGCTGGATGGGAATTCTGAATCATCGTCCTACTGGATGAGAGTCCAGCATGCTAACTACTTTGCCATGTCACTGGGTGGTAAATAATGTAAATGTCATGTGACTAGGGCCTCCCGTCGGGTAGACCATTCGCCGGGTGCAAGTCTTTTGATTTGACGCCACTTCGGCAACTTGCGCGTCGATGGGGATAAAATTATGATTATTAGGACAACACAACACCCAGTCTCGACCCAGCCAGGAATCGAACCCGGGCCCTTAGGATTGACATTCTGTGGCGCTGACCACTCAGCTGCTGGGGGCAGACACTGCGTGGTGAGCTCTCCTGAGATCATCCAGTGTGTCAGCATGGTTAATGTGACAAAACACTGCAAGCTTCAACTGGTTCCAAGTATGCTCAATTTGGTTTATGTTAGCAGACACTGCTTGCCATTCCATTCAGTTGATTTCTGCCATCTGGAAGAAGATATTCACAAAGTGGGTGTGGTGTACTCATCTTGAAAGACAAACCGAGTGGCGAAATGTTAGCAGTAGTGCTGGACAATATGTTGGAGAATCCTGCCCCAGCAACGCACGGCTCTCAAATTACCATATAACGAGATGAGTGATGTCTGAAGTATGCAAAATGGGACTGACTGACTATGGGAATGTGTGCCTGAGGCACACAATGGAACTGCACCGCCTCAACGGATTCCTACGACAATCATCAGGCATCAGACAAATCCTACAATTATTGGTGAAAAGAATGTGACACCAATGATCCATTCCATGTGTTCCCTTGCTCATCTTCTTTACCTCGTATGCACATTACAGCTGGGTGAGTTTGAATTATTCTTCGTGAATGCCCAGAGGCTATAGTGTTCATGTGAAGAAGGCTGCGCACTGTCTAGATAAACACAGCCCTTCCAGTTGCCTCCAATGCCGTGCACTGTTCTGTTGCATTCACTTTGGGGTATCAAAGAGGCTTAGTGAATAAGTAACGGTCATCAGCTGCTGTTTTCAACCACGGGCAACCACTATGAGGCACATCTTCAGTGTTTTGTTTCTCACGACAAAATGCATGAATGCTGTCACTGTCCTGTGTACTAATTCAGTGGACAACTTCAGATACTGACAACCATTCTAGCAGCGAAGTGAGAAAGCATGCATGGTCTAAGTTTAACATGCCCCTTCAATGGATGCTGACAAAATGAACAGTCCATATGGACCACACAGTCCCATTTATGATTGGAGACACAGCATGCTCTACTGCACAGCACAGAGGAAATAGAATTATTCTTACTTTTCCCATTACACATGTGGCTGCACTTATAGATTTTCTGTAGTGAACAGATTAGCAAGGAAGATGTTGCCACTGCCGCCGCCACGACGACGACGACGACGACGACAACCACCACCACCACCACCACCACCACCACCACCGACGACAACAACAACAACAACAACAACAACAACAACAACAGTGATTGAGGGTGGTGAAAAATATTCCAGATAATTTGTTTTGCTTCTGACTTCTTTGGGAACATTTCTTTCCCTAACTACCGGGAACTTCACCAACTAAGGGCCTACCACAGACAAGCAGACAATATCACCTAATAATTCCCCATTTCCAAAAGAACCACAGCAGAGTCTATTCATGTTAATGGCCATGACACAGATTTTGGACAGACTCCAGCCATATGCAGTATTTTCAAGGTGGAATGAAGGAAGATTAAGGTTCAGCATATTTTTTTTATGATATGGTCATTACAAACACGGCACAAGCTCAGATAAGACAAGGAAGGGGAGAAAAAAATGTCCTAGTCAAAAGAATAAGCCCAAACTCACAATTAGCCTTAATTGATTTAGAAAAACCATGGGCAACCTAAATTCGGATGGCTGAACAGGTATATGAAACCATTCACATTAAGTTGAAGTCCAGTGCCTTAACCAATGAACTACACAACTTGATTAACATGAACAATTTTAATACACCAGTTGTTGTTGTGGTCTTCGTCCGAAGACTGGTTTGGTGCGTTTCTCCATGCTATTCTATCCTGTGCAAGCCTTGTCACCTCCAAATAACTACTGCAACCCACATCCTTCTGAATCTGCTTACGGTAGCCCTCTCTTGGTCTTCCTCAACAATTTTTACCTCCCTCCCCCCACCTCTCTTACACTGCCCTCCAATACTAAATTAGTAACACCATTATGTCTCAGAATGTGTCTTATCAACCGATCACTTCTTCTTCTTCTTCTTCTTCTTCTTCTTCTTCTTCTTCTTCTTCTAGGCAGGTTGCACCACCAATTTCTTTTCTCTCCTATTCTGCTCAGTACATCCTCATTAGTTACATGACTTACCGATCCTATCTTCAGCATTCTTCTGTAGCACCACATTTCAAAAGCTTCTATTCTCTTCTTATCTAAACCGTGTATCATCCATGTTTGACATGGTCACACTCCATACAAATTCTTTCAGTAACGACTTCCTAACACTTAATCTATATTTGATATTAAACAATTTCTCTTCTTCAGAAACGCTTTTCTTGCCATTGCCAGTCTACATTTTATATCCTCTCTACTTCGATCAACATCAGTTATTTTGTTGCCCAAATAACAAAACTCATCTACTACTTTAAGTGTCTTGCTTCCTAATCGAAGTCCCTCAGCATCATTAGATTTAATCTGACAACACTCCATTATATTTGTTTTGTTTTTGTTGCTACTCACCTTATATCCTCCTTTCAATACACTGTACAATTCATTCAGCTGCTCTCCCATGTCCTTTGCTGTCTCTGACAGAATTAGAATGTCATTGGGAAACCTCGAAGTTTTTATTTCTTCTCCCTGAACTTTAATTTCTATTAAAAAATTTTCTTTGGTTTCCTTTACTGCTTGCTCAATGTGCAGATTGAAAATATCAGGAATAGGCTACAACCCTGTCTTACTCCCTTCTCAACTACTGCTTCCCTTTCAACTCTTATAAATGCAGTCTAGTTTCTGTACAAGTTGTCAATAGCCTCTGAATCCCTTAACCCCTGCTACCTTCAGAATTTGAAATAGGGTGTTCCACTAACACTGTCAAAAGCTTTCTCTTAAGTTTAAGAATGCTGTAAAACGGTTTTCCTTTCCTTTAACATATCTTCTAAGATAAATCATAGGGTCAGTATTGCCTCACGCTTTTTTACATTTCTCCAGAATCTAAACTGATTCCCCCTCCCCCAGGTCAGCTTCTACCTCTTTTCCCATTCTTCTGTAAAAAACTCATGTTAGTATTTTGCAACCATGATTTTCAAAAAAAACTGACAGTTTGGTAATATTCACACATGTCAGCACCTGCTTTCTTTGGAACAAGTGTTCCTATATTTTTCTTGAAGTCTGAGAGTATATCGCCTGTCTCACACATCTTCTACATCATAAGGAAGAATTTTGTCGTGGCTGGCTCTCCCAAGGTTATCAGTAGTTCTGATGGAATGCCATTTACTCCCAGGGCCTTGTTTTGACTTAGTTCTTTCTGTGTTCTGTCAAATTCTTCCCAAGGTATCATATCTCTGATCTCTCTTCAGCTAAGTCCTCTTGTACCAATAAACACAAATGAGTAGCAATTGTTAATTATTCATAAACTGTTCTTGAATGGACAGTGAATGAATGTAAAATGAAACTCTTTTGAAAGAACACACGAAGCAAGCCCCATACAAAGATTGCTGTGACATGCGAAGCAACGCAGAGAGAGTGATATCTACCCCCAACTTTATATGATACGTAGGCCTACAGGATAAATGAGACTTGTAATTTGTGCTTAATACTACATAATAATACTCTGACTCATAAAAAGAAAACTGCAATCAAGAAAGATAGTAGTATTTAGATGAAATGCATTACCCTCCTGCAATCTTCTGATAATAATGAACTGATGACCAGAAAAAAAGGACTAAAGAAAAAATGTGGGCATTATTATTGGTACATGTTATCAATTTTTCTTTCTAGTATCTGCTATATGAACCAGTTCAGTCCCAATGTAGGGCATAAATGGCAAATAAAGCCATATAATAATGAACTAATAGACAGCCCAGAGACAATCTGTCATTAAAAGCCCGAGTTCTATAGAACTGAAACTACACTGAAGAAGATATGCAGATCCATATTTTTATACTCAAATGAGGGATGATGTAGAACACATTTAGGACTAGATTAATAAGTAAACCATAAAATAAATTCTCAAAATCTTGCTTTGTAAGAAGTCCCTGGTGGCTTGAACTACAAGAGATAGAATAAATACTCATAATGTCTGTGTATGGCCAGAAAGCCATGCAGTTGCAGTTTACTGATTGATCACCTATCAAGGATATTGATTAGTCCTGTCTCAGTTTATTTACAGTAACAAAAAATACTGCAGCATTTGGTAACATCATAAATAATGACCCCCAAATAAGACCATATCATGCAAACATCTAAGTGCATTACAAGAGCAACACTACATTTTGGATATAGTAGAACAGAAATCCTTTAGATCTCAAAGGATCTAATCCAAAAGACTGAACTACCTTAGTTCTATACCAGTATATATCTTAAGACATACACTGCAGCGGCAAAAGTCATAGGATACCTCCTATTACACATTAGACCTCCTTTTCCCCAGCATAATGCAGTACCTTGATGTGGTAAGGACTCAAGACCATCATCGGAAGTCCTCTGGAGAAATATTGAGCCATGCTGACTCTATAGGAACCCCTAATTGTGCATCTATAGCCACCCATAATAGTGAAAGTACTGCCAGCCAAGATTTTGTGCACGAACTGACCTCTCAATTACAGCTCATAAACGTTTGATGGGATTCGTGCTGGGTGATCTGGTTGGCCAAATCATTTTCTCGAATTTTCCAGAATGGTCTTCAAACCAATGGCGAATAGTTGCAGCCCAGTGACATGGCACACTGTCATCCATAAAAATGCCACTGTTGTTTGGGAACATGAAGTCCATGAATGGCTGTAAATGGTCTCCAAGTAGACGAACAGAATCATTTTCAGTCAATAATCAGTTCCATTCCATGTGAACACAGCCCACACCATTATGAAGCCACCAGCAACAAACCATTATGGAGCCATCAGCAGCTTGCACAGTGCCTTGTTGACAACTTGGGTCCATAGGGTCTGCACCACACTTGCACTCTACCATCAGCTCTCACCAATGAAATCGAAAATCATCTGACCAGGCCACGGTTTTCCAGTCATCTAGGTTCCAACCAATATGGTCACAAGCCCAGGAGAAATGCTGCAGATAACGTCGCATCGGCTGTCTACTGCCATAGCCCATTAACTCCAAATTCCAACACACTGTCTAAATGGATATATTTGACGTACATCTCACATTGATTTTAGTGGTTATTTCATATAGTGTTACTTCCTGGCAGATTAAAACTGTGTGCCCGACCGAGACTCGAACTCGGGACCTTTGCCTTTCGCGGGCAAGTGCTCTACCATCTGAGCTACCGAAGCACGACTCACGCCCGGTACTCACAGCTTCACTTCTGCCAGTATCTCGTCTCCTACCTTCCCAACTTTACAGAAGCTTCTGTAAAGTTGGGAAGGTAGGAGACGAGATACTGGCAGAAGTGAAGCTGTGAGTACCGGGCGTGAGTCGTGCTTCTGTAGCTCAGATGGTAGAGCACTTGCCCGCGAAAGGCAAAGGTCCCGAGTTCGAGTCTCGGTCGGGCACACAGTTTTAATCTGCCAGGAAGTTTCATATCAGCGCACACTCCGCTGCAGAGTGAAAATTTCATTCATATAGTGTTGCTTGTCTGTTAGCACTGTCAACTCTATGCAAACACCACTGCTGTCAGCCATTCAGTGATGATTGTCAGCCACTGTGTTGTCCATGGTGAGTGCTAATTCCTGAAATGTGATATTCTAGACACACTCTTGGTATTGTAGATCTCAGAATATTGGATTCCCTAACGATATCCAAAATGGAATGTCTCGTGTATCTAGCTCCAACTACCATTTCTGCATTCAAAGTCTGTTGATTCCCTCCCACGGCCATAAGCACGTTGGACAACTTTTCACATGAATCGCTCGAGTACAAATGACAGCTCTGCCAATGCACTGCCCCTTTACATCTTGTGTATGCATACCACTGCCATCTGTGTATGTGCATTATCATTATCCCATGGCTTTTGTTACCTCAGTGTATAATTAAAGAACAAACTGATGACAATATTTTTGGTAAATGGCAGATAGCCATAAATATTGGAGCTAGATGCAGTGATGATTGACAAGTAATTTCACTGTCTCTTGAATGTATATCAAATAACACTTCCCTTACAGTAAACAATGTTAATTAATTAACAGCCTTCCAATACGGACATGCATGTAACAACTACAGAAAAAGCTAATGTCATTGTCTTCAGTGTGAAGACATGTGACACAATGCTTCATGTTAGGCTATTCTGTGCAAGTGTCTTCATTTCTGCATAACTGTAGCAACCTACATCAATTTGAACCAGCTTATTGTATTCCAGCCTTCGTCTCCTGCTATTTTTACCACCATACTTCCTTCTATTAGCAGAAAGAAAATTCCTTAAGGCCTCAGGCTGTGTCTTGCTCTTCTTTTCATCAAGTTCAGCATTAGACAAAAATTCTTCCCCCCCCCCCCCTCCTCCCCCCAAATGGATTTAGTACTTCCTCATTAGTCAATCTGTCTATGACTACAATTTCCTGCAATTCTTCTACACAGCATTTAAAGGGCTTCTACTTTCTTCTTGTCAGAACTGCTTATCATCCACATTTCACTTCCATACAAGGCAAACAGAGGTCTTGTGAAACTCAGCTCGCTCTTGTTCCTCCACGACACCTACAGTGTTATAGATGTCGACACTCAGGTTAATGCCAAGCTCCTTGAATTCAGGATAGCATTTGACACCATTCAACGGTGCTGTTTATGGCAGGGGGGGGGGGGCAGTTTACCGAGTATTGGACCACATTTGTGACTGGATTGAAGGCTTCCTTGCAGGTAGAACTCAAAACATGGCTCTTAACGGAACAAAATTGACAGGTGTAAAGGTAATTTCAAGAATACTCTACGAAATTATGATAGGAACATTACTGTTTACAATACGTATAAACAACCTGTAGAAAATGTCAGAAGATCCATAAGCTGTTTGCAGAGAATGTGGTTGTTTATAAGAAGGCAAAAACCCCAGAAGGTTGTAGCTATTTGTAAAAGGTATTGCAGATGATTGGCAAATGGTGCAGGGACTGGCAGCTGATCCTGACATAAATTAATGTAACATAACAGAAGAGAAGAAATCCATTATTGTAAAACTGGAATACGGAAGTGTCCGATCCGGCCCGTCTGCTTTGACCCATGACGTCACAAATATGGCGGAAACGACCATAAACTACGATTCCAATATGGCGCATATAAAGTCGGTACGTACACATTATGAGGACGAAAACACATCGAAAAACAAACACACACACTTTCCACAAAAAGCCTAATGACACTAACGGGACAAGTGCGAGAAATGGGGTGTTTTTGGGTGGGGGCAAACTAAATATCAACAAAATTAGACACCCACCCCCAAACAAAACCACACAAAACGACGAAAAAAACAACATCACAAAACTCCCCAAATACCACTAAACACAATATCATCTGGAATCGGACACTTCCCTTGACCTATGTAGCTCAACAGCAGCTCCCGATCCCATAAATTAGGATCAAACACTTCCCTTGGCCTATATAGCTCAAAAACATCTCCCGATACCAATATCAACATACACAGCCACACATTGGGATCAAACACTTCCCTTGATCTGCGCACTGTTAATTTTATCCGCCATATCCATTCCTGAACAAAAACAACAACCGATTAATTTTACTAAAATTACCACACGATGTACAGCGAACAACACTATATTAACCTTCACACAAAATCATTAACTCACTGAAACGAATTCCACTACAAACACAGCCAACACTCGAACAATTCTGGATAATGAGCAAAAGCAAACTGAACCCATTACACCACACAAACGAAAACCCTGAACATAACACCAGAGAGCACAACAAACCACAACACAATGACATCTACAAACACGCCACATTCACAAACCAAACTCCGCGCCGTCATGATGTCACACACTACAACATCCTTACGTCACGGGTCAAAGCCGACGCGTGGGATCGGATGCTTCTGTCGACCAGTAAAGTTACACAACTGGTGAGAAACTGCTAGAGACACTATCAATCATGAAATATCTAGGAGTAAGCATCCAGAGCGACCTTGACTGGAATGACCACATAAGACAAATAGTAAGAAAAGCAGATGCCAGACAGATTCATAAGAATGTTAAGGATATGTAACTCATCCATGAACATTGTGACTCTCAAAACATTTGTTTGACCAGTTCTCGAGTATTACTGCTCATCACTCTGGCACCCTTAACAGGTACAACTAGAGAGAGGGGGAGTGTGTGTGTGTGTGTGGGGGGGGGGGGGGGGGGGAGGGGAGGAGAGAAAGATTCAATGAAGAATGGCACGTTTCATCACAAGATCATTTAGTCAGCACGACAGTATTACACGGATGTTCAATAAAATCCAGTGACAGAAACCATGAGAGACATGTTGTGCTTCACAGAGTATTTACCACTGAAATTCCAAAAGCATATGTTCAGAGAAGAGGGGGGACAAAATATTAGTTCCTCCCAGATAAGTCTCATGAAATGCATAATGAGAAAATCTGAGGAATCCGAGTTAACACAGAGGTTTACTTACAAAGTTGATCATCACCATTCACAAATGGAACAGGAACTCGGGTAGGAGTGCAATCAGTTTGTGGTACCGCCACACACATTCATGTGGCTTGCAGAGTATTGAGAAGGCTACAGAGACACACACAAATATCACAGGAAAAAAATTACTAACAATTAAATTGATATTTAATGTTACCATGTTCCTCTACTCCAGAAATGTTTTTTCTTACTATTGATAGTCTGCATTTTACATCCTCCCCACTGAGGCCATCACCAGTAATTTTTCTGCCCAAATAACAAAAACTCATCTACTACTTTTTAGTGCCTCATTTCCTAGTCTTAACTCCCTGAGCCTGATTTAAATCAACTACATTCTATTACCCTTGTTTTTCTTTTGTTGGTTTTCATATTATATCCTCCTTTCAAGACACTGTCCATTCAATTCAACTACACTTTCAAGTCCATTGCTGTCTCTGACAGAATTACAATGTCATCAGCAAACAGCAAAGTTTTTATTTCTTTTACTCGACTTTTAATTTTCTTTCCAAATTTCTCAATGGGTTTCTTCACAACTTGCTCCAAGTACAGACTGAACAACATCGGGGAGAGGCTACAAAGGTGTCTCGCTGACTTCTCAACAATGGCTTCCCTTTCATGTCCTTTGATTCATACAACTGCACTCTGGTTTCTACATAAGCTGTAAATAACCTCTAGTTCCCTGTAGTTCATAATTCCTACCTTCAAAATTTCAAAGAGTGTAGTCCAGCCAACAATGTCCAAAGCTTTCTCTAAATCTACAAATGCTACAAACATAGATAATTGCCTTTCTTCACCTCATCCTCTAGGATAAGTTGAAGGTTTAGTATGCCCCTTGTGTTCGTACATATCTCAGGGACTCAAAGAGACTTTCACTGAGCTTGGTTTCTACCAATTTTTTTTTCCATTCTTCTCTAAATAATTCATGTCAATATTTTGCAATAATGATGTATTAAACTGATGGTTAACTAGTATTCACACCTGTCAGCAGCTGCCTTCTTTGACATTGGAAAAATTACATTCTTTTTAAAGTCTGAGAGTATTTCGGCTGTCTCACATATTTGCACGCCAGGTCGAATGGAATAGTTGGAGGGAGGAGGAGATTAGTGTTTAACGTCCCGTCGACAACGAGGTCATTAGAGACGGAGCGCAAGCTCGGGTGAGGGAAGGATGGGGAAGGAAATCGACCGTGCCCTTTCAAAGGAAACATCCCGGCATTTGCCTGAAGCGATTTAGGGAAATCACGGAAAACCTAAATCAGGATGGCCGGAGACGGGATTGAACCGTCGTCCTCCCGAATGCGAATGGAATAGTTTTTGGCTCTCCCAAGAGCCTCAACAAGTCTGAGGGAATGTCATCTATTTTAGAGGAATTGGTTCATCTTAGGCCTTTCCATGTTCTGTCCAATTTTTCTCGCTGTATTATATCTTCCAACTCATCTTTACTTAGTTGTTCCTCTCTTCCTTTATTTGGTTCCCAAGTTTGGTTTCTTTGTACAGACACAGTATATATTTCATCCACCTTCCACTTCTTTACTGCCATCTGAGTTCCTGATATTCAAACAGCTACTTGTCTTTTCTCCAAAGGTATCTAATTCCCTAAAACACAGCATTATATTTCCCCCTAGCTAGAAATGCTTTACAGGTTTGCTCTTTGTCCTCTAACCATTCATGCTTAGTCAATTTGCACGTTGTCAATGTAATTTTTCCATTTTGCCTGCTTCATTTACTGCATTTTTAAATTTTCTTCTTTTGTCTATCATATCCAATATCCTCTATGTTACCCAGGGGTTTCTATTATCCACTGATATCTTTTATACTGCGTGAAGAGTTTGACAGAGCACTGAAAGACCTAAGTCGAAACAAGGCCCTGGGAATAGACAACATTTCATTAGAACTACTGACGGCCTTCGGAGAGCCAGTCATGACAAAACTCTACCATCTGGCGAGCAAGATGTATGAGACAGGCGAAATACCCTCAGACTTCAAGAAGAACATAATAATCCCAATCCCAAAGAAAGCAGGTGTTGACAGATGTGAAAATTACCAAACTATCAGTTTAATAAGTCACGGCTGCAAAATACTAACGCAATTCTTTACAGACGAATGGAAAAACTAGTAGAAGCCGACCTCGGGGAACATCAGTTTGGATTCTGTAGAAATGTTGGAACACGTGAGGCAATACTGACCTTACGACTTATCTTAGAAGAAAGATTAAGGAAAGGCAAACCTACATTTCTAGCATTTGTAGACTTAGAGAAACCTTTTGACAATGTTGATTGGAATACTCTCTTTAAAATTCTAAAGGTGGCAGGGGTAAAATACAGGGAGCGAAAGGCTATTTACAATTTGTACAGAAACCAGATGGCAGTTATAAGAGTCAAGGGGTATGAAAGGGAAGCAGTGGTTGGGAAGGGAGTGAGACAGGGTTGTAGCCTATCCCCGATGTTATTCAATCTGTATATTGAGCAAGCAATAAAGGAAATAAAAGAAAAGTTTGGAGTAGGTATTAAAACCCATCGAGAAGAAATAAAAACTTTGAGGTTCGCCGATGACATTGTAATTCTGTCAGAGACAGCAAAGGACTTGGAAGAGCAGTTGAACGGAATGGACAGTGTCTTGAAAGGAGGGTATAAGATGAACATCAACAAAAGCAAAACGAGGATAATGGAATGTAGTCGAATTAAGTCGGGTGATGCTGAGGGAATTAGATTGGGAAATGAGACACTTAAAGTAGTAAAGGAGTTTTGCTATTTGGGGAGCAAAATAACTGATGATGGCCGAAGTAGAGATGATATAAAATGTAGACTGGCAATGGCAAGGAAAGCGTTTATGAAGAAGAAAAATTTGTTAATATCGAGTATAGATTTAAATGTCAGGAAGTCATTTCTGAAAGTATTTGTATGGAGTGTAGCAGAGAGAGAGAGAGAGAGTGTGTGTGTGTGTGTATGTGGTTTGAGGTTTTCGGGTGCTAAACTGCGTGATCATCAGTGCCCAAACGCATAGAAACAGGAACACATGCGGTGAAGGGACGAAGACGGACAGCGAACAAGGAGAACAGCTAAATGACACAGGCCTGACGCAGTTCCAAATCCTCACATACAGAGGCAAAACAAGTGGAAAAGAAACACACTAAAAAAGGAAAGGAAACACAAGGGTAAGAGAACAGAAATCGAAGTGAAACAAGTAGGTAATCGTGACTGGCGGACCTCTTACCTAAAACCTGGGTGAGCCAGTCACCCAGCAGCACATTAAAATCCTCTCTCTAAAATCCGAGGCAACAAATTGGACAGGACACAAAACCATAAGACCTTCAACACAGTTGTTGCGTCGTCTTGCAAAATAGAGGGCAAATCCGGTGGCAAGGAAACCACCGCCCTCTGGTCAGAGAATAAAGGACAGTCAAGTAAAATGTGGCAGACAGTAATCTGGACGCCACAAGCACTGCAGATTGGGGGTCCTCCCGCCGGAGTAAAAAACCATGCGTTAAGGGACTGTGTCTGATTCGGAGGCGAGTGAGGAGAACCTCATCCCGCCTGCACGACTGGTAGGGCGTACACCATGGCTGTGTGGTGGCCTTGACCAAACGCAGCTTATTTTCACCGACTGCCAGTCACTCCTCTTCCCATTGACGCATAACGCGAAAACGCAAAAGGGAGGTAACAGCATGGAGGGGGACAGCACATTCAACGTGAGGGAGGGAACATGCATCTTTGGCAGCCACATCCGCCAGTTCGTTTCCCCTAACACCCACGTGTCCCGGCACCCAGCAGAAAGAAACCTCCTTCCCCTGCCATTGCAGGTGGAGTAGGGCATTGTGGATGTTCTGGACAACCGTATCCGCTGGGTACAAGTGTTGCATGGTCTGAAGGGCACTCAGGGAGTCAGAACAGATGAGAAACTTAAGACTGGGAACACATCTCATCCGCTCCAATGCCCGCAAGATCGCAAACAATTCGGCACCAAAGATGGTAAACGCCGCAGGAAACCATAACTTGACGACTTGATAAGGGAACACAACAGCACAACCAACAGAGTCCCCCTGTTTAGAGCCATCCGTAAATACTGGTACATGGTCGGGATGCTGGTTTAAAATATCATAAAATAAGGAGGTAAAAACAAATTAGATTAGGAAATGACACACTTTAAGTAGTAAAGGAGTTTTGCTATTTGGGGAGCAAAATAACTGATGATGGTCGAAGTAGAGAGGATATAAAATGTAGACTGGCAATGGTAAGGAAAGTGTTTCTGAAGAAGAGAAATTTGTTAACATCGAGTATAGATTTAAGCGTCAGGAAGTCGTTTCTGAAAGTATTTGTATGGAGTGTAGCCATGTATGGAAGTGAGACATGGATGATAAATAGTTTGGACAAGAAGAGACTAGAAGCTTTTGAAATGTGGTGCTACAGAAGAATCCTGAAGGTTAATGGGTAGATCACATAACTAATGAGGAGGTATTGAATAGAATTGGGGAGAAGAGTAGTTTGTGGCACAACTTGACAAGAAGAAGGGACCGGTTGGTAGGACATGTTCTGAGGCATCAAGGGATCACCAATTTAGTATTGGAGGGCAGCGTGGAGGGTAAAAATCGTAGAGGGAGACCAAGAGATGAATACACTAAGCAGATTCAGAAGGATGTAGGTTTCAGTAGGTACTGGGAGATGAAGAAGCTTGCACAGGATAGAGTAGCATGGAGAGCTGCATCAAACCAGTCTCAGGACTGAAGACCACAACAACAACGACATCTTTTATCTATGTGATCCTCAGCTGCCTTCTCTGTTTCATCTCTCAAAGCTGCTGATCTGAGCACAAGTCCTGTTCTTCCTGCCACAGCACTTCACAAATTTCCATTCACACTGTACCTAATGCCAAACTATCCGTTTCCCCTTTTGCAATTGACTCTAACCTGTCTACTCTATGGAGGGGGCTAACATCCAACACTCCAATCCACAGAACGTCAGTTTTGTTTTTCCTGATAAAAATGTTCTCCTGGGTAGTTAAATACACAATTAATAACTCCCTGTTCCTAGATGAAAGCAATATAGCACGCATTAGTGCCGTAACGATACATAAGTAATCGCACATGAGAAGGTGTTTAAGATATTCAATTTACATTGAACAACATGGCTGTGAGTATTTTTCTCTAAAAATTCTTTTTCAAATGATGACAGCTACAAAGACAATAACAAGAATAGCAAACACAACAATGAAAAACCTTTAGCACATTCTCAAAAAAGATGCAAAACGCAGGTAATGTATAAATTTTCAGTTATGAGTAACGAAAATAACATAAACTATTTTACACTATTTCAAGCATTCGTTACAAATGTATATGTATGTATTGTAGGTCTATTTCTACGAAAAGTGTAAGGAACACTGAAGGGCATCTAGGCTTAAAAAAAAAAAAGAAAAAGAAAAAAAGAAAAGACATAAAGAGAAAGAAAACAAATCAATAAATTCATAGTTATCACTACAAACTTCCCTCTGTTTCCATTTTCCATAATAGGCACATTCTGATATAGTAAGAGTTCAGTCAGTACACAAATAATGCTCTTTCCACATTTACATTAAAGCAACTAGAAAAAATTGTAATTTGTCAGAATCTTTTCATGAAAAATTTGAATGCTGTAATATATAAGACGTGGTTTGTAATTTTTACTAATCTATCAGAAGTCAGCAGTTTTATTTCCCTCTCCCTCTGCCCATTCAAAGTTATAATTTATAGGGCTAATCCTGAACATTACAAATGGCATAAAATATATTTTCCAAGACAAGACCATCATGTCTTTTAATTAAGGTACGGTAACAGCTTAAGAACAATCGAACACAGAAAGTAAACAAGAAGTAAGAGCTTGTTACCTTCATTTAACAAATCTTCTCTGACTGGGTTAGTGATCAGGAACTGGTCTGTCATAAACTGCAGCACTTTCAATCTGTTTTCCACAGATGTGAAAGGATATTCAGAGTTGTTCAATATGTTCAGCACATTTGAATCAAAATCTTTGTCACTTTCAACATATGAACGTAAAACTTCTGGCCACGTCATTGGGTCCACAAAAAATAACACTACATTTACACTGTCCTTGTGGTCAAGAGGACCAAAATGCGTCTGCTGAGAATCTTCTTCTCTAAGCAATGCTTTTAAAAGCATTATATGAATTTCAGCAAGTAAAGTACTCTGATCCTCACACATTAATGCGGCACAAAAGTCCTCAAACCTAAAGGGAGACAAACGTACTAATGCTCTAAAATGACGAAGAACTTCGTATATACACAACGTTTTCATCACCAGTTCTTTCGGAACTAATAAATCTTCAGATGATTTCGGCAAATGAAGGGGAGGAATTTCCCGATTCTGAAGCCACAGAGGTTCTGGGCTTGGAAGTCTATGTAAATACTTTTTCGGAGTTCCACTGACAGTACTATAACTAGAGAGAGAAAAATCACTGTCACTGGACGCATCACCACCGAAACTTTCATCCATTTCACTGTCACTCCTAAGTATGTCATCATCAAATTCACTTTTTCCACTCGACTCGTCACCGAAGTCTGAACCATAGTGGTATTCGGAGTCTTTCTCCTCTACAGCGTCTGGATTGTATCCTCGTCTATGATATCCTCCGATTCCTCTTCTACTCTTACACCTTCCTCTACTCCTTGAACTTCTTCTGCTGCTTTCACTTCCTACCGGCGACGATGCTCTCGAAGCTGTTGGTGTACTAGTTTGTGAATTGGGTGTTTCGGACCCTTTACTTTCGCGGTTCAAAAGGTATTTTGGTTTCTTTAATAAATGATATTGAAACTTTTTTGGTCTTTCCATAACCACGGATTTGGGGGGCCTCCCCCGCCGTTTGGTGCCTCTTGTTGACATCTTGGGGCATCCACCGTCAATCACCAAAGACTATTTAACACGTGGTTTATGAAAACACTGTATTGTATACAAATACGAATGACACAACTTCATAGAAACGGAGACCATGTTTGCACTCTGATCTTTGCGCCATTTTTCCACCACCGTCACGTGACCACACATATAAACCGCCTATATCTACCACATTTGGCATTTAATGCACTAGTTACACTGATTTTTGAAGATTTGTGGACTTTTAAAACCCATATGTCCAAGAGAATTGGCACAATTATGCCAATCTGAACCGATTAACCAAGAACTACGGAGTAATACGAAAACTCAATACAGTTTGAAACGTCTCTTGTGATTGGTCGAAAGTTGTGCCGCCATATTAACATAGTACTGAGTAACCAGCTCTAGGTCGTAAACTATGCCTTCTATCGCCTACTTCGAGGATTAAAAACTAAACATTTCCGAAACTGTGCAAACAACAACACGAGGGAATAGCTTAACAATAACACAGCAAAATAATTGAAACAACTCGTGACGTCTCAAAACTACATCAGTATCCAATCCAGAGCGCCCTAATGTAAATATTTTCTAAGGCATCGCCATAGATGGCACAATACAGCACAGATGACAAGTCTGTAACCGAGTTGTAGATATTCGACCAATCAAAGCAAAAGCCTAATTCTTATTTCATGTAGTTTCTTGTTTACAAGCATAATGTCATCGTCACTAGACTAACAGGGTGTTACTTAAGGAAGAAATGCCATTCGCAAATCAAAATATGAAACAAAATCGCAAAACTCTTCATTGCAAGGAAACGAGAACAGCAAAATACAGCTTGCTAACGAGGCCTTTTTTCCTCTCATTCGTTTGCTTATTTCAGTAACTGTCCGAAATAGTGTGAAAACGTGTTTACGTATAAATTTTATCTCTCAATAATGGAACAAGACATGTAAGTCCAGAATCGACAAAGGCAATTGCACTGAGTTTCGATAAAATTGAGAGGAACAACTTTATTCCAATTTCAAAAAGCGCAATTATAGATGTGATAGCCATCAGCTGTAGTCACTGTAACTGCCGACGTAATTCCGCTATGGTCAGTAGATGACCGGATTCTTTTGAATTATCATAATTAGCCTATAGACACCTGACAGGCGAACGTCTGACGAATAAGTCCATCAAAATAATATTTTCATAAATGAAGGAGATTATCATGAAAATTTATAAGGCGTATTTTATTCGATAAATTTGTCTAGAAACAATGGACGTATCGCCCTGTGGCGATAAAAAAAAAACTTACTGTATGATAATTCCTAATAGTACTGTAAAGTACAGTAATTTATTCGTCCAAGGATCATCTTTACTATATGCAGGATTTCTCAGCTTAATACAGAAAAATAATAAGTAATTTCTACGGATTCGTTTAACAAAGGTACTCCCCTCAGAAAATATTTCCATCAGGGCGCTCTGGATTAGGTATTAATGTAGACCCGTTATTTGGAACTGTCAAGTAATAAAGTGCAAAAATGAAAAAAAAAAGTTTTGGTTTTCTGTCCCTTACGTGACTACAGGCAGAATGAATCCGCTACTGTAGTAACAAGTGTTCTAGAGTGGCCATCCATCGTTAACATAACGGTATGGAAATCACCCATCATCATACGAAGCAATAGGAGGGTATAGCTTCAATGCAGATTGTGAACTTAACTAACGATGCATGAACTTGAGACATGCCTGATGTATGTAGATACTATATGTTTACAATCTATAGTGTAAAACGAACCATGCCCACGTGAGACACCCTCAACAGAGAGTTGTGATTACATTCCTGCCAATCACATGTTCAGAATGTAACAAACAACTCTTAGTAAGCGAGAGACGGTGAACTAAACAATAGGTTCGTGTGTTAATTGTTGGGATTCACGGTGACTGAAAATGTAATTCAGTAGGATCTTTGCAGTAGGCTTCTAGGCTGTAGGCAAGGACAATGTTTGAGTCATCTGATGTGAGTGCGACTTACGGCTTATATTTATAAAACAGCAAGTTAACAGCTTTGAGTGTGTTTTGTCTCAAAGAGCGGAAATAAGCTCGATAAAACCGCATAAATGAATGGGCCACACACGATGTACAGAATGAAACCTGTATTATGTTTTACTGATGAAATCGAACTTCCGCAATGCATGTATAAAATGAAAAATATTCAAGAAACGTTCCACGCAAATCGTGAAGATGCCTCGCCAACCTGTCCAAAACCGACAAGCATTTCGGAACAGGTTAAAAAGTTACTAAAGGTTTATTTAATTTCTGTTAACTACTACATTTCAAATGCACACATACGTTTCATTGCACGGATGCTAACACATAATTGAAATAAGTATTTGTAGCTACATTATATACCTATCATTAGGATATTCAGCCACCAGTTATGTATACGCTGCTATTGCTTAGCCTGACCGTATTACGCTTAGTGTGACGCTTGCGCTTGGTAATACTTACCATTAATGTTACGCGAATCGTCATGTGCAGCGAAGTTAGCGACGACTAATCAAGATCAAATATGTCTGCCCAATTTTGTATTAAGGTCATTTGTGTTGTTTTTGTGGTGCATCTATACGTCTCAAAGCATATGACACAAATATATTTAAAAATTTTTGATATCAGATGAACGACAAATATGGATGCTCCCCAGAATATTTTATGGTTTTGGGCGGCACTGGCGTGTAAAAAAAAAAGAAAAGAACGGCACACAATTTCTAAAAGTATTCTTCATTTTTATTTGTATAAGGAATTAATTGTGTTTCTTATTTAATGTGACAGAGTTTAAGTATTAATTTTTTGCAGTGTCCATTACCTGAGGTTGCTGCTCTGGAAAACCGGCAGGAAGCAATCCTCAAACAACTGAATCAACTTAAAGAGCAGATGACAGCATTGAGAAAAGAACTCAGACAATCTGTTCCAAAACCAATCAATGAAACTCAGCATCATACTTTTGAAGCTGGCTTGCAGGTATATTTCATTTGCTATTCCAGTTACTGTTGACAAAACGGAAATTATTTGTTAAAATCTGATATAATATGTGTGTTAATTTGTGTAATATCTACATACATATACTATGCATATTGATGGACACATTATGTGTGGCACACTCATTTACTGTGGTATTTACATGCACATTCTACCTTATAGAAAAACTTAGATTGAGTGCAGCAGAGCAGACTTCATAACTTACATTACAAAGGAATGGCTTCAGCTATAGATTATTGAATGACTTGGTTTTAGGCTGTATAGGAATTTATTATTCCTCTGTCAGATAATGCAGATACATGGTCAGCAAAGAGGGAGTGTACAAAACATGGAATATAATCCTGCATCTTTCAGAATAATAAATTTTATCTTGAATGGCTCTTTGATTTCTCTGCAGCAGCACTGCACCATTAATTATGTGAGCTCTTAGTACTTACAGTTTACAGGCTACTTGTAGGAAATATGTTAAACTTAATAAAAAAAAAGCTAGAGACAATTTTGACAAATTTATACAATATATCCATTGTGGATGATGATCTGCAACAGTCATTTAAATTGGTGGTGTATGGAGCTGTGTTTGCAAATAGCCGCTTTTTGAATTTGATAGTATTTGTTGTACCATTTATTTATTTAGTAGAGTAAGCTCTGACCATCATGTTACATGTGTTTCCCTGTTTTGCCATTGTGCTTAAAAATATGTGAGACACCAGAAACATTTTTGTGTTTGACAGACTAATAAATCGGCATTAATCAGATCAACCGAAGTGTTCCAGCCATCAGCTTTGACTTTGACATAACTCCTGTCGTGTTACGTAATCTCGTAGATGCGTGGTGTATGTGAAAACAATTGCTTTTGAAGCAAGTGTGTTATTAGCATGTAGTGGTCTGATTAGTGTTGAATGTTGATGTTTATAAGTTGGATTTGAGTTTCGTTAGTGAGTGAATGGACTGATGCAGTGTTGGTTGTCAGGTGTTGTATATTACTTGTCTGCTTCTTGTTGAAATTATGTATTTGGAGTGTTGTCAGAGAGTTATTGTAGTGTCTGTGGTTATTGGCTACAGATTTGTTTTAGGCATTGAATTGTTAATGATTGGAGATTTAACTTTTGCTTTGCATTTGTTATTAATAACGGATATGATACGGAAAGTCACTATTAAGTTGTTGCATGCCACAGTGAGTGGCAATATAGCTGAACCATAAAGTTCATCCAAGTTGTATAGTCTACTGCTTGTGTACATCAAGTGCTGTGTTTGGCAGAATTTACGAAGTTATCCAAAGTTTCTGCCTTTTGGTTAAGGGATAAATAAGAGATATGTCCACAAAGTAAGTTCTGTTTGGTTGTATGAAACAAACTTGTACACATACAGAAAAAATATTTATTGTACAAAAATCTACAACTGTTAAATTACTTTTTTATATATCTTTCGAAATTTTGTAAGCACTTGTCATAGCGTGGCCCAAGTTTTTGTGTGCCTTCTTCATAGAAGTTTGCCACCTATGTATTCAACCATGTGGTAACATGTTCTTTCAGTTTGTCATCATCATTGAAGTGATGACCACCAAGGTCAGATTTTTGGTGTAAGAAGAGATGAAAGTCGCTAGGAGCGAGGTCCGGGCTGTACTGAGGATGATCAAACGTGTCCCAGTGAAGTTCTCTTACGAGTTGTTTGCTCACATTCGCCGTGTGAGGTCGGGCATTATCGTGGAAAAATACACCACCTTTTGAGAGTAATCCTTGGCGCTTGTTCTGTATTGCACGGCACAATTTCTTAATGGTCTGGCAGTAACCATGTCCATTGATTGTTTGGCCTCTTGGTAAGAAATCAGTCAGCAAAATGCCTTTTCTGTCCAAAGAAAATGGTGCACATGACTTTTCAAGGTGTCAAGATTTGTTTAGGCTTAACCTTCATTGGGGATGAAGTGTGCCTCCATTCCATTGATTGCCATTTTGTTTCAGGGATGCCATACGATATCCAGGTTTCATCCCTCGTGACTATCCGAGATAGAAAACCATCGCCTTCTTCATTGTAGTGTGTCAAAAACTGAAGTGCTCTGCCCATCCGTTGTTTTTTGTGTTGTTCAGTAAGAATTTTGGGTACCCAACATGAGCAATGTTTTCGAAATTTCAGTTTTTCAGTAATAATTACATGAATTAGTGATTGTGATATTTGCGGAACTTCCATAGCAAGGGCACTAAGTGTAAACTTAAAGTTGTGCTTAATCTTCTCTTCAGTTGTGTGAACCAGTTCATCTGTAACCACAAACGCACGTCCACTTTGTTCTTCACCGTGCACTTGATCACATCCTTCATTGAACAGTCTGACCCATCTTCTAACCATTGAATCACTCATAGCATTTTGTCCGTAAACCTCACAGATTTGCCAATGAATTTCCTTTGGTTTAACTTTCTTTGCATTTAGAAAACAAATCACAGATCTGACTTCACACGTGGCAGCATTTTCAATTATGGCTGACATTATAAAGAAGCACTCCAAAGTACACGTCGGCAGCAGCTATCTGAAAATGGCGTACATGTCTTCTCATTGAGTCGGAGTAACTGCTGCGCATGCTCGGAACTGCAATCGTAGTGCTGCCGTGGATAGAAATAGAAACGGAACTTACTTTGTGGACGACCCACATACCATTTGGCTTGATGAAGCTTCTCAATGCCACCAGAAAAGTGTCTGATTGGACAGTCATTCACAATGTGACTCATTGTTTGGGTGTCACCGCTGTCTCACACACTGTCACTTTAAAAGCCCCACTTGTGTATGTTGTATTTGCACCTACCCTCTTCGGTCCAATATCTGTTTAACTGCACCCACATCTCCCATGGTTGGTGGAAGCCTGGAACTGGAACTGTTGGATTGTCTACAAGTTCATGGTTTCGGGTTCTTGTAGCTTGCCACTCACGTTTTCACTCTGTGTCCTGGTTGAATCCCGTGTATAGCATTTGGACTCCCCTTTCATATGCTGGTCTTCTAGATTTGAGGCGTTTCCTGGGCAGTGACAGCAAATTGTCATGAAGAGGGATCGAGTTGTTTTCAGAAACTTGCTGACAGAGGTAGTAAAGAGCAGCCTTTCGACGGAGGTCTGGTGGACAGATGTTTGAAAGCACTGGTAGCCAGCAAGTAGGTGTAGACCAGACTGTACTACTAATTACTTTTATAACTGAGTTCAGATGGACATCTACTTTCGCTACGTGGGTGCTTCGGAGCCAAACTGGTGCACAGTATTCTGCTGCAGTGTCTACCAGTGCAAGGGATGCTCCTCAGAGGACTGATGAGGTTGCTCCCCATGTACTGCCTGCCAGCTTTCTCACAAGGTTCGATCGTGTTTGTATCTTCTTGGCCAAGTTGGAAAAGTGTTTTTTGTTTGTTAAAGTTCTGTCCAGAGTGACTCCCAGGTATTTCAGGCTTTAGTTGTATCTGACTGTGCCAAGAGGGCCGAACTGTGGACTGATCTTTGCTGATGAAAGGCGATTAGAGAGGTGGAACAGGCTTACCTCAGTTTTAGAAACATTTGGTCTCAGTCGCCATGTCTCAGAATACTCATAAAGTTCAAGGCTGTTCGTTAGGTGTTCTTCACATTCAGAAAGGTCTTCACTCTGATATGAAATTGCCAGGTCATCTGCATATTAAAATTTTCGGCAGGTCAACTGTGTAGAGGTTGAAAAACACTGGAGCAAGAACAGAGCCCTGAGGTAATCCATGATTGAGTACATGCCATCTGCTTTTCTCTTCTCCTTAATGTACTTTAAACCGTCTATTACTTAACATGTTACTTAAGAGGTTGTCTAGAGTTTTGCACGGTATTCCTCTCAAAAATTTCAATAATAGGCCCTCACGCCACACCGTGACATAAGCTGCTGACAGGTCAATGAACACTACTCCAGTTTTAAGTTTCTTTTGGTATCCAGATTCTATGTGAGTAGTCAAGGAGAGCACTTGTTCACAGCAGCTTCTGTAAGGTCTGAATCCAGCTTGTTCAGGTGGTATCATAGCATTAATTTGATCTTGGATTTGGTTTAGAATCATTCTTTCCAATAGCTTGTAAGCACAGCTAAGTAGAGATTTTGGGCGGAAGTGTTCTGCAGCTGTCCCCTCTTTACCTGGCTTTTTGATAGCGATAATTTTTGCTCTTTTAAATTTTTTGGGTAATGTTGCTTGTACGAAGAATTTTGTTAAAAAGGCAAACTAGCCAATTTCGTGTTACCAGCCCACTGTGCACCAAAAATTCTGGGTAAAGCCCCTTTGCACCTGCAGCTTTCCTACATTTTGTATCCTTAAGGGCTGCCTCCAGTTCAGTGATTGTAAATGGAGAAGAGAATTCCGGGTTATGTTGCAGAGATTTCTTGACTTCCGTAAGCTCTCTCTTTACTTGCCGAAAATTTGCTTTATCCAGTAGTGTTTGGTTAGTGACATGTACAAAATATTTGTGCTGTGTGTGTGTGTGTGTGTGTGTGTGTGTGTGTGTGTGTGTGTGTGTGTGTTCAAATATGAAACAAAAGGGCCCGACTCAGGAGTCGGGATCCAAATACGTCAAGAAAGAAAGCTGGGCAAGGAATTGGAAGAGAACTAATTTTTGGCAGCGGGAAATGGTTCAGGCATGACGCAGAGTGCTCTGATTGGAGGAAACCAGCTACAGTGCATGAAATAGTTTAATCAGACTGTAGACGTACACCAGTAATAGGCTCAACATCTTGTGAATTTGATTGGCATTGTGCTTCCGTGGTTTAATAGTTGCTCCTATAATTTAAAAAAAATCATGATTAAAAATATAAATACCTTTTTGGGGCTACGCAGCTACCTACTTTCATGAAGTTGTCCACCTCACAATTGAAGAAGGCTGTACAACAGGCTAGGGTTGGCACACAGTCATTGACAACTGAGCAGAGCACAACATCCCTCAGTGGTAAACGTTGGTGCAAGCTCCCCACCAGAGAGGGGGAGGGAAAAAAACATAGAAAAACCCCACCACAAATATATTGCTCAACTTACAGTGAAACACCAGTGGGTTGAGGATGTGTGTTGAGGAACTGAGTTTGTTAGCTCAGGGCAGACCAATGTGTATATGTCTCCAGTAAACACATTATAAGCAATCTAATGTGCCTGAATTACATGGCTCATCCTCCACAAAAAGGATGGCCTTAGTGAAGGGAGAGCTGAAAGAGGAGTTGCAGTTTTCATAAACAGCACATACTACTCCTCACCTCTCCCACTCACCACCCACCTACAAGCAGCAACAGTATCGGTGGATGTGTGTTAATAGGTTGACAGCATGTTCGCTGTACGTGTCCTCATGTGAAGTTCTAGACAAAGAGGCTCTAAGTGAATTCATACTCAGCTTCCCCAGTCCTTTCTCCTCGTTGGTGATTTTAATACACATTGTGCTTTGGAGCTCTGTGATCACATATCCCAGGGGTGGAATACTTGAGTGCTTTCTAATATGACCACATGCTTGTCTGTGAAATGTGGGACAGAGCAAGCACTTCAGCAATACAACAGTGTTGTTCACCGCTCTCGATCTCTGTACTCCCCCCCCCCCCCCCCCCCCCCAAAAACACACACACACACACACACACACACACACACACACACACACACACACACACACACACACACACACACACTCTCTCTCTCTGCTTGATGGGAAGTGGTTGACAATTCACACCCTAGTTGTCATTTCCCGGTCTGGATTCACATGCCGGACAGAGCACTTCCTGAAAGAAAGCCACCACAGTGGGTGCTGAGTAGGGCAGACTGGCTGTTTAAAGCCAACTTGCTGTGTTGGACCACCGTGACAGCATCCAGAAATGGGTGAATTGTATTACCGAAACAGTCCACCACACTGTTGAAGCTCCATTCCACCAGACAAAAGGGTAGCCTTGCCATCAGTGGAGCAACAAATGCTACTCTGCAATTAGAACCAGATGGGTAGGTTTGTATGCAGCCAAGTGCAGACTTTCAGGTAGTGAGGGTGAAATATTGCTCAGTTATTAAAGAGAGAAAGAAGAGATTGTGGCAACAGTTCCTGAACACCATAAACTGTTCAAATGCAAATACAGTTGTATGTGAGACCATCAGTAGGATTTCTGGGCTAGGTGGGAGGTAGCCACTACTTGCTGTAATGAGGAAAAGATATCTCCAGACCAACTTGTGAGGCATTGCCCAGACATGGACAGAACATTTCGCCAAGGTTATTGCCACTGCAAGACTGGATCCAGGTTTCCGACGCTACAGACTAGCCTCTGAGAGTGGCAATTGGGACTTCGTTTCTGTCAATGAAGAACTACCATTTTTCTGTGTGGTAGCTGAGATCTGCTTTACCTGCTGCTCTTGACTTGTCACATGGTCACAGTAAGGCCCATTATAGTATGTGATGGCATCTCATACAGTGTTGGAATCCTCCTCGCCCTTCTTAATCATTAGGGTGTCGGAACTCTTTCCCAACTCGTAGAAGTAAGCAATTTTGTAATTCTTCTTTTAAAACATGGGTAGAACCATATGTGCCCGAATAGTTATTGCAGTGTTGTCCTAACTAGCAGTGAGGAGAAAACTTTTGGGCAGATAGTCAACCACTACCTTGTATGGCTCTTAGAATCCAGACAGCTCCTTAGTCACTTTTAGTGTGGGTTCAGGAGGTATCACTCTACATTCACTAACCTGGTCCTCCTGGATGCAACTGTACAACAGGCTTTCCTACACAGTCTTCACTTAATAGATATGTTTCTTGACATCAAGAAGGCCTACTTGGAGGCACAATATCCTTGCACAACTCCATGAATGGAGCTTTTGAGGACATCTTCACACCATCTTTATGCAGTTCTTTCATTTTGCCACACTGTGTTAAATATCGAGTTAGTGATGTCCTCTCAGGCCGCTATGAACAACAGAACAGTGTCCGTCGAGGAGCATTTTAACTGTGACTGTCTTTACTGTAGCAATTAATAGCAAACAATCAATAGTTAACTCCTGTCCAGAATTCTTTATTTATAGGCAACTCCTTAATTTTTTTGTTTTACATCCTGCCGTACAACAACAGCTGGTCAGTTCAGGGTGTACACGACCCGGGACAACTAGGAGATCAGGGAAAATCCCGGGAAGTTTTTAGAATTCCCAGAATTTTTCATTGTTTTAGTTTTCAGTTAAATTTTTGTAATTTTGACTGGTAAAAATAGATACTCTGACAAAGGATATTACTGTATCCTGCTGCTGCAGAATAATACTTCCACAATACAACATAAACGAGAGAAAAAGGTGAAAATAACTTAAATTGCAAAGGAAATGAGCCATATACAGCAACGACACACAGTGCTCATGCAAGCCTCTACCAACAACAAAATGTGTCAAAGGCTTTAGGAACACTATGCAATGCTTCATAACAACAAATTGCCTCCAGTGAACGTGAAGTCACAACTGTGTACATTAGATTCGTTTTAGCAGCTACGAGCAGGCTCATGTGTATGCGCAGTTGACTCGCATTAGAGTAGTAGATTCTCCCACTTCTGGCTACAGGAATGTGGCTGTTGGCTGTGCAAGCAGTCGCAGCAAGCTGCTAGATGCTACCAGGAAAAGGGGGCGCCAAATTCATATTCTTGAGGGAAAAAAACTTGTTTCACAAAGCGCGTAGCATCCAGCACACATTTGTCTATGGATTATTCATATGATTTAGAAATGCTTCCCTGTTTCTTTTTGAACATTTTTGAACACATTTTAAGTTGATTTCTGAATGTATCATAAGTTCATTTTTCAATGCGTGCATAGTGTACGTTATGTCTCTGTCAGGAGAATCCTCGTCCCCTCTAGAAATAAACTTCCCGCAGACAAAAGGGGACGGGGCTTTACGAGCTGAGCAGAGTAAAGCCAAACGGATGAATGCCAATCACTGTCTGATTATGTGGTGGATTGGGTTTGCGAATGATCAGTGTTGCTATAATTACTAGCAAAATCCATAGAGTCAGACTACCAGAATAGAAATAAACGACTGACAGGAATAACAGGTGAGAAAGATCACGTACTATCTTCTCAGTGTATCCAAGAAAATTAAATTTTGACAGAAAATTTTTGGCCAGCTCGCTACAGTAGTATAGACCAGTTGTACAGTCCCCAGCTAGCAGCCGCTAGTTCTATTCTGGAAGTAACGCGGAAAACGTGTTGTACAAACACGTAATAACGCCTAACTGGAAAATAATCGCGGGATAACTAAACCTGTGATTCTGGCAGGGTTAGTGAGGGTAATCGGCGAACAGATTTTGACAATGGCAGGAGTAGCTACAGAATTGGTGATGACAAGATTGTTTATTAGAACGAGGAAGGAGAAGAAACGGGGACATCACACAAATTATGAAAAAATAAGACGATTCCAAATTTATATAAAAATTTTGTAATACTACTTTTCAATCTCGTGCTTGAGAAACTGGTGCGTATGAATGAAATGTGAAACTATTTCCTAACATAAAGCCTTGATATTGGTACTAAGTGAATTATATTCTGTTGTGTTATAAAAATGGTGATTCGTGCCAAAACAGTCTCGTTTATTTGGTGTGTGTTACAAAATTGCTGCAATGTTAGAAAGGCTTATTTTGTTTCATCTAGTAGACAGTGACAAAATAGACGTACCCAGATTGAGAAACCACACCGGTCTTGGCTATTATTTGTGTTAACAACTTTTTCAGTATTAGATAACGACATTTTGATTTTTCATATAGCAAAATGTTTGACGAACTTTGATGAGGTAATAGATTCTTTCGCAGACAGGAAAGCACGCCATGTAAAGCTGTTGCAAGATTAGAGAGAGAAAAATGCTAGGAGCTAAAGATTGAAGAAATGTGTACTTTCTTACTTGTCTCTGTCTTTATTGGTTTTATGTATCCTATATTTAATTTTATGTCACACAGAACAGCAAGTTATTAGCTAATAGACAGTAAAGAGTGCAAATTTTCTTCTCCCAATTACAAATTATCTCATCTGCTATTAATTGCAAGATTTTTTTTTTTTTTTTAAGAGGGGCAGGCTGTCAAACCGGCCAACTGGGAGCAGGAGAGGCACAACAGGACATTTCAATTTCCACTGTCATGAATATAGTTTCATGACATCCATTATGAAATATACATGTTTCAATTCCACAGAGCAAAATACAGTGACGTTCCATAGAAGAATGTTTTATGAAGTAGCATGGCACTGCACTTTGGCATACTTAAGACCAAATAACATGTCTTAAATTTCCTCGAACACATATGCTTTATGTTTCAGACTTTTCAGAAAGATGTGTGCTACAAGATGAGCATATTTTTGAAAATTCGATTTTTTTATTATTGACCTGGTTTGCAAATATTGTAGACCCGGGGCTGATGCGCAGAGCAGTCTTAGAGCTATAGTGGGTAGTCTCCACGTCACCTGTGTTTACATTTAGTGATTTTGCTGTTTCCCCTTGTTTTACTCTCATGTATCAAGTGAATTAAAATACATTCACATAATTACGGAAGGCTAAAATATGTCATTAGTTTCAGATTTAATTTTATTTCCACCTTTCTGAAAGTCAAGCGTTAATCACTTTGCAGAACAATGAAGTTATTTTTGACTATTTGCTAAAGAAATTTGACTTTTATTAAACTTTCCGCAGAGGCAGTTAATGTATTTGAAATGAAATCTTTAATTCCACAGTATTGGCTAGTTTCAACTGTTTGCTGCATTTCAAGTGCACATTTTCATCTTCTAGCATGTATGGCATTATGCCATAATGGCTCTAAGCACTATGGGACCTAACATCTGAGGTCATCAGTCCCCTAGATGTAGAACTACTTAAACCTAACTAACCTAAGAACATCGCACACATCCATGCCCGAGGCAGTATTCGAGCCTGCGACCGTAGCAGCAGCACAGTTCCAGACTGAAGCATCTAGAACCACTTGGCCACAGCACATGCCGTAATAAAGAACCAAACATGCTATAATACAGTACTGGTGCTCCAAGAAAATTTACATCCCGAAAACCACACTGAAAAGCTTAATATCAGGTCGAGGTCTACTTCATTGGGAATCTGGACATACGAATGTGCACTTTAAGTACGCACTTTAAATGCGCACATTTAGTATGGTTCATAAAATTCCGATGCTCTTGGAGTATCCTCTGATGTCTTGTTTCTTTTATGACATAATGTATGATCTTTCAATGTTCTTAACGTACGTACATCCGGGCTTCCTACGTCGTGATAGCTGCGCAAGCACGGTTTCGCCTGTTATCTGCGCTCTCTGGCAACTGTTGAAACGAACCTATTTCTAACAGGTCGCAGGAAAATATTGCGAATGGTGGTTTGAAATACGTTACTTTCAAAGTAAATATTCTTTTATGTAAGTTGAACTATGTGCGAGAATGTACCATGAATTTCTTGACTCTCATTTAAAAATCAACTCTTTGATGACAAGCCATTTAAAAGAATTTCGAACCCTGAAGTTCAGACATTTATGTCATTATTAAAAATTTTACTGGCACATTTGTGTGATGTATCTTAAAGTGTAAAACGAGCAAAATAGATCAACATTATATGCAAAAGCTTAGCTTCTCCTGCAGCTTATTAAATTTAGAGGCCAATATTATATGTGAAAGCTTTGCTTTTCTTGTAGCAGCACTATGTATATTAATTTAAACTCTCAACTTTCCCTGTTTGTGTGTTCGTGCTACTTAACAGTGATGTTGCTGTTGGCTGACTACATCACGTGTGCTATGCTCTGAGTATCCGCTGTCATCTGCTGGCGAGATCATGTGACATGAGCTATGGCTGGCTTACAAAAGCTCATTGCAGTCTCGGTTTCAATTATTCGGAAAGTAACATGCAGTGTTTGGTGGAATTCCAATGTATACTTTTGTAATACGAAAATACACAGCATACATGTTGCTGCACATCAAAGACATTTCCAAAATGTTTCTTTTTCCCTGAGTTTGTTTTCTGAAGTGCCTGGAGATTCTTTGCTCATGTATAAAACCATAACCATTCAAACGATTGATAAGGGAAAATACACTGTCACTTAATGCGGAAAAAGCGTATTTTCACCTGGAAGAAAGTGTATTTTTAACTGGGAAAAATCCGGGATTTTTTTTTTTTTTCCCTTGTTCGCATATACACCCTGCAGGAATGGGTGGAGAAAAAAGGTTTTAGCTTCTCAGCTGAAAAGTGTGTTCATTCTTTTTAACAGTTCACATTCTATTTTTAGCTTTCCTGTGATGAGGATAATAAGCACTGTTCTTAATTTTGGAGGCATGAAGAGGTTTCTGGGTCTCACATTTGATTTTAAACATATGTTGTGGCTGCTATATATATATTAAAATGGCTAATAAATGGCTTGATTACAAGTGCCAAGCAAATGAGTATTTGAAACCCTTATGTTTAAAAATGTACATATTGAAAGAATTAGGATGGCCACTGGGGCCTTTCCTACCAGCTTTACATCAAGTCTTGCACAGAGGCTAGTGAGCCTACACTTAACATGAGGTGGTGATTCTCCATCTGATGCAACAGGCCTGTAAGATGTTCACTCCACAGACATCTGCACACCATACTTTTGGTCGACCCCCAACAGAAAGACTTTTTAATAATAGAAAGAGAGAAATGGGGCCTTGTGCAATTCACATGAAGAGTGGTCTTTTAGATGAGTGTGGCTGATTTTCAAGTTTTACACCAAGGGAAGTCAGATCTCCATCTTGGCTTTGAAGAAGCCCAGAATTGTTTTAGACTTGACAAATTTCAAGAAAGATTGCACTACAGATATTACCTTTCAATCTGTGTTTTATAACATTTTAGATGGGGTTCACAGCTGTACATTAGTGTACACTGACAGTTTAAAACAAGAGAACTCCTTTGACTTTTCAGCAATATTACCTGCCCATGTTTTCAGGATTCGCCTTCACCATGAATATGCTGTATTTACCACAGAGCTCCACACAGTTCTGAAGGTAGTAAGAGAAGATGAGGTGTTTTCAGATCGGACAGTTTTTTATCTTCTCAAATTCCTTTAGGGCCCTACTGTCATTGCAGTATACGTACCCAGCAGAGAAAATAATGCTGTTAATGCAGGACAAACTGTTGTTTCCTCAGCATCAGGGAAGAAGGTATCATTTTGCTGGATACCAGAGCAGACCAGGCATCTTAAGGGGTCCTGCAAGGAACCTGACATGACACAATGTGCCATTCCTCATCCCCGCACCCCCCTCCATTTTGTCATTTTTCTGTTGAGGGAGAGAGCCATTCAACTGTGGGAGGAGGACTGGCTGGTAGTGAGCGACAGTAAGCCAACTATCCAGGCGTGGCACTCCCCACACCAGTTACTCTGGCGGAATGAAGTGACTGCTACCTGCCTCTGAATAGGACACTGTCCCTTATATACCATAGTAACTTCAAATACATCAAACCTATCTATCTCCCACAGGTCTTTGAAATGCAGATGGGAGACTGTAAATCCCTGCATATTGGAGGAGTTTCAGAAAGGCATTAATCTTCATGTGATCTGTGACTTGTGCATCACAAGATCTGTCAAGCTGACAATGGATGTCCACCATGTGCGAATTAATGTACTTACAAAGTCATCCATCAGCTTATCATCAAGATAAAGATAAAAGACTTCCACTAGAATCTTTGCTACTGTCCAGCACTAAAGCACATAGGTGATGTGACCACGTAGGGTTTCCCGGTGTAATAAGTCTTGAAAGTCTCTTCGGGTTTTGCTGCCAGATCCTAAAATCAACTTTACTCAATATTTCAGTGATCCAACTGGTCACCATCTTCAGGAGAATGCTGCTTCTGCTGATGAGTCCCACTGAGAACTGACGCCAGGCTGCAAACCTACATCCTGTATAGGCCACCATTTAGTACACGGTGCATGCGCCGCCCATCAAGGTTGCTGCCCTCCAAGGCAGCGCCGCCCTTGGTTGAACACTGGTGGCAATGATCTATCGCACTCAGGGCCACACCAAAGAACATTCAATTTTGATGCGAGATAATACAGGATTCCACGCCTTGCTAAGAGGAAACCCATTGTCTCTGTGTCTCTGTTGACTAAATTATCCACCAACCTAATTTCAATCGCCTCTTTATAGACACTGTTCCAAAAACTGGAAATGTTGGCAACTTACCACAGTTTCATCAAATTTCATACCATGTCCCTCATTTAAGCAGTGTTCTGCTACTGCCGACTGTAATCATAACATGAGTGCCTCTTGGCTTCTTGGTGTGGCATTAATAATTGTGTTAGTATAATATTTAAGAATTCTCTATATGCGATTTTCTCTTTGTGTTGCAGGACAGACTTCAAGATATTGTTGTAAATGCTAGTCCACAACATCCTCCTTACTCTCTTATTGCCCTCGCAAGACTATGGAATGCAAAAGTGAACCTGAGATTAAGCTGCCACATCCACTCAACTGTAGTTAATGCACCTAAAAATGAATGCTTCGGTAATATGGATAATCAAACGGGAACAGAAAATGTGCCAGAGTTAACTATCTTCATTGTATGGAAAAATGGTATGTGTAACCTTTATTTTTGTGCAGTGAAAAATTATGTCAAGATTTTATAGTGAGGTAATGAATAAAATGACACTTTATTATTGTTGCTACTACTACCACCACCACCACCACCACCACCACCACTAGCACCATTTCCTACGTGAGAGGTTACAAAACTCTCATGGAAATAGGAGTCACATGGAAAAACAGTCGTGCAGTTAATGGTCTAGTTTTCATTATTTATCGAGATAAAGATAAGTGAGCCTCTTCTGGAACATTGGATCTAGATGGCAACATACATTACATTTATGTGTATCAAATGCCATTATTTTACAGGATTACAATATTACGTACTTAAGGCTGGCTGCTGTGAAACTCAAAACATTCAGCCCAACGTGTGTCACTATGTACAACAACTCAAATTATTTTGGATTATCTTGAAGAATTCACATAGCTCACATTATTCCCTTGGTTTCATCTGCTACTTATGTGTTTTATCTGTGGTATTCTCTTCTTTCATTGCCCATAACAGTGGAAAAAATAATGATGTAAAACATTGAACACCAATTCCAACCAGTTGCCTATAATCTGGCCTCCACCATCAAAGATACCAACCACTTCCTTCGTCGGCTCTCAACCATCCCCTTACCTTACCTCCTCGATCCCTGCTCATCACTGTTGATGCCACTTCCCTAACACAAACATTCCTGATTCCCATGACCTTGCCACTATTGAACTTTACCTTCTCAATGCCCATCAGACTCCGGACCCACAACCTCATTGCTCATACACCTTATTAACTTTATCCTAACTCACAAGTATTTCTCCTTTGAAGGGGATGTTAACCAGCAAATCCACAGCACAGCCAGGGGCACCTGCATGCCACCCTATGGGACATCTAGAGGAGACCTACCTAGCCCCCAAAATGCCAAATCCCTTGTCTGGTTCAGGTTCATTGATGACATCTTTGTGAGCTGGACTCAGGCCAAGACACCCTCCTTCACAACCTCGGCATCTTCTCTCCCATCCACTTCACCTGATTCTCCTCAACCCATCCTGCCATCTTCCTGGATATTGACCTCTTCCTCTCCGAAGGCTCCATCCATACCACTGTCCACATGTCAGCCATCAGCATTATCTGCATTTTGATAGCTGGCATCCCTTCCACACCAAAAAATGCCATCCATACATCCTGGCCACCCTGGGATGGCATATCAGCAATGACAAGAATCCCTTGCCCACTACACTGAAGGTCTCACCCACACCTTCATGGACAGACGCGGTCCTGCAGACCTAGTCCGCAAACAAAGCTCCCATGTCATTTCCCCATACACCCGCTAATCCTCACAACACCCTGTTCAAGAGAGTGCCCCCTTGGTCATCCAATACTATCCTGGACTGTAATGACTGAACCATATCCTTCATCAGGGCTTTGATTACCTATTGTCATGCACTGAAATAAGGGACTTCCTTCCCAAGATCCTTCTCTTCCCTCATAAAGTAGTGTTCTGTTGCTCATTCAACCTACACAACATCCTAGTTAATTCCTATGGCACTACCGATCCCAGCCCCAACCCCTTGGTGCAGAGATCATATCCCTTGGAAGACCCAGGTGCAAGACCGGCCCAATCCACCCACCCTGCACTTCCAGTCAGGTCACAAGCTTATTGTATCCCATCAGAGGTGGGGCCACCTGTGAAAGCAGCTAAGTCATATACCAGCTCAGCTGCAATTATGGCGCAGCTTTTTATATTGGTATGACTACCAACCAGCTTTACACCAAGATGAACCGCCACCGCCCAACTGTGGTGAAGAGCAAAGTAGAACACCTGTGGCACAACAAGCAGCTGAACAGCACATCCTTGATTTCAATGGCTGTTTCGAAAAGCAAGCCAGCTTGTTCAATCAGCTTTTCTGAAGAGCACTGATGGGAGTTGGCCTTACAACACATTCTCTGTTCCTGAAATTATTCCAGCCTCAGCCTGTGGTAAGCTACTGTCCCCACACCCTCCACCCAACGGTTTTTACCCTCTCCATCTCATCACATATTCCCTTTTCACAAACCTCACCATCATTGTGTGCCACCCTCTGCAAATGCATCCTCCCATCTATCCCCTTTCCCAATCCTCTCAATTTCCAGTCCCCATTTCTCTACCCTGCTCCTCATCTCCCTGCCCCACGGCCTCCTGACACTATGTCTGGTGGCAGTCTTTTCATACGTTCATCTAGTCCCTACACACTCCACCAGACAGCACTCCCCCCCCCTCCCCCCCCCCCTCAACTATACCCTGCTTTCCCATTCCTGCCCCCTCCAGATTTCAGCTTTCGTACTACATGACAGTTGCCTTCTGGTCCAAGCTGCCAGAGATGGCGATCATGTGTGCGTGAGGTGTGCTTGTTGTGGGAATGAATGCGTGTCTGTCCCCTTTTCTGAAAAAGGCCTTTGACCAGAGCTAAATGGGTAACAATCTTTCTCCTGTGCCTTTCTGAAACTCGACGTGTCATCTTTATGGTGAGTAGCAATTTGTCCTTTTCCTTGTAATGTTAATATTGCAACCCGCAGTTTCCATTGTTTGATAATAACTTATTAGAGTTGTTGTTATTCTTGTTCGCACAGTTGCTCCCAACCTGTTTCTTTTCAACTTTGTGTTCAACGTTGAGTTTTATAACAGTGTACAGCTCACTCTAGATATTATTATTATTATTATTATTATTATTATTATTATTATTATTTGCATTGAGACACAGTAGGATCATGCAAAACATGCTGCTTCATTTGCGAATTCCTTTGGAGATGTTCCATGATTCTCTCATTTTTTTCTCCATGGAGTCTCTTTCTATCCTGTCTACATTGCCCCTGGTTTCTTAGGGTTTCTGTCTCAGACCTAACATACCATTTGTATATCTTGTCTCTGTAGGTGTTTCTGTCTTGAACTTCTAGTGGATTGATCTGTACTTTTTTTTTAGATCAAATTTGACTTGTGTGATCCATGGTATTGGTGACATGACGCCTCGTATGGGTGTCAGAATACTGTTGTTGAGTCTTTTTGATGTGCCCATAGAACTTTAACCTTCTTTTTCTGACATATGATGCTGGGTTTGATATCTATTCTGTGGTTTTTCCCAGTGTGTAATCTGTGTTCCTCTTCTGACAGCTTTGGGCAGAGAATTTTTTCATAATTTTGCGTTCTTCGTTCAAAGTGTTAGTGCTCACTTGCATACAGTATTTCAGGCTTGATTACTGTGTTGTAATGTCTGATCTTTGTTTGAATGGACATGCATTTTTTATTTTATGTGTTTTGTGCTCTGTCGTAAGTTCTCTTCATTTTTTGTAGTCAACTCTTCTGTGAGATCTTTTCTCCTCCATTAGGTTAGAGGATTTCACCTACATATTTGAAATGTGTTACTCTGTTTATCTTGTCATATTTTGTATCTAATTTTTGTATATTTAATTTTGAGCAGAAGAATTCAGCCTTTTGAAAAGAGATTTGCAGGCCAACTTCTTATGCACATTCTTTTAGTATTTCTATTTGTTTGGTTGGCGTTACTTCATTAACCGAGAGCGTGGCCAGGTCGTCTGCGAAAGCTAGGTTTGAGGTTTCTGCCTTGTCTTGGAATCACCCTAGTTGTGTTGATTTCTAGTGTACATGGATTTTCAGTTCTTTTTCCCATTCACACATTACTTTGTCCAGAACTATGTTGAACAATAGTGGGGCTAATCCGTCACCTTCACATAATCCAGTTTCGCTCATGAAGGTGTCATAATAGATTTCACCCATGAATTTAACATGTTGTGCCAGCCAATGTCTGTCTGATTAGTCATAGTGTTTTTGTGTCAAGCCACTTTTCTTGTAAGATGTTGAATAAGGATTGACAGTCAACAGAATCATGCGCTTTGTTGAAGTTATTACTACTACTACTACTACTATTATTATTATTATTATTATTATTATTATTATTGTTATTATTATTATTATTATTATAAATATTGGCTCATTGTGAACTTTTAATCTTGTAAAATTCTCTCTCTGCAGCTGCCATAGTAACCAATGAAATCGTCATTAGTAATCTTGAGAGAGGCTGTCTTGAAATTGTGTTTTCATAAATTTCCCAATTGTTGTCATCAGGCATCATGTAAGAGTGCATTTTTATAAACCATGGACTGCACACCTCTTCTCTCTAGGAGCATCAAGTGACCAAGTCACATATTTTGAGCAGTGAGTGTCCCATCTTGTGTTGGATAGTGGCAGTGGGGGAACTGGATATCAACACTCCCATAGACGCCATTTTATAGTTTCAGTTGTGAGCAGTAATGTTAGCTAGGAGCAGTCTAGATGTATTTATGGTATCGCAACATCCTATGCATAGCTTAGGTGGAATCCACTTTCCTTGTTAACAATATTGTAATTTATACTTACTTCCACCAACTCACTGGTATGATGTAGCCATTTAGTGTGTTTAAAGTCAAACATGAGTCTATTCTGTTGTTGTAAGAATAGAACACAACACCTTTAAGAACAGTGCACTTTATTTGCAGTAACTTGGTTATACATAAACAATGCACACGGAGACAAAGTATAAACAAAAGAAAAAAATACACACTCTTAGAGCAGAGGTTACAGAGAACTCAAAACTAGGTGCTAAAGTAGGAGGAAGTAGAAAACACATCAAAGTTTGATTTATTCACTTCAGTACTTCTCCCGAAATCAAACTGTGGTGCACAAACTGCTTTTCAATAAGAAAAACAAAATAATAATGGAATAAAACACATCAATTACAAAGTTCTGTCTCAGTACACTTTTGTATCAGTGTAGGGGTGACATAGCTGATAAACTGTCCTGTCACCGCAGACATCATTGTTCTACCAACTATGGGTGCTCGACCAGGTAACCAGAGAGCTGAACCCCAGTAGAGGGAAAACTGAACCAACAGACCTAACTACGAAGAGCAGAGTGTCCAAACACTGCATAGAGACTGACACAGAGGAAGCAGCCAGCCTGAATGATCAGAACAACTAACACACTGAACCAATAGCTTGGCATGAAGCGAAAGCAGGGTCCATGTTATTCGATCTCAGCCTAAGAACTAATTGGTTCACTGTATCGCCGCTGGCAAATAAACACCTGGGTAAGCAAGTCTGCCTGTACTACACTCTGCACATGTTGTTCTTTGCCACGAGACCCATGCCAACTCATCTACACTCATAGGTATGTCCATTGGTCAACACACTAAATCCCTCCCCCATGAAAAGGACATCTAGGATTGAAAATGGGCTAGTTGCTACCGCGACATCTTGTCACAAAACTTGAGAGTGTGAGAGATGCCCTGGCAGTGGATCTACCACCGAAGTAGGCAGCGATGACCCAGCTGATGCAAGCCAAATTGCTGGTGGAACATGCGGTCCACCTGCATCAGTGAGGGCAAGGACTCACCCACAGGCAAATGGGGAAAGGAGACCACAGATTCTAAGTCTATGAACTCAGCACCAGTAGTTGTGATAGCAACTATTCCGTGGATGAAAGTAGGATGGTGGCACAAGCAATAGGGACTGCAGCAGGTGCACAAGCTGTCACACTTGGGAGTTTCATTCTGGAAGAACGTCGTGGATGACTGTTGTTTGGATGACAAGGAGATGGCAGCACTGTGGTTCCAACAGGTTGCATACACAATTGTTTTGAATGACAAGTCAGATGCCCATGACCAACATCCATCATGAACAATGCCGACCTTTGTGGCCCACCACTACACCTGGCAGCCACACCCACTGCCAGCCAGAAGACTGTTGTGTCTAGACAAGACAGCCTAGACACAATGAGAGGAAGCCGAAAGGCACGCGCTTAAACTCACGCAGGCTGGCGTGAGGTCTGAAACAGGATACGTAATGAATGCTATAAAGAAAAGTACGTACCTTCTGGAATACTTAACTTTAATCCACATTTGTAAAACATCGCTCTTGATGATACATTAATAGAATCTCAATATCAATTGAATACGGCACCTTGCTAGGTCGTAGCAATTGTAGCTGAAGGCTATGCTACTATCGTCTCGGCAAATGAGAGCGTAATTCTCAGTGAACCATGGCTAGCAACGTCGGCTGTACAACTGGGGCGAGTGCTAGTCAGTGTCTCGAGACCTGCCGTGTGGCGGCGCTCGGTCTGCCATCACCGACTGTGGCGACACGCGGGTCCGTCGTATACTAGCGGACCGCAGCCGATTTAAAAGCTACCACCTAGCAAGTGTGGTGTCTGGCGGTGACACCACATTCCTCCCCCGCAAATCGGCGTACGGTTGTATTATAAGGCTTCCGCCCGCCTTGGGAAGGACCCCATGTTGGCGTATGCGATGAGGTGGGGAGCCTAACAACAAGCGAGGCTGTGCCACCCGCACCCGGCCATTCGGTCCGAGGGGAGCTATGAAACGCCTGGAAACCTAGTCCAGGGTGCACGCCAATATGCGGTGTATGCGCCCGTAGATAGTCAGGAGGGGCCGAAGGGTCGACCTCCATCGAGTCGGAGCACCCGACTGGCGAAGATGACAGATGGTCCGGAGCGGGCAAGAGTTCCACGCCGGAGGACAGCTGGTCACGGGAAGCGATCGGCGGCGCGTGACCCAGGGAGGCGTCCAGCGGCTGCAGCAGCGCGTCCACTGCGGGCGTCGCCGGCGAGAGAACAGGCGGCGGCGGAGGCGGCGCGTCACCATGGGGCAAAATGGAAGGCAGCGTCGGTAACACCTGGGGATGAGGCGAGCCAGTAGATGGGTCCCCAGGGCGCTGACCGGACAGCACTGTCGCTGAAAGCAGACGGGGAGCGGCAGAACCTGTGCGACGACAGAGGCGCAGCTGATTGAGATGCCGACGCACCTCACCAGCGGACCCCATAACCAAATACATAGCGCGGCCGAGGCAGCGAAGAACGTGCCCTGCGAGCCAACGCCGTGAACCGCGATAGTTGCGATAGTATACAACGTCGCCTGGGGCGAAACCAAGTGTCTGCCGCTGCACAGGAACCTGATGCGGCAGATGCATCAAAGACATCAAGGTTCGATGAGGACGACCGTGGAGCAACTCAGCCGGCAAGCGACCATCTCGGGGCTGAGAGCGATACGAGGACAAAAAGAGCAATAACGCGTCCTCCCGAGAATGCGACTCTTTCAACTTCAACATCTGTGACTTGAAAGTACGGACCAAACGTTCAGCGGCACCGTTTGACTGTGGCGAAAACGGCGCGGATGTCAGATGTTGAATACCATTGGCCTTTCAGAATGACTGAAATTCTGCGGACATGAATTGTGGGCCATTGTCGGAAACAATAGTCTGTGGAAGGCCTTCAATGCAAAAGATAGCAGACAACACTTGGATGGTGGCAGAAGACGTCGTGGAAGACATCCTGACAACAAAAGGAAAATTACTGAAGGAATCGACCACAACCAACCATCGAGCATTCCAGAATGGACCAGCAAAATCGATGTGTAAGCGTTGCCAAGGGGAAGTGGCTTTCGACCATGCAAAGAATTTCCGCGGTGGTGCGGATTGTTGTTCGGCACACGCCATGCAAGAAGAGCACATAGTCGTAATCGCAGCATCGATTCCGAACCAAGTACAGTGCTGACGAGCAAGTTGTTTCGTTCTCACTATACCGCAATGCCCTTGGTGGAGAAGCTTTAATACAGAGGACTGTAACGAACATGGGACCATGACCCTGGACTGATCATTATCAGAACGCAACAGCAAAACACCACGTCGTACAAAAAGTCTCTCCTTGTGAGCAAAAAATCGGCGAACCAACGGATCCTCGATCCGTGACTTTGACAAGGGCCATTGCGTAGCAACAAAACGCAAAACAGTAGCAAGGACAGGGTCGGCAGCTGTGGCTGCAGCTACACGACGAAAATCAATTGGAAACGAATCTACCACGTCATCGGTTTCCGCATCAATGAACATGCAAGCAAGTTCGGAGGAATCGAATGCACTATCCTCGGCAACAGGCAAACGGGACAACGCATCGGCGTTTCCGTGCTTAGCAGTGGACCGATACAAGATATCGTAGCGGTACTGCGAGAGGAAAATAGACCAGCGAATGAATTTCTGCGCTGTACGTGGAGGTACAGGCTTGTTCGGATGAAAACGCGATGTCAAAGGTTTGTGGTCTGTGACGATGGTAAAGTGACGACCATACAAGAAATCATGAAACTTAGTAACACCAAATACGAGAGCCAAAGCTTCTTTCTCAATCTGTGAATAATTTCTTTGCGCTGACGAGAGCGTGAATCACTGAACCTCTGACTTAGAAGCTGGGTGGAACAGAGTCATGGTCAGATGCTGGATACCATTGCAAATGCAAAAATCTGCAAATTCCCTGAACACAAAGTGCCAACCTTTATCAGAAGTGAGGATCCAGGGAAGTCCTCGATAACGAAAATAACTGACAATGTATGAATAGTTGCTGTTGCCACCGTATGAGGTAGTTTACTACATACATGAAATTGGACAACACATCCACTATCACCACATTTTTCCCAAAAAAGGGCCTGTCAACGTGCACCCAGTCCCAAGGGTGCTCTGCAACTGGCCAAGGGGAAAACTTGACATGTCGTTGCAGGCTGGTTCTGTGCACAGGCGAGAGAAGCCCGCACGTGATGTTCAGTGTCAAGATCGATCACCATTCAGTATTCGTGGTGCCATGCCATAGTCTTCGTAAGGGACATACCCCAGTGGGATGCATTTCATAGTTAGTGTATGTGAGGACACAACACAGGAAGGACAACTACTTGACAGCTGTACTCCTCTGCGGCAAGCAAGAGGACCCACTGGACCAAAGAGTTGATCTTTTAGTAGGAAAAATGTATGCCATACTGAAATCACTCCCAATCGAGTGCACTCGTTCATTACACCTCAACTGCTGAGATAATGTGCCGAAAAAGGGTCAGCACTCATAATGGTAGTGACAGTCCACACTGTCAACAAAAATTCCAACAATATTTGCTGCACTGTAAGGTATCGTCCAACATCAAAATGAGAGCCTCCTGTTGATCAAACTGCAGATTGGGTCCCACCAACAACTGCGATAATGCGTCTGTGTTAACATACTTGGTGATGAAACAGTGATGAATGTCAAAGCAACAATTACCAAAAAAGGATGCCCACTGACTGTGTGAGCATGCTATCTGTTAATGTGGAATGAGCATTGGGTAATGCAATCAGTGGCTTTTGGTTTATTAATGCTGAAAATGTTGGCCAGTGCCTCCTTTTCCACGTGCATATATGGTTAATTGAGCCACTGTTAGTCCTTTACGTGTAAATGGTGGGTTACTTGGTGCCGTCTTGGTTCTAATGTGACAGGACCACGACATACCATACCAGGATGTGTCAGTGGCCAGGAATAACAGTTTACCTGGCATAATGTAAGCCCAAGAGTGTGGAGCACAAACACTGTTTGAGGGATTGAAATGGCCATTGACAGTCCACAGACCACACAAATTTGATGGCATTTTAGCAATGCCGGTTAAAAGGTTGTCCGATTGCTCTGCCTGAGGAGTAAATTTAGCATATTAAGAAATCTTGCCCAAAAAAGGGCTGAAGTTTCTTCTGTTTTTGGGCCACTGACAGATTGACAATAGCTTTGACATGTACACATGCAGGGATGATAAGTATATAACACAAAAAAATGCAGTTTGGAGCAAAAATGTACGTTTTCTAAATCTGCAATGAAGGCTGTTCCTGAGAAGGTGTTGGAGAACTGCTTGCAGATTGTGTAAATGCTTCTCTTGTGTGGGTTCCATAAATCATTTCATTGAGGTAGTTGACACAACAGGGAATGGTTGGTGAAATATGAGAACTGGTAATGCCCAAAAGAGCTACTGAGCACAAAGTGCTCTAGAAGTGGCATCCAGTGGCAAGTGCAGGTAAGCATCACAGAAGTTGATGCTGGAAAAATACTGGCTCCTGGACAACTTCACCAACATTTCCTCAGGACACAGAATGGGATAAAAGTCCACAACATATTGTGCATTAACTGTCTGTTTAAAATTGGTGCAAATGCACAAGGCGCCATCTGGCTGCTGAATGACCAGCAAAGTGTGGCCCACGGGCTCCACAAAATAGTAGAGATGACACAGGGTTCCTGCCAACGCTACATCTTGGCCTTGACCTTGTTGCTCATGGTGAAGAGAATGGGATGATGGTGACAAAATTTAAATATATTGGTGGTGTAAGGGAGACATGGGCCTCGAAATTTTCTGCTCAAGCAAAGGTATCCTCAAACAGCTGGTCATACAACAGTAGTAGTCCAAATCTTGAACAGGGACCAATTAGGACACTAAATGGACTTCAACAAGGAACTGGAATCGTAAAAAGGCTAGCCCAGAAATATTTTGCACCGACAGTGAATTTACCACTATATATAGCACACTGAGACAGTTGCAGTCATTGCAAAGCAGGGAAGCCCATGAGTTAGTATGTGTCTAAGTTAATTAGATTGACAGTTGCCCCCCTGTGTCAAACTGAAACGTAACTGGTCACAAAATCTTGACCAACGTTAGCAGGGTATGCTGAGGGGTGCTCGTGGGGTGTTGGAGACAAACTACAAGTCCAGGGAAAACACTGGGGCCTCTCACAAACTGAAGTCAAATTGCCTACTTTTCAGCATACCTCACACATGGCATCTGCCTATGGGCAGTCCTATGTAATGCGCATCAAATGACAATGGGCAGGACTGCCAATTTCCCCATTGGACAGAAACGGGAGTGGAAGGAAAGTAACACAGTAACTCAAAAAAAAAAAAAGCCACAAGTGAGGCCCCGACTCTTTTGGTTAACTTCTACCCATCGAGTTCTCGACGAATGAAGAGGGGCAGTGCTATGACTTCAGCCCATTCAAATTGTCAATGGTGTTATCACATGGCAGCTCTGCAGAAGGTGAGGCCTTCTGAACCACCCCACTGGGCAACCGGGGCTCTTTGCTGCATGTATCTTACTTCGCCACTGCCTGCTGTAAGTCCATGTGATTCAGCCATCTGAGCAACTTTGGCTGAATGAGGATTGCACAAGGCTAGTGCCCAAGTTTGGATCTCAGGGTGCTAACTGGACAGTCACATCCCTGATTAATGAGTCTACATATGAGGAAGCAGAATGGAGACTCGAACCAACACTTGCGTGAGAGCACTCACAGGTCAATGATCCAGGCCGCACACGACTGGAGTGTTTGCGGCGCTGATTAGACTGCAACTGTAGTGCCTCCACATGGGATTGATGTCCAGAATACTGAACAAGCAAAGATGAACATGTTGTACATAATCAACAGGTACTTCATGTAAAATATAAAGCTGATGGATCAAGTGATGATACCATGCTCACTTGGTTGTTTGCGGTATGTTTCAAAGTAAAGTACTTTTAGTCCAGCTGCTCCTTATGATGCAATCTGTACCTTAATAGCGACTGCAGCTGAAGAAAACCTGAAGGTTGGTCTTTTCAACACCCTCAATTTAAGTATTGTCAGGCCATTATGCATGATTTCGTACAACCAGCACTACTGGACAATAACAAGGCGGTCTTATGAGCTGAACCAGCATGCACCTCACCTAGCAATGCAACAAGAACCAGTCCAAGTAATCTCTCTTTCAACACTTCAAAACTGGTGAATGGCATCAGGGGTGGTGGGGGAGAAGGCTGCTCTGAAAAAAGGCTATTCTGAAGGTGCCTGCCCTGCCATTAGTGCTGCATGAGGATGAATCAATTCCATATTGTGTTTGAGCAGATCCTGCATCTACTGCTGCTGAGCTGTTTTTCCTACCAGCATTGAATAAATGTTGGTCTATGGTGGCCACAAATTAATGCTACAAGGAAAAATCAAAACGTCACATGCTATCTGCACAGGTGCGATAGCACCACTAAACCGTCCAGTTCTAGCCGATGGTGGATGCTCTACTAGGAAGCTGAACCCCAGAACAGGGAAAACTCGATATCAGGGTCAATCTATGGAGAGCAGCAAGTGTGAAGACAACATAGAGACTGATACGCAGAAAGCACACATGCAACTACTCCGAATGACCGAAACAGCTAGTAGGCAAAACCAAGAGCATGCTGTGATGTGGAAATCAGGTCTGTGTTAGTCAATCTTAGCGTAAGAACTGACTTGCCTGGCAAGTAAACACCTGGATCAGCAGGTCTGCTCACTACACTCTGCAGGCGCCATCTGTGTTAGCTTTCTGCACGACTTTGCTGAGAGACCTATAACATCTCATCTGTGTCCCTATATCCAGTGGTGGGGATACTAAATACATAAATCACTAAATATGAGTTTAAAGGCTTTTTAAACATGTCTCCAACTTGATTTTCAGAACACACACATTACTCATTGATGTTACCATTTTGATAGTGTTCAAGAACAACATAATAAAGTGCTTAGAACATTTGTGGCACACTGGATTTTTCGTTAATATAATGGCGCCATCATTATATTAAATAATACAGTTGTGTCCCTTTTTCCACTAATCTCACATAACAGTCGATTAAGTTATACTATTTCCTTGGCTCCTTCATTGGCAGCAATGAATTCCACATCAGTAGTGGGTAGTGCAACTTACTTCCGCACCTGCTGTCTCTCTGCTCATTGAGACAAAACCGTAAGTTGATTGTTGCCTTTTACTGTTGCCTGAAAAATCAACACAGCATGGGCACAAAATTTACCACCATATGGAATGTAGAAGAGACCCAAGTCCGAGGTACCATGAAGATGTCCGAAAATGCATTTTATGATGATCCAGTCAGAAGAAGTGGGTTTAGCATCCATAGAGCAACTTTCAAATGTCATAAGCAAGTTCTATATAAAATGTCATATACATTAATGATATCAGAGCTTAACGATAAGGAACAGTGCTGTTCGTTGTTGCATTTACATGCCTAAACACGAGACTAAAGAGCCCACTGTTCTTTTGAATTCTCTTTTTTAACAGCTCTAAAAATGAATTCAGTGCACTTTCAGTTGATCGTGTGATGAGACCATCGTCAACATAAGTAGCAGCCAGCAATTTTTCTGTTTTGCGCTGTTGAACGAAATGCAAGAATCTGCTGTCAAATCACTAAATCCATTTTTCTTCATGAATGAGTTTAATTTATTATTCCAGCAATGAGGTGATTGCTTAAGTCCATATAATGATTTCTTGAAGCAACAAACATGACCTGATCTGTCATTGAAACCTGGTTGAGTCAGACAACATGCAGTTCTGATGTTGAATAGACCAACCTTCAGGTTTTCTTCAGCTGCAGTCGCTATTAAGGTACAGATCATGTCATAATGAGCTGCTTGACTAAAAGTACTTTACTTTGAAACATACCGCAAACAACCAAGTGAGCATGGTATCATCACTTGATCCATCAGCTTTATATTTTACATTATTGCATTAAATTTTGCTTGAAAAAGAATGAAGAGCAGCACTGCATTCAAAATAATGACTGTGGCTTTGGCGAATCTACTATGAGCATAAGACAATAGTTTACGAGTGGTACAAATGTTTCAAAGAGAGTTGACAAAATATTGAAGAGGATGACCATGCTGGATGCTCTAGCATATCAATTACTGACCACAATGTGGAAGAAGTAAAGAAAATGGTTCTGGAAAATCACCGAATCACCATCAGAGAGGTTGCTTATGGTGTTGGCATATTCTTTGGCTCATGCCACACAATTTTTTTCAGATGTTTTGGGCATGAAACATGTAACAACAAAGTTTGTTCAAAAATTGTTGACTTTCATTCAAAAACGAAGTTGCATAGACATCGTGCAGGAATTGCTGAATGAAGTCGACAACGATCCAGAACTTCGAAAGAATGTTGTAACAGGTGACAAAGTGTGGCTGTAATGTCAAAATCAAGCCCCATTCATCCCATTGGGATCTGCCTGAAGAGCTAAGACCGAAAAAAATTTTACAAGTTTGATTACATGTGAAGGTTCTTCTCCCTGTTTTCTTTGATTATAATGGGATAGTGCATGCTTGGTACTGCCTTGTGGTCATTAGGTCGATAAGAGATAATACCTGGAAGCTATGTGCCTTTTGTGTGAAGCAATCCAAAGACACTCGTAGAAATTGCATCACGATAATGCTCAAGCTCACACCTCATTGTTTGTTCATGATTTTTGGAGAGAGAAAAAAAATTGTTGCTTCAGTCACAGTATTCGCTGCACACTGCTCCCTGTGACTTCTTTTTATTCCGGAGGTTGAAGGTTATCATGAAAGTACGTCATGTTGCCACCATTGATGAGATAAAAACAGAATCGCTGAAGAAGCTGAACACTGTAACAAAAATCGAGTTCCGGAAGTACTTCCAGGACTGGAAAAAGCACTGGTACAAGTGTGGTATATTGAGGCGGATTACTTTGAAGGGGGCAAACTTGAAGTTTCCAGAATGAGACTTTCACTCTGCAGTGGAGTGTGCACTGATACGAAACTTCCTGGCAGATTAAAACTGTTTGCTGGACCGAGACTCGAATTCGGGACCGTTGCCTTTCGCGGGCAAGTGCTCTGTTGGGTAGCTCAGTTGGTAGAGCACTTGCCCGCAATAGGCAAAGGTCCTGAGTTCGAGTCTCGGTCCGGCACACAGTTTTAATCTGCCAGGAAGTTTCAAACTTGAAGTTGCCGAATAAATAAAGATTCTTTAAGAAAAACAAAAATTCATCTTACTTCGTGATCACACTTCATATATAGCATTTTGTAGTCTGATCACACTTCATATATAGCATTTTTTAGTCTGATCACACTTCATATATAACATTTTTTAGTCTATATCAGCACAGCTTTTAGCTAGCAATTTAGATGTTTCTGTTTTAGCATTATTAATTGATCAAAGTGTCTAGTACAGATTGATCAGCATGGTATAGGAAATCAGCTTTTTGCTGTGTGAAATATAAAATTACATACTGGTCAATGCAAGTGCAAAAATGTGTATTTATGGTCAGTTATGAAAAATAGTTCTTTACTGCCACAGACCCAGTCACCATGACTTCAAACAGATTTTTAAAAAATGGTGTCTAGCAGGAGCATCTCAGTGAAGTATTGTAGTTATGAGGAGAAAAGTGACAAGTTGAGACTGTTGAAACTGAATTGTTCTATGTGGTGAGGTGTGTGGTAGCGCAGATGGTACTGCTCTGCTCACAACAGGAAGATATCGAAATTCGAGTACTGGTCTAGCACACAGTTTTAACTTAACGCAGATTTGTATTGCAGTATATACTGTGCTGAAGATTATAAGAATATCACATCTGACTGGTTGGCAAAAAAATTGCTAGCAAGAAGATTTGAGAGACAAAGATTGGCTGCAGTGAACTGCTGGTTTGCTTTTCCTCAGTTTATTCTGCATAAACTGTGTCCTGCTCTGATCCAGATATTCTTTTAGTTAGCAGTCCTAATAACAGTCACTGTAGCCTTACAATAAGCATCACTTGCCCCATGTTATTACGTTCAAACTGCAACCGACAGGCCATAATTTCAGAATGAACTTTCATTCTGCAGTGGAATGAGTGATGTTATGTACTTCTAGACAGATCAAATCTGTGTATTTAGTCCAGGTTCAAAGTCAAACTCTTGTTTTTTGCATTTAATGGTTTACTGAATGGGCTGTCTAGACACAGCTCATGATCCAGCTCAAAAATTATTAAGAGAGAAATACTGAGTAGTAATAATAATAATAATAATAATGTTTATTTGTCCATGTTAACTTTACAGTCTTGGACATCATCATTTTTTGTACAATTATATCCATATCATGTCATTCCAAGAATGAATATATACATCAAGTAGCACATTGTATATCATTCCATGCAATAATGTTATAAACACATTAACACATTATATATCACTCCATACATATAATGATTATATACAGGGTTATTACAAATGATTGAAGCGATTTCACAGCTCTACGATAACTTTATTATTTGATATATTTTCACAATGCTTTGCACACACATACAAAAACTCAAAAAGTTTTTTTAGGCATTCACAAATGTTCGATATGTGCCCCTTTAGTGATTCGGCAGGCATCAAGCCGATAATCAAGTTCCTCCCACACTTGGCGCAGCATGTCCCCATCAATGAGTTCGAAAGCATCGTTGATGCGAGCTCGCAGTTCTGGCACGTTTCTTGGTAGAGGAGGTTTAAACACTGAATCTTTCACATAACCCCACAGAAAGAAATCGCATGGGGGGAGAGCGTGGAGGCCATGACATGAATTGCTGATCATGATCTCCACCACGACCAATCCATCGGTTTTCCAATCTCCTATTTAAGAAATGCCGAACATCATGATGGAAGTGCGGTGGAGCACCATCCTGTTGAAAGATGAAGTCGGCGCTGTTGGTCTCCAGTTGTGGCATGAGCCAATTTTCCAGCATGTCCAGATACACATGTCCTGTAACGTTTTTTTCGCAGAAGAAAAAGGGGTCGTAAACTTTAAACTGTGAGATTGCACAAAACACGTTAACTTTTGGTGAATTGTGAATTTGCTGCACGAATGCGTGAGGATTCTCTACCGCCCAGATTCGCACATTGTGTCTGTTCACTTCACCATTAAGAAAAAATGTTGCTTCATCACTGAAAACAAGTTTCGCACTGAACGCATCCTCTTCCATGAGCTGTTGCAACCGCGCCGAAAATTCAAAGCGTTTGACTTTGTCATCGGGTGTCAGGCCTTGTAGCAATTGTAAACGGTAAGGCTTCTGCTTTAGCCTTTTCCGTAAGATTTTACAAACCGTCGGCTGTGGTACGTTTAGCTCCCTGCCCGACTTCCGCGGGCTACGTGTGAAACTTGCCCGCACACGTTCAACCGTTTCTTCGCTCACTGCAGGCCTACCCATTGATTTCCCCTTACAGAGGCATCCAGAAGCTTTAAACTGCGCATACCATCGCCAAATGGAGTTAGCAGTTGGTGGATCTTTGTTGAACTTCGTCCTGAAGTGTCCGTGCACCGTTATGACTGACAGATGTGAGTGCATTTCAAGCACGACATACGCATTCTCGGCTCCTGTCGCCATTTTGTCTCACTGCGCTCTCGAGCGCTCTGGCGGCAGAAACCTGAAGTGCGGCTTCATCTGAACAAAACTTTGAGTTTTTCTACGTATCTGTAGTGTATCGTGACCATATGTCAATGAATGGAGCTACAGTGAATTTATGAAATCGCTTCAATCATTTGTAATAGCCCTGTACATCAATTAGCCAATTATAACAATACTACCACTAATATACTGCAGTATGTAAAAGAATAAACTAACAGTACTGCAGCTCAGAATTCTTTTAATGAGTATAAACATCTTTCTATTAACAAATTTTTCAACTTGCCCTTGAAGAGATTGCCTTGGAGTTGCTTTATATTTTTTGGCAACTTATTATAGAAACGTCTCCCAGTTACATATGGACTGTGGTCTGTAGCTTTCTTGTTAGTCCGTATCCTATGATAGTCACTTTTGGCTTGAGTATTGTAATTATGGGTGTCACTGTTAGTTTTATGTCAATAATACTTAATATTATTGTTGATAGTGGAAAACAGTAGTGCCAAATGTATGTTAGCAGATGCAGCATTTCATTTTGGTTCTGACACTAACTCACTCTCTCTCCACTTTTTCCAGTTGGAGCTGAAACGGAGATGGTAATTTCTCCTATAAGTCAGTCAACTGTACGTGGTGAACCAAACATCCTGAGGTATTTGTGCAGAGTGGGACCAGTAGAATACAATTATGAACAGATTGAGAATCTTTTTGACCAAACAAAGATTGATGAAATACTGGACTCATGTTACCACATAGCTCGTTGTAGAACAAAGAAAGAGAAACTCCAAGGAATATTTACAATCACCTCTGAGCTAGGAAAGTCTGATTATCTTCTCGGAAAAACGAGTCCTTCAGTGGCGGATATTGCCTTCTGGTCAGTGCTGAAGCAGGTTGACCAAACCACCCGCAAAGATCTTGCAAGTAATGTTGTTACATGGTTTCAACGCTGTAGTGAAATATTTTCTGCAGGTAAGTGTAGCTTACAACAATTGTTAGGGCTGACAACTCAATGTATTGCATACACTGAATATGAAACAGTGCTTCAAGATTAGTTGACACCTAGCATGAAAAATCTCTTTGCTATCAGTACTATCATTTTATCATCTAAAAGATTAATATGAATCAGAGGATGAAATATACATTTTTGTGTGTCATTAGTATGTTTTTTTCAAATTGGTGAAAGCTGAAGTTGGGGAAGGATAGAACAGTCATCTAGCATTGCTAAAATAATTGCTACACGTTCAAGCTACAATGTGCCTCCATAGAAGATTAAAAAATAAAGAAATACAATCAAAGTTCCATCCATTTTTATTTTTGTCATCTTGAAAACTACAAAAGGTGATGTACAAGCAGCTTCTTAACCATCTCGTAACAAATGATATGCTGTCCAAATCATAATTTGGGTTTCTAAAGGGTTGTGATATTGAGAAGGATATTTATACATACGACAACAATATCTTTTAATTCATTAGACACTAATTTAAAGTCTAACTGTATATTCTGTGATCTCTGATTTTCGTTCTTTCAATGGCATTTAACTGTGTAAATAACAATATCCTTTTAAGTAAATTAGAATATTATTGTACAACAAAGTGCTGCAAAATGATTCACGTTTTGTTTCACCGACAGGAAATACAGGGAGTCAAAATGAATGAGTCCTGTATTAAGCTATCAGTCATGAACCCACAGGGAAGTAATCACATGTGATATTGCAGTATTCTGTCTTGGGGCCTTTACTACTTCTTATGTATATCAATGACCTTCCATCAGTAACATTAGCAGATACCATGTTTATTCTCTTTGCAGATAATATATACATTGTAATAAAAAGGTCATAAAGTATAGTTTCAGGAAGAGTGGTTACTGAAATTTTGATGAACATTAATAAATTTTTCCCAGCCATTTCTTTGTCTCTAAACTCCACAAAGATGCACTATATGTAGTTCAGAACATGTAAAAGATTTCCTCCCATTATATGACAAGCAGATAGAAGGGGTTGATGTGTATTACAACTTGATATAAATTATATTGGGAGGAGCATCTCTATTTGAAATGCAGATGTTGTCAGATGTGGATGTCATAAAAATAAAAATAAAAAGCTAGCATGTCAATGGAGATAAGTCTGGCTTTGAAAATAAGTTAGCTTGTATTTGTAAGTATGTCCGCTGTCACATTAGTAACCAAGTTGTTTTGTATGTTATTGTGATAACAGTATAAGTACTAATTAAAAATTTAGACATCTCATAAATTAAGTTAATCAGTTGCCTTCCTTTAGGGTCCAGTGAATTAATTGTTCAGTTGCTTCTTTTGCAGGTCAGTAGATGCTACAAGAATCTGTTTTCCAGAAGACATCATAGAAATCATGCAGCTCTTTGTCCAGTTGTCAAGTGAATCATCTGAAGATGTCTCAAATGGACTGTTAAAATAAAGAAATGAGTTTTGAATTTTACATAGTCCTATTTATTGCTTTTGCCTAATTTTTATTGTAATTATGTGACGCTAAATTTCATCCGTATTCGACGAAGTTACTACCCTGAGTGACAGATATAGTTGGAATTACTTGAAACTGTGCCACAAGAAGTAAGTGGTTTAAAAAATAAACAGTGTAACACACTGCAGGACAGAAGCAGTCTTAATACTAACCTATAAAACATTAGTGACTGGACAGTGTATATAACGGTAGAAAGATGAGAGTAACTATTTGTTCATGTCTGGTAAATGGACATGTACCTCCTGCCAGCGTGATGTAGATGTTACATGCAACAGAGATTGATGTGCAACTTAATGAAGCCACAAGACATAACACTCGTACTGTTAGATCTAGTCCCATTCAGTGGTTACCTGTCCTAGGTAATACTGCTTGCTAGATCAGTGGAGGAAAACAGCTAAGGTAAACTTTCTCAGAAAGACCACTTTTCATAAGATCTTTCCCCAAGTCCACCAAAAACTCATCTGAAATCTTGGTCTGATTCAGAAAGTATCAGTTCTTTGACGTGAACTCCAATTGGCAACAATGCTGGAACATTGTCCGCCCAACAATGCCCCTTGGTTTTAGTATCCAACAGAGAAATTTGAGAGATTCCAAATACCACACAAAACCTAGTTGGAGCTGATCTGCATTAGGATAGGTCAAGGGAGTTGTGGTCACACCTTGAAGTGGAATTTCCATTCATATGCTGACTGTGACCTCAGAATGAAGGAGCAAACAATAGGAAACAATGTTAAGGAGCGTTCATTTTGAGTGTTTGAAGGTAATCTGAGGACTCTACACCAAGTGATTCCTAGTGCTCTGGAGTAGTTGTTAGATTTAAATATTCCCATTTGATTGTAGGTGCTTTTTGTGAATTCATAAAACCATATACATACATCACCATTATATTTGGTTAGCAGATTTGTGGACCTTTACTCTTGAAATTAACTGATGAACTAATCCTTCAGTTGGTCAGTGTTTGTGCTACAAACAGGTTACCATCACTGGTTAATGTTTTTATTCAATTATTTTGAGTAAATGTTCTGGTTGACCTGTGTATTTGTTTCTTTAACCACCAAGTGGTAGGATGGTGTGTGGCTAGGATGATGTGTAGCCCATCCTTACAACTTCGTGCCAAACATGAAATAAAATGAGTAGCTTCATGCCTATAGGTACACTGCTCAAATCGTGATAACAATATATAGTTATTTCAGATTCAATATCTATTTATTCAAAATTATGACCATTAACAAGAAGCTATGTCTGAAGAAACACTGAGTGTACAGAAGACAATGTCTATATTTGCCAGTGTGTAAAACAAAAAAATGTGCTAAGTCTCTATCAACAGGGTAGCAACTTGTCTGGAAATGTCATGTTTGTTACAAATTACTCTGTGATTCTTCTTCAGAAACAACCTGCTGTGGAATCACATGGGGAAAGGTGAAGAAATGCATTTAATTGTAAGGTGGGTTGCTTAATGGTGGCTATGTCCAGCATGTTCAGACCTTGTGAATCTCCATTATTGACTGTGGGTTCTCTGACTGGAGGTCCATTTCCCACTGTGTAATTGTGGGAGCAATGGATTGTAACGTATGCACGAGAATTTGTCACATACTTGTGAATTTATCATTTACACAAATGCAAAGCACAGTTTTTTAATTTATTGAATATGAACTTGGATCCATATTTGTGCATCTGTGTCTTTCAGATCAGCATTGAATAGTCAAGCTTTATTCTTTTTTACTGGTTTCAGTACAAAGTGGTGCATTGCTGATTTTTTTCCAGGATCGTGCTTCAAGTTAGCAACGATCATAGTTTATCTGGTTTGAAAAATACTACATTGTTAGTATTCAAGTCTGTTGGTGTTACACGCCAGTGACAACAGTTTGAATCATGTTCCTGTGTGGATTTCTCATATATTTGAGATTATCGCACAATGACAGGATGTGGTGACAGACCATGAGAACCAATTTCCAGGAACAGCAAGACTTTACAACTTACGGAATTGTTGACGAAACTATACATAAGCTGTTGTCTTGTTTTCACTGTTTTAACAACTAGTTAATGATTTAGCCACAGGTTAGTGCGTAGTTTCGTTTTTCCATAAGTTTATTCATTAAACTCAAGAGATACACATAACAGAGACGTTAGTCATCAATAATATATATTCTCCTTCACTATTTACTACAGCCTGCCAACAATGGAGTAACTTTTTGATTCCACAACTGTAGAAATCAGTTGTGAGCCTAAGAATTTGTTGAGCCATGTACAGAGTGCATTTTCATCTGAATAGAAAATTCCTTGAAGGTTGTTCGATAGTGAGTGGTAAAGGTGAAAATGTGAGGGTACAAGATCCGGTGAATAAGGTGGGTGCAGAATGATTCCCGACCTAACTCCTATAAAGTGTTCTAGGTCAATCTAGCAGAATGCAGGCGGGCACTATCAGGAAGTAGCGTAACTTCGTGCAGTCTTCCTGGACATTGTTCTTGGACTACATCTGCAAGACGTCTCAGTTGTTGACAATAAATGTCAGTTGTGACAGTTACTCTTCAGGGAAGCAGTTTGTCATACACCAGAGCATAACATTATCTTTTGTGGATGCGCACAGGTTTTTGTACAGAGAGTTGTTGCTTCTTTGGACTCAACCATTCCTCTCTTTTCCTTATGTTAACCTAAGACACCATTTCCCATCCCCAGTATCGATGCAGGATAGCAATGATCAATGCTGCTCATGAGCCAATTGATGGCAAGCAAGCAGAGATGCATGCGGTACCCATACATCCTATTTTTGAACTTTCTCCACCTCCAAATGATAATGTGTAAACTGAAATAGCAACTTTGGACTACAAATAAAACATGACAATTGATACATAAACCCATATCATCCAGAATACTGACATTCAAAACAAAAATGCTGTGAATTTGTACCAACCTAATACATGTTTTCAAGTGCATCCTTTGTTATTTTGGCTGTAAAATGAATTTCATTGTGAAAATTTGATAAGTTGTTTTATTTGCCTCTGTTTATTTTCTTTAGGGATCATTGCTCTGATAATTACAATCCAGTGCTCCATTAGTCCCATTACTACACTATACTTGGTCTTGACATTGGAAAAAAAAATGTATGGCATGATTTTTTTAAATCTTGAAATATTGAATGCTGCTATATGATAAAACTGTAATCAGATTAATAGTAATTTACTCCCAGCAAAGTTTATTTCTTTGGGATTCAATTCTTGTAAGTAACTGAAAATAGTAAAAAGTTAAAAGCATTAAGACAACAAAGTTGCTTCAATTTCAATAATAATGTAGAGAATCATTTCAAACATTTGGCTGTAAAGTATTCTTCCAATCTTCATCAACTTATATGATGTATCTGGAGACACCTTTCGAATGAACATTTTGCAAACTTCATGTATATGGTGAAAATGAAGATCTGTAGTGTATTCAGAGCAGAGTGAATATAGACTGAGGCTTTTCTGTGAATGCAGAAAGCCTAATTGAAAATATGAGAGGAAGAATCAGTCAATGTGTGTGCTCAGCATTGTACAAGTCCAACCATATCAGGAACATGGATGAAACCTGTTGCATTATCTTGGATTGTTTAAGACCTACACTTGTAGCAAAGCTCCTCTGTATTCCTGGCACAGTCCCTACTACTGAAATTAGATGCGAGATAGCTGTTAGATGCAAGAAAAACAAGGCTGTGACTAAGGAAGCCGATGCTCCATATGGCCATCAGCCAGCACATCTTCATGTGAAATCAAGAAAGAGCTTCTTGGCAATTACTGTAGCTCTTGGAAAAATGGAAGGTTCCAAAGAAAGATACTCCTCCTGATCTTCCAGAGAACTGAACTATATGGAATGCTCCTCTACAGACTACGTTAGAGTACCAAGCAAGACCATCCTGCAGAAGTGGCACCCTCCTGCGGAATTAGTTCTTTTGAAAGTGTAGCATTGTGCAGACTGACGATCATCTACTTCAGTGTTTCTTATCTCCAGCCACATGCAGGATGAGAGACTGATGAGGAAAAACTGAATGCACTCAGTGTGGCCAATTTCTGGTTGACCAAGTCACAATTCATGTCAGTGATCGATTTCCTTTGTTGATTACAAAAACTCAGGAAGTCTGGAAAAAGAGAAAGATATGACTTGAAGTAAAAGATTTGGAGGCAAAGCATGTCAAAGCTTTAGCAGATGCCCAACAAAATGTAAAAAAAAAGAAATTTACAAAAAATTTGAAACAGTGTGAAACTAAATTTTTAGTGATTAGGATTTGCACATAATCAGTCACATAAGGGTATTAACGTATTAGGGAATGCTGCATGTGAATGTAGATTACTGTATTAATTTTATGATAATAACATTTCGTACATGCCTTTCTTGTTTCCTTTTGTAGTTTTTGTTGATGATTGGTCATTAAGGAAGAAATAAAATGCAACATGAGTTGTGTCTGATCAGAGGTTTGAAACCAGAGAAATTTTATTTGCCTGATTAAAGTTTGGTTGCCTTAGAGTAGCATTCTTTTTAATGCTGTGATGACAGGAATTGTTGTTAATTTGTTTAACACTCAAGCATGAGTACCTCAATAGATCCTTTTCATGATTATAGAGTTATGTATACCAGGAAATCTTCTGTATTGAGTTTAGACTGAAACCTTCAAAATTTATGTACAGTAATGGTGGTGCAAAATAATCAGTTTATATTTTAACTTGGAGTTGTCACAACTAAGTGACATGACAACTGTTGTAACCCGACTTGGATGGCAACATACGTACTTAGAAGCTCGTGCTCAGATCAGAGATGATGCAGGGTTTTAGGTCATCCATCTCCTGATACACGAGTTGCTGCTTACAGGAGTGAGATGGCAACAGGGTCAAGCTGAGATTTTTTTAGATCTCTGTGGTTGGGGACACTACGTAATGACTTGGATTTCAGGCTATGAAGGTAGATATAGTATTGGTAAGGAAATGACTAGGTTGGCTTACTGGTCAGTTTTTTTATTGCTTCTTCAAGTTTTTACAATGAACATGCAGAATAGCACACACTAGTTTATAACTTCAGTGACTGTAAAACAGAGATGAGGCTTTCTAGATTCTCCAATCAGTTTACCAGAAAAAATGCCCACCTTCCCTATTAACATTATTAAGATTCTGGTATGCATTGTGCTACACAACACGAACCATAAAAGTACCAGAGTCATTGCTCTAATCAAACCCTTAGGTTCAAGTACTTGTCACAATGAAAGTAACATGCAGACAGAGGTACCTGTAGACAAATGGATGATGGATACCAGTAACTCTAGTCCAGAGTATATACAGGCAGCTTTGCGTGTCCGTCTTATTGTACAAGCCAAACATAGTATCTTCTGTAGGCCACTGGTCATCCAAGGCTGCTGTCTGGAACTTTCTTCTGTCTGGAACCCTCCTCAGTATGGAATTCTGCCTTGCTTGATGTTTGAGGGCCTGTATATACTACGTTTTCGGCTTTTTGCTTACAGATGGTGTGAACACTTTTTACCTCCAAGTCACAATCAGTGAGTGTGAAATCAGCAGTTTTTCAATGTGTCTGAGATCTTAGTGGACTGATGAAAGTGATTTGCACTAAGTCTCTACCTAAGTTATAAGACTTACTGCTAATATTTGTATTTAGACAATGTTCCTTTTTTCCTGAAAACCCTTGATGATTCAATCATTACACCTCCTGTAACAGAAGATGGTTTGCCCTCAATTCTTAGACATTAATTTTACCCTTCTTTCTTATACAAGTGGCATTGATGTGTACATAAGAAGCAGGACAAAGTGGATTCTGGTGCATTTTATTTGTGCAAGTTGCTTACATTAGGAGCAAGTACACATTCAGTGACAAACTTGATTGATTTATGACCCCCCCCCCCCCCCCCCACCCTAATCTATTGTTCTGCTAATTGACTTGTGAAGCCTGGGGATAATCTGCCCTTCTGAGTAACTCCACACCCCCTCCTCCTACCCACCACTCTGGGAAATCCCCAACCATTCCACTCACCAATACTACCGCACTTTTGATATTAATTGACCAATATTAATTACCCCCACCTTCCTGGTGACATCACGTGTTTTCCCTAGCTAGCGTGGGGGTCCCCTCCCCAAGCTCTTTGGGAAATCCCAACCCTTTGCCTGTCCCTTCCACCTCCCCCCACCAACCAGAAAAAAATTGTGGGAAATTCAAATTTTAGTGGGAAAATAGGGCACTTGGGCTATCTCCACAAACCTAACTCCCGTGCACTCCTTTGATATCCCTTACCCACCACCACCCCTGGAAATGGGGAGAACAAACACTCAGTCAGTGTTGTATGTTAGGATCCAACAGTAGACTAATAATAAATATATCATCAACTACATTGCACTAAACAATTTAAGGCATTGGAATATTGTTTACACAATTTTTGGGGATATTGTTTATTTAAACATTTTGCAGGAGCCAAGGCAGTGTGGAATATTATTTATTTAAACAATTTGCTGGGATTATTTTCACACAGTTTATTTATTTACACCTAAAATCACAATACAGCTCTATGTTGACAATGTCACGCATCTGGTGTTATCCTGCTGGAAAAAAAATTCACAGTACCACTCGAAACTAGTAGCAGGCAGACTCAGACTCTATATAGAGCTCTCCCTTCACCTACCACTCGAAATGAATAAATATCTCTGTAACTCTAAATAGGGTACTCACCACTACTCGAATTTTAGCTGCACTGTCAGAGAGAAAAATGTTTCTGAGTCCTACGTCTGCTGTGGTGTTCGTCACTTTCCTGAAATGCTGAGTGGACATAGTTTATATTTGCTGCTGGAGCCAGGGATGTTAAGGCACTTACTTTTTATTTTCCTCACTTTTCAAAGCACACTGGTGTCTAAGCAAAGACGGGAAAATCTGAAAAATTATATATCTAAAAGTTCATGACATATTTCAAAACCCACAACACATCTTGAAAAAGCACACACACACACAGCAAATTGGATATGTAAAAGGTTCTCCAAGAATTCTAAGCACTGTCCTACAGACGAGAAAAAATGACTGGAATTTCCAATGTTGTACAAATGCTGGTCCAGAGACACTCTAAAGCCACAATGGCTGGGGGGGGGGGGGGGGGGACATAGAATCCTACCTGTCTGATCCAGCGGAGACTAGTCTGCCTGGACTTGTCTCTGAACACTCGAACAAACAAGACATCACATGACTCTCTGACCTCATGGAACTACCTGTGAATGGATGAAGCATTCTGATTGGTTCTTACTGAATTTACCCATCAGATTGCTGCTGCTGATGCACTGTCCACCACTTTCTACAGATGGATGAATTACAAGAATTTCAATGGAAAACGATTGTGTACAGATAAAAAAACATACAGCAGGCATATTGCACTGACAGTTACAACCCTTCAAAAGTAATCTACAGATCATAAAATATGGAAACTATTGCCAAAGACATTTCGTCAATTATATTGCTCTGCTACTGTTGAGGAAAGCATCAGTTTCTCACTTAAATCTATATCCTACGTATGACGACATAATTTTCCATGTAAAATCGTTCATTCCACTTATGGCTATCGACATACTGAAATTGCAATTTCCCATGTCAAATCTTGATTCCCTTACGAATGGACATAGTCATTTTCTTTGCACATGCTGGAACACTGACCACAGTAACATTACATTCCAACAGTATAACATTCCTGACAAGTGTCCGCCGCTCGTGGTCTCGCAGTAGCGTTCTCGCTTCCCGAGCACAGGGTCCCGGGTTCGATTCCCGGCGGGGTCAGGGATTCTCACCTGCCTCGAGATGACTGGGTGTTTGTGTTGTCCTCATCATTTCATCATCATCCAGGAAAGTGGCGAAATTGGACTGAGCGAAGATTGGGTAATTGTACAGGCGCTGATAACCACGCAGTTGAGCGCCCCACAAACCAAACATCATCATTCCTGACAAGTAACATGATTATCATATATAGGTGGAGGGCATCTGAAGAACTGTGATATGTCCACACTCACACTAGCTGGGTGTTGTTTCACACGGCCTACCATAGCTTCCCACTAGCAAATCCCTCCTGCTACATTGACATTATCTCGTATTTGCCGAGGAATAAAGAGAGTAATTAAAATTTAAAAATAAAGGAAAAACACCACGTATTTCATTTCCCATCATGTCCCAACAGCACTGGTCCATAGTTAGAAGGCGTCTAGTCATCCATCCATCACTGGCTAGCTAGAGGGCTATCACAATGAGAAAAATAGCACCCTAATTTGCAGGAGGAAATTCACAACCATGCGGAGTATATGTCGACTACACAAATAAATTCAGAATCATAACTCCTACAGTTCATTAATACCAATGACAGTCTGTAAATATCCCCCTGCATGTGTCCTAATTTCCTTTATCGTATTCCTATGATTACCGCACTAGAAATATGACAGTGTAATGGTGTCAGTCTCTTAACAGTACAGTCTCTCATTCACCCACTCACCCCCCCTCCCACCCAAACACACACACACACACACACACACACTCTGCAGTTTGGTTTCAGTTGCCTGAGACTGGAGTCGTTTGTGTGGGTTTTGTTTGCGGGAGTGTGAATGTGCATATGTGTGTCTATTGTTGACAAAGGCCGCTGGCCAAAAGCTTTAAATGTGAAAATCTTTTCGTTGTGCGTATCTGTGACTCAGCATCTCCGCTATATGTGGAGTAGCAACTTTCCTTCTTATAATATATTCCATCCTGGAATTTCCATTGTTTCAGATAGCTTACAAACACAGAAGACTTAACAGTTAGTGTAAAAAGCGGTTTGATGTGATCTATATCTCCAACATCGAAGAGTTACTATAATGACAAATACTTCTCGCACGGAATGTCTATACACCACTGTACACTTGTGTTTGCGGGGATAGAATGAGATGCAACATGACGTCCCCCCTTAGTGTTAATGATATAGCAGATTAAACTTCACAGTTCTTCAGATTAAACTGCACACGTTACCACTCCTTTCCTGAAACCTGCCATTGTGCCACTGGAATTGGTTGTTCCAGTGGGATGTGAGGTACCAGTCTTTGGCATTGTTTTCTTCTCTGAGGCACGCGGCGTCCATAGTGTCTTGTGGTGGCTGTGGGGTACAGGGACATTTTCTGGTGCTATATTCTTGTCTTCTATTTTGCCTCCTGCCATCCTTGCTCTGTCCAATATGTCGAAAACTGTGGACTTGAGTCAGTCCAGTGCAGTGGTGGTAAGCATACCAATTATTCTAATCTATAATGTGTGGCTGCCTCTGCTAACGGCGGTAGACAAGGCATCGGTCATAAGTGCGAGTGGAGCCTGTGCCACTGGGTGTGCTAATTGTCTCTGCAATTGCTGTTTTTATGGCTTTAAAAGTGTCACCTGCCTCGCTTGTCCAATGCAATCTGTCATTTGGCTTTGGTGTTTCCTTAACAAATTCATTCAAGGGCACCATTATCAGTGCATAGTTGTATACATGTCTTCAGTAAAAATTTGTGACCCCTAAAAACCAGTGTAGCTCTCAGATTGTAATTGGATGACAATAATTGTTTATGGTTTCCACATTATCTTGCAGCGGTTGAATACCAAGCACATCTAACGTGTAACCCAGAAACTGCACTTCCCTTGCTCCAAATGTACACTTTGAAGGATTTGAAGGATCCAGTACTAAGCCTTGTGTGCATAAATGATCAAATGTAGGAGCCAAGTGATGTAAATGTTTTTCTTCCATCATAGACATCACCAAAATGTTATCTATGTAAACATAACAGAAGACTAAAGGTGTTGTCACTGCTGTTCGTGGGATATCTTCTATAGCAATGGGGATCTGATAATAGGCCTGGACTAGATCATCAGAAGAAAACATGGCCTTACCATGAATGTTGGCAGAGAATTCTTTTTATATGGGGCAATGGGTACCAATCCCGCATGGTCCTCACATCGAGCTGCTGGTAATTGCCACATGGACACCATCCATTTTTCTTCTTCTTCTTCTTCTTCTTCTTCTTCAGTACCACATGGATTTGGGCTGCCCAGATGCTACTAAAAACTTTGCAAATGCCCATTGACAGCATGCTGTAGAACTTCTGCTTCACCACTCACAATTTTTCTGGCATCAGACATCTAGGCCACGTGTGAGATGCCAGGCCTGGCGTGGTCAAAATGTAATGCACCGTTGTGTGTTTAACTGGCAGGAGATTTGGCGACTGCTCCATGATTTCAGGAAATTCTTTTAGTAATCATGTATATGGCGTATCTCCTGTGACCGCATATACTGTCATCAGAGTGACATAACACATCTTCCCTGGAGAATGCAGGTCTGAAGTGGAATTGATCATCTGCTTGCATTGGAGGTGAGGTATCAATCATAAACGGGTAAGAAATTGGCTCCTATGACAGGCTGCAACATATCCGCTATTGTGAAGTGGCAATGTGACCAGACCATATGTTTTAATCTTAGAGTTGTTAGCAGCAAACAGACAAGAATCGTCACAGCTCCTGCATGGTACATGGCTTACCAGATACATAGACACTTCTGCCCCTGTGTCCACTAGGTGTTGTAATTTAGTGTTGCAGTATGTGACAAAAAGTCGACATGCATTGCCGGTATGAGTAGTAGTTGCTGTTACTGTTTCCGCTTCATGTTTCCACTTGGATGGTGGTGTACACTTTTGTGCATCGTTGCGGAATTTCTTGTGGTACCAGCACAAATATTGTGCTGATGGCGAGTAGTTACGACTTCTTGAAAACTGGCGACAGTGTCGCTGACGTGTGTGCATTGTATTTAATGTGGCTACTTGCATGATAAACTTCGCTAATTGCGACTGGAGCGATGCTAGTGTCACTGCTGACTTATTCTTGGACCATAGTGTCAGTGTTGACACGTTTGTTGTGGGATACATCTTGACAATCCTATCCATTGTTTGCGCTAGTGCGTTTAAATCACCCATGAACACTGTCAGAATTTTTTGAATGTCCATAGTTCGAAGAGTACAATAGGTAGTGGCTCCATTCAACTCTACATTGTGTGACATTGCAAAGCTGCTTTCAGTTGACAACGCAGGTGTTCCACTATGCCATTTGATGCAGGATCTGTTGGCACCATGGTTTTGGCTGTGATAATCAGGAAAACCAAATATTGCACAGCACATCGTCACTCACTGTGTTGCTTGTCAATGTATGCAAACAACGTAAAATTTGTGATAGGGTTGAACTGCCAAGCTCCTTAGTCTGTAAAAGCTTCTATAGTCGCTTTGCTTCCGATGTGACAGGCACATAACTAGCGCCTTCTTAATTAACACTTACTGTTCAGCATTGGGCAGTGCAGCAAGTATATCTTGTACCTCGCGGCGAAGTCTTCTGTTAGTGCTTTGACTACATAGCTATACTTAATTTCATATGTTGAAAACTGCATAAGGACGAACTGGCTTTCAAGCTGCTCAAACCACAACACCGGGTTGTGTAGCCAGAATGTAACTTAATTGTGACCCTATGTAACTTAATTGTATGTAACTTAATTGTGACTCTATTAATTGTGCTCTCACAAGTTAAATACTCTTTTATTTCTTATTTCATCCTCTCCATAACGTTTACCTTTTGATATGGTCTTATGTGCGGCTTATTCCTTGACGTCCACCTTTTGGCGAATCATGAAATTGCTTCAGAATAGCTCGTTTCTCATCTTCACTAATCACAGGTTGCTATTGTCGTCGTTCTTTCTTGTCAGCTTCTACCACATTCCTAATGACTGCAGCTGGGTCTTCTGTTATGCATGACAATCCACCTACAACTGTGTTTTGCCATCCCTTTTTGTATTTTATTTCAAAGTTGTATTCTGTTTAAACCTGAATTTCATTAACCTTGACAACAGATCACTTATAAGGACCAATTATTTCATAAGCTTGTGATCAGTACATACAGTGAATTTTCTTCTGTACACATCAGGTTACTACTGCTTCAGTGCCCACACTATTGCTAAGAGCTCTTGCTCAATATCCTCCCGTGACACAGTACTGAATGCAAAGTCTACTGGTAAATCCAGTCCTAATTCTCCTTGACTCAGTAAGACACCAATCAAATCCTTGTTGGTGTCTGTCCATTATGAACTGCTTTCTGAAATCAGGATACTGTAACATCAGGGCACTCACTATTTTCTCTCTTAATTCCTGGAAAGCTTCTTCCTGCTTATTTCACCATTTGTAGTTTGCTCCTTTCTTCAGTAATTTGTGTAACAGTTTCACTATGCGACTGAAATCCTTGATAAAATGACGGTAAAATGAAACGATCCCTATAAAGCTCATTAACTGCTTTGTGGTACTGGGTCTTGGGTGCTCTTTTATTGTGCTCACCTTCTGTGGTTCGGATTTTAAACCTTTTGTCGTAATTATGTGCCATAAGTAAGTTACTTCTTTCCATAAGCACTCGCACTTGTCAACCTGCAATTTTAATTTGTGCAATTGGAACCTCTCAAATGCTTTTATAAATCTGGCATTATGCTCTTCTAATGTAGCTCTGAACATGATTACATCATCTAAATGTATGAACATCTTGTGTCCCTGAAGTCTGTTTAATACTGTATTCATCAGTCTCTGAAAAGTGGCCCCACTACCTATTATTCCCATTGGTAATCTTTCATATTCATAAAGCCCTTCTGGAGTAGAAAAGTTGTTTTCTCTCTTATTATACTCATTCAACAGTACCTGATGGTAACCCTTTGACAGCAGTTTAAAGTAGTGAAGTACTTGGCTTTTCCTAAACTATCTAAAATCTTGTCAATATGGGGTAGTGGAAATAAAGAGCTAATGCTTTGGTAGGACATAACTGTTACCCACTTTCACTTCCCCAAAGTGTCCACCTTCTTCGGAATTATCAATAATAGAAAATAACCACCCAGTTGTGCTTGGAATGAGTATATATTCCCTTAATAGTGCATCTATCTCGTTTCAGAGGGCTTCCTTTTGCACTTCTGGTAGTCAATATGGCTGTATATTCATCATTTTTCCTTGCATCTCTGGTTTCAACTTAATTTCACACTTCACTGTCTCAGTGTACACTCATCTATTTATGGGCAGCTGAAATACATAATTCAATAATCGAAGTCCTTTTTTTCTTTTAAGTCTCCCTTTAATCTGCTAATTTTGCAATATTGTCTCTTGGTTCACTGAAATTATACTATGGATGTGGCATTCCTCACATACCATGACAGGTACTGCTTCAGTCTTCACTGTGGGACACTCCAATATAACTTCTTCTTCTGTGGTGTTCAAAATACTTCTGACAAAAGTGCCTCTCCCCATTGTCACCAAGGCTGCAGGAAAATACGTGCCCATTTCCAACTGCTGCTTCTCCATTATTTGTTTGGTCAGGTCTGTGTTCTGCACTTTAATCCTTAAAACCTTTTATTCTTGTGGGCCTATATGTATAACGTCACATAGGCTCTCTTTCCTTTCAGTCTCCTGCTCATCTTTGTTCCTTGTTTCCATTAGACACAGCACCTTATCACTTCTTATTTCTTCTGGTTCCTCACTTTAGAGGTCTCTCTTCTATCTCAGCTCTACTGATACATCTGGTGTTGCATTTGCCTCTGTGGCTCATTTCTCTTGGGCTGCCTAATTATCAAGTGCACTGGACACTCTTTCTCTCTTTGTGGGCCTGTGTACAAGATTTGATGGTTTGGATCCTATTCCATCTGTAACTGTACTGATCCGCCCTTTACCCATAGTGTCTTCATTGTGTAATCTATAATTACTTTTAAACTCTCGCCAAAGCCTCTGCCTAAGATTCCTTCATACGCTACATATAACTCGTCTTCCACTGCATGAAACTTTTGTTCCACATCCCTGTCATTGTCTATCCTCGGCATTAACATAGCGGTTGCACGTCTCTATTATATCTTTAGTGATCCCTTAAAGTTTTATTCTTTCATCAGCATTGCAGCTCATAATATTCTTCAATCCTGATTCCTTTATTATGCTAACCTGAGTGGCACTATCTAATATGAAACTTGTGGTTCCTGCACTTCCCTGCATACATCTTATGTTTAGGAAATTATTCCTGCCCTCACAGTACTGAGTACAATTTTGCAGCATGGGTCAACTGCATACACATGCCATTCTTTCATTTCCTGGTTTCTGAGTCTGCATATTTGCTACCCTGGCATCGGTATTACACTTCAGGTTAACATATCACGCAGCCCTGAATGCCCTTGAAGATTGCATCAGTGACACACCATCAGTCACATGCTTCTAATCTATCTGTAATGACCTCTGCATAGAGCTTCCTCTATCCTTCCCGATGATGATAGAGGATTATGTGTCCATTCCTCTGTTCCACTACAACTTGCCTGCACGGCGTCTTATTTTCCTAACGTGTCTCTCCATAGTGGAGTTCCTGGCATGATATCTAAAATAATAATCTCTTGGGCAGTTGGATTCAACAAACTTTTCCTTACAAGAGGCAATGGATACTACTTCTGTTAATGTTCGATCCACTGTTTAGGTTAACACTAAATCTTCTCCTCTCACTCTCACAACTGTCCTAATCCTCTCGTCCTCAATTCCATGTATGAATACTGCTTTCACCAGCTTCCCAATTAGAGCTTGCCTTCCTGGAATGACAGATTCTTTTATCATCACTGGACAGCTTCTCAAAATTGGTGCTGTAATGTGTCCATGTGATTTACCCATTCAGCCATACTTTTGGCTTAGTTCTGCCTAATAGAGGATAATAGACACACATGGTAATCCAAAGTCTGGTTCGATTCATGGTTCTCCAATAGAATTTCCTTTACATCTGCCCAAGTTGTTCTCAGATCATGTATGAGTAGTTTATTTCGAGCTGCACCCACAATCCTAGTTTTAACGAACTTTAATAACACACTATGACTATTACTATGGCTTGGTATTAGTTAAAATGCTAGGTCACAGTTGTCCATGAATTCTCCAAGTTCATCTTTATTTCCATCAAGAGCTCTCAGAATAAACTTAAATGTTTCAGACAAGACTGTATGTTGGGTGGGGACCTCACTATCTTCCATGTTGATGTTAGATGATTTTTTGTCCTTTCTCAAAGCCGTACACTTTGCCTCCACACTATGCTGTGACTCAGTCACCGCAAAGGTTGGTCAAGTGGGCAGCATTGTTTTGGCATCTAATGAAGGCATAAAATTGCAATTTGGTGTTGTCAACATATATGTCCCACTGATTCAAGAGTCAGTGATCCCAGCCTCGATTACCATCACTGCTACAAAGGCATCCTGTGTTGTTTAGTGCAGCAGGCTGCATGCTGTTGCCTTGTAATTCTACAACATGGGATAGTCGACAACCTTCGGACTTATTCTTCTTTTTTTCTTTCTTCTTAGTTTGCTCTTGCTATACACTAAGAACGACTGCTCTGCCTGTTCACCATAACTGGTCTATCTCAAAAACTCAAGCCGATTCATCCAAAGACGGGGCTTGCTAGTTCTTCTAAGATAAAATCCTACATTTCATGCTCTAAGGCATCTAACTTCTTAGTGAAGGTACCCATCCAGGTTCTTAAGCCTGACTTCACACTGGGCACTAGCTTTTATGTTGTAGCCTGACACTGGCTGCAACATACTTAGAAGGTCACTGTCACATCAGAGATGATGTGGGATACTGGGTCATCTGTTCCCTGGCACACGAGTGGCTGCATACAGGAGTGACTTGGTGATGTGGCCCAGCTGGTCTCTGGGTGGAGACAGTACAGAAAGACTTGGTTGTCACGCTAAGGAGGTACAAGGGACATTCTGAAAGTAAGTTTCATCATTGTTTTTGATATAGAAGATGGTACACCAGGTGATACAAACAACTGTCATACATATTAACCAAACTGCTGGCCCAGCAACATAGGTGTGTCAGTTGAGGAGAAATGACACATGCACAGAGTGCTGAAGAAGAGAGAGTAGCAACAGACAGGCATACCTAAGTTTAATAGAGAGCCCATCACAGTGGCAGGTGGACATGTACTGACAACATGATGTTGTGAATAGGTAGGGGTTAGCTGTCATTGATGCTACATTGCACCATGATCCTGTAACAGAGCAATAGAAGTAGTTGCCATATGGATTAATATCTTTCAACAGCCAGGAAGCCTGCACACAAAGCTAATACACAACTCATAGGTCAGAAGAAATCAGATCTGTGCAGTGCATGATAAGAGTAAAGCTTCCACTCAGAGCACCTATGTGACAGATGTAGAACTGAAGACATCCAGAACAATGGTAGTTTCCCCAAGGATTATGGTAGCATCACACGAGAGTAAATAAGCAACAGCTTAACCATCAATGAGGACCCCTATAGCAGTTAGTGTCCGACACTGTCACTACACTTCTCTGCTACAAGGGCAGAATATAGATTCTTGCAGCCTCAAGTTGCATTAAGTGGTAGAGTTCTAGTAACACCTCCCACATTTATTATATTAGTGCCTCGTAAGCTTGAAGTACGTTATAATCCAACCTCCTTATTTCTTCTTTAGCGATTTAATTCCTAACCACAATGAGTTCCCTTGTCCTACACAAGAACAATGATCTGGACAGGCCCAATCCACTTCTGAAATGTTAGTGTCAAACTCCCTCTTCCTGATCTGCTCACAGGAATTTAATCAGACACGACATTTTGGTTCCAGTTGTGGGTTAGGCATAAATTTTAAATTGTTCACACTTGGCATCAGTTATCCTAGACTGTCTAAGATTTGGCCTAGATTTACCAACAAGTCAATTAAAACCCAAAGATTTGAGGAACAGGTGTGAAACTTCTTACTTCTGATTAAGCTCAGCTTGATGTCTACACCAACTGATGCCTTGGAAAGAGAAGAGAGAATAAAATTAGGTGAAGCAGGCATCAGAAGGCAAGGAAGGCAGAAGAAGAAGATAGGATAGACTAAGGAGGTCTGCCAACCGAGCAAATTTGAGCATGCAGGAGCCAGTTAACAAATGGCATGAAGGGACACCATCCAAAGAAGAAAATGTGATCCTAGACCACTGGGTGGACAAGATAGCCCACCAGTAGCAGATACAAGGGTGAGTCAAATGAAATCCTTAAATTTGTAATAACAAATCGAAATTTCACGCTGTTATCCTGTAAGTTGGTAAGCGTGCAGAATGGCCTGTAGGTGGCAGTATAGTGCAGAGGCACACATACCATTGCAGTATCAGTATAAATATGGCTGCCACACTTGCGACTTGCACCAGGGAAGAACAGCGTTCTGTTATTCGGTTTTTGCGTATTGAAGGTGTGAAACCTATTGAAATTCATCCATGAATGAAGGTTCAGTACAGTGATGCATGTTTGTCACAGCAGCAAGTCTACGAATGGAGTAGGAAGTTCGCAAATGGCGTGACTTCAGTGGAAGATGTTCCTCGTCCAGGTCGGGCACAACAAGTTGTGACTCCACAGAACATTGCAGCAGTTGAAGCCATGTTGTTGTTGTTGTTGTGGTCTTCAGTCCTGAGACTGGTTTGATGCAGCTCTCCATGCTACTCTATCCTGTGCAAGCTTCTTCATCTCCCAGTACTTACTGCAACCTACATCCTTCTGAACCTGCTTAGTGTATTCATCTTTTGGTCTCCCTCTACGATTTTTACCCTCCACACTGCCCTCCAATGCTAAATTTGTGATCCCCTGATGCCTCAGAACATGTCCTACCAACCGGTCCCTTTTCTTGTCAAGTTGTGCCACAAACTCCTCTTCTCCCCAATTCTATTCAATACCTCCTCATTAGTTATGTGATCTACCCTTCTAATCTTCAGCATTCTTCTGTAGCACCACATTTCGAAAGCTTCTATTCTCTTCTTGTCCAAACTATTTATCGTCCATGTTTCACTTCCATACATGGCTACACTCCAAACAAATACTTTCAGAAACGACTTCCTGACACTTAAATCTATACTCAATGTTAACAAATTTCTCTTCTTCGGAAACGCTTTCTTTGCCATTGCTAGTCTACATTTTATATCCTCTCTACTTCGACCATCATCAGTTATTTTGCTCCCTAAATAGCAAAACTCCTTCTCTACTTTAAGTGTGTCATTTCCTAATCTAATTCCCTCAGCATCACCCGACTTAATTCGACTACATTCCATTATCCTCGTTTTGCTTTTGTTGATGTTCATCTTATACCCTCCTTTCAAGACACTGTTCATTCCGTTCAACTGCTCTTCCAAGTAGTTTGCTGTCTCTGACAGAATTACAATGTCATCGGCAAACCTCAAAATTTTTATTTCTTCTCCATGGGTTTTAATACCTACACCAAATTTTTCTTTTGTTTCCTTTAGTGCTTGCTCAATATACAGATTGAACAACATTGGGGAGAGGCTATAACCCTGTCTCACTCCCTTCCCAACCACTCCTTACCTTTCATGTCCTTCGACTCTTATAACTGCCATCTGGTTTTTGTACAAATTGTAAATAGCCTTTCGCTCACAGTGAAGGAAAACCGCCGAGTGATACTGAATGACATTGCAGCATGTTTATACAGATTAGTCATGGGTTAGCACACCACATTGTGCATGATGTACTCCAGTTTCACAAAGTGTCTGCAAGATGGGTGCCACAGCAGCTGACTCCTAAAATGCTGATGCTTATGAAGAACTTCTTCAGCGCTTTGAACGAGAAGGTGATGGCTTCCTTGCTAGAACCATTACTGGGGACGAAACCTGGGTTCACTTCCACCAACTGGAAACGAAGAGAGCGAGCAAGGAATGGCGCCATTCCTCATCACCAAAACCAAAGAAGTTTCTAACAGAACCATCAGCAAGGAAGGTTATGCTGATTCTCTTTTGGGACGAAAAAGGTGTCATTTTGGAACATCACATGCCTAGAGGGACCACTGTCACCAGTGCATCATACACAGATCTTCTAAAAAAATCATCTGCGGCCTGCAATCAAATCAAAGTAATGTGGATTGCTGTCAGCAGGTGTCCTTTTGCAACATGGCAATGCAAGGCCCCACACTGCCCGTACAACAGTTGCAACAATCACAGACCTGCATTTTGAGTGTCTTCCTCATCCACCATACTCACCAGACCTTGCCCCAAGTGATTTCTATATGTTTGGGCCACTCAAAGATGCAATGGGAGGAAAGAAGTTCTGTTCTGATGAAGGGGTACGCTGCCACGCGGTGCACGAGTGGTTACGCGGACTACCAAAAGAATTTTTTTCTAAAGGAATTCATGCACTTTGTAAGTGCTGGAGGACTTGCATTGAGCACGGGGGAGATTATGTTGAAAAGTGATACAGCTTTGTACCACTTGTGCACAATAAATAATATTCAAAAAAATATTTAAGGTTTTCATTTGGCTCACCCTCGTACATTGATAAGAAGACGGAATTGCAGGACCAAGTCTTCAACTCCTGGCCACAGGAGTGACAACAAATTACAGCAGAAGGTGAGAAAGAGGCTCATCAGTAAAATCATGCTTAATGAGCAGAATGTATCTGATACTCAGGGGACACCATCGGCACCTTGTAATCTCCCCCTCCTTCCTTCTTCCATCTACTGTCCACATTAAACAATGCCCTGCCCAGGTAATTAATAAGCAAAGTTTTTTATGAATATTTGAAAGGAGCAAAGACTACAATAAACTTTCAAGTTTACTTAGCTTGTCATATTAAAATGAATCTAGTTCTTCTTGTCTAGGGGTCTGATGCTTGAAGCTGTTGATATGAAGTTAAATAAATTTGTTGCAGAATTTTTTACATAAATATATTTTCCACTGATTTTCTCATATTTTAGTGTATTATACAATATTTTGATTTTTGACATTAACAAAGTCGCAATTACATTGTTCACACCTATTATACACAAATACATGAAATCACATCAGAGGCAAGCTTAAGACTCTCACACTATGTGGAAATAACAATATTCCAAAGGATTCTTAACAAATGGATTCCTATTAGTTTTCATTACCTTATTAATTTCTGTTAATGTTTCATGAATGAATCCAGAAATAAACATAGTAAACAGTACAGGATTGCATATTTAACCATAGAAATTTTAAGTGTGCAAATAATTCGTAATTTTAAATGTTTCATAAAAAAAATAGTTTTAACTGTGTATTCATAACTAGTACTTATTGATTATAGTGTCGAAACAAATATTTTATTAAGTAATTCCTTTTCATACATTTTTGCTTGAAATATAACATACTGTGTATAAAATTGTATGAAAGTTTTCCAAAAAGCAGCTGAGATAATACTGACCTGTTCAAAATTCGAAAAATAATACTGGTATTGACAACTACTGTTGAGGAAAAGTAAAACTCAAGGAGGATGTCCCTTTACAGCCTCAAAGGCAATATGTTAATTTAAGTGACACTATTAAATTGTTATGACATTCATTTGACGGAAATAAGGCTCAACTGAGTGAACTTGCAGATAAGTGCAACAGGGCTTTTGACTTAAAAGCATCAGAATAACATGACACTCTACTTAAACTTGTAAAAGTGTAAATAGTTTTGGCCGCCAGGTGAAAACTATTAGTAAGAGATTTGACTGTTGCTTGGCCTTTGGAGCGAGCAATTCTAGTAGGGATCTATGCCTGTAAAAGAACATTAGATTAATATGCTTCTAAGATGCTCACAATGAAACAGGAACCATGGGAAAGCATAGTTCATTGGGGTTCATGTATAGATGCCCTTCAGCATCAATTCAGGGAGGCCATAAAAGGAGTAATGACAGAATCCAAATTAACAGGTAGCTTTCCCTCAGTATTCAAATTAGATCACACTGTATTCATTCAAGGGTTGTATGGTAACAATATTGAAACAATAGTAGGGGAGAGACACACTCTGAAGCTGTAGATTTTGTTAATAGGGAAGAAAGAACAAGTGCCTCTGTAAAAGAAAAAAACACTCAAAAGATATATACAAAGGGGAAAATATCATATAGGCGAGAAATGCTTTAACTGTGGAAAGCAGGGTCATGTATCAAAGAACTGTCATAGCAGTAGGAAGTTACACAGTTTGGAAACAGTACCATTCCGAGTGACAACTCAGAGGAAAGAGAAAAAAGGTAAGGAATGTTTAGCTGAAACACCAAAGGAAATTAAGGGGTATTGGAGGCCTTACATCCCAATGACGAATGTTATTTGTTTTAACTATAATCAGGGAGGCCTCTTTGCACATCAATGTATAAATGGCCTTTAAGAAGAAGGAATTCTAGGGAACAGGGAAAATAATGGGAGGCACAGTTGAGCAGTCACATTGCACCCTGTCTGGCAAAATATTTAACACCCTCTCTGGCAAAATATTTAACGTAGATTGCATGAACAAGAACAAATACATCACTGTAATGTGTAATAGTGTCATCCGGAGTCCTATGAGATTTTCAATAGACATTGGGGCACAAATAAGCCTTCCAAAGAAGGTTAGTGTATGAGGAGCAGGAATATGTGACCCTGCTGCTACTATTAGAATAAAGAATATTAGTAATAATGTTAAAACTGAGCATCCTGGAAATCGAGTTACAGGTTGAAAGAGACCAAACTGTCGAGGGGACATCATCAAGAATGTATTAAGAAGCATTACAAGGAATGAGAAGTGTACCACAGATATCGTAACGATTGAGATACCTCGAGCTCTTTATCCATCAACTGTGGAATGAGATCAATATGTGTTGAAGGTGCGAATGATTTGTCAATGATGGTAGGAGCGACACAAAAGTGGAACTTTAATAAAGAAGGGTGATAAGTTCTATAAACCAATAGCATGATTATTGCTGTTTAACCGCAGATGACACTGAAAAGTCAAGAACTTATAATTCAAATTCGGTAGGAGCCAATTTAGTTACAGTACAACCCATCAAGGAGCTTAAATGTATTTAAACAGAGATGGTAAAAACTATGAACGCACACGCCGAACTGACTGCGCTTGGAGTTGCCAAACTACGAGCCTGTCACAATAGTAAACCTACTGTGAAAAACAAAGTAAAACAGAGTTGCAAGTTAATTGTAGGCCCCTGGGGGAAAAGGTTGCAAAGGTATATGAATTGGTACATTAGATGTACTGGTAGCATTCATTCCAAAACAAGAACTGCAGTATATATGTACCCAAAGCATTAGTGGCAGTGAAAGATGGCATGTGTATAATAATTGTCCTAAATGTTACTGAGGAGAAGGTTGAAACAGATGGTCCAGTACTGCTAGCTGAGGACTTACTCGTAATGTAAGACATAACAATAAGGCAAGTACAAAAAGTAAATCTGGAAAAGAAGCCTAGAGCATGTACATTGAAAGAAATTCTTCAAATTGATCACTTAAATAGTGAGGAGAGAGAGACCATTTTAGAACTGTGTTTAGCTTATAACGATGTGTTCCACCTGCCGGGAGACAAATTAACTTATACAATGATTGTTAAGCAAAAACACTTGTTCTAGCCAAGGGCTATTACCAAGTCTTATTAGACGAAAAAGATCAAGAAAAGACAACTTTTAGCATGGCCTGAGGGCACTATGAGTATAAAACTGCCCTAAATTCTTTTAAAAAGTTAATGAATTCAGTCCTGGTGGAATTTCAAAGTGAGATGATGTTAATGTATCTAGATGATATCATAGTCTGTGGACCTTCATTAGAACATAACTGCAGGCTAGAAGAGGCCTTTGAGAGTTTCCAAATATACAATTTAAAATTGAAGATTGACAAACGAGAATTCCTGTGTAAGGAAGTAACATTGCTACGACATGTTCTCATTGCTGACAGAAAAGCTGGATCCACAAAAAGATTGAAGCTATGCAACAGTAGGCACAAACAAAAACCACAACTCAACTGAAGGCATCCCTTGGGTTAAGCGGATATTATTGCTGATTCTTATCAACTATAGTAAAATAGGAAAGTCACTATATGATTTATTGAAAAAGGGAGCTGTCTACACGTGGGGAACTGAAGAAGAACAGGCTTTTAACAGCCGAAGGAAAAAGCCTAAGCCTGAGCCCTCCTATATTACAATATCCTGATTTCAGTAAGAATTTTACCGTCACAACTGATGCGAACCAGAGCTCTCTTGGAGCTGTTTCAAGTCAGGGCAAACTTGGTGGTGACGTACCCATAGTTTATGTGTCAAGAACTCTGAATAAGGCAGAGAAAAATTACAGTACAATAGAGAGGGAAATATTAGCCATGTGTTGGCAGGCAAACAATTCTGTTCGGGTGCGAGTTCGCAATCTGTGAGGATGATAAGCCATTAATGTGGATAAGAGTATCTTTGATCCATCATACCAATTGTTAAAATTCTGGCTCAGACTAGAAGAATATAATTATCAGATTACATTCAAAAGTGTCAAAAGAAATCCGGTCACAGATGCGCTCTCTCGAATATGAAATCTTAAGATGATTTGGAATTGCTCACAATGAATGTTAATGAACAAGGATCGAACAATGGCACCAAGTCAGACATGCTCACAACTGAATGCTGGACTGTGGTAATGGTTCCCAAGGCCATAGATAAAGAAAAAGTAAGCAGAGAGCATTCACATGACGAGGAAACCAAAGAAAATGCACTAACCACTGAGAGCAATGCAACAGTAATTCAGTACAAAGAGAGCTTGAGCTGAGAAAATAAACAGAAAATTCTTAAGCAGTATCATGATTGGTTGACATCAAGGCATTAGTAAGACATGTGAACAAATTAAATGGTGCTGTACCTGACATGGTGTGAAAGCAGATACTGAGCACTACATTTGCAAATGTGAAGATATACTTCTCTCTAAAGACACTTTGAAAAAGTTTTTAGTAGCTCAACCAACTGAACATCAATATGCAGAAACAGTTACTAGGATACCGGTAGAGAAAATCATTCTAAAATGTGGCATATGCAGTATTACTAAGTGACATGAGTAGCAATTTTATGAGCGAAACCATGCGACAAATATGCAGATTATTACCAACTGAAAAGATCCATACTAGTAGTTATCATCCGAAAGCTAGCGGGGCATCAGACATTAAAAAAGATGCTCCAACACTATATAAACAGAAATCAAACTAATTGGGACACACAGTTTTCATATGCTGTGTTTGTATTTAACACCATACCACATACACTATGGGCTATACTCCACTTGAATTATTCTTTGGAAGAATATGTGATGTACCAGGCATATTACAAAAGGAGCTGTCAGACATCATTTGTAATTACAGTGAGTATGTAGTCGAACTGAAGGAACAATTATGAGCAATACATCAGTGTGCTTGAAATGTGATGGCTCAAAACAAAAGTTGAAATTAAGGAATATTATAATAAGACACAAAATTTCAAGAAGTTCAACTAGGGGACAAGTTCTTCTGTTCAATGACAGCATCTGACATGCAGTCCGTTTACCGTAAAAGAAGTTAAAGGACCTAATTCCATGCTAACAGATTAAAGGAACTGTTTTAATTTACAGGGTGATGGCAATACTCTCTAGGCTAGGATTGGCCATCCTAGCTGTGAGCATTAAATTGATAATGCCACAGCCAGATATGCAAGTAACCAAATTCCAGTCATCCATGGGTTTATGTTATGACTACAAGAGCACAGTCAGTTTACACAGCATCACTTGGAGGATTGTAAGTTATTTTAATTTGTTAGACTTAAGACAGAATCTACTCAAAATCTAGTCTCAAGGGCAGTAGACTTTGCTATCAAAAGCTATTAAAACTCAATGTGAGCATTTAAGAATGTGCTAGTGCAATATACAGTAACCATTCTAGTGGCACATACATAAAACAGAAACTTCACAAAGCCTAATTGGGCAATTGCCTTATCATAAACATAAAATTAGAAAATTTGGAATTCTAAATTTCACTTAACAAATAAGCAAGGTACTGACCAGAGTGCCAGATGAAGAAGATTTGCCTCTTATTTTAAGAGCAAAATCAGTCTTCTTGAAGCAGAGCAGAAACATTTACTAAGATTATTGAAAGAAAAAATAACAATTGTAAAAGCCACTCTTTACAGTTTTAACCACACTGTTAATTCAATAGCAGCATGAAACAAAAAGATAATTTCATAAGGAATGCCAAAACTGAACCAACATGTTTTACAGTATGAAAATACCACTGATTACCAACTACAGAGGGTTGCTATATCCGTCACTCTGAAAGAGCAACTCATACAACTAATGTTCATATTTAATGAACTGGATTGTCAATACTATTTACTGATCACAGCAATTGTGAATGCACAAAAGAGAATCTTACATCATCATTTAATTAATCCTATACATGTAATTAAATCTTTGGACTTGATTAAACTGCAAATCAAAGATAAACAGCTTCTGATGGCACTCACCAAAGAAAAAGAGCATCAATTATATTAATTTATGAGTTAAATATCCCTCTAGTTGACAACAGTGCATTTTATATTTGTAACCTCTGGCCACTACCTGTTGAAATTGACAGTAACAAATGATTGTTCGTGTATATAGCTCCAGAGGAGGACTTATTACTTATGGATAATGCTAAACAACAATATGTAAAATTAAGTAACAACCACTTTCTACGCAAATAAATTGCACCAAACCACAATATAAATAAATACACCTTCAACTTACTCTCCATTTATGACCATGAAATGTGTGAATGCTGCTACCTATTACTGAAATTCCTGCAGATTGTATTCAGAAATAAATAATGTTAATTGAACAATGTAGGAAAAGACAGATTGCTACTTACCATAAAGAAAATATGTCAAGTTGCAGAGGGGCACAATTAAAAGGCACTTTTTAATTGTGCCTGTCTGCAACTTGACATGTCTTCTTTACAGTAAGTAGCAACCTTTCTTTTCCTACATTGTTGATGTTGCTACATGGAGTTTCCATTGGTTCATGATAATTAAAAGTGTATAGACACATATTAAAAGTAACGAATGCTAAGGATGAAGGTTTTACAATACTGTGTAATAATCAAAAACCATCAGACTTAATCATTCGAGGAACAAGTAAATTAAAATTCATAACTAAGTGTAAAGGTTATGAAACCCAATTATTAATACAGTCAGACCACGTCATTTTATCCAGTGTCACGATTAATGATGTGTACCTAATTTAAATATGAATACAGACTGCCGTGTAGTAAATTGAGAAAAATGAAATATAACTGAACTTCCTTTGTCTGTTCTTACCTATTACACCAGTAGTTAGACAACTAGATGATTTGAGAGGAGCAGGACATAAACTGGATGAATTGGACAGTGAAATATCATACCAGCGAAGAACTGTCTTTAACTTATCCACAGTTGATAATATACCCACCTGGAGTTATACTGCAACAGGCGTAGTCATACTGGTTACGATGTTTATCTGTCACTGTTGTAAATATTATCAAATCTGTTTTAGATTTCCATTCCAAAACATGGGAAACTATTGTTACAGTAAAATGTGCATGAAAAATAAAATTGTAAATCATATCCTGATTTATCAATATCAACCCAGTCATAGCATGTATAATGAGGATGAAAGGATCACTTTTAAACCAATGCCAAGTCGATACAGACCTAGTGGCATGGTATTATGGGAATGCACTTATGTTCCTGACAAAAATGTTGAGACAGAGCAAAGAAAACATTTAATTTTCATGTCTAAGACAAATAAGCATTGATGTACATACACAGTGTGCTTTGTATATTATTGTGAATGAGTTACCAGATTATATGCATAACTGTGTATATTAAAGTGTATATGAAATTTATTCTTCAGTTGTTTTCAGCTGGGTTATCAGTATACCAACTGTATTCCAAGTGTCCTTTTGAATTAATTAAATTGAAGTGTATTTAAAAAAGTGTGTCAATTTATGTAATGACTGTAAGGAATATATTACTGTATGTGTACTTACCTTAAGAAAATTTTGCTTGTAATTTTATTTGTATTACTGAAGATAAATCTAACATGAAAATGGTTACTGTATGTATACAATATATCATAATGAATTTAAGAAAAAAAGAAGATTGAATGTTTATACAAACAGAATGTAGTCATACATAATTTTATACATTGTTGTATACAAAAATTTATTGATACAACAAAAACAAGCTTAAAAGACATACATAGAACCAGAAAATTTTGCATTCTCAAAGACTGAGACTGCAAAATTTTCCCCTTAGAGGGAAGGTGTCACAAATAATTAATGAATAGGTACTGGTTAGCAGTCAGTGATCCTGTATCATGGCACTAGAAGTAGTTGCTGTCTTTTGACAGCCAGGAAGCCTCCACACAAAGCTGTTACACAACTAACAAGTCAGCAGGAACCAGAGCTGTCCAGTGCATGATAAGAGGAAAATTCCACTCAGAGCAAGTACATGATGGACATAGAACTGAAGACGTCCACAACAATGGTAGCTTCCCTAAGGATTGTGGTTGCATCGCATGAGAGTGTATAAACGACGGCGTAGCTGCTGATGAGGATCCTGTTAGAAGTTAGCCTCCAACACCATCACTATGATTCTCTGCCCCAGGGACAGGACTCAGATTCTTTAGCATCAAGTTGCATGGAGTAGTAGAGTTCTAATAATACCTCCCTTATTTATGTTATTAGTGCCTCGTAAGCTTGAAGTATGTTATAATCCAACCTCCTTGGAGACTTAATTCCTAATCACGCCGAGTTCCCTTATTTGAAACTATTCCAGCTTGCTGTTCCTACACCAGAACAAGGAGTTGGATGAGCCCACTCTGCTTCTGAAACATTAGTCTCAAGCTCCCTCTTCCTGATCTGCTCACAGGTATTTAATCAGACATGACAATGGTTGCCTATGAAAGTGCAAGCTGTTATATGGTATGAATGGGCACATGGGGCTAGTGTGTCTGTTAGCCATGAATTACTATAGCCCTGTATGTTAAAGAGGTCATGTCTCATCAAATGGTTTGTTGCTGGTGTTGCATGTACAGAGAAGAAAGGAAGATTGTGAAGGATGAAGGTTGGGCATCTGTCCACATCCATGAATGAAAACAACATTGCTAGAGTACAGGGCACAGTGTTAGTGGACAAGTGTGGCAGCTACACTGCACACTGAGCATCCTCAGGCCCATCACATGCTCCATGATGTGTAGGGTAACCCATAAGTTGTCTACAAGATGGGTGCCAGAAAACCTGACCCTGGGTCACAAGAGTGCAAGAACAGGAATTAGCGTAATCACTTGATGCAGTATGTAAGAGAAGGAGATGAGTTCCTGTTCAGAATCATCACAGGCAATGAGACATGGGTGCACCACTTTGCCCCAGAATCCAAGACCCTCTCAATGACATGGAAGCATCCCAGTTCACACATGAGGAAAAAATTCAAAATGTCACCCTCTGCAGGAAAGGTTATGGCCACAGTGTTCTGGGATGCAAAAGGTGTGATTTTCCTTGATTTCCTCCAACAAGGAATCATCAGTGCATCATACTACTGTGAAATCCTCATCAAACTCATATCTGCTACTCAACAAAAGAGAACAGGGATCTTTGTGTGAAGGTGTTGTGCTCTTACACAACAACGCAAAACCACACACAGCGAGACTCATCACACAGCAAGACTCAGATAGGATCAGATTCATCACTTTCAATGGGAGAGATGTTCCCTGCACTGAAATATGCACTATCTGGTCATCAGTTCCAAACCAGTGCTGTTCAAAACCAATGCTAAGGTGAAACTGGCTGTGTGACAGTTTATTGCATCTGAGAGCACAGAGTTTTACCAGAGTGGTTTCTTAAAACTGATTGCACGATATGACATATGCCCCAATGTCAGTGGAAAATATGTCAAAAAATGGTGCAAGATTTATAGTTCATGATGCCATGGTGTATTTGCTTTTGCCAATAAAGTTTCTATGTGGAAAACAGTGACGAAAATTACATTCAGAATATCCCTCATAGATACAGTGATGATAAGGAAATCAGACTCTGTGTTGGTTTACTGGTTTGCTTCTGCATGTGTTGATAATGAACATGCAGAAGAGCACAGTAGGTGTAAAAAATAAATGATGCTTGCTAAATTATCCAGTCAGTTACCAGAACTGATGGCCACTCTGGCCTACAATTTTATTAAGATTTGGGTATACACAGTAATGTATAGTACTACAGCTCATGCACCATGGAAGTGCCAAATTCTATCGCTCTAATGGAACACTTAGGTTCAAGTACTCACTACAATGAAAGTGACATACAGACATAGGTACACGTAGACAGGTGGATGATGGAAACTGATAACCCTTGTGCAGAGGTACATAAGGGAAACTTTGCAAGTCCTTCTCAGTTGGAACAATCTTGACATTTGTGAGCCTCTATACAGGGTGTTACAAAAAGGTACGGCCAAACTTTCAGGAAACATTCCTCATACACAAATAAAGAAAAGATGTTATGTGAACATGTGTCTGGAAACGCTTAATTTCCATGTTAAAACTCATTTTAGTTTCGTCAGTATGTACTGTACTTCCTCGATTCACCGCCAGTTGGCCCAATTGAAGGAAGGTAATGTTGACTTCAGTGCTTGTGTTGACATGCGACTCATTGCTCTACAGTACTAGCATCAAGCACATCAGTACGTAGCATCAACAGGTTAGTGTTCATCACGAACGTGGTTTTGCAGTCAGTGCAATGTTTACAAATGCGGAGTTGGCAGATGCCCATTTGATGTATGAATTAGCACGGGGCAATAGCCGTGACACGGTACGTTTGTATCGAGACAGATTTCCAGAACAAAGGTGTCCTGACAGGAAGACGTTCGAAGCAATTGATCGGCGTCTTAGGGAGATCGGAACATTCCAGCCTATGACTCGCGACTGGGGAAGACCTAGAACGACGAGGACACCTGCAATGGACGAGGAAATTCTTCATGCAGTTGACGATACTCCTAATGTCAGTGTCAGAGAAGTTGCTGCTGCACAAGGTAACGTTGACCACGTCACTGTATGGAGAGTGCTACGGGAGAACTAGTTGTTTCCGTACCATGTACAGCGTGTGCAGGCACTATCAGCAGCTGATTGGCCTCCACGGGTACACTTCTGCGAATGGTTCATCCAACAATGTGTCAATCCTCATTTCAGTGCAAATGTTCTCTTTACGGATGAGGCTTCATTTCAACGTGATCAAATTGTAAATTTTCACAATCAACATGTGTGGGCTGACGAAACTCAGCACGCAATTGTGCAATCACGTCATCAACACAGATTTTCTGTGAACGTCTGGGCAGGCATTGTTGGTGATGTCTTGATTGGGCCCCATGTTCTTCCACCTATGCTCAATGGAGCACGTTATCATGATTTCATACGGGATACTGTACCTGTGCTGCTAGAACATGTGCCTTTACAAGTACGACACAACATGTGGTTCATGCACGATGGAGCGGTTAACATCAGTTATCATTACTGCTGTTTTGAAAATTGTACCTATGTAAATTATATGACACATATGCATGATCTAAGTTGTAGGTTTCTTGGAAAAGATATTCAGTTTTTAACAATATAGCAATTTAGAATTATAGCCAACCCTCATTTTATTCATGAAACTTTAATACATTAAATGAGATGAAGCTGATGGTCATACAAAATTTAAAATACCAATAACACATTTCTTGCATAGGTAAAAATATATTTTTTTTTATTTTTAGAAACTTTTAGTGCTTTGACAGATTTTCTTTCAATACTGAAATGTTTCATGAAAAGAAAATTGAAACAGCTTTAGACAGTCCCTATCTGAGGAAAAACAGCCACACTTTAATTACGTTGTACTTACTACACATGGAGTTCACCTCTTCAGATGTCCCTTCCTCATTTCAACTACCACTGCTCACAAGCTCTGGTCTGGCATGGCTTCTATTATTCACAGTTCATTCCCATTATGATTCCAAGTCAGCATCTCGTAGAAGTGTATGTGAAAAATAAAGAAACAAAACTTACATTAGTAGGCATATACATATTTCAACAGTCTTGTTGATCATAGTTCTTCATATTACATCAAAACTGACAAAACATTTTTGTATAAAGTACACCAAACCAGAAATACGGTTGTATATTAAACAGATGTAAGTTATATTTACGTAACAAAACTTATCAAAAAAGGCAATTAATTATTCTTTTCATGACATTAACTGCTTATCACAAGAATTTGTTCCTGATTCTTGTCTGATCAATAATCTTTTCTTCAATACATCAAAGAAAATCATAAATATTTAAAAATATAATAAAAATGTAAATGTTGTGTGACTAGGGCCTCCCATGAGGTAGACCGTTCACTGGGTGCAAGTCTTTCGATTTGACACCACTTAGGCGACTTGCGCGTCAATGGGGGTGAAATGGTGGTGATAAGGACAACACAACACCCAGTCCCTGTCCGGATAAAATCTCCGATCCAGCCAGGAATCGAACCTGGGCCCTTATAATTGACATTCTATCGCACTGACCACTCAGCTATCGGGGGCGAACTAAAAATATAATGTAATTGGACAGATAAAAAAGATCTACTCACCAAGTGGCAGCAAGAGAATATACTTATAAAGATATTGAAATTTTCAAGCTTTCAGAGCCAGTGGCTTCATTTTCTGACAGAGGGTTTGAAGAGGATGGAAGAATGGTGAAGGAAAAAGACGACTGGTGAGGTTCATCAAATGAAAAAAGTTTCTCAAAACCCCAGATCAGGTAAGACTTACCAGATGGGAAGAGTAGGAAATACTTGATTGTTGGAGACTGCACTGGATGAGATTTGCAAACCTGAGAGCTTGCTGTAAGACTTGCTCTGTGTACCCTCTTACCATCACCTGTACCAGCCCTGTAATTGGCAAAACATATACAATCAAAGAGAGAGCCACCTGTGAAATGACAATCATGTACCAGCTGCTATGTAACATTGTTTGGCCTTTTACATTGGCACCACCAAGTTATCAGTTAGGATGAATGGACATGGGCAGAGGCTGTATACTGGCAATGCACAATATCTCATTACAGACATTTCCCTACAACATGACAGTCATGACCTCAGTGCTTCTTACACACATGTGCTATCTGGATTTTTCCCACAGACACCAGCTGCTCAGAACTCTGCAACTGGGAACTGGCATTTCAAAATGTGCTTGGTTCTTGCCATCCACATAGTCTTAATTAACATTAATTTCTTCCATCTCAGTGTTTCTTCTCAGTAACTATTCCTTTCTTCACCTTCTTTTAATTTTTTATATCTTTTATTTTCTGACCTAACTATTTTTCACCACCCCACACTTCTACCACATACCACCTTTCCACTTTATAGGTCATGCATGGTATTTTCTCAGTAATCTGTATATTCAACCTTTAAGCTCTAAGGTTTTCAAATCCCATCTGGTGCAGTCCCCAACAACAAATATTTCCTTTTCATCCCATCCAGTAAACCTGTCCTGACCTGGGTTCTGGGTGACTTTCCAAATTCTTCCCTTTTTCCTAAACCTTGCCAGTCCTTTTCCTTTACCCCTCTTCCTTCTCCTTCAACCCTTCTGTCAGAAGATGGAGCTACTGGCTCTGAAAGCCTTTACGTGTGTGTTCTACTGCCACTTTGTGAGTAGATTTTTTAGCTATCCAATGACATTACAATATTATGAAAATGATAGATTGCTACTCACCATATAGCAGAGATGTTGAGTCACCCACAGGCACAACAAAAAGACTACTAAACATGTTAGCTTTTGGCCAGAAGGAATTTTTACAAACACACACACACAAACCACTGTCTCTGGCTCCCGAGGCCAGACTCCTACCAACTGCACATGATGGGAGAAGCAATCTGGGTGGTGGGAGTAAGGAGGAGGCTGGGACAGGGAGGGAGAGCAAGGTACAGATGGGGGGGGGGGGGGGTGGTAAAGTGTTGTCTGTAGGAGCATACAGGTGGAGAGAGGAGTCAGGAGATTATATGGAGGGCAGTGTGGGGGAGGAAAAGAAGAAAAGTAAACAGGCTGTGGAGTGGGAACAGGAAAGGGATAGGTTGGTTAAACATAACGACTAGTGGAGGTTGAGCCAAGAGAGATATGGAAATGTAAGATAAATTGGGCAGTACAGAAAAGCAGTTATTGGTGGAAGGATCCAAGTGGCACTGGCTGTGAATTATTCATTAAAAGAAGAAGAAAGTGGCCCGGCTGTTTCTTGGGCACAGTTCGTTGGTGGGCCTTCAGGTAGACAGACAGCTTGTTGGTTGTTACACCCATTTACAATGAAGCACACTGATTGCAGCTTAGCTTGTAGACCACATGACTGGTTTCACAGGTGGCCCTGACTTTGATAGGATAGGAAATGTTTGTGAATGGACTGGAGTAGGTGGTGGTGGGAGGATGTAGGGGACAGGCCTTGCATTTAGGTCTGTTACAGGGACATGAGCCATGAGGTAAGGGGTCAGGAGGAGGGGTTGTGTAGGGATGGATGAGTATATTGTGTAGGTTCAGTGGGCAGCGGAATACTGCTGCGAAAGAGGTGGGAAGAATAGTGGGCAGGATATTTCTCATTTCAGGGCATGACGAGAAGCAGTCGAAACTCTGTTGGAGAATGTAATTCAGTTGCTCCAGTCCTGGCTGGTACTGCCAAGAATGCTCTTCTGTGGCCAGATGATGAGACTTTAGGAGGTGGTGGGAGACTGGAAAGATAAGGCATGAGAGATTTGTTTTTGTACAAAGTTGGGAGGATAATTACAATCTGTGAAGGCTTCAGTGAGACTCTTGATATATTTTGAGTGGGACCTCTTGTCATCGCAGAGTAGGTAAAATAGTCCCCCATTCGGATCTCCGGGCAGGGACTACCCAAGAGGACTTCGTTATCAGGAGAAAGAAAACTGGCATGCTACGGATCGGAGCGTGGAATGTCAGATCCCTTAATCGGGCAGGTAGGTTAGAAAATTTAAAAAGGGAAATGGATAGGTTAAAGTTAGATATAGTGGGAATTAGTGAAGTTCGGTGGCAGGAGGAACAAGAATTCTGATCAGGTGAATACAGGGTTATAAATACTAAATCAAATAGGGGTAATGCAGGAGTAGGTTTAATAATGAATTAAAAAATAGGAGTGCGGGTAAGCTACTACAAACAGCATAATGAACGCATTATAGTGGCCAAGATAGATACAAAGCCCACGCCTACTACAGTATTACAAGTTTATATGCCAACTAGCTCTGCAGATGACGAAGAAATTGAAGAAATGTATGATGAGATAAAAGAAATTATCCAGGTAGTGAAGGGAGACGAAAATTTAATAGTCATGGGTGACTAGAATTCGACAGTAGGAAAAGGGAGAGAAGGAAACATAGTAGGTGAATATGGCTTGGGGGAGAGAAAAGAAAGAGGAAGCCGTCTGGTAGAATTTTGCACAGAGCATAACTTAATCATAGCTAACACTTGGTTCAAGAATCATAAAAGAAGGTTGTATACATGGAAGAATCCTGGAGACACTAAAAGGTATCAGATAGATTATATAATGGTAAGACAGAGATTTAGGAACCAGGTTTTAAATTGTAGGACTTTTTAGGGGCAGATGTGGACTCTGACCACAATCTATTGGTTATGAACTGTAGATTAAAACTGAAGAAATTGCAAAAAGGTGGGAATTTAAGGAGACGGGACCTGGATAAACTGACTAAACCAGAGGTTGTACAGAGTTTCAGGGAGAGCATAAGGGAACAATTGACAGGAATGGGGGAAAGAAATTCAGTAGAAGAAGAATGGGTAGCTCTGAGGGATGAAGTAGTGAAGGCAGCAGAGGATCATGTAGGTAAAAAGACGAGGGCTAGTAGAAATCCTTGGGTAACAGAAGATATATTGAATTTAATTGATGAAAGGAGAAAATATAAAAATGCAGTACATGAAGCAGGCAAAAAGGAATACAAACGTCTCAAAAATGAGATCGACAGGAAGTGCAAAATGGCTAAGCAGGCATGGCTAGAGGACAAATGTAAAGATGTAGAGGCTTATCTCACTAGGGGTAAGATAGATACAGCCTACAGGAAAATTAAAGAGACCTTTGGAGAAAAGACAGCCACTTGTATGAATATCAAGAGCTCAGATGGAAACCCAGTTCTAAGCAAAGAGGGGAAAGCGGAAAGGTAGAAGGAGTATATAGAGGGTCTATACAAGGACGATGTACTTGAGGACAATATTATGGAAATGGAAAAGAATTAGATGAAGATGAAATGGGAGATACGATACTGCGTGAAGAGTTTGACAGAGCACTGAAAGACCTGAGTTGAAGCAAGGCCCCGGGCGTAGACAACATTCCATTGGAACTACTGACGGCCTTGGGAGAGCCAGTCCTGACAAAACTCTACCATCTGGTGAGCAAGATGTATGAACAGGCGAAATACCCCCAGACTTCAAGAAGAATATAATAATTCCAATCCCAAAGAAAGCAGGTGTTGACAGATGTGAAAATTACCAAACTATCAATTTAATAAGCCACAGCTGCAAAATACTAACATGAATTATTTACAGACGAATGGAAAAACTGGTAGAAGCCGACCTCAGGGAAGATCAGTTTGGGTTCTGTAGAAATGTTGGAACACGTGAGGCAATACTGATCTTACGACTTATCTTAAAAGAAAGATTAAGCAAAGGCAAACCTACGTTTCTAGCATTTGTAGACTTGGAGAAAGCTTTTGACAATGTTGACTGGAATACTCTCTTTCAAATTCTAAAGGTGGCAGGGGTAAAATACAGGGAACGAAAGGCTATTTACAATTTGTACAGAAACCAGATGGCAGTTATAAGAGTCGAGGGGCACGAAAGGGATGCAGTGGTTGGGAAGGGAGTGAGACAGGGTTGTAGCCTCTCTCCAATGTTATTCAATCTGTATATTGAGCAAGCACTAAAGGAAACAAAAGAAAAATTTGGAGTAGGTATTAAAATCCAGGGAGAAGAAATAAAAACTTTGAGGTTCGCCGATGACATTGTAATTCTGTCAGAGACAGCAAAGGACTTGGAAGAGCAGTTGAACGGAATGGACAGTGTCTTGAAAGGAGGTTATAAGATGAACATCAACAAAAGTAAAACGAGGATAATGGAATGTAGTTGAATTAAATCGGGTGATGCTGCGGGAATTAGATTAGGAAATGAGATGCTTAAAGTAGTAAAGGAGTTTTGCTATTTGGGGAGCAAAATAACTGATGATGGTCGAAGTAGAGAGGATATAAAATGTAGACTGGCAATGGCAAGGAAAGCGTTTCTGAAGAAGAGAAATTTATAACATCGAGTATAGATTTAAGTGTCAGTAAGTCGTTTCTGAATGTATTTGTATGGAGTGTAGCCATGTATGGAAGTGAAACATGGACAATAAATAGTTTGGACAAGAAGAGAATAGAAGCTTTCGAAATGTGGTGCTACAGAAGAATGTTGAAGATTAGGTGGGTAGATCACGTAACTAATGAGGAGGTGTTGAATAGGATTGGGGAGAAGAGAAGTTTGTGGCACAACTTGACTAGAAGAAGGGATTGGTTGGTAAGACATGTCCTGAGGCATCAAGGGATCACAAATCTAGCATTGGAGGGCAGCATGGAGGGTAAAAATCGTAGAGGGAGACCAAGAGATGAATACACTAAACAGATTCATAAGGATGTAGGTTGCAGTAGGTACTGGGACATGAAGGAGCTTGCACAGGATAGATTAGCATGGAGAGCTGCATCAAACCAGTCTCAGGACTGAAGACCACAACAACAACATGAGCCATGAGACAAGGGGTTGGGAGCAGGCGTTGTGTAGGAATAGACTAGGATATTGTGTAGTTCAGCGGGTGGTGGAATACCACTATGGGAGGGGTGGGGAGAATAGTGCGTAGGACATTTCTCATTTCAGGGCATGACAGGAGGTAGTTGAAACCCCAGGTGGAGAATGTTATTCAGTTCCTCCAGTCCTGGAGCAACTGAGTATGATGGATATGCTCCTCTGTGCCCATACAACAGGACTTTCGTAGGTGGTTGGTGTCTGGATAGATAAGGCATGGGATATCTGTTTCTGTACAAGGCTGGGAGTATAATTACGGTCTGTGAAGGCCTGAGACCCTTGGTATATTTCGAGAGCAACTGCTCATTACTACAGATACAATGGCCACAGGTGGTTAGGCTGTATGGAAGGGACTTCTTGGCGTGGAACAGGCGGTAGGTGTCAGAGTGGATGTATTTCTGGTGGTTGGTAGGTTTGATATGGATGGAGGTACTGATGTAGCCATCTTTGAATTGGAAGTCAGCACTGAGGAAGGTTGCTTGTTGGGTTGATGAGGACAAGGTGAAGCAAGTTGGGGAGAATATGTTGAGGTTCTGGAAGAATGTGGATGCAGTGTCCTCATCTGCAATTCAGGTCATAAAGATGTCATCAGTGAATATGAATTAGGTGAGGGGTGTGGAATTCTGGGTATTCAGGAAGGATTCTTTTAGATGGCCCATGAATAGGTTGGCATAGGATGGTGCCATGTGGGTACCCACTGCTGTACCCCGGATTTGTTTGCAGGTGATGCCTTCAAAGGAGAAGTAATTGTGGACAAGGTTGTAGCTGGTCATAGTGACCAGGAAGGGGTTTGCAGATTTGTAATCTCTTGGGCATTGGGAAAAGTAGTGTTCAACAGTGGCTAAGCTATGTGAGAATGTTAGTGTAGAAGAAGGTGGCATCAGCAGTGATGAGCAGGGTACCATGTGGTAAAGGAACAGGAAATGTAGAGTGTCGTTGGGGGATATGATTGGTGTCTTTTATGCATGAGGGTATAGGCTGAAGGTGGTTGATCTATGAGAGTTGTTTCTTCAATACAACTCCCCAAGTGATCGTTTAACAACCCAGTCCCAAAATGACACACAAATATAGAATATATTAATACTCAAATTGCAAGGTTCACTACATTCATGACATGTCATTATTCTGAAAGGAAATGCATATTAGTAGTGGTACTGAAAGCAACATAGTCACATATGCAATACATTTATAATACAATACATCCTTAATAGAAATTCCAATATTGCGGAGTACTACAGATGCACCATGTTGTCCACATCATGTCTCAGTATATTTACTGTTTTCTCCTTAAATGCTATTGCTTCAATCCAATACTGCTTAGCTTATTTTTCAATTCTCTTTTCTGGAGTCCTTCATTTTTACCTTGAACAGCTATGAAGATGTGAGTGTGCAGATAGCATATTTAGTACTTACCCTCCTGTTTCATATAATAGGTCTACAACTTTGCTTCCGCCGTTTTGCAATAGACGGCAGTAGCAGCAAGTGGGGTTCGGGTGGTCGGTCATAGGTGTAACACAATAAGCTTAGGCATCTGTAAACATAATGTCATAAAAATATTAGTCCATTTGTGATTGCATCATAAGGTTATTCTCAATTAAGTATGTCAACTTACGTACCCATTTCTCGCCATTTGCAAGAAGTTTTAATTTTCTGCTTTAAGATGAAGGAATCTGTGGCTGTGGCTCTTAAAATGCTGTGTAAGACCAATGGTGAGGGAACTATTAGTGGAAGAACATGCAGAGAATGTTTTCAACGCCTTAAGAATGGTGATTTTGATGTCAAAGACCAGCATGGTGGTGGAAGACAGAACGTTTTCGTTGTTACTGCATCAGATGAAGACAGCCACAGGACATCATTATCGGAAGCAATTGATGTGTTCAAGCCCAGCACTGAAGCACAAATGGCCACAATACAGCGATAGACATGTAAAGGTAACTTTGCAGCTGGTCAGTGCTTGGCCCCATGTCGCAAAACCCATCAAAATAATCATGGAAACATTGAAATGAGAAGTCTTATCCCTCCCGCCATATTCTTCATATGTTGCTCTCCCTGACTTCCACCTTTTTCGATCAGTGGTATACTGTCTGGCTGACCAGCACTTCTGATCATATGAACAAGTGCAAAATTGAATCAATTCATGGATCCCCACAAAAGATGCCCAGTTCTCCTGCGAAGGGATTCCTATGTTATCCGAAAGATGGGAGAATGTAGTGGCCGGCGATGGGAAATACTATGAAGCATAATTTTTTTGTAAGTTTTTCACAATCAAGTTCCGAACTTCGAGAAAAAACAACAGAAGCAAAGTTGTAGACCTAGTACTAAGGTCTGTATGGAATTTTCACTAATTTTCTTTTCAAAATTCCGATGTTAAAGTTCTGCATTAAACACATATTATACAAATTATCAGAGGGTAGAAACAAATTCCGCTTACAAAATTCCATTATTCACATTGTTCAGTTTCTTGTACTGGTTGTAATGAGATAATTAATTTTATCAGAATTAATGGCAATCAAAAGTTGTTGCAATTATAAAATTTTGTACATCAAGCCATAAGGAAAATCTCATGAGCTACTGGGGTAAATTCCAGAGGAAAAACTACTTCCAAATTAAAGGGCTATTTTTCCTCTTTTCAGTAAAGTATTTAAATCAACCCAAACTTCATTAGTTTAAAAGATAGATTTTGCCTGGTCCAAACTTTCAGTGCCAATTACAGGAAAATTAATGTAAATTTCCACGACCTGTTGATATACTTTCGACAGCCCAATTTTTTTGAATCCAGTGACCCCCATATTAAGGAGCAAGAGTTCCAAATTAAAAACTACTAAATTTTCAATAAGAAAATTTTAATGTCCAAACCGGATCCCATGTTATAAGTCCAGGATTCTAAACTGCATAATCATAAATTAGTACTGCATATTTCAATGAATGCTCCTTGTGATAAATAATATACAAACAAAACAGACTTGCTCCATAACATGTAGGACAAGTATATGTGAAAACTCTTTGTAGATTATAGTCATCTTTCTAGCTTGCCAGTTGCCTATTACTTTAACTTATCCACTCAACAGTATATTCAGAGATTTTACAGTAGTTACTCAGTTTTACCACTTCCTGTGATAAATATTATTATCTCTTACTACATATATTGGTTTTTGTGAACTGACATTCTTAAATTATTTTATTTTTTCATTGATACAAAACCATGTTCTTATTCCTTCTAACTACTACAGGTAAAATCCTTAACAAAACCCTAAAATTGAAAATTGCCGTATTATTTCTTCATATCTGTCATTTATTACTTCTCATTTAATACTTTTCACATTAATTAATGATTTTTTAACCATGATTTATCTAAATCCATGACATTTCAGCTATTATACAGCTTGAGCAAAACATACTTGTATAAATTTTTATTCTCTCTTATTGAAACAGTGTCTCTGAAACTATCTACTTTAAATACAACTTTTACTAGATACTAGCCACCTAGTAGTACAATATTTCAAGATATGATTCACAATTTGCATTTACTTCACTCATAGTAAAAATGCAATAACACAAATTCTCTACTCCTCCACACAAGTTGGACAAATTATACAAACTGACCTGTTTCTTTTTAGTACACAAATACTTTACGTAACCCCCATATACCATATCTAGATTTATGTAATACACTAAATCACAAACCCATACCACTTACATCATTTTGCAGTAGGATTTTGGAACAATATGCTATGTTCAAGCATAATGAATTACCCTGAAGAAAACGATCTACTGACACATAGCATAGATTGAGAAAATATTGTTCTTGTGAAACACAAGTCACATGAAGTAACAAGTGCTATAAACAGGGGATCTCAAATTGATTCCATATTTCTAAGTTTCCACAAGGCATTTGACACCATTCCTCCTAAGCGACTTCTAATCAAATTGTGTGCCTATGGAATATTGGTTCAGCTGTGCAACTGATTTTGAGATTTCCTCTCGGAAAGGTCACAGTTCATAGTAACTGATGAAAACATGTCAAACAAGGCAGAAGTGATAGCTGGCATCCCAACAAAGTGTTATAAGCCTTCTGCTGTTCCTAATCTATATAAACGATTTAAGAGACAATTTGAGCAGCCATCTTAGAGTATTCGCAGATGATGCCATCATTTACCTTTTAGTTAAGTCATCAGAAAATCAAAACCAATGGGAAAATGATTTAGACAAGATATCTGTATGGTGCAAAACGTGTCAATTCACTCTAAGCAAAAAAATGTTTGAGGTCCTCCACATGAATATTAAAGGAAATCCATCAGATTACAGTTACATAACAAATCACAGAGATCTCAACCCAGCGATTACAATTATGAACAACTTAAATGGGATGATCATATAGATAATGTGGTAGGAAAATGAATCCTAGTTGTGTTTTATTGGCAGAACACTCAGAAGGTACAACAGATCTATTATAGCGACTGCCTATGCTCTGCTTACATGCCCTCTTCTGGAGTACTGCTGTGTCGTATGGGACCCTTCCCACATAGGATCTGCAGAGGACATCGAAAAACTTCACAGGTTTGTATTATTGGAAAATAGGGTAGGATGAGTTGTCCGATATGATATGCAAGTTGAGAAGGAGGGGGGGGGGGGGCGGCAACCATTAAAGCGAAATTGTGGTGTGATCTTTTCACAAAATTTGAATCACCAACTTTTTCATCCAAAAGCAAAAATATTTTGTTGATGCTTGTGTACATAGGGAGAAATGACCATCATAATAAAATAAATCAGAGCTCATTTGACGTGGCCAAACAAAAAGTGATAGCAGTTTTAGAAACAAGGCCAAGGGAACGTGGAACAACTAGTACTTTAAGTGAGATCCAAAAATTTTCAGTGTAAGAAATACAGTCCCATTGTTCCAAGAAATATAATTTACATAAAAAACACACAGCACAACCCCGAGCCGAACTTGAGTTCCTGAGAAAGGTTCACAATTACCCAATTCTTAAGGCAAGTGTTAACCATTAAAAATTACATTTTTCTCTCAGTTAAAAGAAACAGGAATTTATTTTAGAAAAACATTTAAGAAAAACCCTTAACATATACTTTCAAGACAAGCTTCAAATTATGTCTCATCACATTAAAATATTAAAGTCTAAATGATTCCAGCATACTTAATGAAATCTTACATTGAGAGACCCCCCCCCCCCACAAAAAAAAATACACCTTCAAGGCAGGCTTTCAATTATGTGTAATTCCTTTATGTAACTCTTGATTTGGTGAGCTGTTTGCTGAGCCGCCATTGCTTGGTTGTCGCAGGTTTGGGCGCCCTTCCACCCCGTCAGACCGGTATCGTCTTCCACAAGGCACGGCTCATGCCGGCAAAACTAGATCGCACTAAGGGCTGTGTTAATGGCTGATTCTGTACTACAAGTCGAGAAGTAGTTTCAATAAACACCCATGGGAGGGGAATATAGGTTCAGTGTGAAATAGCACCCTGCCTTTGTAAAACCATAGTCAATGTGGAAGTACCGAGCTATCGTGGGCTTAAAAGGCAATGGGCAAAAATAAGGCCTACAAGTCCATGAGGCTGTATCGAACTGAAACGCAAGAGATTTTATGGAGACCCAGACCAACTCAAGAAGTGACTGACAGATGCAAAGGTTAAAGCAAACATGTGCGCAACTTTGGTTAACTCAGAGAAGGTAGCAACTTGCACATTTCATAGGTGGGCTTAATGGTACACACTCATTGCCCCAAAGATGTCAGAAAATCTCTAGAACAGAACGGTGGGTGGGTCTTCAGGCTAACTGAATAAATATAAAACCACTGCCAGGAAGGCAATGCTATCCAGGCTTATTCTTTCAGGAATTCATATAAGCAAACTGCTAAGCCATCAGTCAGTCAGAGTTCGCAAATAGGATCATAATTCGTGTCCAAGAGGGCACTACAGCCACTCGACCAGATCACAGAAGTTAAAGGAGGTAACTAAGTAGAGGAATAATGACGAGGGTGGATGATGAGCCCCTTCAACCAAATGCAGACACCTGTGGCTCTCTCATTCTGAAAAATTATGGGGCCACCTCCTCTGTGTTCTGGCAGTTGCATCCTACCTCATGCTGTCATTTCCACCCAGTCAGAGCCGCTCCGCACTATTGCCCTGCATCAATCACTCCGTCCATTTCACTGCTGATCATTCCCTCTCACAGCTACCATCACTGAAATCGAGCTGTCGCTCTGAGGCGAGCGCCTCCAACAGAACCAGAGCATATCAGAAATAATGACACAACGGACAAACAGACTTTGGAAATTTGAAAGAAGCTGAGCCACATGCCTCAACCTCTCCCACCAAACCCAGAAAAATCCTTTCCCCTTTTTGATGTGTTGAGTGTTCAGGGAGGAGGTTAGTTTCCTTGACCTGGGGAACATGAACCATGGACAACTTACCTGATTCAAGACTGCACAGAAGCACGTTGACCAGACTCAATACTTGGACAATCTCAATGGGACCCAAAAACTGGGTTGCCAACTTAGGAGAATAGCCCTACCCACCTTTCTGGTTAACACTGTGGTTGCACACAAAAAGCCGATCACCTACCTGGCCCCTAAATTCTCCACGTCCCTGATTGTAAAGATCGGCCAACCTCTGATTGGCACACTGAATATTTCGATGCACCTTTCTCCAGTTTTCCTGCACAGCTTTTGCATCAATGCACTTGGGGAGCAAATCATTAACTGACCACAATTTGGCCAGATGTGAATAAAATTGATAACCTAACACAAGAAAGCAGGGCCAGCCTTCAACGACCCATGTTGGGCCATATTAAAGGCAAAATTAAGCCACCCCGTGGAGCAGTTCCATTTACTCTGCAAATTATGGGTAGGGCTTCAGATTAACTGAATAAACATAAAACTACTGCAAGGTAGGTGGCACTATCCAGGTTCATTCTTTCAGGAATTCACATAAGAAAACTGCTAAGCCATCAGTCAGAGTTTGTAACTAGGATTAAAATTCCTTTCTGAGATATCACTACAACCACTCCACCAGATAACAGAAGTTAAAGAATTTCAATAAGTAGTGGAAAAATGACCAGGACAGATGATGATCTCCTTCAACCGAATGCAAACACCTGTGGCCCTCTGCTTCTGAGAACTGAGGGGGCCTCCTCCTGTCCATTCTGGGGTCACATCCTAAATCATGCTGTCACTTCTGTCTGGCCAGAGCTTCTCCACCCGACTGCCATGCATTGATCAGTCCATCTACCATACTGCCGATCATGCTCTTAGAGTGTGCTTTTTATTGCTGGGGGTGGGGGTTGGGGGAAATGCTTAAGCATCTTTCACATTGATTGTTTATTTAGTGATATAATAGTTAAGGTAAATTATTCTTACTTGTACATTTGTGATTTTCGGGCCACAGGTCACTATGGAGGCACGGCATTGCCTGTGGCTCAGCTTGTTAAAGAAAGAGCAGATTGCCTATGAAGCTAAGATTCACTCTCAAGTTGGCGTGGGAAGTGTTGCTGACCTTACTGCATGAGTGTGGGTGGTGTTGGATAAGCAACTTCTTGTTTCCACGGAAACTGTTGGTAAGGCTGGTGCCGCGGTGCCGCATTATACTACTGCATTGACTAGTTTAGGACAGAACCTTGACTGGCGCTCCTCCCACTTGTAAACGACTTGCTTGCCTTCAGGCACATCTATTGCAATGCAAAAATCGGGTTAGTGATCTTGGTCATCTTCAACTTGATGCCAACCAAGTGCAAGTTATTCAACAACTGTATGGTCAGGTTGCTAAATTGCAAGATGATGTAAATCAGGATGCTTTAGAAGATGCAGCAAGTTCGAGTGGGGGACCAGGTTTCTGACACCCAAGTTGGTTTGGTGCTTATTTTGCCATAGCATTTTGCTATGACTACTTTCACTTTCACTGAGAGAAACTGATAATTTGCCCATTGAGTCCATGAGTGACATCAAGTCAGATTTATGGCTTTCTGTAAAATTTGAGTGTCATGCTAATGCATTGAATTTGCCTTTTGACCAGGTTCTTTGGTTATTGTATCTGTTAACTACTGGGGCATTGAGTCAAATATCTGCTGATATTTTGTGTGAGGGAAAGTGGGTGAAGGAGTTAGGTCAATGGGTGATCAGTTTTAAACTGTCATCCTGTTTGAACAGTGAGTTGCTGTGTAAGCATTATTGGCAGGTGCAATCAAGTAGTGAGCCCTTGAGTAAATATATTGAGTGGAACCGAACTGCTGTTTTGGCCTTAGAATTGCAAGTTCCCAAGGGTCAAATTGTCAATAACGTACTGGAAGGGATGAGGCCCGAGGATTGATCTCACATCACCTCTGCTAGTAAACCCTCCTCCTTTGATCAATTAAGTGCTTTGGTTTCCAACATTAACAGACTTAAGTACGCTGATAATGAGTGAGATCAATCATCTTTTGGTTGATTGGGACCTAGTGCCTGTTCAGTGCAACCTAAATTCAATAGTGTCTCATGACAATTCAAAAGACTGTTTTTGTTGCTGGCAAGTGGGACATTTTGTTCAAGAGTGTCTAGTTTAGCAAAAAGGGGAGATGGACAGTTCACAGTATTGGAAATTGGGAAAAGAGTTTATACCTTCCCTTCCTAGGCATTGTCAAATTGGGGGCATAGTGTGTGAGTCCTTACCCTTTGTGTGTGCTCAGTTAATCATGAGCCAGTTTGTACCCTTGTTGATTCTGGGAACTCAGTGTGACTGCTGGCCTCTCATTGGTACTTGGAGTATTGATCTTCATGTAAGTTTTCTCCCTTATGAACTTCTCAGAGGTGTCAAACTGTTAGCGGCCATCAGCTGCTTTTAGTTGGTGAGTTTGTGGTTAGTTTGGGTACTGTGAAGTTTTCCTGGGCAGTAAAGTTGTTAGTGGTTAAGCATTTCTCTGTCAGTTTGATCCTAGGCTGGGATTTTATATCCCACAAGGGATTAATATTAGATGTTCAACAACATGCTATTCATTTTAAATTTTGTACTGGGGAACGAATTGGTTAATGCTCATATAATATCTAATTGCCGGTGTGTTCTGTTTTGCCTGCTACTGGGTGTTAAGAATTGAGTCATTTGGAGCCACAACAAAGGTATCAATTGTCAATGTACTAGATAAGTTTCTGGAAGTCCTCACCAATAGGCCTGACAAGACTAACAAGATCCAGTGCAAAATCAGGTCAACTGATGATGTTCTGATTTGTCAATCACCTTACAGTTTATCTGCCCCCCCCCCCTTCCACAAGATGAAGAGCCTGAGTGCTCTGATAGACAGTATGTTGTGTGAAGGGGTCATAAGGCCTTCTACCTCCCCCTATGTGTCACCTATGTTCTTGGTTCCTAAGGGTAGCAAGGGCGAGTTCCAACCTGCAGCTGATTGCAAGTTGGTGAACGAAAAGGTTATTTTGGAGTCTGTGCCTTTAACTGATGTTCATCATTGTTTCACTTTGTTCTCTGGATCAAAGTATTTCCCCATTTTGGATTTGAACAATGCCTATTACCAAATACCAGGTCAGAAGATTCCAAGTACTTTACTTTCTTCTGTACTGATTCAAATCTCTTTGAATTTAACATTTCCATCTGATCTGTTGACAGGAGTAGTTGTTTTATCTAGGTTACTGGATCGGTTGTTCAGCAACTTAGTATAAAACTACTTTGACTACAACGACCTTTGAGGGACACTTGCAGCATTTGGAAGCAGTGTTGGAGAGGTTTAGGGAGGCATGTTCAACCATGAAACCTTCTAAGGTCACCTTGGAGCACACACAGATTTCCTTTCGAGTTCATTTAGTCTCTGCCAAAGCGGATAGGATAGATCAGAAGCATACGAAGGATCTGCAAAAATTTCCCCCTCCTGTTAACAAAAAGGGGGTTGCGAGATCCATTGGGACGGCCAACTATTTCTGCAAATAAGTGCCTTAACTTTGCACAATTGGCTGCCCCTCTTAATGAATTACGCAGAAAAGGAATTAATTTCCATTGGGATCAAACTCACCAGGCATCCTTCAAAGCTATTAAGCAGGCTCTTAGTGACCTGCCTGTCCTGGCTATCCCAAACTTTCAGTTGCCCTTTGTGGTCCAAACTGACGCATCTACTTGCAGGGTAGCGGCAGTCCTCCTCGAAGAGCATGAAGGGGAACACAGATCAGTGGCCTATGCATCTAGAAGTTTGTCCCCAGCAGAGATTAAGTATTCTGTCTACGAAAGGGAGGCGCTAGCAGTGGTTTTCGCTTTAGAAAAGTATAGGTTTTACCTTCTTAAGCACCGCAAATTCTTGCTTGAAACTGATAATCAAGCCCTCAGCTGGATGCTGTCATGCCCAATAGGGCAATAGGGCGGAGCAGCTCTGACTGTGTGGAAGTGACCGCCAGAACACAGAGGAGGTGGCCCCATAATTTTTCAGAATGAGAGAGCAGCAGGTGTTTGCATTTGGTTGAAGGGGATCATCGTCCATCCAAATTTCAGCTTTCCAATTCAAGGTGAAGCATATACATGGCACCAACAATCAGGTGGCTGACACTTTGAGCTAGATATTTGAGGTTGGGGTTCAGCAGTTGGAGAAGTACTCCAGATCAGAGGACTGTATAGGTGGGATAGTATCCAAAGTCTCAGAACTTTTCAAGGACCTCCAGTGATCCCAGGATTAAGGCCACTAAAAATAAGCTATTGAATGGGGAACAGGTGGCCGGTCATCTCACGCATAAAGGCCTAGTATGTTGTTGTGGCGTGGTGACAGGAGGTTTCCAGATCTGTTTGCCCAGTCATCTCGTCCAGCCTGTGTTCCAGTGCTTTCATCAACAAGTGGTTGGAGAGCATCTAGGTGTCCTGAAAATTATCCCTAATATTAAGTACCATGTGTCTTGACTTTCCTTATACAAAGACGTCTAGCAGGTGTTAAGTGAGTGTGAAATCTACAAAAGAGAAAAATGTAATTACAGCCCTGGTAAAGGTCTCCTGCAATCTACTAGGGAAATGTATCCCATGGATAAGTGGTTCATTGATTATATTGGTCCTTTGCCATGCACTCATGATGGTAATTGGTATGTGCTCATGGTGGTGGACACCTTCTCATGCTTCTTTTAGTTAATACCTAGTCACGAGGTTATGGCTCCTATTACTATTCAACATCTCTCAGGGATAATTTCCATCTTTGGCTCATTGAGGTGTATTGTCGGCAATAATGCCCAGGCTTTTAAATATAAGGGGTTTAGGGGATTTTGTGTGAAGCAGGCTATCCATCATGTAACAACTACCCGCTATCATCTTCAACCATCTTTTCCAGAACACGTTAAGCAAAACTAGAAAGGGGCTCTTCTTGCCTTCAATAGTAATTTGCAGAGTACCTGCTCCGCAGTGTGGCTTAATTTAGCCTTTAATTCGGCCCAACATGAGTCATTGAAGGCTGGCCTTGCTTCTCTTGTGTTAAGCTATCAATTTTATTCACATCTGGCCAAACTGTGGTCAGTTAATGATTTGCTCCCCAAATGTACAGATGCAAAAGCTGTGTAGGAAAATTGGAGAAAGGTGCATCGAAATATTCAGTGGGCCAATCAGAGGTTGGCCGATCTTTACAATCAGTGCCATGGAGAATTTAGGATCCAGGTAGGTGATCGCGTTTTTGTGTGCAACCACAGTGTTAACCAGAAAGGTGGGTAGGTCTATTCTACTAAGTTGGCAACCCAGTTTTTGGGTCCCATTGAGATTGTCCAAGTATTGGGTCTGGTAAATGTGCTTCTGTGCAGTCTCGAATCAGGTAAGCTGTCCATGGTTCATGTTTCCCAGGTCAAGGAAAGTAGCCTCCTCCCTGAACACTCAACACATCAAAAACGGGAAAGGATTTTTGTGGGTTTGGTGGGAGAGGTTGAGCCATGCGGCTCAGCTTCTTTCAAATTTCCAAAGTCTGTTTGTCCGTTGTGTCATTATTTCTGATATGTTCTGGTTCTGTTGGAGGCGCTCGCCTCAGAGTGACAGCTCGATTTCAGTGATGGTAGCTGTGAGAGGGAATGATCAGCAGTGCAATGGACGGAGTGATTGATGCAGGGCAATAGGGCGGAGCAGCTCTGACTGGGTGGAAGTGACCGCCAGAACACAGAGGAGGTGGCCCCATAATTTTTCAGAATGAGAGAGCAGCAGGTGTTTGCATTTGGTTGAAGGGGATCATCGTCCACCCTCGTCATTTTTCCTCTACTTAGTGACCTCCTTTAACTTCCGTGGAGTGGCTGTACTGCTATGTTGGACACGAATTATGATCCTATTTACGAACTCTGACTGATAGCTTAGCAGTTTGCTTATATGATTTCCTGAAAGAATAAGTCTGGATAGCGTTGCCTTCCTGGCAGTAGTTTTATATTTATTCCATTAGCCTGAAGATCCACCCACTGTTCTGTTCTAGAGATTTCCTGACATCTTTGGGGCAGTGAGTGTGTACCATTAATGTTATCCCTGAACCTTGCCTAGCTGTTTCACATTGTCTTGGCCATGTTGCTAACTGTTATTATAGTTTGTTTGGCCTTGTCAATCTGAGTGTTCATTTTTCTCATATGCTGTTTGATAAATGGTTCAAATGGCTCTGAGCACTATGGGACTTAACATCTGAGGTCATCAGTCCCCTAGAACTTAGAACTACTTAAACCTAACTAACCTAAGGACATCACACACATCCATGCCCGAGGCAGGATTCGAAACTGCGACCGTAGCGGTCGCACGGTTCCAGACTGAAGTGCCTGGAACCACTCGGCCACACCAGCCAGCGCTGTTTGATAGTGTAACAGTAGAGAAATACTCTGAAGGTGAGTTGATGGACACACTGCCAAACACTTAAGTTTAAATTGCAGAGTAGTCATGCAGGTGTATGTCATAACACATTAGTAAAAGGATATTTATTATAAAGATCAGTAAATGTGTGTTGTGATTCAAGAAATGAGGAAACTCATATTCGGCTCAAGGCTCCATGATCATGACAAGGTGCACTCAGATAGAGTGAGAGTCCTCTGAAGGCCATAAAGTCATTAAGCACTGTTTCGTTTTCTTTCTTTTTTTTACTTTTACCCCTCCTTTCCAGCCTAATGTCAAACTGTTGGGTAAAAACTGCATTTATTAGTCCAACTGATTGCAAATACAATACCACAAGCATCCGTTCCGATGAACTTCATGTGTAACCTCTACACAGAAAGTTCAGTGGATGGCATCATACTGCTCACAGTCACAAGAATGTGCCACTGCCGAATCCTGTGCCTGACAGAGCAAAACATGTGAACAAGTTCCCTAATTACAGAACCATATGTGTACTTTTTCATGTTCAAACAACACACTGTAGAGTGAAAGTGTAGTGTGCACAGTCAAAACTCAAAATGGAGCAGCAAACAGATACGTGTTCTGTTTAAAACTTGAAAAATCAACCATAGACCCTCATGAAACGCTGACAAGTATACAAAGAAAATGCTCTCATCTTCATTTGTGTTTATGAGTGACTTAAAGGCTTCTGAGAAGTGTCAGACTTCATGAAAGAGAGAAGTGTCAGACCTCATGGAAGACACCACCCCCCTCCTGCCCCCACCCCAAACTTACCGGCCTGCGACTGCATGCACCTTATGCAATGTACTGAAGATGAAGGAACTTTTGTCCCACGATCATTGTGCGGCAGTGCAAATGATGGCAGAGGATGTGATATTTGGTTGTGAGACAGTCCACCTCATAGTGACCCAAGATTCGCATATACGCAAGCACTGATCTAGACTCATGCCTGACACTTCAACAACAGAACGAATGCAACTTTGGCTTGATGCTTGCAGAGACCTCATCAACATCGTGGATTGAGGACCAAATTTCCTGTAAACCATTGTCATGGGTGGCAAAACCTGCTGCCTAAGTTACAACTCAGAAGGCAAGCATCAAAGGATGGATTGACGGGGTCTAGGGTCACAAAAAGCAAAAAAGTGTACAAATGGAGATACCTCATTCCCTTCCCAGAGGCCCATTACCATTGACAGGGATTACTTTGAAGGACAGTAACTGCTGTCTCAAGTAAGCCAATACAGACACATTCCCTGAATTTTCTGGACATAGTTTGTAATACACTAATACTTTTCCATTTTACATTGCATATAATTTGAATGTTGCCTTATGGACACATTTTAGTCTGTTGTCAGCTTCAAACCTGTTGCATTCATCTACAATCATACAAAAAAATTGCAACACCGAAAAATAATTAATGTATAGTAATGAATAGAAACCGGATAATATGCATTTGCATGTTGTATATGAACTTGCATATTTGGTTCCTTTTCACTAGTTATTTAGTATTTTAGCTAAAAACTAGTGACAATGCATATTTCCACTCTGTGTTTACAATATTTTAAAAATTTAGACGGGCGGTCTCTAGCTCGAGCTAGTATTGATGTTACACAGATTGTCCGCGACCTAGAACTGCGTGCAATTGGTAACCGAGAGGCCACTGCCTAGCGAAGTCATTACAGATGAGGAACAGGAACACAAAGCCAATGCTCCTGCACCCGTGGTTAACCCTAGAAACACCAAGGCATTTTAGGTTACACGGAGCACCAACCAAGTGCAAATTTTGCCAGTGTTACAATAAGTTGTAAATCTTGTAATTTGCTGTAATATGTATTTATTTTATGTAATTTTGTTTCCATTGAGATATTAGTTTAACAGGAAATAGTGACAGCATAATTGAAAGCTTGATTTTTTAACACTCGTAGGGTGAATATAACAACCAAAAATGGTCAAATCTTGGTCAATGAAAGTTTAGTGTAAACAAGATAAGAAGGTTTGTGATTGAATACAAAGGCTGTCTAAAGTTTCTATGCACTCTTTGATCTACACTCCTGGAAATTGAAATAAGAACACCGTGAATTCATTGTCCCAGGAAGGGGAAACTTTATTGACACATTCCTGGGGTCAGATACATCACATGATCACACTGACAGAACCACAGGCACATAGACACAGGCAACAGAGCATGCACAATGTCGGCACTAGTACAGTGTATATCCACCTTTCGCAGCAATGCAGGCTGCTATTCTCCCATGGAGACGATCGTAGAGATGCTGGATGTAGTCCTGTGGAACGGCTTGCCATGCCATTTCCACCTGGCGCCTCAGTTGGACCAGCGTTCGTGCTGGACGTGCAGACCGCGTGAGACAACGCTTCATCCAGTCCCAAACATGCTCAATGGGGGACAGATCCGGAGATCTTGCTGGCCAGGGTAGTTGACTTACACCTTCTAGAGCACGTTGGGTGGCACGGGATACATGCGGACGTGCATTGTCCTGTTGGAACAGCAAGTTCCCTTGCCGGTCTAGGAATGGTAGAACGATGGGTTCGATGACGGTTTGGATGTACCGTGCACTATTCAGTATCCCCTCGACGATCACCAGTGGTGTACGGCCAGTGTAGGAGATCGCTCCCCACACCATGATGCCGGGTGTTGGCCCTGTGTGCCTCGGTCGTATGCAGTCCTGATTGTGGCGCTCACCTGCACGGCGCCAAACACGCATACGACCATCATTGGCACCAAGGCAGAAGCGACTCTCATCGCTGAAGACGACACGTCTCCATTCGTCCCTCCATTCACGCCTGTCGCGACACCACTGGAGGCGGGCTGCACGATGTTGGGGCGTGAGCGGAAGACGGCTTAACGGTGTGCGGGACCGTAGCCCAGCTACATGGAGACGGTTGCGAATGGTCCTCGCCGATACCCCAGGAGCAACAGTGTCCCTAATTTGCTGGGAAGTGGCGGTGCGGTCCCCTACGGCACTGCGTAGGATCCTACGGTCTTGGCGTGCATCCGTGCGTCGCTGCGGTCCGGTCCCAGGTCGACGGGCACGTGCACCTTCCGCCGACCACTGGCGACAACATCGATGTACTGTGGAGACCTCACGCCCCACGTGTTGAGCAATTCGGCGGTACGTCCACCCGGCCTCCCGCATGCCCACTATACGCCCTCGCTCAAAGTCCGTCAACTGCACATACGGTTCACGTCCACGCTGTCGCGGCATGCTACCAGTGTTAAAGACTGCGATGGAGCTCCGTATGCCACGGCAAACTGGCTGACACTGACGGTGGCGGTGAACAAATGCTGCGCAGCTAGCGCCATTCGACGGCCAACACTGCGGTTCCTGGTGTGTCCGCAGTGCCGTGCGTGTGATCATTGCTTGTACAGCCCTCTCGCAGTGTCCGGAGCAAGTATGGTGGGTCTCACACACCGGTGTCAATGTGTTCTTTTTTCCATTTCCAGGAGTGTATTAACAGAATAATACAGCTTCGTCATTGAGAGAAAGTTTCAAAAACAGAAATGAAAACACTTGCCAGAATACATGACATTGTACATTGAAAACTTTAGGAAAACACTTTTCACTTGGAGAGAATATTTTCACTTACAGATGGCATTTACCTCCTGCACACAAAATGGTTGATTCTGAATGAGTCTCACACAGATGGCTCCCAAGCTTCCACATGTTAACTTGGTTTTTGTGATGTTGTCTCTTGCTCTCTGGTTACTTGCATCCTTCAAGCATAAGTAGAACCTTGCTTTCCTAGTTGAGTCTCCATTTGCAGCAATTTTGTTTACCTCTAGTTTCCTTCCTAGGATCTCTCCCATCGCACAAATAATAGGCAACTTGAGTCCTTTCAAATCCATGGCTCGCTCTTCTACGTATGGTTTCAAAAGTTCGTGGCCTAATTCATGGAGATACAGTTTTCTGTGTTAGGTTTCCCTTCATTCCATTTAGGGGCATTCATCTTGCACAGTGTGTATGAGTTAACTGCAGCTATATCGAGTAGGCTGTAGAACACTGACAGTGGCCATCTTCTCGTACTCCTTTTTGTAGAGTATGTCCTAACCATTTGATCTACGGCATCCACTCCTCCCTTAGTGGTATTATAGTACAGTTTTTGTGTGTTTCCTTTTTTGGTGTATCAACTTCTTCTCCTGCATTATGTGTTGTGTAGACAACACCAGATTTTTCTTTGGTTTTTCCTTTGTGATGCAAGAGACAATTGTTACTGGCGGCTTCTTAGAAGATGGGCCTGTGAATGCGAATTTGGAGGAATACAGCTCTCTGCCTGCTGTCGTCTTAAGTTCCTGCAGTACATGTTTTCTGTTTAATTTGAGTGTCCCAACCAATGTAAGTTTGTATTCTTGATAGAGAATGTCTGCCAACTCCACAGAAGAGTACAAGCGGTCAGTTGTGACACTGTAGCCTGCATTCTTTATTGGTTCCACCAGTCTCTTCACAGTCTCAAGAGGACCTCGTTCACTGGCAGGTCTACTCTCTTTTCCAACATACACTTCCATTTTTATTGTGTACCGTTCAGTTGCACTACAAAGCATTCTGACTAATATTCCATATTTTCCAGGTTTGTCTTTGAGGAAAACTTTGAAAGAACAAACCTCTGAAAAGACAGAACATTTCATCAATTGTATTGTCAGGTCCACTTCTGAAGTACCGTGGGAATATTCCATTCAATACTTCACGCAGCGGCGCAAATTTGTCACGTACACCTTGTAATGGTCGCCTGGTCGTAGATATTGCTAATTGCTATAATCGCACTATTTCACTCCCATTTACGGAGCTTGTTAGCACTTGATGTTAGGTTGGCGCCATTAAAATGCATTGTAGTAATCACTTCTGCTTGCTGGATCGCTGCTGTGTCTCGATGTTGATGCTGGCTCTAAATCTGGTTGTCTAGGGTTAAAAACATGAGGTCCCGTGTTTTTTATGTGCTTTTGATGATAAAGAACGAGCGAAATCAACAGATATGTAAACTTCAAATATTTATTACTCTGGTGGCCATCTTAATTCCACTGTCCACCAAAGACCATGACTCAACACAAAGTAGTACTTCTGTTACATGTTCTTTGCATTGTTTATCCACCGCAAACAATAACACACAAACACACTTTACCAAAGTGACATTCCGACTGCCCTCGACCCTTCTTGCTGCTCGTATTTATAACATTGTCAAAGAACTACTAAAAAGAGATATAGTTTACAAGTCACATGTACATCTGTTATCATAATTTGTGCAGAAAAGTTATTAATTTGCATCGAGTGACATAATTTAACATGTTATTAAAATGACAGACAGATTTGTTGACTTGACAGAATAATTCTCTGTTACAAAAAGACCGTTTTTTAGAAGTTTGTCAATTGACTTCTCTAATTTGCATAAATAAGTAATTAACATGAATTATTAAGAATTACATTGGTTTTCGTCTAAAACAGGATTGACTTCGTGAATACTGAGTGAAACCGCCTCTAGTGAACAAATAGGTTTCACTGGGTGATTTTTATTTAAGGAGATCCAAAATACCTAAGTTGTCCACTATTTTTCGTACTTCATATTAATTATTTAAGATGAACTTAGTGTTTTTACATGATGACATTTGCTGTATCAGTGATCAAGTGATATAAACTTTTGTGTGGGTCAGTTATTCAGTATAATTTAATGGGTTGACTGTTTATGCAGACATGTTATGCAATCATTGTTAACATACACAATAACTTTTCTATAATCATAAATACTCATTAAAGTGGTTGAATTTGGAGGGTATCGCATACTTCGGTACAGTAAAGCCTTTAATATGTTCCGTTACAACCTCTTTCTGACCTGGTGCCTTTATCATCAATGCGAAGAATTTTTAATAGCTGATATGATCTTGTCTTGCCCATAGCTCCTCTATCAATCGCTCTTCCCAATAAATTTGACCATAAATCAGATAAAGAAATATTGGTGTCCTGGTAAACTCCCATTAGAATTAAAATTCCCATCAATGCATATATTTCAGAACCGCTAACAGGAGATATGTTTGTCTTTCAGCTTCTTCATTTGTATGGTCAAGTATTTTCCGTACTAATTCAGGAGTCAAAATTTTTCAAAATGATTCACATATGCTTGTTACTTTCAAAGCACTGGTTATTCCTTGACGTTCATGGACTATGTTACCAAAATCCATTTTACCATGTCTTGGAGCTTCTGCAAGATACACTCTGCCAGAACTTGTAACATATTAATTTGAAGCGTTACCGGCATGGTTTGTTTCTTCTTCATTGTCCTCCGCTTCTTCACTGGAATCCTTTTCTGCTTCTTCATGATCTGGGAAAGATGGCGACATGTATACAAATTGTAGAAAATTGCTCCGCAAACTACGAGTTTTTATCGTCAGTGAAGTGTCGCTCGTGTGGTGAAAAAGTGAAAACCGTTGTTAGAACGTGTCCAGTAAAACATATGTGGTATCATTGTAGCTGCTTCGCGAAAGTAAATCCCAATAATGTATTTTCGTGTGACTAATCATCCGTGTAACGGCCAAGAAGCTGCCACAGAGATGTGTAACTCTGAACTCGAACTAAATGTGAAAAATGAAGTATTCAAAGACTTAAAAGCAGCTAGAAAGTACATTAAATCAATAGAAAATATGATTCAGCTTCTTACGGAATCCGCTGAAACATTAGTATTTACGCCAAAAACATCGTACTCTGCCAGCAGCACAGAAAATGAGGTAGGCCTAAATATTTACTCTGATAGCCATGGACGCGGTCTTGCGGAAATTCTCAATAATCATCTTGACTTAAAAGCCTACAGTTGCGTAAAACCAGGCGCTCCAATGCAGGAAATTATAAAGGACGTCATAAAAGACAACAGAAAACACACAGATCGTTATATTTTATTAATTGGAGGTTCCAATGATGAGTACAGGAATGAGTTACTAAATGCTGTGCACAACTTAAGGAAATTTCTGGACGGTACTAAGAAGCAGAACGTGATTGTCACTAGCATTCCTTGTAGACATGACCGTATCCCCACTTCGTGTGTAAACGCTGAAGCCGGCCGCGGTTCTAGGCGCTTCAGTCCCGAACCGCGCGACTGCTACGGTCGCAGGTTCGAATCCTGCCTCGGGCATGGATGTGTGTGATGTCCTTAGGTTAGTTAGGTTTCAGTAGTTCTAAGTTCTAGGGGACTGATGACCTCCGATGTTAAGTCCCATAGTGCTCAGAACCATTTGAACCATTTTTAAACGCTGAAATTAGGGAAGCCAACTCACAATTTCAGGAAATATGCAAAATGTATCCAAATATAAACTTTCTTTGTTCAGATTTTCTTAGGAAAGACTGCTTCACGAAACATGGGACGCATCTGAACAAAAAGGGCAAGAAACGTTTGTGTGAGAACATGAGTGATATGTTAGAGAGACTGAACAAACATAGTGACAGCATGTCATTACCATTAGCTCCAACAGTTTTAAAGCAAGCGCCAGCAGAAGTATTTCCACAAAAAATGCTAAAAGCATAAGAAACAATCACAGGAACAACAACAACAAATGCAGCAACAGCAGCTACATCAACAACAGAGCCACCTCTGGTACCAGCAGCGGCAACAGAATCAATGGTAACTGGACCAACTCCACCAAAAGTAGTAGAAACATCAAGAACAGTTACACTAACAACAACAAATGCAGTAACAGCTCCACCAACTACAGAGCCAGTCCTAATACCAGCAGGAAAATCAACAGCAAAAGCAACAGAACCAGCATTAACAACAGCAGAACCATCCACAATAGCAGCAGAATCAACTCCAACATTAGCAGAACCAGTACTGTCAACTAAAAAAACTTCAGACAGCAGACGGAAGCCAGTGCCTCCATCCCATCTAAATGATTTTTTAGTGGAAACCAGAAAGAGGAGGAAGTCCACAAGAGAAGTAGAGATTGACCTTATTTAAGTCGGTAAAGCAGAGAAATCTACAACAAGGTATTTACAATGTACAGGGCTTGAGCAATAATATGAACAATTAGACGTGTTTGTAGATGAAACTATCCCTGATGTGCTTGGTATTAGTGAACACTGGCTATCTCATGCCAAATTAGAACTTTTTAAACCTCTAAACATGGTACTAGGTAATAAGTTTTGCATATCTACTATCAGAGGTGGAGGGGGGGGGGGTTGTCAATGTATGTAAAAAGCACATTTGATTTTAATTCTCTAAATGTAAGTAAATATTCATTAGAAGTAACAATTGAATTATGTGCAGCAAGTATGTTGTTGTTGTGGTCTTCAGTCCTGAGACTGGTTTGATGCAGCTCCCCATGCTACTCTATCCTGTGCAAGCTTCTTCATCTCCCAGTACCTACTGCAAACTACATCCTTCTGAATCTGCTTAGTGTATTCATCTCTTGGTCTCCCTCTACGATTTTTACCCTCCACACTGCCCTCCAATACTAAATTGGTGATTCCTTGATGCCTCAACACGTCCAACCAACCGATCCCTTCTTCTAGTCAAGTTGTGCCACAAACTTCTTTTCTCCCCAATCCTATTCAGTTCTATTCTCTTCTTGTCCAAACTATTTATCGTCCATGTTTCACTTCCATACATGGCTACACTCCATACAAATACTTTCAGAAACGACTTTCTGACACTTAAATCTATACTCGATGTTAACAAATTCCTCTTCTTCAGAAACGCTTTCCTTGCCATTGCCAGTCTACATTTTACATCCTCTCTACTTCGACCATCATCGGTTATTTTACTCCCTAAATAGCAAAACTCCATTACTACTTTAAGTGTCTCATTTCCTAATCTAATTCCCTCAGCATCACCCGACTTAATTTGACTACATTCCATTATCCTCGTTTTGCTTTTGTTGATGTTCATCGTATATCCTCCTTTCAAGACACTGTCCATTCCGTTCCACTGCTCTTCCAAGTCCTTTGCTGTCTCTGACAGAATTACAATGTCATCGGCGAACCTCAAAGTTTTTATTTCTTCTCCATGGATTTTAATACCTACTCCGAATTTTTCTTTTGTTTCCTTCACTTCTTGTTCAATATACAGATTGAATAACACCAGGGAGTGGCTACAACGCTGTCTCAGTCCCTTCCCAACCACTGCTTCCCTTTCATGACCCCCGACTCTTATAACTACCATCTGGTTTCTGTACAAATTGTAAATAGCTTTTCGCTCCCTGTATTTTACCCCTGCCACCTTCAGAATTTGAAAGAGCGTATTCCAGTCAACATTGTCAAAAGTTTTCTCTAAGTCTACAAATGCTAGAAACGTAGGTTTGCCTTTCCTTAATCTAGCTTCTAAGATAAGTCGTAGGGTCAGTATTGCCTCACATGTCCCAACATTTCTACGGAATCCAAACTGATCTTCCCCGAGGTCGGCTTCTACTAGTTTCTCCATTCGTCTGTACAGAATTCACGTTAGTATTTTGCAGCCGTGACTTATTCAACTGATAATTCGGTAATTTTCACATTTGTCAACACCTGCTTTCTTTGGGATTGTAATTATTATATTCTTCTTGAAGTCTGAGGGTATTTCGCCTGTTTCATATATCTTGCTCACCAGATGGTAGAGTTTTGTCAGGACTGGCTCTCCCAAGGCTGTCAGTAGTTCCAATGGAATGTTGTCTACTCCCGGGGCCTTGTTTCGACTCTGGTCTTTCAGTGCTCTGTCAAACTCTTCACGCAGTATTATATCTCCCATTTCATCTTCATCTACATCCTCTTCCATTTCCATAATATTGTTCCCAAGTACATCGCCTTTGTATAGACCCTCTATATACTCCTTCCACCTTTCTTCTTTCCCTTCTTTGCTTAGAACTGGGTTTCCATCTGAGTTTTTGATATTCATACAAGTGGTTCTCTTTACTCTGAAGGTCTCTTTAATTTTCCTATAGGCTGTATCTATCTTACCCCTAGTGAGATAAGCCTCTACATCCTTACATTTGTCCTCTGGCCATGCCTGCTTAGCCATTTTGCACTTCCTGTCGATCTCATTTTTGAGACGTTGTTTATCCTTTTTGCCTGCTTCATTTACTGCATTGTTATATTTTCTCCTTTCATCAATTGAATTCAGTATTTCTTCTGTCACCCAAGGATTTCTACTAGCCCTCGTCTTTTTACCTACTTGATCCTCTGCTGCCTTCACTACTTCATCCCTCAAAGCTACCCATTCTTCTTCTACTGTATTTCTTTCCCCATTCCTGTCAATTGTTGCCTTATGCTCTCCCTGAAACTCTGTACAACCTCTGGTTTAATCAGTTTATCCAGGTCCCATCTCCTTAAATTCCCACATTTTGCATTTTCTTCAGTTTTAATCTACAGGTCATAACCAATAGATTGTGCTCAGAATCCACATCTGCCCCTGTAAATGTCTTATAATTTAAAACTTGGTTCCTAAATCTCTGTCTTACCATTATATAATCTATCTGAAACCTGTCAGTATCTCCAGGCTTCTTCCATGTATACAGCCTTCTTTCATGACTCTTGAACCAAGTGTTAGCTATGATTAAGTTGTGTTCTGTGCAAAATTCTACCAGGCGGCTTCCTCTTTCATTTCTTAGCCCCAATCCATATTCACCTACTACGTTTCCTTCTCTCCCTTTTCCTACTGCCGAATTCCAGTCACCCATGACTATTAAATTTTCGTCTCCCTTCACTATCTGAATAATTTCTTTTATTTCATCATACATTTCATCAATTTCTTCGTCATCTGCAGAGGTAGTTGGCACAAAAACTTGTACTACTGTATTAGGCGTGGGCTTCATATCGATCTTGGCCACAATAATGCGTTCACTATGCTGTTTGTAGTAGCTTACCTGCATTCCTATTTTCCTATCCATTATTGAACCTACTCCTGCATTACCCCTATTTGATTTTGTGTTTATAACCCTGACCAGAAGTCTTGATCCTCCTTCCACCGAACTTCACTAATTCCCACTATATCTAAGTTTAACCTCTTGAGTAGTCCCCGCCCGGAGATGAATGGGAGACTATTTTACCTCTGGAATATTTTACCCAAGAGGACGCCATCATTAGTTAACCATACAGTAAAGCTGCATGCCCCCGGGAAAAATTACGGCCGTAGTTTCCTCTTGCTTTCAGCCGTTCGCAGTACCAGCACAGCAAGGCCGTTTTGGTTAGTGTTACAAGGCCAGATCAGTCAATCAGACTGTTGCCCTTGCGACTACTGAAAAGGCTGCTGCCCCTCTTCAGGAACCACACGTTTGTCTGGCCTCTCAACAGATACCCCTGCGTTGTGGTTGCACCTACGGTATGGCTATCTGTATCGCTGAGGCACGCAAGCCTCCCCACCAATGGCAAGGTCCATGGTTCATGGGGGGCAGCACATATAAAGGAACCAAATGATGAAATTTATGTTATATGTTTATACAGACGGCCAGGTGGAAACTTCGAAGTTGTCTTAACAAAGTTGTGTGACATGATAGAGAATGTTTTTATATCACATCTGGACAAGTTAGTAATTATAGGAGACTTCAACATAAATGTATTAGCAGATAAGTTACACTCTAGACAATTCAAGAATACTCTGCTTGAATATAATGTAAGATGCCTGATAAACACTTCAACCAGGGAGACTGAAACATGCCAGTCTGCAATAGATAACATAATCACTGGTATTCGTCTTTGCGATCTTACATCTTCTGTTATTATAAGTGGTTTGTCAGACCACCATGAAGTAGAACTAAGTGTGCACATACAAAAGGTTCCTACACACAGCTGCTATAGATATATTAGGATGAATACAGACCAAAATAGAACTCATTTGAATAATATGCTAAGGAATGTGGATTGGAACAGTGTTCTAATGACACTTCATAGTTATGACAAATTCCCAAGTGAACTATTCTACATTCTTAACCAAGCCTGTCTATTAATAAAAAAGAGAATTCTGTCATACGCTGTAACCTGAAACTGGATATCAAGTTCAGTCACTAAGGCTAGAGAAAAACTAAGATGGTATGAGTATGCTATGTTAAATGACTACAGCAATAAAAAATTTAGAGAAGAGTTCAAAAAGTATCAGAAATACTATGTAGACCTCTTAATTTCGGAAACAGAAACATTTTGAAAGCGTCATTCAGGGCTCAAATAATATCTCCAAAACATCATGGTCACTAGTAAATAGAGAAATAGGTAAATCTGAGAAACATACAACTGAAAATCACTTGCTGATAAATGGCACAATAGAAACTGATCAGAATAAGATAGCAGATCTATTTAACAATTACTTTGTTTCTGTTGGCTCCAGCATAAACAGTCAGCTTAAAAATCATAAATACAAATTCAGAGGAACACCAGTGTCAGGAAGAATATTTTTGATGCTAACAAGTAAAGAAGAAGTAATTAAAATAGTGAGTAGCTTAAAGAATTCCCATGCAACAGGATAGGATGGTCTTAGTGTAGACACTCTTAAGAAATGTATACATAAAATTGCATCACCTTTATGAACAGTTATCAACTTTCATATGGAAGATTGTCTATATCCAGATTAGTTAAAAATTGCTCGAGTTGTGGCTATTTTTGAAAAAGGGAACAGGAATCTAGTAGAAAACTTTCGACCCATTTCTGTTCTTCCAATAACATCCAAAATCTTTGAGAAAGTAATATACATAAGAATCTGGAACTTCCTGGTATGCAAAAAAGTGATTTCTAAGGGGCAGTATGGGTTTGTCAATGGGTCATCCACCATTACAACAGCATCCAACTTAACTGAAGGTGTCACTCAAGCAATAGATAATAAAAAACATGTATGTGGCATCTTTCTGGACTTACGAAAAGCATTTGACTGTGTTGATACAACCACATTGCTGGACAAACTGGTGGAACTATGGCATTCGAGGCACAGGCAATATTCTGATTAGATCCTACTTGACAAATAGGAAGCAGTTTGTGTCTATTAGCACTACAGAGGGAGCATACAAATCAAACACCACTGACATAAATTTTGGTATTCCACAGGGGTCAATATTAGGACCACTTCTTTTTATTATATATGTTAATGATATTCAGTTCACAACAAACCATGCAAGAGCTATCTTATATGTAGATAATACCATGTTAATATGCTGCAATCCAAGCTATTCGCAGCTCGAAGTGGAATCCATTACTGCAGCTGGCTTAATTCTGCAGTATTTTAACGAAAACAAACTAAAATTAAACACAAATAAATCTGTCTATATTGAATTTGATCTTGGGAGGAAAAAACTTATGAAAACCAAATCTTAATGGGTGACAAATACATTAAAAAACAATACTCGACCAAATTTCTTGGTCTGACACTTGATGCGGAGTTAAACTGGTCTGATCCTGTAAATGATATCTGCAAAAAGCTATGTACTACCATATATGTCCTAAGAAAACCGACACCTTTTTGTAACATCACCACTCTGAGGCAAATATATTTTCCACTATTTGAATCCCATCTAAACTATGGGATAGAGGTATGGGGAACCAGCAGTAAAGGTAATATGAAAAGTGTACTTATCTTACAAAAGAAGGCACTTAGAATTATGGGAAAGAAATGTGCCAGGGAGTCCTGAAGAAATTTGTTTAAAGAATTTAAAATACTAACTGTTCATAACCTGTATGTGCTGAAGGTAATCATTATTGCAGTAAACAGTAACAAAACACTTAATAAAGAAATACACGGTCACAACACTAGAGGTAGAGAGAGACCCCACATCATCTCTCATAGAACAACACTTTATGAGAAAACCCCTCACTATGCAGGCATAAAACTACTGAATTGCTTCCATCCTAATATCTCCAAATTGCCAATTACAAAACTAAAAACGAAATTAAAATTATGGCTCCTAAACAATCCTGTATATTCAATAGATGAGCTTCTAGATTTAGTACACTCATATGATGGAAGACCGTCTATCTAAAAATATATGTAATCTCAGATCTTAGACTGTCACAAACTGTAAATACATATTTGGATGTCAGATATGAACACTGTGTCAAGAACTGTAGATTCCTGAGTCTAAGTATGGCAATAACAATTTTTTTATGTATAGTCCATATGTGTAACTCTCTTCTCTTAACTAAATTTAGAAAAAGTGGTGTAGATAAAAGTGCCAGCCAATAATATGTAACCCTAGTAAGTAAGTCTCTGACTTATCCAGAAGACTGGAACAAAAAAAAACCTTTTTTTATAATCAGTTGATGTTGGATCAAAATAAATAAATAAATAAATCCCTTGAATCTGATAATTCGTCGTCGAGTAACAGTTCTACAAGAACTTCTGCGTCGTTCAAGCCTCTATAACTCATCTTACAAAATCTACTTTACAATAAAGGCACCGCACTCCTGTGAAAAACTGCTAATAGTTATAATGGCAAGTCCAAAATGTACAATGAAAGTGAAACTCAACAATTAGGCACTCAACAAACCACTGTAAAACATGTTCGAGGTTGCCAATTGAATAACAGAAAGAAAAACGTATGGGCAAATTTTGCCCATGTTTGGTGGTTGTAGGTAAGATAAAAAGAATTATGGTCACATGGAGTACCAACCCCAGGCAAAATGTGCCCTTGGGTGATAATTCCTATTTTGTACTTGCAATTATAAAAATTTAACCATAGAAACGCACAGCATAGCGTATTACAAGGTAACAGACAACTAGAAAAAGACCCGAAAACATAGAAGGATGTACAGGCAATTTTGGCCCATGCTTGGTGTTTCTAGGGTTTTCCCCTCCGCTGTCATACCGTACGGGGCAGCAACAATTAAATTAAACTATGTAAGCTTTTAGTCGCATGCCCATTGTTTCAGTTTAGTTTTCTATTTACTTGTACACGACGTGTAGTGTGTACGTGTTGTGCGCCACGCCGCCCGAAAAAAGAAACGTCTTTTCGTGTACAGCTGATCATCCAAGAACATTTACGTGTGACAAAATTGTTTTATACTGTCGAGCCTTCGAGAAAAACGTTTCGTGCAAAAAAAAAAAAAGTTTCAAATGTACCAGCATGTCAAGACAAGTCTTCATATCGCAGGAATGCAGAAAACAACATCTTCTGACAACAGCAAGTTGCAGTAGCAGGGATTGGTCCGAAGGTAACCAAAAAGGTCGGTTTAACATGGATCTGTGTGAAGTATTCTTTGCAAGCAAATTTCTCTTCACAAACTTACGAACCCTATCCTCAAAGGCTTCCTGCGCAAGTTACATACACAACACAATTTACATAAACATTCTGGAAGAAATACGCAATTAACTCAAAGACAGCATTACATTGTTTCTGTTGACGAAACTTGTGGCCGTGCATTGTAAATTTAATTGCTGGTGCTTTAAGAGAAGAGCCTTCTTGTTCCTATTTAGCAGCCTACATAAGAATTGAAGATTTGCCAGATTTGCCAGATTTGTGGATGAGGGTATTAGCAAAATATTTACAGAATCTCCTGCAGATGAAAGTGTGTTTGTGTTTATTTCAGATGCTGCTCCCAATACGATCAAAGCAAAAAAAGCCCTCTGAGTAATGTATCACAATTTGATTCATGTGATGTGCTTTGCTCATGTTACGCATCACCTAGCTGAAGAAGTATCTTCCACGTTTGTGGATGTAAGTAAACTGATTTCATCGAGAAAGAAAGTGTTTCTAAAGGCTCCTGCTGACATCGAGACCTAAAAAGAAAAACAACAACCAAATGTACCTTTACCTCTTGAACTAGTGATAACTCATTGGGGTACGTGGGTCGAAGCTGTGTTATTTACAATGAACATTTCGAGGCCATTAGATGGGTAGTAAACAACTTCGTTAGTGCAGAGGCTTTGGCAGTTTGCCAGTGCAAGGAAGCTTTTAATGATTCCTGCATTAAACAAGACATTGCTATGATTAGCACACATTTTCCCCCATATCACTGCAAGTTGAATAAATCTATTCAGTTAATGAATAAAATTATTCTAATGAACTCCTCATTGCAAGATGTATTCCCAAGAAAGCTTAAGGAAAAATTTGTAAACAATAACGCAGGCTTTGAAACAGTGATCTCAATAAAAAGTTCTTTGAGCTCACTGCTTTGAACCCATGTGCCAAATCGATAGTTTTATTAATGGGACAGGTGAACTTTTATCAGAACATAGCATCCAAATTCAAATAGTGCCCAGTTACCTCAGTTGTGGTAGAACGGTCCTTTACTGCCTTTAAAAATGTTTTGAGCGATGGAAGACACAACCTTACTACCGAACATTTGCAACAGTACTTGGTCGTTTATGTTTACAATAGTAGAAAAACGTAAAATAAATTTAAACTGATGTTTTGGTCCAATAGTATTAATTAAAAGTTAATGCTGTTCAAAAAATTAATGATTGTATGTTGCTTTTTTAAATAAAATATTATGTTGGTTTCAAGCATGCCCCTCTGCTTGCGATATATCTCGAACTTGGTCCCGTATATATCGATTGTTTCGCTGTGACTTACTCGCATCGCATCTGCTCGTTACTGACAATAAAGAAGGAACAATTCTTGAAACATTCGCGTCCCCATTTTGCAAATTTTTAGAAAATAGTCCCGGAAAGGCCACCTTCCTAACCTGTACCAGAAAGTATTCACAAAATGATATCAACATTCTAATTATACCGATTTTTCGCGTGGCTGGCGCTCTTCCTCATAACTGATATGCACGGTTTCAACTTTGAGATATAATGCACGCAGTAATTACCATGATTTTTTATTATTTGATCTTGCTTTTATGCATTTTTCACGCATATTTTAAGGTTTTTATGATGCATATAATCCCTTCTCTAGTAACGAAATTTTGGGGTATATATTTGTCTAAGTAACTTATTTAAGTGAATAACATTGCAAGATCACAGGTTAATGTAAGTGCGAGTTAAGCCATGGCCAAATATGAAATGCTGGTATGTTAATAACTGGTGTAATCACCAGTATGTTGAATGCAAATATGCATGCGATGAGTTGTACAGGTGCTGGATGTCAGTTTATGTGATGGAGTTCCATGCCTGTTGTACTTGGCCATCAGTACTTGGACGATTAACTCTGTTTGAAGATGATGCTGGAGCTGTCAACCAATGATGTACCATATGTACTTGACTGGCGACAGATTGGTGATCAAAAAGCCCAAGAGACACGCCAACACTCTATATAGCATGTTGCGTTACAACAGTGGCATGTGGACGAGCAAATCCCCTGGAATGCTGTTCATGAATGCCAGCACCACAGGTCGAATTACCAGACTGGTGAGCAAATTTTCAGTCAGGATGCATGGGATATCCATGAGAGAACCCTTGTTGTCATACAGTATCACACCCCAGACCATAAACCCATTGTGGGTCTAATGTATCTAGCACACAGACAGGTTGGTTGCAGGCCCTCAACTGGACTCCTCCTAACCAACACATGAACATCACTGGCATTGAGACAGAAGCAGCTTTCATCAGAAAACACAAAAGGTCTCCACCATGCCGTCCAATGAGCTCTCACTTCACACAGCTGAAATCACAATGCCAGTGATTTAGAATCAGCACTGGGCATCTGGCTTGGGCTGTTCTTGAAGTATCCAATTTGTAACAGTTTTTTGTATAACTGTGGTGCCAACTGCTGGTCAAATTGCTGCTCCAGATGCAGTACAATGTGCAAGAGCCATAAGCTAAACAAAATCGTCTATCCTCTCGCTAGTGCCACATGGTCGTCTGGAGCCTGGTTTTCATGGGACTGTACATTCTCATAACCATTGTTCAGTGCTTACATCCCTGCCACACCTTTCTGCAATATTGCAGAAGGAACATCCAGCCACTCATAGCCCTATTATGCGACCTCATTTAAACTTGGTGAGGTGTTGATACTGGCTTCTTTGTCTTCTTAAAGTCATTCTTGACTAACATCAACTCACCACATCCAATCTCAAAGGTAACTAATGCTCATAACCATACACCATGTATTTAAAGCAAACCTGCACCACTCTTATGTGACTGGTGCAGGATTTGAATAGACATTATCTTTCTGATGTAGAAATATGTCTACCAACTTTTGTTTATTGGTCACAATTCCTTCTTGCTGTTGCAACTTTTTTCTGGAAGTGTATTACTAGATATATCATAGAGTCTTTTTTATCTTCATTTACATTCGTTTCATTCTGTTGCACCTCATTTACGATGCTGAAGATTTTGAGATTTTGAATTACCCCCTCCATCTGACATTCAAATACAAAGTCACCAACAATACTAATTTAGCATTTATAGATTATTCAACTACTACCACATTCTTTACATCATCAATACTATTTCCTCTGTCTTAGAAATGAGTTCACTATTATTATTATTTCTATGTTATTATTAATATCAGAACATGTCTGAACTATTTCATCTGACTTTGATGAAAATAAACAGCAATTTCTATCTGCTTGTTACATTCAACATTCAATTTCATTTGCTTTCACATTATCTACAAATTTATTATTAACAAAATCCATGTTAAAACTTTCCTCCATGTTAACACTTTTCCATTCATTTATAATAAAATTTGCCATTGAACTAACCTGTAAACTAACAAAATTTTAATATTATTTACTGTTCTCTTCTCCAATTTGGATTACATTTACAAAAATACAACTCTCATACTTTTTGCATAACCTTACTTTTACCATCATTAATCAGTTCTAGTTTCTATAGAGCATGCCAATGTAACTTACAGTCCTCACTACTCAGTTTACAATTCTAAACATTCTTGCCACTCATTTTGAAAATAACCATTTAGTTTGAACGCAAATATAAACAACTTTACTTTTCTGCTCTCACTGCTGCTGTTGTCAATGGTTTGACAATTTCTGCCAGTCAGCTATGTTTACATCTCGCCATCTCTTCAGTGGTTGATGCTCTCCAGTTACGTTGCACCCCTGTAATTTCTTATAAGCTGTTCCCTTTCCAATAGAGCAGGAACATCCCCAGGTTTCTATTGGGTGGAAAATCCATCCAGGTTGTCAGCTGAAATCTTTGTACAGTTCAGAGCACATCTCTGAGGTATTGAATTTACACTCATCTTCTCTATTATGTTTGCTAGTGCTCTGTCCAATCTTATCACAAATGTAGCCAGTTTGTATTAATGTTTAATATTTGCATAATCTAAGGTCATTAATATTTTTACTGATCTTATCGTTTGCCAATAAATAAAAGTTCCTCACATGATGGACACCATAAGATGAATTACTGTCTTGAATATTTGCCCCTGAAGTCTCATTGAAAATCTTCTTGAATAGTCCTCCTGGGGTATTGGATTTGGTGACAAAATGTTACATGACAAACACCACATTGGAGAAATTAATTTATGATCTCATAATCATTGATACACATAATATTGGGATGATCAGCTTGTATCCATGAATTTAGACAGTTAATATATTATAGGCCAACACTTCACCTAGACTAGGATTGTTTTGAAAGATAATTTTTAAAGTGACAACATAATTACTATAGAATTCTGACTCACAAGTAACATGAGGTTTATGTTTGTTTACTGTTCAGTCTCAACTTCAACTCACATGGTTGCTATACTAAATGCATACTCGGCAAAAGTTTCTGCAGAGGTTCACATCTGCATTTAGTTTAGTGCAAACACACAGCTGTGCTGAAGGAAACAGTACAATTTTCTGTGAAATTCGTGGCAACCAAGTAAAAATAAGTTATGCAGCACTTGCTAAATCCATAGGATTTCTCATTTGTCCTTCCTTGTTATGCTAACATTGCCTAAACCTGACGACTGGCAGAATCATAGACATTCTCTTCTAGTAGTACATGAGAATTCTATAATGAATAAAAAGTCTGTATGTGAAGATACATGGTGAAAGAACCCACAGATATGTTGAAGTTAAAATTTATTTAAAAAATGAATCAAACAGCGATAATGACTCAAGCAAAGTCTGACCGTAAGCATCGGCAAAGACATTAATTATGAATGCGTGGTAAGGTATAGACAAATAAAAAAAGTACATCTATTCCTTTTCTTTGTACATGATTTTGTTTCACTCTCTCATAAGTAGAAGGATGGTTAAGATGTATTGCTTGAAGTATGACATGCTGTGAGTGTTTTGTATTATATGTGATTCTGAATAAGAGGAGGCTTAACAACAGTCTTAAGTATTTTCCTTGAAGTGAAGTGGAGCCAAGTTGAGAGGACTTCCTTCATCTTGAGAGGCACTGGTGTCCTTGGAGTAGGCTGGCTGCATCTATAATTGAAATGTAGGAGAGGAATAACATGTCCTATTTTGTGAGATTAACAGAAGAATAAGAGCTTTCAGAAGATGACAAATATAAATCGATGCAATGCAAAGTGAATGAAAAATAGTACAATTTCGTACATGCGGAACATTTACTAATAATGCAATTGTCCTATCCTCTAATGTTTTCCATTTTCATTAGATATCATTTTTTGTTATTATTATAATACAATTGCCAACCTAAGTACCATGACATCAGAACACTGGTTGTAAGTAGGGTCTTTTGATTATTGTTCTAGGAAGAAATTTCTATGACATTGTTATTAGTCATAAAAACTAATTGTCTGTATTTTCTGTTTACATTAATCAGAACGGGGAGCAAGTAAAGCAAAAAGGCAAAAATTGAGGGGAAAATTTTGGAAAAAATAAGAATTGGACCCAGGTTATGTAAAATTTTCCATATTAAGCTATTTTGTTCGGCGCAGCAAATGAAGGACAGCTAAGCAAGTTGCTTGCATAGTTATGCTTGATAGCGCCTCTTCTGATGTAGATAGAAACCTTTCCCTCATTAATCCATTCCTTGAGTTTTAGTGTGCAAAGTTTATGGGAATTTTTCATTGTGATATGCATTGTCAGTGAAACATAAAGAAATGTGACACAATAGTTTGCTAATCATAATAGATGTAAAATAGGCTTTGACATAACGTAAACTGCAATTATCAAGTGTAATAATTAGCATATGAAATTTTCTCGTTTTTTGTGAAATTTTCATTTTTGTATATTCATACAACATGGCAGAAAAATAAATGTCCACTGTTGATAAGGCCCGTCCACACGTAACCATCTGTCTGCGCAAATGTCCGCGCACATCACATCTGCACAGACAGATCGTTGCGTGTGGACGGAAGATTTGCACCAACATGAGGTATGTGCAAACCTGGAAATTGGAGTTGGAGGTTTGTGCGAAACCTCTCAAATCTGTGGGTTCAAACCACATCTGCGCAGACAAGTTGGAGCGTGTAGACAGGAGATCTGGCGCGAAACAGCTGTTTGCTCAGTCTAGTGTTTGTATTAGTGCGCACAGGGCATTAAAATGGCTGATAGTCGCCAGTGTTCTCGAGAGTTTGTAAGTGAATTCATTGAAATATATAGAAACACCCATGTTTGTAAAGATTAAAAGTAAAGAATATAATGACCGAGACAAAAAGACAGCAACATACAATGCTCCAATTGAAAAATTGCGGGCAGTCGACGCCTCGGCAAACAGAGAAACAGTAATTTAAAAAAAATCGCTGCGAATTGTTTACCGACAAGAGTTATCCAAAGTTCAGAAATCTAGAAGATCTGGTGTAGGAGTCGATCAAGTATACCAGCCAACGTTATGGTATTTTGATCAAGAAACGCCAAGACCAAGCAGGAGTACAATTGAAGATGAAATTGGAGTCTCAATGTGCGAGGAAATGGAACAAGAGGTAATGTAATACAATAGTATAACTACACTCCTGGAAATTGAAATAAGAACACCGTGAATTCATTGTCCCAGGAAGGGGAAACTTTATTGACACATTCCTGGGGTCAGATACATCACATGATCACACTGACAGAACCACAGGCACATAGACAAAGGCAACAGAGCATGCACAATGTCGGCACTAGTACAGTGTATATCCACCTTTCGCAGCAATGCAGGCTGCTATTCTCCCATGGAGACGGTCGTAGAGATGCTGGATGTAGTCCTGTGGAACGGCTTGCCATGCCATTTCCACCTGGCGCCTCAGTTGGACCAGCGTTCGTGCTGGACGTGCAGACCGCGTGAGACGACGCTTCATCCAGTCCCAAACATGCTCAATGGGGGACAGATCCGGAGATCTTGCTGCCCAGGGTAGTTGACTTACACCTTCTAGAGCACGTTGGGTGGCACGGGATACATGCGGACGTGCATTGTCCTGTTGGAACAGCAAGTTCCCTTGCCGGTCTAGGAATGGTAGAACGATGGGTTCGATGACGGTTTGGATGTACCGTGCACTATTCAGTGTCCCCTCGACGATCACCAGTGGTGTACGGCCAGTGTAGGAGATCGCTCCCCACACCATGATGCCGGGTGTTGGCCCTGTGTGCCTCGGTCGTATGCAGTCCTGATTGTGGCGCTCACCTGCACGGCGCCAAACACGCATACGACCATCATTGGCACCAAGGCAGAAGCGACTCTCATCGCTGAAGACGACACGTCTCCATTCGTCCCTCCATTCACGCCTGTCGCGACACCACTGGAGGCGGGCTGCACGATGTTGGGGCGTGAGCGGAAGACGGCCTAATGGTGTGTGGGACCGTAGCCCAGCTTCATGGAGATGGTTGCGAATGGTCCTCGCCGATACCCCAGGAGCAACAGTGTCCCTAATTTGCTGGGAAGTGGCAGTGCGGTCCCCTACGGCACTGCGTAGGATCCTACGGTCTTGGCGTGCATCCGTGCGTCGCTGCGGTCTGGTCCCAGGTCGACGGGCACGTGCACCTTCCGCCAACCACTGGCGACAACATCGATGTACTGTGGAGACCTCACGCCCCACGTGTTGAGCAATTCGGCGGTACGTCCACCCGGCCTCCCGCATGCCAACTATACGCCCTCGCTCAAAGTCCGTCAACTGCACATACGGTTCACGTCCACACTGTCGCGGCATGTTACCAGTGTTAAAGACTGCGATGGAGCTCCGTATGCCACAGCAAACTGGCTGACACTGACGGCGGCGGTGCACAAATGCTGCGCAGCTAGCGCCATTCGACGGCCAACACCGCGGTTCCTGGTGTGTCCGCTGTGCCGTGCGTGTGATCATTGCTTGTACAGCCCTCTCGCAGTGTCCGGAGCAAGTATGGTGGGTCTGACACACCGGTGTCAATGTGTTCTTTTTTCCATTTCCAGGAGTGTATATTAACTATAGTATTCATGACCACAGTACTACAAGTAAAACTTTTCAGGCAGATAACTGATCTCTGTCTAGAATTCAGAGTGGAGTTTTGTATCCTGGAACAAAAGTTTGTAGCAGGTTGCTTCTACACAGTAGCGAACTGAAAATGCCTACTCAAAAACAAAGTAAACTGTAGCTCATTGACCGTGTAGGTATATAATCTCTAATAATATAGACCTACTGTGTTTCAAACACGTCTACAACACCAAAAATATTATCTCTAACCTGACAGACTTAATTTACTTGACTTGTCTTCATGAACTCATCCTTCGTTGTTGTTGTTGTTGTGGTCTTCAGTCCTGAGACTGGTTTGATGCAGCTCTCCATGCTACTCTATCCTGTGCAAGCTTCTTCATCTCCCAGTACCTACTGCAACCTACATCCTTCTGAATCTGCTTAGTGTATTCATCTCTTCGTCTTCCCCTACGATTTTTACCCTCCACGCTGCCCTCCAATACTAAATTGGAGATCCCTTGATGCCTCAGAACATGTCCTACCAACCGATCCCTTCTTCTGGTCAAGTTGTGCCACAAACTTCTCTTCTCCCCAATCCTATTCAATACTTCCTCATTAGTTATGTGATCTACCCATCTAATCTTCAGCATTCTTCTGTAGCACCACATTTCAAAAGCTTCTATTCTCTTCTTGTCCAAACTATTTATCGTCCATGTTTCACTTCCATACATGGCTACACTCCATACAAATACTTTCAGAAACGACTTCCTGACACTTAAATCTATACTCGATGTTAACAAATTTCTCTTCTTCAGAAACGCTTTCCTTGCCATTGCCAGTCTACATTTTATATCCTCTCTACTTCGTCCATCATCAGTTATTTTGCTCCCCAAATAGCAAAACTCCTTTACTACTTTAAGTGTCTCATTTCCTAATCTAATACCCTCAACATCACCCGACTTAATTCGACTACATTCCATTATCCTCGTTTTGCTTTTGTTGATGTTCATCTCATATCCTCCCTTCAAGACACTATCCATTCCATTCAACTGCTCTTCCAAGTCCTTTGCTGTCTCTGACAGAATTACAAAGTCATCGGCGAACCTCAACGTTTTTATTTCTTCTCCATGGATTTTAATGCCTACTCCGAATTTTATTTTTGTTTCCTTTACTGCTTGCTCAATATACAGATTGAATAACATCGGGGAGAGGCTACAACCCTGTCTTACTCCCTTCTTAACCACTGCTTCCCTTTCATGTCCCTCGACTCTTATAACTGCCATCTGGTTTCTGTACAAATTGTAAATAGCCTTTCGCTCCCTGTATTTTACCCCTGCCACCTTCAGGATTTGAAAGAGAGTATTCCAGTCAACATTGTCAAAAGCTTTCTCTAAGTCTACAAATGCTAGAAACGTAGGTTTGCCTTTCCTTAATCTTTCTTCTAAGATAAGTCGTAAGGTCAGTATTGCCTCACGTGTTCCAACATTTCTACGGAATCCAAACTGATCTTCCCCGAGGTCGGCTTCTACCAGTTTTTCCATTCGTCTGTAAAGAATTCGTGTTAGTATTTTGCAGCTGTGGCTTATTAAACTGATTGTTCGGTAATTTTCACATCTGTCAACACCTGCTTTCTTTGGGATTGGAATTATTATATTCTTCTTCAAGTCTGAGGGTATTTCGCCTGTTTCATACATCTTGCTCACCAGATGGTAGAGTTTTGTCAGGACTGGCTCTCCCAAGGCCGTCAGTAGTTCCAATGGAATGTTGTCTACTCCGGGGGCCTTGTTTTGACTCCGGTCTTTCAGTGCTCTGTCAAACTCTTCACGCAGTATCGTATCTCCCATTTCGTCTTCATCTACATCCTCTTCCATTTCCATAATATTGTCCTCAAGTTCATCGCCCTTGTATAGACCCTCTATATACTCCTTCCACCTTTCTGCTTTCCCTTCTTTGCTTAGAACTGGGTTTCCATCTGAGCTCTTGATGTTCATACAAGTGGTTCTCTTATCTCCAAATGTCTCTTTAATTTTCCTGTAGGCAGTATCTATCTTACCCCTAGTGAGATAAGCCTCTACATCCTTACATTTGTCCTCTAGCCATCCCTGCTTAGCCATTTTGCACTTCCTGTCGATCTCATTTTTGAGACGTTTGTATTCCTTTTTGCCTGCTTCATGTACTGCATTTTTATATTTTCTCCTTTCATCAATTAAATTCAATATTTCTTCTGGTACCCAAGGGTTTCTACTAGCCCTCGTCTTTTTACCTACTTGATCCTCTGCTTCCTTCACTACTTCATCCCTCAAAGCTACCCATTCTTCTTCTGCTGTATTTCTTTCCCCCATTCCTATCAATTGTTCCCTTATGCTCTCCCTGAAACTCTGTACAACCTCTGGTTTAGTCAGTTTATCCAGGTCCCATCTTCTTGAATTCCCACCTTTTTGCGGTTTCTTCAGTTTTAATCTACAGGTCATAACCAATAGATTGTGGTCAGAGTCCACATCTGCCCCTGGAAATGTCTTACAATTTAAAACCTGGTTCCTAAATCTCTGTCTTACCATTATATAATCTATCTGATACCTTTTATTATCTCCTCATCCTTCAGGACAGCGTAAATAGCTTCACATGCGTTGGGTATTATTTCACTCAACGCTTGTTTCGATATTGCAGTTGAAAATTCCAAATCCTTGTAGCACCTTCCTGTTGCTAGGAATCTTAATGTTACCACCAGCCGTTCATGAGGAGAAATTGCCCTTCTCATACAAGTATTTTTTTCTCATAATATGAGGGGTTACAAGCTTTACGAGATAATTATAAGTTTCGACATTCATCCACAAATAATTTCGCCAGTCGTTAGGTTCGCCCTGCAACTCTCGCAGTAAATTTACGTGAGAAAACTGCTTTCGCTTTAGCAGCCACTGTCTACACCATTTTGACCGCTTTCTCTGTTTCCTACAGTTGGTCTGAATGTTTTTTGCAACAGAAGTTGCGAACACAGACCATAACAGAACTTCCTCCGTTTCTATATTTTAAAATAACTTAATTAAATTTTGACGTTTACGAGGAGCGTAGTCACTTGCCACTGATATTTCTTTTCTACACCGACAGATGGTGGGCGAGTAGTAGGTTGGGGTTTGTGTCGTGTGAACACACCACATTTGCAGCGATCTTTTGCATGTACAGACATCTGCGCCGATGTCTGCGCAGACAGATCGTTGCGTGTGGACCAGGCTATAGCAATAGCGAAAATGTAGTCGGCCAGTATGGCGTAGAAATGCGCGTTCGAACAATTGAAGTCAGGCGCCATGCATGCCTACCGCAGAAAGTTTAAGTAAGTCAGAGATGAGTGTCACAGGTGTGATAGTGACTGCAGAATAACCTTGAAGACACAATGTTTACAATTGACAAGACAATGTCATGCACCTCCCAGAGTGATATAGCACTCATAAATGAAACATAGGAGTGTGATACAAATATGAGTTTTGACAAGACGTTACAAACACCACTTGTTCACAACACAAATATTAACCTGGAAAGTACAGCTGACAGCAACCACAGCGGTACAACTGAGCACTGCAACACTAGTTATTATCTAAATAAACACCAAATTAGATAATATGAACACCAATTTCAGTGACATGAAACAAGATATGAATGCCAAAAATGATAATTTGACACAAGATATGAACACAGTAAAACAGAAACAAAACACTGTTACACAAGATCTAAATACACAGAACTAAAACAAGTCTTCAAGGATTTGCAAGACACAGTCTCACAGAAGTTCAATGACTTAGCTAAAAATTTTCACACTGAAATCGACGAAAAATTGAATGATATGAAAAAAAAAACAAGTAAAGCATGAAATACTTTCTGAAGTTAACAGTAACATTACAGGGTTAAAACAGAGTGATGATTCTTTTAACAACCATAATGATCTACTAGAACAACAGATAAAGAAAACCACAAACGCGAACATTGAAGTCACACAAAACCAGTTGTGTTCGACAGTAAAAAAGTAACCACTGTTGTTAACAAACTAAATAAAAACTATGAAAGTGTACCTCTTGCTGTAGAAAAGCTTACTTTAAGGGTAACACCATTAGAAATTGACTAAACATGTGCTAAGAAGGAGAGAGAGAAGATCAATGAAAATTTGAGTGATATCATTTGTCAAGCTGAAGCAGGTTCATTAGATGAGATTGCAGAGAAGTTAGTAACAGATTGTAAGTTGTACACAGATGCAGTAGAAAAAGCTATTCAGAAAAAAGAAAATGAAAAAGTGAACAAGGTAAACATTAATCTACAAGCCATGGAAAATAGGATCCGCAATCTTTTGGAAGAAAATATTACCGGATTTCGAAATATGCATGTAAATAATACACAGGCTGCAGTGAACAAACCACAGCCTGTTGGTATTTATCCACAAATTGTCACTAGTCCCACAGCAGATACCAGTGACAGTTGTAGAGTGCAAAATCTAAACATACCCACAACCCCAACACCTGAGCAATTACCAACAAGAATTACAGGTAACTACAATAACAACACAAATACCTCCGAAAATGCCACATGTCTACCAACTATTTTTGCTTGCAGACAAAGGTTTGCTGCGGCATCTACAGTTTACTACATTCACTACCGAAGATAAAAGAATGAACCCAGTAGTATTCACTAATGCTTTTCGTCATGTATTGCCAAGCAACTGGACGGAAGCACAGAAAATCGGATTTGTCATGGGATATACGCAAGATGATGTGATTTTATGGGCAACTGAAGTGGCCAAACGTTGCAGAACTTATATCCAATGTCAACAAGCTTTCTTCGACAGATACTGGTCTGAGGCAGTGCAAGAAAGACTCAGACATGAGGCTTTCCACCCTGCACCATTAAATGGCAAAAACGCAATACAGTTGCACATTAGAGAATAACAACGCCAGAGCACGACACTAAATATTTTCTGTCAGTGCTTGATTCTATCAACTTACTCTATGAGGAAAGACCTATACCAAGCAGAGCAACAGAAACTCAGGCACAATAACAACTTGGTTATGTAAATCAGTCAGTAAAACGTGATCTAAACTCATAGTAAGGATGATACACACAACAGCTAAATTACATACCCAGAGGTAACGAGTGCAGTAATGGGAGCAGAAAAAACAAATGATTTAAAAAAAACATTTCAAAACAGCAGGAGTGATTTCAATGTACGATTGGATTACAGTTCACCATCACGAGGTCATATGCCGCATATAAACAGAAACAGTCAGCCACAACAATAGCCGATGCATGGCAACAATTCCATGCCTTACGCTGTACAGCAGCCACCTTTTGGGCAGCAAGGTAATGGCACAGCAATTTTTACACGAGCACTCACTAAGTCCCAGGATATTGACCTCTCTGGGAGTGGGAGCAAAGCAAAACTACAAACATGTTCCATAACACTTGTCAAACAAGATGACATCAAGGATGATGTGTATCAACATGAGTTAGATGCAATGAGGTTAGTTACGAAATGATAGAGCATAAGATAAGTGAATCACAGTTACTAAATGAAAAGCAACAACAAGAACTTTCTAACTTTTTGTTTAAGGATGCCAATGTTTTCAGTAAGGAGCCAGGAGTAATCAAAGACTATGAATATAAATTTGAATTTTATCCACATGAAACATTTTGTGTAATGTCATATCCTATTCCATGGGCAAAACGAGAGGCAGTAAGGGAAAATATCAATCAAATGATTAAATGTGGAATTAGCAACCTTCATTTTCACCCTATTGTAGTCCAATATTACCAGTAAGCAAGTCACTTGGTTCTGTAAGACTGATGCTAGAGGTATCAATAGCATTATAGTGCCAGTAAGCATAAGATCATAAAATTTGGATGAACAACTTCTAAAATTTTACAAATAAAAATATTTCAGTATACTCGATCTAAAAATGTCCTACTGGCAAATATAGCTCCACAAATATAGCATTTGTTTGTGGTGGCAGAAGTTACGAATTCCGTGTTCTACCTTTTGGGCTGAACATTGGCGCAGGAGTGTTTATATCTTCATTGGACAGTGTTTCAGGACCAGAACTGCTTAGCAAAGTCACTGTTTACGTAGACGACATGCTAACAGCCACACCTACTTGGTTACAACATACCAGGCTCATTGAACAGGTGCTTCAACGATTTGCAATTTCGCGTAAGATCCAGTTTAAAAAAAAGTCTAGTTTTGGTAAGGAGCAAGTGAAATTTTTAGGACATGTTGTGTGAGAAGCCATACACAATTTCCAGCTCCAAGGAATAAAAAACAACTAAAAGCTTTTTTAGGACTAGCTTCGTTTTTTCGTAAGTTTGTACCACAACAACAGATGAACAGTGATGCATTGTTGAACTTGTTACAAAAAAATAGACTTCGGTTATGGGATGATAAATATCAAGAGGACTTCAATAACATTAAGCAGGCATTAGTCAATGTAAACATTCTTAGCCACCCTGACATATGCAAGGATTTTTGTCTATGCATAGATGCCTCATCTCAGGGGCTGGAGGCATGCTTGTTCCAGATGCGAGGGGAAGAAGGTAAGGAAGTACCCAAGGTCATCACTTTTGCTAGTCGAACATTATCAGACGCACAAAGATCTTACTCTGTATCAGAATTGGAAATTTTAGCTGTAATATGGGCATTAAAAAAGTTTGAATATTTTTTTGGGGGTAAGGATATCAAAGATTAATGTGACCATGAGCCACTGTCATTTCCTTTACCATGTAAACTACTACACTGTAGGTTAGCCAGGTGATGTCTGTATTTACAAGAATTCATTTATATTAAAGAAAGTCAGAATGTTATTTCAGATGCCTTGCCTCAGTTACCACAAGCTTTAGAGGAATTTGGTGAATTAACCGAACAGGATTCAAAAATCAGAACGTTATTCATGCAAGGTACAGCACAACAGTGTGATTACCATACGTTTTGTAAGAAAATAAAAATTATACAAAAGCAAGATGTCAGATGGAGTAAAGTCATGCAAACAGTAAGCAAGGTAATGGTTGAAAGGTAAGTACATGGTATCAGAAGTACAACTTCGTTTTGTTTCATAGGAAACATGAAAAATCTGATGAACAGTGTGTGTTTACTCCTGAAGATTATATCGTCGAATTTATACGACACACACGTAAAGTACTCTATACCTGTTTTTATCAACAAAGTTTTATTCATTTGCTACGATTGATGCCTTTTATGTTTTCACAGCACTTACTTGTTTCCAGTCTTGCAATTTAGGCCTACTTGTTTGAAAGTGATGTCTGAAGCTTTCGCAGTATGGAATTTTCATTAGTTAGGCGGGAATTTTCACGTCTTAGTGCATCCATTATGAACTGTAAACTTACTAAGCGTTCATTTAGCTTCACAATTGCTCCATTAGAATCACTACAAAATTGCTTTTTTACTTCTTCACTGACACTTTTGTTCGCTTTATGAAAACTTACAACTTCACATGACACAATTTTAGTACACCTCAAAAGATGGTTGTGTCTCCTGTAAACATTTTATGTAGTGAAAAAATCCACTATGCACACCCTGATCTGTGCATGTGGTGTGTATGCAGTGACATAACACAACACAGGCAAGCCACTGGCTAGGCATGGCATGGTATGGTGAGTGCAGTTGCACTTGCTGGACATGGATGTTGATGCCTAGGAGATGCCCCTTGAAGGTGTCATGAATACCTCAGAGAAACCAAACATACTACAATGTAAATGCTCAAGGCAAATGAAGATTTTGATCTTAGATCTTAAATTGGGTTCGATGTGCTCGGAAATATTGACCAATGCTTATGAGTCCAAAGATCTCTCTTCATAATTGCTTATGAGTCCAAAGATCTCTCTTCATAATTGCTGTAAATAGTTGAAACAATGTAGAGGATTATTGTTGAAGATGTGTTTGTCATTCAGTAGCTGTAAGTAGCGAGACACTCTCTTACAGCAGCATCATACCTGAATATGAAGTCAAGTCAGAGTAACTAGACCAGGAAAACAAAAACTAAAAGATGACTGTATTGGAAGAAGGAAAATTAAAAGTATCTTAAACCCCATACCGCAGACAGATCCGAAATACAGTGTTCCCTACTCATGGTGTTCCAGCCAAGTCACTGCAGACACACACGGGAGGAAACACAGCACCTGTAGACCTTACTGTAGGACAAGAAAATGTGGTTTGGAAAAGAGAGGGTTGGGGAAATTATTTCGAAGAATTATTTGGTTGCCAGGGACAATTCAAGAATCAACATCGGAACTTATATGAATGAGCACATAGATTTTACAGATAATCATGGATTTCAGATAGCAGAAAAGGTGGCAGAAACACAAACTAACACACGTGTCCAGGCCTTCGTCAAGCAAGCAGGTGTTGAAAAAGTGACAAAAACAATGGTGACATCTTGTGAAAACCTTGACACAAAAGACTGTGTCATAATTTGTGCAGGTGCAAATCGTGTTGCCAGAGATAAGGGTAGTGAACTCATCACTGTTCTTGAAAGTATAGTACTCAAATTAGGTAACACAAATGTAGCTGTTGTAAATCAACCACACAGACATGACTTACCTCCTTGGTGACGTGTAAATAATTTAAGAGGAAGAGTAAATAAAGGGCTAGAAGAAGTACACTTAAAATATCTGTAGGTGAACTTAATAAATGTAAGCATGTTAGACAGACCCATGCATACCAGTTATGAGCTTCATTTAAATCACAGCTGGAAACAATTTTTGTTTGAAGAAATCTGTTGTTTAGCAAATTTGAGTCACAAGAGGCATTATATAGAAGCAATTCAAAGTACTTTGGACAAATGGGCCATAAAGAAAGATGAGAGGTCTTATAAAAACGACAAAACACAATTTTTAGGGAAGTAGACTGTAGCCAGCTAGCATTCAAGCTTATTTCAAGGTGGATATTGAGTTTAGGTTCAGTTGAAAATTCAAGATTGAAAAATCAACCTGTTACACAGCTTATTTCAAGGTGGATATTGAGCTTAGGTTCAGTTGAAAATTCAAGATTGAAAAATCAACCTGTTACACAGTTTACATCAAGCTGTAAAAATTTAGCTTGAATTAAAATAATTTTCCGAAGCTTGAAATAAACTGTAATTTCCCTGGAAGGCTGTACAGCAGATGCGCGCGCAGCATAGCTTGCATAGACGTCCACGGGAAGCGCCACAAGCGTTTATAAGCCTTGCACTGACTCTGCTAGGTTTACTGCCATCTTATTTTGCGTGCGTGCGTTAATGATTGTTGACTGTTGCGAAGTTTGTTTTCTACTGGAAAATAGTTCGGAAAGTGTGTGGCGTCCCTTGCCTTACACTATATATCTTCTTCAGACCCGGTATAGCAGTATTACAGGTACGCTGGTGCAATTTTCTCTAGTGGTACGTTAATATTACAAATGTTAAATATTATTTCGTAACGTAAAGAAATATCATATTCTTTTACGTAGAAAAATTGAACCTGGATGAAAGTGAAATGGACTACCAGCTAAGAAAACATATTACAAGTTGTTCAGCAAAAAGAGGTCATTTTAAACTAGCTCTCTAGTACATGGGACCAATAAATTAAAACTTAATGTTATTTTACCTTTTTAAAATCTCGCCTTTTTATATATATTGTCCTATTACATTTGTTTTCTTGTAAATACTCATGTGTGTCACACCATGAATGAATAATCGTGAAGTGTGAAAAGTTTCTTTGCGAATACAAATAGTAATGACATGGTGAACGGGAAAAAGTGCATCAAGAACCAGTCACTACATAGGTGTCAGTCTTTTTTATTTACGTAGCTTTGACTGGTCTTCAATTGCTCTTAATTTTGTTGTTCCCTAGGTGAAATAATACTGCAAGGCCTACTGGTACTTCTTACTTTTATTGTTATTTGTAATGTGGCTGAAATCTAATAAAAGGCAATATTAAAATATGACAAGGAGAACATTTTTTGTTCTTTTACATTTCAGTTCCACTGAACTGGTAATTTCTTAAATTTATGTATTTCGATTTCATCTTTTATTTCATTTTGATTCAGTTTTACTCACCAAAATATATTTGTGGATAGAATAAAACGTCTACATTTTTCTAAACGGTAGTTTCCTCATAAGCTTACAGTATGAGGTGTATATGATTTCAAGTAATTGTTTCTTTATAATTCAGATTAAATGGCCCTGAAACTGTTAGAAATAGTGATGTGTGGCTTCTTCATGAAGTCATCACAAAATTACCCAAATGTCGTCTTTACTTTAAACATTTCAAACAAAAAGTTATTTCAAATTACTTTAAAAACTCTTTGGAATGAAGTCACCAGAAGCAGCTGCTTACTCAGTGACGTTTATACTACATCAGTGAGTTTGAAGGTATTTTGCTAATCTGGGGCATAAATTATATTTAGGTTGATCGGTTTCAACTTTTTACATTTTTTATGTTTAGGTATGGCTAACATTTTCTTTTACCTGTTACAGGATCATTATACCAGCAGAAGTCAGCGATATTTGATCCTGCTCTGGTCTGTGTGCTGGGGCCGGAGGGTCTTCAGAATAATTAAATTTTAAAATAAAACAATTTTAAACATGTTGAAAATAAAAATTTTTAAACATACATATCTTGATAATTTTTTCACACCATTTCCATTCTGATATTTATTTAATTAATTAGGTTCAATAAATTCAGATTAATAATTTTGTAGCTTAAAACAAGCTGTAAATACCAGGCTGTATTCCACGTGTGTAGATACAGCTGGAGCCAAACTTGATAAGTCAAGCTTGAAATATAGCTTGAACTCTGCCAACTTTGATGTTTGTTTCAAGCTTGAATCCAACTAACAGGCCTGAATATTCCAGCTTTGATCAAGCTTATATACTTGAACTCTACATTTGGAAACAAGTTTGAAACCGGCTTACTGTGCTATCTGGGTAATACAAAAAAATGTGACGCAAATGTGAATAGCAAATACACACTAAAGACTGTAAGCCAGAATGTACAGTAATTAACAAACAAAGTTGATGAAATAAGTACACTCCTCAATAGTGACTGGCAAGATGTTTTTGTGAACAGTGTTTACAAAATGAGTACTTTCAACACCTAAAAATATCGCATTTTAACCTTGCAGATTGCTTTCATCGAATGTAATCAAAACACAAGGGAACTTATATGTATGTAAAAGAAAATATAGATTATAAGAGTATAGCCTCTGCATATAAACCAGGTTCTGAAGCAGACTTTGAAATCTCAGCTGTTGAGTTAATGTCTGAAGAAACTATTATTTTATGTGTGTGTACAGGTAGATCTCCTGTTAGCAATATAAGCGGTTTTTTTCATAAAACTGGATGTTGCTTTAGGCAAACTCAAGACAACTATGAAATAAGTGATAATGTGTGGAGATTTTAATATTAACTTATGGAGGCATAGACCTCACAGGGAAGAGTTCTTCAATATTATAAAAGCCAACAATCTATGTTTGACTGTTAGCTCTCCAACACAGGTAACAAAAACTAGTGTCACTCCCCTCGATCAGGTATATGTAAATATGGGCAAGTGCACATAAGAAAACTTTGATACCGGCTATAGTGAGCACCTTTCGCAATTACTGTCCATACTTGTAAATCACATTTCGACCAGTATACAAACTCTATTACCAATGAAAAAATGGAAAATTCTGAACATTTTGAAGCATAAATTAGACATAGCTTTTCCACAAAACAAAGTGATTTCCAGAAGCACAGACAGATTCAAGAACAGGCATTAGGCTATCTCGTAAAAGAAAGTGGGACCTTTTTCTGCACTCAAAAACTGACAACAGTCCAGAATTTCTTAGTTACTTCAAAAAATACAAGTTAGTTTTGAAACACGTCATAAAAGAGTAAAAAATTAAGGAAAATGACAATTATATTATGAAGTCACCCAATAAAACTAAGTCTATATGGAAAGCAGTGCAGGATATCACTGGGAAGAAGACAACTCACAAAAATATTGTGATATCGCACAAGGGCAAGAATGTCACTGCCTAGGGCAGTTGCAAACAGCTTCAATTCTTATTACAGTTATGCAACTGTTGCTGGAAAATTTCGTAAGCCATAAAATAGAACACTGAAAGAACTTTCATCTATTGAAATAAATAACATACCTGTGTTCCTCAGCCCAGTAGGCCCAACAGAACTTATAAATATCATTAATTCACTGAAGAGTAATTTTTAAACTGGTATTGATGATTTTTCAGATTATGCTATAAAAATAACAGCAGAACACATACTCTCTCCTTTATTACACACATGGAATTCATCCTTATCATGTGGTGTCTTCCACAGCAACTGAAAATGGCAAAAGTAAAACCCTATTTAAAAAAGACGATCAGCAATGTATATGTAACTTTGGGCCTCTGTCATTACTGTCAGAGTTTCAAAAAATTTTTAAACATCTCCTGTCACAACTAATTACACTCTTCAACAAGAATAAAATAATTTCTGGATGTCAACATGTCTTCAGACCACAGCAATCAACTGAAACAGCCATGTTCACCCTGATAAACCTTGTCTTAAATGCAGTGGACAACCACAGAAAAATGTCAGGTTTATTGTTGGACCTAACAAAAGCTTTTGACATGATTCATCATTCTGTGCTCCTGAGAAAGCTTGAATGGTATGGTGTAGGAGGTGCCAGATCAGTGGATTAAATCATGTTTTGAATATCGCTTTCAGGTAACTGAAATTAAGTACATGGAAGGAAATGAACTCCAGGCACACCTTTCAGAACCATGTGGACTAAGTCATGATGTTCCACATGGCTCTATTTTAGGTTCCTTCCTTTTTTGGTATACACTAATGATTTCCTATTGCATGTTAGGGATTCTGAACCAGTACTATTTGCAGATGACACCAGTCTATTGATTGAAGGAAATAAAGAAGAAAATCTTACTGCATTTGCAAAATATATTACGAAAGAAGTGCCTGAATGGTTTACCAGAAACAAGGCTAATAGCTAATCACCAAAAAATAGTAGTAATGAATTTTCACACAGATCAAAATAAAAACGCAGCACAGCCAGTAATATGTATAGATAACCAAAACATTAGTGTTTAGTGAAACTAAATTTCTTGGGATTCATATTCAGGAAAATCTTAAATGGAGTTCTCATATCACATCACTAAATTCAAAACTAGTAAAAATGAGCTATGTAGTAAGAATTCTTTGCAACAATAATAGTACACAAACAGTTAGGGCTGTATAATTTGCTCATGTACATTCAGTACTGAAATACAGTATCCTTTTCTGGGAAAATGTATACCAGGCCATAGCAGTTATCAGGACACAAAAGGCAATTATAAGGATAATGAAACAAGCGATCAGAAGAGAACCATGCAAGCATTTCTTTAAAGATCTAAAGATCTTACTCCTCCTCTGCATTTATATACTGGAAGTACTCGTGCATGACAAATAAAGTATACTGCGAATAGAAAACCTTTTTCTTCAAAACACAATTGTACATGATTACAGTACCAGGTCAGAGAATGACATACATTTTAGTCATTGTAACACCACATTATGCCAAAAAGGTGTTATTATGCAGAAACAAAACTACACAACAGATTATCAAGACATACAAAATCTCTTCCTGAACTACAGTGTTTTAATACGTCTGTGAAAGCCTACCTTCTGAAAAAACAACTACTATTCAATCTCACGGTATCTTACGCCAGACAAAATGTAATTTCTAACTTTAATAGTAGAAATAAGTTATAAACGTACAGTATTTAATAAAATTTGTAATTACTAACTGTACAAGAAAAATGGCACCAGAAGCACCAGCAGCACCAGCATGATCTAGGTTATTTGTGGAACAGAACAGTGATACTATAGCAGAAAACAGTGAAGTATTTAACAAGACTCAGAAAAACGTTAAGAAACTTACAGGAAGCCCATAAAGTACTTGAAGATGATATTAAAACAGAATTAGAAGCTGCTGTTAAGGGTGAAGGGGATGACACTCTTAACAAATTAGAGGAAAATATCAATAAAAAGTTAAAAGCTACCACTACCAAGTTGGCAGTGACCATATCGCAAGCAGTAGCATTTGAAGAGAGTTAATGTCTATAGTTAACACACAAGGAAAAAATTATTGTTATGAAGGAATAATTAAATGATTTGCCTAGCAAAGTACAAATGGATATTAATGAACAGTTTGAGTTAGTGAAGAATGAAGTACCCAATCACTTGAAAGAAGTTCATAATAAAGTATAAACCTTGTTGTTGTTGTTGTGGTCTTCAGTCATGAGACTGGTTAATGCAGCTCTCCATCCTACTCTATCCTGTGCAAGCTTCTTCATCTCCCAGTACCTACTGCAGCCTACATCCTTCTGAATCTGCTTAGTGTATTCATCTCTTGGTCTCACTCTACGATTTTTACTCTCCACGCTGCCCTCCAATACTAAATTGGTGAACCCTCGATGTCTCAGAACATGTCCCACCAACCGATCCCTTCTTCTAGTCAAGTTGTGCCACACGCTCCTATTCTCCCCAATTCTATTCAATACCTCCTCATTAGTTATGTGATCCACCCATCTAATCTTCAGCATTCTTCTGTAGCACCACATTTCGAAAGCTTCTATTCTCTTCTTGTCTAAACTATTTATCGTCCACGTTTCATTTCCATATATGGCTACACTCCATACAAATACTTTCAGAAACGACTTCCTGACACTTAAATCTACTCTTGATGTTAACAAATTTTTCTTCTTCAGAAACACTTTCCTTGCCATTGCCAGTCTACATTTTATATCCTCTCTACTTCGACCATCATCAGTTATTTTGCTCCCCAAATAGCAAAACTCCTTTACTACTTTAAGTGTCTCAATTCCTAATCTAATTCCCTCAGCATCACCCAAATTAATTAGACTACATTCCATTATCCTAGTTTTGCTTTTGTTAATGTTCATCTTATACCCTCCTTTCAAGACACTGTCCATTCCGTTCAACTGCTCTTCCAAGTCCTTTGCTGTCTCTGACAGAATTACAATGTCATCGGCGAACCTCAAAGTTTTTATTTGTTCTCCATGGATTTTAATTCCTTCTCTGAACTTTTCTTTTGTTTCCTTTATTGCTTGCTCAATATACAGATTGAATAACATTGGGGATAGGCTACAACCTGTCTCACTCCCTTCCCAACCACTGCTTCCTTTCATGTCCCTTGACTCTTATAACCGCCATCTGCTTTTTGTACAAATTGTAAATAGCTTTTCGCCCCCTGTATTTTACCCCTGCCACCTTCAGAATTTGAAATAGAGTATTCCAGTCAACATTGTCAAAAGCTTTCTCTAAGTCTACAAAAGTTAGAAATGTAGGTTACCTTTCCTTAATCTTTCTTCTAAGATATGTCATAGGGTCAGTATTGCCTCACGTGTTCCAACATTTCTACGGAATCCAAACTGACCTTCCCTGAGATCGGCTTCTATCAGTTTTTCCATTCGTCTGTAAAGAATTCGCGTTAGTATTTTGCAGCTGTGACTTATTAAACTGATAGTTCGGTAATTTTCGCTTCTGTCAACACCTGCTTTCTTTGGGATTGGAATTATTATATTCTTCTTCAAGTCTGAGGGTATTTCGCCTGTCTCATACATCTTGCTCACAGATGGTAGAGTTTTGTCAGGACGGGCTCTCCCAAGGCTGTCAGTAGTTCTAATGGAATGTTGTCTACTCCGAGGGCTTTGTTTCGACTCAAGTCTTTCAGTGTTCTGTCAAACTCTTCACGCAGTATCGTATCTCCCATTTCATCTTCATCTACCTCCTCTTCCATTTCCATAATATTGTCCTCAAGTACATCGCCCTTGTATAGACCCTCTGTATACTCCTTCCACCCTTCCGCTTTCCCCTCTTTGCTTGGAACTGGGTTTCAATCTAAGCTCTTGATATTCATACAAGTGGCTCTCTTTTCTCCAAAGGTCTCTTTAATTTTCCTTTAGGCTGTATCTATCTTACCCCTAGCGAGATAAGCCTCCACATCCTTACATTTGCCCTCTAGCCATCCCTGCTTAACCATTTTGCACTTCCTGTCGATCTCATTTTTGAGACGTTTGTATTCCTTTTTACCTGCTTCATTTACGAGGTGCATTCAAGTTCTAAGGCCTCCGATTTTTTTTCTCTGGACTGGAAAGAGATAGAAACATTCGCATTGTTTTAAAATGAGGCCGCGTTCATTGTCAATACGTCCCAGAGATGGCAGCACCGTTCGGCAGATGGAATTTTACCGCCAGCGGCGAGAATGTGAACTGTTTTAAATACTTAAAATGGCGACGTTTTCCTTACTTGAACAACGTGCAATCATTCGTTTTCTGAATTTGCGTGGTGTGAAACCAATTGAAATTCATCGACAGTTGAAGGAGACATGTGGTGATAGAGTTATAGATGTGTCGAAAGTCCGTTCTTGAGTGCGACAGTTTAATGAAGGCAGAACATCGTGTGACAACAAACCGAAACAACTTCGGGCTCGCACAAGCCGGTCTGATGACATGATCGAGAAAGTGGAGAGAATTGTTTTGGGGGATCGCCGAATGGCTGTTGAACAGATCGCCTCCAGAGTTGGCATTTCTGTGGGTTCTGTGCACACAATCCTGCATGACGATCTGAAAATGCGAAAAATGTCATCCAGGTGGGTGCCACGAGTGCTGACGGACGACCACATGGCTGCTCGTGTGGCATGTTGCCAAGCAATGTTGACGCGTAACGACAGCATGAATGGGACTTTCTTTTCGTCGGTTGTGGCAATGGATGAGACGTGGATGACATTTTTCAATCCAGAAACAAAGCGCCACTCAGCTCAATGGAAGCACACAGATTCATCGCCACCAAAAAAATTTCGGGTAACCGCCAGTGCTGAAAAAATGATGGTGTCCATGTTCTGGGACAACGAGGGCGTAATCCTTACCCATTGCGTTCCAAAGCGCAGTACGGTAACAGGTGCATCCTACGAAAATGTTTTGAAGAACAAATTCCTTCCTGCACTGCAACAAAAACGTCCAGGAAGGGCTGCGCGTGTGCTGTTTCACCAAGACAACGCACCCGCACATCGAGCTAACGTTACGCAACAGTTTCTTCGTGATAACAACTTTGAAGTGATTCCTCAAGCTCCCTACTCACCTGACCTGGCTCCTAGTGACTTTTAGCTTTTTCCAACAATGACAGACACTCTCCGTGGCCGCACATTCACCAGCCGTGCTGCTATTGCCTCAGCGATTTTCCATTGGTCAAAACAGACTCCTACAGAAGCCTTTGCCGCTGCCATGGAATCATGGCGTCAGCGTAGTGAAAAATGTGTACATCTGCAGGGCGATTACGTCGAGAAGTAACGCCAGTTTCATCGATTTCGGGTGAGTAGTTAATTAGAAAAAAAATCGGAGGCCTTAGAGTTTGAATGCACCTGGTACTGCATTTTCATATTTTTTCCTTTCATCAATTAAATTCAATATATCTTCTGTTACCCAGGGATTTCTACTAGCCCTCTTCTTTGTACCTACTTGTTCCTCTGCTGCCTTCACTACTTCATCCGTCAAAGCTACCCATTCTTTTTCTACTGCATTTCTTTCTCTCATACCTGTCAACTGTTCCCTTATGCTGTCCCTGAAACTCGGTACAACCTCTGGTTTAGTCAGTTTATCCAGGTCCCATCTCCTTAAATTCCCACCTTTTTGCAGTTTCTTCAGTTTTAATCTACAGTTCATAACCAATAGATTGTGGTCAGAGTCCACATCTGCCCCTGGAAATGTCTTACAATTTATAACCTGGTTCCTAAATCTCTGTCTTACCATACTGTCTGATACTTTTTAGTATCTCCAGGGTTCTTCCATGTATACAACCTTCTTTCATGATTCTTAAACCAAGTGTTGGCTATGAATAAGTTACGCTCTGCGCAAAATTCTACCAGATGGCTTCCTGTTTCATTTCTTAGCCCCAATCCATATTCACCTACTACGTTTCCTTCTCTCCCTTTTCCTACGCTTGAATTCCAGTCACCCATGACAAATTTTCGTCTCCCTTCACTATTTGAATAATTTCTTTCATCTCCCCATACATTTCATCAATTTCTTCGTCATCTGCAGAGCTAGTTGGCATATAAACTTGTACTACTCTAGTAGGCATAGGCTTTGTGTCTATCTTGGCCACAATAATGCGTTCACTGTGCTGTTTGTAGTAGCTTACCCATACTCCTATTTTTTATTCATTATTAAACCTACTCCTGCATTACCCCTATTTGATTTTGTATTTATAACTGTGAATTCACCTGACCAAAAGTCATGTTCCTCCTGCCACCGAACTTCACTAATTCCCACTATATCTAACATTAAACTATGCATTTCCCTTTTTAAATTTTCTAACCTACCTGCCCGATTAAGGGATCTGACATTCCACGCTCTGATCCGTAGAACGCCAGTTTTCTTTCTCCTGATAACAACGTCCTCCTGAGTAGTCCCCGCCCGGATATCCGAATGGGGGACTATTTTACCTCCAGAATATTTTACCCAAGAGGACGCCATCATCATTCAATCATACAGTAAAGCTGCATGCCCTCGGGAAAAATTACAGCTGTAGTTTCCCCTTGCTTTCAGCCGTTTGCAGTACCAGAACAGCAAGGCTATTTTGGTTAGTGTTACAAGGCCAGATCAGTCAATCATCCAGACCATTGCCCCTGCAACTACTGAAAAGGCTGCTGCCCCTCTTCAGGAACCACACGTTTGTCTGGCCTCTCAACAGATACCCCTCCGTTGTGGTTGCACCTACAGTACGGCTATCTGTATCGATGAGGCACGCAAGCCTCCCCACCAACGTCAAGGTCCGCGGTTCTGTGGGGGAGGGGGTTAAACCTTACACAACCAAATCTCAGGTACATATGAGTGCGTCAAAATGTTAGAGACGGGAAAATTAGTGAATGGAATTTCGTGCCCCAAGCATCCTCGACTAGTTTGGAAGACGTAACAGGAGTTTGTACAACAAAAAGTACAGAATACGGTTGAATGTACTAGCAGTAAAACCATTTCTTTGGGAGATACTGTAGCCCACAGAAAGGTAATACATAAATTGTGTAATGCCTTATAAAATAGACTTTAGAACTAATAATAATGTTGGTGTACCTTATGAGTTTCTTGAGGATATTCAAGTGGGAAACGGGATAAATTTTTCTAATCAGTTTCCAAACTTCAGATTGGATGAGGAGGTGCACTCAGTAAAATTTTAAGGTTGTTGTCTACATCATTACCAAAAGGAGAGGAGGACTCCAGAAAGATTTTGTGCTTAGTTATCCAGTTGACGATGCTGGCGAATGGGAGAATGCCCATTCTGGTGATTGTTCAGTCGCCAAGTGTGGTTTCAGTTGCCTGAGACTGCAGTCATGCATGTGAGTTGCATGTGCGTGTGTGTGTGTGTGTGTGTGTGTGTGTGTGTGTGTGTGTGTGTGTGTGTGTGTGTGTGTGTGTGTATTGCTGATGAAAGCTTTAATTGTGGGAGTCTTTTTGTTGTGCCTATCTGCAACTCAGCATCTCCACTATATGGTGAGTAGAAACTTTCCTTTTCATAATATTGTTACATTCCATCCTGGATTTTCCATTGTCTGATTCCATTCTAGTGATTTTAAGGCCTGAAAGGATTTTCAGGAAAATTTTAAAATGAAATATTGGTCGTCCAGAACACAAAAAAATTAATACTAGAATTACGTGTCCCAAAGCATTGTAATATTTCTTGGGGTAGTTATAAGTGCTATATAGAATGGCATCTAACTAGAGCGAAATATTTAGGTAACACATTAGAGGCACCACATTAGAGGCACCACATTTAGTAAAAGTGTTAATAAATCAATTGCCACATTATACAAATTTAAACAAATTTAACATAGTGGCTGGAACAACTGTGAATGATGTGTAGGCACATGATGAAAGGCCACCAGCATGCCCTAAAAGTAAGATTTAATAAAAAAAATGAAACACCAAGCGATCAGAGAGTTGGCAAAGACGTTAATTAGGAATATGCAGTAAGGCGCAGACAAATGAAAGAAAAAACATTTAATTTTTATACACACTTTTTTTTACACTCTCTTGTATGTAGAAGTACGTGAAGATGTGCGATGTATCCTATGTGTGCGTGAATAATATTATATTGAACAACAGTATCAAGTATTTTTTTATTGAAGTAAGTGAAGAAACATACAAGGAGGATTTTCTTGATTATGACAAGTGCCGATGTTTCCAGAGTCTGTCGCCTGCAGTTACAATTAAAATGTAAGTCTGATGACCAAAACATACTAAAAGATACAAATAACCACAGAACATTTTTTAATAACACAATCATATTATATCCTACAAAAATGCGTCTTCATACAAATAGTCAACAATATTTAGTAATATTTATTAATTTATTTTATTTCTTTTTTATTACAACTGTTGACTTCAGGGCACCAGTTGTGAGTAGTGTTTGTTAACTATTGCAATAGTAAGAAATTTCTATTATATTGTTATGAATATTAAAAACTAGTTGTCTGTATTTTCTGTTTGCAAAAATTGAGGAGAAACATTTTGAAAGGAATAAGAATTGGACCCAGGTCACATAAACTTTTCCATAGTAAGCTGTTTTGTTTGGCACAGCAATGGTAGGACAGCTACACACGTTGTTTGCGTGTTTACGCTTGGTATCACTTCCTTTGATGTAGCTAGAAACCTTTCCTTCATTATTCCGTTGCTTAAATTTTATTTGCGAAAAATTTACAGAAATTTTTCAGTGAGATGCATAGTGTCAGTGGAACATAAGGAGTTGTGACACAGTAGTGTGTACATCATGATCGACATAAGACGGCATTTGTCAGGTGTAAAGATTAGCATATGAAATTTTTAACATTTTTGTGAGCATTTTATTTTTTGCATATTCATACAACATGGCCAAAAAATATATGCCCACTTTTTATAACAATAGTGAAATCGCAATTAGCCAAGATGTCGTAGAATTGCGAGATCGAACAATTGAAGTTCAGGAGCCATGCATGCCTACTGCACAAAGTGTAAATTGATCATAGATGAGTGTCACAGGAGTGACAAATGATAGCGACGCTCCACAGCAGAACAACCATGACGACACAATGTTTACAACTAACGATTATATATCACACATCTCCCAGAGCGACATACCGCTGATGAATGAAACATTGGAGAGCGATTCCAATATGTATTTTGACAACACTTTGCAAACACCACTTGGTCACAACACAAACATTAACTTGGAAAGTACAGCTGACAGCAACCACAGTGGTACAACTGAAGCACTTCTATGGCAGTTATTATCTAACATAAATGTGAAATTTGATAATATGAAACTCAATATGAACACCAATTTCAGTGCTATGAAACAAATATGAATACCAAAACTGATAGTTTGACACACAATCTGAACAGTGCCATACAAGATCTAGATACAATGAAACAGGATCAAAAACAAGTATTCAAGGATTTGCAAGACAGAGTCTCACAGAAATTCGAAGGCATAGCCAAAAATTTTCGCACTGAAATCAACGAAAAATTGAATTATATGAAAAGACAAGTAAAGCATGAAATATTTCCTGAAGTTAACAGTAACATTACAGAGCTAAAACAGACGGTTGGTTCTTTTAACAACCATAATGCTCTACTAGTACAACAGATAAAGAAAAGCACAAACACAAACATTGCAGCTACACAAAACCAGTTCTGTTCAACAGTAAAAAAGGTACCCACTGTCGTTAACAAACTAATTTGGTGAATTAACCGAACAGGATTCAAAAATCAGAACGTTATTCATGCAAGGTACAGCACAACAGCCTGATTACCATAAATTTTATAAGAAAATAAAAATTCTTCAACAGAAAGATCTCAGATGGAGTAAAGTCATACAAAACATTAAGGAAGATGATGGTGGAAAGGTAAGTAAATGATACCAGGAGTACAACTTCGTTTTGTTTCATAGGAAACATGAAAAATCTGATGAATGGTGTGTGTGTGTGTATTCCTGAAGATCATCTCGACGAATTTATAAGACACAGACACGAAGTACGGGGCATTAAGGAGTAGGCAAATGTACTGAAAAAATTGTAACATTTTGTTATTTTCCGAATTTGAGAAGGCGAGTCGTACAGGTATTAAGAAAGTGTGCAATATGTCAAAAATCAAAAAGTCCAATGTGTCAAAATATACTAAGCTACACCCAGTACCCACAAAAAACCCTCTAGATCCCTGGAAATAGCGGGTCCATATCCAAGAAGTAAAGGAGGAGTAAGATATTTAGTAGCACTGTACGAGATTTTCTCAAAACATGTCAAAATGTGTGCCATTAAAAATACAACAGCCACAAATATCAGAAAAATAATTGAGGGAGACTATTTGAGAAGAGTAAGTAAACCAAAGGTGCTACTAACTGATAATGCTTCAAACTTTGTTGGGAAAAAGTAGAAACAATTTATGACCTCACAGGGCATAAAGTACATAATAGTAAGCTATTTTAACCCTTAAGCAAGCTCAGTAGAATAAGTATTTAAAGAATTTAACCAGTTTATTAGGTCATACTCTTCTCACAAACACACTCGGTGGGTAGAATCGTAACTCCTTTCATGCAAGTGATCAATAACCTTCCACATTCTTCAACAGGTTTCACACGTAATGTATTGATGTTCCAGACAAAACAAAAAATTGTGTGGGAGTTCCCCTTACCAAAGGTACCCACTACAGAAATGACACCCCAAGAAAAACAAACAAGCTATACTTACACTAGATAACATGGCCGACAAGAAGAAAATAGATGTGGCAATTACCCTATTCAGGACCATATGCAATTTCCAAAATATCATTTTTCTGACACATACAGGTTAATTTATAAGAAGACAGCAAGAAACAAGTGTCTGCACCATCACAAAGATATAGAAGCCTCTACAGAATGACGAATCGTGGTAACTTTTTTTTATGGCAAGGTAATTGTACATAGTGTACATAATTCTAGGTGTAATTTTTCTGCTGGAGTGTATTTTAAGATAAAGTAATCTGTACAGGCATAAGTAATTTTTTTATTTGTAAATTTAGGCATAAAAATTATCAGCAGTGAGAAGTAACATACCGCTTCATGTGAAGCAAAAGAATAAACGAAATTAGCTTATGGCTCAGCTGTCCCACGCTCAGCAATACGCGCTGAAGTCAGCAGCAAGAGAGGAAACATTGACCTGTGGGCATGCGCGACAGACTGGCAGAAAGCGCAACCAAAACAGGAATGCAATATGTACCTACCTTTAACACAAAGTAAACAGAAATACTACGCAAATACATCTACTATCTAACAAGTAAGGGACCCATTGATATATATACACAGAGATTTAATTAAATAATGAGCTATATACAACATATTTACAACCCAAAGAAGCATTATGAAAACTATATGAGATGTGTAAGCTAAGGGCTACCACAAAATACTGTGAGAGATATCAAATAATTTTCTTTGCAGAGTAAATAATCATAAAGGTAACAGAATAAATGAATGTCTATAAATTTAAAGAAAGTATGGAAATATCTGTGGATGTATGGAACGAGTAAATGTATCAGTGGTCACCGAGCTATGAAATGCAATTAGTTTTAAGTCAGTTTTAAGTTTTTTTCTTTCAGCCACCAGTGAAGCGTCATGGAACAAAGAAGAAAATTCCATCGAATGTAGCAGGTTCCAAATGAAGGAACTGGCTGCACTTCGAGTAAACGAGGCAAAGGAAAAGTGAAATATGCATCATCGTAGTGTATCTCCATGACAATTATCAGTAAATATTCACTGCAGAGTACACATAAACATTTAAGCATGAGATTTTACAAAAAACCAGTTAATTTTTATAATGTCACAAGAAAGCTTGAATGATGACATTTCTAGGTATTTGAGAAAGGTAAATATACAATGGTTAAAACGTCAATTTTCCCACTAAGCTACATGTGAACTGAAGTGAACAGCACTAACACATGAAGAAACAACATGATACTACTTGGGTGATTAGTTGGTACACATTATTTCAATGAAGCAACAGTTCCTTGGCAACTAGTCCATCATTGTACGAGTAACATTTCCTCATAAATACTTGAACCAGGATGAGTATTTCCCTTTTTCCCTCCCAAACAAAGTCGGAAGCGCCAAGTGTACTTACGCCAGCAATGCGCAATGTTTAAGTCCTATTTCCAATGTTTTTCTCCCTGTTCTACCTAAGGAAGAAGCAAGCTCCCATAAGTGATAAAAGTCGATCTATAAAATGCAACATAAATGTATCATATGCTTGTGTTGTGTCGTAATAATGTGATATGTAATTAATTTGTACATGTGATTTGAATGAAGAGAAGTTGATACTAACAAGCAAATTGTAGTAACAGAACCTAGTTAATGAAAGTTTTATAATATTTTAAAATTTTAGAAATTTATGTTCGTAATATAACCAATGGATGGAATGTCAGCCAGAGGTATAAGCTACCATGTTATGTATATTGTTGTAACTCAATACTTGTACGAATTTTCATTGGAAACCAAACTCTATATGGAGGAATGCACTTTAAAGACAAGCAATTTATGCAATATTTTGGATGGCTAAATGTGTCTTTACGGCTGAAAGCAAGGGGAAACTACAGCCGTAATTTTTCCCGAGGACATGCAGCTCTACTGTATGATTAAATGATGATGGCGTCCTCTTGGGTAAAATATTCCGGAGGTACAATAGTCCCCCATTCGGATCTCCGGGCGGGGACTACTCAGGAGGACGTCGTTATCAGGAGAAAGAAAACTGGCGTTCTACGGATCGGAGCGTGGAATGTCAGATCCCTTAATCGGGCAGGTAGGTTAGAAAATTTAAAAAGGGAAATGGATAGGTTAAAGTTAGATATAGTGGGAATTAGTGAAGTTCGTTGGCAGGAGGAACAAGACTTTTGGTCAGGTGATTACAGGGTTATAAATACAAAATCAAATAGGGGTAATGCAGGAGTAGGTTTAATAATGAATAAAAAAATAGGAGTGCGGGTTAGCTACTACAAACAGCATAGTGAACGCATTATTGTGGCTAAGATAGACACAAAGCCCATGCCTACTACAGTAGTACAAGTTTATATGCCAACTACCTCTGCAGATGATGAAGAAATAGATGAAATGTATGACGAGATAAAAGAAATTATTCAGGTAGTGAAGGGAGACGAAAATTTAATAGTCATGGGTGACTGGAATTCGTCAGTAGGAAAAGGGAGAGAAGGAAACATAGTAGGTGAATATGGATTGGGGGGAAGGAATGAAAGAGGAAGCCGCCTTGTAGAATTTTGCACAGAGCATAACTTAATCATAGCCAACACTTGGTTCAAGAATCATAAAAGAAGGTTGTATACCTGGAAGACTCCTGGAGATACTAAAAGGTATCAGATAGATTATATAATGGTAAGACAGAGATTTAGGAACCAGGTTTTAAATTGTAAGACATTTCCTGGGGCAGATGTGGATTCTGACCACAATCTATTGGTTATGAACTGCAGATTGAAACTGAAGAAACTGCAAAAAGGTGGGAATTTAAGGAGATGGGACCTGGATAAACTGAAAGAACCAGAGGTTGTAGAGAGTTTCAGGGAGAGCATAAGGGAACAATTGACAGGAATGGGGGCAAGAAATACAGTAGAAGAAGAATGGGTAGCTCTGAGGGATGAAGTAGTGAAGGCAGCAGAGGATCAAGTAGGTAAAAAGACGAGGGCTAATAGAAATCCTTGGGTAACAGAAGAAATATTGAATTTAATTGATGAAAGGAGAAAATATAAAAATGCAGTAAATGAAGCAGGCAAAAAGGAATACAAACGTCTCAAAAATGAGATCGACAGGAAGTGCAAAATGGCTAAGCAGGGATGGCTAGAGGACAAATGTAAGGATGTAGAGGCTTGTCTCACTAGGGGTAAGATAGATACTGCCTACAGGAAGATTAAAGAGACCTTTGGAGAGAAGAGAACCACTTTTATGAATATCAAGAGCTCAGATGGCAACCCAGTTCTAAGCAAAGAAGGGAAGGCAGAAAGGTGGAAGGAGTATATAGAGGGTTTATACAAGGGCGATGTACTTGAGGACAATATTATGGAAATGGAAGAGGATGTAGATGAAGACGAAATGGGAGATAAGATACTGCGTGAAGAGTTTGACAGAGCACTGAAAGACCTGAGTCAAAACAAGGCCCCGGGAGTAGACAACATTCCATTTGAACTACTGATGGCCTCGGGAGAGACAGTCATGACAAAACTCTACCATCTGGTGACCACGATGTATGAGACAGGCGAAATACCCTCAGACTTTAAGAAGAATATAATAATTCCAATCCCAAAGAAAGCAGGTGTTGACAGATGTGAAAATTACCGAACAATCAGTTTAATAAGTCACAGCTGCAAAATACTAACGCGAATTCTTTACAGACGAATGGAAAAACTGGTAGAAGCCGACCTCGGGGAAGATCAGTTTGGATTCCGTAGAAATGTTGGAACACGTGAGGCAATACTGACCTTACGACTGATCTTAGAAGAAAGATTAAGAAAAGGCAAACCTACGTTTCTAGCATTTGTAGACTTAGAGAAAGCTTTTGACAATGTTAACTGGAATACTCTCTTTCAAATTCTGAAAGTGGCAGGGGTAAAATACAGGGAGCGAAAGGCTATTTACAGTTTGTACAGAAACCAGATGGCAGTTATAAGAGTCGAGGGACATGAAAGAGAAGCAGCGGTTAAGAAGGGAGTAAGACAGGGTTGTAGCCTCTCCCCGATGTTATTCAATCTGTATATTGAGCAAGCAGTAAAGGAAACAAAAGAAAAATTCGGAGTAGGTATTAAAATTCATGGAGAAGAAGTAAAAACTTTGAGGTTCGCCGATGACATTGTAATTCTGTCAGAGACAGCAAAGGACTTGGCAGAGCAGTTGAACGGAATGGACCATGTCTTGAAAGGAGGATATAAGATGAACATCAACAAAAGCAAAACGAGGATAATGGAATGTAGTCAAATTAAGTCGGGTGATGCTGAGGGAATTAGATTAGGAAATGAGACACTTAAAGTAGTAAAGGAGTTTTGCTATTTAGGGAGTAAAATAACCGATGATGGTCGAAGTAGAGAGGATATAAAAGGTAGACTGGCAATGGCAAGGAAAGGATTTCTCAAGAAGAGGAATTTGTTAACATCGAGTATAGATTTAAGTGTCAGGAAGTCGTTTCTGAAAGTATTTGTATGGAGTGTAGCCATGTATGGAAGTGAAACATGGACGATAAATAGTTTGGACAGGAAGAGAATAGAAGCTTTCGAAATGTGGTGCTACAGAAGAATGCTGAAGATAAGGTGGGTAGATCACGTAACTAATGAGGAGGTACTGAATAGGATTGGAGAGAAGAGAAGTTTGTGGCACAACTTGACTAGAAGAAGGGATCGGTTGGTAGGACATGTTTTGAGGCATCAAGGGATCACAAATTTAGCATTGGAGGGCAGTGTGGAGAGTAAAAATCGTAGAGGGAGACCAAGAGATGAATACACTAAGCAGATTCAGAAGGATGTAGGTTGCAGTAGATACTGGGAGATGAAGAAGCTTGCACAGGATAGAGTAGCATGGAGAGCTGCATCAAACCAGTCTCAGGACTGAAGACCACAACAACAACAACAACAAATGTGTCTTTCAAAATGTGGATGTCAAGAGTGGTGACATGAACATGCATATGGAATGAAATAACTTCTGAGTATTGTGGCTCACAACGCTTGACACATTGACAAGTGAACTATAGTTGTTCGAACCGATACTTACCTCATTGACAGATGCTGTTGGTCAGGGTTATCTCCACTGAAAATGCGAGTACAACAGGTAATAATGACACCCAGGCCGTAAAATTGGAGATCTTCTGCCACAGCACCGGATTTTGAACAGTAAGCACACACCCACTGCACCCAGAAGACAAACGCCACAGCAATTCTTCAATATGCGACACTCTGGTGAAAGTGTGACACTCAATGTGGAATCAACACTAAGAAAGCGAATGCATGCACGTGCGACGATAGCTTCTAGCATATTGACCGTTAGCATCTAGCTCTTAGCTCTTAGTCGCCAAATCAGCCAGCGCAAAACCCGGCAGCGAGGACGAAACAGCCTGAACATTATTGTTAGCGCGCTAAATTCAAATATGTAATGTACTGTCATATTATAAGTTTATAATCTTTTAATTTCTTGTAGAATTCTAGCATACATAGGATAAACTGACGTTTTCTTTCCATTAAATAAAAAAGGAAGCTGATGATAAAGGGCATTGACCCCCAATTGTACAATGTAAATAGACACACAAGAAAAAGAAAAAAAAACATTGTATGTCTCCATACCATGTCAACGTACAGTGTGGGGGCAATTGTGTAGGTTCATGATGAAAGGCTCCCAGCAAGCCCTAAAATTAAGATTTATAAAAAACCAAAAACTGAAACACTGAGCGACCACAGAGTTGGCAACCCCCTTAAATTAGGAATATGTGGTAAGATGCAGACAAATGAAAGAAAAAATATTTAATTTTTTTACACACTTTTTATTTTTACACTCTCTCGTATGTAGAAGGATAATGAGATGTGCGATTTTAGATATGAAGTATTGCGAGCTCTATGTATCCTATGTGTGCATGAATAGTATTATATTGAACAACAGTATGAAGTCTTTTTTTATTGAAATAATGGAAGAAACATACAAGGAGGATTTTCTCAATTGCGCTGGTGTTCCCGGAGTCTGTCGCCTGCAGCTACAATTAAAATGTAAGCGAAGTCCAATGCCCAAAAGATACAAATAAGCACAGAACATCTCTTAATAATGGAAATCGTATTCTATCCTACAAAAATGTGTCTTCATATGCATAGTCAATAATATTTAGTAATATTTATTAATTTCTTTATTCTGTTTTATTAAGATTCCTTACTCACTTTTGTAGTGAATTAGATATCCTCAACAAGGAATGTAGTGAAAATGCTAATGATTCTAATCAAAACAAGGAGAATAAAGACAATGGATGGTTTTCCAAACTCATTTGCAAAGAAAAGAGAGACAAATTTCTGTTGCATCAACAATAAGCGTAATAAGCCACGTACAACTAGCAATAATAGTATACTGTCACAGGTATTAGTACCTACCCCTAATAATAATATGAATAATAATGTGGGTAATACTTCAGAGTTAAGTAAATTTAACAGTACAGCAGATGTACTTATATTTAGTGTAGATGACTTAGTTGTTGTAAAAGATTTCCATCATAGTTCTTACATGTAGAAAGAGATGAGTAAGTTCTTTCCACAAAGTTGTGGTGCGAATACTACATCCTAAGGCACTGTTTCTGGTTGATCCTGTACAGGCCTTTCTGGATACAGAAAATGTTCGACTGCTGCCCTGGCCAGCATATTCTCCAGATCTCTCACAAATTGAAAACGTCTGGTCAATGGTGGCCGAGCAACTGGCTTGTCACAATACGGCAGTCACTACTCTTGATGAACTGTGGTACCGTGTTGAAGCTGCATGGGCAGCTGTACCTGTACACACCATCCAAATCTGTCTGACTCAATACCCATGCGTATCAAGGCCATTATTACGGCCAGAAGTGGTTGTTCTGAGTACTGATTTCATGGGATCTACGCACCCCAAATTGCGTGAAAATGTAATCACATGTCAGTTCTAGTATAATATACTTGTCCAACAAATACCCGTTTGTCATCTGCATTTCTTCTTGGTGTAGCAATTTTAATGACCAGTAGTGTATATAAGAAAGAAGTTCCTTGTCTTGCTCAATGGTGAAGACTTTTTGTTTGGCATTTGTGGCTACATATTTGAAATGATTTTGACCAGACAATTTCTGTTTTTGGATGTGCCAAGCAAGAGTACTGTTTGACGCTGTGTGTACTTTAGTTGCTTCTTGTACACATTGCTTTCATGTAATAACCTCATTGGCAGCTGCCTCCATACATTTTACATCTACTTTTTCTCTTTTCCTTTCCACCTTACTCCTGCCCATCTGGAAAGAAAACTGAACATAAATGAAGTGTTAGATGAAACATTTGCTTGTACCTTGGGACATGGCCCAACATGCAACCAGAATAACGTCTCAAGGGAAAACCAAGTTCACAATAAAACCTATATACACACTTATGTTAATCACTTATGGCATCAATAGCTTACTTAAACAATGCCATGCAACACTATATTTAAGAAATATCAATAATGACACTTATCTTTTATTTATATCTTTTAAGGGTGATAGCTAAATTGTACTTTCAAATACAGAAATCTGTAAAATTACTCCTCAGACTGGAAACATCATCTAAATACAACATGACTTCCTATGCGCTGTAACTTGATTTTGTAGTTCTTAGAATTCACATTAGAACATTTTATAAAAGGTGTCCCAAGTGCTGCCCTTTCCCCCACCCCAGGAGAGTTTACACATTTTGCAAATTCGGTAGAATACCCATTAGAAGTCTGAGTTATTAGCTTTGGTATTTCTTCTTTCGTTTCTCCAAAGTCATTTCTTACCCAAACATTATCTTATATTCTGTACCTGTTACTATTGTATCTTATTTGAAAACTAAATTGTATGTAGTCGGTACACTGCATGTTAAGTGTGTCACAACTGTGAAGGGAGATAATGGGGGAAAGCCTCCACATGCTGTGTAATAGTCTGAAATATGATTTGCTAACATGAACATAATGAGCAGAAGATAGCAGTGCCATCTAGTGAGTGAGAAATTGGTTAATTGAGAGCACACATATGCGATCAATAAAGCAAGGTCATTTTATCAGTTTTAAATAAAGAGAAAATGTTAAACAAGGAACAGGAGCAGTGGACATGAAATTAGGTCATATTTAAGTAACATAATGTGTGATCAGTGTGAGAAGGCGAAAATGATAGTTATTATTTGGATATATAGGGGTAATACAGGAGTAGGTTTAATAATGAATAAGAAATAGGAGTACAGGTAAGCTACTACAAAAGCATAGTGAACGCATAATTGTAGCCAAGATAGACACGAAGCCCACGCCTACTACAGTAGTACAAGTTTATATGCCAACTACCTCTGCAGATTATGAAGAAATTGATGAAATATGTGATGAGGTAAAAGAAATTATTCAAATAGTGAAGGGAGACGAAAATTCAATAGTCATGGGTGACTGGAATTCAAGCATAGGAAAAGGGAGAGAAGGAAACATAGTAGGTGAATATGGATTGGGGCTAAGAAATGAAAGAGGAAGCCATGTGATAGAATTTTGCGCAGAGCATAACTTAATCATAGCTAACACTTGGTTCAAGAATCATGAAAGAAGAACCCTGGAGATACTAAAAGGAATCAGATAGATTATGTAATGGTAAGACAGAGATTTACGAACCAGGTTTTAAATTGTAAGACATTTCCAGGGGCAGATGTGGACTCTGGCCACAATCTATTGGTTATGAATTGTAGATTAAAACTGAAGACACTGCAAAAAGGTGGGAATTTCAGGAGATGGGACCTGGATACACTGAAAGAACCAGAGGTAGTACAGAGATTCAGGGAGAGCATGAGGGAACAATTGACAGGAGTGGGGGAATGAAATACAGCAGAATAAGAATGGGTAGCTTAGAGGGATGAAGTAGTGAAGGCAGCAGAGGATCATGTAGGCAGAAAGACGAGGGCTACTAGAAATCCTTCGGTAACAGAAGAAATATTGAACTTAATTGATGAAAGGAGAAAATATAAAAATGCAGTAAATGAAGCAGGCAAAAAGGAATACAAATGTCTCAAAAATGAGATCGACAGGAAGTGCAAAACGGCTAAGCAGGGATGGCTATAGGACAAATGTAAGGATGTAGAGGCTTATCTCACTAGGAGTAAGATAGATACTGCCTACAGGAAAATTAAAGAGACTTTTGGAGAAAGGAGAACCACTTGCATGAATATCAAGAGCTTTGATGGAAACCCAGTTCTAAGCAATGAAGGGAAAGCAGAAAGGTCGAAGGAGTATATAGACGGTCTATACAAGGGCAATGTTCTTGAGGACAATATCATGGAAATGGAAGAGGATGTAGATGAAGATGAAATGGGAGATATGATACTGCGTGAAGAGTTTGACAGAGCACTGAAAGACCTGAGTCGAAACAAGGCCCCCGGAGTAGACAACATTACATTAGAACTACTGCCAGCCTTGGGAGTGCCAGTCCTGACAAAACTCTACCACCTGGTGAGCAGGATGTATGAGACAGGCGAAATACCCTCAGACTTCAAGAAGAATATAATAATTCCAATCCCAAAGAAAGAAGATGTTGACAGATGCGAAAATTATCGAACTATCAGTTTAATAAGTCACGGCTGCCAAATACTAACATGAATTCTTTACAGACGAATGGAAAAACTGATAGAAGCTGACCTCGGGGAAGATCAGTTTGGATTCCATAGAACACGTGAGGCAATACTGACCCTACGACTTATCTTAGAAGAAAGATTAAGGAAAGGCAAACCTACGTTTCTAGCATTTGTAGACTTAGACAAAGGTTTTGACAATGTTGATTGGAATACTCTCTTTCAAATTCTGAAGGTGGCAGGGGTAAAATACAGGGAGCGAAAGGCTGTTTACAATTTGAACAGAAAGCAGATGGCGGTTATAAGAGTCGAGGGGCATGAAAGGGAAGCAGTGGTTGGGAAGGGAGTGAGACAGGGTTGTAGCAACTCCCAGATGTTATTCAATCTGTATATTGAGCAAGCAATATAGGAAACAAAATAAAAGTTCGGAGTAGGTATTAAAATCCATGGAGAAGGAATAAAAACCTTGAGGTTCGCCGATGACATTGTAATTCTGTCAGAGACAGCAAAGGACTTGGAAGAGCAGTTGAACGGAATGGACAGAGTCTTGAAAGGAGGGTATAAGATGAACATCAACAGAAGCAAAACGAGGATAATGGAACGTAGTCGAATTAATCTGGGTGATGCTGAGCGAATTAGATTAGGAAATGAGACACTTAAAGTAGTAAAGGAGTTTTGCTATTTGGGGAGCAAAATAACTGATGATGGTAGAAGTAGAGAGGATGTAAAATGTAGACTGGCAATGTCAAGGAAAGCGTTTCTGAAGAAGAAAAATTTGTTAACATCGAGAGTAGATTTAAATGTCAGGAAGTCGTTTCTGAAAGTATTTGTATGGAGTGTAGCCATGTATGGAAGTGAAACATGGACAATAAATAGTTTAGATAAGAAGAGAATAGAAGCTTTCGAAATGTGGTGCTACAGAAGAATTCTGAAGATTAGATGGGTAGATCACATAACTAATGAGAAGGTATTGACTAGAATTGGGGAGAAGAGGAGCTTGTGGCACAACTTGACTAGAAGAAGGGAGCGGTTGGTAGGACATGTTCTGAGACATCGAGGGATCACCAATGTAGTATTGGAGGGCAGCGTGGAGAGTAAAAATCGTAGAGTGAGACCAAGAGATGAGTACACTAAGCAGATTCAGAAGGATGTAGGCTGCAGTAGGTACTGGGAGATGAAGAAGCGTGCACAGGATAGAGTAGGATGGAGAGCTGCATCAAACCAGTCTCAGGACTGAAGACCACAACAATAACAATAAATGTTTTATAAAATAAGTGATACTGCAGAAAATAAAATGGAGTTATTTCAACTAACCTAGCAAGTTTTCTCATCAATATACAATCCTTTGAGTATTCAAAGAATACAAATGGCAATTTCAGTCCTTGATTTGTTATACCTTGTGAAATTTTAATGATAACTGAGCTGTATGTGTTGGCCTGGATATTTTTAAATACAAACATAGTAGCAGGTCTAAATGATCCCAAAAAAAGAAGATGAGCATGGGAATATCATTGTCCAGAGTTATAATACAGGTGTGTTTGCATACAGCAACAAACATGTAGGTAAAACCAGTTTTGTATAGGGAGTAGAGTGTGGTATGTTTCAAAACTGCAGAATGACAATCTAGATGTGAAGGAACCCCTTCCTGTTGTGATGTGAGAAAAGAAATGTAGGTACTGTGTAGATATATTTTATATGGTGGCGTGTACCCTGTTTAGGTGATTTGAGGGACTTGAAATGGGTAGGCAGACCAACAGAGAGGCTGTCCTACACTGGAGGTCGGGTGCATCCCAGAAAGAAATGGCATGTATCGCATTTTCTGTAGAAGAGTGTGGGGATAGATATTCCAAGCAGAGGGGCCTAGTCCTTTGGTTAGTTGAATCCACAGAAGGATAACATAAACCATTTCTTTGTAGGGAGTGAATAGGGGACACTTTCATTTGAAAGGAAGAGTGGTTGTCCAGTACCTACCCATAGAAAGCATTGAACTCAGTTGTTAAGGTTGGAGAAGACTTGTTGATTGACAGTCACTTTGTCAAAAGAGTATCCAAACTAGTAAGGAGCAAACGAACTAACCCTGGAACCAAAGAGTGTAGAGAGGTTATGAGAAAACATAAAGTTATTGGGATTTATCATCCACCAAAGGCTGATGTAGTTAGCTTCGTATACATATTTAGTAGAGTAGTGGGACATTGTAGTCCCAGTGACCTAACTATACTAGGTGATCTGAATATCGAGGCAAAATCTTCCAGTTTGTGTAATATTAGGTTAATAGGTACTCTTAACCCATATAATCTCATAAATGTAGTACATACTGATACCAGGGTAACAAAGTCCATATCTAGCAGGATTGATTACCTTATACTATGTAAACCTATTAAAGACAGTGTGAGGTGCTGGAATATGGATTTTCAATACTCTGAGCACAAATGCCAACTTGTAGAGTATGTAAACACAAGCATCCAAAAAATGACAAAAGTTATCGAAAATAAAAGAATCCTAAAAGAGGTTAACTTCATTGCCCTAAGAAATAAATTAGCTATAGAGGACTGGGATCTGGTTTACCAGACTGAAGGATCTGAAAACAAATGGGCCAAATTCTATGATACTATGCTAAGACATTTTGACAGATGCTGCCCTGTTAAGAAAATACAATGGGTGTTCACCCATAACCAAAGTGCAAAAACCAACAGACTGATACTTCCAGCAAATATGATAAAACTCATGCAAAACATCCAGGACCTGGATGGGTTACACAAGTCAACAAACCTGCAGGTTTTTAAGGCCAAGTACATCGAAGCCAAGAAAATCTTTAAGAAAGAGCTTTCAAATCTAAGAAAACAGATATACAGCAGTGAAATAGCTCAATCAGACAATGTAGCCAAGACCTCATGGAGAATTGTAAATCAATTTCGCAAAGCCACACTGAAGCCAGAAACTGAAATTGTAAATATAAGACATGAAGGAAACACAATTAAAGATCCTAATATAGTCTGCAATGTTTTCAATAAATACGTTATATCTGCAGCTGTTAGTCCAGTTAATAACACAATTGTGAGTACTGAGGTAAAGCTCTGCCCCTTTGAAGAGCCACCTTTTGAATTCAAAGAAGTAAGTGAAAAAGAAATAGGCAGGATAATAAATAACCTAAAAAATAAGTTCTCATCTGGATGGGATGGTTTGAGTAGTATCGTGATTAAAAAATGTGATAAGGAATTACTTAAAATAATCACCCACCTGGTAAACTGCAGTATCAGAGAACATACATTTCCAAATGTATTGAAATGGAGCACAGTTAAACCAGTGCATAAAAAGGGTCCAAGAAGAGGTTTCAAATTTCGGGCCCATATCATTAATACCTGTCTTCAGCAAAGTATTTGAAGTTGTGCTGCTGACACAACTTAGTGACTATTTCTTGAGAAATAAGTTCCTAACAGAGACACAACATGGATTCCGAAAAGATCATAGTACTATCACAGCAATTACGGAATTTCTTCACAAAACGTATGGTGCCCTTGATTAAGGAATGCAAACAGCTGGCATATTTATAGACCTTACTAAAGCCACAGCCTTTGACTCAGTAAATCATGAGTTACTTTTAAGTAAACTTGAGTCACACAATGTAATTGATGCATCCATGCAATTGCTGGCTACATATTTATTTAACCGCAAGCAGTGTACAAAGCTGACTTACAAAATCAATAATCAGATCATTAATTTCCAAATATGAGACGTCACACAAGGTGTACCCCAGGGCTCAATTTTGGGCCTTTTCCTTTTCCTAGTGTACATAAATGATATAGAGCAACCTTTCAACTCCCAATTCGTAACCTATGCAGATGATACCTCACTGTTATTCCTTGGTAAACAAAATGATGAGTTAACGTTGGTAGCAACTGAGGGACTATGTCAAATAACTACTTATTTCCTAGATCAAGGTTTGAAAGTTAATATCAGTAAATCTCAGTTATTGCCATTTAAACTTACAAACTCACAACAAACCTCTATCAGTAACATACGTGGAATTGAAGTAGTGGACACAGAAGGCTCAGATTTCTAGGTATTCACCTAGATGAAAATCTAAGATGGGTAAACCGTATCAATTTTTTATGCAATAAAATCAGCAGTTCATTACATGTAATCAGCCAGTTATCAAAAGTAGTCCCATATCAGACATTAAAAACAATTTATTATGGAACCATTTTTGCACAGATTAATTACGGGATAGAGATATGGGGTTGTGCTGCCAACATACATATGAATAGAATATTAACCTTACAGAAAAGAGCAATCAGAATTAAATACCTCACAGTCTACTCACTGTATCTTTACAAATTAATTATATTTTTGTGACACATCAAAACAAAGCAACAAAGTGCTCTGAAATGCTTGCCTGTAATACAAGAAATAAAGACTGCTACTACAGACAAAGAACAAAATTAAAAACAGACCATAGTCCATGGATTAGTGGTCAATTATGGAACAACAGATTACCGAGCTCTATAAGGTGCCACAAAGGGAACTTATTCAAAGTGAAACTGAAATATTTCTTGATTGACAAGTGTTTATATTCTTTAAGTGAATATTAATATTAAACTAAAATAAATTATATATATATATATATATATATATATATATATATATATATATATATATATATAGTTATATATGAAATTTTGTAATAGGTACGATGCAACACCCAATATTGTGCCTTATTAGGTACAATGGTACATTTGTATCATGTGTATGTAATCACATATGTATATATGATTGTACTAAACTTGTAAAAAAATGCTATGACGTTTGCAAAAGACACCAGTTGGTATCTCCACGCAAAAAAATGCAATAAATAAATGTGTGATAATCTGCATTTGAAGTATGTTGACATATTCAAATCTGAGATGTGGATGGTTAAATATGAAATTAAGTTCATTGCTAGTGTTAGGTCACAGCTGTTACCTAACAATGTATTTTAATTTGAATTAAGAAAACACGCCCCACGTTCTTATAAGCTAAAAGCACAATTAATGTTATGGAGTGTGTAACAACTGAACACGAACACCATGGTATGATTAATTAAGAGAGACAGCTTCTATGCTAACTCTTCAATACCAAATAAATAATCATTCATGAAAATTTAAAGATAACATTCCATGTATTCATTAACGATAAATGAAATGGACAACAAATTGTAATAACATATCAGGTATGTTACATTTACTTTTAAAGAGTGGGGTTAACGAGTTTTGCATGTTTTCTTTTCTCTCAATGGGGGTATCCGTAGTATAACATTGGTTATTCGTGAAAATGACCTACGTTCCATTGAGAATACTCAAGCTTATGAAAGATGTTTATGTCTCTTATAAATATTTTATCTAGTGGAAAAGATCCACTGTGTGCACCGTGACTGTGATCTGTACAGATACTGTGCATGCACTGAAGTGACACAGCAGGAGCAAGGTGCAGTGGGGTGAACACAGTAGCACTTGGTGAACACGGATGTTTATGCCTTGGTGATACCTCTTGAAGGAATCATGAACGTCTCAGAGAAACCAAACATACTACACTGTAAATACTAAAGACAAATGGAGATTATATGTCTTAGATCTTAAGTTGAGTTGATTGTGATTGGACATACCGATCGACGTGTTTGAGTTTATGAGTTACTGATATTTGGATCTCTCTTCATGACTGATGCAAATGGTTGAAACAATAGAGATGATTATTGTTGGATACATGTTCATCATTCAGTAGCTGGGAGTTGTCAGACACACTCTTACAGCATCACGCTGCCTTGATACAAAGTCAAGTCAGCATAGCTATGCCACGAGAACAAAAACTAAAAAGTGACTGCTTTGGAAGAAGAACAATTAAAAGTAACTTAGGCCACATCACACTGCCAGATACACCACACAGTGTTCCCTACTCTCAGTGTTACAGCCAAGTCGCTGCTCACACGCACTGACAAGGAAACACAGCAGCTGCATGCAACAGACATCAATTTGGCATGGACTTTTCTACTTGCTTGGATATGCATTTATATAACACTTCAGAACAAATACACAAAATAGGTAGGAATAACATTCTCTTCATTCTGTATGATAAGAAAGATTTTACATGGGATTTCATTCAGAAATCACTTCTGAACATTGCTTGTTTTATGAGATCACATTGAACTGTGGCCTATCGAGATTGTGGCTTATTGTTCTATATTGCTGCTTGCATCAATCGGGAACCCATGGCAGTTGTGCAGACAGGTAATCATTGGGTTCAGGAAGGCCATACTAAGTGCCTTACAAAATCTTAGCAGTGTTGTGCAACTAGTGCTCAACCGTACATGATCCTACACCTGCATCATGATTCTTGATCAGGAAGTGGGCTAGTTTGCAGCAAGAGTTGTATTCCACATGGGCAGTGCAATGACAACTGGAACCATACAAATGTTCAGCATGGCAACCGCTGTTGTATCTTTCCTTGATGAAGCAGCAGCAGAGAGAGGTACGCCAACAGTGATTACACAATAACAAAAAGAACGAATCCAGTAGTGGCACCACATCAGATTTTCAGAAAAGTCCTCGTTCAACATCTAGCATCGCAATGGACCTGTCCAAGTGTGGAGGTTCTAAGGAAAATGAACATTGCCAGATTATATTTATCATCATCATATGGACACAGCACATAGTATGATAGTATGTTTGCACATCAGGCTCTACATTTCTGTTGTATTATGGCTGATGGCTATGCTATATCTTCAAGGTATCTGAATCTTTCAACAAGATAACTCACGACTGCATGCTGCCTGTGGTGTCCTGACCAAACGCTCTATTTCCTCTCCCCCTATTTTCGTATGGAATTTTCACCCCTTTCCTCCAATTGTCATGCTTCTCGTTTTCTTCTTGTTAATCTTCATTCCACAGTCTTCTAATTTTGTGTTTAGATCATCTAACATTTGTTCCATCTCTCTTGCACTCTCTGCCATCATAACCATGTCGTCGGCAAATCTTATACACTCCACTCTGCGTCCCCCTATACAAACTCATCTCTTTCTATCAATACTTTTACTAATAATTTCCTCCAGATATATTTTGAAAAGTGTTGGTGATAAACAACAACCTTGTCTTACACCTCATCCCAGTTCAATTTCTTCACTCATCACACTTCCTATTCTTACTCATGCTCTCTGGTTCAAATATACATTTCTAATTACCCGTCTATGCTTCCAGTCAACTCCATGTTTCCTCAGGATTTCCATCAGTTTGTCCCATCTGACACAGTCAAAAACATTCTCAAGATCAATGAACACAACATACCCCTTCCTTTTCTTCTCCACGCACCTCTCCCCTATCACTTTCAGTAGCCCAATGTCTTCTCTAGTTCCCATTCCTCGCCTGAAACCAAATTGTTCATCACCTATTACGCAATTCAGCTTTCTATATAGCCTTCTGTTGAGCGTCCTCAGCAAGACTTTGGCTGTATGCGATATCAGGCTCACTGTTCTATGTTCCTCACACTTTTTGCTGTTCATTTTCTTTTCTATAGTTATTAAGATACTTTCTATAAAGTTCTTTGGCTATTTTCCTGTCATATATATTTGATTACACAATTCAATCAACTCCCTTTTCCCTTATTTCTCCAATGACTTTAACAGTTCCGCAGGAATCTCTTCAGTTCCCATTGCTTTTCTGTTTTTCATCTCCGTGATAGATTCTTCAATCTTACTAGTTAGTATTGCATTTCCTTTGTCATCATCTGCAACTTTATCTTCTTCTTCTATCCCAAGGTCTATCACTTGGTTAGCTGTCTGCATCATATAGCCATCCTTTGTATTCTTCCATCTTCTCATTGTTTCTTGGGGTTCACTAGCCATTTTACCGTCTGCTGCCTCTACTTCCTTTAGTCCATTGTTGTTTCTCTTTTCTCTGAATGTCAAATCCATTGCTTCTTTGTACATCAAATCATATTTTCCTTCTTTCTCTAATTTCTCTATCTTGTCACACTTTTCTGTCAGCCATTTCTGCTTTGCTTTTTCTGTCTCCCTTCTTAATTCATTATTTAACATCCTGTAGTTGCAGTTCCCTTCTTCTGTGTTTACAGTTTTCCATTTCCTGCGATCATCCATCTTGGTTATCATATCTGATTGTATATTTTATCATGTTCCACATTATGGTCAGACAAGACTGAAAGTCTTATCATTTTCGTAATCACTGATATAATAAAATCAAAGGCTCCCCTATGTAGGCTTCTTTGGATTATAACAACAGAACTGACCCATATCTAAGTAAACCACTGTGTCCTCATCTATAGCAACATTTCTTAACTGATAAATAAAGTTATTTCAACAAATATATATATCAAAAGATCAATCACAGAATTGCAGTTTGCACAGAATCGCGATCTTGGTGCTTGGTTCCTGTTTGAGCTAAGAACATGTGTCTTTGTTTTAGCCTGAACCAGCGACCATTTCTATAGCCATTCAAACACATGTCTTACAGTAGCTATGCCACAACATATTAAGCAAGCTTTGAACGAAGAACAGGCAGACATATTATGCGAATTGATTAATTCCTTCCCCAATGGTTTTAATTTTGGCTAAAACTGATGCTCAGTTAAAGGCATCATTTGTATGTGTACCATTCAGATTTCACATGCAACAACTATCATCATCGTTTGGATTTTACATGCAGACACAGTCACCTATAAATAGTTCCAGGCTGGAGCGAGATTGATTGTTCAAATTTGGTCCACTGGTGTATTGGACGCTACTCTAAGATAAGTTTTAACTATCTGAAATACCGTGCTTTGTTTGGATGTTACATGCAAAAAACGTGTTTTTCTGGTATGCTTTTAAGTGTGCCACTTCTATACTTCATGTTTGTATGAATCGATTCAAACTTGGCACGAAGGTAGATAAATAGTTAAAGTCAAAATAGAATCTTTTTATCCAGTAAGCTTTAACTGTTGTTGATATATGTAAATGCTAAATGCTACATGCTAAATGTAGCATAGAAACTGTTTAAAGTGAATCAGATAAATAAAAAAATGTATTCTTGAAATGATATAGACAACTCGCTTTCAAAAGTTTTGCTTCATTCGGATTTTATGCGGAAAAAAACACATTTTTCGTGAGTTTTTTTTAGATGCGATACTCGAGGAAATTTGTTCAAATTTTGTTAGAAGGTAGATAAATACAGATAATTAACGGCCGTCCTGTTGTTTTGTGAAACGTTTATCTGTTGCCACGATACAGCTGTCTACAGTTCCATATAAAATGCATGTAAAAATCTGGTTTTCCGTGAAATATACATGTTGAGATTGTTTAAAGTGACACAGGTGATGATAAAAGATGTATTGTTACAGTAATTATAAGAAGGTTTGCAAAAATCTTTCAACATTTGGGTTTTTCAATCGAAAAATCATACGTTTGCACATGAAATTGTGTTATGTAGAAATGTGGTTCACTGTAAGAGCTGCATTTGGATATAATATAAAAAGTTGTTTATTATAGTTGAGTGTTTGATTGAACATTTAAAGCTTTGTTGATGATCATGCATAGCATTAAACTAACCCGAAAATTGCAGTAAAACTCCGGTTTTATGTTCCCACATTTTATGTTTTCCAGCTCTTTACATTCACTTTTGTCAGTTGCAACATAAGTCCTATTCTCTTCATACAATGTTTTCCCATCATTAACAGTTCTGTGTTACAACATTTCCCTTTAACATGAGTTTCATGCAGATTTCAACAAAAAGTCTATCGTATTCCTGCTCAAAGTCATCCTTGGAACAAAGCAGAAAACGCAGACTGTATGCAAAGTTATCGATCACATAACATAGCTTTAGGACTGTATGCAGGTTTTCATTGTCGGCGTGTTGTGTCACGGCTGTCAGAACTGTAGGTTTGCAGTGTTTAGAAGGGAGGGAAAGTATGCTGAGTCACTGCCATATTGATAATCACGTTCTGATAGTAGTGACTCCAGAAGAAACCTTCCTTCTGCTCACTGTATTGTGTTACAACAGCTTTAATTGAATTTCACAGTCATTTATATAAATAAACACTGATTTTGAAGACAACTATCTCTTTAATGAGCTACCAATAATCGTTGTTACTTCCACATGAAATATGCTAATCCGTACTGGACAAGCAGTCAGGTTGGTACAGCCTAATTTCTGATGTAAAGTTTCTCCATAATAAAACTCTTATAACCTTCCTGGCTGAGAAAGATGACAGAAATTGTTGTCATGTTGTGGAACATCCTGACGAGGAATGTTTGTTTTCAGAATGTTTGCTTTGCTTATATCTGACGTCAGGTCATATCGACCTAAGACGGATTAATGTATTTCACTCGGAAGTAACGAAGATTCCTAAATGCCCACTACAGCTACACTGAACAAATAATAAAAAATCTAGAAAAAGACAATTACATAATAGGAATAAATTTAGATCTCTCCAAAGCTTTTTACACTGTCAATCAAGGCATTCTCTTAGAAAAACTGGAAGCATTAGGTATTTATGGGACAGTGAATAGTGACACAGAATAGGGGGGGGGGCGTGCATAAAATATAACATATAATGGAAACTGATTAAATATTGCTGCTTGAATAATTAAAAAAATTGGAAAGAATAACTGAAAGAAATTGGAAGAAACACATATTCTGACTGAACTTTTAATTGGTGTTAATATCAACAGACATTCAATATTCAATACTTATATACAGCATTAAACTCTATATACTTCTTTTTCTTGTTACTTCCATTGTGCATTCAGCTTGGCATGACAATACTGGTTCCGGATCGCAAATGCTTCTTGTTTGCTTAGAGCCTCTTGATGCAGGATTCTTGGCGTGGGGGAAATGATGTACAGATGTGATTATAAATGAACTTTATCTCGCTAATAAATTTTATAACACTTCTTTAATGTCTGGTTAGAATACACATTTCTGAACAACCTTAATGCAGCAGAACTCGTCATGCGTCTGCGTGCTACCACTTAGAGACAGCCGGCCGATGTGCCCGAACAGTTCTAGGCGCTGACGTCTGGAACCGAGCGACCGCTACAGTCGCAGGTTCGAATCCTGCCTCGGGCATGGATGTGTGTGATGTCCTTAGGTTAGTTAGGTTTAAGTAGTTCTAAGTTCTAGGGGACTGATGACCTCAGAAGTTAAGTCGCATAGTGCTCAGAGCCATTTGAACCATTTGAACTTAGAGACAAACAGATGAATATATAAAAATTAAAAAATTGAAGAGTGTGTCTCTACTTGAATGACATTTTCACTCTGCAGCAGTGTGCGCTGATATGAAGCTTCCTGACAAATTAAAACTGCGTGCCAGACCGAGACTCGAACTCGGGACATTTGCCTTTCGTGGGCAAGTTCTCTACCATTGTGAGGACGGATCGTGAGTCATGCTTGGGTAGCTTGTCCACGAAAGACAAAGTCCCGAGTTCGAGTTTCAGTCCGGCACACAGTTTTAATCTAACTGGAAGTCTCATGTCTCTACTAGTACTGCTGGTACAAAATAGCTTTATATATATATATATATATATATATATATATATATATATATATATATATATATATATCTGTGTGTGTGTGTGTGTGTGTGTAAAAAAAGAATGACAGAAAAAATAATAATAACAATAATATGATTTATTACAATTGCGCCCCACTGTGCACTCACGCCATACGGAGGTGCACAGTGTCCGGGCTTACTTTCCTTTTTACTGGTTGATAACTCTGGCTGGTGTGGGCATAGCCTTTATTTTTTGGCGATTGGAGTCAGGGGCGGTGGCAAGGGGGTGGGCTCCCCAAATGGAATATCATATTACACTGGATAAAATTACCTCAGAAATCAGCGAATATATTACTTCAACAGATTCACTCATTTTTTATATAATTATGTAGTAATATAGGTTACAAAGTATTTCAAATATATTTCAACAAAAGAATAAGAGCAGCAAATAGCTTACTATCTAAACCAATAAATAATATTTAACTTAAAATGGGCGTCTTATTATTTATTAGTATACATTGGGTTTATATTAATGTACGAGTACCACTTACAATAATCAAGAAAGCTAAATATGCCTACCAACACTTAATTTTCTGACCCCAGACAAAAACTTCGAAATCGCCAGACATCTGGGTCAAATTGTATTATTTTCTCAGGCACACACCTTCTGTAGACACATTTTTACCCTGAACTCCAAAACAGTTGCCAAAATCTACTTTAAACAACATGAAATTTTACCAATTTGTCGGTGAGGGACCCAAACTCTCCTTTTGTTAAACGATACTTCATTCTCCCATCCCCCCCCCACCACTACCCACCCCCTTGGCCGACTTCTAGAATCGCCCCTGATTGGAGTTATACTGTATGGTTATCAATATGGTTATCAATTTATATAGGCATGTCAACTTCCCTTAACACATACATGCATAAGTTTCCTTTCATAACGAAGTCTTGCTGTAGCCACATACTTTCATTATTGTCAGTCAGTATCTGTGAAGCATGCGCGCGCAGCTCGACATCCATTACCATCCCAGCTTGCTTTCACATGTTTAATACAAAGTCAGAGTGCCTGTGTTGTGCGTTCACGGTAGCCTTCACTGGACAGATTCGTGAAGCTTGTGTTCAGTGGAATGATTCTTCCTGAAATCTTCGATATGGTGACAACTGGTGTCCATATTACCAGCCCAAGGAATGTGTTACACTGTGTCGCTCTCACTTATTCAGTGAGGAGACCAGCTGTACATGCGACACTGTCGATAACATAAGTTTCTCGCCCCTTATACGACGTTCTCTAGCACAGAAAATTCATGTTTATACGACGTTGTCGAACACAGAAAATTCATGTTTTTACGACTTTGTCGAGCACAGAACCCACATGTCTCACATGCACACTTAACACTTTGCAGCCAGGTTTCATATATTTTTGCACTTTGTTTCTGAGCATCTGTCATAGTGTTGTATTACACAAAGTTTCTTTAGTGTCGTTTCCACACATAACAAAAAAAACATGCAAATAAACTACAAAAATAAACTTAAACTATTCATTTGCTGACATGCCATTTTCGCTGTTTATATACATTGTAGTCTCATTGTCATTTTGTTGTAGTACATTTACTTAAATTATAATTTCGTCACATCGTTCAGTTCCAATTACATGAGTACACTTTTTACTCTTATTTGGTTTTACATTCTTTACATAACATTCATACAATAACAGATTCTTTTTTTCCTTTATGGCAAAATTGACATACATTTCATTTCAATGTACAACAACTTCTTGTCGGAGGACATTTATCAATTTCAGAGAATTAAAGAAGTAAACAATAGTCGCTACAATAGATTCTATACGCTGCTCGGAGAACTGTGCGTGGCCTCGCCTCTCTAGCATTCTCCAGGAAGGATCTACACACTACAGGGTTGAGGAAGGTTCACAGAAACGCATTCATGTGCTCAGTTACGTGTCGTTGATGGTCTTAACTCTGATCTCAAGAACAAAATAGCCTGTTGTTTATAAATACAACTTATTGGTATCGAATATTGATTCAGTGTTTAAAGTGCAGCTCAATATTTACTTGTTATGTTCATTGTATAAAGGCTAACCATTTCATATGCTGAGGTATACAGAGTATCATCAATACTATGTGTTATGTGCAATGAGTGTAAAACAGTGTTTATATGAGTAACAAACATGTATAAAAATTTCAATGTAAATGAGATGTTCGACGCTTTCATGGATAGTTGACGCTCGCAGTAGTTTGGATTCGACCCCTTGATTATTTGGTAGTGCTCCACCTTAGTTCAGCATCGTGATATGTGATGTACTGCAACTGCTTTCTTCTACACATATTTTCACACTATCACATTCACACATATCATAAGCTTACAATTATATTTACTTGTGGTGAGGTCATTTCTCATGTTTATGTGGTACCTAACACTCGACAAGCATTATCTCTCTTCACGATACGACGTGCTTCGTTCCCTGGAAGAAAAACCTTAATGCTGACTTAGAACTAAGTCTTTATAGATAAGTCTATAGTGGCTTGATAGTCACTGATACCTCTTTCATATATTCAGCCATGTATTCATTTACTTCAGTGTGCAGTCATGCTTTCACAAACTCATTTAATGTCATGTGTGCATCTCTACATGCCTTATAAAGCTGAAAGATAAAGTGTATTATCCAGTTTGCCACACATATTGTACTCGCTTGTTTACCTGCAGTTATAATTAATTAAATTTATATATATATGTGTATATAGTAGCGTAACTTCAGTAAATATCTCATAATTTAGGATCCATTTCCATGTATATAATGCCTTAGCATTGTCATAGTTGTATTATAGACTCTCCCGCAATTTTCTAAGTCCCTTTTTATGCAATAGGCTATATGAATGCTTGTACAAGCTGTAGCTCATAGGGTTAGTTTGTTTTGGGTGCTCCAACACTTTCAGCTATGTTCAAACGTACCTACATTCTGTATTTTAATTTAAAAGAACCTACCTGTTACCAATTGTTCGTCTAAAATTGTGAGCCATATGTTTGTGGCTATTACATAGCCATCTATCACAAAGCGAAAAAAGTGGCCCAACGAAAACATTCATATTTCTTTAGGTACTACACGAATATGTAATAAAAAACGGGCATTCCTATTTTAAAAAAACGGAGTTGATATCTGTTCTACGTATGGCACCACCATCTAGCAGGCAAACTATAGCGCCATCTGGTTTCTCCCTTCAAGCTAGACGAGTTTCGTTCTTTGTAGTATCTTCGTTTGATGCTTATTTCGTGGGATATTTGGCCCAGTCACTATCAATGCACCACCCTGTATACCTCTCCTATGTTTAGTCCAGGTTTCAAGGTTGATTACTGTTTGTTGTATTTTATCATTGAGTGATAATTCCGGTATCAGTATCTTGGGCAAAGGTTTTTTCCCATTCATCTACCTGTTTGCAATTGAACATTAGCTCATTTGGTGTAAATCAAGTTGATGTATGGGGAAGGTTGTTAACAACTTGTAAGGAAGGAGTGACATATTCAATCTACTTGGTATGTTTACGAGGTATATAGGTCCTCACAAATCTGTTGAATTTCTTAAACACCCGTCCAGTGGGGGATGTTTTGGGATGAAATTTAAATACTAAAATGTGTTTGATTTGGTTGGAAACTACAAACTCTTTCCATTTACATCCAACAAAATATGAGGCATTCTCTGCTAACATGACTTCCGGTTTTCCCACTCTTGCAAAATAATCCTTTTTAATTCGTCTTATAATTGAACTGGCTGTAACTTTCTGTACCATATACAGTTATATGTGTTTTGTGAAAATATCATACAGGCCTAGTATATTTTTTATTCCCCCTTTATCTGTGGGATAATGTCCAGCCACATCTAACGATACCTTTTTGAGAGTTTTCTTAGCTGCAATGGGATGTAGTTCTATCTGTTTGGAGACGTTAGTTAGTATGTTTAGCTTTCTGGCAAACAATATACTTTCTTGCCACCTGTAGTATTCTTCGTCTAGGGTTGGGGAAATAACAAGATTTACCTATTTTATCACTGCATTTTGCAGTGCCATAATGTCCCCAAGTATAGTTAGTGTGTGTATAAGATAAAATCATCCACATATTCCTCTAGAAAGCACACATGGCATTGTTCTAGTTTGGGAGGGTGCCTATGGAACAGAACACCTTTGTGAATAGTGAAAAACTTTATTAATTTTTCATCACCATTACATCTAAGTTTTGCTTTTCTTACTCCACCATGTGTCTTCCTGCTGTAATTGCTCCATGTGTTTACGCAAGTGGACACAGTATGGTCAGAGTGTTTTGTCCTCCATCAACATAGCTCTTATTTCACCTTCCTGCTCTAAAAGATCGTTGAATTCTTCTAAGCCTTGTGGTAGTCGAGAAAAAGCATCAGCTATTTATTATGTTTTGATTTACTTTTATGTATACAATTTCAAAATCGAATTCTTGATGATACATACACCAACTGGCTATCCCTTGGTGTAGCAATTTACAAGTTAACAAAAGCGATAAGGACCGCTGGTCGCAGTATACTTTTGTGTGTTTATCCTAAAGGAAATATTCAATCTTTTTAAAGGACCAAATTACAGCCAAACCCTCCAACTCCATGACTGAATATGAACGTTCAGCTTCGGATAAGGTGCGACTGGCGAAGCTAATTACTTTAGAGATGAGATTTCCCTCTTCTTCTACCATTTGAAAAAGGCTTGCACCCATACCGTGAGAAGACGCAACAGTCCATAAACAAAAATCTTTCTTCATGTCTGGTTGACATAAAATATTAGCATTTAATAAGGCTTGCTCGATTTTTTCGAAATAGGTTTGACATTGCTTGTCCAGTAACGAAGGTCGGTTTTTCCGTATAAGATCGACTAAAGCATCACTGTACATAAGTTGATTAGGGATGAACTTCCTGAAAAGTGACACTAGGCCTAAGTATGGCTTTAATTGTCTCTCGTTCTGAGGAACAGGGCAGTTCCAATTGACATCAAGTTTTTTAGGATCTGGCAGTATGTCTTCCGAAGAGATTATGTGTCCTAAAAATATTATCTTTTCTTGTCCGAAATTAGATTTCTTGAGATTTGCTGTTACAGCTCAATACTTGTTCAATTTATCTTAAATGTTCTACCCACGTGGGTGTAGCGACTAAAATGGCGTCCACATATACTGTTACCTTACTCAAAAGTTCAGGCCCTAGCACTCTGTCAAGTGTAGAGATAAATACACCTGCACTTATATTCAATCCAAATGGGAATACTTGAAATTCGAAGCTTCTACCCCCACATACGAAGGCAGTATACTTCTGACTTTCTTCATGTAATTTTATTTGCCAGTACGAAGACTCGAGGTCGATTATAGTAAGAAATGAAGCATTATGAAATTTCATCAGCTGTTCCTCCAAGTTGTCTGGATGTGTTCAGACTATTACAATTGTCTTATTAATGTTACGTGCGTGAAGGACTAACCACACCTTGCCACATGGCTTGCTCACAGCCAAAACAGTACTACAATAAGGGAAATATGATGGTTGTATGATGCCCCATTCAAGCACCTTGTTAATCTATTTTCTTACTGCTTCCCTCTTTTTTCCATGGTATAGAGTATGAGGTAGAACAAAACGTTTCGTGAGGATACAGTTCCATTTTGTACCCGAAATCGTTAATAATACCTGGTCTTTTTTTTTCCAAATGCATATACATAAGCAAGTATCAATTCCCTAAGTTCATCTTACTGTTCTTTAGACACGTACTTTGATTCACTTACCTTTGTACTTATTGTATCGACGTTTATTTCTGCTGACGACTGTTCGTTATTGTATGCGTTGACAAACATAACTATGGGATTTACCAATCGAACTTCAGAGTCATGAGTAACTTCAGTTTTACATCTATTAGTACTTCCCCTGATTAGATCTATAACAAATAATTGGTTATTTACAGTGAAATAAAATTGGCCTTTTCCTATATCGATTTGTACTTGGAATGTCCTAAATATACCCATACTGATCAAACTATCAACTATTAATTTCTTTACTATCAAAAAATTGCATCATACAGAAAACTGTCCTAAGTGTATGGGAATTAAGGCTTGTACCTTGACTCCTTTCGATTTCTTATGAGAGGCAGTTTGTACATTGCAATCTTGCTCTGGCAGTGTGGGTATACATATAATTTCTTCAATTATTGAAAGAATCGCTGTGACAACAAATTAGTCGTAGCATCTGTGTCAACCACAATGGGTACATCAAGGTCAGACATTTTGGCTTTAACAGTAGCTTGTACCTTGTTCTCCATCAAGTTTTCTGTTTACCCTCATTACCTTGATACGTATCATCTCTCACATCTTTACCATGATCGTATCTGAGAAAGCAAGTGTCGATCAAACTCGTGCCCCCACTCCCCTCCAAGGTCACAGAATGGGGGCCTACCATGACCAGTTCAAGTTTTCCAGCATAGTTCTCTGGGTTAGGCATAACTTCCACTATGTGGACTGTTGGTATTTGATTATGCCAATTAGTATCCTGTGAGGCTCACGACTGAAATTCTCTGTACCTCTGCGCGTTATTCGGCATATGTGTGTTACTTTGCTGACTGAATACCTCTGTCTGTGGGTTATTCGGTTGCCTGTTATTGTCTTGCGTTTGCCAAATTATGTGCTGATTATTACCGGTAGCTTGAGTCTGTGCATATTGTACAGGCTGGACATACGCTGCTCGCCATTGTAGTTGTTTTTGCTAAATCTTTGCCCATTTCTTTTGCATCCACTTTTGAATTAACGGCTTTCTCCATTGCCATTCTGATTACCGTTAGCATTACCACAGGTCTGTGTGGGGTAAGGTTGCCATCTGTGTTGTACCACGAATCCGTTGTTTACTTGTTGGTCTGTAAATCTCTGTAGCGCTATTGGCGTATTAACAGGCTTGGGTTGTATTGGTCTCTCTTCGTATATCAAATCTATTGAGTCCAGTGCAGATAGAAAGTATTTGGTGTCGTGTTCTGGGATGGTAATGAGTTTTTCCCTAATGTGGGCAGGAAGACAGCTCTTTAAAATTTTCAGCACTTCTACTTGAGATACCGTGTTCATCCAGTATCTGGTTTTATTCAAATATTTTTCAAAATACCCCCTTAAACTTCCATACTTGTATCCAACAAAAAATTTAATTATCTGGGCTTCGATCCAGATACAAGGTAAAACAGCTCGAAATGCCCTGGTAAAGACCACAGGGTGTGTTCTTTTCCCTTGAGAGGTAAATATTGGGATTTGTCGATGCCTAAGCAATCCCTCATCTGTAACTAATGTTGACAAACAAGCCGCATTGTCAGTGACAGGCGTTTTTATGTTCGCTCGTGGCGTAGCGCATGGCAACTGTGCTTGCTCGACATGTGCAACTGCTGGCAAGTGTTGTTGCATTGCATAACTTTCGCTATTTTCCTTCGGCCGGATAACCCCGTATTGTGGGTAACCAGTGAAGGCATCTAACTTCTCTGAAAGCATGGGTTTTTTTGTCATATTATGTTGTTTTGGAATGTCAGTAGTTTTAGCAACACTGCCTCGCAACCTTCCCTCTGCTTCACTTAAAACTGAGTCTATTTTAGCTAGAAGTTGACTTTCCTTCTCTTTTGGAGCTTCTTCTACAGTATCAAAATAAATTTTGCATTCTGACACTACCTTTCCAGCAAGGGTGCTGCCCTAATCCAGCATCCCGGCTTCAGCCTTTTCAGTTATTTCCTTTACATATGCACATAACTTACCTCTCTGTCTTTTGGCGGATCCAGAATCTAAACGTAACTGGTCTACTCTTAGACTCAACTTCTGTATTTCTGTATGTAGGTTTTTGCATGCGTCTTGCAGCTAGCTGACTGCATTCGTCACATTTTTTAACGACGCATCCACCAGGGATTGCGTCCCCTGAATTTGAGAATATGCTTCATTAAAGTTGTGTAACTCAACTGCAAGTTGTTTCTGTTTATAATCTACTGATGTTACCTTTTCCGTTAACGTGTTTATATTGCAGGACATGTCGGTAATTATTTCTCGGTTTAGTTGTTCACAGACCCTGTCAATTTCCCAGGTAGTCGGTCAGATAATTCAGTGCATATAGTTTTGCTCACCTCACTGGGCTGTTGACTGATATCATTCTTGAAATCGTTAAATGCATGATATTGCTGTGCAAGTTGTTGTCCTATATTTTCCTTATGTTTTGTGAACTGTTGCGTAAACTGTTGTCCTATATTTTCCTGATGTCTTGTGAACTGTTGCGTTATTATTTGCATGAGTTGTGTCAAATTGTCTCACCAGTATTTACTTTTCTTTTATGAACTGTTTCCTGTTCTTATGAACGCGACGTAGTGAGCAAATAATCAAAGGAATTTTCGCTGTTGCGCGCTTCAGTTTCACTATTTGAAAAAATGTTTCCTTGTGAGAACTGAGAAATTGTCTGAAGCAGTCCCATAAAAGTGATATCATGATTAGTTATATTAACAGTGTCATCATTTTTTAATAGTGGGACGCCAATCTGGTTGTTTTGGTTGCCATTGACCAGTTCATGAGTTGGCACATTACTTTCAACTGTTGCAAAGCTCGGATTTCCGACATCTTAGCATATTGCATTTTGTAATGAGTTTTCAACAATGGCCATTTCCTTTTACTCCATTGTGAACAGTGTTTAGCAAAACAGTGAAAAAAATTTTCAAACATGAAATTTTGTTTCTATCAGTAATTTTCAATTAAAGCAGATTCATGTGCGTTTTCATTAATGAACCTGATTATTCTCTGATATAGTCTTATAGAATCTGAATGAATTATTTTGCACTTTAATGTTGACTTTACACAAATTTTCGTCTTTCCTATAGAAATGCACTTTCCGTAAAGGATATTAACTGGAAGGAATAGAGATAATTTACTGCTGGGGAGACAGCACCAAGTGCGACCATATAAGCATGCAGCGTAATAGCTTTCTACCTTTACCGCTGAAATCAGCATTCCCAGTGCGTCTCGTTTATAGGCAAAATTTAATTTAAATTGGCTCCTTCAAGTTTTTATTGGTCCCAATCTCAATGACATGTAACAAAGGTCTCATTAGTTTCTTGTGACGATAAAATTGATCATTTATCTCAAAAAAAATTTTATCTCAACAGTTGAAAGGTCTATTAAATTTCGGGCATGCAGCACAACTAAAACTTCCTCCACCGATATTTCGGCCATCCTCAGAGTGAGTCTCAAGACTGACGACAAGATGCCAAGTGCGGCCTTATATGCTCCACCACGGCGGTACTGTGTGTGCGGGTCACAGATGCTGGTCATCGGCAAGGAAAAACGCTTACACATACACTGCCTGTGGCCAAGACCAACTACAATACATCATACCACAACACAGAAACCAAGATGGCGGCCGTCTTAGGCCAAGTATTTCAGCGCTACCCTAATACAAATAATTTACAAACTTCATAAATGGAAAGTAGATTCTAAATTGTGTAAGACATGTCGTATTGTTATGTATTTTTCTATCTGCAAACTTAAATAGAAAGTTGTCACTAAAGCCACAAATTACACAATAAGTACTATGATGAAGTAAAATTATGAGATGCAACTCAAAATCAAATCCAAAAAACTACTCCACAACATGAGTAAATGGAATATTTGGACACTAATAATAATATGCAAAATAGAAGCTACATAGCAATAATAAATGAAGTGTATAACTAAAGTTCAAAAGTGTATTAAACAATATGCAGTTAATTCTAGTTACTGTCATTACGTAATATGTTAGAAGTGGTTTGATTTTGCGTACCTGTTGGATTTATTTGCTGCTCAGCTTGGCCACTTTGCATTTTGTTATTTTTCCTGCAATGTCTTCATAAGTTCCTCTTTTTTGTTTGACTAGTGCTCGAGCAATTTCCTTTGAAACACACTTTTCATTCAACAGTATCGTGTAATTATTAATAAAAATATTTGAAAGCACTTTAATACTTTTCTTGATTATTGTCTTTAAAGGGATGCCACTTTTGCACACATCACTGAGGTTACTAATGACATTTTCACACAATTCAGTTCCTAAGACAAGTACTGCATCTCTCTGATTTTCAAGTTTGAGAAATTCTGGTTCATATGTACTGCTAATCAGAACTTGAAAAAGTGTATATATATTACAACACAAGGAAATCATTATAGACGAAGGACAATTTGTAACAACAACAACGCTGTACTATTGTACATATAATATTTTTTTCTTCTGATTTTCGATAAATTAGTGTAATCGATGTTCTGATTTCATTTCTTTTTTTTTTTTTTTGTTTCATGTTATTGTGTTAAGAAAACTGTCAACGAATTTCGATGTGAATATTAATGTTTGGGTCAAATGTCAAGCAATATTGTAATAGAATTGAAAGGTAACAAATGTTGAAACTGTTGTAATATGTTTAAAATTGTAACTGTGCGTCTGGTCCATACGTAGGCAATGTATTAGGATATGTAGAATGCAAAACCTTGGGTGAATACCCTGTCTGTAAGGGAGCGGTAAAAGGTGGAGGGCAGGCGAGCACGGCACTGCATGACATAACGGGCTCAGCAATAGTAGTCGGAGTTGGGCATTGGTCTGAGCAACACGTTCTGGATCGAGGAGGCTCTCCGGGAAGACGCAGTTTCATTGAGCCTCGGATATGCCGTTCCAACGCCCATACAGCATGGATGAATTCCATAGGCACTAAATGGAAAAGTATTACGACGCTAAGAAGAAGTAAAGTGCCGATACATCAAGAGCCATTGCTGTGGTTGTATATGTGCTCTGTGCCTCGCCATCTCTCCGCCTGCCAACCGCCACATCGATACAAACAGGTTGAAACTTTTAGTACTGTATTCGTGTGGACCAGCGTTACTTTTGTTCCATACTGTTCAATAACAACTTAAGTTTTACCAGAACTGTCCTATCATTTAATTATCCCTACAACTAACCTAGACAGGGTCCATTCCAAATGTTGTGCAATCCAAGTGTCCCGAGATGAATAATTAAAGTTTGTGTTAATAATAATTACCTGCAGACCTAGCTATGTTAGAATGATGTTTAAAGAACTATTTTGTTAATGAACCAATAGACGAATAACAAAGGCATGACAAAGTTGGAAGATAATTCTGATACTGATTTAGTAATGAAGTTTAATTATTTCGAGACAGATATAATGGTATTTAAATGAGCAGGTAATAAGATGAAAAGAGTAGTAACTCATATATTGGAAATCTTGAGCACATAATGATTTCAGTAATCAAATTTTTAATACAGTGATCATAACAGTTTCAGGGACCCCCCTTTTTTTATTCATTTGAGTTCTGAAGTGTTCTAAACTGATTTGACCAGCAAAGTTAAAGTCATTCAGTGTTTTACCTTTATCAAAATTGACATTGTGTGTGTGTTTCGAAAGTGCTATTTCTAGGGTAACCTATGCCCGATTTTAATCAGATCAATAGACAGTACGAAGTTTTGTAGTAAACATTATAGTGTAGTGTCATGCATCTATGGTTTATCCATATCAGTATAGAAAGTGAAATTATCAGTTCAGTACATTTTCTGGTTCTAAAATTTACCATATTTTGTAGTGTTATTATGTGTTGTTTTGCATGAACGCACATCAACTTGTACAGGGAAGAAACTTAGTTAATGCCTAATTAGGCTGGCGACCGTATTATTAACAAATTGGTAGCATCTGCTGTGTTGCTTTTCGTCCGTCCTGACGTGTAGTTGCATTTCGGACTTGCTTGACGTATCATTGTTATTACTGAGTGGGTGTAAGTCTGATTTGCCTCCATTCAGGTACACGCGGCCAATATCTATACAAAAATCCTTTCTCATAAGGTGAAGCTCTTCCTCCCCAGACTATAGTATCCATTTCAAGGTTTCTGTAGGCAAACACATTTTTGTGAAACACTTTTACTTCCAAGGAACTTGATATCTTGAAGCACAGTGAAATTGACTGAATCATCTTTTAATTTAATGAAAGATACATAGTCATCCTTTACTAAAATTGTAAATGGACAAACATTCCTTTTCTGCACTTCGCTTTTAAAATGCTGAAAGTCAGGTATATTGTCATTTTCACACCACTTACTGAAACTATATTCATGACGTCCCAGTAGCTGTTGAACATGATCTTCAGGATTCTTCCTTTCCTTAGGAACTGGTACTGTGTGATAAGAAGGTTGATTAGGAAAGATGGTTGGAATTGCATCATTTGTTACTTTTGGTATTTTTCGAGGCACACGCATTGGTTCACTATTTTCCACAGGAAAAATGTCTTCCCTAACCAGAAACTTGGTTGAAGATGCTTAATGCATACCACAGTTTCATCGTTCACTTCAAAATTATCTCTATGAATTAGTTTAATCCATTTGTTCCTCAATGCTGTTTCCTTGGGAAAGCCCATCAACTTACCATAGTACAGGCATAAAGAGTGGCGTGTGCCCAACGCGCCCAGCGTTACAAGTGGCGACAGTGACAGGACATCCAGATGTTGTCGGTCACAAATTAACGTGAATACCTAACAGTGGATGTTCAGTGGCACGAATTGCAATAATATTTAGTAACGTTAATAGCAGTGGACGTCAAGTACGGTGGAGAGGTGTAATTTGCATTCAGTATGGACAGGAACGTAGACACGGTAAATGTGCCGAGCGTAATGGAAAATGCGACTGGCAATGACAGGAGTTTACGCGGCCAGATAACAGATGGCGTTAGCGGAAGACAATTGGCGTACATACAACATCACGAACATGTTAACGAACAGAATGAGATTTTCACTCTGCAGCGGAGTGTGCGCTGATATGAAACTTCCTGGCAGATTAAAACTGTGTGACCGACCGAGACTCGAACTCGGGACCTTTGCCTTTCGCGGGCAAGTGCTCTACCATCTGAGCTACCGAAGCACGACTCACGCCCGGTACTCACAGCTTTACTTCTGCCAGTATCTCGTCTCCTACCTTCCAAACTTTACAGAAGGTCCCGAGTTCGAGTCTCGGTCGGGCACACAGTTTTAATCTGCCAGGAAGTTTCATATCAGCGCACACTCCACTGCAGAGTGAAAATCTCATTCTGGAAACATCCCCCAGGCTGTGGCTAAGCCATGTCTCCGCAGTATCCTTTCTTTCAGGAGTGCTAGTTCTGCAAGGTTCGCAGGAGAGCTTCTGTAAAGTTTGGAACGTAGGAGACGAGATACTGGCAGAAGTAAAGCTGTGAGTACCGGGAGTGAGTCGTGCTTCGGTAGCTCAGATGGTAGAGCACTTGCCCGCGAAAGGCAAAGGTCCCGAGTTCGAGTCTCGGTCGGTCACACAGTTTTAATCTGCCAGGAAGTTTCATATCAGCGCACACTCCGCTGCAGAGTGAAAATCTCATTCTGGAAACATCCCCCAGGCTGTGGCAAAGCCATGTCTCCGCAGTATCCTTTCTTTCAGGAGTGCTAGTTCTGCAAGGTTCGCAGGAGAGCTTCTGTAAAGTTTGGAACGTAGGAGACGAGATACTGGCAGAAGTAAAGCTGTGAGTACCGGGCGTGAGTCGTGCTTCAGTAGCTCAGATGGTAGAGCACTCGCCCGCGAAAGGCAAAGGTCCAGAGTTCGAGTCTCGGTCGGGCACACAGTTTTAATCTGCCAGGAAGTTTCATGTTAACGAACAGATTGAAATGTCGAGATTGCCTCGAACACAGCAAGGAATAAAACAAGAAGTAGAGGATGACTTTGTAGATGATAGTGGGTACGTGAACGAATCCACTGACATGTTTGATTCTCCACAGATCAAGAAAAAATCGAAAGAAAATTTTGATGTAGGATCGGAACACACCGATTTCGTAGAAAAAAACAGCGTGAAAATTTTAAGCATGAACGATTTGTTTGAACAATTAACCAAACAAATTGCAGGACAGAGTGAGCAGCTCAAAACACACGTTGCCGAGCAGCTCAAAACACAGAATAATCAGCTTAAAACACACGTTGATCAGCAGCTCAAAACACGAAGTAATCAGCTCAAAACACAGAATGATCAGCTTAAAGCAGAGGTCGAAGAACAAGGAATTAAAATTAGTAAACAAATAGAACAGGTAGAACAAAAAGTGGGTAATTTAAGTTCTGTGGTAATACTATGAAGTTTGAAATTGACACAATTAATAAAAATATGGATACTATGTAGGGGGAAATTGACAACATTAACAATAGGTTTGATGTTGAAATTCTCAACATCCAAGAGAAAGTAGAGCCTCTAGTTGAAACAAAAGTAGACGAAAAAGTTTTCGGTCTTAAAACTGAGATCGTAAACGAATGCCAACATGGAATATCACAGTTGAAAAAGGCATTTTCAGACACTGAAAGAGATTTAGGCGAAAAAGTTACCGGATGTGTACAAAAGTGTGAACAAAATACATCGAAAATTCAAGGCAAAATTTTCGATCTCGAGAGTAAAATCAAAGATAGGCCTGGTGTTGTCTGTAATGGCACACCACTTACGAAGCTGTTGGAAGGTGAGGAACGCTTCGATCCCGCCAAGAAACATAACGGCTGGCATCCGTTGGATTTCATCAAAAATTACGAGAGGATGTTTCCTGAACACTTGTCTGGTCAGGAAAAGATAAACGTAGTAATTAGCGCCTTAGCAGGTGACGTTAAGCGCTGGGGGATTAACTTGAATACCGAACAAATGACGTTCGAAGAATTTAAACAAAAGTTTACGGAAGAATATTGGTCCGAACAAAAACAGGATCATTTGTGGCGAGAGTTTATCATGGCCAAGCTTCATGATAACAGGGGCAGGAATTCTTTGAAAGATTTCTGCGAATATTGGTACCGAAAGTTGACACATTTAAGAGGGAGAAGATCTGATTCAGAAATCGTATGGGAACTATATAAAAAGCTTCCAGAAGATTCAAAGAGATACGTGGGAAGCAATCATCGTAGCTTCCAAGCATTTCTCGAAAGGGTCGAAGACGAAGACCACTGGCGCGAAAGTCGTGCCAATTATCAAAATTTTAGTAACAGGAATAACCGTAATAATGACGAGAGAAATGACGGCGATGGATTTCGCGTCAACGTGATACAGAGAGGAAGAGGCAGAGGCAGAGGAAGAGGGAGTTATCCAGGTCGCGGTAGAGGGTACACCGCACAAAATAATAATGACGCAGGAAACTGATTTCCGCGAACGTTGCGGGCCAAACAGAAGTGGATAGAACATACCGGCCCCAATTTAAGAAATGTTACTGGACTGACAGTAAAGTTATGAGACAGCTTAGAGACAGGCATGAAACGATGCAACGTGTTGTTGCGGAACAAGCGTCAGGTGCGAGCGCAGATGAGTCATCTACGCTGCGCAGAGCGATACATGTTAACAGGCTTCAGAGAGAAGCCGCTAGCAAGGCAGCAGCGTTAGGTACGAACATTGCCGTAAGAGCTGGTGAATCCATTACAAGTGGTAATTCCGTGGCGAAGGAAATAGTAGATGAAATAGTGGATACACAGAGAGGTGCAGTTAGCAGTGTTAGCAATAAAGTAAAAGGCGAGAATGAATTAGCAGAAGTAACTGATTGGCGTGTGCAGATCGACGATCTGTACAAGGGCCTCAAGCAGTGTGAGTGGGAGGATTTTAAGGAGTATGAGGCAAGGAGGTTAATTAGTGAAAAAGGAGATAATAGGGACGTCGATAAGGTGACGTGGCCCAAATTTGAAGAGGAGAGAGTAAATAGCGCCGCGCAAAGTACGCGTGCTGCCGATAGGACGAAGGTTAAAGATAGGAAGGAATTGGAGGATGAAATCCAAGGCATTGACGAGGAAGTAACTTCTGTTAACGATCCACCAACAGTACAATCTGTTACCGAAAGGCACCGTGGGGAAGGGGCAGGTAATAACCTAAGAGTAACTGAAGTCCACGAGGATTACACTAAATATGAAGTAACAGTGGATGTGAGTAAAGCTGATAATGAGGCCGTTTTGTCAAAAGAGGATACTGAGTTAAAATCAAAGCCTGACGAAAATGCAGAGGAAGAACTTAGTGCCTGTCTCAGAAAAGCTTTTATGTTAGAACCTGAAAGCGATCCAGAATGGTCGGATTCGGACGATAGTTCAGATAATGAGTATTTCGGTACTAGTGAAAGTAATGGGAATACAGCTAATTGCGATATTGTACCTAGTGATGACGAAGTTTCAAAACAAAATCCAGATGTTGAGACTGAACAAAGAAAGAAAGAGCCACCTGACGACTCAGGGTCTATTTTACAAAGAGTTCAAGTAATTAATGACTTTGAGCTCCCGGAACCAAAGAAACCGCCAGATATAGGTGATGTGAATGTTAAAAGCATATCTTGGGACGATGTTATCGTCGACCCGGATTTGCTTAGGGAAGATAACAACAATGAAAAGCATTTGACGGTTAAACAAACTGTAATACCAGTTGAAATTTATAATGTGAAATTGCAAGTACTTCTTGATACTGGATCTCAGATAAGTGCAATCTCCCAGTCATTTTTCGAACACATTTGTGATAAGCCTGGACTAGTAATTATGTCAGTGATGGATGTAAAAATTGTTGGTGCTACTGGCAAGACTAGCAAGCCGATAAAGAACCAGATTTTGGTTGAATTTAGTATAAAAGGACAAAACTTTGAACACGATTTTTTGGTTGTGCCAGACTTGAGTACTGAAATGATTCTGGGTATAGATTGGTTAGATAAAGAAAAGGTTATTATTGATTGTAACCAGGAAGTGATCAAAATTAATAATGCATCTATGAATTTGGAATTAAAATTTGAGGAAAATGGGAAGGTGTTCGATTCAGAAATTGATTCTTTATTGTTGGAGATCGACCAAGGGAATGATGGTTTGACAAACATGTATGATGAGGTGTACCATGTCAAGAGGTTAATAGATGAGAGTGACAAGCAGGGGCATGATTTTAAAGAAATTGTGGAAAATTTGAAGGAGATATCTCCTGATCAGAAAACAGAATTGCTTGGTATTTTAGAAAGTAATAGCACCGTATTTTCGGACAAACCTGGCCTAGTTAAGAAGTTTGAATACCAGATTGAGACATTAGAGCATAAACCTTTCTTTGTAAGACCGTTTTCGGTACCCATATCAAAGAGGCAGGCTGTTCAAGTGGAAATAGATAAAATGATAGAATGGGGTGTAATCGAACGGAGTAGCAGCGAATATAATAGTCCCCTTATCATCGTGAATAAAAGGGATGGAGGAGTAAGAGTAGTCATTGATGCCAGGACTTTAAACAAAATTGTAAAGAAGGAAATAGACAGACCTGAAGATCTGGACGAAATGCTCCAAAAGTTTTATAATGTGAAGTATTTAATCAGTCTGGACATGACCGCCGGATACTGGCAAATCCCGTTGAGCAAATAATCCCATAAATATACCGCTTTCTATTCGCCAGGAAATGCTATCAGTATAAAGTAGTGCCATTTGGGCTTAGCACTTCTGTGGCGGTATTTATTAGGGCACTCGACTTTGTATTAGGGAGGGAATTGAGTTCCCGGCTAACCATTTATGTAGATGATTTACTAATTGCTACCAAAGAATGGCAAGAGCATTGTGAATTATTGCAGAAAGTTTTTGTTGCTCTACATGCAGGGGGCATGACACTTAAGTGGAAGAAATGTGAATTTGTGAAGTCGGAAATAAAGTTTCTGGGGCACATTATTACTACGACCGGTATTGGCAAGGACCCGCAAAAGTTAAGTGCAATAGCAGGGTGTCCAGCTCCTAGAAATAGAAAACAGTTGAAAGCCTTTTTAGGTTTATGTGGGTTTTATAGAAAATTCGTCACGGGGCAAGTTTTTAATAGTCCTCATTTGAATAATCTACTTAAGAAAAATAGTGCTTTTGTGTGGACTGAAGGGTGCATGAGAGATTTTGAAAATTTAAAAAGTGAACTTTTGAATGACAATATTTTGCATCACCCCATACTGTCAAAACCTTTCCACATGAGTACTGACAGTAGTGCTTATGGAATTGGTATAGAAGTTTTCCAAGAAATCTGTGATGACAAAGAAATCGAACACAGGACTATCGCGTTTGCAAGTAGAACTCTAACAAAATACGAGAGAAAATACACTATATCGGAAAAGGAGGCTTTAGCCATTATATGGGGGTTAAAGAAATTCAGGAATTATCTGTGGGGCCATAAGCTCATCATACATACTGACCACAAAGCGTTGACTTTTCTTAAAGATTGTCATTTACTTAATGGCAGGCTAACTCGTTGGGCTTTGTACCTGCAACAGTTTGATTACGAGATTTGCTATGTTAAGGGTACTGAGAATTATGTGGCAGATGCTTTATCTCGATTGCCTAATGGTATGAGTGAAGTGCCCGGTGAAAATGGTGAAGAGGGTACTATTCAGATATGGTATATGAAAGAGGTTTCAGGAAAAAGGAAAATTGAGCAAATACGTAAAAATATGAGATACCATCAGAATGAGGATCCGACATGGAAACCTGTGAAGGTAAATTTTGACAGTGTGCAGTATCCTCAAATTAAGAAGTATTACAAAATCTTTAAAGGCATTTTATATAGGAGGAAAGATTTAGTCACTGAGGAATGGAGAGTATGTTGGCCACACCAGTTTGGTACTGATGTCATAGACTATTTTCATTTAGCATTGGGGCATAGTGGGCCAAAGAAATGTTTGGATAAATTGAATAATGCAGTAGCGATTGCTGGTAGCGTCAGTAAGAAGGTAAAGGAACGAATTAAGTCGTGTGATGTCTGTCAAAGGGCCAAAGTACTGAACAGAACTAGTAGAGGTCCAATGCAAAGTACATTACCTGAGGACACCCTAGAATTATTATCAGTAGATTTGTATGGTCCCCTCCCGAAGACTTCAGGAAATTGTGCATATATTTTAGTAACTTTGGAAGTATTCTCAAAGTTTGTGAAATTATACCCCTTGAAAAAGGCAACAGCAAAAGCTGTATTTAGTAGGATGGTCGAATACTTCAGAACCATCGGGAAACCCAAGGCAGTACTATCTGACAATGGACCCCAGTTTATATCCAAAATTTGAAAAGAAGGAATGGAGCAAATTGGTGTGGAGGTTAAATATATCTCAGCCTACCACCCTGCTAGCAACCCGGTTGAAAGGTACATACGAGAAATCGGGAGATTGTGTAGAACGTACTGCAGTCATAACCATAGAGCCTGGGGTAGATTTATATCGGATTTTGAGAATGTCATGAACACCTTACATCATGAATCTACTGGGTTCTCACCGGAAGAAATTTTGTTAGGCAGTATAAGTAAAAATTTAATTGAGGAAAAACTAGAGTTTCCACCTTGTACAAGCTTGGGGTTGAGTTAAAAGAAAGAATTAGTCAGAAAAAGGGCAAAGCAAAAAGCTGAATCTAGATCTAAAAGACATGATAAAAATCTGAAAGTGTCAAAATTTAAAATTGGAGATTATGTTCTTTTAAAAACCCACGAAAAATCTAGTGAACTGAACCATGAAATTTCCAAAATTAAATATATTTATAATGGACCGTATATAATACAGTACATTCCACACAATAATGCTTACTACTTGATCTACCCAAAATCCAAAAGACCTTTAGGTGTAAGAAACGTTGTGGACCTGAAACTGTATGTTCCTAGAAGTGAGTGACCTAAGTACACTCAGAGAGCAATCTGCAGTAAATATGCTGTATCTAATGATGAAATTATTTTATTCTAAATGTAACAAATATTTGTAAATTTATGTATACCAATGTCAGTGTGCTAATGTAGTTATGTGAGTTTCAGATTACCAAATGTACTATAAATGTAAAGATGTATGGAGAAAAGGACTGAAAAGAAAGGGTAAATGCTGCAAGACAAATAAAAGATGGGACTGTCAAAATCAAAGTGGGCAGTATATGAGTCATAATATAAACGACTGCCAAAAATCAAAGAGGGCAGATAAATAGTCAAAGGAGAATTGTAAGTGTGGTATTGGAGATGTGATAAAATGATACGAAATGGACTGCCCAAATCTGAATAATAGGCAGCAAATATATGTAGTGATTTTTCTAAATATTATTGTGTGTTTATTAGCAAATAAGGAAATGGACTGCCATTCAATGCAAGCAGCAACAAATTGTTTTATAGTGTATATAGGTATTTGTATCTGCTTTGTAGTGAAGTATTAGTGTTCCAGATTTTGAATTTATTTCTCTGAGAAATTTAATAATAATGAGTAATTTGCTATTTAAATCGTGTTGTGATAGGAGGTTGGACTGTGCCAAAGGCACTTGAGCAAATAATAGGTAAACGTTCTTGATATGTTAAAAAGTATAGACCTATATAATGGGAGTGAAAGTAAATTGTGGTATAAACTTTTATGATGGCACATTCGTGCAAAGATTGAGAACCCCTGTATAAATATAAACTTCAGTGTTCCCATAAAATTTGCACTTAGTGAAATTTACTGGAAACAGGGGCATGTGTAACAACAACAACGCTGTACTATTGTACATATAATATTTTTTTCTTCTAATTTTCGATAAATTAGTGTAATCGATGTTCTGATTTCATTTCTTTTTTTTCATGTTATTGTGTTAAGAAAACTGTCAACGAATTTCGATGTGAATATTAATGTTTAGGTCAAATGTCAAGCAATATTGTAATAGAATTGAAAGGTAACAAATGTTGAAACTGTTGTAACATGTTTAAAATTGTAACTGTGCATCTGGTACATACATAGGCAATGTATTAGGATATGTAGAATGCAAAACCTCGGGTGAATACCCTGTCTGTAAGGGAGTGGTAAAAGGTGGAGGGCAGGCGAGAGCGGGAAAATGCGCGCGGGCACTGCACGACATAACGGGCTCAGCAGTAGTAGTCGGAGTTGGGCATTGGTCTGAGCAACACGTTCTGGATCGAGGAGGCTCTCCGGGAAGACGCAGTTTCATTGAGCCTCGGATATGCCGTTCCAACGCCCATACAGCATGGCAAAATTCCATAGGCACTAAATGGAAAAGTATTGCGACGCTAAGAAGAAGTAAAGTGCCGATACATCAACAGCCATTGCTGTGGTTGTATGTGTGGTCTGTGCCTCGCCATCTCGCCGCCTGCCAACCACGACATCGATACAAACAGGTTGAAACTTTTAGTACTGTATTCGTGTGGACCAGTGTTACTTTTGTTCCATACTGTTCAATAACAACTTAAGTTTTACCAGAACTGTCCTATCATTTAATTATCCCTACAACTAACCTAGACAGGGTCCATTCCAAATGTTGTGCTATCCGAGTGTCCCGAGATGAATAATTAAAGTTTGTGTTAATAATAATTACCTGCAGACCTAGCTATGTTAGAATGATGTTTAAAGAACTATTTTGTTAATGAACCAATAGACGAATAACAAAGGCATGACAAAGTTGGAAGATAATTCTGATACTGATTTAGTAATGATGTTTAATTATTTCGAGACAGATATAATGGTATTTAAATGAGCAGGTAATAAGATGAAAAGAGTAGTAACTCATATATTGGAAATCTTGAGCGCATAATGATTTCAGTAATCAAATTTTTAATACAGTGATCATAACAAAAAAAATGGCTCTGAGCACTATGGGACTTAACATCTGAGGTCATCAGTCCCCTAGAACTTAGAACTACTTAAACCTAACTAACCTAAGGACATCACACACATCCATGCCCGAGGCAGGATTCGAACCTGCGACTGTAGTGGTCGCGCGGTTCCAGACTGCAGCACCTTTAACCGCGTGGCCACACTGGCCGGCGTGATCATAACAGTTTCAGGGTCTCCCCTTTTTTTTATTCATTTGAGTTCTGAAGTGTTCTAAACTGATTTGACCAGCAAAGTTAAAGTCAATATACAAACCAAAATTTATCAGTGTTTTACCTTTATCAAAATTGACATTGTGTGTGTGTGTTTCGAAAGTGCTATTTCTAGGGTAACCTATGCCCGATTTTAATCAGATCAATAGACAGTACGAAGTTTTGTAGTAAACATTATAGTGTAGTGTCATGTATCTATGGTTTATCCATATCAGTATAGAAAGTGAAATTATCAGTTCAGTAGATTTTCTGGTTCTAAAATTTACCATATTTTGTAGTGTTATTACGTGTTGTTTTGCATGAACGTACATCAACTTGTACAGGGAAGAAACTTAGTCAATGCCTAATTAGGCTGGCGACCGTATTATTAACAAATTGGTAGCATCTGCTGTGTTGCTTTTCGTCTGTCCTGACGTGTAGTTTCGGACTTGCTTGATGTATCATTGTTATTACAGAGTGGGTGTAAGTCTGATTTGCCTCCATTCAGGTACACGCGGTCAATATCTATACAAAAATCCTTTCTCATAAGGTGAAGCTCTTCCTCCCCAGACTATAGTATCCATTTCAAGGTTTCTGTAGGCAAACACATTTTTGTGAAACACTTTTACTTCCAAGGAACTTGATATCTTGAAGCACAGTGAAATTCCTTTTCTGCACTTCGCTTTTAAAATGCTGAAAGTCAGGTATATTGTCATTTTCGCACCACTTACTGAAACTTTATTCATGACATCCCAGTAGCTGTTGAACACGATCTTCAGGATTCTTCCTTTCCTTAGGAACTGGTACTGTGTGATAAGAAGGTTGATTAGGAAAGATGGTTGGAATTGCATCATTTGTTAGTTTTGGTATTTTTCGAGGCACACGCATTGGTTCACTATTTTCCACAGGAAAAATGTCTTCCCTAACCAGAAACTTGGTTGAAGATGCTTAATGCATACCACAGTTTCATCGTTCACTTCAAAATTATCTCTATGAATTAGTTTAATCCATTTGTTCCTCAATGCTGTTTCCTTGGGAAAGTTAAATGTTGAGATATCGTATGTTTTGCCGTAATTTGATTCACGTCTTGGTACACAAAAGCTACGACCCATCGCAAGAACAATTTACACTTTAAATTATGCCGAACTTACTACAGAATTTAGAAAATAAATATTAGCGTAGCACTTGTGACGTCATTCACAGCATATAACAAATAACAGCTAGTAATAAATGCTTTCGCTTCTCTTTAACGTCACGTATACACGTTATGGAAACACAAGCACGCTTGTTTGTTTCCCCCACGATTGCCGCCATATTGTCAACTATCGATATCTGCCTTACGGTCTGATTTATTCAGTGATCTCCATACTAATCTTCGACCATAGATACTACATATTTATGGTCGAAGATACTAATAGAGATCACTGGATTTATTGTAGGTGGTCTTGGTGTGGCGAAGGCGTACTGATAATCGATTCGCTTATCGATGTATGTTCGGTGGCGGTGACACCATGGCGACTTCTCTGCAGTTTAATTACCTCAATAGTCGGATTCCATGCTTTGTCCAAATTAAAACCATTATTTCTGTCTATTATATTATTAGCTAATCTAATCTCTATAGCTTCGTTTAAGGGGAGTTGGAATGCCGGAAAATGGAAAAAATTCACATTTTCAGTTTTTAACCTTATAACTTAATTTGAAATTTTCTGCTTAAAATGGTGCAAAATTTGTTAAGAAATTCCAATTGGAAGTATTTTTATTTAATTTTTCAAAATTACATGTGCGCCCAGCAAAGTTACCCATCTTGTGATTTGTACACATTTAAATCTTCGCATTTCCGAAAACATTACATATAGAAGGCTGTGGATTTCACTCTTCAGTTGTAGAATCTTTGATCCTTCCATAGGTACCATTGTTTTTACGACTAGCTGTGTTTATTGTTCAGTTTTTGATCTGTGAGTGTTTGTTTTGAGCCTCGAGTTTAGTTTGTCGCTCATTTGGAGTTTGTTATCTGTCTTGTTTTGACTTTCAGTGGTGAGTGCGTAGTTTCTACGATGCCTAGGAGTGCATCATTATTTAAAAAGCGAAAGTTTCGCGGTAATAGATTTACAAATAACGTTTGTTCAAGTGATTCTGCTTCAGCACCTGTTGATGCTGGTGAAAGTTCTGACGTTTGTACAGCTGAGATGTGTGAAGGAGACACGCCCACCAGTGCATCAAAAAAGAAGTTATCAAACTGTGCAAGTGAAATTACAGATGAAGCTTCTAATGAACAATATGTTTTAGTCGACTTTCCTGTTTTTACTGAGTTTATGAAGAAATGTTTGTGTTGTAATCTTTGTGGAGGTTCTTTTGATATGAACATAACAAAATCTATAGGACTTTCCTGCAAAATTGCTATAGTTTGTGCCAGTTGTGAAAATGAGACCTGTTTTTGGAGCTCTAAAACATGCAGTAGCAATTTGTTTGAGAGTAATATCAGGCTAATGTATGCAATGAGAGCAATTGGTAAAGGACATACTGCTGCTCAAACATTTTGTGCCATAATGAATCTTCCACCTCCACCTGCTAAAATTGACAATTACACTGAAGTGATAGGAGATGCTGTTCAGTCTGTAGCAGATTTATCAATGAAAGCTGCTGCCAGTGAAGCAAAATATATAAATGAAGGAAACCCAGATATCCCTGTTGCTTTTGATGGAACCTGGCAGAAAAGGGGTCACACATCCAAAAATGCTGTTGCTACTGTTACTAGTGTGGACAGCGGTAAAGTTTTGGACTATGAAGTGCTCACTAAACATTGTTACCATTGTGCATCTGGTAAGATAGAAGCAGCTCACATATGTAGCAAGAATTATGAAGGTACGAGTGGAGGCATGGAGGCTGCCGCTGCTGTGAAAATGTTTAGCAGATCAGAAAAAGAACGGGGAGTATTTTACACAAAATTCCTTGGAGATGGGGACTCCAAGGCATACAAAAGTGTTACAGAATCCATGCCATATGTCAATAAGACAATAACTAAACTAGAATGTGTCGGTCATGTTCAGAAACGAATGGGCACTCGTCTAAGGAAACTGAAACAGAATCTGAAGGACAAAATTTTGTCAGATGGTAAAACCATTAGAGGTCGCCTGTCAGATAAAATTATAAATGAATTACAACAATACTATGGTATGGCAATAAGAAATAATGCAAATAATTTGCAGGAAATGAGACAAGCTGTATGGGCCACATATTTACATCGATCATCAACTGATGATAATCCTCAACATTTTGCTTGTCCAGATGGTCCTCAGTCATGGTGCAATTATAGAAAATCTCAAGCTACTGGGGATCCTTATCACCATAAAAATTATATTCCATTGGCTGTTATGGAAGTAATTAAACCAATATATAGAGACTTGGGGCATCCTGATCTTCTGCGAAAATGTCTTCATGGTTGTACCCAGAATCAAAACGAGTCGTTCAACAACCTCATTTGGACTCGTGTACCTAAGAATGTATTTGTTGGGATAAAAACATTGAAATGGGGAGTCAGTGATGCTGTTATTTCATTCAATGATGGTCATATGGGTAGGCTAAAGGTCATGGCAAGGCTCGGCATTGCTCCTGGTATCAACACCATCAGAGGTCTTCAGCTTCTGGACAGCGTGCGAGTAAGGAAGGCTCAGTATGCAGCTGAATTTAATACAAAAAAAGCAAGGGCAGCAAGGAGAAGAAAGCTTCTAGGTGAAGAAGAAGAACTAGAAGATGACCCTGATTACTCTGCTGGACACTTTTGATAATAGAATAAAAGGTATTTGTGAATTTTCATAATAAATTACTTTAATCGCATTTTCTGGCATTTGACATTTTTAGTGTTACATGTACCTTTATCTCATAAACCACTCAACCAACAACATTCAAATTTTCAGAAATGCTGCAAAACAGTTCAAAGAGGCCACTGAACTAGAATCATGACAAGAACTGGCTTATTCTCTGAACTAGGGAAGTTTATGTTATACTTTTTCCAATAAAAAATGGCTTAATGGTAAAAAATTCATAAATACTATACCAACAAAAAGAAAACATTGGTTCTAGTTCAGTGGGCTCACAATATATGCTGAAAACCTCTGCCAGAATTTCAAAGTTCTGAAGATAATAGTTCCAAAGAAAAAGGTACACAAAGTTAGCAAATTTAACATTGGCGAGATAGGGCATTCCAACTCCCCTTAAGACAGAATCCCAAAAGGACGTCGTGGACGTTAAAATCTTCACATCACTGTATATTTCATGGAATGCCCTGTATCAATACAATGTTCGGCCACATCTGACTTATTTGGCTGTGATAAGCGTGTGTATCTTCGATGCTCCACACATCTCTCATGAACGGTGCAAGTTGTTTGACCTATGTATGACTTCTCACAATTTACGCAAGGAATCTGATACACACCCGCTTTTTGAAGCAGTAAATCGTCCTTTACAGAGCCGAGCCGAGTAAGGCTGCAATCTTCGTGGGTGGCCGGAAGATCACTAACACAGTGTTTCTCAATAATACGGCCTATCTTCGAGGAAAAAGCACCCACATAGGGTAAGAACGAATTTGATCTGAAGGAATTACTATCTTCTTCGTCATCACATGCCTGCGTTCTAGGTTTTACATTGTATGCTCTACGAATCTGTTGCGGAGCAAATCCATTCGCTTTAAAAATGCCCTTGAGATATGTGAGCTCTTCTTGCAAATTATGTTTATCGGATATACAGTGCGCTCTGTGCACTAAGGTTTTAAGGACACCCGTGGTCTGTGGAGCGTGATGGTAGCTACTGGCATATAGATATAGATTTGTGTGTGTTGGTTTCGATGTACGGCATGTCCTAGTGTGCCATCATATTTACGGCGGACGACAACATCCAAGTAGGGGAGGCAGCCGTGTTTTTCTATTTCCATACTAAGTTTTATACTAGTATGCATAGAATTCAAATGCTCAAGAAATCGATGTAATTCATCCATCCCGTTGTGGCCGTACAACAAATGTGTCGTCCACGTACCTCCAGAAGACCGTTGGTTTAAAACTTGCTGAGTCAAGTGCCTTGTCCTCGAAGACTTCCATGAATAAATTAGATACCAGTGGAGAGAGAGGCCTTCTCATAGCAACGCCAACAATCTGCTCATAAAAGATGGGAACTACTTTTCGACTTATCAAAGCATTTTGACATATTCACAATTTTTTAGGTGTTAACCCTACTTCCCAGCACAGTCAGCTTTTAACTGCAAGGTATTGACACACCTTCATCTTGCAATTTTAACAAAGCCCCTGATCCTGTGCCCAAAATCTAGATGATGTGCCAGCCATACTAAACAATACATAATATCATGTGGCTGAAGAGCATACACATAATAACTGAACAAGTTTTTTCTGGTGCGGTATGAAAACTTTCTGCAAGTGGTTTTGCTCAAGGGGGGTTATAATGTTCTGAACTTTTACACAAAATTTACCCAACGTAATGCGACAATACCAGACACCTCTGGATAATACACTGAAGTGCCAAAGAAACTGGTATAGGCATACGTATTCAAATACAGAGATGTGTAAACAGCGCCGCGGTCGGCAACGCCTATATAAGACAACAAGTCTCTGGCGCAGCTGTTAGATCAGTTACTGCTGTTACAATGGCACTTTATCAAGATTTAAGTGAGTTTCAATGTCGTGTTATAGTACGAGCAATGAGACACAGCATCTCCAAGGTAGCGATGAAGTAGGGATTTTCCCGTACGACCATTTCACGAGTGCAGTGTGAGTATCAGGAATCCGATAAAATATCAAATCTCCGACACTGCTGTGGCAGGAAAAAGATCCTGCAAGACCGGGCCCAACGACGACTGAAGAGAATCGTCAAAGTGACAGAAGTGCAACCTTTCTGCAAATTGCTGCAGATTTCAATGGTGGGCCATCAACATGTGTCACTGTGTGAACCATTCAAGGAAACATCATCGATATGGGCTTCTGGAGCCGAAGGCTCACTCATCTGCCCTTGACGACTGCACGAAACAAAGTTTTACGCCTCGCCAGGGCCCGTCAGCACTGACATTGGTCTGTGGATGACTAGAAACATGTTGCCTGGTCGGAGAAGTCTCGATTCAAATTGTATCGTGTGGGTGGACGTGTACGGGTATGGAGAGAACCTCATGAATCCATGGAACCTCCATGTCAGCAGGGGACTGTTCAAGCTGGTGGAGGCTCTGTAATGGTGTTGGGCGTGTGCCGTTGGAATGGTATGAGATCCCTGATACGTCTAGATACGACTCTGACAGGTGACACGTATGTAATCATCCTGTCTTATCACCTGCATCCATTCATGTCCATTCCATCGGACTTGGGCAATTCCAGCAGGACAAAGCTACACCACAAACTTCCAGAATTGCTTCAGAGTGACTCCAGAAACATTATTCTGAGATAAACACTTCCGTTGGTCACCAAACTCCCCAGACATGAATATGCAACGTGGCCACGGCAGAACTTCTGCGTGCTCGCAGGGGACCTACGCGATATTAGGCAACTGTACCAGTCTGCTTGGCTCTTCAATCATCATCATCAGTTATCTGCTACATTATCAGGTCCTTTGCCTCTCCATTTTCTGCGATCCATTGCTTCCTTCTTAAGGCTGCTGTATGTTGTACTGTCCATCCAGTATCTGGAATCTCTTCCTTCCTCGCTTCCTTTTCCCTTCTACATAACCTTCTAAAACTGTTTTTATCAGTCCGTCATTCTTTCTTAATATATGCCCGATCCAATTTCTTTTTGTTCTCTTTATTACATCTAGTAACTGTCTTTTCTCTCCCACTCTTCTCAGTACCTCTTCATTTTTTACTCTGTCCATCAAACTTATTCTCTCCATCTTCCACCATGTCCAGATCTTAAAAGCCTCCAGCCTTTCTCTGTCTTTTTTCCTCATAGTCCATGTTTCAGCACCATATAGAAGAACACTCCATACAAGACATTTTATGAGTCTCTTTCTGAGTTCTCTGTCCAGACCGCTGCAGAAGATTCTCCTTTTCTTATAAAACGCCTCTTTTGCCATTGCTATCCTTGTTTTAATTTCTGTGGTGCACTTCCAGTCGGTGTCTATCCTGCTTCCAAGTTACTTAAAATTTTGCACCTGTTCTAATGTTTCTCCATTCAGCATATTTTTTTCTTTTTTTTCTTCAGTGCGTATCAATAATTATACAAAGCTCATAATGTGTAATCAGTATAAACATTCATGAAGCGAGGGCATCGCCCTCTTTTCTTTTTGCCATTGTGCTTTCCTCTCTTGGCTAGCTTGATTCCCGTTGTGCAATTAATCCTGCGGATACCTGAAATAGATCTTTCTTAGACTGTTACTTAATTATTTGCAGCTGGAACTGTTATTAGATATCAGAACAACAAGTACATGTGTTTGATTATCGCGTGTTTCATGTAGAGGATCTTTTGTTTTAAATATTAGGCTGTGTGGAACAGTGTAAATTAATTTTTATTTCTTAAAAATATACTGGTTAAGTTTAACCATATTCCATTTATAAATCTGTCCTCCCTTTACAGATTCATGATTTTGTGTGTTTTCGTAATTGCTGTGAAGGAATAAATAATAAATGAAGTTTTATTGTGTATATAACTGTTACAATTTCATGTTTGTAATTACATATATTTTCTGTTCCATGTCTGCAATTGAGAAACATCAAGAGAGTGAACCAAGAAAAGGAATAATAAAAGCAATAAGGCGATAAGAAATGTAATCATCCTATCTTATCACCTGCATCCATTCATGTCCATTCCTTTGGACTTGGGCAATTCCAGTATAAGCATTACATAAGGTATGGAAAAACAGTTGAAGGCCAAATCTTGTACTTTGTGTTACAAAACAGATGGGCCTGAACTCTTTCCTGTGTGAATTTATAAAATTATTTCGTGTGACTTTTAGATATTTATGTATGGATCTTATGGGCCACAAAATAGCGGAATTTATTAGTGGATTCGCGTAATGGCTATGCGTGGTTAGATTGTTTAGCATCCTTGGTAATTACTACATCTGAAAGTGATATTCGGATGTAAGATATGTGTTTGTAGAAAAGTGTATTCTTTATGTTAATGATTTTGGTCTATATAACTCATGGATGTGGGGAAAATGGGAAAGAAGCCGACAGTTGAAGATAATGTATACTATTCGGAAATTAAATACTGACGATCGGCAAATTCCGGACGATGAATCAGAGGCTGCAAGTTCTGCCGTAAGCAATGATGATATGCTGGCAGAATTAGAAGCCAAGATTGAGTTACCTTTTGCCGAATTGTATAAGGGGCTAGCAGATTTTGTATAGGAAAATTTCGAACAACTTGCGAAAAAACAAACCGCGCAAATTAAGGAAAATTTCATAAGCAAATTAAGGAAAATTTCATACACCTTGCGTGAGAGCAGACTGTACAAATTAGTATGCTTATTCAGGACAACATAAACGAAAATTTTATACAGTCTGCAAATCAACAGAAACAACAGATGAATGTTAATTTCGAAGGAAAAGTGAAGTGCATATTTTCGGCGACTAGCCGATGAGCAGTCTGCTGAAATAAGAAAAATTCATTCGAAGACTGAAACTGTTACTAATAACTAACAACTTGCATGTAAAGACTTACCCGAGTCGGTAAGGCAGTCGAACACGGAAGAAGGGCTGACTAAAAGAAACGCAATTTGAATTGCAAAATACTGTACAATAGATCGCGTTGCAAAGTCACCATCGGAATGAAGAATTCGTTACAAGGCTGCATGACAAACAGGTTACGGAGTGCTTAACAGCACAAAGTGACAGAATTAATAGCGACTTCGTGAACTGGCCGCATCAAAAGGATTCACAGGTGAACTATGCGCTTAGGACTGAAATACACACCGTAATTCAAGATTCTAGTGCTGATGTGTTATCTCAGCACAAGGAGAATATTGATGTAAAAATACAACTATAACAAAGTAAAATGCTAAAACGGAAGCATTACGTGGAAGAACATGTAGGCAAATTGCAAAATGAGTTCTCAGTTGCGCGCAATAATGCAGGCGTAAGCTCAGCGACTGCGTCAACAAACAATCTGCATTTGCATTTGTCGTCCCCTAGTAGCATGTGTTGAACAGAGAAACACCGTAGAACACTTACACGAATGGGAGGTATAAAGTGCGATACAGGGGCGGCAAATGCTTTGACGAACATTTGTTGCAAGAGAGTTTGCTCGAGCATCGTCAGTTTCAGGCGTACAACCCAGATAAGGAAGGGGGTCCCGTTGTTTTCATAATGAGCTTCAGAGGGATACTGCCCAGATCCTGCACAGACACCCAAAGAATGTAATTTGTTGCCTCACATGTACATGGCGGCGTGCTGTGGGCATGGCAAATTATAGAGAAATGTGAAACATATTAATAATTCGAGAGAGTGTTTTCACCAAAGTAACAAGGTACTCCATGCAAGTACTTCGAGAAGTATATCAGTAAGACAAGTTACTGGGATGACCCCATATCAGTAAAAGATGCTATTTGAGTTTTAAAGGCAAAAATACCTTTACATTTAAGAAAAAAGCTATTGCATGGTCCCGAAAATGACACTGAGCAGTTCATGTCTGTTCTTGACTTGACAGACTTGTTACGCGATGACACAAAGCAGTGGACTCACGACAATGGGCAGGCTAATAGTAAGGGCAATGCTTACCACAATAACAGTGATAATGGGAACCAGAACCGAAACTAAAACAGTAATGGTATCGGTAATGGAAACAGAAATAACCGAAACATACCCCATCATTTATATATGTAACCATGCACAGGAAGGTAACAACCGACAGCACTTCGTAAGAAAAAGAAGATATAATCGGTATAATCCCGGTTATTGGAATGACAACCACAGGAATAATCAGGGTAACAACATAATGCCACAAACATGACCAAACAACGAACAAGCGAATTGGCAGTCGAATTCTGCACCGCGTAACAGTGGGCAACAACAAACAGTTCAGAATAAAAGTAATAGTACTGTGAACTGGTAGGTAGAAAACCAACCCGTGAGGCTAATTGAAGTTATTGAAAATAAGCAACCTTCAAATCACCCGCCAACAAACTAATTTCGATCACATCGAGCCTTCAGATAGTGGTAGGGTATAGTGTTGGGAGCAATACGCAAAAACAGATCACTCTGATCCGTTATAATAACGGTGTTGATATACATGGTGAATTGCTCTCTGAGGAAACTTCATGCAGAGGGGAAAACATTACAGTGGAACAGGCTGCATTTGAAGTTGAAGTAGGTAAAATACAGACAGTAGTAATTGACACAAGTGCATCAGTGAACGTTATTTCTCGTGATTTGTTTAAACAAATACATGAGAAGGCTACACCTCCCACATTACCAGTCCAGAATTGTAGAATTATTGATGCAATTGATACCAAGTCAAATAATATTAGATGGCAGACTCAGTTGGAAATATTGACAGGGAATGGAGCATTTTAATACAAGTATCTGATGGTTGAGAATTTGTCAGAGAACTGTAATACTTGTGCAGGATTTTCGCAAGAGAAGGACACAAAAATCAACTTTTCGGCAGGCAATGCTATATTACAGTTGATGGAAAAAATATATGATTCTGGATTTGCTCAAAAAAATTCTGCCAGCTAGTGAAAATCAAGTTTGCAGGTATTGAACCTCCACTGACAGTTGATAGCGTGCAAATATTGACAACAACAAGTAAGGTCGCCAAGCAATATTATCAGGTAAGATTTTAGAATCAGATTACTTAAGTGAGCAGCAGAGAAGTGAGCTACGCAATTTCTTGTGTAGATATCTACAAGCCTATGCAGAAAAACCAGGTATAATAAAAGGTAACGTATATCACATGCAAGTTAAGCCACATAAAACATATTGTCACACCCCTTTCTCAATTCCCTAGATCAAAAGAGAAGTCATAAACAAATAAATTTTTAAAAAAAAGCTGGAATGGGGAATAGTAGAAACGTCCTATCAAATAAAATTAGGAGTTTATACCCACATAAAGATCTCAAGAAATTTATTTCATAAACGTAAGATTTGTATTTTATATATCTGTCTAAATATTTCATTTCTATTCTCATGTACATAGTAGAATTAATTGTGAGGAGAAAGGTCTCAAAGCAATTACATGGTTATTGTAAAGATAAGCTGAAATGCATTTAAAGGACACTAAAAATGAGTTAGCCAAAACTCCATTTTACTTGTAAAGTCAAAACGTGTCTTATAAAGACATCTCCTGTAATAAACTGTAAGTAGTAGTATAGTTTTCAAAACAGAATTAGTAGGTATTCATGTATACTTTGGCTCCAAAATACGTGATTAGTTGTAAATAACTAAGCACTATTCACATCAGAAGTACATGTCTCAAGAGCCCCAGATAAAAGTTTTGAATAGTAGTATTTGTAATCATGTACATAAATGCTAAAAGAAATATTTTTCTGTAGGATGATGTCCTGTGTAAATGCTTCAGCCAGCAGGAAAGGGGCTCATGTCATCTATCTTGCAATTAAACTATTTGCTTATTTGGGCACTTACTGATGACCTTTAACATTAGTTTTGGGATTTTACAGTTTTTTTTAATCAGTATCGTTGTATACAAGGAAGAAGCCTGGAGATACTGACAGGTTTCAGATAGATTATATAATGGTAAGACAGAGATTTAGGAACCAGGTTTTAAATAGTAAGACACTTCCAGGGGCAGATGTGGACTCTGACCACAATCTATTGGTTATAATCTGTAGATTAAAACTGAAGAAACTGCAAAAAGGTGGGAATTTAAGAAGATGGGACCTGGATAAACTGACTAAACCAGAGGTTGTACAGAGTTTCAGGGAGAGCATAAGGGAACAATTGACAGGAATGGGGGAAAGAAATACAGTAGAAGAAGAATGGGTAGCTTTGAGGGATGAAGTAGTGAAGGCAGCAGAGGATAAAGTAGGTAAAAAGACGAGGGCTACTAGAAATCCTTGGGTAACAGAAGAAATATTGAACTTAATTGATGAAAGGAGAAAATATAAAAATGCAGTAAATGAAGAAGGCAAAAAGTAATACAAACATCTCAAAAATGAGATCAACAGGAAGTGCAAAATGGCTAAGCAGGGATGGCTAGAGGACAAATGTAAGGATGTAGAGGCTTATCTCACTAGGGGTAAGATAGATACTGCCTACAGGAAAATTAAAGAGACCTTTGGAAAAAAGAGAACAACTTGTATGAATATCAAGAGCTCAGATGGAAACCCAGTTCTAGGTAAAGAAGGGAAAGCAGAAAGGTGGAACGAGTATATAGAGGGTCTATACAAGGGCGATATACTTGAGGACAATATTATGGAAATGGAAGAGGACGTACATGAAGACGAAATGGGAGATACGATACTGCGTGAAGAGTTTGACAGAGCACTGAAAGACCTGAGTCAAAACAAGGTCCCGGACGTAGACAACATTCCATTAGAACTACTGACAGCCTTGGGAGAGCCAGTCCTGACAAAACTCTACCATCTGGTGAGCAAGATATATGAGACAGGCGAAATTTCCTCAGACTTCAAGAAGAATATAATAATTCCAATCCCAAAGAAAGCAGGTGTTGACAGATGCGAAAATTATCGAACTATCAGTTTAATAAGTCACGGCTGCAAAATACTAACGCGAATTCTTTACAGATGAATGGAAAAACTAGTAGAAACTGACCTCGGGGAAGATCAGTTTGGATTCCGTAGAAATATCGGAACACGTGAGGCAATACTGACCCTACGACTTATCTTAGAAGCTAGATTAAGGAAAGGCAAACCTACGTTTCTAGCATTTGTAGACTTAGAGAAAGCTTTTGACAATGTTGACTGGAATACTCTCTTTCAAATTCTGAAGGTGGCTGGGGTAAAATACAGGGAGCGAAAGGCTATTTACAATTTGAACAGAAACCAGATGGCAGTTATAAGAGTCGAGGGGCACGACAGGGAAGCAGCGGTTGGGAAGGGAGTGACACAGAGTCTTAGCCTCTCCCAGATGTTATTCAATCCGTATATTGAGCAAGCAGTGAAGGAAACAAAAGAAAAATTTGGAGTAGGTATTAAAAACCATGGAGAAGAAATAAAAACTTTGAGGTTCGCCGATGACATTGTAATTCTGTCAGAGACAGCACCGGACTTGGAAGAACAGTTGAACGGAATGGATAGTGTAACTCTTCAGGCTTTCCCGGTGATCTAATGACATTTTAGGTTGTCGGGTGTTCTGCCGGATATCAGCGTCGTACTTGCACGATATTTCGGTCACGTAGCTCGTGGCCTTCGTCAGGTGTGACCTGAGACTGCTCCTCGAGTGGACCTGGTCCAGTATTTATGCCAATGGCCTTCCCCCCTCCACCAACGGCTGCAGGCGCTTCCTCTGTGGTCCGCGCCCATTCCCTGCGACCTGCTGGAGCGTTGCTGCTCCGTTTTCCATCCGCCGCGATTCTAGGTGTACCCTCAGGTCGTGGAGAGCGGGCGTGGACCGCAGGGGGAACGCTTGGTACCCCAGACCGTAGATGAAACCCCAAGGAGCGGGTTTGGTGGGCGCGGACCGCAGAGGGAACACCTAGAACCGCAGCGGACGGAAAACGGAACAGCAATGCTCCAGCAGATCGCAGGGAATGGGCGCGGACCACAGAGGAAGCGCCTGCTGCCATTGGTGGAGGGGGAAGGCCATAGACATAAATACTGGACCAGGTCCACTCGAGGAGCAGTCTCAGGTCGCACCTGACGAAGGCCACGAGCTACGTGACCGAAATATCGTGCAAGTACGACGCTGATATCCGGCAGAACACCCGACAACCCACGATGTCGGAATGGATAGTGTCTTGAAAGGAGGATATAAGATGAACATCAACAAAAGCAAAACAAGGATAATGGAATGTAGTCTAATTAAGTCGGGTGATGCTCAGGGAATTAGACCAGGAAATGAGACACTTAAAGTAGTAAAGGAGTTTTGCTATTTGGGAAGTAAAATAACTGATGATGGTCGAAGTAGAGAGGATATAAAATGTAGACTGGCAATGACAAGGAAGGCATTTCTGAAGAAGAGAAATTTGTTAACATCGAGTATAGATTTAAGTGTCATGAAGTCATTTCTGAAAGTATTTGTATGGAGTGTAGCCATATATGGAAGTGAAACATGGGCGATAAATAGTTTGGACAAGAAGAGAATAGAAGCTTTTGAGATGTGGTGCTACAGAAAATGCTGAAGATTAGTTGGGTAGATCACATAACTAATGAGGAAGTATTGAATAGGATTGGGGAGAAGAGAAGTTTGTGGCACAACTTGACTAGAAGAAGGGATCGGTTCGTAGGACATGTTCTGAGGCATCAAGAGATCACCAATTTAGTACTGGAGGGCAGCGTGGAGGGTAAAAATCATAGAGGGAGACCAAGAGATGAATACACTAAGCAGATTCAGGATGTAGGTTGCAGTAGTTACTGGGAGATGAAGAAGCTTGCGCAGGATAGAGTAGCATGGAGAGCTGTATCAAACCAGTCTCAGGACTGAAGACCACAACAACAACATGGTACAAGATTGGGAATACCATTTGACCTGGGTTTTCCTTGGAATAAAAAAATTAACTAGGTGCCATATACGAAGAAAACACATGTTTGTAAAGCATGTCCCCACGACACATGAAGTAATGGTCAGACACAATTTGTATCGCGAATTTTCAAAGATATTGCAAAAACTGATATAATTAATGATCATGTACAGCCAGTTTCCAATGTAAATATTAAAAAAGTAGTGTAAAGTGACATCATATCCAACAATTCTCCACACAGCGAACAAACAAGCTAATTTGGACATTAGATGAAATGCATAGCTTCAATATTAGCATAATTTGACTCAAAAGACTGTATGTAACTGCAAAGGAGTAACAAAATGAATGCCAAAGTCAGTGCTATTAAAGACTTTCAGAGAAGCTGTAGTACGTGAACTTTGTGTGCAAATAAACGAAACTGTGCAATGGAGCTCGTCTGTGAGAACAGTGAATGTTCTATAGTCCGATCCACAAATGATGGCGGTTGGTGCATGCGAGTGCTTTCCACTTGAAGGAAGCATATATCCTGCAAATTATCTCTCTCCCTTGCTTATGCAGAATGTATCACTTACTACCACCATCAGCAGTGGCAACACGCAATTCACTAGACAGTTCTGTATGATCAAGTTTAATGCTCACATTACCTATGGCATTCAGAGCAGAGCACTCCGAACACTACTGAACACTCATTGTCTGACGGAGAATGCATGACATAGGTATGCAGAACAACTCTAAACTTGACTGCCATCATTCGTGACTCTAGATATATGTTGCAAAGTGCATTATAACCTTAAGTGAAGTGTTCAATCACGTGTGCAGGTGCAGCATCCTGTGTAGAAACTCCTAGGTAAAGCACAAGTAGCCGTTCTAGGAAACTCGCAATGCTACGAACCGAGAGTACACAGCGTGCAACATAAACCGCACCTCGACAATGTTCCGTACATATCTCTGGATTATCATGGTGGAAATGTGAGCCGCATGATTGCCCAGTACTCACAGCATTTCAAAACATAGAGGCTTGTCACCGCTAAACTAAGAATGCTCTTTTAGTGCAAATAGTGGAAGCGTAATGTGCCAATGAATAAACTGCAATACTCACTGCAAACAAATAACAATAATTATGCAGTCAGAAAGAAATGAGTGTGGACAGCAGTACAATAGCAAAACTTCACTGAGGCATAAAGCGCAGACAAAAGAAATAAATGGGAAGAATGAACTGTAAATTATCACCACGAACAGTATATACAATCATTATATGTAACAGAATATACAATCATATGCATTCATAGGATAATATATGTACTAATACAACCTCTTTCTGCCAAACCGTGTAATTGCATGCTTGTATATTAATGCTTAATCGATTGTATTCCGCATATCCCACACCCAAGATGCCAGCGGAAGAGCAAGACCTAGCCACCTGTAGCCAGTAACCTGGAAGTCCTGGCATGTCTTCCCACATTCCTGTTCGCACCTGAGAATCCTGGCATCGACTACCATCTACCAGCAAGAACCGTTGTTCCTGCAATCCATCACAAGATCTGTCATCGCATCTAGAAATTGTATTTGACGGTGAAGACTGTGAAAAATTCTTAATCCAAATTAGTTTTGTAAAGACTTCAGGTTTTGATTGGTAAGAAAGAATGTTTATGACAAGCTCACATAATAAGACCTTTAAAAGGAAAAAAACTGTATAATAACATGCTCTTACATGAAAGAATTGTTTAAAAACTGAACATTTTATGTAATAATCCCATTTGACATGTGTTATCATGAACATTTTATGGACTTCAGAATTTAATGTGATTCAGCATGACAAGACAAAGTGCCTATGAATTTCTGCAATATTTGTACTGCCTTGTAACATTTAAAATGTTAAGCAATTTGCTCTCCAAATATTCAAATAATTTACAATGAAGAAACAGGACTTTACATCCATCCCTCGGTTTTTTACCCTGTTTTCCTTGGGAGCACACCTGAATAGGTGGAGGAACAATTAAAGTCGTGGTACGAGTTAGGACAAGGCCCTCAGTCAAATAACAAGGACAACAATATTGTACGCACAAACAAAGTTGGCACTCGGCACGGTGGCTGATGGTAGCGACTGCAAAGGCACTTCCCACTGCCATCAGCCAGCGTGCAGAGTGTCAACTTTGTTCGTGCGTTTAATAATGTGTAAATGTAAATGTACTCAAATAATTGCCCTTTTTCCAAATTGAAAGAAGAGCTACCCATGCAACATGTAAAACTGCGAACTTATGACCATGAACTATCAAAACAACAAATGTAGTGACGTTGGTTAAATGTTGACCTCCAACAGTCAACACACTGTGATCTCAACATTTAGAGGGAATTTTATAATGTCCTCAACTTTTACATGAAATTTACCCTAAGTAATGTAACAATGCCAGACACTACTCGATAATATAATGATAATTATGCAATGATCATAAAGCATAATTAGTATAAATATTCGTGAAACAAGTGCAGCACTCTCTTTTGCTCTTTTCTTTTTTGCCATTATGCCTGTCTCTCTCCGTTATCTTGATTCATGTTACGCAATTCATTCTGACGACCCAATGAAATGGTCATAGGAAATCTTTCTTAGACTGTTACTTAATTATTTGCAAATGGAACTGTTATTAGATACCAGAATACCAAGTGCGCCTGTTTGATTATTGCGTGTTTCATGTAGAGGAACTTTAGTTTTAAATACTAGGCTGTTTGGAATAGTGTAAGTTGACTATTATTTCTTTAAAATATACTGCTAAAGTTCAACCACATTTCATTTGTAAACCTGTCCTTCCTTTACCGATTCATGATTCTGCTTGTTTACTTAAATATGGAAGCATTTCTTTTGGTTATTATAGTTTGCGTGTGCCATTTCATGCGCCATAGACTTTTGTTTGTGAAATACAATATACCTGCAATCATTTCAATATTACGAAGTTTGATAATCAGTTTAATACTAATTTCTACAAGGGAACATATTTAAATTCACGGCCAGTAAAAAATTTTACAAGATTTGCTCTCCAGGCCAAAACTGTGGGCCATTGCTACTTTCAGAAAAAATTGCATTAACTTTCATAAAAGTTATGAATTAAGTCAGTCATTTAACAAACGTGGCCCCAGTTTCTTTTAACCTTGCCACCACTGCTTTTCATTTTAATATAAAAATAATTCACAACCCAGAATTGCTTTCCACATTAATTACAAGTAAAATAGTTACATCCCAATTAATGGAGAGTGACATTAAAGGATACTAAAACAATTCTTTGATTTCTTGGTGGTGGAGAGTTGATTCCCCTTCCCCAAGGGGGCCACTTTTCCCCACAAGCCCACCCCTGATGTATGTATGGCGAGAGGTGTAAGAACAAATACACAGATTTATGTGCTTTTAAAGTGTGGGTTGCACCTGAGAATGGGGGTGCATCAGTAATAAGAAGTATGCCAAAGTGGGGATGCATGCATCCTAAACTTAAATGACATGTCATCTCATCTCACATGACGTGAATGACAAATGAAATGTTGGATTGCACGTGTTATGTTGTTTGTACATGACATCATGGATCATGCTACTTTAAGGAGTGGGATGCATGAGGGAACAGAAAGAATATTAGACAAATTTGGGATCAAATTACTAAGTTATTTAAACCAAAACTGACATGCATCCACTCCAAGGGGTGCTCCAGGTAGGGCTAGTTAGTTACATGTTCCATAGATCATTTGAATGATTCTTTTATCGAAATGATATGGAAGAGAAACATTGTGTTGTAACTAGCTGGTTCTGGGCACAAGCTTAACAGGCACGGAGCAAATGGAGGATGGTGCAAAGGGGGGGGGGGGGGCTGCCAGAATGTGTGTAGTTAGTAATAGGACACCATGTGTCACATTATTGCAAGAAGGACTGTCAACACAGGTCAACTGTCCCTGAATTGACATGTACCACATCTACATCATTTGAACACTCAACCAATATAATAAAACATAAAATATTGAAGATATCCTTGTAGAGGTTGCCTGGAGGCAACTGGGAGAGAGGATGGGGAGACTATGACAACTATGTCTACCCAGATTACTCAGCTGTTGCCACAGAGTGTACATTACAAGCAGTAAAAACCCACCACCACTATCTGCACAGGAAGTAGCCAAGGAACTGAATTTGAATCAGTAGTGCCTGGTACTCTTCAGCAGTGAGTGTAGTGTTTAACAGGTATCTATGCAGGAGGGAGGTGGGTCAGTCATGTTATGGGGCAGGATCATGAACAAGTTTCAGATGCTTCTCATCCTTATTGAGGATAATACGGGCACTATGAAGTATCAACCACAATTCTTTAACCTATTGTGCAGATCTGAAATCAATTATCTCAATAATTGGTTTTTCTATCAAGGTGATACTACATCAGCATATCTTTCCCACTCAGCTGCCACAGGGGGACACAAATCAATGAATGAAATGACACACTATGATTGGGACCAATTGAAAGTTGCCGAGCACTGTTGCAGGAAACATCCTCCACACTCGATGACTTCAGAATGGATCTATTGAGGAAAGTGACGGACTTGACCAGACCCAAACATATTACAATGCACAAGGCACAGCAATGTGGTATACTTCAACAATGATATTATTGCAGTTGTTCATTATTGGAAACACGATGATGTTGCAGTTGGTTCAAATGGCTCTGAGCACTATGGGACTTAACATCTGAGGTCATCAGTCCCCTAGAACTTAGAACTACTTAAACCTAACTAACCTAAGGACATCACACACATCCATGCCCAAGGCAGGATTCGAACCTGCGACTGTAGTGGTCACGCGGTTCCGGACTGAAGTGCCTAGAACCGCTCGGCCACTCCGGCCGGTGATGTTGCAGTAAACAAGTGCAGTGGTGACTAAGGCAAACACATTACAGTGTCTATGTTTCTGGTCAGGTGCCCATATACCATCAGCCGTGATTATTCGTTAACTCAATAAGCTGACCAAATCACCCTCACTTCCATATGCAATAATAACGTGGTTGAGTAGTACTGAATATTACCCAACAGCGGGTTTTAATTTCAAAGATGTGCACTTTGAACAGACTGCCTTTATTTGATAACTGTTTTATGTTTATTTCACAGTAAAGTTATTTTATTAGCTTCATAATGCTTATTACTTCATCCCCCACCACACACACACACACAAACGAACTTAAGTCCACACATGTTAGTAGACATGCAGCTGGTGCAAAATGTTTTTTTGAGGAATTTGTTATACACTTTAAAACAAACACAAACAATCTTCTAGTGTCATAAGTAGACATTAATGGTCATAGTTAAATGAAAGCATGAGTGTAAATTCCGTGAGGATCAATTGTTAAATAAATTGAAATGGAGTTAACACATAGATAAACCAATGAATTAGTTCAGTTCAGCATGTTCTGTTCTCAGACATACCTTTCATTTTTGGCTAATTTACAGAGAAGGGTTGTTCAAACAAATGAGTAACATGTTTTGCAAGGTTGCACTTACAAAAGTTTGAATTCTATGCATTATGCACTGATTTCCTACATGTGTTTGTCTGTTTAATAATTATGTATTCACAACATCTAATGTCTTTGCTGTGATAATATGTTCACTCAAAGAAAGCACTTTTGAAGAACAGTGTACAGTTGTCAGAAATATACTCTCAGATAAACAATGTGCCCGTAGTTGTATAAAGATTTGAGCTTTCAACATGAGGTTGGAAAACGTTAAAAGTGGTTACAATTTTGTAACATTTGAGCTTTCAACATGAGGTTGGAAAATGTTTAAAATGGCCACAAAATTGTAACCTAAAAGTACTTTCCTGTGTGTCATGTAGCTGTGTGGAGCTTGGGACTGAAAGCTTGTATTGATTAACTTCTCCAAGAAGTCTGACAACTTACAGCTGAACAAATTGCGGAAGTAAGGCATCTAAGTTTTAGCATGACTCACTCCCCCACTCAAAACAAATTGAACTACTGTTACAACATGTCAAGGTGAGTTATCAGACAGCTTACAGTTCATCACAAAGAACAGAGGTTTTGCATTAGTACCAAGCTCAAAAATCATTTCATTAGAGAAGTGATGCATTTTTGCACACTATTTTAATCTGTTATGAAATCTGGATCATCATTTTGAGCTGGACTCCTGTGATTTTTGGAGGAGAAAAGGTGTGCTGCTTCTTTGAGACAACACTTGAGCTCTATGGCACAACTGACACTGGAAACTATTGGCAAAATGGGTTGGGGGATCCTACCATATCCTCCTTACAACCTTGAGTTTGCCCCTTCAGATTTTTATGGCCTGGTCTGATCAAAGAATCTTTACATGACAAAGTTCAATGGCAGTGAAGAGGTAAAGAATGAAAGTACAAAACTAACTTCAAGATAAAAGCACAGAATTCGTCACCAAGGAGATAAGAGTCATAAAAAGGTGAGGCAACATCAGAGAAGGTGTTGGGAATTACATGTAGAAAAATAAATGGAAGATGTAGTGATTTAATTAACGATTTTTGCTGTAAAGCTATTTGTCTGTTTAATTACTGAATGACTTTTATATTTTCACTCCCTATTGACTTATGGATTTACCTTCTGAGGTAGTGTACCTGAAGTAAACCTACAGATGTTTTTTTCCCTCCCAGCATATTTAATGTTTAATAGTTTTTTTATAATGGTAAGAAGTCTATTTCAGCTTAACTGTGATTTGCACAATCAGAATAAAAAGCACAAAAATAATTTTCATGTAGACTTTGCCCCTTTGTCTACGGCTCACAGCAGAGTTACAAGAGAACAGCTCACAGCAGAGTTACAAGAGAACAACAGGAGATACCATATTTACTCGAATCTAAGCTGCACTCGAATCTAAGCCGCACTTGAAAAATGAGACTCGAAATGAAGGAAAAAAAAAATTTCCCGAATCTAAGCCTCACCTGAAATTTGAGACTCGAAATTCAAGGGGAGAGAAAAGTTTTAGGCCGCATCTCCAAATCGAAACAAAGTTGGTCCATTGTAATATGAGACACAATTTAGGTCAAATGAATGACAATACAGCTACAGTAGTTTGGTTCGAGTCGTAAGCTTAGCAGTTAAGCTTTACCAGGTAGCCATTGCTATGTGTCAGGCGTTCCATCCGTATTTATATGGGTACCCTTCCTTTTTCACGTGCTTCGTCTGGTTTGAATTGATTGCTTATTTTTCTTTGATCTGATAAGCGCCGTTTTCTTTGTTGTAGGTGTTTACGTCACTCTAAGCTGAAAATGCATTACTGTACTGTGTAATGCATTGTTTGTCGCATTCTGATAGTGTGTGTTTACGGCCTGTCGCCGCTCGTGGCATGGCTTGCTTTTGTGCGTGCTACCGCCGCTTACAATTTAAAAATAAATAAATAAATAAATAAAAGAGAGGAATTGTCTCATTAGCGAAACAATGGCAAGAGACTGCTATTTGTTGTTACTTACACTGCTGCTTTCTTTGATAATGATCAACAAGAACCAAATAATAGACTGCGTATGATAGAAGATGTTCTGAATGAGAGTTCAGCGAAAATTTTTCTCCGGTTGAAAATCTTTGCAGGCGCCTCTTTAGTACATTACATTCTGCAAATAAATTAGAGTCATCTTAGATTTAAAAATCTAGTCAATTGCTGTGCTTCATTTCTGACTGTATCACTATTAGGCATAAGAATAATAAGAATATAAACATGACATGATATGTATATTCTTCCGCGTTTGCTGTTGTCTCACTCTAGTTTCGTAGTTTATTATGCAGACAGGATTTAAATGAGATAGCAGCAAACACGAAACAATACATGGCAAAATGTTTATATTTGTATTATTCTTATGGTGAAGAGAATACTACATGTGATTCACAATTCATAGAAGTTCCTATTAGCAACCATCTCTTCTCACAGGTAGGAAAAAATTCAGAACGTAGAGTTGGCCATATTGACAAACATCCCAAACAGTCTTGCCAGTCGCCGTCGGATTTTCGTAGTACATTGAAATGCTGCTACATTTGAAGATGAACAATACGGAATTTGTATTTACTTCGTTGCATAATGTATGAAAACGCAGTGGTCAGAACTCAGGGCGGAGAAAAAAGCTCGTCTTCCACCTTTTTCTTAATTTATTTACTGACGCAGAGGATTTGGTGCCAGTATTTATCTTTGTGCCTACAAAGCATGCCTGTGTAGCGCTACATATATTCGATGGCAGAAGTTAGTTGTGGCGGCACCCACCAACACTTTTCAGAACTTCTGCTTGCTTTGCACTCGATTCTAAGCCGCAGGCGGTTTTTTGGATTACAAAAACCGGAAAAAAAGTGCGGCTTAGATTCGAGTAAATACGGTAGTGCTTATGCACATGACAAAATACGTTGCAGTACAGTAATGTTAAGAAAGCAGATAGCATTTGTTTCATAAATATAACACTAGCACATTTTGAGCACAAAGAGGTGGAAACACTCACCATTTGTCTTCTTTTTTGGTAGAAATTGTCTCCGATGAAAACGTGGACTTTAACATGATGCAGTGTTACTAATACTTATGTTTTGTCACTATCATAAGTTCTAATGGTATAGCAGTTAACAGGAGAGAGGAAGTGGGTGGTACGCGGTGTTCTATGAACTGGCATCAAAAACTAAAGTTCTTCAAATTTTATTTCTGATAGTTTAACAGCTCATATTATCTTCAGTCATGATGGCAAAGAACATGATACTACTCCATTCAGTTCTTCATGGGCCAGTTCTAATAATTCTTTGGTCACTCTTCAAATTTGTTATTAAATTAATCAAAGTTCAACATAAAAGGCTGATGCTATAGTAATGACACTATACAGATGTGACAGATTCATTGGTTTTACAAAATTATATAATCTGAATGAAAAAGGTTAAGTCTTATCTCTCAGCAGTACACAATAGGTCTGCCTGTAACTGGCAGAAACACTTAAACTTGTCCACTTTTTTACTTTTTTTGCTCTAAGATGTACTAACAATGAAAAAATTCAATGTCAAGAACTATCATAAAACTTTACAGAATTTACACACATCCAGTTCTGAGCAAATAACATTCTTGGAAATACAGTGCTATACCAATTTTTACATCAGCTGAATTCTTTTGTGCACAGTTAGTAATATAACAGCAAATTATTTAAAAGGTTCAGTATAATCACTCAGTTTTGTGCAGGAAATGTACAGTAACAATAATAATAATTATAATAATAAAAATTTGTAAAATGATATCACAGATTTGCTTAGCACTAGTTCTTTATCATAAATCAAATGCACTGTCACTGGGACAAAAATGTCTTAGTAAACCGTTATTCTCTGTTTATCTTGTTCTTAATTGGTCCCAATGTGGATCTCTGTAGGAAACACACTTCTTTTTCACAAAACATTTTGTTTTTAACAGCAAACATTCACGTTATTCTTATAAACGTCTTTCTTGGAGCTAAACACTGTTCAAGAATAAGATCCATATAAAATTATCCTTGACAGCATTGTCAACACTGCTACTATCAACTGTACAACACTCATTCTGGTACACATTTCAATTTGAAATAAATATTCACAAACCAGACATCACATTTGTTGCTTCTTAACTCACTCAAGCACAACACAATCGTAAGTCAACACTTCAGTTTAAATACAGAGTGAAAAATAGTTGCAAAGATCTGTTAAAATAGTGGCATGAGCATGTACATGAAAGGCAGTACTTAGGCTATGCAACAGAACTCAATAAAATTAACAATGATTTTTTAATCTTTTCACCTACTGATGCGAATGTTAATAAATAAATGAAAATAATGGCTCAATCATTCAACACATCATATTCACCTAGTGATTTATAAAGGAATGAGGGAGCACTCTTGATATTAAATACAAAAAGATACCACACAATTCTGTGGTTGTATTGTGAATGATGAACACAAAAATCCTTTGGTTTCAGTTTCGTGGCACATGTAAATGGCTAGGCAAACACCTGTAAACTTATAATGCCATTGATTTCTGTATGAGAAGAAACTGACAAGTTTCTATACATATGTACAGTTTGTATGTCACGACAGATATCTTACAGCCTGTACAAATTAAAATTTGCAGTCTGTTTGCCGAGCACTGACTTAGACTGCTACTATACACTGCATCGCAGTACAACTGTTAATTCCTTCCTACTTCAGTTTCAGAAGACAATAAAGGCACTTAGTCATACGAAAGAAGAGAACCCTGGAAGTGGTGCTCGGGATCTTGCCATATTATTCATGATTATTTGTCCACCATTTAGGCTCATCACAGCACTTCCTTCCGGTTCTGAATCTGTATAACTGGAATAATTCCGAACAGGTTTCTGGCGCTTCCATGACTGGCTTAGAGAGTCATTGACATTTGCATAGTGATTTACAAATGAATGAGGATCTGATCGCTCACTCTCATTTTCACTCTCCGATCCCTGCAAAATGGAAAGAAGTTATAAAAGATGTTACTACATACAAGACAAAAGCTGTGAACATATTGAGCAAATGATCCACAGTCTGTCATTAACACATTACTTGAGGAAAGAATTTGTTTTAAAGATTACAATAAAGGAAGTTTCTGGATATAAACAATAAACTAAGTGAGGAAAGGCAACCCCTCACCTGCAGCTGACTGATTTTTGGGGCATAGAAACACAATTTGTGCTGTTTGTGTTTCTTTGTGCCATGCATCAATCAGTTACAGGTTGGTGCTTGGCATTCCTGATTCCCTAAAATTGTGAATGAAACACATGACATTATGTTTGTGCTACAGCTAATATTTGATTGTAGCCATCCACAATTAAAATATTCTTACAAATACAATTCATTAATATAATTTTAATGCTTACAGAATTGCCACAGACTATTTATATTTTGGGCAACCACAGCTGTTGAAAGGCACGATGTTAGAAAGAACTCTACTAACAGCTGGTAAAATTGTTGTTTATTAGAACACTACTGGTTTCACAGCTTAAAGCCGCTTTTGCTTTGCCCTGCACCAATCTACCCTGCCATCATGATGCAGGCAAATTTTAAAGAATGGAGCATATCTTCTTTACCTTTCACTCGTCATAGTATTGAAGACATTCTGTGAATAGAAAATTTTGTCTAGGAGCACAGGGTAAGCCTATGATCTTTTAATGCTGTTGCATCTGATGATGCGGTTTTAAGCCACACAACCGTCTGTGTTTTAATAAACAACAATCTTATCAGCTGTTAGCAGAGTTCTTCCTAACATAATAAAAAAAAATTGTATTCATAAATTTCATACTTTGTTACTGCATTATTATATTTTCCATAAAATTATGAGGAGAGAGTAGCTCAGTTATCTACCTTCAGGAGGTGATATTTCAAAAACTGTTGATAGACACATTTAAAGAAAAAAAAACCCATACCTAGTTTTTGGAACTGTTTGTTGCTTCCACAGGTAGAAAAGACAGATGTGTGTGAAGGCTGGAAAGGAGGACATGTCACTCAGGCCTGAAGTTGAAAGAGACCTACCTGTTGTAAGAGTGAGGGAGAGATTATATGAAGGGAGAGGTGTAAGAGAAAGTATAGGTCAAAGGTAATAAACTGGTAAGCGCTGTGTTGGCTTCAGTCCAGGTATGATAGGAGGACAGAGTGAAAGTAAAAATGGATTAATGTGAAACGAAATCTCAAGTAGAACGAATAGTGAAATTAAGAACTAGGGTATGGAGATGGGGAAAAATAAAAATGTGTGTGTGTGAGAGAGTGTGAAAGAGAGAGAGAGAGAGAGTGAGTGAGAGGAAATGCTAACAGACTACTGGAAATAAGACAAATGATACAACATTGAGTCTTTCATGGCCACTTGTTGATGTATTTTCTGTTAACTTTTGTCTCGGATCTTTAGCTGATGTTTTGAGGATGAATTTTTCATAACACCAGCCATTCATGTTGCCAAAAGTCACGAAAATCATTATACAAATGTCAAAAAGTGGAAGTGTTGAGGTGTTGATATACACACACACACACACACACTCACACACCAGAAGCATTTCATTACTAACTCAATTATTTGTTTTAATATTCATTTTCCCCAATCCTGCACCTCTTTTTGGTTATCCCTGATCTCCTTTTCCACTTTCCTAGTTCTTAGCTGTCCTATTCACTCTACTTCTCATTTTTATCCTTCTAATCCACATTTACTTCTCACTCTGTCCTGTAACCTCAGAACTGAGGTGGCACAGTGCTTATCAGTGTACTACACTTGACATCCTTCTTACTTGTATGCCTTTTCCTCCAAATTTTTCTATCCTTACACTTCATGGCAGGTGACTCCCAATCAATCTAGCACCTCAGTAAGGAAAAAACTAACATTTCCAAAATCTAAGTATAGTTTTCTTCTAATTTTAAAGGGGTTTGTGAGCAGAACTTGGAATTTTTCCACTTGCAGGTAAGTAGAAGTCAGCCATTCTGTCTCCTTATAATTTTATAATTTTCACTCCTATACTACATTAACAAATAAATAACAAACAAATCAATAGAAGCAATGGGATACCTGTGAATCTGTGGAGCTTATTTCTGATGGTTTCTCAGTGACACTGCTGTCATCAGGATTTTCATCATAACCTTTAAGACTCTCTTCGTCACTGTGGTAGGTAACTGATGATGGCAAGGGCCTCGGTGGTGATTTACCCAACATAGGTGGTCCAGGTGGCTGGTGAACTGATTTCCTTCCAAGGGTATTTCTTTTGGATAATGTCCCACAGCTTCCCACAGCCATGCTAGTTCCTCCACTTCTACGGGAACTGTATATTTCCATAGCAAGTTCATGGCGATCCTCTATATCCATTGCCATTGACTCTTCCAGTGTTTTCTGTGCCTCTTCTGAAAGACATTAATTTTCTATGAAATTAAATGAAAATACAAAAGATAAAGTTTTCTGAAATAAATAGTTTTTTGCACATTTACATAGTGATTTTATGTATCTCTCTCTGGTCAGTGTTCCAGATCATCCAACCATTTAAAAGGATTCTGCCACTTCCCAAAAAACTATAACAGGAACCACCTGCATGATCTTCACATGCATAAAATTATGTTCAACAAAAATGACCAAGGCAAAACAACAGTTTAACAAATTATATTAGTGGAAATAAGCATGATACAAACTACATTTAAAAATGCCAAAATACCGTAAGTTAAACAAAATTGTTTAAAGAAAATTCAAGTAACTGCATCATATTTGTATAGTGCAGAATAAGAATTTTTGTAAATAAGAGCTCCATGTCAGCAAATTACAGTCTCAAAGAGCTACTGATAAAGGGAGAGTTTCATACACAATTTATTACAGGGTGTACACATGGACAAGATAAAATATTCCCAGATGTTCTGGCTAAAAATACACTTTTTCTCAGGTGAAAATACACTTTTTCTCAGGTGAAAATACACTTTTTTCAAGGTGAAGAAACACTGTGCCCCTGGTGGAAGTAAATTCTTTCCATGTTAAATGACAATATACTTTTCCCTGTAAAATTTATCAGTCCTTTGAATGATGAAGGTTTCATACACTGGCATAAAACTTCCCAGGACTTTAGGAAACAAAACCCAGCGCAAAAAACAATGCTTTTTAGAAGGATCTTTGATGTGCAGCAATGTTTACACTTCACAGTTTTGTGTTACGGAAGTACAAACACAAATTCCACAAATCCAGTACAATAGCTTCCAAAGTACTTTAAATTGGGATTGCTTTTGGCAGCCAATCATAGGTAATGTCATGTGAACTTGCCAGTCAATGATAACAGGTATTCAGAGCATAGGACACGTTTTGTAGTCAGCCAACACAAACAGGAAAAGTTAATGGTTTAAATTAATATGCCTACAGTGTAGCTACAAGAAAAGCTGCACTTTCAAATATAATACTGGTCATCAAAATTTTTTTGCTGTACAACCCCCTGCCCCCTGAGGGTACGCCTGCGCAGGATCCTAAGAGCACAATTGAATATTTCTGACAAGTGTGATCATATATTTCACTGAACTGAATATATGTTTTGTCAAGCACTTTGACTTTCCCACAGAAAAGCCAGTTATGAGTTAAATTGCTCAAGAACTCATGTTGCATTTTTTTAAAAAGAGTAATTATACTTTTTCCATCATTACTGTATAATCTATTACCTATGAAAGAACTAAAATAAACATGAAAAAGTAACCTTGAAGCTTGATCTTTTTTAACATGGCAGAAAAATTTCAAATAATGGCATAAATGGCTGGTCTTCTAGGTCCGAAACTTTTCTAAGTGGCTAGTCCTCGCTGTTAAGTTTCAAATGAGAATCTAATGCTCTGTGGTTTAAGAAATTCATTGCACTTTCTCACATGTAACATAATTCATCTTGCATAAAAGAAAATTTACTTTGAAAGTACAGCTTCCCAAATCACCACTCAAAACATTTTTCAGTGACTTGTTAGAAATGTAAATAGTTGTGATGTTACACTCATTTAAAGCTGTTTGTAGTTACAAAGTATTGCATAGTCATCATCCTAAAGCCTTTGACACAATTTGCTGCACCGTTCTCTGTTGTAAATGGTGCATTTACTTTGCAATAAAAGTTTGTTTTGGTGTTTTTCTCTTGCTTATGTTTTGTTGCTGGAGTATTATTCTGCAGTAGTGGGCTAAAGTAAAATTCTTTGTTAGAGTATCAGTTCCCACTAGTCAAAATTACAAAAATATAACTGAAAACCAAAACAACAAAAAATTCTTGTAACTCTAAAAAAAAATCCTGAATTTCTCATGTCTCAAAAAATTCCCAGTTGTCCCGAGGCATACACATCCTGTATACATCAATGCAGTGTACATAACAGTGTGACAAGTAAATAATTACAATACATAAGATACATTGGTAACGGGATCAGTGGATACCCATTATATAATAACCACCATTAATGTAAATAAGAAACTATCGCTGTGCTGTCACTGTCACTGTGTTGAAGTAATGTAATTATAAAAACTTTGCCGTGTCTTTCAAACTTCTTTGATGTCACTGTGATATCATTTGCACTTACGTTTATATTTGTAGCTCTTGCTCTTAACACAAAGTACTGCTATAATAGTTATAATAATGATAATTGAGACAGCAGCAAGAGCCACCATGAACCACGTTTGTCGATAAAAGGGCTTCTGTTGCAGGTATCCATATTCTACATAAAGCTTTGATGGAGTTAAAACCTGGAACATTGTTTGAAAAGGAAAATCATTGAAGTTCATTTTCGGCATATGAGACTATCATTATGCCACATTATTTCAACAAAATCAGCAGTTAAAAAATAAAGTACATGAAAATACCATATTTCATTTAACTCGTTTTTTCTTTACATACCACATCATTAGAATAAGCTGGATAACTAATTCCATACTTGTTATAAGCAATCAGTCTGAACTTATATGATGTTGATGGTAATAAGTTTTGGTAAGATATGGTAAATTCTTGAAGTTCCCCATTTTTTGTGCGTATCACTGTCTGCCATCTTGTATCATCTGTAACATTTACAAGAAATGAACACATATCTCTAAAATATTACACAAAATCAAAACACAAAAACAAGAAAAAGGATGTACAATAAGAATCTCATAAAAGAATCTCAAGGTACAAATAACACATCAGACAGAAGAATTTTATTACAAGAAATATAACACTACGCCAATAAATCTGTGTTCTCAGATGGTAGCATTTCCAACAAAAGACATAAATGAATATGAAATATTTATTTTAGTACAGAAAATGATATCTATAAAAACTTTCTAGCCCAATCTCAAAGTAGTTTTATTAACATGTGTCCACTCTCAGTGCAATACTCACCATCATCACAAATAAAATGCTTGACTATGAATAGCATGTCAACGTGAACTATAGTGAACTGTTCACATATGTTAATAAAAATACTTCAGAATCAAGAAAGAAAATTTGTATACTGCTAGTAGTGTGGTGATTGCTATATCCCAACATGAATGCCACCATAAAAAACCATATTGAGTCAGTTTCACTCAATAGGAAACTATAGTTGCTAGTAAAGTGGATACTCCTGACTGCATGGCACATTACTCTTACATACCATATCAAGATATAACAAAATGGCATTTATTGGAGCGGCTCTAACGACAGTCAACTGCACTACACAACTATTCTATACGAGACACTAACAATGACAGATACCTCTTGATGCAAAATAAATCGCGGAAGGAGACAGATAATGACTCACCATATCCTCGAGGCATTTAGTGGTTGATAGACATATAAACAAGACTGAACACTTGAAGTGTTCCCAGCGTATTGAATGTTCCGGTTTGCAGCTGAATGACATGATATTTCGGCTGACAAACATTCCACCACCTTCAGTTGAGTGTAAAATTCACCTGAGGATGGCTGAATGGCTTGTCAGTCGAAACGTTATGGCAAGATGTCGAAGTCATCACGCTGCAAGCTCAAAACCTCATGGGTAACCTGAAATGTTGCTAAGCTTTCGGATATATCTGTCTTAAAAGCTTACACACACACACACACACACACACACACACACTGCTTAACTACATTGTCCTGGCCAACTACAATGTGCTGTATCTGCAGCTCGACTGGAATGAGGGGATAAATCGAGTGAAGCTGGCAGGGAGAGGAAGGAGGCAGGAAGTGAGAGGGAGTGTTGAAGGGAAGAGTGGCTGATGGTTGAGAATAAAAGGTTGTGAGCCCAGTGCTGAGTTCACTTTGGTCATTTAATTGAGGCAGTGGGAGTTGTTTGTGGCATACAATGAGGTGAGGCACCAGACTGTGAGAGCAAGATAGAGCAGAAGAAGATGGAGACTGTTGAGAGGAATGTATGAGTGTAGAGTGAGCAAAGAGGAAACAGTGTGGGACTGAGGCTAGTGGAGATGGAGACCAGGAAAATTGTAGAATAAAAGGTTGTGTTATTCCCAGATACACGAGTAGTGAACGATGTGCACTTTTGCAGCTGGTTCATGGAAGTGAACGGATTGGCAGTGTATAAGGGCAAGGCATGAGAAATCTGCTTTTGGACTAGGTTCGGAGGCTTGTCTGTAAAGGCCTTAGTGCCCATCACTGCAGATGTGCTTGATAGAAACAGAAGTTTTTATGGAGCCTACAGATACATAGGGGTCAATGTCTCAGGAGGTAGCATGCTGAGCTGAGGAGGACTAGATGAAGTGAATGGGAGAGATGCTGATGTTGAGGAGGAGTGACTTTTTACTTTTTAAGGCCTTAGTCCTGCGCTTAAATCATCAATTGGCTTAACTAGACAAGGAATTTTGGACCTTGGGTGCTTAGGAAGGTTTCCTCTAGGTGGCCATAACAAAGCTGGCATTAGAGGACTGCAAGTATGTGCCTACTGCTGTGTCGCAAATTTGTTTGTGTATCTCCACTCCGGAGGACAAACACTAATGGGTAACAGGGTTCATATAGAATTTAAAAAATGAAAATTAAGGACTTTTAAACATCTTTTCTTTACTGACAACAGTTGCACTCATTGCTGTAGTGAGGTCAAGAATAAAATAAATTTGCATCATGTCTCATGTTTTCTGTACAGTCTGCTAGATAGGCCTCATAATGTTTTTAAATGTTTGCGTCCTCTAGCATTCCAGTTCCAGCTTTGACTTGCCAGCAGTGAAGCTCTCCCATCACATGACCCAGCTCCATCCTCATTGGGTCTCGATAGCTGCCGAGAAACAATCCAGCGTACACCATACTGAATTTGAATGATTTAGTCCATAATTCACATTTTAAAGCCAAAATCATCTTGCTATGAGAATTCTACATCTTTGTGACACCTATGTAATGAAAGTGCTCGCAAATTATAAGTTTTGCGATACAGTTTGTGGGCGTAGCATGCAGTTAACTGCAGCACCCAAGTAATTTACCTTTACCTCTATTACATTTATTGTTATTCTTTTGATTGTCAAGTACCCCATCTTTCCAGTAAATTTTCACAGTTTCGAGCTATCATGATTGCACACTAATCTTTTACTGTTCCAAGTCAAATCATTCTAATCAAGTTACATTTAACATCATCAAACACATACCTTTCACATGGGCTTTTACTGCCGGTTCTTCCAACATCATATCAATGTCCTTTAAGCACAGCTTACACTTTCCTTTTTGAATGTCTTTCAATGGCACTTGCCATTCTTTATATTCATCTTGTCATGGCCACAGTTGGCTAAACACACACTTTCCAGGTATTTTAATCAAAATTTTAAAAATATATCTGTTCTGCAGTGTGTTCACCAAAAATGTCTTACAAGTAGGGATGGCCAATAAATCACTCACATGTGTATTATTTAGTTAAGGTTTCTGTGCCCCTTGCCATTGCTGCCAACATATAGTATCTCCCACTAAAGGCACTGCAGAAATGAGTTAACATGCAGTACATGACTGAGGCAGGAATAGCCTTATCCCTCTCCCTACATGTCACACAGCTGAGGGACCCTCATAACTGCTATAACCTTTGACATATACATGCAGTCTTTTTTTCACCTTTTTAATTCAACAAGTTAATCGATTTTTAAGTTTGAATATAACTGGCAAGACAAAAATAAGGACTTATAATCAATGTAATAAATGGAGGTCAAAACAAGCACTTGTAAGGACTTTTATTGCACATTATAAAACATATTGTACTTTTAAGAAATGTATGAACCCTAGGTAAAAAATGTAGTTATCAACTGTATTAGGGAATGATTTAGTGGTTTGGAGTCACCAGGACATCTGGAGAGTGTCTGATGGTGGCACAACTGAGGGGATGGCAAACAAATGATTAAATTGTTTTCTTGGTGCAAGCAGTGGATAGGACATGTTGATCAAGAAGAGCTGAGATACTCTTAGGAGCCTAGTAACAAGCTATAATAGAGTGTCTTGTTTAAATTTAAGGATTTTGTGTGAGTAGTAATTTGGTTGAGGAGGGAGATGGATTCTGAGGAGAGGTTCTGGGATGATGTGCTTTTGATTGTCCAGCCCAGTTATTGAATCCATTACCAGCACAACATTTCAATCCCAATCTGGTTGGAGTCCAGGCAGCAACTATGCATAACAACACAGATCATAGCATGACTGGATTGGCCATCATAACGTTGTGCACAATAATAGAAAGGACAACTAATTTGGACAGCCGAAAGTATACCAGCAATCAATCACAGAAAAGTGTGGGCACAGGTTCTGGGATGGGCCAAAGTATTTGAGTAGGCACTGAAATTCATGTTCTCAAGTATCAGTATTATCCTACTTATACTAGATATTACTGTTTTTAAATGTGCTATCCACAAAATCAATTTTTAAATCAGATCATTTATTTGCATGCAATCTTAGTAGACACATGAAAAATGTTGCATCATTCTCCAAATCACAGCACTAACTGAGTGTTGTGCCAGTATTATACAGGGTGTCTGGGCTACATGTATACAAAAACATTTGTTTATATTTCAGTTTCTATTAAGGTTTATAGGTTTGCTCACCAAACATTGTACACAGGAGCTCAAACATTTTTATGTGTGATGGTACAGTTCAATGTGGGCACTGTTTGTAGCTTTACAGTTATCGAAATGGTGCTCCACTTCTAGCCACATATTCATAAGCACGACAGGTGTTATGGACTCTAATGCGATGCACATCTCTTGACTCAAATCTAACATGTCTCAAACCCTTGCTCTGTAAACAATGTCTGTCATAAACCCCCAGTGGAGTCAGATTGGGAGTCCAAGGGGGCCAGGTAATGGAAACCGCCCTTCCCTTCCGATCAAACACTTATGGAATGTCTCATGGAGAAATGTGATAACATCTCCTTGATAGTGGGGGAGGGGGGAGGGGGGGCATGGCATCATCTTGCTGGAATATGATGTCAGGAGACATCTGTGGCACTGCATAGTTCACCAACATGTGAATACAGGTGTGCCCTGTAACTGGCACACATGCACCATGCAACTCAGTGCAGATTACATCTTGGAGAGTGTCTCTGTCAATTTCATATTTACCCAACAACATTAAGTGTCAAGTTCTTTCATTATATGGATTTGTTTGTGTATACATGTAGCCCATACACCCTGTACATCCATTTATTCTTCAGTATTAGAAAGAGGTTAACCCATCTAGCTCTTATTTATTTTAACAATGTAGGAAAAGACAGATTGCTACTTACTGTAAAGAAGACACATCAAGCTGCAGACAGGCACAATTAAAAGACACTCACATATATATTTTGGCCACAGCCTTCGTCAGTAAAAGAGGGACACACACACACACACACACACACAAACATGCACCCTCAGACACACAACTGCCATCTCAGGCCAGAATGCAACATCATGTGGGATGCAAGCAGCAATCTGGAGGGGCCAGGTAGGGGAAGGAGAATTATACCAGTCTCAATCTATACTGCCAATACTGTCCCCACACCCAACTGTTTCAACCAACTCTGTCCTATCATCTCGTTCCCATTCTCAACTCCCATCCTGTTTATTTGCAGCTCTCTGCCAACACATCCACCTGTTTTTCCCTGCTCCTCTCCTTTTTTGTCCCCATCTCCCTGCCCCACAACCTCCTGACAGTGCACCAGTTGGCAGTCTAGTCCCTGCACAATCCACTAGACAGTGTTCATCTCTCTCCCCACACATACACTACATCCCTTCCCATTCCCCTTCTCCAGTCACTCCAGATTGGTGCTTGCATCCCACGTGATGTTGCATTCTGGCCCGAGATGCTGGAGATAACGGGCATGTGTGCATGAGCTGTGCTTGCTTGCTTGCTTGTGTGTGTGTGTGTGTGTGTGTGTCCCTCTTTTACTGATGATGGCTGTGGCCGAAAGCTATGAGTGTGTCTTTTAACTGTGCCTATCTGCAAATTGATGAGTCTTCTTTACATTGTTGATGTTCCTCACTGGAGTTTCCTCTGTTTGATTTTATTTATTATAAAAATGTAGCTCCCTGGTCAGCAATAAACTCAAATCTGAATACAAATATTACTTTTTGTCATGGGAGAATGATCTGATAAAAAAAATCTGAGACTAAACTCAGAGAGAGAAACATGAAAGGAAGAATATAAAGGGGAAAAAATGTTTGTATGAAATCTGATAAAAATGTTGCAAGATGAAATTATCTGCATACCACGTTTGTTAATTGAACAGAAACATGAACATATTAACATAATAAAATATCTGTTGATGAATTTCATCTTGCTGATTGTGAAAGCAAAGCAAAAGATTGCATTTCCTTAGGAATCACCTAAGATGTTTTTAAGTTATAAAATACAAAAACAATGTCAGAATGATGACAGATGTATGTGATGTTCAGTGCAATGCCCTATGCAATTTAGATTTCATTATTCTTCCATTACGTCATAATGAAGGATATTAAAAATACATATTGTATGAGAAAAGTATTCAACATCAAAGATTTACAGTAACATACAATTATTTTCATCAATGAACTAGCACACCTAAAAATTTGGAAAAATAACCTGTCAACTGCCAAAAAGGAATTATTCATCCAGAGACATCATCAACACAAAACAACTCAGATTAACATCACTTTTCATGAGAAAAAATGACAGTAGCCTAAGATATATGGGAGAAATGGGCAGGGTAAAGTGAATGAACAGTCATTAAGAGTCTCAGCTTCTCATGAATAACTCTCCAGTTCCAATAATACATCATTAATTTTGTTAGCTGTTCAAACACATTGTCCACTTTCCCTGGTATTCTCAGCACACTAATTGGTAAGTGAATGCTCTCAATTGCCTTATCCTCATATTTAAAATTCATATATAGATTTTGGACTAGAGAGTATATAGATAATGATCATCTTCCATCATATAATTTCTGCACAATTATTGGAATCAATTTTGGAAAAAAGAACAATAATTTGTACAAATCTAATTGCAGGTTCACATTGGTCTTTATGTAGAGGTTTACATGCAAAGACGTACATTAACACTTACATAAAATTTCTACATGTTTACTATTATGTGCTAGGAGGAACTACATCATTTGGCAATACTAAAAGTGATTCTTTATTAGCAAACAAAGCTCAGTTTTTGGAAAAGATTTCAAGTAAGGCACTATACTATTTGTTCTCAGTTAAGAAACATCTTGAAACTTACAAGTAGCCCAATCTTCCATGGCTGTTGGAAAAGAAAATATATTGTATAAGTAAATAAACACTGAGGCTGCTGTTAATTCTAAAATTATTATTTTTAAAAATGTTACGACAGCACAGGCCAGATGAAAGGGCAATGGCATTTGTAAACCAATGAAAGAATAGTATCAAGATAAAAATACACAACTCTATCAAAAAGTTTTAAATTAGTTGTTAATATGCATAAAATTAAATAACACAAACAATGTTAACAATATTTTGGGCCAATGGCTTTGTCATCTTCAGTGTTTTAAATAGCCAGTTACTTTTTTTAATTGAATCTGTACACAGTTTAATTAGTGATATTATTTACTTTCATGCCACTTTACTGTAAATGAAACACAATGATGATATTTTCTATCTTGTGTTTCTCTCAAAATAGTGCAATATTGACGAACAGATCAAAACTGAAAGTAATCCGAGAAGGACTTGATTCAATATCAGCATATAATCTTCACTTATTTAAGAAAGCAATGAAGAAATAAATTACAGTTTCAGTGAATAAAGTAAACAATATTACTTATGAGTCCAGAAACAAACTTTACATAGGACATGACATATTTTTCAGCTGCAAAATCATACTAATGAATCAAACATATTAACTTCCCATCATGTTATTCACTGCTTCCTGTGCACTGTAGCTTTCTCGATTCAGCATCCTTAACAAAATATCTATAAATTCAATTCTACTTTGTGTCCAAATATGAAATGCAGCTCATTATCAAGTTTAAATCATGTTTTCCTACAGTCACATTTAAATCAACATTAAAAAATATAAAAATGAAGATTAGAATACAAAATAGAATGCACCAGACTCTCATGAATAGAACAAAATGGCTCAAAGAATCCTTGCAGGAGCAAAACAAACAATATTTCTAGCTAAAAATAAAAGGTACCTATGGTGATGAATATGAACGTGATCATGATCTAGGAAACCATTCAGAAGATAGAAAAAAGTTAACTCCACTTGAGAGAACTTCAAAGGAGAAGAACAGGAAATGGAACAGAACAGAATAACATCAGAGACTTCAATCAAACCATCAAGTCAAAGCTCCAAGGCCGTTCAGCACCAAACTTGTGCTTTAAGCATGATCTCAGGAAATTAATCTGAACAACAAACGTAATTGTGACCATGCAGCCAAATATTTCAAACCACTTACAAAGAAGAGGGATGGAACAATGGGCTCATCTAGTTGTGCAGGATACTTCCCAGTCAGCATTTGGTAAACTAGTCTCCATACCAGATAAAGACAAACAAAAAATGCCTAAAAGATAACACAACATCTGGCAAAGACTAAATCATTGCAGAGATTCTTAGATAGGCTGGTGACAAAGTACTAGCACAGTCAAAAACTCTTTCAACAGATTTGGCACACAGAGAAGACTCCAGATGCTTGGAGCAATGCAGTTATTCACCTGTTACACAAGAAAGATGACAAAAGAAATGCCAACAGCTACAGAGGCATACCACTTTTTTCAGTCACATACAAGATACTCTCCAAAGCATTACAGGATAGAATACAAAGTATTGAGAAAATTGATAATTTTGTTTCCCTCTCTGTTGCATGAATATACAATTTTCACTACAGTGGTTACCAGTTTTGTGCTGACACACCTATTCTTAAACCACACCTTAGCCATAAAAATGGTGCCAAAAGGCATGAATAGCCTTTTACAGAATGTCAAACTGTGAGCAACAAGAACTCCCATTGATAAGATAGCTTTTCTTATGTGTCTACCATTATACCTGAACCTACATCGTTCAATGAGAGTACTTGTTGCTCACAGTTTGAAGTTTTAAACAGAAGCTATTCGTGCTTTTTGGCACCATGCTGTATGACTACTTATGGTTAATAACAAGGTGTGAAGTTTGAGAATGGATGTGTCAGCCTGAAACCGGTACACAGCAAAAATTGTGTATTGATGCAGCTGAGATGGACAAAAGAAAAGAAATTATTAAATTTCCTCAGTATCATACAGTTGTGTACCTACCATTCTGAAACAACATGCCTTGAATAAGCATGAACAAAGAGAGAGTCACACAGATAGATTAGCAACTAGGAGAGGATCAAGCAGAATTCAGGAGAGGATGGTCACATGCATAACACTTTTTCACTATTAATGCCTTAAACAAAACCAAAATGCCAGCAGGGAAAAAAGAGGTGATCACAAAATCTGTTGATTTTAAGAAGACTGCAGAGACTTGGACACACTCATAAGTAATGGAGGCATTTGGAAAACACACAACAGTACTTATATAATAATCATTAACAAACACACAAATCTGAACTATTTGCAAGCAAAATAAGAATAAGACTAGGAGACGCCATCTCACTAATTCTGTTTAATTGTATCCAGGAGAAGGTAATCCAAGAATCGGAGATAGAAATGAGCCAACAAAGTATCCATGATGGAAAGATATTAGGCGGTCAACAGATTGATCTTAACTTAAATGTCTTGTTTTTGCAAATGATATAGTATTTTTCACACAAAACTTCAACACTTCAATAATAAAATAAAATAAAATTAAATTAAATTTAAAAAAAAGAAAAAGTTACAGTCTCAAAGAAACAGCACAGAACACAAGATCACAGCTTTCACTCAAAACTTCAGAGGGTACATCAATGTAAGTGCAAAATATGACAATATTATGAAAAGGATAGTTGCTACTCACCATATAGAGGAGATGCTGAGTAGCAGATAGGCAAAGGCATGGATTCTGTATGGTGGTAATATAGTTGGTCTACAAGGCAGGGTTTTTGTCAGCTATGAAGGGATGCGGGGTGCGTGTGTGTGTGTGGGGGGGGGGGGGGGGGGGGAGGGGGGGGGAGAGGGGGGGGGTTTGGAAGCTGTTGTAGAGGTGGTGGATAGTGGTAGCTCAAGGTGGAAATAGGAAGTGAATTAATATGGTGGAGATTTTTTTCTGGAGGGCAAGTGTTTCAGTGTGTGACATGGGATCCAGAAATTTGGGGTTGCACAGCAGGAGAATTTTATGGATGGAGAGGAGGTATTGGAAGGAGGTCTGGGCCTGACTGACATGGCTTTGCAGGACTACGTTGGTGAGGGTTAAGGGCTGGTGGAATGTGAACAGATGGAGATCACTGCGGAAGAAGGGGTTGCAGCCAAGACTAACCTTACAAGCTAACCTTACACCCGCAAAGACAGCCACAATCCACCACCTAAAAACTGATCCCAACCTTATAATCCTACTAGCTGACAAAGGCTCCACCACTGTTGTTTTGAACCGCAAGGTTTGGTTGGTTGGTTTGAGGAAGGAGACCAGACAGCGTGGTCATCGGTCTCATCGGATTAGGGAAGGATTGGGAAGGAAGTCGGCCGTGCCCTTTCAGAGGAACCATCCCGGCATTTGCCTGGAGTGATTTAGGGAAATCACGGAAAACCTAAATCAGGATGGCCGGACGCGGGATTGAACCGTCGTCCTCCCGAATGCGAGTCCAGTGTCTAACCACTGCGCCACCCCGCTCGGTGAACCGCAAGGATTATCTGGCAGAACGACTCCGCCAGTTGTCAGATTCATCCACCTACAAATTACAGTGACCCCATTCCAGAAATCCAGCACGATCTCCAGCCTCTCCTCAAATCCTTAGGCCCATCCCAGAACCTCCCCTCTGACTCCATCTCTCTCCTCACCCCCGTCACTCCTCGCACGAATATTTCTACATGCTTCCGAAAGTGCAAAAAAGCCAACCACCCAAGATGCCCCATTTTGGCCAGTTACTGTGCCCTCACTGAAAGAATCTCCGCTTTTGTTGACCAACACTTTCAGACTGTTACTTCAGCCTATTACCCACAACTTACCCTCCCATATAAAAGACACGAACTCTATCTTCCACCAACTCTCCAGAGTTCATGTTCCTTTACCACATGGTGCCCAGCTTGTCACTAATGATGCCACCTCCCTTTCCACTAACATCCCTAATGTCCATGGCCTTCCATATTGAACACTACCTTTCCCAATGCCCGATGGATTCCAAACCTACAACCTCCTTCCTAGTTGCCATGACCAACCATATCCTCACCAAAAATTACTTCTGCCCTGAAGGTGTCACCTGCAAGCAAATCTGGAGTATGATTATAGGCACTCACATGGCACCATCCTATGCCAACCTATTCATGGGCCATCTAAGCTTTCTAACCATCCAGAATCCCAAACCCTTCACCTGGTTCAGATTCATTGACATCTTCGTGATCTGGATCGAGGGTGACGACACCCTATCCACATTCCCCAAATCTCAGCACCTTCTTCCCCGTTTGCTTTAACTGATCCTCCTCAACCCAATAAGCCACCTTCCTCGATGTTGACCTCCACCTCTGTCTATATCAAACCTACCAACCACATGCAATACCTCAACTTTGACAGCTACCATCCATTCCATACCATAAAGTCCCTTCCATACAGTGTAGCCACCCTTGGCTGTCATATCTGTAGTGACGAGCAGTCCTCGAAATATACCACAAGTCTCACTGAGGCCTTCACAGACCATAATTACGTTTCCAAAATTGTGCCTTATCTCTCCAGTCACCCCATCACCTTCCAAAATCCTGCTGCCTGGCCACAATGTTGGATTGCCCTCATAGCTCAGTACTACCCAGAACTGAAGCAACTGAATCTTGAAACTTCCTTATCTGCGCACACTCCGCTGCAGAGTGAAAATCTCATTCTGGAAACTGAATCTTACTGTCCAGTTTCAACTACCTATCATCCTGCCCGGAAATGAGGAATGTCCTACCCACTACTCTTCCCACCCCTCCCGCAGTGGTATTCTGCCACTCTCCACATCTACACAATATCCTTGTCCATCCTACACAGCCCCTGTTCCCACTCTTTTCTGTCATGGTTTATATCCCTGTAATAGACCTAGATGCCAGATCTGTCGTATACCTCCTCCAACCGCCACGTGGTGCAGTCCGGTCACAAGCATCACCTACCCCATCAAGGGCAGTGCTACCTGTGAAACCAGTCATGTGATCTACGAGCTAAGCTGCAACTGCTGTGCACCGCTCTATGTGGGCATGACAATTAACAAGCTGTGGCAGCCAGTGCCATATGTATCCTTCCCACCAACATCAATTTTTCAGAATTGCACAGGTGGAAACTCTCCCTACAATACATCCTGCTTTCTCGTAACCCTCCTGACCTCAACTTTCATTAGTCATTATCCTTCACCTATCTATCCCCTATCCCCTATCTATATAATTGTAAGACAGAGATTTAGGAACCAGGTTTTAAATTGTAAGATATTTCCTGGGGCAGATGTAGATTCTGACCACAATCTATTGGTTATGAACTGCAGATTGAAACTGAAGAAACTGCAAAAAGGTGGGAATTTAAGGAGATGGGACTTGGATAAACTGAAAGAACCAGAGGTTGTAGAGAGTTTCAGGGAGAGCATTAGGGAACAATTGACAGGAATGGGGGAAAGAAATACAGTAGAAGAAGAATGGGTAGCTCTGAGGGATGGAGTGGTGAAGGCAGCAGACGATCAAGTAGGTAAAAAGACGCGGGCTAATAGAAATCCTTGGGTAACAGAAGAAATATTGAATTTAATTGATGAAAGGAGAAAATATAAAAATGCAGTAAATGAAGCAGGCAAAAAGGAATACAAACGTCTCAAAAATGAAATCGACAGGAAATGCAAAATGGCTAAGCAGGGATGGCTAGAGGACAAATGTAAGGATGTAGAGGCTTGTCTCACTAGGGGTAAGATAGATACTGCCTACAGGAAAATTAAAGAGACCTTTGGAGAGAAGAGAACCACTTGTATGAATATCAAGAGCTCAGATGGCAACCCAGTTCTAAGCAAAGAAGGGAAAGCAGAAAGGTGGAAGGAGTATATAGAGGGTTTATACATGGGCGATGTACTTGAGGACAATATTATGGAAATGGAAGAGGATGTAGATGAAGATGAAATGGGAGATAAGATACTGCATGAAGAGTTTGACAGAGCACTGAAAGACCTGAGTCAAAACAAGGCCCCGGGAGTAGACAACATTCCATTAGAACTACTGATGGCCTCAGGAGAGCCAGTCATGACAAAACTCTACCATCTGGTGAGCACGATGTATGAGACAGGCGAAATACCCTCAGACTTCAAGAAGAATATAATAATTCCAATCCCAAAGAAAGCAGGTATTGACAGATGTGAAAGTTACCGAACTATCGGTTTAATAAGTCACAGCTGCAAAATACTAACGCGAATTCTTTACAGATGAATGGAAAAACTGGTAGAAGCCGACCTCGGGGAAGATCAGTTTGGATTCCGTAGAAATGTTAGAACACGTGAGGCAATACTGACCTTACGACTTATCTTGGAAGAAAGATTAAGAAAAGGCAAACCTACGGTTCTAGCATTTGTAGACTTAGAGAAAGCTTTTGACAATGTTGACTGGAATACTCTCTTTCAAATTCTGAAGGTGGCAGGGGTAAAATACAGGGAGCGAAAGGCTATTTACAATTTGTACAGAAACCAGATGGCAGTTATAAGAGTCGAGGGGCATGAAAGGGAAGCAGTGGTTGGGAAAGGAGTGAGACAGGGTTGTAGCCTCTCCCCGATGTTATTCAATCTGTATATTGAGCAAGCAGTAAAGGAAACAAAAGAAAACTTCGGAGTAGGTATTAAAATTCATGGAGAAGAAGTAAAAACTTTGAGGTTCGCCGATGACATTGTAATTCTGTCAGAGACAGCAAAGGACTTGCAAGAGCAGTTGAACGGAATGGACAATGTCTTGAAAGGAGGATATAAGATGAACATCAACGAAAGCAAAACGAGGGTAATGGAATGTAGTCAAATTAAGTCGGGTGATGCTGAGGGAATTAGATTAGGAAATGAGACACTTAAAGTAGTAAAGGAGTTTTGCTATTTAGGGAGTAAAATAACCGATGATGGTCGAAGTAGAGAGGATATAAAATGTAGACTGGCAATGGCAAGGAAAGCATTTCTCAAGAAGAGAAATTTCTTAACATCGAATATAGATTTAGGTGTCAGGAAGTTGTTTCTGAAAGTATTTGTATGGAGTGTAGCCATGTATGGAAGTGAGACATGGACGATAACTAGTTTGGACAAGAAGAGAATAGAAGCTTTCGAAATGTGGTGCTAAAGAAGAATGCTGAAGATAAGGTGGGTAGATCACGTAACTAATGAGGAGGTATTGAATAGGATTGGGGAGAAGAGAAGTTTGTGGCACAACTTGACTAGAAGAAGGGATCGGTTGGTAGGACATGTTCTGAGGCATCGAGGGATCACAAATTTAGCATTGGAGGGCAGCGTGGAGGGTAAAAATCGTAGAGGGAGACCAAGAGATCAATACACTAAGCAGATTCAGAAGGATGTAGGTTGCAGTAGGTACTGGGAGATGAAGAAGCTTGCACAGGATAGAGTAGCATGGAGAGCTGCATCAAACCAGTCTCAGGACTGAAGACCACAACAACAACATCTATCCCCTTTCCTGTTCCCAGTCAAGCACTACACAGCCCTCTACTCCACCAATGCACCAACAGTCTTCTTAATTCTCTCCATTTCCACTGCCCCCCCCCCCCCCCCCCCACTCCCTGTCTAACCTTCCCACTGCACCTAGCTGCCCTACCATCTCCCCACCTCATTCCTGTATGCTTCCATGAGCAATAGTTTACAGTCCCCCACTCGTACTCTGCTATCCTTTCTCCTCCTCCTCCTCCTCCTCATGCCACCATCCTCTGTACTCCCACCATCCAGTTTGCTTCTCCCATTGTGCGCTGCTGCTTGCAGTCTGGGCTTGGCAGCCAGAGACTAAGGTAATAAGTGAGTGAGTTGCATTTGCAACTACCCTTTCCATAACACTGACATTATTTTAAGCTGAATGTTCTATTGTTAGGTGCAAAACATGTGACATACACAGTGAAGACAACATATAGTGGCAAAAAGAAAACATAGAGGTTGACGTACCTACTGGAGAGTTTCACCACAACAAACCCACAGCCCTACCTTATCACACTACATTTACATACTACAGTATCTTCATTGTAACTATATTGGTCCATGCATGATATCAACATGTTCCAAAAAGCCACGAGCATGTGGTACACATAGTAAGGGAATCAGTCATGTCCTTTTCAAGGGGACTGTGGTGTCACCGCCAGACACCACACTTGCTAGGTGGTAGCTTTAAATCGGCCGCGGTCCATTAGTACATGTCGGACCCGCGTGTCGCCACTGTCAGCAATTGCAGACCGAGTGCCACCACACGGCAGGTCTAGAGAGACGTACTAGCACTCGCCCCAGTTGTACGACAACTTTGCTAGCGACTACACTGACGAAGCCTTTCTCTCATTTACCGAGAGATAGTTAGAATAGCCTTCAGCTAAGTCCATGGCTATGACCTAGCAAGGCGCCATTAACCATTTCTATAAAGAGTCTCACTTGTATCATCAAGAATGCTGTATACAAATGATGGAGTAAAGTTAAGTATTCTAGCAGCTACGTACTTTTCTTTATAGCATTCATAACGTATCCTGTTCCAGACCTCACGCCCGTCTGCGTTAGATTATAGCGTGCATTTCGGCCTCCTCTATCTCCAAGGTGTTGGCACATTTGCCAACACATCAGGGACAATCCCAACATATGCCATAATCAAATTATAGAAACCTTGGGAAATCTGCATCGAAGTGAATGCATATCCAGTATCTTACAACTGTGCCATCTTGCTTGGAAGATGTTTTGGCACTCTACTGAACTGTAAAGGCAACACCAATCCTTAGTTTCATGAACTGCACAACTCTGGTTATGCAAATACAAATAACTGACCTGATCGGAGTAGAGAGCTGGATCAGGTAAATTCAGTGTATAAATGATAAAAGCATGACAGCATGATCAATTCATTTCACAACCATCTTGAGAAGTTTCCAGTTCCAGGCTTGGTCTTTTTGAACATATGCCTTGCAATCTAGTCCTGTTTTCCCGCATCTTCCTGTATTCACTCTGGGCCAGTCCTCACCTCTCTTTTCAACACACTCCTCCACACCTTTCAGCCATCTATCCCATGGTATTCCTCTTGGATGTTTCCTTCACATCTCCATTTCATGTATGTTCTTGTGAATCTTCTTGTTTTCCATTCTCTTGAAATTGCATACTATCTTAGCCGGGATGTTTCTATTCTGATCTTCAAGGAATCATCTAAGAATTGGAATTGGACAGGGATTTTGAACAGCTACCTATTCCTGAGTTAACTTCCTGTGCCAGGGTAGTGTTCTCTCTCTTTGGATAACATGGTATGCCAAGAGATTGAAGAAATACAGAACTTCTCAAAACATAAAGTATGTCACACACTTTGGGATGAAACATTTCCCCAAGCTTCCAAGATCACCATGTAAAGAATGTACTTTGTACCTGATGGAAACACGTGAACATGTAGGCTTCCATTGCTTGTGTCAATCTCGCCACGAGCAGATTGGAGGCAACAACAATTATTTCACTAGTTACCGAGTCATATCAAAGCAACAGAAGTGAAGTTCCTCTGTTATTGTCTAAAAGAGAAATTGGTAAATAAAAAAAGAAGATATCTGTTAACAGTTGGACAAGGAAAAAAGTCTGCGAGAAAGCCTTGAAGTAAGCCAATTACAGTCACATGAAGAGAACAGCCATCACAGGACTCCTTCAATATACTTTGATTGAAATTCTGTTGAGAAAATGCCAAAACGAAGACCATATCATGGTTGTAGAAGCAGATCTTCAAGAGTCTAAAAGGTATAGATGCCAGCTGGCAACAAACATATGAAAAGAACTGCTGATGGACAAAGATTTATGATAAGAGATTCATCCAGCTTGTTAGGCTGTAGAAATTATGGTGATGGTTGCTAGATGATAATGTGAGAACTATTGGTAATGGATCTTGCAACATCTTTAACTTCTACACAATCAGTTCTTCAGAGTAATTCAAGCATCAGTATTGTAGATGCTTTGTGTTGTCCAACATTGTGAAGCAATTATAACAGGATGTATAAGCAGACAAGGAGAAAAAAACCCAAGTTTTTTCCCCAGATCTCCCAATTAAAAATACACTTTCTCCTGGGTGAAAATATACTTTTTCCGTGTTAAGTGACAATATACTTTCCAGCTGAACTGTAAAACTTATCAATCCTTTGACTGGTTAAGGTTTTATAAACTGGCGCAGAACTTCGCGGAGTTTTACAAAGTGAACAACAGAAAAAAATTAAAAATGCGTTTTGGAAAGATCCAACATGGAAGTTGCATATTTTCATATTACAAAAGTATATAGTCGAATTCCACCAAACACTGAACGTTAGTTTCTGAAGTATCAAAATCAAGATTGGGATGTGCTTTTGAAAGCCAATTATAGCTCGTGTCACATGAGTCTGCCAGCTGATGGTAGCAGATATTTGTCATGTTTATATGGGGCTCCCAAAACCAGATTTTATAAACCGATTTTCCAATACTACTTCTGGGTGGTCATTTAAACATTTCAAAATCGATTCTGGAAATCCATTTCTGGTTGCCAGTTTTCAATTTCTGCAAACAATTTTTGCTCCCTTGGAAATGCAGTCGGCATCAAAACGTGCTTGGGCTGTAAGGTTTCGTCTTGTTTTTAAAAATTTTTGGCTAATGCTGATGGAGTGGCTTTTTTATAGCAGTTTCCGAAATTTGATTTTTGTCTTTCGGAAGATGTGTCACAAGTAAACATAGTGATTCAGAGCATACGATACATGATGTAGTCAGCCTACAGCAACATCACTGCCAAGTAGCAAGAGCACACAAATAGGAAAAGTTAATAGTTTAAATTAATGCACATAGTGTAGCTACAAGGACAGCTAAGCTTTCACATATAATATCTGTCATTTTTGCTTGTGTTACACTTCGATACATCACACAAATTTGAGAGTAAAATTTTAAGCAATGCCATAAATGTCTGGTCTTTTGGGCTCAAAATTCTTCTAAGTGGCTGGCCCTCCCAGTGTTAAGCTTTAAATAAAATCAAACACTCTGTGATTTAAGAAATTCAAAGCAGTTCGCATGTGTAACATAATTCACATTGTGTAAAATAAAATATACTTTGAAAGTAACACTTTCAAACCAACAATTGCAATATTTTCCCACGAATAGTTACAATTCACTTCAGCAGTTGTCAGAGAGCACCAGAAAATGGTGTTACCGTGCGTGTGCAGCTACAATGATGTAGGTAGCCCATATGTTCATACGTATAAAGCATTAAGAAATCTCACATTATGTCATAAATGAAACAGGACATCAGAGGATCCCCCAAGAGCATCAGAATTTTGTAAACCACACTAAAATGCATGATTCAGCTTAAAGAGCACATTTATATGTCCAAATTCACACAGAAGTAGGTCCCAAACTGATACTAAACTTTTCAGTGTGGTTTTCCAGATGAAAATCATGTTGGAGTATCAGTACTGTTATTATCACATGTTTAGTTCTTTATTATGGCATAATGCCATATGTCCCAGATGATAAAAACGTGCACTTGAAATCGCACAAACTGTTGACACTAGCCGATACTGTTTCAAATAAATTGGCTGCCTCTATGGAAAAGATTAATTAAAGCCAATTTTTTTAGCAAATGAACAAAAATAACTTCACTGTACTGCAAGGCAATTAATGCCTGACTGCGAAAAACCTGGAAATAAAGTGAAATCAGAAAACTGAAACTAACAACATATTTTAGCCTTCTGTAATTATATGAATGTATTTTAATTCACTTTATAGCTCCCGGCCACAGAAATATATTTTGTTTTCATTTGATTTGAGAGCTGTAAACGAAGGGGAAACAGCAAAACCACCATGATTCACGGGGAGATTACTCCTCACTCTATTACAACTCAGACTGCTTTGCGATGTGCAAATCTGGCAGCTTGGACACGCCAGAAAAATTGTTTTGGTTAGCATCTGGCTGCTTGTCGCTATTGCTCATACAGCTAAGAACCGCACTTCAAGCAGCCAGATGCAGGAGAAAGTGCTGCTCATATGCGACAGTACTGTCCATACGCATAACCCCACTGGTAACTGCTTAAATTAACCAAATGTAAACAGTTGTGACATCACGCTCATCGGAAGCAGTTTGTTGTTATGAAGTAGTCTTTGTCCTAAAGCTTTTACACATTTTGCTGTTAGCAGACATTTGTGTGTGCACTGTGTTTTGTTGTTATAAATAGTGCATTTCCTTTGCAACTTAAGTTTTATTCCCCCCCCCCCCCATTTATGTTTTATTGCTGCAGCATTATTTACAGTAGTGGGCTAAAGTAAAATTCTTTGTCAGAGTAGCAGTTCTGACCAGTCAAAACCACAAAAATTTAACTGAAAACGAAAACAATGAAAATTCCCAGGATTATAAAAGATTCCCAGGTTTTTCCCAGTTTTCTCCCGAATGAAAAAATTCCAGGGTTTTTCCCAGATTTCTCAGTTGTCCTGGGGTGTATACACCCTGTATAATGATTGGCTGGGAAGATCAGGTTGCCTGACCCCACCTCTCACAATTATTTATCCATTAATGATTGTGATTTCTGGGGGCTTACTTATTTATGAATTATAGTAATTGTGAGAAAATCCTATCTATGCATAAAGAGGAGCACTTTCTGCTAAGGGCACAATTCCATCCTGGTGCTTTTCTGTATGTGTGCAACAAACATGCTTACGGTGCACAGTGTCAGTTCTTGTCGGTGACCTCATTCTACCTAAATAATTCTCAATTCCATATTCTACATAATACAGTTTGGCAGATATTCTAGTTAATTCAGACATTGACACAATTGTGGATCAAATAAAGCTTCACAAAACTACAAAAAGAAGCAGTGTTGAATGTCAAATCCGGCCAACAGGAGGGAAAAAAAAATAATAATAATAATTCAATTGTTGACATTAATCTCTACAATGTCTGCTCCGCAGTGCAGCGGTAGCGTTACCGCCTACCACACAAGGGGGACCAGTTTCGAGTCCCGGCAGGGAACTGGGTGTTTGTCCTTCATCATCATTTCATCGTCCCTGAGACGCAAGTCGCCAAAGTGGTGTCAACTAAAAAGACTTGCACTAGGCGGCCAAACTCCATACGGTCATTTCATTTCATCTCTACAAAGCAGATCGACAGTGAGGAGCAGAGCAGGAATGCCATATTTATGCTGCAGTTATCAGACAACATCTAACATTCTCAATAACACAGATAAAACCAGTTACCTTACCAATTCGATCATCACACAGGAAAACGGATATTTAGAGAATAGATGAAAACACATCAGTATATTTTATTGAGGATGCTCTAAGTATATTGTACACTACTCTGTTTGTCCTAATCATTTAATCTCACCTTCATCAACATGCAAGCTGTTGAAGTGGCATGCAATAGAAAGAACTGCACCAGGTGGCCGAACAACCCAGTTGGGGTCTCCCAGCCAATAATGCAATTCCCATTATTTCATTTCACTACTGTAAAATCAGGAAACGTGTGTTTGACAACTACTACACTGGAAGCCGTCAAATGACAAGGCAAATCTATGCACATCAGGCAACTGCACATGGATATAGCCAACCCTGGACCAATGCACCACCTTCATTCTACATCACCACTCAGAACTTCCATCCACATAACCAGTCGCAAAATAGGGAAAAGCAAATGATGCAACCAACTATGGAGATGAAGCCCCCCCCCCCCCCCACACACACACTGAAAGCAAATATCATCCATGGACAGCAGTTGCCAAGATGTAGACTATAACACTGACAACATAATTTATGACTGTCCCGGGAAGGCGCTAGATGACTATGGGGCACAATTTTTTGTGATATCGGATGCTTGTCAGTGCTAGCTGCAGAAAATTAAGTTTCGAGATTCAAAGGACGTTGTGCTGAAGGTTGGAAATGAAAAATGCATCCATCCAACAGGAATTCGTCTGGCAAGAATAACCAATGATACTGCATAATGTATATCACAGTCTTTTGTTTTCTTATTTCACCAGACTGCAGCCATAATGTTAGCCACAGACGGAGTCTTTTGCAGGCATGAAAATCAGTTATGGATCATGATAGATAGGAGCTCCAGACTGACAAAACTATTCCAACAAGATCACTGGATGATTGTTTATTTCTGAAGACACACTTGTTCCAACATCATCAAGATGTGTTCTAGTCAACAGTGATGACACTCACTTTAACACTGAAGATATAGTCAAGTGCAAAAAAATACTAAGCCTCAAAATAGAAATCCATATGGCAGCAATGATCATAACTATCACCAATAGACAAGAAGAGTGCTGAGTCATTAATTGCTATGAACAGCCACAGCCCACTGATAGGGACATGTGTTTAGGAGCAGTGAACTGGCTTAGAAAGATCAGGTCAGTTCCACTGATGGAGAATAAAGCTACTAACATATGGACCTGGAATGTCAGGGTAAGTACCATGAATATCATAACACTAAACCTAAGATCTGTAAGTTCAATTTATGGGTTTTGAAGCCTTTGCAGTAGATTGTTTTATTTCTCACACATCTCCAGTGATACTGAAGATAATGATTCCGTCTTGATAAAGAAAAAGTGAAGAGAGTTTGTCTGTGTCCTTTACATGAAACCTTATCATAGATCAGAGGCACAGACTGGTATATGGGATTGGAAAATTCTGGAACTTAACTGTATTTTGGATTCTATGTGACAATATTACTTTCATACCCAAATTTATACCTGAGACACCATCACATAATCATGAAACCAGAACAACATAATTTCTTATTATTCATCTGAATTGGAACCTATAAAGCTCTCTTACTGGCCAGTGATACTGGTATGTAATTCAGAAATATGAAAGATGATTTCAGAGATGCAATCAGTTTCAATGTATAATGAAGAATAATAATAACACAAGTTATATGGAGCACTTTTCTGAAAACTGAACTGATCTTGATGAACTCACCAGTCTTTACGTGCTATGAAGAAAAATGTAGAAATATTTGTTACCAACTAACCTTTGCGTCGGCACTGTATGTAATATCCCAAAATTGGTCCTTTGCCAGACTGCCCATTTGTCCAGTGCATGTCAACACTATATGCTGTTTTGCTCATAACTAGATCTTTTGGTTTAGATGGAGACCCTTCCTGTGGTCCTGTAGTGATGTTGGCTGTAGTGGCAGGCCCATAATCTATGGTCTGTGCTCGTACTGAGAATATATAGGTTACTTCCTCTTCCAATGTCTGGATTTGGAGTGATGTTCCAGAAACTTTCTGCTTGACTTGTTTACTAAAAGCTGCACAAAAAAATAATTTCTCATTCAAATAAATTGTAGTAACTTTATAAAAATGAGAAACGAAATGATATTCTACAAACTTTTGTGCCACCAATCAAATTACACAACTAGCAAGTAATAAATAATTACAGTAGAGTCCCATTAATGCTAACTAACTGGGACCGGACCTTGTTCGGTTTACCGATTTGTTCGGATTCGCTGGAATCACGGTAACGAGTTTCTAGAATGAAGTATACCAAGTAGACAAGTAGGTACACCACGGTAACAAATGGGAACAAGTGTGGGAACAATGGCTCACTCTCACTCCCTGCCCTGCCTGCTGATTTGATGTTTATGAGACGATGGCGCAACTATGAGTCATGTAACAGACTGTCTTCATTATGCCAAAAAACAATGACTGAGTTTTTGTCATCTAAAAAGTAGGGATAAAATTTCCTCTGTATTTTAGTAAGTTTGACAGCTTTTCTTTCATTGTTATGCATTGTTTAAACCTAATGTTTTCTTGCCAATTTTTCTAATACATGTTTACTGTACTATGTAAATTAAAATAGTGTGCATGTACAGCAGTTTACCGCACAGTTTTCCATACTTAAACTAACATTTTTCATGTTTGGATTAACAGAACGCTCGGATTACCGGGCTTCGGATTAGCGGGACTCTACTGTACTATCAATGGCATGAATTAATATAAACATCTTCTTTTGTTATTTCTTTTTCAGCCCTGTAGGAACTCTTGTTGTAATCATCATCATCATTATGTACTCAACTATAAAAAGACAAAGAAATTGTTAAACACTGTTACCAAAAATCTTGAAAAGTTCTTGATGATTTATTTCACATTTTTACACAACACTCTAATAAACAGTTAGATGGACATGGGCTACACATTTTTTCAAGGAACAATGAACAGGTTTTCTGTTAAAATTGACTGTGAAAAAGAAAATGCCGTGCTGTGAAAAATGTGTGGTTTTGTTTTCTTTCTCACAGTCAGATTTAACTACAATAAGGCATTTCAACTATTAGACACATTGTTTTCCTGCGTATGTTCTTATGCCTTAAATACTACAAAAAATTGTATACATAGCAATGAACTGTTTTGTTTTCTTTCTTGCAGTCGGTTTTAAGGGAATACAGGAAAGTTGTACTTAAGGCTTATCGGCTTTGATTAGAACACTGCTAATGAATCTGAATCATCTGAAACTTTGTAATCCTTTGTGTTCACACATTAAAACTATGTTAAATACTCTCACTGAAGCTAGTATCCTCATAGATCCAGCAGCTGCAAACACAAATGAACCCAACTGGTTTTCCGATTCAATTTAAGTGACTTCAATTCCCAATCAAGGTTTCATTTGCAATAACATTTTAACAAGGCTCAAGGACAGAGAGAGGGGGTGATGAGATGTACAGAGAAGGGGAGGGATGAAATGGACATAGAGAGGGGGAAGCAGGAGATGGACAGAGAGTTGGGGAGAATGAATGGGCAGAGAGAGAGAGAGAGAGAGAGAGAGAGAGAGAGTGTGTGTGTGTGTGTGTGTGTGTGAGAGAGAGAGAGAGAGAGAGAGAGAGAGAGAGAGAGAGAGAGAGAGAGAGAGTGTGTGTGTGTGTGTGTGTGTGTGTGTGAGAGAGAGAGAGAGGGGGGGAGAGGGGGGGATATGACAGACACAGAGGGGGGACAGGAGGAGGAGGAGATGGACAGAGATAGGGGGGAGAAAGAGATTACAACGTATTCCCACACATATTTAGCAACTGAGAAGCATTGCCCGGTTCGCAAGTTGTTAATCTTTAATAATGGCAGTATAGCTGTTAGGAGTACCCTAAAAGTGAGATTTCCATCATCTCACTACAAGTCTCACTACGCAGAATAATTGTGGCATCTGCTAACAGTCAAGTGAATTCTCTTCTAGCTTGATGGTTACCAGTTATCCATTCCTGTCATTGTAGCAGCTAAAAGTGAGAGCAGAAAGGAAAATGTAATTGGTAACCATAACAGATCTGATCCTGTTAACTCAATGTACTGACTTCATGTGTGCCTAGCACATAAACCTGTGTTATAAAATGTCACTGAACCTGTTACTATGTTCAAGCACCCCATATTCTTCTTAGTGGCACACAAGAAAAAGAATGACAATGAACTTTTCAAATTAATTAATATTACACACAAAAAAAAAAGTAATGGATATGTGCTATATGAAAGGAACTTTGTCCTTCAGATTTTTTCTATTGAAGTTTGTTTATGAACTGATGAGGCAAAAATTTGATGTCACTAAATCAATAAAATAAGGTACATATTGTTTACTCAACATCAAGATTTTGCTCAATTTATTGAGACACATAGCACAGCATTACACTCAACTGCACTTAACATTGCCAATTTCTTCAATTAAATTGAGTAAGAATATTTTGTGTCTGTGTAAATCTGATTTGTTATCAATTTCAAGACACTACACTGCAACTGTGTACAACATCTGCACAGTATGGCAATCACATACTTGCAAACACCGAGTGGCATTTTCCAATTTTGAGTGCATATTACAAACATGTAGGAGACAGGCAAAATACCCTCAGATTTCAAGAAAAATATAATAATTCCAATTCCAAAGAAAGAAGGTGCTGACAGGTGTGAAAATAACCGAACTATCAGTTCAATATGTCACAGTTGCAAAATACTAACACGATTTATTCATGGAAGTATGGAAAAACTGATACAAGCCAACCTCAGGGAAGATCAGTGTGGATTCTGGATAAATGTAGGAACACGCAAGGCAATATTTACCCAATGACTTCTCACTGAAGATAGGTTACAGAAAGGCAAACCTACATTTACAGCATTTGTAAACTTAGAGAAGCTTTTGACGATGTCAAATGGAACACTGACTTTCAAATTCTAAAGGTGGCAGGGGTAAAATACAGGCAGCAAAGACTATTTGCAATTTGTACAGAAATTGGTGGCAGTTATAAGAATCAAGAGGCACAAAAGGGAAGCAGTGGTTGAGAAGGGGGTGAGGCAGGATTGCAAACTATCCCCGATGTTATTCAATCTCTATACTGAGCAAGGAGAAACGAAACAAAAGAAAAATTTGGAGTAGGAATTAAAGCTATGGGAGAAGAAATAAAAACGTTGAGGTTTGCTGAGATCATTGTATTTCTGTCATAGATAGCAAAGGACTTTGAAGAGCAGTTGAACGGAATGGACAGTGTCTTGAAAGGAGGATATAAGATGAACATCAAACAAGCAAAACAAGGATACTCAATGATATCTGTTATTTCCTGGATGTTGATGTTGATGTATAGGTTAGTAATGTTGAAAAATACAAATGTTGCATCTGGAGTTTATGTCTTTTATTTTTTTAGCTAATGTTCTAGAATTCCTTATTGTATATCTTTTGTTGTATGTGTATATTCTGTGGTTTGGGCTACAAATTTGTTTGTGGTGTTTCTCTTGATTTGTGTGATACCCTTGCTCTCAAAGAAATCATTAACTTTTTGTACGTAGTTATTTTTGTTTATGATTTGCCTTTATCTGATTTAATTGTTAAGCCATTGTTATTCGCTAATTTTTCATTAATCTGGCTTGGTGTTTTGGTATCTGAATAGGTATTATAGCTTTTCCTGATTTTGAGCTCTCTTTCTGTTGCATTTGCTATTTTGATAGTAATTTCATTCTGCTGTTTTATGGGTAAGTTTGCTAAGTCGACTGCTACTTTTGCAGATGCTGTTAGTTGGTTTTGTACACTATTGTGGAATCAAGGTTTGATAGTGTACTTTAATCCTTTAATCCAATAATTTTTGCTCTTGGTCATTGAAAATAATTTCAGTCATGTTGATGGTTTTTTATGAAAATTGAAAGGAGAAATTATGTTGTTAGTTTTAGCAGTGGGATATTGTTTTTCTAAGAGGTGTTTGATTTTACTTTTGTGTATGGATCTGATCTGGGTGCTTATGTTACGCACATAGATATTTATGAAATGTGACATCATATCAAAAATTAATGGAGTAGTAATGTTACTTAATTTTAGGTGAGTCACATACATATCCTGATTTAGAAGTTCCTTATAAGGCAGTTTACTGTTAATTTCTCATTGGATCCAAAATTTTAGTCCATATTGTATGATGTGAGGTACCACCATTGGTTCTGCTGAAATCTTGATGTCGATTTGGACTGGGATTAGCTTCTTCATTAAACAAACCTTATTGAGAATTTCACACTTTCGATGACTTTTACCATTTTTATTCTTATCTTTACGTACTTCAGCAAGTTCCCCATATGGGTGTATGACATTGAAGGCCACAACTTTTCTCCTTTGGGGCCTGCAGAGCAATATATGTCTTTTAATGACACGATTATTATGAATAGTAGCCAGCTACACTGCCATGTAAATTGTTTATATTTTATATAATTCATAATGAGCCAATTTCAGAAAATTGCCATCGTTAGGTGCTCTATAATTACATAAGTAAGTGGTCTTAATAATGCATCTTTAGCTGTTTTTGCCTTACATGTAACACTGTTGCTGTCATGTCCACATTAGTGTACAAAAACAACTAATAGCAACTGCAAAAGTAGCTGAAGACTTAGCAAAATTACACATAAAACAGCAGAATGAAATTACTATCAAAAAAGAAAATGCAACAGAAAGAGAGCTCAAAATCAGGATAAGCTATAATACCTAGTCAGATAACAAAACACTATGCCAAATCCATGAAAAATTTATGAGTAACAATGCCTTAGCAATTAAATCAGATTAAGCCAATAGTCTAGCTACCATAAACAAAAAAGACTGCATAAAAAAAGTTAACAATTGCAACATGGAGAGAGAAGTTCATGTTTAGGACACGAGTCACAGTGCTCACTCTCAGTGCTGACCCCACAACTCTAAGGATCTTGTAGATGCACAGGAGATGCCTCCAAGTGGAATGATCTCAACTCTTCAGTTGACATGACATGAGTGGATCTTCCTACAGAATGCTTGTTGTTGTGCTTCAACGTGCTCAAGGGTGGGTCCCAAGTCTTACTTAAATATAAACTCTGTCTTCATTTATCAGCTCACCATGTTTTCATATCTCAAACAGATTCTTTTAAAACACAATTCCATAATATGTTGGTCCATAATACATTGGCTGTTTTGACAACTTGTTGCTGCCATGACTCATCCTTTGTTCATTGTGCTCTGCCACATGACTTTTTTGTTAGTTTCATATCTTGAATTTTTCCTCTACTGTTTGGGTAGTCTGACCTACATGTTCAAAGTACAATAACTGTCTGTGTAACACCAACTGAAAAGCTAAGATTACTCCACATAGTGGGCCTGCTCCACACCTGCAACTTCCAAGCCCCTTGGTGGCAGTGTAGACATTGAAGATCATGACTCATGTACTGGCTCTTCCATCTCACCACAGGAGCAGCTCACATGCACTGTGGACTGGAGCTAGACAGTGGGAATGTGGGGATATGTGGAACAGTGCCCAGTAGAACAGAAATCAGTCAGGACTGCCTGAAGGTGACACCATTTCAGCTTGCTGAAATACTGCACCATTTGGACAATGCTGCTCAGCTGAATACCAAGAAGATTTCAAAATCATTACACACCAGGTGAGACTAAAATCACAAATTAAATAATTACTGTGCAGGTGGACATTTCTGCACATGTAGCATTTACAAGATTTAGCCTGACATGTCTACAAAATGTACCAGTCTGGCCTTGGCAGCCAGAGACTGTGGTCTCGTGTGTGTGTGTGTTGTCTGCTCTGATGAAGGCCTGTTTGGCTGAAAGCTTCGTCTGACAGTCTTTTTGTTGGGTCTATCTGTGACTCAGCATCTTTGTTATATGGTGAGCAGAAGCTTTCCTTTTCAAATATTGTCATATGTACCAGTTGAGCCGTGGCGTCTCGGGTTTGATCTATCAAACGTACCACGTATAATATTATTGCTGTATCGCAGAGGAAAGAGAGAAGTGGCACCCCCTCGTGGGGGATGTCGGCAAGGCACCTGTGACAGTCGAATAGTTGGATTTTGGAGGACGAGCAGAGACAGTGAGATAGGCAGTAGTGTGCGGAGCATGAAGCCGTGTCTGTCGACGCCGTGTGTGGTGGCAAGACGAAAGTTTGCCACGTTACCTGATTGTGTTTGGGCATTTGAGGCGGACTGGGTGGGTAGAGATGCTGATGCTGTCGGGAACATGCTGCTTCCTTTTTTATGATGGATTTACCGTTTGCTTCTAGTGACTACATTCTCGTCTCTATGGCTCTGTGACTGATGTGATGCCATTGCGAGCACAGTTGGTTTGGATATAAGTAGCATTTTGTTCTCAGTGTCCATCGTTCTGGTGATTACTGAGTGTGCTTGCCATTGTGGTGTATTTATTGAGCAGTGTGCTTTGGACGCTTGACCTTACTATTAGGAGTCCATTGCGTAATGCCGCGTTTATCCTGTGAGGACTTGTGTTCTGCATTTAAAAAATTAGTTGTTGTCAGTCACTGAATTGCTCAAATGCATTCATACTTCTCTGCTTAAGTGTTATTGTTTTATGCTCCTCTGAATGGGAAAATGATAAAGGGCCTTACTATTACTGACCTTCTTGTGTGCCACTGACTTGGTTGTGTTTTTCAGCCACGTAATTTGTGCGTTTATTGTAACGAACTGATGTCTGTTTCTGATTAATGTCTACCTGTGACATTGAGTGTTAATCTTGTAACGAACACTGTTTTAGATATTTTAATCAGTGTGTTGCAGGACATATCCTATTTGTACTTCGCAAGTGGAGAGCGGAGGCGGTTTAATGGCCATGATGATGTGTTGGTAGATCCATTTCACGAGTCCAGGCCAGTCACCCGGAGATTTAGAAGTTGTATGTTGTGTTAAGTTACTGCTCCTTATTTTAAGCATAGTGCCCTCATGCAAGAAGTTTATGTGGTTTTGCGCAGATTGCGCGGTATGTTTAGATGACTCTGAATTCAGTGTGTTAAGTTATTACTCCTTATCTTAAGTGCAGTGTGCTCATGCACAGGAAGTTTATGTGGTTTTGCACAGATTGTGCGGTATGTTTAGACGACTCTGAATTCACTGTGTTAAGTGGTGTCCTCTGGGGTGCTGGAAGTAGTGGATAGACAGCTGTTTTGGACACGCTGTATATGCAAATAATTTATGTCCTTACTACATTGGTGAGTTGCTTGCCCTCTGTGTCTCAGGTGGTGCTAATTTCATTAATTTCGCCACCGGTCTTCGCAGAGGCTGCGCGAGGAACTGACCAAATGTGGCAAGCTGTTACGTAGTCGCGCCCGCCCACCGTAGTGGGCATTGTTTACTAGCCCAACGACTTCCTGTACTTGGTGGTGGGAGCGTGTAGACTGGTTTCTTACGGCTTGCAGTCTGGGAAACCGCGCCTTTAGTGTACACGTGGAAGACTTATGTTTTGCTTCCAGTACCTCGGAGTGGCTCTATGTGGGTAATGAGAACAACTTATGTTGTTGGTGCCTCAGGCCGAAAGTGGTTTATTTGCTTTTTTTTTTTTTTTTTTTTAAGTCAACTGAATTGTTGTTCAGAGGTTACTATGTATGGCCATTAACTTATGCAGATATTTAATAGCAAGGAAGTGTATGGAATTCTGGTTTCAAGTTGTGTTGATTATGTGGGGAAATTGCCTTGAACAGACATTTAATTAATTAGTAAACAACTGAATGCTGTTTGTGAGTTGAAGTTTATTGTGTTCCTAAACATATTAATGATTATTTTTAGTAGTTCACTTATGCAGTTAGGCGATTTACAAGGTCTGTTGTGTTGTTTCCTTTTAAAAGTATTATTAATGTTATTAATAGAGAAGTGTGTTGTAAAAAAATAAACAGTGAATGAAGTGCCTCAAATCCCTTTGATCCACACCATCTGTCATTCACCCTTGGGTGGTATTAACAAACCGTGAAAGCCCATTTCACCAGTATTGTGCACGATTACTGTAAGATGAATTTTCTAGATAGTAACAACTATTCCAAGATAGTAACAACTATTATTATAATGTCAATCCTTACAAAGTTTTCAGTTTAAATTTTTATAGCTTTGCATTCCTCCTGTCTGAGTGACTACAGCAGACATATGAATTGCCTTGACAGCAGTTCTTTTATTCTTGTTAGTAATAAGATTCTTATTTATTTTTTCGAGTACCCTACCATATCTTTATTTTACAGCGTTTAAGGTAAAGGTTCACCACTAGCAGCATGTTTATCTATTTTTATTATTCTGAACATGGTTTGCTTTCACAACAAATTCTCACTTTATGAACTACGAAGTGGCATAATTTTTAATTCTTCTGTTGCAAAATCATACATGATTCAATATGCAGTATTTCTAGTAACATCACTACTTACTTTCATTTTGCTCTGCTGTTTCATAGGTCACTATATAATCTATTATTTCACCATTTCTTTTCTTGGGAGGATCCCAGGACACTCTCAGGCTGCTCATCGTGATTTCAGAAAACCTGAGGTTAGTTGGTGGACCAGGTAAACCCTATATGGGAAGTAACAGTTGAAAACAGCATTAATGCCTATTATATACTCAATTATCTACAGATAGAATGCAAACTTAAACATGGATATTGTAGAGCTAAGCATTAAATACAACCTATAGGAATGAAGAACTTATTGTATCAATGAAACACATTAATATTATTATGCAGCTATGATAAACTGCTCATGTATGCTGTATTAGCTACCAATTGCTATTAATGACGCTACTTCCTAAACAGTCAAGCACATGTTTTTCTGAATGTATATTTAAATATGGCAGTAAATAAAATTTTGACCCATGTGCATAATAGTTACTTTAAAAATATTAAGAGTTTTCTAATAAGCAGTTACACTATTCTGCCTTTATTTAATTACCTCTATGTGCTATACCTGGATCAGAATATAACATGGGAGGACAATAAGATCAAGAAAGATGCCATAGTAAAAACCAATCAAATAATTAGTTAAGTCATGCCTTTTGTTCTGTTCTTCAATGTCATTATAACTCTGTTACCTCAGTAGCTAGTTACAAGTCATTTGCTGGTAACAATTAGGACTTCTACTGTTGTCACTAAATTTGCATTGTTTCTCCATAAGCAAACTCAATAGCAGATGTTAACTGAGAATTCTGAACCTATTCAGCACAAAATCATACAGCTATTGCTGTCTTAGCCATACTATCCACGTGGGTAACAGCAATACTCTTAGTGCAAAACACTCATAACTTGAAACAATTTATAGCATATAAATTAATGTAAAATACGAAATGTGTTCCACGCAGAAAAAGTTCTAAAAGTTTTATGTCCATCATGCCATTTATTAAAAGAAAATTATATATACAGTATTATGTACTTTATTATTCTTGTTACATAACTAATTCTTTTTTACTAGGTCATTTGCTTCTGCAAGCACTTCAACACTTGGTGAAAATGCAACACAGCATAATTGTCTAATAGATTTGTAGTGAGCGTAGCCACTGCTTTATCGGTGATGATGATTTTTAATGTATGTAAACTCCCATGCTTTCAGCATTTCTATTATTGAACTAGAAGATTTCTGCTTTGCTGTTACTGCTGCCTCCTCCTCCTCTGAAGAAGAATTCCACTCTGCTGTGAAACACACTACCATAAGCTCTTCTGTGGCCACTTTATGGCTGCGATCTTCCACAAGCTCATCGATATCACTGTTATCCAATTCTAGTCCCATGCTCCTGGCCAAAGACACAATTTCATTGACAGTCTGGCCAAAGCTACTTCCAGGCAGAAGTGAGAGTTCTCATGGTAACACCTTCCATACCTTTTCGATCATCTTAATGCAGGCATTGATGTCGATGTGATATTTCCAAAACTATCTGAGCATGAGATTGGTAGCTTAGTCAATGCAAAGCAATGCTCAAAGAGTCTTTTAGCATAGAGCTTCTTAAAGTTAGAAATAATTTGCTGGTCCACAGGCTGGAATAACAGAGTGGTGTTGGAGGGGCAGTTGATGGTTGGAGAGACAACATCATGGTTACAGATACTCTGCATAATCCAGTGTTGGCCACTGATGCCTCATATATATGGATCATGATAACCCCTTCAGCATCAACTAAGGCCTGAAGATGGTGCATTGAAGCACTGGAACTGATAGCTATACAATCAATGACATCTTATGGATGGCTGTAGGTGTTTCATTTTCTTACAATAGTGAATGGCCACAGTCCCCCAGACCTCCAGCCACACAGATTGACATACAAAAACTAGAAGTTAGAATGTGGTTCCTTGTCCTTCTTAGTAGAACAAACAGTAATATTTCATTGTAAAACACTGTCTACGAGCAAATCGTCGCTGTTAGCTTTCATTCTCTCTTTTAAGAAAGCCTACTTTGATTCCAAGTTCTTATTGTCACTGATGATGAAGGCACATCAAGACAGAATGCTGAGCACTGCTTGCTTCTGGGTTAGGTGGAGATGTGTAGTGGTATGTCAATACCTATTTGTGTTTGTAAGCTTTTTATACGGTCTGTGTACTAGTGTTGTCAGGTCTTCTATAAACCAACAGATATAGGAATGGGAGACTGACCTCACTCTATACCACCAAGGTTAAGTAGATTTTGGGATGAATATCATTTAAAAATATGTGGAATCTATGAAGCTATTCTCAACTGTGTGGCCATATAACAAATGCGCCATCCACATAGTGAAGCCACAAGAAGGCTTTAGTAACACATTACATAATGCCTATTGTGCAAAACGTTTCAGGAAAATGTCAACTGAGATAGCAAAGATGAACCCATAGCAACACCATCAAATAGTCCATAAAATTCTCCTATATATTTAAAACAGCTAAACTGTAGATATAATCTGATCTGGTCACACACATCTGGAGCAACATTTGTCCCTACAATCTCCGTAGTATCTGGTTGTTAGTACATTAAGATTTCAAAGCTTACAAAAATGTCACTGGCAATTATCTTCTCCAAGTGTAAAATTTCTAAAAAAATGTTTCAAGTCATTCACAAAAGTATTTGTCCTTCCAATTAGATGTTTCAGTTTCCCCAAAAAATGACTTAATAAAAAGTAAGTTGAAGGGTTCATTCCATTCACTGTTAAGTCTCAGAGGGCACTCTTCTTTGAGTATCTTCGATAGACCATATATTCTTGATGATGCAATAACAATGGTCTTTCGACACTGTTCAGGTAATCATAGACACCAGAAGATCCTGAAGAAGATACCAGCAGAGAGATCAAAATGCTGATTGTGTAGAAGAAATTGAGGAGGAACATGACATGGCCTAATAACCTGGAAGATTTTCTCTTCAATGACAACAACCACGAGAGCCCTGCAGACCTACATAAGGAACACCTACTCATTAGAGTACATACTGGCTCATGAATAAAACATACCTGCAATGTTCTCACCATAACTGGTGCAGATCTTGGTCCATCTCCTGCTGGATTGAAAGCCACAATTTGTATTTTATATTTGGTATATTTATCTAAGAAAACCAAACTATGAGAGTTGTATGTAGCAGGCACAACTTCCAACTCCTCTTCAATTTTATGGTCATCCAGATCCTGTGATGTTTCTGTTATTAAGTAAAATATCTGAAACAGAAATAATTAGCTAACTTCAAAATAATAATCTCTGAAACTATAGAGACAAAGTAAATTAAATTCCATTACTCACAGTATTAAATCAAGAGTAACATGTGGCAGTGCATGAAAACTAAATATAGATCCAGTTACAGTAGATCAGGTACGGAGAAACAAGCTGCCACTTACATTAAGATGGGGCACAAATATGAAAATGCTGATATGCCTACATTTAACAATATCAGCATAATGAAGCTTATGCCTGGAACGTTATTAACAATATGTTTGTTTGCATGGTTATCTTCCACGGAAGCTGTTATAGTCAATTCTTGTTGGTTTTTCCATCTTAAGATTACTACAGTTAAAGAGTAACTTCACCAGATGTGTTTTGTTCTTATTTAAAAAAGCATCTTCTGTTGTCATCCTGCTGGAAATATGGTACAATATACATAAAATGTCTACGTTTTGATATTTATAGATTAAAAACAGTTCATCTTTATAAAACTGGCACACAATTTAGTCACAGCATTTTTACCTCTTGTTACATGTTCTGAGGTCCTGTGATTATTCCTTTGATGTTATCACAGGCTGAAATCTATCGTAAAAGGAGGCTGTATACTCGTCTTCCATATTTTTTTGCTTTTCACTAACCTTTTTTTTTTGTACACTTCACCTCACTTCAGTTAACTTCACAAGGAAAACAGTGCTGTAGTTTTGATATGTCCCACACTCAGCAATGTTTGTGTTTATTGATTTCTTTTCTGTGTAGGGTGTGTGTTTTGCCAACTTTGTGAATGCAGAAGGAGGGAGAGAGGGAACATTTCTGTCTCACTCCCCCCCCCCCCTCCACCAAAAAAACTACCATCCTTATACCACTCACATCTCAGTTGAATACTGGACTCAATGTCTGCTCTTTTAACAAGCTGCACCTGCGTCAATATTTTTACTGTTTCCATGAAGAACTTTATTCCATATTTTTTGACATTTAGCATGAGCCTCCTAGGTCATCATGCATGTTTACAACTTTAACATCATGGAATTTATGTGGCTTCCCTTCTGAAGAAGATGACTTAGTGATATTGACACTTGGTCAGGTTTTCACGATAAACTTATGCAAACGTTTGGTTGTATATTTTCTTCACTGAAAATCTCCTTCATTTGTTGCTAGTTGAATTATGGCTCTCAAGGTAGTCAGAGACGCTGTTCTGCAAAATTATGACAAGTTTCCTTTACGTTAATTCTATTATTTGCAAAATGCACAAACCGGTTCATTTACACCCCAGTGACACACTCATTCTTAGATTTTTTGTAGTTTCTATAACAAATAAATGTGAATTCTGTATTATACTGTTCCCTTCATCTTATGTTTCAGAAAGCTAACAGTCTTCTAAGTGAAAATACAAATACAGATATTCAACTCTAACAACCTAAGCTTATGGTTGCAAATATGTATGCAGTAATACTGTGTTCATGATGGTCTATATGGCACCATACCCCTATCGTCCACCAAACTACTACACCTTACGGTCTGTCATCATTCATACACACTGACGCACCAAAGAAACTGGTGTAGGCAAATGGATTCAAATAAAGAGATATATAAACAGGCAGAATTCGGCATTGCAGTCGGCAACAATGATATGAGACAACAAGTGTCTGGTGAAGTTGTTACATCGGTTACTGCTGCTACAATGGCAGGTTATCAAGATTTAAGTGAGTCTGAATGTGGTGTTATAGTCTGCACCCGTGCGTTGGGACACAGCATCTCTGAGGTGATGTGGGGATTTTCCCATACGACCATTTCACGAGTGTACCGTGAATATCAGGAATCTAGTAAAACATCAAATCTGTGACATCGCTGCAGCCAGAAAAAGGTCCTGCAAGAATGGGATCAATGACGTCTGAAGAGAATCATTCAATATGACGAAGGCAACCCTACCGTAGATTGCTGCAGATTTCAATGCTGGGCCACCAACAAGTGTCAGCGTGTGAACCATTCAACAAAACTTCATCGATATGGGCTTTTGGAGCCGAAGGCCCACTTTATGCCTCGCCTGAGCCTGTTGGTACCCGACATTGGACTGTTGATGATTGGAAACATATTGCCTGATTAGAGAAGTCTTGTTTCAAATTGTATCGAGGGGTTGGGTGTGTTGGGTATGGAGACAACCTCATGAATCCATAGATCCTGCATGTAAGCAGGGGAGTGTTCAAGCTGGTGCAGGCTCTGTAATGGTGTTGCAGTTGGAGTGATATGGGACTCCTGATATGTCTAGATAGGACTCTGACAGGTGACACATATGTAAGCATTCTGTCTGATCACCCGCATCCATTCATGTCCATTGTGCATTCCGACGGGCTTGGGCAATTCCAGCAGGATAATGTGACATCCCACACATCCAGAATTGCTTCAGAGTGGCTCCAGGAACACTCTTCTTAGTTTAAACGCTGCTGCTGGCCACCAAACTGCCCAGGCATGAACATTATTGAGTACATCTGGGATGCCTTGGAATGTACTGTTCAGAAGAGATACTCTTCTTAGTTTAAACGCTGCTGCTGGCCACCAAACTGCCCAGGCATGAACATTATTGAGTACATCTGGGATGCCTTGGAATGTACTGTTCAGAAGAGATCTGCACCACCTCATACTATTACGAATTTTTGGACAGCCCTGCAGGATTCAGGGTGCCAATTCCCTCCAGCACAACTTTGGACATTTGGCGACTCCATGCCACGTTGCGTTGCGGCGCTTCTGCATGCTCGCAAGGGCCTACACAATATTAGGCAGATGTGCCAGTTTCTTTGACTCTTCAGTGTATACCATTTCAAGTCAGATGGCATCCTAGCACCCCCATGTGATCCATCAAACTTCATCATCAATGCTATTATCTCAATTCTATCCTGTCAATGTTTAGATCAAAATTAGCAATAACTCTGAAATATCTCCTCAGTCCCTGCCACTAACCTCAACGATGGAACAAGCTACACTTTCCCCCGTTCACAGCATTAGGTGGGAACAAATCCCCTACTGTCATCAATTTGTATTATAAGTATTCACAAGAATTTCAAGTGAGTTTATTATAATAATACCAACTACTGACCATTATTATTGCTTCATCGAACACACTTAATACCAAGATTTCATTGAAGAAGGCTCCTAAATCAACATCTGCAATATGCCATCTTAGAAAAGGATCTATAAATACTTATTGTATATTTTGTGCCTTGCCTTGTAGCCAAGAAGATCTCCATTTTGCTGGTTCTGCTGAGGTGGCTTCCATCGTAGCCGAACTTCTGTAGACGACACAGGTTCAGCAATGACTTCCCGAGGTTCACCAGTAGGAACTGCTTCACCCACATATACTGTGACCGGGGGACTTGGTGGGCCACTACCTTGTGAGTTAAAAGGCACGACAACAATCTCATAATTGCGATCCCGGGTCAGTTCTGTAAGAACAATCTCATTGGCCTGAAACATTTATAAAGATATGATCAGCTGTATCAGTACATCTCATACCCATTTGTGTGAAATTAGGTACATGCATATCAAACAAGACAAAAAATTAAACATTTTTTGAATTATTTGATATTTTCTTTTCTTTCACTTTCTGCATAACTGCAACATCTTTGCTGATCGTGAATTATTTCCTGCTTTGCTTGTGTCTGTGAAACCTTATTTTTAATACACTGAATATGTGGCTTAATTTAAACTCCCTATCCTTAAATAAATAATTGATACCAACATTTCAACATTTCTGAATTCTCGCATAGCAAACTTTGCATCTATCTTCACTTGGCATCTCACAAGCCTTTAATGACTTGCAATTTGAAAGTGGATTAGTACAATTTCTTCATAGTATGATGAATTTAGTACATTTCATTTCTAGTGGAATTTGATTTGCTTATCTATTTGTGTTATTCTAGAATGATTTTGTAGCAATCTGTCAGATTTCACACCCAAGATCCAGATGCACAGTTATTTGCATTGATATACAATGAAATTCAGGGGTGATATATACTTTGGCTGAACTGTGAACCACTAATGCTGATTTGCTGTGAATTAAATTACGTATCGAGAACACTCATACCACTAACTTACAGAAATATACTTTTGTAAGTATCGGAAAATTCTGAAAGTAACCTATTTCTCATGTAATTGTACAATAAAATTAAAGAAAGATTGTTGTGAAAGAGGTTAGGTCTACTGTCCTCCAAATTTTAAAGGAGCACAATTTAGTTTAAGCCTACAATTGACGATAACAATACTAGTTTATCACAGCACTCACGAATGTTCAAAATTTCACAATATATCACAATACAGATGAGTAGTGATACAATCAATGAAAGATTGAATTACAAGGATTTTTCACCTAGCTGATTCTGTGCACACTTCTATATTGGCATGCCGAAGAAGAACACTGCAACATAAGTTTATCTCGATGAAAATCACTAAAATGTGGAGCACATCTTCTGCCTGTTGCAGCTACCTAGTAAGGCATTATGTAGTTCAAACCAACTTTCATACTGAGAACTGCTTTACTTGGCTTTTATCAGCTTCTGGCAACATTTGTTGTCTTTTATCAGTTTCTTTAACTTTTAGTACAATGTGAGCATGTTAGTGCATGGCTTCAAATGATTTCCATGAGTTTTTTAACTAGTCTTGCTGTTACGTCAGAAATTCCTCTAATACCTGTAATATTGTTTGCTGTCTTCGTTTCTTGTTTACCTGGATTTCGATCAACCTCTGTTCTTCTATAGTAATACATATGGCCAGATTTCCATTTGAACTTGCATTAAGTATTCAAGCCTGGTCTCCCTCTATTAATTTTTATGCACACTTCCCTCCTTTACCAATTTAATTATTCCTTGATGCGTCAGGATGTGTTCTGTCGGCATATCCTTCATTCTAGTCAGATTGTGCTACAAAGATCTATTCTCCTTGGAACAATTCAGTACTACTTCTGCAGACACTCTATCTACTCACCTAGTCTTCAGCATTCACATATAGCAACACATTTCAAATACTTCTACTTCCTTCTTGTCTGTACTGTTATTACTTACATTTCTTTTTCATACACTTGATCAAATATTTAAATTAATTTTAGATATTAACATATTTCTCTTTTTCAGGAACACATTTCTTTCTATTGCTGCTCTACATTTTATATTCTCTTTCGTTCTGACAGTTCCAAGAATCTTTAACTTCCCCATAATGTGATAAATTTAAAGGAAGATATGAAGGTTTATATATTCTTTATAGAGACACCAAACTGCAGTACTTCCAATCTAAATACAAAGCCTGTGGAAAAACCTACAGTACACAGAACAGATGAGGCAATCCAGCAATGCTAGCAAAACAGAATGGATTATGTAAACAAGGAAAGCAGGGGAAGTGACAATGCAGTGTATAATAATAAGAGGCAGTGCAAAACTGCTGAGTGACTCAAAGGAAGTATGTGAGAAATTCATAGTTCAATTTAGTAAGGTGAGTAGGGAGGATGTGATTGACCCACCACATGCTAAATCCCAGTAATGTCAGTAATTCATTCTTCCTGAGGTGTGTTACAGAACATTTGAAAACAGATTTAAGCAGTTCACCTTTCGCTTTGCAATCCTCAGTTACAGTTCCTGACTCATTTGCTAGGGATTGAATTCTACCTTTCTTGCCACTAACAGCCTTTACATATGACCATTTCCATCAAATACATCCAGTGGCTGTGATGAAATCTTAGTCAAATTTCTGAATAAACAGCACTTTCAGTCAGGGGTCATTTCCTGACTTGTTAAAAGTCACTGAAGTAAGACCGGCACATAAAAAGAGAATAACTACAGATTTCAAAATTATAGGCCTATTTCATTGACATCAATACCTAGTACATTGCTGGAAAGGCTACTTCTTGATCATCTTGAATCATTTTTCTGCAAGTACAATCCACTAAATACCTCTCATCATGGTTTCACGAAGAACAAGTCTGCAATAATAGCCGTTACTACATTTTTTCAAGCAGTATTGGATAAACTTGATGATGGAATTTTTTTTTACCTATCCAAGGCCTTTGACTGAGTAAATCATTCAATTCTTCTATATAAATTAGAAACTTATGGAGTCAAAGGAGTGGTATTAGATTTATTAACAGGAGACAATGTCTCACAATGCATCATATAACTGGGGGACATATACAAACAGTAATATCATTGGATAAAATTCTTAACTGTGGAGTCCCTCAGGGAAGTACATCAATGATATAATAATTCCACAAAATTCAAACCTAGTAAATTATGCCAACGATACATCCTTCATCAGCTGGTGCTCAACAGAATAGTTACCAGCGCAAAATAATACAAAGAACATCAGCCTCATCACAAAATATCTCACTAAAAATAAATATTATGGACAAATAAACAATTTATTATTATTATTATTATTATTATTTTGATTCCCAAGTAGCAAAACTTATCTACAACTTTCAGTAACTGTGGGTGAGGTATCCAGCATTCCAAACAAAAAGCATTTGAGTAGGAGTCTACATTTATATGAACAGATTCTGTAGATAGCCTAGAGTGTTACTATAAAGGACAACACTGGTCGTAGAATGCACAAAAATCATACATATATAAATTGTTCCTCTCAGTTTTATAGAGTTAAAAGGTCTAACCAAATACAAATTGAAGTAATACACTCTGTGTGAACTGGGAAAATATTGTTCATCATGGAGTCTTCATAATTATGCCGAAAATTTGTGTGTGGAGGGCATTTCTGTTGAATTTGATTTTTTTTTTTTTTTTAGTTTACCTGTATAAGTAATTATATATGTAACAGTATTTTTAATGAGTTGTACCTGCCATTTGAATCAAGATGGAATAATTGCACTTTAACAACTAATTACATGTGTGATTAAGTTACATAAACAAATGAATGCTGTAACGAGAAAATTGATTTTACACTTTTGAAGTGAGCCGATAGCAGACTGAAACATTCATAGATTAGGGAAAAAAACTGATATTTAAAATAATTAAAATACTTACATTGTGGAGCTTCATATATAAAGATCTCAGAATCATGAGTGTAAATTAATTATCACTGTGGCAGTTAACCATTAACAAACACACAGACTGATACTTGTGCTAACAAGGCTAATGAACTGCTCACTTTCTTAACCCTGACACTGTGTGTCTAGCCGGCACAGATTAGGTTCACAGCTGTGTGTGTGTGTGTGTGTGTGTGTGTGTGTGTGTGTGTGTGTGTGTGTGTGTGTGTGTTTGAAAACTAGTAAAGTTTTCATCCTTTTATGTGTGTACCTGTTAATGACTCAACAATTTGCTATTCAGTGAGCGATCTCCTTTAGTCCTAAATTATTTCTTAATCTACTGATATCTAAAAAGCATATACAAAACTTACAATTAAGCTCATGGCAAATGATTTTTTTTCAAAGATGGAATTAGTAACTTAATGGAATGCCCTTGGTGACATATTCTGTTATTTACATTGTGTATTAGTGTACCAAAGAAATTTATTTTTTAATATTGTGTACAGGATATGGTGAATAAGGAATTAAATGCTTATTTATAGGGGAGAAATGTGTAAGGGAAGAGAACCCACAGAAATTTCAAAGAGCAATGTTCTTTATTAATGCTGGAATCACCTTTACACATGTCTGTCTGAGCAGTGAAGTATTCAAAGAAACATACTGTATTTACCCGATTATAACTTGAATGTAAGATGACCCCCCCCCCCCTTTTTATTAGGCTCTTTGAGAAAAATTTATTTTTAACATATTCTGACAAACCAAAATTACAAACCTTCTCTGGTTAAACAGTTAAAGTTCTTTTCTCTCTCTCCCTCCCTTTTTTTTTTTTTTTTTTTTTTTTTTTCGCTTCATCATCTGCTCACTGCTCTCTCATTGGCTGTGTAGAACCAATAGCCGACACACCCTCAATTGTTCCCTTCAACATATGGAGAATGTCAACGAGAATGCTTCATGATACATGTAAGTACGCCACTGTCCCCAATCTAGAGTTTTAGCATACCCTGCAGATAATGTATGCTATTGTTGAGTATTTGTCTAACTTTAAAGTCAATTTGATTCCAAATCCAAATGGATTCACGCAAACTGCTGGTTAAACATGGTACACGTTCATCAAAGTATGCACTGTATGCATGGTTGGCAACATGACATAATTACTGCTCGCTCACAGTCGTGCCTGTTTCACTGAACTCCTCCATTCAATACTCCACAGCACTGTTCCTGAGCAACAGTGAAATATGGACGTCAGTATATTCCATGGTGCAGGTCATATGTAACAACAGCAACAAATGCATATATAAAAGATCACAACATGATTCAGTCCAATCTCAAACCTATGATGCAGAAATGTCTGCTGATACTATCTCCAAAATGGGTCTTTCTATTGTAATTTCTTCTTACAACACCAACTGCGGTCAGTTTAATGCGATTTATTTTGTATTTAGACATTTAATTCTGAATTGATTTTGTTTCTCTTGTCGTTTAATGTCATCAGCTTGCTCCAAAGCTGGTAATGTTTTTCCGCAGTATTCTAATACGTGAACAGTGACAGAATTTCTCATTTTTAACCCAAGTGGCAAATCATTACAGTTTCTTGTAAACAAATAAAACACTCACTTGGTTTTAGAATCAAGTAGTGGGTTTTGAAGGAGAAGATTTTTGCCTTTGAATGTCACCTTTACTTAAAAAGCAGCATAAATGTATGTATAAGGTATCCATATGTATGAGAACTTTTATTACAAACCTGTTCAAATACAACAGAAGCTTGTAAGTTGATAGAATTTAATGTCATTTCCTCTTGTGTTCCACAAAACTGTCAATTTTTAAGCAGAGCATTAAATTGTTATAGTCACTGGTCCATAGATTCTTGCATGTCCCTTGCCCCAGTGCCACTAACAAATGTCCTGTGATGGGTCAAGCAAGGTCAATATTTAATTGAGTGCTTCAACGTATTGGGAAATCTTGAGCCTATTTGAATGCAAGTACTTTTTGATACACTCTACCACTCAGGATTGGACAATATAAATTTCCATGAAACCTCAATAGCCATAGCTTCAATCTTTAAATGTAAGACAATCCCTATATTAATCTGTTAAACAGTGTAAAAAATGTTGATCTCTGCAGCAGCTGTGTAATCTTCCAACATGAGACGACCCTGTATTTTTTGAATGACGAATCTGGGAAAAAACCTCATCTTATAATTGGGTAAATATTATAAATAATGTTTTTCATAAATTGATTTGTGCTATAGCCATATGTGTGATGCTTATGTTCTTCGAGAAGAGTGAGCAAGAGCAGCTGGTGAGTTGTGGGCCACTGCCTTATAGCAGTCAAGTGTACAGTACTTTGAGATTTTCTACCATGTAGTACACACAGCTTATGGCAGATAAAATTGCAAAATAGGCATTTAAGATGATTACCTCAATACCACGGACTTCTTCTTTAGGCGTTGTTTGAAGCACAATTGGGAATTCAGAGATTGGCTGAAAAACAATACGATAGCCTCCGGTCTCGTGATCACCATTCCAGTATTCCTTTTCGATAACATCCCACTGAACCTGAACACTTGTTGTTGTAATAGGAACAACTTTTAGTCCATTTACTCCCCTGCTGGGAGCTGTAAGGGTAGTAATAAATACCAAAATTTTAGTGCATGTACTTTACAAATACAAGATATATTATATTTTCCACAAATATGTTAAAAGTGATGAAAATATTTTATACATTAAGGTTTAGTTCTATATTAGGAACAAGTAACCAGCCCTGAAAATTTTTATCCATTTTAAACTCATAAAGTAATTGCATTGTCACAGATTTGAGTTTCCAGGACTGCTCCCTTAGTTTTTTCTTCTTCTTTTAGTTAAAAGAAAATTAAGCAAAGTATTTCACTACCCAAAACTAATATACAAATGGCCTTCTCCCCCACCCAAACTGTGTTACAATTTAATGCATAAGCTGCACAAATCAGCAACTTACCAGCACTGATTACCATCTGGACATATCAGAGGAACTGATTTGTTATCATAAAGTGCATTACCAGGAATTAAACTATCTTGAGACTTATCCCCTGGGGCAGGAACATAAGAAATCTCGATAATTTTAACATGATAAAATCCATGATTCATAAATGAAAAAAAAAAAAAAATGTAAGAGGAAAACATTATATTTAGCACCTATAAGAATATAATGTCAACAATACTATAGTTTCAATAGTTTAAGAGGTGAAATGGAGTCTGTGAACATAATAAAATGAACTTGTAGATAAATAAATAGAGTTTTGTGAACTAATAAAACACATCTCAACTCTCTCTTCTCCCCTCTCCACGGAAAGGGGGGGGGGGGACATTCTTGCCTTGTGTTAGCACAGGGGGGGCCCAAATGGCCTGCGCAGATCGGCGAATATTTCGTCGTTCTGCGCATGACGTCAGCATAGGAGCACGTTGTGTCGAGGCGCCAAAAGAGCTGTTTTACCAGTGTTGTTGTTTTGTAGTTTGTGGTGTTGTTGCGGTGATTTGTAAAAGTGTTGTGTTAAAATGCCTGGGTGTGCTGTAACAGGGTGTCTGTCATACAGCTGAAAGACAAAAGGCACGGATATAATTTATCATTCATTCCCAAAAGACGTTAAAGTGCAGAAGGCCTGGATTATGAAGTGCCACCGAAAAGATCGCTTCAGTGTTGCGACATCAACTGTTTGTTCATTGCATTTCACATCCGATGATTATCTACGTGACTTGCGAGCGTAACTTCTCAATCTACCGCCGAAGAAAACACTTAAACCAGACGCAGTGCCGAGTGTGAATATACCAGGAAGTGTTCCCAGTGTTAGTGGAAATACAGACCCTGATGACACAGTTTCTCCGAATAGGGCAGACAGGTTGCAGGCAAGAAAGACAATGAAAAATGCAATTGAGCACCTGGTTAGTGTGTCTCCGAAAAAAAGAAAAATAGACCAGTCAACAGCGACAGATGACTGTGACACTGATAGTAAACAGATCACGAACTCTGTAAACGTATAGAAGAATTAGAATACAGGAACCGCAGACTGACAGCTATGTGTGCGAATCTCAGGTGTAGTGAGAAACGTTGGAAACTCAAAGTGAAAGCTTGTGGTGAGAAAGTAAAATATCAACAAAAGTATCAAAAGAAGCAAGTGCAGGAGAAAGTGACTCAAATATTAGGCAAATTGTTTTCAAAAACACAGAAACTGCTTGTTGAGTGGAAAGAAATGAGCAAAATGGCAAAGGGAAGATATTTGTAAAGCGGTTACACTTCGTGCTGTGTCTAGGAAGTGTTATTTGTTTTTAAGAAATCAGGTCGGTTTCCCACTTCCAGGACTGTCAACACTTAAGAGATGGACGTCACGCTCTTTCAGATGCTTTCCTGGTGTGCTGACAGACGTTTTGCAACTAATGAAAGCCCACTCATCTGTATTGACAAAAACTGAACGTGTGTGTGTGTGTGTGTGTGTGTGTGTGTGTGTGTGTGCTATCATTCGACGAAATGAATGTAGACAGCAATATTATTTATGATCCTGTTAAAGATCGTGTTGTAGGGCCACACAGTAACGTGCTATTTGTGATGGTACGTGGTTTGTTTTCTGGGTGGAAGCAACCCATTTACTATGATTTTGACACACAAATAACAGCTGATCGGTTAAATAGTATTATCTGCTCTGTACAAGATGTCGGTTACGATGTTGTTGCGATAGTGTGCAATCTTGGAACAAAAAATCGATCTGTGTGGAAAGATTTTAATGTGACAGAAACAAATTCCTGCTTTTCCAATCCGCAGTATGAAAATAAACGAATCTGGGTGTTTTCAGATGTTCCGCATTTGTTTAAATTAATGAGGAACCACTTTCTGGATGACAGACTAAAGCTTGCAAGTGGGAAAACTGTTAATAAATCTATTGTAGAAAGACTGCTCGCATTAGATAGGAGTGAAATGAAGTTGTGTCCTAAACTGTCACAGCTTCATCTCAGTGTCAAGGGGAGAGAGAGTCAAGGGATTTATTTGGCAATGCAACTTTTTTCGAGTACCACAGCTAAAGCCATAAAGTACTTAATGCCTGAAGAAGAGGAAGCAGAAAATTTTTTTCAGTTAGCGAACGACGCATTTGACATTCTGAATGCTCGGAGGTACAATAAGAATGTGTTATCACGTGGTTATGGGATACATAAGGATGTTCAAGAAAGAATATTGAGAGAACTGCATACGTGTGCCGAAAAAATGCGCGTAGGCAATGCAAATCACTTGCTCCCATTCCAGAAAGGCATTATGACAACTGTTCGGTCATTATTTGGACTGTTTTCAGATCTTCAGCCACTACAAATAACATTTATTTTAACTGCAAGATTGAACCAGGACGCACTGGAAAATTTTTTCTCACAGATCAGAGGAATTGGTCATTTCCATTTGAACCCTTCTCCAACAGAAGTAAAATATCGATTACGGCTGTTACTGCTGGGACACAATGCTCATGACATACCTCTGTTAAGTGACACATCAGTAGAGGCAGATGAATGTGACGGATTTTTGACGTCACATCTGTTCACAGGAATTTTGCCCGACATGAGCGAAGCACTACAAATGATAGATGGTGAAAAAGAGCTACGAGATATTGACTTTCCTGTTCAACCTGCACCAGAAGAATCTGCTGTCAAAGAGGGATGTGACTGCTCTGCAGAAGGATTCCGTTACCTGGCTGGCTACATTGCATATCATGCAAGGAACTGTGACAAGACACTGGGAACGCCGTCTGCTGATAGTTTAAGTCCTCCAACAAATGAAAATTATTGTTGGATTGAATTTCTATTTCGCGATGGGCTTACAGTTCCAACAGGTGAGTGGCGACATAAGGTGTCTCAGTTTGAACTAATTTTTAATGAATTTAATGGACTGGATAGTATTTCCAAGGAAAAAAATTTAATGAAAACAATATGCACTGCTGTCCAAACTAAATATCCGGAATTTTTGTCACACGTTATAAAACTGTAAGTCAGAACATGACTTTTCATTCGTATGCGGTTCCTCAATACGAAACATAAAATGCAGAAAGCAGCAGCAGCACAGAAGCGGAAATCGAGACAGTGGCACTCTTCTTCTACTGCAAACATCTAAACAGGTAAATCAACTGTTTTAAATAATTTCCTGAGAACTTATTGGTGTTATAAGTAGTTGCTTGTCCTTAGTAAGAGTCGCTTGCTGCGCTAGCTGCTGCCTCGCTTTGCTCCTACAGTGACGTCACTGCGCCAGCCGATCACAGCCGATTTAGCTTCGGGCCCAACCTCCCTTTTAAATAACCTTGGTGTTAGCATAATTACATTGTTCTGGCCGATTCATATCGCTTCTAACAAACTTTATCTTTCCCTGTCTCAGATCTTAATGAACTAGTTCTAGAAACTCAGGGTTGTTCTCCCTCTTCTCATTATACTGCCAGATCAACTACAGCATATTTTCTTCTTCTTCAAAATTTACTCACTTTATTAATATTTTGCAATACCGAAAAAGATACATACCTGCTGGAAGTGTTCTAACTGTTGTCGATTCAGCACTCCATCCACTTGGGCCTATATCATTAGTTGCTTGAATTCTAAATCGATATGTTGTGAATGGCTTAAGATTTTTGACTGTGTAGGAATTAACTTGTGGATCAACTCTTTCAGGAACTGTTTGCCATGGACCAGATCCTTCAGCCTGCTGAATAGAGTAATACCTATAAAAAACAAGAATGGGCATCAGTCAAAAAGACAAGTGAAAAACACATACACATGGAAGTTCACTGAGAAGCTGCCTTCTATTTGTATGATTTGTTTAAGCATAAGATACTTCTTCTGAAAATCACACTATTTATTATGCTACCTCCTTCCTGTGATGTACTGGCATGGTTTCTAAAGTCTCAGAATACTGAAGTAACCAATTCTGATATAAATGGAAATGCACTATGTAAAGAAAACAATCACACTAGATAACAAAATAAAACAGTGTGGCATACAGCAGGGGTTGGGATGGGTAAAAAGGTGGGGGAAGGGGGGGGGGGGGGTGGAAAGAAGAGACAGCAGATTTGGTAGCTTTAAGCACATATGAGACATAGTATACAGCAAATGTGGTGTTAAAAACTCTTGTGTTTTATATCTGTTAATGATAAAATAGAGTTGTCAGTTTCAGCAACCAGTGCTCTAGAATACCTGATCTCAACCTTCATGAACAGTTTCAGTATTATGAAGATGGTATTGCTACATCCATTCGTCTGTAAAGAATTCGTGTTAGTATTTTACAGACGAATGGAAAAACTAGTAGAAGCCGACCTCGGGGAAGATCAGTTTGGATTCCGTAGAAATACTGGAACACGTGAGGCAATACTGACCTTACGACTTATCTTAGAAGGAAGATTAAGAAAAGGCAAACCTTCGTTTCTAGCATTTGTAGACTTAGAGAAAGCTTTTGACAATGTTGACTGGAATACTCTCTTTCAAATTCTAAAGGTGGCAGGGGTAAAATACAGGGAGCGAAAGGCTATTTACAATTTGTACAGAAACCAGATGGCAGTTATAAGAGTCGAGGGACATGAAAGGGAAGCAGTGGTTGGGAAGGGAGTAAGACAGGGTTGTAGCCTCTCCCCGATGTTATTCAATCTGTATATTGAGCAAGCAGTAAAGGAAACAAAAGAAAAATTCGGGGTAGGTATTAAAATCCATGGAGAAGAAATAAAAACTTTGAGGTTCGCCGATGACATTGTAATTCTGTCAGAGGCAGCAAAGGACTTGGAAGAGCAGTTGAACGGAATGGATGGTGTCTTGAAGGGAGGATATAAGATGAACATCAACAAAAACAAAACGAGAATAATGGAATGTAGTCAAATTAAGTCGGGTGATGTTGAGAGTATTAGATTAGGAAATGAGACACTTAAAGTAGTAAAGGAGTTTTGCTATTTGGGGAGCAAAATAACTGATGATGGTCGAAGTAGAGAGGATATAAAATGTAGACTGGCAATGGCAAGGAAAGCGTTTCTGAAGAAGAGAAATTTGTTGACATCGAGTATAGATTTAAGTGTCAGGAAGTCATTTCTGAAAGTATTTGTATGGAGTGTAGCCATGTATGGAAGTGAAACATGGACGGTAAATAGTTTGGACAAGAAGAGAATAGAAGCTTTCGAAATGTGGTGCTACAGAAGAATGCTGAAGAATAGATGGGTAGATCACATAACTAATGAGGAAGTATTGAACAGGATTGGGGAGAAGAGAAGTTTGTGGCACAACTTGACCAGAAGAAGGGATCGGTTGGTAGGACATGTTCTGAGGCATCAAGGGATCACCAATTTAATATTGGAGGGCAGCATGGAGGGTAAAAATCGTAGGGGGAGACCAAGAGATGAATACACTAAGCAGATTCAGAAGGATGTAGGTTGCAGTAGGTACTGGGAGATGAAGAAGCTTGCACAGGATAGAGTAGCATGGAGAGCTGCATCAAACCAGTCTCAGGACTGATGACCACAACAACAACAACATTGCTACATCAGACTAAGCAACATCCTTCATGAAATCTTTCGACTAAAAATGTTCCAGATGTAATAGTAAAATATAAATGAAGTTAATTAATACATTTTCTTGTGAGTTCAGTAACATATTGAGCTACTCATGTAACTAGTCATTTGTCACAGCACGTTTTCGAGTTGGCAGAAACATGCAAAAGTTGAGCCTCTGGTGGAAGATAAGATTCTCCAAAATTTTCAAAAATATTGTATGTTTGCTTCTGACATGATCCAATTCATGATAATTTCCTCACCATGGGACTAATTAGTGAACTATTTGTCTCCCAGCACAAAACAATTCAAACAGTGAACAAAAAATCATGCAGAATCTGAGAAATTGATTAATTCCATGTTCAATAACCAAATAAGAAATTGGTACAAATTGTATGTAACAAAATCTTAAGAAATCAGAATAATTTGTTCTACTGGTATTGTTTTCTAAAGTTTGCAGAATACTGAAGAAGGCAATTCTGATAAAAATAGAAATGCACTATATAAAGAAAACAGTCATGCTAGGCAACAAAGTAAAACAGTGTGGTATGTAGTGACTGAGTTTTGGGATGGGAGGGGACAGGGGGAGGGGATACCATGTTCGCTATTTACAGCATTACATGGACTAACCTGCTTGCAGTTGTTATTTATCTGGGTACATAAAAGGCAATGTCCTGACTCAAAGGTGATACATGGGATGAAAGGTTTTTTGAAAATATTCACTATTACACCAATTTTGAAGCGAGACGTACAAAAATTGGTATTTGATTTCTCTGTCAGAAATAAACAAATACATGTTTCAGCATTTTCGGAAATTTAAATCCTACAGGTGTGAAATAGTGGGTGGAAGTTTTTTTTAAATAAATCATTATTAAAGGACTACTAAAGTATTTTTAAAGCTGTATTTATGAAAACTGGTATTTCATTTCTCAGTTGCAAATAAAAATAAATCGTCTTTCAGCATTTTTGGAAATTCAGTCTCTAAGACAGTGAAATAGGGGATGAAATGTATTGTGAAATATTTCTTTATGAAAGCATTTTTAAAGCTAAATCTGTGACAAACTGAAATTGGATTCTTATTCGAAATAAAAAAAAAACTGTGTTAAACTGTTTTTGGAAATTCAAATAAGAGATAAAAGCTTTTATAAAATATTTCATTATGTAACCATTTTTGTAGCTAAATCTATGAAAATTGGTAATTCACTTCTCAGTTAGATATAAAAAAATGTGTGTTAGGGGATGGAAGTTTCTATGAAAATATCATGGCAAGAACGCAAAAGGCATGATTAATAAAAACTTTGGACTCCAGCTACCAGAAACACTTTTTGGTTGAAATACGTGATTCTAAGGCCTTAACTACCATAAAAAATTTCAAACTACATAAAAATTTGATTATAAAAGGAAAAGAAAGAAAAACTGTGAAGACCATTTACTCTTTGCGAGTGAAGCATCGGGCACTAAGCTGGTCATAAATAAGTGAGGGGTCTTTACAAATAAGGGAAGCATAAAACCATAGGGTGACAGAGTTTTCTCTTTTACACATTACAGCACATACTTGGATGCAACAAATGTTGGTCTGATACTGCTTCTAGAGTGTTTTTGAGAACTCTCAAGGTTCAAAGATTCACAAGCCTGTTGCATACCACAGAAGAGCACCAATCATTGAGCCGCAGTTGTGTTTGCGCAATTAGCTAAGTAGAAGACTATAAATCTGCATGTACCACATTTGAATTGCACCACTTTCTCTAGCGTCTCCTATACTCACAGCTAATCTTCCACAGAACAGTGCAAACAATGTTTCTTCAAAAAGGAACAATAATAGTAATTATAATCATTGCAGAACATTCTTGGTGAGATATAAGTAAGGAACCATGACGAAATGATCATATTTTTTTATACATTCATGTACAAATAACAAATATGGAGTATATTTAAAAAGAAAGATGATGAGACTTACCAAACAAAAGCGCTGGCAGGTCGATAGACACACAAACAAACACAAACATACACACAAAATTCTAGCTTTCGCAACCAACGGTTGCCTCGTCAGGAAAGAGGGAAGGAGAAGGAAAGACAAAAGGATATGGGTTTTAAGGGAGAGGGTAAGGAGTCATTCCAATCCCGGGAGCGGAAAGACTTACCTTAGGGGGAAAAAAGGACAGGTATACACTCGCACACACACACATATCCATCCACACATACACAGACACAAGCAGACATTTGTAAAGGCAAAGAGTTTGGGCAGAGATGTCAGTCGGGACGGAAGTACAGAGGCAAAGATGATGTTGAAAGACAGGTGAGGTATGAGCGGCGGCAGATTGAAATTAGAAATTAGCGGAGATTGAGGCCTGGCGGATAGCGAGAAGAGAGGATATGCTGAAGGGCAAGTTCCCATCTCCGGAGTTCTGACAGGTTGGTGTTAGTGGGAAGTATCCAGATAACCCGGACGGTGTAACACTGTGCCAAGATGTGCTGGGCGTGCACCAAGGCATGTTTAGCCACAGGGTGATCCTCATTACCAACAAACACTGTCTGCCTGTGTCCATTCATGCGAATGGACAGTTTGTTGGTTATTTAAAGCCAGGTTTGGCTCAGCATGACTTCACATCAAAATGTGTGCAAATGTATCAATAAATAAACAATTATTTCATCATGATTCCTAATTATATACTGTCATAGGTCTGGGAAACTGAGAATGGTCATCAAGAGAGTGGTGTGCTGACACCATGCCACTCCATATTGCTTCTGAGTGATACCACTGACACAAGACGACAGGGCGGCTAGCTGGTACTGAATAGCCTGTCACAGACAGTATGTGCAGTTGGTATACCTCAGCATGAATGTACCACAATGATTACCCTTCCATTCCAAATAAGCATCATTTGTTGTAGCATAATAAGTGTTTGGTGGAAGATTAGGATGGAGATTAAATAAAAAAAAAGGTGGCATATAAATCAGGTGATGCTGTGGGAATTAGATTGGGAAATGAGACACTTAAAGTAGTAGATGAATTTGGCTATTTGGGGAGCAAAATAACTGATGATGGTTGAAGTAGAGAGGGGACAAAATGCAGACTGGCAATGGCAAAGAAAGTGTTCCTGAAGAAGAGAAATTTGTTAACATCGAGAGTACATTTATGTGTCAGGAAGTCTTTTCTGAAAGTATTTGGATGGAGTGTAGCCCTGTAGGGAAGTGGAACACGGACGATAAATAGTTTAGACAAGAAGAGAATAGAAGCTCTTGAAATGTGATGCTACAGAAGAATGCTGAAGGGCGTTTAATTTTTTACTTTTTAAAGCTAAGTTTTAAAGAGTAAATGCTCTTCTCAATGTGTTTCTAACAGTTAACATGTAGATAAATATCCCAATAAACAGGTGTAAAAAGGGTTACAAAAAGTTACTGGAAAAAACGGTTATTAGAAATAACGGTTTTTTGGATTAATAAGTTGTTCTTGTCATCAAAAAACTAGCTCATATGTTAACTGTGTGAAGTTATCTTTAGAGAAATAGCAGGTAGTCATGCAGCCCTAACACCCCCCCCCCCCCCCCTCCCGCCACACACACACCACTGAAAATTGTCTCAGCAACTAGACACTTTGTTTAATTCTATTAATGAGAATAATGCTTTCCTGCACTTGTACACTGCCTAAATCTGATGTTGCACAGATGGAACATAATTGTGCATATGCAACCTACCAAATAAGTCATGAGAAAAACGATACAAAAATGGTAAGTTTAGCAGGGCATCATTCTCCACTAAGTGCTTGTCAGATGTTCAGGTACCTCTCCTATTACTTGATGAATAGTGAGCTGGTCTCATATATGTAATCACAGAGTGACCATTGGAAACATGCATGCCAGAAATTATTAGCAGATATAGGGAAATAAACAAATATACCAGGGAGCAGACAGGAGCAGGCAGGAAGTAATTATGACACCCACGAAAAATAAGACAGATGGGCAGGGCACTTAGCTAGATGAATGGATAGTACATTGATTAAGAAAGTTCTTTGGTGGTTCCCAAAACACAAAAAAGACTGAGATGATATAATGAGAGGTACGAAAAACCCAGAGGTTGAGCACAGATGATTATCAATGAGGACTGTAATGCATGAATGCCTTATGGCTGGTAATGACATGGAATGATGATGAGGACACACATACATACATATTGTTAGGTGTCAAAATTCTAAGTAAACATAATAATTACCTCAATGGTGCAAATCCATCTCTGCCTGGTGTCCAACTGAATGTTATCTGTTCACTTTGCACTTGACTGCGGCTTATCTGTGGTACAGATGGAGGCTGTGGTCTTTCTCGGTTGTTTGTTGTGAAGACAAGAGCAAATGCTGTTTTCCCCCAACCCAGTCGGGTTTGTGCTGTTACGGAAAACAGATAATACTTCTCTGGGAGTAGCTCCGTTGCACTGCAATTAAAAAGGATTCATTAAAATTTTGTACAATGAGCTGTAACCAACCACAAGAGATGTGTAACTGAACCATAGTAGACTATTTCGGTATTGTAATGTAAATTATTTGCCAAATTATGCAATAAACTACAAAAAACTGTTGAAGTTTGGTAAATCATACAGTTGCTGACATCCGGCCTTCCAGAATCCCGTAAGTTAGTAAATTATTTGTTTCAGACCAGTCATTCTTCATCAACATTTAAAGTTTTTTGTCGACAAATCAAATGTATTAAAATTATTACTATTTCATCAAGACTAATTTATATAGCTTCTTACTTACCGATATGTTCTGTCAGAAGGAGGAAACTCCCTTGATAAGTTATCCTTTGTCTCATCAGAGAGGCGGTAAGTAACTTGGTAAGCTAGTATATCTCCATTAGGTTCTTCTGGGACATCCCATATTATACGTGCAGTTGTGACTGACACATCAGGAAATGATACATTTGATGGGGCACCAGGTGCTATGAAAAATGAAATAAATGCAAATGTAAGCTTCGATGTACACAGTATAAAGTTTGTTCATAAAATTATGAACCAAAGCTATTTTATGCTCAGTTTTCTTCATTGATAAAGTTCATGACACATGATTTCATATTAAGAAAATAAAATTCTTACTAACAACAGAAAAATGCAAATGAAGCTCAGTAATTACCACCATTCTTCAATAAGTTCTATAAATAATTTCTATAAACAGACATTTTTGCTGTAATAACTTAATATAATGTGTAAGGTGAGATTTGTAGCATGGAGCAGCACTGTAAGTTAGCATGTTGCATGCTATATGCTCAGATGATTGGCAGTTACTCATGTACCATGAACAAAAATAAAATTTGTGGATTGTGACTTGTAATTAATCAACAGTTCCTGCTCTCACAACCTTACAGATTCTTGCTGCCATCTTCTATGGTCATGGGGAGGGCAGCAGGGAGCCGGTCTGTGACAACAATAGTTATAGGGATGCATACTCTGATATTGTCATTACATGTTTTTGATTAACAACTACAGGACAGGTATTGCATCAAAAACAGTAAACCTCATAAAACACAATAAATTAAAAGTGAAAAAAGATATTTTCATAAGAGGTGAATGTTGATTATACCATAATCAATGCTCTTATTTCAGACTGTGATTACGTTATCCCACTACTGAGAGTAACAATGCAGCAAGTAATAAGATTAAATGACTGGAATTGAGATCAGGCCATTCCATCACTGGCCCATCAACTCAGATGAGGTGCAAACAGTATAGGCTGCCTGCCACATAACCCTATTGCACGTGTTCTGCATGTGCACGGGCAACTTTTTTTGGCCACCCCACATGCACCTGGCCAGTACAGTACAACTGCATAGGCTGATGAACTGTGGTTGAATAACAAAAATTAACAAAATGCTAAGGAAATAAGAGACTGTTACACTCTCAATTCAAAAAAGAATACAAAACTGTTGATAGGCAAAAGTTGGTAGCAGCTATAAAAAGGTAGTTGTTCAAAATGTACAACAATGTCTACCAACATATGATAAGAACCTGAGAAATATGTGGTCCTATGTAAAATCACTAAGTGAGTTGAAAGCTCCTATTCAGTCATTTGTTGACCAGTCTGGTATTGCAATAGAAGGTAGTAAAAAGAATGCTAATGTTTTAAAATTCTGTGTTTGAAAAATTATTCACGGAGGAGGATCATACAGGTGTACTATTGCCTGACAATCACACAGACTATGGCATGGAGGACATAGAGAGAGAGGCATCCCTGGCACTGAGAAGCAACTGAAAGAGACAAAAGGAAATAGTATTAGGTGCAACAAAATATTTTAATACAATAACCCAGACATAGATTCAGAATGAAAAAAATCCTCAATGATAAGCCTATGAAAGGAAGGGGCTAATATGAAACATAAGCTTTATGGTGTTGCAAAGCGCATAAGAAAGAAGATGCTGAAAGGAAAGGGCTAGGATGAAATATGTTAATAAAGTAAGCCATATGGTGTTGTGCAGTGCGTAAGAAAGCAGAACAAAGGTGGAGTCAAATGCAGATGAGTAGGAAAAACAAACTTTTAATGTTTCAGAACAGTATTAGTGGCATGCTGTTTTGACACATTAAATAGCTAAGCATATTGCTGCAAAGCCATTTGACATGGAATGAGCACGTAAGGTCAGTTATAGGGAAGGCGAATGGTTATCTTCAGTTTATTGGCAGAATTCTAGGAAAGTGTAAGCTCATCTATAAAGGAAACTGTGTACAAGGTGTGTTCAAAAAGCACATCTACATCTATACTCCGCTAGCCACCAAGCGGTGTGAGGTGGAGGGCACTATTCATGCCAAAGTCAGATTTCCCCTCCTCTGTACCACTCGCAGATCGCGCGAGGGAAAAACGACTGCCTGAATGCCTCAGTACGAGCTCTATATTCCCTTATCTTTAAATGCTGATCAATGCGCAATTTGAAAGTTGGTGATAATAATATATGCTCTACATCGGATTTTGGAATTTAGTGAGCAGGAGCAGCCCCTTCCGTTTAGCGCGTCGTCTATCTGCAAGTGTGTCCCGCTTTAAACCTTCTATGAGATTTGTAACACTCTCGTGATGGCTAAATGTACCAGTCATCTTGCCACTCTTCTTTGGACCTTCTCAATCTCATGAATCATACCAAACTGGTAAGGGTTCCATACAGATGAACAATACTCTAAGACTGGACGAACTAAAGTATTGGAAGCAGTACTTACGATATAAAGTACGGTGAATTTATTTTTTATGAAAAAATATTTATTTATTAATCAATATTCATGTTGTTTCCTTCAAAGGTCTTCTCGTAAGCAATTTTTGGTACAGCCTTGAGCACTTCCAGCAATGCAGCTTTTATTTCCTCAATTGTTGAAAATCTTTGTCCTTTCATAGGTCTCTTCAGTTTTGGGAACAGGAAGAAGTCGCCGGGGGCCAAATCCAGTGAATATGGTGGCTGAGGCATGATTTTCGTGTTGTTTTTGGCCAAAAACTCTCTCACAAGCAATGATGAATGAGCAGGTTCATTGTCGTGATGCAAAAGCCATGAATTGTTTTTCCACAGTTCCGGATGCTTTTTGCTTGCAAAAGGCACATAACGTCAAAGTAATACTCCTTATTCACCATACGACCTTGAGGCAAAAATTAATGATGCACTACGCCACAGTAATTGGAGAGGGGGGGGGGGGCAGGGGGGAAGACTAAAACTTTGAAATTTGATTGAACTTGGCATCCTTTTTTCTATCTTGGCTCTCTGGGATGATTCCATTGGGATGATTGGCCTTTGGTTTCGATGTCATAACCATGAACCCATGTTTCATCACCAGTTAAAACCTTTTTGAGCAAATCAGGATCATCACTGACGTCACTCAAGAGCTCCTGAGCAATGCTCATGTGACAGTTCTTATGATCAAAATTGAGAAGTTTTGGAACAAACTTCGCTGACACACATCTCATACCCAAAAAAACCAAAAAAATTGCATAATACGAGTCATGGCATCTTCTCGGACATTTTGGAAGAGCTTGTACCACTTGTAAACATTTTTTTTTACTTAGAGCAGACTCATCGTATGGCACTGTCAACATTTCAAGTGTTTTACAGTGCTTGATTCTATTTTTCACACAAAATTTGATTCAAGCTCTTTACTCGATTTTTTATAATAATTAAAAATCGCTGAGCACACTATAACACTTTTAACCTTTCTGTCTGTCAAAAACAAATGAAGTATGCTGTACACTTGAAACTGTAAAATACGTTCGAGACATGTCTACCAACACAACAAAAAAAAACCATAATCGAATTACATTGCTGCCCAATTTGAAGAGTCACCTTACTTTTTTGAACAGCCCTTATATATTGTATTTGTGTGACCAATTCTTGAGCACTGCTCACGTTTTCAGTCCCTGTCAGGCCACATTAAGGGGAGACATCAAAGCACTTCAAAAGGTGTTATGCTGGATTTGTTAGTGGTAGGTTTGATCAACATGTATTATATAGATGGTCCACCAACTAAAATGGGAATTTCTGAAGGCAAGATGATGCTGTTTTCCCAAAAGATGACACTGTATTTGCAAAACACTTCTGAGAAAGTTTAGAGAGTCAATATCTGAGACTGACTGCAGAAGAACTCTACTGTCACCAATGTACATCTTACATACGTACCGTAAAGACAAGATAAGAGAAATTTAAGTTTTTACAGTGCCATGTAAACAGTTGTTTTTCTCTCACTGCACATGTGAAAAGAACAGCAAAGGAAATGACTAGCAGGGGTACAAGGTACCTCCTCCCCACAATGAACTATATAATAGCTTAACATCTATGAATGTAGATGTACATGGGGGTTGATTGCCTGCACATCAGTTGTCAGTTGTCAGCGAACACCTGTCCTCTGCTGTTCATGGGCAGGCACTTTAGCTGGAACAGCCTGATTTAGATGAATATTCTTGTGGATCTGTATTATCTATCGAAAACAATCACCAACGAAATACAATTTTTTGACTGTGGTCACATACAAAATAAAACTTAAGTGACATCAATAAATTCTGCAAGGGGCATATCAGCATAGGGTACTCTACAAAACAAAATCTAGTTACTCCACAAAGGTGGGAGATATGGCTTTCATTGCAGCTTTTAAAACTAATTTTGTTATGTCAGCTGGACCCTGAATGCAGCAAAGTAAACTTTAGCAGCTCCAAACATGAATTACCAAGAGAGCACCTTATTCACGGCAAACTGTTCAAATTAAACATGGAAGTTTTAATATCAAAACATTATAACACCTATGATCAGTAACACAACCATAACTCTCTCTGGAGCTTCAACTACTTATCAGGCCCAGAATTGAGGAAAATTCTAACCACCATCCTTCCTATACTTGACTTGCCAAAGTGGTACTCCATCATCCACACAATCCTTGCAATATCCTAGTTCGCCTTAATGCCACAGGCCCTCCCAACCCCTTGCCACGTAGTTCACACACAGCCATGTGGAAGATCCCAATGTAAGACCTGTCTGATACACCCACATGCTACTCCAATCCTGCCACAGGCTTGTACTATCCTATCAGAGCCACGGCCACATGTGAAAGCATTCATGTTATATGCCAGGTTTGAATTACCACCAACCAGCTGTCCATCCAAATGAATGGCCACCACCAAATTGAACCACCAGCAGAGTTGATCAGTCAGTGGCAAAACACACTGCTGAATAGAACATGCTCAATTCCATTGGCTGCCTCACAACAACAAGGAGATATCCTTGCACCACATTGTTCAATTCCATAATACTCCTGTCCACATTCCCCATTACCCCCTGCTCCCACACACCTCCACAGCAACCCCATGACCCTAACTTCATTCATCCTGCACCTACACCTCCTTCTCTAGTCCACTACTCCACGTCATTGTGTGCTACCGGAATAAGCTCACCAGTGCCACATTCCTAGCATATGTGTGTCAGCTGCCTCTCCCCCCCAGCCATCATTCACCCTACCCCAACTCTCCTTCTCACTCCCTGCCTTCTTTCTCCCCTTGGGTCACTCCCCAAACATGCCATCTCACACCTGTTGAGCCGCAATGCTGCCACAATCAGGGCAATTTGGTCCTCCAAGAGTGTGTCCATGACCGCATCTGCGTCCATGTCAGTGTGTGTGTGTGTGTGTGTGTGTGTGTGTGTGTGTGTGTGTGTGTGTGTGTGTGTGTGTGTGTGTGTCCAGAACCATGCAAAATTCTCAGTGTTGTTTATGTGGCTATCAATAACTCAGTGCCTCCATTACCTGTTAACTGTTTCACCTATTTGTATTTCACCATGACTTTTCTTCATCACCGCAAATTAAAACCTTAAAGATAGAAGAGAGAATTAAAAAAAAAATTACTCACTGTCCTCAAATGTCTGCACACGGACAGGAGGAATACTTAAAGCTCCATCACCTAGTCTTGTGTAAGCCAAGACCTGAATGTGATACTGAACAAATTTCTTAAGTTCCGTGAGTGTAGTAGTAAATGTTGCATTATTTGGAATATCTTTGAACTGAAAATAAAGGAAACAGTATGTCAGAGCAGCGAGTCTCATAAGTATACATTGTGTAATCTGAGATGACACATGGGATAGGTAGATAGATGTACTCACATGAAATGGAAGTCGCGGGTTGGTACCATAGTATACCTTGAATCCTTCAATAAGGCCATTTTGATGTTCTTTTGGAACATTTCCCCACTTTACAACAATTGTGGTTGAAGATGTAGCATTTGCTTCTACATTTTCTGGTCCAAACGATGGAACTACAAAAAATATTCTGTATTATTTTGAGTAAAGTGCTTAACACAAAAACTGTGTAATGCAGTTGTGTTTCTTGATCACTTTTAATATTAGAGTTAACTATACTAAGAAGTATGTATGAAGAAAACCTCCAGGTATCATACATTATAAGTAGTACCTGATTCTCTTGTCCATTCCACAGCAACAGGACTCATATCAGAGCTACCAACATCATTGTATGCTTGTGTCATTATTTCATACTGTGTAAATTCCTCAAGTTTATCTAGAATATGGGAATTTGCTGTGTGGTCTTCGATTTTGACGCTATATACTTCATTTGTTCCCACCTGCCTATATGTAATATTGTAGCCTCTAGGATTTCCAAACCACTCAGTTTGTTGAAGAGGCTGCAAAATATTAAAAGTTTTATTTAGATGAAAATTCTCAATTTGTTTTCTACAGAAATCGGTTAAAATCAGAAAAAAGATGTGAAAAAGGTGGTAATATGTCATCACGTGATAATTCTGATGTCACTTCACTGAGGATATAAAGGTAATATTAGTTGGGTACACCAAACAATCAAATAAAAATTAAAAAATGTCAACCGATATGTCAGATAATGACAATAAGATCTACAACGCAATACCAAATGCTATTAAGAATTCAACCTCTTAATCATTCAAAACAATAAGTTCTATTTTACAGACAATTGAATAATATTTTCCAATAATATACAGAATTATATTGAATCTGTCTTCAGTACAGTACTTACTATCCAACGAACTCTCAGTTCAGTAGCGCTCATTGCACGAACTGTAACATTCTGTGGTGGATGAGCTGGTGGTGCTTGAATTGTCTGGAATTCTTTTGTTGGCTCTGATGGTTCAGATGCTCCAACAACATTGTTAGCAATTATCCGCAACTTGTACAATGTGAATGGGACTAAATTACCAACTGTAATTGTTGATGCATCTGGATCAGAAATTTCGTATACTATGAACCAGGTGACATTGCGAGCTGTCTGAGCCTGGTAAAGAAGGAAAACATATATGTTAAGGAAGTAGCTACATGAATATAACTGATGAAATGTAAAGTGAAATAACAAAAAAACCAGTATTCAGGGAAACTGTTAATTTAAAATTGTACCTCCACTGTCCATTTAGCTATTGAAGAATTGCCATCAAATCCAGGAGTAAACTGCAGCACCACAGAAAATGGTTCAATGTTTGAGACAGCTAACTTTGTAGGTGGATGAGGTAACACTGGTTCTATACCAGACTGAATGGTTGCCACTTTCACAGGACCAAAACCCACAGAAGTCCATGCAGAAACTTCAAAGCGATAATGGGTCATTGCCTGAAATGTAAAGACTGAGATGAAAATATACTCAAAACCTCCTTTTTAATAATATGTCACTAATCCTCCTTTCTAATAATATATCAGTATTAAATGTTAACTGTTATGCCAACACTGTACACACTGTTCTACAAAGACTTCCTTAAATAAAACCATCACTATATGTAAGAAAGCACAAGGTGTCCACAATTAATGTTCCAGTTTCAAAATGCTGTAGAAAGAGAACCACTGCTCAGAATGAAGTCAGATTTAAGTAGCATGTTATTGACACAGGGGGACTATCATTCATCTTCATGAAGGATAGCGTGCTGCTGGTAACGCTCTTTTACAAGAATAGTGACTGCACCAGTAACCCTACAGAAATTCCAGACACTTACGGGTATGAAAAAAGGCACTGGTATGATGACTGCTAAGGGTCTGGGGAAAACAATTACAAAATTTGAAAAGACATGTTCTCTTTAAGTGCAGTGTGACAGAGGGCTGAAAGCAGTTGATCCAACATCTGTTGAACATTTGGCCACAGTATTGCAGGAGGTGTCAAGTGGTGTTGTGCAACCATACTGTGTGTGGGGAATTGCCTTCGGAGCACAGTGCTTAAAGTCCTGCAAAACATCCTACATTGCTACCCATACAAAATCACCCACTTTCACAAGTTGCTTCCTTCTGACCTGCCAGCAAGACAAACATTCACTTTGGAATTTCTGGCTCGTGTACAAGTGGACAATGAATGGCCATGAAACATTCTGTGGACAAACAAAGCCCGTTTCCATCTCCAAGGACATGTCAACATACAGAATTCCAGAATATGAGCAACGGAAAATCTGCACATACATCAATCGGTACCACTTCAGTCTGCAAAGGTGACTGCATCATTTATCATGGAGCTATATTTTTTCGTTGAAGCTCCTGATGCCTATACCATCACTGTTAAAGCAAAAGTCTTTTGCGCACCAGTATCACTTCAACCCTTCAACAGCTTGGATGTGTGAGTAGCATCATTTTTATGCAAGATGCTGCTCCTCTGCACATTGCACAGCCGGTCAAGTGGCTGCTGTGGAGGCATTTTGGAAATGTTACAACTATTAGCTGACATTTCCCTACAGCCTGGATGTCCAGATCACCCAATCTGGCTGTGGGGTTATCTGAAAGATGTTGTGTTCAGTGATCCAAGTCCCAATGTAGCTGAGTTGAAAATACACGTAGTGCAACACATTCTGAAAGTGACCCCTGAAATGTGCCAATCTGCTATTGAACTTGCAATTTCTCGATTTCAACTTGTGGCAAAAAACAGTGGGCAGCATACTGAACATGTCATGCAACAGTGTCATGACAACTGAAAACTGATGTAATTTTGCTTTTTATGCAGTTTTTGGCATCAAGACAACTAAAAATTGATTTTTCCCATCCACTGTGGTACAACCTTGCCATGGCGGATGTGCTTACCTCTCTAGCAGTGCCACAACTGTTGACTGCCAAACTTGAGCAGTCATGCGCATTGAGCAGTACTGATGGTGTTATGTGCAACTCACTCAAACCATAGCCGTGTATTGTGATTCATTTTGTCATTCATAGCTGAGCACATTTATGTTAAGATGCTTACAGTCCCATCCATTTTTGTGTAAACCCCCTCCCCAATGATGTTTTCCCCTGGGTCAAATTTGACATGATTCTTAGCAGCAGTACTCTTTCTACAGTGTTTTTAAACTCAAACTTTAATTATGGACACCCTGTAGATCAGGCCAATAACAATTCCAAAAAAAAAACAATAATATGTTTTTGATCCATGCATACAATTCAATGATGTAAGTGTTACATGTTTAGTTTTGCAATGAAAACCAAGAGCTATGATAACACAAGAAACAAATATACAAATTCTATCTGAGACACCAAAGAAGTGTCTGTCTACCAACTGCAGGGACAAGAACTACTAAAGCATGGCTAACAAACAAAAATAATTAAAAAGAAAACAATCCAACAATTAATAATCACACACACTTTATATTCCTTCACCATTTTGAATTTATAAATAAAGTGTCTTCTTGCATTGAAAACATACTACGCTTTCATGGTGTTTGTGGTTACCTTCATCTGGTAGTCATAATTAGTGTATAGAGCATGTATAGGGCCTACACATCTTTTCAGTACTCAGCAAAATTATATTATTCGATAACTACAGCAGAAGTTCAGTACTCAAAAGGATAATAACAAAATTAAGAGTCACATTGATATTGATGATTTTTTTAAAGGTTGGTACTTCATGTGCAATACTGTAAGTAAAGAGTAAATTGAACAAGCAGTAAAGGAAACAAAAGAAAGATTCGGAGTAGGTATTAAGGTCCATGGAGAAGAAATAAAAACTTTGAGGTTCGCCGATGACATTGTAATTCTGTCAGAGACAGCAAAGGACTTGCAAGAGCAGTTGAATGGAATGGATGGTGTCTTGAAGGGAGGATATAAGATGAACATCAACAAAAGCAAAACGAGGATAATGGCATGTAGTCGAATTAAGTCGGGTGATGTTGAGGGTATCAGATTAGTAAAGGAGTTTTGCTATTTGGGGAGCAAAATAACTGATGATGGTCGAAGTAGAGAGGATATAAAATGTAGACTGGCAATGGCAAGGAAAGCGTTTCTGAAGAAGAGAAATTTGTTAACATCGAGTATAGCAGCGTCAGGAAGTCATTTCTGAAAGTATTTGTATGGAGTGTAGCCATGTATGGAAGTGAAACATGGACGATAAATAGTTCGGACAAGAAGAGAATAGAAGCTTTCGAAATGTGGTGCTACAGAAGAATGCTGAAGATTAGACGGGTAGATCACATAACTAATGAGGAAGTATTGAATAGGATTGGGGAGAAGAGAAGTTTGTGGCACAACTTGACCAGAAGAAGGGATCGGTTGGTAGGACATGTTCTGAGGCATCAAGGGATCACCAATTTAGTATTGGAGGGCAGCGTGGAGGGTAAAAATCGTAGGGGGAGACCAAGAGATGAATACACTAAGCAGATTCAGAAGGATGTAGGTTGCAGTAGGTACTGGGAGATGAAGAAGCTTGCACAGGATAGAGTAGCATGGAGAGCTGCATCAAACCAGTCTCAGGACTGAAGACCACAACAACACAACGTATATTTGATAATTTAATCAAACAGATCAACTGAAGTAAAATGCCACCAGAAGCATTTACTGGGTTGTATGATTTATCATCAATAGGAAATTCATCCAAAGTTTGTGAAGGTTTACAAAGAGTCTGCTACTTCATTTCAAACAGTCAAGAAATAAGTACCTTAGATTTTCTCTTAGTGATTATTCACACAATCAAAAGCTGCAACCACAGATGAAAACACTGAGAAACTGCACAATACGATAGTGTATGATCAGCATTATAAAACAGCTGTTGCCACAGACACATCAGAAGAAAAGATAAAGTGCATTTCAAATCAGGAATGAACTATGAAAAATTTTGAGTGAGGTAGGTACAGTATGTACTGAATATTGACTAAAATTAAATAAATCAATTTCAGGACTGTTTAAAAAGAACCCGACTGATTTTGTGCACCAGTCTGTTATTGTGGATGAAATATGGGTCCACCACTTCACCCCAGAAGGAAAACATAAACCACAGACTGATGGCAGTGGCCTTGTACCAAAACAGGCAAAATTTGTTTCATCTACAGATAAGCTTATGAACACTGCTTTCTTAGATGAAAAAGGAATTACTGATTACTTTACATAGACTAAAACAATAGCTATCAAATATTAAACAAGTCTTCTGGACCAACTAGAAAAAATAAAATACAAAAGAGGCCTGAGTTACAACAAAAAGAAAGCCCTCTTTTGCTTTGTGAACGCATTTCACCACAAAGGAACTGTTAGAAGTCCCCTTCTATACACTGCATATGGCACCCTTTGACTGTCCCTACACTGAAATAAATTTATGCCTGGAATACACTGCCAGTAAAAAGGGTGCAACATTCTCGAGGACTGTGTTCACTGGCACCAGGGTATAATATATGCACACTGCATAGTTTATTGTGTTATCGATTCATTTGCCACAGACATTGGCAATCAGACGGCATTCCAGAGCCCTGCCTGTGCACCCTCTGTTTTGATTCTGCACGTAGTAACTGTGCGGAGTTTAGAAGTGAACGGTGTTTATAACATTCATTCTAGGGTACAATAATGCCCTGTCAACAAGTAAATAGCCCTGTTAAACAGTTTCTGCTATTTGGACGGGGTTGCGGGCAGCCGAGTGCACATATTGATGAGTTGCTGCATGTATAGGGTACAATGTATCAGTAGTGTTTAGTTGCTTTCAACAATGGTCAATGAAACATTCCCGTACCGGCAAATCAGGTTCTATATTTCCACACAGTACAGACTCAAATTCAGACCTGCGCATTGTGCGAGCAGTGGTGGCCAACCAAACATCGTCCAGGGATGAAATCTGGGCATATCCTCATCTGGTCTATTTTCGGGGACCATTGGGAACTGTCTGTTTGCAGCTGGATTAAGACTGTGTGTGCCTCTGGCCAGGCTCCTAGAGACACCAGACACAGCCATGTATAGTTCCTCTCGTATCATGAAACAGTAGACTGGAGCATCGAGTGGTGCTCTGTTGTCTCAGTCAGGTGAGCAGGATCTTTCTGTGGGTGAATGATGTATGTAAGAGTGTAGGGCATACACCTGGTGAGCTGCCTAATCCAAAGTGCATTCGCCCATGGGACACAGGTCCTTTCCAAGGCTTCAAGGTAAGGGGGGCCATCAGTTACAACTCGTGGTCACATTTCGTGTTTCTGCAGGGTGAAGTAATCAGTCCAACTACATTGCACAGGCATTGACATGCTACTGTCATTTCTTCAACAGGATGGTGCCTGAATGTGTTATTATATACTTCTACAATGTTGAGTTACCTGTCACCTCAGTCTTTAAAAAAATTACCTTGTCCTACAACACTTATGGCACATTCCTTACATGTTGTTGTTGTTGTAGTCTTCAGTCCGGAGACTGGTTTGATGCAGCTCTCCATGCTACCCAGTCCTGTACAAGCTTCTTCATCTCCCTGTACTTACTGCAACCTACAGCCTTCTGAATCTGCTTAGTCTAAAATCTTAGGTGCTATATTTCTTATAGAAAAAGGCCTACTAACTAGTTGCTTGACTAAATGTTAAGTAGAAACTGATACATGTGACATTTAGCAAAGTGTGTAACTTTTAATCTCCAGAAAAGGAATCTCACCAATGAAGTAATTTTGTATGTTCAAAAGTAGGCTTAATGCTCGTTATTGGCATTCCCACTGGGCAACTAATTTCACATCGAGATATTTATCTAAGGTTTTTTTTTTTCATTTTATCAAAAATTATGTTGTACACAATTTTTCTGGAAGGAAAAGCTATTGCACTGGTTGTACAGGAACATTTCATAGCATTCAAATCAATATAGTGTCTCAGTTTGCACATTAATTAAATCTTACAAGATTCACAATAAAGGAGCTCAAATTTTAACTCAAAACTCTATGTTCCTTCTTACCCTCTAAACTGTTGTGGTCTTCAGTCCAAAGATTGGTTTGATGCAGGTCTCCACATTACTCTGTCATGTGTAAGCCTCTCTGTATTCGAATAACTACTGCCCCCAACATCTATCTGAACCCGCTTGCTGTATTCATCTCCTGGTATGCCCTACAATTTTTACCCCTTACACGTCCCTCAAATTCTAAACTGATGATCCCTTTATGTCGTTGATGACATCCTATCAACTGATCCCTTCTTTCAGACAAGCTGTGCCACAATTTCTTTTCTCCCCAATTCTATTCAGTACCGCCTTATCTAACTTTCACCATCGTTAATACATTTAAATTCAATAAGAATTGTATCCAATCACTGAGTTGTATACTAAATCTCTCTGTGGTACTTTATGGTACTTTGATGGCAAAACAGCAGCTGGGCGGGGGTGCATGACATTTTGATGCCAAAACAGCAGCTGATTGGGGATGTTAGGAAAGGTCAGTTTTGTACCATTCTTGGAAAAAGAAAGATACGATTTAAAGTTCCACTGAAGATAGGAAATAAAGTTCCATTGATGATAAGGTCTGCAGAGACACAATTGATAGGCTAAGTAAAATATAAGTATAATCTTCAAAATCAAACAATGGAAACTCCACCATGAAATAACAATATGGAAAGGATAGAGTGCTACTCAACACATAGAGAAGGGCTTTATGTCGCAGACAGGCACAATGTAAAGAATACTAGAAATATTTAAGCTCTCAGACATTTATACTGTTATATCCTAGCCAGTAATGCCAACCGAGCCCGCTGCCAAAAGGTTGGCAGCATCAAAGTCCGGACGCCGTCCGCATAAGCAGCGCCAGCGATACAGGAAATCGCCGCAAGTCTGCGCGCGCCACCGCTGGCTTCTGGCTTCTTAAGGGCTGGAGTCGCGAGCGCTAGGACAGTTCTGTATTCGCCGCTCAGTTGTATACTCGCCACCGATTTGTGTACTTGCTAGTCAGTTGTGTGTTCATCGCAGCAGAGTTGTTTGTCGTCAGCCGACGCTGACCCAGCCACTCCGACTCGAACTAGACAGATTTCTGTAGACACGGAGTTCACTACTGTGTTTCTGTATCTTCGTTAATAAAGATAAGTACCGACTTTTATTTCATCAGAGTGTTTGGGGTTTCATCTTTCTGTTCACTGTTCCAGCGGACCGGTCGGCCCGCTATTAAAAGTGTGGCGGTGACTTCGTAAGCCGTTTCTACAGCGAAGTGTTTGTCGCTACGAACGCAGCCACAAAACTGGCAACGAGGACTTCCGAACTCGTGTGCAGGGCTGGTTCAACTTGTTTCTTGTTATACTAATTATAGCGATAAAATTTTGGGGGCTGGTTTAGTTTGTGTTCCCTATGTCTGCCGAATTACAACAGTTGATCTTGTTACAGAGTCAGCAAATACAAAGTCTGGTGGAAGCAATCGCCCAACAGGCGGCTAATCCACCAACACAAAAGGAACAAGCACAGGCAGCACCACCTTTCCGTGCTTTTGATGCATCAAGAGAAGAATGGCGAGAATATTTCACGCAGTTGCAGGCGCACATGACAGTCTACAAAATCACAGGTAATGAGCGGCAGCTTTATTTAATTTCCACTACAGGCGTGGAAGTCTATAGACTACTTTGTAAGTTGTTCCCGGAATCCAAGCCAGAAGCTTTAGACTATGACGTTGTTGTTAACAAGCTTGCTGAGTATTTCAAGTCGCGAGTTCATGTGGCAGCAGCCAGATTCAAGTTCTTCAGATTAAAGAAACTGCCACATCAATCTAATAAACAGTGGTTAACTGATTTACGGGGCCTCAACCCGTCAGTGCCGATTTAATTGTGTGTGGAGCTTCCTACAGTGATGTCATGTTACGAGACGCTATTACTCAAAACATTGCAGATTCTCGTATTCGTGCTGCTATCTTAAAGTTGCCTGACCCGTCAATAGAGACTGTGATGAACATCATTGAAGCCCAAGATACTTTTGACTATGCTGAGTGTGAGTTAGATCAGCCATGTATTTCTCAAATTGCCTGTGCTAAGCAAGTTATGTCACGCCCGCGGCCCCACCAGCAGAGTCAGACTGTAAACACTAGCCGGCCGCGTCATGTTAAAAACATTCGTCAGCCGCGTGTGCAAAATGATAGAGTTAAGTCTTGCCCTAAGTGTGTTCTTGCTCATCCTCGTGAACGTTGCCCGTTAAGAACCGCGGTTTGTCACTTTTGTCAAAGGACAGGACACATCCAGACTGTTTGTTTGCGTAAACGCAAGAACAATTCTAGTGCTGCCCAGCCCATGGATATTCATGTTATTCAAAGCCAGCCCGCCCAGAAGGTCGCGTTTAAAGACTCTTCCACGGTTCGTGTGGGTAATAAACTTGTTCGCAATAAGCCGCCCACCCAGCCCTCTGCTATGCGACCCAAGCGTAATTCAAACGCTGTAAAAAGTAATGTACAGATTGCAAGTGAAGCGGGAGTTGTTGTTCCACCCGCCCAACCCACGAGTTGTCGTAAGCAGCGAACGCGCGCTAACCGCGCTGATTTTGTGTCTTCCGACTCCACTGCACCGATCCAGAGACAGTGTAATAAACTTTTTGTGAAGCTACGCCTCCAGGGTAAGACCTTCAATTTTCAATTAGACACTGGTGCGTCTGTGACTCTAATAAATAGTGCTACGTATACGGCTATCGGCCGCCCTAAACTTTCAGCGGCAAAACATTCTTTGGCTACTTATAGTGGAGAACAAATTCCTGTGTTAGGTGTATGTAGCGTGCCAGCCACATTCCGTGGCAATACAAAAACAGTTTCATTCACAGTGCTCCGCGCTACAGACAGTGTAAACATTTTCGGATTAGACTGTTTTGACTTGTTTGGCCTGTCTATCCAAGACAATGTGTTGCAAATTAATTCTGTTGTTGTTCCTCAAGACAGCATAACCGATTTGTGTAAACAATACAGTGACATATTTAAAGACGCACTAGGTTGTGCTGCGAACTTTGCCGCTCATATTACGTTAAAAGATAATGCTCAGCCTCGATTTTTTCGTGCTCGTCCAGTGCCTCACGCCCTCCGGGCACCTGTAGAAGATGAACTTCGTCGTTGGCAAAACAACGGTGTTATTCAACCCGTTTCAGCGAGCCAGTAGGCTTCTCCCTTAGTTATTATAAAGAAACCGTCTGGCAAGTTACGTTTGTGTGCTGATTTTAAGTCGACAGTTAATCCTCAGACTGTCATTGATTCTTTTCCTTTGCCTAGACCGGACGAGCTGATGGATAAGTTAGGGGAAGCTCGTTTCTTTTCCAAAATTGATCTCCGTGAAGCATATTTGCAATTGCCCCTCGACGAGCAATCACAACAGTATTTTGTCATAAACACGTCGTTGGGGTTGTTCCGTTTTCTGCGTTTGCCTTTTGGTTGTGCGTCAGCTCCAGCTATTTTTCAGCGTTTTTTGTCACAACTTCTGGCTAATGTGCCATCGTGTTGCAACTATTTAGACGATATTGTTGTGTCCGGTCGGACGCCTGCTGAACATTTCCGTAATTTGGAGTGTTTGTTTACAGTGTTGTCTCAGGCAGGCCTACGTTGCAACATCGATAAATGTTCATTTTTCCTTACGGAGATGGAGTATCTGGGACATGTTATTAATGCTCAAGGCATTCATCCCTCCCAGTCACATTTAGCAGCTATTCGTGATTTGCCCGCCCCTCGCAATCTGCATGAATTGCAAGCAGTTCTTGGCAAATTGACATATTATATTAGGTTTATACCTAATGCATCACAGATTGCTGCACCGTTGCATCATCTCCGCCGTAAGAATGTTCCGTTTGTGTGGTCAGCTGATTGCCAATCAGCCTTTCAGCAGCTTAAAGAGGCTTTATTGAATGATCGTTGTCTGGTCCATTATGACCCAAACAAGCCTCTAGTGTTAGCTTGTGATGCCTCTTCTTTCGGCCTCGGTGCTGTGTTGTCTCACCGAGTCGGTAACACTGAACGTCCTATTGCGTTCGCATCTAAATTGCTCAACAAAGCTCAGTGTAATTATAGCCAATTGGACAAGGAAGCGTTGGCTATTGTGTTCGGTGTCACAAAATTCCATCACTACCTCTACGGTAGACCATTCTATTTAGTAACAGATCACAAGCCTCTGACGTCACTGTTTCATCCGTCTAAACCAGTTCCTCAGCGGACAGCTCAGAGACTACAACGTTGGGCTCTTTTGTTATCACAATACCAGTATGAGATACTGTATCGCCCTACAGCTCAGCATGCCAACGCTGACGCGCTTTCTAGATTGCCGATTGCTGCGGATGATGTCTTCGATTCCTCTGAAGACTCTTGCCATCAGATTGACGCCGATGAGCATCAATCCCTCCGGGATTTTCCGATTGATTATCGTCAGGTGGCACGTGAGACAGCTACGGATCCTCATCTGAGTTTACTATTACGTTTTGTTCAACGTGGTTGGCCGCCCAAGGCAACTGACATATCGGATCCTGTGGTTCGTCGCTATTATCCGCAACGTCATCTGTTGTCTGTTTCACAAGGAGTTTTGCTGTTACACACCGAGAATGACCAGCTTCGTGTAGTGGTTCCCCAAGTGCTCCAATCCAAGGTCCTCGACTTGTTGCATCAAGGTCATTGGGGAGTGGTCCGCACCAACCAGCTTGCCCGCCGTCATTGTACATGGATCGGCATTGATAAGCAGATTACGCAGATGTCTACAGATTGTTCGACGTGTGCCGAACACCAAGCTGCTCCGTCTCAACGCTATTTTGAGTGGGCACGCCCTGCTGGTCCCTGGCAGCGAGTACATATTGATTTCGCTGGTCCATATTGGAATTCTCGTTGGCTCATCGTGATAGATGCATTTAGTAATTTTCCGTTTGTTGTGCCCATGCAGTCTACAACGTCTGCACAAACTATACAGGCGTTGACTTCAATTTTTTGTATTGAGGGTCTTCCAGAAGTTTTAGTGTCTGACAATGGTCCACAATTTACCTCTGCTGAATTTGAAAGTTTTTGTTCTGCCAATGGCATTCGCCATGTTCTTACTCCGCCGTTCCACCCTCAATCGAATGGAACGTTTTGTACGCACATTCAAGGATCATATGGACCGCCTTCGTGCTACGCACTCTCGTCAGCAGGCCCTCATCACGTTCCTGTCGTCGTACCGGACCATGCCACGCGACGGCCCTTCGCCTGCGGAGCTTCTCCACGGCCGTCGTCATCGCACCCTACTACGGTTGTTGCACCCCCCGGATCGACCCGCCGCTTCTGAGCATCGCACGCGTTTTCAGCGCAGCGACGCCGTTTTTTCAGAGTTTATCACGGTCGCCGTCGTTGGGAACGAGGCACCGTGATACGTGTCCAGGGTCGCGGTTTCTATACTGTTCAAGGTGCTACTGGGGTGCACAGGAGGCATCAGAACCAGTTGCGCCGCACTGGCCGCCCAGATTCTGCCGCTCGTTCTTTGTCCACAGATTTGGTCCGCGGCGGGTTCCAGCCGCGCCTTCCGACTTTGCTGCCGCCTCCAGGGCAGCAGCGGCAGCCGTCGCCGCTACCACGCTGACAGCCCGTCCCGTTGATGCCTCCCGCGCACCTTCATCCGGGAGCGCCCCAGGTGGTCGCTCCGGCGCCTGCGGTCCCTCTTCAGCCGCCACCGCCTTCGGAGCAGATGGACGTCGACCCCTCAGCCGGGCCGCCATCCCAAGCGGTGGCTGTGCAGCCTGTCCTGCAGCCGCTTTCCTTGGGCACCCCCAAGGAGTATGACACCGCAGCGCCTTGTCCGGCGCCCACTCAGCAGCCGTCGACGCAGCGTCAGGAGACGCTGCCTCTCTTCGTGGGTCCCGACGCCCCGTCGCGTCCAGTACCAGAAGCTGTGCCCGTTGTCACAGGCGTGCACCCTGACCTCGGTTTTCAGTCGGTGTTTCCCGAGGCCCCGCGCAGCCAATGCTGGGGTGCGGACCGGGGACTGCCACCGACAACAGTCTCCGCCCCGGTCTCTTCTGCTACGCCTGCAGCCAGACCCCTCCCCCGCCGTCGACGCTCGCCACGTCATTATTCAACGACGGTGCGGCGATTTGGGGGGGAGGAGTGTTATATCCTAGCCAGTAATGCCAACCGAGCCCGCTGCCAAAAGGTTGGCAGCATCAAAGTCCGGACGCCGTCCGCATAAGCAGCGCCAGCGATACAGGAAATCGCCGCAAGTCTGCGCGCGCCACCGCTGGCTTCTGGCTTCTTAAGGGCTGGAGTCGCGAGTGCTAGGACAGTTCTGTATTCGCCGCTCAGTTGTATACTCGCCACCGATTTGTGTACTTGCTAGTCAGTTGTGTGTTCATCGCAGCAGAGTTGTTTGTCGTCAGCCGACGCTGACCCAGCCGCTCCGACTCGAACTAGACAGATTTCTGTAGACACGGAGTTCACTACTGTGTTTCTGTATCTTCGTTAATAAAGATAAGTACCGACTTTTATTTCATCAGAGTGTTTGGGGTTTCATCTTTCTGTTCACTGTTCCAGCGGACCGGTCGGCCCGCTATTAAAAGTGTGGCGGTGACTTCGTAAGCCGTTTCTACAGCGAAGTGTTTGTCGCTACGAACGCTGCCACAAAATATACAATAACAACAACTAACTCACACATGGATACTGTCTCCGGCCGCTAAGGACCGACTGGCTTTCTTCTGAAATGAGTGAAAAACAATGAAGAAAATTACACTAATTGTCAGTCCATACATGACTGGGCTATGTGTAAGCTGTGAATTCAAAACAATTAAAACAGAATTACTGAGATAAAAATATTAAAAATTGTTTGAACAATTTCTTTCTTTATGGTATACTTACTTGCAAGTTGTTTACCATCACACTAATGGCATCAGCCGTGAAGTTTTGTGTTTTGACATCACTTAAGGTATCCTTCTGCATATACTTCAGCTGATAACCTCTAAGTATTCCATTAGTTCGTTTCGGTGCACTCCAAATTACCTTCACAGCCCGATCACTTATATCATCGAACTGCAAGCTCCCAACTTCATCTGGTACTGAAGCAGATCAAGTGAAGTACTTGGTAATGATGACATTGAAGTAATAACCAGTTTAGAAAAAAGTCATATTTGTAATGCCTACAGATACAGCAAAATCTAAAAAATGTTACTGAGTGAGAGATACTTAAATTCGATTAAAGAAGAATGCTATAAGGTACCAATGAAACTGACATAGAAGGGACTCCAAACAAATATAAGGCTGCCTGGGATGATTTAACACAACAATTCACTTCTAGCTGAACTAAAGACGTCTTGCTTGAGCAAGAAGTGCTCAATAAATACTTTACTACTATAGTAAATGGATTAAGATCTAAAATTAACCAGTGAAACACATCAGCTACTGATATACTGGATGATTAGCTTCCTAGAAGACATGAATTCCATTTGGATCTTGTCACACCCATAGATATAGTAAATGCTGTTTCAAAATTTTCTAACTCGATAAGCATCGACTGCTACTTGCTATCAAACTACACAATAAAAAAGACAATACACCTTATTTGCAAATCACTTGCTTTTATTATAAATAACTGCCTGGAATTTGGAGTTTTTCCTGATCAGCTCAAAATTTCAAAAGTTATACCGATATACAAAAAGGGGGAAAAGCATCTCCCTGAGAACTAGAGGCCTGTGTCTATTGTTACAATCTTTTCCAAAGTATTTAAAGCTATTTTTCACATACAGCATAGTAATTACTTAAAAAAGCATAGCCCTGTTTTTAGTAGACAGCATGGGTTTTGATAAGAACAAAATACCACTCCTCCAGTCCTCGAAATTATTAACCAGACATTAACTGCATTTGGAAAGCATGAGGACTGAGGATTGAGTAAGGCTTTCGACGATATCCCTATGACATCTTACTAGTCCAACTACAGTATTATGGAATAAATAACACAGCACTAGAAATAATTAATTCTTATCTAAAGAACACGAAGCAATTTGTGTCAATTTAAAATAGGCATTCTTCCCTGAAGAAAATCACATCTGGTTTGCCTCAGGGCTTTGTCCTTGAACAGTTCTTCTTCACTGTTGCAATTGATGATTTGTCACATTATGTTGGGCTTCAGTCTGTTATCTGGATGACACAACTTTAATCACCACATATCAAGACACATTGAGGTTACGACAGAAATCACAGGACACTCTCCTTAACACTTAACTGGTTTTCATCTATTAACCTACTGTGCAATCCTGAGGAAACTCAGCTCCTGCTGTTGGGACTAGCCAAAGACATTGAAGTAAAATCTGTAAAACTGATCGGAATAGACACTGATTCCAAAGTAAATGGCAACCCCATTTAAGAGATGAATATCTTAGGATAGCTTGCTTTGGACTTTTCCATTCTCACATCTCTCATGCACTATTGTTATGAGGTCACTCAACTCATATCAGTGATGTATTATTGATTCAGAAAAAGGTTCTACGAATAGGAGGTTGATTCACGGGACACTGCCACCATTTACTTGTTAAGACCAAATTGATGACAGTGATAAATCTTTATATCCATGCATTATTGGTACACATGAAAAAACATAGAAGAGTTTACACCATAGAGAACATATGCTGTCATGACACCAGAATCAAGAAGTGTATTGACAATCCTAGGCATCAGCTGACAAAAAAAGGCAACTCTCACAAAGTGAACTGTTTAAAATTTTTTAATAAACTGCCACAGTCCGCAATCAATACACCTTTCAATAAATTTGAAAGTAAGCTGTATAAATGGTTAATAAACAATCCATTTTACAGTTTAAGAAAATTCTTGTATGCAAGTATAGCAGAAATTGAATTTTAGGATTATGATTACAATTCTGTACAACAGATTAATATAGGATAAATTATTTGTACATGCAATGTGAACAGTAATTCATATAGTTACTGGTACGGTATATTAGTGTAAAGCCCATTCCACTTCATGTGGTCAATGGCTAGTAGAGAATATAAATACACACAGTCATTACATACAGAGGAACCTTTAGTTACACAGAGCCCATATAATACGTATTATTTTCTGGCTTAAGCTTGCCAACATCTCATAAATAAGGATAAAATTATATGGTTTAGATATCAAACAGATAAAAAAACTATATCTTTAATGCACAGTAAGTGGACATATACATCTATTCTCTCAACTTTCACTTTACTCATTTCTTCAGTAAGTTGTTGAGACTAAAGAGACATTCCCAAAAACTCAAGATAATAAAATACAATATGTGGCACCAGTCTGTTAGCATGTTTGAAGATGTTTTATTCTCCCAGTTTCTCAAACGTCCCTTACTAATCACTTTTGAGGGGGAGGGGGGGGGATTGCCCCACCAAATGGGAGAAGGGATGCAGGCAGAAAGAACCAAGACTATCAGCTCAAATTTGAAGAGCAGGATAAGGAAAGATAAAGGCATGCAAAACAAAAGTGAGACAGGCAATACACAAAATAGCAATACTGAGAAGGAAAAAAAAGGATAATAAAGAGAATTATACTAGAAAAAAACAGTGAAGTTTCTGGAAGCAGCTACAATGAAAGGAAACAATGGTGCAAATAGCACTCTCTCTCTCCTATGCAAATTCAGAATTGGCTGAGTGTGTCACAAGTGTACAGTGTGACAGCAAGCAACATGTCTAATAGCATGCAATAACTAATAAAGATAACAGGAGGGAGATTGGAAGAGGAAGAGGAAGAGAGAAAGAGAGAGAGAGAGAGAGAGAGAGAGAGAGAGAACAACGCCAAGCCAGATAGAACTGTGGCAGAAATACTGCATATGACAATGTAATTTAACAAATGTCTTCTGCAGAAACAGATGACCAGAACTTGGCAAACAATGAATATCATTACACTAATGAAAGACCCAAGACAGCCTAACTGCTACACACTTATTTGCTTAATACATATTATAGCTAAAATATGAGAAAACTCCTATGCAGGTGTCCAAGGAATCAAAGAAAACTAGTAGGAAAGAGACCTCTGCATGATGATCATATCAGAGTTTCCAGATGAAATGAGACAACACTGCATATTGTTAATAACTCAGTGGCATACACTGAGGTGACAAAAGTCACGGGATAGCGATATACACATATACAGGTGGCAGTAGTATCATGTACACAAGGTATAAAAAACAGCAGTGCACTGGCAGAGGTGTCATTTTTATTCCAGTGACTCACGTGAAAAAGTTTCTGATGTGATCATAGGCACGATGGGAATTAACAAACTTTGAATGCAGAATGGAGGTTGGAGCTAGACGCATGGGATATTTCATTTCGGAAATCGTTACACAATTCAATATTCCAAGATTCACAGTGTCAAGAATGTGGCTAGAATACCAAACTTCAGGCATTACACCTCACCATGGATAATGCAGTGGCAGATGGTTTTCACTTAATGACCGACAACAGCAGTGCTTGCGTGGAGTTGTCAGTGCTAACAGACAAGCAGCACTGCATGAAATAAGCACAGAAATCAATGTGGGATGTACAATGAATGTATCCGTTCGTACAGTGTGGCGAAATTTGGCATTAACGGCCAATGACAACAGACTACTAACGCAAGTGCCTTTGCTAACAGCACATCATCTGCAGCTGTCTCCTAGGCTCATGATCATATCAGTTGGAACCTAGATGGCTGGAAAACTTTGGTCTGGTGAGACAATTTCTAATTTCAGTTGGTAAGAGCTAATAGTAGTATCGACAGTGATGCACCCCACGAAGAGATGGATCCAGGTTGTCACCAAAGCACTGTGCAAGCTGGTGGTGGGTCCACAATGGTGTGGGCTGTGTTTACATGGAATGGACTGAGCCCTCTAGTCCAACTGCACCTATCACTGACTGGAAATGGTTATGTTTGGCTACTTAGGGACCATTTGCAGTCAAACAAACTTTTATGACTGACAATGTGCCATGTCACTGGGCTGCAACTGTTCATGATTGGTTTGGCAAACATTATAAAAAATTTGAGCAAATTATCTGACAAACCAGATCACCTGACAAGGATCCCATCGAACATTTATGTGACATAATCGAGAGCTCAGTTTGTGTAGAAAATCCTACATTGTCACCACATTTGCAAATATGGATGGCTACAGAGGCAGCACGACTCAGTATTTCTGCAGGAGACTTCCAACAACTTGTTGAGTCCATGTCATGTTGAGCTGCTGCACTACAGTGGGCAAAAGCATGATCTACACGATATTGGGAGGTATCGTATGACTTTTGTCACCTCAGTGATATGTCATGCGAATAATGATCGACATAGACAGACCATTTCATAATTTGTGGTGCTGTGCCCTGTTCACCTTACTGGAGCAGACGTATGGCAAATAATAACAGCTGCCCGCACGAGGATGAAATAAGAAGAGAGCAACAGACTAGTTCTTACATAAAGATAAAATTGTTCAGCAGCCACAAGTCACATATAATTTCCTTTATTACCAATCTCATTCATCAGATATGAGTATCTTTAGAAATTTAGTAGCCAGCAGCAACACATTCACTATATCTGACAGCGAATAGTGCCAACGTCAAACGTATCTGACGTTGGTACTCTATGCAGCTAGATACATTTAAAATGTGGCCATTGGCTGCTAAATTTCTAAAGACACTCTGATCTGGAAAGTGAAAACAGTAATAAAGGACTTGTGGCTGCTCCACAATTTTGTTTAATATGGTCACTGTTTGCCCTGATCTCACTAAACCAGTTCACAGAGTAACACTAAGTGATTGGTGTCTAGATAATAAATTAACAATAGTAGCAGACACATTGATTTAAATGTTGCCAGAAGGAACACTATTGAGAGTGAGGAACACCACATCATGAATAAACAATCAACTAAAAGAAGTACATATACATTTGAGAATAAATAGTAACAAGAAGCAGAACTTTCACACATATGTGGAAGTCATTTGCCAAAGTAGCATTAAAAGTTCTCAACAAAATAGCATCAGTTGACCAAAGAAATTTCCAGCCACCTATAAGTTTTATACGAGCATATCATAAGGTACTCTTCTGTTATGGTCTATGGATGAGTATATGCACCTACAAAGCCAAAAAAGTAGAGACATTAGAGTCCTTTGTAAAGCTCAACAAAGCAGAATTCTGTACATCACAAGTGTGTATAGAACTACATCAACTGAGGCACTCCTGATGATATTAGGCATATGACTACTCCAACTAGCAGTAAGAGAGAGAGAAAGAGAGAGAGAGAGGTGAATAGTTTTGGCTAAAAAAAGTGCAAGAATGAAAAGATCGAGTAGATTATGGGCACAACAGTCACGTCTAAGAAGGAAAAAAAGGAGTGAATCAATAAATATGGCAGTGTAGTGATGTGTAGTTTACAGTAAAATTGTAAATTTCAAAATCAAAACAATTTCGCTTTTTTCACTTATACCAAAATTACACTTAAACACACATTTTAAATTTTATGTAAATATATACAATTTTATATATGGCATAAGACCAAGCGGAACACCATGAACAACATGAAGAGACCAGGTTGAGGATGATATGAACTGGAGAGAATTAAAATGGCAGGAAACATTTACTGATAGACTATGTGAAAAAAAAGATTGGAAGATGCTTTGTGAATGACCTGCATAAGCAGAAATGTTTCAGGAAGAAGAAGTAGAAGAAAAAGAAGAAGAATAAAATATGCAACATAAATTTTTTGCATCTCAATAGAATTGTAAAATCTGTGCCATAACAGTTCACACCCCTTTGCCTCTAAAAATCAAGGTGCTTTGTTCCTGCACAGAAAGACACCCTCATAAATATTATTGTATATATTCATACGGAATTAATATGAATTAAAATTCTAATAACCAAAAAGATATCTACAATACAGAAACTGAATTCTATACCTTTGATCTTTCCCATGAAACAGAAAATACACTTATTTTAATTTTACATCCCAATATTAAAAGCAGCACAAAGCATAAATGCCTCACTAATGCCAACAAAAATTTTGATCAGTTATCAAACATTTTTTCCAAGCCTTCTATCTTAAAACAGTTACATAGTGAATATACAGTACAATATAAACATGACTAACCATCTTCTTTAGTTCTAACTTCAACTGGGTCACTTCTTTTCCCATCTCCGGGATCTGTGAAACACAATACAGTGATATTATACAAACTGTATTTCTCGAGTTCTTTGATAACTGCGCTTTGCTCTTCAAGAGGGTCAAGTAAACTTGGTAAGACTCTTATAGTTACTGCTTCATCTCCATTTTCTGAGGGACTCCCTGAAAAAAGAAAGCTTTGTTTTACTTTAACATTTTCAGCTGTGAATGGCTAATACTTTACTCAAAAAGGTGAGTACAATCATATAATACGAGCTGACATTAAGGAGCCCAAATACATTTCCTATATTTGTATGCACATATTTTTACAAAAAAAGAGGGCCATGAAACAGAAAATACAAGAGAAAAATGTAGCAATTCGTTACTAGATGGGCATTCTGTTAATAAATGGGTGAATGACCTTTCAGATCATGATGCACAAATTTTTACATTAAAAGGCTTCTGTACTCAAACAAATGTCACATAGATTACAAACTATGTAGGAAAGCTAATCCACTGGCAATAGAGAGTTTTTTAAACCTCGTTAAGGAACAAGAGTGGCAGGATGTTTATAGTGCCGATAAGATAGATGACAAACATAATGCTTTCCTTAACACATTCCTCATGCTCTTTGAGAGTTGCTTTCCATTAGAATGTTCTAAACGGGGTACTAGCAGTAAAAGGCAGCCTGGGTGGCTGACTAGTGGGATCAGGATATCATGTAGAATAAAGCGGGAATTATATCAAAATGTTAGAAGTAGTTACAATCAAGCTACAGTATCCCATTTCAAACAGTATTGTAAGGTGCTTAAAAATGTTACTAGGAAGGCAAAGAGTATGTGGGACACAAATAGAACAGCTAATTAACAGGATAAAATTAAAACCATATGGTCAGTTGTGAGGTAGTGTCTGGTCAGCAGCACAAGGTCAACAATATAAATTCAGTTCATAGTAAAAATATTTCTGTTACTGATAAGTTGGATATATGTACAGTATTTAACAATCATTTTCTGAGCATTGCTGGTGAATTAAATAAAAACTTAGTTTCTATAGGGAATCATACAACTCTGTTGGAAAATGCCTTTCCGAGACTGATGTCTGAAATATTCCTCTGTGATACTGACAAAGGGGAGATTGAGTCAGCAATTAAATCACTGAGGACTAAGGACTCTCATGGATATGATGGAGTGCCTAACAGAATATTAAAGTACTGTGCTGCACATGTTAACCCTATACTTAGCCATATTTGTAATTTTTCCTTTAAGAATGGTCAGTTTCCTGAGCGAATGAGGTACTCAGTGGTAAAGCTGCTTTATAAAAAGGGATAATTTAGAAAATTTTAGACCCATTTCTATGTCATCAGTGTTTGCTAAAGTTATTTTCAATAATGTAAGGATACTTGATCATTTTTATATCACATAATTTGCTATCAAATGTACAATTCAGCTTTAGAAGTCGTTTAACAACTGAAAATGCTATATTCTCTTTTCTCTGTAAGGTACTGGATGGATGAAACAAAAGTTTTCAAACACTAAGGTGTTTGATTGTGTTGATCACAAAATATTGCTCCAGAGGTGTGATCAGACCAATATGGAATACGGACAGTAGCTCACAATTGTTTCACCTCTTACTTTAACAACAGACAGCAAAAGGTCATTATTCACAGTCTAGTCTTGAGAACGACTGTGATGTGGGTCTGAGATGGGTATGGTCAAATTGGGGGGGGAGAGGAGGAGAAGGGGGGGGGGGGGGGGTGTGCCCCAGGGATCAGTGTTGGAGCCACTCCTGTTCCTTATTTATACACATGATATTCCCTATAGTATTACAGGTAAATCCAAAATATTATGTTTGCTGATGACACTAGCTTGGTAGTAAAGGATGCTGTGTGCAACACTGGCTCTGTTTCAAATAGTGCAGTTCATGACGTAAGTTCATGGCTTGTAGAAAATAAACAAATGCTAAATGACAATAAGACTCAGTTATTACAGTTTCTAACACACAATTCAACAAAACATGATATTTTAATTTCACAAAATGAGTTATGATTACTGAAACTGAACAATTTAAATTTCTAGGTGTTCAGATAGATGGTAAACTGTCATGGAAAGTCCACACTCAGGATCTTGTTCAAAGACTTAATGCTGCCATTCTTACTATTCAAACGGTATTTGAAGTAAGTGATCGTTCGACATGAAAATTAGTCTCTTTGCTTATTTTTATTTGCTTAATGTCATTTGGTATTATATTTTAGGGTAACTCTTCCCATTCTAAAAGGATACTTTTAGCTCGGAAACAGGAAGTTCAGGCAATAAGCGGTTTAAGTTCGCGAACCTCTTGTCGACCCCTGCTCACTAGTCTGGTTTATTCTGACATTGGCCTCTCAATATATATATATATATATATATTCTTTACTGTTGTTTCTTGTTAACAATATTAGTTTATTCCCAACAGTCAGCAGCTTTCACTCAGTTAATACCAGGCAGAAATCCAATCTGCATTTGGGCTGTACTTCCTTAACTCTTGTGCAGAAATGTGTGCAGTATATTGCTGCATCCATGTTCAATAAACTATCATTAGAATTAAAAAATCTTAGCAGTAATCAGTAACTCCTATTCTGCTGAGGAGTCCCTTGAAAAATTAAGCTGATTCCTATATTATATTGTTGATTGTGTTTACTTAAACTTAGGCTTGACTTCTTTTTGTGTTCATAAACATTTTATTTTATCTATTATTACTTTTATGTTGTAACTTCTTGTACAGACACATTCCAAGACCTTGGAGATTTGCTCCTCAGTTTGGTCCTACAGAACTAGATGTGTAAATAAGTAATTCCACACATAAAAGTCCTAGTAATACATCTGAATGAAGCACAGCACGTTAGTATCTGTTGGTCAAATGGAACAACTGGGAGCAAAACTGGCTGCTAAGCAACAGGCATTGATCCTAATAATTTGATGAAGATGAAATTTAGGTTGCAATTATAAATTTTAATGAATCGACAGGGTAGATAAGGAATAAGAAATTAAACTGGACGGTAAATATCTACAAATGTAAAGGAATAAATGCTTCAATATGAGCTACTGAAATCAGTCAGGTGTAGATTAAATCAATGTTCAGGATTAATAACACCCATGTTGTTTCTGGCAATAACAAAATCTCATAAAAATGTTTGCTGATTTGGTCCCATGTTCTCGACACAGCTAACAACCCACAAATAGCTGAACATGCAAACAGACAGAATGTACTTGAAATTTTCCATTCTTACATAAATGTTACAGTAACATTACAGTGACAGAACCCTGCTAGAGGGTATCATACTTGGTTCAGTATGCCAGCACTGACTACAGTCTTTCTGAATGAGCTACCAATCAATTACTCCCATTATTGACATTCTGTGTCTCGACATTGTAGCAGAAACTACAGAAAATAAATAAATAACAAATGAAACAAAATATTCTCTAACATGTTAAATTACGATAATTACAAGAAACTATGACTTTTTTAAAAAATTACTTTGCCAAAAGGGAAACAACTATTGGTGTGTTGTACAGCCAACTGATACTGCTCTATCACACAAAACAGTCAATAACATTGACATATAGTAAAAGTATTTACTTCTACAGCTGTAAGTGAAATGTGTGGCTTAGCACAATAGCAAGTGCACACATCATCTATTTATGAAATTACAACTAAGTTGTTGTAATTTGCTGAGAAAATTCTAAACTATGTTAGCGTATGGTTAAATGTTCCTTGGTCATTGTGTTACAGTCCTCCCCCCACCACCCAACCAATCTCAAAATGAGTTCACCAAAATGTGAGTGTGATGAAAAGGTTACTACCACCATTCTTGTTCCATTTGACTTTCCTACTCCCCACTCTACTGTGTGTCTATGTGATGTGACTGGATTATATTTGGCATTGTTTAAAAAGACAATGAAGAATCAACAAGCCTTTGTTCTCTTAAAAAGAAGTTTAGTTTTTCTCTGCTTTAATGAATGTACACAGTTTCTTCTATCAATAAATATTAATTAATGTGTGCAATCCAATTGTTTTATTCTACTTCAACATCAAGCTTCAAATAAATCTTTTTTGAGCAAGAGCACACACACACACACACACACACACACACACACACACACACACACACACACACACACTCATACAATTTATGGCCTTATTGAACCAGTTTAAACAATTTTATAAAATAGGCTACCTCTTCATTTTCTCAAATCATCTGAAATTAAGCTTTCCATTGCCTGACTTTGGTTTGTAGTATAGTTCAGGGGTAGTCAACTTTTTTTACCTACTGTCCACCTTTGTCAGGGGTAGTCAACTTTTTTTACTTACTGTCCACCTTTGTATCACTGTTAGTAGTAAAATTTTCTAACTGCCCACAGGTTCCATGGTAAAAGTGATTTACAAAGCAAGTAAGTAATTTTAATTTACAAAATTTATAAATCAGAGTTACAGGAAGTTAAAGCAATAATAAAAAATAATTACTTAACAAACACTTTCTGTCATAATTTTATGAAAATGTAATGAAAATGTTTTGTAAACCCCTATGACCTACCAACCATCACAAAAGCTGGGAAGATGGAACACCCCATTAGTGGGCGGTAGGGACCAGGTTGAATATCACTGGTCCAGTTTATTTGTTTTCGAGTCTCTCAATTTTGTTTGTTTTGTTTTTTAAACCTTCAGCTGTAACTTGTGTTCCCACACACCTTCCTTGGTTCCTGTAGCTGCACTAATGTCTACTGACTGTTCCAAAATTTCTTAATTATTCTACTGGAGATTTTATTTTCTGGTGTCCTAATTACATGCCCAAAAATGAAATGAATTTCCTCCAGATGACGCTTATTAGAGGTTGCATTTCCTTGTAGCCTCTTCCTTTAGGAGATAGTCAGCAGTGTCCGTTTTCTTGGCAATTTTGTAAATGCACATTCTGATTTTTCTTATTCCTATTTTGAGTATTCCATCTATTTTGGCAATGTTATTTGTTTTGAAAATGATTTGCCTTGCACATATTAGTTCTGGTTGTGCAACTGTTAGGCAGCTTTTTTCCCAATTTTGTTGCTCTTCAGAGGCATTCTGTTGTATATGAATGTATATGTAATACATAACATTTCAGAACTCAAAATTAAAGCATATTGTGGATGGGATGACATATCACCTACATTATTTAGAGAATGCACAAATGATTTAATAAAATCAATAACTCAGTTTAGTTGGCTAGCCACTCAGGGACTTTTTCTGACCTTTTACAGTTCACTGATATAAATTTTTCATGGAGCTAAACCAGTCATGTAGTATTTTTTGAAATAATAAATCTTTGTTTGACTGTATATTACTGTATTTTTCTTCTGTACTATTTAGCTTTCGGCTTTTGTGCCACTGGCGAGTAAATGCTACAAGTTCTTAGACCATTAACACATCATATTTGGTAAACCAGTCCAGTAGTCTAACTTTCAGCACTGTATTTGATAATGGCATAAAAGCCGAAATCTAGATAGTATGAAGCAAAACACAGTACTATACAGTCAAGGGGCAGTTTAGTCTTTTGAAAAATCAATGAAATATGGTCAGCATATAAAAAGGGAGCAACCACTGACGTAAATAATTACAGGCCAATTTTATTGACCTCAGTGCCTGGCAAGTCCAAATGGGATATTTCTTCTGTAAATTATGTTCGAGTATAATGACTTTTCTGGAGACTAGAAATCTACTCTGTAGGAATCAGCATGGGTTTCGAAAAAGACGGTCATGTGAAACCCAGCTCGCGCTATTCGTCCACGAGACTCAGAGGGCCATAGGCACGGGTTCACAGGTAGATGCCGTATTTCTTGACTTCCGCAAGGCGTTCGATACAGTTCCCTACAGTCGTTTAATGAACAAAGTAAGAGCATATGGACTATCAGACCAATTGTGTGATTGGATTGAGGAGTTCCTAGATAACAGGACACAGCATGTTATTCTCAATGGAGAGAAGTCTTCCGAAGTAAGAGTGATTTCAGATGTGCCGCAGGGGAGTGTCATAGGACCGTTGCTATTCACAATATACATAAATGACCTGGTGGATGACATCGGAAGTTCACTGAGGCTTTTTGCAGATGATTCTGTGGTGTATCGAGAGGTTGTAACAATGGAAAATTGTACTGAAATGCAGGAGGATCTGCAGCGAATTGACACATGGCGCAGGGAATGGCAATTGAATCTCAATGTAGACAAGTGTAATGTGCTGCGAATACACAGAAAGATAGATCCTTTATTATTTAGCTACAAAATAGCAGGTCAGCAACTGGAAGCAGTTAATACCATAAATTATCTGGGAGTACGCATTAGGAGTGATTTAAAATGGAATTGTCATATAATGTTGATCGTCGGTAAAGCAGATGCCAGACTGAGATTCATTGGAAGAATCCTAAGGAAATGCAATCTGAAAACAAAGGAAGTAGGGTACAGTACGCTTGTTCGCCCACTGCTTGAATACTGCTCAGCAGTGTGGGATCCGTACCAGATAGGGTTGATACAAGACATAGAGAAGATCCAACGGAGAGCAGCGTGCTTCGTTACAGGATCACTTAGTAATCGCGAAAGCGTTACGGAGATGATAGATAAACTCCAGTGGAAGACTCTGCAGGAGAGACGCTCAGTAGCTCGGTACGGGCTTTTGTCAAAGTTTCGAGAACATACCTTCACCGAAGAGTCAAGCAGTATATTGCTCCCTCCTACGTATATCTCACGAAGAGACCATGAGGATAAAATCAGAGAGATTAGAGCCCACACAGAGGCATACCGACAATCCTTCTTTCCACGAACAATACGAGACTGGAATAGAAGGGAGAACCGATACAGGTACTGAAGGTACCCTCTGCCACACACCGTCAGGTGGCTTGCGGAGTATGGATGTAGATGAAGATGTAGAATACAACCTACTAAAAAACTCACAGCATGGCATGAGTGCTGGAAAGGCTAATCCATCGTAACAGCAGTTCTTCCATGAACTGCTAAACAGACTGGATAAAGGAAACAAAGTCACTGGGACTTTTCTAAATTTGTCTAAGGACTTTGATTCTGAGGATCTTGCAGTACTTTTAACATAATCTGAGATAGAAGACAATACACTAAAGTCTGTCATAAGACTGAAGGTTAACCAACATACAAATTTCTCAACTGTGGAGCCTGACAGGGAAGTATTCCTGGGCCATTTTTGTTTCTTGTATATATTACTGATGTAAAACAGCCACAAAACTCAAATTTACAGAATTAAGCTGATGATGCATCCTTTATTACCTGCAGTTGATCACATAATGTCTAATCATAAGATTTATTATTACTTCAACATATATTCTCCCCATGTACACACTTTTTAGTCGCAGAGTACAAACAATTCCTTAGATGTAGCAATACTGGGCTGTTGGCATTGATGAATAAGGACAAGATTGCTGTAGTGAAGTTCTTGTTAAATTAAGCCAATCTCAATAATGGAAATTCCTGAATGGGGCAATATGTAAAATAAGAGAAAGGCAACAACTCACATATAGCGGATCGATGCATGGAGCTCCACACATCAATTTGCTATGGGTGAATGGTTGTCTTTCCCCTATTTTACATATAATCAATCTCGAGTGGACATCACTGTCTACAGTTAAAACATTTCATAAATGTAAATTTTTATGTGGTGTGATTTATGAACATCTTATATGAAAAGATCTTATCAGCTCCAGCTGTAAAAACATTATCTGCAACATTTGCTCATTAAAATGTATCACAAATAAAGTGACTCCTCCTGTCCTTAAAAAATACACTATGGATTACTAGACTTGCACTTGCTTTATGGGACTGAAATTTGGGGTGACAACAATACATACACAGCATCATGAGCTAAATATGGCAGGGAAAAAGGCTTGCCAGGTTCAAAAATAGAAAAGCCGGCCTTGGCATTACATTCTGCTGGACTTTTTGCCCTAAATACTGCACTACCTATTTTAAATAGAAATGCAGTCAGTTTGGTATTTTCAGTTGTTTACTATTAACAATCAGTCAGTTTTCTGGGAGACCAACCTTATACTGTGCTTAAACTAAAAAGTAAAAATAAAAAACAAAAACAATCAGTCAATGGCCTTACAATTTGACAATTATGTTAGCAACTATGTAATCTATCTTCTTAACTGTTCAGCCTTCTTCCTTTCAAAATAAACTAAAAGCTCCTCACTAAACAAAATAAACAGTTATCCATTCTTCTGGAACAAAAAAACTGGAAGTTATTCAATAATTTTGGGTGTTTTGGTGAGACTTATAAAGATTTAACAATGTAATAGTGAAGGCACGGCGCAAACCAACTCTCTTTCACAACTGTGTGCCTGAACACAGGTAGGAGCAACGCGTGTGTGCGTAGCTAGTGGCGAGAGGTGAAGCATGGGAGGGATGGGGATGGAGGGGGGAGGGGGTGTTGACACCAGCTGATTGGTGCTTTCTACTTTGGTAGTAGGTAAAAAGATGAGGGCTAGTAGAAATCCTTGGGTTACAGAAGAAATATTGAATTTAATTGATGAAAGGAGAAAATATAAAAATGCAGTAAATGAAGCAGGCAAAAAGGAATACAAATGTCTCAAAAATGAGATCGACAGGAAGTGCAAAATGGCTAAGCAGGGATGGCTAGAGGACAAATGTAAGGATGTAGAGGCTTATCTCACTAGAGGTAAGATAGATACTGCCTACAGGAAAATTAAAGAGACCTTTGGAGATAAGAGAACCACTTGTATGAACATCAAGAGCTCAGATGGAAACCCAGTTATAAGCAAAGAAGGGAAAGCAGAAAGGTGGAAGGAGTATATAGAGGGTCTATACAAGGGCAATGCACTTGAGGACAATATTATGGAAATGGAAGAGGATGTAGATGAAGATGAAATGGGAGATACGATACTGCGTGAAGAGTTTGACAGAGCACTGAAAGACCTGAGTCGAAACAAGGCCCCCGGAGTAGACAACATTCCATTGGAACTACTGACGGCCTTGGGAGAGCCAGTCCTGACAAAACTCTACCATCTGGTGAGCAAGATGTATGAAAGAGGCGAAATACCCTCAGACTTCAAGAAGAATATAATAATTCCAATCCCAAAGAAGGCAGGTGTTGACAGATGTGAGAATTACCGAACAATCAGTTTAATAAGCCACAGCTGCAAAATACTAACACGAATTCTTTACAGACAAATGGAAAAACTAGTAGAAGCCAACCTCGGGGAAGATCAGTTTGGATTCCGTAGAAATACTGGTACACGTGAGGCAATACTGACCTTACGACTTATCTTAGAAGAAAGATTAAGAAAAGGCAAACCTACGTTTCTAGCATTTGTAGACTTGGAGAAAGCTTTTGACAATGTTGAATGGAATACTCTCTTTCAAATTCTAAAGGTGGCAGGGGTAAAATACAGGGAGCAAAAGGCTATCTACAATTTGTACAGAAACCAGATGGCAGTTATAAGAGTCGAGGGACATGAAAGGGAAGCAGTGGTTGGGAAGGGAGTAAGACAGGGTTGTAGCCTCTCCCCGATGTTATTCAATCTGTATATTGAGCAAGCAGTAAAGGAAACAAAAGAAAAATTTGGAGTAGGTATTAAAATCCATGGAGAAGAAATAAAAACTTTGAGGTTCGCCAATGACATTGTAATTCTGTCAGGGACAGCAAAGGACTTGGAAGAGCAGTTGAATGGAATGGACAGTGTCTTGAAAGGAGGATATAAGATGAACATCAACAAAAGCAAAACGAGGATAATGGAATGTAGTCGAATTAAGTCAGGTGATGCTGAGGGTATTAGATTAGGAAATGAGACACTTAAAGTAGTAAAGGAGTTTTGCTATTTGGGGAGCAAAATAACTGATGATGGTCGAAGTAGAGAGGATATAAAATGTAGACTGGCAATGGCAAGGAAAGCGTTTCTGAAGAAGAGAAATTTGTTAACATCGAATATAGATTTAAGTGTCAGGAAGTCATTTCTGAAAGTATTTGTATGGAGTGTAGCCATGTATGGAAGTGAAACATGGACGGTAAATAGTTTGGACAAGAAGAGAATAGAAGCTTTCGAAATGTGGTGCTACAGAAGAATGCTGAAGATTAGATGGGTAGATCACATAACTAATGAGGAAGTATTGAATAGGATTGGGGAGAAGAGGAGTTTGTGGCACAACTTGACCAGAAGAAGGGATCGGTTGGTAGGACATGTTCTGAGGCATCAAGGGATCACCAATTTAGTATTGGAGGGCAGCGTGGAGGGTAAAAATCATAGGGGGAGACCAAGAGATGAATACACTAAACAGATTCAGAAGGATGTAGGTTGCAGTAGGTACTGGGAGATGAAGAAGCTTGCACAGGATAGAGTAGCATGGAGAGCTGCATCAAAGCAGTCTCAGGACTGAAGACCACAACAACAACAACACTTTGCGTTGATCGCTATGTGTGTAGCATTGTTGTGACATTGTGTGTTAGGCTCATTCGGCCTCCGAAGAGAAAAATAGGACACAGTCATAAGAATAGCATTGGTTTGTATATCTCCATATCCTGATGATTATCTAATTATTCCTCCTCATACTTATTCCTCACATTTATCTCACTAGTTTGGATCAGCACTTAGTGGTGCCCAACAAAAACCAGATCTGAATATTTTTGGCTGTACACAAGTACAAATAGCCTGACACTGGCATGCAACCATAGCACAAACCTGCTTTGCTGAGGCCTGGCGGCTGCTCAGCCAGCAACCAACAACACAGACAGATTATATGGATACAGGCCTTGCAGGAGACAACTCTTCAGACGACAGTTGAGGGATGACCATGATCCGCGTGGCAACCAGCTGGCAACCCAAGCACCATCAAAGATCACTGGCTTGTGACCCTTTTCTCCTCCATAGGCCACGTGGCTGAAAGAAGTACCTACAGTATCCTGGTGCCCAGGTAGTATTTAAGCTGGCGACTGGGCCATACTCCAGTGAGTTTTCTAGGCCAGGTGTTGACTGCGAAAGCATTCCCACAATCAGGAGTCACTGCTATGACAGTGATGCCATCCGTGTCGACCTTTGCATCCAGGAGCTGCCAGCTATGGCCCTACACCATTCAAGGCCTCTACACCGAAGAGATATGGCCTTCAATGCCATGACCAGCAATTCAACTTTGTAATATTAGTCTTTACTTTCCATTGGTGGTATACTGAACTTAACCTTTAGGGCATTCTTCTGGGACTTTAACTTTTGCTCATTCTCTTGGAACTTAAGCTTTTTCATTTTCCTTTCAGACTTTGATTGCAGCACAATTAGCGTACGGGCATTGGACTTTGAAGCATTCAATTTACTGTCGCATTTTCAGGCCTACAACCTTCAGGTATTATTTTGTTCTTACATTAATCAAGAAGTGACTTGTTTTCAATTATTGTGTTCCAACATAGGTCACGTCAGATAAGATAGTAGGTCACGTCAGATAAGATAGTTTATGTTTGTTACAATATATTTCAAATTCAACTTATACCTCGATATCTTTCTTGTGGAACCTTCTACAGACACACCAGAAACAATATTGTTTAGCTATAAGTGGTCCATGTACTTCACAGTACATACTTTGATCAGTAAGCTTTTATCAGCCGACTCTTTGCTGTGCTGAGCTTTTTGTAACAAAGATTAGCAGCAGTTTTATATGTCTCTGTGATCCTACAGGCATTTACTTCATGATGATAGGTCAATGATAATATAAAAAACATGTAAAACTTAAATAAAATGAATATTTTGGAAAAATTAGAGAACTAACAAATTTTTTCTGGGGCAATTATGTAGTAACAGTGAAAGTTTTGTGGCCTGTGGTACTAATTAGTCTGTACAGCTCTGCTGCAGACTCTACACAGCATTTTATGTGGGCATGACCAACAAACAGTGGAACACACTGCTGAACACAACATTCTCAAGTTCAGTGGCCGCTTCACAACCCGCATCACTTGGATCCTTCCCCCCAGCACCAGCTATTCTGAATTATGCAGATGGGAGTTATTCTTGCAACATGTCCTTCACTCAGAAAATCATCCTGACCTCAATCTCCGCTAACTCATTGCACCCACATTCTTTACTCAAGAGTCTTCCATTCCTACGTGTGAGTCTCCCCTTCCTACATCCTGTCACCTGTTGCTAATCAATTCCTCTATGTCATCATCACTGTGCACCACACAAACTAACTGGTTTCAGTGCTTGTGTGTCACTTCTCTACCCCATGTACTTGCTGCTTCTTCCTCCTGCACTCCTATCCTGTCCACTTGCTACCTCCCTCTGAGATGTCAGCGCCCTTCCCTAACCCTTCTACTGCCTCCTGCTTCTTTTCTCCCTCTAAACACATAAATCAACACAACCCCTCATTCTACCTGCTGAACTCCAGTCCTGGCACTGTGGGTTCAGTTGGCACAATGTTGTTGCATGGAGGTGTGTATGTGTGTGTGTGTGTGTGTGTGTGTGTGTGTGTGTCCTCTAGCTTGTCAATGGATTTGTCTAAAAGCTAACAACATTTTCATTCTTTTTTATGTACCTGTCAATGAATCAACACTTCTGCTGTTTGTGAGTTGTCTCCTTTACTCCTGAATTATTTACATTGTGCAAGAAAAGACTTTGCATATAATTAAGGGATGTATTTACCTTTCCATGCTTGTAGCTTATACCCCTGATTTAAGCCGTTAATTTTCTGTGGGTCTGGTGGTTTCCACCAAACTTTCACTGCGGTGGAGCTAACTGCTTCTGCTTTCACATTTGTTGGTGCTGCCTCTGGCACTGAAAATAAAACAAAATTAGCTGTATTGAAAAACTCCATGGAAACAAAAATCAAAGAAACATCACTTCTATCAGAAAATTAATACTGAAAGACAAACACATGTAAAATAAAAATGGGGAAATACTTACTGGTGACCAACAGATATTGAAACATTGGGTAGAAAATTTTAGTGAACTGTTGGATGCTCCAGAGCCCCCTACTGAAGAGATGTTAATCCACCCAGAAGAAGAAGAGGAGGCCAAAACCCCGCCATCATACTTGTTCTCCTTCAGCCAAAAAATTCAAATTCAGCAAACAGCAAGCAAAATCATGGTGTCAATGTTTTGGGACAGAAAAGAGATTCTCCTTGATGATTTTTTGGGAAGAGCTGAAGCAATAAATTCTGCGAGATATTGTGTGACTATCAAGAAACTTCGCAGAGCCATACAAAACAAAAGTCATGGGATGCTGACAATGGGAGTCTGTCTCCTTCATGACAACACACGCCTGCACACAGCTCATGCAACACAAGAGTTGTTGACTACATTTGGTAGGAATGTTTTAAGCCACCCCTCTCACAGCTCCGATCTCACACCTAGTGACAATCATCTGTCACTAAATTGAAGGAACACTTTCATGGAAAATACTTTTCTGACAACAACAGTGTGAAAATCGAAATGAAGAACTGGTGAAAAAAACAGCGGGAGATGTCTATGACACAGGAATCAAAAAATAGGTCCCACAGATGACAAAATGTATTGAGGTAAATGGTGATAATATGGAAAAATAATGCAAGACCTGTACTACAATTTATGTAGTACAAAATTCATTTTTTGCACTTCATAAATTTTTGTACTTCAAAAAATTCTTGTAACCTTACTTTCCGGATTAGCCGCGTACTTACCATCTGCTCTAGATATATCCTGCAAGCGATGAAGTTTGTGAAACTATATCCAGTACATAATGTAATAAACAGTAATGTTCATAATTTCAACACACTGAAAGGGAAAACTTTCACAGAATATTATGTTATGTTATGTGTTATGTGGTTTATTCATCTCATTACATACAATTTTCAAATCATTTGATTTGATGTACAGGAGACATGTCAAGGTTTACAAAAGAAACTTTTTTCACTTTTTTAAGAGAAATACAAAAGTTTACATTATATTTTACATTTCTAAGTTTCAGCTACACATGTACATAAAATAATAAATGTATTACAATCCCTGTGTTCAGATTGTGAAGCTGTCCTCAATGAATTCATCGACAGAATAATAACACTTTTCCACCAGTAGAGTAAAGAGCAATCTTTTCAGTGAACCAATCTCCATTTTAAATATATTACTGCCTTTTATTTTATTGAAAATTTTTAACCCCATATACTCTGGTGTTTGGGCATAAAGTTTTAAATGATGTGTTGGAAGTTTGAAGTTATCTCTGTGGCGAGTGCTGTAGTTGTGGTCAAAACGGAAATTGTCTAGTGTATGTTGATTTCTATATAGGAACACCACCATCTCATATATGTAAAGTGAGGGGATAGATAGTACTTTTAAATTTTTTAACAGTGGTCGACAGGATTCCCGTTTTTTTGCAACAACATGTTTCTAATTACTTTCTTTTGTAATACTAGGAGCCTAGTGACATTTGCTGAATTTCCCCAGAAGATTATGCCATAACGAATAACTGACTCAAAGTAGCAGTGATAAACTGTCTTTCTGGTATCCATGTTTGTGGCACCTGACAAAATACACATTGCAAATGCTAAGTTGTTCAGTTTATTTGCTAAGTAATCTATGTGTACCTTCCAATTTAAATTTTTGTCAAGATTTAGGCCTAAGAACTTCACGTGGTTTGCTTCTGTTATATCCTGATCATTGCAAGTTATCTTTATTTCACTCCTTTCTACTGATTTAGCTTCAAATTGCATCATTTTGGTTTTAGTTACATTTAGTTTTAGTCCATTTTGACAGAACCAAGATTCAAGTTTTTCTAAAGTATTTTTGGCTTTTTCTGGAATATTTTCAGATGCCTCATTTTCAATTAGAACTGATGTATCATCAGCAAATAAGACTGAATGAACATCAATAGCAAGTGGTAGGTCATTTACGTAAAAAAGAAACAGATTAATAACAATTAATAACAGGCTGGAGACTGCAGTCCACATACAGCAGGGACAATTTTGTATAATAGACTACAATATGATTTTAAGATAGCTAATCTAAATACCTTAGAGAATAAACCGAAGCACTTATTAGTAGAGAAACGCTCTTTTTGTAATATGTCCTTGTAAACCTGTTAGTGTACATAGCAGTAATCTTGTTTTGTAACAGAAAACTGATAAGTTCTGATCTTCAGTCTCACATCAATATATGGCTTTTATCTTTTACTGGTAAGAGTATAATTAGTACAATCCCGTATCTCACTATCCATTTAAACTAAAGCAACGATAGTGTCTGAAAACTGAACAGCAAATAAATAAATGTGTAACAGAGAAGAAAGTGTGCCAGTGGATTCTTCCATTTTTTACTGGAAAAAATCTCCTTTAGATGATTTCAACAAATACGAATATAATAACTGAACTATATTTAGAACATATTTTCCATCATCAGAATTTAAAGTGAATATGATAGGACAAAATCCTATGGTATTTTAACTTATACGAGCTGAGGGCACCACCTCACATACATGTCAGTCAGAGTGTTACAATATTAAAAATAACTATGGGTGATTTAAAATGACCAATGTCAACTCTGAAGACAAAAAATTTGTTTCTAAATGCACATTTGTTGTAATTTCAAATTAAATTTGTAGACAGTATGTAGATAATTATTCATGTTACTTATTTCCTGTTATTTTCATACGCGAATAAAACCAAAACAACTTTGATGCACAAAATACTACGAATGATATACTGTAATATATTAAAAATAAAAGCTGGGAGATGCAAACATGGAAATGAACAGCTTACCTCCTTCCTTTGTTTTTATTTTCATTCCTTCACTGTAAACACCAACACCCATATTGTTATAAGCAGCTATTTGAACAATGTAGTCTTTCCACGTGATCAGTTCTTGTATTAAGTAACTCCTCTGAGCCTTGAAAAGAAATTGAAAATTTCTAACGACTGTCTTTTTTCTTAATTTCACAATGCATAACACAGCTCACTCCCCCACACAAAAACATATTTAGTCTTTAACTTGGTAAGTGTGATAACCCAAAAACTTATTTCAGAATTTTCTGAAGACTAGTGCACAAATTCAAAATCCAAGGAACAGAAAGTTGTCATGAAAAAGTAAGGAGAAACCAATTGAGCAAATTATAAGGAATATACAGCAGAATATTATGAATAGTGGTAAGTTCATTATTGTTTTAAGAAGACACCAGAGAGGACTCGTTGACAGAGAGAGTGCTTTCAAATTCGGCCCAAACTGTCTAACCTGTCTATCCACTCTATTCAAATTCTGGGATTATTACTTTAATAATAATGTAAATAATTCTTATTTTAGTCTTTGAAGTGATATATAGTAGTTGCCAATACCATCATAAGAAGAACGATTTACACTATAGGTACAAAAACACTTACAAGAGAAATAGAAGAACAATAATATGACTTTTGTAACAAATAACGTGGTTGTTAAATGAGTCATGAAATAAGAAGAAACCCATGCAAAAGAAACAAGCAGGAATAAAAGTGTAATCATAAGATCGAACGCAGAAGATGGTTAAAGTGAAGGAAATGTCTTGAGAAACAGAGGAAGGCATCAGTGCATGCTGATGACATGTGACACAAAAATACTCTGTTTCTAAAGTGCATAGTGGAAGGAGTGTAGCTAAGCCATAAAGTATAAGTAGAAGTGTTAAGTGATCAACAGGCACATAAACAAGACTTGCTTTTGAACAATATCCTTCCTTAGAACTAAGAAACTACACACACACACACACACACACACACACACACACACACACAAAATTGTGAAAAGTATTTGTCACAGATGGTTGCCATTATCTGCATTATACAGAAGTAACTATACAAATTACTAATTTAATCATCAATCATTATCACACTCTTACCTCATTTGTAATATTTTTGTACGTCCAAGGACTTTCATTGTAACCATACAACCTGTAACGTATAACATATCCCAAAATTTGTCCATTCCTATGGTCTTCTAATGGTGGTTGCCATTGCGTTATGATCTCAGATGGTGATCTTGCTGTACCAACAAATCCTACTGGAGGACCTGATGGAGCTGTGAATATTAAAACAAATAAATGTGATCTCCAAGTAAAAATGAATTTTCTCTCTCTGTGGGAGTAGGGATCCCTGCTCTAAGGTTGTCACTGTTAACACCATTTTTCTTTAGATATAATGTTAAATACATGTCTTGATGGAGATTTTACAGCAGTTGTATCATTTTTCATACAAACAACTGGGTGGTTCTTTGTACACCGAAAGGTATTAAAAAAGTTTTGGCCATAAGAGCATCCAGGAGGACAAGTCTCAACCTCCTTCACTGGGTGTTTACACCCAGCAGTAGAAGTGCAAGTCTGAGACTGCTTGTCACTGGGAGATCAGCAGCATTACCTCCATTAGCCAGTTTGCTGACTAAGTTTTTCTTCAAGGCAATTTTCAGAAATAATGCTTAGAATAACCTCACATGAATTCCTGTCCAATGACATCTCCTTTAATTATAAGAATCACCCAGTCTGTAGCTGGCATATCCCCCCCCCCTCTCCCCCATTACTATAGCATAGGCAAGACATTCATGCAGAATAATCTGTAAGTTTCCTCTAAAACATTTTGCCACTATATCTCCTGAAGCAGGTGTTCTGGTTACAACATTTTACTCGCCTTTGATGCTTATCTTCATTCACATTTACTTTCCATTTAGGATCTGTAATAAGCTCACTAGATACCTACAGGTTCCTTACAGCAATTAGTATGCTGTCATCATTGGTTCCAAGCCTTTCCTTGTGGTATATATACCAGTCAGAATTTAGTACTTCATTACTACTGCTCTCTGGTTTTAGCAAACTTCCTGTTCTTAATACTATGAGGGTATAATTACTGTTAATAAGTGAGACTAACTTTGAGAGTTCACTGTGGACCCTCCTGCTGGTAACTAATAACATATAAAACACATGGAGTGACAGTGGACAGTTGTTTTCAATCAATCCTGAGGCTGCAAATGCATGAAATCCACTTCATTGGGCATTCCCTATTGGTGCTGTTCCCTACATGCATATGTGGCCTCAGGACTAATGGGTAACACCAAAGAAGTGACCATTAACAGCTGTCCAGTGCACTGGACATGTGCACCATAGGAATAACATTTTCTCTTTCTTTCCTGAAAAGACGTATGTTCCTCTCTGTATTTCATATGCTTGATCTACACCTCTCCAAATAAGGCACATAAACCAATCAATGCATTTATGGAGAAGCTCCTCTAATCTAATGCACCCCACCCCCTGAGCATGCCTAAGTGTAGCATGTGCTTGAACTACTATGGGGGAGGTGAGGTGGAGGGTGTGGCTCTACAATTACACTGTGCTAACAGAAGTCCAGAAAACTGCATCTGAGATAGTCACAGACATTTTTATATTTCTATCCTTCTGACTGATGGTTCTGAAGAACTTTGGCTGTTCACTTATGTAATAAAATGGAACACCTACAGCCGTCCTTTTGATGTTATTTATTATATGGCTACCAGTTTCTGTGATTCAATTCACCATCTTCAGGCCTTCAACTCCATTAGTGGCCAATACTTCTGAATTGATTTCCATAGACTGTAACAACAATGTTGTGTCTCCAGCTGTCAAACCATCAACTACTAACTGCTGATGGCTGGAGACACAACACCACTGTTACAGTCTATGGAAACCAGTTCATAGTTGTTGGCCACTGACGAAATCATGTATATGACTGGAATTAACCCCCTCAGTATCAGTTAAAACCTGATGATGGTGTATTGAATCACAACAATTGGTAGCCATATAATAAATAACATCGAAAGGATGGCTGTAGGTGTTCCATTTTATTACACAGTCACAGACTTGTCTGAGCCTCTGTTTTAACCCATCCAAATAACTCCAGTACAAAGAGGACTGCGGTAGTTTCTGGGAATTATGCTACAATTTATTTGCTGTACTTCCACCCCATATGTAAGATTGTCATCATAAATTAATTCTACTGATTAAAAAATCAAGGAGGGCCTCTGAAACGTAGTAGCTGGCGTCATTTGTGAACACATGAGCTATGTCTTCATCATGTGTAACCAATGGCCACATACAGATAAACCTCCTTATCAACCAGATAAACATAAATAACTACTAAGAATGGGAACACAAATAGAAAAAACAAGCCTTGGGGTATTTTTAGGCACTGATAACTCGAGTTAAACTCTTCCACAAAAGCAAAAATGCAAGCTACCTCTGACAATCAATACACCACTACACACAAACATTTACAATCAATGTAGCTCAGTAAAGAGCTAAAATTTCTATAATATTGTGATCAGCAATGAATTCCAATACATAGAAGAACATTAATTATCCAAATCAGATTGTTAATAACAGCAAACACAGAATGTTGCGGTGGATCTGTAATTTGTACCTTTGGCATGTTGTGTTAATGACAGAAACAGCCATGTATAAATATATCTAAAGATGGCTGAAAATAATTAACATGTGATATTTTCCAAAAATTTTCCCATATATCATTGATACCAGCATTAATAACATCTGTTAACTCTATTAAAAAGGAAACCTCACTTGAGAATACCCTAATAAAGGCTGTAATACACAAAGAAACAAAAACATCTTTTGAATGAACTGTTGGACTTTAATAACTTTTTATTTATTATAATGTATGGCATTTGAAGGCAATAATGAAGCTTACAATGTAAGCTTTCATTTATTACTTAACTCAACTGTTTTATACTTTCAATCCCAAAAGAAGAACAGTTTTTATTAATATGGATTTATTGTGTAGTGGCAACCAAATTGAAGAAAGTGAATTACCTTCTTGAGGAAGATGTACTACATTGCTTGGTTCTGATGGTGAACCTTCTCCAACACTGTTAACTGCACTAACTCTGAACTGGTATGAACTTGCTGCCTTGAGGTTTGTTAGAAGTATCCAGCGTTGTTGTGCTGAGACATTGCTTAATTCAGTCACCCAGTTGAGAAGGGGATCTGCAATCAAATCTGAAACATCAGTCAGTATTTCATCAAGGAATGCTCTTTGCCATAATAAAGACTTATTTGAAATTGTCAATGCTAGCAATCGATAAATATAGCAAGTAAGTTATAATCGTGCTGACCTATGTCTGATACTTCTCTCTTCTGTACAATGAATTTGAGAGTTGGACTATTTCCATCAAATCCTGGTGACCAGCTAACATTTACAGCTCTCTGTGTATTTGTATCCAATCTCACGGCTTTCACGTTTACTGGGGCAAATGGCAATTCTATGACACTCAGATGCGCAGATCGAGTGTCATTACCACCTGGAGATGTAACTGCACAAGTATAATCACCAACATCTGCAGCTCTCACTGCCTGTATCTCCAGCATACCATCATCTTGCACTGATATTCTTTGACTGTTGCCCAAAACTATTTTCCTGTAATTAATTAATACATTTTAATTAGGAATATCTTAAAGTTTTACATAAAACATTCTAGTGTTATACAGTTCTCATTTTAAAATGATGAGTAATATTTCAAAACACAAAACATATATATGCAATGAATTAAGAAGCCACAGAAGAGGGGCGGGTAGGGGGGAGGAGTCATATAGGAAAAATGAAAATTGCTAAGCAATAAAACAAGCTTCAAAAAGTTAGAAAAATTGTAACTATCAAAATTACTTATACTATTAAATGTACTAAAAAAACACAAAAACTTACTCTTTATTACGATACCACGTTACATTGAATGGCACTGATGGATCACTCGAAACTTTGCACTGCAGTGTTGCTGTGAGGCCAAGTAAGACTTTTGTGTCTACCGGAGGCTGGATTATTTGTGTCCGAACTGGAATTAAATTCTTCAGTATTAAAAATAAATTAATTTGTAAGAGAACACTAGTTATTTTCAACATCTATTTTTCACTTTTATGAATGAGCTATAACTCAGACTGTACAGCTCAATGTCACTGTAGTAAACCAAGTGATGGATTACACACAAAAAAATGGAAAGCATTATACTAATAGAACTAGACTGATGCCAAATCTTAACAAAAGAAATTATCCTATGGTATTTTTAACTAAATACATGTGTAATCCCACTAAGCACAATTCACCTGTCATTAACGTTTTCTACCTTATTAATAACACAGTCACCAGAAACAGTCTTCTGCTTTTTGCCTTATTTTAAACTTCCTATTCCTTAGTGGAGTTACACTAGTTTCCTTGACTGTCAGTCTATTAAATGACAAATTATTGTTCTACACAATAACACCTGGAAATATTGAGCCATGACGGGGTTGCTGGCATTGCCTTCAAAATGCCTGGTGCCACTAGCTCGAACTGTCATGCGATGTCCCTCTGGTTTGAGGCCATTAAGGTCTTTGCTCGAGGCTGTTGATGGGGACAGGGTGTATTGTGGCATGGAGAGTTGGGGAGCGGTAACAGAGCATGTCCCTCTGGTTTGAAGCCATTAAGAGCTTTGCTCGAGGCTGTTGATGGGGACGGAGTGTGTTGTGACAGTTGGGGAGCGGTAAAAGAGTAAGGCTGACAGTGTGAGAGGTCCGCCAGGTGAGTAAGGTGAGCACTTCTGCAAGTGTCTTGAGCATGCGATCCGGCAAGTAGTTGCTGGGCATATTTGTGGACTGATTTGAATCCGTAGTTGGCTTTGAGTACTGTCTTCATGAGTAGCCTCGCCAGCCAGCTCTGGGACATGGCACACCAATGACAGAGTTGAAGCCAGTTTCGCTGTGCTGAATTCTGGGGCCCCTTTGGAACTGGCAAGCTACATCTCTGATTCGTGAACTTCACTTAAGTTTTGGATTTTGTGATCTTAACCATTATTTTCTTCTTGATACCTACAGCTCTGTTGTGATCACTGTGATTTCTTAGCTGATCTAGTTCACCAACAGTTGCTTCCTTGAATTGTGGCTGTTGTTTGCTTTTCCCGAGTCGATACTGGCCTTGTTGTTTGTTAACAGGATATCTTGAACTGTGTGAGCTGATGGTGTTCCCTGAGCTGGAGCGATAACATGTTTCTTCTATGCTGTGGCCGTTTTGCCCCTGATTTTGCACAGATGCTGCTCCCCTGAATAAACTACATAGGAAGGGGAGAAATTTGTCTGCCGTGAGAGCCAACAGGTGGCTTCTGAAGCTGTCAAGACTGCTATCAGCAACCTACTGGTCTTAGCTGTCCCAGGTTTCAGTAAAAGATTTATCGTTAAAACTGATGCTTCCAATGCCGGTATTGCTGCAGTGTTATTGCAGCAGGATCAAGGTATACGACATCCATCTAGAAGGTTCTCTGGTCCAGAGATGAATTACTCTGTTTATGAATGTGTGGCACTAGCTGTGCTTTTCGCCATGGAGAAGTTTCAGTTCTATCTTGAGTACAGGGAGTTTGATCTCGAGACAATCAGGCACTACGCTGGTGTTTGTTCGACCCATGAAAACTGATAGGATTGCCAGATGGGCAGTCTGTATCTCTGTGTTTCATTTCACGGTGCGACACATAAAAGAATCTGACAACTAGGTCACCAACACCCTCAGTTGCATGTTTCAAGAAGAGGAGCCTGTCGAGAATAAGGGCATTAGCGAGTCTCACCTGGTTGTGTGTATGATTTTAGCTGAAGTTCCCAAGTTATTTGTGGACCTTAAAACCAAACAGGATCAAAGTTAATTGTGAGATACACTAAGAAAGCAACTCTTATCCAGTGGAGAAGTTAGCAACTACTCCGTCAGGAATGGCATAGTATGTAAACACATTAATGAAGGTGGGCTTTAAAATTTGTTTGCCTGCCTCATGATGTGGGCCTCCCATTTTCCATTATTGTGTCTAGTGGGAGGAAATCTGGCCCTCTATAAGAATTGGTCAAGATTAAGGCTCACCTCACTTGGCCACATTGTATAAGCATATCAGGTGATAAGTACGTGAGTCTGAACCGTGTAAGAAGGTTAAACCCAGTAATAGTTCTCCGAGGGGGTTGTTACAATTCAAGCATGAGGAGAACCCTATGGACAAACTCTTTATCGCTTATGTAGAACCTCTTCCTAATAACAAGAAGGGGAACCGATATATTCTGGTTGTTGTTGATGCGTTTTCCAGATTTTTATGGTTAATCCGTAAGTCGTGGGGTCATGGCGGCCATTAGTGTTGCACACCTGACCAACATGTTCAGCTGGTTTGGAGCCCCTAAGGCTCTTGTTAGTGATAATGCTCTAGCATTTGTTTCTGAACAGTTTAAGCAGATTTGCTTTTGTAACGCTGTTAAGAAGCTAACCACCATGCCATGTTATCCCCAGGCATCTTTTGCCAACAGCATGAATTGCAACCTTTAGTTAGCTTTGATCATTTACCATCATAAGCCTCCTATTTAACTGGGATACAACCTTGCCTTGGCTCAAATTTGCATTTAACATCGCACAGCATGAAGCATCCAAGGCAGTTCCTGCCGCTCTCTTGTTTATGTCTCCCATCAATTCCCTTTTATCCTTTATCCAACTTGTGGGATTACAATGACCTTCTGCCTTTGTCCGTAACTCCTGAAGATCTTAGGTAAAATTGGGAACAGGCCAGGGATAACATAGATTAGCCCACCGCCGCCAGGCATGGAGACATAATAGGAATAGTTATTCATTTCAGGGCAAGGTAGGAGACGAGGTTTTCATGAAGAACTGTGCCTCTGGTTTGAGGCCACTAAGATCTTTGCTCGAGGTTGCTGATGGGCATGAGGTGTGTTGTGGCGTGGCGAGTTGGGAAGTGAAGTTGCAAGGATGTAATGTCCCTCAAACGATCCCCCTGGCCGGCCGCGGTGGTCTAGCGGTTCTGGCGCTGCAGTCCGGAACCGCGGGACTGCTGCGGTCGCAGGTTCGAATCCTGCCTCGGGCATGGGTGTGTGTGATGTCCTTAGGTTAGTTACGTTTAAGTAGTTCTAAGTTCTAGGGGACTTATGACCTAAGATGTTGAGTCCCATAGTGCTCAGAGCCACGATTCCCCAAATGTGCGAGGTGGATCTGAATTCTACCAACTTGCCTAACAGTAGGTTGCCTGTCCTGCAGAAACGACAGGTTCTGCTGCGCCTCATCCAACACCGCGGAAATATTATTGAGAGAAACACCTAGCTCCCCAATGGTGCTCACCGAAATGCAGAGCGGGGTGCCCAATGCCGTGCACAACCTGGCCACCTGCTCTGGAATGCTACTCACAGTGCTAAGCACTTGAATTCTAGGTTCATACTGCAAGCGCTGCTTCTTTAGATGCATGATTCTGGGGCAGCCCCTTGGAACCATAGCAAGCTAACTCCCTGCAAACAACGGAATAAATTAATACAATGCTCAACATACCATAAGGGATCCTTACGCACTAAGGAAATGATCACAGGAAATGAGAAATGACCAGACAATTCTACCCCCCCACCCGGCCAACAGAACGGAACCACGCTCTGCTACCGCTCCCAAACTCTCCATGCCAAAACACACCCCGTGCCCATGAACATCCTTGAGCAAAGATGTTAGTGGCCTCAAACCAGAGGGACATCACAAGACAGGTCCAGCTAGTGGCACCAGGAATTCAAAAGGTGACACTAGCAACCCCACCACAGCTCAATATTATTCCAAAATGAGGATTTATTTTAAGTAGAATGCGAAGTTAATTCATATTTATGTAACAGTGCCATAGAACAAATCAAATGAAACCACTGGGAACACATCTTAAAAAGGATGACACATCAGTTAAGATTTCTTACCTAGGACAGAAAGGAATGCAGATCCCTCCACTATGCCTCCTTCATTCGCCCTCCTACAAGTATACTTCCCAGCATCATTCTCTCTAACAGCAGCTATCAACAGATCGCCATACTCCAGGACCTGAATCCTGCCTGAAGCTTCCACAAGCTTATTATCTGCAAAATCACAAATATCATGGAATCTTAAATAATTCCCACTAGAAGTTAATTCACAGTCATGCAGCTAGGCCCTCACAACCAAGATCTATTGAAGATAACACTGTACTAATCTAAAAACTAAAACTGCTTACTAGTTATGAGCAAACTTGCAATGAGCATAAAACTATAAATCTGCTTACCCTGATAAAACCAGGTAATATTTGGTGTTGGAGCTCCAACAGCTCTACAAGTTATTGTTGCATCCTTCCCATCTAAAACAGTAACATTCTGAGGTGGGACTTCTAACACCGGTTCAGAAGCTGCGAACAAAAAAGTTCAGATGTTGAGAAAAGCAGAAGTTTTTAATATCAAGAAGAATAATACTTTATAATTGTCAATGCATTAAGGCAAAACTAACTTATGCAAAACACAAACATATTAGGCCATATGCTGTACAATGTGTATAAATATTGACTAATTATGCAACTAATAACTATAAACTGAAATGTGTCAGATCGGGTACTTTTAAATAACTCATGGTTTGCTTTTATAGTGACTTTCTGTTTACTATAGTGAACAGTAATGTCTTTTCTATAATTATTAGAGACATTTCTAAGACATACTGGTCAACATAAAAAACTTAAAGACATTTTATGGTATTACACTGTTTTTGAGTAAACAAACCATTAAACATACTCGATAATGTTTGTTTATTAGGAGAAATACTTTTTCTTAAAGTGAGTACATCATAAAAATGAAAAATGCACATGCAGCAATACAGATGCCATAAGCAAACAGATTTTTCTCAGTATTTGAACTGTCTCTCCCATCCCCATTATTAAATTACATATTAAATCTGTTGTTACAAATTTCTTTCTCAGTGACATCACAATACTGTTATATAGGAATGGTGGTCGTCAAAAGGCAAATAGGTCATCAAGCTTACTCGAAGGATGAACTGAGTTAGTCAAGATAAGCAAACGTAAAATACTTGTCTTTGGAGCTGAAAGACATTATAAAATGTGATGTAGGGAAATATATGCCATGTAAAGCAGTAAAAGACAGCAAAGATCCATCTTAGTTTCAGGGTACTTTTTGGAAAATGTAAAAACAGAGATTACTCTGTTCTCACTACAAAAGAGACTGCAGGGAAACTGTCACAGAAAAGTTAACAGCATTCTGTGCATATGTAAGAATAACAATATACAAAACCAACATAATTTTCACAGACAGGTCCTAGGAGTGAACATCAGAAAATCCTTGGAAGTCCTCATCATACATACAGTCAATAAACCAATCCAAATCTTCCATTCAATCTCTCATGGATTTGTCTGGTGTTGAAACTAAAAACTGCAAGCAAAAAGTAGAGTGTGTGGACTATGAAAAAAGACACAAGAGTTGGTTTTTAAGAAAAGTGAAAAACACTGCACAGTTGTTGGAAATCTGTCAGAGGTATTGCAGAAATATCTTGGTCCTCACGTAACAGTATAGCATCACATCAATTGTGTAAGAACTGCTAAAATCAATACAAGAAGAAATTTAGTGACAACCCACCTGAACGTTCACCATCACCCGAATGTGAAACTGAAGAAGACAGCACAGATGTTTATATTTCTGGGTGTGAAGTTGCTGATGCATTGAATGTTAGCATTTTTGCTGTAGCCCCTACTACATCCCCCCTTAAACATCCGGGAAAGTCAAGAAGTACAAGAAGAAAACAGCATGTAGAAAGAAAAGTGGGAGAAATTGAAACACATTTTACACAAGCAACATCTCCAAAACTTTGTAAATTGCATAATGTAGATGCATTTGGTGCAGAACCTGAAGATAGTGACATGTGCACAAAATTTGATGTGTGGCTTCAAAACCTTAATACTGCTATCTCAACAGCCACCTACACTGAGAACGTACAGTTACTGAAACTGATACTAGGTAGCTACTCTAAGCAGCAGATACAGAAATACATACCCACTTCTCACATTATTTGATTTCAAAAGCTCATAAAATAAAGAATGAGAAAGGTATTTGGGACACACCCAGATTCTTACTGTGGGCATCTGTTGCAAGACGATATGCTTACTGTTTCTCTGGAATATTACCTACCTGATGTCAAAGATTGCAGCAGGTAAAGTCCTAACCAGACTGATGTTATCCCTGTTAGTGAAATTGGTAAAAAAGCTAAAAAGATATATGACACAACCAATAAGAGAAGCATATCTCCTAATGAAAAAAAAGAACATGAATTTAAAAACTGGTCTCTCAAAATTCTACTTTGTGCAACCAAAATGAGTAAAATGCCAGCCAGTGAGGGAAGTATGCACATGTACAAATGGAGTTCAAAAAGTTTTGCACAGCCGTCTCTGATCTTTTTATTTGTATTAGGAGGAGAATGAAATTTTTTGTGAGCATACTTGGAACATTTAGCTGTAAGTTGGTGTATAAAAGTATTTTCTTTTATTTACAGATGAGCCATAATGGACAGTGAAGTAGATGTCAGGTTGCGACAACGATCGGTGATGCAGTTCGTCTTCAAGACCAGCTATGACTCTGCCACATCAATTCACAGGAAGTTCCTCCCTGTTTGTGGGGAGGACACAGTGCATCACAGCAGTATCCAGTGTTGGTTGCAGAGGTTTAAAAAGGTGATTTCTCTCTACTGGACAATCCACGATGACTGACGGCAGTGGCTGATGTGAAAAAGGAGACCATTGATCAAATTGTCCAAAATGACAGATGTGTGACAACATGACAGCTTGCTGAAATGACTCATTTGTCATTGGGTAGTGTGGTATCGCTGGTACAGTCACTAGGGTACAGAAAAATCTGTGCACATTGGGTGCCTAGATTACTGCCAAGAGAAATGAAAACATTGAGGAAGAATGTGTGCGAGGGTCTCATGAAGACCTTTACTGAAGAGTGGAAACAGTGTTTTGACGGCATCATTACCCAGGATGAAACATGGTTGTTTTTTCCTGAACCTGAGAGCAAAACCCAATCCACAGAGTTGCGTCATCCGGGTTGTTCTCAGAAGAAGAAAGCAAGACTTTCATGAACAGCAGGCTGAAAAGTGATGGCCTCCTTCTTCTGGGATCACTGTGGTGTCATTTTCATTCCACCTGGCTCCGCAATTAATCAGGACCATTACTGTTTGTGACTGGACAAGCTGCAACGTGCCATCAAGACCCACAGACGACAGCTTCAGGGTCAGCTCATCAGACTATACCATGACAATGCGAAATCCCATAAAGCCCTTATGACACAGGAGAAAATCAGGAAAATGGGTTGGAAAATTGTTCCTCATCCTCCCTAGAGTCCGGACTTGGCTCTGTCTGATTTTTACCTCTTTGTTCATATGAAGGCCCACTTGCACTGTAAAACATTTGATAGTGAGAAGGACCTTATTTCCCGTGCCAAGCAATGGTGTAAAAGTCAAAATGTGTCACAGCTGATGGAGGCTACACTGAGTAGGCTCAATGTATAGCTAAATGTTCCAAGTACGTTCACAAAAAATTTCATTCTCCTTCTGAAAAAAGTAAAAGAATTAGAGATGACTGTGCAAAACTATTTGAGCGCCCTTTGTATTTAATGCACTAATTTGAAACTTGTTTGTTTCGCCATAAGCAGTGTCACAGGAAAGAATTACACAGAGATGGACCTGATGCTTTTATGTATATGTCAAGAGCTGGTAGAGAAATGTTGGTTGCAGGAGTGTGCAATGTGTCGTGGTACTGAAGTGATGACTGTTGAAGCATTACACCTTCAGGATACTGACAATGATGTTACATATATATTGTGAAAGGGAGGAGGGTTGGTGAAGAAGCCAGAAGAGCCAGAGAAGTTTGTTACAGAGGTTTGGCATTGAGCCATGAAAGGAATAGCCACTATCATATTTGGAGTATTCAGAGACAGGTCTTAGCAGGAATAAGATCAGCTACATACCAGAATACTGACACATTAATTCAAACAATGAAAAATCCAGGATGGAATGTAACAATATTATGGGAAGGAAAGTTGCTACTCACCATACAGCGGTGAAGCTGAGTCACAGACAGGCACAACAAAAAGACTCTCACAATTATAGCTTTCGGCGATTAAGACCTTCGTCAACAACAGACAGACATATGCGCATGCGCACACACACACACACACACACACACACACACACACACACACACACACACAAGCAACTCACACACATGAATGCAGTCTTGTTGTTGTTGTTGTTGTTGTTGTGGTCTTCAGTCCTGAGACTGCTTTGATGCAGCTCTCCATGCTACTCTATCCTGTGCAAGCTTCTTCATCTCCCAGTACGTACTGCAGCCTACGTCCTTCTGAATCTGCTTAGTGTATTCATCTCTTTGTCTCCCTCTACGATTTTTACCCTACACCCTGCCCTCCAATACTAAATTGGTGATCCCTTGATGCTTCAGAACATGTCCTACCAACCGATCCCTTCATCTAGTCAAGTTGTGCCACAAACTCCTCCTCTCCCCAATTCTATTCTGTACCTCCTCATTAGTTATGTGATCTACCCATCTAATCTTCAGCATTCTTCTGTAGCACCACATTTCGAAAGCTTCTATTCTCTTTTTGTCCAAACTATTTATCGTCCATGTTTCACTTCCATACATGGCTACACTCCATACAAATACTTTCAGAAACAACTTCTTGGCACTTAAATCTATACTTCAAGTTAACAAATTTCTCTTCTTCAGAAACGCTTTCCTTGCCACTGCCAGTCTACATTTTATATCCTCTCTACTTCAACCATCATCAGTTATTTTGCTCCCCAAATAGCAAAACTCCTTTACTACTTTAAGTGTCTCATTTCCTAATCTAATTCCCTCAGCATCACCCGACTTAATTCGACTACATTCCATTATCCTCGTTTTGCTTTTGTTGATGTTCACCTTATATCCTCCTTTCAAGACACTGTACATTCCATTCAACTGCTCTTCCAAGTCCTTTGCTGTCTCTGACAGAATTACAATGTCATCGGCGTACCTTAAAGTTTTTATTTCTTCTCCATGGATTTTAATACCTACTCCGAATTTTTCTTTTGTTTCTTTTACTGCTTGCTCAATATACAGATTGAACAACATCAGGGAGAGGTTACAATCCTGTCTCACTCCCTTCCCAACCACTGCTTCCCTTTCATGTCCCTCGACTCTTATAACTGCCATCTTGTTTCTGTACAAATTGTAAATAGCCTTTCGCTCCCTGTATTTTACACCTGCCACCTTCAGAATTTGAAAGAGTATTCCAGTCAACATTGTCAAAAGTTTTCTCTAAGTATACAAATGCTAGATACGTAGGTTTGCCTTTTCTTAATCTAGCTTCTAAAATAAGTCGTAGGGTCAGTATTGCCTCACGTGTTCCCATATTTCTGCGGAATCCAAACTTATCTTCCCCGAGGTCAGCTTCTACCAGTTTTTCCATTCGTCTGTAAGGAATTCACGTTACTATTTTGCAGACGTGACTTATTAAACTGATAGTTCGGTAATTTTCACATCTGTCAACACCTGCTTTCTTTGGGATTGGAATTATTATATTCTTCTTGAAGTCTGAGGGTATTTCGCCTGTCTCATACATCTTGCTCACCAGATGGTATAGTTTTGTCAGGACTGGCTCTCCCAAGGCTGTCAGTAGTTCTAATGGAATGTTGTCTACTCCCGGGGCCTTGTTTCGACTTAGGTCTTTCAGTGCTCTATCAAACTCTTCACACAGTATGATATCTCCCATTTCATCTTCATCTACATCCTCTTCTATTTCTATAACATTGCCCTCAAGTACATCACCCTTGTATAGACCCTCTATATACTCCTTCCACCTTTCTGCTTTCCCTTCATTGCTTAGAACTGGGTTTCCATTTGAGCTCTTGATATTCATACAAGTGGTTCTCTTTTCTCCAAAGGTCTCTTTAATTTTCCTGTAGGCAGTATCTATCTTACCCCTAGTGAGGTAAGCCTCTACATCCTTACATTAATCCTCTAGCCATGCCTGCTTATCCATTTTGCACTTCCTGTTGATCTCATTTTTGAGACATTTGTATTCCTTCTTGCCTGCTTCATTTACTGCATTTTTATATTTTCTCCTTTCGTCAATTAAATTCAATATTTCTTCTGTCACCCAAGGATTTCTACTTTTTACCTACTTGATCCTCTGCTGCCTTCACTACTTCATCCCTCAAAGCTACCCATTCTTCTTCTACTGTATTTTTTCCCCCATTCTTGTCAATTGTTCCCTTATGCTCTCCCTGAAACTCTGTACAACCTCTGGTTTAGTCAGTTTATCCAGATCCCATCTCCTTAGATTCCCACCTTTTTGCAGTTTCTTCAGTTTTAATCTGCAGTTCATAACCAATAGATTGTGGTCAGAGTCCACATCCGCCCCTGGAAATGTCATACAATTTAAAACGTGGTTCCTAAATCTCTGCCTTACCATTATATAATCTATCTGAAACCTGTCAGTATCTCCAGGCTTGTTCCATGTATACAACCTTCTTTTATGATTCTTGAACCAAGTGTTAGCTATGATTAAGTTGTGCTCTGTGCAAAATTCCACCAGGCGGCTTCCTCTTTCATTTCTTAACCCCAATCCATATTCACCTACTATGTTTCCTTCTCTTCCTTTTCCTACTGTCGAATTCCAGTCACCCATGACTATTAAATTTTCATCTCCCTTCACTATCTGAATAATTTCTTTTATCTCATCATACATTTCTTCAATTTCTTCGTCATCTGCAGAGCTAGTAGGCATATAGACTTGTACTACTTTCGTAGGTGTGGGCTTCGTGTCTATCTTGGCCACAACAATGCGTTCGCTGTGGTGTTTGTAGTAGCTTACCCGCATTCCTATTGCTTTATTCATTATTAAACCTACTCCTGCATTACCCCTATTTGATTTTGTATTTATAACCCTGTATTCACCTGACCAAAAGTCTTGTTCCTCCTGGCACCGAACTTCACTAATTCCCACTGTGTCTAACTTTAACCTATCCATTTACCTTTTTAAATTTTCTAACCTACCTGCCCGATTAAGGGATCTGACATTCCACGCTCCGATCTGTAGAACGCCAGTTTTCTTTCTCCTGATAACGACGTCCTCCTGAGTAGTCCCCGCCCGGAGATCCGAATGGGGGACTATTTTACCTCTGGAATATTTTACCCAAGAGTATGCCATCATCATTTATCCATACAGTAAAGCTGCATGCCCTCGGGAAAAAATTATGACCGTAGTTTCCCCTTGCTTTCAACCGTTCGCAGTACCAGCACAGCAAGGCCGTTTTGGTTACAGGAGGGTTACAGGAATGTATTATATATTGTAGAGAAAGCTCCCACCTGCGCATTTCAGAAAAGCTGGTGTTGGTGGGAAGGATCTATATGGCACAGGCTGTGAAGTAGTCATTGAACGAAGGGTAAGAAGGATATATCCTTCATTTCAATCCTTCATATACTTCATTTCAATGAAGGATATATCCTTCATTCAATGACTAATTTACAGCCTGTGCCATATGGATCCTCCCACCAACTCCAGCTTTTCTGAATTGCACAGGTGGGAACTTCCCCTGCAATACATCCTACATTCCCATAACCCTCTTGGCCTCAGCTTCCATTAGTCACTGTCCTCACCAATCCAGTCCCTTCCCTGTTCCCATTCCAGCACTACACAGCTGTCATTCCACCACCACACGAAGTCTTTTTATTTCTCTCCTTTTCCACTGCTTCTCCTCTATCCTGCCCACAGTCCAACCTGCAGCACTTTGCTGTCCACCACCCCCACCATAGTATCCCTCCCTGTCCCCACTCCAGCCTCCTACTTACCCCCACCCAGTCGTCTCTCCCATCATGCACTGGTGCTGCTGCTCACAGTGTCGTTTCAGTTGCCTGAGGCTGCAGTCATGTGTGTGAGTTTCTTTTGTGTGTGTGTGTGTGTGTGTGTGTGTGTGTGTGTATGTGTGTGTGTGTGTGTCTATTGTTGACGAAGGCCTTAACGGCTGAAAGCTATAATTGTGAGAGACTTTTTGTTGTGCCTATCTGCGACTCAGCTTTATATGGTGAGTAGCAAATTTCCTTCCCATAATATTGTTACATTCCATCCTGGATTTTCCATTGTTTGAATCAATGTGTCAGTATTCTGGGATGTGGCTGACCTTATTTCTGCTGAGGCCTGTGCCTATCTGCAACTCAGCTTCTCCGCTATATCGTGAGTAGTAACTTTCCTTCTCATAATATTGTGACACATTAACTCTTCATTTTGACTTTCCTGAGAACTGGTTTGTTGTTTTGCATAACACAATTCAAAGTTACCACTGGTACACATCACAGGTATCAATATCCACATGTGTTGCTCACTTCCTTGGAACATCATACTGTTTTGCTATTGTCAGTGATAATCTCTTTCATGACAGTGCACATGCATGCTACACGGTCAGGATGATAACTGATGACATAGTATCTAGAGTCCATGCATTTCTTAACATGTGTATGTGACTGTTGGTGCAGCATCTCATTTTAAAAACTGTTTCCAGCTTTATCTGCTTGGTCAACACTGTAGTATAGGAATTAAGACAAAAAAAATTGATATTTTCAGCAACAGGTCATGGGAAAAATGAATGTGATGAGATAGGAAGTCTCTGTAAACATCTTGCAACAAGATTTAATCTCCAGCATGAAACTATTGATGCTATAAGAGATGCTACTGGATTTGTACACATCATATCAACATTAGTAACAAACATGAAACTCTCAATTCTAAATGAAAATACATTAACGGAATTCCGTTTAAAAAAGAGAGAAGAGTGGTCTGCTATGAAGCCTGTGGTAGGAATTCAATGACACTATTGGGTTGCATCCCAGTGTGGCACATACATTCTAAGATTGGTTCTCCACGAAATGCAGCCTGTTACTGTGTGTAAAATGCAGAGACCACAGTATACATTAGAAGACTTTGTAGTGAGACATATAACCGTATCCTTTATGATGCCTTGTGACCCTGCAATGCTTTCCAATGGTCATCATCAAAAGATAAGCGTGCAGTTCCCATTACCCAAGTATTGCTCTTGTTGGATCATCCTTGTCCATCAGCAAATTCAGCTCAGCTATACAAGTTCAATAAGAAGCAGATGGGGAAAAAAACACACACACACACAACCTCTTTTCAACACTGCAGTGTTGATTGTTACACTGTAGGCAATTTTAATTCATGGAAAGTCATGATGAGGTAAAATCATTACAGGAGACAATAATAATTTGTGACCAATATCATAAAAAGAAAAATGGGTATAAATATTCTATATATCTCATTTTTGTTATAAAATGCTTTTGAACAAAATTATGAATTGTTTTCCCACTCACTTATAATGTAGTAAAGTAATTATTTCGTTTCAGAAATGCCAGTTTTGAGTGTCACTTAATTAAAACCAGCAATCCATTTAAATATTTAAGTGTCGTGATTTTTTGATCTTGAGAGTAGAGCTAGGTCTACCTAAGAAATATCTCACATTTTGTAGAGGCAAGTATTGCCCACTCTGAATGTACATTTGCTAAGGACGATGACCAACTAATGAACCATGAAATTTTTAGAACATTTAGGGTGGAGGTCTTGGAGAAAATATCTAAATAACCAACAAATTTCAGATTCTTTCATCTTTATGTACAAATATTTTGACAGTTTAAGAATTTCATGCATTAATGTCACAACCGACAGTTACCAGTTCTTTCACCTTACATTTTTCAAGACAATGTCCTGTGGCTATTCATATTTTCAAAACATAATTCTGGCATTCGGAAAAAGTTACAAATTTTCATAGCTTATTTAAGAACAAACAAATAAATAAAAAAGCTCAGAAGTGTGTATGTATTGGTCATGTCTCTTAGTATTGGGAACAAAGTATTTATTGAAAATAAATACAGGTCTCTATGACTTTTGGTTTTGGTTTCTTTATTATAATTTTGCCTTTTGTTATGACATTTTCACAAAAACTCTCATTTAGAGAGGTCTCTAGTGCTTTTAACAAATTATCAGAAAATCAAAATACTGTAGTCTTGGAGAGGTATCATGTGGAACTTCAACATATATTTTTTCCAGCAGACTCTGGAATAATGATGTTACACATTCACTCTTGACCTGTATGATTTGAGATGAAATTGCCCTGGAGTCCTTAACAAGTAAGACAGGATGACAGATAATGAATAAAATCAGATACATGCTGATAGAATCACAACAGGACAGTTCAAATAAAACTGTAATAGAAATACTCTGGAAACTTAGGTGTGAATCTGTGGGAAAAAATGATGGCATATTTCCCCTGTTGGGTAAATTTAGAGAACCAGTTTTTATGGAAGACTGTGTAACCATTCTGCTACCCCGAACATATATCGTTTGTAATGGTCAAGAGTATAAGAGAGATTAGGGCATGTACAGAAATATATTTCTCCACAAACAATGTGAAAACGGAATAGGATGTAAAATCAGTAATATTGGTACAATGTGCCCTTGACTATACACTGCACAATGACTTTTGGAGTATATATGCTGATGTAGTAACAACTAATATCTCGCCAGTACCTTAGGGTACTGCAAGAAACATTTAAAAAAATAATATTATACAAAGAGGCAATGCTCTATTTTTTATTTTTATTTTTTAAAATCTATCACCTATTTCTAACGACATGATGAACTCATAACAGTAGTCACTTTTTCATCAAAAACAGGAGAATGATGAAATAAGATCCATCAATACTTACAATCAAATATTTCACATGTTCCAGAAATGTGAAGAATGTTAACCCAACGACAGCCAGAATAAAAGAGTTTCAGCTCACTATGTTGTCATTTGGCAGATATTAATTGCACATCAAGAGCCCCCTTCTAAATCTTCCATTGTATTATACTCTATTCAGATGCGACACATAAATTCGAACATTATGGTGTTGGAACGCATAATATTGGATGGATGCGCTGACTTCTAGATCTCTGAACACAATACATTCACCAGTCAACATTATAGTGACAGTGTAGTCTTTCACTGTATGTGTCTTCTCAGAGGTGCATCTCTTGGAACAAGAGGATATTTGGTGAATGGACAGGCCTGCCTATTCCCAATACCATCAAGGACATGTGGGATGTGTTGGGGTGTCATACTACATCCACCAATGACCATCTAGCAGTTATTAGCCAATCTGGTGGAGGAATGGAACACTCTACCACAAGAACTCCTTACCACCCTTGTGGCCAGCATCACACACACAAGTAAGAACCAATTCCACGTTTCGTAATGACCAGGGAACCATTGTGAATTGCAGTGACTTCAGTTACTGTTTGAATAAGAGTGTCATTTCTGATCATTTCCTTGTGTATTTCTTTTAATTACCTTCTGTACTACAATGTACAGTCCAAGTTTCATCAAGCTATGTTACTTGGCAGTGAAACATCATGAAAAAGTTATTTTTGTCCGTAAGTTTTGCACATCAGCATACAAAAATTCACGAGTATTACATATAATACAGCAAAATACTTGCTCCTCTGGCATTAGTATCTGCTGAGGACCTTATTTAATCATCTTGAAGCATTCGTGAAATATTAGAGATGCTTACATTTAGTAAGGAAGTGTGTATACTGAGTAAATTACTTAATGTACAAATCATCACTAAAAAACACAAACAATACTGGAAATAAAGGAGCAATAAAAAATTTGCCAAAACAGTATTTAACTAGCAATAGAAGCAGTTTCCCATTACTGTGTACCGCATTTGTGCAAGCAATAAATACAGTGAAGAGCCAACATTATCAGTAGCAAAGAAGTGAAAAGTAAATCAGTAATAAAACAAACAAAAAAATATAACATACAACACTGTTACACCCCCACCCCCCAAAAAAAGATCTCCCATATGATCTGTCACACATTAGGAATAAATGTAACTTACTGCATAAAAAGAGAGAAACTTAATTATAAAATACATTGCTAATCAGGATGGGTTTAATTTATCTGAAGCAAAATGTGCTGATGAAAGTGATAAAATAAGTGACAGTCTCAGAAAAGACCATGTATTATTATTCAAGTGGTCTGTCTCTGAAAAGCAATACAATCCACAGCCAAATTTCAAATGAACACATATCACATGTAGGATCAAGTGAACATTTTGTATAACCAAGATATGATAATTGCAAAGACCAAGTGAGAGTTCTAGTTTATCCCAAAATTCTACTTTCAACAAATTGAGAAGAGGCAACAACTCATATGCAGATGATTCTAGGGTGTTGCATAGATGTGTTCTATAAGTCAATTTGCACACTTTATCATTATGACATGGAATGGGTCACAGAATATTAACTTAATTTGGATTTCAAATATGGTGGCATGCTGAACTTTTACAGAGAAGTTCACATAACAGAAAAAAATAATTTAATAACATGAGTAGGCAAGTAAAACTTTTCTATAAGTAAACTACCACGTTTCTAAACAAACATTCTTGTGTGGAATAGGAGAATTTTCCCAGAAGGAACTTCTTCAGTTGACTTTCATATTTAGCTTTGCTATCATTCTTCCCACACTGAGGTTAAGTCAATTTTAATAAAGGTCATTTCTCCTCCTAGCAGTTTCCTTCCTAATACTAATAGATTATTTACAACAAATTTCATGAGATAAAATGTGTAGACCTACTGTGACGCAGTAGTTACTTAACTCCTTATCTACAAGATGGTCAAGTGCGAGCACCACACTGAGTTACTCCAAAATACAGTTCCATGTGACATTACTAAATGGAAATAAGCAAATTATGTTAACTCTATTATTTAGCTATCTCCCAGGTAAAAGTGCAAAACTGGTTGAATTCTGTTCTTTAGGAAGCTTTGAAAGTCTTTTCCCCACTTTAAATTCTCATCAACATCTACAACCAAACATTTTTAAGGTTGTTCTTTGCTTTAAACTCCCTCTCATGCTTTAAATTTATCACAGCTGTTGTATCCTTTGATGTGTAGAATTGAATATGACATGTTTTCTTAAAATTAAGAGAATTACCATTTGCACAAATCTAGTCAATAATAGTTCTAAACACATCATTTACAATTTCCTATGTTGCTGCCACACGATCCAGCACCAAACCTTGTGTAACTACATCCTCCCCCCAAGAAAAGAGCCTACAGTTAATTATGAAGTAGGTACAATTTTCTGCACTCTATTTGTTAAGTGTGGTATAAGCTGTCTGTTAGCTACACTATTTAACCCACAAAACTTTTTTTTCACAGTCAGATGTCTTTGACAGGCCACAGAATATAATAAATGGTATTATTTTGTTATTTAATCCTTGTAGAACCTGTTGAGTGAGTTAACAGATGGCACTAAGTATTGAGAAACCATTCTGAAATCCAAACTGTGATTTGCTAAATATATTACTATTCCCAAAATGGGACACTACTATAGAAAATGTCACTTGTTCAAAAATTTTAGAACATTATGTCACAAATGAAACAGGCCAGTAAGTACTGATGTAAATGCAAACACTGCTCACAGTTTGACTGTTTGACTCATGCCTATAAGACAGTATGAGGAGCGATGTGGGACATGTAATCAGTGAATTGCTCCTCATTTGGCCTCACATGACTGAATGGACCCTCTTCCGGACCACCTAGCTTCAGAAAAAATCTTAGGGGGTACCAGGAATCGAACACAGGTCCTTGTCATTGAAGGTAATGACACTAACCATTCGGGTACAGAGAAGGTCTGATGACACTCCTTTTTCTTACATAGTTGTTTCATTCTTTAAAAAAATTCCCTGATTTAGTGATGCATTATATATTTTTTAGAGGACAGTACTTATTATATGACAAGAAATCCTTAGAATTTTACTGGAAGTACTGTCAACACATGAGCTTTTATTTTTGAGAGAATTTATTATTTTCTTGATTTTGATGGGGAAGTGGGTGAGAGTACCATATCACATAACTAAATTTTATCCTTTATCCATATACTTTTATACTTTCTCAACAATATGAAATGGATTTGCATTTTGTGTGTCTGGATTCATGTCAGCTGTTAGTGGCACATGAAAATCTTTGCCAGATTAGTGTTTAACACAAGCTCGGATTAAGAAGGAACAGGGGAAGGAAATTTATCATGCCCTTTTAAAATGATCATCCTGGCAAGGCTTCTAGCAATTTAGGGAAATTGCAGTATTGCTAAGCCAGTATGGTTGTATGGGGATGCAAGTCTAGTGTGCTAACTACTACACAAACTTGCTCAGTGCACAAGGATTTGTCTCTGTAATGTGCTACCATATCCTGTTCGAATTCTGAATAGTCTGTACTCCACAACAGTGCTTTGTATGTTGTCACTACTCTGGGCTGAGTCCCATACTACTTTTGTCTGCAAACTTGTATCTTTGTTGGCCTGCTGCTCTTGTTCTACACAATTTTCACATGGCAAATTTCAATGACAGCAATGACTTGAATGTCCTGGGAGAAGAAATCAACTTTCTACTTTAGAAGGAGAAGTTAAATTGTTTTTTATGGACATCACACATGCTTTCATGCTGTATAAGGAGACACAGAACGTACATGAAGTAAAAACATAAACGCCCTCCCAGTCTCTAATACAGTTAGAGAATACTTTTGCAGCATGAGACAACATAGTTTTTCTTGGACCAAGCAGGCTTTTTGGATGACATTTCGCTGATAAGATACCACCTAAAGAGAAAAATTCTCACGCAGTACATGTCTGCAAAGTGTGTTCTGTCAGTCAGTAAGAGCTGGAAGGGAAAAACATGCTGAGAAGAAGAAATGTTCTGGTGGTGTCCACATAGTAGTGTAGCTCTCTGCATGCCTTATTGTTTCAAAACATACCACATTCAGACTAAATTATGTGCAAGAAAAGAATAGTGTGTAAAAATATCCCCCCCCCCTCCCTCTGGAATAAAAACACAATTTACAAAAATATTTAGTATATCTGCTAATTTTAATATTTCTTGACAAAATTTTTAAAACTGGGTAAAGTAGGTTTCATTTCTTGACATGAAACATCACACAAGTTTATTGCATTCACAGTAATAAAGCTATGCCTTCGGGAGAGGGGGGAGGGGTGGGGGGGGGGGGGGGAGAATGGGAAATGTGTTAAAAGCTTAAGTCCCGCTGCCTTAACCCTGAAAGATTGAGGCCAGTCTCGAACATGTTAACTAATGGATATGCATTTATTTGTTTGGTATGATTATCTAAGACATTATCAATCACTGTACTGCTATTTTGACATAATCATGTTGGAAAATTAATTACTGAAATCAAATTGTACAGCCCAAATTGTGTTTACAGGACATTTTTCCTTTCAGACCACTTTAGAAAATCTACATTTAAATTACCACACATCTCTGGTTGCTTCCTTCTGTCTGACAGATAGTGCAGTAAAGAACCACGCTTCCCAACAAGCAGGTCAAAGTTTCCCAGTGGAGATCTGTATACAGTTAAAATTATAAATGATGTATTTTTTCATCAGCTCACAAACAGATGTTGTAATGTCCTGATATGTGCAAAATTTACTTATTTAATGTTTATTTTAGTTTGTGACGTGCTTAAAAAAGGAAGCTGCTAATTTATAAACATTTACATTTAACTTCTCTATCCCTGTGGTTACAAAGCATTCAGGCAGGTTTTTTCATGTTACCTTTAATAATAATAACCTTGTATTTTAAACCCCTGATATTATGATAAAATAAGCTAATCCTGCTTTTCAGTAATTTGTTACGTATCTGTAGGAGTCTTCGGTCACAGTAATTTCCTTTAAACCTGCCCAACTCTAACATAAAAAGATACTTCTGTGACACTACTAATTACAAAGATTTGTGAGACTGGCCCTCTGCATATTTTCTGCAAGAACCTTTGCCAACTTATTGCTCACTCTCTTATCCAGTTGTAGGTCATACCTAGTGTCTGCCACCTACAGTAACAGGCACAGCACTAGTGTGAGACCTTATTTCAGTCAGTGTTTACAAGGATTTCAGCAGTGGTTACCCCGACCTGATTATGGAGGTGTAGAATCTGCATCAATCCCAAATTTATATGAGCTGTTGCTGCACCGATTTCATCCAGGTTTAGCAAAGCTCCACTTACACTCATCACCAAATTTCCTTCAGAAAAGTCCCCACATAATGGCACTATGTTCCCCATCACCTACTAAAACTGGCACTTGGTTTCAAAATACTTGTGACCTGGTAAGCTGACCCTAATTTGTCCTGTAGCATCTGACTTACACCCCTCCCATGACTTCTACCTAATGGCAAGACAATTTTTTCTTAGTTCCCTGTATTTCAGGCCTTGCGTAAGTTACATTTCTGTCTCTACTTCCCACCACAACTACTTCAGGTAACAAGACAAACAAATTTTATCACATGTTATTTCAGAGTGACCGCAGAACTGTTCACTTTTCAGTCCTTGCTTTCTGCCTTTGCCCTGTTCTCACAGTCTTCAGTCTAACTCAAATTTCAGAAAATCTAATTCACATTTCAAAATATGTGATTCAGCCTGAAGTACACATATCTTTTCTATCAGCTCAGTAATTATCTTATATCTTCTCCATGGCCTACAGTTCCACGGGATTAACTTAAATAGTTGCCCTGCAGAATTCCACACTACAATTGCACCCCTGAAATATACACCCACAACTGTCACATGCCACTCACCTCTTTGAATATTCTATGTGCTACATCCACACTTGTCAGACATTATAAAATAAATTTAAAATTAGAAACAAGTCTAAAACATTAAAGGAAGCTTTTGACCAGGTCAGAAAAAACACACTAGCATTCATTCTTACACACACACACACACACACACACACACACACACACACACACACACACACCATCAACCACCAGAGACGCTATCTTCTTAACGCTTCATTTACAATTGGACAAATAATAAAACCAGTGTAATACTGTTTCAGTCTGTGTGAATGACAATATGGACTTACACTAAAAAAAGAATGGAAATTGGAAAGCTAGTGCAGTTTTATGAGTGTATATGCCATTCATTAATCATTAACAAGTGCATGGTTGCCTTTCCTTATTTTTGTTTTTGCTTCCATCCTGGAATTACATTTTTGTAATAAAATTCTATTTTTTATGGCAGTATATGCTATGGATATAGCTAGCACAATGACAAACAAATTGGAACACATAAGCGCAGGTACATATACAAAGAATGGTTACATACTTCGAATTTTAGTGGTGCATTTTTTGAAATTTAGTTTCCTTTTTATTACATCATTCACATCCCCTCCTTCACAACTTATTTCATAAAACATTTTGTATATATGCACCTGCTTTTTTAAAAACAAACCACTGGGTAAAATAAAGAGCAGCTTGCAAACTGAAGTCAAAACATACATTCCATGCATTGCTTGTGACTATAGATGCCACTTGGTGCCAAAATACATAACAGAACAATGCAGTACTATAATGTGAAGTGCTCTGCTAATCTACATCACAGAAGTGTTGTGTGGCATCTAATAACTACCGTATTATAAAAAAATCAATCAAAAATTACGAATCTTACTCCCACTCAAAAGATGAAAGCTTCGAGATGATAGATCAGACTGTCGAACTCTTACAACATTAGGTGCGGCCCAACGTACCCTTCTTCGAAGCTCTGTATGAAAACATTAATTCAGAGAACTATGCAAGCTATCTAATAAAGAACAACTTACTGATAATTTTTTACAAAATAATAATATTTATATGCCAATGACTAGCAATGATTTTCGAAATAAATTACAGTTTGTCAAATAATAAATCATTATTTTCCACAACATATATTAGAAATTGCTAAATAGTATATGCTGACCTACCACACTGAAAAATATAGTTAAAAACACAATTTATTATTTTCAATAGAGGAAAATACAGGAGGGAATATGGCAAACAAATCCGGGGTACAGCTGGGCAGCCACATGGCACCATCCAGTGCCAACCTATTTGTGGCCATCCTTTCTGATCACAAAGAATCCCAAACCCCTAATCTAGTTTCATTTAGTTCAGATTCCTTGATGACATCTTCATGATCTGTATTGAGGGTGACGACACCCTATCCACATTCTTACCTTCTCCCCCATTCACTTCACCTGGTCCGAACAAGCCGCCTTCCTTGATGTTGACCTCCACCTCAAAGATGGCTACATCCGTACCTCCATACATATCAAATGTATCAACCACCAACAATACCTCCACTTCGACAGCTGCCACCCATTCCATATCAAGAATCCCTTCCATAGAGCCTAGCCACCCATGGTCATAGGATCTGCAGTGAGAAGCAGTCCCTCTCGAAATATAACAAAGATCCCACTGACGCCTTTACAAAACATAATTACCCTCCCAACCTTGTATAAAACAGATTTCCTGTGCCTTATCTCTCCAGTCACCTCTCACCTCTCAAAGTCCCACTGTCCAGCCACGGAGTAGCATTCCCCTCATGACTCGGGGCCATCCAGGATTGTAGCAACTGAATCACATTATCCACCAGAGTTTCGACTAAACCCTGTCATGCCCACTTTCCTTCCCACCCCTCCCACAGCAGTATTCCATCGCTCACCAAATATATACAACATCCTCATCCATCCCTACTAAGACTGTTGCTGTTTCTAGAAATACTGTGAATCCGATATATCGATATTTTAAAAAATATCATTATCGGCCCTCAACCATCTAACTAACATTTCTGTCTACTGCCACAAGCAGCAGTTTACCGTGCCCCACCCCTACACTGTTATTCCACCCCCTCCCTGCCCCAGCCTCCTCCTTGTCACCACTATCCAGAATGCTTTCCCCATCATGTGCTGCTACTCGCAGTCTGACCTCGGCAGCCAGAGACTGTGGTCATATGGATGTGAGTTGCCTTGTATGTGTGTGTGTTGTCTAATTCTCATGAAGGCCTTTTTGGCCAAAAGCTCACGCTTTCGACAGTCTCTGCTACCTGATGAGTTGCAATTTACTATTTTACTCTTCTCTTCCCCTTCTGGAACAAATTCTAATATGCCTTGCTAGTCATTATACACAAATTAGCAGAGAGTGGTAATTACTTATTGGCTGTTTGCAATGCATTATCATGCCGTTGGACGTTTGAAGCTGAAACAAATTATTTTTCTTGTATTGGAAATTACATGATTGTGTGGCTAATTATGGCAATTTTTTTTTTTTACTTTTTGGATGCTTCTCTGGAAAGTAATTTAGGTTCTCATTCATACATGAAGCCAGAATGATTGTGTACAATGTTTTGACACACTCAGGGGGAAACCTCTGCCTTATGTAGACCTACCAACATAATTAACAATGTTTGTTTCTTTTTGCTAACAATTTATGATATTTTAGCTGTCTGAGGTTCATGTGGAACTGTTTTCTCATTAGTTATTAAATAATCAACACAAAGCAAAATAATACAGTTTGATGCAGCTGCTCAAATACATGGCCTAAGAGTGCTAGTTGCTATAACAGTTTATGATGATTGCCTGATACAGCCAATTTAGCACTTGGGAATCAAGAACTGCAGGAAATGTTTCTTAATAGTAGCTATTTAAAGGTAAGATCCATTAGAAACACTCATGGTATCTCATCTGCGACATTTGATAGACTGATGCATGCAAGCCACCACCATTTCCAGCTGTTATCTCAGCAATCATCTGTCAGCTTCTTTCTTCTCTTCTGCTTAGGCTTTAGAGCCAATTAAAGTAATATTTTGCTATCAGTCTCTTCATGATTCTCATTACATACCCAAAGGACAGCATACAAAAATGACATAATGAGTAGAATGAATTAATGAATCATAAATATACTTTGTGGAAATGCTGTTAATAATATGAGGACTGATCAAATTATTTATTAATTTATTTTTTACAGATGTTTATTACTCCATTTCAATGTTAACATGATCTTTTTCGAAGTACCCCTCCTCCTACTTGAATGCACTTTTTACAGCACATCTGCCAGTCCTTAAGCACATGGTGCAGGTCATTCTTTGTCATGTTTTTGAGAATTGCTTAATTTTCTTGAGCATTGTTTCAGAGTTCTTAAATGGAATGTCCTGAAGCTTTCCTTGCAATATGCTTCTTCAGTTTAGTCTATAGTGACAAGCAGTATGCTGCTGTAACAGTAGTGTGAGGAGGAACTGCACTCTAGTAAATCATTCTATGACAGTCAAAAAACGTGATTTCCCAGCAGACAGAACAACTTTTGCCTTATTTGATGTTGGAAAACCTGGCGATTTCCACACTGTGCTGGCTTATTTTCCTTCAGAAAGCATAATGATGCAGCAATTAATCATTGGCAGTGATAATTAATTCTAAAAACACATCATCAAAGAGACACAGCACTTCACAGCTTATTCCCAATTGCACAGCATTTTGTTCGGGAGTCAACAAATGTGGCACCCAGCAGGCACAAACACAGCTCCTATGCATATGATTATGTATAATCGTAAAGACAATGCCACATGAAATTCTGAACACTTCACTGAGGTTACCTGAAGTTATCCACCAATACTCAGTCTCAGTCTTTGTTGATCAGCCCTTGCAGTAATGGTGGTGATGGTGGTACTTAGTTGATGGTGTTTGGTGGTGGTAGTAGTAGTAACAAATGAAATAATAATGAAATCAGGCTGCATGGTATCAATAATGGTATATCAACACTCAGTGTCAAGATGAAATATATTTAGTTTCAAATTTCTAAATCAGTTCATTATTCTTAAAAAGGAATGACAGTGTCACGGCTTGCAAGTATTCTTCATCATAACTGAGCAGGAGTCTTTACTATGTAGGAAACTGGATCATGATGTCTTACTTCCTGCAGAATGTGTTAGGCCTCTTACGGGTTCCTCTTGCATATTTGATGTCTTATCTTTCACAAAGTACAGGGTAACACTAAGAAACTGTTCCAAAGGAATAAAACTAAACTCAAAATAGGGGAATACAATAAATTGAGTTCTGTAAGATTTGCTACATGATCTGAATAAAGTACTTATTCAGCATAAGAAAGCAGTAAATATACTGCATAAAATTCCAGATGAAGTATGATTCACACATCACAAAACAAGATGAAAAAAAACCTGTATCTGTGTCAAATGTTCAGAGTGAGGATTTGTATTCTGGCACACAGGTCCTCAACTATATTCTCATCACATATAAAGCACGAAATGGGGGATCTTAAAAGACAGCCAGGAAAAAACTGTCATGTGTTTTTTGCAGGCTGACGAAATGGACATAAACAAGCAGAAAAAAATTATGTAAATGCCAGTTTTGACACACTTAATATACAGAGTCTACTATCATCACAAAAGTATCTCTGAGAGTTCCAGACAATAGTACCAGTCATTCTAGGAAAGTGCATTCAATTCACCTTCCCCCTACCAAAACATACGAAAAAGAAATATTTTGGGTTACTTCAACCTTCCCCAACCAAATAATATGAAAAAGAAGTGGTTTGCAAAGATAAAAACTTATGAAATCACTTAAATGAAACTGCACACATTATCCACATAAAAATACTTATACATAATTGTTATGTAACTTACACAGACTTGTGCGTAATGTTTTAATGTAACTGAACACAGATAAACATAGTTTTCAGTTAATCACTTTAATGACATTCAAAAGAATGATATCCAAATACAGGGTGTTTGAAAAGAACTCCCTAGTTTTAAGTACAAATTTAATGGGGAAATAAATGAAAAATTACATCAATGAGTACATATCATGAAAGAGAATTCCTTCAAGTTTTGTTTAATGTTTGTAGGCTTCAACGTGGGATCCATTTGTTGCCCTGCACATGTCGAGATGTTAGTCCACTTCTCGCCACGTATTCACCAACATTTCAGGTGTAACTGTCCCAACCACTGTGACGATTCTTTCTGGTAAATGATTGATGTCTCCGAGATTTTCACTGTACACAACATTTTTTATGTGGCCCCAAAATAAAAATTCCAGTGGGATTTCGTGGGGGCCAAGATATCGGGCCAGCCCTACCTTCCACCTTCCTGGAAAGCTAATGACAGATAGTTTTTGCTGTAGGTGGTTCTTACCATACTGATGTCTAAAATTACATCACACTGTTATAACTGACTCAGTTTTCACAAGCCAAATAACACACTGCACTTTCTGTTGCGCAGTACACATTGTTGCTGAGTAGTTCTGCACTGCATGGAAGCACACCTGGGCTGAATTGAGGGAACAGAGGAAGAAAACATCACTGGTACCGTCTCAAGGTCAAGCAGACCTGCCAACTGCAGGAGAGCCAATATTTTAGGGTTGATGAATCAAACATCAAAAACTAGAATAGATTGTAGGACACATTAAAACTAGGCAATTCTTTTTCATACACCCTGTATTTAATCATAGTCAGTAATTAGATATACAACTAAGTAATTCTGCATAAAGAATGAACACACATCTTTATTAAATATTCCTCCTGGAAGCTTGCATCAACATAAACGAAAAGTTTACTATTTTATGCAATGTGAACTGATGTTAAGATTCTTACTTTTTACTTTCAGCCATGTGTATGCTGAGTCTTCTCCCGCCTCATTTGCTGCCAAGCACTGAAACATTCCAGAATCTTCCATAGTTAGCTTTTTTATAACTAAAGATCCATCTTCTACAACAGTGTACCTGAAAAGTTAAAATGCAGTTATGAAAATGTAAATTTCTTTCACTTCCAACCAACTTTTAGAACACATATTACAAAACACAAAATCATACATAAAAGACATACTTATTGCCTGGTATTGAGTCAACCTTTTCAGTGTTCCGAAACCAAACAATGTTAGGCATGGGAACGCCAAAGGCTTCACATGGAATTGAAATCGTTGCTCCATATTCTCCCAAAGTTTCAGTTCTCAGATTGGTTGCAAATGATGGTTTCTCTGTCAAACAAATTGTACAAAATGATATAGCATTTAACAATCTTTAGCTCATGTCTTATATTTATGTTCTTAACTTTTTTACACTCTTAGAAAAACCAACTAAGTCAGAAAGAATCTTCAGTGCATCACAAAAAATATGTTTCATTACTTCATTAAAAAGGTTGTGGTAATGAACGAAAGATGACTCACCAAGAACCATGACATTTGCAGATGCTGAAACCACTGGAAAACCACCACTGCGCAGTCTAACTTGGCACGAGTACTGGCCCGTGTAAGTCAGATTAGCGTTCAATAATGATAGCGTATTGTTCCACAATGAACTGAAGTCATATGATATGCCTGCATTCTCTATCATAATTCCATCTTTCATCCATAGTATCTCCAACTCGTGCAGGGGTCTGCAGAATTTGAAATAATTCATAAATATTCCAACTAGAAAAATTCTCTACAAAATTATGGAATGTCTTTTGAAAATAATGTTTAACACTACATCGAAATATAATAAGGAAATAAAGAAAGAAATTAAAAAGCCAGAGGTGCCTAGTAACAGTCTGTTCAATAGTTATACATTAATTTCCTGAAACCAGCAGTCATTTACCTTGCATTTGCTATACATTTCAGTTCAGCCAATTGTTGTCCTTTAACAACATGCATATCTTGCGGCTTTATGATAATTTCAGGAGCAACTTCTTTTCCAGAATCTCCCTCAACTTTCAACCTTATGTATGCACTGTTTTCTTCCTTTCCAATTTGTGTATTTGTTGCTCGAGCCCTGTGTATAACAAAAAGAATAGGCTTTTCTGCTTTTAAACTATCCATACATTAAATAATATGATTATGCTACAAAAGTAAAATCTATTTATAAATTTCAAAACCTGTATGCTCTCTGGTCTCCTGAATCAGCTGACAGAATAATAAGTTGTCCGGGTGTGAAGGCATATTTTCTGTCATATGGAAGTGTGCCACTATCAGACATCCACGTCACAGAGGGCTGTGGATGGCTATCTATTCTTGGCAGATCCAAAACAGCTGCCTTGCCCGATTCAACAGTCACTATCTTCTCTTCAGTATCTTCAAATATACCCATATCTGAAAAACAATTATAATTCCAAAGGAATGTACAAAAAAGAACAGTCCGTTAAGTAAACTCAGCACAAAATACCCTAAAAAACATGAGTAAAAGGACGAAAATTATTAAATTAATCTGAGCATCATAAACAATGAAACTTTCAGGCACTGAAATGGAACATAAAACTTGCAATGATGCACAGGAAAGTTATAACAGTTTAAAGTAAATATATCTGATTCTGCATGGAGGATACACTTCATAAATCCTTGTCACAACATGTACTTCATAATGACAAATTTTCTGATTAAAAAATTTGTATTGCTTCAACAGTCAGACAATAGGATAACAATTGAGCTACTACACGTTCAACGCTAAATGACAGGCTACTCTCATTATTAAATGAAGAGTTTCTTTTTCTTCCCAGTGACATTTCCTCATGTTCTCTCTTTCAGTGATTGTTCCAAAATAATCTATTGCCACTTTGTTGTGCTAACTGTGGGAATATACATGCGAAATGTATATACAAATGTGATTTTCTCTATGGTCAGCTACACTCTACAGCTCTGTCATATTTTAGAAAACTGCACGCATCTATATAATCTGCTCTGCAGTTTTTAACTCCCCGTCAGCTTAGCCAAGGCTTTGATGGCTGGTGATTTACCATAAAAAGTCAAACAGATGCTAAAGTATGTTGCAATTTTACTTTAAAAGCATGTGGAATGACCTGAAAAGAGTGAGGTACAGTAAGCAAGTACTGCTAATCATTAAAGAATGCTAATATATTTTAAATATAAACACTTCATAAATACTGTGCATGTTTTTCATAAATTAGTGCTACTTGACTTGGTGTCTATGTTTCCATAATGTCATTTGAATTAATTTTTTTAACAAATAATTGCATTTCTATTTAAGATCTGTCATCATAAAATGTGCAATTACTAAACCAGGCACAAAAAGGTTTAGACATGTTAGAAATCTGATAAATTATACTACTTTTTTACGCACATGCAACAGTGACATCCAGTTTCTCACTAAAAATTGATCCAGCATCATTTTTTGCTATACACTGGTAACTTCCTTTGTCCTCTTTCCGGATGTTGATGATCTTGTAGAAAGGTTCTGATGAAAAGTCATTCAGGACAACTCCATCTTTAAGCCATCTGTATTTTGGAGGAGGGTGACCTGGAATAAAAGAAAATTTGAATGGTAATTTACCCACAAAATTACAATAGTAAACAGACTAGCAGAAAACTATTGTCCAACATAAAATGGCTTAGAAGGAATGGCCATAAAACAAATGCAAGGCTGCTGAAGCACACATGACAAGGAGAGAGATACATGCCTCCTGAGCCAGTACTAAGCACAAAGGTAAACTTAAAAGCAGAAGAAATACATAGAAGGGCTATACAAGGAAAATAAATGAGTAGGTATATGAAGATGACTTGCAAGAAGAATTTCACAGAGCAGTGAAAGATCTTAAGTTGAAACAAGGCTCCTGGAATAAATGCCATTTCCTCAGAATTATTGAAATGCTTGGGAGAAGCAGCCATGAAAAAACTATTCTAAGTGGTATGCAAGATATTATAGGCACAGGCAATAGCCATAGGCTACAATGAAATATAATAATTCCAAAACCAAAAAATATAGGTGCCGATAGGTGCACACAGGCTTGTTATCAAACCAGAAGTTTAATAAGTCATGATTGCAAAATACTGACACAAATTATTTACAGAAGAATGGAAAAACTGGTACAGCCTGACCTTAGGATGAGTTATAGTTCTGGAGAAGTGTAGGAATACGCAGTGCACTATTGACCTTACCACATACCTTAGAGGATAGGGTCCACTGACCGCGAAACAATTGCAACACCAAAAAATAAGTAATGTACAGTAATGAAATATTGGGAATACATTTATTTATATAGCATTTTTAAGTGATTAAAATAGCACGATAACAGGTTAATGTAAGCACGAGAAAAGTCATTCTAAATGTGAAATGCTGGTACATTAATAACAGATGTAACTGCTGGAATGTTGCATGCAAGCATGCAAATGTGCATGCATTGTGTTGCACAAGTGCTGGATATCAGTTTGTGGGATGGAGTTCCATGCCTGTCGTATTTGCACGGTAAATGCAGTTTGTGAATACTGCTCGAGTTGTTGTCCAATGATGTCTCATATGTGCTCAATTGGAGACAGATCTGGTGATTGAGCAGGCCAAGGCAATATGTCGAAACTCTGTAGACATGTTAGGTTACCACAGCAGTACTTGAGCGAGTGTTATCCAGTTAGAAAACGCCCTGGAATGCTGTTCATGAATGGCAGCACAATAGGTCGAATCTCCAGATTGACCAACTAATTTGCTGTCTGTGTGTGGGAGGAGAACCACGAGAGTGCCTCTGCTATCACACAAAATTGTACCCCAGACCACAGCTACAGGTTTAGGTCCAGTCTGGCTAACATGCAGACAGGCTGGTTACAGGACCTGAACTGGCCTCCTCCTAACCAACCCACGGCCATCAATGACACTGAGACAGAACCAGCTTTCATCAGAAAACACAACAGACCTCCACCCCGCCGTCTTATGAACTCTCACACGACCCACTTAAGTTGCAAATGGTGGTGGTTTGGGGACAGTGGGATGCACAATACAGGGCATCTGCCTCGGAGCTATCCTCGAACTACGCAATTTGTATCAGTTCGTTGTGTCATCGTGGTGCCAAGTGCTGCTCAAATTACTAGTGCAGATGCAGTTCAATGCACCAGAGCCATATGCCGAACAAGACGGTCTTCCCTCTCGGTAGTGCCACGTGGCCATCCATAGCCGGGCCTTCTCGCAATGGTACATTCTCGTGACCATGTCCTTCTGCAATACCACAAAAGGAACATCTAGCTTCTCATAGCCCTATTACACAACCTCGTTCAAACTAGATGAAGTATTGATATTGGCCTCTGCATTGCCTTCCGGGCATACTCGACTAAAATCAATTCACCACGTTCAATCCCAAAGGCAACTAATGCTCTCGACTTTTGCAGCACGTATTTGAAGCAAACCTGTCTCTGCCACCTTCCGGGCATTTTTGAACGAAATCAACTCACGGCGTCCTATCTACGAGGTAACTAATGCTCACAATCATTACAGCACGTCTTTAAAGCAAACCTGATTGGTATCCACACAGTGACACTACTATCACTACTCGTGCGAAGGTCAAATAGATGTCACCTTCCCAGTGTAGAAACAGCCCACCAACTTTCAATTCTGTCGCACAGCTCCTCCTTAGCGTCGCAATTTTTTTTTTTTCGTCAGTATAGAATTTGTAAGTTTAGAGACAGCTTTTGACATTGTGGACTGAATGACAGTATTTGAAATTCTGAAGACACCACTGATAAAAACTTGTACAGAAACCAGATTGCATTTATCAGAAGGAGAAGCACAAGCTGAGAAAGGAGGGAAAGGGAATTAAAGGCAGGTAGAAGAAACAGAAATTTTCGAGGTTCGTTGAAGAGTGATGCCACTATAATTCTGAGTCGAACCGAGACGGCAGCAGAAATGTTTCAGCTGGGCCATAACGATCCAGATGACTTCTTATGCCATCTAATCTCCATGCACGAGTGCTGGCCTTATCACTCTAACCGCAAGAAAGAGGTGCACTGCACAGCAAGTAGGGGAAACGTGGTTCTGCCGAAAATTAAGACCAGACCATCTCCGAGCAAGGTGATATAGAATTTTTTTGGGACTGCCATAGCATTGTGCTAACAGATTATGGTCTTGGCAGAGGGCAAACTGCCACAGGAGTATGATATCGAAATCTCCTGATGAAGTGGTAAGCTATCGAGAGGCAGAGGTGTGCGTGTGTTCAAAAAAAGAGAAGATATTGTACATGCTGCTTCTTTGGGCTTGTCGAATAATGATATCCCATGCCTTCTTCCACTTTCCTACGATGAAGAAACCATTATGTAGCAGATATTCCAAGAATGGTGATATTTGGGGTGGAATGTTGTTTGAATAGTCAAAATAGACACTTCTATAACCAAGTTCTTTGCCAAATTATCCTTCCTTTAGAAAAAAAAATATGTCATATTAAAAGGTGAATATATAGAAAATTACTGGCACCATCACCAAGTTTCATGGTCACTGCTTAATTTTTTCGATGTGATAGTTTAATAGTAAAGACACTAGAGAGGCAGTTCTGATGCTGCGCTTGATAACTGAAGCGAGTCTGAAGAAAAATAAAGACACATCCATAAGCTTTGTCGATCTGGAAAAAGTGTTCGACAACATAGAATAGTACAAGATGTTCAAAATTCTGAGAAAAACAGGAGTAAGCTGTAGGGAAAGATGGTAATATATAAGAGGTTCAAATGGTTCTGAGCACTATGGGACTTAACTTCTGAGGTCATCAGTCCCCTAGAACTTAGAACTACTTAAACCTTACTAACCTAACGACATCACACACATCCGTGCCCGAGGCAGGATTTGAACCTGCGACTGTAGCGGTCACGCGGTTCCAGACTGTAGAGCTCAGAACTGCTCGGCCATCCCGGCCGACTATATAAGAGGTGCAAGAGTGGAAGATCGAGAATGAAATGCTCGAATTAAGAAGAACACGAGACAGCTATGAAGTCTCTCGCCCTACTGTTCAATCTATACATTGAAAAAGCAATGACGGAAATGAAAGAAAGGTTCATAAGTGGGATTAAAATTCAATGTGGAAGCATATCAATGAAGAGATTCGCTGATGACACTGCTATCCTCAGAGACACGCTGATGACACTGCTATCCTCAGTGAAAGTGAAAAAGAATTTTAGGTTCTGTTGAATGCAATGAACAGTCTAATGAGTACAGAATATGGATTAGAGTACATCGCAGAAAGATGAAAGTACTGAGAAGTAGCATAAATGGGAACAGTAAGTAGTAGATTAAGTTAAGTAATTCTGCTACTTAAGCGGCATGCTAACTCACAACGGACAGAGCAAGGAGGACATAAAAAGCATACTAATATTGACAAAAATGGGATTCCTGGCCAAGAGAAATCTACCAGTATAAAACAAAGGCCTTAATTTGACAAAGAAATTTCTGAGAACGGGTGTTTGGAGCACAGCATTGTATGGTAGTGAAATATGGACTGTGAGAAAACCAGAACAGAACAGAACAGATATAGTGGTACAGAAGAAATGCTGAAAATTGTGTGGACTGATAAGGTAAAGAGTGAGGAAGTTGCCTGCAGAATCAATGAGGAAAGGGATATATGAAAAACACCAAAAAGAAGAAGGGACAGGCTAAAAGGACATCTGTTAGGACATCAGGGAATAACTTCCATGGTATTGAAGGGGTGGGGGGTAGCTGTACAGTAGAAACTGTAGTGTAAGAGGCAGACTGGAATACATCCAGCAAGGAACTGCTAGGCTGCAAGCACTACTGTGAGATGAAAAGATGGACACAGGAGAGGATTCCATGGCAGGTCACATCAAACCAGTTACATGACTAAAAAAGAAGAGAGAGAGAGGCAGAAAGAGTTAAAATTTTATGATAACTTCTTGCATAGGAGTATATGTTGTCAAACTACAGAACACTTTTTATGAAATGTAGAAATTTGCGGTGCTTTACATTTAAGGGTGGTGTTACAATTCCTCCTTTCCCCTCCACTCTTCACAGCAACCAATGCACAGCCATCCTCAGACGGGGCGCATTTCTCATCACGAAACGCACCAGATTTTAGGTGCACCACGCAGAATGCACTCACCATCATGATTTGTACAGCCCGGATTAGTATGTAAATACTTTTTTTCGTTTTAAGTAAATTTCATTCTTTTTGAAGTTTCCTACATAAATTATGACATTTGGAGTCGCAAAATGTAACTTTCATTTTCTATATTTTCCCTATTTCAAAATTTAATCCATATTCCGTCATCAAAATAGCATAAATCCATGATTTCAATGCTACATTACATAAAACTGATTTTTTTAAAAGTGTGTCAGCAATAAAAAAAATTCATTAAACGACACTTCAAAGTGTGATTCCTGGCCTCGGATTGGACTAAGCGAAAACACAAATCGCTCCATCCGAAGCTGCCTTGTCTTTGAGATAGCCTGCAAGCCTTTTATTGTTGCTTCCCAGGAATTATGGAAAGACGGATAGAAGCAAAATCTCTTCCGGAGCGTGAAGCACTGAACTGATGTTTTCAGAGGGAAGGAGGAGAGCACCTTTTGGCATGTTGTCCACTGCTGTCAACATACCCTTCCCTATTAGCCACCTACTGTAGTGAAAATCTCTCACCAAAGCTACATGCTTTCATGAAAGCACATTTATAAATACGCTATTATTAACTGTGGTTCTTATTTGTAGTAATGACTATGGTATTAAATTAAGGCAGCTAAAGCGCAATTTCTTTCGATGGTAAAGGCTATCGGTTACCCTCGACGTCCTTGAAATCGATCAGTCTAAACAGGGTGCAAGGGCTCACGAAGAAGTTTACAGACGGTACCTGATACGCTGTCTTCGTCGTAGATATGTTAAATTATTTCTATTCCCCCACGTTTTCTGTTTCGTCATTCGATTGTCTTTCGCGTACTTCCACAAGGTAGTGCGCTAGCTGTATGTATAACTTTCCGTCCGTGTCATTCAAGACTAAGGATAAGCAACCGCTTTGTTTCAAATTGCAAAAATATATTGACGATTTCCCAAACCAGTCTTTGAGCACATATGGTAAAGTACTGTTTTGTGATGCTTGTGAAAAATCCGTGTTGCCGGCCGCTGTGACCGAGCGGTTCTAGGCGCTTCAGTCTGGAACCGCGCTGCTACTGTGGTAGCAGGTTCGAATCCTGCCTCGAGCATGGATGTGTGTGATGTCCTTAGGTTAGTTAGGTTTAAGTAGTTCTAAGTTCTGGGGGACTGATGACCTCAGATGTTAAGTCCCATAGTGCTCAGGTGCTCAGAGCCATTTGAATCATTTTTTGAAAAATCCGTGTCGACTGAGCAGCAGTTTCTAATATCACAGCACATATCTACCACAAAACAAAAAGGTAAATATTACAAGGAAGAATAAGTTCAAACAACAATTTTCTTCTGATGTAACAGCCAGTGGCTCCCACAGTTCTTATCTTCACGAAAGATTTGTGTTATGCCTTGATGGAAATTGAATACCCCGTATTTAAAAGCTTCCTAGAGAAGTATTCAGGTAATCATAAGCCTGGTGAATCTACACTTACAAGGAGAGATCCCCAGTTGTGCAATCGACCTTTTGCAACCACCTACATGGTGGTGTAGGTTACGAACCCAGGTATCATACCCTGAATCCATTCGCCCTGGTGGGCCGCCCTCGTTCACGAGTAAAAGGGGGAAAACAATTTAGCCTGTTCCTCTAGTGCATTAAATTAAGTTTCAACTGCCGTCGAAGCGTAATGGATTGCGCAAATGCCTGGAGAACCTAAGATGGCGGGTTCGATTCCTGTCAAGTTCCTTTTTTTCGGTTATTTGCTTCAAATGTAATATTTTTAAATTTTCTAATCCTTTTCCGAGTCACTTTAACCATTGTATTAACTTTCTTATTTGTTCTCATTTCTCCCTTGAGCTCAAAATCACTGGTGGATTTGCAGTTATCAATCACAAATCAGTTCTTTTTTTTTTGTGGCATGTAAAATGTCCGACAACGCAAATTCATCAACCAGCAAATATCATGGCGACAGAATGGAGGAATTTGACGAAGAAATGAGAACTCTCACGAATGCCTTACGCTATGCATTGTCTGTTTACACGAGGAGAGATCTCTCCTTTCTGAAAGCGTCTCCGATTTTTTAAACGCAAAGACAATAGCGGTGGGCGAACGAATCGCAAACGAGTCGACTCGTGACGAAGAGTGTACAGAAGATAACCTCACTGTAAACAGCGAGACTGATGAAGAAGGTTTGTATGGTGGGGTAAGCGTTTCCTTACTACTATCTGTTAATTTTCGGATTTCCTCGTCCACTATTAACGTGAAAATTTTGTTCTAAATTACCAAATAAGCAGCAACCAGTCGCAAAATCATGTTTTCTTTATTTACTTTTGCAAATCGATTTCAATTGGTTAACAGCCATCATCGGTGCTTTTAACGAATATGTCATCACTTTATGTTTGACCTCTGCTTAAGACAGTGTTACTACTCAGAGCACATATTCGTTGAAAGCACCGATGATGGCTGTTATTCAGTTGAAATCGATTTGTAAAAGTAAATAAAGAAAACATGATTTTGCGACTGGTTGATGCTTATTTGGTAATTTTATGGTTTACGGTCGCTGCACAACGTGGGAACCACATCGAGCCCACCATTCAGAATTTTGTTCTTTGCAGTGTACTCTCGACGTTCGACGATAAAGACGTGGATGAATGTTTTGACCCATTCAACTGTCAGGCACCTCCATCGACGTACATTCCATTAAAAGCAGTTGCCTTCTCTGAAGCTCATCCCAATTATTCATCGAAAAGCGTCCAACAAAGCGGTTTTTCTCGTTTACGCAAGAAAGGATACTTGAGGAAACGGATACAAGACGTAAAACAAGGAGGAACTAAATTCAATGAGCTGTGTCTAATTGATACCGAAACATGTAAAAAATTTAAGTATGCTCGGATGTGCCACGAACAAATGACAATGCGTACACGGCAACAATGGGCAATGGTTATCGCCGTTCCGTGTCTATCGGAAAACTTTTCTTCTTTGCAAGTGGGAAGTGGAAAAAGAATTTTAAAATAAAACACGGAGTACGTCAGGGAAAAGTGACTACATTCGTTAGCGCAAATGACGTCGCAACATTTGGAGAGACTGTAGCAGCAGCAGAATCATTCGGAAAACAAAACAGTGCTGATAATGGGCGATTACAGTTCAAATCTTAATACCGATCAATGGGTTTCAATTACGAATCAACGTATCATCGATCACTGTAGTTTCGAGAATCAAAAACTGTTTTTGTGCAAAATAGAAATTTGACGAAAGCGTTGACATTCGCCGGTGAATTTCTACCAAGTTCGTATGTATGCTGGAGGTCGGAATAAAATTCGGACCTAGAGTTGCAAAAGAAATTGAACGTTTGGAGTCAGAATACGGAAATGTGGTCGTCACCAGCTCAAAATCAGGCAAATTAACGAAAGAGCTGTACATATGCTATTTACAGTCTAATGAAATCATACAGTAAAGAAATGATTTTTTGTTACTTGTTGATTCATGCAGTGATAACAGAGACAACACATTATACGACGGAACGATTGCACCACTGGGAACCTCTCCTTGTTAGAAAAAATTTTGTCAGCAGCATTTACGGGGATTGTTGCCGTCAATTCGAGACATTTCAGGATGGTCCTATACGGGTCGCAATCGATGAGACACACAAGGGCGGTGCACTGGCAATGTAGTAACGACTATTTGAAAATAAATGGAGCAAATCCTTTCTCTAGGCGTGTGAAGAACTTCTTAAACGTAACTACCAAACATCAGCAAAAGCTCTTTAATGACGTTATGGGTGTTTTATGGCCTAATGGCGTAAAACACGAACGAGTTTTCTTGTTGGTTACCGATGCTGCTCCTTATATGTTTGGAGCTGCTAATGTTCTGAATGTTTTATATCCTAAGATGATCCATGTAACTTCCTTGGCACAAGGAATAAATAGATTAGCTGACTGCGTTAAGGATAAATTACAGATATGTTGATAGTTTAATATCAAATGTGAAAAAAGTATTTTAGAAAGCTCCCAGTAGGATCTCAACATTTAAAGAGATGCATCCCGATAATACTTTGCCACCAGAATCAGTACTAACACGTTGGGGTACAGGGCTTGAAAATCATACTCTACAGAGGACTTAGTGTACATCAAAAGCATTTATTGTTTCGAATCGCGTCAGATTAAGGCACTGAAAACATATCAATATCACTGAAAGACAATGTAAGGATTATGGAAGGCATAAAAAAGAACGTGTACAGAGAACGGGAGCACGAATAGTTCGAATGGCTCTGAGCACTATGCGACTTGCTTCTGAGGTCATCAGTCCCCTAGAACTTAGAACTACTTAAACCTAACTAACCCAAGGACATCACACACATCCACGCCCGAGGCAGGATTCGAACCTGCAACCGTAGCGGTCGCGCGGTTCCAGACTGTAGCGCCTAGAACCGCTCGGCCACTTCGGCCGGCTTTGTCTCCGTATTTTTTTTTCATATTTTATACTTTCAAGCCCATATTATATGTATATGTTTTATCATTTTTAATACATATTTATCCGAACCCCAGTGATATGCGTTCGCGCCGGTCTCTATCAGCATTTTTCACCTATCGCAAATCGCGCAGTTTGTCTGCGAAATGGACGCACGTAAAATTGCATGTTAACACACTTTTCCTCCATTGTCTATGTGCTGTCTGTGATAGATATAAATAAAAACTTTCAATATTAATCAACACGATACAAGGCAACAAGGAAAAGTTCCATCACCAATCGGTAAGGGTATCCAGCTTTTAAAACTTCCGTTATAAATAAGGCGATAAAAATTTACTGTGGTCTAACACATAAGATAAAAACTGTTCCATCATTCTTACTTTGTGTTTCTTACTAGATCGTTGCTTCTAGTAGCAGAATTTTTAAAGCATGTGAAATACAAGACTTTACACAAGAAATGCACAAATCTCCTACTGTGAGTAATCTATCTTGTAGATAAAGTCAAAAAACTAACTTGTTTACAGCAATTTTTCTGTAAGTGTGTGTGTGTGTGTGTGTGTGTGTGTGTGTGTGTGTGTGTGTATATACCTGCATGTACAGTTGTCTTTTTGTGTACAGTCATATGCAATATTTAAAAAGGAATTATGTATCCCACATTTCGGAACGTTGTTTGGAAGAATAAATAACTACTGATTTGAGATCGAGTCACATAGTGACATAGAAATCAATCTTGCATTCATTCCCTGACGTGTTCACAAAATCAAAGTAACACACTCCCAAAAGACAACGCTGTTATGTATATTACAAAACACACTTCCACTAAAGTAATAGGTAAGTCTGAAAATGTTTTACCAAGCCTGAAGGTGAATACATAGAAAGCATAGCGCGAACCATTTCCTGTGGATTTCTCAATTCCTCGCCTCTATCCACTACAATGAAGTGTAGAGGCGCTCTAGATATCGGTATCTTTTATGTTACGATATCTCGAAGTCTTTACCCGTCGGCATGTCCATTAATTGACATTCAATTGTAATAAATCGAACCAAGAACGACGCGTTCTTTTATAAATCTTAAATGCGCCGTTGCCTTAAACAGCATACTTCCATAACACTCAAAGTTACAATACGCAAATGCTTTACCCACCAATAAGCCGTTCCGGTCATTTTATTGCGACAAATCGCACAAGAAACGGCGGGTTTTTGGTGTATCCTCAATGTGCAAATGACGTAATCGAATACGGTGTCTCCCAAATTCTGCTAAGCAAAAGGTCTTCCGCGCTTCGGAATACGTGAAATTCCACGTTGTGACGTCACAATACTCGACCATCTTCTGGTACACGAAAGGTTTCACGGTCCGTGAAAGGACGGCTTAGCAGACACTGAATGCGCCAGACGTTATCCCGGCCGCCTCGGCAGGAACTGCTGGGCCGAGTTTTCCAGATCGGCATCGTTGTTTGTTCAGCGTTACGGCGCCGCGACGAGCCTAGGGCGCACACGGAGAGCGCTACAATGGAGCAGCCTGCCTATCGTGGCGGCGGCGGCGGCGCAAACGTGATCTCAAATTCACCGTCTGCCCGAACAAAGCGGGCACCACGGCGCGCGCCTGCGTTCAGCCGCCAGCGTGCTCAAAGGCGCAACGCACAGCCCACCGACCTGCTCCCGCACAACGCCGTGCACTTTTCGTAACATATTTTCTCAAACATTAAAACACCAAAGGGGGCTGAAAACGCGGCTTCTACAGTACAACACGATTCTTCGCCTCGTAAATGTTTCGGAACTACTTACGCAAACAAAGTAGTCTCTACCAAACAGAAGATTGGCCTCAACACAGCAGTGCCTCGGTAGTAGCGGAAGATGAAAATAACGATTTTAGCGATCAGTCGAGAACAATCAACAGTGACGGACAAATTATTACGTCCTTACCTTACTTCGACCTGCGAATCGCCTCTCTCAACCAATTATGGAGAGGCGGTGCTTCGAAACACTGCCTGTAGGCTATCATAGTTAATGGCGAAAACTGTCACGAGAGTTAGTGTACTGGAACCGCGCGACCGATAAGGTCGCAGGTTCGAATCCTGCCTCGGGCGTGGATGTGTGTGCTGTCGATAGGTTAGTTAAGTTTAAGTAGTTCTAAGTTCTAGGGGACTGATGACCTTAGAAGTTAAGTGCCATAGTGCTCAGAGCCATTTGAACCATTTGTAAGTGTACGATAACAGAATCAAAACCTTTATACTAAACATCGGTCGGCAAACGAATAGCTGTGGTTACGAGCCGCCTCTTGACTTCAGTATGTAATATTGCCCTCCTCAGCACAAATGGATCTGAAATGCAAATTTTTGGCTGGCCGCTGTGGGCGAGCGGTTCTAGGCGCATCAGTCCGGAACCGCGCTGCTGCTACGGTCGCATGTTCGAATCCTGGCCTCGGGCATGGATGTGTGTGATGTCTAGTAGTTCTAAGTCTAGGGCACTGATGACCTCAGATCTAAGTCCCGTAGTGCTTAGAGCCATTTGATTTTTGCAAATTTCTTTGTCCCCACCTAACTGGACTCAAATTTCACCAATGGTCTACCTTAACACTACAGCTTCAGCATGTTACATGTTGACAATACTGCAAGTCGCTGCAACTGTTCTTCAGCCGTATGAATGAGAATGCTGTACAGTTCACTTCTGAGATGAGCCCAAGCCGAAAAATTCTGGATTGAGGTCAAATACTGCTCGACGTACCACTCTTGAACCATACTGGTGCGTTACAAGTTGTCTTACATCGTGCCTGTGCCGTATCATGGTATTACCACATTCCCCAACCATGGGCCAAGGCGAAATTTGTGCGCAGTTAGATGGGGACTTAATCGAGAATTTTTACATTTATAATATATTAGTATAGCTAACACTTGGTTCAAGAATCATAAAAGAAGGTTGTAAACATGAAAGAAGCCTGGAGATACTGACAGGTTTCAGATAGATTATATAATGGTAAGACAGAGATTTAGGAACCAGGTTTTAAATTGTAAGACATTTCCAGGGGCACATGTGGACTCTGACCACAATCTATTGGTTATGAACTGCAGATTAAAACTGAAGAAACTGCAAAAAGGTGGGAATTTAAGGAGATGGGACCTGGATAAACTGACTAAACCAGAGGTTGTACAGAGTTTCAGAGAGAGCATAAGGGAACAAGTGACAAGAATGGGGGAAAGAAATACAATAGAAGAAGAATGGGTAGCTTTGAGAGATGAAGTAGGGAATGCAGCAGAGGATAAAGTAGGTAAAAAGACGACGGCTAATAGAAATCCTTGGGTAACAGAAGAAATATTGAATTTAATTGATGAAAGGAGAAAATATAAAAATGCAGTAAATGAAGCAAGCAAAAACAAGTACAAACGTCTCAAAAATGAAAAATGAGATCGACAGGAAGTGCAAAATGGCTAAGCAGGGATGGCGAGAGGACAAATGCAAAGACGTAGAGGCTTATCTCACTAGGTGTAAGATAGATACTGCCACCACTTGTATGAATATCAAGAGCTCAGATGGAAACCCAGTATAGAGGGTCTATACAAGGGCGACGTACTTGAGGACAATATTATGGAAGTGGAAGAGGATGTAGATGAAGATGAAATGGGAAATACGATATTGCGTGAGGAGTTTGACAGAGCACTGAAAGACCTGAGTCGAAACAAGGCCCCGGGAGTAGACAACATTCCATTAGAACCACTGACGGCCTTGGGAGAGCCAGTCCTGACAAAACTCTACCATCTGGTGAGCAAGATGTATGAGACAGGCGAAATACCCTCAGACTTCAAGAAGAATATAATAATTCCAATCCCAAAGAAAGCAGGTGCTGACAGATGTGAAAATTACCGAACTATCAGTTTAATAAGTCACGGATGCAAAATACTAACGCGAATTCTTTACAGACGAATGGAAAAACTGGTTGAAGCCGACCTCGGGGAAGATCAGTTTGGATTCCGTAGAAATAGTGGGACACGTGAGGCAATACTGACCCTAAGACTTATCTTAGAAGCTAGATTAACGAAAGGCAAACCTACATTTCTAGCATTTGTAGACTTAGAGAAAGCTTTTTACAATGTTGACTGGAATACTCTCTTTCAAATTCTGAAGGTGGCAGGGGTAAAATACAGGAAGCGAAAGGCTATTTACAATTTGTACAGAAACCAGATGGCAGTTATAAGAGTCGAGGGACATGAAAGGGAAGCAGTGGTTAGGAAGGGAGGGAAGCAGTGGTTGGGAAGGGAGTGAGACAGGGTTGTAGCCTCTCCCCGATGTTATTCAATCTATATATTGAGCAAGCAGTGAAGGAAACAAAAGAAAAATTTGGAGTAGGTATTAAAATCCATGGAGAAGAAATAAAAACTTTGAGGTTCGCCGATGACATTGTAATTCTGTCAGAGACAGCAAAGGGCTTGGAAGAGCAGTTGAACAGAATGGATAGCGTCTTGAAAGGAGGATGTAAGATGAACATCAACAAAGGCAAAACGAAGATAATGGAATGTAGTCGAATTAAGTCGTGTGATGCTGAGGGCATTAGATTAGGAAATCAGTCACTTAAAGTAGTAAAGGAGTTTTCCTATTTGGGGAGCAAAATAACCGATGATGGTCGAAGTAGAGAGGATATAAAATGTATACTGGCAATGGCAAGGAAAGCGTTTCTGAAGAAGAGAAATTTGTTAACATCGAGTATAGATTTAAGTGTCAGGAAGTCTTTTCTGAAAGTATTTGTATGGAGTGTAGCCATGTATGGAAGTGAAACATGGACGATAAATAGTTTGGACAAAAAGAGAATAGAAGCTTTCAAAATGTGGCGCTACAGAAGAATGCTGAAGATTAGATGGGTAGATCACATAACTAATGAGGAAGTATTGAATAGGATTGGGGAGAAGAGAAGTTTGTGGCACAACTTGACTAGAAGAAGGGATCGGTTGGTAGGACATGTTCTGAGGCATCAAGGGATCACCAATTTAGTATTGGAGGGAGCGTGGAGGGTTAAAATCGTAGAGGGAGACCAAGAGATGGATACACTAAACAGATTCAGAAGGATGTAGGTTGCAGTAGGTACTTGGAGATGAAGAAGCTTGCACAGGATAGAGTAGCATGGAGAGCTGCATCAAATCAGTCTCAGGACTGCTCAGGACTGAAGACCACAACAACAACAATATATTAGTACTGACTAGGGCAAAATTTCATACTGAGGCCAGTGGTGCCTCGTAATCGTAGTTCCGCAGTTGACTTACGAACTGCAACGCTGCGTGTGTGTGTGTGTGTGTGTGTGTGTGTGTGTGTGAGAGAGAGAGAGAGAGAGAGGGGGGGGGGGTGACAGCAGAGGGTTGGAAACCTAGATCTTCGTTTCTGGTTTATGAGAATTACCCATGCAACCACTAAGACATATTTTAAATTATTTTGAGAAATACATACCGACTGAACACAACTGCCAAATTTAATAGCAGAATGGAAATGAGCGTTTGGCTTCATTGGCCGGGAGGCCCTTGCGAGGCAGGTCCGGCCGCCTTGGTGAAGGTCTTATTACATTCGGCGCCACATTGGGCGACCTCCGCGCCGGATAGGGATGAAATGATGATGGAAGACAACACCCAGTCCCTGAGCGGAGAAAATCCCCGACCCAGCCGGGAATCTAACCCGGGCCCGTAGGACGGTAACCCGTCACACTGACCATTCAGCTAACGGGTCGGACAATAGTAGAATAATAATCGCAGACTAAGTAAAGGTTATATATTTAGCAAACTGTTGTCCATTGTACTGAAATATGCGGTTTGGGTAGTATCATGCCTCGACAAGATATGTAGGTTTCCTATACACGACGATTACAGTTTCTCCACGTCCACTAGCTGCTGCGTAGACTGTTCGGACACAGGTTTCCAACCGCAGTTTATTAGTAACAAGTCGTTCACCAAGCTAACCAAGTATTGCACATTCAAAGAAGAAAAGACTTGTCTACGGAGCAACTAGCTCCAACTTCTCCACTGGCGATCGTGGCAGTCAGTCGCGATCCTGAATAAAAAACAGCACTGGGAGACGTTCCGCTTGCGGTCCGTCAGCGTCCAAAGTCACGTTCACTGCCGAGGAAGTGGCCTAGCGCCATGCGACGGCGCCTATCACTTCGACGCTCTGTAGCGACGTTGGATGACGTTTCCGGACACGGGTTCCTGTCCTCAATTTGTTCCTCAAGGCACTCTTTAAACCCCTCGATGTTTGTCGGTATCGTTTTGTAGCATCCTGTATAGATGTCACAAATAAAGCGACACAAAGTCTACCTCAAATCCTGTCTGAATTTGTGCACATTTCAGGTAGGTCCATCAACATATATTTGTATCACAAATATATTTACCGCTTTTTATCACACGTTACCGTCATCTAATTTCTATCACCCAAGTGCATCTGTCTTGTATCGAGGATATACGGTGAATCAGTTTTTCATCTTTAGAATGATTCAAACTGAAGAAAGAAGTGACGCTTATCATCTTTCAATGAAAATAATTAGGATCTTCTACAATTCTGTAAATACCATTTCGATACGAATCGGGTTGATCATAAACCAATTTATTATCTACACGTTTCGTCCGCGAAGGAAACGAGAAGAAATAATGGTGCAACAGAAACAAAACATGTTACAATTCACGAAGTAGAGATGATACCTAAGTTACTCACCGATGGCTTGGCACTGCAGTATCTTGGTGCGTCCTTCGCCGATGATGCTGTTCGTTGACGACGGCTGTGTGACGAAACGGGGAGCTTGTGTCGGGTCTGCAAAGAAATAAGACAATCCGATGAGAACTACTTGTCATTTCTCACAGAGATAAGCAAGTGTCATACACGAAATTCCAGATAATTGCATTATTCCGTAATCTGATTTTCCCGCGGTAGCTTCGTTTACCATTTGCAATGAAAGTTTAAATTTTCAATTGGATCAAAACTAGTCTCGTACCTGACAGTCATTTATGTAGTGTCTGCAAAATAGTTTCAAAACTGAAATTACTTCAACCATCAAAGTAGCAGCGAAAACACATAACGATAAGTTAAGTCCACACACATCTTGGAACTGATTACATGTAATGTGACACGACGAGGCGCATACAACGGGCTTAAAGTGAATTTCCTACAGCTTGTTTAATAGAAGTGACAAAACCTTATGGTCATGCATCAAGTTTATAAAGTTGACTTAGGACATGGCTTGTTTTAGGCAAACATTTAAATAATATTTTATGTTCTGAAGAAGACGTTATTACTAACGTTGTAACCTAAGTAAACGATAAAGTTAACCTGCAACTGTAGGCTGTATATTCTTATATGCACGAGTATTTTTGTAAAAGAAATTATACCAAATAATTCTCTCTACAAAGAGAAGGAAAAACTGAAAAATTACCAACTGTTTTCAAACGCAATCGGAGTCAGCATCCTGGCTGGCACAAGTTTGAAGAATTAGTTGCAATTTCCATTGTCCAACGGGAAATAATAAACCATGTTCCTATGCCGGATATCCTTTATTCCGAGCTTCCTGCACACCTTCAGACACCCTGTAACACCATAGTTCTAATACTCTACTGATTTATTTTGCTTTTGTTTCATTTAATGTTACATCGTTGAGCTTCTGTAAATGTGTTTGATTGAATAGATAACACAAAATTGTATACTGCTTTCTTTGTACAAACTTTGATGTCATGATTTGATTCTATGCTGTGTAGTGTATCTTTCATTTAAATTCTTTGTCTCAATTGGAGGGAACAAATCCCACTGTATATAATTGTAATTTCTGAATGAATAATTTTTTGTAGAAATGTCAATATGTGCAAATGTTCTGTTTTATTTAATGTATTTGGTTACTGTTATGTAAACTGCTGATCCTCACTTAGGGTTCTTAGTTATTCTGTATGTAAAAGTTGTTGTGATTCCCCTCGGGAACGGAACTGTGTAGCGCGCGCAAATTGTGGTTGGCCTGGGCAGAAAAGGTGGAACAAGAGTCAGTCGGGGACGAGCTACGAGTCGGGGACGAGCTACCAAACTGTGCACCGCCATGTAAATGTTGCATATTGTGCTGGTTCCGAGAGAGGCTTTTTCTGCTACTTTTCAATGCCTCGGATGGATGGATAAATAGATGGAACGATTCTGAAATTGGTATTCATCATCGCCACCAAGAAGGGCCAGAGTCCAGCAATTCCGCCTGCGAATCCATCTACCAACATGCAGTTGCCACCACATTGCGCAATCACTGTAACGGAATACTATAATGATGTACAGCGAAGGATCAGCTTATTGGATGTGTTAGTGTGCTCAAATATAAGGTAACTTATAACTGAAATTATGTACCTACCTTAATTTTTTCCTTATCATAACACCTCTCAGGTTCCTCTCCGTTTGAACTAAAGTGATTACCGAGTGTCCCTACTGAAAGAACATTAAAGACCAGTGTTTTTGCTAATTAATGCCTCTTGAACATAGCAAAAAGAAAGTTAAAGTTAATGTGGCAAGAGAGTGAGTTAAAGTTAATGATGCTTGCTGAAAATAATTTTCCTAGTAAAACTGCTTATTAATGTGTTGTTGCCAACTTCAAATTAAAAGTTCTTAAGACTGAGGCTTATAAAGTTTTGCTTAGTAAATGATCACATTACTGCCTGTTGTAAATCGCAGAAGGTGAGTCAGTATCTTACATATATGTTAATTTTGTCTCTCAATGTAGTAAAAGTGGAAAACTGCAGTTGTGAAACGTTATATACTCATGTTTGCTACGTGTTTGTCTCTCTTGTGTATTGGAAGTGCATATTAATAATATAACAGGATCCACAGTTTGTCTATTGTGTTAATGCTAGGTAACAAGTAATGGGAAGACCACTATTTATTAAAACAATAATCTCTTTATCAAAAGACAGTGAGAAGTAACCTGTTAGTGAATTCCAATTAACTTTCATTTTAAATAGTAAATTATTTAACTGAGAGAGACTTAACCTATATCCAGTTAATGATTCTGAAGTGAATAGTAATAATAACGTTATAAAGACCATTCAGTTTGTATAAGCCCTGAAAGTAATAGTGTGTTTCGGTATCTGTTATAATTTTGTAAATAGTTTTTGCTGCTCTAACTGTTAGTTTCAATCTTACCGGAAACATATGTATGTGTCAGAGTTCACTGCACTCGCGTGTGACAAAGTATAGGTTGTGTTTATCCATTACAGTTACTAATAACTATTTTCTTGAACGAGAATGTAATCATTCTCTTGCCTTTATCAGTTAAACAGTGCAGATAGGCAAAATTTTGTTTGTTACTGTTCAAATATTTACGTAATTCTGACTTTCATTTCCGATAAGCCACCTCCGTTAGGTACAACACGGTCAACATAACAAAATTCCTCTCAGAGGGTAACACTGCTCTGTTGCTTTATACCACAATTGGCTTTAACAGGATAGTTTTACTTCACGACCTGCCTACAACTTTAAGGTTATGGTACAGCAGTAGCAGACAGGAGTGTCATAACCCGACGGAGCAGCTTCGATAATGGGCATATTCGTGCATTAAAACTATGTGGTCTGATGTCGGCATCGGGCATTATTGCAGAATATTGTCCATTGCTGTAGAATAATATTGTCTGCCGTGGGGCACTACCGCACGGTAGAACACACAAATATGCGCAGGCAAATACATTTGAACTAGTTAACCACACCATTAAGGTAGAAGCAGAGCCATTTACACAAGTAGAGCCAGGCATAGGAAGTTTTGTAGCCAACGACTTTGGATAATAAGGGTGATAGTTAAGTGTTAAGTCGATACACGCCATAACACCGGCTAAAAACCTCATAAACACACCTTCTGGAATGACAGCCATCTTGTTTTATCCTGACAACTGTGCGAGAGCGCTTTTATACAGTGAAGAGCCAAAGAAACTGGTACACCTGCTTAATATCGTGAAGAGCCCCCGCGAGCACACAGAAAAGCCGCAACAGGATGCGTCATGGACTCGACTAACGTCTGAAGTAGCGGTGGTGGGAAATGACACCATGAATCCTGCAGGGCTGTCAATAAATCCGTAAGAGTATATATGCTCAATAATGTTCATGTCTCGGGGGTTTGGTGGCCAGCGGAAGTGTTTAAACTCATAAGACTATTCCTGGAGCTACTCTGTAGCAATTCTGGTCCTGTGGGGTGTAGCATTGTCCTGCTGGAATTGCCAAAGTCCGTCGGAATGCATAATGCACATGAGTGGATGCAAGTGATCACACACAGGATACTTACGTACGTGTCACCTGTCAGAGTCGTATCTAGACGTATCAGGGGTCCCAAATCATTCCAATTGCACACGACCCACACACAGTTGCAGAGCCTCCACCAGCTGACATGCAGGGTCAATGGATTCATGAGGTTTGTCTCCATACCCGTACACGTCCATCTGTTCGATACTATTTGAAACGACACTTGTCCCATCAGGCAAAATGTTTCCAGTCATCAACAGTCCAATGTCGGCGTTGACGGGCCAAGCCGAGGCGTCAAGCTTTATGTCATGCAGTCATCAAGGATACACGAGTGGGCCTTCGGCTCCGAAAACCCATATCGATGATGTTTCGTTGAATGGTTTGCACGCTGACACTTGTTGATGGCCCAGTAGTGAAATCTACAGCAATTTGTGGTAGGATTGCTGTTCTGTCACGTTGAACTTCGGGCTTCGGGCGTCGTTGGTCCAGTTCTAGCATTACCTTTTTCCGGCAGCAGTGACGTCGGAGATTTGATGTTTTACCGGATTCCTGATATTTACGGTACACTTGTGAAATGGTGGTACGGAAGAATCCATATTGCATCGATACCTCGGATATGCTGTGTTCCTAACCTGTCATTGTAGCAGCAGTAACCGATCTAACAATTGCGCCAGACACTTGTTGTCTTATATAGGAGTTGCCGACAGCAAAGCCGTATTCTGTTGGTTTACATTGTATTTGTACAGAAACCAGATGGTGGTTATAAGAGTCGAGGGGCATGAAAGGGAAGCAGTGGTTGGGGAGGGAGTGAGACAGGGTTGTGGCCTCTCCCCGATGTTATTCTATCTGTATATTGAGCAAGCAGTAAAGGAAACAAAAGAAAAATTCGGAGTAGGAATTAAAATCCATGGAGAAGAAATTAAAACTTTGAGGTTCGCCGATGACATTGTAATTCTGTCAGAGACAGCAAAGGACCTGGAAGAGCACGTGAACGGAATGGACAGTGTCTTTAAAGGAGGGTACACGATGAACATCAACAAAAGCAAAACGAGAATACTGGAATGTAGTCGAATGCTGAGGGTATTAGCTTAGGAAATGAGACGCTTAAAGTAGTAAATGAGTTTTGCTATGTGGGGAGCAAAATAACTAATGGCGGTCGAAGTAGAGAGGATATAAAATGTAGACTGGCAATGGCAAGAAAAGCGTTTCTGAAGAAGAGAAATTTGTTAACATCGAGTATAGACTTAAAGGTCAGGAAGTCTTTTCTGAAAGTATTTGTACGGAGTGTAGCCATGCATGGAAGTGAAACGTGGACGATAAATAATTTAGACAAAAAGAGAATAGAAGCTTTCGAAATGTGGTGCTACAGAAGGATGCTGAAGATTAGATGGGTAGATCACATAACTAATGAGGAGGTACTGAATAGAATTGGAGAGAAGAGAAATTTGTGGCACAACTTGACTAGAAGAAGGGATCGATTGGTAGGACATATTCTGAGGCATCAAGAGATCACCAATTTAGTATTGGAGGGCAGCGCGGTGGGTAAAAATCGTAGAGGGAGACCAAGAGATGAATACACTAAACAGATTCAGAAAGATGTAGGTTGCAGTAGGTACTGGGAGATGAAGAAGCTTGCACAGGGTGGAGTAGCATGGAGAGCTGCATCAAACCAGTCTCAGGACTGAAGACCACAACAACAACAACAACAACATTGTATTTGAATAGACATGCATATACCAGTGTCTTTGGCGCTTCAGTGTTTATTGAGTAGGTCAAACAAACAATATCCCAAAAAGTGTCGTTATCCCACTCACTGTTTACCGACTACTGTCACGGTACGTCTTATATCGACTTGTGACTAGAATGCCTCCGTAGCAGTGGACTAGTATGCGCCAGTCCAATCTACACAAGATTTCGTGGGACTAATGTCGGAATGAGCACTTTTTTCTACTTCTATTCTGTCCAGGTTTTAAAGCGGGCTAGCCCCCAGTGCGACGGGACTAGTAGCGGATGATCGCCCCAGGCGCCGTCGCGTTAAGGCCAGGAAGCCGGCGCGCTTTGGCTATCGGCAGATGGGCAACCGTGCAGCGCACTGGCCGTGATTTCCGGCGGCCGGCGAGCAGATAAGCCCAGAGTCGAGACCGGGGCCTCGCAGGCGTCGACCGGGTTCTAGGTCGCCGTTTCCTCGGCGGCGCCTTAGCTGGCCGCGCCGGAAGGACGCGCCTCTGATGGCTCGGGCACGTCTCGAACCTAGGTTCACGGGCTGACGAGCGTCGATTCTCTCGTCGAGGTTCGCTATGCTCCGCTGATGGCATGCGCCAGTGCCGCAATGCAACATTTTTCTCTTGAGAAATGTGACAGACTTGTTCTCCGCACTGAAATGGAAGGGAGAAATTTTAGAGTTTTTCGTACAGTCGACAACGAGGTACGGAGGACACGATCGGACAGAAGAAGAATCGGTGCAGGAAATCAGTTCTATCTTCCGCTAAGAAACCGAGTGAGGTAGTGCAGTGTTATCACAGTGAACTCGCAATTAAAAGAACAGTGGTTCAAATCCCCGACCGGCCATGCTGGTGGAGATTTTCCGTGGTCTCTTCAGCACTGCTTTCATCTTTGGGCCAATATGACATGAACAGGAGTTTGTTATTCCATAACGTTTTTATATTTAATGACTTAAGTTTTTCTATAAAGCCCACATAGGTAAAAGATACTACACTCCTGGAAATTGAAATAAGAACACCGTGAATTCATTGTCCCAGGAAGGAGAAACTTTATTGACACATTCCTGGGGTCAGATACATCACATGATCACACTGACAGAACCACAGGCACATAGACACAGGCAACAGAGCATGCACAATGTCGGCACTAGTACAGTGTATATCCACCTTTTGCAGCAATGCAGGCTGCTATTCTCCCATGGAGACGATCGTAGAGATGCTGGATGTAGTCCTGTGGAACGGCTTGCCATGCCATTTCCATCTGGCGCCTCAGTTGGACCAGCGTTCGTGCCGGACGTGCAGACCGCGTGAGACGACGCTTCATCCAGTCCCAAACATGCTCAATGGGGGACAGATCCGGAGATCTTGCTGGCCAGGGTAGTTGAGTTACACCTTCTAGAGCACGTTGGGTGGCACGGGATACATGCGGACGTGCATTGTCCTGTTGGAACAGCAAGTTCCCTTGCCGGTCTAGGAATGGTAGAACGATGGGTTCGATGACGGTTTGGATGTACCGTGCACTATTCAGTGTCCCCTCGACGATCACCAGTGGTGTACGGCCAGTGTAGGAGATCGCTCCCCACACCATGATGCCGGGTGTTGGCCCTGTGTGCCTCGGTCGTATGCAGTCCTGATTGTGGCGCTCACGTGCACGGCGCCAAACACGCATACGACCATCATTGGCACCAAGGCAGAAGCGACTCTCATCGCTGAAGACGACACGTCTCCATTCGTCCCTCCATTCACGCCTGTCGCGACACCACTGGAGGCGGGCTGCACGATGTTGGGGCGTGAGCGGAAGACGGCCTAACGGTGTGCGGGACCGTAGCCCAGCTTCATGGAGACGGTTGCGAATGGTCCTCGCCGATACCCCAGGAGCAACAGTGTCCCTAATTTGGTGGGAAGTGGCGGTGCGGTCCCCTACGGCACTGCGTAGGATCCTACGGTCTTGGCGTGCATCCGTGCGTCGCTGCGGTCCGGTCCCAGGTCGACGGGCACGTGCACCTTCCGCCGACCACTGGCGACAACATCGATGTACTGTGGAGACCTCACGCCCCACGTGTTGAGCAATTCGGCGGTACGTCCACCCGGCCTCCCGCATGCCCACTATACGCCCTCGCTCAAAGTCCGTCAACTGCACCTACGGTTCACGTCCACGCTGTCGCGGCATGCTATCAGTGTTAAAGACTGCGATGGAGCTCCGTATGCCACGGCAAACTGGCTGACACTGACGGCGGCGGTGCACAAATGCTGCGCAGCTAGCGCCATTCGACGGCCAACACCGCGGTTCCTGGTGTGTCCGCTGTGCCGTGCGTGTGATCATTGCTTGTACAGCCCTCTCGCAGTGTCCGGAGCAAATATGGTGGGTCTGACGCACCGGTGTCAATGTGTTCTTTTTTCCATTTCCAGGAGTGTATTTTTCTTAGAGATATAAAGACTGAGAAAGAAACTTCCGCTTCTTATAACATAACTTGTTACACTTGTGTCAGTGGTTCAAATGGCTCTGAGCACTGTGGGACTTAACATCTGAGGTCATCAGTCCCCTAGACTTAGGGACATCACACATATGCATGCCCGAGGCAGGATTCGAACCTGCGATCGTAGCAGCAGCGCGGTTCCGGACTGAAGCGCCCAGAACCGCTCGGCTACACTTGTGTCCCTTGGGTCTATATGATCTGTGTGTTTAAAATTCACAATGTGTACATATAACGGTAGTTATTCGGATCTGTCTGAGATACATGCATAATGTTCTTTTTTAAAATAAATAACAAATCAGGTTTTGCTTGTTTATTGTTGAAAGGTACGAAGTTACTCAGCAATACAGTAGGTTCTAACTTTAACGGCATTATTGCTACCAGTACTGTTTCATCAAGTGTTTGATACGGGCACACTATCTAACTTTCCATATATCTAATATAGTAATTTCTGCGCAACCAACATGACGAAACGATTTCTTTCTGATGAGCAGTTGAAAGCTCTAGTAACCGCATCCGACAGTGTGGACAATATCTCTGAAGAAGAAAATCACACCAGTGACGATAGCATTCATCGGACATCTGAATCAGAAGATGCTTCGGATTCTGATACTCACATGGCAATGTGCAAGTGGTGCAGGTGGTTCAGTTACAAGACAAAAATATTATGTGGAACTTAGATCCTTTTCCACACACTGGAATACCATCCAGTGCAAATGTTATAAAACTGACTCCCCCTCCAACAAGATATGCCATGTCCAGACGTAAAATCCTCTTTCTGTTCAGAGTATTGCAAGGGTCAAACAATTTATGGTGACAACAGGGAAGAATCAGATGGAATTACACTTTAATCCTACGCTGGCTTTTATTACTCATTGCTGTGTGTAACTCATAAGATGACTCAACAAAAAGACTATGGAAGCAAGTAGAACCATCGTTCCTACCATAAAGCAACCGAATCAATTCTTTTGAAATCAAAAGTGGATGGAAATACTTTTGAAACTATGTAATTTTGGTACAAACGTAACCGTAATGTGCAAATAGAAACTGTATTTAAAATTATAATACCTTTTAAAAAACTTGTTAGTATAGTGTCGATAAACACCAATCGCGTCATTATGACCGGAAAGAACACGTGTGTACGGCTTTTTAAGGAACGGAGTACGGTTAAATCGCTCAGGCAAAAGCTGGGACAGTTCCTTCAAAATGGACGTGGCGAGATTTCCTCTCCTACCCTCCCTCTAATTCGAGATTGTGCACTCCACACTTAATGACCTCATTCCCGAAGAGGCGTTCTAAGCAATGATCTTCCTTCCTACCTTCCTTACTGAATGAACCATCCTGGCATACGCCTTATGCAATTGTAGGAAATCTGTGTGAATGCGGAAAAATTCAAGCAAAGTTAACCTGCCGCCAAAATACAGTGCAGCGTCACGTAAAGGGACAACTGCTAGCCACGATCAACGCAAACACACAGACAGAATACTATGGTAAAAAATTCAGCCACTGCTAAAAGCTACTTAATGTTTGTGAAATGGTGTTCAGTTTGTTTTACTACAGCTGTTTCTTTGATTTTATGAAGTACACTGCTCTCGAACAAAACAAATGCATAAGATAACTATGACGTTACCACAGTTTTACTTCCTAATACCTCCTGCCGAAATCAAGAACGATGTGTCTATGCCATTATTGTTGTGCATTTAACTGTGTAGCTGCGGTTTCTAATCCGACGACTGGTTTGACTGTACCTTCTGCGAGGCTCTTCATCTCGGCTTCAAGAGTCAGTTACTACTGAAACTGACATCCATTTGTATACGCGAGAGCCTACCATGACAGCCCTCTACCATTTTTACTTCAACACACATCCTTCCATTACCAAATTGATAAATTCAATATCAATATAATTCGTACTATACCATCATTTCCCTTACTTACGGAATGTGTGAATTTGGAGTATGTGGGCACTAAACTTATTACGACCTTTTGCATTATATTTTAAGTTTCAACAGACCAAAGTACAGATCGCTACGGTCGCAGGTTCGAATCCTGCCTCGGGCATGGATGTGTGTGATGTCCTTAGGTTAGTTAGGTTTAAGTAGTTCTAAGTTCTAGGGGACTGATGACCTCAGATGTTAAGTCCATAGTGCTCAGAGCCATTTGAACCATTTTTTGATCTGATCCTTGCCCCAAATCCGTTTCAGTAGCACATCGACGAGCTGGTTTTAAATCTATCCAGTCCGCGGAAAAGTCAACTCTTTACGTTTTCCTAGCTAGCTTTCTCTCCTAGTTTCAGAAACGTGAAGAATTCGAGAAGCCGATTTCGATTTTCGTCGCTAAATATTCAACCTGTCTCTCGCTAAAACGAGTTGCTGGTAATCAAACTTTCGCGATTCGGGTCCCACTCTGAACAAAGGTGTGTGTTTAATTCCTTCTTCTACTTGATATCTCGTCTTGTATTCTGACATGAGATGTGTACTTTTTTCCGTTGTCACGGTAAAAATAAAAACGCGTTGTAGATACAGCACACTGCGCCATCTTCTGTGTAAATCAGCATCACAGTTCTTAGGACACTCAGGGAGTCGGAGCAGCTCTCTCTTTCTTCGTCTGTGTAAATACTGAATACCTAGAAGGAATGAACCGGAAGAACTACAATTGTAATTCTACGTTCCTCGTCGATACCAAATGTTGCCTGACGTACAATATACAGGGCTGGTGGAAAGCGAGACTGGCGGTTGTTCGTTACCAGACTTGCATCACGAAATATTAACCTACAGAGGCAGAACAGAACCGATGGGAGGAGCGTATGGAATATACAATGTGAAGTATACTCGTAGATCTGTAGATCCGATATAATTAAATTTTCCTAAAGAAATTTGAGTCTCGTCTTTATTTGAATTCGAGAGGACGGAGGGTCAAAATTATTCTGGTTTTCCGTGATTTAAGGAAATCACTTGAATCGAAAGCCGGGATGGTTCCGTTGAAAGGGCACTGCTGATTTTGCTCCCCCATCCTTCCACAACCCGAGCTTGTCCTCCGTTCCTAATCTCGATGTCAACTACGTGACATTAAATCTCAATCTTCTTCCTTCCGGCGTAGACTGCCCTCCTCCTTAGCTGTGTGGTCAGCGTGTCTGACTGCCATTCAGTGGAACCGGATTCGATTCTCGGAGACTGGGTATTGCGTTGTCATCATCATCATCATCATCATCACGCAGATGGCCCGATGAGGCGTCAAGTAAAGAGACTAGTAACGTGGCGGCCAAGCTTCCCCAGGTGGGTCATCACTGCCATACGATCATCATCATCGCCATCCGGAGTAGACTACAGCATCATGCGGCACGACCATGTACACTACAAATATTTACGAAGGACAATCAAAATTTTAATTACCGAGTTTTAAGCACGAAAAATTATTTTTTTCTTTGAATGCACGTACAGATCTGCTGTCGCAGTACACGCTGAAATCGGAAATCTGGGTGTTATAACGCCGCAGCACGCCGCAAAAGAAGTAAAAACAAAATTGCACAAGCCAAGTACAGTGTAGTAGGGTCCAGTAATTTATTCTCGCCTGTCGTCTAGGGGTAGCGTCTTTGATTATTAATCAAAATGTCCTCTTAAAATTTGATTAATAATCAGCATTTACAGCCGAAGATTTCCGGCATCAGAAGTCACCCTCATTCTGCCAACGGAATTGTCAAAGAGGGCGGAGGAGCGGATAGAGGTTCAGGGCACTCTCTTGTCCTAGGGGTGGGAAACTGCCCGTAAAGGCAGGAGAATCAGCAATGATCAACGGCAGGAGAGCGCATATGGCAATGGAAACCACTGCAGTAAAGACACATAACGTGTATCCACACGACATTTGGCCTTTAATTGAAAAAGTGTCATGATGATCTCTCCATTGGCAAAAAATTCCGGAACAGTCCCCAACTCGGATCTCCGGGAGGGGACTGCCAAAGGGGAGGCGACCATGAGAAACAGATTAAATATGAGAAAAAGATTAAATAACCAATCAAAGGATAACGTTCTACGAGTCGGGGCGTGCAATGTCAGAAGCTTGAACGTGGTAGGGAAGCTAGAAAATTTGAAACGGGAAACGCAAAGGCTAAATCTAGGTATAGTAGGGGTCGTGAAGTGAAATGGAAAGAAGACAGGGCCAGTGAAGTGAAATGGAAAAAAGACAATGATTTCTGATCGCATGAGTATGGAGTAATATTGACAGCAGAAGAAAATGGTATAACGGGAGTAGGATTAGGAATAGGAAGGTATAGCACTTAGTGTGTCACTGTGAACAGTTCAGTGATAGGGTTGTTATTATCAGAAACGACAGCTAAACCAACGCTGACAACGATAGTTCAGGTATACGTGCCGACGTCGCAAGCTGACGATGAAGAGACAGAGAAAATACATGTGAGGATATTGAAAGGACAATACAGTACGTAAAGGGTGATGAAAATCTAATAGTGATGGAGAACTGGAATGCAATTGTACGGAAAAGGAGTAGAAGAGAAGGTTACAGGACAACATGGGCTTGGAACAAGAAATGAGAGTGGAGAAAGACTAATTTTCTGTGATAAATTTCAGTTAGTAATTGTGAATACTCTCTTCAAAAAGGAGGAGGTATACTTGGAAAAGGCCGTGTGATACAGGAATATTTCAGTTAGATTACATCATGGTCAGGCAGAGAAACCGAAATCATATACTGGGTTGTAAGGCGTACACAGGAGCAGATACAGACTCACTACGTAGTTGCGGTGAAGAATAGGTTGAAGTTTAAGAGATTAGTCAGAATAACCAATACGCGAAGAAGCGGGATACAAAAGTACTAAAGAATGACGAAATAGCCTTGAAGTTATCTAAGGCTATACACAAGCAATCAGGAACAAATGATAATTAACTGAAACCCTCAGCTGCCGACAAGTGTTGTTAATATACCTCGATGGGGTAAGCTGAAAATGTGTGCCCCGATCGGGACTCGAACCCGGGATCTCCCGCTTACATGGCAGACGCTCTATCCATCTGAGCCATCTAGGGGACTGATGACCTCAGAAGTTAAGTCCCATATTTCTCAGAGCCATTTGAACCATTTTGAACTGTTCTCGAAATAACAGATACCATTGATGACCGTGCAGCTTCTCTAGAATAAATGATAATTAATTGAAACCCTCGGCTGAGGGCAGCTATCGACAGCCACACTAGGACGATGGTCGTCTGCACAAACGCCGCCAACGAGGTGAAGGCGGTTTGAAATGTGCAGCACGCCAAGGCAGCACGCTGGAGGTAGCAGTAGTATGCTGTGGGAGATGTTCTCCGGCGCTTGCATGGGACCTGCGGCAGTAATCGAAGACAAGCTGATAGCTGCGAACCATCTGCATCCGTTCATGCTTGACGTCTTCCCCGACGGCGATGTCATCTTGAGCATCCATGTTTCAGAACCGAAGCCGCGCTACAGTAGTTTAAGGAGCATTTACAGTGCTCAGCGTCTCAGCGATCAGGTTCGCCTGATGTAAATCCTATGGAACCCACATGGGTTGCTAGCGGTCGCCATTGCCACGTTCTAAAATCAGCGGTCGATTATTTACGCGGATCTTTGCCACATACCTCCACAAACCTACCAACAAACTGACGAATCCAAACTGTCCGAATAAGTGATGTATTTCGTTGCAAAGAAGGACAAACAAGGTATTAGACAGGTGGTCCTAACGTTTTGGTTCATTAGGGCGTAAACGACGTAACTTCGAAGTTAACGTGCCGTGCAATAAAGAAAAGCTGTAACCTCCTGTTCTCTCTGTTTAATGTGAAATGTTAGTTCTGAACATCATATATGCCTCGTGTGTTGTCGACCGAACAATCACAAAAGTCGATAGCTGTTTTCGTCTTCGATACAGCGTGTGACGTCACGTTGCAAGAAATGTTGTGAACTGCAGGTTAACTTATATTTTCGAGGCCGCCATCAGGCTGCGGGCTGGCTGCGGCTCGTGGCGTGTCGTGAAGACAGCGCCGGAGCCCCCGCGCACCTGTGTGTTCCCGCGAGCGGCTCTCCAGCTGTGGCGGCCGCCTTTGTCAATACGGAGCCGCCGCGGGCGCCGGCCGCTGCCTCGCCGTGGGAAAGCACGTCTGCACGCCCGGCGCCGCAACACGTGCCACGCGCTTCACAGGCCCCGTAAACACCGGCCTCTCCACAAGACAATCGCCAGTTTACTTCGCTTTGCACTCACCACAGCATCCGGGTACGTTAATCTCTTTCTATATTTGCGCTCCGCAAGCCACCTGACGGCGGTGGAAGGCACTTCGGGTACCGTTATCATTTTCCTTTTCTACTGGTGAAGGATGCGTTACGTACGTATACCACAGGAGTTGGTTCCGCATATCCATAACACTGTCGTGAATACTGTAACGGGTCGTTCACTCGAGAATTGGCAAGCCAATCAAGCAAAATCATCGTGAGCATTGAGGCAACCATCCAGTCGATGAACCAGGTTGAAGATACCCGTCGGTGCTTATTTAGTCGTATCGAAGTCACGCTACGTTGCATATAAACTGCAGCAAGGCCCTCAAACAGAAAATTTTTGATCGCCCCTTCTACATCTATGTGATTACTCTGCTACTCAAAATAAAGTGCCAGGCAGAGGGTTCAATGAACCACCTTCATCTTGTCTCTCTTACAGTTCCACTCTCGAACGGCACGCGGGAAAAACGAGCACTTAAATTTTTCTGTGCGAACCCTGATTTCTCTTATTTTATCGTGATGATCTTTTCTCCCTATGTAGATGGGTGCCAACAGAATGTTTTCGCAATCGGAGGCGAAAACTGGCGATTGAAATATCATGGCCCGGCCGATCTGGCCGAGCGGTTCTAGGCGCTTCAGTCTGGAACCGCGCGACCGCTACGGTAGCAGGTTCGAATCCCGCCTTGGGCATGGATGTGCGTGATGTCCTTAGGTTAGTTAGGTTTAAGTAGTTCTAAGTTCTAGGGGACTGATGACCTCAGATGTTAAGTCCCATAGTGCTCAGAGTCATCTTTGAAATTTCATGAGAAGATCCCGTCGCAACGAAAAACGCCTTTGTTTTAATGATTGCCACTCCAGTTCACGTATCATGTCTGTGACACTATCTCCCCTATTTCGCGACAAGTCAAAACGAGCTGTCCTTCTTTGTACTTTTTCGATGTCATCCGTGAGTCCCACCTGATGCGGATACCAAACCGCACAGCAATACTCCAGAATAGGGCGGACAAGCGTAGTGTAAGCAGTCTCTTTGGTAGACCTGTTGCACCATCTATGTGTTCTGCCAATGAATCGCAGTCTTTGGTTTGCTCTACCCACAATAATATTTATGTGATCGTTCCAATTCAGGTTATTTGTAATTGTAATCCCTAAGTATTTAGTTGAATTTACAGCCCTCAGATTTGTGTGACTTATCACGTAATCGAAATTTAACTTATTTCTTTTAGTACTCATGTGAATAACTTCACACTTTTCTTTATTCAGGGTCAACTGCCACTTTTCGCACCCTATAGATATCTTATCTAAATCACTTTGCAAGTCGTTTTGATCACCTGATGACTCTACAGGACTGTAAATGACAGCATCATTTGCAAACAATCTACGACGGCTACTCAGATTGTCTCCTATGTCGTTAATATAGATCAACAACAATAGTGGGCCTATAACACTTCCTGGGGATGCGCCGGATATTACTTCTGTTTTACTGGATGACTTTCCGTCTATTACTACGAGCTGTGACTTTTCTGACAGGAAATCCCGAATCCAGTCGCACAACTGAGGCGATACTCCGTGGGCACGCAGTTTACTAAGACGAAACGCGCTGTTCTTCATCAGACATTCTTCATTCCTCCTATTAGAAATCGGTCTTACAAGCCTCCTAATTCGTGGATGAACCCTGGCGTCTGTTTTTCCTACAGTTAGTTTATCTGGTCATTCCGCTGTAAGTGTCTTCAGATAGTTACTCCAAGTATCTTACGGTTATTACCGTTTCCAGTGATTTTTCGCTAACAGCGTAATCGCCTATCTATGCGCTGTACATTAAACTTATTTATTCCTGCATCAATGGTCAATCCTTTTCAGATTTTCCTGCCATTTCGCTACAGTCTTCTGACGTTGCAATCTTGCTATAAACGAAAGAATTGATTGCGAACAGTCAAACAGAGCTTCCTTGCTATCCCTGGATCATTTTTATACACTGAGGTGAGGGAAGTCATAGGATACCTCCTAATATCGAGTTTCTTGAGAATGTCTTTATTCTATGACACGAATAGTTTCGGCGTGGCATTACCGCCGCCCTCTGGTCCCACCGCTGCTAAAAGATTATTCGATTTCCTTGGCGCATTTACTGTGGGATCCTTGTTACTAGCACACGTGGACTAGCTTTCATCAGGAATTTATACTAGACGCCGTGTTGTCCCTAATTTTCGTAGTTTCATTTGAATGGAAGAGAAGATTTTTTTCAAGCTGCTCACCATCACTGCAAAAGATATTTATCAGCAGGAGCTAAACATGAGCAACTCCATATCTTACAGAAAATTTCATAATGGCAAAAACTTAAAAGTGTGTAACTTGTGTTTACGTTCTGACATAAACTGGCAGTCACATTAAGATTTCTGGCCACTGGGAAAACATATGCAACAAGAACTGCAGCAAATACATTATTTGTAATAAATAACATCGGCTTTTGAAATAATATTTCTATTAAGTGAATATGAAAGACCCAGAATCTTTTAGAAAACAAAAGATGAAAAAAAAATTGGGCGGCGGTGACTTTTTTTTTTCTTTTTAATCTTACGGGACTTAACTGCTAAGGTCATCAGTCCCTGGGCGGCGGTGGACGCGAACCTGCCACTTCTCTGTCAACTGCGTTACACTTTGAAGTGCCGAGCCTCCTAAGATTACATACACTGTCTAAAGATGGTATCTATAAAAGTCATTATTTGATAAATAATATGTAAAATGTACCACAAAGTCGCGCTTCTGATAGATCATCATAGTGCCTACCACTGAAAAGGTACACTTTCGTAGCACACAAGTTGCAAAGCTAAAAACGTCAGCTACATATGAAGGGCTTATTTCAATAGTGGTACAAGTCCATTTTTGTTCATTCTGAGGTCCTAAAGTTAAATGAGCGCTGAAAAATGTGCAGTTGAGATACCAGAAATATTCGCGTATATATTCAGGTATATATCTTGAATATTTCTGGTATCTCAACTGCACATTTTTCAGCGCTCATTTAACTTCAGAACTCTGTATCTTAGAATGAACAAAAATGGACTTGTACCACTATTGAAATAAGCCCTTCATGTGTACCCTACCGATATATACACACTGTGGCTTAAACGACACGTTTTCGAGAGATCATCACTTTGGTTTGAAACAGCTTATATTCGTACACGTACTCTATGAGAAAGAAAACCCACCAAATGCGTTGTTTAACGCCATGCAATATGGCGCCTATTATGTCCGCTTGTGACGTAAAACGAAGTCGCATCTCATTGACCAAGTTCCTCTCCACGAGACATAAATCTGACATACCAGATCCCTTATTTCACGCTCCACAGTCTAGTGGTAGGTGATGATGATGATGATGTTTGGTTTGTGGGGCGCTCAACTGCGTGGTTATCAGCGCCCGTACAATTTCCCAACCTTTGCTCAGTCCAATTTCGCCACTTTCCTGGATGATGATGAAATGATGAGGACAACACAAACACCCAGTCATCTCGAGGCAGGTGAATCTAGTGGTAGGATTTTGGAACATAAACTGTATTCGAACATTATGAAGTACCTCGAAGAAAACAATTTATTGACAAATAGTCAGCACGGATTCAGAAAATATCGTTCTTGTGAAACACAACTAGCTCTTTATGCTCATAAAGGAATAAGTGCCATCGACAGGGGATGTCGAATTGATTCCATATTTTTAGATTTTCCTCAGGTTTTCGACACCGTTCCTGACAAGCGTCTTCTAACCAAACTGCGTGCCTACGGAGTATCGACTCAGTTGTGCGACTGGATTCGTGATTTCCTGTCATAAAGGTCACAGTTCGTACTAATAGACGGAAAGTCATCGAGTAAAACAGAAGTAATATCCGGCGTTCCCCAAGGAAGTGTTATAGGCCCTCTATTATTCCTAATCTATATTAACGACATAGAAGACAATCTGAGTAGCCGTTTTAGATTGTTTGCAGGTGATGCTGTCATTTACTGTCTTGTAAAGTCGTCAGATGATCAAAACGACTTGCAAAATGATTTAGATAAGATATCTGTATGGTGCGAAAAGTGGCAGTTGACCCTGAATAAGGAAAAGTGCGAAGTTATTCACATGAGTACTAAAAGAAATAAGCTAAATTTCGATTACGCGATAAGTCACACAAATCTGAAGGTTGTAAATTCAACTAAATACTTAGGGATTACAATTACAAATAACCTAAATTGGAACGATCACATAGGTAATGTTGTGGGTAGAGCAAACCAAAGACTGCTATTCATTGGCAGAACACTTAGAAGTTGCAATAGGTCTACTAAAGCGACTGCTTACACCACGCTTGCCCACCCTATTCTGGAGTATTGTTGTGCGGTGTGACATCCGCACCAGGTGGGTCTGACGGATGACATCGAAAAAGTACAAAGAAGGACAGCTCGTTTTGTATTATCGGGAAATAGGGGAGTTAGTGTCACAGACATGATACGTAAATTGGAGTGCCAATCATTAAAACAAAGGCGACGCGATCTTCTCATGAAATTTCAATCACCAGTTTTCTCCTCCGATTGCGAAAACATTCTGTTGGCACCCACCTACATAGGGAGAAATGATCATCGCGATAAAATAAGATAAACCAGGCCGCGCACTGAAAAATTTAAGTTCTTCGTTTTACCCGCGTGCAGTTCGAGAGAGGAACGGTAGAAAGACAGTTTGAAGGTGGTTCATTGAACCCTCTGCCAGGCACTTTATTGTGAATAGCAGAGTAATCACGTAGATGTAGATGTGGAATTCAACGCTGTAACGTTACCCACGTGCGTTTTCACACCCCGTGACAGGTTGGCTGTAACAATCCTAGAAGCAGAGTTAGGCGGTGTTCTCGTGATGTCAAACTTGTATTAAGCTCTGAGCGTGAGAACGGCAAGTTATAAAGCCGCCTCTAGAAGCGAGGAGCTGGCGCGTAGCCCTGGCTGCGTGCCTTCGCAGCAGCGGCAGCGCGTGTCCAAGTGCCGCTTGCCCCGGCGTCTCGGCGCACGCACGGCTCGCTTTTCAGACGCGCTCTGCTCGCCACAGCCGCCCTCAGCCGATGGCCCCCGATACACCTACCATAACGGTTGTGCCACTTGTTGCAGCAAAAACAAAATTCTACTTTGGTCCTTTGCCCACAGATGTCGTTATCAGTGGAACAATACTTATCGAATGTCTGAACATAAAAAATAGATAAAATCAGAAACAGGATTAAGAGTCGTCACTGAATAGCTATAAACCCATTGACCAAAAAACGGAAAAGAAAAGATTTTCATCTGAAGATCAGCGAGCCGTGGTAAAAATTACTGTTTTGAAGAGCACGCCGCAGCGCCTAGTGTGAAGCAGTCGCCCTCCGTTTTTGGCGGTGGCGCCGCTGTGGCAATCGCAGCTTTGGTGTCTCCCTCTGGTGGGAAAGGGTAAAGGCTGCTTGTTCACGTGCATTTAAAATGGTTCAAATGGCTCTGAGCACTATGGGACTCAACTGCTGTGGTCATAAGTCCCCTAGAACTTAGAACTATTTAAACCTAACTAACCTAAGGACATCACACACATCCATGCCCGAGGCAGGATTCGAACCTGCGACCGTAGCGGTCGTGCGGTTCCAGACTGTAGCGCCTTTAACCGCTCGGCCACTTCGGCCGGCTCACGTGCATTTAAGGGGCGCTATGAGTTCGCCAGTGGGTCAGTCTGGGTCAGTCTCTCGTCCCCAGCTTGCTAGTCTGTCTCTGGTCCGCATTTGTGAAGCAGTTAGCGTCTCTCTGTCGTCCGGAGTGCTAGTATCTCTTTCGTTCGGATCTACCTTTAAAGCCGGCAAAATGAGAGTCTTTCCACTCCGCCAGTAAGAGAACTCAGCGAGTGGGGGCCCGGTCGGGGCTCAGTTCCCGCATCTGAATCTGCGCGTTAGGCCGCCAGTCTGCTCGAGTTTGCTCCGGCAATGGTCACTGGTGGTTGGATCGATCGGTTGGTCGGTCGCGCAATGAGACACAAGATGACTTGTCCGTCTTGAGCGTCGGCACATGTGAGGCCGCCACGTGAGTCCAGTGGGCTTCGCCGTATAGCGTGGGGTAGTGACTTCGCGGACGACACGAGAGCAATCGGAGTCAACCCACGACATAGGTCTGGCAGGTGCGAGCTGCGACGCCGTGAGACGGGAAATCGGCGCGCCTTCCTGTGTCCGTTGAAGCGGCTGGCAGCGGACGGTTAGGGAGAGCGATTTGGGGGTGCTGCGCCGGTCGTCTCGAAAAATCACAGTTTATTAGAAGTTAAGTAAGTGATTGGTGATATGTTGTGAGATTTACTCTTGTTAAATTCTACTAGTTTTCTTGGTCAGTCTCTCGTCCCCAGCTTGCTCGTCTGTCTCTCGTCCGCAGTCTGTCGTTCGGAGCTGTCTCTGTCATGTGCAAAATGGTTCAAATGACTCTGATCACTATGGGACTTAACATCTGAGGTCATCAGTCCCCTAGAACTTAGAACTATTTAAACCTAACTAACCAAAGGACATCACACACATCCATGCTCGAGGCAGGATTCGAACCTGCGACCGTAGCGGTCGCGCGGTTCCAGACTGCAGCGCCTAGAACCGCTCGGCCACTCCGGCCGGCTCTGTCATGTTTGTCAGATTTGGTGTGTTAACGAATTTATTGCTGGGAGTGTAACGGCCTAATTCCTGAAATGTGTTTTGATCTTGCCTATCATCTTGAGAGGCGGTATTTGTGTACTGTAGAGCACGTTAACTTGTTTGACCAACCATGTAGAATTTTATATAAGATTGCATTTTATGGGCTTTTATTTAAATGATCATTTTAGTATATAAAGTTGCCACCCTTTCACCGTAAGACTTTTCTTAGAAGTTAAAATCAAGTTGCACCTTCGGTGGCAAAGCTAATATTTTAATTTTTAGTGTTTTGTACCATTTTCATCCCTCCCACGGGGGTGCATAGTTTGTGTGCTTGTGTAAATTGTTTAAACCTTTAGTTTAAAGTAATCTGGTGTGTTGCAGATTTGCACCAGTGTAGTCTTTCAGAGGCTGTTGTGAGCGGTCGTAACTACGGCCGTGTCAAAAGGGAGCGGCAAGGTTCTCTAAAAAATGGCTCTGAGCACTATGGGACTTAACATCTATGGTCATCAGTCCCCTAGAACTTAGAACTACTTAAACCTAACTAACCTAAGGACATCACACACATCCATGCCCGAGGCAGGATTCGAACCTGCGACCATAGCAGTCGCCCGGTTCCGGACTGAGCGCCTAGAACCGCGAGACCACCGCGGCCGGCGGCAAGGTTCTCTACCCGAAAGCTCATACAGTTAAAACTTGTTTCTTTCTTCCTCTGAATAAATTGTAACTTCATATTTGGAGGGTGCTTTCTAATTATGATTTGAAATCTGTTTCTTTTAAAAAAAGCTTTTAGGCACTATTAAAGTGAATGAAATTCCCATTTGTTAAAAGGAATTTGCTTATAATTTCATCGGTTACTCCCTGGCAACTACTTCCATGCTTCCATAGTGTGATTAAATGTGTTAATGTTCTTGATGAATCGCTAGTAAATAAAATAAAGTCTTAAGAATATTCTTGGAAAATAGATCACGGTTCAATCAGGATAGGTGTGCTTCGTCGAAATACTGCGAAGATTCAGAGATTCAGGCGTACTATTCGTCACTATACCGGCTGTGTTTTATAGAGCTGAACTTGTTAATTACTTCTAAGACATTCCCTATTTGGGTCTGTTTCAAGGAGCCAATTTCCTCTCACGACACTGAGATATGGCCAGTTACTGGAGACAATGCACAAGGTCCTTTCTTAAATAGATTTTTTGGGTGGTGGTGACGGGCGGTGACACCACTCAGGGATTAGGCATTAGGCCTCTTCCCACAGACCAGCTGCAACCTAGAAGGCGAAGAGATATCTCTGGTTGTGACTTGCATGTTGCCACGCCCTCCAGTCGGCACTGCCAGTTGATGTATCCCGACGATGCTGCTGTTTCTTTATTTAGGCAGCTCTTCATTTGGCCTCACGAATCTAAGTGGGTCTCGTGTCTATCGCAGAAAACATCTGAGGACACACCAGGAATCGAACCCCGGGTCTTTCCGCAACGAAAGCACCGACGCTAACCATCCTTTTGTTCTTTTCTTGCTATCAGTTTCTTCGTCGATTTTCTGTCGCGCGACGTCTCTCGAATTCCATCGATGATATATTTACTCAGATTTTTACACTACTGGCCATTAAAATTGCTACACCAAGAAGAAATGCAGATGATAAACGGGTATTCATTGGATAAATATATTAAACTAGAACTGACATGTGATTATATTTTCACGCAATTTGGGTGCATAGATCCTGAGAAATCAGTACCCAGAACAACCACCTCTGGCCGTAATAACGGCCTTGATACGCCTGGGCATTGAGTCAAACAGAGCTTGGATGGCGTGTACAGGAACAGCTGCCCATGCAGCTTCAACACGATACCACAGTTCATCAAGGGTAGTGACTGGCGTATTGGACGAGCCAGTTGCTCGGCCACCATTGACCAGAAGTTTTCAATTGGTGGGAGATCTGGAGAATGTGCTGGCCAGGGCAGCAGTCTATTTTCTGTATGCAGAAAGGCCCGTACAGGACCTGCAACATGCGGTCGTGCATTATCCTGCTGGAATGTAGAGTTTCGCAGGGATCGAATGAAGCGTAGAGCCACGGGTCGTAACACATCTGAAATGTAACGTCCACTGTTCAAAGCGCCGTCAATGCGAACAAGAGGTGACCGAGACGCGTAGCCAATGGCACCCCATACCATCACGCCGGGTGATACGCCAGTATGGCGATGATGAATACACTCTTCCAATGTACGTTCACCGCGATGTCGCCAAACACGGATGCGACCATCATGATGCTATGAACAGAACCTGGATTCATCCGAAAAAAATTACGTTTTGCCATTCGTGCACCCAGGTTCGTCACTGATTACACCATCGCAGGCGCTCCTGTCTGTGATGCAGCGTCAAGGTTAACCGCAGCTGCAAACGTCGTCGAACTGTTCGTGCAGATGGTTGTTGTCTTGCAAACGTCCCCATCTGTTGACTCAGGGATCGAGACGTGGCTGCACGATCCGTTACAGCCATGCGGATAAGATGCCTGTCATCTCGACTACTAGTGATACGAGGCCGTTGGGATCCAGCACTGCGTTCCCTACTACCCTCCTGAACCCACCGATTCCATATTCTGCCAACAGTCATTGGATCTCGAGCAACACGAAAAGTAATGTCGCGATACGATAAACCGCAATCGCGATAGGCTACAATCCGACCTTTATCAAAGTCGGAAACGATGTGGTACGCATTTCTCCTCCTTACACGAGGCATCACATCAACGTTTGACCAGGCAACGCCGGTCAACTGCTGTTTGTGTATGAGAAATCGGTTTCTCATGTCAGCACGGTGTAGGTGTCGCCACCGGCGCCAATCTTGTGTGAATGCTCTGAAAAGCTAGTCATTTGCATATCACAGCATCTTCTTCCTGTCGGTTAAATTTCGCATCTGTAGCACGTCATCTTCGTGGTGTAGCAATTTTAATGGCTAGTATTGAATTACAAAGGGTGGCCAGACCCCTGAGCGAACACTCTGAGCTATAGTGCCGGCACTCTTTGGCTACGGAGGCGAAGACTTGCAATCGGAAAATTATTGATGCAGGAGAAGAACTGAAACATATCGTAAAATAGGCCTCGGTTTTAATCGCTCGGTCTGCCGTTCCGACAGGTCTCTGGTGACACGTTACTAGACCCAGAAATGCAATAACAGAGGCCTTAAATACTGGTTACTTGCCTGCCGCTGTAGGAACGCTCCATCGGTGGAGCGAGGGAAAAAAAAAACAAACATGGGCGCAGAATGTCCCGCCAAATGTTCGTCACGTCACGGCGCAGGCTCGCCTCACCTTGCGGTGCTGTGCTTTATGGCCTGGTCTCCTTGGAAGGCAGCTTTTGAATTACGGCCCATCGTAAATTCGTTAGCACGGTGGTTTAAAGTCAACGCGGCCCCGCTATTCATGCAGCGTGCATTCATCACGCGTGGCAGTCCGTAAAATTGAATACCGAAATTCCTCTCTCGTTTCTTGATCGGACACAGCCCAATTGTGAAAAAAGATAGAAAACCTCCGAGATGAGACCAGCACCAGAAAGGCGGAGAAGCGCAGTAATGAAAACCAGCAGCACACTCGCCTGCAATTGTTTTCTGCCGCGTATGAATACTGGGTTAAGACATAAATCGATTAATACAACGTACTATCATCCTGAAAGAGACCGCGTAATCGAAGAAACGGCTGACCAGGACGTTCTATGCGTCTCTAGCAGACACTGGGCAAACAAGCGAGCCACGACCATAAATTCTTTCACTTGTTTACCTGGCTGGTTCCGAACGGTTGCCGATTCGAAGGAAGAAGAAAGAACCAGACTATCGCCCGCTGGCAGCTAGAGCCACTGTCCGCCCTATGTTGTTCCTCGCGACGACTACGAATACCGCAAAAACCAAGGCGCACAGAACACTTACAGAGTCTTTCTTGTAGCTGCGATACAAGTTGTTCAGTGTATAATGACAGTTACTTGAGTACAAGGACACATGATGTATAACTTGAAATGCTGTTAGGAAGAATAAGTGCCCCTTTGTTAGGCACAAATACCGGATGATCAAAAAGTTCAGTTTTCAAATTTATACTCACTATTTGATCACCCGGTACATTAAGAGTAACAATTTTTTTTTTTATAAATTAGCTATACAAAAGTAATATTTAATTGTGAAAGAGGTAAATAATTCCCAGACATGTTTGATACAGCACTGAATGCAGTACATCTTCAAGTTTTATTTACAAACGTTCAATGTGGCTAACTTTTGTAACATGACATCTGTAATAAATATCCTGCCCAAATCCTACCAAGCATTGCTTGATGTAAGGCGGCAGCTGCTTGTGCTGTTCGTTGTCGCACTTGTCGACGTTTCCCGGAAGCGGATGAACAAAGCCACACAGAAGTTCATCGGGGTTAATTCAGCTGGCCAGGTTATTGTTCCACCACGTCCAATCCAAGTCGTCGCTTTCTCTTAAAGCTTGCAACAATTCCAATTTGTAGGGATTAAATGACAGGCGCTTCCATAATACCTTCCACACTCTACCACTAGACATATCCAATTCTAAGAAGGCACCTTTCGTTCATTTACGCAGACTACGAATGTAAGGCTGCCGAACTTGTACAATTACTGCGACAGAGATTGCTGGCCGATCCTGACCCATCGTGCAATGTGATAACCAGACACTTTCGGTAAAACGATTGTACCAATTAATTACTGTTTGTATCTAAGGTATTGGCTTGCGATATTAAGTCCTGAATTATCTCTGAACTGTAGTGGAGGATTTGGATTCATGAAACCATAAACAACACTGCGCACGATCTGTATCGTTATACGACTCCATAATGACTGTTTGAACAACTCATCCGCACCTGTGGCCTGGCGAGAACGTCGGGAACCAACGGTGTTAGGCGTTGTATAAAACAAACTGTATGCTGCATTCAATGCTGTATCAAACATTTCTGCAAATTATTTACCATTTACACCATCGAAGGTTACTTCTGAGTAACTGATTTATAAACACCCTGTACTTATCATCCTTGGATACACAAATTTGATGCTATAAATACAGGGTGTACATAAAGTCCGGGACCACGTTCAGTTATTTATTGCACAAGAACTAAACATTGTACAGATGTCATACGTATTTAATTTTGTAGAGAAACCCTGAAATTTTTTTACAAACAATCGATATGCGAACCATGAGTGACTCGGCAGACGTCGATATGATAATCGCATTCTTGCCATAACCGTCCCAGCATGGCATCGTCGACTGTGGCAGTCGCTTCCCGTATTCTCTCCCGGAGCTCTGCTACATCACGTGGTAGAGGCGGTATATACACCAGATCTTTAATGTGTCCGCACTGTCAATGGAGCCATCTCGAGTTCACGGGATCCATGACGCACCGATTTCTTTGGACTCCTTACATATGTCTCCACATTCACTTCACTCACAATGGGGACGTCCGCTTCTCTTTGCCGGGCACAAGCAACCCGTCGTAACGAATTTATTGTGTAAGTGCTAAATGGCCTTCCTTGTTGGTGGCTTCTTACCGTACTTGGTTCTAAACATCCACTGAACAGCTGTAGCGCACTTGTTTTTGTCGTACTCCCAACACACAGAAAGCTCGCTCCGCACCTGAACTCGCCATGTTTGCGACTAGCGCTGACTATCGGCAAATTATCAAACTACGCTGTCGCGGTATACATGAAAAAAAAAAAAAAAAATGAAAAAAAATATCCGGATTTCTCTTCAAAATGACATATGTATGATATCTGTACAATGTTTGGTTCTTGTGCAATAAATAATTGAAAGTGTTCCCGGACTTTATGTATACCCTCTATAACAGTGATAAGCATAGTTAAGGAGCTAATGACACAAATGATAAGTTCTTTTAGTGACGTACAAAATCTACAATTGGGTGCAGATTAAAAACAGAAAACGAGAAAAGGAAAGGCTTCCAATATGCTTCGCTGAAGTTGCTTATTTTTCAGATACCCACTAACATTATTTGCCTATTTCCCCAGCGACATGTAAGTCTGATACATTTCAATATTTCTTGCACTCCCTGTCGTAGAGTTGTAATATATTCTGTCCAGTAGAATATATTAATCTTCCAAGTGTATCTCGATTACTATTACGATTATTTTAAAATATTATTGAAATATTACTTCTTGTGCCACAAATTTTTGACTGTGAGATACTTTGTATAATAAACTTCTAAATGGTATACCGAGAAAAGCTCACACTTGAACTGTCGAATAATAAGGGAGGATAAACGCGTGATCAAGAACAATGACCACCCTGCCCCTTACGGGGCAGGTCCGGTCGCCTTGGTGCAGGTCTTATTACATTCGACGCCGCAGCGGGCGACCTGCGTGCCGTATGGCGATGAAATGATGATGAAGACAACACAACACCCAGTCCCTGAGCGGAGAAATTCCCCGACCCTGCCGGGAATCGAACACGGGCCCCTTAGGACGGCAGTCAGTCACGCTGACCGTCCTCCCCCCCCCCCCCCTCGCCCCCCATTTTGTTCGATACAGTTCTTCGCGTTTGCTCTGGGCGGACGTCACAGAACATCCGCTCAAGTTGATCTTTGATGCCTTGACTCAGTTTTTTTTATTACAGAGCGCCCGCAGCCCTCTGACCGAACACGCTGAGCTACCGTGCCGGCTTATACACTCCTGGAAATGGAAAAAAGAACACATTGACACCGGTGTGTCAGACCCACCATACTTGCTCCGGACACTGCGAGAGGGATGTACAAGCAATGATCACACGCACGGCACAGCGGACACACCAGGAACCGCGGTGTTGGCCGTCGAATGGCGCTAGCTGCGCAGCATTTGTACACCGCCGCCGTCAGTGTCAGCCAGTTTGCCGTGGCATACGGAGCTCCATCGCAGTCTTTAACACTGGTAGCATGCCGCGACAGCGTGGACGTGAACCGTATGTGCAGTTGACGGACTTTGAGCGAGGGCGTATAGTGGGCATGCGGGAGGCCGGGTGGACGTACCGCCGAATTGCTCAACACGTGGGGCGTGAGGTCTCCACAGTACATCGATGTTGTCGCCAGTGGTCGGCGGAAGGTGCACGTGCCCGTCGACCTGGGACCGGACCGCAGCGACGCACGGATGCACGCCAAGACCGTAGGATCCTACGCAGTGCCGTAGGGGACCGCACCGCCACTTCCCAGCAAATTAGGGCACTGTTGCTCCTGGGGTATCGGCGAGGACCATTCGCAACCGTCTCCATGAAGCTGGGCTACGGTCCCGCACACCGTTAGGCCGTCTTCCGCTCACGCCCCAACATCGTGCAGCCCGCCTCCAGTGGTGTCGTGACAGGCGTGAATGGAGGGACGAATGGAGACGTGTCGTCTTCAGCGATGAGAGTCGCTTCTGCCTTGGTGCCAATGATGGTCGTATGCGTGTTTGGCGCCGTGCAGGTGAGCGCCACAATCAGGACTGCATACGACCGAGGCACACAGGGCCAACACCCGGCATCATGGTGTGGGGAGCGATCTCCTACACTGGCCGTACACCACTGGTGATCGTCGAGGGGACACTGAATAGTGCACGGTACATCCAAACCGTCATCGAACCCATCGTTCTACCATTCCTAGACCGGCAAGGGAACTTGCTGTTCCAACAGGACAATGCACGTCCGCATGTATCCCGTGCCACCCAACGTGCTCTAGAAGGTGTAAGTCAACTACCCTGGCCAGCAAGATCTCCGGATCTGTCCCCCATTGAGCATGTTTGGGACTGGATGAAGCGTCGTCTCACGCGGTCTGCACGTCCAGCACGAACGCTGGTCCAACTGAGGCGCCAGGTGGAAATGGCATGGCAAGCCGTTCCACAGGACTACATCCAGCATCTCTACGATCGTCTCCATGGGAGAATAGCAGCCTGCATTGCTGCGAAAGTTGGATATACACTGTACTAGTGCCGACATTGTGCATGCTCTGTTGCCTGTGTCTATGTGCCTGTGGTTCTGTCAGTGTGATCATGTGATGTATCTGACCCCAGGAATGTGTCAATAAAGTTTCCCCTTCCTGGGACAATGAATTCACGGTGTTCTTATTTCAATTTCCAGGAGTGTATTTTGTTGAATATCGGAAAATGTATCAGACAAATGATTTCACACAGGCACATACACAGGCAATACAGTATTACAAACTATATGATCAAAAGTTCCCGTACACACCTACCTAATGCGAAATTAACTACTAGGTAGCAGAATGGGTCTGTCAGGTGAGCGCCAGAGTAATAAATCCTTCTTAAGTTCTAAATGTTCAAATGTGTGCGAATTCCTAAGGGACCAAACTGCTTAGGTCATCGGTCCCTAGACTTACACACTACGTAAACTAACTTATGCTAAGAACAACACACACAGCCATGCCCGAGGGAGGACTCGAACCTCCGGCGGGAGAGGCCCCGCAGTCTGTGACATGACGCCTCAAACCACGCAGCCACTACCAAGCTGGTAGTTGGTGATGTGATTGTGAACTGGAAACGCGAAGGAACAACCACAAATAAATCAAGACCGGGCGTGTACTGACGGGCGAGGGCCGTAAAAAAATACCTTGAAACCAACGGAACTAATCACTTGTGACTTCCGAAGACCTACCAAGAGGGCAGCTAGCTCAGTGTCTGTGCGTTGAGAGTTCAAAAGAATTGTGTATTATGGCCGAGCAGCTTCTCATAAGCCATATACGGGGGTTGGAACTTTAATAGTGGGAACTATTTATTTGCAGCTCGTACAAAATAGATAAGTGTTTCAAAGTTTTACTGACTTTAAAAGTAGTCACCAGCATTGTGTATAATCCGTTGTCAGCGATGTGGAAGTCGTGGGATTCTTTTAGCAGTGCCAGTTGTGCTGACTGTTCGAGCGGTGCGGTGTATTGCCAGACCAATTTGTAGCAGTTCTGAAGCGAATGCCGTGAAGTGTTTCCTTCAGTTTAGAAATCGAGTTAACCCACGAGGGCTTAAGTCAGGGGAGTGCAGTAGGTTCAAAAATGGTTCAAATGGCTCTGGGCACTACGGGACTTAACATCTGAGGTCATCAGTCCCCTAGAACTTAGAGCTACATAAACCTAACTAACCCAAGGACATCACAAACATCCATGCCCGAGGCAGGGTTCGAACCTACGACCATAGCGGTCCCGCGGTTCCAGATTCAAGCGCCTAGAACCGCTCGGCCACACCGGCCGGCAGTGCAGTAGGTGGTATAGCACTTAGCAGCCCCATCAGTCAAACAAATCAGTAACAGCTTGCACTGTACGTGCTTGAGCATTGTCCTGCAAAATGATGGTCAGGTCCTGAAAATAGTGTCATCACTTCTGTCTCTATGATGGTCGTAGGTTGTGTTCCAATAATGAGTGCAACTCGATTTCTAAACTGAAGGAAATACTTCAAGGCATTCGCTTCAGAACTGCTACAAATTCGTCAGGCAATAGACCGCGTCGCTCAAACTGTCAACACAACTGGCACTGCTAAGAGTATCCTCCGACTACCACATCGCTGGCAACGGGTTAGAGACAATGCTGGCGACTACTTTGAATGTCAGTAAAACTTTGAAACACGTATCTATTTTGTACGAGTTGCAAATAAACAGTTGCCACTATTAAAGTTCCGACCCTCGTATTTCTGTAGTTAATGCTGAGCGACGCTTGAGGCACAGAGCGACGACACAGGACAGTGGAGGTGGGTGATTTGAAGTGACGATTTAAGCTATCCCTTGTGGCAATCCGATGAAAGGGTTTGGTTTTGGGAATGCCCGGAGAACGTCAGCTGCCACCATATCTAGTGCCGACAGTGAATTACAAAGGAGGTTGTGTTATGTCGTAAAGATGTTAGGGAGTAAAAAATAGTCTAAGTGGCTCTGAGCACTATGGGACTTAACATGTGAGGTCATCAATTCCCTAGAACTTAGAACTGCTTAAACCTAACTAACCTAAGGACATCAAACACATCCATGCCCGAGGCAGGATTCGAACCTGCGACCGTAGCGGTCGCGCAGTGTTAGGGAGTCATCCAAATAAAATTAAAAAGCTGTTCCGAACAAAACATGCTGACGTACCCACTACAAAGGAATTGGTATTAATTTTCGTGGGCTGTGTACGTTCGCCATTTATTTTGGCCCGTAAGTAATAAGCAAAAACTCTCCTACGAATTTTGTGTGCACGGCAGATTGACAGCCGAGTTTTGAGCCACAGGCCGCGCGCCGCGACACTGCCAGAGGGCCCCGCCGCTGCCGCGAGAGGCGCCAGCCAGAAGGAGAGCCGGCTAACCATTTGGGAGAGGCGGCCGCCTGGCGCCTGACGTAAACAAAAGGACGTGTGACGAGGGCGGCAGCAGAAATTGGCGCCCGCTGGCCGGAGTAACGAGGAAACCCGATACCCCAGTGCAGGAAATCAATGGCGGCCCAGACAGCGTCGAGAGCATGGCAGGACGTGCTCCCCGCACCGGAGAACTGCGTCTCCGCCTTGTCGCAGCCCGCAGCCTGCGCCCTACGGCCTCTTCCTCGGATTATCCGAAGCGAACCGGCACCGGCTGGAGACTGACGGCATCTAACGACTGACTGTGGACATACGGACTAAGTGTTGGTACCTTGGCCGTTAGGAATTGTTGCTTTCGTTCTGCTACCAGTCACGTCGTTTATTTATTTAACATTTAATACATAGCTGCCGAGCGGTTATAGGCGCTACAGTCTGCAACCGCGCGACCGCTCGGTCGCAGGTTCTAATCCTGCCTCGGGCGTGTGTGTGTGTGTGTGTGTGTGTGTGTGTGTGTGTGTGTGTGTGTGTGTGTGTGTGTGTGTGTGTGGTGTCCTTAGGTTAGTTAGGTTTAAGTAGTTCTAAGTTCTAGGGGACTGATGACCTCAGAAGTTAATTCCTCTAGGGCTCAGAGCCATTTGAACCATAATCCATAGCTTCACGCCTCAACATGTTTCGTATATCATCAGCGAGCATACGAAAATAAAAAACGTCGCACGACGAAGGAATTATCTGAATGGGACGGAAATAGGTAAACACGACGTACATGTACAGACGAACAAACGATTACGACTTCATTGAAATTCAAGAGAAAGAGCTTCACAAATAGATAAAGTCAATAACGCGTTGGTCCACATGTGGCCCTTATGCAAGCAAAAAAAAATGGCTCTGAGCACTATGGGACCCAACTTCTGAGGTCATTAGTCCCCTAGAACTTAGAACTAGTTAAACCTAACTAACCTAAGGACATCACACACATCCTTGCCCGAGGCAGGATTCGAACCTGCGACCGTAGCGGTCTCGCGGTTCCAGACTGCAGCGCCAGAACCGCACGGCCACTTCGGCCGACCCTTATGCAAGCAGTTATACGGCTTTGCACTGATTGATAGTGCTGTTGGATGTCCTCCTGAGGGATATCGTGTCAAATTCTGTCCAACTGGCGCGTTAGACCGTCAAAATTCCGTGCTGGTTGTAAGACCAGGCCCATAATGCTCCAAACATTGTCAACTGGGATGAGATCCGGTGACCTTTCTGGCCAAGGTAGGGTTTGACAAGAGAAAGGCAAACAGCACAAACTGTGGGCGGGCATTGTCTTGCTTAAATGTATGCCCAGGATGGCTCGCCGTCATGGGCAATAAGCCTGGCCGTTGAATATCGTCGACATAGCGACGTAGCGCTGGTCTTACATTTCAGCACGATAATGCCCGCCCGTACACGGCGAGCGTTTCTATTACTTGCCTTCGTACTTGTCAAACCCTACCTTGGCCTGCAAATTCGCCGGATCTCTCCCCAATAGTGAAAACTTGGAGAATTACGGGCAGGGCCCTCCAAGCAGCTCGGGATTCTGACGCTCTAATGTGCCAATTGGACAGAATTTGTCACGATACATTGCTCAATCAGTCAATGCCAAGCTTACATATAAGAGCCAGATGTGGACCAACATGTCATAGACTTGCTCAATTTGTGAAGCTCTTCTCTTGAATAAATCATCCAATTTTTCTGAAACTGTAAACATTTGTTTCTCCGTACATGAACGTAATATCTCGCGATTTCCGTCCGATTTGAATAATTCCTCTGTGGTGCGCCGCTTTTCTTCCCCTTCGAGTATAACTTAAAATTAGCTGATAATTTTGACACAGTCGCTTCTTGTGAGAGAAATACTAATTACAACTCTCTCAACCAACTGGAAATTTTGTCGGTGGAGTTCGGTTCCACCATGGACTTGTGACAGTTTTCGCTGATTTAAAAAGTATCGCAATTCTATGGAAGTCTCCGTGCTCGAACCCTTTTCCTCAAGTTCTGGAAGACAAATGAAGGAGAGAGGTAGCTGGCACGTCGCCACGTGAAAGCACGACTGGGGACGCCCCCAATCGTCAATAACAGAAAGGGAAGCCGTAGGTTCCGGTGCAATCTGTTAATTGCTCCGGAGTCGATACGCTTTCCTGGCCTGTAATCCGTCATACAGTATACCACCTTCCCTTTCGGCGGCTGTTCGTACATATAGAGCGGTAGAAAAACTGACGCTCAACACCAAGCACTCTGAGCCGAAGAAGCAGATCCTTATAAAAGCTAAAAGACTAACGAAGGTGCTGCTACGGGGCGTCACTCGCACTCTTGACATGTGAGCAGTACGTTCCTTACGTCCGTACTTCGCAGCTGCCATGGTTTCGCGCGAAATCACATTAGCGATGGAGACCAGAACCGACGCACTCTTGGCGATGTGCGGCGCGAAAGACAAATTATACGACGTAATGTCACACAGATTTAGTCGAGAACGTTTACAGGCGGACACACATTAATTCTCTGATATGCAAAACTGTCAAAAATTCTACAAAAGTGTCGCCAGCGTCGCTTCGTCCCGCGAGACAGAATTAATCTCCCCACAACTTAAATGTAAGTAATTAAAAGCCCTGTTGTTATCTATTTTCATGAAATATTCCAAAATCCGACCACTGAACTGGAATACGTCGACGGTTAACACTTCTATACACCGCCTCCAAATAACCACTTACGAACTCCCGCCGGTAATCACGACAACGTATCAATATGGTGTCACCCAAAAACACAATTCTCAAATTTCCACGGAAGCAAATATAATTTACTGTGCGTTATTGATACTCATAGGGAATGCATGCCACATGGGAAACTGCAGTCGCTTTAAATCGAAGAACATACTTGGTCACTGGGTGTCAACAGAATGCGACGAATGAATATATCGTCACCTGTATGAAAAGATGATTAGTTGCGCCATCTCTTGTAACATTTTGCGATATATCTCATTCTTTTTTTTGGAGAATTTGTCTATTCTTTCAGCTCAGTTTTCACTGTTTCAGGAGGGTTGGGTTGGGTCACGATTGGAACTGTTCGAATAGTTCACGTCACAGTTTGGGAAATCTGAATAGTTCACGTAAGAGTTCGGGAAAACTCGGGTTTTGTTCGGTCTTTTGATCGGCCCGCGATCCAGTGACTTTTGTTGGTACTATATCCACTATATGGCTCAGCGTTTGTGTGGCATCGTGGATTTTAACAATAAAAATAACTGTGAAACACGGACTAAAATATCTTCTAGGGTATATGCCACATGTAATGACGGCAACAAATCAATAAACAAGAATTTGGAATCCTAATCAATAAATAAGAATTTGGAATCTCCAAGACGGGTATTTTCGCTGTAATTTATTCTAGCAATAGGAATTACAGTCAGTTTACCACGATGTATTTCGTTTGTTAAGCATTTAATTTTCCATTAATTTTCTTGACTGTTTCATCTGAATGCAGAAACTTGAATTAAATCGCCCAAGAATTTTGGAGTAAATCGATCAAGTACTTTTCGAGATATCTGGTAACAACGTTTCTTCCTCCTATGCACAACTGTATATTAACATACATATAGCCTATCTTCGTCTAAATGTTCATAAGAGAATCGTGTAGGAATCTCAAGTAAATAGACCAAGAAATTTTAGAGATTTTTTGTAGCAACCTTTCTCCTTTATATATGACATACATATGTGTTTGACGGCAGATTACGAAATCTTATGTAAACAATGAACTTCCTCTTGTCTTGAACACAAAGTGAGCAAAATTTCATCAAGATCGGATATATATACCACCGTCCAGCTAGCTACAGACACCGGGATCTGATGAGAAGACTCTACACATCGGACTTCTGCACGCTAACTTACAGGCAACAGTCGCCTGGAAAACTACGCAGAATTGCACGCTGCCTCACAGAAACGAAAGTTCTGTTGTTGTACACTTGTCGTACAGGAAAGTAATTTGTTTCATCAATACGGATCACACACTTTATAATACGATCTCCGGCCGAGAGGGCAAACGACACCACGTCGGCCGAACCTCCGATTTCGCGAACTTCAGACCGCTCCATGAAGTTATTTAATATTCAGATAATCAACATCACGAGGCGCATGCAGGCAATGTCCATGGTCTTTCACCGCGCGCACTAATCACTCCACTCCACAATACTGCCCACTGTAACGTTTATTTTCAGCAGGTGGTCGGAAACACCTGTTGTCCTGGTAAAATCATTCACCTTTAAGCCAGTTAAGTCGGCTCCAGCCACAAATGTAGGAGGATTAGGGAAAGGCCAACCCATTATTTCACGACTGGTGAAAACTTCTTTCCCCACGATATTTGCCCTGACCTACACCAAAGTCACAGAAGCAAGCAGAAATGATGTGTCACAGAACGTGTGAAAAACACTAAGCATCCTTACACCATACGAAAGGGTTCGGGGGTAGGACGAGGAAAAGGAAGGAAGTATGTTTGGAGTCTGGCGCTTCATCAAAAAATGGTTCAAATGGCTCTAAGCACAATGGGACTTAACATCTGAGGTCATCAGTCCCCTAGACTTAGAACTACTTAAACCTAACTAACCTAAGGACATCACACACATCCATGCCCAAGGCATGATTCGAACCTGCGACCATAGCAGCAGCGCGTTTCCGGACTGAAGCGCCTAGAACCGCTCGGGCACAGGGGCCGACCTGGCACTTCATCGACGACTATGTTGTCACAACTCGGATAGCGAAGGAAATATACTATAGATCCCTGAGGTCGACCAGTCCGTCATTTTCCGTAACTCAATTAAAGAAACCGAAGCTGAATCTGGATGGCCGACTGGGGAAATGAAAGCCGCTCCCACAGAAGACGAGTCCAGTTTGTTAATCGCTCCGCCATCGCGCTCGGTGACAACAGCGGACGTCTGTGACGGTGTGTTGGTCATCCCATAAGATGGAGCTGTGGTCAACATGGGTATTGGTTGAAAACCTCAGTGCTTTTTAAACTCCAATGGAGATGCTCTGACTGTTAGATATGCGAGACCTTTTACGTAAGACCAGACTACGGAAGGATCGGTATTTTCCGCTTACACACACGAGTACTTCCAGAGACGAATATCACGTTGACTGCAAGAAGAATGCAGAGAGGATCGAGTTTTGAACCCTTAGCTCAGCCAACTCTCCAGTCACAAACTTGCACAACTTTTAACAAATTTCATTTTATTTTAACTTTTGTGGCCACAAGCCATGCTGGTCAGCAAGGTCGTAAGGAAAGAAATTCGTGTTTGAATTGTTTTAACTTTGTTCCCTGTGTTATCGTATTGTAACGATTTGCGAATCGTATTTTCTGAATGCCAAGATTGGGAACCAGCCCACCCAGTATTTGTCCAAACGAGCGTAGAAAACTGCCTAAAAACCACTCTGATTGGCCGGAGAACCATATCGCCAGTCGGTATTCCGCCGCGCGGTTTTGATCTGAGTCTGGCTCGCTTCCCTGTGTCGCAAAACGCAAATATTTCAAGGAATTTCTTTCTTTTTCAAAATCCTATCGATTTTAACGTACCCGCGATGGGAAAGTCATCGAATATGGCATTGTCATTCACTTTAAACAAGAATCGGAGCAGCAAACGCTTAACAACCTGCAGCTCTGTCTGTCTGTCTCTCTCTCTCTCTCTCTCTCTCTCTCTCTCTCTCTCTCTCTCTCTAACAAACACACACACACACACACACACACACACACACTATTTCTCTCTCCCCTCCCCGCCACCAGCGAGCTCGCTCGTTCGCACACACATACAAGCAAAATATGTATTAATAGTATGATCGTCATCAATATTAAATAAATTTGTCACAATTAGAACATTTTTTCTTTGTTCTCTGCATTTATTAGCTTCTAAGACATCTTTGCTTACACTGGTACTGTTCATCTCTGCAACCAAAGACCTTCAAGAAACTTCGACACTTGTACTAAAGTAGCGTTTTATTATTTGCCTTTGCTACCAGGCATAGGTTACTCAAATGATGTACACACAATTCATATATGCCTTACTCATCAACATAAATCCACCTGATGTTGGAGAACTGAACTTTCCAAACCCGTATAATGGAAATAAAGATGAACTGTGACTGGCAACAAGAAACTAGTAGTTTGAATCGTTCATTACTGACCCTTAGGCCGAAGGGAATTTAACAACCTTTTACAGGAGATAAAGTGTTCGAAGAATGCTATGGTTTCAAGGGAATACTTCACTTTTATAGACAGAATGAGACCGCTATGGGACGGCAAACTGCTTTGAAGAAGGCATACTTGCTGTAACTGATATTTACGTACCTTCGGTGGAAAAGTTTATTCTCTAGTATATCAGTGAACCAACAGTGTTTCTCTAATGAGCCCACGAAGTGCAGATATTTAACTTGGTAATGGATATACTTAAAGCAGCAGCTAACAACTTAAACGCCTACACCACGCCACCTTCTTACCCGCAGTTCTACTACGTGTTGCGGGCTGCCTATCGTCCGAGTCGTCGGGGCCGTACGCAGAATTACTGAAATAAAACTTACTACATTTAACAGCATAAACGTAGGAAAATCAGAACGCCCGAAAATGTATAATACAGGAATACACAAATAAACGACGGAACGTACTTGAGGCAAGGTGCCCAAACGACAAGAAAGCCTATCATCATTTCTTTACTGATGACGCACAAGATGATGAAATAAAACTAAATCGATACAAAAATGGTTCAAATGGCTCTGACCACTATGGGACTTAACTTCTGAGGTCATCAGTCCCCTAGAACTTAGAAGTACTTAAACCTAACTAACCTAAGGACATCACACACATCCATACCCGAGGCAGGATTCGAATCTGCGACCGTAGCGATCGCGCGGTTCCAGACTGTAGCGCCTAGAACCGCTCGGCCACCCTGGCCGGCCCTAAATCGATACGTAGGAGGCCTCTTGAAAAATAATGCCTCTGAATATTTTATGTCAAAACTCTTAATGCTTTTCAAATAAAACAAACAATGTTATCATTGTAAATCTTTATTTTTCATGTTTAAATATTTATTTCTTAGTCACCCTTGCGACGAACACATTTCCATCAAAGAGTAACCAGTTTGTTCATACCAACACTGTGGAATATTCGACTCACCTCTACGTGCACCGCTTCATCCTAGTAACGTTCGTTTTGTTTAAAAAGCTTTAAGCACGCCCTCGTGTTACTCAGCATGTTAGACTAATCTCACGTGACCGTGCTATCGATGAAAAGCCATTCCTTAGACGGCTGAAAGACTTTGGATGCGCCCTTTACCTTCACGTGCAACCCTAAGCCTATGCTCGATGGAGGGAATTTTAACTTCAGTTCTGTTGTTCACTTTATTAACTGCCTGAAAGCAATGCAGCCCACCTGTTAGCTCGATATGTTCCACTCCTTTTGCGTATCCGAAACTCATTTTAGACTAATTCAGTTTAACACGCTTTAATTGGAGCGGATAAGATTATCAAACATTACTTGTTGAATCGAATAAGATTACCTAAATTACGGCGATCTAGGGAAGGAAAAAAAGATAAAAACCTTACTGTACTATTCAAACCGATTGAAATTTGTACACAGAGTCGACGAAAAACAAGTGACGCTCGGAAAACCAGTATTTGATCGGACTACCAAACTGGGATCATTTGTCCTGTTTCGGTAGCTGCGCGATCAGTCCGGCGAATTGCTGACCAAAGATGCCCCGGTTCGGTTCCCGGCCGGGTCGGAGGTTTTCTCCGCTCGGGGACTGGGTGTCGTGCTGTCCTTGCCCGTACGTATCGTCATAATTGACATCTCATTGTTGAGATGGTTGTATGGGCACGTATCGAAAGCCAATAAATAAACAGATCAATAAATTAAATTAAATATACCAGTAATTATCATAAAAACTCGGATCAGGAACAAAATGCAAATACGACGTTGGAAATCTGTTTGTGAATTTCGATTTTCCACTTCAGCAAGTTGTACCGCAGGTAAAGGGGGGGGGGCGAATTGACGGCAGGTAATATGATTTACCCATGTCTATTGTAGACCTCTGCGACGTGAAATGTCCGGTATGCGATGACGTCACGGCTGTTAAAACTTTCAAGCCCTGCAACATTATCGACTTTAGGTCCACGGACGAGGGCTACGGTTACCCATCCGTTTCCTTGCTGTAGGGCATCACTGTTGCTATAGTTGAATTCTTTTATCTTGGCGGTTCGCGCATGCCCGCCCCGACGCGGGAGCTTGCTGCGTTGCCAGTTGTAAGCGCCAAGAGAAGCAGCGCCTTAGTATAGTAAAGTTCGCAAACTTACGTTTAAGGGAGAGCGCGCAGTTTATGAAGTAAAGCCACCACGGCCGCATTAACCCTTTCGCTGCTACAGAGACATGCTCCCCGCATTCCGCGCTGTGCGCGATTTTGTCATCACTGCACTGCTCGCCTGTGCAGACACATGGTGTTTCGACTGCTTTGACACGCTTTATCATTCGATTTCACAAAAACTATTTGGCCCAAAAATTTGATTTTTACACATCTTCTTGACTTATACCTCCCCCCCATAAATGACTTAATTTTGTTTCGATGTTCAACGCAGTTATTGTGCAGCATTAGATGTAGTAAACACTGCATGAAATTTTTAAGAGTTTGCAGAGGTAAAAGTCCATAGCGTATACTTTCCGTATGGTCGATTTTAGTTGCCACTAGAAATTTCAAAAAATTACATTCAAACGAATAAAATTCATGAAGTAAGACACTTCGATGTTGTTTTTAAAATAAAGAAAATATTAAGCACCGTTCAAGGTTTGAACTCAGAACCTTTCGTTTAGCAGCCATACACTTTAACAATTTTTTTTTTTCATTTTGTTCGTTTTTGATCGTTGTGTTTGGTCGTTGCGGACGTCACATAAGATCCGGTCAAGTTCGTTTGTTGATCCTTGGACTCAGTTTTTTTTTTATTACAAAGGCCTAACAGCTCTCTGACCGAACACGCTGAGCTACCGTGCCGGCATGCGCTAACGCAGCTCGTCATTCAATTTTACTCCCGAAGGGCTTTAAAATCTCACGCAAAATACCGACAAACACTGTTAGTATGATTATGAATTACTCAGTTTCGTCGAAGTACAATAGGTAATAAAAAATTACCGCTGTTCTTTATTGCGAAATAGCGGTTAGTGAGAATGATAGAAAGTCCTTTCCTTGCTACCGCCTGAATTAGGAGGCTTATTGCTTGTTTGGTTTAATTAATTAATAGAATATGAAGCAGTTGGTATAAAGAATGCTTTTTCCAAACTTTCTATAAAAGTAAGTCTGCTATCAAGACATTGCTTTTGTTCAATTACTTTATTTATGACTGAACGTTTCTAAAACTGAAGCCACTCGTCCGTGCTCTGCACTGCAGTCGAGCTCTGACAACGTGGTTCTCTGTTCATTGGCTGACTGTGTTTTGTGAAGTCAGATGCGCAGAACGAACCCAAACTCGGTCGCCGTCATAAATGACGCGCACTTTAATAGTAAAGTTAAGAAGTCCACCACAGAACACTGATGGACCATGCAGGACGACTTGTGCACCTACGCAGTTAGAGGTATTAATAGCAATATTGTCTATTGCTTTGTAGACCGTAAGGCTAGACGGTGCTCGGAAAGATGTGACGTTGGCGCACGCAGTGTCCCAGCGGACACAGACCGACGCCGGGGCGGTAATTAAAACGCAGCCAGAGGTGAAGGCGGCGGCGCGCTCTCCAGGAGAGTGGCGGCGACGCACGCGTGGCACGCACGCCTCACCTGGCGCCCGCGACTCGCGCCCCGGACTCTCCAACACCTCGAGTGCCGCGGGGCTTCCGTCTCTGCGCCAGCCTACTCTCACTTCTTCCTTACACCGCTGTTATGCTGGCTGTCCGGTTCGGAACAAGGGTAGCACGCTTACGAACTTATTTTGCCTCTCGGTATCGGTTCCGCGAAGGCCTAGATAGTTTACATTTGAAACAAGTTAAGCTGTCTCGAAATGTGAATCATCCATATGTTTAAAGAGTGTCCCTCTGTTTCTTTCTTTGTGTGTGTAAATACATAAAAACGGCAAAGGTTGTTACCAATAATCCGTAAAAGTACTTGGTCGATACAGTTCGAATTTCTACACGATCCCCTAATGAATATATGCTAAATATATTTTTTTTAAATACACAATATGTAAATACAGGGTGATCAAAAAGTCAGCATAAATTTGAAAACTTAGTAAACCACGGAATAATGTAGATAGAGAGGAAAAAATTAACACACATGCTTGGAATGACATGGGGGTTTATTAGAACCAAAGAAAACCAAAGTTCACAGAATGTCCGACAGATGGCGCTGGACAGCAAAACTGCTACCGTGACGGCTGAGAGGTACGCCGGTATGTTATAGAATAGCATCATCCCCAGCCTGGCTGATAAACACCTGCTGGAACGTACGATGTTTATGCAGGATGGCGCTCCATCCCATATTGCTAGACGCGTTAAAGATCTCTTGCGCGTGTCGTGTGCTCAGCCGCCACTTTCGTCATGCTTGGCCCCCCAGGTCCCCACACCTCAGTCCATGCGATTATTGGCTCTGAGGTTACCTGAAGTCGCAATTGTATCGTGATCGACCGACATCTCTAGGGATGCTGAAAGACAACATCCGACGCCAATGCCTCACCATAACTCCGGACATGCTTTACAGTGCCGTTCACAACATTATTCCTCGACTACAGCTATTGTTGACGAATGATGGTGGACATACCGAGCATTTCCTGTAAAGAACATCATCCTTGCTTTATCTTACTTTGTTATGCTAATTATTGCTATTCTGATCAGATGAACCGCCATTTGTCGGACATTTTTTGAACGTTTGTAGTTTTTTGGTTCTAATAAAACCCCATGTCATTCCAAGCATGTGTGTCAATTTGTACCTCTCTATCTACATTATTCCGTGATTTATTCAGTTTTCAAATTTATACTGACTTTTTGATCACCCGGTATGTACGCTGATAACAAAAACATTACGATCACTCCCAACAGCGGCATCGGATGCCGCCTGGTGGCGTTGCGAGCACATGACGCGGCACGAAAGGATGTAAGCGGTGCAGAGACGGACGGGGGATCACCCTAGTTATCGTGAAATCCATTGAGATAAGCGACAAAGGGCACATTATTATTACGCAGAGCCTTTGAACGAGTATCTCGAAAACGCCCTGCTGGTCGAATTTTCACGTGCTACAGTCGTGAGAATCTACGGGAAGAGACAGAAGGACAGTGAAACTACCACTAGGCGTTAAGTGGTTCGATATCCACGGCTCTTCACAGAACGTGGCGTTTGGAGGCTTGTCTGTTCTACTCAGTAAAGTATTAGAGATGGTGATCTGTGGCATCTCTGATGGAAGAGCACAATGCTGATGCACGCACAAGTGTCTCGGAGCACACCGTTCGTCGTACGTTGTTGAACATGGAGCTCCGTAGCGGACCACCCCAACTGTTCACATCTTGACCCAACAACATCGTCAACTACGATTGCAGTGGGCACGAGAATATTTGGGTTCGACCGTCGATCTATGAAAACGTACCGGCTCTTCGGATGAATCACATTTTTGCTACAATAGGTCCATGGTCGTCTTCACAAACGCAATCATCGACGTCAACGGCGGCTCGAAACGTGCACCACGCCACGGAAGCAGGCTGGTGCTATCAGTATTATACTACGGGGGACATTCTCTTGCGCTTGCATGAAACCTGTGGCAGTAATCGAAGACGCGCTGACAGCTGCGAACGATCTACTCCATGCTTAATGTCTTCCACGACGGCGATGTCATCTTGCAGCAGTATAATTGTCCGTGTCTCGGAGCCAGAACAGTGCTATAGTGTTTTGAGAAGCATTATAGTAAACTCACGTTTATGTCTCGGCGACCACGTTCGCCTGATGTAAATAATAAGAAACTCATTTGGATAGCTATTGGACGCCATCATAGCGTACGAAAATCAGCGGCCCTTTATTTACGCAAATTACATGACCTGTGCCTAGACATCTAGTTCCAAACACCTCTACAGACCTACACACAAACTGTCGGATCCCTGACACGAAATACATCAGTGATGTATTTCGTTGCAAAGACAGACAGACAAGCTATCAAGCAGGTGGTCATGCTGTTTTGGCTCATCACTTTAAAGGAGAAAGAAACGTTGTTGGAGGTAGTGCCATCAGACCACTAGATCGCAGGACGAGCGAAAGCTCCAGAATTTCACAGAAACACTATTGCAAATTCTTATTTATTGATTAGTTGCCACGGTTACATATGACATGTACCCTACACGATATTTTAGCCCGTGTTTCACAGCCCATTTTATTATTAAATTCCACAGTGCCATACAAAAGCTAAGCTTACAATGTAGAAACTGCTAAATTGGTAACTCTTTTTATGTAATTAGAGGCTGTTTTCACCGCTGCTGACTGTAAACAGATATTTAAATCCGTTAAATATTTGTTCATTAAGCGTATGCACATATTTTAGGGTCAAAATATTCCATGCAAGAATTGAGTGAATTGAAATGATAAAAGTACGTAATTTACTGTTATACTTTAGCTACATTATGTATTACAGATATTGTATTTTAATTTGTATTTGGAAAAGGAATCATAGCATAATCTATTATGTAATAAACTAAACTTTTGGTTTCAGATTTATGTATATAAGCAAAAGTCAAAACCGGAAGACTTTTCTATTTTTATAAAGCCGCGTGTGAAGATGTATCTCAGATTTGCACTTCGGTTACAAGCGATTGCAGTTTCCAATGCAGCTTGCGTTCGCTACGACTATCAAAAAGGTACATGGCCAATCAACTTGTGTGGCAGATATTAAACATTCCGAGCAACGCCCGGCTCTGCAGCTAGTTTAAAATATTCGTACTAACAGGAGGCCGCACTATAAAAATTTAAACTCATCTATACTGGTGTGTAAAACTTAAGAACGAAAGTTAATATTAGCTTGATATGTCACCGCCAAGGAACATAGCTCGATAAAATTTGGACCATCCACAAAAAAGAACTGCTACGTATAGTTCAAAAGGTAACTGAAAAAACACGCTATGGCATGACCATAATCGACACTTTCATTCAAAAACAATACACTGAAGGTAGAGCGATTTATGACGGTCTCCTGAATGTTTCCATAGTCGGGCCATGGTTCTTAAAAACGCATGTGATCACCACGGACAGTAGTGAGTGCTCTGCAATGTGCTCCCATGCTCGCCACAAGGCTGGCAAGGAGTTCTTGTGGTAGGGCGTTCCATTCCTCTACCAGCGCTGTTGACAACTAATGGATGGTCGTTGGTGCATATGGACGTGCTGCAATACGACTCCCCAACAAATCCCACGCTTGTTCGATAGGATTTAAGTCAGAGGAACGGGCGGGTCAATTCATTCGCTGAATATACCCTCGTTCTATGCACTCCTCCACCTGTACTGTTCAGTGCGATCGCGCACTGTCATCCGTAAAACTGAAATCAGAGCCGAATGCACCCCTAAAAGATGCACATGAGTACAGTGTCACTATAGCGTACACGCTTTAACGTCAACCGATGAACGTACAGTGCTCAAAGATCTAGGGATCAGTACATCCGAGCAACATTTACACCTTCCGACACTAAACACCTGGACCACCAAGACGAACATGTTCGACTACGTTCACGGGAGCAACTAAGGGTTCCCACCTCTCCCCGAAGGAGGGTACGGCCAGAATCTGCTCAGACAGAGTCTTCTGTCATCCGCTAAAAGCACGCGACCACACTCTCGACGGTCCAAACCCTAAGCTCTTGGCATCATCGCAAACGGTGACGGCGATGTGCGGGTGCCAACGGTCTATCATATACTGGTCATCGGGCACAGGGACCAACCACATGCATGAAATCCCTGGGCTAGCAGGACAGAGCGGATGAGGTTATATTTGTGGAAAGAGGCCAAAATAAGTTACTGTCAGTTGCACTCAACATATAACTTTATCTCTCAAAGCAGACAATCACACAAGCAAGAAACAAAAACTCTCTAGATTTAACGAAAGACCTCCTTTGATTTAATTTAGATCGGCTGAAGGCCACATCCAAGGCACAAGGCCCAAGCAAGGAATTGAGGTACAGGAGTTCTTCTGGAGGTTTAACTCCTTTAGAAAAAAAAAATCTTCAATATAAATAGGCTGACAGCCTTTCCCATAGAACTCGGCTGAAGGCCTCACATTAATCAAGACAGTGTTACGGCTGAGACAAAGATTTTCAATGTTTAATTAAAATAGGCTGAAAACTCGGCTGAAGGCCGCATATCAACAAAACAATTTAACGGCTAAAGACCTAGTAAGAAGAGCTTTCAATTTGAAAAGGCTGAAGGCCTTATCTTAAAATATTTCGTGTAAAACTCGGCTGAAGGCCTCATACTAAAGAATAACAATCTTATGTCTTAAGGGCAAGACAAGGACACCATGCAGAAAAGAATTTTTTACGGCTTAAGGTCTAAAGGGAAGAGCTTCTAAATTTCAACTAAAATAGGCTAAGGGCTTTATCCTAAAATGTTTCACATAAAACTCGTGTGAAGGCCACATACGAAACCCAAACAATCTCACGGCTTAAAGCCCAGACAAAGAAATTTCCAATTTTTAATTTAAGCTGGAAAACTCGGCTGAAGGCAACATACACTCCTGGAAATGGAAAAAAGAACACATTGACACCGGTGTGTCAGACCCACCATACTTGCTCCGGACACTGCGAGAGGGCTGTACAAGCAATGATCACACGCACGGCACAGCGGACACACCAGGAACCGAGGTGTTGGCCGTCGAATGGCGCTAGCTGCGCAGCATTTGTGCACCGCCGCCGTCAGTGTCAGCCAGTTTGCCGTGGCATACGGAGCTCCATCGCAGTCTTTAACACTGGTAGCATGCCGCGACAGCGTGGACGTGAACCGTATGTGCAGTTGACGGACTTTGAGCGAGGGCGTATAGTGGGCATGCGGGAGGCCGGGTGGACGTACCGCCGAATTGCTCAACACGTGGGGCGTGAGGTCTCCACAGTACATCGATGTTGTCGCCAGTGGTCGGCGGAAGGTGCACGTACCCGTCGACCTGGGACCGGACCGCAGCGACGCACGGATGCACGCCAAGACCGTAGGATCCTACGCAGTGCCGTAGGGGACCGCACCGCCACTTCCCAGCAAATTAGGGACACTGTTGCTCCTGGGGTATCGGCGAGGACCATTCGCAACCGTCTCCATGAAGCTGGGCTACGGTCCCGCACACCGTTAGGCCGTCTTCCGCTCACGCCCCAACATCGTGCAGCCCGCCTCCAGTGGTGTCGCGACAGGCGTGAATGGAGGGACGAATGGAGGCGTGTCGTCTTCAGCGATGAGAGTCGCTTCTGCCTTGGTGCCAATGATGGTCGTATGCGTGTTTGGCGCCGTGCAGGTGAGCGCCACAATCAGGACTGCATACGACCGAGGCACACAGGGCCAACACCCGGCATCATGGTGTGGGGAGCGATCTCCTACACTGGCCGTACACCACTGGTGATCGCCGAGGGGACACTGAATAGTGCACGGTACATCCAAACCGTCATCGAACCCATCGTTCTACCATTCCTAGACCGGCAAGGGAACTTGCTGTTCCAACAGGACAATGCACGTCCGCATGTATCCTGTGCCACCCAACGTGCTCTAGAAGCTGTAAGTCAACTACCCTGGCCAGCAAGGTCTCCGGATCTGTCCCCCATTGAGCATGTTTGGGACTGGATGAAGCGTCGTCTCACGCGGTCTGCACGTCCAGCACGAACGCTGGTCCAACTGAGGCGCCAGGTGGAAATGGCATGGCAAGCCGTTCCACAGGACTACATCCAGCATCTCTATGATCGTCTCCATGGGAGAATAGCAGCCTGCATTGCTGCGAAAGGTGGATATACACTGTACTAGTGCCGACATTGTGCATGCTCTGTTGCCTGTGTCTATGTGCCTGTGGTTCTGTCAGGGTGATCATGTGATGTATCTGACCCCAGGAATGTGTCAATAAAGTTTCCCCTTCCTGGGAGAATGAATTCACGGTGTTCTTATTTCAATTTCCAGGAGTGTATAAACTAGAAAATATTTCTTGCGGCTTAAGGCCTAGGCAAATTTTTTCAATTTTTGATTTGAAAAGGCCGAAAGCTCGGCTGAAGGCCACATACCAACTTGAAACAAATTTACGGCTTCAGGCCTAGGCACAACGAATTTTCAATTGTAATTTTGAAAGGCTGAAACTTAGCTGAAGGCCACATACCAAACAAGAAACAATTTTTTTTACGGCTTAAGGCCTAAGAAGAAAAAGCCTTGCAATTTTAATAAGCTAAAACTCGGCTGAAGCGCACACAGAGTACGACAGACCGAACGACCATCCAACATTCGTTCCCGCTCCAGTCTCCGTCCGCTGTGGCCGAGCGGTTCTAGGCGCTTCAGTCCGGAACCGCGCTGCTGCTGCGGTCGCAGGTTCGGATCCTGCCTTGAGCATGGATGTGTATGATATTCTTAGGTTAGTTAGGTTTAAGTAGTTCTAAGTCTAGGGGACTGATGACCACAGATGTTAAGTCCCATAGTGCTCAGAGCCATTTGAACCATTTTCTGTAGACTATTCGCATTCCGCCGTCGTTGAAGTATACAGCGCATGGCAAAATGGGGCTATTCAAAACCGGCGCCGAGGCAAATGTGCTGCAGCATGGGCCATAGATGACAGGGCTGAACGCCGGCGGCGAAGATGTGTACGAGTGAATAACCGTGCAACTGGTTAACGAAATGTTGGTAATTTGAAGCGAGTTCAATTTCGCGTAAAGTCGGTTTCTTCCGCACATCACTCCGTGCAAACTAGAATCCATAAAATGTCTAAGTGTCTACGGCCTGACGACTTGTCTGGCGTGGTGGTAATATAACCTTCCTCGTGAAAACCTTTTCAAAACTCCTACAATAGTTCCTGAGATCGGCATTCACATACGGACAGAGAAACCCGGCGAGGGACTTCAGTAATATGTTTAGATATATGAAGAAAATTATAGATACTTGTATATAAAGAAAAAATGCCGCACTTGGGAGGTCGGCATGCGATTTCTCATCCAGATTCAAGACGAAAGTTTAACTAGCAAAATAAGACAGGGTACATTTTGAAAACACATGCATGAAAACGACAAGCTGACAACACTGTCACATCGTGAAGTGCATCGGAATGTACAGAGGAACATTTATGACGCCGCACTAACGTACCAGCCGTCGTAGCTCACCGAATAGACTGCTGGTACATCAAACCACATCCACCACGAAGCCATAGTTCAAATTCTCGTTGGCTTCCTTTCTTAATTTTTAGACGTCCGTTCCCTAGTTCTCGTCGCTTATAAGCAGGACATCACTTTGTCACATGACAATTATCACATAACAGTGGGATCGATTAAACTGCATACATGTGTCTATTAACTGCGCAGTGCACAATCATAACTGGTCTTGTCAAGTTCATGTAGGGCGCCTTCTCGATGGAGTACACAAACGACGAATATGCTTTTGGTGCTGGGTGCATCAGATAAAGCCAGCTGCTGCTACTGCTCATGCGTACGCTGCACGGTACCCTCATAGGCACTGTTTTTCGTCGCCTGGAGCAATGCATTCGGGAAATTGGTAATCTTCATCCACAAGAAATGGACAGGTCATCCAAAGACTAGACGTACGTTACAAACAGAGGACGTGACTCTTAAAACCGTTGGCAATCACCTCGGCGAAGTACCCGCGATATTGCATGGCACTTCCAGATGGCTCAAAGACTGGTTGTTGGGTGTTGCACGATGAAGAACTTCATCCATACCATTACACGTTATCTCATCACCAGAGGCCAGAAGACAGCATTCGATCTGTGAGTTGTTGTTGCACAAAGAAAAGAAGGAACGTTTTATAATTAATGTGATATGGGCTGACGAAACTAGCTTCACTCGTGGAGATATTTTCAACCTCCGCAGCAGCCATTATTGGTCGGAACACAACCAACAAGTCACCTGTGAACGTGGCTTCCCGGCATGCTTTGGCATACACCTTGGGCTAGAATCGTGGGAGGAGTACTTTTGGGCCCTTATCTATTGCTCGACAAGTTGAATGCGCCTATGTATCGTACGTTGCTTTGCAATACTTTGCCTGACGCATTAGAAAACGTCCCACTTGGTGTTCGGCGACAGCTATGGTTTCACTATGATGGTGCACCAACACACTCTGGAATGAATGTGGGTAACTATTTAAATGAAGCGTTTCCAGGGAAATGGATTGGTGGTAGAGGTCCGATGTTCTGGCCTCCACGTTCCCCGGACCTTAGTCCACCAGATTTTTATCTGTAGGACTAATTAAAGGAATATGTTAATACCATTCCGCCCATGGATGTACACGACATAATAGCTCGCGCGCAATGTCGCTTTGGCAATGGAGGATGCAGTTGTGTTGCGTATGGATCAGCAAAGTATGATCCAGCGAGTGGCGAAGTGTTTGCAAACGCAAAGTGGTTGCTTTGAAAATGTTGTCTAAAGTGTGAAAAGGCTTTCAAATACCGCCACCAGTCACAGAATTTGTCGACAGCTAAATTATTTAGTTGGCGACATGTTTCGAGGTGGTGCCTCATCATCACGCTAAATTGGCACTACAAAAACATTTAACACACGTTTATACAGATATTAAAGCTTCGTTACACGACTGCTGTGATCATCCTGTGAAGACAGAGAAGGATAACCTAGTAAGAGGTGATGTCACTTTGTGTATTGATCTTCTGTTCACACTAAAATTTTATATATTCTTCTTGTGATGTGTTGAGGCATCGCTATTTCCATGGCTCTTTTGGACTTCTTCCCCATTGTTCACAGACTCCACAACGATGTCTTTAAAGCATGTTACACAAAACGGCCGTCAAATCAAGGCTAGTTTCGATTTGGCTATCGATATGTCGATCCTGGTATTGTCAGGAGCAATGTCTTCTGCGTGTCTTCCTGTCATATCACTGATCTTGTTGGCGTCATGTATTACAAAATGAGCCACTGCGACAAATTTATAATACAAATGACAATACAAATACTTTTTGTTTTCAGAATTACAAATATATTTCTGGGAACTATAACATACAGGACTAATCAAAAAGAAGGGACAGATTTCAAACATTTATTGCTTCCAAACTACAAAAGATAGAAACACAATTCCAACGTTGGTGGAGGGAGAAATGTTCAAATTTTTATGCATTCAGTATCAAAATGGTAGCTCATGTCCTGCCACACACGGAGCAACCGGTCTCTTGTTATCGAATTCACCGCTTCAACAATGCGATGTCACAGACTTTAGAGCGTGTCATGCATAGGGGGAATAAAAACACAGTCGTTTACGTAACCCATAGATAGAAGTCACAAGGTGTAAGGCCTGAAGACCCGGAAGGCCACCGGCCGTGAAGTTCATCTTCTGTTCCCCTTCTTCCAATCCAACGTCCTGGAATGGTGACATTCGGGTAACATCGGACGTGCTTAGAGAATTTCTCTAAGGCGATGGAAGCTTTCTTCAACCAATCAGTTCCACAGGTACACAATATTTAAATGGAACTGGGAAGTAATTGCTGAAACTGTACGTCGGAATAATATCGTTGTTCGAAAATAAAATCTGAAGCTAAGAAGAAGTCTTGCAGCAAATGAAAGCATATGAAATATAATACAGCAGAATTAATACTTGAAATTAAGTGGATAGACACAACGTCAGTCTTGTCACGGTCCGAGCGGCTCCCCCTGACGGAGGTTCGAGTCCTCCCTCGGGCATGGGTGTGTGTGTCGTCCTCAGCATAAGTTAGATTAAATAGTGTGTAAGCTTAGGCACCTATAACCTACGCAGTTCGGTCCCATAAGAACTTGCCACAAATTTGCAATTTTCCACAATGTCAGCATGAAATGTTGAAGAACCGTGAAAAAATTGGCAAGAAAGGGGCGGGGCGGGGGGGGGGGGGCTATAGAAGATTGTTACAAGATAGCTAGGGCATACTGCTAAAGCTTTGGATATAGTTAACTTTTTCCTGTATTTTTTTATATGTCTTACGGCACAATCACATTAGCCTTTCACAGTGCCGCAAACGGTTTCCACCAGCCAGTGGTCTTCTTCAGGCTGTCACCAGACAAAACGGGCATACAATCATTGCAGAATTTATAAACTGTGCCAACTAACTTCTACGTAGTGATAAAAAAGAATAAAATTATATTTAAAAACACGAGCTGTTAGCCCTGTCCTGTTGCGTTCTCAGCAGCACTAAAGGCAACATCAGATACAGAGGTGGAGGTTTTGTTGGCGAAGTGAAACCCTCTCGTTGTCTTAGACTTAGGGTCCCCCTAGCGTTTCAGACTTTCAAATGAAGACTACGAGACGGCCTGGCGCTGTTACATATGTGATGTTCTGCGCTCCGTGAAAAACAAGGCAACGGTTGTATAGAAAATGACCAAACCCGAAACTGAATCTTCAACAGAAGAATTGGAACGAGAAAGTAGATTCCGGAATTTTAAGAGTAGAGATCCTATGAAGTTTGAATTCTTGATACGCGTTAATACGAAACTGATACGGCTGGTTAGGCATTAAACGCGAAGAATTTCAATCTGTGCGAGTCAGCGAAGAAATAAAACCTATTTGACAGTAGACTACGGATCCGTTGGCAGGAATTACGACGTCTGCTTGGTTTATGGGCATATGGTGACATTTGAAATCAACCTCCATTGACCCACTAAAACAAGCACTATAAAAAAAACACATAAACTAGCATGTGATACACCTCATCTTTCAGGATGAAACTCATATGCGTTATTGAGTAATGGACCACTACATAGAGAAGCAATATCTGAACATGTCCCGCTGGATTATTTTTAAAAAATAGAACAAAACTGCATAGGCAAGCAATATCTGAACATATCCCGCTGGATTATTAAAAAAAATAGAGAAAAGTTATGATCGTGGGTTTAATGCTTCAGATGTCCTACATTGTTTCTACCCACGTGAGTACAACGCACAGAACGTTCAGACGACCATGAGTCAGAAAAGTCGTCCTTTGCGGTGCTGTTCAATTCTCGCTCCCTCTGGCTTAATTGTCGATTACGTCGTCAAAGAATTATGTGAATTTCAGCATTTTTGCCGTTCTGTGGCAGGTTCGTCTCGATAAGACACACTCTCGTCAACCGTAACGGTTTTTTCTTCAGAAAAGAGTTGTCTGTGTTTTATATTTCAATCAAATCGCGGCAGACGTCCACGCGTCGTTGTTTCTGTTCAGGATTCAGGATTTGTGGGGCAAACTTTGCACACAATTCTCTTCTTCAAAACATTCTGAAGAATGTCTTGGAACACTTTGGGTGCGATTTGCGACACAACAACGCTGACACAACACGGCCGCACGTCCACTGTTTGATACAGTCAGAAATAAAATCAGTCTCGGAACTTCATGAACGGACGTTCAAATGGTTCAAATGGCTCTGAGCACTATGCGACTTAACTTCTGAGGTCATCAGTCGCCTAGAACTTAGAACTAATTAAACCTAACTAACCTAAGGACATCACACACATCCATGCCCGAGGCAGGATTCGAACCTGCGACCGGAGCGGTCACGCGGTTCCAGACTGAAGCGCCTTTAACCGCACGGCCACACCGGCCGGCTGAACGGACGGTGTACATTGTATTTTCAACGCTATCTAAGATACGGGTAGCTGAAACTGTCTGGAACCGTTTACCTCGTACGAGAAGTTGTTCTCTGTTGACCATAACACACGATCTTGTTTCAGACTAACCGGCGAGGCTGCCATTCGATGCCCCTGGGCGATATACACTCCTGGAAATGGAAAAAAGAACACATTGACACCGGTGTGTCAGACCACCATACTTGCTCCGGACACTGCGAGAGGGCTGTACAAGCAATGATCACACGCACGGCACAGCGGACACACCAGGAACCGCGGTGTTGGCCGTCGAATGGCGCTAGCTGCGCAGCATATGTGCACCGCCGCCGTCAGTGTCAGCCAGTTTGCAGTGGCATACGGAGCTCCATCGCAGTCTTTAACACTGGTAGCATGCCGCGACAGCGTGGACGTGAACCGTATGTGCAGATGACGGACTTTGAGCGAGGGCGTATAGTGGGCATGCGGGAGGCCGGGTGGACGTACCGCCGAATTGCTCAACACGTGGGGCGTGAGGTCTCCACAGTACATCGATGTTGTCGCCAGTGGTCGGCGGAAGGTGCACGTGCCCGTCGACCTGGGACCGGACAGCAGCGACGCACGGATGCACGCCAAGACCGTAGGATCCTACGCAGTGCCGTAGGGGACCGCACCGCCACTTCCCAGCAAATTAGGGACACTGTTGCTCCTGGGGTATCGGCGAGGACCATTCGCAACCGTCTCCATGAAGCTGGGCTACGGTCCCGCACACCGTTAGGCCGTTTTCCGCTCACGCCCCAACATCGTGCAGCCCGCCTCCAGTGGTGTCGCGACAGGCGTGAATGGAGGGACGAATGGAGACGTGTCGTCTTCAGCGATGAGAGTCGCTTCTGCCTTGGTGCCAATGATGGTCGTATGCGTGTTTGGCGCCGTGCAGGTGAGCGCCACAATCAGGACTGCATACGACCGAGGCACACACGGCCAACACCCGGCATCATGGTGTGGGGAGCGATCTCCTACACTGGCCGTACACCACTGGTGATCGTCGAGGGGACACTGAATAGTGCACGGTACATCCAAACCGTCATCGAACCCATCGTTCTACCATTCCTAGACCGGCAAGGGAACTTGCTGTTCCAACAGGACAATGCACGTCCGCATGTATCCTGTGCCACCCAACGTGCTCTAGAAGCTGTAAGTCAACTACCCTGGCCAGCAAGATCTCCGGATCTGTCCCCCATTGAGCATGTTTGGGACTGGATGAAGCGTCGTCTCACGCGGTCTGCACGTCCAGCACGAACGCTGGTCCAACTGAGGCGCCAGGTGGAAATGGCATGGCAAGCCGTTCCACAGGACTACATATAGCATCTCTACGATCGTCTCCATGGGAGAATAGCAGCCTGCATTGCTGCGAAAGGTGGATATACACTGTACTAGTGCCGACATTGTGCATGCTCTGTTGCCTGTGTCTATGTGCCTGTGGTTCTGTCAGTGTGATCATGTGATGTATCTGACCCCAGGAATGTGTCAATAAAGTTTCCCCTTCCTGGGACAATGAATTCACGGTGTTCTTATTTCAATTTCCAGGAGTGTAGAATCTTCTGTTGTCGCTTTGGCTGAAGTGGACACGTGCCGCTCCTCGACGAGACTTTGGAGAAGTTCCACTGGACAGGCACTGTGGACTTAGATGTGCCGGCTATGCGGCCATAGAATGTTGCTGGGATCCACCCCCCCACCCTCTCCGTGGCAGGTAGATTTAATTTCGGTCGGTTGTTGTTAGAAGTAGTATGACTGATTCAGTCACTTCCATTTTATCACCACAGTCACCTGTCAGCCTTTCTCTGATTTAATATTTTGTTGGCATAGTTTTGGTTATATCCTTGCTGATATTTATTACAACAACCGTAATTTTTGATTTTCGAAATAGTTTGTGACATAGGGTTTATCATTATTAGATAAAAAGTTTGTGATCCTCTCAGGTTACTAATTTTTTTAAATTTTTTTCTATTCTGATTAATTACGACCGGTCATCAGTATTTAATAAAGTTGAATAAATTGTTGTAAAATAATTTACATGCAATCTGCCATCTTCAGCCCCTCGCCTTTCGTCTCGTATCAAGAAGAAGCGAAGTTGAGATCTCCCTACTCTACAGAAATCCCCATAAATGTGCCTTGTCAAAATGTAACTCAGGTCCACACGTGTACTGTTTATTACAAGTAAGATGGTTCAAATGGCTCTGAGCACTATGGGACTCAAATCTGAGATCATCAGTCCCCTAGAACCTAGAACTACTTAAACCTAACTAACCTAAGGACATCACACACACCCATGCCCGAGGCAGGATTCGAACCTGCGACCGTAGCACAAGTAAGATGTATCTCGCATATCAGTGACAACAGAACATATTGTAAGGTGATTCTTTCCTTACTGAAAGTTCCCGAATGCAAGCTCTTAATGTAAGTTATGTGTTTCCGGTTGAGAAACGCTCTGTAACACATACAAGAATCATCACCACGTCCACGAAACCACTGAAACATAAGAGGTATTTCTCTAAACACTTCTTGAGGTATTTGTACGTACCCATTATCAGCCGGCCGCTGTGACGGTTCTAGGCGCTTCAGTCCGGAACCGGGCTGCTGCTGCGGTCGCAGGTTCGAATCCTGCCTCGGGCATGGATGTGTGTGGTGTCCTTAGATTAGCTAGGTTTAAGTAGTTCTAAGTCTAGGGGACTGATGACCTCAGATGTTAAGTCCCATAGTGCTCAGAGCCATTTTTGAACCAATTATTATCTTAATTTCGTTGCATGATTCTCATTAACGCAGAAGCAGCACTAGGATTTTTGTCTTCTCACTAAGCGCGCTACAGCTATAGTCAAAGGATTAGAATATATCTAACAAATAATTCAGGACCTTCAAAGTAAGTACAATAGGCAGCCGAGGAGAAACAATAGGTAGCCGAGAAGACTGCCTGAGAGAAGTGAGTCAGCCCTTTGATGCCCATGATCAGTAATGTTGTCCGTCAGCAAAATAATTGCCCAAGCAGACGAGTTTTTGTATTCTTCCCAGACATGTCGCTTCTTATTCATTTGAAACCTTCCCTCCTGGTCAAGATGTTTTACCTGAAGGGCAAATGTGTGTCTTAACAAAAGAATTCTTTTCAGCAGCTGCACGCACAATACTCAAACTAGAATGTTCTTCCATAAGCCACCTTTCCCACGGCCACAAAAATGAAAAATTAAACCATTATTATTTCGCAAGTATCAGTACGCTGAGAAGGTGCCTTGAATAAAATATTTCCGACGCCTGCATGTACACAGAACAAATCAATGTAGATGTAATTCCATTAAATGATGTGCAATGTTCTGCTCTAGAGTACGTCACAATGCACACCCGACTGAATGCCACATTCCTGTCGCAGGCATCCTTCTCAGCAGCGAACAGTACTACACTACTGGCCATTAAAATTGCTACACCACGAAGATGACGTGATACAGACGCGAAATTTAACCGATAGGAAGAAGATGCTGTGATATGCAAATGATTAGCTTTCCAGAGCATTCACACAAGGTTGGCGCCGGTGGCGACACCTACAACGTGATGACATGAGGAAAGTTTCCAACCCATTTCTCATACACAAACAGCAGTTGACCGGTGTTGCCTGGTCAAACGTTGTTGTGATGCCTCGTGTAAGGAGAAGAAATGCGTACCATCACGTTTCCGACTTTCATAAAGGTCGGATTGTAGCCTATCGCGATTTCGGTTTATCGTATCGCGACATTGCTGCTCGCGTTGGTCGAGATCCAATGACTGTTAGAAGAATATGGAATCGGTGGGTTCAGGAGCGTAATACGGAACGCCGTGCTGGATCCCAACGGCCTCGTATCACTACCAGTCGAGATGACAGGCATCTTATCCGCATGGCTGTAACGGATCGTGCAGCCACGTCTCGATCCCTGAGTCAACAGATGGGGACGTTTGCAAGACAACAAACATCTGCACGAATAGTTCGACGACGTTTGCAGCAGCATGGACTATCAGCTCGGAGACCGTGGCTGCGGTTACCCTTGAAGCTGCATCACAGACAGGAGCGCCTGCGATGGTGTACTCAATGACGAACCTAGGTGCACGAATGGCAAAACGTCATTTTTTCGGATGAATCCAGGTTCTGTTTACAGCATCACGATGGTCGCATCCGTGTTTGGCGACATCTCGGTGAACGCACACTGGAAGCGTGTATTCGTCATCGCCATACTGGAGTGTCACCCAGCGTGATGGTATGGGGTGCCATTGGTTACACGTCTCGGTCACCTCTTGCTCGCGTTGACGGCACTTTGAACAGTGGCCGTTACATTTCAGATGTGTTACGACTCGTGGCTCTACCCTTCATTCGATCCCTGCGAAAACCTACATTTCAGCAGGATAATGCACGACCGCATGTTGCAGGTCCTGTACGGGCCTTTCTGGATACAGAAAATGTTCGACTGCTTCCCTGGCCAGCACATTCTCCAGATCTCTCACCAATTGAAAACGTCTGGTCAGTGGTGGCCGAGCAACTGGCTCGTCGCAATACGCCAGTCATTACTGTTGATGAACTGTGGTACCGTGTTGAAGCTGCATGGGCAGCTGTACCTGTACATGCCATCCAAGGTCTGTTTGAGTCAATACCCAGGCGTATCAAGGCCGTTATTACGGCCAGAGGTGGTTGTTCTGGGTACTGATTTCTCAGGATCTATGCGCCCAAATTGCGTGAAAATGTAATAACATGTCAGTTCTAGTATAATATATTTGTCCAATAAATACCCGTTTATCATCTGCATTTCTTCTTGGTGTAGTTATTTTAATGGGCAGTAGTATATTTTGAGATAATGCGGTTGACATAGGAAATAGTGGCTGCGTGACGCCAGTCGGGAGAGTTATCACACACCTCACTGCCCCCTCACAAAATCAATAACATACGTGAAGAGAACGTAACATTTGTAGAGACCTATCCATTTGAGAAGAAGATTTAGGTATCCAGGACTACCAATGATACGTTTTCCGTTTAGTGCTCGTTCGAGCTTTCTCCCTCCGAAAAGGAGAAATGAGGCCAGACGTCCACTGTGGCGCAGAGATTGTTTCCAGAAGCGGCGGGGTTGCCGTTGCCGAAGAGCAAGAAAACCGGCAAGCGTTGCGAAAAGACGGGGCAGCTCGTTACTTGGGCGCGCAGAAATACGACCCCGCGATAAAACTTGGCGAAAACAACGCTGTAAAACTTTGTTCGGAATTCCTCCGGATTAGGAAAGTGGCTGGCGGCCGGTGTTTTCTGGTCAGGACAGGCCAGGGACACGGTGCAGCGGCAGCGGCGGCGGCGGGGGCGGCGGTGTAGCGAGCGGCCGGGACCTGGGCCGTGACGCGGCAGATAAGGTGGGCGGACAAAGCGACGGCGGCAGCGGCGGAAGGCGACAGGTCCGGGCTCACGTTCCCTACCGGCCGCGGGACCAAGTGTCCAGACGAAACCGTGTATACCGAGGAGCCGTCCACAACATCTTGCCCTATATGTCTTTCTCGATTGTACCCCCTGCAGTGGTGTAATCCCTGGACTGCTACAGACGTGCTCTCGGCATTCCGTGCGGAGCACGCCTTGTTGTCGTTATATTGCTCTCCTAATGCTGCTACCCGTACTGATAAAACGAATATCGCGTTAGACTAATTTGGGACTGTTCTACCGAATAGGGTGGGGTGAGGAGAGGGGCGACGAAGACGTAAAATCCCACTTTAAATGCAATTTGCTTGTAACGGCAAACAAACCGACGCTTTGCTTTACACTGGGCATTGCAAGAAAGATATGATGAGCAGTGTTTGTCAGTGCTGCCTCCAGTTACATATTGCAAAAACTAAATCTCAAATATCTGTCGGAACACCAGAGAGAATGGCTCTGAGCACTATGGGACTCAACTGCTGAGGTCATTAGTCCCCTAGAACTTAGAACTAGTTAAACCTAACTAACCTAAGGACATCACAAACATCCATGCCCGAGGCAGGATTCGAACCTGCGACCGTAGCGGTCTTGTGGTTCCACACTGCAGCGCCTTTAACCGCACGGCCACTTCGGCCGGCAGAACACCAGAGAGAATGCGCGTGATGTCTCCTAGGAGACACACCCGGTGTATAAGCGGGGCGGGGCGGAGACAACCGGAGAATCATTCTAACGATGATAGGGGCCATGACTGGGTACATCCACTGACGTGAGCGACTTTCACAAAGGGTAGATTGTTACGGGCCGGCGCCTGGAAACGAACATCTCGGATCGGCGAAGCAGGTCGACTGTTTGCTTTCTACTGCCGTGAGCTTCTGTGAAATGCTGTGAAGGACGGTGAAAACACACGAATAGACGAAGTGTTTTACACGCACGACTCATCACACAAATTCCGAGTTCGGAGGCTTTCCTGCTTCGGCATACAAGAGGTCTGTGGCAGTTCCGACGACTGAGAACAAAGCTAGTGCTGTCCCCCAAGTATTTAGGCACACGCCGTTCAGCCGAGTTTTTCCAACACTGGACTCCGCAGAGTGCACGGAATCATCGAGATTGGACCGCGGACCAATGTAAACGCGTCACCTGGTCAGATGAATCACATTTCCCTTTACACCACGTCGATGGTCCCGTCCGCATACGCTGTCATCCAGGCGAACCGTTGCTCGAAATACGCATCGTGCTACGGGTGCAGGCAGGTGCGCACTGTATTATGCTCCTGGGCCCATACGCTTGGGATTCCTTTGCGACCTGTGATAATGGAAGGCATCATGACAGCTGCAAACTAAGTGAATATTAAGAGAGCGAGTCAAATGAAAACCCTAAATTTGTAATAACAAATCTAAATTTTACGTCTTTATCCTGTAAGTTGATAAGCGTGCTACAAACAGCATGCAGAATGGCCTGTAGGTGGCAGCATAGGGCAGATGCACACATACCGTCACAGTATCAGTATAAAGATGGTCGCCCCACTTGCGACTTGCATCAGGGAAGAACAGCGTTCTGTTATTCGGTTTTTGCGTAGTGAAGGTGTGAAATCTATTGAAATTTATCGACGAATGAAGGTTCAGTATGGTGATGCATGTTTGTCGCAGCAGCAAGTCTACGAATGGAGTAGGAAGTTCGCAAATGGTGTGACTTCAGTGGAAGATGCTCCTCGTCCAGGTCAGGCACAACGAGTTGTGACCCCACAGAACATTGCAGCAGTTGAAGCCATAGTGAAGGAAAACCGCCGAGTGACACTGAATGACATTGCAGCATGTTAACAGATTAGTCATGCGTCAGCACACCACATTGTGCATGATGCGCTCCAGTTTCACAAAGTGTTTACAAGATGGGTGCCACGTCAGCTGACTCTTGAAATGAGAGAACGACGTGTTGATGCTTGTCGAGAACTTCTTCGGCGCTTTGAACGAGGAGGTGATGGTTTCCTTGCAAGAATCGTTACTGGGGACGAAAATTCGGTTCACTTCCACCAAGCGAGCAAGGAATGACGCCATTCCTCATCACCAAAACCAAAGAAGTTTCGAACAGAACCATCAGCAGGGAAGGTTATGCTGACTCTCTTTTGGGACGAAAAAGGCGTCATTTTGGAGCATTACATGCCTAGAGGGACCACTGTCAACAGCGCATCATACACAGATCTCCTAAAAAATCATCTGCAGCCTGCAATCAAATCAAAGCGACGTGGATTGCTGTCAGCAGGTGTCCTTCTGCAACATGCCAATGAAAGGCCCCACACTGCCCGTACAACAGTTGCAACAATCACACACCTGCATTTTGAGTGTCTTCCTCATCCACCATACTCACCAGACCTTGCCTCAAGTGATTTCCATATGTTTGGACCACTCAAAGACGCAATGGGAGGAAAGAAGTTCCGTTCTGATGAAGAGGTACGCCACGCGGTGCACGGTTGGTTGTCCGGACTACCAAAAGAATTTTTTTCTAAAGGAATTTATGCGCTTTGTAAGCGCTGGAGGACTTGCATTGAGCGTGGGGGAGATTCTGCTCAATAAATAATATTTAAAAAATATTTAAGGTTTTTATTTGGCTCACCCTCGTATTATGGGCTATCTGCAATCTCTTCGGTCTTCCCCGACTGTGGTGGCATCTTCTAGCAGGACAAAGCTGTGTCACAAGACGAGAATCGTGCTACAGTGGTTTGAGAAGCATGATAGTGAACTCACACTGATGTCTTAGTCATCAAATTGGCATGACGTGAACACACTGGAACACATTTGGGACGCTAACGGACTGCCACCTATCTCAGGAAATCTATAAAGGACTTGTCGAATACAAGCCACGCAGAATCGCTGTATTGTGTTTCAGTATATATAAATTTCTGCGTCATAGCAGACTAAGGGAAGCGGCCCTCTTAAGGCAAGGAGGCGGAGAGTTCCGGTCATGTGGGCGGAAGCACCGTAACCAGAGCCGCCTCCACTCTCGCGGCTCCAACTTGTGAAGTTTGGGCGGTTCCAGAGGACGTGGCTACACGCTGCCATGCCTGCTTTCACGTAGAACCTGCTTATTTCGTTAAAAAAGAGACACACCATTTGCAGAGAGCAGTGACTGTCCAGCAAATTTCCTGTTGTCCGGACTGGTATGTTCTGGCCCTACATTACGCAGTATTTTTCTGTAGAACGTGCTATCTCTTTAGAAGTCTTTATTAAGTTCTGCAAAATCAGAGTTTAACATAAAAAAAACTGTGAGCCAAGGGGGCGAGACCAAATGAGACAGAGTACCTTCAAAAATTTGGATGTGCTAGGTAACAAAAATTTGAATAATGCAAGTACTTGTGAGCGCTTGGCTTTACAAACTCTTCTACGTGAAAGGCTGATTTCGCTCCTTACTTCTGTCAAAAGAACCAAATTCTGGAGTAATTCTACTACAATAAATACGGCTTATTCGTTGCAGGAAAAAATGGGTTAATATAATATGTTCCCTGCAGCATCAGAATTCTTGTATGCTATTTTTTTAGCGATTAAACACACTTACAACACGCCACATAATACAATTACTCTATTGAAGTTTATCTTTAACGTGTCAAAACATTAGCAGCATTCACAAAGAAATTAGTACGAAAATTATCTCCGCTCTTTACAACGTAATATTACATCAGTACATTAAGGTCTGAGTATAGTGTATCACATCGGAGAATGAAGAACGGTGCCTCCAGCGTATTTACCAAGTGACGGACTATGTTCACGCCCGATCTTACCTTATATTCACTGGTCTATGCTACACAGATCCGTAAGGTTATCGTTATAGGGTGTTACGCTTTTAACACACGACTTGAGCACATACTTGCTTCGATTTAGTTTACTATATAAGACGAGGGAAGTCAATTTTCGCCAATGCGTAATTGTGGCAATGAAAACCCAAGTACCTACTGGTCAACCTGAAGATGCCTTGTATTAGGCGAAACGCGCGTCATGAATAAATATAGCAATACAATCAATTCGCATCCAAGACTGTCGTTTTCACCACATACTGGTAAATACTCCTACAACGATGAGAATGTTTTAAACGTGTACATCTTCATTTGGCTTGTGACAATTTACAGTTTGCTCTCTACTATTAAAATTCAACAACGAGTTAATGAACAATAGATAATCAGTACGACGAAAAGAAAATGATATAAATTAATAACGAAGTCCAAGAAGCCCTTGACGAGTTATTGTACTATAGCAGTTGAAGGCATCTCGAAGGACATATAAAGAAGCTGAATGGCTGATGCTGAAATACGAGCCACCCATGTATTATTCACAATTTACTCTTATACGATCCGAAATATTTCACATCACGGCGAGATATTGCAAACATAACCCGTGGAAAATGTAAAAGGTTAACAGATAAACTAATTGTTCGCTCTTTTGAATGCACCGAGTCACAAGCCCCCTCACCCGTTTTCTGTTCCAGTAATTTTTCATATTTTCGCCAAGCGTGTATTTTTTTCCTGTTCCTTTCAATGATCCACCGCGTAATTTATCTTCACCGTGTAGAAATTTTTCTTACCTTCATGGACTCTACTCGGGCAGGCTTTGGTGACAGACGAGGTGCTATTCAACGAAAGGATCGTATATTCGAGTGCTGCTACAGGCCTTCTCCACGGTCCCTTCTGGCATAGGCTGCATAAACTACTGAAAGAGCGATAGATGGGGCTCAATTTGGAGTTACCTTATTCTGCCACCTGTACGAGAAGATGTTTTGTGTTTGGTTTTGGTTCACGCTGAATTTTGTACATGGTTTCGTCATATAACAAGACCTTATCCCAAAGTATATTTCCCATGAACAGAAAAATCACGAGACAGAAAAGGACGGCACACACAAGTATAGTTAGACTACCACTTTTAAGGTGATGTACAAATGCCACAACGGGGTATTCTTATTTCACAAAACCTGACGAAGCGTGAATTGTGCCTCTTCGCAAGTAAAATATCGAAAATCATCTACAATGATTTACAGAAGCAGAGAAGACGTAAATCTGAATGGAATGACAGACAGCGAGTCATATTTTCTCCGATCTCAACGTTTTTTAACTTGCTTCGTCCTTCGCTTCCCCTATTATTTAAATTTCGGACTTCATTCTTTCCAGTCAGTCAGTTTTGATCCCGGCAATTTAACAGAATTCGATGAACAACAGAAATGTCTCTTACCCACTTAAAAAAGTGTTGCCCTGTCTGCTAGTGATATTCTGCTCTTAAGCATTAAACGCTTATTTTTAATGAATGGAAAGCTTGATGTTACCTCCAAAGAAACAGCTGTTTCCATTATGCTGCAGCAGTGCACGGAGAAAAGTATCCGTAACTACACAAAAGCAGAATTCCAATTCCATCAATAATGGCTATTTGGGTATCCCATTAAATAATATTTCAAGTAGGTTCAATTTACACAAATAAACCGATAGTGAGCTGAATATCTCTTCCATGATTACTGCCAGTGAGACTGCTTGGTTGCTGTTGTTGTTGTTGTTGTTTTGTGGGAGGAGACCAGACATCGATGTCCTCGGTCTCATCGGATTGGGGAAGGACGGGGAAGGAAATCGGCCGTGCCCTTTGAAAGGAACCATGCCGGCATTTGCCTGGGGTGATTTAGGGAAATCACGGAAAACCTAAATCAGGATGGCCAGAGGCGGGATTGAACCGTAGTCCTCCGGAATGCGAGTCCAGTGTCTAACCACTGCGCCACCTCGCTCGGTGACTGCTTGGTCGCTTGCCCTCATAATTATCGGAATTTTGCTGCGCCATTCTACCGTATGTCCCCTCACGAGGCTTTTCATAGTCTCTTACTTGAAAAAAATTCCGAACAAAAGCTTTGCTACCCATATGAAAAATTGTTATACAACTTCTGAATCAAAAACTTCCATAATGTATTCCAGCTTTAGCGGACAAATCCGAATTGTATGGCAAGAGAAGCGTGCCGAATGACACGATCGGACATTGTGATACGACTACGGAGATCAAGGCTGCTTATTCACAGACAGGATAAAGTTGGGAGGAAAGTGCCTCGGAACGGATTTCCGCGAGTGTAGCGCCAAGAGGTTTGCCGTAGATTCGTCTACTGCGATTTACTCAGTCACACAGCCCGCCATTGATGCAAAGTTAGAAATGCTGACACCTCCGTAGAACTTTATGTATTACTCACGCCTCCGTAGAACTTAATTCACCCACTCCTGTGAATGCTGTATTTCTATCTCTATTGCCGGCCGCGGTGGCCGAGAGGTTCTACGCGCTACAGTCCGGAACCGCGCTGCTGCTACGGTCGCAGGCTCGAATCCTGCCTCGGGCATGGATGTGTGTAATGTCATTAGGATAGTTAAGTTTAAGTAGTTCTAAATCTAGGGGACTGATGACCTCAGATGTTAAGTCCCATAGTGCTTAGAGCCATTTTTCTATCTCTATTGTTCCATGTTTGGCGCAATAAAATGCCATTCCCATTAATTTCTTTTGTATCTCTCGTAATAATTTTCACTCCGGGATATTATCTGGTATCCAACTGAAAAGCACGGAAACGCGGCACTTTTACGACAAGCGTGTGGCCGACCGCCACAGGCGGAACGGAAAGGAACGGACAGGCTGTAATGTCCGCTCGCGTAATGCGGGTCTAGCTCGGCCGTCGCGCGTATATCACCGGCTGCAGTAATAAACAGCACATAAATCCTCCCTGACAGCCAATGGTCAGGCCGAATATATCTTGATGCAAATGAAATTGCGCGGCACCGATAACTGAACAAAGTGGTTGCCCCTAAGCTAGGACCTAACGCTTCCTCGCGTTCAAGGAGCCTTTAGTTCCAGTCAAAGGCTGTATAAGACACAAGCTGCGCTATGTCCAGGCTTCCATTACTTAACTTGGTTGCGCCTTTGACACACATGAAATAAATCAAGACTTTTGGCTCAATATATTAACCCGGTCGACACCCTAGCTGCTTAGGTTTAAGATTAGTGATCCTAAGAATCTATGTCCGATCCGATTTTTTCGTAGTTTTCACAGTTAAAAAAAAAAAAGTTTCCTTTCGGTCGTGGTGTAAGGAAGGGCATCCGACGAAAAAAGTAAAATAAACTTGTCAAATCCCGAAAAGCGAACCTCGTGCTAGGCAGCACGAACACTAGGGGAAAGAAGATAGGAAGAATTACTGTTACAGTTAAAATATATACCACAGATTTCAGTCGATTCGCCAGCAGATTGCCTACACGCCACATACCCCCCTACAGTAATTAATCTCAAGTTCACTGTGAACAATAGTTCTTCAGTTGTGGTATCCATAATAAAATCGAGATGAGGTGCCTCAAGGCAGAAAAGGAAGTTAAAGAAAAATACCAACTGATGCGTCCTCCACATGTGGTAACACATCATGTAGATGTATAGTCGCTCGGTGGACCTAACTTTACGTTAACACAGAACCAGTCCTAGTACTTTTCACAAACACGACCCAATAGAGCTTTCCTATTCGAGGGCGCACATTTGTTATTACTCTCTGTTGACAGTAACAACTGCCGCGACCGAGCGAGGTGGCGCAGTGGTTAGACACTGGACTCGCATTCGGGAGGACGACGGTTCAATCCCGCGTCCGGCCATCCTGATTTAGGTTTTCCGTGATTTCCCTAAATCGCTCCAGGCAAATGCCGGGATGGTTCCTTTCAAAGGGCACCGCCGACTTCCTTCCCCGTCCTTCCCTAATCCGATGAGACCGATGACCTCGTTGTCTGGTCTCCTTCCCCAAACAACCCCAACCCCAACAACTGCCGCTGACGTCTCCCTCGATGAGTCAAAAAAATGTTCAAATGTGTGTCAAATCTTATGGGAGTTAACTGCTAAGGGCATCAGTCCCTAAGCTTACACACTACTTACCCTAAATTATCCTAAGGACAAACGCACACACCCATGCCCGAGGGAGGACTCTAACGTCCGCCGGGACCAGCCGCACAGTCCACGACTGCAGCGCCCTAGACCGCTCTGCTAATCCCGCGCGGCCTCGATGAGTCAAAATCCTGCCTACGTGTCAATATTCGACATCTTCCATTCTATTAGCCTTTACGCCGCATTTGGCGCGACACTAAGTTTTGTACTTTTTAAAAATACATTATTCTATAAAATAAAATTTCCTCTTGCACTGCAACCTAAGCGACGGAGAGCGTGTAAGACTTTTGCAAGCATTAATTTACGTACCGTCTAACTTCTGACATCTGATAGTTCAGAGCATCTCAACGGCGCACGCAGAACGTCCAGTGACTTCAAACGTACTAAATACCACACATCAAGCCCGAAGGGGAGGAAAGTTTAACCGTCCAGTCGCTGACGAGGTTACGAGAAACGCAGCACAAGCTCGGTTTGGGGACGGATGATTCAGAAAATTTATAGTCTATTTTATAACCTTTTCAAAAGACTAATCCCGAAATTTTCGTTTGGCGATTTAGGAAATTCACGGTAAAATCTAGAACTGGATGGTCATATGGGTATTCACCGTACACTCGGCTCCTCCCGGTTATCTGTTCAGCGCCAGGTTTCCTCACGCACGTCTCCGAAGTACTGGATACTCAATACAGGAAAAAGAATACAGGGGGAAGTAGTTAAGTATTTATTGAGCGCTCGATAAGTGGGTCGCAGAAAGCAGCGCGCGTTGGGCCCGTAATGAACGTCGCGGTTGTTGACATCGTGGCACGTGTACGCCCCTTGCTGGTGGCTGACCTCTGTTGGCCTCGGCCCTTAAGACATTTCGTAGGAGCGGGAACAACAATGCGCCCACCGTTCGGGAGCTCTCTTCACTGACTAAAGCCATTGGAAGAAAATTAAAAACAATTACACACTCTCTTCCTAAACTGCACTCTTTCATTCAAAGACATGTTCGCACTACTTGTTACTACATCGCGGTCTAAGGCAACGGGTGTCGCTCGTTTGTGTAATGTTAGCACCCAATTGTAAAATATGAACAATTTATACAATGAAAAAGCTAAATTAGGCAGTTATTGCAAGACGTGCATTTTCAGCTGTAATTTCGAAATGAAACTAGCAGCAAATGTTTGGCCTACGTTATATTATTATTCTGCAGCATCATATAAACTTGTGTAAATACTTTTTTCCTAATCTTGAAAAATACTTCGGTGGTCCTCGGGTTGGCAGGCTGTTAAACCAGACATTTTAAAATAAATTTGGTTTATTCCACGAGACCAAAGCAACTGTAGCAAAGACGAGACTAAAGCAAAGTCACAAAACAGACTGCAGGGCCCCATCGTCCAAGTACACACAGATTTTTAAGAACTTAATCAATCAATGAGAATTGATAGAGAAGTATTACAATACTTTTCACAAGCTAAATTTTCTAATATTTACTTTTATAAGTGATACTTTTACAATGCTTTATAAATCTGACATTTTCTTTGGAACAGACATGTGGTTTTTTAAAATATTGGGACACAAATTACATTTCTCTTCTAAAAATTACTACTTATTTCGGGTCTTGACAGTTCACAAAAAATTCACCATATGCATTCAGTAATTACATATTGCGGCCTCATAGAGTACAATACACATTTTATGAACTGGAGTATTCTTACGTAAAATGCTGTAGTTTTTGTGGGTACCAATAAAATGTACTAAACTGCTGCGTTATTAGTAGCAATATTTTAGAATTCTAATGAAAATAAATTTTCTAATGAAGATAAATAATTTCTCAGGACTAACTCGTGAACCATCTACTCACTAGCAAACTGAAATACCAAACCCACAAGAAAACAAAGCCTTAGATTTAGAAATGCGCAGGTGTCGGATACTTCACAAAAGTATTGTTGTACCGGCTTTTATCATTAATTGCTTCTTGAGCCACTTACACTTCATTTGGAATCAGAGAATCTCTACGATGCTTTTTAAGACTTGTAGAATCCAAACTAACCTCTACACTTCAGATATCTGTCCGACATTACAACTAAAATCTCAAATTTCACCTAAAAGCGTTAAATTAATCCGTTATCATTATTGGCTCAAGTTTCCATTCCTGCCTGTCTCCTTTTTTATTTGATTGTACTGAACACAATTTCTTTTACAGATCACATTTCCCACCCGTGATGCCCTTGTTCGTACACTATTTTTTGTCTACATTCTTTTCTTGAAAGATGTTCTTGAGGAAACCACGGACGACGGCTATATACAAATATAGAATCAAGCGTCGTGACAAGTGCAAAGCGTGGAGCAGTTGCAAAACACATGCAGAAGCATATGAAATACGGTTGCAAAACATAGGTGTATCGAGCGCAGTGACTCTTGCCAGGTGTTCCTAATGACGCCGTAATGCCGACTTGTCGCAACCGATTAAAGTGAACACCTGGTCGCCTACTAGCACCAACAGGACTAATACGTCAGCTCGCCCACGGAGCTTCCGACCCGCGCGCCGACACCCAAGACGCAACAGGCATGGGGGCCAGGGACGCAGGGACGGACGCCTGAACGGCAGTAACTTAAGATCACGGTAATAAAGTATAGTTTATGTAATACACACGTAAGGGCAGGCTTGCGCAGTACCGCAACCAAAACTGCATCTGTCGCTTGAATCCTTCATCGAATTATTCGCAAGCCACACACTCGCTTGTTTACGTCAAGAAGCATAATGCTAGTAATGTACATTGTTTACCAGGGCAGCGAAATTTGTTAATGTTGCGTGTGTATGTGAATTCTAAGGGACCAAAATGCTGACATCATCGGTCCCTAGACCTACGCACTACGTAAACTAACTTATTCTAAGAACAACACACACACAAATGCCTGAGGGAGGACTCGAATCTCCGGCGCGAAGGGCCGCGCAATCCGTGGAATGACGCCTCAAACCGCGCGGCCACTCCGCGCGGCTGTTAATGTTGCTTCACCAGTATCGTCACAGTAACTGAATTATCTGCCACAAGTTTGCATCGACTATGCTGCAGACATATTGAACGGAAGGAACGCTCTGAAAGGCAGACAGATAGTCTAGAACTCAATACCTCGTCATACCGTGGTCAGTAGAGAGAGAACTCTAGGCCATCTGGACAAGGCTCAGGAAGGAAGGCGACGGTGGCATTGATTACGGAACCATTGCGGCGTTTACCTCACATCTTCTTCTTTTTCTTGTGCTTTTGTCATACATCGGCGCAGCGTCGGCATGGTAAGTAACGAATGTGGCGTGGTTAATTTAAGGAGCGAGCGGATGCATTTCCTGGGGCTACTCCGTTACCCCCTCCCCCCCCCCCCTCCGGAATGGCATATGTGTACCACAACTGCCTTCGCGTAGTGTTATTCGTGTGAAAAACTGTCTGCATGTAGTATTATTCATGTGAAAGTGAGTTTTTTGCGAATAGTGTAACAGAGGCGGGAATTTTGTACCATCCCGGTATTCACTTAGTGGGATGTGGGAAACCGCCTGAACGCCACATGCAGACTGGCCGTCACGCCAAACCTCGTCGTTGAATAGCCGGTGGGATCCGATCTGGAGCCGGCGCATTAACACTACAGCAATCCAGGCGGGTCAGCACTGACCTCATATACCTTGGGGAAATAATGGAAAAACCTAAGCAGGGTTCCCGACTGAGGATGCAAAAAATATTCCTCGCAAGTCTGTTGGACTGGCCACGCTCCACAAAAGCTACATAAATATTCGTTTACAAACAAAACGTCTTTTTTGTGTGGCTTTATTGCACTACTTGTAAGGCTCTTAGTTTATAACCGAGTATTAAACTATTGCTCTCAAATGTGACACCATTACACCAATCGCTCGAATCAATGCTCTGATTTTGTCAGTGTAATAAGCTGTATAATACAGTGAACATCAAACAGAAATAAAACAAATGCAAAATGACCAATAGCTCACGGACGTTAAATTTGAACGATACAGTAGATCATGTATATTCAACACGGTTCATGGCGGAGGATACTTCAGATAGCACTATCACCCCGCCCCCTCCACCTCCGCCGCAATAGTTTTACATTCAGGAATAGTGCGTGCGGAGACTGACAATTAGCAAACCTCCGTATGAGATTTAATTTCTCTTATTTTCTCGTTGAGGTCATTTCGTGAGTAATATGTCGATTCCCGACTTCCTTGGAATGTAGGCTTCCAGAATTTCAAAAACAGACGTCACTGTGATAGAGAACGCCCCTCTCGCAGCGTCTGTCACTGAGTTCGTTTAACTTCTCCAAAACGCTCTCTCGCTGACTAAACACTCCCGTGACGAAACGCGCAGCTATTCGTTGGATCTTTTCTGTCTCTTCTATTAATGCTACTTGGTATATGCAACTCACAGTTTAGTGGTTAGTGTCGCCGTCTCTAGACACCGAGATCCCCGTTTCGATTTACGGCCAGCTCGGAGATTTTCTCCGCTTGCGAACTGGGTATGTGTGTTCTCATCATTTAAAAAAAATGGTTCAAATGGCTCTGACCACTATGGGACTTAACATCTGAGGTCATCAGTCCCCTAGAACTTAGAACTACTTAAACCTAACTAACAAAGGACATCACACACATCCGTGCCCAAGGCAGGATTCGAACCTGCGACCGTAGCGGTCGCGCGGTTCCAGACTGAAGCGCCTAGAACCGCACGGCCACTTCGGCCGGCCCATCATTTCATCTCCACCGACACGCAAGTCGTCGAAGACGCGTCAAATAGAAAGACGAACTATCCCAAAAGGATCTCCCGATCAATACCGCCATACGATCATTTCAAAATGGTTCAAATGGCTCTGAGCACTATGGTACTTACCATCTGAGGTCATCAGTCTCCTAGAACTTAGAACTACTGAAACCTAACTAACCTAAGGACATCACACACATCCATGCCCGAGGCAGGATTCGAACCTGCGACTGTAGCAGCAGCGCGGCTCCGGACTGGAGCGCCTAGAACCGCACGACCACCGCGGCCGGCACGATCATTTCACTTCATCCTAATGGCCTAAGCTGATGAACATGATTCAATAATCGGTGTTACAGATGTTTTGTACGGCACTTCTTCCATTGATCAATTTTATACCCTTAAGATTCTGCCAGTGAATCTCAATCTGGCACCTGTTTTCCCTAAAACTAGTTTTATGTGGTCATTCGATTTCAGGTCACTACGGACGGATAATCTGACGTATTTTACAGCAGTTACCGTTTCCAGAATTTTTTTGCCAACAGCATAATTGAAGAGTAATACAGCTCTTTTCTATTTATGCGCAGTGAATTACATTTACCGATGTTCAGGATCAACTGCCTGTTCCTGCACCAATTATCGATCCTCGGCAGTCCTGCATTTCGCTGATGTAACGGTTTTCGTACGTCTAACACTTTCCTTCTGACAGTGGCGCAGCTCCGGGGAGACATGTTTTGGCAATACAAAGAACCACACAAGCCGAATACCAGCACTTAACATGTTTGGTTGATTCCCAAAAACATGCGTAACGGATATCATTGAGTTAAGCATGCAAGTACATGCAGAGTGCATCTGTCCGCTCGTTTTGTGACGAGCACAGAGGCGTTGGTATAGGAGAAGCGGCGCCTGTAAAGCGCTCTCGGCTGGAAATAGTCGGCGCAGCCTTCTGGAGCAACGAGTAGGGGAGATAAAACGAGGAGATAGCGAGCTGATAAAACGCGGAAAGGCCGCGAGCCTGCTACGCACACTCCACACCAGCGTGTCACTTCCGTGTCCGCGACCACAAACCAATAACAAAAAACGCCATTAAGGTGCTGGAGCTGCGTACAAATCCCTGAAGTACATTATGTGAATGCCGAGATCATTCCTTTCTCAAAACTTTGTAAATAAGCTTGTTATCTACATCTTGAAAAATAGGCTACATGAAAAAGTTCAAAAAACCGTAAATCAGTAAACTGATTATATATATATATATCCTGAGGGAGTAGGCTCAAAACTCCAGTTATGAACTTCAATCGCTGGTGTTACTTTTGCCTGTAATAAGTTTTCATGCATACCAATTAGGGAAGCAGTTTCTGCAGTTTTCTTTATCTATACGCTGCTCCGTGATGCTTAAGATTTTTACGTCTAAAATGTACTCATGACGTATTAAATGCTTGGATTCTACAACGGATATTGTAAAAGTGCAGTAAGTGGCGCTACTAGGCTCTCTGCTAGGTAGCTAGGCTGCTATGGCGTCTGCACTCCTCTTGGGTGAGATATGCGACATTTATGAATACGACGTTGTGTATGCTTTCAATAGTTCGCAGTAGTGCTCGGACAGCGCAAGGCGTCGCAGACCGACAGTTCCCATACAGGGCCATACATCGAACGTCAGTTGTCATGCATCAAGTATGAGATCGTGTCGAAATGCGCAAGCCGCCGCAAGTCGCACTGATGTTGCAATCCGACATCGGTGGCCACCAGCAACAATTCTCTGTCAAAGAATATGGATGGCCGGTGTCCAATATAACCTAAAGCGACGTCCGCCAGTCTCAATACTTGTATTTCAACCATCTCTGGAGTAAGGGCAATTCCCACGCCAACCCCATCGGTGACCACCAGCAAAGATTCTCTGAAAACGTATGAACGCCCACTGTTCAAAAGTTCACCTTATGATAGCTCCTTATTTGCAGCCTCTCCGTTTGACTGGTCCACGTTACCTGGTGTTGCTGTAAAATGTGCTGCCACAGTTCTTGGAAACAGTTTTCCTTGTTGTCCGTGAAAGGCGGTGGCTGCAACACGATGGTGCACCGACCCACTTCAGCGTTAATATCCGAGAGCACCTGAACAACACGTACCCTCATCGTTGGACTGGAAGGGAAGTCCTGACCCATGGCCAGCTCGATCGCCGCATCTCACACCTTTTGACTTTTTCCTCTGGGGTTATGTTAAGACGAGCCGGCCGCTGTGGTCGAGCGGTTCTAGGAGCTTCAGTCCGGAACCGCTACGGTAGCAGGTTCGAATCGTGCCTCGGGCATGGATGTGTGTGATATCTTTAGGTTAGTTAGGTTTAAGTAGTTCTATGTTCTAGGGGACTGATGACCTCAGATGTTAAGTCCATAGTGCTCAGAGCCATTTGAACCATTTTTTACGTCAAGATGATGGCGTGAGAGACCCTGTAGAAACGGATCAAGATCTGATTGCTAGGATTCAAGTTGTCCATCTCTTGCTGCAACTGACATCAGGGATCTTTGAGAGTGTGTAGCGTAACTTTATGCACCATTCCCACGCGTACATTGAGACTGGAGGTAGTCACTTTGAACAATTACTAAGAGTTACGTTGTTTTTACGGAGTGTATGCTGTTTATGTTCATAAACACAGTAAATAGGTATTTCCGACCACTGGTTCACTATTTCAATATAATCGGCTGTGGTCTCACCATCAACTGTTTCAATTTGACCCAAAAAGTTCGAGAGACCCAGTATAGAAATACAAATAGGTGTACCAGGACTGCAGTAATGTGGAACGTCTATACCGTCTACCTACCAACACTTGATTCCTCTCTTCTTGACTTCTGCCATTCTCGTACTATCAGGCGAAACCACTGCCATAACGAGAATAAGATGACGGAGCATCAATTTGACTGCTGCCTGAGACAAATCTGAAAAACAAACTTTTCTACGAAGTGTGTTCTTGAGTACATTTTAGTGATGAGAAAGAAAATAGACTGGGACACGAAGCCAGTAATGTGGCTACCTCTTCTCTCTTAAAAAGATCTAACCCCGAAGATCACTTTCGACAGAGTTCCTGGGTGGGGTACAGCGAGAGATGGGAACACATAAAGGACCCAGGAAAATTATCGAACGTGGCTGTTTTGGTGGCCGAGGTTTATGATGTGGAGATGCATAATGTTGCATTGGCGAACTGACCTCAAAATCCTTACCCACGACACATTCACCGGTCGACCATACTGACACACACTATTCTTTCACCACGTTTTCCAGGGAGTGCATTCGGCTCACACTATTCTTTCACCATGTTTTCCAGGGAGTGCATTCGGCTCATTTTTATGGATGACAATGCGCGACCGCATCGAACTGCGTATGTGGAGCACCTGTTCGAACGAGAGGATATTCAGTGAATAGACTGGCCTGCCCGTTCCCCTAACTTAAATCCCATTAAGCACGTGTGGAATGAATTGAAGAGACGTATTGCAACACGTCAAAGTGCACCAACGACCATCCCCGCTGTTATCAACCACGCTGGTGGAGGAATGGATCACCCTACAAATAAGAACTAAGTAGTTCAACCGGCCGTAGTGGCCGAGCGGTTCTAGGCGCTATAGTCTGGAGCCGGGAGACCGCTACGGTCGCAGGTTCGAAACCTTCCTCGGGCATGGATGTTTGTGGTGTCCTGAGGTTAGTTAGGTTTAAGTAGTTCTAAGTCTAGGGGATTGATGACCTCAGATGTTAAGACCCATAGTGCTCAGAGTCATTAGAACTATTTAATAGTTTAAGTAGTTCTAAGTCTAGGGGAGTGATGACCTCAGATGTTAAGTCCCATAGTGCTCAGAACCATTTGAACTATTTGATGGTTCAAATGGATCTCAGCACTATGGGACTTAACATCTGAGGTCATCACTGCCCTAGAACATAGAACTACTTAAATCTAACACACATCCATGCCCGAGGCAGGATTCGAACCTACGACGTTAGCAACTGCGCGGTTCCGGACTGAAGCGGCTAGAACCGCTCGGCCACGGCAAAATAAGAACTCCTTGCCAACCTTGTGGCCAGCATGGGAGAACGTTGGAGAACATTCATTGGCGTCGGTGGTGATCACATACCCTGTTAAGAACAGTGTTCCACCTTTCGTAATGTTCTGCAGACCGTCAGTGTAATTAGTGGCTTTGAATACGAGCGTCATTTTTGTTCATATCACAGCGTATTTCCTTCTGTAGTGTACTGTTGTAGTTCTTACTATGTATGGTCCAATTTCATGGAGATACGTTACTTGGCAGTAACACGTAATGGGACAGTTACTTTCGTTCCCAAGCATTTCACATCGACGCTTTTCCCAGTGTCGCGGAGGGGAGTTGTCATCACGTTTCTTCTGAACAGCGTACGCTGCCTGATGTGATTAGCAACCAAGCAGTTCCTAATACACGCCATAGCAAAATAATCTCTCTCATCTTCAATCAATTTATCGACGCTAACACCTCTCGTGCCTGCCCGCGATGGCATTTTCTGCAGTCGCTGCGATGTAATAAGCTACTTTGCAAGTGAATGTGGCTGCTAGATCTACTAGTCACGTGATCAGATCAGTTCCCACTCGGCCTTGTCTACGGTTCGTTTCGTCCAGTAATACTTTTGGTGTCTCAGCATTTCGGTGTGCGTACGAATTACACCTGTGTTTATTCTGATAAACCTGTTTTGCGTGTTCTGTTATTGAGATAACAGAACACGCAAAACAGGTGATCGTGTGACTTAGTTTATGCATGTAGAAGTTGGAGACAGATAACTGAAGGAGACAAATGGGATTTGCTGCCCTATCTTACCACATGCACAAGCGTTAAATATACGCAAAAATGGGGTCATGGTGTGTCACGGGTCAGAAGCGCCAGAGATAGTGACGCCAAAGCAGCGCACGATAACATGGGCCGCGTGTGTCCACTCGCAATACGTCATGCATGACCAGTGCAAGGCTAAAGGTCGGCTACACATCTTTTACAGAGCAGCAGAACACATGAACGAATGTACTGCGATTCACAGCAGCACATTGAAACCTTCGCATTTCGAGTAGGAGAAACAAGATGCATTGACCTTAGCAACAAAAATGCATTTTCCATTAAGCGTACTAGCGGGAGGGGGGGGGGGCGGGCTTTACGCCCACAAAAAAAATTAAAAAAAGCAAAGAAATTTCGTTAATTGTTCTTAAATTTTACTAACAACTTCTTTTTTAAACACCTACTGATGTATAAGAAGAGTCCTGAACCAGTAAATATATTTTAGCACAATCTTAGCACTACCAACGCAGAGAGGAGGGGTACTTTATGACCACCTCAAGAAAATTTAAAAAATATGTATTTAGTTAAATGTTGCTGAGTTTCGTTCACAACATGCATTTTAGACATGCAGATGTATAACAAGATGAAAGATGATAATATGAAGATGACATGAAGTACACATTCAGTGCTAAGACTTACGGTTTTTGGCTACGTTTTACCGAAAAACTGAAAGCAGATACGGAATTTGGTATAAGAAATGATTGAAAACAATAAATAATTTTTCACAGAAATTTAAAGAATAAAGTACATAACCAGATTACAATATTTTCGAACGGTGGGCATAAAGTACCCCTCCTCTTCCCCTGGCATTGCAAAGCGTATGTGGATGGTATACCAATAGAACATGAGGACGATCTGCAGCATACTGGACAGACTTTAACCATAGCAGCACCAAGCCAGTTTAGGTTACATGGAGCACCAGCCAAAAGCAAAACAAGTTAATGTACAGTTTTTCTCTAATAAAAGGTGTAGCAAGCAATAGCAGTCAAAACTTGGGCAATGAACGTTTGTATAAACTAGAAACATGAAGAGTCCACGGGCTGCCTAAAATATCAGTTTACTCTTTGATCTAATAACTTAATAATTCATTTTAGTCCTTGACGAAAAGTTTCAAAAACGTAAATCAAAACTGTGGCCGAGCGGTTCTAGGCGCTTCAGTCCGGAACCGCGCGACTGCTACGGTCGCAGGTTCGAATCCTGCCTCGGGCATGGGTGTGTGTGATGTCCTTAGGTTAGTTAGGTTTAAGTACTTCTAAGTCTGGGGGACTGATGACCTCAGATGTTAGGTCCCATAGTGCTCAGAGCCATTTGAACCATTTGAACAAAATGGTTGATTGTGAATGACTCTTACACAGGTGGCGACAAACTCCAGGTTCAGAGGACTTTGTGAATAAGAATAAACAAATTTAGGTAATACATAAAGGTAATAAAGAAGTAGTCATACATTTACTTGACGAAACAGCAGTTTTCTAAATCACTTACAGCGGTTACTGCATGCCGAAGTTGCCAAATGAAATTTAGACCCAGTTTAAATTATGGTCGCAGCAAATACCAATCCAGAGCAAAATATGCTCTCGAGCATAAAAGTTGCTTTTTCAATTTCCAATTTTTAAAATTTCAGCTATATAACTCTACAGTATAGTTAACATTTGCAAATTCAGTACAGGGTGATTCAAAAAGAATACCACAACTTTAAAAATGTGTATTTAATGAACGAAACATAATATAACATTCTGTTATACATCATTACAAAGAGTATTTAAAAAGGTTTTTTTTCACTCAAAAACAAGTTCAGAGATGTTCAATATGGCCCCCTCCAGACACTCTAGCAATATCAACCCGATACTCCAACTCGTTCCACACTCTCTGTAGCATATCAGGCGTAGCAGTTTGGATAGCTGCTGTTATTTCTCGTTTCAAATCATCAATGGTGGCTGGGAGAGGTGGCCGAAACACCATATCCTTAACATACCCCCATAAGAAAAAATCGCAGGGGGTAAGATCAGGTCTTCTTGGAGGCCAGTGATGAAGTGCTCTGTCACGGGCTGCCTGCCGGCCGATCCATCGCCTCGGGTAGTTGACGTTCAGGATAAGGTTTCAAAACTAACCTTTTTCGTAGGACTCTCCATACAGTTGATTGTGGAATTTGCAGCTCTCTGCTAGCTCTGCGAGTCGATTTTCCTGGGCTGCGAACAAGTGCTTGCTGGATGCGTGCTATATTTTCATCACTCGTTCTCGGCCGTCCAGAACTTTTCCCTTTGCACAAACACCCATTCTCTGTAAACTGTTTATACCAACGTTTAATACACCACCTATCAGGAGGTTTAACACCATACTTCGTTCGAAATGCACGCTGAACAACTGTCGTCGATTCACTTCTGCCGTACTCAATAACACAAAAAGCTTTCTGTTGAGCGGTCGCCATCTTAGCATCAACTGACGCTGACGCCTAGTCATCAGCGCCTCAAGCGAACAAATGTACAACTAAATGAAACTTTATAGCTCCCTTAATTCGCCGACAGATAGTGCTTAGCTCTGCCTTTTGTCGTTGCAGAGTTTTAAATTCCTAAAGTTGTGGTATTCTTTTTGAATCACCCTGTACTTCACGGAATAATGTATAAAAGAGAGGTAAAAATGGTTCAAATGGCTCTGAGCACTATGGGACTTAACATCTGAGGTTATCAGTCCCATAGACTTAGAACTACTTAAACCTTACTAACCTAAGGACAGCTCACATGTCCATGCCGGAGGCAGGATTCTAACGTGCGACCGTAGCAGCAGCGCGGAAAGGTAAAAATTGACACACATGCTTGAAATGACACGAAGTGTTATTGAAACTAAAAAACGGGCGCTTCAAATTGCACGGAAGCAATCACTAGCATAACAATTGGTTTTCAACAAAATGGATGTTCTTTAAAACATATGTCACGTCTCGGCCGTCATACATCAACAATACTTGTCGAGGGGCAATGCTGTGAATAGCACTGTACAGCATATCAGCAGGCAAGGCGAGAAATTGCCATCGGATGTCGTCTTATAGCATCCTTAATGAGGTCAGAAGACCACAGTAAACTTGCAACCAATAATCACACAGATTGGGACGCCAAGCATGGCGGACGTGGCTACTCGGCACACCATTCTCATCAAACTATGTGCACAAAATATCTTTCCACACGTATAGCAATATTGGGTGGAGCGTCATCCTGCATAAAAGTCATACCATCCAGCAAGTGTTACACGATTCTTACGCAGCGTCACTGACGTGTTGCACTCCAGCGGCATCTGTTCGCCACTTTTTCCACAACGTCTTTGCTTTCAATAAAATTCCATGACTTCTCATGGCCCTTGTGTCAATTTTTACCACTGTACCTACATTACGCCGCGAATTCGTGCATTTTCCAAGGTTAACAGACTTTAAAAAAGGCCCATTAACACAGAAGGATATTTGTTTCTTTTTTTTTAACAAGAGAAAAATGTATGGGAAATTTTTGAACGAGCTTGATGGTTCTAGCGCTAATTAATGACAGAAAAATTCCTCCAACAGCTTCTAGCACTGCATCGACAACACTGGAAGAAAGACCGTCTCTTCGAAATTGTGGTTCCTAGACACTCAGTGTTAGCTCAGTTGAAGGGTAGTGGGACGCAGAACCGATGGCCTGCGTAAGGAACCATCCCCCATTCAGGTCAAGTGATTTAGAAGGTTTTGAAAGCGCTCTTTCCGAGACCAGCGCCTTAACCACTGCACCATTTTTCTCGGAGCAAATACAGTGGAAACAAACTCATGATCATTTTCTTGGAGGCCACGATTCTTGGGAACGATGTTCATCTCCGCCTGAGAGGAAAGTGAAGCTAAGCAACAGAATAAATCACACTTGTATAAAACTTGCGTGCTGTGAGGTTGTGGCCGATCCATAGCACTAGTCACTAACGTTTCTTTCCCGGTCGCAGCTGCTGGCGGTAGTGCTCATCTGTGCGTGAGGTGTGCATGCTTGTGTAAGTGTGTATGTCTTCTTGGCCGAAAGTTTTAATGCTTTTCTCGGAGCATGTTGTTCCGTTATTGTGGTATTATGCTTATCTATTTCAGTGCTGAGTAGGCCGTCAATCAACGCACGGCGGCTTCACGCCGGCCGTTGTGGCCGAGCGGTTCTAGGCGCTTATAAGTCCCATAGTGCTCAGAGCCATTTGAACCATTTTGAGCGGCTTCACGACGCAAGCCGAGTTGAGGCGAAATGGGCCGATATGAACTGACGCACCATGCAAACACTCTCTGCACCTCGCTTTGCACCCATGCGATTTACTGTCTGTGAAGGGCCCTCATGTACAGCTTCTCACCTTAGGCGTCAACAAAAAATAAATACTGCAACCGACTTGATGCCGAACCTGCAATGAGAAATCAGCTTTCATCCATTAAAATTTACACGAACAAGTATTGTTCTCAGAGGGCCATAGACACGGGTTCACAGGTAGATGCCGTGTTTCTTGACTTCCGCAAGGCGTTCGATACAGTTCCCCACAGTCGTTTAATGAACAAAGTAAGAGCATATGGACTATCAGACCAATTGTGTGATTGGATTGAGGAGTTCCTAGATAACAGGACGCAGCATGTTATTCTCAATGGAGAGAAGTCTTCCGAAGTAAGAGTGATTTCAGGTGTGCCGGAGGGGAATGTCATAGGACCGTTGCTATTCACAATATACATAAATGACCTGGTGGATGACATCGGAAGTTCACTGAGGCTTTTTGCAGATGATGCTGTGGTGTACCGAGAGGTTGTAACAATGGAAAATTGTACTGAAATGCAGGAGGATCTGCAGCGAATTGACGCATGGTGCAGGGAATGGCAATTGAATCTCAATGTAGACAAGTGTAATGTGCTGCGAATATACAGAAAGATAGATCCTTTATCATTTAGCTACAAAATAGCAGGTCAGCAACTGGAAGCAGTTAATACCATAAATTATCTGGGAGTACGCATTAGGAGTGATTTAAATGGGATGATCATATAATGTTGATCGTCGGTAAAGCAGATGCCAGACTGAGATTCATTGGAAGAATCCTAAGGAAATGCAATCCGAAAACAAAGGAAGTAGGTTACAGTACGCTTGTTCGCCCACTGCTTGAATACTGCTCAGCAGTGTGGGATCCGTACCAGATAGGGTTGATAGAAGAGATAGAGAAGATCCAACGGAGAGCAGCGCGCTTCGTTACAGGATCATTTAGTAATCGCGAAAGCGTTACGGAGATGATAGATAAACTCCAGTGGAAGACTCTGCAGGAGAGACGCTCAGTAGCTCGGTACGGGCTTTTATTGAAGTTTCGAGAACATACCTTCACCGAAGAGTCAAGCAGTATATTGCTCCCTCCTACGTATATCTCGCGAAGAGACCATGAGGATAAAATCAGAGAGACTAGAGCCCACACAGAGGCATACCGACAATCCTTCTTTCCACGAACAATACGAGACTGGAATAGAAGGGAGAACCGATAGAGGTACTGAAGGTACCCTCCGCCACACACCGTCAGGTGGCTTGCGGAGTATGGATGTAGATGTAGATGTAGATGATAACGTTATTTTAAAATAAAATTACTCTGAGAAATTTTGGTTTAATTTGGAAATTTATTTATTTATGAAGAAAATAAATATTACTTCAGGTAATTCTTATTTTGTTGCAAATAATCCATGTACACATTGTTGCATCAAAACCACGTGGACATTAAAAAGCGTACCACATATCGTACGATTAAGGAACGCTGGCGACACGGTTCCGTCAAATGCCTGACCACTGCGAGATGTGCAGGAAGAATCAGTTATGTTCTGCAAGGTATCGACACGGTTGTGGAGTCATGCCGCCTCCAGCGCCTCACGCAGCTGCGCTACATTTCTCGGCTGAGGACCCACGGGTCTCGATCCGGGGAGTTCGGTGGCCAAGACAGTCTGCAAACTCATCCCAGTGCTCTTCGGACCACTCGCGTACACTGCGAACTCTGTGATACACTGCATTATCCTGCTGGCAGATGCAATCGTGCCGACGAAAACCGAGCTGCATATGGGGATGGAAATGGTCGCCGAGGATGCATGCATACTTAAGCTGATCCACTGCGTCCTCCATAATGACGTGATCACTCCGGGAACATTTCCCAGAACGAAGTCTCTCTCTATTCCGGTTTGGCCGGCCAGGGTGGCCGAGCGGTTCTAGGCGCTGCAGTCTGGAACCGCGCGACCGCTACGGTCGCAGGTTGGAATCCTGCCTCGGGCATGGATGTGTATGATGTCCTTAGGTTAGTTAGGTTTAAGTAGTTCTAAGTTGTAGGGGACTGATGACCTCAGAAGTTAAGTCCCATAGTGCTCAGAGCCATTTGAACCATGTTCCAGTTTGGACCCATTCTACGACTGTTGCAGGATGTTGGTTTTCGGATGTTTCACGCCGTTCACGTCAACAGTTATCTGTTCGATGGAGCATAAAACTTGATTCATATGAATGTTGCAACACAGTGGAGGTCCAGCTTGCGACCGAACCGCCGAATCCTTCCATCAGTAAATGGGGTATGTTCTCAACTGACTCGGTTGTTTTAACCCCCTCCACTGACGGAATGACCCGCTTCCTAATTCCGTATGTATAAAACCAATACGGACTTGTAGCTGTCACGCCTTTACGCTTACTGCTACGTATTTTAACAGTAAATAGCTCACTCCTAATGGTAAGAGGTAGTAGTGAATTCACGTTGTTAATATTTGAATACAGCACAGCTGCCACAAGCTCAGTTCACTTTTACTCCACTCCTACCCTCGCCATTGCACCACATTAAATATGTGCTACGTGGACCTTGATAAGCTATTAAATTCACTTGCGTGTACATTTTGACCGTTACTCGCCAGTATTTACCTAATGATCAGCACGCTCCTAACCGGACTATTTCCCAAAGAGCTGTGATGATTGAACGGGTTCGATCCACGGCCTACAGTGCCCTACAGTTCACACGGTAGCCGGCCGGTGTGACCGTGTGGTCTAGGCGCTTCAGTCTGGAACCGCGTGACCGCTGCGGTCGCAGGTTCGAATCCTGCCTCGGGCATGGATGTATGTGATGTCCTTAGGTTAGTTAGGTTTAAGTAGTTCTACGTTCTAGGGGACTGATGACCACAGATGTTAAGTCCCATAGTGATCAGAGCCATTTGAACCATTTAGTTCACACGGTAACACTGTCTACCGGACCCACTTAACTTGGTAGTGAGTTTATGTATCCAATCACCACTGCTAGCAGCAGTGGACAATCCTATCAGCACTACGATAGCAGCAGACTTACCGTCGAATCCTCCTCAAAATACTTATAACTACGGTCGCCAGCTCTGAAGGAGAAAAAGAATAAATCAATTTTTGGCTCGTTTCAAAGTGAAACGGCTTCAGTTGAATTTAAAATTAATTCTGAATATTACTATTTCTGATCATTCAAGGTCATTCTACAAAGCAAATACTCTTTCAATTTCCGTGTGTTGGCCTGGTAATTACTAACAAGACTATTTATGCAACTTGGGTTAACAAAATTTTCTATCCTTCAACTTTATGTAATGATTTTGGATATTACTCTTTGGACAATCGATATAGACTTACTTAAGTGACGTCACTTGAAAGGTTACTCAGAAAAATTTAAGTTAACTATAAATAGGCGACTCATTCTGGTGTGACCATTGCTCTTTTCAACATTCTTATACGGTAAAGTATTCTACAACAACAAAATTTTAAATGAAAGAGGCGATGGTGGCCTCAGTCTGATTTCACTATACTATGTTTGAGGTTACTACACTTTACAATGAACAACACGCGTCGTAATTTTACTCATTACTATATTCTGTCCTCTGTACTTGCATAAAAGAAAACTGGTATTCTCCTGTTTTCAACGCAGCTCTTCACGCCTCATGCCCTTAATGGCGGCTGGAACTACGAGCCGTAGTACTCGTATAAGCTACTGCACGTCCGCCATAAAATCTGGGCGCAGGAACTCTCACAATCAGCCCCACTGGCATAGAGGCGGCTTCGATAACCATTCGTCGCGTTTTACTCCACAAACGGCGACGATATTCGCCTCTTCGCTGTTGCACAATCACTTTTGCGTGAGCACAGTTACACACGTCCAATCACGTCAACACTCCCCAGGCCATTCCATTGTTCAGTCCGTGTGTCTCCAGCTAACCCTAGCTACGCTCGTATCACCAAGAGTGGGGGCGTTCCCGTACCACCTTTTACCGAAATCATTTAGTATATAAGAAAAGTTATATTTATTACCCTGGAGTTCATACCAGTCATAATAATTTACTACTAGCTCTTTACAACATTAAATTATACAGTAATAACTTATAATTACCAAGAAAAAGAATACATTTGAGTCCGAGAGCTTAGTGCATTGTCTGACAGGTAGCGATAATTCCCGGTTTCACCAATAGATGGCATCAGGGTGCACTCCCTGACAGTCTCACGCCAGCGCGCCCGTTTCCGACGCGCGGGCTCCAATTACTGGCAGCCTACCATCATTTCAGTTCCGTTACAAGCTGCAGTACTGGTGTACAAGTTCCAGCCGTCGTTGCCGATAGCAGCAGTCAGCACAGGTGCATGAACTAGGAGCCTGCTGTCGAGGCCCGTGTGCAGCAAGTACGCCGAACGGTCGTTCGTGAAGCACTATTGGTTAGCCTCTTGGTTTGTCTGGGGAGTCAGAACAAGCTCAATAGTTGCACGTCTACTCGCCCGTACATTACTCCGCAGCCGTCTTTCACCTCTGTCATCTATGCCCGTGGTGTACCAGTTGCCTAGGCGCCGGTTTTGGATAACGCCGTTTCGCCAAGCAAGGTATACTTTCAAATAACTTACGGGTTTGCTGCCGGTATTTCGACAGGAGGACACCCTGCCATTCTCATGGCACAGCTGCAAGGAGGAAGCAATGTGCAAGGGAATTTAATACCTCTGTTCACATAGGAGAAGCAAGGAAGATACCACGCACAGAACAAGTAACCGCAGAGTCAACACACAACCAAAGATAACCAACATCAGAAATATCGATAGTGACTCTTAATCAACAGGTGAGGTAGCACTAATTCTGTCCCTAGCAACGATAGCAACGAAGTAGCACCTAAGTCTACGGCCTTTTTGCCTTACGCAGGAAGCATTTCAAACAGGATTGGCCGTATTTTGCGGAAATATGATGTGAAATGTGTTTTTCGACCACCTTCTAAGACTAAGGCCCTATTGGCGGCCGTAAAAGATTATCTTGGTTTGCGTAAGGCTGGTGTCTATCGTATTCCTTGCAGTTGTAGCACGTCATATATTGGTCAGACAATCAGGACTGTGGAAGACCGGTGTATTGAACAGAAACGTCTCACACGCTTACAACAGCCGAGCAAATCCGCTATTGCAGAACATTGCCTTGATACCGGTCATCCTATGGAATACAACAACACGGAGATTCTGGCTTGCACGTCCAGCTGTTGGGGTAGTGTTATTAAGGAAGCTATTGAAATGAAACTGTTAAGCAACCTTTTAAACAGAGATGGTGGATTTTGTTTAAATGCTGCTTGGAATCCGACTTTGTCTCTCATCAAAAAACAGAGGGACAGAATTAGTGCTACATCACCTGTTGATTAATAGTCACTATCGATATTTCTGATGTTGGTTATCTTTGGTTGTGTGTTAACTCTGCGGTTACTTTTTCTGTGTGTGGCATCTTCCTTGTTTCTCCTCTGTGAACCGAGGTATTAATTTGGCTGGCACATTGCTTCCTCCTTGCAGCTGTGCCCGGAGAATGGCAGGGTGTGCTCCTGTCGAAATATCAGCGGTGGCCGACGACGTCAGCCGGCAGCAAACCCGTTAAGTTATTTGAACATTCAATTCGCCGGGAAAAGTTAAGGTCTCACAAGGTATACTTTAAGCACGGCGGAATGCGAACAGTTTAGAAACTTCCGCCGTTGGCCCGAAAGCCCCCTTCGACGTAAGATACATCACACCGTTTCCGCAGCACAACAACGAGTGCACTGTTGTCCGCGTCTCCCCGACACGCTTTGCATACCCTCCACTGCTAGTGCTGCCACTCGGCGTCCGTGGGTGGCCACTTCCAGCTTTAATGTGACTGGACAGTTTAGAATAAATCTCACTTACAACCGGGAATTGGGGTCATTGCCCTTAGGGCTACTGCGCTGCATGCGCCAATTAGGCGGAAACACGGGGACGTGGTTCGCAGCTGCTGACGTACGCCAGAGCAGTGCGGTGCCTGGCTGGCGCCTCTGGCAGCGATGCGTGAGTGACGCGTGTCGAGGCACGGGGGCACGACCGCCTCCCGTGATTTACGGCGAGGGCAATAATAAGCTGCTGCTGCTGCTGCCTGCGCTACGACCAGCCGCACGCAGGCTAGCAGAAAAAACACTGCGCCGGGCGGCCGAAAAAAAGACGCGACACGGCACGCGCGCTCAACACCCAGATGGGCAACAGCAGTAAACGCTCTGCTCTCTGGCTGCGGAGTACGTACGTATACACAGAGCGGTACAGCGAAATGCCGAACCGACTTGTTTCCACAGCTGGCTGCCCTTCCTCACCTACGCATGTACGCAGTAGGGAAACAAAAATTTTTTCTACCTTTCTACAAATGGAGTCCTGACTGAACAACGAAAGCTATAGCTGAAAAGTGCGTAACCCCTGTCATCAGCACGAAAGAATAAAAAAATGAAAATCAGAAACATTGCAATATCTGTAGCCACATTACAGAGCGTGGCGGCTCACCGCTGCCTTTCCGCTTTTCTCTCCCTTGTTCTGCTCGTAAGACGACGAGCAATAGGGTAAAAGCGATTGTATGCTTCTTCGTAACCCGTAATATCACTTTCCTTGCCTTTGTTGTCACTACGGAAAATACACTCACGGAAATTAGGAGTGACACAGCATGAACACGTTTCTCAAACGCTACCAAACTGATACTGCAATATTTGCATGCTTATGGGCTACGAACAATACGTGAATTAAAATTTCATCTTTACGCGAGCTGACCTCTACCACTTTAATAGACAAAAAAAACCACTGCTACAGTAATGGTGTGACTACATGGTCGCTATTCGCTGTGTCTAATATTACTGGAATTTTCACATAGCGAGTACAAGAACGTGGAAGTGAATTGCATGGCCACCTAATCAATGCCATTACGGACGTGGGACCGTCACGACGAAGGATCTAACAGGCAGCTCTCAGGACAACAGTGTGACAGTCGTTCTAGAAGGATCACAACACGAAAACACCGTAGGATTCTTAGACTGGTCAATAGACCGACGACCACAGCTCAGAACCCGACAGAGGTTACAGAGAGCCACCATCCACATATTACCTGAAACTCGGTTAAGATCTCGAGTTGCCATGCATCGTTTACCGTTGATACGACGCCACTGATAACAGAGACGTAGACGCTGTAAACTGGGATATTGGTTGTGAGCAAGCCGACCGTTGTGACCGAACGGTTCTAAGCGCTTCAGTCCGGAATCGCGCTGCTGCTACCATCGCAGGTTCGAATCCTGCCTCGGGCATGGATGTATGTGATGCCGTTTGGTTAGTTAGGTTTAATTAGTTCTAAGTCTGGGTGACTGATGACCTAAGATGTTAGGTCCAATTGTGCTCAGAGCCATTTGAACCATTTGATTGTGAGCAGCACTGTGCAACGCCCTGTGACGAGTCTTGCTTCTCTTTGTGGCAATCGGATCAACGCCAGTCCGCAAGCGACTTCTCGGAAGATCACAGAAAGCACCTGTTTTGTAGACCAATTTCTCTCCAAGCCGTGGAATCATAGTGTGGAGAGTTATTGGATATGACAAGAGAAGTGATTTGTTATTCATACAGGTATGTTCCATGTATGCAACTAATTTGTTGCCATAAGCGTTTCGCTTGTTTTATCTGTGAAGCATCTTCGACGGTGATTCCCGGCTCTGTTAGTCCATGTGTGTGAGCCTGGAGATGTGTTCATTAGTCTCCAATTGGCCGACTTCCGGCGTTCTTGCCTTGCACTTTACATTTTGTGTTCGACGTGTTGAACACAAAATGTAAAGTGCAAGTGATGGGTACGTGTTGAAACGAATGTGGGTGAAAGAACGCCGGAAATCGGTCAACTGGAGCATGGAGACTAATGAACACGTCTCCAGGACCACACACATGGGCTAAAAGCGCCGGAAATCGCCACTGAAGATGCTTCACAAAGAAAAGAAGCAAAACACTTTTGGCAATAAACAAACTGCCTTCAATTACTTGCATAGAGGGAAGATACCTCTATGACTTTGAAGCAACTAAGGAACGACGGGAGCCGGCCGCGGTGGACTAGCGGTTATAGGCGCGCAGTCCGGAACCGCGTGGCTGCTACGGTCGCAGGTTCGAATCCTGTCTCGGGCATGGATGTGTGTGATGTCCTTAGGTTAGTTAGGTTTAAGTAGTACTAAGTTCTAGGGGACTGATGACCTCAGATGTTCAGTCCCATAGTGCTCAGAGCCATCCGAACAATTTTTTGAACGACGGGAAACGGAAAAAGTGATGATTTGTTATTGTTGAAGGATCGATGAAGTCTCGTCTGTATGTGGCAGGAGTGATGAATACTGTTGTCGTAACTGTAGTCGTACTCTTCATGACCAGAGTACCAAATGTCATATTTCACCAGGATAATGCAAGACCGAACAATGCAGTTCACACCACTAAACTTAAGGAATTTACATATCCTTGACTAGCCTGTCCTGTCCCCTCATAACACCCATAGAGCATGTATTGCTTTCGATGGGAAGACGTGTACTTCCATACCAGCATCCAGCCAGCACTCTGTTTTTCATGCATAACGAGGCATTGCTTACTCGGAGGATGTCTGCTACCATGTCATAACGAATACGTGCTCGTGTTACACGATTGAACCTACAGACAGTGTTGCAGTTTTTACTGAAAACTCTATATTTAATGGTCCGTAGACTGGTAATGGCAAGGAAAACGTTTCTGAAGAAGAGAAAGTTGTTAACATGGAGTATAGATTTAAGTCTCAGGAAGTCGTTTCTGAAAGTATTTGTATGGAGCATAGCCATGTATGGAAGTGAAAAATGGACGGTAAATAGTTTGGACAAGAAGAGAATAGAAGCGTTCGAAATGTGGTGCTACAGAAGAATGCTGAAGATTAGATGGGTAGATCATATAACTAATGAGGAGGTATTGAATAGGATTGCGGAGAAGAGAAGTTTGTGGCATAACTTGACTAGAAGAAGGGATCAGTTGGTAGGACATGTTCTGAGGCATCAAGGGATCACCAATTTAGTATTGGAGGGCAGCGTGGAGGGTAAAAATCGTAGAGGGAGACCAAGAGATGAATACACTAAACAGATTCAGAAGGATGTGGGTTGCAGTAGATACTGGGAGATGAAGAAGCTTGCACAGGATAGAGTAGCACGGAGAGCTGCATCAAACCAGTCTCAGGACTGAAGACCGCAACAACAACAACATTCGCGAAAAGGACGATAGCTATCCCCCGAGTTGCCTGAGCACAAAAGAATATTATTTTGCTATCTGGACTGACCACTTACACGCATTGACAAGAGTGAATTCCAGTATGAGGGTTGCAATATTTCACTTTTTGCAAAGATCTTGCAGTCGCTCTCAGTTTCAGATGTTCCCATGTGTCTCTGAATTCTACTAAAATTAGTTTCAGGTGTTCAACCCGCATCACGTCGTTTCGTAATCTCCTTTCAGAACATAGACGTGATCGAGTTATGAGACCAGTATTACATTATTTTCATCATGGCAGCGACAACAGCAACCGTTACGGAACTGTCTCGAATGAAAAGCAGCCCACAGTTTCACTAAATTATGTTTATTTTAAACCTTGAGCATGGTTTCTGCTATAATGATATAGCCTTCTTCACAAGTCATACACACTAATAAATGAAAAAATGTCTTAGCCTAGCGGCTGCGTCAAGACCAATAAAATATCTTCAACAGACGTAAGCCTGTTTCGAACATAAGTAAAATTACATATGGCACCGTGTGTCCTCCGCCACTACCTCTTATAAATGAAAAATGTCTTAGCCCAGCTCTCTTAACAGGCTTATGTCGAAGTATTTCTTTGTCTTGACGCAGCCGCTGGGCTAAGATATTTTTCATTTATTATTGTATATGACTTCTGAAGAAGGCTATATTATTATAGCAGAAACCACGGTCAAGGTTAAAAATAAACATAATTTAGTGCAATTGTGGGCTGTTTTCCATTCGAAACAAGATCAGTATTAATCGAATAGGCAGTTAGCGTTTCTGCGTCATTTTTTAATTCTTGTCATTCATGGCACTATGCGACAGTTACATGTTCGCAAGATTATTCTATATGTCCAGATGATGATGAGAGCATAAGAGATGAAGCATTACCCCTGGATTGGGGAAGGATGGTGTAGGGAGTAGGCCGTGGCCTTCCTGATGGAACAAGCCCGGCATGTGCCTTAAGCGGTTTAGGGAAATCACGGAAAAATCTACATCTGGACAGCTGCAAGGTATTTGGTTTGCATATTTGTGGAGGTGGTAACATGGACAAGAACAAGGCAAAATGTTCGGTAAATATGGGCTGCTAAAATGCATATCTCAAGGTCTATGGGCACTTCTTCAGTAAAGAGATGAGTTTTACAGTAGCGAAGACAAACAAGCGACTACAGCCCTTAAGGTATGCATTTCAGAGGCAAGATTACTCGACTTTTTTTCTTGTTTCGGTCCATACTACCAACGCTGAAAGTTGCTCAGCCCACAATCTCAGCAACAACAGTACCGGAACACTTATTCCATTATGAGAGGTACAGAGGTATCAGAACGATTTTCGCTAATAATTTTAGAGTTGGTCGTTTCCGGACCAGGGTCCCTTACCTTAAATGGATACATTTACCCTTCTTCACAATACCTGAAAGTTTGTAACATGATCACGGAATCACACTGTATTATTATTAATACAGACGTTACAGACCACGCAAAACATTCATGGCTACCTGTTCTTCCTGTTCTTCCAGTACTACTCAATCGTTCACTAAAAAAAAAAAAAATGGTTCAAATGGCTCTGAGCACTATGGGACTTAACTTCTGAGGTCGTCAGTCCCCTAGAACTTAGAACTACTTAAACCTAACTAACCTAAGGATATCACACACATCCATGCCCGAGGCAGGATTCGAACCTGCGACCGTAGCGGTCGCGCGGTTCCAGCCTGTAGCACCTAGAACCGCTCGGCCACTCCGGCCGGCCGTTCACTAAAGGCTCTCTTCCTTTCTACCGTCCACTTTGGCCTTTAGGTGCTGTTTTCTCTGATATCACTTCCCACCTTTACACCTTGTGTCTATAGATGCCATTGTCCATGACGTCCACTGAATCTATCTGAGCTCTTTCCAGATCAATTCTGACTTGTGTCATCCCAGGGTGTAGTGGTCTTGAGTCTCTGGATGTACCTGAGGATTCTGTTGGTGAGTCTGGTCTGTGGGAGTCTGCTTATGCGTCCATAAAATTCTAGTCGCCTCTTTCTAATGTCCGCTGCGATGTTAGAGAACTTCTATGTGGTGTCCCTAGAGTGAAGCCTATGTAAATCGTCCGGGAGTTTTGGCCCAATAATTTTCCTGATGATTTTTCTTTCCTGTTCCCGAGTTTGAGTCTCGGTCCGGCACACAGTTTTAATCTGCCAGGAAGTTTCGAATAACACGGTGTTTTGCATTAAGGCGGACTCAGATTGTGATATTACTGTTTTTCTATGCAAACACGGACCAGATGGAAGAGTTCCAAGATAATATTATTGTTTCTGAGAAGTACTGTGCCAGCACCTTGCAGTTCTCCTTATCCGTCAGTACCAATTTTCCGTCACTATTTCTAAAGCTTAGGTTCGGTGGTGTGTATCCTCGGATGTGCTCTGCAAACGTCCTTGCGTTGTAGTTGCGGAAGTTGTTCTCTACAGAGTCCAGCTGTTCCTTCATGTATAGTCTCTTGGATTGTCTAAAATTTTTGCTGTTGTCTTTCGTGTTTCGTTGAACACCTGTAAATTTTCTGGGAACTTGTTACTGTTATTATTATTATTAAAGTAATCGCTAGATTATCATTCCATATTTGCTGTTCAGTGAGTACACCTTTCATTTGAAAACGGCTCCAAGTGTGACTAGTACTGTGCCAGAAAGGGAGAGGGTGGGGTAGTGGTGTCCGGCTGGTGCGGCCGCCACACAGACGGCCCTTGTCCGACTGCACAGAGCCCACGCTGTGCCCACCGCCCACCGACGACGGACGCCTGCACTCAGCCGCCTGGTCCGGCAACACCTCCTCACACCAGCCAGCCGCCGGCCTGTCCGGTATTGCTCTCACGGAGGGCGCAAACCACGTCTCTGCTACACACGAAAACGTGCTGATGTTTTCGTGTAGCTGAAGCTAATTACAGTTCTAACGTACGGCATCTCTTTCATCTGCTACATATACTTTCACTAATGAAATATTAAATGTTCTGAGTAACCGGACGTCACCCGTTGGGATTTTTTGAGATCTATCAAAGGCTTTTGATTGTGTAAATCATGGAATACTTTTAGATAAGCTCAAGTACTGTGGTATGAATGGGACAGTGCTCAAATGGTTTAAATCATACCTAACTGGAACAGTGCCGAAAGCTGAAATAAACAGTTCACATAATATGCAAAAAAAACTGGTGATTTCTCAAACTGGGGAACAATCAAGTACGGGGTGCCGCAAGGTTCGGTCTTCGGTCCTCTGCTGTTCTTAATATATATTAATGACTTGCCATTCTATATTCACGAAGATGCAAAGCTGGTACTTTTTGCCGATGATACAAGTATATCTATCACACCCGACAGACACGAATTAACTGGTGAAATTGTAAACGATGTTTTTCAGAAAATCATTAAGTGGTTCTCTGCAAATGGGCTCTCATTAAACTTTGACAAAATACAGTATATACAGTTCCACACAGTAAATGGAATGACACCATTAATAAATATAGACTTCGATCAGAAATCGGTAGCTAAGGTAGAATATTCAAAATTTATAGGTGTATGCATTGATGGGTTGAACTGGAAAAAACACACTGAGGATCTGCTCAAACGTTTGAGTTCAGCTACTTATGCTATTAGGGTCACTACAAATTTTGGGGATATACATCTGAGTAAATTAGCTTACCACGCCTATTTTCATTCTCTGCTTTCGTATGGCAACATATTCTGGGGTAACTCATCACTGAGTAAAAGAGTGTTCATTGCACAAAAGCGTGTAATCAGAATAATTGCTGGAGCTCATCCAAGATCATCCTGCTGACACTTATTTAAAGAGCTAGAAATCTTCACTGTAGCCTCACAATATATATATATATATATATATATATATATATATATATATATATATATATATATATATATATATTCACCTAATAAATTTGTTATTAACAATCCGAACGAATTCAAAAGTAATAGCAGTGTTGGGAACGAATTCAAAAGTAATAGCAGTGTACATGGCTACCAACACTAGGAGAAAGGATGATCTTCACTACTCAAGGTTAAATCTAACTTTGGCTCAGAAGGGGGTAAATTATGCTGCCACAAAAGTCTTTGGTCACTTACCTAATAGCATCAACAGTCTGACAGATAGCCATATAGCATTTAAAAGGAAATTAAAAGAATTTCTTAATGGCAACTCCTTCTACTCATTAGATGAATTTTTGGATATAGTAAGTGGGTAATTTCCCAACCCCACAAAAAAATAAAAAAATAAAAAATATTGTGTGTCACGTAATATTTTGTCTAATGTTATATCTTGTATGGACACCTTTTATTAACCTGACACGTTCCACATTATTACGAAGTGTCGTATTCATGATCTATGGAACAAGTACTAATCTAATCTACGTTATTACTCTGATATTCACAAATAAGTGCCTGGCAGAGGGTTCAATGAACCATCTTCAAGTTGTCTCTCTACCGTTCCACTCTCGAACGGCACGAGGGAAAAACGAGCACTTAAATTTTTCTGCGCGAGGCCCGATTTCTCTTATTTTATCGTGATGATCATTTCTCACTATGTAGGCGGGTGCCAACAGAATGTTTTCGCAATCGGAGGAGAAAGCTGGTGATTGAAATTTCATGAGAAGATCCCGTCGCAACGAAAAACGCCTTTGTTGTAATGATTGCCAATGCAACTCACGTATCATGTCTGTGGCACTGTCTCCCCTATTTCGCGATAATACAAAACGAACCGCCCTTCTTTGAACTTTTTCGATGTCATCCGTCAGTCCCACCCGATGCGCACCCCACACCGCACAGAACAGGGCGCACAAGCTGGGTGTAAACAGTGCAGGACATGGGGTACGGCATCTCATCCAGCGCGGGACCTGCTGTCAGATTCGATTCTCGTCCTCTACACACAAATCCATTGCTTATTCAAAAGTCGCTCCTCGGGATGGCTCTCAGCACGGACCACTGGACACTATTCATCGATCATCTCTAATAAAGAAACGGAAATATTGAACTTGCCGATACCACCCGCCTGCTTTGACCCATGACATCATCTTTCGGTGGTAATAAACCAATCACTGAAATTCAATATGCATAAAGTGCGCGCCATAATAACTATTGTAATTACAGCTATTAAGTTTACTTCAGGCTACGCTCTCATAAACTGCTAGTAGCTACACCGGCTTCGGCTAACTAGTCATAATCAATCAGCAGCTTAAATATTTATTGGCCGGCGGCTGCAAAGCATGCTAGCACCTAATATTTCCACGGAGCTCGTTCTAAGGAGGACTCAAGGACAGGTCTGGTAATTAAATAATTTATGTGAGCGCTGACTGAAATAAACTTTACAGTTAAAAGTAATGCGCTGCCAATAACATGGCAAATACGAACTAGAGTTACAGTTATGCTTATGTCACTAAATAATTTATGTGAGCACTGACTGAAATAAACTTTACAGTTAAAGGTAATGTGTTGCCAATAACACGGCAAATACGAACAAGAATTGCAGTTACGCCTATGACATTACATTCGCTCGCTTCGCTAGCATTTCAATCTGACCTTGTCCTCAAGCTATGCCACTGATTAGTATCTGACAATAGCCAAGATTTCGTATTCACATTTGCTGCGTTTGCCATCTCATAATCAAACACTTATGAATCAATCTCATCTAGACTTAGGGTTACAGATCATTCTTTTCTCTATGACCAACATACCGCCAAAAAAAATCAGAAGCAAAATAAATTTTGTCAGTGTTCTGATCCATCTCTATTTGTGCACCTACGTCACACGACAAAGCTGACGACCAACAACACACCAAGAAACGCTCATTCGGAAATATGAAGGCTGTTACGGCGCTATGTTAATATCTCGTGTGGATGAATGTGGTGACTGCTTGTGCATTATACGATGGCTCTTCTGGTGTTATAGAAGAATGTGGCATGAAGCGAATAGAAAGGCAGTAACACAGTGCAAAAATTCCCCTTTCCCTAGACCATTCTATGAACGAGTTGGCATCAGTAGCGTTGAATTTAGCCTGCGACACTAACCATCAGAAACCACGCAGCCACCTCCTCTCTACCTTCAGCCGACTGCAATTCTGTCGGGACGTTCTACACCGAAGTCAACATTAGAAATGATTAACCCCGTGGTCGGCAACCACTGCTCTACGAGGCTTTAGCGATCTCGGGCACAGGTATCGGTTAAACCAGGACAAACGTATCAGTTATGGCCAGTTTAATATACACCAGTCGAACTGCAGCACATCAGACTCGGTGTGTGTACTGCTCTTGATGGAGCAATAAATCACTAGCTGTCACTGCTGAGGGGACAAAACACTGAAACTGTTTCTTATTTTTTACATGTCTAGTTCAATTTACGTACCACACGCGTGTCACAGGTACGGTGAATCACATCCAGAGGTATTCGGAGTAATATTTACCTGAAAACAAAATAAAACAAAACAATAAATATGGCCAAAAGTTTTAGAAATATAATACAAACGAAAGAACACATTTCTACATCAGTGAGAATGTATTTTTCTTGTAACTGTACTGAGCACATACAATAAATATTAGACTATTTGACACGCCGAAAATGTCAGCATGTCATAAACTCTTTGTAAAAAGGCACCACAACTAGTAAATTGTATCAAGCGACGGGGCATTGTCCTTCCATTACAACAAGTCTCTATTTTTCTTTTGCAGCCTTGCAGCTGACACTCTGGTGTCCACTGTACTGCTGGTAATAAAGATGATTATCGATCTTACTGTAGGTAATGAAGAGGGAGAGAAGTACGAAAATTAGCGTTCCTTCACTTCCAGCCATAATTACACCATTACCGTCCGGGTCAATGTTCTGCTATAGTCTTTCTCCTTCTCACAATTTTCACACAGCAGCTGTCCAGACGATAAGATGGGCTATAACTCCGTGTGCAATCCGAACGATGATACTTTACATCATTACGGTATACTCAAGAGAATGTTCGTCAGCGGAAACGTACGGGTATAAGGGTATATATTTGGTAAGCCATAATGCTCAGATAGACGTGAAACCTTCGTGTTTGTTTTCCGAAACAGAAATAAATTCAGAAAGGGAATCTGCGATTCTTAGCTATGCAACCTCGTCTCTCAACCACAACCGTCATCCACCTAACACGAATTCCCTTGTCTCTAAAGCACGATGATTATGTGAGTTCCAAAATGAAGCCGAAGATCGCGGTACTCTGCATTTAAATCCACCAACAAAGTAACGTTGAACAAGTTCTTGTTACTACTAACACACTTTGTGGCCTATTCGCTATCGAGATATACGCAATGAACATGTGAAACTTTCACGCGCCAACTACTTATGTACACATACATCTACAACTGCATTCATAATCCGCAAGCCACCGGACAGTGGTGGCGAAGGGTTGCTTTTACCACTGCCAATCATTCCCTTCCTGTTTCACTCACAAATGGAGTGAGAGAGAAAATGGCAGTCCGTACGTCTCAGTGCGAACCCTACTTTCTCTTATATTATCTTCGTGGTCATTCGAAATGTACGTTAGCAGCAGTAGAGTCGTTCTGCAGTTAGTCGGAAATGCCGATTTTCTAAACTTTCTCGACAGTATTTTGTGAAAAGAACGTCATCTCCCCTCCAGAGATTTCCATTTAAGTTCACGGAGCATTTCCGTAATATTTGATCCAATTTACCGCTAATACATCTAGCAGCACGCCTCTGAATGGCTTCGATGTCTTCCTTTAACCCTACTTGGTATTGGTCCCAAACACTAGAATGGGTCGCACTGTGACCCATTCTAGTGTTCTCGCCAGCCTGCTCGTCTACGATACAACAGACGGTAGCGCCTTTCAAACTGATCTGAACGTAATCATTTATTCCATACCTGATCTCCTTTATTCCCATTTCCCAGAATTCACCCAATAACCACCGTGACTTCGTCAAGCAGCACACCACGAAAACTATACTCGAATATTGCAATTTCGTTGATCCTACTCATCGGCATTACCTTACATTCTTCTATACTTAGTGTAGCTGCCATTCATCACTTCAAATAGAATTTTTACCCAAGTCATCCTGTATCGTACAATCACTCAACGGCCGTATACTACAGCGGAAGCAGGAAACAGTCGCGTATATAGAGAACAAGAGTGATCCTATCACACTTCCCTGGAGCACCACTGCCGATACCCGTATCTCTGAAGAACACTCATCATCCATGAGAACGTACTGGGTTCTATTACTTTTAACTCTTTAAGCCTCTCGCATATCTGAGAACCTACTCCGTATGCCAGGGCCTACGTTAAGTCTGCAATGGGGCACTGCTACAAACTCTTACTGCGATCTAGGAATACGATATCAGCGTATGCCTTTCAGGCATGGTTCGCAGGATATCTTGCGAGGAAAGGGCAAGCGCACAAGCGGTGCTTTCTAAATCCGTGCTGATCTGTAGATAAAAGCTTTTCTGTCTCGAGGAATTTGATTATACTCGAATTTAGAACAGGCTCAAGAATTCTGCAGCAAAGCGACGTTAAGGATATTGGTCTGTAAATTTGCGGGTCCCTTTTGCACCTTTTTATATACGAGACACACCTGGTACTTCGCGTTCGACATGAGATCCCAGTACGAGGCCAATGCTGAAGATAACGTTCCGCAAAAATCGAACTGTAACTCTATCCGGACCTGGCGACATATTTGTTTTCATCTCTTTCAGCTGTCTCTCTACACCATGCATGCCATTTCTAAGTCCTCCACACGGGAGTCCCTGAGACATCTGTACGATCCCCAAGCGTAAATTATTTTTAAGTGGATCTATTCAAAGAATGACCGAATAGCAGCCTTCGACATATTTAGCGCTTTTACACAGGGCCAGAATTTTCTCTGGTTCTTTATATGGCGTTTTAGGCTGCATTCAGATGTTTTTAAGCCAGAATTCATTTTAGAAAAAATTTCCGTTATCTACATCATATAAAAATACTGACATTTTACAATTAAGCCTGTAAATATACAACTAGTGCTAGGATTAGAATTCACAGTAACTAATCAAGAAAGTTTCATTATGCACGATCCTGCATACATGGCATGCTCTGATGTGGTGGAAGACAAGCTTTAGGAGTCTACATTTTCACAGAAACCCGGAACGAACAAGAATTTTTAACATTCACAGGCAGGTGTGTTCATTTTATTTGTTTATCTCCGAGGGGGACGTCCAATGAAACCACACTCGACCCGCACTCTAATCCGCTCGTGGATGGTGAGGGGCAACTGAAATTTTCAATGGGAACCCCCTTTTTTTTATTGCAGATTAAGAATCTACGACAAAATCTACATACGTTTTGTCTGAAGCGTTTTCTTCGTTTCGCCACGCAACGTTGTATTCCTCCGGCATATCGAAGAGGGGACTGTGGCCGTGGCTCAAGGCGAACGCCACTCTACTTTTCCAATTACAGTAAGTGTTCAAACGTAGTACCACCAACTTCAATACACTTAGAGATTCGCATTTCAAATGACTGTACACAGGACAGAAGCGTACCTGCGGGAATATCACCAAAGGCGTTTCTGATGCGGTCAATCATGTCTTCACGACCTGTTGGCACTTGCTGATACACCTAGCGGAATAATTAATAGGGCCACATCTGCCGATCCACCGAGCAGTGTAAACACGGTCTAATACTTCCCGTGCTTCAATTGCATAATGCACTGGGCAACCGTCGTGCTGAAATCACATACGTTGTCGAACGTCCAGAGCAACATCCTGCAGCAGTACCCATTAGTTCCTGTTCTATAAAAGTTCGATAGTTGTGTCCATTCAACGTGCCGTCGATAAAATACGGCCCAATAAGTTTATTCCCCATGATGCTACACTATACGCTAACCGACCAAGGGCGTTGATGATCAACTTGCCGTAACCAGTGTGGACAGTCTACATTCCAGCAATGCATGTTAACGCTATTATGGTTTGTGAACGTAGACATCGGAAAATATTACCTCGGCAAAGAACGTAGGGATCGTTTGCATTTTTTGACTTCCCATTCACAAAATACTACTGATCATGGAACTCGGCGAAATGCAGTAACACGTGTCATGGATGGTATTTATGACGATGCAGTACTGTGACAATACTAGGTTCGGACATACTGGAATCACGATGTAATTGCCGTCCATTTATCTGTGGGTTGTGCTGCACTGCCGCTAGTACAGCTATTTCATTAGTATCTCCTGTAACACATTTGCTTCGTTTCCTTTCGCCGGTCTGTACGCTGTCATCAGACGTAAAGGCGTTTACAACCTTGTTAAAGTACGAACGAGAGCGAGCTTTCTCTGGACAACGCTCGGCTTACAAGGCAACAGCGACCTCAATATTTCTCCTACGTTCTCCGTAAATGAGGATCATGTCAGTTTTTCCTTCTGTTCCTGTAATACCCACAGTCCACTTGCACGTCTGTTCTCCAAATGATAGGCAGGTGTACACGGAATAAACATCGCGCAAATATTGTAATGTTAGAGCCCCTACCTGTTCTACGTCTGCACGATACGTGAGCTCTAGTCGCAGTGAACGCTGTGTAACAATACGTTGTAGTTCGCTGCTCGACCAAGGTGGCACGTGGAGTAGTCCCCTGTTCGATATGCCGGAGGAATACAACGTTTCGAATGAGGTTTCCGATGAGAAGTCATGACGTACAGGCCTGTCCTACCCTCACGGCGTGGAGGTGGGGTACCACGTGCCACTGGATATTCAAAGGCCATTAAGTTGTATGTCGTAAATTACGATTGGATACTCATTTCTATTCCTCCGATTACAGGGCCATCTGTGGTGAAACGAAGGAAATGGTTCAGACCACACGTATGTAGATTCTGCCGTAGAATGGTAAACTGCAATAAAAAACGGGGATTCCGTTTCAGATTTCAAAGTTGGCCCCCTCCACCCACGCACGGGGTGGGGTGGCGTGGGGAGTGACGTGTGGTATCGTTGGATGCCTCCCTTCCAGACAAATAAATTGGAATTATAACTTTTTTTGATCCGGTATGTTGTTTTCGAGTACTCAAAATCATCGGTTAAAATGAACACCCTGTATATGATGTTTCGTGAGAGCTGAAAGCTTGTTTAAGTAATTGTAGCAGCAAAAATAAGAAAAGTCTTCCATTGTTGTTGTAGTCTTAACCCCGAAGATTGGTGTTAAACCAGTCTTATCTATACTGTAGAAATATCTTCGTCTCTGTGTAACTACGCCGGCCGCTGTGACCGAACGGTTCTAAGCGCTTCAGTCTAGAACCGCGCGACTGCTAGGGTCGCAGGTCCGAATCCTGCCTCGGTCATGGATGTGTGTGATGTCCTTAGGTTAGTTAGGTTTAAGTAGTTCTAAGTTCTAGGGGACTGATGACCTCAGAAGTTAAGTCGCATAGTGCTAAGAGCCATTTGAACCATTTGAACAATCTGCGTAACCACATCCGCATGAACCTGCTGACTGTAGTCAATCCGACTCCTTCTACACATTTTACTCCCCACACTTCGCTCCACTACCAAATTAATAATTATGTGACACCGCAGGATGTGTCCTACGCAGCTATGGCTAGCTTTTGTCGCGTCGTGCCATACAGCTCTTTTCATCCCAATTTGATGTAGTACCTCTTCTGTAGTTACCCGATCTACCAGTCTTTGGCATTCTCTACATTACTGAAATAACAACGACTTTTTTAAGATGTTAATTGAAAATGGGGTGAGGGAGAGAACCATTAAATTTAGCGCCCACAAGAGGCGCTATAGCTCTACTTCCCTCTACTCAAAAATTTTGCTCCAGACAAAAAATTAAAACCAACAATGAGGACGGCGTACAGAAAGGCTTTGCCGGAGCGATGAACAGCAAGTAGTCGTAACACTGCTAGTGGTGGCAATGATAGCAATGTTAGAGATGAACGAGGCAGCGCTGGTTCGAGGCCTGGCTCGCACTCCGCGTGGGCGCGTGACGGCGCCGCCGCGACCTCCTCTCCGCCCGCGACCGGCCTGCATTATTCAGCGGCGGGCCGCGCCAGCGCCAGCGCCGCGCCGATCGCGAATGCTTTATCGGCCCTCACTCTCCAGCGCCACGACGGCCCCCCAGCTGAGTGATGGCCTGTTACTGGCGAATCATTCGCCCGAACGGGCTGAACACGAGTCCACTGCTGCCGTAACCACTCTAAAGAAGGGAGGTGCGCTCGCCAGCCTGCTCGTCTACGATACAACAGACGGTAGAGCCTTTCAAACTGATCTGAACGTAATCATTTATTCAACAGCAGCGGTTCGCTGCCGCACACATTGGTGGTAGGCTCTGGCGTGTCTGGACTGGATCACCATTACTGCCTCTAGCGAGCGGAAGTGCCTAATCGATTGAACAGTCCGAGTAGTGGGAGCTACATTCTGTCAATACGGCTCCTGTTCTGACGTATCAATACATAATGTTACAAATGCGTAAATGCGTGCAGTTTCACAGTATTGTAACATAATATTTATACGAGGGTGAGTCAAATGAAAACCTTAAGCATTTTTTTTAAATATTATTTATTGTGCAGAAATGGTACAAAGCTGTATCACTTTTCAAAATAATCTTCCCCACGCTCAATGCAAGTCCTCCAGCGCTTACAAAGAGCTTAAATTCCTTTAGGAAAACATTATTTTGGTAGTCCGCGCAAACACTCATGTACCGCGTGGCGTACCTCTTCGTCAGAACGGAACTTCTTTCCTCCCACTGGTATGGAAATCACTTGGGGCAAGGTCTGGTGAGTATGGTGGATCAGGAAGACACTCAAAATGCAGGTCTGTGATTGTTGCAACAGTTGTACCGGCAGTGTGGGGCTTTGCATTGTCATGTTGCAAAAGGACACTGTTATCAGCAATCCACGTCGCTTTGATTTGATTGCAAGCCGCAGATGATTGTTTAGGAGATCTGTATATGATGCACTGGTGATAGTGGTCCCTCTAGGCATGTAATGCCTCAAAATGACGCCTTTCTCGTCCGAAAAGGGAGTCAGCTAACGTTCCCTGCTGATGGTTCTGTTCGAAACTTCTTTGGTTTTTTGAGGAATGGCGCCATTCCTTGCTCGGTGTCTTCGTTTCCGGTTGGTGGAAGTGAACCCAAGTTTCGTCCCCAGTAACGATTCTTGCAAGGAACCCATCACCTTCTCGTTCAAAGCGCCGAAGACATTCTTCACAAGCATCGATACGTCGTTCTCTCATTTCAGTAGTCAGCTTCCGTGGCACCCATCTTGCAGACACTTTGTGAAACTGGAGCACATCATGCACAATGTGGTGTGCTGGCCCATGACTAATCTGTAAACATGCTGCAATGTCATTCAGTGTCACTCGCCGGTTTTCCTTCACTATAGCTTCAACTGCTTCAATGTTCTGTGGAGTCACAACTCGTTGTGCCTGACCTGGACGAGGAGCATCTTCTACTGAAGTCACACCATTTGCGAACTTCCTACTCCATTCGTAGACTTGCTGCTGTGACGAACATGCATCATCGTACTGAGCCTTCATGCGTCGATGAATTTCAATAGGTTTCACACCTTCACTACGCAAAAACCGAATAACAGAACGCTGTTCTTCCGTGGTGCAAGTCGCAAGTGGTGCAGCCATCTTTATACTGATACTGCGACGGTATGTGAGCAAAATTTCGATTTGTTATTACAAATTTAAGGTTTTCATTTGACTCACACTCGTATTTTTTGTGTGTCTGCTAAGTTGTGAAGCTCATACTCTAGAAGGCTCCCCCCCCCCCCCCCAAACGAGCCATCCTGACGAACATTATTTACATGTACATAATAGTTGAAGTACTTCATGGCGATTACGAAGGCAAATCCGAAGATCAAGAGCTTAGTGTCCGGTTAGTCCAGGAAATTTCTGGCACTAATTGTAGCTTTCGCCTGTGTTAATGTTTAGTGCACGCGAAACACGCCTCTAAAACAACTTTGGTGTACAGGTTCTCCCACAATCCTTTGGCGCCAAGAAACCTGCACAAATAATCTGATACATATAACGTCTCGCAACTAGGCTTCGCAGTTCAAAAGGCATGGTCACTGTTAATATGATAGGGGTATTGTGAAGTGGGGATGTGTCACACTCAGTCCACTGCTTTTTCTAATATTTATCAATGATTTCACAACACACATGACATCAATGACTTTTCTACTGGAGAAATCTAACTGTGACAGATTTGTTACGTAAGTGATTTAGCAAGTAGGGTAGTGGGGCATATCGTCTCTTAGTCTACTGAGAAGAGTTTGTGGCTAAATTTCAACGAACCACAGTTGACAGTTTCTGTTCTAGCAACAAAACATTTTTTACTGTCGGAGTATGATCAAATAATCAGTGACACCTTTCTCCTTTCCTTTATATGGCGTTTATCCCGTCCAGTAAGAGATCCAGTTTTTCAAGATTTGTCAAATTTTATTTTATTTAAGTACTTGCCCGGAAGCCCCGCGGTCGGTTAATCCGCCGCGCCGATTCGAGCTGGATTTTTACTCACCTCCCTGTCTCGCAAAGCCCTGCGCGTTGCGTTATACGAGAAAGTCATCAAATAATTTTTGCAATGAGACTTTTCAATTGATCGTTTTCAAGAAGGATGCCATGCAGTCTACGGAGGGCCGAAAGGGCACTTTCCCGAGCTTGTGTTGCTTCCTTCGTTGCAAGAGTAATTTCCGCCGTCCCTGACAATGACAGATAGGAAACCTTCTGTATTTGGTCTATTTCAACTCCGTTATGTCCTACGGTTTCATATTTTGAAACAACTCTAGGATACACACAAAATATTCTTAGCCCACAACAGGGGATTAAAACAATCTGCTAGTACGTTACTTTAAATCCTGTTGGCTGTTCAAGTGTCGCTATCATCCACTTATTTATTTGTCCTAATGAGATTAATTAATAATATCAACTGATTCAAAAGAAACTGCAGATCGCAAGTCGAGTGTACGGTAATTTTTAGTTTTTTAACACTGTGCAGCTTTCTTTCCTTCAATAAAATCATCTCTTGCTGCTTGCAGTTTTGTCTAGATTCGTGCCGCGAGGATATCTCCACAGTCAAATCTGTCATCCTCAGCGTAACACTATTTCACTTTGTTGCTCCAATTTTCAGTCTACTGGGTGTCGGCTTATGGTAAGAGGTGTCTCTTCCTCGACCCGAGACATGGAGTGATAACAGAGTCCTTCGAATCTAATTTAACTTCCCTGCTGATAAATATATATACAGGTTGTCTGCGGTGTAAATGCAGATATTTCACTGATGACTGTGGACAGTGTACTGAACAACATTAAAACAGTATTTACTTCAACTGCAGAGTAATGGCTCTGAGCACTATGGGACTTAACTTCTGAGGTCATCAGTCCCCTAGAACTACTTAAACCTAACTAACCTAAGGACATCACACACATCCATGCCCGAGGCATAATTCGAACCTGCGACCGTAGCGGTCCCGCGGTTCCAAATTATTTGTAAAATTGACTCGATTCTGCAATGACTGAAATAAGATCACATATACTCTCAACCAGTGAAGTTTCATTTCGTTGCCTCCCTCCCCTCCCCTTCTCGTCATCGGTACTTTTCACGACAGGTAGTGTGCTTTATTGTAGCAGTGCAGGAATTCCTCGCGTCTGTTTCGAGTTTTTCGCTGAACTGCGTTACTTACTTACCTACACTACCGTAAATCTCTGGAGTTTTTTCAAATGAGCATTCTGTGACTTATAACTCCTGCTGAAGGCGACAAGTAGGCAATCTGTCAAAACTCAGCTCTCAAACGAATATTAATCAGCTGATTTCCCGAGAAATAATCATCAGCGTAAAAATGTCATTCATTTCCAGTATTCGGATAACTAAAACCAGCATTTGCAAGGTTCGGATAGCTCTGAAGCGGCATAATTTTTCGGTGGTGCGGTCGCATTGAAAGGGTGTCCTAAACGTTTGCTGTATCTTTATCAATGATACACGGTACTAATTTAACATTATTCTGATAGCCACTGAATTATGCTGCATTTCTTTTTTTCGATTATGAGTGTATTTGACGGAAACTACGCCGAAAATGACCTGTGGTAAAGTTTGCAAATTGTTCTGATCAGAAACCAGAAGTGAAACTGTACCGGGATCAATGTAATCAGCCGTACGAGCGAGCGAGTGACGCGAGGAAGCGTTTTAAGTGGGGGCCGCATGCAAATCGGATATTTGCAGCCGCGGCTACTTGGGCAGCATCGGCGAGGCGGCTTTCAGATTCGCTATTCCCTGTGAGCAGACAGCACAGCACGGCGAGGTCCCGACGCGCCCGTACAACGGTCGATGCTGAGCGGCGGCGCGAATTATTCAGGCAACAGGCCGCACGCTAAACGCGGCCTTTCTTAAGCCGGCCCGGAATAATCCAGCCGCGCCGCGCCGCGCTCTGCAACATCGCCGACTCCCAGCCGAGCCCGGCGCGGACCACCACGCTCCCGCAGGTCACGCTCTGTACACGCGACCGTGGCTTCCGTGTTTGTACCTCTGGTTCACTTGCTGGTAACACACCCTATGAAATTCAACGCCATCTTTATCAACCAGTGTTCTGGACTTTTTTAATGTAAATTTGTCAGGTTCATTTTTTGTGCGACTGAGGTACACAATAAGACCCAATCTCATCGCACGAAAGTTAGTCACCCCCTAAAGAGAGCACAATGGTCGCTGTAGGCGGCGTAAAACTGGTACCAACCAGCCATGTGACCCTCCGCCGCTGGCTCGAAGACATGGCAGGAAGTGTACGTGGGTGGTTTGGTAAGTCTGGTGTATTTCCACGAAAGAATGAAACATCTTTGTTGCACGTTCATAAATGGTAAGCTTACTAATTTCAAGTATTGTATAAAGAAACTCAACAACGTACAGTTCTTTGTTGACGGCTGTCTGAATTTGTCAAAGTGTTGACTGCGATTGAAAATGAAGAAAACCGGTTTTTATGCTGTTATTATACAGGGTTATTACAAATGATTGAAGCGATTTCACAGCTCTACAATAACTTAATTATTTGAGATATTTTCAAAACGCTTTGCACACACATACAAAAACTCAAAAAGTTTTTTTAGGCATTCACAAATGTTCGATATGTGCCCCTTTAGTGATTCGGCAGACATCAAGCCGATAATCAAGTTCCTCCCACACTCGGCGCAGCATGTCCTCATCAATGAGTTCGAAAACATCGTTGATGCGAGCTCGCAGTTCTGGCACGTTTCTTGGTAGAGGAGGTTTAAACACTGAATCTTTCACATAACCCCACAGAAATAAATCGCATGGGGTTAAGTCGGGAGAGCGTGGAGGCCATGACATGAATTGCTGATCATGATCTCCACCACGACCGATCCATCGGTTTTCCAGTCTCTTGTTTAAGAAATGCCGAACATCATGATGGAAGTGCGGTGGAGCACCATCCTGTTGAAAGATGAAGTCGGCGCTGTCGGTCTCCAGTTGTGGCATGAGCCAATTTTCCGCGTGCTACGCGTGAAACTTGCCCGCACGCGTTCAACCGTTTCTTCGCTCACTGCAGGCCGACCCGTTGATTTCCCCTTACAGAGGCATCCAGAAGCTTTAAACTGCGGATACCATCGCCGAATGGAGTTAGCAGTTGGTGGATCTTTTTTGAACTTTGTCCTGAAGTGTCGTTGCACTGTTATGACTGACTGATGTGAGTGCATTTCAAGCACGACATACGCTTTCTCGGCTCCTGTCGCCATTTTGTCTCACTGCGCTCTCGAGCGCTCTGACGGCAGAAACCTGAAGTGCGGCTTCAGCCGAACAAACTTTATGAGTTTTTCTACATATCTGTAGTGAGTCGTGACCATATGTCAATGAATGGAGCTACAGTGAATTTATGAAATCGCTTCAATCATTTGTAATAGCCCTGTACATTTTCATTTGAAGTCAGGCAACGGCCTTGCCACACTGGATACACTGGTTCCCGTCAGATCACCGAAGTTAAGCGCTGACGGGCGTGGCCGGCACTTGGATGGGTGACCATCCGGGTCGCCATGAGCTGTTGCCACTTTTCAGGGTGCACTCAGCTTTGTGATGCCAACTGAGGAGCTACTCGACCAAATAGTAGCGGTTCCGGTCAAAGAAAACCATAATAACGACCGGGAGAGCGGTGTGCTGACCACACGCCCCTCCTATCCGCAACCTCAGCTGAGGATGACACGGCGGTCGGATGGTCCCGATGGGCCACTTGTGGCCTGAAGACGGAGTGCTTCATTTGAAGTTCACGTGGACTCCGCAGTATCACTGACGACCATTTACTTTTGGATTAATGACTTTAACCGTGATCGGAAAAGCGCTGAAGCGAAGCGCGCCCCGGCCGGTCAGTTAAGCTCATCACAAAGGAAACCATTGATAAATCCATGATATGGTAATGCAAGACCGTTGAATAAAAATTTGTGAGATTGCCGGGACTGGAGGCGTTTCAAATGAGTGAATGCGTAATAACCTCTTCGGAGAATTGGCCATGAAGAGGCTGTGCGCGACATGGGTGCTGCTGTTGCTCACACACTACCACAAAAGCGCATCCGGCACATTTCAACACAATGTCTGGCGATATTTGATAGCAATCAGCAAGACTTTTTGCACTGATTTGTGATTGTTGATGAAACCTGGATACATCATTACACACCACAGCCAAAACAGTAGTCAAAACAATGGACAAAGGCTGGTGAAAGTCTACCGAAGAGGGCAAAAGCCATTTGTCATCTGTTACGGTCATGGGCACGGTTTTTTGGATTCCCATGGAATAAGCCTCATAGATTACTTAGAGAAAGGCATAGCCATAACTAGGCACTATTATGCTTCATTGTAGGATCGTCTGAAACCTGCGTTTACTGAAAAAAAGACCAAGGTTGGCACGAAAAAAAAGTGCTCTTTCACCTGGGTAATACACCATCCCACACATCAGCGATAACAATGGAGGAAGTATATGTACTGAGCTTTGAATTGGTTACTCAGCCACCCTATTCACCTGAGTTAGTCCCTTGTGACTTTTTCCTCGTCCATAACCCGAAACTTTGGCTCGCTGGAAAGAAATTTTCATCAAATGAGGAAGTGATAGTTGCAGTCAGAGAGTATTTTGCTGAGTCTGATAGAACCTATTTTTCCGACGGGATAAAACGGTCGGACCCATAGTACCTCGGTCTTTCTTAAGTGCCTGTTGTTCTTCCTCACGCAGAAGTTCTAATATATAAGTCTCATTTCTATGATCTTTTCTAGCAAATTCAAGGTGTGTGATAGCAGCGTGCAGCGTGATGCCTCTGTAATTTCCACATTTTCTTCAACTGCTCCTTTTGAATTGAGGGACGATGACCGCTGGAATAAGTGTATGTTCCTCAAAGGAAACTAGTCGAGAAGTAAGGTGAGTTGTTTACCAAACAAACATTTCTCGCTTTTTTTTACCAGACTTGACAAACCACAGTCGTATGTGTCAGTCGGTTGTATGGAGCCAGCACAGGAAGGGGTGTCGACGTGGGCACGTGTCTAAATAGTAAAAAGTGCCATCGTGTTTGGATGTGCCCATGAGAGCACCGATTCGTTGGTGTAATAACGTGGACTGTCCAAAGTGTTTACAAGAAATGGTGTACTATTCGCAGCCACTTCACACGGTCCAAGAACAATGGTCGTAAAATGATTCTATCCTAACAGACAGTGGCCTGAGACGAGTGTCACATTTTATGAATAGCAATCAGTTTCAAACCCGGCAGTAACTGCTGCTGATGGTGCATACAGGAACATTTCAATCTGTTTCATAGAGAATTCTACGAAGGGAACATCATGCAGGTAGATTTGTGGAGTCGGGTCTTCGCAGAAGGCCACTGCCAACAGCAGCAAACAGAGCTGCACGTCTTACACGGGCCAATCGACAAAAGAACAGGATAACAGCTGAGTGAAGGCCTGTAGTATAGCCCAACGAGTCGTGATATTGCCTTCAAATTATGCAACGAATGGAGTGCTCCGACGGTCCACGGAGGCGTTTAACACACAGTGGTTCTGTAATGTTATTGGGATGTGCTTCGTACCGCGACGTGGCGTAATCCTTCGTATTAGCGTAAACATAATCAGAATGTTTACATTTTCGGTGACCAACTGATTGTCCTTTCTTCTACTCATCGTCAGAGGGCCCCTGTGAAGTGTGATAGGAGCGCTGATATATACGTAAAAGATGTGGCGGACAGGGTAAGCAGCAGTCCGCGGGTGTTTGCTATTGATACTGTGGTGTATGGGAAGGTCTCGTCATTGTGTGACTCTAGGAGTATACGACTCACACAAAATTTCCACTACGTGCGATGAATGACATCAGCATCATCGTTTTCCTACTCCAGTTTCTACAAGCGCTCGCCATCTCCTTCGCTCTTCATCATTTCCCGTTCCAGGACAACCTTCCATTTGTGTCCTTTCTTCTCCACATCTGATCTTACAGTCTCTATCCAGTGTTATCTTCGTCTTCCCCGTGGTCTTTTTCGTACGAGGTTCAGGATGAAATGCTTTTTGGCAGGTTTTTTGCTGTTCATTCTCTCTATTTGCCCATACTACTGACGCATGCGTTTCCCTATGACACTGGTAACAGGAACCTAAATACCAGCTACTTTTCTATTCATTTCATTTCTGATTTTGTCGTTTCCAGTTGTCTGATTCATAGTTCTAATGAATCTCATTTATGACGCCTGAATTCTGCTGAGGTCTTTGATTAGTAGGGTACATGTTTCTAAATCATATGTATGGACTGGTATGGAATGGGTGCGGTACATGGTCGCTTTTGACTTTTGTGGTATTTTGCCGTCCCAGAGAAGATTTCTGACTTGAGTGTAGAACTGGATGTTTTCTGTGTGCTGCTGAGTACTTCTTGCTTTCTTAATGGTGTTGCCTTTCGAGATGATGCTTCCCAGCTACTTGAAATAGAAACAGATTGTACTTTGACTCCTAGAAACTCATTTGAGGCTGTACCTTGCACAGAGTGACAACTAGCTCTAAATGTAGAAAAACGAATTTCAATGCGGATGAGTAAGAACAACAAACTCATGATATTCTAATACAGTATTAGAAGTGTGCTACTTGACACGAGTCACATCGATTAAATATCTAGGCGTAACATTGCAAGGCAATATGAAATGGAATGAGAAAGTAAGTGTAGTAGGGAAGGCATTTGGTCGACTTCGGTTTACTGGGAGGATTTTATGAAAGTGCGTTTCACCTGTAAAGCAGACCGCATATAGGACATGAGTATTTGGGATCCGCACCAGATCGGATTAAAGGAAGACATAGAAGCAATTCAGAAGCAAGCCGCTAGATTTGTTACCGGTAGGTTCGAACAACAAGCAAGCATTACGGAGATGCTTCGGAAACTCAAATGGGAATCTCTGAAGGGAACGCGACACTCTTTTCAAGAAATATTACTGAGAAAATACCCAGAACCAGCATTTGAAGCTGACTGCACAAAGATTCTACTGCCGCCAACATACATTTCGTGTAAGGATCTTGAAGATACGACAAACTGGAGCTCGTTCGTAAGCTTATACACAGTCTTTGTTCCCTCGCTCTACTTGTGAGTAGAATTACTATTAGTAGTACGGGGTATCCATCGACAAATACTATACGCTGGCTTGCGGAGTATGTAAGCTCAAAAAATGGTTCAAATGGCTCTGAGCACTATAGGACTTAACTACTGAGGTCATCAGTCCCCTAGAACTTAAAACTACTTAAACGTAACTAACCTAAGGACATCACACATATCCATGCCCGAGGCAGGGTTCGAACCTGCGACCGTAGCGGTCGCGCGGTTCCAAACTGTAGCGCCTAGAACCGCTCAGCCCCTCCGGCCGGCGGTATGTAAGCAGATGTAGATGAATACATGAATAATTCGATCTTATTCCTAAGAAAATGTCTTAAGACTATACAGAACAACGGCTGAAACGTAGCAATCAACACCCTTGTAATTGAAACTTCCTGGCAGATTAAAACTGTATGGCGGACCGAGACTCGCGCTCGGGACCTTTGCCTTTCGCGGGCGAGTGCTCGGAGACGAGGTACTGGCAGACGTAAGGCTGTGAGGACGGGGCGTGAGTCGTGGCTTGGGTAGCTCAGTTGGTAGAGCACTTGCCCGCAAAAGACATAGGTCCCAAGTTCGAGTCTCGGTCCGCCACACAGTTTTAATCTGCCAGGAAGTTTCATATCAGCGCACACTCCGCTGTAGAGTGAAAATTTCACCCTCGTAATTTCGTACTTCTACAGGCTCTAATTGTCAACGATCGATTTCAGCTGGTTAGGGCATACATACACTAACTTGGCCGCGCGCGATTAGCCGAGCGGTCTAGGGCGCTGCAGTCATGGACTGTGCGGCTGGTCCCGGCGGAGGTTCGAGTCCTCTCTCGGGCATGGGTGTGTTTGTTTGTCCTTAGGATAATTTAGGTTAAGTAGTGTGTAAGCTTAGGGACTGATGACCTTAGAAGTTAAGTCCAATAAGATTTCACACACATCTGAACAATAACTTGTCTTCCTCGCCCAGACTTGGGGCAGAAAACAGGAACAGCTCGAGTTTCCTGGGGGAGGCTTTTCACGCAATGCGCTTATTTACGTTGTTCCCAAAGGAGGGTATCTATATAAAGGCATATTAGGGAGGCAGGAATGAGTCTGAAAGAAAAGTCTTATTTTCGAAACTCCTTTTAATACATTCTGCAACGAATGCGCTCGGCTGGTAGACAGAACCGCTGGGTACATTTTGTCACGGCGGCGAGTAGCGTTCCTGAGATGCCTCCGGCGATATTATGGGAGTTGGCTGGAGAAAGCCAATCACCGGCAAGTTGCGCGCGGAGCCGTGCCGCGGCCCGTGCGCTGCGGTCGCGCCGGAACTTTTCATTAAGGCCGCATATTACTCTCTGACACCGGAGAATTCGCGTCCCGCGGTACCACGCCAGCCGAACGAGTGCTGCCCTCGGTACACGAGGCGCCTCGCTGCTCTGCACGCTGAACACTGCGAACAATGCCCACAAAAGTCCCGGCGATGCTTTGTCACCACTCGGGCGAGTAGGACCAACCACGACGAAATCACTCTCAGATCACTCTAGTTAAATTTTACACCTGTTTCCAAAATCACTTCACACCGGTGACATTTATAAGACACAGAAATCTTAAATGCGTAAATATTAGCTTACGCTCGAACGTGACCTTAAGCAGTCAAATGTATTACCTCGCGTTTCGCGGTTTCATATTTCCATGATCAGGTGGATTTAAGTCGGTTAATAAGTTATCGATGTACTGTATGAACAACTTTTGGGTAACCTGAGACACTGTCTTATAGAAAGTACAAAATATCCCTAACATTGGTGATTAAAATCCTTCTGTATCTTGTACCGCCTGACTGTATAAAAAACTTCAGTTATAAACAAACGTTTCGACCGTATTACAACGTCCTTCCTCAGGGCAAGACTGGTTTTGGTGGAGGAGAGATGGCTCTATTTATTGCAGTCGATCGGTGTCAATACATCATATTTGTGTAAACTTATTGGCCCTAGAATACACACTGAAGCGCCAAAGAAACTGGTATAGGGACACAGAGATATGTAAACAGGCAGAATACGGCGCTGCGGTCAGCAACGCCTATAGACGACAACATGTGTCCGGCGCAGTTGTTAGATCGGTTACTGCTGCTACAATGGCGGGTTATAAAGATATAAATGAGCTGAGAACAAGTGAATATCAGGAACCCGGTAAAATTTCAAATCTCCAACATCGTTGCGGCCGGAAAAAGATCCTGCAAGAACGAGACCAAAGAGGGCTGAAGAGAATCGTTCAACGTGACAGAAGTGCAACCCTTCCGCAAATTGTTGCAGATTTTAATGCTGGGCCATCAACATATTTCAGCGTGCGAACCATTCAACGAAACATCATCGATATGGGCTTTCGGAACCTTGATGACAGCACGACACAAAGCTTTACGCCTGGGCTCGCCGACACCGACATTGGACTGTTGATGACTACAAACATGTTCCTGGTCGGACGGCTCTCGTTTTGAATTGTATCGAGCGGATGGACGTGTACGGGTATGGAGACAACTTCATGAATCTGCATGTCAGCGAGGGACTGCTCAGGCAGGCATAGGCTCTGTAATGGTGTGGGGCGTGTGCAGCTGGAGTGATATGGGGTCCCCGATACGTTTAGATACGACTCTGGCAGGAGACACGTACGTAAGCATCCGATCTGATCACTTGAATCCATTCTTGTCCATTCTGCATTCCGACCAACTTGGCCAATTCCAGCAGGACAATGCGACACCCCACACGCCCAGAATTGCTACAGAGTGGCTCCAGCAACAAGCTTCTGAGTTTAAACACTCCAGCTGGCCACCAATCTCCCCAGACATGAACGTTATTGAGCATATCTAGGATGCCTTGCAACATGTTGTTCAGAAGAGATCTTCACCCCATCGTACTCTTATGGATTGATGTACAGTCCTGCAGGATTCACGGCGTCTGTTCCCTCCGGCTCTACTTCCGCCATTAGTCGAGTCCGCTCCACGTCATGTTGCGGCACGTCTGCGTCCTCGCGGGGGTCCTACGCGATATTAGGCAAATGTACCAGTTTCTTTGGCTTTTCAGTGTAATAGCCTAGTCATGACGAAAGGGGGGAGGGTAGGGACGAAGTTACTCGTGGGCTAGCAGGCTTGTCAGTGATTGGCCACAGTCTGCAAATCAGCGCTTGGTGTTTGGTGGGCGTGTTTTCTTCTTGGTGTGCGCGGAAATACACAGTCCTTTGTTTGTTTGTTTGGGCAGTCTTGTCCCTGCCCTGTGAGGCTTCTGCGCCGCGACCGCTCGCGGTCCATAGGACTGGGATAGGCGGCAGCCAGGACGCCGGAAGTTTGTAGTCGTCCCCTTTGTTGATGTTGTCAGGCTGCTTAATAATTTCAATTGCCTCTAGAATTTTACTCTGGCGTGTCCACGACTCTTTCGCCAGCACATGGGCTGCCTGGAACGAGACAGGCTGTCTAGAGCCATGGTGGTGTTCCGCTATCGCCGGTTTACTGTACTGTGCTCCGCTAATCGCACATAGCGTTCACGTTCTGCTTCTCGTGTGCTAACTTGTCTCCCTGTCTTCCCCCGGTAGCTGAGTGGTCAGCGTGACGGAATGTCAATCCTAAGGTCCCGGGTTCGATTCCCGGCTGGGTCGGAAATTTTCTCCGCTCAGCGACCGGGTGTTGTGTTGTCCTAATCATCATCATATCATCCCCATCGACGCGCAGGTCGCCGAAGTGGCGTCAAATCGAAAGACCTGAACCAGGCGAACGGTCTACCCGACGGGGGGCCTTAGCCACACGACATTTCATTTCCCTGTCTTCAATATGTACGCAGCTCCGCACTCGCACCGTAGTTCATATACTCCTGCAGTATTTAGTTTGTTGACTGTACCCCTGATGCTGCGCAAAATCGGATTGAAACGTCGTCGGCGGAGGACGCTTCTTAGCCGTTCACTGGCGCCATTCACATGCGGTAAGTGCACTAGCGAAAGGTTCTCTTCCTTTCCTTCTCGCCTTGTTTTATTTCGGTTGGACTTGGTGGCCTTTCTTAAAATGTTGTTGCTATAACCGTTGGTGCAAAACGTTTGGTGTAACTCACTAAATTCTTCTTTGATGTTGTTAGTGTTAGTTATTGGTTTTACAGTTTATAACTAAAGTATTTTATACTATGACGCTACACACTACCTAGAAGAATGTTGATCATTATGACACCGTCCGCGGAAGCCTACGTAGTTACGTCAACTACTTAACAGCATTATCTCATATAACTCGACTTGTAATTATCTTACAAGAAAAAAGTAAAGATTGTCTGATTCACCAACTGAAATTTTTTTTATGTAAGGTAATGAATTTGGCTTTCCAGGTGACAAGGGCATCACAAGGGGCAAAAAAGTTTTTTCTTTGTTGTTGCATGGGGCTAAGAGCATCGCAAATGAATCTAAGACTGGAGTCAGCACCGGAAAAGGCACAATGAGTAGCTAGGTTTATTGAAATGAAGTCAGACACCCAAGTTCAGAGAAATTCCAGAACACTATACGGGAAACTACCATCCATAAGATAACGGCACAGGAACTTTCATCGGAAACAGGGGTTGTGGGTTCGAAGCACCGAGTAGGTACCAATGAGAAGTGACGAAGATACGGAGAGAATTCAAAGGCTTGCCAGCGTTCACACAAGTCTTTTCGTAAGGCATCAAAAGAACTGCGAATCCCTCGTACGGCAGTGTACCGCACACTCCTGCAGTGTCTCATCGGTTTCCGTACAGACTACAATTGCAATACGAAATCAAACCAGAAGACAAGCCAGTGCTTGATCTTACTGATTAAAAGGCAGTTATTGAGACAGCTGGCGTTGACACGTGAGAATGGGTTTCCACTAAGTTGGAAAACCGACTAGATATTTCACGTGTGACAAACGGAGCGCTAGTAGAACTGGATTAAAGAACCAGAAAAAAAACTTTAGTGGTTGGGACATCAGACAAAGTTTACTTTTTTTCCTCTCTCAGACAAAGTTTACTTTTTTTCTCTCAGTTTCAAGTCGAGTTACATGGCGCAGAAGTCGTGACGTACCTCTCGGTACATCCTGTACGACTGGAAATTCAGCCTGCGCCTAATGAATTAGAGTACCACTGATTTCCAAAGTAGTGTATACACTCCTTATTGACATAAATTGAAATAAATGATGGAGTAGCCCGTATTGGAAAGTATAACAAATGTGGCTGGCTACAGTGTAGTTGCAACTGACAAAGAAATCGCTTCACTCGCAAGAATCCACCGTCGTATCGGTATATTAATCTAACTTATGTATCACTGAAGCGATTACGCAATAATACAAAAGGCGCAAGTACATTTGTTTAGTGTGAGCCGGGTCTTTTATATCTCCAAACAATATCAATGCAACAACACACGTCATAATACAGGCTGTGAAGAGTGTCTCGATATTACGCGGATCTATAATTAGATTTTTGGCTAAAGGAGTCCAAGTACATCGCAGATCAAGGAATACCATCTGTGTATATCTGTTACACCTTCTTGGGTGCGCAGGTGTAATGTCAGCTGCGCAACAGCATCAGACAGATTTCCGAGAAGTGCCAGGAGTGCAGAGCTCATCGTAAAAAACACGAGAGACGACAGTAGTTAAGATGACCATTACGCCTTATGTTCGTGTACGTGAAGCGCTTAAGGGTATCCCCGGCCGCTAGTTTAACGGCAACAGTATGAAAACCCGTTGGCAATGTTACCCGCAACAAGAACGGATTGCGATTCAACAAGAGAACGCAATGCGTAACCAAAGGCAACGTTCCACACACACACCAGTCACGACTTCCCGCTTTTTGCGACGAGATCAGGAAATCTGTGGCGCATAGCTAGGGAGGAGTAAGTCCCCACCTCGCAATAGTGGCAGGATGGATTATTACGAGGGCTAAGCTGGGTTCTGTTCCCTCTCCATCTCAGTTAGCTCTCCGTCTTTGATGACCTTGATATTCGTTAAATTTTAATCTCTCTTACTTAGCTCGGCTTTCGTAAACGACAAACGATAATCCTAGAGACCAGCAAATGCATGGCAACATATTTCTGGGTTAGGTACCACTGCTTGAAAACACATGTCAATATATTAAGACTGGAAGTAGTATACGTTCTAATTGCCATCTTTTTTCCTTTCAAAAACGCGTATTCATTGTTACTGTGTTCTCTGTACTCTGCTGCACGTCTCTAGACTTGTTCCAAACGTGAAATCACGGAGAAAATGATTCAAACGTTCATTACTAGGGACTAAGGGGTATTTCCGCCAAGCAGTGCTTCCCTCAGGTGTTCCTTAGCGAAAGCTATGAACCCACTGCACGTAGTTCCAATGCATACAGCTGTATTCTTTGATTTTAAAGGCGCTGTTGAAACATTGTCAATGCAGGTGTGTGTGTGTGTGTGTGTGTGTGTGTGTGTGTGTTTCTTTGTTTTTGTGTTCTCCAAATGCGGGTATGGGCAAGTGCCTCATACTCGCCCATTTCAACCAGTTATTAAAAATTCCTACTTTGACACAATAGTGGAAAAGTGTCAAGGCTAAGAGCTGGCCAGTCAGCTTTATGGCTTTAGTATTAGAAAAACCGTCCCGTTAACTTAACGTTATGGATGGGAGGGTTGTAATACCACAGTTCTGTTCAAAATTTAACTTGCATGGGCGACCGTCCGGTTACTGTCGGAGCAGCTTCGCCTGATTGTTTCAGACATTAAACACATGGCGCTGCGAGCAAAACGCGTCAAGTTAAAATACTATAACGCTTCTTTCTCTTAATTCCGAATCTTAGTAACTCTCACTTAACATCTGCCACATCAGCCGGATTGCCGGAACGAATCACTTGATTTGACATCTTACGTAAGATATATATATATATATATATATATATATATATATATATATATATATATATATATATATATATATATATAAAGGGTTCAAATGGCTCTGAGCACTATGGGACTTAACATCTGAGGTCATCAGTCCCCTAGAACTACTTAAACCTAACTAACCTAAGGACATCACACACATCCATGCCCGAGGCAGGATTCGAACCTGCGACCGTAGCGGTCACGCGGTTCCATACTGATGTAATCTACACATTCCATGGAAATTCACTGCAGGGCCGCGCGGGATTAGCCGAGCGGTCTAGGGCGCTGCAGTCATGGACTGTGCGGAGGTTCGGCGGAGGTTCGAGTCCTCCCTCGGGCATGGGTGTGTGTGTTTGTCCTTAGGATAATTTGAGTTAAGTAGTGTGTAAGCTTAGGGACTGATGACCTTAGCTGTTAAGTCCCATAAGATTTCACACACATTTGAACACATTTTTTCAGTGCAGGGTACCTCTTCGAAAGTAGATCCATGTGCATGAGTTTTTGATGATCTTTCGACTTCACGGTTTGCACGTCCCTAAGAACCTGTAAACATTATAACAAGTGTCGTATTCAAACTGACGTGCTTGAGAGGAGTATGGAATCAATCTTGAAGTTGACGATCAGTTCCGTGCGCAGCCGCGGAACGTAACTGGAAGACAATGTCGCTAGACGGATCAAGAGCCTCAATAGGATTGGCTATAAAAAAATGACTTAAATGTTGAAACCGCACTGATAATAGCTGCTAAGGTTCCCAGAATGAGATTTTCACTCTGCAGCGGAGTGTGCGCTGACATGAAACTTTCCTGGCAGATTAAAACTGTGTGCCCGACCGAGACTCGAACTCGGAACCTTTACCTTTCGCGGGCAAGTGCTCTACCATCTGAGCTACCGAAGCACGACTCACGCCCGGTCCTCACAGCTTTACTTCTGCCAGTATCTCGTCTCCTACCTTCCAAACTTTACAGAAGCTCTCCTGCGAACCTTGCAGAACTAGCACTCCTGAAAGAAAGGATATTGCGGAGACATGGCTTAGCCACAGCCTGGGGGATGTTTCCAGAATGAGATTTTCACTCTGCTCTCACACGGATAATCAAGCACTCTCGAATCGAAGACTCGGTTGAACATCACAGTACAGTATTCGGCGATGCAAGTTTCGAATAGGAGGGGAGGGGGTGGATCTTTCAATTTGACAGCTATAGGAGGTACTTTGATTTAACTTGGTTTCCAAATGACGATGAATGTTGTATATAAACAACCGCAAAGCTTTGTAGGATATGTCATCCTTGATTAGATTGTTGATTGAACTACGAAACTAGGCGCTACAGTCTGGAACCGGGCGACCGCAGGTTCGAATCCTACCTCGGTCATTGATGTGTGTGATGTCCTTAGGTTAGTTAGGTTTAGGTAGTTCTAAGTCTAGCGGACTGATGACCTCAGCAGTTAAGTCCCATAGTGCTCAGAACCATTTGAACCATTTTTTTGAACTACGAAACTTAGGTGTTAAGCTGAGCTATGAAGTCACTATCACATAACACGGTACACCAAGTATTAGTTAGGTACTACTGAACGTAACACACACACACACACACACACACACACACACACACACACACACACACACACACACGAAACAACCATTACAGTTTAGCAGAGGTACTAGAGTTACGGAAAATCACGTAATTGCCACTACGGCATAGAGTATGTAGTGATTCAGTGTGGAGGCATGCAGGCGTCATTAGGTTTACAGCTGTATCGTGTCGACATGAGGCCGTAGGTCAGCAGAGCGCAGGAAGACGCTTAGCGGCCGGAGCCTGGAGCCCACTTGTGAATGCCCACAGCACGCGCCAAGCCTGTTGGCCACAGGAAGGGGCGTCGGCGCGGCGCTGACTCTGTCAGCAGGAACAAAGGCCCACCCGAGCAGCGAGCCCCAGACGTTCGGGCCGGCGCGCGGGGAAGCCAGCTGCAAGGCTAGCCCCATACCTAATAAGTCAAGGGCTGCCAACTTTACCTCTCCACAAACCATTGTATTAAAGCGCCTGTGTACACGGCCACAAAGGGTGCACGCAGCTGCTGATGCAAACTGTGACGTGCTACACATTAAAATAGATTTGTTTGTTTGGATGAGAATTTACGGAAGTATTTTCGTTGCTGTTTGTGATCAGCCGCCAACGCTACATCGGAGTAAAATTTTCTTCGTCCAGTAATTTGGTTTACACGAGTGACACAAAAATGTTACGACGAAGACGACTCGTTATGTGTCGAATGTCGCATTAAAAATATTCTCAGCATTAGGTACATACGTCATCCTCTATTATTACAGACTAGTGGGATCTGTCACTACGTCTTTCTTTCACCTTGGAAAGAAAGCATTATGGTAATCTCGAAAAAGCGTTTCACGAAACAATTAGTCATAGCTGACCAGGTGAATCGTTTAATGCCTACCTCATTACAGCCTTGAGTGATTAACATAAACCATGAAATCTATATGAGAAACGCCGCCGCTCGGTCTTGTAAGCTCACGCCTGTGAAGAAGCATACCGGAGTATTATAATGTAAACGCAACTCGGCGACAACTTCATGGTTTCCAAATGGTTTGTGTAGTAATGTGCATCTGTGTATGAGTTTCCCATATACTGATGACTACTCTGGGGCGGGGAGGGGACGTGCGGAGGGGAGACAGATAAGAGGGGAGTGTGCACCTCCTGGTGAAGCGTGCTGGAAGTTTAATAACACGGATCGTCGCATGAAGAAATGCAAAATTCAAATTACAGGTAAAAAAAAAAGCACTGTGAAATGAAAGCAAACGAGAAGGAGACCAAAACAAAATTCATCCATCACAGTTCGCCAATATGGTTTACGTAATTGCTTTTATACGCGAATTTTGTTTTTGGCGTGTTCTTTAAAATATTGTCATATATTTCTATGCCGAGCGTCACCGTATACTGAATCTTGAAAACGTATACAATCTTAGCGGTCGCTCGGTTCCAGACTGTAGCGCCTAGAACCGCACGGCCACTCCGGCCGGCGTCAAGTCTCTGAAGCGTCTTGTCTCTGTAGCGTCTTGTGTGTATTCGCCACAAACATTTCTCTCAATTCCGTTCACTGAAGCAGGAGCACCAGGCAAAAGTTACCTCGGACGCTAAAGAACATTACAATTTACGAAAAGAACCAGTCGTTTTCAAACTGCAACATGATTTTCAAGCGTTTTCGTCTGAGTATACAAGCAAAACACGAATTATATTATGTGAATGGCGTAAGGACTACAAAATATCATTGCACATTGTGACGAGGACACAGTGAAATTGCTATTCTATTGCAACTACAAGGTTGTGTGCAAAAAGGGGCCGGCCGAAGTGGCCGTGCGATTCTAGGCGCTACGGTCTGAAACCGAGCGACCGCTACGGTCGCAGGTTCGAATCCTGCCTCGGGCATGGATGTGTGTGATGTCCTTAGGTTGGTTAGGTTTAAGTAGTTCTAAGTTCTAGGCGACTGATGACCTCAGAAGTTTAAGTCGCATAGTGCTCAGAGCCATTTGAACCATTTTGCGAAAAGGGTAGTATTGAAGAGTTTTTGCAACCAAGGTGGTTTCTGTACCAGAATCACCTACTGGGGGATTCATCCCTGTCAGACGGGGCTGAGTGCTTAAGACACAGGGGTTGCGTCACGTGGTGGCGGGACGCAAAAGCCATATTGATTTTAAGTATGGTGGTGTAACGTTAAATCAGATGGTTGACTGCACTATTTCGTCAACCAGAACACCACCCCTCCTTCTTGTCTAATGACATCTATGTCGATGAGGGGTTAAACTATAGCGTTGGTAACCTAATGTGGTGTATTCCGTGTTACGATGCAGCACACAGGGTTAGGATGAACGATAAAATGAGTTTCAAGTAGGTCGAAGATTCAACGACATTCTCTATACCTACGTCATCAAATACTTTCTATACCAAATACTAATACTAAATGCTAAGAGCAGCACGTCCAGCTAGATCAGAAACGTGAAGCCTTCTTTGATAAAAGGCAGAAGTAGTTCTTCCACCACGTAAAAATATACAGTAACTGATCATTTAGAGACTGTTACTTTAAGTACTAACTAGCTGCAGTTCCCGGAGTTGCCCAGGATGTTCAATACCTGCCACACAACGTGACTAGCCCTGTGCCTTGACACTCATAGCGAATGCAAACCAGACGGAAAACTGCAATCGTTTTAAATCGAATGGCATATTTGAATCACTGGGTATCAACGGAATGCGAGAAATGAATATGTTTTCACCTGTAGCATACCCCGTGATAGTAGTGGTGTCTATAACGGTCGATATAGGTCCTTCATGGCTAGCCTTGTTCCATTGAATGGTGAAGGCGGGGTCGATGTTGCGCAATAGTATGATAGGGGAGAGCTTATGTGACGGTAATCCTAGGGGCTCAAGAGCATTTAAAAATTCTGTCACGTAATGCACACCTAGCTGTGTATGCACTACTGAATCAATGCATGTGGAGGTGAAAGAGTTGTCGGGAAGCATTTCTTGGATAAGCTCAATAACATATTTAACACTGTGGTTTCGTGGCGCTAAAATAGCCTTTTTACACAGCCATCGATGAGAGTTCTGCCAGTTCTAGCTTACATGAACAAATCAGTTCTTAAAAGTACATTAGTATAAAGGAAGCAGGATGAGTCAGCTGATAGATGGTAATACAATCTAACAGCCACGCTTACTGACGACCAAACTAAGCTAAAGTCAAATACGAAATGGCGATTTAAAGCTTTCGCTTCCTGAGAAAGCTCTATTGTGCTTTGTTATCTGTATTCGAGAAAGAAAACTTCGATATTTCTGTTAAACTTTGATAGGGACTAAATGATTTTCTATTAGCATTTTTAATTCATTTTTTCAAGCAAATTTTGAAAATGTTTTATTTTCCCTGTGCAACCGCACAGAAGGAGGACAATGGCCGGTTAGCCTTCTTCTTCTGGATGCACACGCATTGCTCGAACTCTTACGGGACTCGGTAAGATTGTCTGCCACGAGTAATGAGTATAATGGGCAGGGGTACTACGAATGTAGTGTGTGGACATTAAGCTGGGAATGTGGGTCTCACGGGGAGCGTGCAAGGGATAAATCCCTGCAGTCGCGGTATCCTCTGTGTCCTCGATGGCTCAGATGGATAGAGCGTCTGCCATGTGAGCAGGAGATCCCGGGTTCGAGTCCCGGTCGGGGCACACATTTTCAACTGTCCCCGTTAATGTTTATCAACGCCTGTCCACAGCGTAGGGTCTTGATTCAATTATCATTTCATTCTGTAGCGCTGCATGGTCACCGATTGTATCTGTTCTTTCGGACATGTCTTCATGTACATGCTAATAGCGTAGAGCTTCGATACGGCAGAACTGAGGAGTGTAATCGGCCACGCAGTGGAAACAGTACGTGTGAGGTTGTTGATGAACGTTATTGCTGTTTATCGTACCTTGCCTGGGTTTGTTAGACGATCTATGTATTTGAATCGATGCGGGTCCATCGCAAGTAATTTGTGTTGAGTGCTAGGTTGCCATTTATGACGCACGTCAGTGTTTGTTGAAGGGGCTTCCAGACAGTGCGTTTAGCCTCTGTATACGTCCTTGTATTACGCTAGTTTATTGGTGTTAGGCATTGCTGTGGCAGTTAGGGCTGCGATGGCGGCCGGCTATGTGCGCGCACGCAAGCTCTTGGTTGTAGATAAGGTCACATCAAGCCTGTCTCATTATTTGTAGTTGCCTGAGTGAGATCGCCTGATCTTTAATTTGCTTTTTTCTCAACCTGTTTGTTACTCTGCTCCTAAAGTCCCTAATGATTACTGTGTCTGGAATATGAAATCTACTGCTGCCACTTCCTTAAGATTTTGTTATTTGATGAATGTTGTAACTGCTAGTATAGCTTAGATTGTAGATTGTTGGTCAATTCATCGGTGCCCGTCTAAGTAGCTGTAATTAAGCTTCGAACTGTTATACACTAATTTTTAACTCGAGAATCCTTAATTTCAGGTTTTTAAGGTACGGGTGTTAAAGGGGAAAACGCCGGTACTACGATGAAAGGGAGTTGTTACTAAAGGTTTCTGTGATCAGGTTTTAATACAGTTTCCCTTTCACATCAGCTTACTGTGAAAATCATTTTTATTATTTGTCTCGGCCTGCTTGCGGCGGAGTCCGTGGACCGTTACATTGTATACAACTAAGGCGTCCACTTACGTTGACCGTACTGTGGCGGTGGACCCAGCTGACTTGAAAAGATTATACGATTAATCATATTATTTACTGTGTACACAAACACTAACTGTAGTGCTATGGTTCAAAGGAATGTTTAAATTTCACTGTGCATTGAATTTTAATTGCTTGGGCAATTAAAAATGTTCAAAATTGCCAGTCTGCATTTAGTGGATCCATTTCACGCTTCACTCCTATATATGTGACATCGGCCTTATTCTCAGTTACAGCAAGCTCACAGGTTGTATGGCGGTGAATTGTACTTCTATATCTACTTACAGTGAACCGTCAAAGAAACTGGTATAGGCAACCGTATTCAAATAAAGAGATACGTAAACAGGCAGAATACGGCGCCGCGGTTAACAAGAACGTGGTGTTACAGTTGCCGCACGAGCGATGGGACACGGCATCTCCGAGGCAGCGATGAAGTGGGGATTTTCCCGTACGACCATTTCACGAGTGTATCGTGAATATCAGGAACCCGGTAAAACATCAAATCTCCGACATAGCTACGGCCGGAGAAAGAACCTGCACGAACGGGACCAACGACGACTGAAGGGAATCGTTCAACGTGACAGAAGTCCAACCCCTCCGCAATTTGTTGCAGATTTCAATGCTGGGCCATCAACAAGTGTCAGCGTGCGAACCATTCGACGAAATATCATCGATGTGGGCTTTCGGAGCCGAAGGCCCACTCGTGTACCCTTGATGACTGCACGACACAAAGCTTTATGCCTCGCCTGGGGCGGTCAATACCGACATTGGTTTGTTGATGACTGGAAACATGTTTCCTGGTTGCACCAGTCTCGTTTCAAATTGTATCGAGTGGATGGACGTGTACGGGTATGGGGACGACCTCCTGTGGCTACAGGCACACTCTTCCGAGTTTAAACACTTCAGCTGGTCACCAAACTCTACAGACATGAACATTATTGATCGTCTCTGGGATGTCTCGCAACGTGCTGTTCAGAAGAGATCTGCACCCCCTCGTACTCTTACGGATTCATGGACAGCTCTGCAGGATTCATGGTGTCAATTGCCTCCAGCACTACTTGAGACATTAGTCGAGTCCATGCCACGTCGTGTTGCGGCACTTCTGCGTGCTCGCGGGGGCCTTATACGATATCAGGCAGGTGTACCGGTTTCTTTGGCTCTTCAGTGTATATACACTCCTCCCACAGTACCAAGAATTAGCGCCTCTTCCTGTTCCATTCTGTGCCGAGCGCGAGAATAATGCTTAAATACCTCTATACGTGCTTTAATCAGTCTAATCCTGATTACGCGGCCTCTAGGGGAGCGATACGTGGGAGGCTGTATTACGCTCCTGGATATCTCACTTACAGCTAGTTCTTGAAGTTTTAGAAAGTTTTCGCGATATAGTTGTCGTCTATCTTCTTCAAATATTTGAGCAGGACCGTGACGCTCTCTCGAAAGTCAAAACCAAACCTGTTTACATTCGTGATGGCCTTATTTGTATATGTTCAGTATCCCCTGTTAGTAATATCTAATATGTGATCGTTCCATATCGCGTTCTTACAAATTGTTCCATCCAAATATATGTAAGACTTCACTGATTCCAGTTATGAGTTGTTCATGTTGTTCTCATTTGAGGATGTGTTCTTTCGTTTTGCGAAGTACACACTATACCGAACATTTAAAACAACTTGTCAGTCTTTGCACCACTTTGAAATCACATCAAAATCCCTCTGAACAATAGTGTTACTGCACATGGTACTACAGTTCATCGTCTTCAAAAGATTTGAGACTACTATCAGGTCATCAATATACATCATGAACAGCAAGGCTTCTAACCCCTGGAACATGCCTGGGTTAGTTCTGCATCTCTTGATGACTCTGTCCAAGATAACACGCTACGCCCTCTCTAGCAAGAAATCCTTAATCTAGTCGGAGGTTCCGCTTGATGCCTCATTTGATGTTACTCTCGTTAATAAGCGTTTCTATGACACTGACTCAAATGCTATTCGGAAGACAATACGGCGTTCCGTATTACCCTCCTGAACCCACCGATTCCATATTCTGCTAACAGTCATTGGATCTCGACCAACGCGAGCAGCAATGTCGCGATACGATAAACTGCAATCGCGCTTGGCCACAATCCGACCTTTATCAAAGTCGGAAACGTAATGGTACGCATTTCTCCTCCTTACACGAGGCATCACAACAACGTTTCACCAGGCACCGCCGGTCAACTGCTGTTTGTTTATGAGAAATCGGCTGGAAACTTTCCTCATGTCAGCACGTTGTAGGTGTCGCCACCGGCGCCAACCTTGTGTGAATGCCCTGAAGAACTAATCATTTGCATATCACAGCATCTTTTTCCTGTCGGTTAAATTTCGTGTCTGTAGCACATCATCTTCGTGGTGTAGCAATTGTGATGACCAGTAGTGTAATATGGTGTATTGGTATCCTGAAGAAAACCAATCTGCTTTCAGAAAAAAAATTGTTGCATCACTTACTGAATGCGCATCGTACGTTTGAGGTGAGAATATATTTTGAGATTCTGCGACAGATGGATGTGAAAGATACTGTACTGCAGTTCTGAGGGTCACTTTCTGCTACCCCTCTTGTAGACGTGGTCATACCGGTGTAACACTTCACTCATTACCAGAATGAGATTTTCACTCTGCAGCGGAGTGTGCGCTGATGTGAAACTTCCTGGCAGATTAAAACTGTGTGCCGGATCGAGACTCGAACTCGGGACCTTTGCCTATCGCTCAGCCACCCAAGCACGACTCACGCCCCGTCCTGACAGCTTTCCTTCTGCCCAGCTTTGGAAGGTAGCAGACGAGGTACTGGCAGAAGTAAGGCTGTGAGGACGGGGCGTGAGCCGTGCTTGGGTGGCTGAGATGGTAGAGCACTTGCCCGCGATAGGCAAAGGTCCCGAGTTCGAGTCTCGGTCCGGCACACAGGAAGTTTCACTTCACTCATTAGTTTAAGTCTCAATTAGCCTCAATCGGCGCTAACTGCTTATTTTTTCGATAGCGAGTGCGTGGGGTGGCATTTTTATTTGTGCAACGTGAAGTGTTGCAGCGAGGGAAGGCCGGACGGGCCGCGAAGTTGGCAGTGTGGTGTCCCGTAGGAGTCACAAGGCGGCCGGCGATCTGGCACGCTCGGCACGTCGCGCCCGGCCGCGCATTACGCGCGCTAAATAATGGAGCCCCAGGCAGACCAGCAGCAGCAGCAGCAGGAGGAGGAGTTTACAGCCGATATAGCGCGCGGGTCGCGGGCCGCAATCACTGCGCCGCTCCCTCTGGTCACGCCTCTTCTTCCAGACCCTCTGTGTGTGTGTGTGTGTGTGTGTGTGTGTGTGTGTGTGTGTGTGTGAGTGTGAGTGAGAGAGAGAGAGACAGAGAGAGTATAAAGACTCCTCAGATTCACATGGATGGCAATGTGTCTCCTCTGAACAGCAAATGAATGTGTCAGAATGGATCCACCAGTCTGCAGCGGAATATACGCCGTTTTGAAACTTTCTGGCAGCGTTAATACCGCCTGCTGGAGCCAGCCTTCGGCAAAATGTGCCTTTAGCGGCTCAGCCGTCCAAACCTTCGGCGGAATGTGCTTATACCGACCCAGCCGTCCGAGCACAGAGTTTGACACTATATGTGTCTTGTTGTTCAGTTCTTCTAGGATAGATAAATTTAGAAAAAAAAATGTTGCTTTTACTGACTGAATCAGTGCCCCACCGTTCGAGAAAAAGAGAAACCGCGGAATGAAAATGGTTCAAATGGCTCTGAGCACTATGGGACTTAACTTCTAAGGTCATCTGTCCCCTAGAACTTAGTACTACTTAAACCTAACTAACCTAAGGACATCACACACATCGACGCCCGAGGCAGGATTAAAACCTGCGACCGTAGCGGTCGCGCGGTTCCAGACTGTAGCGCCTAGAACCGCTCGGCCACTCTGGCCGGCAAACTGCGGAATGATTCTGCCAAAATTTGATGTTTCCTCACATTCTAGTACGACCGAATACATAAGAGATTATTTTGATGTCGTGCAGTACACAGCTGATGAAAAGACAAATCATACCTCCTTTCCCCGGAAGTCTTCTCAGTGTTTCTTTCCGGCGTTTTGATAACGCTCAGCGAGACGGAAAAACGAGGAAGGAAACGTAAAAATCACTGAGAGAACCTTTAGACATGTACCAACTTCTGTGTACATGGCAGAACGAGGACATACACGGTCCGGTCACATTAATGCGAGTACCGCCTATGGTAGACCTTGTCGTTCAATAACTATTCACACATGGCAGGTGACAACAGTAGCTGTGAAGGGTATAAGAAGAATGTGGGGGCACACAGTGCAGCCGTTGTCGTGAGGAATACGGAGCCGTGCTGAAAGTATACTGCGCGTGGGAAAATGGCGCTGTCCAAAACCGGCGTCGACGCAGCTGTGATACACCGCGGACCACAGATGGCAGAGATGAATGACGGCTTTGAGGATGTATACGGGCGAATAGACGAGCTACTGCTAAGCAATTAACCGACCAGATGAACCAACAGCGTCTCCTCAACGACCGTTCAGCGAACGTTGCTGCGTATGTGCCCCCGTAGCAGGCGCTTGGTGAATTCACCATGCTGATTGCTGTTCATAGGCGTCGAAGGTTGTAATTCGCACGGAAAAACCGCAATTGGACGTCCACTGAACGACAGGTGATGTTTTCAGATAAACGCGTTTCATGCTTCATCGGTCAGATGGTCATTGGCGTGTATCAACAATCGAAGGGGGATATGGTCTAAGGAATGTTTTCGTGGCACTCCCTGGGTGACCTCGTCATTCTTACGTGAAGTCTGTTTTCCTTCGACACAAAGGCATCTTCCAACAAGTCAATGCAACGTGTCACACAACTCGCATAAGTGCGTGCTTTGAAGACCACCAGAATGGCTTTACCGTATTCCCCTGGCCACCAGACTCCCCAGGCTTAAACCAAATCGCGAATCTGTTAGACCAACTCAGTGATGGCGTCAATCATACCACCACACCGCCGCCCGAGAGATCGATCCGCCGGATGCGATTCTCTCGATAAACGGAACAGAAGAACGGCTGTGCTAGCCAAAGAGTACACAGCCAGTCGCAGTACCTACGCTCGCCGCGAGGCGCCGCTAGGCCACTTCATGTGCAGCAGGAGAATAGTGCAGTTGTGCCAGTCTACAGTTCGTAGCCACGCTCAGTGGTCAGCCAGCGCCGATGTTAGTCATCGTCTGCGGCTCAGTCATTGCTGCCATCAAGTCTTTGTAGCCCCGTTCCAAGTTAGTCTTCAAATTCATCGGATTCGACATTCAAGATTACGAGAGATTAATTCGTCACTGCAAGATTTGCGACTTGTAAATTATGTCATTCTACAAACGCTTAGTCTAGTCGCGTCTTCTATAATTGTCAACCAACTGATCATGGACTACAGCAAAGTTAACTAATAAATACTTTCTTATTTTGTACTCCTGCTAATTAATTGTGTTTTCCTGTTGTAGCTACCAAGCAGTCTTGGCATAGTAGAACCCACGTTTCCACCTCCTTGGCTACCTCATATTTGCCATCTCATGTTGATGGACTCGATTATGGGGGAAGATCGAGAGCCCTCAAAATCGATCAGGCTGTTTTCGCAGTGTATTCGACCGAGATACCTAGTGCAGCTGTAATCGGCATGGCTCTACATTCCTGTCGGTACCAGGCAGAACTTCACTGACACCATTCCTGCACGCCCGTGCTGCTCAGGCTTTTGACAGGTGGTCACACTGATACGACTGGACGGCGTACGATCAGCATATCGCCAATCCATCCATCCGTTGTTGCCAGTACGTAAATCCCGATGGTGCTACTGCTTCTTTATTCAAGTACCTCCTCATTTGGCCTCAAAGCGGAGTGGATCCCGTTTCAGACCTCCCTTTTTTCACCAGACAAAAATCTGAGGCAGTACCGCTACGCTAAACTTTTGGCTATGGAGGCTGTCGACACAAGGTAGCAGCAAGTGAAAATTTGGTACTGAGTCGATGTCCTAGTAATTAGGGAGTCGATGTCCTAGTTAGTAGGGCACTACCCGTGAAATTCAGGACTATGAGGCCGAATCCCAGATCTGCACACAGTTTTAACCTGTGTCATTCACCACTGCACTGTCCGAGATATGAGTTACCCAAGAATTGCTGGCTCCTTACATAACCGAAATGTTTCAAGGGAATGAGATAAAGTTATGGATGAAGTTAATTTAAGATGAATCATTAAGTCAGTGTGATCAGACATTTCGGTAAATAGAAAAAGAAATGCACTTGTTTTTCAGAAGGCCGGATTTAAAGACCCAAAGTTCTTAGCATGCATCTGTCTCCCGTTATAATCTTCTTCGCATCTATTCACCAACGAACGGCCTAAGGCGCATTTCACCAATTGCGAGCAAAAAAAAAAGAAAAATTACCGAACGACCCTTTTTACCGTAAAACAATAAATTCCCTTTTCTCTTTCTCAGCCTGGGGATCACTGCCGCCGGACTGTCAGCTCTGTGACCATGACTGGTGACAGGAATAGGGCACAATTTTTTTGGAAAGGGGTAGCGGCGGACAAGGAATAGCGTCCTTAATCCACGGATCCCAAGAGTGATGTAACTGACATCGTATTTTTTGTAATAGTAGTAATAAAGTCGTAAGTCCACGGGCCTGGTGCAAGTCTTTCAGTTGGTAGCCACTTCGGTAACTTGCGTGTCTTTGCGCCAGTGGCACCAGCTGTTTCCTCGCCGTCATCCATCAAATTACTAACCGGACCCGACGTTGCGTAACTGCGGTGATCGGGCGAGTACCGGTGTATCCTACGTGGCAACGCCGTTGACGCCATATTTTTAAAAATTTTTCCTGTAAGTTTATTCAAGTTATAGAAAAAACGTGGTTTTACAACTATCTCAATATCGTTTGAGCATTTCTCTTATTAAATGCACGTATCAGTCAGAAGAGATACAGATTCCGAAATGGCGACCGTGTTTTATGTCGATGAACTCTGCGCAAGACATGGCTCGTATTTCGAAACGAACGGGATTCGAAGCCATGTTCCTACCATCTACATTCAGGTTTGACGTAATACGCTGTGTTTTGCAGAAGGAAAAGTAAAAAAAAAACATATTTAAGTCGCAAACATGAGAAAAACGTCACGAGCTTCCAACCCAAGCGAGATGATTATGATCTTGAAAACGTACTGTACGCAGCGAGAAAATAGAAATGTATCTCTGAGGGACGTAGTTCAACAGGATCAATACGCTGTGCACATGTGGGTCGCAATCCGAAAGGGAAGACACCTCACACACACCCGAATACAGCATCGAGAGGCAAGCAACGTCACATCTGGATAAAAGCCCTTTTCGACATATTTCCGCGAGCAGACGGTCGTAGGAGGGAAAACAAGGCAGAGTTGAGTTATTCAGTGACTGGTGAAAGCGTATCGACCGGCAGCAGAGTGCGTGACGAGGCGACGGCAGACACCGGAGCGACCGACCCAGGGCTTCACCGCCGCTCCTGGTGAACACCGCCGCCCGCTGCAGCTACAGCTTTGGCTCGCGGTAATCCAGCCACGTTAAGGGTGGACGCACACGAAAGCGGCCAAAACTGCGAAAAATGTTTTACTGTTCCATTTACCATATGGTGCTGATACTTTAATTCTTGAATATTACGTTCCAATTCCACTCCTAAGTGTGATAAAAATAGTAACAGGCAAAACTTGCATGATGCCACGCCGTTTCCTTGTTCTGTATGTTCTCATACTATTTATTACTGTGGCGTTTTATTCACACACCATGCAGGGAATGTTCGTGTAACGCATCAAGAAGGCTGTGACATAGCGTCACTGCCACTGATTTTGTGTTCTTTGCCTTATAGTGTTTGCTTACAAGAGGTTGCAAACGCGTAAAGTTTACAAAAGTTGCGTGTAGATCTACTATTAGAATCTCCAGCATGCCCCGAACAGTGAACTGTAATTCCTAGAATTTAATAATCTTAGCAAACTATGAACTCTACAGAGGCTAGGATTTGATCTAGGAGCTCTCACACTGTGGATAATGAAGAAAATCGATAATAGAATTACTGCAGCTGATATTATTGCTATCTACTCAAGTTTGAAAATCAAATGAAGAGTATGCACGTGGTTTGCATTAGTTTACCCACAGGGCATTATACCACCACTGTCAAATCTTTGATTCGGGTTTCCCATAATTTACAACTTGGAAATTTTTGTACCCTTTCCTTACAAACCACTGACGTTAAGAGCACTCAGATTTGGAATGCAAATAGGCAGACTATAGTGAAATATTCAGTGGAAAATATTTTCATTTAATACAATAGTAAGGCATTTATGTAAGAGAAAATCCTTACAATTTGGTGCAATTTTTTTCACAGCTATTTGGAGAGCTGTAAAAATCCAGGAAAACATTATATTAAAATTCTATATTTGCAATAAAGGTAACCAATTTTTGTAAAAAATTGCATTAGTTTCGTTCTGATAAATTTTTCAAAAAGGGAACATATGTACTCACCTTGTTAAAAAAGTTTCCAATAGTTTATAATGAAAAACGTAGATCGTCATCAAGCATGAAAGGTTATGTGTTTATGAATATAACGTTTCTTAACAACTACGTCAAATTTAGTTACGTTGTATTGAGGACTTCGGATTATGACCCCTATGACCCCCCCCCCCCCACCTAAAGCTTGAGTTACTAACACCTGAATAGTTCCCCCGGTGTCGAGTAGACAAAAAGTTTTGTAGGAAGCGGATTTTCTTCGATCTACAACGGATCGTCGTTTATTGAGCCCTCATTAATGAATTATTATTACTATTTTTTTAGTGTAGTAACTGTACAGTATTTGCTGCCCCTCAAGTAACAGCGGCAACAATCGACCGTTTTCGATAACCCGGATGACGTGAGGTTCCTCCTAACTCGGATAAACGAGGATGCACAATACTAATTTGAGATTATGAAAGGTCCATAATAAAAGAGAAAGAACCGTGTGATATCTGATGACAGTTTTTTGGTGGCGATCATCTTGTGCACGTCACATCGTATAGATATTTACGAATAATACCGACAAGCTTGTAGTGTAACATATCACTTGATGAAGTGATATGTTGCAGAGCATCTACTGAACCCTACTAAACAGTTTTATGTAAGTGTTGTTGAGTTTAGTATAGAATGCTGTTGGGAAGCTTGTTTTCTGTATGTGCATGTATTCTGGAGTGGATGGACGCAGCGTATCTGCGAGCTGGGGCGCAGACAGCCACATCCCTGCGTTTCGCGATACCTGCTGTTTGCACGGATTATTCCGTGTTGTCGGGTCCTTCCTTGGAGATACGGTGCTTGTCATGGAAGAATAACGGCCGTGACAATTGCAATGACGTCACAAGAACAAGTGAGAAACTTTTATCTGACAAATTTAAATCGATTCTGTTACCTGGAGCTGTCAATTCAGTTTGTCCGTACTAATGTATTTGTGGTGTTCCGAGTAACGAGGATTTGTTATGAACAGTCATTGTACAATGTAAGTGAAATGTACGTCACGTTATTTATGATAAGTGTCATATTTATATCGAGAATTTCAACACTGGACTGTGCTCTGGGTTACCGGCGATAACTGCAGCACTTTGAGAAACGAAACCCGCACAAGATACATTGCCGCATGTGAAGAAATACAAAGGGTTTTCAATAATTAACGCAAATTTTTTTTTCTCGACCAATTTCGGATGAAATAACGCGGAATTTGTTGCGGGAAGCCGCGGAATATTCTCGCCTCAACTCCTATAGTTTCATGAAGTTATGATAGGTAGCCTTCAAAAGGGCGCCAGTAACGGATGTGCGTTCCAAGCAGAGAGCACTCATTGAGTTTCCTACGCGGAAAACCAGAGCATTGCATATATTCATAGGCGCTTGCCGAATATCTATTGAGGCACGCCAGTGAACAAAAGCACGGTGAATCGTTGGGGGTTTGGGGTTGTTTTTGGGGAAGGAGACCAGACAGCGAGGTCATCAGTCTCATCGGATTAGGGAAGGAAGTCGGTCGTGCCCTTTCAGAGGAACCATCCCGGCATTTGCCTGGAGTGATTTAGGGAAATCACGGAAAACCTAAATCAGGATGGCCGGACGCGGGATTGAACCGTCGTCCTCCTGAATGCGAGTCCAGTGTCTAACCACTGCGCCACCTTGCTCGGTCGTGAATCGTTGGACGAGACGCCAGTCATCATCACAACAAGGCCTGTCCCATCTCCCTCGTGCCGGCCGGCCGGCCGCACACACCTGTGACTCCTGCAACGTTAGAACGTGCGGACACACTGATTCGAGGTGATCGACGGATCGTAGTCAAACACGTCGCTGCTCAGCTGGACGTCTCTGTTGGTAGTGCTGACGCATTCGTCCCCCAGTTGGGGTACGAGACTAATCGTGACAGATGATGGGGAGTTTATCGATGCAGCAAGATACTGGCTCCAAAAGTGTGAGGTATAATATGGTGTATTGGGATCCTGAATAGAGCGAATCCGCTTTCAGAAAAAAATGTGTTGCGTTACTGAACGCCCCTCGCAACGAGGCGAGATAAACAGTAACAGGGAATCGTAGCTCCCGAGCACACTATATCGCCACTATGGAGCACACAGAACATCGCAAGCCTGTAATCGAATCAAAAGACGCGCTGCAAGGATCGACACAGTCTATACGAAGGTGAAACAGAAATGCCCGAGAATTTAAATGGGAATCCTTGGAAGAAAGATGACGTAACTCGCGCGATACCCTGTTGGGTAATTATAGAGAATATTTATTCGAAGAAGACTGGATGACCATTATGCTGCCACCTACTTATATCTCACATAGGAACCAGGAGAAAACGACAAGAGAGAGGGAGCGTACTAAAGCATGTGGACAGGTACTGAAGCATGTGGACAGTTATTTCTCCCTCAGTCAATGCGCGAAGGAAACAGGATAGAAAGTTGATAATACTGGCACGAAGTATGTACTGTACAGTGTCTTGAGGATACTTATGTAGATGTCGAAAGACAACCTAAGAAAAGTAGTGGCTGATATGACAGACCGATTGAGTGCTCATCGGCGCGCTACCGTGTTCTTTCCGAGTATAATATGCATGTTGGATCTGCTATAATACGAGGGGCGTTGAATAGGTAATCTTTTGCGAAAGCAGGTTGGTTTTTGTCAGGGTTTCAACACACCATGCTTTTGGCTACAAAAGCTTATTTTTTCAACATAATCTCCGTTCAATGCGATGACCTTACGTCACACACTGGGAGGGCCTATATAACCGCGTGGTAACACTGGTCGACGTCGGAGCCAACGCCTTGCTGCATCAATAGCTTCTCCAACACCCACGTACTGCTTCCTGCATTGGGCCACACAGATGTAAGTCGGAAGGCGCGAGATCCAAGCTGTAGCGTGGATGAGGAAGAACACTCCAATGAAGTTCCATGAGCTCCTCACGGATCCGCAGAGTTATGTGAAACCTTGCGTCCTGAGGCCGAGCGGTTTTAGGACCTCAATCTGGAACCGCGCGACCGCTACGGTCGCAGATTCGAATCCTGCCACGGGCATGGATGTGTGTGATGTCCTAAGGTTAATTAGGTTTAAGTAGTTCCAAGTATAGGGGACTGATCACCTCAGATGTTAAGTCCCATAGTGCTCAGAGCCATTTGAAGCATTTTTGAGGCTGTGTGCGGTCTGCCGGCACGCGGGAGATCGAACAGACTTGAGCGACCTTGTTGCAATCAAGACAGACGCCTCGTCCAACGAGTCACCACGCTTCTGTCCACTGACAGGTCTTCGTAGACATTCTGAAAGCGCCTATATGAGTGTCTACGATGCTTTAATTTTCCACCATAAGAATCTCAATGACAACTCTCTGCTTGGAACACGCCTCCAAATCCATATTTATAGCCAACATAGCGCCGCAACCTATCGAAACCTCCTGACATTACAGGAATATTCCATGATGTTCTACAATAAATTCCTTATTTTTTCAACCGAAAGTGGCCACAGAAAAGTGTTGCATTAGTTATTGAACGCCCTTCGCAACTCACTTCTTGCGAACGTTGAGTTCGTTCCATTAAGAGGGTAATCCTAGTCGACAATATAAAAAAATCGATTTCTTTGTGTAAAATGTTCCCTGAGGCTTCTACTTTAGTGTTCATCTAAAGTTCGCCAGAAACTCCATTATCGTGTTACAAGACGATTTAGAAGAAGTGTCTCCGAAAACAAATCACAACGGGCAAAAGAAAATCGACATCGCGGCCAATGTGGCAGCATTTTAATTTCACCAACAGTCTAACAAACATTATGGAAATCATGGATGTGCTCGAACTTGAAATCGGACCAACCTGTTACAACTTCTGCACAGAAGCGGACGAAAAGTATCGAGCGAGCAGAGCAGCGAATCTCACGAGCTGACAAAGAGATCCGGAGGACGACCATGGCAACGAAGAGGCGTACGAAAGGCTTGCTGTTTGGTCCAGGGTCGGTAACTAAACGTATGTTTAACTAAACTACATGTCAACTACCAAAATTTTATGAGCGTTTTTTTTTTCGAAACCGTATTTTTTTCAGTTTGGCGGGAAACATAACCTCAGAACGGTACATATGATTTTTATCGAAATTTGATGCTGGCATTCTAAACCGAATTCTCTATCAGCGAACGTAGCCGTTTTATGATATCTTCAAAAGCCTATTTTCGGTGCACGCTTTAGTCTCGATTTTGTGGGCGAAGAAAATCACATTTGTTTCAACATTTCACCATTTTATTAGAACTTAATATTTCACAATGAACCTATGTATGCTGATAAAAAATATTTTGAAAATTACTTATACACCATCGTAGGTCCAACAGAAGGGCTTTGGGAATTCCCGTCGATGACCACTGTTCTGGTTGGAAGGGGTCCTTCCCCATGGTGCAGTGGTTAGAGGGAGCGGCCGCCGTGGAAACAAAAATGATTTCTTAAACATAAAAATGTAAGGAATAAAATTATATCATCAGGTTTGGCATTACGTTTTATTTTATTCGGAAGAAAAATAACGAAAAATACCTATTTTTCATGCGTGCAAAGAGTATCGCCACCTTAAAGGCTGTAGGCCGCTTTCATTTTCCACCCTTGTCCGATCAGAGCTCGTGGTCCGTCTCTAATGGCCTCGACGTCGGCCAATCGTTAACTTCTAGCTTTACCTAGCGTGGTGGCACTTTGGTTAGGACAACAGACTAAACATTAAAGGCCGCGCGGGGTTAGCCGAGCGGTCTTGGCGCCGTAGTCATGGACTGTGCGGCTGATTCCGGCGGAGATTCGAGTCCTCCGTCGAGGCATGGGTGTGTGTGTTTGTCCTTAGGATAATTTAGGTTAAGTAGTGTGTAAGCTTAGGGACTGATGACCTTAGCGTTTAAGTCCCATAAGATTTCACACACATTTGAACATAAACATTAAGGAGGACAATGATTCAAATCCTCATTCAGCCATCCAGATTTACGTGTGTGTGCTATCGGTTAATCACTGAAGGCATTTCCTTTTAAAGGAACGCTGACGATTTCCTTCCAATTCTTCCCTAGACCACTGGCTTGCAGTCCGTCTCTGATGACACTGTGATCGACGGTACGTTAAACCCTCATCTTCTCTCTTCCATCAAAGCGAACCTACCTATGGGCGCGTCGTTTTCCAGACATCCGAGAGTAGCAAACATTCGTGAATATTTGTTTGCAATTAACAGTTGAAAGACTATGTGAAGGAAACCCAAACGTTAATTACTAACTGCACTTCTGAATCCCTGTTCGCTTCGAAGCACCTAGAGTAAATTAAAAACTAGGAAAAGAGTTACTAGTCCGTACTAACGGACAGAAACTACTGAAGCATGTGGTTAAGTGTTTGTGGGCTTGCTACCTTCATCAGTGTCGTTTCTGGCAGACTTGAAACCGTTGTACCGGTTTGCCCTGAGTAGCAATGACGTCAGACCGACAAGACGGCATGCGTTAAGTCATCACCTGCTGCAGCTCTCTACTAAGCGCTTCATACAAAGCAGAAAGGAATTACAGGTATCGTAATATCTCCCTCCGGTTTTAATGTAGGGAATATGGTGTTAGTGTTTTCCTCTGCTTCTTTCGATGATGTCATAGCCAAAACGAACTGGTCTACCTCGCACAGGTATTAGTAACATGAATGTGTTCATTATAGCCTCGTCATCGAAGAAAAACAACTATTAATAGCAGCTACAGTTTAAACTGAAATCATGTAAGTGGGATTTGGAATTTTGCTAAATGTAACAGTGATTAATTCCTTCGTTAACACGGTTAGTATCGCACAGATAACGTTTGTGGTAACACTGCATCGATAATAGCCTGCTGTTGTTGAATGAGGGGGCAGTGTTTGAGACAATGGACCGTATCTACGAATGCCAGAATATCTACTCTTCCTTCATAATCTTCTTTTTACACTGTATCCCAAAACAATAACCGAGCGAGGTGGCGCAGTGGTTAGACACTGGACTCGCATTCGGGAGGACGACGGTTCAATCCCGCGTCCGGCCATCCTGATTTAGGTTTTCCGTGATTTCCCTAAATCACTACAGGCAAATGCCGGGATGGTTCCTCTGAAAGGGCACGGCCGACTTCCTTCCCCATCCTTCCCTAATCCGATGAGACCGATGACCACAATGTCTGGTCTCCTTCCCCAAACAACCAACCAACCAACCAAAACAATTAACGATGAATATTTGTAGAGCTTCTTCAATAGGCTCATGGCCCATCCATCGTCCAACTGAGATAGTGTTTCAAATGGTTCAAATGGCTCTAAGCACTATGACACTTAACATATGAAGTCATCAGTCCCTAGACTTAGAACTACGTAAACCTAACTAACCTAAGGACATCACACACATCCATGCCCGATAGTGTTTTAATTATCCCGACGGCGACAGAGCCATAAACGAATAACTCTTATTAAATTGGATGCCGATAACCTCATCATTGAGCACTCACACACCCACAAACACAACAACAATACAATCAAAACTTAAACTCATGTGTCCGAGTGGTTGTAGGCACTTCAGTCTGGAACCGCGCGACCGCTACGGTCGCAGGTTCGAATCCTGCCTCGGGCATGGATGTGTGTGATGTCCTTAGGTTAGATATGTTTAAGTAGTTCTAAGTTCTAGTGGACTGATGACCTCAGATTTTCAGTCCTATAGTGCTCAGAGCCGTTTGAGCCTTTAAACTCAGATCTCAAGTGATTCTTGCTTTATGGTGACTTCACGGCCGATTTATTCTGAAAGACATTCATCACTTAGATCTGTGGGGTTATGTCTGGTATTAAACAGCCATGAAAGGTCTTCTCTCCTTTGTACGAGTACCCACGACTACTCCCATTCTCTTTCTCCCCCACTACTAAACTACGCTCGGAATGATTTAAATCAGCAACTTACAAACGAGATAGAAGTGAATTAAACGCCATCTCTGATAGGAAGTTAATTTGTTCCTTTTTCCTTACATTGTAAGAAAAGGTGCAGAAAGCTCCTGTATAAAGTTAAAAAAATGAGAATATCTACTTATGATTTAGCAAAGAGGCTGTTAATAAAAGTTAAAAATCGGTTTATAGCACAGCATCGGAGGGCGTGGGAGGCGCATTTGCAGGCTTTCAAGATTAATAATCGTCTGTGAGCGAAAGAACCCTCTACATACAGCCACAGCCGCTCTCGAACAACTTCACCGTGCTTTAACCTATAAACAGCCTACCTACACAGGACAACGTCTTCTGTAAGCAGCGACAGTGGGCGGTGTTCACCGCCTTCTGCGATGTCGCGATCCTGAGATAGCGTTCTAATTAGCGTCACAAAGTGCGTGGGCGTAGTATATCCGAGACCTTAAGCCAATTGTAATTGGCTGCTAATAATTCCGTCCTCAAAGGCGACGACTAGGAGGAGGTTTTAGCGAAATCTGGTGTTAGTCAAAGTGCTGAAAGACGAGCCTCCTTCTCTCTAATTATCACGCCGAAACGAGGAATGCATTTCCCTATTGGTATTGTAGGGAAGCAGCCTACTCACGCTGTAGTAAATTCACATCAGTTTCCATTGTGTGCCAGCCAGTCTGCTGTAACTAGCTCTGACGTCATAAATGTTGCGCAATACCTTAAAATTCAAGCAAATGATCTGAAACTTTTCCAGCATGTAAGGAATAATACTAAATTAATGTGTATTAAATATCAGTGCGATAACTTCAGCCATTTTTGTAATTTGGACGTTTTTCTAAAAAAATAATTGGCGCAACAGAAAGGAGCTAGAGACTTCAAAATTTATATTTAGACTCATCTTTCATAATGATTTAATAAAAACAGTACTTTGGATTTCACAGGTTAAGACTTTAGTGGAAATTCATGATTTTCTGGTTTTCATCTCAAAACTGAAGGAAGCAAGATAGATTAAGTAGGCTAATGAATAAGGCTAGGATGTTTAGATTTAAATAGGTTGGAGGTCCGCTATGACTATGAAGATGTGAAAAGTTTCATTTGAATACCTATAAAATTATAGCGATAGCGGATCTCAAAAGGACCAGTTCAGAGCTCACCTGCTGCGTGCAGCGTAACTTAATTATTTCTCTCGCCCAAGATATTTAACTTAGCCACGTCATAATTTTATTATAAATACTTACCTGCGTGCTAAATGCACGATTAAATTAACAGCTTCATAAGCCATCAGCAAAAGAAGCTATAAATTATTATGTAACTTGAAGTGGTGCGTTACTAGCCCAGCGGCCAGTCGTGAGAGCCAAGTTAGAGCCGGCGTTCTCTTAGCCGTCCGCACCGAGGCTATATACAATCGCACCAAAAAGTATTGGCACACGTGCGTATTTATCGTTGCTGGTTACAAACGCCGCACTTTCCGGTACACAGTACATGTACGTGCTACCTCACATACCAGACATTACAATTCTGCCCATAGTGCCTACCATTAACAAAGAAATGCAGTGTTATGGGCAAACACGTATCTCCTCTGCACACAAAAAGTATTGGCACAGAGCATGGCATCTCGGTATATTGCTGGGTTTTCAGGTACCGGAACGCCATCTGCTGACACATTAGACACTGCGTGTTGTTGACGGCCCGGTCGCCAGTATGTTGCTGTAGTGCGCGATAGTGGTCAGCATGGGGCCGAAGAAGAAGGAACATTCAGTGGCGTTGCGTGAGAGAGTGGTATTGCTCCATTCACAAGGGAGAAGCTATCGACAAATCGGAGCAGAGGTGTCTGTGAGCTACACCACGGTAAGAGCCATCATTCAGAAATATAAAGAGACTGGAACAACAGTGAATAAGTGTCGTCCTGGACGTCCAAAAGTGCTTACAACCCGAGAGCGTCGCCATATCATCGCACTTGCTCGGAAGGAACCTGCTACAAGTGCAGCAACTATTGCTGAGATTGTTCAGACAACGTCCGACAAGACGGTTAGTGTTCAGACTATACGAAATGTGTTGAATGAGGCTGACATGCATGGACGTTCTCCCAGGAAGAAGCCATACATTTCGGAAATTAACCGGCAGAAACGCCTGCAGTTTGCCAAGGACTACATCAGCAAGCCGATGGAGTTTTGGAACACTGTGATATTTAGCGACGAATCGAAGTTCAATGTGTTCGGATTTGATGCAAGAAAGAAAATTTGGCGCAAGCCGAATACGCACCTCGACATCAAACACATGCATCCCACAGTCAAACACGGTGGGGGCGGTATCATGGTCTGGGGCTGTATGGCGGCTTCCGGCGTTGGAAATCTAGCTGTAATTCACGGCACAATGGATCATATGAGATACATTGACGTGTTGCGAGGTAATTTACACGCTAGTGCACAGAAATTGGGCCTTACTGGGGTGTTTCAGTTCCAGCAAGACAACGACCCAAAACATACCGCCATGAAAACCCGGGAGTGGTTACTGTACAATGCCCCCAGAAGGGTTCTAACACCACCTCAGAGCCCTGATTTGAACCCCATTGAGAACCTGTGGGCTCATCTTGACACACAAGTCAGAAAAAGGCGTCCGTCCGGTAAAAACGACTTGGAGAAAGTGCTCCTGGAGGAATGGTCGAAAATTACCCCTGATATCACCCGGAATTTAATACAAAGCATTCCTAGGCGTTTACGTGCTGTTATAGATGCTAAAGGGATGCACACTAGCTATTAGATGGTGAACATCAATGAAGAAAACGAACACACTGTCCGATTCATATGCGTGTGCCAATACTTTTTTGGGTGCAGAAGAGCGATGTTTTTTTTCATGACACTGTATGTTACTTTAAGGACAGGTGATTTTGACATATTTGTAAACTATGTAATGTAAGGTGTCACATGTATGGGTTCTGTTCTGAAATATATGTTTCGTTTAACCTACAACCACTAAAATGTAACTGTGCCAATACTTTTTGGTGCGATTGTATATAAGAGCACTGCGCGAGTAAGGAAGGCCCCAGTTCTCTCCAGACGCTGAATAGCACGTCAGCTGTGTCGGGAGTCGCTTCGTTACGGTAGCGCTGCTACAAACTGCCTCGGGTGCCGTATTGAGTTACGATGTATACGCGTAACTGTGAAAACATTTCAAATGAAGGACTATTTTTGGAATGATTTTCATTATCTAGCTTCAGTTTGCGTGTTGTTGTATTTTCACGTGCCGTCGCGGGACAGACATTCTACCAATCATTTTAGCGTGGCGTTTGATGAGATTTTCTCATCAAATTTTGGCGAGCATTCTTTTGACATTCAATTCGGACATTTATAGTTGCATCAGCGAATTAGACTCTGAACTGCTCTGTTTGTTAGGCTGTTGGGATAATTGTGATGTTATCAGTGAATTTCAGAATATACTCAACTATTTTGGAAAATTGTTTTTGATTAGAAATCCCGAACAATCTCCTACTTCTTCAGAGCTATAAGCTGCAGCTATAATAATATTCTCAGGTTAAGTGGGCACTAGGAACTCTCATTACAGGCTCCACGTTTCGTTAAATCACTTTCTGGGTGCCAAAAAGCAAAGAGAGAGCCAGTGTTGAGAACGGCGAAAGACAGCATTATAAAACATTCCAAAAGCCGGGAAGTGCAGTGTTTTTCCCACATTTAAATAACAAACTTTATTTCACAAGCAATTTGCTTACACCACTCGCCGCCCCACATATGGTGCATCGGCCGGGAAATTTAACTAAGTGAAAGTGATTTTAACTATTCGGATTCGCGAGTGAAATGCGACACGCAACTGAGTATAGAACAGTGAAAGTGTTACATAGGCAGGTGGACAACGCAGTTGAATCAACAACGCATCTAGATTGACGGAGCTGGCACTGAGTCTAGCGGTGCTGCCGGCATCGCGAGAAGCCAGTTTCGCCGTACCGCAGTCGTCTGCCGCAGCAGCCGGGGGCCGCGCCTGCAGTTACGGGCCACGTAAACACACCACAGCCGTCGGAGTGCCGTCTGCAGTTCAACGTGCCACGTCGCATCAGGATTCCTGGTACGCCGCGCCGGCAACAACAACGTCGTGCAGAAGGAAATAAGTTAAGTGAAAAACTGTTTAAAATTTTACTAACCTGCACTAAAAGACTGTCGGCGATGGAACCGCCAAAAGAAACTAAGGTTAAACTTATATCAGAACCAATGTCTGTTGAAGGAACTGTAAATCCAGACAACGGTTCAAGTGTAAATATGCATAAAAGTGGTAATGTTAAAGTAAAATATGAAGTATTATCTCCTGACAGTAGTGTGGGAAGGGGTAATGATTCAATAATAGAGACCCCTGTAGTAAAGCAGAAAGTAGAAATTGTAAATTTATTGGATGACAGTTTCTCTGGTGAATTAAAAATGAAACAGTCATCAGAAATGGTAGAGTTTAAACAGGAGAAGTTAGGTATGACTGATCAATCAGGAGTTTCATTTAGTTTTGATGATTCTGGTGTTGGAGCTAGTTTTTCGTCACCTGAGTGTGATAAAAAGCCAGCTAGTGAGCAACCCAAAGATGCTGGGGCTGTTGATTTAAATGTGATATTACAAGCAATAGCTGCCAGTCAAACAAATTTTAATAAACGGTTTGAGGCAATGGACAATACTTTCAAGGCTGGTTGCAATAAGTTGAAAGAGGATCTAGACAGCTTGAATTATAAAATTGACTACAACCATGAGGATATTAAGAAAAAGGTTGCTCAACAATTTTCTGAAATGTATAAAACAGTTAAATCCGAAGTTGCTGAGGTTCGCAAAGACTTCCAAATGGAAGATGCGAAGCTGGAGCACAAGTTAACAGAAAAGATCGAGGCGGAATCTGAACTGTGCTCAGATAGATTTAAAGATGTTAATATAAAAGTAAACATATGTCAGGCAGACGTAGATGCAATCAGAAGTGATACTACTCATATTGTACAAAGAGTAGATAATGTCGAATTGAGAGTAGAAAATATCAGTACTAACATTGCTAACATTGAGAGTAAAGTAGCTTCAGTAACTTCTGGTAATGGTTGTGTACAACAAGTTGTAGCTGCAAACGCCGCTTTTATCGGGTGTCGGCAGTTCTTGCGGTTTGATCCAGATAAAAATATCCACCCGCTAGATTTCTGGAACGATTTTGAAGATGTGATTCCATCAACTTGGTCTGAACGAGAGAAAATTTCATTTATTAGAAGTCATTTAGCAGGTGACGCCATGCGTTGGTCAGCTGATGTTATGTTAAAGTGTAAAACATTAGCGGAGTTTAAAACAGCTTTCATTAATGAATATTGGTCTAGCAATAAGCAAAATGAAGTGTTAAGAGAATTTTGGAGTGGAAAACGCTTCAGTGCAGGCAAGGAATCGATTAAAGAGTTTGCTAGGTCATGGATCTCACGTTTGTCACATTTGTCGGAAAAACTAAAGCCAGAAATGATTATATTAGGTCTTGAAGCCAAACTGCCATGGTATTGGCAAACCAGAATTATATCGGCCCCTAGAGACAATCTTGATCGTTTCATTGAATATTTGGAACGTGTAGAACGTGTTGCTGCCAATGAGGAGCAGGCACGTAATAACAGAAATGCCACTAACAATAATAGTAATTTTAGGAATGAGCAAAATGGTAATGTAAACATCAGAACAGTAGGTATTCGCCATCCTAAGAGAGGTAGGAATTGGGGAAATAATTATCAGAACCAACAATGGCGTCCAAGAGATAATAATTTTGTTCCGAACAGAAATATGCATGTAAACAACAGTACGGGAAGCAATGCTGTGCCAGTCAATTATAATGAAACTAAAGAAAACAGCAATAGGCCGAGGCAGGAAAACTAGTTCCCGTCTATGAGGACACTGGCGCTCACCAGGCGGTTACTTTTCCTAAGCCAGTAGTTAAGGGAATTGGTAAGACAGATCAGAATACTCAAACTGAACATGTGGATGAAGAGTCGGTAGCATCTAAAGATACAACAGAAATATTAGATCACTCACAGTATTTGATAGATACCGTGTTAGAAACGCTTTCTAAGTGGGAAGAGAAAGAGAAGGCGCAGCAGTGTAACAATAGGGAAGAGCTACAAAGTATTGAATTGACAGGTGAAGAAGCAGAAGAAATTCATGCTTATATTTACGATGAGGATGATGTGCTCTTATCTAAAGTGCCTGTGCAGGATGTTGATAATGTACTAATAGACTTAGGACAGGAGATATGTGAGAATGTAGAGGGTAGGCTGTTGAGGGTCGATGAACCCAGTAGCTGTGACCAGTTGTCACTTGAGAAGGAAACCGACGATAATGGTGAAAGTGGTTTAGCTGTAACTAGTGTTATGCCCGGTCTGGAGGCGCAGAATCGCTCAGACTGCAGTAATTTGGGTTATGTTCAGCAAACTAAATGTAATGAAGTCGTGCGGTGTTTCGATTTAAAATTAATAGACCGACTGGAAAAGGCAGCTGAAAATGTAATTCAGGAAACCCCTACACACTGTGACCTAAATGTAATGAAGACAGATGTCAATCACTTTAGTTGGAGTCAAATCCAAAAGGAACTACTAGATGAATTTGAGGAACCACCTGTACAACCTAGAATAAGCCACCCTATAATAATAGTGAATATATTGGGTATCAATGTGCGTTGTCTCTTAGACAGTGGAAGTGAGGTGAGTGCAATATCTCAGTCCTTCTTTGATGCATTACCTGGTAAAGACAAGCTTACAGTAATGAGAGTATCAGGACTAAGAATAATTGGTGCTACTGGCAAGGTTTCAAAAACGGTAAAGCAAGAAGCTTTACTACCCTTTAACATTAATGGTAATTTAATAGATCATCCATGTTTAATTGTAAACAATCTCAGTATTGAGGTTTTAATTGGCATAGATTTCTTGTCAAAATATCAGAGTGTTGTGGACTTTGAGAACAGCCAATTAAAAATGGGCTTACCAATAACCGGAGTAATTATAGTACCTTTTAGTGATAAGCATGTAGTAACTGATCATGAAACTTGGGAGTTGCCTATAAGAATTTTGAAAAATAGGAGGTATTGGGACGAAGGTGTTAATCTTAGTAACAATAAGCTGAACACAGAAGAAGAAGAAGCAATTATTTTGGACAAAATAGAAGCTAAATTGCAGGAAATAGATAAGATTTCAGACAATCAGAAGGAAGAACTGAGACATGTTCTAAAAAGGCATCATAAGGTATTTTCAGATCGACCTGGCATAGTCAAAGGTTATGAGTGTCAATTAAAGGTGAAACCCGGCCAAGTGTTTTTCAGGAAGCCATACCAAATACATGTAGCTAGGAAGGAGGCGGTTCGAAAAGAGATACAGAGAATGCTGGAGTGGGGTGTGATTGAGAAAGCGGTCAGTGAGTACAATAATCCTCTTGTTGTTGTACCAAAAAGAGACGGGAGTGTCAGATTGGTCTTGGACGCTCGTTGGTTAAATGAAATAGTGGTTAGGGAAAGTGATAGACCGCAGAATATGGACGAATTATTGCAAAAATTCCGGGGAGTAAAATTCTTAACTTCTATGGACATCACGTGTGGATATTGGAACTTGCCACTGGCGGAGAGTTCAAGAAAGTACACAGCTTTCTTGTACGAAGGAGTTTGTTACCAATACCGTGTGGTACCTTTCGGACTTAATATCTCTGTTTGTGCTTTCGTACGTGTGATGTGCCATGTTTTAGGACCAGCTTTAAGTAATAAAATAACAGTCTACGTAGATGATCTGTTAATAGCAACTCCTACCTGGGAAGAACACATAGCTTTATTAGAGGAAGTGTTAGAGGCTATTGAGAGAGGTGGCATGAAACTAAAGATTGAAAAGACAGAGTGCGTTAAAGAGGAAATAGGTTTCTTGGGATATAGGATAAGTGGAAAAGGTATTCTGCCTGACCCAGGCAAGCTAGCAGTCATTGAAAAATTTGAGGCTCCCAGAAACAAGAAGCAGTTGAGATCAATGTTCGGTCTTTTCGGCTTCTACAGGCGTTTTGTTAGTGACCAGGCTTTTAATGCTCCCTGTCTTCACCTCCTGCTGAAAAAGAATACCCCTTGGGTTTGGACAGCAGAATGTCAACAGGCGTTTGAGGTGCTTAAACAATCTTTAATTAATAGTCCAATTTTACATCATCCTGATTTTGAAAAGCCATTCTGTATGTCTGTTGATGCTAGTGGCTATGGTATAGCTGTGGAAATATTCCAGGTAGAAATAGAGAACGAGCAAGAGGTGCACAAGACTATAGCTTTCGCAAGTCGATCTTTACAGGCAGCAGAGAGAAATTATGGCATCTCCGAACTGGAAGCATTAGCCATTGTATTTGGAGTTCAAAAGTTTGAGCAGTATTTATTAGGTCACAAGATAATTGTTTACAGTGACCATAAGGCGTTGACCTTTTTAAAAACCTGTAAGTTGAGGAATTCTCGGTTGGTAAGATGGTCATTGTATCTCCAGCAGTTTGACCTTGAGGTTAGATATATTCAAGGGAAAGACAATCTGGTAGCAGATGGGTTATCTAGAAGTGCGGAGCTCTGTGATGACGCGGGGATTACAGCAACACACCTAAATGAAGTTCGAATGTTTGCATTGCACGAAGTAAAGGAAGAAGGTGCATTAAAGAGAGTGATTAAGAACTTGAGACGTGAGCAGAATGCAGATGACCAACTGAAATTAGTGAAGAGCTATTTAGGAAATGCGAACTATCCTAAGGTTTCACAATACTATTGTTTGCATAAAGGTATTCTGTTTAGGAGGAAAAAGATAGGTGTTTCTGAGTGGAAGCTGTGCTTTCCCTCACAACATGTAGACTTGCTAATCGACTATGTACACCTGAGGTATGGGCACTACGGTGCAAAGAAGTGCATTGCAAAATTAAAGGAAAAGGTTGTGTTTGACAACATGTACCGCCGTGTGGCCAAGCGTCTAGCATCTTGCGTAGTGTGCCAGAAGGTCCGTGCTGCTAACAGCAGAATACAAGGGGATATGCATTCAGTAGAGCCCACTGAAACCCTAGAATTACTGGCTTGTGATTTGTTTGGCCCTCTTACTGTTTCGAGAGGTGGTTGTACCCATGTTTTTGTTGTTGTGGATGGATTCAGTAAATATGTTAAGCTATACCCAATTAAAAGAGCGAATGCAAAAACATTGGTTGAAAAGTTGGAAAAAGACTTCTTCGTGAACGTTGGCGTTCCGAAGAATTTGCTGTCAGACAATGGGCCTCAATTTACTTCTGATAGATTTAAGGAATGTCTAGATAAGGCCGGCGTGAAACATCTGAAAATATCTGCGTATTTCCCCCAAGGAAATATGAGTGAACGTATTATGAGGGAATTGAATAGGCTTTGTAGAACTTATTGTGCTCGAAAACACTCAAGTTGGGCAGATCACATTAAGTATTTTGAGAATGTAATTAACAACTTAAGACATGATGCAACTGGTTTTGCACCTTGCGAATTGATGTTTGGCCAAGAACCTCACAATGTGATAGCAGATAGGGTAGAATTCCCTATTCTAACGCAAATATCCACAGACGAAAAGAAACTAAAGGCTAGGGCTAATATGAGAAAAAGAGCGTTGGAAAGGAAGAAGCGGCATGACGCAAAAGCTGTACCTACTAGCTTTGAAATAGGTCAATTAGTCCTTGTTAAAGCCAAAGAAAAATCCAAGAAGGTAAATGCAGAAACAAAGAAATTCATGTTCGTATACCAAGGACCTTTCAGGATCATAGGAAAACCACATGCCAATGCATATAGGCTAGAATACCCTAAAAGTAAGAAGCTATTAGGTCTAAGGAACGTGATTGACCTAAAGAGATTCATAGGCAGCCAATGAAGGCTGTAGGGAGGAGGTTGTTCTGTAACCTCTACACAGTGTGGCAGCTGTGCAGTCCCAGCTGTGTGAGATCTTCTTTCCCTTTCAGGTCTCACTCATTCTTCATCTTTCCTATCCACAAAAATTTTCGACCCCTTCTTACCAATTACTAAATTTTCCGTCATGTCTATTAATACAGCATTCAGCTAATGAAGGCTGTAGGGAGGAGGTTGTTCTGTAACCTCTACACAGTATGGCAGCTGTGCAGTCCCAGCTGTGTGAGATCTTCTTTCCCTTTCAGGTCTCACTCATTCTTCATCTTTCCTATCCACCAAAATTTAGATCTCTTCTTTCAGACATGAAATTTTTCTGTCATGACTATCAGGCCAGGAGTTATGTTACCATTCTATCTACCGATCAGTGAAGAAAGATACCTAATGTGATAAACTGAATAGTGACAAACAATAGAGAAGTATGACGTAATTAAGATACAAATGTATTTGAGTAACAATTATGTGTAGTACCCTGGTAATATAGTAAGTACAAAGTGTTGTTTGGTTGGAAATGGTCCATCAACAGTAATTTAAAAAGATGTATGTATTCGTGTACAAGCAGAATCTGAAGTGGTAATGAAACCTAGTGGATACATTAGAGCTAACTAATAAATAATAAGAAAGAGATTGCTAAGTGTTATGAAAAATATGCAGATAAGTTGTAAGTTTAAACTCACCTGATGTAGCAAGGAAAGGCAGTGTAATAGAAGTGAGCAGTGTTTGTGGTTGAGTCGTGAAGGACACGTCCCTGAAGTATTTATAAGGTTGGAGCTGGCCATTATTTTAGTGTAGTGTGTGACAGGATACACCTACGCGTATTGAGGTTATGAGTTGGAGGCGTGAATGCGACCATAGGTACCCTTATGTTAGATGAGACAGAGCAGCTCATGGTGTCCTATAGGTTTAAGGAATTTAGCATTATGCTCGTCCATAATTACTTGATGCACTTTAGTGGTAGGTCTGAGAGAGACTACCTGAGGTTTCAGCGTCTGATCGAGTGAAAATGGTTTGCCACGTGAGTAAACTAATCAGCCGCAATACACTATGAATATGAAATAAATGTGCTATCCTATGCTTTAAATATTAATAGAGTGAGTGGTAAATAAGTACATACACTAGCAATATAAATAAGAAACATAATAGCAGACGTGAAACAGTAATTTTAGCTCAGCATAAATACACTTCAAAGTAAGTAAGACCCTAATTGCAGATGTGGAACTGACAACAGCAGAGGACCAATAAGTGGATTTTGTAGGCAACTAAACGTAGTGTGTTTTGAACACTCAGGACTGTACTATTACCAAAAGTTACTCACATGTACAAAGAAGCGGAGAAAACAACCACTAATCATACTCATACTATCTCTAAGAATAAGGTAATCAAAGATGAGTCAGTTAAGTGCCTAAAATACAAATGTATCAGGAATGTACCGAGCATTGGTTCAGTGTTCCGGCCCAGAAATAATAAATTGACGTTAAATAGGATTCATGATTGTATGCCATGAGCATAGATTTTCTCTAGTACGTGACTAACGGCGTTTTGAGCCATTTATTTACCGATTTTATGACATTTAAGTAACCGCAAGAGTAATGTTGAAAAAAAAAGTTCTGTTAACTTTGTTCCAGTAATATATTGGAAGTTAAAATGTATATATCCCCATTTCATTGTGACCCACCCTTAGATATTAAGTGAACAGAGTCTGAGGCACTCTTTTGTTTGTTCTACAGGACAAACCAGATAATGGCAGCCTGGTAGCTGCGTGAAAGCGTGGAGTGACTTGGACACAACTCACAGTGACCCTCCCCTTTCCCCCACGTAAGTTAGAGAGAACGTGAAGGACGCACACCATAGCAACTTCCCCTCCTCTACCCTTGTGAATGGAAGTGTAGGACGCCAGCCAAAGCGGCTACCACCACGTGTGTAAAAATTATTTGTGAACTTTCTTTCAGGTTTAGAAAAGACTGCTAAGAGATACTCATCTGTTTATGTATCATGTTATTTTCTTTGAATTTGTGTATGTAAAAGTGTATTTAATGTATTTAATGGGCCTAAGATTTTCATAATTTTTCAATTATTATGTGTTTGTTGGTCTAAGGCAATATGTATGCCGAAATATTTCAGTGACTTCGCTTAAAATTTTGAGTACTGACATTGTTTAAAAGGCAGTGAACATGCCCACAATTTAAATAATTAATGTAGATAATCAGTTTTCTTTAATGTTTCTACATGTTTATATTTCAATTTTGATTTTTATAGGGAGTTAAATTGTACTCTTGCTTCCCTTTTTGTACTTAAATTTTTTTTCATTCATTAACATTCATAAACAAAAAAATTTAAGTAGAGGGTGATGTAGGGAAGCAGCCTACTCACGCTGTAGTAAATTCACATCAGTTTCCATTGTGTGCCAGCCAGTCTGCTGTAACTAGCTCTGACGTCATAAATGTTGCGCAATACCTTAAAATTCAAGCAAATGATCTGAAACTTTTCCAGCATGTAAGGAATAATACTAAATTAATGTGTATTAAATATCAGTGCGATAACTTCAGCCATTTTTGTAATTTGGACGTTTTTCTAAAAAAATAATTGGCGCAACAGAAAGGAGCTAGAGACTTCAAAATTTATATTTAGACTCATCTTTCATAATGATTTAATAAAAACAGTACTTTGGATTTCACAGGTTAAGACTTTAGTGGAAATTCATGATTTTCTGGTTTTCATCTCAAAACTGAAGGAAGCAAGATAGATTAAGTAGGCTAATGAATAAGGCTAGGATGTTTAGATTTAAATAGGTTGGAGGTCCGCTATGACTATGAAGATGTGAAAAGTTTCATTTGAATACCTATAAAATTATAGCGATAGCGGATCTCAAAAGGACCAGTTCAGAGCTCACCTGCTGCGTGCAGCGTAACTTAATTATTTCTCTCGCCCAAGATATTTAACTTAGCCACGTCATAATTTTATTATAAATACTTACCTGCGTGCTAAATGCACGATTAAATTAACAGCTTCATAAGCCATCAGCAAAAGAAGCTATAAATTATTATGTAACTTGAAGTGGTGCGTTACTAGCCCAGCGGCCAGTCGTGAGAGCCAAGTTAGAGCCGGCGTTCTCTTAGCCGTCCGCACCGAGGCTATATATATAAGAGCACTGCGCGAGTAAGGAAGGCCCCAGTTCTCTCCAGACGCTGAATAGCACGTCAGCTGTGTCGGGAGTCGCTTCGTTACGGTAGCGCTGCTACAAACTGCCTCGGGTGCCGTATTGAGTTACGATGTATACGCGTAACTGTGAAAACATTTCAAATGAAGGACTATTTTTGGAATGATTTTCATTATCTAGCTTCAGTTTGCGTGTTGTTGTATTTTCACGTGCCGTCGCGGGACAGACATTCTACCAATCATTTTAGCGTGGCGTTTGATGAGATTTTCTCATCAAATTTTGGCGAGCATTCTTTTGACATTCAATTCGGACATTTATAGTTGCATCAGCGAATTAGACTCTGAACTGCTCTGTTTGTTAGGCTGTTGGGATAATTGTGATGTTATCAGTGAATTTCAGAATATACTCAACTATTTTGGAAAATTGTTTTTGATTAGAAATCCCGAACAATCTCCTACTTCTTCAGAGCTATAAGCTGCAGCTATAATAATATTCTCAGGTTAAGTGGGCACTAGGAACTCTCATTACAGGCTCCACGTTTCGTTAAATCACTTTCTGGGTGCCAAAAAGCAAAGAGAGAGCCAGTGTTGAGAACGGCGAAAGACAGCATTATAAAACATTCCAAAAGCCGGGAAGTGCAGTGTTTTTCCCACATTTAAATAACAAACTTTATTTCACAAGCAATTTGCTTACACCACTCGCCGCCCCACAGTATCAAATAACTCCTGGAATTGAGGACGAAATTCCTAACGTGGGCGTCTGACGTACGACGTGGTACGGATGTGAAACGGGTCGTATCGTAAATCCAAAGAAGACGAAACTAACTATTTTAGTGGACCTATAAAGTACAAAATGGAGAAATGCTAAAAATAATAGGTGAGGGGACAAATCAATGGCGGTCTCTCAACATGAGAAGTGACAGACTAGGGCGTCATCTGCTACAGCATCCTGAAATAGTTTTTGGCATTGGAAGCGGTAGCAAAGGGGAAAAACTGGGTGGCAGACAGACCAGAACACTGGTCGTCAAACTTTCTTGCTCAAGGGCCACAATACTGACACAGTGAGTCGATACCTAGGGCCGAACCATCGATCTTCTTATTAATTGGTAACCTGTATAAATTATTTGAGTGGATGGTGTCTGTTCCTTCGAAAGAAAAGATACCACGCAGATTACTCACCTGTGAAACATTTTATGTAAACTGAAGAGGGATCACCGCTATCAGCTGCAGCGGGACATTAAGCGGAAATGTGTAGATCACGGGTTCGTATACCGGTCCGGTACACATTTTCGCCCGCCGCCGCTGGTTCCGCTTAATGTCCCGCTGCAGCTGACAGCAGTGATCCCCATGTGGCGAAATAAATTTAAAAAAATTAAATTTATTGATTTTTTGAAAAGAGAAAAAAATTATGGATATGGAACTTTAGAACTTTTGAAAGGCTTTTTTTACGGTCCGTATTGAGCGGCTTGAATGCGGTCAAATTCAGTGCTGCATGAAATTTGCCTGTAGTATAATTTACAATTCCGATTAATTACATTTTTGAATTCTACGTCATTGCTGAGTTAATCAGAGTTCTCATCTTAGACGCAGAATTAGTCCTTCTGCCACAATATTTGTTCATTAGTCGCCATCGATGTTCTCTTTGTTGACCGTGTGTATCTTCCTAAGTCGGCATCGGTTTACTTCACTAAGACGGTGGAAACCAAGGAAGACAATGCTATGTCGCTTTAAATAATTCTCGTAAAACTTAAGATACTTCTCACACTTTTTTTTTTTTTTGACAAGACAATAAGACTTGCCTTGCTTGTCGCACAAACCATAAATACTAATAAGATGGCTGCCTTTCCGCACACACCAAAAATTACGTCCATCCCCTACAAGATAACAATCGAAAGTGTATCTTAACTCCTTCTTGGAGTATGAAACAAAAGAGAATCCAATATGAACATTACAGAGATTATATTCTAAATTCCTCTCAATTTTATCTTTGGCGCAGACTTTAAGGTATTGTATGTCTCTGGGTCGGAATGTATCATTACTCCCATTATATTTACATATAATGTTTCACAGCTGCGGGAGCTGTGTGGTTTCTGTTCTTCCGAAGGAACAGACAACATGCATTCAAATAACTGATAAGCCTGAGTGGGCCTTGGGTCCACTTTCTTCAGTGCCAGTGCACAAATGCGTCCGACCTCCTGTGGGAATCTCTAATAAGCGAACAGGACTATAATGGACAGGGACTGTAGATAGGTGTGGGTGGCGTTCGGTGGGAGTGTGGATCGGCCGTGAGACGTACCGGGATAATCCATGCAGTGGCGATAACGCTGTGTCCCGGATGGCGCAGTGGTTACCGCATCTGCCTAGTACGCAGGAGATCACGGGTTCGAATCCCGGTCCGGTACACATTTTCGCTCGTCGCTGCTGATTCCGCTTAATGTCCCGCTGCACCTGTTGTCAGTGATCGTCTTTCAATTTACATTCTATATAAATTAGCTGTAGTAAGGGCGCGGTTGACTGCCGCCCCGAATTACTGATAGTTAAAACTCGGCACCAATCGGAACATACCCTGTCACTGTTCTGTTTCGGACTGCTGCCACCCTCCGTGACCCCGAAGTTATGGCTGTAGCTGCCTGACGAAAACTGTTGTGTTGTCTGTGTAAGCGGATTGATTAATATAGTGATTGTATATAAATCCACAATCCACAATCCAATATTATACACGATTATAAATGTTTACTAAATGTTCTGAATGTCATTATTCTCTTACTCATTGCTTTGTATGGTAATGGCCTGAATTTCATATTCCTTGCTACAAATATGTACCGCATTTGAAGATTACCGTGTCTGTAAAGCGCATCCACGAGTCAATGATACTTCGGTGTCAAATTTTATACAACAGAGGAACTAATCGATACGAGCTGCGCACGCCCTTCGCTTGTCATTACTAGAAGCCAAACAATACTTTTCCCCTCGCATATGCTGCAATGCCTCAGCGGCCGCGCTACTTACCTCTCTGTCCCTGAGGCAAGTGGCCAACTTTAGTGTACTTAGCTCACAACCGAATTCAGGAACGTTAATTACATTTAAGCGCTTCATAAAATATTACTACTGTATCTGTAAGTAGTTTTGGTTGTCACTGCCAATGAGCAGGAAACGTACGCTCTTGGCAGGTTCTAAACATTAGATGACGTCTTTGGATTCGGCTCTTAGTCGTTGGAGGCATGTTGACGCTGTTCGTCCACTGGAGCAACGCAACGTTTTGGGCACAGCTGGATCAGAGTTGCGTTGCTCGTTCGTCCACTGATGCAATCGTCTCAAAAGTGCTGATTTTTGTCAGTCTGCTCCACAATGCCAAACTATGCAGTTCGTAACGTTCTCGTTACGTATTGGACCATGAGAAAGTTTCAAAGCGGAAATTAGGGATTCAAGCGTTCATTCGCAATCATCAGACAGCGAGAACTCGAAAAAGACGAAGAAAAAATTCAAAGGAATTTATACGATGTCGAAGAAGCAGCTTGAGAAGCTGGCTGAAAATCTTCGCAGTTTTATAAAGAACATACTGGAGGAAAAGTGTCTCGCCTGAAGAAATACTACTACTTAGTTTGAGGTACGATGCTTTTTATTGATCATTATAATCTATAAAAGAAATTTATTGTGAAACAAATCCATATACTTACGTATTTAAACTCATAACATACGATATAATTCCTCCGTATTTTTTTTAAAAAATACTGTACTTATATTTCTCAACCTTTCCGTACTGGGGGAAACTAAAATATACAGAAAAATTTACTACTTAAAAAGTTCCTTCCACGAATTTCTTTGACCTACATTGACTAAAGCTGCACAAAATTTCAGATTCTATCAGCAATGGTATTCCAGAAAAATGTACATATTTTTTTCAAACTTCGAATTTAATTTAATTATTTTAGATAACACCTCATGGCACTGTAAATATTTAGTAGCATTCCTTTAAGTATTATGATTTTAGTTGCTAAGTTTCAGTTTTCTAGGTTTGATAATAACTGGATAAAATTATAAATTTTAGTAGTGTAATTTTGCCTACATCTCCCTTATACAGACACTTCTGTTTCGGGTACTTGAGAAGTGAGTGTAATCTCTCCACTATCATTTTATTTCACTCGTGGGAGTTATACTATCGGAAGGACAGTGAAGAAATGGTGCGAAGCTATATGGAAAGAGCTGCAGAAGAAATACATGCCAGCTCCAGATAAAACCCGATAAATGTAAATGTCGTGTGACTCGGGCCTCCCGTCGGGTAGACCGTTCGCTGGGTGCAAGTCTTTCGATTTGACGTCACTTCAGCGACTTGCGCTTCGATGGGGATGAAATGATGATGATGAGGAGGAGGAGGATAACACAACACACAGTCCCTGAGCGGAGAATATCCCCGACCTAGTCAGGAATCGAGCCCGGACCCTTAGGGTTGACATTCTGTCGCGCTGACCACTCAGCTACCGGATAAAACCCGATGAAAACAACATCACGGCGTTTTCACTCTGGAACTTACCCAACTACACAGGTGCGATAGTTGGAGAACACATTTCAACTATAAGGCATATCATTCAATCGTGCTGGTGGCTGCAGCCGATTCTGATGGAAATTTTACTGCGGCTGAAACAGGATATCCAGGAACAAACAGTGACGGTGGAATTTTCAAACCTTCAAGGTTGAACCACAGCCTACAACAAGAAACCGCCAGTTTGTCTGTGCCTTGTACCTTACCACATAACACTACAAGATTAAAGTTCCCAGTTTATCTTGTTGCTGATGACGCATTACTTCTCAAGAAAAATCTCGTGCGACCATATTCTAAAAAAATAAGGAATGACGCCACACGTATTTTAACTGCAAATTGAGCTGAAGCCGGAAAACTGTAGGGTGTGCATTCGGCGTGATGTTACAAAGAAAAACACGGTAGTGAGCAACATTATAAAGGTTGTGTGCGTGATGCACAACTTCATCAGAAACACAGGAAAGAAGGCACAGTCAGTAAGTGAATATGGCGTTGACCAGGATCAAGTTGGACAGCCAGTGCAAGTAGCTGACATCATTCCCGCTGATTACACCTCGAATGCACAACAATTACGAAATCATTTACCGCAATATTTCTTGACACTGCACTTTGCTTTACCTTGACAATGGAAGTATTTTGTTAACAATAATTACATCGAAATAAAAACAGTTATCTGCTGAGCAAGCGCATGATAGTTTGTTGTTGCTCTAATAAAAATGGTCTACAGCAAGTTTTTAAAAAATCAGATGATAATAGTGAAAATTGCTGTACATATTCCACGATTTCATTATGTATAATGATTCTACTGAAATAACTAACAACGTACTTACCACTTACATCCGTTTCTTTTCCTACAGTTTCCCACGGCTTTTCTACAGCAATTTTGTTCGAATACTCTAGCAAACCGTTACTGTACAGACACGGATGCGTCTCAGTGCTGCCACAAGCGTTGCCACACTGAAGAGCGCACCATCTGTCGTACCAGTGATAGCTTTCTGGTTGCAGACCTAAAGACGTGCGTTCGCTTTTCAAGTCGTTTAAATTAGACATAAAAATGCGAATTAATAAAGTCAGTTGCCATACACTTATCGATACGAAATTTTATAGAACCTTTTAGATAACTGTTGTACAATTTCGGAGACATAAAAGTACATAAAACCAAAAATTGCAAGTTCTCATACAATATACAGTCACGTACTTTAATATGTTTTTCTAAGTGCATCACAGAATGACAAACTCAATACTCACCAAAATAGTTAGCAATATTTGGTTCAGAGCTGGGTAAATTAACGTAATTTTCCAGTTCCGAAATAGTAATGACTCCTTTCAGTTGTCTGATACATTATTTTAGTTTGCTGCGCAATCAGAACAAAGCGGTGAATGCAACATGCATATGACAAATTCAATACTTCGTCACCAAAATAGTTAACAATATTTGGTTCAGAACTGAGTAACTAATTTTCAGTTCGCAAATATTAACGACTTTTTGGTTTTTTGGCATCATTATTTTGAGTTGTTACGCTGTCTTAATGAGGGGATGAATGCACCTTGTATGTAGTGGCCAGCTTAAGGATCGTAGTTCGAGTCCTCCATCGGGTAGGGGTGCGTGTGTTGTCATTAGCGTAAGTTAGTTTAAGTTAGCTTAACTTGTGTGTAAATTTAGGGACTGATGACCTGAACAGTTTGGTCCCATAAGATCTTACCAAAAATAACCAAAGGATCGCAGAACCAAAATATGCACTTCTGTCCTCAACACAAATAAGGATGATATTATTTTCGGGTTTATTTACTTCTCGGGAAATACTGATTTTGGTAAATGATTAGTATATATTTTGAATCTGGATTGTTCAAAAGAGGGAAATTTCCGCGCTCTCAGCGAAAACTATGAAACTGATTGGCTGCAATAAGTTTCAGGCAGTCAGATGACAGAACGTTCTAGCATTCTGTAAGAGAGAAAAATATGCGCGCGAGGGTCTCGGAGAATCGCTAATGATCTGTGGTTGCATGTAGAACTAAGTTAATGTGAGCAAGTAAAAATGTTGTACGTTTCCAGAAGTTTTCGGGAATCTGAATTTCTTCTGATGGGCTGAAAAAATTCCGGGTGGCGTGCAATGTAATCATAATTTTGATCTTAAGGTTACTGAATATGGATGAACTGTGCAGTACTGAGCGAGAATACAGAACCTGGTAACGTTGAAGATTTGAAACGTTTATTGACTTCAGGCAACGGGCCGCGAGTTCTGCAACGTTGGCTGCTATTGAGAGAATGTGCGTGAACAGTCCAAACTGTGAGAAAATGTGTTTTGACATCGGGAGTTGAGTGTCAGGATGGACATGGTAGCAGTTTACGAATCATTAAAATGTGAGTATTGTGCAAGAGCCTGTTTAATTCAGTAGCTTCAGTTAGACCTAAAATGAACATTTTTACAGCATGTAACAGAAAGTTTTATGCACTCTGCTGATACCTGAAGTGCATCCTGCCGTTCTACACATCTTTTCCACGCTGAACTACATTACACGTCCTTCAGGGCAGGACATGGATCTAAGGAAACTCACGGAGGTTAATGAGTAAATTCCAATAGGCAGACAAAACATGCATCGTCGCACGCAAAGATGAACAGAGTAGCTAATGCAGGAACAGTTGGAGGACATCACCAAACCAGACTAAATATTGCCAGTTTAAAGAAAGTAACTACGGCGAGCGAACTCGAACTTTGAGCACATGTTTATTACGAGTAATTACTTCATGTTACTTCATACTAATGATTGGTGCAAGGGTTACACGCAGTAGCCTACACAAGGCTCCATAATAATTGCAGTTTTCGTTAAATTTTACACTAACTCTCATCCCATTGACGCAAGAGGTTATGGAATCTTTATCGCCTTATTTCTGCTTGTGAACTTACCAAAGTACACAAAAAATTGAAGATACACAATATTTAGGTAAGTCGACAACGATGATTTCCTCGCGCTTACGCAAGTCTATTAGTAAACTGGACTACGAAACTGTCGAGATATATTGTTTTGCGTCTACCGTGACTTTCGTAGTCAAATGGAGGCTGGATAAAAAGCATTACTATCCTGAACTTTATCTTCGGAGAGAAGTAATTTACTGTTAAAAAAAAAAAAAAAAAAAAAAAAAAAAAAAAAAAAAAAAATTCAAAGTTCAAATGGCTCTGAGCACTATGGGACTCAACATCTTAGGTCATAAGTCCCCTAGAACTTAGAACTACTTAAACCTAACTAACCTAAGGACATCACACACACCCATGCCCGAGGCAGGATTCGAACCTGCGACCGTAGCAGTCCCGCGGTTCCGGACTGCAGCGCCAGAACCGCTAGACCCCCGCGGCCGGCAATTTTCTGTCGATTTTATCGGGTTGTTAGTGTGGAGATAATATGTAATTACTGCGTAAGACTCTACATTGTTTTCTCTGTGTGGGTGCAATAACAGGAGAGTGGAAACGAGAGAAATATTCTTGCTAAAATTAAAGACCATATTAATTAAGTTATACTCCCTAAAGAAATAAAATTAGTTCATGGATGATCATATTATTGCATGGACGAGGGACTTCAGCTGATATTATATAAGAGGAAAAGTACCACCACAGCTTACTACCACCACAGCTTACCTTTATTCTATCACACGACTAGTTTTGGCGGCACATTACCGACATCCTCAGTCTTTTTTAATGTTGCAAAGTTGCGGAAATTGTCTATCGTTTTATTAGAGCAAAGAATTTACGAAAATCGAATTATTTACTTGGAGTAAATGGGAGTCACTAAATACCTGACCAGGATTTCATGTTCGGAAACAAAAATGAATATTAGCTGCACTAAAATTAATAAAATACTAAGAAGTGGAACTGCATGGAGGGATTCAATTCCGAACACAAGAGACATGCTTGCACGGTTCTGGCGGTGTTTGTGAATGAAGCCGCAGCCAGCCACTTGTTACACAGTGCGGCGACTAAAGCAATTGTTCTGAGTGCTTTCGTAGTCCCGTCACGACTAAGAGCCGTGTTGCGATGCGCGCTGAGAACAAACCACGCTTCCATGGACGGAGGCTTCTCGGTTGGTGCGGAACTAAGATGAGTAAAAAGGAAACTGAGCAATGAAACTCACTTTTGAAATAGCGAACAACTGCCAATAAATCTGGAGCTCAAATACATGTGAAGGTGACGACCTTCCTAATGATGCATAATGGTGGGCAAGTCAGGCGTGCCTGTCGTCACCAGCAAAGTGTGAAGAAGCACTCCCGATAGAATCAGCGGTCATGCATGCTGTACTAAATGGCGTGGCCTGATAAGGTGCAAATAGTTGCGCAAAGATTAGTTGTGCAACGCCTACAATCAAGCATAAAGCGCTGTAATGGCCGGCTTTGGTGACCTAAAGAAATCTCGCACTTCCACGAATAAGGCAGTGAAAAGAACCCTTCTGAACACTACGTCTCCATGCCTCATACGAAATACAATTTAACAAATATTACATTTTGTGTAAGTCCTCTATTTATCGACCTTCATTCCTTACAACCAAACTTCTAATGTTTTATCGCTTCAAACAAGAAAGAGTGCTAAACCATATGCAAGAAAGTAAAAACTTTATTTTATAATCTGTTGTTGTTGTTGTTGTCTTCAGTCCCGAGACTGGTTTGATGCAGCTCTCCATGCTACTCTATTCTGTGCAAAGCTTCTTCATCTCCCAGTACTTATTGCAACCTACATCCTTCTGAATCTGCTTAGTGTATTCATCTCTTGGTCTCCCTCTACGATTTTTAGCCTCCACGCTGCCCTCCAATGCTAAATTTGTGATCCCTTGATGCCTCAGAATATGTCCTACCAATCGGTCCCTTCTTCTTGTCAAGTTGTGCCACAAACTCCTCTTCTCCCCTATTCTATTCAATACCTCCTCATTAGTTATATGATCTACCCATCTAATCTTCAGCTATCTTCTGTAGCACCACATTTCAAAAGCTTCTATTCTCTTCTTGTCCAAACTATTTATCGTCCATGTTTCACTTCCATACATGGCTACACTCCATACTAATACTTTCAGAAACGACTTCCTGACACTTAAATCTACACTCGATGTTAACAAATTTCTCTTCTTCAGAAACGCTTTCCTTGCCATTGCCAGTATACATTTTATATCCTCTCTACTTCGACCATCATTAGTTATTTTGCTCCCCAAATAGCAAAACTCCTTTACTACTTCAAGTCTCTCATTTCCTAATCTAATTCCTTCAGCATCACCCGACTTAATTCGACTACATTCCATTATCCTCGTTTTGCTTTTGTTGATGTTCATCTTATATCCTCCTTTCAAGACACTGTCCATTCCGTTCAACAGCTCTTCCAAGTCCTTTGCTATCTCTGACAGAATTACAATGTCATCAGCGAACCTCAACGTTTTTATTTCTTCTCCATGGACTTTAATACCTACTCCGAATTTTTCTTTTGTTTCCTTTACTGCTTGCTCAATATACAGATTGAATAACATATGGGACAGGCTACAACCCTGTCTCACTCCCTTCCCAACCGCTGCTTCCCTTTCATGCCCCTCGACTCTTATAACTGCCATCTGGTTTCTGTACAAATTGTAAATAGCCTTTCGCTCCCTGTATTTCACCCCTGCCACCTTAAGTCTACAAATGCTAGAAATGTAGGTTCGTCTTTCCTGAATCTATTTTCTACGATAAGTTGTAGGGTCAGTATTGCCTCACGTGTTCCAACATTTCTGCGGAATCCAAACTGGTCTTCGCCGAGGTCGGCTTCTACCAGTGTTTCCATTCGTCTGTAAAGAATTCGCGTTAGTATTTTGCAGCTGTGACTTATTAAACTGATAGTTGGGTAATTTTCACATCTGTCAACACCTGCTTTCTTTGGGATTGGAATTATTATATTCTTCTTGAAGTCTGAGGGTATTTCGCCTGTCTCACATTTATAATCTAGTTACGGTAAAGTATCTGCCCACAGGCTGCAGCGCTTATTGTTAAAGTTCCAGTGTAAATAAACAAAAAGTAAATACCAGAAATATATACCAAAAGGATACATACTCAAAGAATGTACGAGCAATTTGAAAATAACAGCGTGCACCACATCGGTTTCACTGTTCCGGTAATTTAATCATTCGATTTGATTTAGTTTTTGTGAAATGTCGTTACAAGAACCTCGCAGCACTGATTCAGCTGTTGCTCAAATATATTGCAATCCCCTATGATTACAGTCAAATTTAGGAGAAAGGGATGAAGTAGAGGGTCACCTGAGAAACAGTGGTCACTCTACAGCGGAGGATACTGTTTAATTAGAATGTCTGGGGAGATTACAGCCGTGTAGTGTACCAGGATTCGAAATGAAGTATGTCACAGATCTAGAATGGATTTGTAGCCCTGTAAGGTTACTGTACTCTTATAAAATGCTGTTACGATTGTGATCGAAACATACGTGTCTGGAATGTGATAGTCATCACCCTGTAGCACGTATAGCTTCTTCTTAGGCATGAGTATTGTTATCACGAGTTCTCAACACAAGCAATGCGAAAAAAACCTCAAATAGCAACTAGCACAACAGTCTTCCAGATGCGTACACTACTAAACTAAAACCTGGAGGCCGAAATAAGCTAGCAGGTAACACCGCAGCAACAAATTAGTAATAAAACTCTTGATTTCTTGTCTTGATCTATCAAAACTACCACCTGGGAGCGTTATCAGCAGCCATCAAATCCGTAACGTAAATAAAGTATAGATAGGATCTGGTGCGGAATCATAAACGTGGGAAGAAGACCCTTGCTCCACCTTTGAGATATCTGCTCATCGATAATCTGGACCCAAATGCTAAACGGGATATGGTTCAAGCTTGCCACACCTCTGACACTGAAGAACGTCATCTTTAGCACGCCGGCCGCTGTGACCGAGCGGTTCTAGGCGCTTCAGTCCGAAACCGCGCTGCTGCTACGGTTGCAGGTTCGAATCCTACCTCGGGCATGGATGTGTGTGTGACGTCCGTAGGTTAGTTAGGTATAAGTAGTTCTAAGTCTAGGGGACGGATGACCTCAGATGTTATGTCCCATAGTGCTTGGAGCCATTTGAATTTGAATCTTTAGAGCTACAGCGCACCAGCATCCACAGCAGAGTGAACCTGCACCATGTATCTTCTTATTCCCTAAGCCCAGAGAAAAGATTCGAGCATAATAAGTTTTCTTTGAATCTAGAATATACAGTTGCCAACATCAGCGTGATGAAAGTCTTTTTCCAAGGATATGGACAACGTATTGTTGCAAAGAATGGAAAGTAAAAGAGTTTAAGTGAAATGTTCGAAAAAGTAGTAGTGCCGAAGGTGAATGAATGTTGCAGCTACCAACATTGGGTACGGCTCCCGTACCAATATCAGACTTTGGTCGTTTAGTGTAACGGCATGTACCACGTGTTTTATGCATTTCCGATGATTCCTTCGTATTTAACAGTGTAGTTTATGCGAAGCGGTCACAGGACTGGTGGTTCTACAACGGGCAGGTGGCAGAGCATTCAGGGCTCTCCTGGCCCTGAGCCTACGAATCTATGGTTTGGGAGCAGCGGAGCTGGTAGGCCAGACACGATGGGCGCCGTGGGGCCCGTTGTGGCGCCGTTATTATGCTAACCGGGGCCTCGCTTGTCAGTCAGCCCGCCGCAGCCACCTGAGAACTTACCCACGCATCCACTGTGCGCCGCCGCTCTTGCCTACCGCCCACAAAACACCAAGCAGTCGCCGGTGATCCTCCTCACAGGCTTCTCCATACTTACGTTTGGCACTGAGTCGGGTTCTATGCGCTTATTATGAGGACTGTCTACTACATTCAACATCAATCCCCACCCCCAAATCGTTGCATCGCTCCGTACAGCACTACGGGCACTAATTACAACAGTCTACTAATATTCTAGTGCAGGACAAGGCATTAAACTTGCCTGTCTTATTTTACGGACGCAGTAAACAAACATATCGGACACTGTTCTTTCGGCTACTTTATTTGTCCGGGAGCAGTGAAGAGTAACGCCCAACTACACTACTGGCCATTAAAATTGCTCCAAGAAGAAATGCAGATGATAAACGGGTATTCATTGGACAAATATATTATACTACAACTGACATGTGATTACATTTTCACGCAATTTGGGTGCATAGATCCTGAGAAATCAGTACCCAGAACAACCACCTCTGGCCGTAATAACGGCCTTGATAAGCCTGGGCATTGAGTGAAACACAGTTTGGATGGCGTGTACAGGAACAGCTGCCCATGCAGCTTCAACAAGATACCACACTTCATCAAGAGTAATGACTGGCGTATTGTGACGAGCCAGTTGCTCAGCCACCATTCACCAGACGTTTTCAATTGGTGAGAGCTCTGAAGAATGTGCTGCCAAGGCAGCAGTCGGAACATTTTCTATATCCAGAAAGACCCGTTCGGGACCTGCAACATGCGGTCGTGCATTATCCTGCTGAAATGTAGGGTTTCGCAGGGATCGAATGAAGGGTAGAGCCACGGGTCGAAACACATCTGAAATGTAACGTCCACTGCTCAAAGTGCCGTCAGTGCGAACAAAAGGTGACCGAGACGTGTAGCCAATGGCACCCCATACCACCACGCCGGGTGATACGGCAATATGGCGATGACGAATACACGCTTCCAATGCACGTTCACCGCGATGTCGCCAAACACGGATACGACCATCACGATGCTGTAAACAGAACCTGGATTCATCCGAAAAAATGACGTTTTGCCATTCGTGCACCAAGGTTCGTCGTTGAGTACACCATCACAGGCGCTACTGTCTGTGATGCAGCGTCAAGGGTAACCGCAGCCATGGTCTCCGAGTTAATAGTCCATGGTGCTACAAACGTCGTCGAACTGTTCGTGCACATTGTTGTTGTCCTGCAAACGTCTCCATCTGTTGACTCAGGGATCGAGACGTGGCTGCACGATCCGTTATAGTCATGCGGATAAGACGGCTGTCATCTCGACTGCTAATGATACGAGGCCGTTGGGATCCAACACGGCATTCCGTATTATCCTCCTGAACTCACCGATTCCATATTATGCTAACAGTCATTGGATCTCGACCAACGCGAGCAGCAATGTCTCGATACGATAAACCGCAATCGCGATAGGCTACAATCCGACCTTTATCAAAGTCGGAAACGTGATGGTACGCATTTCTCCTCCTTACACGAGGCATCACAACAACGTTTCACCAGGTAACGCCGGTCAACTGCTGTTTGTGTATGAGAAATCGGTTCCTCATGTCAGCACGTTGTATGTGTCGCCACCGGCGCCAACGTTGTGTGAATGCTCTGAAAAGCTATTCATTTGCGTATCACAGCATCTTCTTCCTGTCGGTTAAATTTCGCACGTCATATTCGTGGTGTAGCAATTTTAATGGCCTGTAGTGTATAATCTAAATTAGTCGCCATAAAACTAATCGCAGATTCATTACAACAATCCTCAGAAATGTAGTCCATCCACGATGCAGGTGGGCCGATAGAGGGAGTAGAGATCCTAAGAGGAACAGCGCGTTTCGTCACAAGTTCATTTACGAAGGGGACATTGTATGTCCTATGCCGTCGATGTTAAATTATCGAATTTTGTGACCCATTCTCTTGGAAACTTTTTAAGACACCAACTTACAATTTTCCATAATTACTGAATGCACCTTTCTAGATACACTGAATTAGAATTATTACTAACATTGTATTATCGTGCATGTTATCTTTTTTTTTTCAAACACTCAATTTTTTGACAGAATTTTGTAAACAAATGAACATAAAAACGAAACAACTCAGATATTTTAATTATTCTAGTTCCATATGAGTTAAATCTCGCACTTGACATGCTGTGAAAATTTCATGCCTCTTCCATGAGTACCTTTTTTAGAAACCGGGTCATTTATTGCAAAAAATGTAGTTCAGAGATCACCACACTGCAACATCAAATCGCTACGGAAAGAAGACAATGCTCTGTGTTTGGTGGGATCAGAAGGGTGTCATCTATTTTGAGCTGCTGAAACCTAGTGAAACACTGATCGCTACCAACAGCAAATTATTGATTTAATTCGAGCATTGCGTGAAAAACGACCGGAATATGGAAAAAGGCAACACAAAGTCATATTGCTCCATGATAACACCCCATCACACACAGCAAAACGGGTCAAAAACACGATCGAGGCGTTCAGTTGCGAAATACTACGGCATGCGGCTTATTCTCCAGACTTGGTTCCTTCCGATTATCATCTATTTGCATCACTGGGACACGCTCTCGCTGAACAACACTCCAATTCGTATGAAAATGTACGAAAATGGCTCGCTGACTTGTTCGCTTCTAAGACTGTTTTTTAGCGTGGCATTCATAGCCTGCCGGAGAGGTGGGAGACATGTATAAATATCAATGGGGATTATTTTGAATAAAATATTGTTTATAAGCTTCAAACAACAGACGTGTAATTATTGCAATCAAATTCCAGTTTCATACTTCTACACCGGGTAGATGTATATAGATATAGGTGCAGAAAGTTCCTCTTAAAGAAGTCTTACTTCGGGAAACAGCAACGTGAATGGTCCCAAGAAAGAAAAATACATAAATTTACCATATCTGATTGGTGGAACGAGTGCCTCAGGACGCAAAATCTCCCAGTCAAGCTTCTGTTTCAGAGGAAATATGGTGACTTCTGCATCTACAGTTGAATTATCCTCTTGCCTCTGGGCCATACATGGTAGAACTTGCACAAAAGTGATTTCGAGTCACAACATTTATTAGCCGATGGTTCTCAGCAGAAAAAAAAAAGAAAAAAAAAAAGGATAGGAATTTTCGCTTCCATTAGGCAACCCATCCACTCACTGGTTTTCCGGTTATCTGCAAATATTTTCGGTAATTCCAAAGTGTAGATGAATTCATGACCAACGGGCTCTGTCATGGCGCACTTTTTCAGTAACTTCATTTCGACGAGGCATTGCGTATTTCAGTACATATTTGGAAAAAGGTCTTTGGTACATTTTGACACATGTGCAGGTCTAACAGAGTATATGTTGTGTGCACAGATCGACTGCAGCCTCCGAAGCGGGCTCCTCAGGTAGGCGAGGGCTGAAAGGCAATGACGGGTCTAGAGGCTGAAATGAAGATTTAAATACGGGCACCCGGGCTCGAGCTTAATTAAACGCCAGCGGGTCTCCCACGTCCAGCCATCGTCTGCCGTCCCTCCGCCTTCTTCGATACGATGCAGGCCCTGGTGTTCTCTTCTAATTTCATAACTCCTGCTGCACCAGAATACATGAAAGTTAACTTCCAAAACTAAATTCTTTTCAAAATGAAGCTGAGAGAATTCATGAATCCCTTTGTAGTATATATTGACAAGAAATCAGTAAATACAATATCAATGGTACAGTTAAGTTCCAGAAAAAAGGACATACAGAGTTCTCTGTGTATTTCTCATCATTACTCAAGACTCTTTCAAATATGAAAAATATGCTAAAGAAAAAAGGAAGGAAAAACATCATGCATCAGTACTCTCTTGAATTTCCCGAAGACGATCCACATACAATTCTATGTAATCAAATATTGTTCTATGGCTGATATTTACTATGTTCGAGCTACGTTCTATTTGGACGCTCATATGTGGAGGAAGTAAACATTCGATTATCACGACAGGGTGGTCGATGCAAACTTCTCCTCAATTCTTACTAACGTTTCTTTCTTTCCCTCTGCAGGTGTCTTCCTAACGTTTGTTTCATGGTTTGTTAGACTTTTGCACTGTGCTGCCTGCTTAGCTGAACTGTTATTCCCCTATGTAAAAGGCATTATCATAGCTTTTATCGCCGTCACCCACAAATGCAGATTATCTTGCAGTCTTCACGTTGATCCCAGAGGTTGAAAATACCGCTTCAGGTGTAAAGTTCTTTTATTATCACACGACGGGTTTCGGGCTATTATAACCCCATCTTCAGGTGTCACTTGGTGTTGTGGCCCCCGAGCGCCGCGGTGGGCTTACACCAGGCGCAGTGTGCTACCTACGAGCGCAGAACAGCGAGTGCGGATGATCCACCACCACGAGTGTTCACGTTGATCGATTTTTTTTTTGACACGTTTTTGGAGTACAAATGTAGTTATATCAGTTCCCGTGTAACAGGAAACGGGAAAATGACAATCTTCAGTTTTCTATAAAAATTACAATTCCGCAACGCAATATGTTGATAAGCATAGCTAATTCTTTAGTACAATTTCAGTACATTATCTCTCATAGTCAACATTTCTCGCGACTGAGCAATCCGGGCACGACTCTTGTCAAGGGACTCAGTTTCCCTTCTGCCAGTACCTCTTTTCTACTTTCCAAAATTGACAGAAACTCTTCAGCATACCTCGGCAGGTTAGTACTGCTTAGAAGAAAGGATATAGCTGAGAAATTGGTTAGTTGTAATCTGAGTATTGTCTCCGGAACGAATCTATCACTCTGCAGATCGTTGGTTGTGCCAGTATAGCTCAGCGGTGAAAATAAAGTCTCGGGATCTGCGCTCGAGTTCCGTGCCGAACAGAGTTTTAATCCGCCAGGAAATTTTAAAACAGCCCACACTACGCTACAGAGTGAAAGATTTCGGTCCACTGTCAATTGGAAAAGCACTGTGGACTGATCAGTCGATATTATTACAGTCAACTTAAAATCTGGGATACTCTTCGGTGTTGCTTGAACCAGAAGAAATTTCCCGTTCACGTGTAGGTTACACTTAAAAAAAAAAAAAAAGGTTCAAATGGCTCTGAACACCATGGGACTTAACATCTGAGGTCATCAGTCCCCTAGACTTAGAACTACTTAAACCTAACTAACCTAAGGACATCACACACATCCATGCCCGAGGCAGGATTCGAACCTGCGACAGCAGCAGCAGCGCGGCTCCGGACTGAAGCGCCTAGAACGGCTCGGCCACAGCGACCGGCGGTTACATTTCAGATCGGTGATCATATAGCTTATGCCGTAGGTCTCAAACACTGAATTTCGAGACGTTGCCCATGCAGCAAATGCGCAGCCGCAAGAGAAAAGACATGGGGCATGTCTCCAGTAACGCAATACATGTGGGAAGCTGCACGACCACGGCTGCGGTCTGCGGCCGCAGGCAGACTGTTGTAGCACCTGCCGAGTGAGGTGCGGTCGTTGCGCCACCGGACTCGTGTTTAAAGAGTTCTTGAGTTCAAGCCCCCCTGTCCAGAAGCCCTGACCCAACTCTCCTGACGCTTCACGCGAGTGGCGGGAAGACAACAGTCGATTTTTTGTTCTCATACAACTATATTTATACTACGCAAGCCACCCAACGGTGTGTGGCGGAGGGCACTTTACGTGCCACTGTCATTACCTCCCTTTCCTGTTCTAGTCGCGTATGGTTGCGGGAAGAACGACTGCCGGAAAGCCTCCGAACGCGCTCGAATCTCTCTAATTTTACATTCGTGATCTCCTCGGAAGGTATAAGTAGGGGGAAACAATATATTCGATGCTTCATCCAAAACGCACCCTCTCGAAACCTGGACAGTAAGCTACACGGCGATGCAGAGCGCCTCTCTTGCAGAGTCTGCCACTTGAGTTTGCTAAACATCTCCGTAACGCTATCACGCTTACCAAATAACCCTGTGACGAAACGCGCCGCTCTTCTTTGGATCTTCTCTATCTCCTCTGTCAACCCGACCTGGTACGGATCCCACACTAATGACCAATACTCAAGTATAGGTCGAACGAGTGATTTGTAAGTTACCTCCTTTGTTGATGGACTACATTTTCTAAGGACCCTCCCAATGAATCTCAACCTGGCACCAGCCTTACCAACAATTAATTTTATATCATAATTCCACTTCAAATCGTTCCGTACACATACTCCCAGATATTTTACAGAAGTAACTGCTACCAATGTTTGTTCCGGTATCATATAATCACACAATAAAGGATTCTTATTTCTATGTATTCGCAATACATTACATTTGTTTAAGTTAAGGGTCAGTTGTCACTCCCTGCACCAAGTGCCTATCGGCTGCAGATCTTTCTGCATTTCGCTGCAATTTTCTAATGCTGCAACTTCTCTGTATACTACAGCATCATCCGCGAAAAGCCGCATGGAACGTCCGACACTATCTACTAGGACATTTATATATATTGTGAAAAGCAATGGTCCCATAACACTCCCCTGTGGCATGCTACTTAAACGTCTGTAGACGTCTCTCCTGTCAGAACAACAGGCTGTGTTCTGTTTGCTAAAAACTCTTCAATCCAGCCACACAGCTGGTCTGATATTCCGTAGGCTCTTACTTTGTTTATCAGGCGACAGTGCGGAACTGTATCGAACGTCTTTCGGAAGTCAAGGAAAATGGCATCTACCTGAGAGCCTGTGTCTAATATTTTCTGGGTATCATGAACAAATAAAGCGAGTTGGGTCTCACACGATCGCTGTTTCCGGAATCCATGTTGATTCCTACACACTAGATTCTGGGTTTCCAGATATGACATGATACCCGAGCAAAAAACATGTTCTAAAATTCTACAACAGATCGATTTCAAAGATATAGGCCTACAGTTTTGCGCATCTGCTCGACGCCCCGTCTTGAAAACTGGAACTACCAGTGTTCTTTTCCAATCATTTGGAACCTTCCGTTCCTCTAGAGACTTACGGTACACGGCTGTTAGAGGGGGCAAGTTCTTTCGCGTACTCTGTGTAGAATCGAACTGGTATCCCGTCAGGTCCAGTGGACTTTCTCCTGTTGAGTGATTTCAGTTGCTTTTCTATTCCTTGGACACTTATTTCGGCGTCATCCATTTTTTAGTTCGTGTGAGGATTTAGAGAAGGAACTGCAGTGCGGTCTTCCTCTGTGAAACAGCTTTGGAAAAAAGTGTTTAGCATTTCAGATTTACGCGTGTCATCCTCTGTTCTTGTCATTGTCTAAACCAGTTAGTCCACCCTCGCTAATGATGGACAAGTCAATGAGAGATTAAGTTCTAATTTGTCTTCTGGCACACTATCAGTGGTCAGCTACTGACACTTTTACGCGGTGTGAATACCAAATATTTAACTTACTTTCTACTAAACTACTTAGAGTATGAACTTCGGAAAAACTCGAAACAGCAAAGACGAAAAAAAAAAAACCAAACAATAACACCAAGAAGGAGTTGTTGTTGTTGTTGTGGTTTTCAGTCCTGAGACTGGTTTGATGCAGCTCTCCATGCTACTCTATCCTGTGCAAGCCTCTTCATCTCCCAGTATCTACTGCAACCTACATCCCCCTGAATCTGCTTAGTGTATTCATCTCTTGGTCTCCCTCTACGATTTTTACCCTCCACACTGCCCTCCAATGCTAAATATGTGATCCCTTGATGCCTCAAAACATGTCCTACCAAACGATCCCTTCTTCTAGTCAAGTTGTGCCACAAACTTCTCTTCTCCCCAATCCTATTCAATACCTCCTCATTAGTTACGTGATCTACCCACCTTATCTTCAGCATTCTTCTGTAGCACCACATTTCGAAAGCTTCTATTCTCTTCTTGTCCAAACTAGTTATCGTCCATGTTTCACTTCCATACATGGCTACACTCCATACAAATACTTTCAGTTAAGCGAGATAAAAGAAAATTGGCAGGCGCGTTTCTACATCTGAAAGATGGTTCAAACTTCGCACCAGTCGCTTACGAGTGGCGCTAGTAGCGGTACAATCAGGACGCATATCAGGTTTGCATTAAATACTGGCTGTAACGGTCGTCAACGTTAGGTAACTTTGAGCTCGGGCGTGGAGATGGTGAATTGATGTTACTCAAGAATGCCCTTAAGACGACAAAGACGTCATTATCAACATTTCACTGAGTTTGAACGAGGTCGTGCAGCGGGACGGGTGAGAGGTACGCCGATATGGTACAGAATCGCATCATCCCCAGCCTGGCTGATAAACACCTGCTGGAACGTGCGATCTTCATGCAGGATGGCGATCCACCCCATATTGCTAGACGCGTGAAAGATCTCTTTCGAGCGTCGTTTGGTGATGATCGTGTGCTCAGCCGCCACTTTCGTCATGCTTGGCCTCCCAGGTCCCCAGACCTGAGTCCGTGCGATTATTGGCTTTGGGGTTACCTGAAGTCGCAAGTGTATCGTGATCGACCGACATCTCTAGAGATGCCGAAAGACAACATCCGACGCCAATGCCTCACCATAACTCCGGACATGCTTGACAGTGCTGTTCACAACATTATTCCTCGACTACAGCTATTGTTGAGGAATGATGGTGCACATATAGAGCATCTCCTGTAAAGAACATCATCTTTGCTTTGCCTTACTTTTTTATGCTAATTATTGCTATTCTGATCAGATGAAGCGAAATCTGTCGTACATTTTCGAACTTTTGTATTTTTTTGGTTCTAATAAAACCCCATGTCACTCCAAGCATGTGTGTCAATTTGTACCTCTCTATCTACATTATTCCGTGATTTATTCAGTTTTCAAATTTATACTGACTTTTTGATCACCCGGTATATTATTGCTGACAGCGGTGCTCACGAGAATGTATGATCGCAAGAACACCGGGCTCGGCCCTATCGAGAGGGAAGACCATCGTGATCGGCATATGGCTCTAGCGCTTCGTACTGCATCTGCAGCAGCAATCTGAGCAGCAGTTGGTACCACAGTGGCACAACGAACTGTTGGTAACTTCAAGGAAGTCTTGAGCCCGACGGCCTGTAGCGTGCATCATTCCACTGGCCCCAAACCACCGCCACTTGCGGATTAAGTGGTGTCAAGCGAGAGCTCATTGGAGGGCAGAGTGGAAGTCTGTTAGTTTTTCCAGATGAAAATGGATCTGCCTCGGTGCCAGGGATTGCTATGTGTTGGTTAGAAATAGGCCGGCTGATGGCCTGCAACCGACTGTCTGCATGCTAGACACAACGGACCTACACCTGGAATTACGGCCTAGGGCGCGGGTTCGTATGCCAGCAGGAGCACTGTCGTCGTTGTCCCACGCATCCTGATTGGAAATTCGTACGTCAATCTGTTGATTCGATTTGTCGTGCTGCTATTCATGAGGAGCATTCCAGGGCGTGTTTTCCAACAGAATAACGCTAACCCACCTACCGCTGTTGTAACCCAACTTTCTCTGCAGAGCGTCGACATGTTGCCTTGGCCTGCTCGGTCACCAGATCTGTCTCCAGTCGAGCACATATGGGGCATCATAGGACGAGAGCTCCGTCAGCATCCACAAACAGTATTAACCGTCCATTGACCGACCAAGTGCAACAGGCATGTAGCTCCATCCCACAAACTTATATCCGGCATGGAGAGCAGCGCGCTTCGTTACAGGATCATTTAGTAATCGCGAAAGCGTTACGGAGATGATAGATAAACTCCAGTGGTAGACTCTGCAGGAGAGATACTCAGTAGGTAGGGGCTTTTGTTGAAGTTTCAAGAACATACGTTCAACGAGGAGTCAAGCAGTATATTGCTCCCTCCTACGTATATCTCGCGAAGAGTCCATGAGGATAAAATCAGAGAGATTAGAGCCCACACAGAGACATACCGACAATCTTTCTTTCCACGAACAATATGAGACTGGAATAGAAGGGAGAACCGATAGAGGTACTCAACGTACCCTCCGCCACACACCGTCAGGTGGCTTGCGGAATATAGATGTAGATGTAGAATGTATTCCCGAAGTATCATTACTCTACATTAGTTATTCATCTTCGGATCTGCAAGGACAGAACCAGATTGATAGGGTAATAATTTTACAAAATGTGTAGTTGTAATGTCCACTGATGTGGAAAAGTTACATACCTTCAACTTTACAATTCAGAAAATCTCCACTGTCTGCGCTTTGTATACACAAAACGTAAGATTAATGCGCCCATTGTCCGTGTTCATGCTCGCACCACAGCTGAAAACGGTCTATGAGGTCAAGCAACTGCAACAGTACATCGTATAACTGGCACATTCAACCATTCCAGTTATATGTTATTCAGCCTTTTTAATAGCTCCCTTTAATATAAAAATAATTTTATAAACTTGTCTGGTCAACACCACTTAAGTCCCTGATTGTACTGGGCGCCGAGAAAGAATGACGACTAAAGTTGAAAATCTTTTTAATTATTACTTTAACAAATTATTGTACAGCTTCTGAACTAATACGGTAACAATTCTTAGTACTGTATAGCTGTACCTTGAGTTATGTAAAACCGAATTGTAAATTTCACTGCTGCAGCGCCATCTGCCGAGCTTACGATGCAGTGCTGCTTTTACTTGACATCGTAGCGTGTATTTAACTGTGGTATGTGCAAGAACACTAGCAGTCGGCGCATTAATCTTATGTTTTGTATATGAATTTATTTTAATTTTGACATGTCAACATACATTTGTGATACGACACGACACAAAACGCAGATGGCGGAGACTGTATGAATTTGAATATATGTAACTTTTCCATACGTAGGCCTATAGCATGCCAAATGCATTTGGTTAGACCTTTTGTAAAATTATTAACCTGTCAGTATGGTTCTATCCTTGCGGATCAGCCGGCCGCGGTGGCCGAGCGGATCTAGGGGCTTCAGTCCGGAACCATGCGGCTGCTGCGGTCGCAGGTTCGAATCCTGCCTCGGGCATGGGTGTGTGTGATGTCCTTAGGTTAGTTAGGTTTAAGTAGTTCTAAGTCTAGGGGACTGATGACCTCAGGTGTTCTCAGTTGTTAAGTCCCATAACGCTTAGAGCCATTTGAACCTTGCAGATCCGAAGATGGTAATACAGTCTTACAGAATGAGGTTATCTAAATACTTTACTAGCGAAAATGGCTGTCTGGAGTTTCTCCGGAGTACATTATACTACAGATCTCCCCTTTTGTGGCAATGTTTGGAATATGTATCGTTTAGAGAAGATGACTTTTATTCCTTTCACATCTGGAAGTTCGGAACTGGTGGAAAATAATCAAACAAATAGCGGTCGATACACCAAAAGAGACAGAATGAGGCAATCAAGACCGCTTTCGGAGCAATGATAGAGATTGTGGCTAAATTAGAATCGACGAGAAACAAACGATTTCGTATACTGGGGCAACATTCCGGCTATCACATGTAAGTTCGCAGAAACTGCAAAGAGTTTAGTTTTTGGTAAGATAAGAGATATTAAAGAAAATTTTACGCGTGGTCGTGAACGCCTCGACCTGTCAGTACATTCCATGGCTGAAACGGATAGATATGCATTTCCCTGCCATACTCATAAGAATATTGTTCTATCAATCCTGTGGAACCTACGACAGTGTTAATAAAATCTAGAGCGTACCCACGTGGAATGAAAGGCAACGAAGCGAACATCTGAGAGAAGAAGCATTGGCTTATTTTATAAACATGAGTGAAGGCGTCAGCCACTGCATAGTTTAAGCAATCATCCCAACATTCGGGTCTAGTGATTTAAGGACCGTTACGGGGAAACTTAGCCAGAATGATAGGATAAGAATACGAATTTTGCGCCTTCCGAATACAAGTTAACGACCGTCGTCTCTGGCGACAGTGGAAGTCAAAGGAACCGGCAGTTAATCAACAGCTGGTTGGGAAAAAACTATCGTTTCTGTTTCTCAGCGCAGGTTGACGCTATTAATACTGAAATAAATATTTGCTCTCGATACCTATACATTTGGTGTTTCCAATAATATACATTTTAGCTTGATAATTGCCATGTTATAAATTTTTTCTGGGTGCACATTACTTCCTCCAAGTGTGTGCTTCGATGCAAATGGAGACAGGAAAAAATCTGCTCTAAGGAATTCCAAGTAAAAACATCGAGAACAATCAGGTACAAAAGGAAATTTAAAATGAAATGTAAATAACATATTCCAGCTATCTTGTTGCTTAAAGTGAGGACACAAGAGAATCGGCAAAGAAAATTATGTGAGATCATTTTCGTTATACAGTCCAACTTGATTTAATATCTGTTATTCATTTACAGATTCACAAGTTCGTCATTCTTTATTATAAAACAGCAAAACTGTAGCTTTCACTTTAGTTGTGAAGCATAATTTGTACGTGAAATACAGTTTGTATGCAAGTCTGTTGGTTTTTAAGGAATTGCTTGTATTGCATTATTCTCTTCACCTTGGCTGCTCACAGATGGACTGCCCTGACAAATTCATCCGACAGGTAATGGATTTGGCTTCACTGCTGCACACGTTGTGCATTAATAAAACGCTGTCAACGAAATGGAACCTGCTATATTGAATTTCAGATATCACGCATAGTGAAATTTTCGTAATAACTGCCACCGGTACATAATGCAGATCTTAGGCTTGTGAATAGTAATTACGAACAGTATGATTGTAGATTCCAGTACGTTGTTAGTGCTAAGTGTAGCCTGCTCTTTCCTGATGAATTAATGTTTCATATTTCTAACCTATACAGGTGACTACTTAAAGAAAACCTGCGTTCCATTCGCGAAAAGAGAATTTATCTTTCAATTTCCAACAAAAACATTATGCACACGAGGTTAAGTACGTTTGTTCGAAGAAAGAAAGAAAATGTGATGGCTAATTATGTAACTAACTCTCCTTGCCTGTTTTGTTACACTGCACTCGTCAACAGGCAATCTCGCACCATGACCCACAGGGAGAAACAGAGGCAACTGCTACTGACTCATTGGTCACGTAATGGTTGTTAGCCTCCAACATATCCATCAAATAACATCAGAGCGCAGTAACGAACAAGGAATCTTTTTTCTTCACGAAGTCCTACTGAAGTTCCCACTTGACGTGAATTTTTACAACAGACAGTTAGTGGATGTTCCGTAGTTTTATGGTTCGTAATTGCAGCAAACAGTCTGAGAGAATACTTCGACGAACCAACTGCCTTCCGAATCCAATTTTATTACACAGCAAGTAAGGACATATATCGCACTCGATCTAACAGCAACCCATCTGAACAGCCTTTAAGAAGTTTCAGAACGATAACCGATCCGAAGGAATCTTATTGATTGTAGAGCTCTAACCTTAACCTCTTTAAAATTAATGGTTTATTCGTCATTTACAGCCTCATTAAATCGGCCTAAATTCCGAGACTCGTCGTCAGGTTCCTTCTGGGTTGCACATACTCGTATACAGTTGGGGAAGGAGAGGACATCACGGATTAATAAGAAATATCAGACTCTTGCATAAGCATACGCATGTGTCCCCTTCCCCGATCTCTATTTCATGGAGTGTGTGTGTGTGTGTGTGTGTGTGTGTGTGTGTGTGTGTGTGTGAGAGAGAGAGAGAGAGAGAGAGAGAGAGTGGAATCGAAGTATTAACATAGTGTTCCGAAGAAAGCTAACCCGGTCCACTTAAAGAATTATCTCGCCATTCGCTTGAAGTCCTGTTACTTAATAAGTAACTTGTATTCTACGAGCTGCCTCATTGTACTTTCCTCAGCACGTTTAAAAATTTTGCCAAAAATTCTGGCATGTGAAAATATTCGCTCTCTTTCTGAAATGCAGCTCATCTTTAACTCCCACAAGCTCCCCTAACTGTAACTCGCCCCCACTCATTCTTCCATCGCTGTAAGTCGTTACTACCCATCCACTCCTACTTGCCCATTCTGTCGTTACTACCCATCCACTCCTACTTGCCCATTCTGTCAGTCAGTCATTCAGCCCAACTCATTGTCATTATCTCTTTGTGTCTTTCTGTCAATCTCCCCTGTATCACAACCACAGTCACAATCACTCTCTCCCTCTTGCTCTCTCTTACTGCTATTCATTCAATCCCACTGCTGCTATCTCTTCTCACTGTCACCATCTCTCTCTTCCTCGTTGTCATTGTTATAGCACTGTCTCTCACCCGCTTCCACTTTCTTCTTCTCTTTATTCATCTCCTACCTGCACTGTCCCTTCACTCTTTTCCTTGTTCTGGTCTGTCACTGCCAATTATGTTCCACTACCACTGTGTCCCTCTCTTTCTCTCACAATGCCATTGTCTCCTTCGCGCTTACTATATCACAACCACCGTCTGTATCTTCCAGTATTATTACTTCCCTGCCTCTTTCCCACAGCCACTGTCTCCTCCTCTCTCAACATAAGAAAGCGCGAATCTGTTCAAAAGCCAGAATATCTGGGAAAATTTGTAAAGTGTTCAGAGAGGTAGGGTGAGGCAACTCGTAACTCACTTTTCAGTCACAGTGTTTTAATAAAGAGGACCATATTTGCCTTTTTGTGCTCTGTTAGGAGAATTTTTCTGCTGGTTTTCTTTTTTTCTGCTACAGCACGCCATGTCAATCATATGAAAAGAACTTCATAGACCGGTAAAATGTTGACAGTTTACTTGCGTGAAATTGAAATACAAGTAACACAACAGTATATAACTTTATACGTCAAACCGCATTTTACATGAAAAAAAGTGCAACAACGTGGTATTCCCAGAACCCTTTTGAGGATTAAAGAGACACTTTCAAACATGTTTCTCCGTGTTATGTCGCTTTATAAACAACGTTTTCGCCTCACACAGGATTTTACGCGTACAAGTAGGATAACTTTGAGCCTCTGTATCTCGAAACGGATAAAGATTTCAAGAAAATTTTCAATATTGTTCGAAATCAGGACCTTAGCAACATATGGTAAAAATTAATGCTGTTTCAGATGCGTAGCCATCTTGGAACACGCGGTTCTGTTTAGATATCCAAAAATCTTGTTTTCTGGGGGCGGCTCTGGATAACAGGTAAAGATTTTTGAAAACGTGAAGATGGGACTTCTAGATAAATGCAGAGAGAATTACACCGTTAAAATTTGAACAATTTTCTGCGATTGTTTAGTTTTAGATTTCGCGTCGCACCAAATGTTTGTATTGTACAGGGCGAATTGGTAACTCTGCATCTCGGAAACGGATAAATATTGCATTACCAAGTCGGGCAACAGGTCTTGAAACAGAGATATCGCGACTAGTTATTAAACATGTACGACTAGAAGACTCATATGGTGGATGAAAGGCTTAACTGTAATACTCTGTTGCAGCAACATAGCCTCCTGGAATACCGTAATCATTTGGTCTGCTGCTTCCGTTTTATGTTCCGTTGCTTCCGTTTTCTGTTCTTATTCAAATGCGTACTCTCTAACGTAAAAATGTATTGCTGATTAAACCTCTTCTGACCAGAGTAAGTCTATCATTGTTATCACAACAGTATGGTATCGTTTAATACCCTATTGTATTCATTGACCCACACTGTAAATATAAAAGCATTACTGTAATTACTGTTCTGCGAATTTACATTCTCCTCAGATATGTATCGCTTGTGTGCCATCTTTTCTTCGTTGGTGTACACTGTACTCACACAAACCTTCAACAAAAGACGGTTGACTGAATGACCAGTCAGTCTTTTCCTCGTATTTCCATTAGTTTCTACATCTACGTCTATACTCTGCAAACCACCGTGAAGTGCATGGCAGATGGTACGTCCCATTGTACCAGTTTCTTCCATCGTGAAATGCATGACAGAGAGTACGTCCCATTGTACGTTATTAGAGTTTCTTCCCGTTTCCTACACGTATGGAATATGGGAAGTATGACTGTTTGAATGCCACTGCGCGCGCGGTAATTATTCTAATCTTATCCAAACGATCCATATGTGAGCGATACTTAAGGAGTTTTAATATAATCCTGAAGTCATCATTTAAAGCCAGTTCTTAAAACTGTATTAAATAGACTTCCTCGGTATGGTTTACGTCTACCTTCAAGAGTCTTCAAGTTCAGTTCCTTCAGTATCTCTGCGACGCTCTTCCACGATCAAGCAAGCCTGCGACCAGTCGTGCTGCTCTACTCTGTATACGTATAATATCCCCTGCTGGGCCTATTTGATACGGGTCTCACGAACTTGAGCAATATTCTAGAACCGGTCGCACGAGTGATTTGTAAGCATTCTCCTTTGGAGATTGGTTGCACTTCCCCGTTATTCTACCAGTAATGGTTGCACTTCCCCGTTATTCTTCCAGTAACGTCTACCACCTGCTTTACCCAAGACTGAGCCTATATGATCATTCCATTTCAAACCCTTACAACTTGTTATATCCAGGTATTTGTATAAAACGGCTGATCCCAACAGTGGCTCATCGATATTATAGGTGCAGGATACTGACGTTTTTTTCCATTTGTGAATTGAACAATTTTACATTTCTGGATATTTAAAGTAAGTTGCTAATCTCTGCACCACTTTGAAATCTTGTCGAGATCTGACTGAATATTTAAACAGCCTTTTTCCGACTGTACTTCATTATAGATTAGTGTATCATCTGCAAAAAAATCTGAGTTTACTATTTACTGTCTCAGGTCATTAATATAGAACATAAACAGCAAGGCTTCCAACACACTTCCGTGGGGCACACCTTAAGTTCCTTCTACATTTGACGATGGCTCTCCATCCAAGATAACATGCTGTGCCCTCCCCACCAAAAAATCCTCATAAGCGTATGTGTGCTACTGTGTCAAATGTTTTTTAGAAATCAAGAAATACTGCATCTATTGCACTGCCTTCATCCACAGCTTTCAGTACGTCATGTGAGAAAAGTGCGAGTTAGGTTCCACATGATCGATGTTTTCGGGATCCGTGCTCGCTGGCACTGAGGAGGTCATTCTGTTCAAGGTACGGCATTAAGTTTGAGCTCAGAAAATGTTCTAAGAATCTGCAGCAAATCTAGTCAATAATACACTCCTGGAAATTGAAATAAGAACACCGTGAATTCATTGTCCCAGGAAGGGGAAACTTTATTGACACATTCCTGGGGTCAGATACATCACATGATCACACTGACAGAACCACAGGCACATAGACACAGGCAACAGAGCATGCACAATGTCGGCACTAGTAAAGTGTATATCCATCTTTCGCAGCAATGCAGGCTGCTATTCTCCCATGGAGACGATCGTAGAGATGCTGGATGTAGTCCTGTGGAACGGCTTGCCATGCCATTTCCACCTGGCGCCTCAGTTGGACCAGCGTTCGTGCTGGACGTGCAGACCGCGTGAGACGACGCTTCATCCAGTCCCAAACATGCTCAATGGGGGACAGATCCGGAGATCTTGCTGGCCAGGGTAGTTGACGTACACCTTCTAGAGCACATTGGGTGGCACGGGATACATGCGGACGTGCATTGTCCTGTTGGAACAGCAAGTTCCCTTGCCGGTCTAGGAATGGTAGAACGATGGGTTCGATGACGGTTTGGATGTACCGTGCACTATTCAGTGTCCCCTCGACGATCACCAGTGGTGTACGGCCAGTGTAGGAGATCGCTCCCCACACCATGATGCCGGGTGTTGGCCCTGTGTGCCTCGGTCGTATGCAGTCCTGATTGTGGCGCTCACCTGCACGGCGCCAAACACGCATACGACCATCATTGGCACCAAGGCAGAAGCGACTCTCATCGCTGAAGACGACACGTCTCCATTCGTCCCTCCATTCACGCCTGTCGCGACACCACTGGAGGCGGGCTGCACGATGTTGGGGCGTGAGCGGAAGACGGCCTAACGGTGTGCGGGACCGTAGCCCAGCTTCATGGAGACGGTTGCGAATGGTCCTCGCCGATACCCCAGGAGCAACAGTGTCCCTAATTTGCTGGGAAGTGGCGGTGCGGTCCCCTACGGCACTGCGTAGGATCCTACGGTCTTGGCGTGCATCCGTGCGTCGCTGCGGTCCGGTCCCAGGTCGACGGGCACGTGCACCTTCCGCCGACCACTGGCGACAACATCGATGTACTGTGGAGACCTCACGCCCCACGTGTTGAGCAATTCGGCGGTACGACCACCCGGCCTCCCGCATGCCCACTATACGCCCTCGCTCAAAGTCCGTCAACTGCACATACCGTTCACGTCCACGCTGTCGCGGCATGCTACCAGTGTTAAAGACTGCGATGGAGCTCCGTATGCCACGGCAAACTGGCTGACACTGGCGGCGGCGGTGCACAAATGCTGCGCAGCTAGCGCCATTCGACGGCCAACACCGCGGTTCCTGGTGTGTCCGCTGTGCCGTGCGTGTGATCATTGCTTGTACAGCCCTCTCGCAGTGTCCGGAGCAAGTATGGTGGGTCTGACACACCGGTGTCAATGTGTTCTTTTTTCCATTTCCAGGAGTGTATCTGACAGTAGCTTTGTCGATCACTTCTACTACCTACTACCCTTCTTATAGACGGGTGTGACCTGTGGTTATTTCCAGGTACTGGACGTGGTTTTTTGTTCAAATAATGTACGATATAGTTAGAAGAGGGACTGACTCAGCTGCAAATTCAGTATAGAATCTGATAGGGATTCCATCGGGCCCTGGCGCTTTGTTCAATTTTAACGATTTCACCTGTTGCTCAACACTACTAACACTAACATTTACTTCATTCATCTTTTCAGTGGTGGGGATTAAATTGGGGCCCTTCTCCAGGGTTTTCCTTTGTAAAAGAATATTTGCAAACGGAGTTAAGCATTTCAGCTTTTGTTTAGTGTCAGCTGCAGCAAGTGGACGAGTTACGTTACCCAGGATACCTGCACTGTGTGCCAGTACAGGAAGCTAAAAGACTGTTATGAGTTACGTTTCTAACGTCGTCATGTTTACGCGAACGGTAATATATGATACATTTTTTTAGAATAGGTCTTGAGGAGTGAAAACGGATTACGGAACAACGTAATGCGGATCTATTGTTTTGCTTCTGGACAAAAGGTTTATCTGGGGTGAGGGGGTCCGACAGCCGATCAGTTCCAGTCATTTTATCAGGAAGGAGGTACACGGCTCGTGTTTTCTGTAGTTCAACCATGCATAGACGGTCAATACGGCGGTTCGATCGCGTCCGCATTGTTACTTTGTGCCAGGAAGGGCTCCAAACAAGGGAAGTTTCCAGGTGTCTCGGAGTGAACCAAAGCGATGTTGTTCGGACATGGAGGAGATACAGAGGGACAGGAACAAGCGATGACATGCCTCGCTCAGGCCACCCAAGGGCTACTACTACAATGGATTACCGCTACCTACGGTTTATGGCTCGGAGGAACTCCGACAGAAACGCCACCATGTTGAATAATGCTTTTCGTGCAGCCACAGGACGTCATGTTACGACCTAAACTGTGCGCAATAGGCTGCATGATGTGCAAGTTCACTCCCAACGTCCATGGCGAGGTCCATCTTTGCAACCACGACACCGTGCAGCGCGGTGCAGATGGGCCCAACAACATGCCGAATGAACCGCTCAGGATTGGCATCAGGTTCTCTTCACCAATGAGTGTCGCATATGCTTCCAACCAGACAATCGTCGGAGACATGTTTGGAGGCAACACGGTCAGTTTGAACGCCTTAGACACACTGCCCAGCGAGTGCAGCAAGGTGGAGGTTCCCTGCTGTTTTGGGGTGGCATTATGTGGGGCCGACGTACGCTGTTCGTGGTCGTGGAAGGCGTCGTAACGGCTGTAAGATACGCGAATGCCATCCTCCGACCGATAGTGCAACATATCGGCAGCATATTGGTGAGGAATTCGTCTTCATGGACAAAAATTCGCACCCCTATCGTGCACATCTTGTGAATGACTTCCTTCAGGATAACGACATCGCTCGACTAGAGTGGTCAGCATGTTCTCCAGACATGAACCCTATTGAACATGCCTAGAATAGATTGAATAGGGCTGTTTATGGACGACGTGACCCACCAACCACTCTGAGGGGTCTACGCCGAATCGTCGTTGAGGAGTGGGACAATCTGGACCAATAGTGCCTTGATGAACTTGTGGATAGTATGCCATGACGAATACAGGCATCCATCAATGCAAGAGGACGTGATACTGGGTATTGGAAGTCCGGTGTGTACAGCAATCTGGACCACCACCTCTGAAGGTCTCGTTGTATGGTGGTACAACATGCAATGTGTGGTTTTCATGAACAATAAAAGGGCGGAAATGATGTTTATATTGATCTCTATTCCAACTTTCTGTACAGGTTCCCGAACTCTTGGAGCCGAAGTGATGCAAAACTTTTTTATGTATGTAGATTCCTTAATTGTTGTTTAATTATATTAGCAACGTCCCTTTAAAAGGGGTACTGACGTATAAGTAGAGTCCAGCACCGGAAAATACCTTCTATAACACTCTTAGTAGTAACGACGCGATTCCTATAACTTCTGACTTTTAAGGCTGCCAAAAAAAAAAAAAAAAAAAAATGCATATTTCGTTCATTGCTCTTTAATTGTACTCTCAAAATACTTGTTACAGAGATATTGATGTGTACGGCCCTGAAGCTGGAAATACTGAATGTCGACATTCCCTGGCACTGCAAGAGTTATACTGTGAGGATATACACGCCGTAGCCATCTTGACAACATTATGTCGAAGAAGGTAATAAAGAAAGGCAGCATGATATAAAAGTTTTTTCTTTTGTTTCGCGTTACAAACGAGCGCTCAATAATATGGAACTAAGGAAAACCGCTCTCCATAACAGAGTGCCCGCTGTTATCTCTTCATGCTGTTTTCTAATACAGAACACATGGTGTCTTTAAAAATAAAATGAAAAGAGAGAGAGAGAGAGAAGCTTTCATCACGAGCCCCTCTCGTCACGTGCATATGCTATACTGAACTTCCTCAAAACACACACCACTGGGACAAGAAGTAAATGAAAAGTGTAAATAACTCCTTCATGTCCATAAATCTGGACGAACACACAGCGAAAATAACCGGCCTCGTGGCCATTTTCACGCGCCTGAACTGACTCCACTCCCATTACGGCGCGCACACACTAGGCCAACGAACAAGAGACTGGATTCGGCCTAATGTTGGTCTCCAATGCATTAGCGTTCATCTTCTCACCCACACCAAATGAAGGACTTGAGGCCAAGGGATTCGGCCATGTAGAATCGCAGTTGGCTCTGATAACTTTTCGACTGTGCTCCCATTCTGTTACTGTTATAAAATAGCGTTTTAATTACAATTTCACCGGTAGACGTTATGAGGGAAGAGGGGGATTTAGTAGTCGTCGCATGTGCAGCAGTCAATTTACTTCACGAACCTGGTCATCAGAAAAGAAGAAGAAACGACGCTTGTGGACGAACTCTCTTTTAAAAAGCAAGGAGCAGTGCGAAGGGGTAAAATTAATGTCTACCTTAAAGCTGATTTGGACTATGGGATATTTCATTATTTTTTTCCGAATCAAAGCTATAGATTTCGAACTGTCTTTGAACTGTGTAGGCCCAAAAATTTCCAAAGCTGACACCTATTTTAGGAGAGCTGTACCTGCAGCAGAAAAATTAATTCTCAACTCCCAGTTTTGTTTGTTTCTCTTCGTCGTTCACGGCGAAAATATGTCAATACAGACTCTATTTTCTTTCTCACATCCTGCACATTTCTTTCTAATAACTCACTTATTTCTCTCCACGCGTATAATCTTTCCACTTTTTTTATTTACGTTTTTAAATAACCGCAGTTGGAAGGGCCCCATTATCGTTGCCATTCACGACAAGACTGTCAGCTTCAATGTTTTCTCCATACACCCTTAACGAGAATAGGCATTGAGTGCAGGGGAAACAATGACTGTTGAAATTAAATTTTTCAGGGCAACCACAAATCGCACTCGGTGTGTGTTATTGGCAGGTTTCACTCTAATTTAACAAAAATTCAAATGGCTCTGAGCACTATGGGACTTAACAGCGGAGGTCATCAGTCCCCTAGAACTTAGAACTACTTAAACCTAACTAACCTAAGGACATCACACACATCCATGCCCGAGGCAGGATTCGAACCTGCGACCGTAGCGGTCGCGCGGTTCAAGACTGCCACTCCGACCGGCCTAATTTAACAGCTAACTTCTGTGCTTATAACTGTAAATTTCAGTGTTTCTGAGTATGCTCTTGCTAAGCTAACGAGCGAAATCAGTCAATAAACGTACTACGTGCGTTCTACAGACACAGCAAATCGCTACTGAACCAACCAACATTCGACTCTGCGTTCACACTAGGAGAGGGGTCACAAGGCCAACCACCCGCCAACACTTCGATGTTCCGCCAGCAGATCGAACCGCAACCAAGGCCAACCGCTTCTTTGACTCCTATATGGCGCTCGCACATACTAAGCAAATCTCGGCCAACGAAGCAGTTGGCTGTCGTTCGTTGGCGTTGGTTGGGCTATGTGTAGGTGTTTTTACAAAGCGTGCGGAGCTGTACTGTGCCCTGCTATACTTCGGGGCGAAACTCGTTCAACTGTTCACACACTCGCTGCAAGTGAATCAGTATCATCTGGGGGAAACAAATTCAACTGTTCATACACTCATGCCAAGTTTATCATCTGTGACAGTTGGCATTCATTGGGGAGAAGGCAATAAAACATATTACGTGTCCAAGGCATCGCGTGTACATTGTGCATGAAATAGTACGGAAGCAGCCGGCCGCGGTGGCCGTGCGGTTCTAGGCGCTACAGTCCGGAACCGCGTGACTGCTACGGTCGCAGGTACGAATCCCGCCACGGGCATGGATGTTTGTGATGTCCTTAGGATATTTGGGTTTAAGTAGTTCAAGGTTCTAGGGGACTGATGACCTCAGATGTTAAGTCCCATAGTGCTCAGAGCCATTTAGTACGGAAGCTCAGCGTTGTCTTCACGAGCACACACTTCGCTTGCTCAATTTTTATATATCAGTTTCGATTAGAAACAGCGGCAGCACGCTGTGGCAGTGGAAGCATATGGGAAGCGTCAAGCTGAAATGTGTAGCATGCCGACCAGCCGGCTGCGACACTGGAAGGCAGCCGGCCAAACGAAGCGCAGCAAACTGGGTCTAACGAGGCAGGCGGCGCTATCTAAATATTGACGGGCGTGCTGTGCTGTTGGTGCCGCTGCTGCTACGGCTGTGGCCACTGCGAGGCCACACATCCTAATGACACGCGTCGTCAGCGCATCACTGAAAAACAGCCGCAGGTCGCTGACCGCCACAAGTGCCGCCTCCATTGGCTCCAAACGTGCGTCTTATGTAACCAGTCTGCAGCTCGACCAAGCCATGTGTTTGCCTACAATAACAACGGTGCAAGACCGCACTATCTGACGTGTGTGGTTTTGCCACGACGACGTTTACCTCATTCTTTTCTACTTCTTCGTTGCGGACTATAACAACACATTCTTACAGCTTAAAAACAAATCTTACTTGTTTCATTTGATTTAACTACACAGAGATATCCAGTACAGAGAGATACCGACGGTGTTAACTTCGACAGAAAAACCACCCAAACACGTCATTCAGCTTTGTCTCCCCCGACGGGGACATAAAACACACACACACACACACACACACACACACACACACACACACTCTTAGCTAGTTCCGCCTGCAGAGTCGGGGTAATGAAGAAACTGACCGTCGGTTTTACTGCTGTCTTGGGCAGTGCTGTCCGCACACGAACGCCAGCGGCTGAAATGCTAACCACTTACCTGCCTCTCCCCCATCGAGTAGCAACAGTAATTCGTACATGGTTACCTCCACGTGTCTACCTTGTGCGATAGGAGACGCACACAGACCAGTGGACGGAAGGAGAGGCAGGTTTTCGCCCTGATCGGGACGAGAGGCCGTGCGATATGAATTCCTTACAAAGACTTCTGCGTAAACCAACCTACACACACGAAAGGAAAAAATGTTCAAATGTGTGTGAAATCTTATGGGACTTAACTGCTAAGGTCATCAGTCCCTAAGCTTACACACTACTTAACCTAAATTATCCTGAGGACAAACACACACACCCATGCCTGAGGGAGGACTCGAACCTCCGCCGGGACCAGCCGCACAGTCCATGACTGCAGACCGCTCGGCTAATCCCGCGCGGCACGAAAGGAAAAACACGGTTTTAATTTTTCAAAATGGTTCAAATGGCTCTGAGCACTATGGGACTTAACTTCTGAGGTCATCAGTCCCCTAGAACTTAGAACTACTTCAACCTAACTAACCTAAGGACATCACACATCCATGCCCGAGGCAGGATTCGAACCTGCGACCGTAGCGGTCGTGCGGTTCCAGACTGTAGCGCCTAGAACCGCTCGGCCACCCCGGGCGGCCTTTTAAATTGGACACGATAGTTATTATCAATATGAATTCCTTACAAAGACTTCTGCGTAAACCACCCTACACACACGAAAGGGAAAATACGGTTTTAAATTGGACACGATGGTCATTATCACATATATATATACGTAGATATGATACATACTACAAATTAAAGTTCCCCGCCCGGTTTTTCTGTCTGTATGCGAAAGGTACTCTCAGGAACTACTGCAGACGTTTTGATACTGTTTTCACTAATAGAGTGACTCACGAGGAAACTTTCTGTGTGTAATTTATTGCGCCAGACAAATCGTCCGGTCATAGATACGTAGGTACTTCAGAAAGTAAGATATAGATGTCGACCAAGCTAAGAAAGACCTTCTGCTGCCAGTCAGAAATAATTCCCATTTCTCGAAACGCGTCGTGCGAAAAGTAAAATAAAGAAAAATCGTGACTGGTAGCAGAAAATTTATTTATTTATAAACAAACCTATTGTTTCTACACTCGCAGGCTTTCAAAAAACATTTATAATGGATCAAATCACACTAAGAAAGACCGTTACCCAACAAGACTGGCGCAGTCAGAAGAGAGTACATGTGCAGAGGCTGATCTGCTGCGGTACGGACAACAGCTGCATGACAGCGTGCGCGTAAAATGGCGCGGCGACTGGGAACGTGCTTCCAAAGTTGAAGCACACGCGACAACATGATCCTGGAGGACGCACAGATCTACGGCGAACTCCTGACGGTGTATGATTCAAATACAATGTCGTGTCCAGCCGTAGTGAAGTAGTGCCAACAAATTCACCATAGCCGCACAGATGAGGGTGATGCGGACCCGACATAATGTCCGGATCTTGCACCATGCAATTTCCGTCTTTTCTGGAAGCTGAAAGAACACTGCGAGGGTCACAATTTCTCCAACGATGAGGATGGTCACACAGAGGTTTTCAAATGGTTCCGGGGCCAAGAAGCCGATATTTCTCGTCGTTGAGGAATTGAACGATTGGTAGAGTGTTACGACAGTTTTTTTTGCAGAGCTATGGTTGCTATATTGAAAAAGTAGTGTAATGGATCTGGATCACATTGAAAGGTAGTGTAACATTCAGTAAAACTTGCTTTTTGAAGCCTCCACATCATCAGTGATAGCCGTGCGAGCACAGGCGGATCGTTAGTAAACAATTAAAAACGAGCGAAAAATGTTCTGGTGTGTGTGTGTGTAAGAGGATTCACAGAGAATGGTTACCGTCTCATATCGAAGCCTTTAAACACGCCAGCTTTTCAGACGCAACTGTTCGTTGGTGTTAAGTGAAATCATGCGTTTCAGTTGCTGAATTTGTATTCTAGAATTCGATTTCCCGTAATTACGAATAATTTTATAGCTGATTAAGTATTTATGCTGAGGGCAGCGCAACAAAACTACGTTCAACTAAGTGAGTCTCATATTCAGAAAATGAGCTCTGTGGGCAAGGTCTTAGTGGAAGTTTCTGCTCCTACCTGTTATGACGTGTCAAGTTCTTCTGTATGTCGCGTATATGATTTACAAGTGATTGTGCAGTGTAGTGTCATGCTTGTGTTGGTATGGATGAATGGGAGAGGATGAAACCCGCTGCCACCCATATTCTCTCGAATAGCACCAAGCGGACCGCCGAGCTTCACGTTCCCATCCGATGGAAGAGTCACCCACCATCAACAGTCACGTGTCCTCACAGCACAATATGCTGCAAAGAGGTTTCGAATTTAACCCAGGCGCAAAGTCTGGTACGCTATCATCTCTCCTCCCCTTGCCAGTCAAATAACACCAACGAAAATTTCTTCTTCGCCGATCTGATTAAGTATTCAATCTTGATCGGGGCTCAGTTCGAAGCGGGACTCATCACTGAAGACAATTCTACTCCAGGCAATGAGATTCCAGGCCCCCGTCGGGGGAGACAAAGCTGACTGACACCCACCATACCGCTCGACAAACAGGAATGATGGTCTGGGATGGCACTTCATTTGACAATAGGAGCCATTTGGTTGGCATTCATGACACCCTTGCAGCACAACAGTAAGATGCGATATTCTACGCCCCGTTTTGTTGCCCTTCATGATAAGCCACCCTGGACTTACATTTCAGCAAGATAATACCCGCCGGCACAAGGTGAGAGTTTCTACTGCTTGTACTCTTGTTTGCCAAACCCTACCTTGGGCAGTAAGGTCGCGGGATCCCCCCCCCCCCCCGCCCCAATTGACAAACTTTGGATTACTGTGTGCAGGATCCTCCAACCATCTCAGGAATTTGACGATCTAACGCGCCAATTGGATCTCGTGCGATGCCCTCGGGAGGGCACCCAAAAACCCTACGGATCAACGCCACGCCGAATAAATGCTTGCAAAAGAGCCAGATAAAATTGATAAAAGCTTGATAAATTTGTGAAAGCTCTGTCTCTTGAATAAAGCTTCCATTTTTTTCTGAAATTGTAATCATTTGTTTGTCTGTACAAATACGTCACATCTACCGATTTTCGTCCCATTCGGGTAATTCCTTGGTGGTGCCGTTCTTTTTTCTCCCTTTTTTTCTTAGTGTATTTCAGAACTGTCCGCAGCTCGTGGTCTCGCGGTAGCGTTCTCGCTTCCCGAGCACGGGGTCCCGGGTTCGATTACCGGCGGGTCAGGGATTTTTCCTGCCTCGAGATGACTGGGTGTTGTTGTGTCGTCATCATCATCATCATCATCATCATCATCCCCATTACGGTCGGAGGAAGGCAATGGCAAAACCACCTCCACTATGACCTTGCCTAGTAAGGCGGCGCGGGTCTCCCGCATCGCTCCCCTACGCTCTGTAAAGAAGTATGGGATTCATCATCCTCATCATTTCAGAACTATGATTACCCCTTGTTGTACTTGCCACACGGCTAGAAGCGTATCTGAATGGCCGACAGAACGCTACCGAGTTATCGATTACATTCCTTGTTCCTAAATGTTCCAGATCCAATAAACCGGTGTGTGGGACCATCATGTTCACCGTAATGGTTGTGTGAAAATCGCCGTTAATCAGCTGTAGGTGTGGTCCAGACAGTATTTCCCCGCATAATCGTGGAAAACTTAGCTTGTGCTCACGTTTACACACAGGGACCTGCAAGATCTTCCACATCAAACTAAAGAATTCGTTTCTTTTACTACTATTTCGTAAGAAAGAGCTTACCTAGAAAATCCGGAAAGCCAGCTACACGGTTAAGTGTAAGTGATGAGCCGCCTAACCGCAGCGTTTGCGCAGTGTAGCAACGATGAGGGCGAGTGGTGCAAAGGCTGCGCTGTCGCCTCACCTGGCGGCGGTGCCGTCACGCCGCAGCTGACTCAGGGACGGAGAATCCGGCCGAGGTATTCCGACAGGAAATGCGGCGCTACTTGACTAGCGATCTGACAGCCACAGCAGGAAGTTTGACACCGCCTCCTCTACTGGCGTAGAAATCAATAGCTCTGCGCACTAGAGCACCCATTCCTCCGACTACAGTGGATGGGGTAAAAGCAGATCTGAATTCGCGTGTAACTGCAGTGGGTTTCGTAAGGTCTTTCCTGCTGAACTCGCGTAATTATATCCAAAGGCAGTATGGAATTTTAAGGAAGTAATTCTTGCTTAGATAGTTGACATTTTTGTAATTAGCCAAGCAGTTTTTCCAATGACCCAATATAAAGAGGGTAATAAATCATTGAAACATGGATAGGATCCCTCGGTAATTAGTGCTGTATATGAACTTTTCATTTAAAATGACCAGAATGTGGGGTCTGAAGCTTGGCTTTTATGGGCGGGGACCTTACAGAACGGACGAACCAACTCAAGGCATCAACTTTCCACAAACTTGTAGAACTAGCGTCTCTATGCTCTTGAAAACACAATGCTTACAGGTGTTCTTCATTCTCACTGAAAACATCATTTGGTACTTCGATGACATGTAGACGTCATTAATCAATCGTTGCATACTGATGATCCATTCAATTGCGTAATATTATCAACATCTTTTTTGGGCAATCTTCGACATTATAATACGCTGATACTTCCATAACCATTATCTTAGGAGGCGTACTATCATTTGTTTCGATACCTACAAACAGCTTGTGAAGGTTGAGGGATGCGCTGAAAATAAGTGAGATCCCAAAGTCCGTCGAAGAATTTCCGGACGTTGTTCAGGAATATTTTGTGAACATCTTGGTACATGAGACCCGTAGTTTCCGGTACCTCGTTACAGAGTGATAATATAGGGGTAGTCAAATGAAAGCGAGACAGATGGGAATAAACTACACTGTTTTCAAATTTCAAAACTAAACTCCGTAACTGTTAACACGTTTATCTCACTTTGAGACACGACGGTCTTTGCCTTCATGGAACAATATTAGCGGTTGCCTACGGAACCAGGTGTGCCCCTCTTCGCCCGAAGCAAATCAACGGCCACGAACACCTTTCTTGATGGTGATATGAAAATCTCACGGGGAGAGATTGGGACTGTATGGATCGTGTGCAACGGCTTCCCAATGAAACTTCTGCAGCGTACACGAAGCAAATTTGGCAATATGTGGGCCCACCCAGAACAGGTGCACGCCTCGGTACAATCGTGGTAGCATCAGCAACCGCAAACACTTTTCCATGAGGGCACTGACCATCTTGTCTCACAGTGGGATAAATGTATTAACAGTTATGACGATTACTTTTGAAATAACCTCACTTGTCTCCACCTGTCTCGCTTACATTTGACACGTTCAGAGTCTGAATTTGAATTTGACATATTCAGAGTCTACAGATGCAGAAATAAATAAGGGTAAGAAACATCGAATGCAAAGGAATTATCCTGCAACGAGTAATACCAAAATACTCAGGGAATGTCCCTCAATAACCTAAGCCATTTTGTCGGTGGAGTTTGGTTTGAGCGCGTATATACACTGGCGTTATCTCAAGTCTCTGTGTTCGTTAGCAGAACCTAGCCCTTTCCTCGCGGCAGTTGTGTTAATGCGTCTGTAGCCTTCTTTCCAGCTTTAATGTGTGTGCTGCTATTCGACGTCTGCGTAGGAAGACAAGAGACCAGAATTGAAATCAAGTCACTCTTCAACCACTAAACTCTCGCTAATGCGGCCCTCAGTACTCCGGCCTACTCAATAATCCGGCACACTTCTAGTTTCTAGTCGTTCAACCTGAAATGACACCTACAATAATGAAACGTCGTCTGCAACAATGTTGTCAGTCAATTATAATATTCAACATTCTTGTACACTTTGAAATTGTGGCTTTCCTTACGGATCATTATCGTGGCTTCTAAAGGGAAACACGTGATGCTAACCCTCAAGCAGAAACTCTAAATTAAATATAAACTGAACTAGGTTCGTCACAGAAAACCATTGTTGCTGGCAACAGTGTTGGACGAGCAACTACACCACGGGCCATTAAAATTGCTACACCACGAAGATGACATGCTACAGACGCGAAATTTAACCGACAGGAAGAAGATGCTGTGATATGCAAATGATTAGCTTTTCAGAGAATTCACACAAGAATGGCGCCGGGGGCGACACCTACAACGTGCTGCCATGAGGAAAGTTTCCAACCGATGTCTCATACACAAACAGTTGACCAGCGTTGCCTTATGAAACGTTGTTGTTATGCCTTGTGTAAGGAGGAGAAATGTGTACCATCACGTTTCCGACTTTGATAAAGGTCAGATTGTAGCCTATGGCCGGCCGGAGTGGCCGAGCGGTTCTAGGAGCTACAGTCTGGAATCGCGCGACCCCTTCGGTCGCAGGTTCGAATCCTGCCTCGGGCATGGATGTGTGTGATGTCCTTAGATTAGTTAGGTTTAAGTTCTAGGGGACTGATGACCACTGCAGTTAAGTCCCATAGTGCTCAGAGCCATTTGAACCATTTTTTTTGAGTAGCCTATGGCGATTGTGGTTTATCGTATCGCGACATTGCTGCTCGCGTTGGTCGAGATCCAATGACTGTTAGCAGAATATGGAAACAGGGGGTTCAGCAGGGTAGTAGGGACCGCAGTGCTGGATCTCAACGCCCTCGTATCACTAGCAGTCGAGATGACAGGCAACTTATCCGCATGGCTGTAACGGATCGTGCAGCCACGTCTCGATCCCTGAGTCAACAGATGGAGACGTTTGCAAGACAACAAACAACAGCACGAGCAGTTCGACGACGTTTGCAGCAGCATGCACTATCAGCTCGGAGACCATGGCTGCGGTTACCCTTGACGCTGCATCACAGACAGGAGCGCCTGCGATGGTGTACTCAACGACGAACCTCGGTGCACGAATGGCAAACATTTTTTCGGATGAATCGAGGTTCTGTTTACAGCATCATGATAGTCGCATCCGCGTATGGCGACATTACGGTGAACGCGCATTGGAAGCGTGTATTCGTCATCGCCATACTGGCGTATCACCCGGCGTGATGGTATGCCATTCGTTACACGTCTCGGTCACCTCTTGTTCGCATTGACGGCGCTTTGAACAGTGGGCGTTACATTTCAGATGTGTTACGACCCGTGGCTCTACCCTTCATTCGATGCCTGGGAAACCCTACATTTCACCATGATAATGCACGACCACATGTTGCAGGTCGTTTACGGGCCTTTCTGGATACAGAAAATGTTCGACTGCTGCCCAGACCAGCACAATCTCAGGACCTCTCACCAATTGAAAACGTCTGGTCAATGGTGGCCGAGCAACTGGCTCGTCACAATACGCCAGTCATTACTCTTGATGCAGTGTGGTATCGTGTTGAAGCTGCATGGGCAGCTTTACCTGTACACGCCATCCAAACTCTGTTTGACTCAATGCCCAGGCGTATCAAGGCCGTTATTACGGGCAAAGGTGGTTGTTCAGGGTACTGATTTCTCAGGATCTATGCACCCAGATTGCGTGAAAATGTAATCACATGTCAGTTCTAGTATGATATATTTGTCCAATGAATACCCGTTTATCATCTGCATTTCTTCTTGGTGTAGAAATTTTAATGGCCAGTAGTGTATTTATGCCCAAAATTCAGCAGAAAAGCGATAATCATAAGCTCGTAGGAAAGTCACGATGAAACTGATGAAGAGGTGGCATAGGAGGAGAGAACATGAGGATATCTCAAGCTGAAGCTGGAGACGTCTTCCTGTAGTACATTATGCAACAATCAGTAACATGGTAGCACCTATGAAATGCTTGTAAAGCCGTTGTGTGACAATGCATACTACCATCGCCTATCATCATGGTGACAACCAAAACGTTGGGACATCTTTCATAGTGAATGTGGAGTGATACTAATATGTGTATACACACTCAAGGACTAAATTTTCTGTAAAAATGTTTGTATATTTTGATTTTGATAAAGTAAAATCCCTATGTGTTTACACTAAATTTTAGACACTCTCAACAATCCGGCACTTCCGCTAATCCGGCACCCATACGTGCGAGGAATGGCCGGGTTAGCAAGAGTCCAGTGTAGTTCAAAATTGTTTTTCCATATATTCGTACGAGGCAATGGTGTCTCAGAATTTGCGCTGCCACACCAGAGGGCAAGCGGGAAACCCGTATGGAGTTGGGTACGGAGTGGTGGCAGGTGTCGCCACGGAGCGGCCAGTGACCCGTGACGCGCGGCGCAGGATGCACACAGCGGCCGGTGAAAGCTTTCCCGCGTAGCGCCGGCCTTGCCCGCGGCGTAACCGGCTTAGCGGCCACACACGTCCGCGCTGACCGCCCCGCGCGTCTAGTGCCATCCGTGTAGACACTCCGTGCACGGCCTGAAACGTGTCTTCGCCAGGCGTGAACGCCGTCTTCCGTGTTGACCTCGGGAATGTACGTAGCGGAGGTCCCACTGACGCCGCGTTTCTCGATTCCTGAGAGCTTTTGATGCAGTTCCGTACGGTCGCCTAGTAAACTAAACTTACTGTCGGTAAGCGACTGAATCTAAGATGATGTCCAACGAAATGAGAACTTTTTATATAACATACGAGTTTTAGGAACTGATAGTATTAAAAGATCACGTAACTAATGAGGAGGTGTTGAATAGGATTGGGGAGAAGTTTGTGGCACAACTTGACTAGAAGAAGGGATCGGTTGGTAGGACATGTTCCGAGGCATCAAGGGATCACCAATTTAGTATTGGAGAACAGCGTGGACGGTAAAAATCGTAGAGGGAGACCAAGAGATGAACACACTAAGTAGATTCTGAAGGATGTAGATTGCAGTAGGTACTGGGAGAGTAGCATGAAGAGCTGCATCAAACCAGTCTCAGGACTGAAGACCACAACAACAGTATTAAAAGAGGTGAATATAGGGGGTGCCGCAGACAAAAGTACCCCGTAAGCACCGGCCGGGGTGGCCGTGCGGTTCTAAGCGCTAGAGTCTGGAGCCGCGCGACCGCTACGGTCGCAGGTTCGAATCCTGCCTCGGGCATGGATGTGTGTGATGTCCTTAGGTTAGTTAGGTTTAAGTAGTTCTACGTTCTAGGGGACTGATGACCTCAGATGTTAAGTCCCATAGTGCTCAGAGCCATTTCAACCATTTGAACCCCGTAAGCTGAAATGGATTTACAATTTATATACAGTTCAAATGGCTCTGAGCAGTATGGGACTTAACATCTGAGGTCATCAGTCCCCTAGAACTTAGAACTACTTAAACCTAACTAACCTAAGGACATCACACACATCCATGCCCGAGGCAGGATTCGAACCTGCGACCGTAGCGGTCGCGCGGCTCCAGACTGAAGCGCCTTGAACCGCTCGGCCACATCGATCGGCTTATATACAATGAAAAATAAATTTATAGGGTATGTTGAAAGTGACCCACTGCAAGATCTTAATACAGCTGTGCACGCCTAAGCATATTCAGATACACCCACTGGTAGCAACTTCACGGCTGATGTTGTCTTTCAGTTCCTGTACTGAGTGTGGATCTGTCTCATATGCATTGCTCTTCAAGTGTTGCCTCAGGAAAAACTCGTAAGTTGTTAGATCCGGCGAATGTGGTAGCTGCAAATTTTTTCTGCCAGTTCGTTCCTCACAGCGAAGATATCATGGACTCGTTCCAGCCATACCCTAGACTGTGGCACGTTGCCCCATCTTGCTGGAAGAAGCAGTATTTTCATATTCAGTGAAGTGAGCACAAAATGTATCAAAACTTCCCAGATATGCAACCGTGTTGAGCGTTGTGTCAAAAAATATCGGTCCTGTTACACCGCACCAAACGCCGATTTTTTCATAATTGAGTGGTTGCTGACATGCAATGTTAGGGTTCTCCATTGCCCAGTACCTCGTGTTCTGTGGAATCACATGACCGGAAAGATGAAACCATGCTTCATCACTGATTATGCAATGGAAAGGGTCTGACAAAATATCGTTGATGCTATTTCAAAAGCCACGTGCAGTAATCTGGGTGTCATCCTCCCGTAATTGCTGCGCAACCCTCACACAATATGGCTTCATATTAAGACTGACTTTTCAACATCCGATGGCAACTCCTCCTGTCGGGCCAATTTACGTGTAGACTTCTGTGGTCTCTGCCTAATTCTTCGGCGAATGTCAGCAATAACTTCTGGTGTGCGAACTGAAGGAATTCTTTGTCGTTTTACATCCATAGGTGCGCCATTTTTTATACAGACATTGTACTGCTCTCTTTGCTGGTAGCCCTCTATCCGGATGCTTGACCCCGAAAACTTCGCAAGTTTACTTAACCGCGCCTGTTTTCACATAGGCTTTCAAAGTTTAGATTATTTCTTCTATCGAAAATGTCGTTTTGCCTTTCTTCCACTGCAGTCGTCTGTTTGTGGTTTCACTCCAATCAGAAGTTCGAAAACTACACATGTTGTAATTTTTTATGTGCCAATGTTAGAAAACAGTATTTTTTGTTTAATTTGTGACCTAGGGCAGAGTTTTCTTTGCTATTCAGTTTTGCAGTGTCTACTGTGTTCTTTGTTGCCACTATGAACCATTTTAGTCTTTAACCTGATGTTTTCCTTCGCATACAAAGTAGGTATAAGTGGGCCAGTGCAGACGAACTATTTACCCCACGTTATAGGAATGTTGAAGACTGTGCGTTGCAGGATTTGCGTTGTCAGTAGTTTTAGTGCCATCAGTTGCCGACAGACGCCGGTACTGTTACGGCGACGTAGGGTTTAAAAACAAGCACCAATGCGCATTACAGTTGCAGGCACGGCCCTGGGCAAGGTGAGCAGGGCTTGACTCGTAAAGCTGTTTATCAAAACAACAGCAACAGTGCTGCTGCTCTTTGGGAGTGTCGACGCAGTAAACGAATACGGAGAGGTCTTGTTTCCGCACCGGGATTTGGAGAACACAATTCCGAAGTACGAATTAACTGACAGTTTGAGATTTAGGAATTGCACTTGGGAGATGCCTGCGGCCAACTGCGCCACACGTTGTTTCAAGTTACTGTTGCCACACACCACACACGCAGGAGCTGCAAGCTGAGCACAGCGACGGACACGTTTCGGGCAGCAGTGGAGCAATCTCTAGGGCCGTCCCACGCCGTCTGGATGCAGATGGTCGTCGCATTGGGCAACGTTTGTAACTAGGAACGTAAAACAATGGTTCAAATGGCTCTAAGCACTATGCGACAACATCTGAGGTCATCAGTCCCCTAGACTTACAACTACTTAAACCTAAGTAACGAAAGGACATCGCCGGCCGCGGTGGTCTAGCGGTTCTGGCGCTGCAGTCCGGAACCGCGGGACAGCTGCGGTCGCAGGTTCGAATCCTGCCTCGGGCATGGGTGTGTGTGGTGTCCTTAGGTTAGTTAGGTTTAAGTAGTTCTAAGTTCTAGGGGACTTATGACCTAAGATGTTGAGTCCCATAGTGCTCAGAGCCATTTGAACCATTTTGAAAGGACATCACACGCATCCGTGCCCGAGGCAGGATTCGAACCGCAGCAGCAGCGCGGTTCCGGACTGAAGCGCCTAGAACAACTCGGTCACAACGGCCGGCCCCAGGAACGTAAACATGACACACAATTAACAGATGATCCCCTCTAATACGGAAGTTAAAATGTGTGTCTTTCTATGGTTTATCTGTTATTTGTCTTCCGCATGTCCTTAAAAATATTTCCACGAAATCTCACTGTCCTACGACCACTCGATTTAATGGGGGTCCTCTCAAGTAAGAAAAGTTTAATCAGAACCACCCTCTATTTCAAACCTTTATTTAATAGGTTGAACTCTTTCTTGTTGAATTTGTGTTTGTGTTCTTCACTACTCTACTGACGAATAATACTATTTTCTACTACTGATACATAAAAAACATAAACTTTATATTCTCCGACCTTCTGATTGCAGTAAAACCACAATAAGCCGACTGCAGAACAGGAGAGGCACAACACGACACAAGCAAACATCACATAAAATGCCACAGTTAATATCTGAACTTGTAATAAGAATAAATTCTCGAAACGTGTTGTGTCATGAATGAAAAAAATAGATAATTGTTGCAGCGTTTTATTATTTAAACCACAAACGTGAAATTTCTAAACAATCATATCTATCATTGTGTAGTATCACTTGTATAAAACTATGTCTATTTTGAAATGTTCACACGGTACTAAGACACCCACATTGCGTCTGTTTTGCACACTCAAATATGGTTCAAATGGCTCTGAGCACTATGGGACTTAACATCTGAGGTCATCAGTCCCCTAGAACTTAGAACTACTTAAACCTAAGGACATCACACACATATCCATGCCCGAGGCAGGATTCGAACCTGCGATCGTAGCGCTCGCGCGGTTCCAGATTGAAGCGCCTAGAACCGCTCGGCCACGCAGGCCAGCCTTTGCACACTCAGCTGGCGATATACTAAACGTCGGATCGTGGTTTCATCCCATGCTATACAAGGAAGGAACGAACGAATTTAGAGTAGAATTTGACGTCTCGTTGACGGCGAGGTGGCTTAGAGACGGAGCACAAGTCCAGATTGGTGGGAGGATATCGGCAGCGCCCTTTCTAAGGAAGCCTCACGGCATTTGCCTGGAGCGATTTAATGAAATCATCGAAACCTGGTATTTGAACTTCGGGACGCGGATTTGAACTGCCGTCCTCCCGAATACGAGTCCAGTGAGCTAACCAATGTGCCTCGAGATAAAGTTACCGAGCCAAGGTGGCGCAGTGCTTAGCGCACTGGACTGGTATTCGGGAGGACGGCAGTTCAAATCCGCGTCCGAAATCCGGATTTACGTTTTCCGTGAGTATCGCCTCAGTTGTGTGACTGGATTCGTAATTTCCTGTCGGAAAGGTCATAGTTCGTAGTAACTGATGGTAGGTCATCGAGTAAAACAGAAGTAATATCTGACATTTCCAAGGAAGTGTTACAGGCCTCTGTTGGTCCTGATCTACATAAACGACATAGGAGACGATCTGAGCAGCCGTCTTACATTATTTGCAGATGATGCAGTCATTTGCTGTCTGCCGGCCAGAGTGGCCGAGCGGTTCTAGGCGCTACAGTCTGGAACCGCGCGACCGCTATGGTCGCAGGTTCGAATCCTGCCTCGGGCATGGATATGTGTGATGTCCTTAGGTTAGTTAGGTTTAAGTAGTTCTAAGCTCTAGGGGACTGATGACCTCAGAAGTTCAAGTCCCATAGTGCTCAGAGCCATTTGAACCATTTGATTTACTTTCTTGTGCGAAGAATGGCAGTTGACTGTTAACTAATGACACGTGTGAAGACATCCACATGAGTACTAAAAGAAATCCATTTCGGTTACTCGATAAATCATACAATTCCAAAGGCTGTAAATTCAACTGAGTACCGAGTGATTAAGGATTACAGTTACGAATAACTCAAATTGGAACGATTCACACAGACAAAGTTGTGGATACAGCAAACCAAAGACTACAATTTATTGGTAGAATGCTTGGGAAGTGCAGAAGTTCGCTTGACCGTCCTCTTCTGGAGTACTGCTGTGCGGTGTGGGATCCGCATCACTTACAACTGACGAAGGACATCGAAAAAGTTCAAAGAAGGACAGCTCGTTTTGTATCATAGCGAAATAGGGGACAGAGTGCCACGGACATGGTATGCGAATTGGGGTGGCAACCATTAAGGCGGGATCTTCTCCTGAAATTTTAATCACCAACTTTCTCCTTCAATTGCGAAAATATTCTCTTGGTGCCCGCCCACATACGGAGAAATGATCACCATGATAAAATATGAGGAATCAGAGCTCCCCCAGAAAGACTCAAATGCTACTTTTTCCCGCGTGCAATTCTGGAGTGGAACGGCAGACAAATAGCCTAAAGGTGCTTCGATGAACCCTCTGCCAGGCACGTAATTGTGGATTGCAATGTAATCATGTAGTTGTAGATGAATTTGTCGAGCTGTCAAATAACAATGTAAATATAGCGAGTCAGGCTAACGAAAATTACAGAAAACTGCTGAAGTGTATACATAAAAAAAAAGCGATTCAGCTCGACAGATTACGACGATATGTAATGCCTGAGCCTGGTAACAATGAATTAAGTGATATTTTTTTAATTTGAAGGTGGCTCGTCAATGAGCTGACACTAGTAACCAGTAAAGGAATTTTAGCGATATTGACCTACGATTTCTATGCTCACATTCTGATCTTGCTTCCTCTTTTTCTGTAGGTATGTTCCTACGGTTCATCATTTCCGTGAGTTTATATTAAGCTTGGTTTATAGTTAATTCGTGGTCGTTAGCTGGGTCTGGACCTTGTAAATATCCGGTTCGTATCACGTTGGCTAGATACATTTTCATCACGTGTTTAGCTTGTCCAGTGAGAATGAGAAAGGGGATGGAGTACAGTTGCTAGTCAGAACCTGTGCGCCCTTGTCTTTGTTTTTAACCAGAATCTTTGCACAATATTTCGTGCAACGAGACTGTGTGACATTGCTGATAGTAATGCGTCCACTGAAGTGCGGCCCGTTTCAATGCTATTAGGAAGGAGTTGGCTACACGGTTCACTCATTCCGTCCCACATTAACCAGAAAAACAGTATACTTTATAAGCAGTCGTCTCTATTAAACTGAGCCTCTTAAAACACAAGAATCACCAGCTTCCAACGGGCGCGGAGGACGAAATTTGTAAGTATGCAAGCGATAAGACTTTCGTTTCTTTCGCAGTGAACAATGCTTTATTTTCAACAGACTGACAATGATAACTGCATAAATTTACGAATCCAAGGCATTCCATCGAAATCCTCTTGCGCGTCCCAAATGAATCGTGTCATTTTCCGCCACGCTCGAACGCTCACTACGTTGCCCAGCGCCATTTCGATGAACTTCAAAGGTGTGCGATGATACCCTGTTCAACACACTAGGTATTTCTTCTTTGATAGCATTTAAAGCTCCTTAGGTTATCTGATGGAGTAAAAAATGGTTCAAATGGTTCTGAGCACTATGGGACTTAACATCTGTGGTCATCAGTCGCCTAGAACTCAGAACTACTTAAACCTAACTAACCTAAGGACATCACACACATCCATGCCCGAGGCAGGATTCGAACCTGCGACCGTAGCAGTCGCGCGGTTCCGGACTGATCTCCTAGAACCGCTAGACCACCGTGGCCGGCTCCTTCCTAACAAGGGAACCTCCCCATCGTACCCTCCTCAGATTTAGTTATAAGTTGGCACAGTGGACAGGCCTTGAAAAACTGAACACAGATCAATGGAGAAAACAGGAAGAAGTTGTGTGGAACTATGAAAAAAATAAGCAAAATATACAAACTGAGTAGTCCATGCGCAAGATAAGCAACACCAAGGATAGTGTGAGCTCCGGAGCGCCGTGGTCGCGTGGTTAGCGTGAGCAGCTGCGGAACGAGAGATCCTTGGTTCAAGTCTTCCCTCGAGTGAGCAGTTTAATTTTTTATTTTCAGACAGTCATCACCACACGTACTGTTTATCAACACAAATGTAGGAAATAATCTTACAAATGTTGGACAAACGTTCGATCCCTTAAGGAACTTTCCCATGCCTTACAGTTTGGAAAATATTCATTGACATTGTTATTGAAGTCGCGAGCTATATTTGCTGGATTCATATTGCCCACGGAATGCATCCCACGTATTTAATGCACTCTCGTTCAAAGTAGCGAACAGTGAACTGCCAGCCGGGGAGCCTCGTTAGCAGGAATACTCTCTCTTCCGTGCGCTGTAGTCGACTGACGTCATGTGTTTCGATGTTTGTTTAGGTGTAGCGTCATCATACTACGGCGCAGTTACCTCGCATCGGACAGATAATAATTGTCTGAAAATAAAGAATTAAACTTTTCACTCGAGGGAAGATTTGAACCAAGGACCTCTCGTTCCGCAGCTGCTCACGCTAACCACGGCGCTCCCGAGCTCACACTATCCTTGATGTTGTTTATTTTGCGCATGGACTACTCAGTTTGTATATTTTGTTTATTTTTTTCATAGTTCCACACAACTTCTTCCTGTTCTCTCCATTGATCTGTGTTTTTCAAGGCCTATCCACTGTGCCAACTTATAACTAAATCTGAGGGGGGTGCGATGGGGATGTTCCCTTGTAAGGTAAGCTACTTCCCGTCTGTACCAATCTGTCTGGCGACGAGATATTAAGTCGTAACAAAGAGAGAAAACGGGATGCGGGCTGGATGATACGGTGTCACAATACTGTAAGAGGATTGAGAATGGATTTCGATACGCGGTTGGAATTAGCAACAGCTGTCCGACTGTCGAAATGAGCGTCCCCGGCGAATCCCCGAGCAGCTGCAAAGCACGGAGCGCAGTGACACAGACACGCCAGGTCTAGACGATCGTGGCGCTGGGTTCATTACCATGTGACGGGACTGCCGCTACCTTCCGCTTCCAAATAAAGGCCGGCCTTGACGGCGATGGCCATAACCGCAAGACGGGCGGGTTTTTTGTGTCTGGTCTGCCTCTTTCCTGTGTGTGTGTGTGTGTGTGTGTGTGTGTGAGGGGGGGAGGGGGGGGGGGGAAGCGCAGGGCGCAGTCATCCGACGGCCGCTGTGTACGCACAGCTGCGCCGCACGCAACGCACTGCAGCCCTCGTCGCAAGCTATCCATCCCGTAGTAGCACCAGGCCTTCTGGGATGCAAGCAACTTGCTTCAGAAACTCCACGCCGATCTCAAGCGATTATCGCTGGCTGTTTTCTGGTGGCAATGAGTCGTTGTAATGTTATCCACACCTGCGAATTCTGTCACACAGTCGCAATATTATATTCACTTCGGATATCGGACATCAGTCTACACCTTTGTGTACACATATACTCCACGAACCACCGCACCGTGTTTGGCGGAGAGTACTTCATGCACCATTGTCATTCCCCTCTTTCCTGTTGCATTCGCAAATGGTGCGAGGAAGAAAACGACACACTGCTATTTTGCATCTGTATACGCTAGATATTCGATTTTGCCAGCATGGTCATTTCGCAAAGAGTAATATGTTGATCGGCTCCTTTACGAATATACGCTCTCGTAATTTCAAAAGGATACACTCTGTGATGCACAACGCCATTCTTACGGCGTCTCGCACTATACAGAGTTGGCAATAATTCCGTGACGCTCTATGTCTACAATCGGTGACGAAACCCGCTACTCTTCTTCCGATATTTTCAATCATCTGCCCTACTATCTACGCTCAATTCGGACACGGAAGGATCGTGGGCACAAACCCAGAGGAACCACATGTAAATTACATACATGTATTTAACAATAAATTAAAATATATCTGTAAGTTACAATAAGCAATACACAATATCACAGCTTGCACAATTTACAACAAATTCAAACATCACTGTCGTTGCAGATGCAACGGGAGCGTAGCCTTGACAATTAGAGATGGGCAAACTCGTTCATCCTTGGGAACCGTTCATTTTTACTCGTTCACCGTTCATTTGTGCTTGGTATACGGTTCTTATGAAAAATTGAAAAGTAGTAGCATAGGTGCTTTGATGTTGGATGGCACCAAGAAAGGGCACTTGCTCCGCCCTGGAGTACAGAGTTTTTATTCATAACAAAATTCTCACACAATTGTAATTTTCGTGATTGTGCAAAACCTCTCGTTTAGCCAACTGTAGCGTTATGTGGCTGATCGCAGTGAAATAATATAAGGTGGAGAACGAAAAACCGGCCCCGAGTACAATTCGCTCGCCAATTACGCACGATTTGTTGACCGCTACGAGCTGAACAGATAAACATGTAATAATTAGGCAGAGAAGAAATAACAAATGAGCTAATGCAAACAACAACTTCAAAACAATAGATGACGATTGGTGGAGGACAATGAGTAGTCTAGTACACGGGGCCGATTTTTCGTGCGCCACCCTGTACCACTGAAATAATATTGTAGAAGTTATCATATTCTTTTTACAAAATGTGACACCATGCACTTTATTATGGAACGCGGACTTGATTCGGCTGTAAGTCGGTCTGCCTTCCATAACAATGAACATGCTCTTTTACCTTGGCTCAAAGAAAGACGGAAAATAGCCACTCGTGTGTGCCGTGCCGACTTCCTTTGCATGTGTAATAAAAATATCTTGCCTTTTTACAAGTATTTCTTCTGCTGTTTATCGAAATAGTGAAGTAAGCTGATATGCTGTTTTGTTACGTGAAAAGATGTATGTATTACATACCACGTATTTCATGTAATGCTGAATAGAATACGAAAAGTACCAGAAGTTCAGAGTTCAAAAAAGGTTTGAAACAGATCCAGAATGGGCGTGCGCAGGGAACGAAACGAAAAACAACTCGATACTGAACTAACTAGGAGCAGTCGTCAGTGGAACTGCAAGGAGTGGCCACGCAAAGAAGGACGAGTCCGGCCGAGGGAGACCGAGACCGAGGCTGGAACGAGACCGGCCGACGTGCCGTTGCGGGAACGAGACCGACCGTTTCCCGTTCCCGGGAACTGTAAGTAGAAAGCCGCGACCGAGACCGACGGAAAGGGGCCGAGGCTGGAACTAGAGAGTTATCTGCGTTCAGCTCTGGGCCGAACAAAAGTGCCTGTTCAAATGGTTCAAATGGCTCTGAGCACTATGGGACTCAACTGCTGTGGTCATAAGTCCCCTAGAACTTAGAACTACTTAAACTTAACTAACCTAAGGACAGCACACAACACCCAGCCATCACGAGGCAGAGAAAATCCCTGACCCCGCCGGGAATCGAACCCGGGAACCCGGGCGTGGGAAGCGAGAACGCTACCGCACGACCACGAGATGCGGGCATAGTGCCTGTTCTGCAGCGCATAGCTCTATCGCGTTTTTTATGTTGTCTCGTCATCGGCTTTTCCTGGTCATAAAACACACGACGCGATAAACTTTATCTTTCTCTTTACTCAACGAGTCTTCGGTATTGCATCGTAATAAAACACATGATGACTTATCTTTTCTCTTCTTAGTTCAATGATCGTTAGCCGACTCGCCGCCTTATCTATGTGGAATTCAAGACATGTGCCCTAAAATCACGATTTAAGTATGATAGTCTTGTTGTGGACAAGCAGAGATTCTGCACAGAGCTGCTCGGTCATTATACTTACTCCCTAACTCTCAAGCTGCTTGGAAATGCCAGGATTCGAAAAGTAGCACGTGTTTGTTGCATTAAACGTGAAAATTTGGTCTGAATGATTTTATGCTTTCAGTTGTGTTCTCTAACATAAATAAAACGGATTTCAATTACGGGGATGACACAGTCCACGAAGAAGTCATAAATGACCCTGAACCGTCGGAAAAGAATGTGTCCGAAGCTCCATGAGTAAACAGAAAACGAGACGGGCATCTGCTTGAGCACGACCCAGCTATCCCTGTCATCACTCACGTGGCCCTGTATATACATTAGCATACGTAGTCCCTCATGTGCACACGTAGGACTTCCTTGTTTGTTTTAACACAACGTTTCCGGTACTGTCATTAAGATTCCCTCATTATACAGTGTTTAATATTCAGAGAGATGACAGGAATGTCTGATACTGATAAGCATGGGCTCTAAAATGCACTTAAGAGGTATGAGCACTACTACATCTCCGTTACTGTGAAACATACGTCTTCTATTGCAAGCTCTTTGTTTTCCATATTTTGAGAGTGGGAGGTGGTAGTAAACATGTGTTCTGAAGTGCATACCTCAAGAGCAATCTTCGCTGCTACGAAACACATCTCTTCTACTGAAGAAGTGCTCATACCTTTTAAGATACGCACTTTGTTTTGGTCTATACTATACCTCTCAAAATATGGAAAGCAAAAAGCTTGCAGTAGAAGAGATTTGTTTCACAGTATCGAGAATGAACAAGTGCCCGTATGTCTCAAGGTAGCATCTGAGAGCCAATGTTCACTACATCTTTTTGTTTAGTGATGAGTCCTTTCATATCATGAACATTGACCAGTTCTCCTTGGACACCTGTATGAAGGCGAACGAAGCAGATTAAGCAATTCCGTTACTGACAAAAATAACGGACGAAGGCAGAAGAAGAGGTGATGGAAAACGTAGAATCGCAACAGAAAGTTAAGTAATTCTGAAAATGAGAAATTTGTTGACATCGAAAATAAATGGGTTATAAAGTCTTCACTGAAGGTGTTTGTTTGGAATTTGGAGTTGTACGGAAATAAAACTGGACGATAAACGGTTCAGAGAAGAACGGAACAATAGCTTTCCGAATGAGGTCGTACAGAATAATGTTGAAGATTAGATGAACAGACAGGGTAACTAATGATGAGGTACTGAATCGAACTAGGGAGAAAAGAAACTTACAACATAACTCGACGAAAAGAAGGGATCGGTTGATAGGACACGTTTTAGGGCATCAAGGAATCAAGTCTAAATTTGATAATGGAAGGAACTGTGGAGGAGTAAAAATTGTAGAGGGGAGACTAGACTACCGTATGAAGGTTCAAACTGATATAGGTTGTAATAGTTACGCCGAGTAGCATAATACTGCTTCGTACTGAAGAAGACAACAATACAGATTATATGGAATACATAATGTATAAGTGTTTGAGACTGGAGCTACCGGGAGGAAAATGACCACGACAGGTATGAAATTCTCTTCAATAACGTGATTGCCGGCCGCAGTGGTCTAGCGGTTCTGGTGCTGCAGTCCGGAACCGCGGGACTGCTACGGTCGCAGGTTCGAATCCTGCCTCGGGCATGGGTGTGTGTGATGTCCTTAGGTTAGTTAGGTTTAAGTAGTTCTAAGTTCTAGGGGACTTACGACCTAAGATGTTGAGTCCCATAGTGCTCAGAGCCATAGTGCTCAGAGGCAATAACGTGATCTCCGGAGGCAGCAATATCTCATCTGCACAACGTTTCGATACCCTCCCAACATTATTTGCGGCCGAAAAACGATACGAAGTATGAATGCCCGCCCCTCGAAACAGTTTAGTTTCCACTCTATTTTTCGGAACCAACGAGAGTTAGTGAAAGTTGTGCAGCACGGCATAAGGATCAGTAGGGTAGGAGAAAAAAAATGGGTCGAATCTGTATTAGCTACTTACTGTTCCGAAGACGCTGTGCAACGACAGCATGTACGGAGCGTGCTCCCGCTGTTCGTTAGGAGAGCTCTCGGCTAGATTTGACGCACAGCAAATCCTACCACGCAGTGGACTACATCGGCTGAGTAACGTTCACACAACGGGCGACAGTTTGTGTACGATATAAGACTGGTTGCAGCCACGGCCCGGTAAGCCGCTTGCTATAGGGCGGAAGCGGGCGCGCGTGCTTGTTTAGCCCGCGTCTGGTTAGCGGGAGCAGCAGCAGCAGCAGCAGCAGCTCAGCGGGATTGAAACCCTGCAACAGAGGGGGGGGTAAGGCGATACAGGGGGCTGGCCGGCCCAGAGAGCAAGGGCTGCAACTCGAGCAGGCGCGCCGCAGCTGCGCGGCCACCTCACAAGTGAACTGCGCACCGCCTCATCTCAACAAAAGGGACCCCTCGTGTCGCCACAAACTCTGCCCACATTGACACAAGCGCAGTGGCTACATTATTTACCTCGTGAACGCGTCTTCCCACATATCCAACCCGTTATGCCAGTCTGAATGGTGACATACGCAGAGCCAGCGTTCGGTTCTGGAGGGTAAGGTGGCTCTTCTCTCTCTCTCTCTCTCTCTCTCTCTCTCTCTCTCTAGCCAAATATAACTTTCAGTCACCCTCACTACTGTTGACCATCATTTTAATTACAATAAAAGAAATGAAATGAAATAATCGTATGGCATTGTTGGCCGGAAGGCCCCATGCGGGGTAGTTCGGCCGCCGTATTGCAAGTCCTTTTTAGCTGACGCCACTTCGGCGACTTGCGAGTCAATGATGGTGAAATGATGATGAAAGACACACACAACACCCAGTCATCACGAGGCAGAGAAAATCTCTGACCCCGCCGGGAATCGAACCCGGGACCCCGTGCGCGGGAACGCTACGGCAAGACCACGAGCTGCTTACAATAAAAATAAAATGGCTTAAAATAGTAATATTTTGTTCGAATTAGTACGTAGTATAATTCATATTCCGTTTTCGAACATAATGAATTACCTTGAAGAAAACAAGTTATTGATTAACAGTTAGCACGGATTCAAGAAAAATCGTTCTTGTGAAACACAACTAGCTCCCTACTCTCACGAAGTAATGAGTGCTATAGGGAGGCGTTGTCAAATTTATTCCATATTTTTAGATTTCCAGAAGGCTTTCGTCACTGTCTTCTAATCAAACAGCGTGCCTATGGAGTAGCGTCTCAGTTGTGCGACTGGACTCCTGAGTTCCTGTCGGGTAGGTCGCAGTTCGTAGTAGTTGACGGGAAGTCATCCAGTAAACCAGAAGTAATATCTGGTGTTCCCTGTGGAAGTGTTATAGTCCTTCTGCTATTCCTGATCTACATAAACGACATAGGAGACAATCTGAGCAGTCACTTAGATTGTTTGCAGATAGTGCTATCATTTACCTTCTTGTAAAGTCATCATATGATCAAAACAAATTGCAAAAAGCTTTAGACAAGACGTCCGTATTCTGAAAAAAAGTAGCAATTGACTCTAAATAACGAAAAGTGTGAAAATATCCACATGATTACTAAAAGAAATCCGCTAAATTTCGGTTACACGATAAATCACACAAATCTACAGACTGTAAATTCAACTAATTGCTTATGGATTACAATAACGAATAATTCAATTGGAACGATCATACAGATAATGTTGTGGGTACAGCAAACCAAAGACTGCGATTTACAGAACAGTTAGAAAATGCAACAGATCGAATAAACAGACTGCGTGCACCACGCTTGTTCGCCCTCTTCTGGAGTTTTGCTGTGCGGTGTGGGATCCGTATCAGGTGGGACTGACGGATGACATCGAAAAAGTACAAAGAAGTGTAGCTCGTTTAGTATTATCGCGAAAAAGGGGACAGGGTGCAAAGGACACGATGCGTGAATTACAGTAGCAGTCATTAAAAGAAAGGAGTTTTTCGTTGCGGCAGAATCTTTTCGTGAAATTTCAATCACCAACTTCGTCCGAATGCGAAAATATTCTGTTTAACTCCCATCTGCATAGCGAGAAATGATAATCGTGATAAAATAAGAGAAATCAGAGCTCGCACAGAAAGATTTTAAGAGCTCGTTTTTCCCGCGCGCTGTTAGAGTGGTACAGTAGAGAGAGAGCTTGAAAGTGGTTCGATGAACCCTCTGCCATGCGCTTAACTGTGAAATCCGGAGTAATCATGTGCATGTAGAAGCAGTTGTAGATTTAGATGATAGTTTTACCGAAACTTCCAAAAAAACTTCATTTCAGTGAAAAATTTCATTTGAAAAGCATTTCTCTGAAAATTGAAGTCGAACATGTCTCCTGTTACTGATTTAAGAATGACGATAGCAACAAACTCTCACAACTTTAATAAAGTTATAATTTACACGGTATAATATCGAATTGTGAAATCAACGTTCTCAGTGTTACACAAGCACTTGCGACTGTGGAAACCATTCTGAGGAATATGGATTGCGAGCGTGTGAAGGGGAGGAATGCTGGATTTTTAGCCTACGTTTGTTTCTCAGCTGAAGGTCTTCCCCATTCTGCCTGGTCTTATTCAAGTTCATGCGGTATGCAGGGCTTTAGCTGTGGACTCACGAACCGTGTCGGGCGGGTGTACTGTTGGCAGTAGGTTCGGTCAACATATGAATAGGAGCGCCGGCTAAGCTGTAGGCTCATCCACGTGTTCTGGCACTTGGTAAGTATAAAAGTTTTTAGTAAAATATTCTTCGAGAAGGAAGAGGGGGAGGGGGCGGAATGGACATCCTCCCTCCACCAATCTCTGCACAGGGGCCACTGTGTTGTGCACGACTGTTGGCAATGTTTTGCGTTAAACTTTTAAGAAGCAAAATACCAACATACACTGAAGTCACAAAAGTCATGAAATACCTGCTAACTTCGTGTCGGATCTCCTTTTGCCCAACGTAGTGCAGCAGTTCGACGTGGCATGGACTCGACAATTCGTTGGAAGTCCCCAGCAGAAATATTTAGCCATACCGCCTCTACAACCGTCCATACATTGTGAAAGTGTTCCCGGTGCAGGATTTTGTGCACGAACGAACCTCTAGATTACGTCCCACAAATGGTTCAAATGGCTATATCTGAGGTCATCAGTCCCCTAGGCTTAGGAAAAAATTGTTCAAATGGCTCTGAGCACTATGGGACTTAATGTCTGAGGTCATCAGTCCCCTAGAACTTAGAACTACTTAAACCTAACTAACCTAAGGACGTCACACACAACAATGCCCGAGGCAGGATTCGAACCTGCGACCGTAGCGGTCGCGCGGTTCCAGACTGTAGCGCCTAGAAGCGCTCGGCCACTCCGGCCGGCCTAGACTTAGATCTACTGAAACCTAATTAACTTAAGGACATCACACACACATCCATGCCCGAGGCAGGATTCGAACCTGCGACCGTAGCAGCAGCGCGGTTCAGTTGCCTTGTTGACAACATGGGTCCATGGTTTCGCGCAGTCTGCGTCACGCTCGAACCCTACCATCATCTCTTACCATATGAAATTGGGACTCTTCTGACCGGCTCTCGGTTTTCCAGGCGCCGAAGGTGCAACCAATTTGGTCATGACCCTAGGAGAGCCGGTCACGTCGGTCGTCTGCTGCCATAGTCCATTAACGCCAAATTTCTAACGGATACGGTCGTCGTACGCCTCACACTGATTTTTGCGATTATTTCACGCAGTGTTGCTTGTCTGTTGACACTGACCACTACGCAAACGCCACTGCTCTAGGTCGTTCAAATGCAGGCTGTTGTCCATTGAGGTGTCCGTGGAGAGAGCTAATGTCTGAAATTTGGTATTCTCGGGTCACTCTTGACACTGTGAATCTCGGAATACTGACTTCCCTAACGATTTCCGAAAGGCAACTTCCCATGTCTAGCTCCAACTACTATTCCGCATTCAAAGCATGTTAACTCCCGTCGTGGGGCCATAATCACGGGAGAAACCTTTTCGCATAAATCACATGAGTACAAATGACATCGCCGGCTGCGGTGGTCTAGCGGTTCTAGGCGCTCAGTCCGAACCCGCGCGACCGCTACGGTCGCAGGTTCGAATCCTGCCTCGGGCATGGATGTGTGTGATGTCCTTAGGTTAGTTAGGTTTAAGTAGTTCTAAGTTCTAGGGGACTTATGACCACAGATGTTGAGTCCCATAGTGCTCAGAGCCATTTGAACCATTTTTTACAAATGACAGCTTCGCCAAAGCAATACCCTTTTATCCCTTGTGTACGCGATACTACCGCTATCTGTACATGTGAATATCGCTGTCCAATGACTTGTCACCTCGGTGCAAATTTCTTCTCAATTACTCTCGAATGTAAGAAAAGTTTCATTTTTAATCAAATCCAGCTGCTTTAGCATCTCTCTATATACAAAAATATTACTAACGTTGGCAGTACAGCAAAATACTAGCCCTTTCTGCACCGGACTGTCAGTAATCTTTGTATTCAACTGTATTGGAAGGATTTGATGTTACCCGGTAGGTAGGTAATTAAGTCCTGTCTACTATGCCACTTGTGTTATTGGATGCAGTGTTTCTACTGCTTCTTACCATTTAAAGCGAAAGAATTCAGTCCCTTTGAAAACACACGGTGACAAGCCTGATCATGTATTTCGTTAGCATCACGCCTTTCAGTCGCCAGATCACACGATACTATACCGACGAGAGGCATGAACACTTGTGAATCTGTGATTACTGCCAATTCGCTACAGTAATGGCAGCTAACGTATTACACGAAACGGGGATAAAATTACGAGCTAAATTATGTTCGTTTGTGTGTACTGAAAATCACGGCATGTCTGAAATTGGCTACGAGCGAAACATGGGAAATGGAGATCACTGCCTCACTGTGACGGAAACTATTAGCGCAAATGAGAAGCGAAATTGTTGTCAAATGTTTCAAACAAGTGAAGGGGGCAACGTAAGCAGATACACCGTGCCTGTGAGGTTTAATAGAAATTTGCGCTAAAACTTGCGTTTCTACAGCTGAAACGTTTCAAATAAGCTTAACGCTAATGAGTCGCTTGAAACGATTTCGAAACTATTTCTCGAGCTTACTAACTACCACGGAAAAATGTTTCAAACATGATGTAGTCTCAGTACAACCGGGACACGTTTTCTAGAAAAATGATGGTCGGCGACAGTTAAGTGACTCACACTAGAACTCATTAATGAGATAAAATGAAATGCCGCCATGTCGCCAGTTACGTCTACACTGCCTGAGCGCATTCTATATTCTTGTCTGCATGATGGGATTTTTCTATCGCTGAAATACCTACAGAAGGAACTTATGTTGGTTACAGATAAATCATTAGACACCTGTTACTACTGGAAGAGTAGCGATTCCACAAATGGTGATTTTCCACTTAGGTCAAGAACAGGCATTACTTTGAACGTTTTCTGAAACAGTTGCCATTTGTTATATTCCTTCAGCGTAATTAGTTCAAATGGTTCAAATGGCTCTGAGCACTATGGGACTCAACTTCTGAGGTCATTAGTCCCCTAGAACTTAGAACTAGTTAAACCTAACTAACCTAAGGACATCACACACATCCATGCCCAAGGCAGCTGAACCTGCGACCGTAGCGGTCTCGCGGTTCCAGACTGCAGCGTCTAGAACCGCACGGTCACTTCGGCCGGCTCAGCGTAATTAAAACGATATATCTGAAAAGAGGCAAAACGATCTGTACAGATAGATTCATTCGGTGTATCCTACTCGCTGAGAAGGATTAGTATAGTCCGATTAAAATTACTTGACCGTTAACGTCTGTCACTTACGCTCACTGTTGGCACGTCGGCTTTCGCTCGGTCAAAGGCGACATGAGAACACGGCAGTCACTTTACAAATGGTGAAAGGGTGATCGTGTAACACGGGGCAACTTTGGAAGTGGCTGCCGCGAGGAATGGTGGGAACGTAAGAGACTCCGCACACACCTGATTTTAAGTGACTAGTGACAGCTGCGGCAGATGGAGTGTTTTGTAGCCCTGAATTTACACTGATGTCCTAACCATTGCTGTGCAATGTATCCGACAAAACGACGGCCAACAATCTGCGACAGAACTATTAATCAAGCTCGTTGTTTAAATCAGACCTCTAAGAGCAAACAAAAGACGGAAAATTTTTAGTTTCAGCACTAAAGGCGAACTGTAACTTCTTGCTTTCAATGTTTGTCTGAAACTACCTTCATACTGGTTATACGAGCTGAAGCGATATCAACCGATGAGCAGTCCAGCTCGGCACTCGGTTACGGGTTATAGAGTACACACGCAAATTCCAAATTCCAAATGAAAAAAAAAGATAGGTGGAAAAAGTAAGAGCAAATTTAAAAAAATAATCCAGTGATGAAAATGGTGCGACAAAAGATAAAAAATCATTTAAACCAATTAATTGAAAACAATAATCAGAGTTAATTTGACATCAAAAATTTATATCACCTCACCTCACAATATTCGAACCTTGACATTCTGCACATCAGAAATGTAACTTATCCATTGCTCTACGAAATCACTTATGGATTCACATATAGAACAAGTTGCAAAAATGATTTGCTGTTTTCAGAAATGTCGTGTGAAGCTTACCTACAGTAGGCCAATCTCTATTATTATAATAATGGAATATGTGACGCCGAATCACGTCTTGTGTGAAAGGATCCAGTATTTTTTGCTAGTGCTGTGTATGAAACGTGAGGATGAAACACGAAATAAAGGGGCCAGACCCCGGGACTCGGGATCCGAGCATATTAAGAACAAAAGCCTTAAGAGGAACTGAAAGTGAACTGACCATCTGTTGTGGTATTTTGGCAATGGCGAATAGTTGGGACGTCACGCTGAGTGCTCTGACTGGAGGAAGACAGCTCCAACGCGTGAAGCGTTAACTGTCAAGTGATTTTAATCAGAATGTAGTCGTTCACACAGTAACTGCTCGATAGTCTGCCCCTTTCAGCGGCAGAAGGCTTACTGCATCTGGAAACATGGGAGAGATCTCTTCGAACGCCGCAGTATTTGGGTGCTGATAGCAGAATTAAACAAATTCAGTTTGAAGAGGATTACTAGCCGTTCACACAGTAGCTGTTTGCTAGTCTGCCTCACTTCAGCGCAATACGGAAACAACGGAGACATGTGTTCGAGCCGTCCGGTGTGACCGAGCGGTTCTAGGCGCTACAGTCTGGAACCGCGCGACCGCTACGGTCGCAGGTTCGAATCCTGCCTCGGGCATGGATGTGTGTGATGTCCTTAGGTTAGTTAGGTTTAAGTAGTTCTAAGTTCTAGGCGAATGATGACCAAAGAAGTTAAGTCCCATAGTGCTCAGAGCCATTTGAACCATGTGTTCGAACGCCGCAGTATGTGGGTATTCATGCAGTACACTGACCATGTGCATGCTCTATGTTTTCGCCCATCAGAACGTAGCACGCGTCACACAGCGCCAGCGGCACTGTCCAGCGTCGGTGGCGGAATTACATTCCTGGGCAGCTCGCCAAATGAGGCTCATTTGCGTCAGAATGTTGCCGGCGTCAGCCGTGGATCAACGTCGGCATAAATTTCAACACCTGCTCCCGGAAGATGGTTACTTTCGTTCAGTATTACCCCTAAAAGCAAGACATCAGTTGATTCCGATATTGCCGAGTCAGATTAGAGAGAAAAAGTTACGAGAGCCAAAAATCCTCATCTGTGTTGACGAATTTACTCATACTATTCGAGATATCACAGTAGTATAGGACACACACCGTCACATGGGGATTCCTTACCTCCGTTTACATGAAATGCTACTAGAATAGAACTTAGCATCACATTGTCATTACTTACTTAGCGCTTTAAATATAATGCACCTCAAATACACAACTGAGCACTGATAAAGAACGTGAAGATGACTACAATAAACGTACTGGCGTCCCTCCCTATACCCCACTTTTCTAATAAAGTACGTTATGGAGCAAACTTCCTTACATATACCTTTGAGCCTGCTTTGTGATGTCAAACCCTAGCCTTCTGTTCACGATACCATCTATTTATTATACACCTTCTATATTACAAAGATATGTGAGGAGTGCCAATATGATCTGCATCCGTCGGATATACACTCCTGGAAATTGAAATAAGAACACCGTGAATTCATTGTCCCAGGAAGGGGAAACTTTATTGACACATTCCTGGGGTCAGATACATCACATGATCACACTGACAGAACCACAGGCACATAGACACAGGCAACAGAGCATGCACAATGTCGGCACTAGTACAGTGTATATCCACCTTTCGCAGCAATGCAGGCTGCTATTCTCCCATGGAGACGATCGTAGAGATGCTGGATGTAGTCCTGTGGAACGGCTTGACATGCCATTTCCACCTGGCGCCTCAGTTGGACCAGCGTTCGTGCTGGACGTGCAGACCGCGTGAGACGACCCTTCATCCAGTCCCAAACGTGCTCAATGGGGCACAGATCCGGAGATCTTGCTGGCCAGGGTAGTTGACTTCACCTTCTAGAGCACGTTGGGTGGCACGGGATACATGCGGACGTGCATTGTCCTGTTGGAACAGCAAGTTCCCTTGCCGGTCTAGGAATGGTAGAACGATGGGTTCGATGACGGTTTGGATGTACCGTGCACTTTTCAGTGTCCCCTCGACGATCACCAGTGGTGTACGGCCAGTGTAGGAGATCGCTCCCCACACCAGGATGCCGGGTGTTGGCCCTGTGTGCCTCGGTCGTATGCAGTCCTGATTGTGGCGCTCACCTGCACGGAGCCAAACACGCATACGACCATCATTGGCACCAAGGCAGAAGCGACTCTCATCGCTGAAGACGACACGTCTCCATTCGTCCCTCCATTCACGCCTGTCGCGACACCACTGGAGGCGGGCTGCACGATGTTGGGGCGTGAGCGGAAGACGGCCTAACGGTGTGCGGGACCGTAGCCCAGCTTCATGGAGACGGTTGCGAATGGTCCTCGCCGATACCCCAGGAGCAACAGTGTCCCTAATTTGCTGGGAAGTGGCGGTGCGGTCCCCTACGGCACTGCGTAGGATCCTACGGTCTTGGCGTGCATCCGTGCGTCGCTGCGGTCCGGTCCCAGGTCGACGGGCACGTGCACCTTCCGCCGACCACTGGCGACAACATCGATGTACTGTGGAGACCTCACGCCCCACGTGTTGAGCAATTCGGCGGTACGTCCACCCGGCCTCCCGCATGCCCACTATACGCCCTCGCTCAAAGTCCGTCAACTGCACATACGGTTCACGTCCACGCTGTCGCGGCATGCTACCAGTGTTAAAGACTGCGATGGAGCTCCGTATGCCACGGCAAACTGGCTGACACTGACGGCGGCGGTGCACAAATGCTGCGCAGCTAGCGCCATTCGACGGCCAACACCGCGGTTCCTGGTGTGTCCGCTGTGCCGTGCGTGTGATCATTGCTTGTACAGCCCTCTCGCAGTGTCCGGAGCAAGTATGGTGGGTCTGACACACCGGTGTCAATGTGTTCTTTTTTCCATTTCCAGGAGTGTATTTTCGGCGGCGGCGATTACGATCGTTAAAGTTCTTTTATTCTTTTGTTTTTCGTTTTTTGCTATCGCACCATAGATTATTTACTTCAAATCTTGAAAGTAGCGAGTCAGCTCTTATTTGCAACCCAAGCACCCTCGATAAACTGTGAAGTACTTAAATGATTTTCTTCGCAAACCAATATTTTTTATTTGTAAATCATAGATGAAAGGCAGTACGTCTTCTCAGTTTGTGACCATTAACGAATTATTTACGACCATTTACTTTCGTTTCATATGACTGGCTATTAACATTCTGAAATGACATGAAAACTGTAAATTAGATGAGGAGGCTACAAGCAACATTAAATGTGAGAAACTTATGCCAACGGGAGCAATTTTATGGGGCGAAAAATCAACTGCCGTGTAACTATGACAAAAACATTCCAGTCCGTGAAAGAAAAAATTAAAAAACATTTCATCTATCCGTCCCGAAGGTTGGAACTTAAAAAAAAATTAGAATCCTACATTTACTGAGAAGAGTGAGTTTATCCACAACGTGCAAAATACGGTATTGTGCTGGAGTAATACCTGTCCAAAAAAATCACATATTTAAATTGTACAAAATAACAGCTACCGCTAACAAAGAACTAGAAGCCATGTCAAGTGAGTCACAACTTTTCACGACAAAGGTCCTTTCATTATGTGTGATGATTTCATATTAGTTAATAAATGCTTCCAGCATCTGTTTTTGCAAGCTTCAAAGAACTACAGTACATAAAATAATGAATCAAAGCGTTGGAAACGGTGCCAAACCAGGACATTACAGATTAAACAAATATTATTACTACTCACAAAGCCGGCCGCGGTGACCGAGCAGTTCTAGGCGCTTCAGTCCGGAACCGCGCGACTGCTACGGCTGCAGCTTCGAATCCTGCCTCGTTCACGTTCTAGGGTGCTGATGACCTCACATAGTGCTCAGAGCCATTTGAACCATTTTTACTACTTACAAACGACGGTTTGGTGGGTCGTACACCGCCCTCCAAGAAGTTCCTAGACTGATTTTATTCCTGGCGTATAGGCGCTGTTAGTGCAGAAATTAACGATGGCAGCTTGCAGCACATGTCCATTCGGGCAAGCAGTGTTAATAATGGACCTGCGGCTGTACTGTGTCAACGTTATTGTAACAAACCGCAAATCACGTGGTCATGACGTTCCCCAAAATGTTTTGAAGATAAGAAAAGGGTGTGCAAAGTTTATCCCAAATCCCGAACGAAAACAACGATGTGAGTTGACTGAAATGAAATGATTCTGAGAAGAATCATCTTGGGTGACGACACGTGGTATTATTAATACGCATCTACCACAAAACGACAAAGTGCAAAAATGTATGTAAAGGGTCAATGCTTTGAAGACGATCAAGGCAATGTGTCTGGCTTGTTGAACAACACTCCAAAGGACGACTTCTCTTACGGTTTCACGTGGTTCTATGAACGTTCTTTGCTTTGCACTGAAGTAAGGGTGGCTATGTGGAACAACTGAAGCATTAAAACCGCCATCTTTCCTTTTCTTTATTTTTATTAATCCAGTCTCGAAATATTTTGGACTATTAGGAGTGCTATTCTTGTATATCTGAAGTAACATAAAGCTTTGGTGCATAAAATCGACATGGTTCGACGAAGCGGAGTTTGAAACCTTTGCCTAATACTGGGTTTCTGTGTGAAGTACTTATAACCTGATTTTCTTCCTTCAGTAAGTTTTTATTTGAGAGTGTGTTGGAGAAATTCACTTTATTTCTCATTCTTGCTCTTTGGGACAATGTAGATTATTCTTGTTGTGGCCTACTGACGCAGCATGTATGGTCAGCGTGATCTTGAGCCGAGTACGCGAATTAATGGGGCTGAGAGTTCTCGGCTTTTGCGTAAAATATTCTTGCGGCTTCTTTGTACCACTGGCCGCAGTACTGGAACGTCCGCGATGACGTGTAATTCTTGTGTCCGGAAGTCCCTGCATAGATGCTACACCCCTTCCAGCGCCCTCATCTGGCTTGTTTGTAGGCGCAGTAAATTTGTGTCGGCAGTATTGCCCGAGACGACGGCTGCGTTTCCAAGAACTGGGCGAATCACAGCCTGATATAGCGTCAGTCCGAGCTGCTCTGGCAGAGTCGATATTGGAGTGAGCACTGGGTGTAGTAGTCGGAGTCCCCCCCAGTGCTTTCCCGCTGGTATCTCCTACGTGCTGACGCCTCGCCAGTCTGCGAACGATGGTGATACACAAGTATCTGGGGGTGGTGCTCCAAGGTACAGGGCTTTCCCGCACCGAAACTGTCGGCAATGCAGGTGGGATATGCCGCTTGCTGGTTATCATTGCCCGGCCGACTGCACACGACATTGCAGCTGCGACTGTATACAGCATTTTTATCGGCCTACAGAGGTAACTGGGCTCGCTCCGTTCGTGGTTCGTCTACTGTGTACAACGAACAAAGGGTTGGTCAGATGACGCTCCCTGGACGATCCACTGTCTGCCCCAACGTGAAACGTCCTCCCTCCGAGATACGAGGCGTGTTTTTTAAGTAAGTACCGTTTTGAAATTAAAAAAGGACGTGCTAAGATATCTCAATAATTTTATTTTTACATGAAAGCCTGTACCTTAATCTACTTTTCTACATAATTTCCGTCAATATTAGGGCACTTGTCATAACGTTGTACTAGTTTTTGAATACCCTCCTCATAGAAGTCTGCAGCCTGATTTGAAACCACTGCATCACCACTGTTTTGACTTCGTCATCGTCTTGAGCACGCTAACCGCCCAGGTGTTTCTTCAAGTGCAGGAACAGATGGTGGTCACTGGGCTCAAGATCGGGGCTGTACGGAGGATGATCTAGAGTTTCCCATCGAAAAGATGTGATGAGATCTTTGGTCTGATTCGCCACTTGCGGACGGGCATTGTCTTGCAGCAAAACGATGCCCTTGCTGAACTTCCATGGGCTGTTGCATTGATTCTGGTGTGACGTAGGCGACCCATGTTTCATCGCCCGTACCAATTTGGCTGAAGATATCATCACCGTCGTTGTGGTACCGTTCAAGGAAAGTCAATGCACTGTCTAAACGTTTGGTTTCGTGCACACCCGTCAACATTTTCGGTACCCAACGTGCGCACAATTTACGGTAATACAAGTGCTCGATCACAATACCACACAAATGGCCCTGAGCACTATGCGACTTAACTTCTGAGGTCATCAGTCGCTTAGAACCTAACTAACCTAAGGGCATCACACCCGTCCATGCCCGAGGCAGGTTTTGAACCTGCGACGTAGCGGTCGCTCGGTTCCAGACTGCGGCGCCTAGGACCGCACGGCCACTCCGGCCGGAAATGCCATATAAAACACTACGAGAAACATTAGGAAAGTCATCCCGCAAGGAGGAAATCGTAAAGCGGTTGTTTTCTCTCACCTTATTGTCCACTTCCTGCACCAAACTTACATTAACTATCGAAGGACGACCACTCCGTTGTTCATCATGTACATTTGTGTGACGATCTTTAAATTCTCTCACCCACTTTCTTACTATTCCATCACTCATAATGTTTTCTCCGTAAACTGCATAGATCTCCCGATCAATATCGATCGCTTTTAGGCCTTTACCACTAAGAAATCTTATAACAGCCCGTGCTTCACAGTCCGCGGGACTCAAGATTATCGGAGGCATCTTACTCAGTAAACAACGTAAACAAGGAAGAATCAGAGTGTAATCGCGTCAGTGCGTAGATTAAGGTACAGGCTTTCATGTAAAAATAAAATAACTGAGATATTTTAGCACATCTTTTTTTAAATTTCAAAACAGTACTTACTTAAAAAACACGCCTCGTAGCTTTGGAGGAGACTCATGTGCTACGCCGGGACACCTAGTACAAAGGGGTTGATCCACGTATATAATGTGTCGTCTGTAGTGACCTAATTGCCAAGATAAAGATTTGAAAAGTAAACAAATGCATATAATACACTACTGGCTATTAAAATTGCTACACCACGAAGATGACGTGCTACAGACAGGAAATTTAACCGACAGGAAGAAGATGCTGTGATATGCAAATGATTAGCTTTTCAGAGAATTCACACAAGGTTGGAGCCGGTGGTGACACCTACAACGTGCTGACATGAGGAAAGTATCCAACTGACTTCTCATACACTAACAGCAGTTGACCAGCGTTGCCTGGTGAAACGTTGTTGTCATGCCTCGTGCAAGGAGGAGAAATGCGTACCATCAAGTTTCCGATTTTGATAAAGGTCGGATTGTAGCCTATCGCGATTGCGGTTTATCGTACCGCGACATTGTTGCTCGCGTTGGTCGAGATCCAATGACTGTTATCAGAATACGGAATCAGGTGGGTTCAGGAGGGTAATACGGAAAGCCGTGCTGGATCCCAACGGCCTCGTATCACTAGCAGTCGATATGACAGGCATCTTATCCGCATGGCTGTAACGGATCGTGAAGCCACGTCTCTATCCCTGAGTCAACAGATGGGGATGTATGCAAGACAACAACCATCTGCACGAACTGTTCGATGACGTTTGCAGCAGCATGGTCTCCGAGACCACGGCTGCGGTTACCCTTGACGCTGCATCACAGACAGGAGCGCCTGCGATGGTGTACTCAATGATGAATCTGGATGCACGAGTGGCAAAACGTCATATTTTCGGATGAATCCAGGTTCTGTTTACAACATCATGATGGTCGCATCCGTGTTTGGCAACATCGGGGTGAATGCAAATTTGAAGCGTGTATTCGTCACCGCCATACTGGCGTATAACCTGGCATGATGATAGGTTGTGCCACTGGTTACACGTCTCGGTCACCTCTTGTTCGCATTGACGGCACTTTGGACAGTGGACGTTACGTTTCAGTTGTGTTACGACCCGTGGCTCTACCCTTTATTCAATCCCTGCGAAACACTACATTTCAGCAGGACAATGCACAACCGCATGTTGCAGGTCCTGTAAAGGCCTTTCTAGATACAGAAAATGTTCGACTGCTGCCCTGTCCAGCACATTCCCCAGATCTCTCACCAACTGAAAACGTCTGGTCAATGGTGGCCGAGCAACTGGCTCGACGCAATACGCCGGTCACTACTCTTGATGAACTGTGGTATCGTGTTGAAGCTGCATGGGCAGCTGTACCTGTACACGCCATCCAAGCTCTGTTTGCCTAAATGCCCAGGCGTATCAAGGCCGTTATTACGGCCAATGGTGTTTGTTCTGGGTACTGATTTCTCAGTATCTATGCACCCAAATTGCGTGAAAATGTAATCACATATCAGTTCTAGCATAATATATTTGTCCAATGAACACCCGTTTATCATCTGCATTTCTTCTTGGTGTAGCAATTTTAATGGCCAGTAGTGTAATTTGATTGTGGTGTGTGTGTGTGTAGAATGTAGCTTTTGGTTCATGCATTTATCCTCATAAGCGCAAGGTGGCGCAGGACGCCGGGGGCGTGTTCAACTCGGCGGGCGGCCTTGCTGACAGTTTTCCACGATTCAAGTAAATTTTGAGAGAAGGTCACAGCCCATGTCGTAGTCCACTATTTTCCAAACCGGGCCTCTGTTCACTCTGTTATCTACAGGACGTAAATTTTTACCCATTCCGCCCTTCCTTCTCGTAAGCTGTCACCCACTCGCACTGCTCTGTTGAAAGAGGCACGACACAAGAAGGAGGCTCGCCTGAGGCAGCGACAGTGCGGAAGACGAGCGGTGCAGCGGCAGCTCGCGCTGATGGCGGCCATGCGCGTCACGGAACAGGCGAGACGAGCCGGGATGAGACAATTGGCGGCAGCTGCCAAGTGACCCGCCACGGGATCAACTGGCCGCCTCTCCGCTTACGTTCGTTCGCTGCAAACAAAGACCAGCCTCTCTACGTCTCCTCGTATTCTGCACCTCGCGATGTACACCAACACTCGGCAGTATTTAATTACGATGTTGCTCGACGCCTTGTGTTTGTTTGGGCTCAACTTTTACTCCCAAAGCAAGTCTCCTTCTTGATTTCAGCGTCTCCTGGACGATGCAGCCATCGTAATCGGACAAGCCAACATTATCTACCGCAGGTATTCGATTTGTCATACCGGTCTCCTACCGGGGTAAAGATTGTTACCAGTACATCTAGTCTTTGTCTACGTACATTTGAACGTCTCTGGCATTATCGCAAACATTTTAATGGGTAGATAAATACGGTAGTAGTCTAAATGCTTTCGCCAATATTTATTTTACACGATGACCGGAGAAAAAGACGAAGGCAGACCAGAGATTTGAAACCGGTCCCATCGGCATACGAATCCGATGCCTCATTCTTCGCGCCGTCAACTAGTCCGTGTGACCGCGGTAGTTATTTGATGACGCTTAGGGTCAGCATTAGCAACGACGCATTAACAAGGGCTATACAGTCATAATGAAATCTTCGATGCCTACGACATATTAGCGAATATTGCAATGAAAGCAGTTGTTTCAAAGCACACCGTAAGGGGGGAAGAGGCCACCTCACGATCATCTCTGAATAAAACAAGTTTTTCTCATTTTTTAAAATTTTATTAACCTTCAAAATAAACAAGACAGTTCATCGAAGTACCAGGATTCTCAAAGAATTCTGTCAGGAAATGTTTGGGAACCCCTGCCTCATTGCATCAACTTATCCCTTCTTTCCGTAAAGGTGCACCTTTTTTCATATCAATCTAATCTTCAGCACTCTTCCGTGGCACCACATTTCAGAAGCTTCTATTGTCTGTGCTTTTTTTCCCCCCCTTCACGTTTTACTTCCATGTACGCCCCAGTAGCTGAGTGGTCAGCGCGACAGACTGTCAGTCCTAAGGGCCCGGGTTCGATTCCCGGCTGGGTCGGAGATTTTCTCCGCTCAGGGACTGGGTGTTGTGTTGTCCTAATCATCATAGTTTCATCCCCATCGACGCGCAAGTCGCCGAAATGGCGTCAAATCGAAAGACTTGCACCAGGTGAGCGGTCTACCCGACGGGAGGCCCTCGTCACACGCCATTATTATTATTATGTGTCTGTACATATATTCCACATGGGATTTATTACTGCCAATATAACTAATTCAGAACAAACTGAAGCACTCTTTCAGTGAACACCAGACGATAAAGCGGATATGTACTTGCATAGCGTTTCCTTACTCACTGAAAACAGAGGTATGCACTAATCAATAGGTTTAATTTTCAATCGGCTTGCAGAACTGAAAACTACAGTTATAACCACAAGTATTCAATTCCAAGTTGACAGCATTTTTTTTTGTGGCACACTCATTGTATTCTATACGAATTCCTTGCAGTAGCTGAGAACTTTCCTCTCAGATGTCGTCTTCTTTATTCTTATATTCTCTTTCAGTTTTTTCGTTTCTTATCAATTTTTTCGCTCATAAGTTCTCAATCAGTATTACGTAAACTATGTATTGACTCGTTCCATGACCAAGTTCCCGCGGAACCTGATAGACAAATAAAATGAAAATCAAACACTCCAGAGAAATGCTCTCAAGAGAAGGTTTTCCATCAAAATAAATATACATCGGATGTTAACACACTTCTCTCTTTCTGTAAAACTCTTCTTCCTATTGCTAGTCTGTATTTTATTTCCTCTTTCCTCTACCGCTGTCACCTATATTACTGTCCAAATATTCGTAGGAAAGTTGTTCTACCCGTACTACTTTTTGTGTATTCATTTCCCAATCCCTTCACCCATCGCCTGATTTAATTCGATTACAATAAATCACATTCGTTTTACCTTTGTTCACATTCATCTTATAAACGCGTATCAATAAACTATTCATTCCATTCAACTGTAATTATGAAAATAACTACCTATAATTAACGCTTTATTATAAACATTGAAATTTAAGTGACTTATTTTTCATGCTCTCTAGTACCACATCAACAGAGCTATTCGGCATAACAATGGTGAATCTAACTGTGACCCAGAATCCAGGTCGACAGCTTGGATGTCTATACGAATAAGAGCTTGAGAACAAAGCTGCGACAAGAACTTGTCTAGGGAATAGATACAGCTACGGAAAGTCTATTTCCAATACAAATACTTTATCAGCTATGGACCCGGGGAACAGAATTCTCCACCGAAAATAATAGAGAAGATTATGACGAACGGTGGAAATCGCGAAGGTAACGGCCTTCAGTTTCTGCAGTTCGAGGATTCCACGTCGTTTGCGCTGATTTACAATAATCTGGTTGACATGGCAAGAATACCGCGTAATCCGATAAAAGTAGTTTGCAATTCCAGTCGGCGTTAATTAGGCGCCGAATCCGTCCTCTGGCAGAACTCGCGCTTGGGTCGACAGCACAATTGAATAATTGCGAAGCTAAACTCTGGATGGCTCGATATGAAGTTTGGCTCCTTTCAAGGCAGAAACCGTATAACTTATCCCTTTGAGGTTGAAAGAACTCGGAATGAAAACAGAAAAAAATCCTTTGTATGTCTTAAACAAATGCCACTCACGAAAAATTCCAGCAGCTCACTGAGACCCTCCCCCCGTGATAAACTTTACATAAGAGGAAAGTAGCGCGCGCTTTGATACGAAGAGGATCAACCCCCAGCAATTTATGTCAAAATCAGTTTTCGGAAAAGATTATCAGTGCTTCCTCTTCAAAGCATCTTAGTGGGGAAATAAATTCCAAGATGCCGATGAACTCTGACAAAGTTACACAAAATCAAACTCAACTGGTTTCACAGCTGACTACACTAACGTGAAATGTTTAGAGTTTTCCAGCTGTTAGTGACGTAAATTCGTATGGCATGGTTGGCTGGGGGTCCCTCAAAAGTGTTTGCATTCTGTCAAGTGGATGCCACTTCGGCTACATGAGCTCCCTTAACCTACCACAGTAATCTATCCGTGGAAAGGTGGCGTCCAGTTAACGTGGAATCCGAACCACTTATCAAATGGTTCAAATGGCTCTGAGCACTAAGGGACTTACCATCTGAGGTCATCAGTCCCTAGAACTTAGAACTACTTAAACCTAACTAACCTAAGGACATCACACACATCCATGCCCGAGGCAGGATTCGAACCTGCGACCGTAGCGGTCCCGCGGTTCCAGAATGAAGCGCCTACAACTGCTCGGCCATACCGGCCGGCTACATAATATAGACATGAACTTTGCCTACCAGGCATCTTTTGTGGCGAGTGCCAGCTGAAGTTTCCTGAGATGCTGCGCGAAGACTCGTTCCGACAACCTTGGCTTTTTGCAAGCGGACAATATCCAGGCATGACCTACGACCTCTCTTCCCACTACCACTTCGCTTCTGTTCTTATAACTGTATAATATCCAGTGTGTCAGTTCTGTGCAAAGTAGCTAATCCTACTATTCTGTGTATACACGGTGATTCAGTTGCCTTTGCCGATTACATTTTATGCAACACACAATATTATATTTGGCCTTCAAAAACCGCGCGCGAGATTTTCCTATTCTCTTGCTCTCTGCACGGGAACTATTAGTCCTACAGAAAAAATGAACAGGCCTTTTTGTAGGAAATTTAATTTAGTTAAATATTGTATAGGAATAAGTTTTCTCTGGAGCCATTTAAGATATTCAAGAAAAACGTACAAAATCGACCTTCAAATGAATTTCTACCTCAACACCCATCCCATGTTGCTCGTGGCACTGCCTCCTACTATTGTACAAAACTTTCCGACTACACGAACTATTCATTTTCGACCACACAAACTATTCCAGATATTCGACTTTCTTTGCTCTCAACTGACTGGGCTATTACGCCACCAGCATAGTGGGCTATCTCGTTAACATTACTAATTTAAACGTGCCAGTGAGGGTAATGAAAGAAAAACTACTTTTGCAATCTAATTATGTTGACAATTCGATTCAAACTTAATCCTTACAAGCACAGTAGTTTCTTAGTCAGAAGGCCTAACGAATATAACGATGTAACTGTTTGTTTTATGTTGTTAATAACTCACAAAATTGTTAGGTAAAATTTAAACAAAGGAAACGCCGGTGGCGTTTGATAAGCCCACTCAATGAAAACAAAAAAAGGTAGAATGTGGGAAATAATTTGTGCAGTCGCAAATTTCGGTACAATGCCATGGACAAACATCCTAGAAACGCTGACTGGTGAAGGAGGAGTGTGGGAATGGGAGTACGTTTGGCGCTCACTTCCGTACGTTTTTCTTCAATAACTCGATATCTATGGCCCCTAGCGGAAACGTACACCAGGTCAGAATTTAACTACATTAAATTTCCTACAACAAGATCCTGTTAATTTTTCTTTAGGATTAATAGTTCGCGCTTAGCAAGCAAGAGAATATGAAAATCTCGCGCTTGGTTTTTGAACGCTAGATATATTGTTGCGGATTGCATAAATCGACATCGATAGGGGCATGTCAATCACCCTGTATTTTAAGATATCAAAAAAATATTTTCCGATGTTGACAGAAAGCAATGGGGAATTGTTTTGCTGTGTAGTTAATAGTCGCACTGAAGAAAATATATTTTTATTTCAAATAGGACAACCCAGTATTTAACAGTATTCGACATATATACCAGGAGCGCTCAGTAAAATGCAACATACTTTTTTCTGGGCCAATTTATTTTTATTTCAAATAGGTCAACCCAGTTTTTAACGGTATTCGACATATGTACTAGGAACGCTTAGTAAAATGCAACACACTTTTTTCTGGGTGAATGCGAAATTAACTATGGGACATCGTGGAATATTCTCGCTTGTTCCTGCAGTTCCAATATGTGGAGATGGTACATGTAGCCAAAACGGCGTCTGTAACACAGATTGGTTGCAGGCACAGAGCTGTCATTGCGTTCCATCTCTTTTCGAAAATCTCGTTTTGATATAGCGAGCCGATAATGAAGTATTAGTGTTACTCGGACTAAAGTGTACCTTCTGAAATGAACAAAGACGAGTCGCACACTCACTAATCGGCAGCCATACGTTTCTTGTGTATGCGAATATGGTTTTTCGTCGAGTTCCCGCAGCCTGAACACCACGTGCTGTGGGGATGGCTGAGGGCTTGTGCAGCCTTAGGTGCGTGTCAATGCTGTTACCGCAGAGTAAGGAAGGAAACTAACCAAGGCGATGAAATGCCGGACCCGCACGTTAGCTGTTCCTCTCGAAAATGTTCTGCCTCTACATCTTCATTTGACGAAAGCTCACAGAATGTACTTCGTACATTCCATGTTACACACATACCGGTATGCATTTGTGGCCACGTAATCCACGTAAAACACATTCTCAACTACTGAAAAATCACTGCGTATCCCACTTTCACTACTTGAATGTGCACACCAAAATCCGTTGCTGGAGTACTGAGAAAGATGGAATGCTCTTTTAACAGAATGGAGAGCTGCACATCCCTAGCAACTAGTGGTATGGCTCCTCAGGGGCGGGCACCGGATCAGTCGTGGCTGCGACACTGCATGGGCGACAACTTTCTTCGCTACATTGTCGTTGCTAATTACCAAAGTCTGTAGACAAAACGCGCAATGGACTAATTGCATGGACAGGTATAAGAGATTTGGCGCAGTGACGAAACAGGGACATGGCAGCCGGGACGCGCGCACTGAGCCCAATTTCCACTGCGGACAGTTTTGTAAAGGGTGATAAACGAGGTATCGAGCACGGCGGCTATACATGACCAGGGTTGAAATCCTCATCCGAGTATCCAGATCCAGTTTTAATGAGGGGAATTGCTGGAGGAATAGGAGCTAGTGTTTGTGTGCGGGGGGAAAGGGGGGTGGGAAGAGGAGGGGAGCGGATATAGGGAGGAGGGGAGCATAGTCGCAGTTTATGCAGGTAGTCAGTGATCCTAGTTATGCCAATGCTTGGGGACAACGTTAAAGATGGTAAGATAACCAACACAGACTCTAACTACTCTAACAGCAAAGTGCGCTTAAGTTAACGGTAGTATTTTTAAATATGAGTTATGGAGGAAAATCGGACAGCTGCGAGTAGCAATCGCCCTCTGAGAGTCCCTTACAAACTTAATTACGTATCCAGATAGTTCATCTACAACATTTAATGTGAGTTAGAGTACATCAAAATATGTAACATAAATGGTGGCATCTTTTGATAGCACACTGACTTAGAAGATTAAAATTTTTTACACCACCAAGGCACCGTAGACCTTAGTATTTGACATAAATTACAACTTGATACCTCTACTCGTTCCTGACAAAACTAGGTCTTCACTTAAACAGTGGGGCAGACAACAACAAAGTGATCCTTTAGTGGTTCAGTTTTTACCAAGTAAGGAAAGGAACCCTAAAAATTAATAACGAAAGAGAGCAAATTGCAAAATTTTATCTTTTAATACCATTCCTGACAGGTTAGAATAGTTGTTGAGAGCAGAACATTTGTTTGTACAGTGATAGCCCTTCAGAATACTACATTATGTTATCTCTCAAGGTTTAAACGATTCTCTTTTTCGTCCCTATACAACACCTTAATTGCAGTAGCTCAGATGGTAGAGCACTTGCCTGCGAAAGGCAAACGTCCTGAGTTCGAGTCTCGGTCCGGCACACATTTTAACCTGCCAGGAAGTTTCATATCAGCGCACACTCCGCTGCAGAGTGAAAATCTCATTCTGGATCTTAAAATTTAATTTTCGAAATGCCTGCCTTTAATAGGCACCAGCAGAAGCCGTCCGGGTTATTCTAACTCACTACGTTGAAGATGTACGAGTGTCTCCGTTCTTTTCTCTGCCTCGTGATGGCTGGGTGTTGTGTGATGTCCTTAGGTTAGTTAGGTTTAAGTAGTTCTAAGTTCTAGGGGACTGATGACCATAGATGTTAAGTCCCATAGTGCTCAGAGCCATTTGAACCATTTTTGTCTCCGTTCTTAAATCTCCTGCGCTTTCCACACAATACTGGCTGACTGTTGTTCTCATAACTGACCCACACACACTTCATTAGGGTCATCACCAGTCCATATTCTTCAATACGCTCAGATCTCAGTTTAGATGGACAGCGCACTCTGCTAGGACGGACCGCGTTCTTGGCGTCGCCGTGCCAGTATATAGTAATCGCTTTTCCCCCAAACGTGTATCAGCTTAGGACGTTGGTGACGTCCCGTAACAGCGTTGTGCAGCTGCAAGCATCCAGCAACGGCCACGTCGATGCTATTAATTACCGTGAAGCGTCATGTCCCGCCGCTCCGTCGTAAAAACGTAATAAGTGTTCGCCGCTGCCAGGCCACTAACGACACAGCCGTCAAAGCTCCATTACCGGCTACGGCCTCCCCACGCTACCTTATCGGACACTCTGACCCTGCGCAGCGTCAAGTACACTCCGTTCAACATTTCTTCCTAGTACTGCTTACTGAGACGCTTTAGGAAACGATGAAAACTGTATTTGCATCTTCTCTGCATATTTATGTAAATAATTATTTAAAATCGTCGCCATCAATACGGTATATGAAGGAACGGCTGAAACCAACTACCTCTCTTCGCTTCTGTCGTACTATTCCACCACATCAGATGCATTTTTCAAATAAATAAAATGGCCCCGGCTTTGTCTCAGCTGCACAAGCAACATCATCACTTAACAAATTGACTATCGTCCTTGTGTTTGTACAGGAATATATTTTCATCGTCATATCTAAATACGCCTCACAATATAACGACGTCCACGATGAGTTATAATTAGCTTGAAATAAAAATTTACACTGCTCCTTCTCAAATAGCAAACTAGTTACATTCCTATGTTAATGAATGTTGTTGAGAATTTTAACTTTAAATTCCCCGCGAAGTTATTTTTATTAGTATTATCTTATCATGAAGAGAAAATATTATGTTTATCGAAAGAAAACCTGTGTGGAATTATGCCACATAGCGAATATGGAAGAAACTCGTCTGATATTTGGTGTGCCGAGTAGCATAACTGTTGCTATGAAAGGTGCTAAAAGTGAAAGGTGCTGAAACTGCAACTGTTGGTATTTCATGTTGTGCTGATGGTACTAAATCCAATTGTTATTTTCAAGCACAAAACAATGCTAAAACCTTCTGAAATACCGTCCGGTATTCTTGTTCACGTACATGACACGGATTGAATGGTCGAGGCTGGTACACAACAGTGTGTGGGAGAAAAGGAAAGGTGCTTCATTGATGAAGAGTTCCCTTCTTGTGCTAGATCAGTTTAGTAGTCATTTGAAAAATTATATAAAAGAGAAACTGAGGCAGGGAAATACAGAGCTTGTTGGTATTCCGGAAGAGTGACAGAAGACATTATTATTAAATCTTTCACGAGGTGTGGCACAAGTAACGCTCTCGATGGCAGTGAAGACCATCATATGAAGTGGGCAACGACGACGACGACGACGAAGAAGGATAAAGTTCAGATGACGATTTTCACGGATTTTAAATGTCAGTTCGGTTTAATAAACTAAGAATTTTTTAGTCTGGCTTTGAAATCTAATAATTAAAATGTCAAAAATGTATTTTAAAAAAATCCTTAAAAATTATGGTGCATCTTGTAGTCCGTAGCGTCTTATAGTCCGTAAAATGCGGTAGGCCTATCCTGTAGGATAAGAAATAACTTGTTATCAACAACACACACCTGTTTCTCATACGACACGCTAATACTCAGAAAACTTTGGTTTGGGTCCATAAGTTACTCGAAAAACGACTAAGAATGACGTTATGAAATTAAAGTAAGCGAAGTATGCTAGTATTTTTAGTTTTATTTGATCAACATGCGCACTACAAAAAACAATTTGTTTCTACAGTTGCCGGCCGGTGTGGCCGTGCGGTTCTAGGCGCTACAGTCTGGAACCGAGCGACCGCTACGGTCGCAGGTTCGAATCCTGCCTCGGGCATGGATGTGTGTGATGTCCTTAGGTTAGTTAGGTTTACGTAGTTCTAAGTTCTAGGCGACTGATGACCTCAAAAGTTAAGTCGCATAGTGCTCAGAGCCATTTGAACCATTTTTTTTTTCTACAGTTCTGGGGTACGCTCATCCCTATTGAACTTATAAAAGTTGTAATTCCAAGAAATTAACTCTATCAGCTTCTTTTATCGGCCTGTCGTCATGTTTTAGACATATAGTTGGAGTAAACCTATTACGAATTCGGAAACTGCGTATTGCGTGTTGACGTTTAGAGCAAAGAATTGGTTCGAAAGAGTACACTACATTCACCGTTCATTCAAAAACTGTACACGATTAAATGGTCTACAGCGAACCCAGTAATGGCACGGTTCCCTCGTCCGGACGACGAAAAAATGAGTCGGATGGTCTAAATCTACATTACATTAAGTCGCAGATCTAAACATATAGTCTCCCGATGCATTCAACTCGGCCGTATGTGGGTCACACTTTTCTACTATGCTAATGCCCTGTAAAGGAATAAGACGGTGCAGAGCAGCCGCGATCCCTCGGGAGACGTGGACTAGACGGAACAACCTCTGGAGTGAATCGGTGGCAGGGTAAGCGCATTGTGGGATGCGCTTTCACGGGGCGGCCCCAGAGGGGTAGAGGAACGCAGCGCCGGAGGCCGACAAAGAGTGCGCAGCCCAGCGCCTCAGAGCCTCCTCCAAAGGCCGCGCCAGGGCCCTGCGCCAAGGTCGCCGCCGCCCCCGCAACAGCAGCTGCACCAGCAACCGCCGCGGCGGCTCTGCTCTACCTGCGCGCCGGCATAATAACAGTCCGTGGCTGCACAACGAAACTATACCACACTCACATGTAATATGTTTCTTCATGTTTCGACGCTCATCCCACCGTCCGGCGACAGTATATTATGTTAACGATTACAAAAAGGAAAACTGCTAAAACTGGGGTAAGTTTGAACACGACAGTGTTCTACAAGTTGTAACACCATAGCTCTAACGCTGTACGGATTTATTTTGCCTTTTGTTTTGGTTTAATGTTATAACATTGAGTATCTGTAAAGGTTGTTGGATTAAATCGATATGAGAGTGTTTATTCTTTTCTGTGTAAAAAACTTTGATGCCATGGTTTGATTCTATGCAATGTAGTGTATCTATCATTTAAATTCTTTGTCCCAATTGGAGGAAGACAAAACTTACTGTATATATTTGGAATTTGTTTAAATAATATTTTGTAGAAATGTCAATATGTGCAAATGTCCTGTTTTATTTAATATGCTTGGTTGCTGTTATATAAACTGCTAACCTTCACTTAGGGTTCTTAGTTATTTTGTATGTAAAAGGTGTTGTGGTTCCCCTCGGGAACGGAACTGTGTAACGCGCGCAAATTGTGGTTGGCCTAGGTAGGAAAGATGGAACCAAGAGTCAGTCGGGGACGAGCTACCAAACTGTCAACTGCTTATGTAAAAGTTGTATATTGTGCTGGTGCCGAGAGAGGCTTTCCGTGCCGCTTTCCAATGCCTCCGATGGATGGATAAAGAGTTGGAACTATTCTGGAATTGATATCTAGCATCGCCACCAAGGAATGACAAGAGTCCAGCAATTCTACCTGCAAATCCACCTACCAACATGCAGACGCCACCACATTGCGCAATCACTGTAATGTACAGTGAAAAATCAGCTTATTGGATGTGTTAGTGTGCTCAAATATAAGGTAATTTATAACTGAATTTATGTACCTACCTCGATTTTTTTTCCTTGTCGTAACACCTCTCAGGTTCCTCTCCGTTTGAACTAAAGTGATTACCCTGTGTCCTTATTGAAAGAATATTAAAGCCTAGTGTTTTAACTAATTAATGCCTCTTGAACATAGTAAAAAGAAAGATAAAGTTAATGTGGCAAGAGAGAGTGAACTAAAGTAATTGATGCTTGCAGAAAATAAAGCACAACGAGCATGATAAGACATAAGAGCAAAAATATCACATTCGACATCCACAACAGTTTCGAAGAGCGATAAAGAGACAATCTGGGATAGGTGCATGCAAATGCGTGCGTTGCGTCTGTGGCCTTCCAAACTCTCATTGGAGAAGGTTTTCTAGTTTTTTTACAAGATCTAATCGGAAATGAATATATGTAAATAGTCTCTAGTTATATATTATACATGCAATACGCAGTTCTGTGTTCTGCATTAACTGTTACAAATTACATTTTTTTTTTTTTTTAAATTCTACACACACGGCTGTCATGTATTTTGGTTCTGAGCACTATGGGACTTAACGCCTGAGGCCATCAGTCCCCTAGAACTTAGAACTAAGGACATCACACACATCCATGCCCGACGCAGGATTCGAACCTGTGACCGTAGCAGTCGCGCGGTTCCGAACTGAAGAGCCTAGAACCGCTCGGCCACCACGGCCGGCTGTCATGTATTTTGTTCATCAACTTCTTCTATTACATTAAAAAACTGAATCTATTTTGTGACTCATTCATTACGCATTTTTATTTTATTTTTCATGTACATATAAAGAATAGTTTTTTCCCACACAACAGTCATGAAACAACTTTGTACATTTATGAGACCAGTGTTGCTCCTGGCGCACACAATTTTCAAACAACTTACGGGAATTCAGCCAGGTACTTTTTACAGCTGTAAATAGTACCTGACTGAGTTCCTGTAACTTGTTTGAAAATTTGTAATTTTGATTACAGCAGTGAAAAGTTTGACTTCTTAGCTTATGCTCACCAAACGAATCGTGTCACCGTCTTCTCAACAAGACAGCAAGGAAATGCAAAGATCTAACACTATGAAGATGAAATAACAAATTCATTAAACGTCTAAGCATCACGCGTGCACTTTTCACTGTAGGCCACTCACTTGTCACCCTTCGCTGATTTCTCGTCCGCTACGAGAACCAGCGACTGTGCTCCGGCTAGTCTCCCGGTTCCCCTCTACTGAGCTTGATGCGCGTGCTGCCAGCTTCTAGTACGTAGACACGCGAGATCCTTCAAGTGGTACAATACATTGTATGTTGTAGATAAACTATACGTAATAGCAGTATATACACTGGCGAGTATAATGATGCCACCTGAACGAACACACGGCAGGACGTGATGGAGTTGTCGAAGACTGGACTGTTCTTCGAAGGGAGAGCTTAATATCTCACGATAATTATAATGATACCGACGAGTCGGCAGAGACGCTGCTAGTCTCCAAGTGGGAGACTTAACAAAAGTTCTCGCGAGGGGCGCTCAAAACGAGCACAATGGGAGGGTCCAGCGACGTGACGGCCACAATAAGCAAGGGCGACGGGGAGGGGGACTGATAACACAATGCAGTGTTTAGTATGAAGCCGTCTGCGAGCGATGTTCAAATATCTACCTATCTTCCGTGTCTTCTTTTTTTGCACTACATGCTAGGCTCTGGGATTCTAGACTTGGCTTGTACTTTTGTAACAATTTGATTCTCCATTCACTTTTGTTACCAACTATGTCCGTGTCCGCAAGTTCTTTGCAGCGTTCAAACATATAAGCAAAGAAGGCAAATATATGGGCACAACAACTTCTCATCGACTGACTATTCCCTTGCCGTAACTTAACTGATATTTAATGGCTAACATTACGTTCTGATTACGCTTAAATTACAACATGCACCGGCTCACATCACCCTCCGGTAGATCCCGTGATATAAGCATTGCTTACAATAGACATGGTTGTAAGAAAGACTCGCGACTGGTCACGTACTTGTTAAGCGTTAGGCAGTTTCGTAACTCTTTATATGTTTCCAAAAGAATTCTACACACATTATAAGTTGAATTACGGCCTTTCCGTAGTGGTAACACCGGTTCCCGTCATATCACCGAAGTTAAGCGCTGTCGGGCTGGGCTAGCACTTGGATGGGTGACCATCCGGCCTGCCGAGGGCTTTCGGCAAGTGAGGTGCACTCAACCCTTGTGAGGCAAACTAAGGAGCTACTTGATAGAGAGGTAGCGGCTCCTGTCTTGTAAACTGACATACAGCCGGGAGAGCGGTGTGCTGACCACATGCCCCTCCATATCCGCATCCAGTGACGCATATGGGCTGAGGATGACACGGCGGCAGGTCGGTAAATGGTGACAGGTCGGTACCGTTGGGCCTTCCAAGGCCTGTTCGAACGGAGAGAAGTTGAATCAGACTAACTCAGTTTCTCACGAGCGTATAAGCGATTATTAGAGACAGCTGTTGAGTTTGGCAGACAGCACTCCTAGCACCGTGGCGTTGGAACAGTTTGGCATGGATCTTGTCAGACTTGGTCTGTAAGAGTCGAGAACAGAGTGGACAAGACGCGTGGTATCCGAGCAGTTGGTCGCAACCAGGTCATGAGTGACCAACATTTGAGGCAATCAATCTCTGAGGTTACACTTTTCACGTGCCGCTACGTGAACGGTATATCGTGGGTATTTCAGTTCTAGGATAACCGTCGTCGATGGTCGAGGGGGTGTATACAACATGGATCGTAGTTGACTGTCGAAGATTGTAAAAGTGATAAGATGAGCAGATCACTCACCAATTCATTGTTGGACGACAACAATTTGTGTGTGGCCATACCACCTCGTCGCCACGGGGCACAAAGCCCACCGCATCAGGTATGTCCATCTGATCAGCGAACGTCAAGAGCATACAGTGGTCACTATGGCCTTTGGATCGGCGAAACACGGAGAAAAGTTCACCTGGATTGACAGGTCAAGCTAAATGCTGTTACCTACCTAAGAGTACGTCGAAATCTTCCTCAGATAGTGCATCCCACTTATCAACAGGGCATCGTACAGGCAGGAGGCTGACCTGGTATTCTAATGTGGTGCATGTTCACTTGGACTCAATTCCCACCAGTCTCGTAGAGTTGTGGGCGTCTGTTAAGTGTCCGTATCAGAATGACTTGCGGGGTATACGCCACAAGGTTTCGCCGCTTACATCTGGCCGAAATCAGGAGCTCCATGCCGCTATGTACGGGGTTTGTGCAAAAAATTCCGGAATATTCGTAATTTCGCGCCAATGGTATATTAGAGCGAAATGCGGTTGGCATCCCTGAACAAGCCTATATTTAATGTGGAACTGCCGGAAGTTTCATTGTTGTATGTCAGTTAGTTATTTTTCAGTGCTGTATTTGAGCAGAACAGTTTGCGAATTTCGAGATGGCCGAGTTAGAGGAGCGACGCGTCAGCATTAAATTTTGCTTATAACTCAATAAAACAGTTACAGAGACAAATCAAATGATGCAGGAGGCCTACGATGATGAGTGCCTAAACCGTACCCGGTGTTACGAATGGTTCACGCGGTTTGAAAACGGCCGGACGGAAGTTAAAAGATGACCCTCGTTCAGGATGCCCTTCGACGTCTACCGACAACACCTATGTCAGGAACGTCAACGAAATTGTGCGTGCCAATCTAAGACTGACTGTCCGACAGACTGCAGAAGAATGTAACATTTCAGTTGGATCACGTCATGAATCATGACGCAGAATCTTGGAGTGCATCGTGTTGTTGCCAAGTTCGTCCCACGGTTCATGAGTCAAGACCAGAAAGACTTTCGCTTCGCATCCTGTGAAGAGCTTTTGGATCGCGCAAATGAGAACGAGATGTTCCTTAAAGGAACGGCACGTAACTAGAGAATCATACTAACTTTCGTGCCTTGTCACTACACATCCATTCCTGATTATTTCGACGCTTGAGACTTCACGTTGTATACAACGTAACCTTTGAGATATTTTTCCTATCAAAGGTTAGTTTGCAGACTATATTTTGTAAATGCTTGACCTACGTCGGTCAATAGTACGTAAGTGTGATCACGGGGGCGTTGTATGCCCACTCACACCCTTCTTTAAATATTAGGTTCTGATTTATGCTATTAACCTACGTGAAACACTTATACTTGCTCACTATTACACCGTATTCTTAATTTATGTTTGCATTAAAAAGGGAAGAATACAACTCATGTTCACATTATTAGCTTGACCTTTGTCGGTCAATAAGTGTGTTGGCAGTGACGTTGTACGTCCTGACACACCCTACTTTAAACATTAGGTCCTTATTTCTTGGTAGTCTATGTGAGAATTTCCATCACGCTCACAATAATCCTCATCCTAAATCGTTAATAGCCTAATAGGCAATATCCTAAATAGGTAATATCTGATACACTAGAGTGTGTATTTCGACAATTAGGGTGATATAACCTATTTAAGTGCGTAGGGGTCTTGAACCCACTACTAACTAATAATTAACTTGTTCCTTTAAGAGTTTGTTCCACGTCACCCTTGTGACTATATACAGTGGACGGACTTCCATATTATATTTGTAGTTAGTGTATGTTTGGTTAAGTTATTTCAGGTTTCTTAAACACAACGTTGACCATATGTGCATAAAGTCATAAATGATACCCTAAGTTTTACACACCCAGCCAATCATAAATGCGTAGCAATGTAGTGCCATAACATAACAACGTTAGTCAAATTTCGCGTTAGTAAGGAAATTTCTTATCAGTTAATAAAATTTCGTTTTATACACTCCTGGAAATTGAAATAAGAACACCGTGAATTCATTGTCCCAGGAAGGGGAAACTTTATTGACACATTCCTGGGGTCAGATACATCACATGATCACACTGACAGAACCACAGGCACATAGACACAGGCAACAGAGCATGCACAATGTCGGCACTAGTACAGTGTATATCCACCTTTCGCAGCAATGCAGGCTGCTATTCTCCCATGGAGACGATCGTAGAGATGCTGGATGTAGTCCTGTGGAACGGCTTGACATGCCATTTCCACCTGGCGCCTCAGTTGGACCAGCGTTCGTGCTGGACGTGCAGACCGCGTGAGACGACCCTTCATCCAGTCCCAAACGTGCTCAATGGGGCACAGATCCGGAGATCTTGCTGGCCAGGGTAGTTGACTTCACCTTCTAGAGCACGTTGGGTGGCACGGGATACATGCGGACGTGCATTGTCCTGTTGGAACAGCAAGTTCCCTTGCCGGTCTAGGAATGGTAGAACGATGGGTTCGATGACGGTTTGGATGTACCGTGCACTTTTCAGTGTCCCCTCGACGATCACCAGTGGTGTACGGCCAGTGTAGGAGATCGCTCCCCACACCAGGATGCCGGGTGTTGGCCCTGTGTGCCTCGGTCGTATGCAGTCCTGATTGTGGCGCTCACCTGCACGGAGCCAAACACGCATACGACCATCATTGGCACCAAGGCAGAAGCGACTCTCATCGCTGAAGACGACACGTCTCCATTCGTCCCTCCATTCACGCCTGTCGCGACACCACTGGAGGCGGGCTGCACGATGTTGGGGCGTGAGCGGAAGACGGCCTAACGGTGTGCGGGACCGTAGCCCAGCTTCATGGAGACGGTTGCGAATGGTCCTCGCCGATACCCCAGGAGCAACAGTGTCCCTAATTTGCTGGGAAGTGGCGGTGCGGTCCCCTACGGCACTGCGTAGGATCCTACGGTCTTGGCGTGCATCCGTGCGTCGCTGCGGTCCGGTCCCAGGTCGACGGGCACGTGCACCTTCCGCCGACCACTGGCGACAACATCGATGTACTGTGGAGACCTCACGCCCCACGTGTTGAGCAATTCGGCGGTACGTCCACCCGGCCTCCCGCATGCCCACTATACGCCCTCGCTCAAAGTCCGTCAACTGCACATACGGTTCACGTCCACGCTGTCGCGGCATGCTACCAGTGTTAAAGACTGCGATGGAGCTCCGTATGCCACGGCAAACTGGCTGACACTGACGGCGGCGGTGCACAAATGCTGCGCAGCTAGCGCCATTCGACGGCCAACACCGCGGTTCCTGGTGTGTCCGCTGTGCCGTGCGTGTGATCATTGCTTGTACAGCCCTCTCGCAGTGTCCGGAGCAAGTATGGTGGGTCTGACACACCGGTGTCAATGTGTTCTTTTTTCCATTTCCAGGAGTGTAGTTAATGCTCAAAATGTTCAAATGTGTGTGAAATCTTATGGGACTTAACTGCTAAGGTCATCAGTCCCTAAGCTTACACACTATCCTAAGGACGAACACACACACACACACACACACACACACACACACACACACACACACACACCCATGCCCGAGGGAGGACTCGAACCTCCGCCGGGACCAGCCGCACAGAGTTAATGCTCATCGGGATTCTATCAACTTAGTGCCTTGTTCTCTCACAAATTACGGTTTGACATTATAGGTTATTTCCCAGTACATAACATAAAGACAGCCAAAGGCAGGCACCGTTCACTTTCCGTGCGCGGCAGTGGATGACTGCTACCTACGGATTATGGCTCGGAGGAACCCTGACAGCAACGCCACCATGTAACGTTGACTCCAGGCCGACGTGGTCCTGATGACACGACAGCTCTTCGGAATGGCCGCGGCGCCCGCTGCCCGCTAATTGCCCACTCGCGGCCAGCCGTGTGATAACAGCGCGCACCGCCACTTAAACTTCGGCGCCGCGCGCACAAAATAACGCCGCCGATCGCTACACCAACACTGCACGCGCTCTGCTCGCCTCGCATAACATGGCGCCCGCCCGTCACTGAATTACCACCGTGTTAGGCGTAGCTCCAGTGTGGGCTGCTGTGCTGCGCTCGCAACGTTTCCACAGTTGTAAGATTAATCACCAGTTCTGAAATAAAAGTCTCTCCTTGCTCTTGTCTCGATTTATTCTATCTGCCCTCTCATCAACAAATTTAGTAGAAGTGCGTCCATTAACAAATTGTGTCATCAAACCAACGCTTGACTGCAGCTTACTTACGGAGAAACCGTTAACTGGCGCATCGACATTGTGCGTTTGCGGTCCTTTTGGTTAGGTCGTCATATCCTAGCTCCTTGCTCTGTTTTCAATCTCAGCTATCTGCGTTCAAACGCGGGTTCAAAAATGGTTCAAATGGCTCTGAGCACTATGGGACTTAACTTCTAAGGTCATCAGTCCCGTAGAACTTAGAACTACTTAAACCTAACTAACCTAGGGACATCACACACATCCATGCCCGAGGCAGGATTCGAACCTGCGACCGTAGCAGTTGTGCGGTTCCGGACTGACGCGCCTAGAACCGCTTGGCCACCGCGGCCGGCTCAAACGCGGGAATTCAACACTATTCTATATATAAGTATCTTACTTTCGCCATAAAAAGTTTAAATTTGTGGTAAGATCTTATGGGACCAAATTGCTTAGGTCATCGGTCCCTAGGCTTCCTTAATCTAACTTAAAGTAACGATATGGACAACACACATACCCGTGCCCGATGGAGGATTCGAAACTCCGACGGGGCAGCCGTGCAGACCATGACAAGACCCCCTAGACCGCGCGGTTTCCTCAGGCAGATGGGCAGCTGTGCAATGTAAAAATGGCTCTGAGCACAATGGGACTTAACAGCTATGGTCATCAGTCCCCTAGAACTTAGAACTACTTAAACCTAATTACCCTAAGGACATCACACAACACCCAGTCATCACGAGGCAGAGAAAATCCCTGACCCCGCCGGGAATCGAACCCGGGAACCCGGGCGTGGGAAGCGAGAATGCTACCGCACGACCACGAGCTGCGGACGCTGTGCAATGTACATACAGACAAACGCGCAAGTAAGTTGTGTCTCTGTTCGAGCGGATGAGTGTGAAGTAACCGACAACGACGAGAGAGGTTAATCCGGTGGTAGCAGAAAGCCTCATCTTCGCCAATAAAACCAAACGACGTGTAGCACTAGTTCAATGCTGGGATGGTTGCCGAGGACTCAAATCACTTAAGGCGGATTTCAAGATGGCCCTGAGCACTATAGGACTTAACTTCTGAGGTCATCAGTCCCCTAGAACTTAGAACTACTTAAACCTAACTAACCTAAGGACATCACACACATCCATGCCCGAGGCAGGATTTCAAGATGTTTCTCTGATAGGTTCACATTCGATATCTTTGCTTATGTTTGTCCATTGAGCTAACGCATATATTCCAATGACTTCGCTATTGATGGACTTTTAAAATTAATCACCCTCTCTTTACCCTCTTAAAAAGTGGTAAATGGACGACACTAGGGCTACGTTTGATATTTAATCCACGCCACTGGCGAGAAATCGGGCGATCTGGATCTCTGCTATCCACACGTTCACAGTGATGAGAAAGTACTGCCTCTCCCATCGGCTTAGTGACTTCGACCAAGGAGGGTGTGTGCTGTGTTTCAACAGCCCTCCTTTTAGAAGAATAAAGAGGTGATTTCTACAATTTGAAGAACTTCTATAGTTCTGGACTACGCTACTGGTCTAGCACAACGGAACACTTCAGTGCAACTTCATGCATTTTTCTGATGTTCTTAAGGCGTACGCTTTCTACATAACAACTTACATAAAATCAGTATACATACACGATGAAAATTATTGAACTACGTGAAAAACGTAAATCAGTTACAAACTACGGCGTGCAAGCACTTCAATCAACATGTAAACGTCACTACAGATAAACAAATTTACGTTTTGACATGTTCGATATGCCTGCCGTCATTGGCGATGATATGGCGCAGAAGAATAGCGAAATTCTGCATGACCCGCTGAAGTGTCGCCATCGATGACCTCCTGAATGGCTGTTTTCAGCTCAGCAATGATCTTGGGATTATTTCTATAGACCTTGTCTGTAATATAGCCCCACAAAAAGAAATCGCATGTGTCCAGATCCACCGAATATGATGACCAATCGAGGGCCATGCCGGTGGCCTTCGATATCCCAGACCCAGAATGCGGTCCTCACAACTGCTCCTCCAAGGCATCAAACACTCTCCTGCTTCTATTACCTCGAGCTCCGTCTTTTTGAACCACACCTTGTAGAAATCAGGGTAACTTTGGATAATGGGGATGAAATCATCTTCCAAAACCTTCCTACTGTTCGGCAGTCACCGTGTCATCAAGGAATATCTCACCGATTATTTCGTGCCTATACACTGCACACTACCCACGTGACCCGTTGAAGATGAAGAGACTTCTCGATCGCGAAATGCGGATTCTGAGTCCCCCACATACGCCAGTTTTGCTTATTGACGAACCCATCCAAATGAAAGTGGCCGACAACAAGGCGCGTGCGCAAGCGCATACTAATTTCCATCATGCCCCGCGGTCAGCCGTGCAGTTTGAACGTCCTAATGCAAACCTTTGAGAAGTTACGACGATATAATTGTCAGCCTGTAGCTTATGTCCGAAAACATGCGGTATAAAATTTCCATCTTGATCTGGAGATAGGGGATGTACCTTTATCCGCAGTTTTACGTCAGTCTATGTCACTACATATATCAAAGCCTAAAAACAAGGATTTAATGGCTCGTTTACACAGAAGTCATAAGAATCAGTTGAAAGAGAATGGAGGAGAGTGGCCTTGCAGTAGCCACATTCTGGTGCTCTGCTTAAGTGATTGAGGGTAACCACAGAAATCGTAATTCTCAATCGCCAGAAGTACGGCGGCAAAGCTGTTGGCAAAAACACAAAATAATTTCTGCGATATTTCGGGGCAACTTGGAACGTAAGCAAGAGCACTCTCTACGTCGCAAATAGAACTTGCGAGACGTCATACAGCATTTGTCGTGTTCAGGTGAAGGGCGTAATTGGTGTGTTACAACTTACACCTTATGAATATATGCTGCTTCTTAAGCATCAGCGCCGGCCGGTGTGGCCAAGAGGTTCTAGGCGCTTCAGTCTGAAACCGCGCGACCGCTACGGTCGCAGGTTCGAATCCTGCCTCGAGCATGGATGTGTGTGATGTCCTTAGGTTAGTTAGGTTTAAGTAGTTGTAAGTTCTAGGGGACTGATGACCTCAGATGCTAAGTCCCATAGTGCTCAGAGCCATTTGAACAACTTAAAAAAAAAAAAAAAAAAAAAAAAAAAAAAAAAGCGTGTCACGAAAATACGCCATTTTAGGGCAACGGCACATTAAAGATTCAACAAAAACGTATCGTTCATTGTGGGATTTGTTATAATTAAATGTCAGTTAATAACATATCGTTGATTAAACCCTTGAAGACCATAATATAAAATAAAATGAGCTTTATGGTAGAGTAGTTGGTAGGGACGCCACATTAATAAACAGAGGATAGTGGGTTCGCGTCCCGCTATATACAAATTTATTTTCAGCTTCGCATTTTCTAAAAGATTGTGGGATTTTCTTATGAAATTAATAGAAACAATTTCTGTAATATTTGAAGTGCGCTTTCTGTCAGGAGTGAGTTTTGTTCGATTTAATGAATTTTTATAGGCTGATATCTTTACTGGCTAGAACATTTATCTTTCGTTTTTGTCTTATCACATTTTCATGGATTTTGGAGTTTTTACTTATGTATACTACAGACAGAACAAGGTGACCAGCATATGGACAAGGGAGGAAACGTGCGCTTTATTAGAGATAATGTAGGAATTTTACGCGCGCCCGTTTTCGTGTGATTTGCGAACAGATTAAAGCCGACAATTGCCGCTGGCAGAGCGCAACGTCACGTTAAACATCTCGTCCTGTGAGGCGACGGCGCTGAGCCACGTGACGCTGCATTTCCCATCCGCGTCCACGTCTGCTTTACGCTATGGTTCAAAATGGTTCAAATGGCTCTGAGCACTATGCGACTTAACTTCTGAGGTCATCAGTCGCCTAGAACTTAGAAGTACTTAAACCTAACTAACCTAAGGACATCACACACATCCGTGCCCGAGGCAGGATTCGAACCTGCGACCGTAGCAGTCGCGCGGTTCCGGACTGAGCGCCTAGAACCGCTGGACCACCGCGGCCTCTCCACGCTTTTGAAAGCTACTGGAAAGAGACTGTCAAGAAAGCCAGCCAGATAAGCTGAGGCTGACAAAAAAATTAATTAAAAGCGGCTAGCGGGTCTGGTGTAGAGGCGTGATTTAATTGACAGGGAGACTGAGATCGGTTTGTGTGCGCCCGCGGCTACTCGACCCCGGCGGCCCGGGTGCAGTAAAAACGCGCGTCCCTCCAGCGCCGGCCTTATCTCGAGTTATCGCCCGGCTTCGGCGCCAGACCAGCCAAACGCATTTGGAATTCAAAACCAAGGGCGGCTGGGAGTCGCGTTCCCAGAACTGGGCGCCGTCCAACACACGGCTGCTGGGACGAAGAGGCGCGTGCCGGCTCGCCGTGGAACGCCCCGTGCTACACCGCACTACTGCGGCCGTACGAAGGAAGGAAGATTAGGGATGAACGTCCCGTTGAAGACGAAGTCATTAAGATGTTAGGGGCTACGAAACTGCACCGATTTATTTTGGATATAGGAGCCTGGAAAAACGTTTCGAGAATGTACTAGGACACATGCTAGAGTGCTGTCTGAATATTTGCAAGACTCTTAAAGGTAACTTGAAGAAGAAGACGGAGAAGTGAGAAGCACGATGGTATGTTCGTAATCAGTTCCTGAATCTACATTCGTTCTTTGCAAACGGCCGCGAGGTATCAATACAGATTAGCCCAAATGCCGAGTTAATCGTCGCCTTTGTCGTGTCACCCGTCCGTGTAAGTGGACGTGTATGTAAATCTTGAGTAGACTCTATACAGGGTGGACGTGTATGTAAATCTTGAGTAGACTCTATACAGGGTGTTACAAAAAGGTACGACCAAACTTTCAGGAAACATTACTCACACACAAAGAAAGAAAATATGTTATGTGGACATGTGTCCGGAAACGCTTACTTTCCATGTTAGAGCTCATTTTATTACTTCTCTTCAAATCACATTAATCATGGAATGGAAACACACAGCAACAGAACGTACCAGAACTTCAAACACTTTGTTACAGGAAATGTTCAAAATGTCCTCCGTTAGCGAGGATACATGCATCCACCCTCCGTCGCATGCAATCCCTGATGCGCTGATGCAGCCCTGGAGAATGGCGTATTGAATCACAGCCGTCCACAATACGAGCACAAAGAGTCTCTACATTTGGTAGCGGGGTTGCGTAGACAGGAGCTTTCAAATGCCCTCATAAATGAAAGTCAAGAGGGTTGAGGTCAGGAGAGCGTGGAGGCCATGGAATTGGTCCGCCTCTACGGTCACCGACTCTGTTGTTAAGAAGCGTACGAACACTTCGACTGAAATGTGCAGGAGCTCCATCGTGCATGAACCACATGTTGTGTCGTACTTGTAAAGGCACATGTTCTAGCAGCACAGGTAGAGTATCCCGTATGAAATCATGATAACGTGCTCCATTGAGAGTAGGTGCAAGAACATGGGGCCCAATCAAGACATCACCGACAATGCCTGCCCAAACGTACACAGAAAATCTGTGTTGATGACGCGATTGCACAATTGCGTGCGGATTCTCGTCAGCCCACACATGTTGATTGTGAAAATTTACAATTTGATCAAGTTGGAATGAAGCCTCATCCGTAAAGAGAACGTTTGCACTGAAATGAGGATTGACACATTGTTGGATGAATCATTCGCAGAAGTGTACCCGTGGAGGCCAATCAGCTGCTGATAGTGCCTGCACACGCTGTACATGGTACGGAAACAACTGGTTCTCCCGTAGCACTCTCCATACAGTGATGTGGTCAACGTTACCTTGTACAGCAGCAACTTCTCTGACGCTGATATTAGGGTTATCGTCAACTGCACGAAGAATTGCCTCGTCCATTGCAGGTGTCTAGGTCTTCCCCGGTCATAGGCTGCAATGTTCCGTGCTCTCTAAGACGCCGATCAATTGCTTCGAACGTCTTCCTGTCGGGACACCTTCGTTCTGGAAATCTGTCTCGATACAAACGTACCGCGCCACGGCTATTGCCCTTGCCAATCCACACATCAAATGGTCATCTGCCAACTCCGCATTTGTAAACATTGCACTGACTGCAAAACCACGTTCTTGATGAACACTAACCTGTTGATGCTACGTACTGATGTGCTTGATGCTAGTACTGTAGAGCAATGAGTCGCATGTCAACACAAGCACCGAAGTCAACATTACCTTCCTTCAATTGGGCCAACTGGCGGTGAATCGAGGAAGTACAGTACATACTGACGAAACTAAAATGAGCTCTAACATGGAAATTAAGCGTTTCCGGACACATGTCCACATAACATCTTTTCTTTATTAGTGTGTGAGGAATGTTTCCTGAAAGTTGGCCCTACCTTTTTGTAACACCCTGTATACACTACAAACAACCCTTGAACTTTTTAAAATCTCTTGTTCACTCGGACCAAATACTGATCCCTGAGTAAGGGGTAGTAATCTTCACGCTCGCTTTCCAAAATGTGTGTCAAATATCTTCTGATTTGGCACTTCTACTTGGGAAGAGAGCGTGATGAATGCCTGCGCCTGAGGATGTTACTGTATACCGAAACTAATAGCTGGTAGGGGGGGGGGGGGGGGGGGGAAGTGGCTATACGCTAAAACGTGTATCATTTCTGAAGTGTATTGGTCGCTGTTTCTCTAATGATCTTTTTGTCAACGGGACATTAAACACAAGCGTTCCATTAAAAAAACACAACTTCAAATTGTTAGAATTTAGGTTCTTACAGACGTTTTCCTAACAAGTATTTAACAAAAACGAAACAAGTGATCGGTTGCGGTTATTGTAATTTTTTTGTCGAGTGACTAGGGCCTCCCGTCGGGTAGACCGTTCGCCGGGTGCAAGCCTTTCGATTTGACGCCACTTCGGCGACTTGCGCGGGGGGATGAAACGATGATGATTAGGACAACACAACACCCAATCCCTGAGCGGAGAAAATATCCGACCCAGCTGGGAATCGAACCCAGGCCCTTAGGATTGACTTCTGTCACGTTGACCACGCAGCTACCGGGGGCGGACGGTTATTGTAATAATGACTAAGACGTATGTTTTTCACAACAAATGCAAGCCGAGTAAAAACAGGTTGGGCCCGAATCTAGGTACACCAAAATAAATAGCCCATTCGACAGGACTGTAACATCTCCACATCGGTGCTGAAGGGCGCAATTCTGAAAGTACAGTTGGCCATACCGCCTATAGAACTGAAGAGTGAGCACTGCCTGTGGTGGGGGAAGTAGCCTTTCCCGGAAGAACGCTGCAAATGACATATAGGCACATGAGGAATCAGATCCTCGTCTAGCAGTGCACTGGAGTGTGTGGTGACTCACCTAGACCCTGTTCTGTGCGTTTTTTTTTTTTTTTTTTTTTTTTTTTTTTTGCTTTAGTCCTATCAGTTCCTAATTTCTGCATTTCGTTAGTATTAACTGATTTAGTAAGAAATGCTCTCCAGAAGCGTGTCTGCACACTGCGTCGCCACTGATTCAACATAGCCTGTGGAAGTTCCTTGTTACGTCACTGGGTAGAGAGAGTGGGGAGTCGCCTGCTCGCCCTGCAGTTTACGGACTGACCTTACAAGATTACCGCTGAAAACTCGTTACAACACTACCACGTTGGATCGTTGTTGCATAAAATTCGAAGGCTCAGGCAGCAAAATTCCGCTAGCAGACAGTGTGGGTAGAGGCTGGTCTACACATCACGTTTGTCGCCAGTCTTGCACGATCACGCCAGACTTATCAAATAAAACGTTACGCATGCACAGGAGTCTGACAATCTTGCACGGACGGAATGAAGTTTGACAAAGTCGGAAAAAAGGAATAAAACTGATGTGCTGGAGCTTTGTCTACACACAAGACTGCCGGCAAATCTGTGCATCCGTCTTATCGCTCGAACTTCATTCTGCTTACAATCTACTCCTGGTGACGCTAGCTGTTCCAACTGTCATTTCAGTGCGTGTAGTGGCAACAGAAAATGATACATCTGCGACACTGGAATCATGAAATTTTCACGAAGTTTAGAGATGTATCGATGTTTTCCTGCCTCTAGCAAGTAAACTCCAAGGATTACGGCAACAGAGACAAGAAAAACCAGGCATACGCAACTTTGGTTAATAAGTACAAGAACGTGGATCGTGAAGCGACAAACGAGTTGCTCACAAAAAGGTCAACTCATTTCGAATAATTTACAGTAAAGAGGGTGCGAAAATATAAGCGTCCATAGCATCTGGAGTCGGAATGGAAAAAAATTATAAATTTTCTTTTTGGTACTTTGATTTACTTGCGTTCTTGAATGTCGAAGTTCATGGGCAGGCACAGAAGATTCAGGAGTTAAGTAATAAAAATCACTTTTAAGTTTCTTGGCCAACAACCATTATTTATTCCGCTCCTCATGCGAAACAGCTAATTCAAGATCCCTGTAGTTCCTGCCATCAATAAAAACCTTAACGCTGCGGTTAGTTCCTCGTGAGAGTTGGTAGCCACCTCCGCGACACTACCTTTTTTAATTTCTGCGTTACAAACGTTAATAGTTTACAATATGTTTCTACGTCCATACTTAAGTAACTGCTCCAATCCTTTGGTTCCCGCTATAGATCTCGTACAAAATTCACACGGGAGAATACTATCTCTTCAATAACCAGTCCCGGAACCATCGTGAACTATGTGCAGAGTTTGTCTTCTCCTGCAGTTTAAGAGCATATAGCGCAACCGTCGTTACTGACTGTTCTTTCCCCATGCCTACTTCGGAACGACTGAGTTTGAATTATGTAGCTGCGCCATTTTTCTCAATCTTGTCATCAGTCTTGCATGAAGACGGATTAAAAAAAACAGCGCTACGTGTAGACCAGGCTTAAGGGGACCACATCCTGCCTATCCAACCCATGTTAATTAGACAAGTATTTGATCCATTTCTGAAAAAACTATTTGATGCAGGATCTTAATATTTTTACTGTATGTTACATGATGCTAACAGGGCTCAACTGTACTAAAATCTACTGTATCCATATTATAGTTTTTAAGAAATACTTTTTTAAATTTATTATCAAAGGATATTAAGTTTTTTCTGGAGAAAATATTTTTTGTGAACTTCCTAATGGGGGGAATATTAATGAATGTAGTACCAGAGGTGGCTTTTTTTATGTTATGCAGAGTCTCTGAAAATTTCATTCATTTATCTATGATAGTTTCTGATATAATGGAGTATATGTACTGAAAATTTTAGTTTGCAGAAAATTGACTTTAAAGAAAAAACTTCTGAAATTTGTTACTTACAGTTAATTAAAACTATCCTGCTGCATAAGATGGCCCTTCTTTGGCCTCTAGCAGGTCTTCCAGCTTCTTTTTCACCTTCCTGGATGTTTGTCTTGCTTTCTTGACCATATTAGATGCAGACCTGTCTCCATCGGCTATCCTCATTTTATCGCAATGTTGCAGCCCAGTGATCACATTTTCACCAGGATTAATTCCCAGGCCGGCCGGTGTGGCCGTGCGGTCTAGGCGCTTCAGTCTGGAACCGCGTGACCGCTCCGGTCGCAGGTTCGAATCCTGCCTCGGGCATGGATGTGTGTGATGTCCTTAGGTTAGTTAGGTTTAAGTAGTTCTGAGTTCTGGGGGACTAATGACCACAGATGTTAAGTCCCATAGTGCTCGGAGCCATTTTTTATTAATTCCCAGCTTTTTCAGTACCCAACACTTTCCAGTATTACCACAATCGAATGTAATAACAGCATCATGAACTCCTAGTTTAATTGCATGCATGCCTACAAACACAGTTTTAGGAAGGCGGTTCCAAATTATGCTGTTGAAACATTCATTTGGGTTCTGTGTCTGCCCATGCAGACATTTCCTTAGAAGGTCAGGATGAGCCAAGTCTCTGAAAATAGATTTAATTGCTGTAATAACAGCAGCAGGAAGAGAATGTAGGTGAGAATAAGATTCTCCAGTTGCCTGAGCCCTATTGTATTTACACCACGAATTTTCTCCTGATGGATACAATCCATGACATGGTTTATAATCAGTAGAGGACTTATGGAAGAATATGGCCCGAACATCTCTCTTCATTGCCTCCTGATTTTCTTTATTTCTCCTATATTACCTGCCCACAGTATACGTACAAGTTTTCTATTTCTGTTTTAGTTAACCGACCCTCTCCGGTCAACAACTGAAGGGCTTATTTCAATAGTGGTACAGGTCCATTTTTGTTCATTCTGAGCCGGCCATTGTGGCCGAGCGGTTCTAGGCGCTTCAGTCTGGAACCGCGCGACCGCTACGGTCGCAGGTTCGAATCCTGCATCGGGTATGGATATGTGTGTGATGTCCTTAGGTTAGTTAGGTTTAAGTAGTCCTAAGTTCTAGGGGACTGATGACCTCAGATGCTAAGTGCCATAGTGCCCAGAGCCATTTGTTCATTCTGAGATACAGAGTCCTAAAGTTAAATGAGCGCTGAAAAATCTGCAGTTGAGATACCAGAAATATTTCTGATATTTCAGCTGCAGATTTTTCAGCGCTCATTTAACTTTATGACTCTGTATCTCACATTGAACAAAAACGGACTTTTACCACTGTAGAACCAAGCCCTTCAATTTTTCCATCTTCTAATTTTTTCCTCTCATATCAACAGTTAGTTTTCTCAGCCTTGTTCCCCGACGTCAACAATTTTCCATCTTCTAATTTTTTTCCTCTCATACCTACAGTTAGTTTTCTGCCTTGTGGCACATTAACACACGAGGTAGGAAAATGCTCTTTAAATGCTCGAAAAGAAAAATTTTCAGCAAAATCCTTTTCAGAGTACTTCAATAAAACCTTAATTTATCTGAATATGATGAAAACCGAAAATCGATTTTTTTCGACCTGAACCACCCTAGGACACCTAAGGGGGGGTTCGTTGAACCCACAATTTTTTTTATGTCCCCTGCTTTCGCCCAAGTAACTTTCATACTACATATTCCCTTTCAGTTATTGTTTGTTGGCTATTTTATGAAACGTTAGTGTCAATATATTTTATAGAAAATTCCTGCTTTGAAAGAAAAAATAAATAAACTTATTATGGGCCCAACAAACACCCCCCCCCCCCCCCCCCCCAGGCTTCCATGCTATAGAAAATTTCACTCAGTAGGATTTCGTATTTCTCATCTCTACAACAATGCTAGTTGGTTGGTATTCTTGATATTCAGAACAATCGGTTTACTTTCAGAGGAAGTGATTGTTGATGTCAGTCAGCTGTTATTTATCTTGTAAACTTGTGAGTTAGTGCAGTTCCAAACACGTAGGCCTCCAGTAACTTTGGTGTCCTACACAGCAAAAATGAAACCAAGTAAAAACTTACTGATGTTGTCAACAATGCACCAAGATAAAGGCACTGTTGGAGGAGAGAATAAAACCGAGATAAATGCATATTATAATTCCACTAAAGGTGGAATTAATACCATTGATCAAATAAATGGCGCGTATGTGCACCTGCAAGAGGGGAACAAAGAGATGGCCTCTATCTGTATTTTACTCTCTCATTGACATTTGTGCTATCAATGCAACCACCATATTCATTCAGCAACATCCAAGATGGAAAGAAAAGAAACACAACAAACGGAAACTTTATCTTCTGCAAGCTGGGATGGAATTAGTGAAATTGCAGGTAGAAGAAAGAGGTGCCAATGCAAGAGGGTTATCTAACCAAATTGTTCAATCAATGGAGACTATTCTACAAAAGAAAATCAAAGAAGGGACAACAGAAGCACGTCAGCCTCCTGCAGGGAAAGGTCGGTGCCATATTTGTGTAAGAAAAGCTAAAACAAAGAAGCAGAAGTACAACAATCTAAGTAAACCAAAACAGTATTGTGGACAGTGTCATAAACATTGGTGTAACACACATTCAGAAAAAATTGTGAAGTATGTCTCTTGCCTTGAAGTTGAGGACTCAGAGTAGTCTATTGTATATGAACACATCTGTATTTTGTACTGTAATATGTCAATTTTTTACTCACTCAATTCAATATTTATAACAATGAACAACATTTATAAACCGATGCCTTAATTAAAATACATAAACCATTTTGAAAGTTGTAATTTTTCGTCAGTAAAACTTATTTAATACCTGTGGGCTCGCCGAACTCCCCCCCCCCCCCCCCTTAGGCATCCAAGTTAGAAAAAAAAAAAAGGCTTGGGCATCCTAGGGTTAAGACAAGTATTCTGCAGCGTCCAGTCTGTTGCTCGGTGGGCGCAGAGGTGAACGAAGAGGGCCGACGGCGGCGTGCGCGCACGCGCGCCTATCGTGCCGCACGAGCGCCGCCGCCGACTTGCTCCGTCTCTTCCGAAACGACCGGCCCGCCCACGAGCCCAGCCGTCGTCAAACTTGCGAGCAGTTTCAAGAGAGCACCTCGCCAAGTCTCACTCGGGCGGGCGACAGTTGCCGAACAACTTTAGCCAATCGTTATGGGACATTATCTCCAGCGGGCGTCCTAGCTTCCAGGTTGTCCCACTTTAACTTTCTTTCTCTCAACATTTTCGGCCGATCCTCTGCTGCGACAGACATACCGACTTTTGTGATACGTTCTGCTGTCGGCATCGGGAAGCAGCAAACCCGTAATGCCTACAGGTTCCTTGCGGGTCGAAACAGCTAACTGGTACATGCAAGTTTTATGTGATGAAGACTCTTTCTCACTTTCACTTTCGGTCAAAAGACGGAACACTCCAGGAATTGTGACTATTCTACCAGAAAATGCACTAAAAGAAATAACACTTGCAAGAGAAACACTAGTCACACAGAAATTCACATACGTACCAACTAGATGTTACGAAAGATGTCTAGTAAAATTAACTCGCTACTATAAAAATGTGAGATTCCCTTCTAAACACTACTCAATCTAAGTTCACAAACTGAACCCAGTAAAACGAAATTGCCAATTTACTCGAACCCAAGCATATGCAAAATTCAATGAAAACACTACGATAAATTCTACATTCGTCAGACGGGTAGAAACTTCAGTATTAGACACCGCTAACACAATAAATACAGGGACTTAAAATCCTAAAACACAGCACATAATTTAGAACAAGATCCAATTTCTACGTTAGAATCCAAAGGAGTACTTACGAACATTTTCAAAGATATGGAAATGCGTTTACATACAAACAGTTACCCACTACAGATTCTAAATGAACAGATCGACCTAAGGGCAAAAAATACACCCAAAACTTCATTGAAATTATCAATCAAGAAAACAGACACACAAAATATGATAAAACAACCACAGATTACATAAGACCACTAACGATACCACTAGCGAAGATAACCGAAATTACAGCACGATAAACTGATTTCAACCATAGGATATCGCTCGAACATCTGTCAAATAAGCAGTCACGTAATTGTTGCTTTAAACAAAAGGAACACAATCTGAAAATAATATCAGATAACAAGTCATATCTAGTGTTATTACTTCAAGAACACTAATGGGATGTAATCAAAACAGACGACAGAACCACGATAGCGCATGGCTGTCAAACCATTGTCACGTATATGTAACAAATTTTATAATAACGTTTTGTAATTTATATTTACCTATAATGCTAGAAATATTGTACCAAAATTGTGTAAAGTTAACTAACAGGAACCCTCACGATCGTTATTTGCCAAAATAGGCTGAACAGACCAATCAAATGGTTCAAATGGCTCTGAGCACTATGGGACTTATCTTCTGAGGTCATCAGTCCCCTAGAACTTAGAACTAGTTAAACCTAACTAACCTAAGGACATCACACACATCCATGCCCGAGACAGGATTCTAACCTGCGACCATAGCGGTCGCGTGGTTCCAGACTGAAGGGCCTAGAACCGCTCGGCCACCCCGGCCGGCGAACAGACCAATCCTGGCATAAAACTGCGTCCACACAAATCGCACTGAATGGCTGGAGGAGGATGGGGTTCTAATTGACAGAACTTTGTTGCTTGTCGCTTGGTCTTTTCATGTCGGCAGCGTTCTCCTTGTAACAAGTGGCAGCGGTGGATGTTGTGTTCTTTCACAGTACGCGGTCCACAGCACGTTCTTCCCATGCCTCTATGTTTTACCAGTCGGCGAACAGACCAATCCTGGCATAAAACTGCGTCCACACAAATCGCACTGAATGGCTGGAGGAGGATGGGGTTCTAATTGACAGAACTTTGTTGCTTGTCGCTTGGTCTTTTCATGTCGGCAGCGTTCTCCTTGTAACAAGTGGCAGCGGTGGATGTTGTGTTCTTTCACAGTACGCGGTCCACAGCACGTTCTTCCCATGCCTCTATGTTTTACCAGTCGTCTTCGTATTGTGTTTTATCTGGCCTTTAAAGAGGTTCTATATGAGGTCTAATTGCCAGAGTTCACCATACAGCACACGGCGGGAAGCCTTGCATCACTCGTGCGATGAACATGACCTAACCGTCTCAGCTGATGAAAGATGATGGTTGTCTCAATGCTGTTTAGGTACGCTTCCTGCAGAGCCGCAGTGTCTGTCCTCCCATATAATGTTCAAGCTTTATTTCTTTTCTGTTGGTGGAAGCACTCAAATCTGTTATCACGGCGATAGTGTGTCCAAGTTTCACAGCCATACACAAACGTGGAAACGACAACAGGACTGTAAAGTGCGAGGAAAGATCAAAAATTTATTTTAAGATTCACACAGATAAATTCAGTTTTCATTTTCTTTTTCTTCCAAATAGTCATAACCTGTACACCGCCGGTTCTTTAAAGAATCGAACTCCCATGGATACAACGGCTCCAGACCTCTGATTACTTTACAAATGAGTTTATGTGTTAAATATATTACGTCGAGCATGTAAGCGAGAAAAAGGTTAGCAAAGGTTTGAAATTATGTTCAAAGTTTGTTGGAAGTCGCTACGTCCCATCATCATGAAACAATCGATAAATATAATTTTGCGCTCCATTTTAAGCAAATGATAGATGCATATCAATGTTTATGACGTCATAAATACTGAACTATTTGTCATACAATGGTAATTTGTAGGTACATTCAGTGGTATATATGGATACTGTTGGCAAAATATGTTGCTAACAGAGACAGCAGTAAAGAAGTAATAATTAACAAGTCTGGCCTGATCCCGGAGTTTGCTGCATGAACGGCGACAATGCAGTCAGGGACGGACGTATTTCCTTTCAGTGGGGCATGTCAGAGAGAAAGCGTTTCAAAAAGATTTGAAAGTATGTGTTAAGTTTGCTGCTAGTCAATACCTGACTCATTCACAAATACTGGATGAATATAGTCTAGGTAAATTGCGCCTCGCGAGTTGCAGTGCCTCAAGATGTGTACACATTTCCATCTGTAGTACTTGTTATATTGTGTTGAAACTTTAAAATAAGATTGTACATCTTAATGAGTAAATTATGACAACAGTTAAAATTTTTAAGTTCGGTAAATAATTAAAAGAAATAGGCTACTGAAAATCAGATTTTGGTTGCCCCTGGAAGCCGTCAGATAGGCAGACTGCAACAGAGATCCAGTACCTGTGCCCCAGTTTGGTCGTTTCGAAATACAGGTGTTACCAACCCTCTCCTGGTAGGTACACGAAGAGGTAATAGATCCTGGTTGCGAAATGAGTGCTATAAAAGTACAGCTCGACGACACGTGACAATCTTCCCTAAGTATTACGTTTGACTGATATTTTAAAGCTTCACTGAATTTGAATGAAGTCAGCACAGGGAGTGTTTTAAATAGAGTTAAGACATGTATGTTCCATCGCTTCACAGTACTGTGAGAAAAAAATTCTTCTCCAGTCATCCGGCATTGACCAAATCGTAAGTCTGCATATGTCTTACAATATGTTTTACAATGCATATGTCATACAATAACACAAAACTTGTGAGCTTCTATCAACATCTTTTGATATCGCCTTGTACACAGTTTCAGACAGTTAGGTTCCTCGGTAATAATTCAGTGTAAGACTGTAGGAACACCAACCTTACAAAAGATATTCAAGCATGACATTCACAAGAAGTATTTCTGTCTCATTGTTGGTGAATGACGCAATCAGACACAAACTTTTGGCTGGTTGCGTCATTTCTCCAACTATCTTTAAGTTGTCCGCAGCTCGTGGTCTTGTGGTAGCGTTCTCGATTCCAGCGCAGGGGTCGCGGGTTCGATTCCCAGCGGCGTCAGGGACTTTTCCTGCCTCGAGATGACTGGGTGTTGTGTCGTCTTCATAATCATCATCATCATTCATCCCCATTACAGTCGGAGGAAGGCAATGGCAAACCACTTCCACTAAGACCTTGCCTGGTACAGCGGTGCGGGTCTCCCGCATCGTCCCCTACGCTCCTCGGAGTATGGGACCTCATCGTCATCATCATCGTCGTCATCTTTAACTTCCGCAAAATTCACAAGATTTAACATTGATGAAATAACATCTGCTGATTTCGGCGAACATCTGGAATTGTTGTCTGCTTGCACATTTTCAGCGGTATCCTGCACTTAGCACTTTTTTTGGGGCTGATTTCGCGTTGGCTTCCAGCGCTACACATTTCTTGGCGTATGCCATTTGATTCGCTGAAACGTCAAACCCAAATTTATTTAGTCGAAGTATAGTTGGTGTTTTTCTGCTCGAGGTGGTGTGCAGTTGTCTTCGTCCAAGCTGTAAACCAACTAACCCGTCCTTTATAGAGGGTCTACGTGATAATGAAGGAGTCAACAACGGCCCAAGACCCAATGGATGTTAAAAAAAATTGTACGTGCTAAAACACACATCAGCTTTACATCCTCGAGCATCCCACGAATCGCGGCTTGGTGATGCAAGGTTTCTTAAAACAGTGCTATACGTACTTGCTTGATTATGCCGCAAGGAAAAGTACTGCTGTTACATAGAATAGGTGGAGAGCGTCTGACGTGGCCTTAAGTAAATGACTAATCTCGTCTCGCGGTTAGCATGGATGTAGGATAACCACGGAAAGATGAGTGGCATCATCTGGTCTAATATAACCACGAAATCCTTCGCAACAGATTTGTTGTATTAACTGTTGCGCTTGTGGAGACTGAGGTCATCAGCGCCCTGACACACATTAAAAGGAACGAATGTGGACAGACCTAATAAAACTGAAAAACACACTCAAAGAAAGCAGGAAAAGAAGGAAAATACTACATAAGAAAGTAAAACCGAAGGAAAGGGAAAACACAGCAACAAGAATGCCACACAAAATTGCCATTGGCTGGCAATATGGGCGAGCTTGTCACACAGTGAGCAAATTAAAATCCTCTCCCTAAAATCTTTGTAAAAACATTTGACATGGCACAGAACTTTAAAACTTTAACCACATTCGTCAGAGTGTTGCCTAAAAGAGATGGCAGGTCTGCTGGCAAGTCAGCCGCGGCCCGCTGGTCAGAAAATAAAACACAATCCAATAAAACGTGGCGCACAGTGACCTGAACGCCACAAGCACCACAAATTGGAGGGTCCTCCGGCCGGAGCAGGAAGCCATGAGTGAATAATAACAGTGCTAAAAATGTGGTTAATCAATAAAAACAGCAGGCTTCTCAGTGATACAATTCGGTGGTCACGAAACGCAGTTAGAACTCAACACTGGTGAGTATTTCGCAATGTTCTAAGAGTATTTAAAAATCCCCTTTCAGTTGGTTCTTTGTCATGAGTGGATAATACAGCTCCCCATCATACCATCATGCCGCGAGTGAAGAAAGACACCGATTCTGTTGTGGGTAACTAAATATATTCTTCTTGACCCCGAACACAGTCACAGAGGACCTGCTCAAATATGGTTTTTCTCTATTTTTCATAAACGTATAACGGAATTTGATCATGTCGAAGAGTTGGTCAGTGGTTAAGATGCGCAGTATTCATCGGCGTACGTGTGATCTAAGTAAGAGAGTTGGTGTTTTCAATGAGACGCTCCGCCTGTTCCCGAAGTGAATGACGGACTGCAGAGGTTCGGCGTGGCCCGCTGCCTGCCGCCGGAAGTGACGCAACCCTGCATGCACGCAGGTACCTGTTGCCTCCCGGCAGCCGGCCGCTTACCTGCTGCGGTCCATTCATCCGCGTGGCAGTGTCGTCTGTTTGGCCTGTTTGCTCTTAGAACACGAGTCTTAACCGACTGTACCACAGTGAAAATCAGTTTCTCTTTTCTCGCTACTTTACATTTTGAGTTGTGTTACAACAAGTGATCTTATCGACTTATGAATGGAATCTAGCAGGAACATCAAAAAATGGTTCAAATGGCTCTGAGCACTATGGTACTTACCATCTGAGGTCATCAGTCCCCTAGAACTTAGAACTACTTAAACCTAACTAACCTAAGGACATCACACACATCCATGCCCGAGGCAGGATTCGAACCTGCGATCGTAGCGATCGCGCGGTTCCAGACTGAAGTGCCTAGAACCGCTCGGCCACCGGAACATCAGCTGCATTTTTTCTTGACCATACAGAAAATAAGTTTTTCAAAGAGCAAACAATGCTAGCTGACTAGATAATGGATTATAGATGTTACGTAAAATGACACGATTATTTTGTTCAAGTGAATAAATAAGAAGCATTAAACACTTCATCAGAAAGTCAGTGACCTTCATAAAACATAAAAACATACAATTCGCCACTGAATATGAAAAAGAGAAGAGCACGAACATTATCCACAAAAAAACTCATACATCTTATATTTTTCGAAAAGAAGCGCATCGGATGGGATGATACACAATACCTCATGTCATCCCACGACATAAAAAAAGCGTTTTTTCATTCCATGTTCGACAGAATAATCCACTAACCACAGTCATGTAAGAACAGTGAAACAGAGCTCAAATGGCCGGCCGGTGTGGCCGAGCGGTTCTAGGCGCTACAGTCTGGAACCGCACGACCGCTACGGTCGCAGGTTCGAATCCTGCCTCGGGCGTGGATGCGTGTGATGTCCTTAGGTTGGTTAGGTTTAAGTAGTTCTAAGTTCTAGGGGACTGATGACCACAGCAGTTAAATCCCATAGTGCTCAGAGCCATTTTTGAACCAGAGCTCAAACGTTGAGACACATAGCCATAGTAATTGGATACAGTACTGAATTTGTTAATAAAATCTTCAGAGTACAACCTGACTAAAAGAAGCGATCGGTTGCTAGCACACATTCTGAGACATCACGGGATCACCAGTTTAGTACTGGAGGGAAGCGTATGGATAAAAATCGTGAGGGAGACCAAGAGATGAATACAGTAAGCAGATTCAGTAGGATGCAGGTTGCAGTAATTACGCCGAGATGAAGAGGCTTTCACAGGATAGAGCAGCATGGGGGGATGTTTCCAGAATGAGATTTTTACTCTGCAGCGGAGTGTGCGCTGATATGAAACTTCATGGCAGATTAAAACTGTGTGCCGGACCGAGACTCGAACTGGGGACCTTTGCCTTTCGCGGGCAAGTGCTCTACCAACTGATCTACCCAAGCACGACTCACCCCCCGTCCTCACAGCTTTACTTCTGCCAGTATCTCGTCTCCTACCTTCCAAACTTTACAGAAGTTCTCCTGCGAAACTTGCAGAACTAGCACTCCTGAAAGAATGAATATTGCGGAGACATGGGTTAGTCACAGCCTGTGGGATGTTTCCAGAATGAGATTTTCACTCTGCAGCGGAGTGTGCGCTGAGATGAAATTTCCTGGCAGATTAAAACTGTGTGCCGGTTCAAATGATTCATATGGCTCTGAGCAGTATGGCACTTAACTGCTGAGGTCATCAGTCCCCTAGAACTTAGAACTACTTAAACCTAACTAACCTAAGGACATGACACACATCCATGCCCGAGGCAGGATTCGAACCTGCGACCGTAGCGGCCGCGCGGTTCCAGACTGTAGCGCCTAGAACCGCTCGGCCATTCCGGTCGGCTGTGTGCCGGATCAAGGCTCGAACTCGCGACTTTTGCCTTTCGCGGGTAAGTGCTCACCCACTGAGCTACCCAAGCACGACTCACGCCCCGTCCTCACAGCTTGTCCGCGAAAGGCAAAGGTCCCGAGTTCGAGTCTCGGTCCGGCACACAGTTTTAATCTTCCAGGAAGTTTCATGAGGGGATGCATTTTACCAGTCTTTGGACTGAAGACCACAACAACAACGACACCTACTACACAGAAAAATTTGTATTTATTGTTAGTATTTTACTACAATTTTCAAACATCCTTTTTGCATAATAATTGTACTGTACCCATAACGTCGTACAATTAAAACTGAATTATACCGCAGCTTCTTCACGTGTTACAACATGTCATTCCTAAAGCGCAAAATAAATCGTAGGTACCGGTAGCTGCAAAGACTACGGTCACTATAGCTACAGAAACGGAGAATACAGTGACGGCCGGTCAAGCGTTCCCTGGGCCAAATCGTACGGTGGAAGTGGGCCTGCAGGCTTGGGGCAGGTAGACATCCGGCCGTGCAGACAATGCGCCCCCACTCCAGGCTGTGCACGTGTGGCTGACAGCGAGCGGCGCACCAAAGCCCCGACCTTGGCGGGGGGCGCGCATTCCAGGCAGCCCGCGGCCGCCGTGGCTCCGGCTTCTCAACTGTGACGCGCCGATCACCCTTCCGCTTCCTCGGTTCAAACCATTATACCACGATTGCAATCACGGCGCCAACATCCCGTCGGTGTCACGGGAGAGGGATCACAGGCTCCTCTACGCGGGGGAAAAAAACTGTCCTTGTCCTGTCGATGAACCGCAACGAGCTCTACAAGTGATTTACTGGCGTCACGACAAACACTTTTACTCTGCAGCAGTGTGTGCGTTGAGATTTTCGACTTCTTGGCAGATTAAAACTGCGTGCTGGACCGGGATTCGAAAATGGAACCTTTGCTTCTAGCGAGCAAATGCTCTATCGACAGAGTCCGCTCGAACAGCTTCATTGCAACACTTCCTCCTACTTACCAAACTTCACAAATTACGAATTCGAATTCCGATCTGGCCCTCCGGTATGTGCCAAGACGTATCTAAATCAGAATGTCGGACAGGTATACACTCAGTCGCAAAAGTATTCTGACAGCACGTAACGGCGCATAATTTTGCGGTTTGCCGCATGAACAAATACAGAAATTGCACTTTGTAATGTATTTGGACTCTGGGTACGATGGCGCAACGTGAAACACGCGTCAAATACGAAGAACTGTTGTTGGAAATGTGTCTGTTACGTAATATTTCCTGAAAACGGCATGGGAAGGTGCGACAAAAGTATTCGGACAACATGAGAGAATAGTTCATTCCGAGACGCACAGAGGGTGAAGCGACTGCAGTGTGTCCGACATTTCCGCGAGACGATGGCGATGATTAGTAAACACGTATCGCGAGCCTGTGCAGGTCGACGATGGGACGCAGAGGGAAGTGTTCTACGTTAGAGCAAAGGCAACTTGTCGTTTATCATCACGCGAAGGGGAAAACCTGCAGGGAAACTGGCGCAAAAGTGAACATGAAGAAAAGTACAGTTCACGACATTATTAAACGGTTCGAGAAAGAAGACCGATTGGAATTCCGTTGCAGTACAGGACCGCCACGGACATATCACAGAGGGATGAACGTGTGATTGTGCGAAAGGTACAACAGAATCCGAAAATATCTGTCACACGAATTGCAAGTGAGGTGGAGGGAGACCTTGGTATAGAAGTTCATCCCGAAACCGTGCGGAGAGTACTACGGCGATCGCAGTACCATGGTCGAGTGGCACGGCGAAAGCCATTCATAAATGCAGTGAACCAGAAGAAACGTATGCAGTTTGCGAGGGAATACGCCGAATACGATCAGGCTTGGTGGAATCGGGTGATATTTTGCGACGCATGTAAATTTACATTATGGCAAAGCGACGGAAAGGCAAACGTGTGGCGAAAGACCAATGAAGAGCTGAATCCCAGGAACCTCAAACCAACAGTAAAGTTTGGAGGTGGGAGCATCATGGTGTGGGGATGCATGTCCGGCAATGGTGTGGGTGGTTTAGTGTTCACTGATGATACGATGAACAAGGCAGCGTATTTGAATATACTGCGAGGACATTTGAAGCTGAGAGCACGACATCTAGGTATTGCGAACAACTTTCATTTTTATCAGGATAATGATCCCAACCATACCGCACATATTGTACAAATGTGGTTACTCTTCAATTGCCCGAAAGTATTGCACCCCCCTCCCCAATCACCAGACCTTAACCCAATCGAACATTTGTGGGATACATTGAAACGGACCATCCGCGCGGACAACATCTATACGAAGGAGACCTTCAAAGAGAAACTGCGCCCAGAATGGGCAAATATAGGCCCAGATTTCACGAAAAAACCCGTGGAAAGTATGCCTAGTAGATTGGAGGAGGTATTGAAAATGAAAGGTGGACCCACAAGGTATTGACATTTTTGTCGTACAACTTATGAACATTTATTGGACAGTGTCCGAATACTTTTGTAGCAGCAAGGTGTGCAGGATGTTTCATTTTTGTTGTTAATTGTTCTGTTATTTATGTTTTGGAAACGAAATAATACAATAATTCTTTTGTAATTAATGTTGTTACGCATATATATTGCTAATAAATATGTCTGGGTTTCATAGCCAGTGTTTCTCGAGTACTCATTGTGAGGTGTATATCCTCCTGCGCACGGTCGTGTGATGGCGCTCGACTCTTCATGGAGAAACATCTTTCCACTGATAGTGTCTCTCCGGCGAAGCGCTCAGGAGATGAAGGACTAAAGATTTTGCGCCTTTGTCATGGATGCCTCTCCACAGTGAGAATATGTGACACTGCTATCTGATAGAGACCTCGACCTCCATTGCTCCCTTCATACTATTCGACAATGTGCTGTCCATGTCTCGCCCTCTGTCTCTGTCTCTGTCTCATCTCCATTATGCCACTAACACACCAACAATCATCTACATTACACGTAAGACAATTTTTTCACTCTTCGGGAAAGAAAGATGCCATGATGGAGGAACAAAATATTTCCAATTAGGCAGCTGAACCCACAGCTCAGAGGTCTCCTAGCCAACATTATCATACGAATTTCATTCTTCTTTTTATCCTGCGCCAACTTGCTCGACGTACCTGTTTGGCCTTCTAGGAATTGTCTGAAGAAATACTGAGGGCTAGCACACAACACTCTGTGAATCATAATAATAATATAACAAGCATCACCATTGGTCACTTGAGATTCAATATTGGATAACAATCTCCTGCAGACTTTTCCAAGTATTGATGTCTTCCGCTACCCTCGTCCATATTACTTCCCATGTCTTATAATGCTCATCCGTTACATATGGCCGGTGGAAGCCTGCGATTGTAAAAATTGTTATAAAATACAATTTGATGCAGCCTGACACAATTTTCCTTTGTTCTCTGGACGACGCCTTTCGAGACATGATTCCCATTACTAAGGGCGTTTTCGTGCATTTCAAAGGTTACAGACGGCAGTCAGCAGCGGTGTTGATAATGGGAATTATTTTCCGAGACGAGTCGTGCAAAAAATTAATAATGGAAAACCGAGACTGATGGATGCAAATGTTTTATTTTATAAAAATATCGTTGCTCTTAATACTGGTTGTAAGTAGATACAAGGTGCATTCAAGTTCTAAGGCTTCCGATTTTTTTTCTCTGGACTGGAAAGAGATAGAAACATGCGCAGTGTTTTAAAATGAGGCTGCGTTCATTGTCAATACGTCCCAGAGGTGGCAGCACGGTCCGACAGATGGAATTTTACCGCCAGCGGCGAGAATGAGAACTGTTTTAAATACTTAAAATGGCGACGTTTTCCTTACTTGAACAGCGTGCAATCATTCGTTTTCTGAATTTGTGTGGTGTGAAACCAATTGAAATTCATCGACAGTTGAAGGAGACATGTGGTGATGGAGTTATGGATGTGTCGAAAGTGCGTTCGTGGGTGCGACAGTTTAATGAAGGCAGAACATCGTGTGACAACAAACCGAAACAACCTCGGGCTCGCACAAGCCGGTCTGACGACATGATCGAGAAAGTGGAGAGAATTGTTTTGGGGGATCGCCAGATGACTGTTGAACAGATCGCCTCCAGAGTTGGATTTTCTGTGGGTTCTGTGCACACAATCCTGCATGACGACCTGAAAATGCGAAAAGTGTCATCCAGGTGGGTGCCACGAATGCTGACGGACGACCACACGGCTGCCCGTGTGGCATGTTGCCAAGCAATGTTGACGCGCAACGACAGCATGAATGGGACTTTCTTTTCGTCGGTTGTGACAATGGATGAGACGTGGATGCCATTTTTCAATCCAGAAACAAAGCGCCAGTCAGCTCAATGGAAGCACACAGATTCACCGCCACCAACAAAATTTCGGGTAACCGCCAGTGCTGAAAAAATGAGGTGTCCATGTTCTGGGACAGCGAGGGCGTAATCCTTACCCATTGCGTTCCAAGGGGCACTACGGTAACAGGTGCATCCTACGAAAATGTTTTGAAGAACAAATCCCTTCCTGCACTGCAACAAAAACGTCCGGGAAGGGCTGCGCGTGTGATGTTTCACCAAGACAACGCACCCGCACATCGAGCTAACGTTATGCAACAGTTTTTTCGTGATAACAACTTTGAAGTGATTCCTCATGCTCCCTACTCACCTGACCTGGCTCCTAGTGACTTTTGGCTTTTTCCAACAATGACACTTTCCGTGACCGCACATTCACCAGCCGTGCTGCTATTGCCTCAGCGATTTTCCAGTGGTCAAAACAGACTCCTAAAGAAGCCTTCGCCGTTGCCATGGAATCATGGCGTCAGCGTTGTGAAAAATATGTACGTCTGCAGGGCGATTACGTCGAGAAGTAACACCAGTTTCATCGATTTCGGGTGAGTAGTTAATTAGGAAAAAAAAAAATTGGAGGCTTTAGAACTTGAATGCACCTCGTACACCTGTACAGCATTGAAGAGATGGTAAACTTAGACATTAGTTACACTAAGATGCGGTACTATATTTTAGTTGTTTTACACCAGCTAAGAGAGTGCTATACTTGTTGACATTGTATAAGTATCATTTGAAAATTAACTAATGATCTTTAACGGCATAAAGTGGCAATAGCGATGTTCTTTCGTTAAACCAGCAAGTCATATTTGATAACAACAAACAGCAACTCTGTGCGTATTATCACCAAAGAATTTCCTTAAGTAATTTACCTCAAATCGAGGGGGGGGGGCTAAGTTGAGACGTCTACGCTAACATTTCAGAATACTTGGGTTTCTATCGTGTAAAAAATAGTACTTCACAACTTCAATGTAATATAAGTCGACTGCTAATTATGGAGAAAAAAATAGTTTGTCCAATGCACCAATTCAAAAAGTTTTGCTATGTAAGTTAATGATAAAAAATCATTCGCATTTCCATGTGACAAGAGCAACTTAACTGAAAAGGGTTGTTGTTACAAAGTGGTAGGAGCACCACAATGAATTGAAGAATGGAAAAGGTATAGTGAGTGGCTTGGTTTATTGAAAAGTCAAGACACAGAAGATCATTGAAATTTCAAAACGCTATGCGGCAAACCACCACCCTCTCGGACATCCATAACAAAAGGGCACAGGAAATGAATGGAAAGAGGGAGTGTGGGTTTGAAGCACCATATAGGCAGGCCAATCCGAGAAGTGACGAAGATATGGACAGAATTCCACAGGCCCCAGAGAATCAAAGCCATCAGCTGCCAGTGGGTATTAACTTATGGGTAAGTTTAAAATTTGCGTTGTACCGGGATTCAAACAAGGCTCTCCTTCTTACTAGGCAGATGTGCTGACCACTGCGCCATTCGGACACAGTGGCCACCACAATTGCACAAACTACTGTAGCGCGTCTCCATCAGACCCAAATTCTCAGCTTATACCACACACTACTGACGTAGTGCCCCTACCCACTAGCATAATTACATACGGCATCTCGTCAGATCCCGTGAGAGTTCGAGCTTTGTGTGCGTCTGGACTGAAGGGGTCATTGGTCGTCATCGTCTGAATTATATATGTGGTGTCTGTTCTCTCAGACATGACATGACCACACATATAACTCAGGCGATGATTGCCAATTATCCCTTCAGTGCAGATGCCAAGTTAGAACTCACATGGGAATTGGCGATATGCCGCAAGTAATTAGGCTAATGAGCAGGGGCACTAAATCAGTAGTGTGTGGTATAAGTTGAGAATTTGAGTCTGACTGGAGGCTTGCTAGTGTTGTCTGTGCGGTTGTGAGTGACCACTGCGTCCAGATGGCGTAGTGGTCAGCGCACCTGCCTAGTAAGAAGGAGAGCCGTGTTCGAATCCCAGTATGGCACAAATTTACAAGTTACCCCAATGATATAAATGAATGCTCACTGGCAGCTAATGCCTTCAATTTCCGTATGTCTTGATTCAGTCAGATGAGCAATATTCAGGAATAGGTCGAATGCGTGTTTTGTATGCCATTTAATTTGTGCATAAATTACATTTCCTTCAGATTCTTCCACTGACTATCAGCCTGAATACTTCCTCTAGGGACTGGACGCACGTCAGTCGGAATTCGCTTCCGATTCACAAAAGAAAAACCGAACTGAATAGCCACTATGCCATTCGAACAGACACACGTAGCATCATGTAAAACATAACTGACAAATAAAGATGCATTTCACGATTATTGGGTCGTATAGTGAATCTCTGCTCCAACCACAGCTTATGGCCAAACGAAAGAACAGCATTATCGTGTTCGAAATAGCATAACCACAGCATAAAAAGGCGGACACGATGATATTTCCGGGCAGGTGAAAGTATATATGAGACACATCGACAGTGCGCCATCCGCTCGTACAGAATTTAGATGGTGAAAGCCACACATCAGTGCCATCGGTAGGGACGATACAATGTTGTGCATTCAGTTGGTTGATTTTACAGAATATCTTTTGCAGTTCACTTGAGAATAAGTTTACCAATTGACCGTTATACGCGGAATTTCAACGTCAGATCAAAATCAGTCCCGAAGAACTGGGGACACGAATCTAAAGACTATAAATCAGCTTACTAATAGGAGAGTAACGGATTAACAAGGCATCTTCATCTGCTCCTGTTTTATCATTTCGCTCAACAGCAATTTGTTGATAAAACCAATCCTCAGTCCACGAAGTTCTGATAATGTCACAATCTTTATTCCACAAAAAAGTGTGGGTGTACTTTGGTATAATAGTAGGACTGCCAAATGATACTTCATTTCGTAACTGATAAAAACCCCTGCAAAATAATATAGGGAAGAAAATATACACTAGATAATGCTATGAAATGTAACGCTCGAAGAGAAAAAATGTGTAACTTACGTAGTGCCGCAGACTGCAGAAGAAATAGAACTCACCTGGAAAAGAAAATATTCCATTAGTTGACGCAAAATAAGTACAAAGAAAATAGCAAAGTAAAAACAATTTTTAGCAAATGCAGGCATCATCTGAACGGGACACAGTGATCGATCTAGTTAATGCACAGGTAAAATGACACAGGTCGCGCATTATGCGATTCATTTGACTCGCTTCACTCGTCAATCACTGTCCTGGTGGTTTAAAGAATCAGTCGGCATCGTCGCCAACACAAAGCGACGATTGTGCCAGCCGGTGCTTTAACCTCTAACGTGTGGCCGCCAGGGCAAAGACCATCTGACGTGTGAAGCGCGTCTAAGAAATCAAATAATACGCGACATGTGATGTTTTATCTAAACAGTAATGCGTTGCTTCTTAACCAAAGGCACAGTAATGCCTATGAAGCTCTTCATGGCGTTTCGCACATTAAAATCTTCGCTTTACTATGCAACACCCCTGGTGTCCGCGATGTTTCGGGAAGTACATACACTGACGGTATGGTGAAGAAGATTTTATTGCAAGGTCAGAAACGTCTGTTCTGCAGTTAGAGCCCAGTTCGCATCTACATTATTGGCTCAGATGGCTCTGAGCACTATGGGACTTAACTTCTGAGGTCATCAGTCCCATATAACGTAAATCGAACTAACCTAAGGACATCACACACATCCATGCCCGAAGCAGGATTCGAACCTGCGACCGTAGCAGTCGCGCAGTTCCAGACTGCAGCGCCTAGAACCGCTCGGCCACCCCGGCCGGCCTACATTATTGACTAAAAACAATTGCTACTCAGGGTGGCTGAAAATGAAAGAAAATTAAAAAGATTATGTCCGGGTTATAGCGTCGTTTTAAGGTCTTCACTGAAGATGGGAACGCAGCTGCCAGTCTTAGACCATTTTCAAGTATCCTGCTACTTCCGTTTGGCTTGACATAAAAATTGTACAATAGTACAACAAACAAAAACGACAGCTGCAGGCGGTATCTGATCAATTAAACAACTGTTTAAGATTAAAAACAGCAGACACGTCCGCAGCCGTAATGATGACCTAGCATTCTCCTACACTTCGTACGAGTGTGTGCTAGTTGACGATACACACTGTACTGATGTTTTAAAGTATGTCATCCGATGTTAGCAGTCAGCCGAAACGTGTAACCGGAATCACAAACAAAAAGTGCGAACAAGAAAGAAAAAATTTATTTGTTTGTTTAAGATTATTCTGATGCTCAGCACAAAACCGTAACAATTAACTATGTCTAAAACTCAAAAGAACACATTTGAAACACATCTAAGGCAAGTCAAGGACGTAGTACATACAGGAAACGAAGGAACAAACTCCACTTATCGCAGTACCTTAAAGGAGCTATATGCATCGGAATGGCAATGCGAATTTCTTAGCGCCACTCGAATCCGGATGATGGAGGAAATTTTTATCGCAATAAACTGGCAGGTAAGGGAAAATACAGCTCATGATCCTTAATACACTTGATTAAATTGTAGAACTCTCCACACAGCCTCAAGGTTGCGTTTGAATGCTAGCTGGACAGTTTATCTGGCGTGAAAATTGGTCAACGGATACAAAATATCTGTGCGCCCACTGACGTCGACAGCCAAACTACTGCACCCAGCTACGTGCTACTGCTCAAAGAGCAACGTGTAAACTAGCCTGAACAAGTGCTGACTGAATACTATACAGCTTTACCCGCAGTCAAATCCCCGATTTGAATATGGCTGAGCATTTACAGACTGTTAGGCCGGTATTATACTATCAAATTTCTTTGTCCAATATCTTTGTCAAAGAAATTTGATGGTGTAATAGGGAACTTTGTCAAATGTCGTCAAACATTTGATCAAATCTAGGGCCTCGCTGTAGATTTTATCAAAGAAGTCGCTTGTCTTCTGTTCACTGCAATGTGAAATGTTACCACGTAGAGCGCTAGCAGCGCTGCAGCGTTCTGTCATCTGTAGTGTTTTTATAAACATTGGTGGTAAATACAATTGGTTGTACCGACAACTACAAAATTAATAAAGATGTATAAAGCTGATGAGGCGCTTTACAACGTGAGGCACACTGAATACAAAAATGGATTTAGAAGATTGGAGACATAACCTAACTGTCTCCTGTAGCAAGGAATCAAAGTGTTACAGTGAGCCTGTCTTCTGCAGATGTAGCAGTTCTTAAGTGAATATTATGCTTTGTGATATGAGGATATACTTCACTTAGTACATACAGAAATGTATGCTCATCCATTCTTAAGTAATTGATGTACGACTTGACGTCCTCCACTATAAGCTCACGTAACAAGTTTTGTTGAATGCTTTTATCGTGTCGTCTTAAAACCCACGGTTTCACCCAGGTACGTTTCCTTTTTTCCTCCGCTTTTCTTCCGCAAGTGCACACAGTGCAATTGTGGTACATGCAACTGCTGCGGTTAATAACAAGTTGTTGTTGTCAGCCATCTTGACGAAAAATATAATTCTAGCGCTACGTCAAAGATCTTTGTCAAATATATTTGACGGAATATTTGATCACATCTTTGACAAAGAAATTTGATAGTGTAATACCGGCCTTATGGAACTAGATTTGATGCCAAACGACAGACATCTATGGACTACTCGAGAGCAGAGGCTGTAATGTCACGGACAACCCAAATCATTACGAGATGCTTTCAACCCAACACATTTCGAGATACTTTAAAGCGAGCACTTTAAAAAAGTGGCAATTTTAGGTGGGAGGGGTGAGGGAGATATGTTTTGAACTACGGTTGTCTGTAAGATACTGGTAGAGATAGGGTGTATACTACCACCTATGTTAATCCAGCAAGCAACTGCACGGTATCATTTACCAAATGCTTTTTCACTCCCCTTTGCTGTGTTTTGTGTGTTGCTCTCATTCTTATTTGCAACCGAGTGGAGAGATCCTGGTTTATTGCAGAGTTCGGGTACGAAACCCAAGATAGCAAAAGGGACCGGCGATCGCTATCATGCGTCACTTCCGCTTTCGCAGAAATACAAAATAAGAGGAGGAGGAAGCCTCGTTCCCCCGTACCACTCCTCTCTAGGCTCGCAGCCGACTGCCACGTTAGAGCGTCCGCGAGATACATTTGTGAGCAAACAGACTGCAACTTGAGATACGTGTCTGGCTTTTCCATAACCTAGTTTACACGATCATCACACATATCCCTAGCTGGTTAAACGAAAGGTCAGAAATTTGAAATTTACGTGGATGAACTTGCCTCCTATTCACTAATTTAGTAAGGTGCAACGCTGTTTCTTCAGTACATTACACGAGATAACGCATTTCCACAATAAGGGCAAAATGTTTCTGCCAGATACCAGAAAAGCAAACAATGTACTGGACGGGCAGTACGTACGTGCCTGCCCCTACCTGCGGAATAGCCCTGAGCAGAGGCCGAGGAGGCTCTCCACTGGTAATGTCTGTAGAGGGCTCGAGGTGAATAAGATGGCAGCGCCGGCCATAGAGCGCGCTCATCAGCGGAGCGAGTGTTTACTCTGGCGGCCGCAGCCAGCCGGCGGCTATGCCGCTATACGCGCCGCTGCCACGCAGCAAAGGCGCTCCGTGCGGTATCGTCCTCCCGCATTCAAGGGATCGCCGGCAAGCCTTACCCATGCGAATACGCTTCAGAGCCAATACCTACATCGGAGGGCTCCAGTTCGACTGGTAGACGAAACTTAACAGGAACCTGTAAAGTGTACCCATTGTGAAGAGCGTTAGCTTCAATCGTCGAAGTTAAATTCGGGCATACTCACAGGGAGTATTACATAACCATTACCGTTCGTAATATACAGGGTGTTACAAAAAGGTACGGCCAAACTTTCAGGAAACATTCCTCACACACAAAGAAAGAAAATATGTTATGTGGACATGTGTCCGGAAACGCTTACTTTTCATGTTAGAGCTCATTTTATTACTTCTCTTCAAATCACATTAATCATGGAATGAAAACACACAGCAACAGAACGTACCAGCGTGACTTCAAACACAGGAAATGTTCAAAATGTCCTCCGTTAACGAGGATACATGCATCCACCCTCCGTCGCATGGAATCCCTGATGCGCTGATGCAGCGCTGGAGAATGGCGTATTGTTATCACAGGCGTCCACAATACGAGCACAAAGAGTCTCAACATTTGGTACCGGGGTTGCGTAGACAAGAGCTTTCAAATGCCCCCATAAATGAAAGTCAAGAGGGTTGAGGTCAGCAGAGCGTGGAAGCCATGGAATTGGTCCGCCTCTACCAATCCATCGGTCACCGAACCTGTTGTTGAGAAGCGTGCGAACACTTCGACTGAAATGTGCAGGAGCTCCATCGTGCATCAACCACATGTTGTGTCGTACTTGTAAAGGCACATGTTCTAGCAGCACAGGTAGAGTATCCCGCATGAAATCATGATAACGTGCTCCATTGAGCGTAGGTGGAAGAACAAACTAAAATGAGCTCTAACATGGAAAGTTAGCGTTTCCGGACACATGTCCACATAACATCTTTTCTTTATTTGTGTGTGAGGAATGTTTCCTGAAAGTTTGGCCGTACCTTTTTGTAACACCCTGTATATAAATGACCTAGTGTTCGCGGTTGATGCTATTGTATACAGGGGCGATTTATAGTAGATGATCACACAAAAACTAATCGCATGAAGACTGATGCGTAGAAGATTAATTGGAGGAATCTCCAGGAAAATTTTGGAAATTTGTGGTAAGGTCTTATGGGACTAAACTGCTTAGGTCATCGGTCCCTATGCTTACATACTACTGTATCTGACCTAAACTAACTTACGCTAAGGACAACACACACACACTCATGCCCGAGGGAGGACTCGAACCTCCGACGGGAGCTGCGGAAACCCCGGCAAGGCGCCTCAGACCGCACGGCTACCCCCGCGGCCTAATCTTCAGGAAGTGTGGTTCACCAAGAGGGCGTTCGATCGGTACTTTAATACTGATCGACAGTCTAGGACCTGTCCCGTAGAGGATTGGTGAGACCAACTAAAGGCGATCCCAAGTAGAGCAATATTTTTACGTTTAGTCGCAGGTTCGTTTAGGAACCGAGAATGCGTCACTGAGACGCTCATCCAACTCGAGTGGCAGATACTAAAAGCATGTGGTTGTGCATCACGGTATAGTTTACTGTTAAAATTACGAGAGGGTACGTTCCTAGCAAAATCGGCCAATATATTGTTTCCTCCTACGCATATATCTCGAGGAAAGACCATGAAGGTAAAAATTAGATGGATTCAAGCTAACAAGGAAGCTTGCCAACAATCTTTTTCCCCGCGCACCATTCGGGACAGGAACAGGAAAGGCGAGAAGTGACAGTGGTAAACCAAATACTCTCTGCCACAAAAAGTAAGGCAGCTTGCGGGATAAATGTTTCAAATGGCTCTGAGCACTATGGGACTTAACTTCTGAGGTCATCAGTCCCCTAGAACTTAGAACTACTTAAACCTAAATAACCTAAGGACATCACACACACCCATGCCCGACGCAGGATTCGAACCTGCGACCGTAGCGGTCGCACGGTTCCAGACTGTAGCGCCTAGAACCGCTCGGCCACATCGGCCGGCTCTTGCGAGATATACACGTATATCTAGATGCGCACGGGCCGGTGCCTAGTTTCATGGTCTTGTTGTCGATGATCTGACCCGACAATGTTATATCCAAACAGCGACGCTAAATTTTCTATGACGTCTTATGCAAAACGAAATATTTTGAGGCAGTTCAAAACAGCCCGTACAATGGGAAAAAAAACTAAATTACAGAGAGTGTAAGAAATTGGCCAAACTGAACTACAACAAACCACAGAAAGGATGAGAGAAAATTTGTGACTGAGGAGAAATCACCAAGTTCCACAGGGTTCAATTTTTGATCGACTACTTTTCCTTGTATTTGTGAATGACCTTCCGCTTAACATACATAAGTTGAACTGCTATTTTTTACAGACAATACTGCCGTTATAATAAATCCCAGTAGAGGAAATAAACTGTTAATGATGTTTTTGGAAGAATTATTAAGTAGTTCTCTGAAAATGGACTGTCCCTAAATTTTGAGAAAACACACGCCATTGGGTTCTGTACACCAAACAGCGATCAACAATACTGATGTAGCACATGAACAGGAGTCAATAAACACAGCAGAATGCTACCCTCCACATATTTGCGTGTACATGTACATACTGATGAAAACTTGAGCTCGAGAAGGCATACTGCAGAACAGCTCAGTGTTTCGGTTACTTTTGCTGCTGTGTAATTGCTACAGTTGGAAACAAAGAAATCAACTGCTTAACATATTTTGCATATTTCCACTCAATAGCATCTATTTTCTGAGTCATCAGCCTTCTGAGTGATTTAATGCGGCCCACCATGAATTCCTCATCTGTGCCAAACTCTTCATCCCAGAGTAGCAACTGCATCCTACGTCCTGCTGGATGTATACCAGTCTCTTTCTCTACAGTTTTTACCCTCTAGTCCCATAATGTCTTATGGAATAATCTTCTGGGGCAACTGATTACTTAGAAAGGAAGTTTGTGGTGTAGACCTGCCATCATTTAAAAGTACATCTTTAGGGAATTAAATTTTCGCTAGCGAAATTCCGTCATACCTAATCCATTACTCTTAGAGAAGAATATTGATTTTTTTATCAGTTGCCCAATAATAGAAAATATGTGAAAGGTAGCACAACAAGTGCTCTGTACAACTCCTTCTATTCCATAAAGGTATTTTTATTTAAAACTTAATAACATGCAGACGACATGGTTTTAACGGTTGTTGCATTAGTAAGACTAAAAATTAATACCTTCATTAATGTTAAAAACAGCTCATATAAACATATCCAGTAAAAGACTCATTCCACATCATTTCGATAAAAAAAATTAAAATTATCTATGGCACAACGAAAATACCAGTCAGCCGTGCAGCCTGACACACACCGACATTTATGCAAGATGATTTTATAAACAAAGTTTCTCAAAGTGTACTGTTTTTATCGACCGCCTACATCGATGGAGGGCGATACGTGGCAGACAATAATTGCATAAACTGTACTCGGTGCACTTTAAGATCAGTTCTCTATTAAAATCCCAGCATTCGACAATAGCCATCACTGTCTCCCTCAGTGAAGTAACTGACTGTCAAAGAAGTAACGGAACACACAGATTATTTTACTTATATTTCATACTCTCTCCTGGAGGGAGATAGTAGGCTAATGTGAGAGATTGTGCTCTTTTCATTCATAGGTTTGGTTGTACCATTCGGATTCTATTTATTTTCGAATTTTCAGTTTATTATCTATTGCTCTTTCTCATTTTGATTTTGAGGGGGTATGAAGATGTAGAAATATAAAAAAAGACTATGCAAGTGACATTTCATCGTAGGCGCCAACGTAATCTCTAGTTGCAATGAGCACTGCTACATATACGTGATTCCGTTACTACTTGCACAGTCGTTTGCTTTTCTGGCGAAGAAAATGGTGGTTATTGCCGAACGCTCGACAAGTGCAACGAGAACAGCGACGCAGTCCCCCTCCCTTCCCAAAGCATACCTGATTGTCCTATCCCTTTTACGCTGGGCGAAAACTCGACGCTAAAGTTGCTGAGGAGTACTAACTCGACGTTAAAGAACGGAGACTATTCGCATTACTAAGAAACTGTTTATATGGTGTATTTGTGTTTTGCGACCATAACTATTTTTTTTTATGCAGTGACCAGCTTCATCATAATCAAACAGTTCAAAACCGGTGGAAGGACAGTTTATTACAGACGTATTCTTGCACTCCGCCGAAGAAAAAGCAAATATCCTTCGCATCCTAGCGGAAAATCGCAGCCAGAAATAATCAGAGCAAGAGAAGAAACGAATGAAGACGTGTATGGATTCAAGTGAGCCCTCCTTTGTAGGCGACCACTCCTTGTCGCGATGCCTTTGTCTGGTACAGTTAGCATCGGGCGTTACTCTTCGACAATAACTGCTTGGAAATCAATCGGTGGAGCAACACTTCCCTTGACGACTACCAGATCGCTGACTTCCTCAGATTATGGTAACTGTATGGGTTTTGTCATCGACACATTAGTTCACTCACTGTCGCAACAGAAGCTATGGCTTTTTGCTTGGCTAAAAGTCAGTGGCATTGAATCGTCTATCTCACTGCGTCGTGAAATAGCTATGGATATGGTTTCCGGAAAACAAAAATTTTCATCCATTGTAAAAATCGAAGATACCTTTGCCATACATGTGCTGCTATTAGGACGAGTCTCTACTCTGGATGTCGTGGCATGGAAAGTACTTGTACGAATACGTGGTGCTCCAAAATTATCTTCACAACTTCGATCACGTATATTTCAGAAATTGAGATTTTTTCGACATAATGTTCACACAAACATAGAGTTTTAACTGAAGCACGTAAGATATCTACGCGATGTTCCAGTTCCTCGTAGGTCTGGCCTGTATAGCATGCCCTCGATAACCTGCGTAATTGCTGCTCTGATGAAGAGATGGCAGCTCATGTAGGTCCCACACTTGGATCTGGTAGACAGCATTCTTGATAAAGCCATAAACAAAAAATCCTAATCGGGTTATGTCGAGACTTTGGGGCTAGAAATGGGTCTTCTTCTATATATGTGTTGTCCAAAGATCGAGGTCCAGTGAGGAGAGGCACCAACCAGCTGCAGCATGATGTGAGGTTGCAGTTTTTCGATCTGTGGAATGCAAACTGTTCCAACAACGGAAAAAGTGCAAATTCTACAAATCCAAAATATGAATAAACAGTCAAGGTTGCTTACGCCTCTGGAAAGGAAAACGGTCCCACCACACGGTCATGAAGCAGACCACAACACACGTTTACCTTTGGACTGTCCCACTCAATTTAAAAGCTTAACTTGGGTTTCTCAGATCCTTACATTGTGTCGGTTTACTTCCCGAACACATGAAAGCAACCTTCGTCCGTGGACTTTTTTTTCTTTCTTTTTTTGGCCTGGGAGATTACCTGCGGGAGTCGCTACTACAACCTTGCGATTCTGGCTAAAAATGGGGGTGAGATGCGAATACAAGAACTCAACAAGAGAGTTCTCTTAGCCTCTCTCACCTCAATTCTCTACAATCCTACCTACACGTGGTGGCCCCGTTAAGCTGAGCAACCCAGTGGACGGTTGGGTAACCGACCCCAGCGGGAAACTAGGTCAGCAAGCCGACAGGATGTGGAGGACAGTGAAGGCAACGGGAAACCACCACTGGAATTACTTGCCGAGACGTTCATGGGATGGACCTCTTTTTAAAATATTCCTGAGGTAAAGGTTCCCCTCAATCGGATCTCCGGGAGGGGAATACAACGAGGACTCCAGACATAAGGGCAAATGGAAAAGGATGGAAGGAGAAGAAGAAGGAATTATTGAGGATTGGCACGTGGAATGTTTTAAATTTCTCCAGGAAGGGAAATTAGAAAACGCCAAATATGAAATGACATTGCTTCGCGCTTTGGCCTGTCATCAGACTGAAGCGTATCCAGCAGCTGCACCTTGAAGCCAAGAAGCTTCAAGCTCTTGTGTAGCCCAGAGTGCCTTGTGCACCGTGGCTGGTGGCAGCTGCAACTGCCGAGACTCTTGACGGACTGATTTAGTTAGGTTCCGGACAAAGCCCAGTTATACCCGATCCAAATCGACATCAGTCGTGGTCTGAGCCCAGACCTCATCTTCTTCATGAAATTTCGCATTCCATTATATCGAAAACCGCGCCTTACTGTCTATCCCTATTTCTGAAATATGAATGATCAAACTTGTAAAAATCCTTTTGGAAGACCTTGGACATGGGGTTTGATGTGGAGGACATTTGTAACTAATTAACTAATAATAAAGTAAGAATCCACTTCAGCTCCAATGAACATTTGTTTATTTACACTATTGGCCATTAAAATTGTTACACCACGAACATGACGTGCTACAGACGCGAAATTTAACCGACAGCAAGAAGATGCTGTGATATGCAAATCAATAACTTTTCAGAGCATTCACAAGAGGTTGGCGACACCTACAACGTGCTGACATGACCAATTCTCAAACACAAACAGCAGTTGACCGGCGTTGCCTAGTGAAACGTTGTTGTGACGCCTCGTGTAAAGAGGAGAAATGCGTACCATCACGTTTCCGGCTTTGATAAAGGTCGATTGTAGCCTATCGCGATTGCAGTTCATCGCATCGCGACATTGCTGCTAGCGTTGGTCGAGATCCAATTACTGTTAGCAGAATATGGAATCGGTGGATTCAGGAGGGTAATACGGAACTCCGTACTGGATCCCAACGGCCTCGTATCACTAGCAGTCGAGATGACAGCCTTCTTATCCGCATGGCTGTAACGGATCGTGCAACCACGTTTCGATCCCTGAGTCAACAGATGGGGACGTTTGCAAGACAACAACCATCTGCACGAACAGTTCGACGACGTTTGCAGCAGCATGGACTATACGACGTTTGCAGCAGCATGGCCTATCAGCTCGGAGACCATTGCTGCGGTTACCCTTGACGCTGCATCACAGACAGGAGCGCCTGCGATGGTGTACTCAACGACGAACTTGGGTGCACGAATGCCAAAATGTCATTCTTTCGGATGAATCCAGGTTCTGTTTACAGCATCATGATGGTCGCATCCGTGTTTGGCGACATCACAGTGAACGCACACTGGAAGCGTGTATTCGTCATCGCCATACTGACGTATCACCCAGCGTGATGGTATGGGGTGCCATTGGTTACACGTCTCGGCCACTTCTTGTTCGCATTGACGGCACTTTGAACAGTGGACGTTACATTCAGATGTGTTACGACCCGTGGCTCTACCCTTATCTGATCCCTGCGAAACCCTACATTTCAGCAGGATAACGCACTACCGATGTTGCAGGTCCTGTACGGGCCTTTCTGGATACAGAAAATGTTCGACTGCTGCCCTGGCCAGCACATTCCCCAGATGTCTCACCAATTGAAAACTTCTGATCAATGGTGGCCGAGCAACTGGCTCGTCACAATACGCCAGTCACTACTCTTGAACTGTGGTATCGTGTTGAAGCTGCATGGGCAGCTGTACCTGTACACGCCATCCAAGCTCTGTTTGAATCAATGCCCAGGCGTATCAAGGCCGTTATTACGGCCAGAGGTGGTTGTTCTGAGCCAGCCGCGGTGGTCTCGCGGTTCTAGGCGCTCAGTCCGGAACCGCGCGACTGCTACGGTCGCAGGTTCGAATCCTGCCTCGGGAATGGATGTGTGTGATGTCTTTAGGTTAGTTAGGTTTAAGTCGTTCTAAGTTCTAGGGGACTGATGACCACAGACGTTAAGTCCCATAGTGCTCAGAGCCATTTCAACCATTTTTTTGTTGTTGTTCTGGCTACTGATTTCTCAGGATGTATGCACCCAAATTGCGTGAAAATGTAATCACATGTCAGTTCTAGTATAATATATTTGTCCAATGAATACCAGTTTATCATCTGCATTTCTTCTTGGTGTAGCAATTTTAATGGCTAGTAGTGTAACTACATATCTGGCTTCTGACCATTAGAGCTCCATCCTCAGGTGGTAACAAATGTAAAGACAGGAGAGGTAACCAGTTACAAAGTCCATGCAAGGAGTTGCCAAAAATTAGTTATCCGCAAGAGAGTGTCAAACTCAATTACAAACAATCACACATGCGCGGTGGTCAAGCTAGTCAGTCTCATTCTCCGCAAACCGGTTGCGCAGTTAAACAAATAAAATCTCATTACAACTGAAGCGGATTCTTGATATACGAAGCCTGTTCGTAGCTTCAATTCATTTACTTTTGGTTTTTTAAATTCTTCGCATTGGACTGTTTATGCTTGTAACAACAGCTCTCTCTAGTGGTAAGAACAGGAAATGAGAATCGGTGGGTAATAAAGAGTTTTTTGTTTCGTGTGTAGGTGGCATCTAACCGGGCAACTTAGTTTCTGATCATTACGAGAGCACCCGAAGAACTCCTTAACATCGCTATTTTTAGCTGAACGTTTTTGTAAAGCTGGCTTCATTAAATTTAAAGTGAAGAACAAAATATCGCCCGACTTATAGATGCGGTGCGTGGGCCAGCTGCGCTACAACTTGCGCTGGAGTTGGACGCTAATGACGCCGCCTGTTACTCCTGCGAATTCGAGACGAGTCACATCACACAGGGGGCAGGATAGCAGGCCACCTTCATTAGAGGCCCCTGTCGTTCGATTCGACTTCCTACGCTTCCAAGAATATAACGAATTCTAGACGCGGTGCACTTTCCCGGACGACGCGTGGGCTGCGAAAAGGGAGCGAGCCGGTTGAAAGCATCCTTGTACGACGCCTATAACGCAGCTAGTATCGTTTCTCACCGTGAGAACTGGTCAAGTACTGATTGGGTGGGCGGCAGTGGTAACACTGCTCAGAAACCGGGCACGTGGAGTTATTCTCGCCTCGAGTGCAACGATCAAATTCAATTAGAAAATGTCAAATCTGGTAAGAACTAAGACAGAGTGCGGATGTCAAATTGTCCATCGAGATTATGCTGTAAAAAGAAATTATCATCCGTTCGACATTCAACTGGTCTGCTTAAACGGGATGGAAACTTCAAAGGCAAACTTTTGGTTCAGAAAGAAATGAACTTAGGACCGGGCGTGAGTCGTGCCTCGGTAGGTCAGATGGTAGAGCACTTGCCCGCGAAAGGCAAAGGTCCCGAGTTCGAGTCGCGGTCGGGCACACAGTTTTAATCTGCCAGGAAGTTTCAAAGGTTTCATTGTATGCAACAGGGGACAAGAAGACAACGACAGCACTTTTTTGGAAATTTTCAACCTGAGTTCTGAATATATCACTGCCGTTTTGATATTTATTCTTTTAAGTTGTTAACTCCTTATTTTGCGTTAATATGCATATTACACACACTTTTGGCTTTACAGACGCACTGTTGTCGCACGGCATTCGCGCTGTGGACAATTTTTGGATGCATCAGTACATTAGTGAAGATTAGGGTGCATTGTATACCAGTCAGGTTCATCTCAGAGTAAGCTGATAAAATAGCTCCATATTTAGCAATTTTATCCGTACCTAAAGACTGGAAAACTGCTAAAGTCACACCAATACCCAAAAATGGAAGTAGGAGTAATCCGCTGAATTACAGGCCTATATCACTAACGTCGATTTGCAGTAGAGTTTTGGAACATATACTGTATTCGAACATTATGAAGTACCTCGAAGAAAACGATTTATTGACACATAGTCAGCACGGTTTCAGAAAGTATCGTTCTTGTGAAACACAACTAGCTCTTTATGCTCATGAAGTAATAAGTGCTATCGACAGAGGATATCAAACTGATTCCATATTTTTAGAAGGCTTTCGACACCGTTCCTCACAAGCGTCTTCTAACCAAACTGCGTGCCTACGGAGTATCGCCTCAGTTGTGCGACTGGTTTCGTCATTTCCTGTCAGAAAGATCACAGTTCGTAGTAATAGACGGAAAGTCATTGAGTAAAACAGAAGTAATATCCAGCGTTCCCCAAGGAAGTGTTATAGGCCCTCTATTGTTCCTGATCTATATCAACGACATAGGAGACAATCTGAGTAGCCGTCTTAGATTGTTTTCAGATGATGCTGTCATTTACCGTCTTCTAAAGTCATCAGATGATCAAAACGATTTGCAAAATGATTTAGATAAGATATCTGTATGGTGTGAAGAGTGGCAATTGACCCTGAATAAGGAAATGTGTGAAGTTATTCGCATGACTACTACAAGAAATCAGCGAAATTTCGAAGCGATACGTCACACAAATCTGAAGGCTGTAAATTCAACTAAGTACTTAGGGATTACAATTACAAATAACCTAAATCGGAACGATCACATAGATAATATTGTGGGTAGAAGGTGTAACAGGTCTGCGAATGAGGCTGCTTTCACCACGCTTGTCCGCTTTATTCTGGAGTATTGCTGAGCGGTGTGGGATCCGCATCAGATGGGACTGACGGATGACATCACAAAAGTACAAAGAAGGGCAGCTCGTTTTGTATTATCGCGAAATAGGGGAGATAGTGCCACAGAGATGATACGTGGGGGAGTGGCAATCATTAAAACAAAGGCGTTTTTCGTTGCGACGGGATCTTCTCATGAAATTTCAATCACCAGTTTTCTCCTCCGATTGCGAAAACATTCTGTTGGCACCCACCTACATAGGGAGAAATGATCATACGATGATAAAATAAGAGAAATCAGGGCTCGCACAGAAAAATTTTAAGTGCTCGTTTTTCCCGCGTGCCGTTCGAGAGTGGAACGGTAGGGAGACACCATGAAGGTGGTTCATTGAACCCTCTGCCAGGCACATTATTAGGAATAGCAGAGTAATCACGTAGATGTTGATTGTTTGAGGTCAGCCAAACGGCTGCAATGATTGTGACATTTAAGTAGTCATTCGACGCAAACTTGAATGGGCATTGATTTTGGTAGTTGGTAACATTTTAGTAAAAAGGTACTGAAGCAGTGATGTTATACTGGGTGTTCGGAAATACCCGTTACAAACTTCTACGATTTGCGAGTTAGTACATAATATTTTGAATAGGAAACGAAGCACGTCAAAACATGTTGGTAAAGCGAACTCTTTTACAAGCAATTTACTAGGCGTAACCCAGTATATGAGTTGTTTTACAGTTCCACTCATTAATAAGCGAAGAAACTGCTCGCGTACTCGTTGACGGTTTCTCTTCAGCGTGGTGCAGTACGGCCTCTTCCACTTCGGGTGTGCGGCGTCTCCTCGGAGCACCACAGTCGCGCCTGCTGACTGTTAAGGTACCTCTGTTTCGAAGCCGTTACGTAATTGTGGCGAAAAGGGTATGCGATGTAGTCGGGTGTTGTGGAGACGGTCTCGATAAAGGCGACGAGAAGCTCTTCCATTACCGTGAGTTTCGCCATTCAGATGGATCATGTTGGCGTGTTCCGCAAACCATCTTGCTCTAACGCTCACAGACACGTGAATGAGACTGGAATCAGGTCAGAGAGGTAGGATAGGCATCAGAGCCCACCAGAAATACGGGTCCTGCAACGAAAGTGTGATACCACACTAATCCGATAATGCACCACGCTTTGCGGACGCAATGCTCCGTGCAGGGTCAAAGGGAAATCAAAATGTAATTGAAAAGGTCTTAAGTTTGTCGTTTGCTATCGACACCTTGCATGCATTTAAAAGCGCAGTGAAAAACTATTAAATTCGTCTCAAAGTTACTCGCTCCCCGTCGGAGACCGCTCATAAAACTGGCCTGTCTTTCTCGTGGGCCTCGGACAGACGTCAGATGACATCAGTCCATCCCATTTAAGCACCCGCACAACGACTATGCTGTTGGATTCCTACCTAAATAACATATTTTCGAACGACTGTATCAAGGAAATGGTACGTTCCCGGGCAAGGGTTCCTATTCCTAGACATTAAAATTGCTACACCATAAAGATGACGTGCTACAGACGCGAAATTTAACCGCAGGAAGAAGATGCTGTGATATCCAAATGATTAGCTTTTCAGAGCATTCACAAACGGTTGGCGCCGGTGGCGACACCTACAACGTGCTGACATGAGGAAAGTTTCCAACCGATTTCTCATACACAAACAGCAGTTGACCGGCGTTGCCGGGTGAAACGTTGTTGTGATGCCTCGTGTAAGGAGGAGAAATGCGTACCATCACGTTTCCGACTTTGATAAAGGTCAGATTGTAGCCTACCGCGATTACGGTTTATCGTATCGCCACATTGCTGCTCGCGTTGATCGAGATCCAATGACTGTTAGCAGAATATGGAATCAGTGGGTTCAGGAGGGTAATACGGAACGCCGTGCTGGATCCCAACGGCCTCGTATCACTAGCAGTCGAGATGACAGCCGTCTTATCCACATGGCTGTAACGGATCGTGCAACCACGTCTCGATCCCTGAGTCAACAGATGGTGACGTTTGCAAGACAACAACCATCTGCACGAACAGTTCGACGACGTTTGCAGCAACATGGACTATCAGCTCGGAGACCATGGCTGCGGTTACCCTTGACGCTGCATCACAGACAAGAGCGCTTGCGATGGTGTACTCAAAGACGAACTTGGGTGCACGAATGGCAAAACGTCATTTTTTCGGATGAATCCAGGTTCTGTTTGCAGCATCAAATGGTCGCGACCGTGTTTGGCGACATCGCAGTGACGCACATTGGAAGCGTGTATTCGTCATCGCCATACTGGCGTATCACCCAGCGTGATGGTATGGGGTGTCATTGGTTACACGTCTCGGTCACCTCTTGTTCGCATTGACGGCACTTTGAACAGTGAACGTTACATTTCAGATGTGTTACGACCCGTGGCTCTATCCTTCATTCGATCCCTGCGAAACCCTATATTTCAGCACGATAATGCACGACCGCATGTTGCAGGTCCCGTACGGGCCTTTCTGGATACAGAAAATGTTCGACTGCTGCCCTGGCGCCGACCGAAATGGCCGAGCGGTTCTAGGCGCTACAGTCGGGAATCGCGCGACCGCTACGGTCGCATGTTCGAATCCTGCCTCGGGCATGGATGTGTGTGAATGTCCTTAGGTTATTTAGGTTTACGTTGTTCTAAGTTCTAGGGGACTGATGACCTCAGAAGTTCGCATAGTGCTCAGAGCCATTTGAACCATTTTTTGCTGCCCTGGCCAGCACATTCTCCAGATCTCTCACCAATTGAAAACGTCTGGTCAATGGTGGCCGAGCAACTGGCTCGTCACAATACGCCAGTCACTATTCTTGATGAACTGTGATATCGTGTTGATGCTGCATGGGCAGCTGTACCTGTACACGCCATCAAAGCTCTGTTTGACTCAATGCCCAGGCGTATCAAGGCCGTTATTACGGCCAGAGGTGGTTGTTCTGCGTACTGATTTCTCAGGATCTATGCACCCAAATTGCGTGAAAATGTAATCACTTGTCAGTTCTAGTATAATACATTTGTCGAATGAATACCCACCCGTTTATGATCTGCATTTCTTCTTGGTGTAGCAATTTTAATGGCCAGTAGTATATGTAGTCACTCCCCTCTTACAAGTCCTAGAAGTTTGTAACCGGAATTTCCGAACGCTATATAAAATGTGGCTGGCTGCATTATTTCTTCCACTAATGTGCATTAAAGATAGGTCCATCGAATGGGACACTTATGTGGCGGAGGTACCTATTGATGTTCGTATTCACCCGAGCAAAAGAGACATTTATTGTAGCTTTAGGAAAGAAAGCACCTCGTATATACGAGTAAAAGACGTAATGCGTAGACTGTGTGTGTGTGTGTGTGTGTGTGTGTGTGTGTGTGTGTGTGTGTGACAAGTTTGCAATATTGTGTCGTTAATTGTAAGCCTCCCCGGAGGCACGCTGTGTTCGCAGAGAGCAGCAACTCGGTGCGGCTGTGGAGCGGCAGCTGTCGCCACTCGCGCTGTACCGGGGCCGCCGCTGTCGTGTGGAACAATGGCGTCCGTCGGCGGCGGAAGCGCGGCGTGGCGTGGCGTGGCGCGCCGCGCAGAGGTGCGGGGGTGGCCGCCGCTTCCGGGGGATCCCAGCCCCGCGCTTCCGCTCCGTCCCCCCCCCCCCCCCCTCTGCGAGGTCACAGTTACTTTTACGCCCCATTACCTACGCCGAAGCGATCGTGTTCTGCGAGCTGCACCTGCTGGGAGCCCTCCAATTCCCAAGCCAAACAAATTACGCTTACATGTGGAACGAGGGTTGCCAAAATCGATACATGAAATCACGATTTTTCCGCTGGACAGAAGGTATTGTCGGATTTGTTTGCTCGTATGGGAGGGGGGCGGGGACAGTCACGATCGAATTCGATGGCTGGATTACATCCGTAGGTCTGCCACAATGGCCACTGCAAGCACGGTTTCTCACAACCACCTGGGCAAATAGGGGGCTGGATCTCCATTTCGATTTCAGAAACCTGTCAGAGAATCAATTGAAACATAAAAAACGCAGTTTTCACGATGCGCAGAAAGCCGCTCTTCGTCTTCATGAATCGAACCCGCCTCCATACTCGAAAGCTTGCAAAAAGTGGCCTCCGGGCAGGCGTGGATCCACGGTTCGGTTCCGGGACGGGCACTGTTTTTGACTGGCTCCATCTCCGCCCCGCCCTAAAAGTAATTTGCCGTCGGCGCCACATTTAATACTCCACACACGCCTCGGATTTTAATAATTACAATAAAATGTTGTAATATAATGGTTTGCAAAACTTTGGAACGATTCGCATCATCTGTCGCTGGCAAATAACATAGTTCGATGAAACTTGGACCATACATAGAAAGAATTACTACTGCAGAAAATAACTGAAATAAATGCGCAAGGCGAACAGAAATGACACTTTTACTCAGAAACAATAATTACACTGCAGTCACCGCGATTTATAACGGTCCCCTTGACAGACTAAAGGCAGTACTTAGTTCTTAATACAGTGTGTGATCACCACGGACGGCACTGTATGCTCTGCAATCTGTTCCCATGCTGGTCACAAGGTCAGATAGGTGTCCTTTTGGCAGAGCGTTTTATTCCACCACCAGCGCGGTTAACTGCTGCTGGACGGTCGTCGGTTCATGTCGCTGTGCTGCAATACGCGTCTCCAACGAATCCCAAACGTGGTCGATGAGATTTCAGTCGAGGGAACGGGAACGCCAGTCCATACGCGCAATACCCTCTCGTTCCGGGGGCTCCTGCACCTGCTCATTTCGTTGCGGTCGCGCACTGCCATCCATAAAAATGAAGTCAGGTCCGAATGAACATGCCAAATTTAAACAGACTCAAAATCCCCAAGATTGGAGATCTTTCACAGAAGCTCGAAATTTAGCGCGGACTTCAAAGCGAGATGCCTATAACAGTTTCCACAACGAAACTTTGTCTCGAAACATGGCAGAAAATCCAAAGAGATTCTGGTTGTATGTGAAGTATGTTAGCGGCAAGAAACAATCAATGCCTTCTCCGCGCGATAGCAATTGAGATACTATCGAAGACAGTGCTGCCAAAGTAGAGTTACTAAACACGGCCTTCCCAAATGCCTCCACAAAAGAAGACGAAGCAAATATTCCAGAATTCGAATCGGGACCTGCTGCCAAGATGAGTAACGTACAAGTAAATATCCTCGGATTAGTGAAGCAACTCAAATCACTTAATAAAAGAAAGTCTTCTGGTCCAGACTGTATACCAATTAGGTTCCTTTGGGAGAATGCTGATGCTTCAGCTCCATACTTAACAATCATATACAACCGTCCGTTCGACGAAAGATCCGTACCCAAAGACTGGAAAGTAGCACAGGTCACACCAATATTCAAGAAAGATAGTATGAGTAATCCACTAAATTAGAGGCCCATATCGTTAACGTCAATATGCAGCAGGATTTTAGAATATATATTGAGTTCGAACATTATGAATTACCTCTAAGAAAATTGTCTATTGACACACAGTCAACATGGGTTTAGAAAACATCGTTCCTGCGAAACTCAACTAGCTCTTTATTCACATGAAGTGCTGAGTGCTATTGACAAGGGATTTCAGATCGATTCCGTATAACTGGATTTCCGGAAGGCTTTTGACACTGTCCCACACAAGCGGCTCGTAGTGAAATTGCGTCCTTATGGAATATCGTCTCAGTTATGTGACTGGATCTGTGATTTCCTGTCAGAGAGGTCGCAGTTCGTAGTAATTAACGGAAAGTCATCGAGTAAAACAGGAGATTTCTGGCGTTCCGCAAGGTAGTGTTATAGGCCCTTTGCTGTTCCTTATCTATATAAACGATTTGGGAGACAATCTGAGCAGCCGTCTTCGGTTGTTTGCAGATGACGCTGTCGTTTATCGATTAATAAAGTCATCAGAAGATCGATCAAAAGAAACTGCAAAACGATTTAGAAGAAATATCGGAATGGTGCGAAAACTGACAGTTCTTAAATAAGTAAATGTGTGAGGTCATCCACATGAGAGCTAAAAGGAATTCGTTAAACTTCGGTTACACGATAAATCAGTCTAACCTAAAAGCCGTCAATTCAACTAAATGCCTAGGTATTACAATTACAAACAACTTAAATTCGAAGGAACACATAGAAAATGTTGTGGGGAAGGCTAACCACCAAAGACTGTGTTTTATTGGCAAGACACTTAGAAAATGTAACAGACCTGCTAAGGAGACTGCCTGCACTATGCTTGTCCGTCCTCTTTTAGAATACTGCTGCGCGGTGTGGGATCCTTAACAGATGGGACTGACGGAGTACATCGAAAAAGTTCAAAGAAAGGCAGCACGTTTTGTATTATCGCGAAATACAGCGCGAAATATAGGACAGAGTGTTACAGAAATGATACAGGATTTGGGCTGGACATCATTAAAACAAAGGCGTTTTTCGTTGCGACGGAATCTTCTCACGAAATTCCTATCACCAACTTTCACCTCCGAGTGCGAAAATATTTTGTTGACACCAACTTACAGAGGGAGGAACGATCACCAAGATAAAATAAGGGAAATCAGAGCTCGTACGGAATGATATAGGTGCTCATTCTTTCCGCACGCTATGCGAGATTGGAATAATAGAGAATTGTGAAGGTGGTTCGATGAACCATCTTCCAGGCACTTAAATGTGATTTGCAAAGTGTCTATGTAGATGAAGATGTAGAACCCGTGAAAAGACGCGCGTGTGGGAAGGGTACAACGTTTAACAGTGAGTCTACCATGTTCAAAGATGTGGAGGTCAGCAAGCCCATAGGACATTATGCCTCCCCACAACATAATACCTGGACCTTCATGTGGCATAAGTGGGTACATTTTCGAACATGATCTAGGCGTCAAGGTATCGGAAGGCCTGATGTTCCCAGAGCGCCTGATGTTCCCAGAGCGTACTCACCTCCAAATCTTTGAACACGATACTCTCAGCAGGCAACTTTACTGTGCCACTGCACTCCTTCCCTGTTTGCATCTTTTCCGTTGCATTCGACCCTGATTTCATTTTTATGGACGACAATGCGCGACCGCGTCAAACTGAGCAGATAGAGGAGCTCTTAGGCACGGACGGATATTCAGCGAATCGACTGACCTGCCCTTTCTCCCGACTTCTTTAATCGAGCACTAGTGGGACACGTTGGGGGAGAGTACTGCGGCACGCCCACATGCACCAATGTCCATTCAGTATATGCGACCCGCGCTGGAGGTAGACTGGAACGCCCTGCCGCAAGAAATCCTCACCGTCTTGTGACCAGTGTGGGAGCCCATTGCAGAGCTGATGATCACATTACTAAGAACCATTTCCCGCCTCTTTAATTTCCAGAGGACCATCATATATTGCGGTGGCTTCAGCTAATAATTGTCTTTGAGTAAAAGTGACATTTCTATTTGCCTTGTTGTTTATTTCCGTCAGCTACGGTGCGTACTATACTGTAGCGGTTATTTCTATGCATGGTTCAAGTTAGGTCGAGCTTCTTTATTTGACGATGACACATAGCAGAAAAATCACTTTCTACTTTAACTTTAGCACACAGTGCATAATCATAATTTGTCTGCATCAGTGGTTAGTACAGGGGCTCATTACGCACGTCCCTCCACTTGGTTTCGTGCCTGACTCCAGTCACTGCCACCCAAGAGCGCAAGAAGAGGCGCTCTACTGCAACTGCGCCGGCCGCCGCCGCCGCCGCTGTTTGCCCGTCCGGCGAGCGGCCTTTCGCCGTCCGCAGAACCGGCCCAGGAATGCAACGCCACGCCGCACCGGAAAAACGATGCGCCGCCAGCCAGCCCAGAGGAGGCGGCCACTGCGCTCTTGTTACACTATCGTGGCTACGGCTTCCTCTTGCAACCGCCAGCGAGCGCAGCATTACAATGTGCCGCTATCATTCACCTCTGCTTTCCCAGCATACTATCCGGCCACTCTCGTGCCTTGCCAAACTCTTATACACACTGCGTGAGAAAAGGTTGGAAAGTGTGTCATAAAGCCGTTGTATCCTCTTCTGAGGCAAGCTGACCAACAACTGTCTGGTTGTCAACATCCTGGATATTGGCACTGGGGCAAAGTTGACGTCCAAGCGCCGGCCGGAGTGGCCGAGCGGTTCTAGGCGCAACAGTCTGGAACCGCGCGACCGCTACGGTCGCAGGTTCGAATCCTGCCTCAGGCATGGATGTGTGTGATGTCCTTAGGTTTAAGTAGTTCTAAGTTCTAGAGGACTGATGACCTCAGCCGTTAAGTCCCATAGTGCTCAGAGCTATTTGAACCATTTGAAGTCCGAGCTGGTCACTCGCATTTTCTATTAAGAACGTCCGCCTGCTTTAGGTGTACCGAAAATCACAATTCATGCATGTGGGGCGTGGACTAGAACCAGGAACGGAAGAACCCTTACCTGCGGTGCAAACCCTCCGCTGTTTGGGTATCACCTTTCATAAAGAGACATCGGTAACGGCTGCGGACAACTACCGAAGGCTGTTACTCAGAGTCCGCACCGCAGTACGACTAAACGCCCTACGGTCGATGGATATGCTGCAGCGAGTGTTACTCGTCAACCTTTATCTCGCGCCCATTATGTGCCACCTGACACACCTTCCCTTGACGCGCAGGGTGGCTATGAGGATTCAGGCGGCTTTTGGGTCCTATGTGTGCCTGGGACAACTCTTTAAGGTACAGTACAACAGGCATACCCTCCCAGTGCGAGAGGGGAGCGTTGGTTTAGTGAACGTGCACGAGAAGGCGCGTGGCATGTGTATTAACACTATCCTCAAACGGTGGCGCAACAGGAATCACTCGCTTACGGGGACGATCATCGAAGAACTAGTACCAACATCGCATCTTCCTCCAGTCAGTGTCGGCCATATATCGCCCCCTTTAACGTATGTGCGCACGTTCATCGTGGAACACAGTTACGTTCGAGAGCGTTTACCGACGACCCGACAGTCGACATCGAAGGACGTGTACCATCTGCTTCTTCGACAGACCGCCCGGAATAGGGCGGAACGGAAACATCCAGCTGTTAATTGGCACGTGGTGTGGCGCACGGTCCACCACCCCCACCTACCTACAACAGTCAGATCACCATGGTACATTGTCGTGAACCGATAATACCGTACGAATGATAAAAAGTACGCAATACATTTGGCGGATTCGCCCTTGTGTCAGCAATGCGACGTGCTGGATACGTACGCCCATCGGCTGGTCTGCGGCGCGGCATTGGCTGTCTGGACTCTCGCAAGAAAGATAATAGCGTTCATGCGGCGCACTATCTATACAGCAGTCTCTTCTGACATAGTATTTTGTCCAGAGGAAACGTATTTTCCGCGTCATAAGACGAACGCAGTGGCATGGATCACAGGTATGACGGTCCATTACATCTATAGAGACACACAAAAAAATGGTTCAAATGGCTCTGAGCACTATGGGACTTAACATCTATGGTCATCAGTCCCCTAGAACTCGCTTCCCACGCCCGGGTTCCCGGGTTCGATTCCCGGCGGGGTCAGGGATTTTCTCTGCCTCGTGATGGCCATTTGAACCATTTTTTTTTATAAATACTTTTCTTTAGGGTGCCGGAGATGCCCCCACTTTGATTTTGTTGTTATTTCATGCTGCATGGTAGGACGGCAGCGAGGTTCCTGTGTCAGGACGTACTATGTTTACTTTGTGAATAATAAAGGTTTCTGTTTCTCCTACCTTGCTTAATAAAAAAAATAATAATAAAAGACCCTCACTCCTGACAAAAAAGTGGTTCCCTTGTAAAAAATATAATTACAAAAACAAAGTGAGTGGTAACGTATTTGCCTACAATTGCCCGGGTTCAAATCCCGGCCGGGTTGGAAATTTTCTCCCTAGTGGACTGGGTGTTGTGTTTTCCTCCTCATCACCGACGCGCAAGTCTCCCAATACGGCGTCACCCAACTTCTCCGGTAGGGGCCTCCTGGCCAACAATGCCACGTGATTACTTCATTTCTATCAAGAACGGATCTAGGGATCGTGTTGACAACAGGAGTGCCGCAACATTACGCAGACGGTTCACAGAGACATGTGGCCTTTGTGGACGAGCATTGTCCTGTCGAAACATTCCACCACAGAACTGACACATGATAGGAAACTCGTGAGCGCTTAGCATCTACGTCTATATCATTACTCTGCAATTCTCAGTTAAGCTCCTGACAGACGGTTCATCGAACGACCTTTAAGCAACTTTCTCTACCGTTCCATTCTCCAATAGCGCGCGGGAAAAACGAAAACTTAAATCTGTCCCTACGAACTCTGATTTCTCTTATTTTATTATGATGATCATTTCTCCCTATGTAGATGGGCCCCAACAAAATAATTTCAAAACTCTGAGGAGAAAGTTGGTGACTCAAATTCCATGAGGAGGTAGGTCCTTCCGCAGCAAAAAAACTGTGTTAATTCGTGTATCATATCAGTGGCACTCTCTCTCTCCCATTTCCTGACATTTGTGTCATCAGATTTCTTTTTATCACTACTAGCTATGACATGTGTTCATACCCAATGCTTCCCTCAAGCGTGAAGCCAGGAGTAACACCGCTGTGCCTCTCCAGAACAATGGACGAATGGGACGTCTCCCCAGGTTGCTGTCATATTCCTCGAGAATGGTCGTCCATGATAGTGCAGAACCGCGATTCATAGCTGACGACAATGCGACGCTACTCGTCAACAGTTGGTGCTTCCCAGTCACGGCACCGCTCTACAGGCAGCTGTTTGTGTGGCGTGTTAAGGGCAGCCTATGCATGGGACGGTAATTCCGTAGTTCAGCTGCTGCTGGTTCGACAAGTGGTACGGGCTGACAGAGAATGTTGCACGAAGTCCATCACTTGTTCTCGGATGGCAGCCACAGTTGTAAAGAGGTTCCCTTGTGGTGGTCATACGTGTTCGACCGGACCCTTGACCATGAGCATGTCTGCCCTCACGTTCCCATGTATTTTCCATCATCGGGCCACCGTCACATCCGAATGCCCCACAAATCTGAAAACTGCACGATTCGACCAACCGGCAAAATGAGGACCCACCATGAGGCCCCTTTCAAACTCAGATATAATAACGCTGACTGGTACGAGCATGCGGCATGTCCATGTCCTTCACAGTGGTCAATCAACATCTGATGTGCCCAGGTTCGATTCCTGGCCGGCTCAGAGATTTTCTTCGATCGCGGACTGGGTTTTTTGTTGCCCTTACTTTCGTATCGTCGTAACTGACATTGCTATTGAGATGGCTGAATGGGCACGGCTCGAAAGCCCAAGAAATTGGAAGAAGAAAAAAAAAAATAAAACATCTGACGATGTCCAGGCCACTTTTAGGTTATACCCCATCAGACTTGGTAAAAACATTAAAAACGAAAAACACTAACGCACTCTGATGGCTATTCCACCTGTCACAGACAACTACAGCTTAATCATTTCCATACCCGCCGATGGTCTGCACGTGTAAGAAGTTATACTGACACCCGACCAAATCTTCTAGATGTTTTTCATTTATTATCTGCCAGAGTATTAACCCTGAAACTCGTATGCATACACTGCCATAAAAAAATTAATAAAAAAGAAACCAAACAGACAACGAACTAGCTATACCATAGCAAGACGATGTCATCGGCAACGAAAAAAACTGTAATTTGGGTTTTGTGGTATAAATACTTTCAGCGCTACAAAAACAAGATGCTGCTATGCGATTTGGTGAAAAGCGTACGTCCATTAAATAATGAGCTTGACGAGACGCTGAAGGAGGAGGGCGGAGAGAGAAACGGGCAGCATCACGAGAAATCGTTCAAGACTGCTGGGGTATGTGACGACTAACAATTCGCAGCGGCTCTATCCTGTTACCTGCATACGGACGCCGTAGTCGCCTTGCCGAGGTAAAAGCGGGAGTAGTTATTTAAGCCCGTCTCACACGGAGCAAGGTTCGCCGCAAGTTTGCGAAATGGCGTGCATGCCTGCCGGCTTGCAGGAAAAGGAGCCGGCTATCTTCCATGCCGAAGCTCTCCCACGGTGCAAGATCGGCTGCTATATAGTTGTGTTGTGATCGGCTGCATGTTGTGTCGAACGAAGATGGCTACTTCAGGTACAGATGTTCAGAGCAAACTGGCGTTATTAGCTGTTTTGGTGCTAAACGATGCAGAAATGCATGCTAATGAGAGAAGAAGAAAGAAAGAATGGACGAGAAACTGGATTAAGAGGAGAAACGCTGGAAAAGGTGTGCTCTCCATGCTTCATAAAGAGTTGAGGTTAGTTCGCTAACACCTACTTTTGTTTGAAAAGTATCAACATTTCATTATTGTTTGACTTTATAAATATACCAATAATGACTGTTATATACGATTTTATTTTATAGGATAGAAGATCGTACATCCTTTGCAAATTTTATACGAAAGCATGTACTGGTCCTTGCTCGTCGAATATGGTCAAACAAGACACATGGCACTTGCAACTCTTTCGGGTGCTTCTGCACGCAAGTGTTTTTAATAATAGTTCGCGCTTTTCACGACGTACATACACTGTTCTTCCCTGTAAGTACATATCAATGCTTCAATCGCTTCCTTGGACCACTGCGGTGCCATTATTTAATACTTATAATAACTTCCTACCGCACCTCACAACAGCAGAAAAGCGACTATCAACAAAGGCTTCCCGCCCAAGCTTTCCGCGTCTGACGTCACAAACGAAACGTCTCATGATTCGCCAACGCAGGTAGCACGCAGGGAACCTTACAAGAAAAATAGCACCGGACCTATCCTGGAACTTACAAGGTTCCCAGCAAGGTAGCCCGCTAGCAGACGACGGAGCCCGCAAGGTAGCCGTCGCGCGAGCCAGCAAGGAAACTTACAGCGAATCTTGCTCCGTGTGAGACGGGCTTTAGGATGAGCCACTGCTACTCCACATGGCTCCCGAAATCCACAATGCCATTGGAATCTATGGTGGTACTTCTGCGATGCTAAGATTAGCGATCGTAATAAACAACAAACAAACAACGTCCGAACAGGCCTCGTAGGGCCAACGGTAGCCACCGGCCGCCGTGTCATCCTCGGTCCTTAGACGTCGCCGGCCGCGGTGGCCGTGCGGTTCTAGGCACTTCAGTCCGGAACTTCCTGATACTTAAATCTATACTCGATGTTAACAAATTCCTATTCTTCAGAAACGATTTCCTTGCCATTGCCAGTCAACATTTTATATGCTCCCTACTTCGACCATCATCAGTTATTTTGCTCCCCAAATAGCAAAACTCCTTTACTATTTTAAGTGTCTAATTCCCTCAGCATCACCTGACGTAATCCGACTACATTCCATTATCCTCGTTTTTGGCACTGGGTGGGATATGATAAAACAATTGCTCTAAGTACAACTCTGCATGTCCTTTCAACAACATGCCGCAGGGCTGTACATGGTCACGTAATGCCCCACCACGCACGAAATTCCACCAGAAATGCGACGGGAAAAGTGTATGAGTAGAGCAAGCACCAAGCACGTGCTGCCTGCGTCATCGTAGCTGCGCATGCGCAGTACAGCCTGTCTGGTAACTGCTAAAACGAACCTAGTTTTGGGTCCTGCCCGGCACTGTTTCTGGTCGGCGCGTACAGCATCCCAGCTGTCCAGAAGAGAGGAGGCGGCGGCACCAGCTCCCGCGTGGGCCCGCAGCCGGCGTGAGCGGGCCGCGCCGTGCGCTGTTGTCACGCCTCTGGCCCGCCGTCACGCTCTGCCGCTGACGCACGCCGCCGGCCGGCCGGCCCGCGCTGCATTTTCGGAGGTGCGCACAAAAACCAGGGGCTGCTGCGGCGCGGCGCGGCGCTGCCAGCTATACACGCTACCTGGACACGGGCACTCGCCGCTACTGGCCATCCGTACCAGTAGCTTGCTAAATCGACAACAAATTCCAAAAATCCCCATAGGCACTTTACTGTTCTGTAGAACTTTCCGCAGAACTTGTCACTTCATACTTCCTTCTCGAGAAGTATCATCCATCATCCTTAGTATGAGGCCGGTCGATGTGGCCGAGCGGTTCTAGGCGCTACAGTCTGGAACCGCGCAACCGCTACGGTCGCAGGTTCGAATCCTGCCTCGGGCATGGATGTTTGTGATGTCCTTAGGATAGTTAGGTTTAAGTAGTTCTAAGTTCTAGGGGACTGATGACCTCAGATGTTAAGTAAGTCCCTTAGTGCTCAGAGCCACTTGGACCTTGGTATGAAAGTGGTCCTATGAATCCTCTGTCAAACACTCAAGTTCCAGAGTACATATAAATGTTCGCAGTACCTCCCTTGATAATGACCACACGGCCAAAATTACAGCCGTGGATGGTGTGAATAAATAGTAGTAATAATAATAATAATAATAATGGCGTGTGACGAGGGTCTCTCGTCGGGTAGACCGCTCGCCTGGTGCAAGTCTTTCGATTTGACGCCACTTTGGCGACTTGCGCGTCGAGGGGGATGAAATGATGATGATTAGGCCAACACAACACCCAGTCTCTGAGCGGAGAAAATCTCCAACCTAGCCGGGAATCGAACCCGGGCCCTTGGGATTGACAGTCTGTCGCGCTGACCACTTTTTTGTTCGCTTTTTTTCGGTGCATCTGCTCGGGGCGGACGTCGTAAGACATCCGTTTAAGTTCGTTGTTCATCCATTTATTACAGAGGGCAGCTAACCCTCTGACCGAACACGCTGAGCTACCGTGCCGGCGACCACTCAGCTACAGGGGGCGGACATGAATAAATAGTACTTACAGCCAAAGGCGACCGTGATGTCCTTGAAAAAATTCTACACGACAGCGTAGTGCTTACCCCAGCCGCGAAACGTTACTCCAACACGAAACTCTTAAACCATTCGATTTCAGACACGTAATAAGAAGACTGGGCAAAATACGGATGTACTTAATTTGCGACAAATTTCGTAGGTCGTATGGGAATAGGTAACACGTCGTGGTCACTCTTAATTAAACCGAATACAATGACTAAGCTACAGCACAAATATGTATCACGCTTTCGCCAAACTGTATCCTTGGTTATTCCACAAATCCCTCTGGAGTACAGCCGGCCTCTGTGTCCATGCGGTTCTAGGCGCTTCAGTCCGGAACCCCGCGACTGCTACGGTCGCAGGTTCGAATCTTGCCTCGGGAATGGATGTGTGTGATGTCTTTCCGTTAGTTAGGTTTAAGTAGTTCTAAGTTCTAGGGGACTGGTGACCTCAGTTGTTAAGTCCCATAGTGCTCAGAGCCATTTGAATTAAAAACCAACGAGAAAGAGTTGTTTCTCTACAGCCATGACGTAATTTAATAACTACACGCGAAAGTTCCAGGCGATGCTCCTGTGCTTATTTGTGTTTGATGTGGCATCTATCTCCTACTGCCACGTGCGTATTAGTTGTAGGAAGAACTATGAAGTATAGCTGTTCGTTGTATTACTTTGTATTAAAGGTAATAACTTAGAGATTCTCTATGCTTGCTGATGAGCGAAGTCGCTAAAGCTTCAGGTCAGTACCCGTTTTAAAAGACCGAATCAAATGCTTAGCGGAAGATCGTCACATGAAATCGGAAAACGTGCAGAAGCACGATCGGTACATGCACCTAGAGACAGTTGTGTATATAGACTCCTGCATGAAGTTGTTTCTCAGCATTCGATGTCTTGTTACCAGTTATACACGCATTCAATTGACACATCGCAGATATAAAGGGCCTGAGACTGTCATTAAAAGTCATGTTACCAACTTCGTCTTCAGTGAAAACATTTATAGTCAAGACCGATAACTACCACAAAAACTCTTACGCTAGCGTTTTAAAGCAGGCCACTGCTATCTACGGTTGTGTAAACACCCAGCTTTAGGAGAAACGTTTTTAAACGTTCATATTAAATCTGTCGGAGATAACGACTTTCTGTAACCGATAATGTGATAATTTTTGGAGTGATTAGTGTAAACATCCAGCTTTAGGAGAAACGTTTGTAAACGTTCATATTAAATCTGTCGGAGATAACGACTTTCTGTAACCGATAATGTGATAATTTTTGGAGTGATTATAGATCCTAGCTAAATAAGAAATGATTACTAAAGACATCGTTAACACATTGGGGAAAACATGTGGAAGGATGTTTGTTATTAATAAAGTGTTGTTTCGCAGTTTCGAAGATAATTACATTTCTTAATTACTATCGGAAACAACAATATTCTTCGTTGACCAAACGGGACAATTTAAGAAACGAAGCACACATAGTTTCGTAGCACACGTGGACACCATGCTCGAACCGTTGGATGACTACTTCGCCAGTCGGTGTTTGAAAATAAAGTGTTATGGGAGGAACTTCTTCACTGATTTCACTTACCGCTCCGATGTTACGAGATCGTGCAGCCGTAATACATGGGGAAGACTGGAAAACCATCTGGCACTGGATTTCGTGTTGCTGATAGTAAAATTTATGTTGAATTAACACGTCGCTGGTAGACGGAAGATACCTGTGGAAGGCTGACCTTCATTATTTCAGAGTGAAAGACACGCGGTATTTATCCTGTAAACAGAAACATTATGACTGGCTGTTTCGCTCATTGCCACCAAATTTTTATATGAAGACAGATTTTGCCATTCAAATTACATCTTGGAAGTTACGTACACCACGGAGAAAGTTGAACAGCAAGGTAAGTTAAAAATGCCGATTTCCTTCGTCAAGGGAACGAGGCCATTGAAGCAGTGCAGCATACGTTACGTTAACGTTTCGGTTGTCCGTGTATTTCGGAAGGTTACTCACATTTAACAGTCGTCCTAACAATTACATGTAAATTTGTAGACATTTTCGATGTTACGAATATATTACAGTTGAACACAGAACAACAGTTTAGATTGGCTTTTCCGTCCTTGGAGGACCTGAACTGACGTCATCCGTACGGAGTAGCACGTGGTCTTCCAAGCCTACCTTTAGAAGGGGCGGCAGCTAGAGACATTCCAGGCGCCACCAAAAACAGCAGCAGGGATGGCAGCATCACGAGCCGCAAAGTCTTCTCCACTGACATCCTCGGGCACATCACCTTGGCTACACAGCCGTCCGCCGCGTCATTGCAAACAATACTGCACAGCACTCGCGAGACATACACAAGAGACACAGCGCGACTATTACACTTTATTCGAGCCCTCTGTCAAAAGTTACGGCGGGGGCAGCGGTTCATCAACTCGGAGTTAGTACTGACTTAGACTACAGAAGATATAAGATTCGAAGTTCACCCCAGCGATTTGGTGGAAGCTGCACTACCTCTTCCTTTTTAATCTGGAGTTTAGCGTGTTGTCTGTAGCGCTTAGGGCAGTACAAGCCGCGTCTCACTCTTCGCGATCGACCGAAAGCGTCGCCACGGAGGTTGCGGCGAGAGTGTCCGCCGTGAACGCAAGTGCGAACAGCCGAGGCGGGCTGCGCGCTCCCGACTGCCCCCACTACCGGCCTCATAAAGGCAGCCCATTCAGGGAGGGGGGGGGGGGGAGAAGCTACCAGGTTCGTTCCTATGCACTCTTCCCGTTGCGCAAATGTTTCTCGTTTAAATAATGGAACAGTGCACCGGATACGTATTTTTTTCATGCTTAGCACTGCGCGTTTCGAGAATTCATTCTCACTGTCGAGTGAAAATATTTACGTGAGTATTCTGCGTGCTGTTTGCAATAGAGATGGGCAAACTCGTTCATCCTTGGGAACTAGTTCACTGCTGATCGTTCTTTTTTGGGAACCGTTCATTTTTACTCGTTCACCGTTCATTTGTGTTTGGTATATGGTTATTAGTTGAGTTGACGGTAAATTGAGTTCATGGTTCAGAGTAGTTTCAGGTGTAAGACAAGGCTGCAACCTGTCTCCACTGTTGTTCATATTATTCATGGATCATATGTTGAAAACAATAGACTGGCTGGGTGACATTAATATATGTGAACACAAAATAAGCAGTCTTGCATATGCGGATGACTTAGTTGTGATGGCAGATTCGATTGAAAGTTTGCAAAGTAATATTTCAGAGCTAGATCAGAAATGTAAGGACTATGGTATGAAGATTAGCATCTCCAAAACGAAAGTAATGTCAGTGGGAAAGAAATATAAACGGATTGAGTGCCAAATAGGAGGAACAAAGTTAGAACAGGTGGACGGTTTCAAGTACTTAGGATGCATATTCTCACAGGATGGCAACATAGTGAAAGAACTGGAAGCGAGGTGTAGCAAAGCTAATGTAGTGAGCGCTCAGTTACGATCTACTCTCTTCTGCAAGAAGGAAGTCAGTACCAAGACTAAGTTATCTGTGCACCGTTCAGTCTTTCGACCAACTTTTTTGTATGGGAGCGAAAGCTGGGTGGATTCAGGTTACCTTATCAACAAGGTTGAGGTTACGGATATGAAAGTAGCTAGGATGATTGCAGGTACTAGTAGATGGGAACAATGGCAGGAGGGTGTCCACAATGAGGAAATCAAAGAAAAACTGGGAATGAACTCTATAGATGTAGCAGTCAGGGCGAACAGGCTTAGATGGTGGGGTCATGTTACACGCATGGGAGAAGCAAGGTTACCCAAGAGACTCGTGGATTCAGCAGTAGAGGGTAGGAGGAGTCGGGGCAGACCGAGGAGAAGGTACCTGGATTCGGTTAAGAATGATTTTGAAGTAATAGGTTTAACATCAGAAGAGGCATCAATGTTAGCACTGAATAGGGGATCATGGAGGAACTGTATAAGGGGGGCTATGCTCCAGACTGAACGCTGAAAGGCATATCAGTCTTAAATGATGATGATGATGATGATGATATGGTTATTAAGAAAAACTGAAAACTAGTAGTGCAGGTGACTGAAGGATGGAGGGCACAAAGAGGGGGCACTTGCCTCCGCCCTGAAGTATAGAGTTTTTATTCATTACAGAATTCTTACACACTTTTAGAAGTAATTTCCGTGATTCTGCAGAACCTCTCGTTTAGCCAACTGTAGCGTTGTGTGGCTGATCGCAGGGAAATAATACAGGGTGGCGCACGGAAAACCGGCCCCGAGTACAGACTGCTCGCCAATCACGGACGATCTGTTGCCCGTTAGGAGCAGATACAACAAACAGACAAACATGTAATACTTAGGCAGTGAAGAAATAACAAGCTAATGCAAGCAACAATTGCGAAACAATCGATGACGATGAGTAGAGAGCTGGAGAAGAGAACATGAAAATCTCACGCGACGCGCATGGGCTAATAGCTCATGTAGTCTTGTAAACCTGTTGGTGGCTGTGCCAACTTAATAGACCACAAGTGTCTTGTATAAAATTCTTCGTTTCGACTTCCACTACATAGCTATGCTACGTTGAACAATAATCGTTTACACACGTTGTCTCTGAGTTCGTAGGCGAAGTAGAGACTTTATGGAAGCATAAAATAAAATGTGGTTATCTCATCATACTTGCGTCACACGCTTAGTAAAAATTAGGTTTTTATGTTGCATTATTAAATTTAATGCAGCAATAATAATAATAATTAAGTTCGCAGTAATAAAGTTTTTGGTTTGAAAGCTCCTTCTGAACAAATGTTTTTGAGATAATAAGTAAATACGATTTTATGGCAATCTATATCTTTTCAAATGGAGGGGCACCGCTTTTCCTACTGAGCCAAAATGACCCACAACCCACTTTTTTTTTTTTCAAAGAAACCAAACTAGCAGGTAATGCAAATTGGAAACAACCAAAATTAAAAATAAATAGAGCCTTCCTAAATCTAAATGTAATGTTTTGTATATGGAAGATACACGAAAATCGTTTTATATTAATTTTCTTACACTAAAAATTTAGCAAATTATTGAAAGTTAGTTGCTAAATCAAGTCGATGAAACCAAAAAAATATTAAAAACAAACTTGCCTTGTTATAAGTATGTCATCTGCTGTTCATCGATATAGTGAAGTGAGCTGATATGCCCTTTTGTTACCTGAAAAAACGTACCTATTACATTTTTATGTAATTTACGTAACTATAAAATACTTTTTGATTACCGGTTGTGGACGCTGAATAGCCAGAGCCAAGTGCAAGAACAGTTTCGAAGACATGTAAAATGGGCGAGCGCAGTGAACGAAACGAACAACTGGATACTGAACGTTACTAGGAGCAGTTGGTAGTGGAACTGAGACACGTGGTCATGCGAAGAACGACGGGTGCGGCCGAGGGAGACCGAGACTGAGACGAGCACGCGACCGAGGCTGGAACGAGAACTGCCGAAGTGACCGCCGCGACCGAAGTGAACTATGAACCTTTCGTTCCTCGTTCCCGGGAACTATAAGTAGACCGCCGCGACAGAAGTGAATTATGAACCGATCGTTCTTTGGAATTCGTTCCTCGGTCCTTTCGTTCATCTTGGTGAACCGTTCCTTTGCGCCCGTTCGTTCGCGAACTACCCATCCCTAGTTTGCATGTGTATTGTGTCGTCATTTGAGGTTAGGGTACCGAACGTGCCTACTACATTTTGTAGGAAAATATACTCTCACTGTGAAATTTCGTAACAGTATGTCTGATGGTGTGTCTTGTTTTCTGCATAATGGAGAAGGCGCAGTATCTTATAACCACAAAAAGATGGCTGCAGTGCAAGACAGGCAGCACGACACACAAATACTAATTTAAATATTTGATCATGACATCCCTGAGAAATTTTCGAATTGCGTCGTGCGAAGCATGAAAAAATATGTGAGTGGTACAGTCTCATTACTGTATTTAAAGAATGAATGAATGAATGAATGAATGACAGGCTTTCAAAAAACATCGATTATGGTGAATGAAATTGAGTCCAACGATTCCGTTTCCCACTTGTGGTCGGCACTTCTTGGAGAACCAGTGACACAAAATGTTAACTCAAGACATTCGTAATTATCCTTGCTACCACTTTCCTCATAAACATCCTGTTTTCTTTTACATATTTTGATTACATGCATATGATGAAAAAATTTGATCAGTTTCTGTTACTGATTTTGGTAACACAAATTTTTTTGCTGACTGACAATACATTGCAGATAATAAGTAACAATTTAGTCATTTTGATGGAGACAAAGGATAATGAGATCGTTTTACTTTTGATACCCAAGGTTGTATATAATGAGATCCTTTTACTTTTGGTGCCCCAGGTTGTATATGTGCAACACATTTCTACAGAAAACCTTTAAGGGAATAAAATTACACAAGGATGTTATAATTTTCACAAGTTTGAGATATACAGCTCCTTTAAAAGATTATTAGGAACCTAGAACTTCTTACCTTCAACGAGGATAATACGAGACAACAAAAAATGCTCTGAACATGCGCACGCTCAACTCTTTGGAACCAGTGAGAAGAAATTCATCCGATCCGCCGAAACTTGTTGTAACCGTCCATTGGCCGCAACCTCAACAGCTTTCACTCAGTCACAAACCGCGGGAACCTGAAGAATGCCTGCGTAGAAACCATTCGCGTGGTTGCAATGGTTGCAACTGTACCTCGAACCAACCTACTGTCACCCGAACGTTACTGGCACGTGACGTCGTTCTGACCTGCACATGTCCAGCAAATTTGTCGACTGCTGAGCGATGTCTATCAACTTGGGTAGTGGCATCGGGTTCTCGTGGAAGGACTTCCGAATTGTTCAGTTCCAGAATGCGCGGTTATCTTGCTAGTTGCTTGGTGAGCCATCGAACAAAATGTGCGAAGCTTATCTTTTGGGAAAATGAAAGATTTCAGGTTACAGGAGGAGGTCAAATTACTGGCTTCTGTAGTTCGTCACAGGAGGTAACAATAATTGTATGTTTTATTTTATCCATTACAAATGGCTAGTGAAAGCCTGCGACCCTAAAAACAATTTATTTATTTTTTTTAATAAAAGGATTTCTTCTGATGTCCAGCACGATTTTCTTTTTATGTACGAGCATATTTCGCATGGCGTCTTCGGGAAACGACTCAAATTTTCAAGTGGATTATTCGTGTATTACCCATTTATTCGTGATGTTTTAGATGTGAGAGGTGCTGCATCGATCTTATGCCTTTATTGTAATACATAAACACGCAATGTTGTAGTTACTGACCGATAATCGATCTTTGTATTAAGTTAATGGCAAATTTTTTCAGCATTTTAAGTACGTTTTTCGTGTATTACGCTATCTATTCGTGATGATTGCGATGTGTGAGGTGCTGCATTGTTCCGTTGTATTGTAAACCGTAGCATCCTGCCATGCTGGGCCGACGGCGGCTGGTGGTTGTTTTTATTTTATTGATTTATTTACACGTCAAGTTCCGTAGGACCAAATTGAGGAGCAAATCTCCAAGGTCATGGAACATATCAGTACATGAAATTACAACATAAAAGTAATAACAGATAAAAATAAAATGTTTATGTACCCGAAAAAATTCAATCCATACATAAACGCAATCAACAATACAACAAGAATCAGCTTAATTTTTCAAGGAACTCCTCGACAGAATAGGAGTGACCCATGATGAAACTCTTCAGCTTCGATTTGAAAGCGCGTTGATTACTGCTAAGATGTTTGAATTCGAGCGGTAGCTTATTGAAAATGGATGCAGCAGTATACTGCAAATCTTTCTGCACAAGAGTTAAGGAAGTCCGATCCAAATGCAGGTTTGATTTCTGCCGGGTATTAACTGAGTGAAAGCTGCTTATTCTTGGGAATAATCTAATATTGTTAACTAGAAATGACAGTAAGAAATATATATATATTGAGAGGCCAATGTCAAAATACCCAGGCTCGTGAACAGGGGTTGACAAGAGGTTCGTGAACTTATTGCCCAAACCGCCCGTTTCTGAGCCAAAAATAACCTTTTAGAATAGGAAGAGTTATCCCAAAATATAATACCATACGATATAAGCAAATGAAAAATCAGCAAAGTAGACTAATTTTCGTGTCGAACGATCACTCACTTCAGATATAGTTCGAATAGTAGAAATGGCAGCATCAAGTCTTTTAACAAGATCCTGAACGTGGGCTTTCCACGGCAGTTTACTATCTATATGAACACCAAGAAATTTGAACTGTTCAGTTTCACTAATCATTTGCCCATTGTGTGAAATTAAAACGTCAGGTTCTGTTCAATTGTGTGTGAGAAACTGTAAAAACTGAGTCTTGCTGTGATTTAGCGATAGTTTATTTTCTGCAAGCCATGAACTTAGGTCATGAACTGCACTATTTGAAACCGGGCCAATGTTGCACACAACATCCTTTACTACCAGGCTAGTGTCATCAGCAAACAGATATATTTTAGAGTTACCCGTGCTACTTGAGGGCATATCGTTTATATAAATAAAACGGTTGAGGTGGGCTCATGGAGAACACAGCATCCTTTAGAGCCTTAGCTTAAAATACATGGATTGCTGTTTTGTCACTACTAAATTGATTTAAAGAGGGATAGGGATCCAAATATTTCGTTTGAAATTTGATCTTCCTTATTTTTAAGCTTTCTTTGGTTGTTGGTTTTCACTTTTCACTGAGTTGTTTGTTTCATGTCTGTTGTCTCTATAGATTACTATTTGTTTTACTACTCTCTCTTCTATCGCGTCCATTTCTCTATTTCTTGTGTTGTGGTTCCTTCATATGGTATTTGTCCAATGGTTTGCAGCATTCTTCCGCCAGTGGATTTTATTCTATGGCAATACGTTTCGGTTCCCCTATCCCGAAAAAGCAACTGTCAGGATAGGCAATATTTTCTATTGCCACCTTATACGGCCGATCCTACAATATGCGCGCATTAACGGGCGTCGATTACATACTGAACCAATCGATAGCTGTTTGAGCGACAGTCAAACAATATATTTAAAACAAATTTCTTTCGGATTCACCGTGTCTGTTATTACACATATTAGTGGAGTTCCCACCCCGGGTTACCTGGAGATGTTTGACACCTGGCGCCGGTAGCTGTGGGAACCAGGGCGGCAGCCGTAAGACAGCTCTCACGAAAGCTACGCTCCCACGCACTTGACGCGTGGTAAGGGATCTCCATGGGCCACAGAGCGCAATTTAAATTTGTAGAGACAAAGGAATTAGAAGACAAAAGGGTCGCGAGGAGGCGGACACGGTGTCGTGGAGACCGTATTAGGGCTAGATAGCGGCCTGCAGCAAAAAGCCCAGCCTTCCAAATACAGCACCGGCCGTGCACAATCTCGCCCAAGGTCGCCGCTACCGGTGGGAGCCGACTCGACGAGCTGCCGCCTGGACAGACGATGGTCGACGAAGAAGCCGCCAACGAATCTGCGGCAGCAAAGGTTGCCGTTCCCAGACCGTCACTATAACATTTAGACGCTAAAATAGCCTAATTTCAAATTTTCGAACTACTTCATATGATTATAATCTCATCAACACTATATATAAGAATATAATTTCCCTTTCATGTGAAAAATGGAGGTTTAAAGTTTTTGTATCAATTTTAAATGCGTTAGACATCATATCATGAGAACACAAATAAACTTGTAATATCTTTGTAAGCCAATAGATGCTAAATACTGTAGCACCTCAGGTAAAATTTTATACAGTGCAAGTGCAGTGCTCTCGAGGAAAATAAGCTACGAAGATACATAGGTTTGTAGATATACCACATCAGTTCCCAAATATTTCTACTTCGTAATCTACCACATGCATTCTGCAATCAAAGTGATAAACTTAAAACATTCAAGATATTTTGATTCCGTTAATTTTCTGCGAGCAACGCACATGGATTAACCATTGGAATTGTTACCAGATGACAGAACAAAGCCACCGCAATGAGTTAGAAAAAAAAGGAAGAGCAAGAACAAGAAACCTTCAATTTTTTTTGTATGAGGACTGGGTACACAGCTTAATGTTGTTACTGAATGACTTAAAAATACGAGGAGCGTACATTAAGTAACGCAATACAGTTTTTTTCTGAAAGCAGGTTGGATTCCATTCCACCATCTTATTCTCCACTCTTTTGGCTATAAAACCATATCTTTCAACATTATGTCCGTTCAATGCGACGGCCGTACGCCACCTTACTGGAAATCTGAAATTTGTGGTAAGGTCTTATGGGACCAAACCGCTGAGGTCATGGGCCCGTAAGCAACCTTGCAGAACTAGCACTCCTGGAAGAAAGTTTGGAAGGTAGGGGACGAGATACTGGCAGAACTAAAGCTGTGAGGACGGGGCGAGAGTCGTGCTTGGGTAGCTCAGATGGCAGAGCCCGCAAAAGGCACATGTCCCGAGTTAGAGTCTCGGTCCGGCACACAGTTTTAATCTGCCATGAAGTTTCATATCAGCGCACAGTTCGCATGGCAACTATCTTTTGGGATTGTCATGGTGTTTCGTTCGTTCCTTCGTTCCCCGCAACGCCAACATGCAGAGAGACTCTGTGATGGCTTGAGCAATCTGCGAGCTCCCATGGAAAGAAAATGTCCTGGACTTTTGTCTCGCAAAGCTGTCTATCTTCATGACAATACTCGGCCTCATACAGCCCGAATGATCCAGGCGGAGCTCGGAAGGTTCAAGTGCGAAGTGTTCCCGCATCCTCCATATTCACCAGATCTTACCCCAAATTATTTTCACATGTTCCTCCAACTCAGGGATTCTTGGAGGCACGCACTCCAACACCGATGACGAAGTCACATCAGCAGTGAACAACTGGTTACGAGCATAGCATCCGACTTGATACAACACTGGTTTGGAAAAGCTTGTGTCACGACATCAAAAATGCTTGAAAAAACATGGCGACTGGAAAGAAAACTAACAACAAATAAAATGTTTTCACCATTATAAATGGTATATAATTTTTTTTATAAAATAAGGAAACTTACTTAGTGGACGCCCCTGGTATGTTCCTGCATGTCCGACTTAACGTCGTAGAGCGGGGTCTTAACGTCCCACTATGCTTGAAAATGACAAAAAATCGAAATTTCAACGCAATAAATATATTAATAACCCTAAAAGGAGCGGTTACTTTCAATATTTAAATTTAATGAATGATTACGTTGAATTTTTATTTATAATTGTAAATTTGCATACTGTGGTACTTTTATATATTTTATAAAAGTTGAAGCATGGTCCTGGCGTTAATAAAATGTGTTCCAAACATCTCTGACTGAGTAATGGGAGCCCAACACAAGAGATCGTACAAAAGTGGGCTCGTTGGACGACATTAAATATTTCCGTTGGTTCGTAATCGAAGTTTCATGCTTCTTGAACCACCAAACGCCTTTCTTTGGATTCATCTGATTACGAGAGGTATGTGAATAGTTGTTCTACTACGAATATCTTTTTACATAGTTATCAACGTACTGTTTTAATTAATACCATGTTCTCAAGATACATCTCAATCTTACCAATTACGGTCGAGGAGTGGTTTTCTTATAGTAACTTACCATTTTCTTTATATTCGTCGGTGTCATTCAGTGATACAATAGCTCGAGAGAGCCCAACACATTTGTCGCATACGGAACAACTAAGAAGGCTGCTGCAGCTGATTAAGGGTTTGAAGGGACAAAACATCTAAGATCATCAGCTTTTATTTACCTCTCAGGATGGAATCTCTGTCTAGAGTTAATCCTATGTCCACGTATGAGAATGCTTATGAATGTTTACGTTAGATGTATCTGTGGCGGGGCCGGCCGTTGTGGGCGAGCGGTTCTAGGCGCTACAGTCTGGAATCGCGCGACCGCTACGGACGCAGGTTCGAATCCTGCCTCGGGCATGAATGTGTGTGATGTCCTTAGGTTAGTTAGGTTTAAGTAGTTCTAAGTTATAGGGGACTGATGACCACAGCAGTTAAGTCCCATAGTGCTCAGAACCATCTGAACCATTTTTTTTACCTGTGGCGGAACGTGGATACCAGCTCGGTATTTATCTAGTGGGATCTCTTGTAACAACTCAATTACTGTTTCATCGCATGGTTGGCAGGAGCTGCATGCAGCACCAAGTCTTCCGATTTCTACCGACAACTATGAATCAGAACTATAAGGCTTGAGGGTCAAGAAAACCTGAAGAACCAGTAGATACGCTGTATTTATATATTTAAAAACAATCACAGTGCATTATTATTCGTTTCGTGTCATTTGCTCCTGTTTAACCGTAGGCCAAGAATACTTTTTCCGCCCGCTGACCCCGGTTCGATTCCAGGTACTGTCAGGGATTTTTCCTTGGTAGGAGGACTGGTAAGGGGTGCTCACTCAGCCTCGTGAGGCCAACTGGGGAGATAATCGACCGATTAGTAGCGGTTCCAAGCTCAAGAAACCTCACAACGACCGGTAGAACAATGTGCTGACTACATACCCTTCCTCACCGCACCCGATGACGTCACTACAGCTGGTTAGGCACGATCAACCCGTCTATGGCCAAAACGAAGAGCTTTAAAGATACATTTCCGTAGAGCACGTATTTCTCAATGGTTGTTCATCATTCATCGGGTAGCTGTAGATTCCTTGCAATTAACAGCTTTAAAATTATACTCTAGGCCCTACATTCGCGTTCAAGTCTAGTCTGGTAAAGTCTAAAACTTGGATACTTTTTCTTGCATTTCTTTAGTGAACTTGCCCTTTCGCCCAGATATGTTAGCAACGAATTTAATAGCTTATGAAACACCAATAACTCACATGAAAGCACGACCAAACAATGACATGGGATTACCGTACGTGAACGATGTTGCCGTACACTGGGTATACTTCGATCGATTTTCACTTTCAAATGTGATTATTTTGACAATTTTTTAACTTCTGTGGTGTTTCCGTTAGTGAACACTGAGGCTTGTATATTACATACTAATTGGTACAATACATTTTCTTACATGCAGAGGAAGTAATGGAAAAAAGATAAGTGGTCGAAGTTAGCATGGATTTGGGGATACATTGACTGGTCTATACTTCCACAACTGTCAGCTACTATTTCATTTGTAGTCAATATTCCAAAAACACGATGAACTTTGAAGTAAATACATTGATCTACTGTTTTCTTAAGTGCTTCATTAAGCCTCATAAAATAAGAAAAATCTAATTCGGTACATAAATCAAACACTGTGATACACCATCTACATTATAAATTAATGAAAGGTGCTAAGATGAAGTACCATATACGTAGCTCCAAATTTAGATGAGCATAGTATCTTCAGTTCCATTTATCTTAGACCTAAATCCTCGATACAAAAATCACTTATCGCGAAACTGCATTCTTTGTATCCGGAGATATTTGACATTATACGAGGGTTGGAACTTCAATAGAGGTAACTATTTATTCACAACCGATGCAAACGATTTACATGTTTGCACCTGCTACTGTCCTTCAAAGTAGTCACCAGCATTGTGTAGAACCCGTTGCCAGCGATGTGGAAGGCGTAGTATACCGTTAGCAGAGCCTGTTCTGTTGATGGTGCGAATGGAGCGGTCTAAAGTTACAGTGACTCTCGTGTACGACTGTGATGGTGTTATCCCAACGCATTACGTTCCTCCACAGCAGACCGTCAATGCACAGCATTACTGTTCGTTTTTGGAGCATAACCTGCGGCCAGCTTTGCGAAAGAAGCGGCGACACTTTTAGCGCAACCCACCCATCATTTTGCACGACAATGCGCGGGCGCATACAGCGCAAGCTGTGGCTATTCTGTTCGGTCGATGGGACTGAGAAGCACTGTACCATCCACCATACTCCCCGGACTTAAGCCCTTGTGACTTTGATTTGATTCCGCAGATGAAGGAACCAAAAAATGGCTCTGAGCACTATGGGACTTAACTTCTGAGGTCATCAGACCCCTAGAACTTAGAACTACTTAAACCTAACTAACCTAAGGACATCACTCACACCCTTGCCCGAGGCAGGATTCAAACCTGCGAGCGTAGCGGTCGCGCGGTTTCAGACTGTAGCGCCTAGATCCGCTCGGCCACCCCGGCCGGCATGAAGGAACCACTTCGTGGCATTCGCTTCAGAACTGTTCCAGAGATTCGACAGGCAGTTGACCGCTCCATTCGCACAATCAACAGAACAGGCTCTGCTAATGGTATACTACACTTCCACATCGCTGGCAACGGGTTCTACACAACGCTGGTGACTACTTTGAAGGACAGTAACAGATACAAACATGTAACTCTTTTGTATCGGATGTGAATAAACAGTTGCCACTATTTAAGTTCCAACTCTTGTTCGTTGTACCTGAATCACTGCGGGAACCACAACAGTTTGGAATTTGAGTAATATATGACTGACATTCGTTTTTATCATTTGTAGGCTCATTAACAACTACAAGTGCGCCTTCGTCTATATACCGATGGGTGACGTATGTATTCCATAGTTTCACACTGTCTTTGGTACCAATACTGTTAAATAAACTGTGTATCTGTAATCATACGGTAACAAAACAGAGAAATCTTCTCACACACATGACCCCAGAAATAGTAATATAGTGTCAGATATATATACATCCAAACAAAAGTCTAACCCGTGGTCTGCTTCGAGAATCAATCGAACAACATACATGATATGGTTGAAAACACCGATCTCTCTGCAGTTAGGTATTGTGGATTTTGCACAACCTGCTACCAACATACTTTTTCATATACAAGTATAAGTCGCAACAAGTTCGGCAATTGTTGCGCAAGAAAATTGGCACTACATGGCACATGGCGCCAATCAGCAGATATTTTTGGAACTTTACCACCAAGCAGTATATACAAAACATCCAGCAGAGAGCTGCGAAACTTTTGGTTTGTGAGTGGTCAACGTAATCACTGCGGTTAAAGTATACACGGTCGGGGCACTGTTCATCTCCACAGGGAGAGGAGCAATGCGGGAAAACAATTTCGACAATTTGCTCAGTATCAACAACACAAGGATTTCACTTCGTACTGATCACTTACTAAGGTAAAGATTAAAACTGAAAGCGCTCAGCTCATTTTAACAAATACGTTGCAAGTTTTTCCCAATATACACAGTGGGTTTGTTCCACAGTTCATGCAGTTTATGTAGGCACTTTTTATTTTTTTAGTTTAAGGCTTTTTCTAAGCGCTCTTATTTAGTTGTATTTTGACACTAAAAATGAAGTATGTAGTTCATTTGAACTAGATCACCGAACTATCTCAAAAGGACCGGTTCCACAGAAAGAATTACTTTGCCCATCTCTACAGTTATACAGGGTGTTACAAAAACGTACTGCCAAACTTTCAGGAAACATTCCTCACACACAAAGAAAGAAAATATGTTATGTGGACATGTGTCCGGAAACGCTTACTTTGCATGTTAGAGTTCATTTTATTACTTCTCTTCAAATCACATTAATCATGGAATGGAAACACACAGCAACAGAACGTACCAGCGTGACTTCAAACACTTTGTTACAGGAAATGTTCAAAATGTCCTCCGTTAGCGAGGATACATGCATCCACCCTCCGTCGCATGGAATCCCTGATGCGCTGATGCAGCCCTGGAGAATGGCGTATTGTATCACACCCCTCCACAATACGAGCACGAAGAGTCTCTACATTTGGTACCGGGGTTGCGTAGACAAGAGCTTTCAAATGCCCCCATAAATGAAAGTCAAGAGTGTTGAGGTCAGGAGAGCGTGGAGGCCATGGAATTGGTCCGCCTCTACCAATCCATCGGTCACGGAATCTGTTGTTGAGAAGCGTACGAACACTACGTACTGATGTGCTTGATGCTAGTACTGTAGAGCAATGAGTCGCATGTCAACACAAGCACCGAAGTCAACCTTACCTACCTTCAATTGGGCCAACTGGCGGTGAATCGAGGAAGTACAGTACATACTGACGAAACTAAAATGAGCTGTAACATGGAAATTAAGCGTTTCCGGACACATGTCCAAGTAACATCTTTTCTTTATTTGTGTGTTTCTTGAATGTTTGGCCGTACCCTTTTGTAACACCCTGTATACTGTGGAGATAGTGTAACTAAATATTCCAGGCCTTCAACAGATACATTTCGGTGAAAACAGCGCCGTTTACATCCTTTTCGTCCGTATAAGACCCGAAACAAATACACTGTACGACAGGGAACCTAGCAGGGGGAGTGTGAAGGGTGCAACCCGACACGGGGCGCTCGTGTAAACAAAGCAGAGTGACGTTTTAGTGGCTACACCTCTCTGTCGGGTGAGGACTGCTTTAAGAAAGGCAGCCGCGTAAAGTGCGGGGCCTACTGTGACAAAACATGAAGCCGCCTTGTGGAGGACACGCTACGTATCCCCGCAAGCCTGTAATTGCAGGCGGCGGGACACGCACGCTCGCGGGCACGCTACGCTCGTCATGGGAGACGGAACGACCGGACAGCGAACAAAACATCGCCCTGCAGGCCTCATTCCTGCTCCTGCGTGACCGTTCCACAGGAATTCTCGACCAAAACTGACTCGCAACTAATGTCAACTTTCTGCAAATTACAACCAGGGGTTGTTCATACCGTCATTCTAAAACTATACCTCGTTTTTGCAAGTCTCTGGCTAGCATTTCAAACAAAGAAATTACGTGGTGTGTTTTTTAAGTAAGTACCGTTTTGAAATTAAAAAAAGACGTGCTAAGATATCTCAATAATTTTATTTTTAAAAAAATGGTTCAAATGGCTCTGAGCACTATGGGACTTAACATCGGAGGTCATCTGGCCCCTAGAACTTAGAACTACTTAAACCTAACTAACCTAAGGACATCACACACATCCATGCCCGAGGCAGGATTCGAACCTGCGACGTAGCGGTCGCGCGGTTCCAGACTGAAGCGCCTAGAACCGCTCGGCCACATCGGCCGGCTAATTTTATTTTTACATGAAAGCCTGTACCTTAATCTACGCACTGACTCCATTACAGTCTGATTCTTTCTTGTTTAAGATGAGTGTTTAAGATGGCTCCGATAATCGTGAGTCCCGCCGACTGTGAAGTACGGGCGGTTATTTCTTAGTGCTAAAGGCCTAAAAGCGATCGATATTCATCTGTGCAGTATACGGAGAAAACATTATGAGTGATGGAATGGTAAGAAAGTGGGTGAGAGCATTTAAAGATGGCCGCACAAATGTGCATGATGAACAACGGAGTGGGCGTCCTTCGGTCGTTAATGAAAGTTTGGTGCAGGAAGTGGACAATAAGGTGAGAGAAAACAGACGCTTTACGATTTCCTCCTTGCGGGATGACTTTCCTAATGTTTCTCGTAGTGTTTTGTATGGCATTGTGACCGAGCACTTGAATTACCGAAAATTGTGCGCACGTCGCGTATCGAAAATGTTGACGGATGTGCACAAAACCAAACGTTTACACTGTGCACTGACTTTCCTTGTGCGGTAGTACAAGGACGGTGATTATTTCTTAAGCCAAATTGTTACGGGCGATGAAACATCGATGGCCTACGTCACACCAGATTCAAAGCAACAGTTCATGCAAGTTGAGCAAGAGCATCGTTTTGCCTCAAGACAATGCCCGTCCGCATGTGGCGAATCAGACCAAAGATCTCATCACATCTTTTCGATGGAAAACTCTAGATCATCCGTACAGCCCCGATCTTGCGCCCAGTGACTACCGTCTGTTCCTGCACTTGAAGAAACACCTGGGCGGTCAGCGTCTTCAAGACGATGACGAAGTCAAAACAGTGGTGATGCAGTGGTTAACAAGTCAGGCGGCAGACTTCTATGAGGAGGGTGTTCAAAAACTGGTACAACGTTATGTCAAGTGCCTCAATATTGACGGAAATTATGTAGAAAAGCAGATTAAGGTACAGGCTTTCATGTAAAACTAAAATTATTGAGATATCTTAGCAGGTCTTTTCTTAATTTCAAAACGGTACTTACTTAAAAAACACGCCTCGTATTTTCATTTATTACCCACATAACGACACGTCGAATATTATATTGATTACAGTTACGGATGGCTGAGGAGCTATGTGATGGTCTGCAAGGTACAATACTGAAAGGATACGTCCGTAAACGTGATTTTATTTACGAAAACCTTATTCATTTGTACTGTAAACAGATATGAAATGAAATTTTTGGAAACAGCGGTCAATCTGCAATCTTGGATGTGAAGTTCAGGTCATGTTATAAACAAAGAAAGAAAAATGCAAAAAAATCAGACTGATTCCCAAATATGCCTCAGTTGGAACTTATTGGAACATTCACAACAAAATAATGACGTTACCTGAAAACTACGAGCCTTTATGCAGAAATCGATGTGATAAAAAAATCAACAGTCACAGAAAAAGCAGGTAACTCTTTTAGCACACGAAAAATTGCAAATCTCAGATGTAGGCCAACAACTCACTTACGCAGATTTTCAAAATGCGTTCGAGGCCGTACATCGCTGACGACTGATTTTGAAAGATGATGATACAGAGGACCAGCTGAAGTATGGAAGTGCCTGGGATAATTCGATAGTGCCCAATACCTTATGCAAGGAGGCCAATAAATTCCTGTAATGCTGACATTTAATATGCAGTGTGGTCAGAAACAGTGTGGAAAGCTTGTAAAGTTGTTGCAGATTGTGCTGATAGATGTCTTATAGTTAATTAACATTGAAGTTAGTCTTTCAAGCCGTCGCGCGCGCAAATTCAAGCGCCCCGCCAGAGACGATGGCGACAAATTTCGTTCTCATTTTGGTTTCATAAAACCGAACATGACAGCGATACGAAAATTGGACATGGGACAATAGTACGGATTGAAGGCTGAACACTCTGTGCGCTGTCATCTACGCTATGAGAATAAGTGACTCTTAACGTATTTGGCGGGCCTCTTGAATTTGCGCGCAAAGGCCTGTAAATAATAATAATACTAATAATAATAATAAAAAAATAAAAAAAAGTTCAAATGGCTCTGAGCACTATGGGACTTAACTGCTGAGGTGATCAGTCTCCTAGAACTTGGAACTACTTAAACCTAACTAACCTAAGGACAAAAGGAACACGAAAGTGATACTATCTTGCTGCTCTGGGTACGTGAATGATTACTGCGGGCATTGCTACCAGATTATTGCTTGATGAAGCTGTGGGAAAGTGCAATTCCCAAGTCATTATGTTAATGAATGGTAGCTTGCTTTATGTGGTGTCACCGCCAGACACCACACTTGCTAGGTGGTAGCCTTTAAATCGGCCGCGGTCCGTTAGTATACGTCGGACCCGCGTGTCGCCACTATCAGTGATTGCAGACCGAGCGCCGCCACACGGCAGGTCTAGAGAGTCTTCCTAGCACTCGCCCCAGTTGTACAACCGACTTTGCTAGCGATGGTTCACTGACAAAATACGCTCTCATTTGCCGAGACGATAGTTAGCATAGCCTTCAGCTACGTCATTTGCTACGACCTAGCAAGGCGCCATTACCAGTTACTATTGATACTGAATCATGTACAGTCAAGAGCGACGCTCATCATTAATGGATTAAAGTTAAGTATTCCACCAGCTACGTCCGTTTTTCTAAAATCTAATTTCCTTGTCCTGTTCCAGACCTCACGCCAGCCTGCGTGAGGTAAAACGCGTGCCTTTCGGCTTCCTCTCATACCCGGTGTTGGCTCTCCTGCCAACCCACAACACTTTAAACATGGATAAAGCCTGGGTTAACTCCGTACTATCCAGTTACATACATCGTTAGTGATAAAAACTGTCAACAAATTTACATGAAGTCCGATCGCGACATGCGGTGAATGATGCGCGAAGGAAAGAGTCCGATTAATTAAGAAAAACGGTTTTTCAGTTCTGGGTAATGACTCTTGGATCCGCAGAAGGTGGCTTCTCCAGCAAGACCTGATCCTTTGTCGAAAGGAAGTTTCATTTTGTCTTTCTTAGTCAACTGAATAGCAAAACTCCCGACATCTCTTAACTGTAAAGCCAAAGAACAATGTTTCCATTTTCAAAATAAAATCTTTTAGTTCCTTCGTTCAGGGGTAAAAATAAGTCGTTTGAACCAAAGACATTTTTGTGTTCAGTTGCGCCTTGATTTAAGTTGTTGGCTCGTCTCTTCAATGTCTTACTGGGAATAATAAATATTTTACTTGCTTTCTTGCAACCCATTTCGCCACTTCTCACTGCTTTAATAGCCTGCAGCATTTTAATGGACTTCAGCACTGTTGTGAAGTCTTGCGAGGTCGATTTCTAGCCATCTGCAAGAGAAAACTTGAGTGATACGTTTGAATATGTTCGGGGCAAAGCGATCCCTTTGAAGAAACTAGGACCATATTGCCCCAGACGCTCTCAGGCTAGAAAAAGACGGCAACAAGATTCCTAGCACATTTTTAAATCTCGAAACATGGAGGTGACTTAAGTTATCTTCAAAACAACCCAACAAATTATCCCACCGCACATTCTACTGACGCTTGAAACATAATCAGGGCATAGCATAAAATTCCACCGAGAGATAGCATCATCTACCATAGAGTATAAATATCTATGGAGTGAGCATAGCCGGCCGAAGTGGCCGTGCGGTTAAAGGCGCTGCAGTCTGGAACCGCAAGACCGCTACGGTCGCAGGTTCGAATCCTGCCTCGGGCATGGATGTTTGTGATGTCCTTAGGTTAGTTAGGTTTAACTAGTTCTAAGTTCTAGGGGACTAATGACCTCAGCAGTTGAGTCCCATAGTGCTCAGAGCCATTTGATTTTTTGAGTGAGCATAGCCAACTGCGCATGTCCTCAACATCAAATCGGGCTAGTCACGTGCTAATGGGCCGTCACTGTTTGACTGCAAATTGTGGTAACAGCGAAACTTTAATATTACACGTATTCACCTGTACTTACATACGTTTCTACACATTTTAGTAGTGATCGCAGCTATGGTGCAGTATTGTTGTTGCAACGGATATAAAGAGAAGTACGTGAAAGGAGGACCAGTTACTTTTCATAGGTACGTACAATAAATCTCTAATAGTGAATATCATATTGATGTGAGGCGCTTTATATGTTTAAAAATGTCGAGACGCGTTATTATAATGTGTTGTATTGTAGAGCAAATATCTGCGATTTTTTTTTCTTTTTTTTCTTTTGCCCTTGTGTTTACGAAAGAAATGCTAGATAAGTTTGCAAGTGCGTTTAAGCTGCCAGTCAGTGTTTACGTATTCGTGCTATGTTCATCTAGCGAAATAATAACACTCAAAATACGCTAAGCGCTATACGGACTAACATGTGCCGTCCCAATACCACGTGAATTGAGCAGCAGGAGATTTTGCAGACAGATTTCTCGTTCTGCGCATCCAAATGCTCACTCTATAGATATTTATTCTCTATGCCTCCGACCCGCGAGATTTTGCAGGTGTTGCACACTATCCCGGGGAGTCACTACACTTGGGTCTGCCCTAGTCTTTATTCAGCACAATAAAACATTTAGCAAATGACGTCCGTAGTTCTTCCAGCACGTGCTGGAAGCAACAAAAGATAAACTGTACCGTCTTGCACAGTAGGTAGGTATACTCCGTTTAAAATAACTTTGCGACTGACAGACTGTAGAAAGGGGGCAAGAGTACTGTGTCGCCGGTGCGCAGCCAGCCACCCCAGACAAGGCTCTGCATATGCTTCGTAATGCTCCCCTACAATATAAATTCAATGATCTCTCTTCGAACCAGACGTTGACCTTTATTTGGAAATTAGCAGCATCGAACTGCGCATCCACATCTACGTAAAATCATAAGTTATTACTTAGCTGGTGGTCTAGTTGTCTTCAGCAGGGGACTGATGACCTCAGATGTTAAGTCCTATAGTGCTCAGAGCCATTTTTGTCTTCAGTAGGGCACGATGCTGGCCGCTGATCCTCTTTCCGTACGAAGAAACATTAACTGACGAAAGGATTCTGATATTCAAGATATCGAATGAAACAGTTTCTACACTTTGAAATAATTACATTCGGCAATATTTCACACTCTGAATGAGTAACAAAGAAAACATCAGTTCTATAAAGGTACGGCAGCTCCATCTACCAACTCTCTTGCCGAGACGCTACCGCCTAGGCTGTGCACAACGACGAATGGCCGAGATTAATCATATAAGCCAATGAGTTTACATCTTTGACGGTAGCAATCGATGGTACAACTTTCAAAAATGAAGACAAAATTTTATGTAAAACGCTTCAACATTAATTCAAAGAACAAGAATATGAATATTAAATCATGAAATAAAAAGTTTTTAGGGACATGTACTTATATGAAGTCATTTTTATATAACTGAAGACATCGATATCCTCTGGTATCGTATGGTCTTATTGTATTATTGGCGTGATTGCATTAGAACCTGCAAAACATACAACAAAGCGAGGGCGTTGCTCCCGAGAAAGAACTACAATTGGCTAGCGACTGGCCTCTACCACACGATTCGCTGAAACGCCAGTCACAACGTTATTTTATAGCTGCAGGTGTAGAAATTGCCATGCTATTTGTAATCGTTAGAAGAGAGAGAGAGAAAGAGTGTGATTACACTACCCGGAGACCTCGAGGGCAGCGATTCCGCTGTGCTGGCTCTAGTTGCGTTCAAACGGCGAGTAAGTCCGTTTTGTGCGAACGCAGACAATGGAGATAAAAAGCCGTGCCCCGCAGCGGCCGCAATTAACGGCCCACAAAGGTCCACGCGTGGTTCGATCAAACAATGCGCGCGCGCCTTGTAAACACGGCGCCGCAGAAGTCGCCAGACGTCAAATATTTTCCTCGGCCGCTCCTCGCGCAGCGCGGCAAATAAAAAAGAAGAAGCGAGATGCTGGCCGATGTCGGCCAAGTCAGGCGGTCTGCCAGACAATAAAGTCTCAGAGAGAGCGCTGCATCCCCAAATGGAGGAACGGCTCCGACGAGATTGTCTCTGCGAGCCGAGCCGGCGAATTACACGAGCGTGACGCACAACAGACCCAGATTAGAGCTCTGTTTGTAGCAATTACTGCGCCCTCAAGTCCAAAGGGAAACTTTGTCCGGTAAGCCAATATAAGTCCTGCAGACATCAAAAGTACAGGAAAGCAACGTAATTTGAAAGCCAAGCAAATGTACGTGATTTGAAAAAGTTTCTCCCGCATAGGTCGCTGTAAGCCGTAACGCAATCTTTTCATTTGTTACGCAGGTGAGGGATGGCAATCTTCCCTGCTGTTAGTAGCAGGAAGCTGAAGGTAATTTGTTGATTATTGTCAGCTAGTAACTTCATGACAGCATATATAAGCTTTTAAATCTAGCATGCGAATGAAGCCCATTGTATTAATCAGCGCCGCGCGGTATAGCCGCGTGGTCTTGGGCGCCTTGCCACGGTTCGCCCGCCTCCCACTGTCGGAGGTTCGAGTCTTCCCTCGAGCATGGGTGTGTGTGTTGTCCTCAGCATACGTTAGTTTCAGTTACATTAAGTAGTGTGTAAGCCAAGGGACCGATGAAAAGAATGGTTCAAATGGCTCTGAGCACTATGGGACTTAACATCTGTGGTCATCAGTCCCCTAGAACTTAGAACTACTTAAACCTAACTAACCTAAGGACACCACACACATCCATGCCCGAGGCAGGATTCGAACCTGCGACCGTAGCAGTCGCGCGGTTCCGGACTGAGCGCCTAGAACCGCTAGACCACCGCGGCCGGCAAGGGACCGATGCGATGACCTAAGCAGTCTGGTCCCACAGGAACTTACCACCACCAGCACCACCACTATGTTAATCAGCTGTTATCTAGCATAAGATAAAAAGAAACAAATACTCAAGGATTTCACCGAGGCTTTAGTTAAAGATTACAATTAGCATAATAACAATTTTTAACATGAGATGCATCCACTAATGAACGCACGCTGATACTGTGAGAAACGGCCGAAAGTTGGTAGACGCATTTGATTACATGATTTATGTAAACATTATTGGAACAACAGCGATCACAGTGCAAAATTTTGAAGTTAAAAATTAAAACAGTCTTGATCACACAGACATATATTACACTGATTATCGGTTTTAGTTTATTTGAGGACCATTCTCCAGTGGTGGCAGGTGGAGGTGGTGAATGCTGCAGTTACCGTCTGTTGCAAGACGATTGAGCATCGACGTTCGGCTTTTAACAGACTGTACGTACCTACTCTGTTCACCATCTCCATCTGCAACCACTGGCAAACGGCGTGAAGATGGTCTGCAAGTAGATTGAAACCAGTCGCCTTTGTAATAAATATTTTTATGTCGTCAAGACAGTTCCAATTTTTAATTTTACAACTTGACAGGCCTCTAACTCAAGGGAAAGCACATTTAACGCTGTATTGAACTGTACTGCCTGAATCTGGTAGTTGTTCCAGTCAATGGCACTTTATGGGGACTCATATAAGTGAAAGCAGAGCTTAAAAGTTAGACATATACCTACTTGTACCAAACTTAACTCACGTACGACGACATGTAATGATTTTGCTGTAATTGCTATAAGAGGGCACTGTGTATCTTTTCTTATAATTAACTTCCAAATATGCAAAGAATTTTACACATAGCAACAGTATGTAAGTAACACGCAACCTAACAACAATAACAGTCGGAATCCTTATTTTCTCTTCCAGTTTTAAGCGCGTTCTAGGAAGTAGTAACCTCTGAAAGGGGAGAAGTCAATTCTTGACATAGCTGCCAAGATAGAACAATAGCTGTTTGCCGATCGGTTCGGTACGCGAGCGCACCGAACGGTCTTGTTTTCGAAGGAGAGCACCAACATTATTCTGTAAGCATTTCGGCAGCGATGCCGAAAGGTCCTAGAGAACCGAAACGCTGTAGTCAGTTCACCTCGCGCCAACAAATCAAAAGCAATCTGCCTCAGATTCGCGCATGCGCACTGCAGCACCGCAACGGCACGAACTCGAAGTGGCTAGCAGCCAACACAGACATGCCATTCTTCACAGTACCGAAAAGTGTGGTTACAGTACGTCATACTGTTCAAATTTCGCTTACCACATGCTTCCATGAATGCATGATAACGTTAGAATATAACTGTGTTATGGAAACGGTCTTAAATGTCACATTATGTCATTTTATTCTCATTTACATCGATTCACATTGGATTTTACGTTTCGGAATATTAGTAAGGGATGGAGTGTAGTACCACATTGTACAGAAAATTCGCCATTTTTTCTGTTTTCTATCGCGCCTTAATTGTTTCAAAATTCACGGAGGTACGTTCCGTTTATGCAACTAACTGAAGGCAGTTTGTTTATTGCCGTACACGTTTCGCTTCTTTTATTCGTGATGATGCTTCACAAGTAAAAGAAGCGAAACGCGTATGGGAATAAACTGCCTTCAGTTAGTTGCATAGACGGAATGCATCTCCACGAACCCGAAAAATTGATTAACAGAGTGTCGAAGAATAAGAAGATGCATAGAATGTGGTTGTAACTCACTTCTAGAGATCCAAATGATGAAGTAGCCTACTTCTCTATATGGTACATGAGCGATTTGATTCATAAAAACAAAATTTAAAAAATCGCCTTTTCGAGGGCGTGTGGCGAGTGCAGCTATAGAAGTTCGTTGTAGTTTATAACATGCATCTCATGAATCAAAATGTTTCACATATGGTGGTATAGTCTGAAAATATTGTGGCGGGGATCTTCCACCCCTGTCTACTATTGCTAAGGATTCGATCGCAGGTAAATACTTGTGATTAGCTAGAGTATAAAGACGATTGCTTCTAGTTTCATTCGCAGTAATTTACGTTGTGATCTTAGATTCCTGTCCGACCACACTCTCGGAAATCGCTACGTATTCCGAAAAAAATGGGGAATTATTTGTGACAAGAAAAAGTCACTGTCAGTTGCTTCATGTACAGTAATTTTATCTTTCATTTCTTAAATATATCGAAGTCACGAAATGGGAGATACTCGTTACTGAGAAAGCGCGCTCTTTTGTGTAAAGCGCTTTGACACGGCAGTTCACTGCCTTACCAGCTTCGCTACTACAAATCGCACACTGTTGGTGTTTTATGTTACATAATTCTATTCGAGAGAGACGCAGGCTGACCTCGTTGTCGAATGATGCGGGCGTAAGCCGTAAATGCATGAAATTTTGGAAGGTTTCCTCTATCAGGCTTCACAAAATTCCTTTGCATTGTTACTTAAAAGTTTTAAACGCGTTTCGATAATTAATAAGTAAACCATCTGCGGAAAAAAGTCACTAGTAAATTCAGGTAACACTAAATTGATGTATGTAAGCAGAGCCGACCATTTGAAATTTAATGATTTTTTTAACTCTTAATTACGTAAAAAGAAACAGGTATTTTGTGAGAATATTGACCGAAACTGGTTTTTTATGTTATTATCATTCACAGTAACAACAATACAAACCACATTTCTTACAAAGGAACATAGTCTATTATGAACTCACTTTCCACCCGGACGCGTCCTGGCGATTCTTTAGTAATACATTCACTAAATTCAAAGCTAAAACCGCTGAATATGTTTAAAATAACAAATTCTAGATGTAAATAAACCATACCGAACCGAATGACGGGGCCATACCGAAATTCAAACCTCTCGGTACAGTTGTCGAAAACTCGACAGGTGACTGATCGGTAACAGATCACAGAAGCTTACTGAATAGAAACTTGGGATAAAAAAACTCAAATTGACGTCACTACCGAGGCTAACCTACTGCACCGATCGGTGTGAACGATGCTGAATACTGCCGAGTGCCGCCTCCCCTAGAGGTCGTTCTGACCACTATACCTCGGCATTTCTTTTGGAGGCCTATTATCTCCACACGCACACACACGTGCGCACGCGCGCTTTTTTAGCTCTGACCCACAGCTACCTTGAATATTCTCCAAAAACATATATTCACTACTGGGAAAGTTTCTTAGGTGTGCAACATTAGAGAGCAAACCTTAACACGGAACAAAGTCGACAAATTCGTTCCTACTGAAGTAGACATAAATACTGGGAACTTCGCCTACAAGGCAAAGATTTTACCCTGGCTTTTAAACTGACAAGGAAGATCACTGAAATTTACATATCACGTCCCTTATATAATTCCCTCTTGAAGGGATTCTGTGTTCTTTACGAACTGGAAACAGGCATTTACCCGAAAAAGGTACACAGGATGGGATGGAAAGCAGAACGGCCTTAAGAGAAGCCACTGACAAAACTAATTCGTTTATCAGATTATTTAAAAAAAAAGTGTATGCTTTATGCGATTGCAGCAGCGACACTTAGGAATGGTAACTCATAATTAGTTAAAAGGCGTGTTCTTTCCCACTGAACAGTCATCGGCGAACTTTGGCTTTTAGTACAGCGTCCATCACACTTAGAAAGAGTCTCTGTGAAACAGTAAACGCAAAGGGCAGCTGTCAGCTCTCTGAAATTCACAGACAGCTGCCAGCTTCGCAAGTGCCAGCCGTAAACAATTGCTCTGCTCCGACAGTTAGTTTAATTTGTATCACATGTATGTTAAAAACAAAGCCTTACAACTGAGAGGGTGAGATGACAGCATTGACTGTACGGTGCGAGTCTCTGCAAAAAGTAGACATACAACATTCGACTCCTATACGCGGCACCATTTGGTTCGGATATCCCTTCGGACATCCTTTCAACGAGGTCTTTGACTGAAGTGCGTAAAGCTGTCATCGTCCTCAAGGTTGCTCTAATAGACATTGTCCTGTTGAAGTTGGAATGCCCTTTGTCTTCCTCCGACCTTTGAACTATCCAGTCAGTTAAAGGGGATCTACGATCTAACGGAGACTCAAATCATGGTGCAACCTAGCGTTTTCCACATTAGAAAGCATGGCTAGAGGGGAAAGAGATGGTGTAAAATAAAGCTCACAGGTGTGACCGGGTACTGAACGCGAGACCTTTGGATCAGATCCGTTGTCTGGAACTTCTAATGTGCTGTGTCACCAAGCTCCACATCCTTGCGCATGGTGTACGCGTATAAGAGGACAAGAAAAAAATTCGCAGATTTCCCGGTTAAAAATACCCTTTTTCCTGGGTGAAAATACACTACAGCCCGGTTGAAAGAACATTTGTTCCCTCGAAGCTGTAAAACTTATCAAGATTTTATATCCCGGAGTAGAACATCTGAGCACTTTTGGAAACGAACTCTACCAAAAAACAACGTGGTTCTGAAAGATCTTTGATGCGCAGCAACACGCACACTGCATATTTTCGTATTACGAAAGTATAAATACGAATTCCACCAAATGCACCACGGTTGCTTCCGAAGCATTCAAATCGAGACTGTGCTCGGCGATGCGCTTTTTGTCTCCCAATTATACCTTGTCATGGGATCTCGCTAGCCAATGAAAGCAGATATTCAGAGCATAGGTTACGTGATGTAGTCAGCCAACAGCAACACCACTGTTAAGTAGTGCGAAGACATAAACAGGAAAAGTCAATGGTTTAAATTAATATACATACAGTATAGCTAGAAGACATCTCTCTGCATGCCAGAACACTTCGCCTTTAAAACAGAATTGTGTGAAATTACTCAGGAACTCCCCCCGCAGTTTTTTGAAGGATAATTACATTTCTGTCATCGTTATTGCATTATTGCAATAATAATAATAAACTATGAAAAACTAACTTTGAAGCTTGGTTGGGTTGTTTTGGGGAAGGAGACCAGACAGCGAGGTCATCGGTCTCATCGGATTAGGGAAGGACGGGGAAGGAAGTCGGCCGTGCCCTTTGAAAGGAACCATCCCGGCATTTGCCAGGAGCGATTTAGGGAAATCACGGAAAACCTAAATCAGGATGGCCGGACGCGGGATTGAACCGTCGTCCTCCCGAATGCGAGTCCAGTGTTTAACCACTGCGCCACCTCGCTCGGTTTTGAAGCTTGGTCTTTGCCGTTTAAGATATATCAAACATAAATGTGCCAGTAAAATTTTCGAAGTGGCTGGTACTCAAAGTGTCAAGCTTTGAATGATAATCAAACGCTCCGTGATTTCAGCAATACATCGCACATTCTCAGACGTAACGTAATTCATGTTGCATAAAAGGAAATTTACTTCGCCGCGCGGAGTGGCGTGGTTTGAAGCGCCAAGTCGCGATTGAGCGTCCCCTTCCGCCGGAGGTTCGAGGTCTCCCTCGGGCATGGAGGTGTGTGTTGTTCTTAGCATAAGTTAGTTTAAGTAGTGTGTAAGTCTAGGAACCGAGGACCTCAGCAGTTTGATCCTTTAGGAAATCACACACATTTGAACATTTGAAATTTACTTTGAAAGTAACGCTCCTCAAATCACCATTTACAATATTTTCTCGCGATGTGTTTGAAAAACAATTGTGACGTCACGCTAATTGAAAGTATTGTTGTTACGAAGTACTGCAATGGCGCTTTTTCTTTGCAACTAAAGTTTTATTTTGATGTTTTTCCCTCATTCCAGAACAATGAAATGCTCCCACGTTTTCCTTGGACTTCCGGTTGACCCGGGGCGCATACACCCTGTTTGACAATCCTGTCTAATCGGAGCTGGAGTTTCTCTTCACTCGAAAAACGTTGTTAAAGATAAACAAAAGGTCCGCAAGACTGTCTAAATAAAAAAAGTTAAGAGTAGGACTAGCGCTTTGTGGGTTCCGCACAAACTTAATTTTATGTATATTCCATAAGTAGGTTTTGAAAAAAAATGTTCAAATGTGTGTGAAATCTTATGAGACTTAACTGCTAAGGTCATCAGTCCCTATGCTTACCCACTACGTAACCTAAATTATCCTAAGGACAAACAAACACACACACCCATGCCCGAGGGAGGACTCGGACTTCCGCCGGGACCAGCCGCAGAGTCCATGACTGCAGCGCCTGAGACGCTCGGCTAATCGCGCGCGGCGTAGGTTTTGATTCGCGAGTATAAAATTACGTGACAAACGGCCATCTTTTGACCATATTGAATTAGAAGCCTAATTCGTTTTACACAGCCAATGGTCCATGGATCTCAGTATTTGACATAAATTTCAACTTGCTGCCTCTGCCCATTCCTAATAAAAAGGGGACTTAAAACACGGACACACAGACGGATGGACAAGGAAGTGAGAGTACAAGGACTTCGCTTTTACCAACTGATATATAGAACCCTAAAAATGTGGCAGAATTCCCTGACGTCTGTAGAACTGCTGACTGTGTTAGATCGAAGTGTCGCTGAAGAGTTTATTCTTCACTATGTCACACAGGATTAGATTGTTGGAATTATGTTGGTGTCGCATAACTACATCGATATTCAGTTCCTATTGGCTGGCCTGTTTTTTGCGTGGAGTCCGCATTTCTGGCTGCCGTTTATTTGGCAACTAATCCCATCGGCAGTGTGTTCCCTCTGATCTGTCAATTTTGTCACGCAGCTCTGCTTCCGGAAATAACCACCTGTGACAAATTAGCGGATCGTTTGATCAGTGCTACGCATGTTTATTCGATTTACTTTTTTTACCCCCCCCCCCCCCCCCGGTTTTCTTCCCATCCTGTTTTCAGACCGTCACGAACAGCAACAGTATAGAGAGTACATCTACACCTACATTTATACTCCGCAAGCCACCCAACGGTGTACGGCGGAGGGTACTTACCGTGCCACTGTCATTACCTCCCTTTCCTGTTCCAGTCGCATATGGTTCGCGGGAGGAACGACTGCCGGAAAGCCTCCGTGCGCGCTCGAATCTCTCTAATTTTACACTCGTGATCTCCTCGAGAGGTATAAGTAGAGGGAAGCAATATATTCGATACCTCATCCAGAAACGAACCCTCTCGAAACCTGGACAGCAAGCTACACCGCGATGCAGAGCGCCTCTCTTGCAGAATCTGCCACTTGAGTTTGCTAAACATCTCCGTAACGCTATCACGCTTACCAAATAATCCTGTGACGAAACGCGCCGCTCTTCTTTGGATCTTCTTAATCTCCTCTGTCAACCCGACCTGGTACGGATCCCACACTGACGAGCAATACTCAAGTATAGGTCGGACGAGTGTTTTCTAAGCCACCGCCTTTGTTGATGGATTACATTTTCTAAGGACTCTCCCAATGGATGTCAACCTGGCACCCGCCGTACCAATAATTAATTTTATATGATCATTCCACTTCAAACCGTTCCCCACGCATACTCCCAGATATTTTACAGAAGTAACTGCTACCAGTGTTTGTTCTGCTATCATATAATCATACAATAAAAGATCCTTCTTTCTATGTATTCGCAATACATTACATTTGTCTATGTTAAGGGTCAGTTGCCACTCCCTGCACCAAGTGCCTATCCGCTGCAGATCTTCCTGCATTTCGCTGCAATTTTCTAATGCTGCAAATTCTCTGTATACTACAGCATCATCCGCGAAAAGCCGCATGGAACTTCCAACACTATCTACTAGGTCATTTATATATATTGTGAAAAGCAATGGTCCCATAACACTCCCCTGTGGCACGCCAAAATTTACTTTAAACGTATGTAGACGCCTCTCCATTGAGAACAACATGCTGTGTTCTGTTTGCTAAAAACTCTTCAATCCAGCCACACAGCTGGTCTGATATTCCGTAAGCTCTTCTTTGTTTATCAGGCGACAGTGCGGAACTGTATCGAACGCCTTCCGGAAGTCAAGGAAAATGGCATCCACCTGGGAGCCTGTATCTAATATTTTCTGGGTCTCATGAACAAATAAAGCGAGTTGGCTCTCACACGATCGCCGTTTCCGGAATTTGATTCCTACAGAGTAGATTCTGGGTTTCCAAAAATGACATGATACGCGAGCAAAAAACACGTTCTAAAATTTTACAACAGATTTCCGGAATCCATGTTGATTCCAGCAGAGTAGATGAAGTTGGGGGAACCCACATGACCACGCAGCAACGCTCTCCATCGCCCAGAATTCTGAGGTACGGGATCTAATGAACACTATGCATCTATAACAGTATAGTTAATTACACAAGTGGAACATACACCACAGTAGTTTCTGAAGAATAAGGTAGGATACCCAAAGAATATGGACTCCTGGCTTCTTCATCTGTGGTATTGGTTCTTAGCTACAAAATACATGTATTGAATGTTTGAAGAATATATGATTTTTCTCCAATAGAATAGCCTGGGTCGTATTGGGAAATATTCTTACCTATTTTAAGAACTGGTTCTACATCTACATTACACTTAGCAAGCCACCTCACGATGTGTTGCGGGGAAGGATGACAGTCGGTAAGTCTCGAATTTTCTCGTCGTAGTCTTTACGCGAGATTTAAGTGGGAGGTTTTCTGTTTTTGTCTCCCGCCTTCTGTCCAGCCTTACAATAAACAATCGTGTAAAAAGAGGGTCGACGTATATGACCACGCCCGGAGTTGTGAGAGGTACAGATGTGATGAACACTACACAACCATCTTTGCTAAACAACAATTTATATGACATGTGGAATAATCGGGTCTACTGCCGGATGTTTGTGTCACTCTGGCACAATATTTCGGCCACGTAACTCGTTGCTTTCTTCAGGTGCTACCTGAGACTGCCATATTGGAGGATCTTGTCCAGTATTTATGCCCAGAGGGCGCTGGGTGCTCTCTTTGCCGTCCGTGCCCGCCTGGGAGCACGAATGGCAAAACATCATTTTTTCGGATGAATCCAGGTTCTGTTTACAGCATCATGATGGTCGCATCCGTGTTTGGCGACATCGCGGTGAACGCACATTGGAAGCATGTATTCGTCATCGCCATACTGGCGTATCACCCGGCGTGATAGTATGGGGTGCAATTGGTTAGACGTCTCGGTCACCTCTTGTTCGCATTGACGGCACTTTGAACAGTGGACGTTACATTTCAGATGTGTTACGACCCGTGGCTCTACCCTTCATTCGATCCCTGCGAAACCCTACATTTCAGCAGGATAATGCACGACAGCATGTTGTAGGTCCTGTACGGGCCTTTCTGGGCACAGAAAATGTTCGACTGATGGCCGGGACAGCACATTCTCCAGATCTCTCACCAATTGAAAACGTCTGGTCAATGGTGCCCGAACAACTGGCTCGTCACAATACACCGGTCACTACTCTTGATGAACTGTGGTATCGTGTTGAAGCTGCATAGGCAGCTGTACCTGTACACGCCATCCAAGCTCTGTTTGAATCAATGCCCAGGCGTATCAAGGCCGTTATTACGGCCATAGGTGGTTGTTATGGGTACTGATTTCTCAGGATCTATGCACCCCAAATTGCGTGAAAATGTAGTCACATGTTAGTTCAAGTATATTTGTCCAATGAAAACCCGTTTATCATCTCCATTTCTTCTTGGTGTAGCAATTTTAATGATCAGTAGTGTACCTTTACATTTGTCGATTTTGAGCCGTTAAGAGCCACGTGTTCTGTAAGGAAGTCTTTGACTCCAGCCGAAAATCTGGTCCGATACTCGGTAAGTTCTTTTTTTATTTTTATTTTTCCCCACTAAACAGCAACGCGGGACGGTGCCAAATTCCTTCCTAAAGTTCTGAAAAGATAACTGTGGCCGAGCGGTTCTAGGCGCTTCAGTCTGGAACCGCGCTACTACTACGGTCGCTGGTTCGAATCCTGCCTCGGGCACGGTTGTGTTGATTTCCTTAGGTTAGTTACGTTTAAGTAGTTGTAAGTAGGGGACTGATGACCTCAGATGTTAAGTCTCATAGTGCTTAGAGCCATTTGAATCCTACATCAGAATCGAAGCACGAAGACTTGAATCCGGCTCCATCCGAGTACGAGTCCAGTGCCATTGGCACTGCGTCAATTCCTTTACTCACGAACGCACTCACGCCAGTTCCGTCCACACTGCTGTGTCAGCTCACGAGTGCCTATATCCTACGGCAATAGCTTCCGCTATACGGTCGAGCAGCGGGTGTCTGTGAAATGAACGAACACCCTTCTTGCTAGTGGTAGGGGGGGTGGTGTGTGTGTGTGTGTGTGTGCGTCGACCGGGCCGTGCGAAGAAATGAAAGTTCGCGCAGTAGCTGGGCGCTAGAGGCGGACGTGTGCAAGAGGCGGCAGTAGCGGCAGCGGCGGGCCTGTGTCAGCAGGTGTAGAGGATCCGCCGGCCGCCGCGCCGGTTGAATGGGCCGCCAGATAATGGAGCCCGAGGCGGGCCCAGCTGCGAACGCCCGCCCGCTCCGCTCTGCTCTTTCAGGAGCCGGCGGCGCGGGCGCGCGCAATAAGCCGTCTTATCACGTGGCCGCTCCCTCTCGCATTGATAAATCTATCGCCACTTCATCTCTCGCGGGCCATCTAGCATTTGGCACCTGTCGGTGACACGTCTGCCGCTGAAGGGCCAGCGGCGAAACATTTGTCCAACAAAACACGTTTGCGCTCACACTTTCAATTCAGCGTACGGGACACTCGCGCAATGACACTAGCAACTACGACACCGCATAGCTTTCACTGCAGTGCACAAATGCTCAGGGCCGCTTCTACCACTAAGCGAGGCTAATCGGCCGCCTAGTATGGCAAAATTTTAAGCATGGCAAAAAGAAAAAAAAAAAGAAAAGTAGATCACGAGGAAAAATTAAAAACACCGAATTGTTTTCAGAATGAGATTTTCACTCTGCAGCGGAGTGTGCGCTGATATGAAACTTCCTGGCAGATTAAAACTGTGTGCCCGACCGAGACTCGAACTCGGGACCTTTGCCTTTCGCGGGCAAGTGCTCTACCAAATGAGCTACCGAAGCACGACTCACGCCCGGTACTCACAGCTTTACTTCTGCCAGTACCTCGTCTCCTACCTTCCAAACTTTACAGAAGCTCTCCTGCGAAACTTGCAGAACTAGCACTCCTGAAAGAAAGGATATTGCGGAGACATGGCTTAGCCACAGCCTGGGGGATGTTTCCAGAATGAGATTTTCACTCTGCAGCGGAGTGTGCGCTGATATGAAACTTCCTGGCAGATTAAAACTGTGTGCCCGACCGAGACTCGAACTCGGGACCTTTGCCTTTCGCGGGCAAGTGCTCTACCAAATGAGCTACCGAAGCACGACTCACGCCCGGTACTCACAGCTTTACTTCTGCCAGTACCTCGTCTCCTACCTTCCAAACTTTACAGAAGCTCTCCTGCGAAACTTGCAGAACTAGCACTCCTGAAAGAAAGGATATTGCGGAGACATGGCTTAGCCACAGCCTGGGGGATGTTTCCAGAATGAGATTTTCACTCTGCAGCGGAGTGTGCGCTGATATGAAACTTCCTGGCAGATTAAAACTGTGTGCCCGACCGAGACTCGAACTCGGGACCTTTGCCTTTCGCGGGCAAGTGCTCTACCAAATGAGCTACCGAAGCACGACTCACGCCCGGTACTCACAGCTTTACTTCTGCCAGTACCTCGTCTCCTACCTTCCAAACTTTACAGAAGCTCTCCTGCGAAACTTGCAGAACTAGCACTCCTGAAAGAAAGGATATTGCGGAGACATGGCTTAGCCACAGCCTGGGGGATGTTTCCAGAATGAGATTTTCACTCTGCAGCGGAGTGTGCGCTGATATGAAACTTCCTGGCAGATTAAAACTGTGTGCCCGACCGAGACTCGAACTCGGGACCTTTGCCTTTCGCGGGCAAGTGCTCTACCAAATGAGCTACCGAAGCACGACTCACGCCCGGTACTCACAGCTTTACTTCTGCCAGTACCTCGTCTCCTACCTTCCAAACTTTACAGAAGCTCTCCTGCGAAACTTGCAGAACTAGCACTCCTGAAAGAAAGGATATTGCGGAGACATGGCTTAGCCACAGCCTGGGGGATGTTTCCAGAATGAGATTTTCACTCTGCAGCGGAGTGTGCGCTGATATGAAACTTCCTGGCAGATTAAAACTGTGTGCCCGACCGAGACTCGAACTCGGGACCTTTGCCTTTCGCGGGCAAGTGCTCTACCAAATGAGCTACCGAAGCACGACTCACGCCCGGTACTCACAGCTTTACTTCTGCCAGTACCTCGTCTCCTACCTTCCAAACTTTACAGAAGCTCTCCTGCGAAACTTGCAGAACTAGCACTCCTGAAAGAAAGGATATTGCGGAGACATGGCTTAGCCACAGCCTGGGGGATGTTTCCAGAATGAGATTTTCACTCTGCAGCGGAGTGTGCGCTGATATGAAACTTCCTGGCAGATTAAAACTGTGTGCCCGACCGAGACTCGAACTCGGGACCTTTGCCTTTCGCGGGCAAGTGCTCTACCAAATGAGCTACCGAAGCACGACTCACGCCCGGTACTCACAGCTTTACTTCTGCCAGTACCTCGTCTCCTACCTTCCAAACTTTACAGAAGCTCTCCTGCGAAACTTGCAGAACTAGCACTCCTGAAAGAAAGGATATTGCGGAGACATGGCTTAGCCACAGCCTGGGGGATGTTTCCAGAATGAGATTTTCACTCTGCAGCGGAGTGTGCGCTGATATGAAACTTCCTGGCAGATTAAAACTGTGTGCCCGACCGAGACTCGAACTCGGGACCTTTGCCTTTCGCGGGCAAGTGCTCTACCAAATGAGCTACCGAAGCACGACTCACGCCCGGTACTCACAGCTTTACTTCTGCCAGTACCTCGTCTCCTACCTTCCAAACTTTACAGAAGCTCTCCTGCGAAACTTGCAGAACTAGCACTCCTGAAAGAAAGGATATTGCGGAGACATGGCTTAGCCACAGCCTGGGGGATGTTTCCAGAATGAGATTTTCACTCTGCAGCGGAGTGTGCGCTGATATGAAACTTCCTGGCAGATTAAAACTGTGTGCCCGACCGAGACTCGAACTCGGGACCTTTGCCTTTCGCGGGCAAGTGCTCTACCAAATGAGCTACCGAAGCACGACTCACGCCCGGTACTCACAGCTTTACTTCTGCCAGTACCTCGTCTCCTACCTTCCAAACTTTACAGAAGCTCTCCTGCGAAACTTGCAGAACTAGCACTCCTGAAAGAAAGGATATTGCGGAGACATGGCTTAGCCACAGCCTGGGGGATGTTTCCAGAATGAGATTTTCACTCTGCAGCGGAGTGTGCGCTGATATGAAACTTCCTGGCAGATTAAAACTGTGTGCCCGACCGAGACTCGAACTCGGGACCTTTGCCTTTCGCGGGCAAGTGCTCTACCAAATGAGCTACCGAAGCACGACTCACGCCCGGTACTCACAGCTTTACTTCTGCCAGTACCTCGTCTCCTACCTTCCAAACTTTACAGAAGCTCTCCTGCGAAACTTGCAGAACTAGCACTCCTGAAAGAAAGGATATTGCGGAGACATGGCTTAGCCACAGCCTGGGGGATGTTTCTCATTCTGGAAACATCCCCCAGGCTGTGGCTAAGCCATGTCTCCGCAATATCCTTTCTTTCAGGAGTGCTAGTTCTGCAAGTTTCGCAGGAGAGCTTCTGTAAAGTTTGGAAGGTAGGAGACGAGGTACTGGCAGAAGTAAAGCTGTGAGTACCGGGCGTGAGTCGTGCTTCGGTAGCTCATTTGGTAGAGCACTTGCCCGCGAAAGGCAAAGGTCCCGAGTTCGAGTCTCGGTCGGGCACACAGTTTTAATCTGCCAGGAAGTTTCACCGAATTGTTTTGTTGCATACGGGACAGATAAAAGATTTTACCTACTTTGACGAAAGTAAACACATTTCCTCGAAACTCCAGCTGTCGCTAGCGAGTACGAAACGGAAACAAACCTGACCCTGACACATCTCCATCAAGCGCTGGGGCAGAGCACCTGTGCTGCCTTGCCATCATGTTGGGATTAGATACCATATCTCTCTCAGCCCCTCTTTTTGTTTGTCTCTGTAGAATATTTATTAAGCGTCACCATAGTGCAGTTTATCATTCCCATACATTAAAATGAGTTTATCTGTCTATAAGTCTATCTTTGAGTCTCTAAGACTCGTAGAACTTGAAAATAATTACATTATCTTTTCTCAAACAAATTAGCTGTCTCATCCAATACATTTTTTCTGAGTTTGTGACCGCATTGTCAATATATATATAAACTACTGACCCTGTTGCAAGCGACCATCTTCAGGGTGTTTTTGCTTGAAGAAGGTCGCTTGCAAGAGGGACCGAAACGTCGGTAGTTTTATATATTGACAATGCGATCACAAACCAAGAAAAATTTTATTGGTTTGACAATGGCCGCGGAAGCCTACGTTTATATTAAATTAGCTGTCGTTTTCTTAACATGTAACGTACGCGCAAATGGCAACCAGGAAGAGAGAATCATGACTTGTTTATCGACACGTCACAACTGCAGAAATTGTGTCCCTTGTGCTTGCAGCCGGCCGCTGTGGCCGAGCGGTTCTAGGCGCTTCAGCCAGGAACTGCGCTGCTGCTACGGTCGCAGGTTCGAATCCTGCCTCGACCATGGATGTGTGTAATGTCCTTAGTTAGGTTTCAGTACGACGGTCACTCAAAAAGAAATACATACTATTTTTGTAAAAATACAGTTTTTATTCTGCATGTGTGAAAGTTTTACAGTGTGTAGATACATTCTCCCGCTTGTTTTCAAACTTAGTTCAACCTGTTCCCGCGCCGTCACTGCATGTCTTCAAGATGGCTGCTGCACTTGACGTTCGTCAGAAGCAACGTGCTGTCATGGAATTCCTGTGCTGTGAAAACGAGACAGTGGGAAACATCCACAAGAGGTTGAAAAAGGTATATGGAGATGCTGCTATCGATCGCAGTACAGCTAGTTGGTGGGCAAGCAGGTTACGTCATGAAAGCGGGCACGGCAATATTGAGGATTGTCCTCGCAGCGGCAGGCCTCGTACTGCAGACACTCCAGACAATGTGCAGCGAGTTAACGAACTGGTGACTGCTGACAGACGCATCACAGTGAACGAATTGTCACGCTACGTTGGGATAGTGGAAGGAAGTGTTTGCAGAATACTGAAAGTGTTGGCGTTACAAAAGGTTTGTGCCAAGTGGGTTCCCAGGATGTTGACAGTGGCTCGCAAAGAAACAAGAAAAACGGTATGCAGCGAACTTTTGGAACAGTACGACAATGGTGGAGATGAATTTCTTGGAAGAATTGTGGCAGGTGATGAAACATGGTTCCATCATTTTTCACCAGAGACGAAGAGGAAATCAATGGAGTGGTATCATGAAAATTCACCCAAGAAAAAAAAAAAATTCAAAACCACACCTCCTGCTGGAAAAGTTATGGCTACGGTGTTTCTCGATTCCGAAGGACTCTTGCTTGTGGACATCATGCCAAGTGGAACCACCATAAATTCTGATGCATATGTGACGACACTGAAGAAACTTCAAGCTCGACTGAGTCGTGTTCGACCACATCGGCAAAGGCAGGATGTTTTGCTGTTGCACGACAATGCACGGCCACATGTCAGTCAAAAAACCGTGGAAGCGATCACAAAACTCGGATGGACAACACTGAAACACCCGCCTTACAGTCCTGACCTGGCTCCATATGACTATCGGGTCTTTTGGAAACTGAAAGACTCTCTTCGTGGAACAAGGTTTGAAGATGATGACTCCCTTGTGCACGCTCCAAACATTGGCTCCAATAGGTTGGTCCAGAATTTTACCGTGAGGGTATACAGGCGCTGGTTCTAAGATGGCGTAAGGCAGTTGAGAGGGATGGAAATTATATGGAGAAATTAAAATATTGTTCCTAAAGGATGTATTCAAACATGTAGAATAAAAGATGGATTTAAAAAAAATAGCGTGCATTTCTTTTGGAGTGACCCTCATAGTTCTAAGTCTAGGGGACTGATGACCTCAGATGTTAAGTCCCATGGTGCTTAGAGCCATATGAACCATTTATGCTTTCAAGCTGTTGTCTCAGTATAATCTACACATCAGTGCATAAGCCAGAGTATAGATTGGGTATTGCACTTCGCTGACGGTTGCAGTTACACAAGTAACATGCGAAACGGACATTTTCTGCTTTAACGCGCATAGAGACTAGGCTTCGCGCGCTGTTAGGACAAGAAATCTTAGAAGCTTTCGTAATCTTAAACGTTGAAACAGACATTGTCAATAACATTGGTGCTGAGCTTCATGATACAGTTATAAAAGAGTTTGCCCCGTCATCCAAAAATATGACGAAGTTGTTGATTGATTACCCAAGTTTGAATAAAATTCACCATGTGTGATAACATCGTAGAAACGACCTAATACGATACTTCAGCATGTCTCCCGTCAGTGTAGCATAATTCTAAATTCAAGGAAAAAATCATTCGCACAAGAAAGTACTTCCACACCTTTATCAATCCATTTTCTCGCAACTACATAAAATAAGTAATTGACACCAAATATGGTTGCATTTCTGTATTCAGTTGAATTCTAGTTTAATATGTCCAACACGTTCTTTCTATTTCAATTTCCAAAATTGAGGACAATAATACGAAACTGAGGATGTCTTTTGCCCTCAATCACTGTTAAAAGAATTGAGGACAAAGCATGAAAACTGAGGACTGCCCCCAGAAAATGAGGGCGTCTGGTCACTTTAGTTTAGCAGTATAACAGGACATTTGCACTGTTGTGCCGCTCGACGTTGGTGGCGGGGGGTATGGGGGAGACAAATGATAGTACAAAAGAGGGGGAGTCTTTTTTCATTTCTCGCCTAGAGCGCCAAAACACCTAGGGGCGTCTTTTTTCATTTCTCGCCTAGAGCGCCAAAACACCTAGCAACGGCCCTCCAAAACGCCTTATTTAATTCTTTAGGAGAATCACAAATTTAGTTTTCAGCGGGGGTGGCAAACTCTAAAAAATTCTGTAATCAGGTGATTCTGACAAGGATAGGCCCGAACAAAATTAGCAATGCGTAACTTTTACTTCTAAAATCATCAATCCCGCTACTGATTGTCATGGCTTCCCAATTCTTCTGTCTTATGCTAATCCCTTTCATCTCTGTACATCTATTACACTCAACCTCCTCCAAAATGTGTGATACATATTCTGATCTTAGTCTGTCCCAACAGTTTCTCTCTTCTATTGGACTGTCAGGTCCATAATTCGCAGCCGTTGTACAGGTGTCCTCTGGGTAACAGTTTTCTGCAAGAATCTTTCCTTGTCTGTTCTTAACAGCACATTTTTATTTTGCACTCTACCAGTCCACTTAACAACATTCTTCTGTACGACCATATTTCAATTTCTTCGATCTCTATTCCTCCTATATTTCTTCCATAGTCGCGTGCACAGTTTCACAAACAAGTTCTTGAATAAAATGTCAAATTTTTGTGCCAACAGACCCCTTTTGTCGAAGAAACGTTTCTTTGTCCGTACGATACTGCTTTGTCTTAGATCTCAGAGATGTGGATTTTAAACGTACCTTTATTTAGTGAAAACGCTATAACAGCAAGAACTGATCAGAAGAAAACTATGTGGCATATTTTAAGGCAGTTAGTTTCATAAGAAAGCGCTGGCTCTATGGTAAAGCCTAGCGCCATTTTATGAATAAAATTAAAACAAACAGTTCTTACTTCTTATTCTCGTTAAAACAGTCATATCATCTGCGAAATGTGATATTGGTACAGAAATTACAGTTTTTGAGCATATCTTTCTTAACATGTACCGAAAGTGTTTGCAGTTTCCCATAATACACAATTTTTCATCTTCGTCGTTTAATTTGATCGTTATCAAAAATATTCTTAAGCCTTGTTAAAAACACAGGAAAAGAATCTTAGCTTTCTTTACAGCTCGTTCATTTATAGATTCTGTTACACAGTATGTTCACACAATAAACACTATCTCGTTCAATAGTGCATCTTACGACTATCGTACAGGTGTTATAATGTCGAACTTCCTCCTCCAGGTTTACTGGACAGGATTCTTTTCAACATGACCCGTGCGTTATTATGCTACTGTTGTGTATGGTTATTTGTTTCATAATTAGAATGATTAAAAAATCAATAGAGTCAGTTCCGCAAGAATGGTCCTGTAACTGGCAGAGGTTTCTTTGAGCAAGCATATCGGAACTCGCCTGCGTTACATTCCAAAGGCTGTGCATATCAATGTGATCCGCTACGAATCAACATGTATGGACTACATGCACCAAGAAAATACAATTCCACAAACCCCTCCACCTATCTCACATAATGCAGTTTTTTTTGTCGGTTTGACAGAGATCTGCATTTAAAGTTCTCTACCGTAAATTTTCTCTTTCGGAATGAAATAATAGTCTCAGTCTCAACGTTTGGTCTCTCTTCCTATTCTCATAGGCGTCGTGGTTTGCGCGGGTGAATCTGTTACTGGCAACGCTAGCCGAAGCACACTGGCATCCTATGCGATCCCGCCACGACGGCGTAGCGCTGACTGCTAAAATGCTGCTGTGTTCGAACTTCGCAACAACTAACTGAACGAATGGATCAATAATGAATTTCAACGGGCGTCAGGGGACGTCCGCCACGAACAATTGCAACGATTCCAAACTGCATACAGAAATAATTTTTACCTCCGTCATTTGACTAAGAGAGGTGGGGCGAAATGCAGTTCTTGGTCACAAGGTAACTACAAGAGTTAGCTAATTCAAAATCATAAACAATACCGCAAAGCATATTGCCAATGCCATGTCATTCACTGAGAAGGAAGGCTCAAGTTGAACTTCTCATCGGCGTCGTGACCTTCTCGCACTGAACACTATTACCAACCACTGAGGGAAACAAACTGGCATTTTCGAACGAGTCATCTAGGCATGCATGTGAAGTGATGTAGGAAAACTGCGAGAAACCTAAATCAAGATAATCGGATGGGTATCTGAACCACGAAAGCTTGACGCTTCCTTTTCCAAAAGAGTCGGCTATGACTCGGTAAAAGAAGTCACTTATTTTCTCTCATCTATATTACGTACCGGTTAAACACGGCATCACATTTTAAACTCATCTTGTCTATGCGAAGTCACCGCTTGGGTCGTGTGGTACAAGCGGCAATGTGACCAAATGAAACAAAATCTTCGGAGATGAGCAAAGGCTCTCAGGACCTAACATCCCAGCATAGACGTAGCTGTCTTTGGCATGTTCGATGGTTTGAAGATACACTCCTGGAAATGGAAAAAAGAACACATTGACACCGGTGTGTCAGACCCACCATACTTGCTCCGGACACTGCGAGAGGGCTGTACGAGCAATGATCACACGCACGGCACAGCGGACACACCAGGAACCGCGGTGTTGGCCGTCGAATGGCGCTAGCTGCGCAGCATTTGTGCACCGCCGCCGTCAGTGTCAGCCAGTTTGCCGTGGCATACGGAGCTCCATCGCAGTCTTTAACACTGGTAGCATGCCGCGACAGCGTGGACGTGAACCGTATGTGCAGTTGACGGACTTGGAGCGAGGGCGTATAGTGGGCATGCGGGAGGCCGGGTGGACGTACCGCCGAATTGCTCAACACGTGGGGCGTGAGGTCTCCACAGTACATCGATGTTGTCGCCAGTGGTCGGCGGAAGGTGCACGTGCCCGTCGACCTGGGACCGGACCGCAGCGACGCACGGATGCACGCCAAGACCGTAGGACCCTACGCAGTGCCGTAGGGGACCGCACCGCCACTTCCCAGCAAATTAGGGACACTGTTGCTCCTGGGGTATCGGCGAGGACCATTCGCAACCGTCTCCATGAAGCTGGGCTACGGTCCCGCACACCGTTAGGCCGTCTTCCGCTCACGCCCCAACATCGTGCAGCCCGCCTCCAGTGGTGTCGCGACAGGCGTGAATGGAGGGACGAATGGAGACGTGTCGTCTTCAGCTATGAGAGTCGCTTCTGCCTTGGTGCCAATGATGGTCGTATGCGTGTTTGGCGCCGTGCAGGTGAGCGCCACTATCAGGACTGCATACGACCGAGGCACACAGGGCCAACACCCGGCATCATGGTGTGGGGAGCGATCTCCTACACTGGCCGTACACCACTGGTGATCGTCGAGGGGACACTGAATAGTGCACGGTACATCCAAACCGTCATCGAACCCATCGTTCTACCATTCCTAGACCGGCAAGGGAACTTGCTGTTCCAACAGGACAATACACGTCCGCATGTATCCCGTGCCACCCAACGTGCTCTAGAAGGTGTAAGTCAACTACCCTGGCCAGCAAGATCTCCGGATCTGTCCTCCATTGAGCATGTTTGGGACTGGATGAAGCGTCGTCTCACGCGGTCTGCACGTCCAGCACGAACGCTGGTCCAACTGAGGCGCCAGGTGGAAATGGCATGGCAAGCCGTTGCACAGGACTACATCCAGCATCTCTACGATCGTCTCCATGGGAGAATAGCAGCCTGCATTGCTGCGAAAGGTGGATATACACTGTACTAGTGCCGACATTGTGCATGCTCTGTTGCCTGTGTCTATGTGCCTGTGGTTCTGTCAGTGTGATCATGTGATGTATCTGACCCCAGGAATGTGTCAATAAAGTTTCCCCTTCCTGGGACAATGAATTCACGGTGTTCTTATTTCAATTTCCAGGAGTGTATTTGCTTCGGAGTACGTAGACATTCTCTTTCTGAAATCTCAGACGTTTTGCATTGGGTACAAATACATTCTGCTTTCCACAAATTCAGAAATTAATATTTAATTGAACAGTTTAGAGACACGTCTTAAATAGCAAGAAACGTGCACACTGGAACATGTTTCAAAACCATGAAGTGTCGACTGTACAATTTTGGCGATGTTAACTGTCTCTCTAGAAGTGCTAAATATAGTAGCACCAGAGATATTTAGAATCCATGTGGTATCTAAATCTGAATCATCCCGACCTACTGAACGTCTGTCTCGAGACATCATCGTTTCATTATCACATTCAGTATCATGTATTGTTCATACGTGCACAACACATCTTGATTTATTGAGTTACACCATCAATCACTATCTTTCACACGAGATTATGTAAGGGTCCCCTATCGCGCTTACAGAACGATATCTCCCGGCAACGCCTAACACTACAGACTGGCGTCACATTGCGTCTATCACCTCGGCAGCTATCATCTGAACAGTGATACGACTACAGAGTTACTAAATAAGATACCTAATTCGCAGTTGGGCTGCTGAAATGAAGGGGTATAAGGGAGCGAACTAATGGAATGTGTTCCGAAACACTCGCAAATTTTCTTATGAACTATTCTAGCGTTAACGGGGCTTGATAAATAATTTTATATGGTCGCTTGGATCTCTCTCTACCCGTTCAACGAACATTGGGTGGAGCAACTGGCACAAGAATATTATGTAAAATTACTCCAGCGCAAATAGGACGCGATGGAGTAAGAGGAAATGAGAAAGATGGAGGAAGGGCGTACGTGAACATCTTTAACTGAGTCGCTAGTTATCGAGATTTAGTATTTTGACAGAACCCATTAACGATCAACCCACGAAACATAATAGCAGGGGCAGCATGAGTCAAACGACAATGACACGGCTTTGCATGGCCTCCACGTTCAACCGACCTAACACCATGCGATTTTTTTCCTTTGGGCCTTAATCAGGGGTCTTGTTACGTGCCTCCGCTACCAGCAGACCTAACTGATTTAAGAAACCAGACTGAAGCAGCTGTTATTATCATCACTGAATACACACTTATCAACGTTTGGAAAGAACCCGGCTATAGACTTGATGTGTGCCGTGTGACAAATGGTGCTCACAATGAACATTTATAAGGTTCTTGGTAAAACTGAGTTGCTCTTTAATTTGACATATCATTTATAACTGTAAGTTTAATATAATAAATATTATAAAGCGTTAAAACCCCGATATTCATTTACAAACACCCTCTAATATACTTTATTAGTGATTTCACACGTAAATCGGCTACGTAGATATAAACTGTTAGCTAGGTAGGCAAAGCAACTGTTTTCTGTCGCCAAAAAAGCTACCTGTCGTTTTATATTAACGAAACATCTAAACCCCTACACTGTCTCCAACTAGCGGTCAATATCACCGGCTAAGCCACTGAACTGCATTGCGGCAGCAAGAGATGTCCCGCTCCTAATCCAGCAAAACTGTCTGTAGGCCAATCTTCACGGTTGCCTGTCGGATAGGTAGATTGTGGAGCTGTGTACGCCCGCGTCTATACTCCATAAGCCAACTTTTGCTGAATAGCTGAGGGAACTTTACATACTACGATCACTTCCCACCCTTTCCTCTTCAGTCGTGATTGTTGGTGGGCCTCCGTGTGTCCCTGAATAACTTAATTTTACATTCATAATCTTTTCGAGAAGTATACGTAGGAGGAAGAAATACATTGGTCGAGACTTCCAGGTAGATGCTCCTTGACTTACGGAAGGCGTTCGATACAGTTCCGCACTGTCGTCTGATAAACAAAGTAGGAGCCTACGGAACATCAGACCAGCTGTGTGGCTGGATTGAAGAGCTTTTAGCAGAACACAGCATGTTGTTCTCAATGGAAAGACGTCTACAGACGTTAAAGTAACTTCCGGCGTGCCCCAGGGGAGTGTTATGGAACCATTGCTTTTCACAATATATATAAATGACCTAGTAGATAGTGTCGGAATTTCCATGCGGCTTTTCGCGGATGATGCTGTAGTATACTGAGAAGTTGCAGCATTAGAAAATTGTAGCGAAATGCAGGAATATCTGCACCGGATAGGCACTTGGTGCAGGGAGTGGCAACTGACCCTTAACATAGACAAATGTAATGTATTGCGAATACACAGAAAGAAGGATCCTTTATTGTATGATTTTATGATAACGGAACAAACACTGGTAGCAGTTACTTCTGTAAAATATCTGGGAGTATGCGTACGGAACGATTTGAAGTGGAATGATCATATAAAATTAATTGTTGGTAAGGCGGGTGCAAGGTTGAGATTCATTGGGAGAGTCCTTAGAAAATGTAGTCCATCAACAAAGGAGGTGGCTTACAAAACACTCGTTCGACCTATACTTGAGTATTGCTCGTCAGTGTGGGATCCGTACCAGGTCGGGTTGACAGAGGAGATAGAGAAGATCCAAAGAAGAGCGGCGCGTTTCGTCACAGGGTTATTTGGTAAGCGTGATAGCGTTACGGAGATGTTTAGCAAACTATGTGGCAGACTCTGCAAGAGAGGCGCTCTGCATCGCGGTGTAGCTTGTTGTCCAGGTTTCGAGAGGGTTCGTTTCTGGATGAGGTATCGAATATATTGCTTCACTCTACTTATACCTCTCGAGGAGATCACGAGTGTAAAATTAGAGAGATTCGAGCGCGCACGGAGGCTTTCCGGCAGTCGTTCTTCCCGCGAACCATACGAGACTGGAACAGGAAAGGAGGTAATGACAGTGGCACGTTAAGTGCCCTCCGCCACACACCGTTGGGTGGCATGCGGAGTATAAATGTAGACGTAGACGCATGTACACACTCAGAACTTTAACAGCAAACCACTGGAACTGGGTGAGCGTCTCCGTAACGCTTTCGCGTGTATTAAACGAAACCGTGACGAAATACGCTGCTTTTCTTTGGACCTTCGCCATTTACTCTATCAAACCTATCTGCTAAGAATCCCAGATACTCAAGTATTCCTCGGAAGGTTTCGTGAGTTACCCCTCTTCATGGGCCATTACACTTTCTGCGGATTCTTTCAATGAATCTCAGTCTGGCATCACAATGAATCTCAGTCTGGCATCTTCGTTTCTAAGATTAGTTTTATGTGGCCGTTTGCTTTTGAATCTCTCCGTACGCATACTGCCAGATATTTAACGTATTTGACCGCTTTCAGTGATTCTTCGGGAATCATGTAATCATACAATAACGGAACTTTTCGCCTATTAATTCGCAACATGTTATATTTGTTTACGTTGATCTCATCTCTCACTCCGTGCACTAAGCGACGATTCTTTACTGGTCTTCCTGCATTTAGCTACATTTTTCTAACATGCGATTTGTGTATATACAACAGCACTATTCGCAGACAGCCTCATGGAGTTCCCATCCTTATACGCCAGATCATACGCTATGTGATCAAAGGTATCCGGACACCTGCCTGAAAACGACTTACAAGTTCGTGGCGCCCTCCATCGGTAATGCTAAATTCAATGTCGTGTTGGTCCACCCTTGGCCTTGATGACACCTTTCACTCTCAAAGGCATACCTTCAATCAGGTGCTGGAACGTTTCTTGGGGAATGGCAGCCCATTCTTTACGGAGCGCTGCACTGAGGAGAGGTATCGATGTCGGTCGGTGAGGCCTGGCACGAAGTCAGGGTTCCAAAACATCCCAAAGGTATTCTGTAGGATTCAGGTCAGGACTATGTGCAAAATGGCTCTGAGCACTATGGGACTTAACATCCGTGGTCATCAGTCCCCTAGAACTTAGAACTACTTGAACCTAACTAACCTAAGGACATCACACACATCCATGCCCGAGGCAGGATTCGAACCTGCGACCGTAGCAGTCACGCTTTTCCGGACTGCGCGCCTAGAACCGCTAGACCACCGCGGCCGGCGACTATGTGCAAGCCAATCCATTACAAGGATGTTATTGTCGTGTAACCACTCCGCCACAGGCTATATATTATGAACAGGTGGTCGATCATGTTGAAAGATGTAATCGCCATTCCCAAATTGCTCTTCCAGAGGGAAGCAAGAAGGTGCTTAAAACATCAATGGAGGCCTATGCTGTGATAGTGCCACGTAAAACAATAAGAGATGGAAGCCCTCTAAATGAAAAACACGACCACACCATAACACCACCGCCTCAGAATTTTACTGTTGGCACTACACACGCTGGCAGATGATGTTCACCGGGCATTCGCCATACCCACACCCTGCCATCGGATCGCCACTTTGTGTACCGTGATTCGTCACTCGACACAACGATTCCCACTGCTGAATCGTCTAATGTTTACGCTACGCTACTTACACCAAGCGAGACGTCGTTCCGCATTTACCGGCGTGATGTGTGGCTTATGAGCAGCCGCTCTAGCATATAATCCAATTTTTCTCGCGTCCCGCCTAACTGTCGTAGTACTTGCAGTGGATCCTGATGCAGCTTGGAATTCCTGTGTGATGGTCTGGTTAGATGTATAGATGTCTACCTATTACACATTACGACCATCTTCAATTGTCGGCGGTCTGTACGCTTTTGTGCTGTTCGTGTCGCTTCACGTTTCCACTTTACTATCACATCGGAAACAGTGGACCTAGGGATGTGTAGGAGTGTGGAAATCTCGCGTACAGATGTATGACACAAGTAACACCTAATCACCTGACATGTTCGAAGTCCGTGAGTTCCGCAGAGCGCCCCATTCTGTTCTTTCAAGATGTCTAATGACTACTGAGGTTGGTGATAAGGAGTACCCGGCAGTAGGTGGCAGCACAATGCACCTAATGTGAAAAACGTATGTTTTTGGGGGTGTCCGGTTACTTTTGATCACAAAGTGTATCTATGTGTTATAAACAGTAAAAGTCCTAATGCTGCCTTGAGGTACACCAAAGCTACTTTCACGTAAGTAGAGTTCTCTTCGTTATGTACGAAATGCTGTGAGCTATTTGCTACAAGCTCTTGAACACAATCATAAAGTTCGTCTGGTATTCGATACGGTGGTATTTTTTGATAGGAACTGTACTGAACGACTTTCAGAAGTAAAGGAACAAGGTATCGACCTACCGTCTTGTGAACGAACAGATCGCTGTTTGGAGGCCCCTAGCGTGGTTTCCTCGTGTGCTGGAGACGGTGCGGAGTGCTGGAGAGCTCGTGGCAGCGCTGGCCGGCCCACACGCGGTAACGGGATGACGCAGAGTCCGGCGCTGGTTTCGGGTGTCCGCCCGCACCTGCGGGGCTTCTCGCCCGCCCCCCGGTCCATCCACCGATAGCTGCACCACCAGCACTCACCACTGACGCCCACAGTTTACACCATCGTGCAGCGTCAGCATCGGTCATAATGTCACTTGTCTTTTTTTTTTGGATTGCAGATCTATGTACATTTCAGCTGACACTGCAGCTATCATCAGCTACCATGGAAGTAGTCATGTAGACTGAACGTAATTTAACGACACATGTTGTGGTTGTTGTGGTCTTCAGTCCTGAGACTGGTTTGATGCAGCTCTCCATACTACCCTATCCTGTCCAAGCCTCTTCATCTCCCGGTACCTGCTGCAGCCTACATCCTTCTAAATCTGCTTAGTGTATTCATCTCTTGGTCTCCCACTATGATTTTTACCCTCCACGCTGCCCTCCAAAACTAAATTGGTGATCCCTTGATGCCTCAGAGCATATCCTACCTACCGATCCCTTCTTCTAGTCAAGTTGTGCCACAAACTCCTCTTCTCCCCAATTCTATTCAATACCTCCTCATTAGTTATGTGATCTAACCATCTAATCTTCAGCATTCTTCCGTAGCACCACATTTCGAAAGCTTCTATTCTCTTCTTGTCCAAACTATTTATCGTCCATGTCATACATGGCTACACTCCATACAAATACTTTCAGAAACGACTTCCTGAAACTTAAATCAATACTCGATGTTAACAAAATTCTCTTCTTCAGAAATGCTTTCCTTGCCATTGCCAGTCTACATTTTATATCCTCCCTACTTCGACCATCATCAGTTATTTTGCTCCCCAAATAGCAAAACTCCTTTACTACTTTCTCTCATTTCCTAATCTAATTTCCTCAGCATCACCCGACTTAATTTGACTACATTCCATTATCCTCGTTTTGCTTTTGTTGATGTTCACCTTATAGCCTCCTTTCAAGACACTGTCCATTCCGTTCAACTGCTCTTCCAAGTTCTTTGCTGTCTCTGACAGAATTATAATGTCATCGGCGAACCTCAAAATTTTTATTTCTCCTCCATCGATTTTAATACCTATTCCGAATTTTTCTTTTGTTTCCTTTACTGCTTGCTCAATATACAGATTGAATAACATCGGGGACAGGCTACAACCCTGTCTCACTCCCTTCCCAACCACTGCTTCCCTTTCATGTCTCTCGACTCATAACTGCCATCTAGTTTCTGTACAAATTGTAAATAGCCTTTCGCCCCCTGTATTTGACCCATGCCACCTTCAGAATTTGAAAGAGAGTATTCCAGGCAACATTGTCAAAAGCTTTCTCTAAGTCTACAAATTCTAGAAACGTAGGTTTGCCATTCCTTAATCTTTCGTCTAAGGTAAGTCGTAGGGTCAGTATTGCCTCACGTGTTCCAACATTTCTACGGAATCCAAACTGATCTTCCCCGAGGTCGGCTTCTACCAGTTTTTCCATTCGTCTGTAAAGAATTCGCGTTAGTATTTTGCAGCTGTGATTTATTAAACTGATAGTTCGGTAATTTTCACATCTGTCAACACCTGCTTTCTTTGGGATTGGAATTATTATATTCTTCTTGAAGTCTGAGGGTATTTCGCCTGTTTCATACATCTTGCTCACCAGATGGTAGGGTTTTGTCAGGACTGGCTCTCCCAAGGCTGTCATTAGTTCTAACGGGATGTTGTCTACTCCCGGGGCCTTGTTTCGACTTAGATCTTTCAGTGCTCTGTCAAACTCTTCACGCAGTATCATATCCCAATCTAACTCAGGAATGTACAAGCATTAGTCCATTACTGGTCTCCCCAGTGTTTTCCTTAATCTTCTTGTCAATTCTCCTTAATATGACTCTCGTTACAGTCTTTGGAACATGACTTATGAAACTAGTTGTCCGATAGTATTTACAATTTTTCGCGTAGCACTTGTTAGGTAGAGGTACTTGAATGGTCTTAAATAGGTCGCCTGGCCTAATTCCTGTGTCAAAAATTTTGCTTACTAGCTCAGTCAATCTGGTTACTGAATTTGGACCGAAAATGTCCTCATGGTATTCTGTAACAGCCCAATGCTTTCTTTTCCCGGAGCTTCCAAATTGCTTTCTCCATCTCCAATTCAGTATCTTAGAACTTTGGTCTTCTTCATTCTGTTCCCATTCATCATCCAAAAGCAGTCTGGTGTTATCCGCCTGTGCACCATATAGAATACACCTACATCTACACGGATACTCTGCAAATCACATTTCAGTGCCTGGCAGAAGGTTCATCGAACCACCTCCACAATTCTCTATTATTCCAATCTCGTATAGCGCGCGTAAAGAATGAACACATATATCTTTCCGTACGAGCTCAGATTTCCCTTATTTTATCGTGGTGATCGTTCCTCCCTATGTAGGTCGGTGTCAACAAAATATTTTCGCATTCCGAGAAGAAAGTTGGTGATTGGAATTTCGCGAGAAGATTCCGTCGCAACGAAAAACGCCTTTCTTTTAATGATGTCCATCCCAAATACTGTATCATTTCTGTGATACTCTCTCCCATATTTCGCGATAATACAAAACGTGCTGCCTTTCTTTGAACTTTTTCGATGTACTCCGTCGCTCCTATCCGGTAAGGATTCCACACCGTGCAGCAGTATACAATAAGAGGACGGACAAGCGCAGTGTTGGCAGTCTCCTTCGTAGGACTGGTACATTTTCTAAGTGTCCTGCCAATAAAACGCAGTCTTTGGTTAGCCTTCCCCACAACATTTTCTATGTGTTCCTTCCAATTTAAGTTGTTCGTAATTGTAAAACCTAGGTATTTAGTTGAATTTACAGCTTTTAAATTAGACTGATTTATCGTGTCACCTAAGTTTAACGAGTTCCTATTAGCACATTAGCACCCATGTGGATGACCTCACACTTTCCGTTATTTAGGGTCAACTGGATAAGCGATAGCGTCATCTGCAAACAACCGAAGACGGCTGCTCAGATTGTCCCCCAAATCGTTTATATAGATAAGGAACAGCAAAGGGCCAATAACATTACCTTGAGGAACGCCTGAAATCACTTCTGTTTTACTCGATGACTTCCGTCAATTACAATATGGAAGAATGGATAACAGGAAGTACATTAAATAAAATGGATGAACGCAGGAACAGGAAAAACGAAAATTCGGAAGAAGGCAGAAAACTGAACAATGAATTAAGAAAGTTTAGTTATCGCGTCAGGCAGGATTGGAGAATGTGAGGAAATAAAAGAACTGGAAGAGAAAGGGAAATTGGAAGAAATGTATAGAAAAGTAAAATCCTTAACACGAAGTAAAGAAAGGAAATAAGCACTCAAGGAGTGTTAAAAAAATGGGAAGAAGTATTAGAGAGCCTGTATACAGAGAGAGTGGTCACAGGTGAAGTTGCCCGTGATCGGTTGATTAGCTTTGGCAGAAAATGGCGCCAAACGTCTCTCGCCCTTCCTATGTTCGCCGTGCTTTTGAGTTGAATTGAAGTTCAGAGGCCTTTGGAAACGATTAAAAGGTATTTGAATTATTGAGAGACTTGTTATGCGTTGTGCATGCAAGTTCGATTTAGTTGTCTATCGTTTTTAATACGTAATTAGCGTTTGCGATCTTAAATACGAGTTGAAATAATGAAGCGTTTTGTGATGAAGTCGGTAGACCTACATGTTTGAAGTAAACACGTTAGTAATCGCACAGTATTGTTTTTGACATCTGTAATTCGTTCTGCAGACGTTCGTAAACGATGCCAGGTCGTGCTGCATTTGGTTGTTCGAATAGAGGGAAGGTGGATTTCGCATGTTTGCGTTTCCACGCAATGAAGAAAGACGAATGCAGTGGGCAGTCGCAGTCAACAGGGCTGACATAAATCAAACAGGAGCCTTGTGGAAACCAACCAAGTACTCTTATCTATGCGAAGTAAGTCGTTTTTGCTTTTTACTACATATAAAACAACTTGCAATATACATAGTTATATTTGAAAACAGATCTGTAAATTGTCTGTGTGAAAATTAGTATAACACATTATTCTTATAAACAAAGGCATTTAACGTATGATTTCGCCATATTGTCTTGTGCTTTTGATTCGGTGTGTACTCCACTACTGGCCATTCAAAAGTCCCGCCCGCAGTTTGGCAGAAAAATGGCCGCCGTATCGTCCGGTTGGCCACTCTCTCCCTGTACAGGCTCTCTAGTCAGTATGTGTGGAAGAGTAAAAGAAAGTTTGGATGGATTGTGTGGAAGAGTTGTACAGATAACATCAGATTAGACTAGCGTGGACAGCTGCATCAAATGAGTCTTCAGTCTAGAGACCACAACGATAACAACTAGATTACTGACAAAAGAACTACGAAAAGTTATGTGAAAGCGAGACGTAAGTATGTGAGACCTGTCACAAGGAAACCCATACAGCAAGCCAAATTCCTCCAACCTAAGAGAAGTTATGCTGTCTGTTGACCGGCCGGCAATGTTTCAAATTTAAGTCGGAACTGGGGTGTCAGTTACAAATATAAAAACTATGTAACGCATCTATTTCACGTGTCATATACGGCGCTACTGCAGCTAGGCAATGTGACAGGTTTCCTTACAGTACGCATTCGCAATAAGCGTCCTTGGACGGAGCAACCTTTGATCTGAAAAGATCTAGGTGAACGCTATGTCCAATAGGCGAGCTGTTTCGCAAAGGCGGGCGATCGTGACTAGCCGTGCTGCTGCGGCGGCGGCGGCGGTAACTAGCCATACGGAGCTAGCCCAAGGCCGTCCTAGCAGCCGGCCTTCTGTCGTAAGCATTCTGCACTTTCACAAATGCCATTATCGGCCACCATCTCCTATACAGCACACCACTCGCGAGAGAGACACAGATTCCACATTGGCTGCTATTGTTCACTGAGGGTGAACCGGAAGTGGGAGCATGTGATGTGTAATGAAACTGGTCTGTGCGTTAAATACGATACTGTTCCAGACAACGTAGAAAGGTGATGGAGAGAAGTAGCCCGCCGGAAAAATATTAGCACACCTGTAAAGACGACATCGAATTTGATACGATGACTGCTTATGCCACGTGATTTTTTTTATACTGTGTAGTGTGCGCTGAAGAGATCAGCCTTGATGACTTATTCTTCTAGGATGGGATGTAAGGATAAAACACTTTATTTATTACACATTCATTTAGGCTTGGGCACTCAATGGGTCCTTTAGCCTGCTGTCTTTGGTGATGTCTATCTCCTGTGGATGGTGGTGACATGTGTCTAGGCTGTTATGTGTGACTGCTTCCTCATGTTATGACAGATCGGCTATGGGAGGGTGAAACGTTATTGACTTCGGTACTCAATATTTGTGCCATCTTGCAGGCTTTATCGTTCCTACCGATTCTAATTGTCGAACTTCGTCCCTAAGGCATCGATTTTGTCAAAAACTCGTAGAGCCTTGTCATGGACCTTCTCTTGTATAGTGGTCTCGTGGAATGCGGTGCGGATGTCGACGTTTCTTGTCCAGCATGGAGCTCCTGTGATCCATCGGTAGCAAATGTTTTGCAGCGTTTGGAGTCTGTTGTAGTTGGAGATGCACGTAGTTTAAAAAAATGGCTCTGAGCACTATGGGACTTAACTTCTGAGGTCATCAGTCCCCTAGTACTTAGAACTACTTAAACGTAACTAACCTAAGGACAGCACACACATTCATGCCCGAGGCAGGATTCGAACCAACGACCGCAGCGATCGCGCGGTTCCATACTGTAGCGCCTAGAACCGCTCGGCCACCCTGGCCGGCTACGCACGTAGTTCCCCACGAGGTGGAGCCATTTAACATTGTGGGTTCCACCGTTGCCCTATACAAAAATGATCGGGCCATCTTCTGGGCTGCCGTCTTCTTGTCGTCAATATGCTGCGTAAAGAGCAATTTTTTGTCAAGGTAGACACCGAGATACTTCACTCCCGGCGACCATGGGATAAAATGATCAGCTATTTGGAGTCTGTCGTTCAGAACTGGTTTCCTCCGCGTGAACATAGCGGCTGCCGTCTTCGTCTGGTTGATCGTTATCTTATTTTGCAGCGCCCAGCGTTCCATTACAGCAAGTTGTCGTTGCATCCTAGCGATTAGCTGGTCCAAGTGTCGTCCAGTCACCAGAAAGGCCATATAGTCTGCACAAAATCTCGCCGTTACAACTGGGACCGTTGGGATGTCATTTGCATATAAGTTGAAAAGCAGAGGCGAAATGACAGAGCCCTGAGGAGATCAGTTTCATTTCGGAGTTTTTATCGTCGACCCGGACATACAGTTTCCTGTCCTGCAGAAAGTTGTCTATGAGTCCAATGTAACAATCCGCAATAGGGGTAGTGCGATGTAGTTCGACTGCCACGTGAGGGATAGTGGTACAATGGTTTCAACGCTTTACGCCAGCAGATGGCGTAGTGACACAGCTACCGGAGCGCCATCTGTGTCTAACCTTTAATAGGGAACGCTCAGAGCCAGGAGGCTCAGTGTGGTGCAAACATGTGGAGCAAGCAGGCATCACGCCACGGAGAACAGACTTTGAAAGGGGTCAAATTGTGGCCTTCGTGAGTGGCAGGCGTCGGCCGCTGTGGTCGAGCGGTTCAAAGCCGCTACAGTCCGGAACCGCGCTGCTCATACGGTCGCAGGTTCGAATCTGCCTCGGGTATGGATGTGTGTGATGTTCTTAGGATAGCTAGGTTTAAGTAGTTCTAAGTCTAGGGGACTGATGACCTCAGATGTAAAGTCTCATAGTGCTTAGAGCCGTTTGAACCATTTTGAGTGGAAGGTGGTCCTTTAGAGAACTTCCACACAAGTGCTGTGTTAATTGTGCAACGATGGCTGGTATCAGTGGTCACGTAAAATTTGTCACACCGGTAGATGGTGTTCTGTACGTCCACACAGTACACGCCTGCCAGGATCGTCGTATAGTATGGGCACCAGTGGCAGATCGTACAGCTATTACAGAACAGATAAGAGGGCTTGTGAGCCAAGTCGTGTCAACACGAACTGTTGCTAACCGGTTATTAGCTGTGGCACGCACCTTATAGCACGTCTTCCACTCATGCCACGGCTCCAACTGTTGCCGTCAGAGGACCACTTGGAATGGCGCGCCGCGCTCTTGGACGATGAAAGTGATGCTCGTTCGCGCGTGCGACGTAGACCTAGGCAGCGCTGTCTCGTCGAGTGCATTCGTCTAAGACACACTGGCCCCTCCCAAGCGTTATGGTCTGGGGTGCCTAAGCTACAACCCTCGTTCACCTTTGGTGCTTCTGGAAAGGACCCTACCCATTGGTCGGTACGTGCAGAATGTCGTTAGACCCGTTCTTTTGCCCTTTTTGCAACTGGAACGTGATATGTTGTTCCAAAAATGTAATGCTCGCCCACACACTGCCCACGAAACTCAATGTGCTCTGCAAGACGTATCGCTACTTCCCTAGCCAGCACGATCTCCAGACTTGCCTCCAATTGTGTGGGTACGATGGGACGCCAAGTGACTCTTGCGACTCATCAACCAACATCTCTTACAGAACTGCGTGAAAAGGTCAGCAGGCGTGGCATAACGTATCCAGGAAAGTATTCGCCATCTGTACGATCGACTGCATGACTGAGTCAGCGCGTGCATTGCCGCCTGTGGATGCTACACCACGTACGAATATGAGTCTTTCAGCATGGGGCCGGCTGCTGTGGCCGAGCGGTTCTAGGCGCTTCAGTCCGGAACCGCGCTGCTACTCCGATCGCAGGTTCGAATCTTGCTTCGGGCATGGATGTGAGCGATGTCCTTAGGTTAGTTAGGTGTAAGTAGTTCTAAGTCTAGGGGACTGATGACCTCAGATGTTGTCCCATAGTTCTGAGAATCATTTGAACCAATACCTCAGCATGGGTAGATACTTGATGCCTCTCAAACGCTTGTTACTGATCAGTAATGTAATCATTTCATGTACTCCACATGCAATGTTGCAACAATAAATTTTGAGTGAAATGGAAAACTATAAAAGGGTGTACTACGTTTTTCGTCAGTGTGTTATTGCTGTTCACAGACGATTCATTAGGCGCAAACGGATAGGCGAACAAATTGGTTGTCACTTTTCCAAGGAACGACACTCCGTTCACCTCTGAGGAGATTTCGGGATACAGAAAGAAATCGCCGGCGGCATGAACCGCCCCAACATTTTCTTGAATGCGATGTAAGGAAGCCATTGAAAATCTCATTCAGTACTGTTATACATGATTTGCATATCTCCACTCCCAAATATATAATGTTCCTTGAACTATCGCAATACTTCGCTTTGTAATAAGAGGAGATATCATGTAACGAAACGAGCGATACAAGAGGGGCAAGAGGCAGATAATAAATATCGACAAACAGAAACTGAAGGAAAACTTAACACAAACTGGCAAGCAAATGCTCTAAATAAAGAGTAGTATTATAGATACAGGGACCAAGCGACAGAAATCTTACTCGACAACTGTATGTCCAGACGATTATTTAAAGATTGCAGTTTAATAACGGATACTACAAGAAATATCATTTTGAATGTGTGTGACGTATACGATAAAACTGAAGAAGATGTCAATCACGTCTTGTTAGGGTGTAACACGTTGTCACTGGCGATCAGTAAATTAAAAAAGCCGCTCATGAACCTGAACTGCGATCTACACATCTGCCTGAAGACGCTGTTCATATCAGACTCGCTTAAGCATACAGAGCAGTATCTATTTAAGAAACGTAGAACTTTCAAATTTCTCTCTTTTAAGTGCAATAAGACAAGGATCCAGCTTCTAAAGTGGATCTAGCACATTGGATCACTTGCAAGTTATGAACCACACTGAAGAATACGTCAATACGTAAAAACTGATACCTTACTGGTTGAAATAAATAATTTTATCGTGCCTGATGACGATCGGTTGTCTGAAAATGGTACAGAATGAATGTTCACTTCATTAGCATCCTTGACTGTTCTTCAATATGAGTTTCTACACCTTACATTTTCTTGATACCACTGTACTGTTTACCTCCGGTGCATATACATTTCAACAAGAAATGCAAGAAATAAACGGAGTAAGTTTGACATTAGGTGTGAAAATATGTTTAATGTAACTAAAATAACGTCCCACCAACACATCGAATAGAAAACTGTGCAAATAAAAAAAAAAACAACAGAAAGTTACAGAATAAGCTGACAAGTATTTGTATCTAGGACAGCTGAAGGCCACTGGATGGACAAGGAAAGAAGTACACAAAAGAATAAAAGTTGTCTAAGTGCTTTTGGTAAACTGAATGTAGTTTTCAAAACGAAGATGCCAGTGTATCTGAAACGGTGAAGTTGCACAAACAATGTATTTATCTACTCTTATTTGCCGGCCGGAGTGGCCGAGCGGTTAAAGGCGCTACAGTCTGGAACCGCACGACCGCTACGGTCGCAGGTTCGAATCCTGCCTCGGGCATGGATGTGTGTGATGTCCTTAGGTTAGTTAGGTTTAAGTAGTTCTAAGTTCTAGGGGACTTATGACCACAGCAGTTGAGTCCCATAGTGCTCAGAGCCATTTTTTTTACTCTTATTTGCGGCAGTGAGACAACAAAAATATCAAGATCGTCAGATGCGTGAAGCTTACTCAGCCACAGATTCACGCTGCGAACTACTAGGGGAGACGGAAGACGTATGTGAACGAGTAATTCCAGGTTAAGTAATTGGATTAAAATTTAAAAAAAAAAACAATGTTATGAATTCTAAGGAAACTACTGGTACTCATTCAGAAATTGAAATTTATGTAGCTGCTCGATATGTCATAGAAAAGAGACAAGAACCCGACAGAAAGAGAGGAAACAACTAAGCGAATTGCGAGCTAAAAGGCTTCTTTACAAGTGTCAGCTTCCGTACCTCGTGAACGTACCACCTTGCACAAGTACTAAGCCACGGAGTCCTCCGTCCCGGATGACGACGTAAATTGTGTGTTTCCAAACCGTAGCGTGCGTTGCACAAACTCCGTGTCCCGCACTTCGCGAGCTCCGCGCCGTTCAAAGCGCGAACTCTCGGTGATACGGCCGGTGCGGCTTTAAGCACCTGTAACCTAATCTGGCTCGCTGACAAGGACGCCTACACCTTAAGTAATTTATCGCCTCTCCGGAGTGCGCCGTCCTTACTTCCTAGGGTAGCTATTGGGAAACAGAACAAAGCCAGGCGCCAGGACAAAAGCGCGACGGCTAATGCCGACTATTTGATTCCGGCGCACCTGTGAGCGGTTTATAAGACTTCACAGGCGCGCTGAATAAGCTGAACACTTAAGTTCACTGATACTGGGCTACAACGTTCAGCCTTCCTAAAAGTCTCCGAAATATAAAGCCTCTGTACACTACCTACACGCTATTTACTTTCATAAATAATAACACTCTGACCAAGTAGTATGTTTGCCAAATCCTGTGATTAAACAATACCATACTACAGTAGAAACCACAACGCTGTTTCAGAAAGCTGTTTGTATTATTATTATTGGCATGATATCCTGCTCTTTCATGCTGTTTCAAAGTACTGACTTAAAGCAACATATTAGTGAGCCTTTGTAAAAATTACTGTTTTGAAGTAGTGTGAAGGAGTCGCCCTCCGTTTCTGGAGGTGGCGCCACTGTGGCAATCGCAGCTTTGGTGTCTCCCTCTGGTGGGAAACGGGAAAGGCTGCCTGTTCACGTGCATTTAATGGGCGCTATGAGCTCGCCAGTCGGTCAGTCTGGGGTCAGTCTCTCGTCCCCAACTTGCTAGTCTGTCGCTTGTCCGCATTTGTTAGGCAGTTAGTGTCTGTCTGTCGTTCGGAGTGCTAGTATGTGTGTCGTTCGGATCAACCTTTAAAGCCGGCAGAATGAGAGTCTTTCCACTCCGCCAGTAAGAGAACTCAGCGAGTGGTCGCCCGGTCGGGGCTTAGTTCCTGCATCTGAATCTGCGCGTTACGCCGCCAGTCTGCTCGAGTTTGCTCAGGCACGATCGGTTGGTCGGTCGCGCACTGAGACACAAGATGACTTGTCCGTCACGAGCGTCGGCGCATGTGAGGTCGCCACGTGAGTCCAGTGGGCCGCGCCGTATAGCGAGGGGTAGTGGCTTCGCGGTCTACACGAGAGCAATCGGAGTCAACCCACGACATCGGTCTGGCCGGTGCGAGCTGCGACGCCGTGAGACGGGAGATCGGCGCGCCTTCCTGTGTCCGTTGAAGCGGCTGGCAGCGGACGGTTCGGGAGAGCGATTTGGGGGAGCTGCGCCAGGTCTTCTCGAGAAATCACAGTTTATTAGAGGTTAAGTGATTGGTGATATGTTGTGAGATTTACTCTTGTTAAATTCTACTAGTTTTCTTGGTCAGTCTCTCGTCCCCAGCTTGCTCGTCTGTCTCTCATCCGCATTTATTAGACAGTTAGTGTCTGTCTGTCGTTTCGGAGCTGCCTCTGTCATGTTTGTCGGGTTTGGTGTGTTAACGAACTTATTGCTGGGAGTCTAACGGCTTAATTCCTGAAATATGTTTTGACCTTGCCTATCATCTTGAGAGGCGGTATCTGTGTACTGTAGAGCATCTTAACTTGTTTGACCAACTCTGTAGAATTTTATATAAGATTGCATTTCATGGTCTTTTATTTAAATGATCATTTTAGTACATAAAGTTGCCACCCTTTCACCGTAAGACTTTTCTTAGAAGTTAAAATCAAATTGCACCTTGGGTGGCAAAGTTAATATTTTAATTTTTAGTGTTTTGTACCATTTCCATCCCTCCTACGAGGGGGCATAGTTTGTGTACTTGTGTGAATTGTTAAAACTTTTAGTTTAAAGTAATCTGGTGTGTTGCAGATTTTCACCAGTGTAGTCTTTCAGAGGCTGTTGTGAGTGGTCAAAACTACGGCCGTGTCTAAAGGGGAGCGGCAAGGTTCTCTGCCCGAAAATAAGATACAGTCAAAACCTGTTTCTTTCTTCCTCTGAATAAATTGTAACTTGATATTTAGAGGATACTTTCTGATTATAATTTTAAATCTGTTTCTTTAAAAAAATGCTTTTAGGCATGATTAAAGTGAATAAAATTCCCAATTGTTAAATGCAATTTGATTATGATTTCATCAGTTACTCCCTGGCAACTACTTCCACGCTTACATAGCGTGATTAAATGTGTTAATGTTCTTGATGAATCGCTAGTAAACGAAATAAATTCTTACGTATATTCTTTGAAAATAAATCACGTTTCAGTTAGAAAACTGTATTCTGTATTGTGGAACACAAACTCACGTTCTAGTGACACGCAGTACCCCTCTTTTCGCCGTAAGATGGCGGTGGCGCATCTCCGAAAGCGATGGGATGTGATAAATGATTAGGGTTTAGCGTCCCGTCAGCAATGCGGTCATTAGAGACGGGTAATCTTTGGTGAGCCATTCTGATCTGTGACCATTCAGCCACAGGCCACAACCCGTGGAGACTCATATGAACTGTGTCCATGGCGTTCGTTCGATGGCGTCCTAGATGCAGACAACTGGATTTACATTATGGAAGCTGGGGAAACCAAATACGCAGCCCGATACAACAGTGTGTTCAATTCGCTCTCTCTTCGACGAGTCAGTACCTAATTTACTTGATCGTGAGTGTACTGGACATTCACATAAAGCTGTTGAATCACCAATAAAGCGAACAGTCGACTTCTCAGAGAGGAAACTTTGAAGTTTCGTAACAGATACGCACTTTAGCGCCAACACTGGCACGATGACGCCACAGGCAAAACAAATACTGCGCGACAAAAAAGTACAGACATGAGGTATCCGTTGTGAGCTCAATCATTGTTTACATTGATAATTAATTGAAACCCTCAGCTGCCGACGGATTTTGTTGATATACCTAGATGGGGACAGCTGAAAATGTGTGCCCCGACCGGGACTCGAACCCCGGGATCTCCTGCTTACATGGCAGACGCTCTATCCATCTGAGCCACCTAGGTAACAGATGAATAGCGCGACTGCAGGGACTTACCCCTTGCACGCTTTCAGCTGTCCCCATCGAGGTATATCAGCAACACCTGTTCGGCAGCTGAGGGTTTCAATTAATTATCATTTATTCTAGAGAAGATGCACGGTCATTAATGGTATCTGTTCTTTCGAGAACTTTCTATCTTCATATATATTGTTTACATTATTAGCGACTCAAATCTGAAGCCATTTTTTCACACAAGGAACTTCGACCGACTACCACAGCAACGAGCATATAGACGTTTTAACGCCAAAGAGCTAAAGTCGTTGAAAAACAAGTCCGTAGTGCCAGAGAGAAGTCCGTAAGTATAGCCCAAGACAATAATGTGTGATCGTTGCACTGTTTAAGACACAGAAAGACGCATTACTGCATGATTATGAGGTTGTAGAACAATCACTAGAAGCAGAATACATCCATAACATATTTAGGATGATTTTATGCGTAACGACCACATAAACCAAGGTTACTAAATAATAAGGTTGGGCAGTAAGCGCTGTGCTCTGCCGTTAGCTGGCCTAGTGACGTCAGCGTGGAAGCAAGCGCTCACAAGCAGACGACACGGTATGCGCGTTTACGTCAAGTTTTTGGCGAAAGATTTTGTTTATACCAGAAATGAGATGTTAAACTGCTTTTCTGCTGCTAAAATATTACAGTTAAAACTGATAAGTTATATTCTTTTGCAGCTTATGTCTTACGCATCGGTAAAATATCAGATCACGACCACACTGACACACACTTGAAATTCGAAACCTCGGCTCAAATAAATCAGAAACTATTCATTTAATCGCATTGAAATGAATTTACTTAAGAGCTCGAAGTTGCACACACTTGTTTGTAAGAACAGCATTCCTTCTTTCTAATGCCGCTATAGTATTCATCAAAGTAACTTTATCTGTGTCTGAAAAGAAACTGTCATCTGTACATGCGCTCTTATTATAATGTTTCTTATTTGGTGACAGCTTTTCCAGAGTTTCCAGAGATCTCTTGTGTAGTTCTCGTTTCTTATACTGTTTGGTTCTGTCTTCTGTAGCGGGTGACACATTGACAGTCGCACTACTGCACGGCAAATTGCACGAAGGAACTTCATCTGGCTTGAGCATTCTTTTTCGGGGCAAATTAAGAAATTCAGACTGTAAATCCCTTAAATAATCAATTTCTGCGAAATGGCGAGAGCATATTCGTGCATGCGCAACATTCACACTGTCTTTCCTACAACATTTCGACAACCATAGTTTTTTGTAATGTTTCATTACGCCGGAAACCGTGATACATTACGTCAGTTCCCTTTGTGCTCCGGTTGTAGGAAAAACAGCCCGTAACAGCACAGCCTGGCATTGTAAAAATTAATTTTCTCACTCACTTGTAGATTCTCCAATAAGAATTTCACAGGACGAACCATAAACTATAGAGCTGACGAACAAAATATTGATCCCGCTGTCAACTATTTCAGTTCCGAATGAAATATCAAAAAAAAAATGGTTCAAATGGTTCTAAGCACTATGGGACTTAACATCTTAGGTCATCAGTGCCCTAGAACTTAGAACTACTTAAACCTAACTAACCTAAGGACATCACACACATCCATGCCCGACGCAGGATTCGAACCTACGACCGTAGCAGTCGCACGGTTCCGGACTGAGCGCCTAGAACCGCGAGACCACCGCCGCCGGCTAATGAAATATCAATTACAGCAAAAACCGTAACACTCCCGAATTCCGAATGTTTCCGCTGTTGACTGAGTACCTCAGAAGAAAGAACTCAATCAAAATACTCCTTCATACACAACACAACAAAAACAATCACACGCAATTCGAACTGTGTACTGTTTGGCACAGCTGCTTCCATCGTGACGTCATGCGCACAACTGAGAAAACACGTTGCTTTCTGCGCCCCCCTGGCATAAACCTAATCGCAGGAAAGACTGGGGCCCGACCGATTCACTGCAAGTATCGCCAGGAAATTCATTCCATCAACAATGAATATAACTTGTCTGTATGGGATCCGTACTAGCTAGGATTGATGTAGGAAACACAGAAGATCCAAAGAAAAGTAGCGCGTTTCGTTACAGGTTCATTTAGATAGCACGAAAGCGTCAGAGATGATCAACTAACACCAGTTGCGAACGAGTTTTAGCCGGTAGTTTCATTTCGGCGAAAAAATACAAACGACTAAATCCACACGATATTCTAGGCGATAGTCACAGTCTTTTTCCCTAATTAATAGTAAATAACGAAGGTAGCTTTTAAAAGTAGGCGAAAATTGTGCAAAGAGTTTCCCTGAAGCACGACAAGCATCGGAAATGAGGCACAAATTTCATACAAGTAGCAAAAGCTGTGATTGCTGCGTGAGGCCACGCAATAATTGGCGGCAGGTGAAGGTTGGTGCGGACGTGCACCGGAAGAAAGGAAGCGCCGCATAAGGGATGATTGGGCGATGTCAATGGCCGGGCGGGGTGGGTGCAGGGGTGGGGGCGCTATCGGCGGATAAAGAAGCGCGTAGCCGCTATTATCCGCGCGGCCCCATTGTGGCCCACAGAGGCGGAGGCCCTCGTCCTCATCGCTGCCGACCCAAGGAGCCGGCCAGCCGCGCCGCCGCCGCCGCTCCACGACGCGACGGCTCCAACAAAAATGTCCACGCTTGCTTGACTTTTGCGAGATGTTCATGACACAGACGATAGCAGCTTAGATGAAACACTTAAGCGCTAGTTCCTATACCCATACGTAAGCAGGATACTGTCCTGGGAGGATGTTTCTGCAGCATCGACATTTTTGAAGTAAGCTACAAAATACCGATCGCCGAAGCGGTCGTTTTATTTCAAAGCGCATATTACGGAATTATAAATGAAATACGATATTCCTACGCGTAGTCGAGAAGTAATGATGGCTTACTCGTATCATTTGTAGAAACAGACCAACAGACAGCTCATGCGGAGTCGCGCCACCATCCAGCAGAAAAGAACGCTTTGCTGCGTACGCTGACAGCCCGAGTTCACCGGATTTGCGGCGATGGCAACCTCCAACATGAACTGAATGACCTCCAGACAATACTCCGTACGGCTGGATACAGCAACAAGAACATATAGCGAACTATGAGGTACGGTGAAGATTACACAGAAGAGCCTCTTCCTGTTCCTCGCTTACGTAAGAGGCGTCAGCGACCATGTGGGCAAGGTGTTCAGCTGCGGAGGAATTGAACACTATTCCAGAGCGGCCGCAAGATAGAGACCTCTCGAGGCCCACGGAGGATTCCGTAGACGCTCTCCACAGTGCAGACGTCTACGAACTTCGATGTGAACGGCGAAGTCTACGCTGGTGAAACCGGGGAGACCAATTGACACTTGAATGTCGGAACAAGAATGCTACGAACGACTGGAGCAACACGACAAATCGGCAACAGTTGAACACCACCAGGACTGTAGTCGATCTATTAATTTTCGAGAACCTTGCGTGCTTGCTCGGCAGCCGTGGTTGCAGAAGTAAAAAGTAAAAGATGCTATCGAAGCAATTAAACACCCTAATGATAAGGGAGGTTGGGTGGGATGGCTACAAGTTGCGACGGCCTTGCTCCAGCAGTCACAGTCCAACGGGCCACTTGTGTTCGCCGGCTAGCACCTCCGCATGGTTCTGGTTCAACAGTACAAGCAATAGGCCGTAAAAGATCTGCCGTGCGGCATCAACGTCTTGCTGCAGGAAAGCATAATCCCTGGGTACAAGCTGTCGATTCGCCACGGCCTATCACTCGTTTGCCAAAGTAGTACAAGCAATAGCCTACCGTACAGCCATCCATCTATAGCAATCTTTACTTCGAATTGTCCAGTCACATCCCAGAATGAGACATCGGTAGCCACCAAACAACCGACATGAAACAGTATATAGGAGAAGACATCACCAGAATATCGCAGTTCCAAACTTTGGTATTTTAAGTATTTTAGTGTTACTTAAATCACACGACCTAATATCCGAAATGACTTCATTCACATTCACACCAAGAGAGTTTTGAAATACTGAGGCAAGCTAGACGTAACTGCCTTTTAGAACATTATCGAGAGCCAATATAAAACTTATTTATTGACAGACTGGTCAGTCGCATGGGTATAGTGTTGTCGGGATCTGTTTTGACAAAATTTCCTCATGGGACATTTTCTCAAATTTACCGCTCACAGCCGCCCCCTTGGCCGAGCGGTTCTAGGCGCTTCCGTCCGGAACCGCGCTGCTGCTACAGTCGCAGGTTCGAATCCTGCCTTGGGCATGGATGTGTGTGATGTCCTTAGGTTAGTTAGGTTTAAGTAGTTCCAAGTCTAGGGGACTGATGACCTCATATGTTGTCCCATAGTGCTTAGAGCCATTTGAACCATTTAACGCCCATATCGCGGAGCAAAGGAACCTAATTAACGAAGAGGATGTGCAACTGACGTCCGATAGCGTGTTGATTATCGCAAGAAATTGACCTCCAAAAGTCCGATAGGTATGTATCGAGATTCGTACATTCTACAAACCAATTTGAACAGTGGTTACCGCTTCCGCCAATGGCTTTAAAAATTACGGAGGACCGCTGTCTATGCCTTCCACCTTATTTTATAGCAAGTCTTCCAAAGCTCTATTAAACTCTAACACTAACGACGGATCCCCTGCGTTATCCATATTGACTCTCATATTTTCGTCTACAACACCATCAGACAGTTCCTTCTTCTCGTACAAGAATAATCTTAAGAAAATGCAGCTCATCTATAAAAGAAGTGGCATCTATTATTACTCACGAATAGCTGCGTGTTTCGACAATAGAAGATCTAGTAAGTGCCAGCGAATAACGGAGATCCTCAACAAAGTCTAATGACAGAGGCTACAAGGCCGAAATGCTAACTTTATCGCAAATGACATACACAAAACTTTAAAATGTTATAATAGGAGCACTGCCTTTACTATTTGACACAGGGAAAATTGGCTACATTCGTTAATTTTGGGGGAAACGTTGTGCGGGTGACAGAAGGTCAGCTTCTTAAAAGCAACAAGCTGCTATACTGCGCGCAGAGTGCAAGGCAGTTTACTCCAGGGCGGACACAACAACAGCGATGGAGTTTGCGAACGTTTTTGTTTTATGAACGGACACGGCTAGGAAACTAGGTAAGTGGGATCTTGTGTTTACATAAGTTGAGATGGCAGGTATTTAATCTCCGATGCGAGGTGCTGTGGGATCCGATGACAGTGTGATGGTAGTCACGTAATCTGCCTGACCGCAACCACCCCAACTGGGCGTACGAAGCACTGGCATGGCCATATCGACGAATGTTGCAGGTATAACGCGTACAAGTATTCACGGTTATTCTAATCATCTATTGTTTTCACTACTCGTGCCTTGTCAAATTATGTAAGCAGGCTGTTTCGGTATTAAAATCGCTGACTCGTTGTGTGCAGTCTGTGGCTGGTTGGACTCAATGTTGGAAGTTTTTCGCTAGTGTAGTGTTGGGCAGTAGGATGTGAACAGCCCGTAGCATTGGGCAGTTGGAGGCGAGCCGCCAGCAGTGGCGGATGTTGGGAGATAGATGCCAGAGTTCTGAAATGTTAATATGAGCGGACGATCCTCACGTGTGTAAGTCAGAAAAAGAAATTTGTTAAACTGGATGTCACGAATATATGACTTTTGAACACTATTAAGGTAAATACATTGTTTGTTCTCTATCAAAATCTTTCATTTGCTAACTATATGCCTATATGTAGTTAGTGCCTTCAATAGTTAGAATCTTTTATTTAGCTGGCAGTATTCGCGCTCGCTGTATTGCAGTAGAGTTCGAGTAACGAAGATTTTTGTGAGGTAAAGTGATTCATGAAGGGTATAGGTTATTGTTAGTCAGTGCTATTCTTTCGTAGGGATTATAGAAAGTCAGAGTGCGTTGCGCTAAAATATTGCGTGTCAGTTTAGAAATGTTGAGAATAAGTAAAGAGAAAACAATCTCAGTGCGTTCAGTTTCACTCTGAAGTTTGAAAATGAAGTAACGTAGAAGTTTCACCAGCACAATCATTCTTTTCATTCAAAGGGGAAGTTTCAATTATATCGTAGTACTGGACGTTCGGCAGAGCGAGTGACTGCACGAGTTTATGTTTCACATCCTGTGGAAATATGTTCCCAAACTTTCTGAGGGCACAATGGCAAGCAGAAGTCTTCTTCCAAATGGCGACAGTATTTTTCTGCCCTGCTGAGATAGTCATCCAAAGTTACAATCAAATTTTCCACTACACTCTGATACGAGATTGGAGTACCATCGAGAGTACGAAACTATTGTTCGCGAAATTCTGAACTTATTAATTTTTGATTACAGACTAATATTACTTGTGGTTTTTTTTGCATTAAGTCCCAGTTTTACGTCCGCCTTACCACTGAAGGCAGATCATCATTGTATTGATATCTTCAGGTTTGGAGCATGGATAAAGTCGTCGGCACAGAAATAACATTTACAGAAGGACAGAACGAAGGAGATATTGACATACGAATTATCAGGACTTCACTTGTTTCCATTCAGTTACAGAGCGCGGGACGAATGACTGTTGAAACTCTTCTGTACGTCCTTTAATTAGCCTACTCTTGTCCGATGGAGACGGAGTCATGTGTGTACTTACACCTATTACCGAGCTCTTGCCGCTCAAGACTGAGCCTTTTGGCTTCGTAATCGATAGGATTTTAGCGGGGAAACAATACATGCGGAGAGAAGACAGAAAAAATTGGGATATTTTTACGCATATCCATGAAGTTCTTGGCATCCAACGTCCCCACCACCTTTAATCACTATAGAAGCAACTCTTGAACTAAGTTAGGTTTCTGCAGAGTATTATCAGCAGTCCGCAGCTCGTGGTCGTGCGGTAGCGTTCTCGCTTCCCGCGCCCGGGTTCGATTCCCGGCGGGGTCAAGGATTTTCTCTGCCTCGTGATGACTGGGTGTTGTGTGATGTCCTTAGGTTAGTTAGGTTTAAGTAATTCTACGTTCTAGGGGACTGATGACCGTAGATGTTAAGTCCGATAGTGCTCAGAGCCATTTGAACCATTTTATTATCAGCACTGAAGCAGTGCTGTCCCGTTAGCCTGCGTTCGAACGCACCGCCAGTGGCCGATCGTGGTAGGCCAGCCGACCGCTGCGCTTCTGTCGCATTATGCGGAGCGCGCACCGCCGGGCGACTGTCGGCTAATTGTTCACAGGCTATTGTTCGGCCGCCGAGCAGAATGTGATGAAGACAGCGCGCACCGCTCTCGCTGGAAGATGTTGCCCGATGCACAAAAACGTATTGTTCAGCGTCGGCGTGCAGGTAAGTAAGCCTGATACGACGAGCTGACTTAAGTAATCATGGAGGCAGCCATTGCATCCCTGTCATTCAACCCCTCGTGGTGTACTGCTATTTGACTTTCACGAGATTAACGCCGTCTCTGCCCCATGCGAAGAACACTGTTAACTGCCCCTTTCTGACTAGAAAAATAGAAAGTAAGCAAAGTGGAAGTTCATTTGTTTTATTCTAGGCGCTTCAGTCTGGAATCGCGCGACCGCTACGGTCGCAGGTTCGAATCCTGCCTCGGGCATGGATGTGCGTGATGTCCTTAGGTTAGTTAGGTTTAAGTAGTTCTAGGGGACTGATGACCTCAGCTGCTAAGTCCCATAGTGCTCAGAGCCATTTGAACCATTTTATTCTATGTCAGGTCGAGAAAAAAAGACACGATAAAGAAAAGAATGGAGGGGGGGGGGGGAGATTTGAGGAGACACAAAGAGGATAAGTGGAGAATCGGGTGGAGGGTAACAAGTAAACAGGAACAGGAGGAGAGCAGGAGTCGAGAATAAAAGAAGGGGTAGTGTAACGTCTCACAGACGTCGAAAGCAGTGGAAACATAGCATAGATCAAACTGGACAAGAACGAGGAACTATATCGGCTATGACATTTTCAAGGAACCATTCCACTGAAATGACAGGATGGCCGGACATCGATTAGTATCCCGCTTCTCGCGGCAGGAGGAGGATGAGGAGGAGATAGGGCGGGGAAGCAGCAGACTAACAATGGAGGAGAAGAAAAGACTAAGAATAAATTTAAAAAATAGAGACAAAATTTCATTGAAACAAGTTGTATGTTATATTGTGGATTCTCTGTGAATCACAAAGTTTATGTTTTGTGCAATAGAGGGTCGGAAGTTCAGATGGTTCAAATGGCTCTGAGCACTATGGGACTTAGCATCTTAGGCCATAAGTCCCCTTGAACTTAGAACTACTTAAACCTAACTAACCTAAGGACATCACACACACCCATGCCCGAGGCAGGATTCGAACCTGCGACCGTAGCAGTCCCGCGGTTCCGGAGTGCCGCGCCAGAACCGCTAGACCACCGCGGCCGGCGGTCGGAAGTTCATAAATTGATTAGATTCAATAAAAAAATATTTCTTTTCAATAAGTGAAAGTCGATTACAAAGAAAACAGATACAAGAGTCATATACCATACAAAAACAAATTTCCATAACCACCGACTTAAATATAAAAATAGTTATCACACTTTTGGATTCCGCCGCAACAAGTTATAACCAGCGCTAACGTCCTTGACAGCGCGACGGGACGTTAAAACTCTGAAGCACTTTCCTTTTTTACGAAGGATAGTTTTGTCTCAAGAGAGTAACAAGAGAGAGATTAAATCAACGTTGCATTAAGTCAAGCCGGCCGGGGTGGCCGAGCGGTTCTAGGCGCTACAGTCTGGAACCGCGCGACCGCTACGGTCGCAGGTTCGAATCCTGCCTCGGGCATGTGTGATGTCCTTAGGTTAGTTATGTTTAAGTAGTTCTAAGTTATATGGGACTGATGACCTCATAAGTTAAGTCCCATAGTGCTCAGAGCCATTTGAGCCATTAGGTCAAACAATAGCAGTCTTTTAGAGTGCATACTAGATAGTGCATTGTCTATTCACATTAATGCGATCACCTGTCAAAAGTCTGAAAAATAAACTTTTGCGGACCGCTACGAGAGTCAGTGGAAATTAGCGTTTGGCTTCATTTGCCGGGAGGCCCCTTGCGGGGCAGGTCCGGCCGCCTTGGTGCAGGTCTTATTACATTCGACGCCACATTGGGCGACCTGCGCGCCTGATGGGGATGAAATGATGATGTAGACAACACAACCCCAGATCCAGCCGGGAACCGAACCCGGGCCCGTAGGACGGCAATCCGTCACGCTGACCACTCAGGTATCGGGGTGGGCCGAGAGTCAATGAGGTACTGAAAGGTACCGACGGGTATGTGGCGGCAGGACGAGTCCAGTGCCGCGCCCATCTGCTCCGGGCTTCTCTGTTGAGGACCCATAGAAGTGGTAACACAGATTCTCGACTGGGTTTAAATCCGGGAACTTTGAAAGCCACGGGAATGCGGTCAACTTCGTGCCACGAGCGTACACTGCGAGCTGTGTGACACTTTTGATTGTCCTACTGGCAGAAAGGGGTAAGATAGCACTGCCTACAGGAAAATTAAAGAGACCTTTGGAGAAAAGAGAAGCACTTGTATAAATATCAAGAGCTCAGATGGAAACCCAGTTCTAAGCAAAGAAGGGAAAGCAGAAAGGTGGAAGGAGTATATAGAGGGTCTATACAAGGGCGATGTACTTGAGGACAATATTATGGAAATGGAAGAGGATGTAGATGAAGATGAAATGGGAGATATGATACTGCGTGAAGAGTTTGACAGAGCACCGAAAGAACTGAGTCGAAACAAGTCCCCCGGGAGTAGATAACATTCCATTATAACTGCTGACAGCCTTGGGAGAGCCAGTCCTGACAAAACTCTACCATCTGGTGAGCAGGATGTACGAGACAGGCGAAATACTCTCAGACTTCAAGAAGAATATAATAATTCCAATCCCAAAGAAAGCATGTGTTGACAGATGTGAAAATTACCGAACAATCAGTTTAATAAGTCACGGCTGCAAAATACTAACGTGAATTCTTTACAGACGAATGGAAAAACTAGTAGAAGCCGACCTCGGGGAAGATCAATTTGGATTCCGTAGAAATATTGGAACACGTGAGGCAATACTGACCCTACGACTTATCTTGGAAGCTAGATTAAGGAAAGGCAAACCTACGTTTCTAGCATTTGTAGACTTAGAGAAAGCTTTTGACAATGTTGATTGGAATACCCTCTATCAAATTCTGAAGGAGGCAGGGCTAAAATACAGGGAGCGATAGGCTATTTACAATTTGTACAGAAACCAGATGGCAGTTATAAGAGTCGAGGGACATGAAAGGGAAGCAGTGTTTGGGAGGGGAGTGAGACAGGGTTGTAGCCTATCCCCAATGTCATTCAATCTGTATATTGAGCAAGCAGTGAAGGAAACAAAAGAAAAATTCGGAGTAGGTATTAAAATCCATGGAGAAGAAATAAAAACATTGACGTTCGCCGATGACATTGTAATTCTGTCAGAGACAGCAAAGGACTTGGAAGAGCAGTTGAACGGAATGGACAGTGTTTTGAAAGGAGGATATAAGATGAACATGAAGAAAAGCAAAACGAGAATACTTGAATGTAGTCGAATTAAGTAGCGTGATGCTGAGGGGATTAGATTAGGAAATGAGAGACTTAAAGTAGTAAAGGAGTTTTGCTATTTGGGGAGCAAAATAACTGATGATGGTCGAAGCAGAGATGATATAAAATGTAGACTGGCAATGGCAAGGAAAGCGTTTCTGAAGAAGAGAAATTTGTTAACATCGAGTATAGATTTAAGTGTCAGGAAGTGAAACATGGACGGTAAATAGTTTGGACAAGAAGAGAAGAGAAGCTATTGAAATGTGGTGCTACAGAAGAATGCTGAAGATTAGATGGGTAGATCACATAACTAACGAGGAGGTATTGAATAGAATTGAGGAGAAGAGAAGTTTGTGGCACAACTTGACTAGAAGAAGGGATCGGTCGGTAGGACATGTTCTGAGGCATCAAGGGATTACCAATTTAATACTGGAGGGCAGGGTGGAGGGTAAAAATCGTAGAGGGAGACCAAGAGATGAATACACTAAGCATATTCAGAAGGATGTAGGCTGCAGCAGGTACTGGGAGATGAAGCTGAGTGGTATTGACAAGGGATTTCAGATAAGTTGCCTATTTCTGGATTTCCGGAAGGCTTTTGACACTGTACCACACAAGCGGCTTGTAGTCAAATTGCGTGCTTACGGACTGTCGTCTCAGTTATGTGACTGTATTTGTGATTTCCTCTCAGAGAGGTTCAAATGGCTCTGAGCACTATGGGACTTAACATCTGAGGTCATCAGTCCCCTAGGCTTAGAACTACTTAAAGCTAACTAACCCGAGGGCATCACACACATCCATGCCCGAGGCACGATTCGAACCGGGATCAGTAGCATTCGCGCGGTTCCGGACTGAAGCGCCTAGAACCGCTCGGCCACATCTCCTCCCAGAGAGGTCACAGTTCTTAGTAATTGACGGAAAGTCATCGAGTAAAGCAAGTAGTGCAGGAGTGATTGCTGGCGATCCCCAAGGTAGTGTTATAGGCCCTTTGCTGTTCCTTATCTATATAAACGATTTGGGAGACAATCTGAGCAGCCGTCTTACGTTGTTTGCAGGTGACAATGTCGTTTATCGACTAAAAAAGTAATCAGAAAAGCAAAACAAATTGCAAAACAATTTAGAAAAGGTATCTGAATGGTGCGAAAATTGGCTGACGTAATAACGATAAGTGTGAGGTCATCCACAGGAGCGCTAAATGAAACTCGTTAAACTTCGGTTACACGGTAAATCAGTCAAATCTAAAAGTCGTAAATTCAACTAAATACCTAGGTATTACAATTACGAACAGTTAAATTGGAGGAACGCATAGAAAATGCTGTGGGGAAGGCTAACCAAAGACTGCGTTTTATTGGCAGAACACCAGGAAATTGTACCAGATCTACTAAGGACACTGCATACACTACGCCTGTCCGTCCTCTTTTAGAATAGTGCTGCGCGGTGTGGGATCCCTACCAGATAGGACTGACGGAGTACATCGAAAAACTTCAAAGAAGGGCAGCACGTTTTGTATTATCGCGAAATATGGGAGAGAGTGTCACAGAAATGATACAGGATTTTGGCTGGACATCGTTTAAAAAAAGGCGTTTTTAGTTGCGACGGAATCTTCTCACGAAATTCCAATCACCAACTTTCTCCTAAGAATGCGAAAATATTTTGTTGACACCGACCTACATAGGGAGGAACGATCACCACGATAAAATAAGGGAAATCAGAGCTCGTACGGAATGATATAGGCGTTCGTTCTTTCCGCGTGCTATACGAGATTGGAATAATAGAGAATTGCGTCAAGTGGTTCGATGAACCTTCTGCCAGGCACTTAAATGTGATTTGCAGAGCATCCGTGTAGATGTAGAACAAGGCGCCTGCTGCGTGTCGGTGAAGGTTGTCGCTGAGGGGACACTTTTGGCAACCCCTGGGTTCATCTGAGCGGTAAGCACTCAAGCGTTGCACGTGTGTTCGCCGGTACACGCCTCTGCAGCCTTGTCATCTCTTGCTCGTGGTGCAGCGCAGTTCCCTCAGCGCCGGTGTCAGATGGCGCCATTTTGCCATTTATATGCTCAGATACTTTAACCACGGCCCACGCGAACAGTTTACAAACTTAGCCGTTTCCGAAATGCACCAGCACGTGACCCGAAAGACAATGACCATGCCCGTTTGGGCATCAGACATAACGACTGGGCTATATTCCGCGTCCCCTCGACACGCTCAACATACCCTCCACTACTGCCACCTGCGAGTATTTATTGCACGTTGAGGTCGAACATAGGCGGTGGTCTCATTAGTATGACTAGACCGGCCCGGGGAAAAAGGGGGGGGGGGGGGGGGTGTTGCTCGTCTTATTAGTTTTTATCTTGTCCTTACGGTTTGACTGAATTGGTCGATTGCAGAACTTGCAGCACGGTTCTCAATTCCTTAAATGTCCGTTTACTACGTTTTGGTAACGAGGGCATAACACCCGAGAGGAGTATTCAAGCCGGCCGCTGTGGCAGAGCGGTTCTAGGCGCTTCAGTCCGGAACCGCGCTGCTGCTACGATCGCAGGTTCGAATCCTGCCTCGGGCATGGATGTGTGTGATGTCCTTAGGTTAGTTAGGTTTAAGTAGTACTAAGTCTAGGGGACTGATGACCTCAGATGTTAAGTCCCATAGTGCTTACAGCCATTTGCAGGAGCATTCAAGAAATGGACTGCACAAGATCCTAGCACACGGTTCTTATAGCAGACGTGCTACACTTCTCCTGCTCCATCTCAACAAATCTACGTCGTTCTTTGCCTTTCGTACAACTGATTTTGTAAACCTCCCCCCCCCCCCCCCCCCGTTGTCAATTCGTAACGTAACTTCAACACATTTAACCAACGTGACGGACGCGATGCACTTACACTTACTTAGGCGCTTTGTCTTGTCCTTGTCGACACTTAGCGCAGCTGTAATTCCGGTGACTAAACTGCAGCCTGACTTGTGCGTAATAACCCCGTAGAGGTAGTTTGCGAAGGCTGTTGAGGACGGGCGAACCGGCCGACGAGCCACACCGTTGGCCGCCTCTTGCTGCTCTCGCAGAAGCCGGCGCCGAGTTGCGTTGAGTCCGCACTGCCGAGTTGGCTCTGTGCAAACACAAAGCACGCCGGCCGGCCACGTCTGGGCCGCCCCGCTGCAACGCATGTGAAGCGCTTCCGCCGCAAAAGCCTACAGAACTGTTCTGCAACATTTCTACACTTTTATAATATCGGTTTCCACATCAGCAGAGATAACTAATGGGCCACGCAAAGGACACGTTGTTACACGTGTTTCGCAGTGCTGTAACCTCATGCGGAGGCTCAAGCGGCAGTCACTGTGTCATGTTAATTTTCTGGCTCTGGTAAGCGCAGGCTAAAGCCGTCGGCACACGGACCGTGCATCGGAACGTTGAGCGTGGCTAGTTTCTGACGTCATAGCGTGGAATAGCTGTTCGGGAGTCTTTCCGAACGTGCAGCCTGTCAGATATTCAGAGAGTGAGTCTGAGCGTTGACCATTCAGATAGCACAACGCCACCTACGTCACATGCACGCCATCTCCCTTCAGCATTGAGCTGTGAGGCGCCATACTAGCATTCAGTTCAAGCCTATACATACAGGGTGTTTCAAAAATGACCGGTATATTTGAAACGGCAATAAAAACGAAACGAGCAGCGATAGAAATACACCGTTTGTTGCAATATGCTTGGGACAACAGTACATTTTCAGGCAGACAAACTTTCGAAATTACAGTAGTTACAATTTTCAACAACAGATGACGCTGCGGTCTGGGAAACTCTATAGTACGATATTTTCCACCATGCGTAGCAATAATATGGCGTAGTCTCTGAATGAAATTACCCGAAACATTTGACAACGTGTCTGGCGGAATGGCTTCACATGCAGATCAGATGTACTGCTTCAGCTTTTCAATTGTTTCTGGATTCTGGCGGTACACCTGGTCTTTCAAGTGTCCCCACAGAAAGAAGTCACAGGGGTTCATGTCTGGCGAATTGGGAGGCCAATCCACGCCGCCTCCTGTATGTTTCGGATATCCCAAAGCAATCACACAATCATCGAAATATTCATTCAGGAAATTAAAGGCGTCGGCCGTGCGATGTGGCCGGGCACCATCTTGCATAAACCACGAGGTGTTCGCAGTGTCGTCTAAGGCAGTTTGTACCGCCACAAATTCACGAAGAATGTCCAGACAGCGTGATGCAGTAATCGTTTCGGATCTGAAAAATGGGCCAATGATTCCTTTGGAAGAAATGGCGGCCCAGACCAGTACTTTTTGAGGATGCAGGGACGATGGGACTGCAACATGGGGCTTTTCGGTTCCCCATATGCGCCAGTTCTGTTTATTGATGAAGCCGTCCAGGTAAAAATAAGCTTCGTCAGTAAACCAAATGCTGCCCACATGCATATCGCCGTCATCAATCCTGTGCACTATATCGTTAGCGAATGTCTTTCGTGCAGCAATGGTAGCGGCGCTGAGGGGTTGCCGCGTTTGAATTTTGTATGGATAGAGGTGTAAACTCTGGCGCATGAGACGATACGTGGACGTTGGCGTCATTTGGACCGCAGCTGCAACACGGCGAACGGAAACCCGAGGCCGCTGTTGGATCACCTGCTGCACTAGCTGCGCGTTGCCCTCTGTGGTTGCCGTACGCGGTCGCCCTACCTTTTCAGCACGTTCATCCGTCACGTTCCCAGTCCGTTGAAATTTTTCAAACAGATCCTTTATTGTATCGCTTTTCGGTCCTTTGGTTACATTAAACCTCCGTTGAAAACTTCGTCTTGTTGCAACAACACTGTGTTCTAGGTGGTGGAATTCCAACACCAGAAAAATCCTCTGTTGTAAGGAATAAACCATGTTGTCTACAGCACACTTGCACGTTGTGAACAGCACACGCTTACAGCAGAAAGACGACGTACAGAATGGCGCACCCACAGACTGCGTTGTCTTCTATATCGTTCACATCACTTGCAGCGCCATCTGTTGTTGAAAATTGTAACTACTGTAATTTCGAAAGTTTGTCCGCCTGAAAATGTACTGTTGTCCCAAGCATATTGCAACAAACTGTGTATTTCTATCGCTGCTCGTTTAGTTTTTATTGCCGTTTCAAATATACCGGTCATTTTTGAAACACCCTGTATATATGTCGTTTCTGAGCACCAGCAAATTGAGTATCACTCGTTGTTAACTGCGTGATTCGTTGCAATGAAATAGTGAGATAAATCATATTCGTGGCAAAAGAAGTACTGTAGCTTGCGTATTATGAGAGTACGTCATTTGAAGGTAGCAACACACTGAGGATCCACCAAAAACACTTTGTTCTTGGTACTATTTATTATAATTAAATATCAGTTAGTAACATAGCTACGATTAAAGCATGTAGCAAGTGGTAGCATCTTAGAATTGGCCATAAATGAATTGTTGACACTATAGTGTAGTGAATAGCGTTGATGATTCATCACCAGATACGTGATCTGATGATGGTTCGCATCTATGTAATAGGTTCTGATGCTTATTATTAGTTTAATGCAAGTATATACTACAATATTTGATGTTCTGTAAGGCTTAATCTACAGGACAGCTTGCGCTACTTGTATAAAGATATTTTGTTCCTGAGTGCGTAATTTACATGTTGTACAGATTCTGCAACAGGGTAGGAACAGTGAGCAACAAAGAATGACTTTACACGCGAACATTTTTAGATTAGCCTTTACCGTGACTGTTACTGACATTAAATGAAACAACAAGTTTACTGTTACCAGTTACCATTGTTGTTTCATTTAATTAACTAAGAATGACCTTAGGGTTTTACTAAAATGTGGGAAAGAGAAAATAGTGTTTATCTTATGTGGAGAACTAATGCAAATCTGTGTCGCACTGTTTGTAATGGAACTTTTATAAGTCTGTGTCCTCATTGATTGGACATGGTGCTTTCCTTTTTGTCTTAAAACATGTACATCGATATTGAAGTTTTTATTTGTGTATATTACATATAGAACGACGTGACTAGGATATGAACAATGGAGGAAATGTACGTTTTAATGGAGCTAACGGAATTTTACGCGCGCCTGTTGAGCAAACCGTGTGATTTACGAACTAGAGACATTCCACAACTGCCGCTGGAGCGCGTTGCGGTCGAGTGTACCACGTTGGGGCCCACGTACCGTATGCACAAGTCGCATCGTTCCTGAGCGTTCAGCAGCACGTTCAATTGGCACGCTCAACGTTAACGTTCGACAGCACGGTACGTGTGCCGACGGCTTAAGTTACGAATAGCACGCAAGTACCCGATCGCGCAGAAGCGTATGTCTATAATTCAGCAGACATCAGCTACTGACGAGATGGCCTTTCTGTAATTCTGTTAACAATGTATGCGAAGAATGAACATCACTATATTACTGCGAAACCTTTCGTATCACTTTGAGCCTGTGAAGAGAGATGTGAGAAGATTGGCTACTGGTCGGGCCCGGGGTCGTGACCCTGTCCGACACACAGTTTTAATCTGTCACGAAGGTTCTGATGGTGGTATTTCGACTGGAAAATCTGATTTCATGTAAACGGTGCGAGCAGAAGTCGACGTTCTGCTGTACGAAGACAGAAAAACAAACCGTTCTTCCCGGACTACTATGCACGCTACAGAATTAAATTATACCTGCTACTTGCCCGTTCTGCGTAGTACGCCCATTCCACTTTGTTGCTTTATACCGGCAGAATAATTTCGTCAAACACGCGATCGTCACCCCTTCAGTCTGAGATATCCAGTTATGAGAATATTCGGAGTTTCCTTCATTTTAGGGTACATACGAGGGAACTTGAAAAAATATTAAGTTACACATTATTGCGGATCACTAAATAAATTTTATTGCATGCTGCACTACACTTCAAAGCGACATAAATACTTGACAGTATTTTTCAAAACGTTCACTAAGTCCCCGTTAACAACAAACCGTTCAATCCCTCAACGACAGAAATCCACTCCTTGGTCCGGGGGCCACTCTAGAACCGCTGTGTTAAGATCCTAATCGTGTGAAATCTTTCTCAACGCCCCAATATTCCTTCAACATACCAAACAGAGTGCCTGGACACTGCTTCTGTGCTGGATGTCGCCGGTTTCCATCCTGAACAGCATCACCCACGTCCGTGTGGCCTTTGTCATGATGAATCTCTGTGTAATTTAAACGTTATCCCCAAGGTTATCGTTCTATCCCGCGTACTTCGACTGCGGAATAAGTTTCCAGTTACCGAGCCATTTCAGTAGCACACTGCGATGCAGATGTTGGTTGGTTGGTTTGGGGAAGGAGACCAGACAGCGTGGTCATCGGTCTCATCGGATTAGGGAAGGATGGGGAAGGAAGTCGGCCGTGCCCTTTCAGAGGAACCATCCCGGCATTGGCCTGGAGTGATTTAGGGAAATCACGGAAAACCTAAATCAGGATGGCCGGACGCGGGATTGAACCGTCGTCCTCCCGAATGCGAGTCCAGTGTCTAACCACTGCGCCACCTCGCTCGGTGATGCAGATGTCATGCGTACCACAGCAGAACTGTATATGCAGGGAACTTGGTACATGCACTCTCTTCTGACATAGCGCCACGCTTGTTGCGCAATGCTCTTAGCATGGGACAGCACGTGGAACTTAACTTCCTAAAGTGCTCATCATTCTACTTGTTTTAGTTTCAAATTTTACCCCTCTTAGCCATAAGTGGAAATGGGAGATGCAATCCTTTCACCTCCATTACCCCCTTAAAATACCCGCATTTTTTCTCAGCCAGAAGCACTTTCTACAAGGTGAAGCCGATCTCCACCGCTGTAATTTCGAAAAATGTTTAGAAAAACCTTTTCAATCCTTTGGTATAACGGACAGGTGGTAATTACGATTTATTCAATTTGTTACCACAATTACCTTCGTTCTTTTGAAATTATCTTCACAAGAGTACAAAAGCCTATAAAATACAAGCACCAAAACGTACGACATAACATTGAGACGAAGCACCTACACTTCTAAGATAATGTGTTCAATGTGTTCTATCAATGTACAGTAAAGTGGAGTAATCCAACTATTCTGAATTACTGTTAACGGTCAACTAACACTGCGGAAAAAAAGAAACCCGAGACAGAACCAAGCAGTAGGCCTGCTGAATGAAAGCTTGACGGCGAATAAAAAAGTGGGCATTACTGTTGTCAAAAGCAAACGCCGGGATTGATTGGAACAGAAAATTGTTTCCAAACGTTGGAACAGCGCATAATATCGCCGGCATTTGACTGTTGTGCAAATATTTTCAGTGCAACACAAAGAAAAATATACCTGGTGGTAGGAAATGAAAAGGAATGCAATTACTCTGTAACAAGTCATCGGGGACCATGAGTCCCTTACACCAAATTACCCACAAGAAGTCCCTGAACAACGTCGACATTCTGTCGGTGAAGTTCGATTTTACCCTGTATATGTTTCCTTAAATCCACGAGCGATACAGGAAGGAAACATAATTAGTGAATGAGATTTCTGTAAGACGGAAGAGGACAAAGACAGGAACATTCTGTCGACAACGAGATCATTAGACATGAAGCTAAACGTTGGAATGGACATGGAGAAGAAATCAGTAGTGTCCTTTTAAAAGGATTTACAGCGGCTTTCACCTTCAGTGATTTGGGGAATTTACGCAAAATACGAATCTCAATGACCTGACGAGGTTCTGCTGAGAGACGGAATACATCGTGGTCATTCGCCATTACTGATTTAGGGAAATGACAGAGAATAGTCAGATCGAAAATAATAATACATGACAAAATTTTTATCACAAGTACCACACTTAAGTTATCTAGGATGTATTATTAGTTTTAACTATGGCAAATACATTCAAAAGACGATCAATAAATATCAGGCGATCTGTGGAACAATTCGGAAGAACTGTGGGAAGAAATACAAGAGAAACACAAATGAAATTCTATAGAATTATGGCTGTACCTAATCTTGTATGTGGTTCTGAATCATTGACACGAAAAAAATCAGTTATACTAGCCGCAGAGGTGAAGTTCATGAGATATGTGAGATGCTGTAATAAAACGGATAAAATAAGGAACGAAAAACTGTAATCAGATATAAAAGTCTTTTCAGTTAATGACAAGACAGAAGAGAATGGAATGGAAAGACAGTTTATTATTTAAAAAAAAAAAAAGAAAAATCCAGGATGGCATGTACAATATTATGAAAAGGATAATTGCTACTCATCATACAGCGCAGATGCTGACTCACAGATAGGCCTATCTGCGATCAGCGTCACCGCTATATGGTGAGATTCAAAAAATGGTTCAAATGGCTCTGAGCACTATGGGACTTAACATCTGTGGTCATCAGTCCCCTAGAACTTAGAACTACTTAAACGTAACTAACCTAAGGACATCACACACATCCATGCCAGAGGCAGGATTCGAACCTGCGACGGTAGCAGTCGCGCGATTCCGCACTGAAGCGCTTAGAACCGCTCGGCCACCGCGGCCGACCAGAAAAGATAATGAATTGTCGGCCGACTGGAAAGAGGGAATGGTAGACCTCGTAAAAGGTGCACGGACGGATGATAGAGATCGAAACAGGTGACTCGAATAGTGAACGTGAATTTGAACTTCGCTCGTATTGAATAGTCAATGTTTGACGACGGTGAGCAGTTCAGTGTTCGCAAGATTTCAGGAGCTGCTCCCCCTCTAGTAGTGACACCACTGGGAGATGGAGGGAGGGAGGCAGCTCTTCCTGGACAAGGAGACAAAAAATGTGGGAATTCCGAGTCCTGGACTGCCCCCAGAAACACCAACATGCAGACAATGGCGTGCAGCCGACGGAAGGCATGCGGCGCCGGCAACACTGCAGACGTAGCGCATAGCGAGACCCAGAGCCAGCTAGACCCGTTGTGCCGGGCGTGGTTGCGGTTGGCACTGCGCCGGCACGCATGCTAGCCCTGGCCGGGTCAGTATTTGCCCCTTCTCTCCAAAGCCTATGCTAGCAGGTGCCCAGCTAACGGCAACTGGCACCTGTCGCCACAGTTACTACTCGCCGGCCACCCATGAGTTTCCGACAACCGTCTAACTTCACTGCCTTTCCCTTCTCCTTCCCCTCTCAATTACCTCTCCCTCCTCCCCTTTTCTTTTGACCTCCCTCACATATTTCGCTAGTCACACAACTGCGCCACCATGGAAAACGCGCCCAAAGCACACGCCCCTGCTGCCACTGCAGCATGGCCTCGGAATCAGAAGCGTATAGAGTGTGCCTAAGACAGTGGGGGACAGCTATTGCAGCTCGCCGGCCGGGGTGGCCGAGCGGTTCTAGGCGCTATAGTCTGGAACCGCGCGACCGCTACGCTCGCACGTTCGAATCCTCGGCATGGATGTGTGTGCTGTCCTTAGGTTAGTTAGGTTTAAGTAGTTCTAAGTTCTAGGGGACTGGTGACCTCAGAAGTTAAGTCCCATAGTGCTCAGAGCCATTTGAACCATTTTATTGCAGCTCATCGGCAGCCACTAAAGACCGCACTCCACTCGGCACTGGGACTGCAGGTAGAGCCCTTGTGGGATCTACAGCCAATACGGTCCTGGAACCCACTTATAGAGAGCGAAAGGAAGGAATTGCGTATTCTTCTTTACAAAAATTGGTTCATTCTGTTTAAAGCGTAAGACCTCAGCTGCGTCAACGGAACTGCCGAATCGAAAAGGAGTACCTTCAACTGGCTACCGTAATAAGTGCAGAGAAAAGCAGAGTGCAATTATTTATTGAGAAGGCAGGTGTTAAGCGACGTGTTGCGACTGCCGTACTGTAGTTACGCCACAGACCGCAACAAGCCTGATGAATACAACTCGCACAACGTGTATTTCATCTCCCTTGGTGTACTTGTGTATTAAGTAGATAACGCATATTAGCCTACGCTACAGTACTGCAATGCGCCATTACCGGTGAAGCTGTTTCTACACTACTGGCCATTAAAATTGCTACACCACGAAGGTGACGTGCTACAGACGCAAAATTTGACCGACAGGAAAGAAGATGCTGTGGTATGCGAATGATTAGCTTTTCAGAGCATTCACACAAGGTTAACGCTGTGGCGACACTTACAACTTGCTGACACGAGGAAAGTTTCCAACCGATTTCTCATACACAAACAGCAGTTGACCGGCGTTGCCTGGTGAAACGTTGTTGCGATGCCTCGTGTAAGGAGGAGAAATGCGTACTTTGATAAAGATCGGATTGTAGCCTATCGCGTTTGCGGTTTATCGTATCGCGACACTGCTGCTCGCGTTGGTCGAGATCCAATGGCTGTTAGCAGAATATGGAATCGGTGGGTTCAGTAGGGTAATACGGAACGCCATGCTGGATCCCAACGGCCTCGTATCACTAGCAGTCGAGATGACAGGCATCTTATCCGCACGGCTGTAACGGATCGTGCAGCCACGTCTCGGTCCCTGAGTCAACAGATGGGGACGTTTGCAAGACAACAACCATCTACACGACGTTTGCTGCGGTTACCCTTGACGCTGCGGTTACCCCTGACGCTGCATCACAGACAGGAGCGCCTGCGATGGTGTACTCAAAGACGAACCTGGGTGCACGAATGGCAAAACGTCATTTTTTCGGACGAATCCAGGTTCTGTTTACAGCCTCATGATGGTCGCATCCGTGTTTGGCGACATCGCGGTGAACGCACATTGGAAGCGTGTATTCGTCATCGCCATACTGGCGTATCACCCGGCGTGATGTTACGAGGTGCCATTGGTTACACGTCTGGGTCACCTCTTGTTGGCATTGACGGCACTTTGAACAGTGGACGTTATATTTCGAATCATTCGATCCCTGCGAAACCCTACATTTCAGCAGGATAATGCACGACCGCATGTTGCAGGTCCTTACGGGCCTTTCTGGATACAGAAAATGTTCTACTGCTGCCCTGGCCAGCACATTCTCCAGATCTCTCACCAACTGAAAACGTCTCGTCAATGGTGGCCGAGCAACTGGCTCGTCACAATACGCCAGTCACTACTCTTGATGAACTGTGGTATCGTGTTGAAGCTGCATGGGTAGCTGTACCTGTACACGCCATCCAAGTTTTGTTTGACTCAATGCCCAGGTGTATCAAGGCCGTTATTACGGCCAGAGGTGGTTGTTCTGGGTACTGATTTCTAAGGATCTATGCACCCAAATTGCGTGAAAATGTAATCACATGTCAGTTCTAGTATAATATATTTGTCCAATGAATACCCGTTTATCATTTGCATTTCTTCTTGGTGTAGCAATTTTAATGGCCAGTAGTGTAATTCCAATGATGGCTGATACTTTCATAATCGGAACAGTCAGCAGTGTCTTTTTCCGGAAAACTAGACAAAGCACCATTGCACCGTGTTAAATCACAAATTTTTCCGCAGTGACAGGTGAAAGGAAGGAAGATAAAGATTCAATGTATGTGGTTAGTTGGGGAAAGAAATCGGTACGGAACATTCAAAAGAACCATTCCGGTATTTCCCTAGGCGATTTAGGGAAATCTGCGGAAACACAAACCTGGATGGCCAGACAGTGTTTTAGACAGCTGAATACGACTCCGATGTCTTAACACAGCATTACTGCCGTGAGAATGTGTGATACTGCGTGGTGATCAGTATGCTTTGGCGCTACTCAATTAAATGACATGAGTAGAAAATTGGACGCCTCAACCTTTCCGAAAGTCTGCCATTCATAAACCAGTATTTTTTTCAGTACAGAAGACAAGATGAAGCACGTATCATTGTACATTACTATCGCAAAATTTTGTACATGGCTGCACGTTCAGGGACCGTGAATAGTTACAATTGAAAGAAAACAGCCCTCAGTCACTATTTTTAACGAATTAACCGGGTTTCAACACTGCTAGGAGTGTCTTCCTCAGAATTTAAATCAAAGAATGGTCTATAACACGGTCACAGAAATGACTAAAAACGTATGATACAGAGTATAAGTACAGAATCATTGAGAAAAATTGGCGGTAGTTATATGTCATTTATAATACAATAAATATGCCAAAAGGGCATACTCACAAAGATATTTATGATAAAAAATTGTGATGGCGAGCCACTAAGGGCTGCTCGTTACTTACGTGGTTACAGGTTGCAAACTCAGTCCGTTTGCAACCACATTAAGACATCGTGCCACATTCTTAAGTTTTACTGCGCACGTACAGTGAAAATGTATTGACGATAAATCGTTTTCCTTTCATCATTTTGTGGAGAGCATCAGGGAGAAAAAGTTTATCAGAAGTCTCAAAAAATGGATGAGTAAAGTCAGGATGTTTGCGAGCCATCAGTTACGCTGTCTCAATACAAATACGCCGTTTCTAATTGCAATACTTGACTTTGTGTATCAAACTTTTAGCATATGACAATGCGTCTGTATTGAGTATATGGCAGCATTTTAAACTTTTAAACTCGCTCAACAATTACGCGAAATATTGGAAACAAAATTTTTGTTACTCCTGGAAGCCGTCAAATAGGCAACCTGCAGGTGGTTTCGGGATAACGGCTAAGTAATTTACGTGCTGAGTAAGGAGGTGCGGATGCGCGGAGGGCGCTCACGTGTTCTGACAGCTCCCAACGGCTGCGCTGCACCAACCGTCGTGCCGCCCCCTCCACGCCGCCCACCTGGCGACACCGGCTTTTAAACCGGACAAAGAACCCGGCCGCTCCGCCCACCAGTACGTGGCAGACCGCTAATGACGCCGTCGTCCTGCCAGACGCCAGTCACCTGCCCTTTTTCTCATACGCGCATTCCGAAGCTCTCTTGGATGATCGTGGCGCTTATTAACGTGAATGATTTTTACCTTCCCTTCCAGCTTCCTTAGTTTCGTTAGGTGGACGTACTGGATCTGTGTCCCTGTACTGCGAGTTTGGATCTAATAAAACTACAGTGAAATTTATAAACATTAAATATATAGGCGTAATTATGTAAGCGAGCTTCTTCATTTAATGTTATACAGATTCTTACGAAGGCGTCGGACATTTGCCAGTCTTATTCTAACCACAATTAGAAAGATATCTTTTTATAATCGCCTGTTGTTTCAGACATGCCCGATGGAACAGAAATTTCTCTTCAGTGCGCATGAGGCTCGAACTCTTACCGGGAATTGATGAAATGCCGCGCGCAATGGGCAAGAGGCACTACATGAAGTGGATAAGTTGAGAATTTGGTGCTGACAAATAGCGTGCTAGGGTAGTCCGTGCAGTTGCGATGACCACAGTGTAGTTGCGATGACCACAGTCTCCGGATGGTGCAGTGACACTACATGAAGTGGATAAGTTGAGAATTCGGTGCTGACATATAGCGTGCTAGGGTAGTCCGTGCAGTTGCGATGACCACAGTGTAGTTGCGATGACCACAGTCTCCGGGTGGTGCAGTGGTCAGAGCAGTTGCCTAGTAAGCAGCCGACGCGAGTTCGATCCCTGTCCAGCTTAGCTTTTCAATTTAAATCGAGGGCCGCTTGCAGCCGATATTTGTAATTCCATATATATATATATATATATATATATATATATATATATATATATATATATATATATATATATATATATATATATATATATATATAGGGCTACTCAAAGTACTTAGTGGCATGCATTTGCCTTTCTTTGTGCCCATGCTTCTTTATTCTTTTGCTGTGGGCTTCTTTTCTTTCTTGAGACCACGTTGTTCCCGTCTTCTTCTTTGGTTTCTCCTCTTGGTCAAGAGATAGACATTGGTAGATATATGAGGAGAAAGTTGTGAAGGCGATATATATTGCATCGCCTTCACAAGTTTTCTCCTCTAAAATTATGAGAATTCAAGTCCACCTGTTGTACAACCAACTGTTCCTTTTTACGCCCAAACAAGTTTTGGTCCGTATTTGCCACCAACGTCGGATGATTCTGGTCGCATGTAAAGACTAATACTGACATCAAAGTTAGTGTCCAGCCACTCACGGGCGGCACAGGAACTGAAATTGATGGTACCAAATCAAAAACAAAAACCCTTAATTCTGTTTTTAAAATATGTTATTCTACACACGAAATCCCAGGCATACTGCTCCAATTTAATTCGTGTACCACGAAAAAGTGGGTGTCAATGGTAAAGTTTCAAACTACAAATCCAAAGATCTCGAGTTCAATCCCCACTAATCCTAGGATTTTTAGCTGCCACTTATCACTTCTTTCATCTCTCACAATGTTTACTGATGAGAAAAATGCCGAGTTGTACCGTGGTTCGGAATCCACGTTAAACTGTAGTCCCCCTATAACTGGCTAGGATTGATGAGTGCTTTACTTTATCGCCGAAAAATGAGTGAAATAGATATTAGTGTCAGAGTCATTGAGAAACAGCTGAAATCATTAAAATTGCTTACAGCTCCAGGGCCCGATGGGATCCCTATCAGATTCTATTCATAATTTGAGATTAAGTTAACCACTCTTTTGTTACCCACAATCTACAACTGTGAATCTCTCCAATAAAAAATCGTGTCCAGAAGTTCGAAGAAAGCACAGGTCACGACTGTCTACGAGAATGGTAGAAGAAGCAATCAACAGAATAACCGTCCAATATCCATCACATCTATTTGTTGTAGAATCTTGGAACATGTTCTGAGTTAAAACGTAGAGTTGTCTCGCACAAAATGCCAACCAACATGGATCCAGAAATTATCGATAATGCGAAACTCAACTCGCACTTACGTCACATGACATGCTGAAAGTCTTGGATCAAGGCAATCAGGTAGGCGTATTTTTCAATTTTCGACAAGCATTTGACTTAGTACTACATCAGCGCTTAATATGAAAAGTATGGGGTGTCAAGCGAAATATGTTACTGGGTTAACGATTTTTTGGAAGCGAAGACGCAACAAGTCATGTTTGACTGAGAGTCATCGACAGTTGGAGAAGTAGCTTCGGGTTTGCTTCAGGGGAATGTGCTGATACTCTCTCTGTTCATGTTGTGTGTTAATACCCATCGGGTCAATATTAATAGTGACCTCAACCTTTTCACAGATGACGGAACTGTCTGAAGTCACATCTTGATAAAAATTTGGAAGTGGCTGAAAGCTTGGCAATTTGCTTTAAATGTTCAGAAACGTAAAATCGCGAAAGAAAAAGTAGTAGCCTACGACTATATTATCAATGACGCACAATTGGAATCTGTCAATTCATACAAATTATCTGGGTTAACAATTCGTAGGAATACGAAATGGACAGTCGAAGGTAAAGAAGGAAGTGCACTCAATCGATAAAGGAGATTGCCTTGAAAATAGACTTAGTTATAAAGTTTCAAGAACAGGCTTGATGTGATACGCTGGGTAAATTCTTCAAACCCCTACACATATTGCTCCACAGTGATCGTCAGGAGGACATTAGATTAATTATAGATCGCATAGAGGCATTTAAAGTCATTTTTCCGGTACTTCGCACATTAATGAAACGGGAGAAAGTCCTAATGACTGCCACATTGGGACATACCCCCTGTGATGCACTTCATAGTCGTCTGCAAAGCGTGGATGTAGACGTACTTTTATTCGGATCTGTAAAATGGAAACTTGTTTCTACTAATAATGGCGTTCGAAGTAATAATAATGCGTAATAATAATGTTTCCATTTTACTGAGCAATAATAAAAAGTAGCCACTGATGCGGGCGGGCTCAATCGTGTCGAAATAAGTTGGGGCATTAAAAAGAACAGTTGTTCGGTAATAGGCGGACCTAATTGCCCATTATTTAGTCTGCAAACACGCTGCTGATTGAGCTTCGAAACACACCGGCAATTATAACGATAATTACTTCTACTTCCTCTTTTTTGATAAATTAAATTTAGTGGTAGCAGAGATATAAATGTTACTGTAAATAACGAAACTAAACGAATCAATTTACGCCACAAAGGAGGTGTAATATGACACAGTGTCCCTAGACCATCATGATAGTTTTCACTTTCGTGAATGGATTATAAACTATCTAGACATGGTTAAGACTGCGTCTTTACTTACTTTTCCGAAACGGAGGAAAGCAGGAACATTAGGGTTTAACGTCCTGTCGATGACGAAGTCATCAGAAACGGAGCAGGCGGGAAGGTTGGCGGGAAGTTAAGGGAATAAGGTACCGTCGGCTACGAGATTATTAGCAGATGGAGGACGAGCGCCGAGTGTGAAAGGAAAGGGAATCAGCCGTGCCCTTTCAAAGGAAACATACCGGCATTTAAGTGTTAAGCGATTTATGCAAATCACGGAAAACTTAACGCTGGATGATGAGAAGAGGATCTGAACGGCATTCCTTCCGAATGGGAATGCCGTTTCTTAACTACTGTGCCACGTCGCTCGGTATGTTTCCGAAAATTCGAGATCGACTGCTCAGCCAATGGTTCAGATGTTGGCCTACGAAGGGTCGTCCCTCCACTAACAACAAGTTTCTGCTCTATTGCGACAGTGCAACCACAATTTCCCTAGTACACACTGCGCGATATGTTTCTGAGCACTGAGGTACAAAAAACCAAATCATTCAGGTTTCATTCGCTACAGTTAGATTGCAGCCATTTTTACGGTTACGTAACGCAACCGTTAGAACCGGAACACTTATAGGATTACTCTGTTGTCTGTCTGTCTATCTATCTGTCCGTTCGACTGATAACACTCCTTTTTTCTAGGAACGGGTAGAAGTATCAAGTTGCAATTTATGTCACGTACTAGGGCGGAGTGAAGATCTTAACCCTCTATGTCAACGAAATCAAAAGATACGGCTATTTATGTCACGTATATTGACACAAAAATACAATGAAAACACCATAAAATTAGCGCTACAGAATAAAAGGAGCTGCAAGAAAGCTAAACAAAAGCTCATGATTGGTAAAAACGACATCATAGCAATCGACGGTGATAATGGGCGCATAATGGAAAAGGAAGAAATTCTAAAGCATGTAAAGAATTTCTATAGTAAATTGTACGAAAGAACACATGAACCACTCGGAAAACCTTACGCAGACGATGATGAAGTCCCCAAAATCCTCCCCGAAGAAATAAGAAAAGCTATAAACGAGATGGAGAATGACAAAGTAGGGGGTCATGATGGTCTGACAACTGACATACTGAAGCTTCCAGGGGAGGAAACAGAGAAACATCTGGCTAAAGTCTTTATTTCGTGTATACAGAATGGCACCATCCCAACCTGCTGGAACAAAGCAAACATAATCTTATTGCATAAGAAGAGAAAGTATTCACGATCTGAAGAACTACCGCCCCATTAGCTTACTTTCTGTTATGTATTAAGTGATCACTAAATTCCTGATAAGTCGCATTAAAATGGATGTGGAGACTGCACCGCCCATAGAACAAGCTGGATTCCGTAGTGGTTTCAGTACAATTGACCATATAAACACACTGCGTGAGGTAATTAGTCGAGCCAATGAGTATGAAATGCCACTATGCATAGCCTTCATTGACTTCGAAAAAGCCTTTGATTCTGACACCCACACTGCAGTCATACAAGCACTGGCTGAGCAAGGAGTCGAAACAAAATATATAAACATATTGTGCAACATCTATGACACGTCTGTAGCATCTATCAACATAGAAAAAAACAAGTGCGAATTTCCCATTGGAAAAGGAGTAAAGCAGGGCGATCCTATACCCCCGAAGTTATTTATAGCAGTTCTTGAGATGACTATGTCCAAAATTGTTTGGAACAACAGAGGAATAAGGATAAATGGTAAAGGGCTCACCAACCTGAGATTTGCCGACGATATAGTGGTTCTAGCTAACAGTAAGATGGAAATGCAGTCCTCTACAAAAGACTTAACAGGTCGTTGTCAGGAAGTTGGACTTAAAATAAATCACTCTAAAACTAAGGTTATGCATAATAAGTGGGTAGCTGCAGGACAAATAACACTGAACAGCAAAATCCTAAATAATGTTACAGGATATGTTTATCTGGGGCAATTAATTGACACAAAAGGGGATCTGAAACCTGACATTTTTCGTCGAATTAAACTGAGTTGGAGGGCTTACGGAAGGAATGCAACAGTTTTCAAATCTAACATGCAAGTCTACTTAAAGAAGACAATTTTTGACCAGTGTGTTCTACAGGTTTTAACGTATGGGTGTGAGACTTGGACTTCAATTGAATTTTTCAAAAGGAAACTTAGAACTGCTCAGAGAGCTACGGAAGGGTTCAAAAATGGCTCTGAGCGCTATGGGACTTAACTTCTGAGGTCATCAGTCCCCTAGAATTAGAACTAACCTAAGGACATCACACACATCCATGCCCGAGGGAGGATTCGAACCTGCGACCGTAGCGGTCGCGTGGTTAGCTACGGAAAGGTCAATGTTAGGTCTCACTAAGAAAGATCGACAGAAAATAGAAGACATTCGAGCAATAACAGGAGTAAAAGATATTATAGAACGGGTTAAGACGCTAAAATGGCAGTGGGCAGGACATATTGCAAGAACGAAGAATGGAAGATGGACAAATTCAGTTTTAGAGTGGAGTCCCAGAGAAAACGGAAGTCCACCAGGGAGACCACCTGACCGCTGGGATAAGGAACTCAGGAAAGTTGCGGGCTTCAATTGGCAGAAGACAGCAGCGGACAGTGCTGCATGGAAAAACCTCTTACAAATGTGTTTAATAACTTAAAGAGGCCACATCTTGTACAGATTGAATTAGCTGAAGAATAAATACTGACACAAACTCACTCATCAAAACTATATCTATGTGAGGACTGTGGCCTAGTGGTAAAGCGCTCGCCTGGAACCTTGGACGGCGTGAGGTCGAATATCGATGGACCACGGTTTTTCGGTCTTCTTTTCAAGATATCCTTCACCTTTCAACGATGTGAGGTGTTGCCAGAAACAACAAGTGGCTCGGATTCCACGTGAAACTGTAGGTCCCCTGTGCTTGGATAACTGGGAGTCGCCGGAGTGGCGTTCAGCAGAAAGACATGCTCCTGGCCACTGAGCCACACGAAGTTACTGTTATTATCTATATACGCAATCAAGTTTGTACGGAGCGCGAGTCCTGCACGCACTCGACCTGCTTTTACCGTCCTGGTCTTTAATAATCGTGAAATTTGGACGTTGCTTCTGTGGTCGAATGCCCCTCATGATGGATTCTCACTTTAACCTAATGGGGCTGTGAACAGAGCAGAGAAAATTTAGATATCCTGTGGGAATCACACTGAGTGAAACTGAAAGCAGGTGAAACGTTGTAAACCGATTAGCCAATTTCGCTGCGTACATGGAAAGTCGAGGACAGTGGAACAATACGTGAGAACGGCTGAACGTCCAGTGGGAATAACTGGAGAGGAGGACTGAAGAGTTACACTACTAGAAGCCCGCATTATTTTATGGTTCATATGGCCCTGAGCATTATGCGACTTAACTTCTGAGGTCATCAGTCGCCTAGAACTTAGAACTAATTAAACCTAACTAACCTAAGGACATCACACACATCCATGCCCGAGGCAGGATTCGAACCTGCGACCGTAGTGGTCGCTCGGCTCGAGACTGTAGCGCCTAGAACCGCACGGCCACTGCGTCGTATCGCTGCTACCTCTTTATCAGAAGTGCTAAAAAACAATAGGACAGATTCACTTGGATGGTACGGATGCCACATAAAACAGTATTTGCGTTTGACTAGTACTGGGTCTGCCTCGTGAGGGCGCTATAACGCTCCGAAAAGCCTCGCGGAATTGATCTATAAATGTTACTCCACGCAGTTATTTGAGAATTACATTTGATATTCGTAACAATCAAGGTGAAATGAACTCACTGGTTTATAACTATACGTGGAGGAGTGCTTATGTAATACTGGAGGTGGTTGTCATATTTTTGTGCATGCATTAGTGTGTCATGCACGCAAAAGAGGTGGCAATGGTGCGGTGACCCTTGCATATCAGTCAGGTGTCAGCAGTACCCTATGTCTGTGTTCTTCAAGAGAGCAAATGTAAATCCTTTCTTGTGAACAGTCAACAAGCCCCCACACCGTCTCTATTTGAATAACATAATGGAGCCTTCGCAGCACAGTACGTGATGTTTCAAAAATGACTTTACAACTTTGAAAAATTCATATAAATTAGTTCACAGTACCTACAGAGGTGACTGTAGTGTAAATTTGTGGGGAAATACATCAAGTTTTGTCTCGCTTAGTTTGCTAGTGCCGAATCGCACGGTTCAAATGGCTCTGAGCACTATGGGACTTAACAAATCGCACGGTAAAGAGCGTTAGCGGCACCTGCGTTAAAGATGGCTGCCTTCACTGGATCCGAGAGTGCTAGCTATGTGTTTTGGTTTGCAGAATCGAAGTCGGCGACAACAGTTCAGTGTAATTTTCGTACCAAGTACGCTAAAGATCCACCTTGTAGGCCTACAATTTATGGGTGGCATAAATGTTTTGCTGAAACACGGCGCTCGGTGAGAAATGGAAACTCATCAGGTAGTCCAAGCAAATCTGCCGACGTCGTTGAGCGAGTGAAAGAACGTTTTGTCAGCAACCCTACGAAATCGACCCGCCGTGCATCTCGCAAACTGCAAATCCCACATACGACTGTTGTTGTGTGTTGAGAAACCGTTTGCATTTGAAACCGTACAGATTGACGATCGTACAAGCAATGAAAGACACTGATAAAATTGCGAGCAAGAACTTCTGTGCTGACATGTTAAATCAATTACATGAGGATGGCCATTTCTTGGCCAAAATCATCTTTTCTGACGAGTCGACTTTTCACTTACGGGGAAAGGTTAACAATCGTAACTGTACGATTTGGGGCAGTGAAAATCCACATCAAACATTTCAACATGTTCGTGATAACCCTAATCTGAACGTTTTCTGTGCATTGAGCAAGAACAAGGTATACGGCGCTTCTTTTTTTCCACGAGAGAACCATCAACGGTATAGCGCACCTGGATATGTTACGACAGTTTTTGATTTCACGGATCGATGATGATGACCAAGAACGAAATGTTTAATTCAAACAAGATGGTGCACCACCCCACTACCTGTCTGACGTCCGGGATTTTCTCAGCGACCGCTTTCCAGGTAAATGGATATGCCGTGATGTGCCAATTGCATGGCCCCCACGTTCCCCAGCCCTGACAAAAATGGTTCAAATGGCTCTGAGCACTATGGGACTTAACTTCTGAGGTCATCAGTCACCTAGAACTTAGAACTACTTAAACCTTAGTAACCTAAGGACATCACAAACATCCATGCCCGAAGCAGGATTCGAACCTGCGACCGTAACAGTAGCGCGGTTCCGGAATGAAGCGACTAGAACCGCTCGGACACCCCGGCCGGAAGACCTGACACCACTCGATGTCCTTTTTTTTGTGAGGATTCATTGAGGATATCGTGTTTGTACCCTCTGTGCTAGGTTATCTACCTGGACTTTGAGCAAAAACTTACGCCGCCACTGAGCAAGTTACACCTACAGCGAGTTTGAGAAGAAATTGGCTTCCGATGGGATGCGTGCAGGATAACCAACGGAAGCCACATGCAACTTGATGTGTTTACCTACAAAAGAACACTATACCCAGCTCTATATCTTCTTTCAATAAATTTATATGAATTTTTAAAGTTGTCAAGTCTTTTTTGAAACATCTTGTACATAAAGCCTTTCTCCTTTTCTTGGCTACTGAAGTAACATATCGTCGACTGGAAACGTGAGAGTCACGTTCGTAGCGAAGTTATCTAAAAGTATTCCGTAGCATTTTGTAGACTTGAACTGCAAGTAACGTAAAAGGCGCTGCTTCTCTGATCAAATGCGTTGGCCAAAGGGCTGTCGAAACCGGCAACTCTGTAGTAATGTATACCGCGTGTCTGTCCTAAGAGTCGTCAGGCGCATTTTCTCTAGTTTTCAGCAGATATTTGCAATTTCGTTTTTGCATTTTGTAGCTGGAGACAGTTCAAACAGTTACTGTTTGTCACGTTCATACGACGCCTAGTGTCAACAGAAAGCGTCGGTATGCTACCAGTTACAAAGAAAATGTTTTTTTTTTTTTAAGGCTGAATTTTAAGTGCCAATTCGACAGAGAGGTCACAGATTACTCTAGTGCGATATTCGTTTTATCGACATGTATTAACAGGGACAAAAAAACCCTAAGAGTAACCAGTACTCCAGCAGCGGCAACACTACCCTGGCCTGAGCTCGATGCTTTACAGTTCTTGTTAATACATATCGATAAACACTAATCTGGGACCGCTCTATCGAAATGGCATGTAAAATTACGCTTTTAAAAATGATTTCGTTTTTAACGGGAAACAAACCGATTCTTTCCGTCGACCCAGGGCGTCGCATGAAAGACGTGGTGAGCAGAGTTTGTCTGGGCTGCCTGCAGCTACTCAATGGAAAAACGAAATTGGAAATATCTGCTGAAAGACCAGAGAAAATGCGCCCGACATTCTCCTGTAAACAGCCGATTATTCTATCGCTGCCAGTCAAATGTAACGTAAAATCACACTTTTCGCAAAATACATTCACAGTGTAACTATCATTCTTTTTTTTATAACACCGTAAATGTATATCCTTCGTTGCTAGGTTGTTGGTTCAACGAAGTCCCCGCGGAAGATATGAGGAGGAGACGAAGAGAGAGAGCAAGAGAGAGGTAGGTAGGTCTGAGCCGTTCCGTGTGTGTGTTCAGTCTGATGCTCTCTTAAAAGGTGTTTGTTTGTTATGAACCCAGAGACTTCACGACAGCGCGATAACAAAACGTCGAGTCAACAGCCCACAACGGGCGCACAAGGACGTCTCATATCCAACGAAACTTCATGCAGCGAGAGCTGCACAACAATATTCAGAGACATGTAGCCCTAGCGGTGCCATTGTGAATTTCAAGACACTGCAAAATTAGCATACAAAACGACGCATTCCGCGTCCCGTGTGGAGCAATGCCGGATGCGCTGTCCGGGCAGCTCTAGTCACGCTACTTGACTGCCAACCGTGGTTGCTCGCTGCGCTGGACCACTGGTCGCTCAAATGGAAAGAGGATGTGGCGCGCCAGCGAAACGAATCTCTGTGAAAGCGAATAATAATTGCAAGGCCTGCTGCATGGAATGAACAATCTAATGAAAACACACTATAGAGTGAAAGTGATGAGGAATATCAGAAATCAGATCAGAGATAAACTTAACGTCAACATTGGGGATCACGGTGAAGAAATTCTGCTGCTTTGGATGCAAAGTAACATTACGGACGAAGAAAGGACATAAAATGCAGACCAGTACAATCAAAGAGGGCGCGTAAGGTCAAGGAAAGCCTACCAATATCAAAAATATAGGACTTAATCTGAGAAAGAAATTTTTGAGAGTGTACGTTTCCAACACGGCAGTATATGGTAGTGAAACACATACTGTGGGGAAACAAGAATAGAAGAGAATCGAAGCATCTGAGATGTGGTGCTACAGAAGAATGCTGCAGATTAGATGGACTGATAACGTAAGGAATTATGAGATCCTCCGCAGGATCGATAGGGAAAGGAATATATGGAAAACACTGACAAGAAGATGGGACAGAATGACACATGTGTTTTGGCATAAAGGATAACATCTACTGTATAGAGGGTAAAAACTGGAGAGGAAGACAGAGATTGGAATACAGTATATCCAAGAAATAATTGTGGACTTTGGGTGCAAGTGCTACTTTTAAGATGAAGAGAGTGGTACAGGAGAGGAATTCGTCGCAGCCCACACCAAACCAGTCAGAACATTGATGATGGAAAAAAACCCTCTCAAACGTAGATTGCTTCTTAGTTCAAAAGCCCCATTCGCGATCGGTGTTTCATGGTGCGCATCGTGCATTTTGTCTGGAGGTGGTCGTGTATATTCGCGCACACGTACATGCGTTTTACGCAGTTTTACATATTGGTAGGCATCAGTCGAATGTAGAGACTCTTCTCACGCTTCTGGATCAAAGGGTTCATACCTGTAGCATGTGCTACGTACGCGATTATCAGCACTGCTCAGATAATGATAGAATTACGGGGTGTATACGCGGACAAGAAGAAAAAATTCCCGGATTTTTCCCGGATCTCCCGGTTAAAAATATATTTTATCCCAGGTGAAAATACGCTTTTGCCTTGTTAAGTGACAGTATACTTTCCCTCGGAGCTGTAAAACTTATCCTTTGGTAGGATATGGTTTTATACAGCAGCGTAAAATTTCCCGGCACTTTATAAAACGATACTCAAGGGGAAAAACACGTTTTGGAAAGATCTTTGCTGTGCAGCAACATGTACGCTGCATATTTTCGTATTACGAAAGTATAAATTCGAATTCCACCAACAGGATAAGTTAATTGTTTAAATTAATATACATAGTGTTGTTACAAGAAAAGCAAAGCTTTCGCATATAATATTTGTCTCGAAGACTAATACGCTATTAGAGAAGCTAAGCTTTCACTTATAACGTTAATCTGTTTAGCGCATGTTACACTTTAAGATGCAACACACAAATACGCCAGCAAAATTTTTAATGCCGACATAAATCTCTGATCTTCTATGCTCGAAATTCTTCTAAACGGCTCGTCATCAAAGAGTTGATTTTTAAAAGAGACCAAACACTCTGTGATTTAAGTTCATCTTGCGTAAAAGGATATTTACTTTGAAAATAACGCTTTCCGAACAACAGTTCGCAATATTTTCCCTTGACCTGTTAGAAATAGATTCATTTCAGCAGTTGTCAGAGAGCGCCAGATAAGAGGCGTCACCGCGCCTGCACAGCTACGGTGATGTCGGAAGGCCGTATGTCTGTACGCGTAAAACATTAAAAGATCTTACATTATGTGATCAAAGAAACAAGACAGTAGAGGATCCTCCAAGAACGTCGGAATTTCGTGAACCATACTAAAATGCATAGTCCGCCTTACAGTGCACATTCTTTATGTCCGGATTCTAAATGACGTACGCCTCGACCAGATATGAAGTTTTTCAGTGTGGTTTTCGGGACGTAAATTTTCTTGGAGTACCAGTACTGTATTATCTCATGTTTGGTTCTTTATTATGCCATAATGCGACACGTGCTAGAAGATCAAAACATGCACTTGAAATGCAGCGAACAGTTGAAACTAGTCAATAGTGTGGAATAAATTGACTGCCTCAGCAGTTGTGACGTCACACTCATCGAAGGCGATCTGCTGTTATGAAGCAATGCATAGTTTCCCGAAAGCCTTTGACACATTTTGCTGTTGGCAGACACTTGTACGAGCACTGTGTTATTTTATATGGCGCATTTCCTTTGCAATTTCAGTTTTTTTTAAGTTTTTTCTCTCCTTCATGTTTTAATGCTGCAGTATTATTCTGCAGTAGCGGGATACAGTAATATCCTTTGTTCGAGTACCGGTTCTTTTTCTCCCGGATGAAAAAATTCCCGGGTTTTTCCCGGATCGTCCGCTGGGGTGGCCAAGCGGTTCTAGGCGCTACAGTCATGAACTGCGCGACCGCTACGGTCGCAGGTTCGAATCCTGCCTCGGGCATGGATGTGTGTGATGTCCTTAGGTTAGTTAGGTTTAAGTAGTTCTAAGTTCTACGGGGCTGATGACCTTAGAAGTTAAGTCCCATAGTGCTCAGAGCCATTTTTTCCCCGGATCTCCCGGTTGACCCGCGTCGTATACACCCTGAATTAGTGTGTAAACACATTTGTGTCTAATAAATTTGCTACTGTGTTCATGCGCACATAGTATCTTGAGATACGGACGCTCAAGGACATGGACGGGCATTCGTTTACGTACTTCCACTGAAGGAGTCATGTGACCTGGGACGCTGTTGGAGTGTAGCTGTTACTAAAGTCCTAGGAATTATTCAGCAAATCAGCAACAGCTACAACTGCGAGAAAAAGTGCGCTATATTCCTATTCAGTGCAAGAGTGCCCTCAACAATCCTATCCTTTTGCACGATGCCCAACGTGTCAGCGGTCTCTACCACTGACTTCACGCAGATCGCAACAGGCCAGCAGCCGAGTTGCCTTGAATGTGGTGGAGGGGGGTGGGGGTGGGGGGTGGGGGGAGTGTACAAGAACTGCAGAAGAGTCGGGCAGTGGGCAGGCAGAACCGCTGATGCACGGGTAACGGCCGCCTTCCGCGCCCCAGGGTACGACTAGGGCCACGAGTTACGCCCTCGTGTTCCCCTTTTTCTGCCGAACCCATCTGCACGATGCCGCTCACCGGATGTCGCCGCTCCAAAACGTCTCTCACAACCAACACAGGAATCCCGTCCGCGGACGGCAGAAGCCGTGCGGCATCCGCAATTACCGTGCCGCAAAAAGACGGTCTTTCCCCTTCGCAGTAATGACCACGGGAATAATAGCTAATTATAATGATACATTTGTGAGATCTTCCAGCTTCCCATTAAGTTACCAGGTGACTGGTATCGAATAACAAAATTGATGAAATATTATGAACTACACCCTAGGAGGCACATAGTTTCTTTCTCATCTGTCACTAAAAGTCTGTTTTGAGGCAGGTGAAATGAACCAAAGGGCAAAGCTAAAGGAAGCGACTTCACTTTGGATGGATCGCTATGAACAGTTATAGACGCCCAAAACTCTATGGTTTTGGGACAGTGCAAACTTGATCAAAGAGCGGATTTAACGGAAGCGACTGCATCGTGGATGGGAGCAGGCTCGGATTCAGGCCGGGGCGGGAGGGCCACAAAAACATAAATTAATTATATAAAATCTTTAATTTATTATTATTAACGTGCTAGGCAACTGGGGCACGAAAACTGTGGGTTAGACGAGGAGTGGGAGGGTCATTTGGAATAGGGGTTAAAACTCTGAGGACGAAGTGACTCCTTCGTTATGTCCTACAAATGTTCAATGTGTGGCCAAATCATTTGTTCGAATTGTCCAGAACGTTCTTCAATCGCCAAGAATTGTGGCCCGGTGGCATAACGCATTGTTGTTGCTGTTGTGGTCTTCAGTCCAGAGACTGGTTTGATGCAGCTCTTCAAGCTACTCTATCCTGTGCAAGCTTCTTCATCTCCCAGTACCTACCGCAACCTACATCCTTCTGAATATGCTTAGTGTATTCATCTCTTGGTCTCCCTCTACGATTTTTACTCTCCACCCTGCCGTCCAATACTAAACTGGTGATCCCTTGATGCCTCAGAACATGTCCTACCAACCGATCCCTTCTTCTAGTCACGTAGTGCCACAAACTTCTCTTCTCCGCAATCCTATTCAATACTTCCTCATTAGTTATGTGATCTACCCATCTAATCTTCAGCATTCTTCTGTAGCACCACATTTCGAAAGCTTCTATTCTCTTCTTGTCCAAAATATTTATCGTCCATGTTTCACTTCCATACATAGCTACGCTCCATACAAATACTTTCAGAAACGACTTCCTGACACTTAAATCTATACTCGATGTTAACAAATTTCTCTTCTTTAGAAATGCTTTCCTTGCCATTGCCAGTCTACATTTTATATCCTCTCTACTTCGACCATCATCAGTTATTTTGCTCCCCAAATAGCAAAGCTCCTTTACTACTTTAAGTGTCTCATTTCCTAATTTAATTCCCTCAGCATCACCCGACTTAATTCGACTACATTCCATTATCGTCATTTTGCTTTTGTCATTCATCTTATATCCTCCTTTTAAGACACTATCCATTCCGTTCAACTGCTCTTCCAAGTCCTTTGCTGTCTCTGACAGAATTACAATGTCATCGGCGAACCTCAATGTTTTTATTTCTTCTCCATGGATTTTAATACCTACTCCGAATTTTTCTTTCGTTTCCTTCACTGCTTGCTCAATATAGAGATTGAAGAACATCGGGGAGAGGCTACAACCCTGCCTCACTCCCTTCCCAACCGCTGCTTCCCTTTCATGTCCCTCGACGCTTATAAGTGCCATCTGGTTTCTGTACAAATTGTAATTTTTCTGTACAAATTGTAATTTTACCCCTGCCACCTTCAGAATTTGAAAGAGAGTATACCAGTCAACCATAACGCATTACCAGCCATCAAAATCCCATCGTTGTTTCGGAACATGAAGTCCATGAACGGCTGCAGATGGTCTCCAAGTAGCCGAACATAACCATTTCCAGTCAATGATGGGTTCAGTTGGACACCTGGACTCATCTGAGCGGGGCATGGTTTTCCTGTCGTCTGGACTCCAGCTGATATGGTCATGAGTCCAGGAGACGCACTGCAGGCTATGCCGTGCTGTTAGCAAAGGCACTTGTGTCGGTCGTCTGCTGCCATTTCCCATCAAAGTCAAATTTCGTCGCCCTGTCCTAACTGATACGTTCGTCGTATGTCCCACATTGATTTCGGCGGTTGCTTGTCTTTTAGTACTGACAACATAACACAAATGCAGCTGCTCTCTGTCGTTAAGTAAAGTTCAAATGGTTCAAATGTATCTGAGCACTATGGGACTTAACATCGGAGGTCATCAGTCCCCTAGAACTTAGAACTACTTAAACCTAACTAACCTAAGGACATCACACACATCCATGCCCGAGGCAGGATTCGAACCTGCGACCGTAGCAGTCGCGCGGTTCCGGACTGAAGCGCCTAGAACCGCACGGCCACCGCGGCCGGCCACATTTTTATTAAACTTCTTGTAAATTCACATATACTTCTTCTTAATTGTCACATCATCAAGAAAACAATTTTGTATCAATCTTCATATATTTAATTTTCACTTTAACCAAACACAAGAGTTGACTGTTCTTTTACAAAGCGAAATATCAACTTAACTTATGCCCAAATGAAACAAAGACTGCTATGTGCGCATTCACGCCAAAACGGTTACAAGTAAATCAAAGATTATGACAGTCTCACAGAAATGAATACACCCAAGAACCATATCACTGTAGTATATCGATACATCGGAGTACCTACACATTAATAAAACCAAATGTGAATATTGTCACAAAAATACGTCTGTTACTTCGCAGAAAAGTAGTACGATATTACTGGTATCGAGAACTGGGCTTGGAGTGCCGTAATGGTCACTTAAACAGATAACTATTACAATTTCCATATGTGCATATCGCTATCCCATGAATTTTACCACCTCAGTGTATCTATCTATGTCTCACGATATCATAACGAAGAGTAAATGAATGAAACTAGAGATCATAAACGGGGAAGGGGGAAGTGATAGCGGTACCAGAAGTATCTTCCGCAACAATCCGTAAAGCTGCTTGCGGAGTAAAGATGTAAACGTAGACGTGTTTCCGTAGACTGTTGGCGGAAGCTGGGTGGGAGCCGGCCGCAGCGCGGGGGCGGCTCCTCGGCGCCTGGCGGAACAGCTAATGGACGGCGCGGCGCGGCGCGTCCGGCGGCTTCGGCCAATTAGCCCGCGTCCTCAAGTGGCCGTGCGGTTCAATTGTCCTGCGGGTTCCGCGCAGCTATTTACCTCCGCGGGCCACTTACATCTCATTAGCGCATCGGGCACGGGCCCGGGCCGTTAGGATCGCATCGCCGCCTTCCGGCCGCAGCATTAAGCGGTCGGCGGCGAATAATTAATTGCGCGACGCGACTCAGTCCGGTAATGACTGTGGGAAGCGCCGGCAATTACGCGCGAACAATACCGAAAGTCCCGACTCTCGCACGCCCAAGCTGCGCTCCGCATTTTTATAGTGGCTAATTACGGCCCTTGTTGCGTTTCCCCAGCTGTCTCCAATCTCATCACTGAACAATACTCTCTCTCAATAAGCCGCAGTCGGTTTCCGACCGTGGATAATCTGTTCCTGTTCGCAGCTGGGCGATGAATGGGGGAAACAAACCAGTAAATTTGGCATACAGCATTAGTAGTGTCACGCTTGACACAGTCAAGTCGTTTAAATATCTGGGCGTAACGTTGAAAAGCTATATAAAATGGAACGAGAATGTCAGGATTGTGGTAGAGAAAGCGAATGGCCGACTTCGGTTTGTTGGGGGAATTTGTGGAAAGTATGGTTCATCTGTATAGGAGTCCGCTGGTGCGACCTATTCTTGAGTACAGCTAGAGCGTTTGGGATCCGCATCAGGTCGGGGGTTCAAGGAAAACACCGAAGCAATTCAGAGGCGGGCTGCTAGATTTATTACCAGTAAGTTCGAACTACAAGCAAGTGTTGCGGAGATACTGTGGGAACTCAAATCGGAATCCCTGAAGGGAAGACGACATTCTTTTCAAGGAACACTGTTCAGAAAATTTAGAGAACCAGCAGTTGGAACTGGGTGCAGAGCGATCCTACTGCCGCCAACATACATTTCGCGTAAGGACCAAGGAGATAAGGTACGAAAAATTAAGGCATTTAGACGGTCGTTTTCCTCTTGCTCTATCTGTGAGTGGAACAGAAAACGAAATAAATATTTACTATCAAAAACAGTCTTGATCACAAATTATTTATTCCGCTGACCGGTTTCGATCACAACTGTTCAAATGGTTCAAGTGGCTCTGAGCACTATGGGACTTCTGAGGTCATCAGTCCCCTAGAACTTAGAACTACTTAAACCTAACTAACCTAAGGACATCACACACATCCATGCCCGAAGTAGGATTTGAACCTGCGACAGTAGCGAGACCACAACTGTGGTCATCGTCACACCAATGAGTAAGAACCTCCTTCTGGTGGTAAATCAATAGTGATTTGTGATCCAGACTGTTTTTGATAGTAAATATTTGCAACAACATTGATCACTGTTCAGTCCCACAATGTATTCAAAAGTAAGAAAACGAAACGATTAGTTGCAGAACAGGGTACCCTCTGCCACGCACCGTACGGTGGCTTCGTCAGTATGTATGTAGATATACCTAAGAAAGGCTGCCTCTCTCGTCCAAATCACTAACGACGCTACTTGGGTGGCGCAGGTTCTAATAATGCTGATAGGAAGAAACAAAATTTCGTACCGGATTGTCGATTGGGTGCAGCGAGGAAAGGGTCGGCTGCCCAACCGGAAAAAGTTTTTTTTTCCCTCTGCACACAATGGCCCCTTTCCTGTGTGATATGGTTCAAATGGCTCTGAGCACAATGGAATTTAACTTCTGAGGTCATCAGTCCCCTACAACTTAGAACTACTTAAACCTCACTAACCTAAGGACATCACACACATCCATGCCTGAGGCAGGATTCGAACCTGCGACCGTAGCAGTCGCGCGGTTCCAGACTGTAGCGCCTAGAACCGCTCGGCCACTCCGGCCGGCCCCTGTGTGATAGTTACTTCTTAAGATTATCTTTCGATTGTAGGTGATTCTAATGGGTGTGTACAGTGTCGCGTTTCTTACCATGATGAGAGAAAGGAGAGACTGAAACTCAGTGTCCTCATAGCTTTAATTTCCTCTTCCTAGACAGATCAGAATCAACCACACGCTTTAATGTTATAAGAATGGAGATACTCGATATTTAATCCATAATATAGGCGGAAAGTCTGGTGGTCAACAACTTTACGCCACCCCCTCTCTCCCCTTGCTGCCTAAATATCGCCGGTGAAAATTTTTAGCATCGAGTCGAGCCCCACCGCACAGGTGTGCATCAGCGACCTCGGCGACAGATGCGAATTACGGAGGTATAAAAAATATTTATTAAGAGTATTCGCACATCAAGAGAAGGTGAGGCGTTGGCGTACACTTTCTAATCACTAGACTCCGTAACAGCGTCCTAAGTTAAAATTCCAAACCACTCCACAAGGTCCCATTCAGTGAAGCCATGGGACATTGTTGACAATGATCGCTCGTGGGATAAGGATGTAATGACGGTATTCTAGAAAAACAGCCATTTGCCAGAATCAAGATACAGTCTCTTCTCATTTTAATACGTTTTTACCAGGTCGCTTTCCTGATTGTCTGCTCGGTGCAAATTTTGCAATTCATATTAAACTAACTTCTCGGTGAGCTAGAGACTTGAAATTTTAAATATAGCTCAGAGCCGGATGACTATGCAATATTAACTCGCTTTCTTGTCGGTCTGTTCGGTGGGTGTGGGGGTGAAAAAGGTTGGAAACGCCTCCCTCGCATCGCAGCTGTCCAGCAGGACTGGCATGTTGTGCGGGTCGTATCGGAATGCGTTCCTGGCGGTATGCGAGCGGAGGGTACGACTGGGCAGAGAGGGGGGCCAAGAGGAGGTGGCTGTGGAGAATGGGACGACGAGATGTGTGTGGGTAAAAAGCTAGTATACAGGCTGAGTCCATGCTTGGAGGGGCGATAGTGATTCTGAACAAAAAACGTCATACGGCTGAATGGTTTAACCTCAGTTTTGTAGGTTTTTCTCGAATAGCTCCAAAACCGAACCATCTAGCAAATACGTGTCGCAGTACAAAATTAAATTACATTAAATTTTCTATAAAAATATTCATGCGCTGTAACTTAGGTAGTTTTTGTTGGCTGATGTGAGGTAGCTTTCCCACTTGGTGAACCAAAAATATCCTGTATCATATTATTCGTCTTATTTTGCTTTACACTGCTTTGGTACATTATAAGCAATGTTTGAATAATAAAGAAAATAAATAACAATGTACATTAAATGTGTTGTACCTCGGAAACCATTTAGAATAAGGGATATTTGTTCAGAATCACTAAAACCATCGCCGGCCGGTGTGACCGAGCGGTTCTAGGTGCTTCAGTCTGGAACCGCGCGACTGCTACGGTCGCAGGTTCGAATCCTGCCTCGGGCATGGATGAGTGTGATGTCCTTAGGTTAGTTAGGTTTAAGTAGTTCTAAGTTCTAGGGGACTGATGACCTCGGATGTCCCACAGTGCTCAGAGCCATTTGAACCATTTGAACTAATACCATCTCCCCTCAAAGCTTGTACCTTTCCTCCTAACTCACTTTGTATATACAAACAATTATTTAGAATGTTTAAAATCTATTCAGAAATTTCACTCGCACAAGACTAAAAACGAGAAAATTATTGTTTAAATAAAAATACATATTTAATATAGCACGTATTTAAACTGGGCTAAAAAGTGTAAAATAATTCCTCCTAACCCCCTACCCCTATACACATACACAAGAAAATTTGTACTGATGAATTTTTCATGGCTATGACAATACTGGTAGGATTTATAGTGAAAAACGTGGGGTGCATATTAATAGTTATAAATGAACTAATAATGCATTAATTATGTATTTTTCGTTGCAAATCCTACAAGTGTTGTCACTGTTATTAAAAGTTCGCAAACACTAAAGTTCTGGACTATCTGTATGAAGTTAGGTATCTGCCAGGACCTGGGAGAAATTATTTTTTACTTTTCAGTCCGATTTAAAAACGTGTTTTATTGCATATGTATTTTATGTAAATAATTATCAACAACAGCACAAACATAAGGCCACAAGCACTCATCGCTGTCGTCTTCACGGCACAGCCTCACAAACACGACGTTGTAGAATAGAAAGGAGGGAGGTATCGGCAAACTAAGACATTGTCCAGACTGGCAATAAAGTCTGTTATAAAAGCTGCTTTACTATCAGAGGTATCAGCAAATAAGCATGACTGGCTAGAAAACAGAAATGGACAGCTAAACGCTTGTATGTTGGTGGTACTTTTTAAGCACATTAGGGCCTATTTAACTTCATGAGTCCTTGAGCCATGGCAGTCGGCTTATTCTTGAATGAGTGAGATTATACTCAAAGAAGACGACACTGGGAACTTGTTCAAATGGTTCAAATGGCTCTGAGCACTATGGGACTTAACTTCTGAGGTTATCAGTCCCCTAGAACTTAGAACTACTTAAACCTAACTAACCTAAAGACATCACACACATCCACGCCCGAGGCAGGATTCGAACCTGCGACCGTAGCGGTCGTGCGGTTCGAGACTGTAGCGCCTAGAACCGCTCGGCCACCCTGGTCGGCTGGGAACTTGTCATTCTTCTTTTGACTTAAGAGCTAAACGAGCTTTACACGAGCGTGCTGAAGCGCCAATAACGGCGTCTGTTTTGATGGATGTGGCAAACTCGGAAACATCAGGCAAATGACCATGGTTGACCATGAAACGAAACGTAGACCCAAAATAAATACATATCTCAGTCGTACTCATCCCATCACGAAGACCACGTGCATTGATTTCTTCGGTGTACTTCAGACTACAGTTTTAATCTTGCCATTGGGAAATGAGTATTATTAGAAGCCTAAAATTCCCTTCGTAGGCATAGCCAGGATGCGGCATGGAGATTTCATTTTCCTAAGACTCGAGAGCAGACGAAGTCATAAGCAGACGAGTCCCTGATTAATATTGAACGCCAGTGGGGTCGTCGGTGTCGCTCGTCCAATTACGGCTGACAAGGGGCAGGCCAACACATCACTTGCTGGCAGCAGATTTGTTTGCCGCCGCCCGCTCCTCCCGCCTCGGGTATATTAACTCAGCCTGCGGGCCTCATTCCCAACCAGTTTTCTTCACTTTACGCGCGCCCGCTGAGGAGAGCTCGGCAAGGGCTCGGTAAGAAAACTGGTGCTTCACAGGCTGGACCGAGGCAAATCTAGGCTCCTGGACATCTTGCAAAGTGCCTGCCGGCAGCAGGGACTTACCATTTGTCCTTCGACACTAGTAACAAAAATCGCAATCATTTAACTACCTCTAACTCACACCGTAGTGTTTCATGGCAACAAAACGCTGCATTCGCCCAGAAGTATTCACGGATCTGATTCCGCTGCAATCATAATAATTCGATGTTTTCTAGTTTCATAAAATATACGAACCTAAAAATAAAATCCCCCCTCCTGTACCTTTATGTTACTCCCTTATCGCTGCAGGTGAGACGGTGCTTTATGCGACGTCAGCTCTACCTTACGAGGCATGGTAAACTCGAAGTACAATGACAAAATTTCGAAGGTTGTTCAGGGTTACTTTCTCAGTATTGTGGTATATAGTTCTCCAGTGGCTCGCAGTAGAATAATTGAGTTTCATTTGATTTTTTAGCCGCGCGGGATTAGCCGAGCGGTCTTAGGCGCTGCAGTCATGGACTGTGCGGCTGGGCCCGGCGGAGGTTCGAGTCCTCCCTCGGGCATGGGTGTGTGTGTTTGTCCTTAGGATAATTTAGGTTAATTACTGTGTAAGCTTAGGGACTGATGACCTTAGCAGTTAAGTTCAGTAAGATTTCACACACATTTGAACAGTTTTGATTTTTTACCCCGATTGATCTCTGCAGCTATACTGCACTGAAACTATCTGCACATCATTGCAAGGTGTGTCCAAAAGCCATGATATATATAAATATTTATTGGCAACATAAGTACAAAATTTTAAAATTCTTCAGGGTAGTTACCGTTATCATCTATAAATTTTTCCCAGCGCGTCACCCATGATTGGCAAGCCCCCTGGAAGGGCTCGACCGGAACCTCGTGTAAGGTCGTTGTCATACCCTTTTAGATCTCCTCAATGCTCTCAAAACGGCGTGTTTTGAGCGCGGTTTTAATCAAAAATGGTTCAAATGGCTCTGAGCACTATGGGACTTAACTGCTGTGGTCATCAGTCCCCTAGAACTACTTAAACCTAACTAACTTAAAGACATCACAAACACCAATGCCCGAGGCAGGATTCAAAATGGTTCAAATGGCTCTGAGCACTACGGGACTCAACTGCTGTGGTCATCAGTCCCCTAGAACTTAGAACTACTTAAACCTAACTAACCTAAGGACATCACACACACCCATGCCCGAAGCAGGATTCGAACCTGCGACCGCAGCGGTCGCGCGGTTCCAGACTGTAGCGCCTAGAGCGGTTTTAATCCTGGGGAACAGGAACAACTACGCCGGAGAGGGACTGGGACTGCAGGGCGGCTGCAGTAGCATTACCAAGTTGTGGTTGACCAGGAACTCGAGGACGCGCAAGCGTGCGGCTGTGCGCGCTGTCGTAATGCAGCAGCCAGGTGCGGCGACGTCTCATCGCACTCAGAGGCCTCTTCCTCTTAATTTTTCGAGGACATCGACATAGTAAAGAGCATTAACGGTCTGTCCTTGGAGTACAAACTCTTTGTGCACCACATCTTTGCTGTCGAAGAAGACAATCAGCATCGTTTTCACCTTGGCCTTGCCCATCCTCGCCTTCTTGGGTTCTAGGGACGCTGAGGTGTGCTATATCGAACTCTGGCGCTTCGTTTCCAGGTCTTACACGAAAGCACATGTCTCGTCACCAATAATAACGTTGTCCAAATAACTCGGTTCAGTGTCCACACTTTCCAACAGTCCACTCGCGATCAACACTCGACTGGCATTTTGTTCGCCAGACAGAATTTTCCGTACCAGCTTGGCGCACATTTTTCTCATGTGCAACTCCTCCGTACAATGTTGAACACGGAACTGTTTCGACTGTTGAGAGTGTCAGCTAAAAACCGAACACTCAATTGGCGGTCAAAATTCAACGGCGCGCTCAGTGTGGACCCGCCTTTAGATTCCAACAAACCACTTCTCCACCTCCCTGCCTCTCGTCGGCAGCTGCTAGGCTAGCCGCAAGAAGTGGTGATAGCGCTGACTGCAAGCTGAGGAGAGTGGTAGACATGGAAAGACAGTAAGGATGAGGCCGTAGGAAAGCGGCGCACCCGGCCAGCGACGATGCATGACATCTCAGTAAACAAACAATTTCATCTACTGAGACAAAAATGAGATTTTTCCAGTGTTTTTTTTTTTTTTTCAAATTTCCCTGATACATTTGAAATTCCCTGAAATTTCCTGATTTCCAGAACCTGTGGCAACCCTGTGTTGGCAACAGTGATGCTCACCTCTGTGCCCTCAAACTTGCATTCAGTACTGCTCAGCTCTCCCTCGGGTTTGTTTTTCCGACTGTTAGTTGTAAGGTAATAGTGCTGTATGGATAGGTTTTGGTGATTGCATATAACAGGCTTTTTCACTGCTGTGCAGGTATTTAGGGTAATACGCCAAGCAAATCATTATTACATTATCATTGTGTAACACTCCATCAGGCACCAGGAGTCTCTTACACAAAGATACTCAGATAATATCCCTGAACAAGCTCTGAAATTTTATCGGTGCTGTTCGTGTTCAACATTTATAACGTACAGGAGCACGCACGGAGACGGTGAAAAAGGAAGAGGATGCCGCCCTTGGTGTCCTAGTATGACGACCAGTTATGAATTCACAGCTCAGATTGGTACCTACTTCACAGTACGAACGCAAAGCCTCATGTCGGTGCGTACGCTTAACACATTTAAAAGAAACGAGACAGTCGTTTGACGTTCCTAGGCGGAGACCTACCGCAACTGTTCGACCTTCCTTATTCTTTTACTATCAGTTCACACCGCCTTTTTCTCCGCTCCGGGTAACTTATGTCTCAGGGGTATACGTTTAATGGTTCAAATGGCTCTGAGCACTATGGGACTTAACATCTATGGTCATCAGTCCCCTAGAACTTAGAACTACTTAAACCTAACTAACCTAAGGACATCACACAACACCCAGTTATCACGAGGCATAGAAAATCCCTGACCCCGCCGGGAATCGAACCCGGGAACCCGGGCGTGGGAAGCGAGAACGCTACCGCACTACCACGAGCTGCTGACTACGTTTAATGAAGACGACTTTTACTAATGCTTTTAGTGTGTACTGTTGACTAGTTTTTGGGGCTGAAGTTAGAGAACTGTATCCAGATGTCGCCACACAATTTTAATGTCGCCATATGAAGAGCTGACTGTTACTAATGCTTATAGTGTGAATTGTTGACTGGTTTTTGGAGGTAGAGAACGGTATCCAGATGTCGCCACACAATTTTAATGTCGCCATATGACGGGCTGATATCCGTTAATAGTGTCGGATGTCATAAATCTTCCACTCCACCGCAGAGTGATCGCGGTTTTGAAAATTCCTGACAAATTAAAACTGTGTCAGACAAGGCCTCGAACCTGGAAGCTTGCTTTTAGATGGAAAATGGCCCTACCGAGTAAGCCATTCAGGCACGCCTCTTGGCTCATCCTTAAATCTTCATTCACAGTTTCCAGTCCCTGTCGGCACACAGTTTATATCTGCCAGGAAACTACAGCGTCATATTCTATTACTCCATGCAAAAATTCGGAGTCATTTGGGTTTCAACACTCGAGGATGGCGCACAATAATAGTACGACTACGGCAACTTTTCATCTTCAAAATTCAATCGGCATTCAATCTTCTAATATTTTTTCCTTGATTTATCGCTTCTTTCACTTCTGGTAATGTTTGGTTAATGTGAAAACGTCATGTTGCACGATGATTCGAAGTCAACAATGAATTGCGGGTTCGACTGTGGCTGGGCAAGTCTGTTCAAAGAACAGAAGAAAATCAAGGACATATCGCTTCCTATAGGACCATGCCCAATGAAACACTGGTGCTCAAGCCAACCTTCGTTACAAGCATCTACATCTAAATATACACTTTGCATACCATTGTGAAGTATGTAGCAGAAATTACTTAGCATGGTACTATTTGTAGGCGTTTCTTCTCCTTCCATTCGCGTATGGAGTGCCGTAAAGTTACTTAACTGTCTCACTGCATGATGCAGAATGTTTCTTAGTTTCCTCGTATAACAACTGTTCTTCAAATTTTATAAGCAGGCTTTCGCATGAGAACTGGTATCCAATTTCAAGAGTCTTTCAACTTAGACTTTTCTTCATTCCGTGACACTCTCCCGTGAATCAAACAAACCTGTGACCATTCGCGCCAGCCTTCTTTCTACACGTTCGATTTCCCCTGTTAATCCGATCTGCTGTTGGTCCCACACTCTACAGCAATATTGTAAGATGACACACTCAAGTCATTCGCAAGAAATCTCCCTAGTAGAATGAGTGCGTTTTCCAGTATCTGCCAATGAACAATTGCGCCTATGTGATCGTTCCATTTCATATCCCTAACAAATAGCTACGCCCAGGTAATTGTATGAGCTGACTGGTTCAAACTATGAATCACTGATAGCCTACTGCAGTCTCAGGATACGACATTTTTCGGTTTGTGAAGTGCATAACTTAACATTTCTGCACACTTTTGGCTCTTAGCACTATGGGACTTAACATCTATGGTCATCAGTCCCCTAGAACTTAGAACTACTTAAACCTAACTAACCTAAGGACATCACACAACACCCAGTTATCGCGATCTGCACGCTTTTACCCTGCCGTTACATGCCCTAGAGACGCTCCACTCACGTCAAGAATGCAACGGTCGGCAACATGATTTGTTTCCCTTCCTTTCGTGGGTATCCTCATGCTGGCACGGTGCTAAATAACAATAAAGCAAACTTCAAGATAGAATGCGTTACACCAGAAGTTCACCACACCGACATAAAGATAAAAATATGCGTTGATACGCCGTATAACAGTTTAGAGCAGGGCCGTTCCGATGTTAAAACCAGAAAAGAAAAGATGCGGTAGCTGACCTTGTTGACAGGCACGGCTTACGAGTTCGTTGCGTAACCACCGCTTACAACTTGCAGCTCAGGCGAGAATAAAGCGGAAGCTCTGTTCCGCATGTCAGCGATCTCCTACAGTTGAAAATATCGTTTTTTTTTCATTGTATTCCCTTTGTCAGAAAAGTTCCAGGGCAATTTTTTAAACAGGAAACTGCACTTATCTAGCAATGATTCTAGGTCCTATCGAATTAGTCCCCTTGGTTATCTATACAGCATTCCTGGAGGTCTTGGAAGCAACCAGGAAAATTTTCAACTGCCTTGTTCGTAAGCTCATTTGCCACAACTCGTTTGATGTCTGCGATATCCTGAAGAAGCTTTCCTTTCAGTCGTCTTTTCATTTGAGGAAGCGAGAAAAAATCGCAAGGCGAGAGGTCGGCGAATATGGCGGATGTGGGGTGACAATAACAGTGTGTCTGGCCAGATATTCGGTAAGAGGTACAGCAGTATGGGGTCTTGCATTGCCATGCAGTAAAAACCATTCGAGAATGCCACAAATCACGACGGCAACGTCGAATTGCTTATCGCACATGTTTCAAGACTTCGATGTAAAGAGTTTGGTTCACTGTTTGACCTGGAGGGACATACTCATTATGAACTAATCTTTTACTATCAAAGAAAGCTAACAACATTATCTTTGTTCTTGAAGGTTGTCGTTTGACTTTTTCCGTGGCTGGCGTGATCCATGACGCCGCCGTTCAGGACTTTGGCGCTTCGTGTGAGGGTCATAGTAGTAGCACCAACGTTCATCCTTAGCAATAAACTTTGACAGAAATGCGCGATCACGTCTGGTTCTGTCCAGTAGTTCAGCAGAAATTCTTCGCCTTTCTTGTTTCTGTTCGTCTGTTAGTGTGTAAGGGACGTGCACTAAGTTTCTGTTTCCCTAAATCTTCGCGTAAAATTTTAATGCCACACACCACGACTCAAATTAACTTCTCCTGATATCACACGATCCGCGTTTGCATCGGTATGTGCTGTAGACGGGCAACCATTTCAGGGATCGTCTTTTACTGAATCTCTGCCGTCACGAAATCTTTTGTGCCACTCGAAAACACGACTTACTGAAAGTGCCTCGCCTGCGTATGCTTGCTGAATCATTGTCCACGTTTCACTAGGGGTTTTCCGGAGCACAACGCAGAACTTAATATTCACTCTTTGTTGACAGTCAGCATCCTTTGTGCCCCTGTAACTAATGTGCCAGGAACCCAAACAGTGTGTTGCTAAGCACGACCCTGCTACCTACTTAGTTTGTACAGAAACATGGCCAATCTAATTTCAAGAACGTATATATACCAGGTAACATAAAAGAACATTTGTTCCTTTTTAGTCTTGCAAACTCATAAATAAAACATAACTTGTCCTGGAACATTTATGACAAACGGAGTATTCATTGTCGATGCAACTGTGATTTAAGCTGTCTGTTTACGTCGATATAACAGGTACCCAGTCGCTTTAATTGAAGGATGGACAGACCGCGACCCCATTGATCTGATGGTGGCCCACCTCTCACCGTTCGTTCTTGTAGTCGTCGTCCCCCCCCCCCCCTCCTCCCGGAAACGAGAGGGTGGGTCCTTATAGAATTGAAGTTCTTTTGAGCCACGCCGGTGTAGCTGGCACTGGGGCAGACGAATCTCAATTCAGAGTGATAACTTACTCGTTTATTTCCGTGAACGTGTAAGCATTTACTTCATGATCATCGGTCAATAACAATATAAGAAAATTTTACACGGTAGTCATTTTTTGCGTACATACATTTTCCTTCTTCTTTTCTTAGGCGTTATTGCGAAGATTCACTGTTCCACGAGGAGAAAAATGCAAATGGCTCTGAGTACTATGGGATTTAACTACTGAGGTCATCAGTCCCCTAGAACTAAGAACTACTTAAACCTAACTAACTTAAGGACATCACACATATCCATGCCCGAGGCAGGATTCGAACCTGCGACCGTAGCAGCAGCGCGGTTACGGACTGTAGCGCCTAGAACCGCTCGGTCACTCCGACCGGCCCACGTGGAGAAGATCTACAATTAAACCTACAATCGATAAACCAGGACCAAAGAGGAACGGCAAATTACAGGACGATAAATTACGGGATAGCTGGACCAAAAATTATTATTTTGTGTAGTCGCTGAATAATATCACTGCCCTATCAGCAAAAGTGCTGTAGCTAGTTAAAGAGACACAGCGATAGTCTCTTTTTTTCCCGGCCCTTACGTAGTCTCAATTATAGGTTTGCGGCCTGCGGTTCTGACAAGTCTGTACACCCCTCCTTTAATTCATCTCACGTCAAATATCGCGAAGTGACGAAGGGTTATGTTACTTTGTATCTTTAGTGTTTGTTAACTGTAAATACCATATTTTGTGTGAGTGTAAGCTGGGTATAATTCAGACTACCGAAATCAGTTTCTCACGGATACCACGATGCCATGCAATGTTAATGCCCTAAAACATAACAATCTTTTCTTTTCGCGCCCATTTCTTTAAATTATGCCTAAATTTCCATTATTTTCGCTAGGATCACGACCTTAGCATCTAGCACATGGTCCAGAAAATAATGTTCTCGTAACACTTCCATCTGACGATGACCTTGCAGTGGCTGTCGAATTAATTAACGGCAAAATAAATCGTATTAAATTCAAAAAGCGACAAGTTGCATGTCAAGACAACATAAACCGCTTATCAGTTTTCTTCCTTTGCATCACAATTTTAATATATACAGAAGAAACGCAGTAGCTGAAGTCACCCATCCCAGTCGACGTTTAAAGGACGTGTGTATCAAACAGACAATTCACATTTCGCTGTAAAGGCAATGAACTGTCCTACAAGTATGACCGCTTATGGCGACCATCTGGGTAGCGGTAGCTTGGTAACACGACACATGGTACTGCCGAGTGAGTGACGCGCTGTGCCAAATTTTGGAGCAAGGAAAGACGTTTTGGTATGAATCACTCAGTACTGTATGATGTACCATAAAGTCACTCTTCCTTTGAGATGGATATAATACATAATATGAAGTCACTTACCTTAATCCGAATCATTCATCTGTGATCAGTCAACAGCGTTTATAAAGGACACAAGTTTTGCCGGATGTAAGTTGTGGTATAACTCATCACTTTAACGGTTGACAAAGCAATAGATGAGGCACTATGTTCTTCACAAGGAGGGTTCCAGGCAACTAGTTTCCTGACAAGTGCGATCTTCTTTGAAAGTTACACGACAGGACACAAAATGAAAGAAGTATTCATTATTCTAGGTAATCAGACAAGCGACAATTACAAAATGGCGCAGTTTAGAGGAGTAGCACATTCAAAACTTTATTTCTGAACGTAATGTGGCAGTAAGGATAAAATAAAAAAATTAAATGCTTCGTTAGCCTCGTTTTTAGAATGATCAAAGCGCCGAACGATTCAGGAAGCTCTTTGGCGTCGAGCCTGGACCAACTGGTATTAACGGCTACTCGTTAAGGGGCTTAAATCTTTCTTTAGCGAAGTACCTTTTAATTACTCAAAATAATGTTTCGACTTCTGGAGTTTTCCACTCAACAGTCAACAACTGGCAGGGAGATTTACACTAGCCTGAGTACGCTCTGTGTCTGTAATCTTAGAATTAAGAATGGATCATGATTCCTATAATTAAGCTGAGAACGTGTCGCTGGCAGCAACATCTCATTACTTTTCTTCGTATCGCAAGTAACAAAGAGACAAACCTCTTTTAATAAGATATTATTAACTTTATTCTTTCTTTCCAGTACCTCCCATGTTCCCAATCTATCCCTTGGTCTTCTGTCTCTGCCACACTCACATATACAGGGTTATTACAAATGATTGAAGCGATTTCACAGCTCTACAATAACTTTATTATTTGAGATATTTTCAAAATAGTTTGCACACACGTACAAAAACTCAAAAAGTTTTTTTAGGCATTGACAAATGTTCGATATGTGCCCCTTTAGTGATTCGGCAGACATCAAGCCGATAATCAAGTTCCTCCCACACTCGGCGCAGCATGTCCCCATCAATGAGTTCGAAAGCATCGTTGATGCGAGCTCGCAGTTCTGGCACGTTTCTTGGTAGAGGAGGTTTAAACACTGAATCTTTCACATAACCCTACAGAAAGAAATCGCATGGGGTTAAGTCGGGAGAGCGTGGAGGCCATGACATGAATTGCTGATCATGATCTCCACCACGACCGATCCATCGGTTTTCCAATCTCCTGTTTAAGAAATGCCGAACATCATGATGGAAGTGCGGTGGAGCACCATCCTGTTGAAAGATGAAGTCGGCGCTGTCGGTCTCCAGTTGTGGCATTAGCCAATTTTCCGCGGGCTACGCGTGAAACTTGCCCGCACGCGTTCAACCGTTTCTTCGCTCACTGCAAGCCGACCGGTTGATTTCCCCTTACAGAGGCATCCAGAAGCTTTAAACTGCGCATACCATCGCCGAATGGAGTTAGCAGTTGGTGGATCTTTGTTGAACTTCGTCCTGAAGTGTCGTTGCACTGTTATGACTGACTGATGTGAGTGCATTTCATGCACGACATACGCTTTCTCGGCTGCTGTCGCCATTTTGTCTCACTGCGCTTTCGAGCGCTCTGCCGGCAGAAACCTGAAGTGCGGCTTCAGCTGAACAAAACTTTATGAGTTTTTCTACGTATCTGTAGTGTGTCGTGACCATATGTCAATGAATGGAGCTACAGTGAATTTATGAAATCGCTTCAATCATTTGTAATATATATATATATATATATATATATATATATATATATATATATATATATATATATATATATATGTGTGTGTGTGTGTGTGTGTGTGTGTGTGTGTGTGTGTTCAAATGGCTCTGAGCACTATGGGACTTACCAGCGGAGGTCACAGTCCCCTAGAACTTAGAACTACTTAAACCTAACTAACCTAAGGACATCACACACATGCATGCCCGAGGCACCGTAACGGTCGCGCGGTTCCAGACAAGCGCCTAGAACCGCTCGGCCACTGCGGCCAGCTATGTGTGTGTGCGTGCGTGTGTGCGCGCATAAAGGGAGCTATGTGGCTTGCCTCGAGTGATCCAGGCGAACTTACAAGTCATACACATGACGCTTCGTCTGTCAACTATCGCCAAAAGGGAACTAAATATTACGAAAAAAGAATGTCACGAGACGACCCGGGATCTTTGACATCTGTCAGGTACTAAAGACAATAATAGTCAACGTTAGTATCAATTCAAAACGAAAAAATAATTCTATTATCTTTCCAATTTTAAATAGTTCACTGGAACACTGTCGAGTATTTTACACAGAAGCAACATAATTATCATGATTTGTACAAGAAATATGTCAATACTGAAATGTGTAACAAAATCAGAAATCAATCTGGCGATTCAGCGGGGACCGCTTAGCTGCTGAACACACCCTCAGCATCCAAGTACACACCTGCTGTGCTGTTTTAGTGTCTGATCTGGCTCATAAATCATTCAACGTCCAATGAACCACCGGACAATTCTCCGCAGATGCTTGCTCGCCGCGGCTCTGGTTTCCCGCAGCATCTGTCAACCGTCACGCATCGCTGATGCCGCCGCATCCGCAACAGCCGAGCAGCAGTGCCACCTGCACCAGACGAAGGAAGCGACCAGAGTTTCGTGCGGAGCTGCCATTACAGTCAATAGCACACCCACAGTGAACAACGTCTAGTGGTAGTTCCGAAACTCCGACGGCAAGATGCATGCCCAGGCACCCATTAACCTCCAATTCCGTTCTGTACAACGGACGGTACATTTCAACATAATCGACTTTTGTAGTGGCGATAGCAGTACGTGACACCTTCAGTTTAGGTCACTGTATGGCAGAGAAAAAAGTTTTGATAGTTTTTCGTTTCCAGAGTGGTGTAATATTGCGATATATAATAACTAAACACACAAAATAATATACTGTGGAGGATGGATGGCTCAGTAGGTTGACGGGCACGGGACGTCACAATGTAAAAGCCGGACGGTCGCCAAATAGGAGTGCAGATCTGGATGAGATGGTTTCAAGTAAGTCCAAAGTAACTTCACTGAATAGCTAAAATTGACAAATTCAACGATAAAACCACACCAAGAGTGCGGTGGGATGGGGGGTTGGTTTGTGCCCACCTTTTGAAAGTACTGTAATGTAGACTGGTCTGTATTTTAAAATTTTGAAAAAAGTATTTATGGTTTTTAATTATTTCTTATATCAGATTCCGTAACTGTTTCAAATTTTTCAATAAAACTTACCCCAAAAATTTAAGCCTTAGTAGTAAATGTGACTTTTTGCAACAAACGTAATATGCATATATTTAACTTCAGCACCCTTCTTACACATCTACGTATGTTGTGGATGAAAATCAACAATTAACGACATCTGTATTTTCTGAATTTTTTGTGGTGGTCATAAAGTACCCCTCTACTAGGTGTAAACATCACGGAAAATGCGTTGGTGTTACTAAGAGAGTGCTAACAGATATTTTCAGGTTCTGCACCCTACTTATACATCAACACCTATTTAAAAAGTATGTTGATAAACATATTTGCTAGGATTAGGAATTCGTGATTTTAGGACACACTTCTCTAAATTCGATATATTTCAGCGCCTAAGAGGGGAATAAAGAAGCCGTGGCCACGAATGTTCAATGTTACGAACATCGCACGGAGAGAAATCAATAAGCATTCAGCTGGTACACTGTTCGGCAGTAGATGCCACCTTCTGCGTCAATATAACGTTTCGATATTTCGCTCCCTTTCTCCCTTTATAAAAACAGTGGGTTGGTTCTTTAAAGCAGTGGGCTGGTCGAATGAGGAAATGTTGGGCACTCACAGGACACTCTGAAGTGCTGGGGTAGGTTCCCCACCTTTTCCGTGACAAGTGTGTGGCTGATATGTCTGAGTGCGTGCTTTGTGGTGTTTTTTTATGTTGGATGGATATAGAAATTAACCAAAGTGGGGATAAACCCAAATGGCACATAGTCTACCGCCCTCAGATATCCTAATAAGAAGGAAACCACAGGGTTAAACGTCATCACCCGACGGACGGATTATTTCTGATTTGATTCTCGTGGCATTTAAGATGTGCAACTGTGAGTTGACTCTCGCGGCATTTAAGCTGTGCAAGATGAAGTTCATGAGGATTGTATAAGCACATTGTTGTTATTTCCAGACATAAGAAACAAGAAACACACTTACGACGCGGTGGCACCAAGTAGTACCACACTGATCGTCTTTCGCAAGGGGACAGATGTTTAGCGCTAGGTCAATCACTGAAGTAAGTCTGAGATAAGCTTGCGTTGTCAATTGGTTGAGCACAACAAAACAACGGCGCCAGTCTCAGTTTCGGCTTCAAATCGCGGTCCACGTATCTACATCTATACTCCATAATCCAAATCACTCGAGGGTAAGCCGGTTATAGGTGCTTCAGTCTGGAACCGCGCGCCCGCTACGGTCGCAGGTTCGAATCCCGCCTCGGGCACGGATGTGTGTGATGTCTTTAGGTTAGTTAGGTTTAATTAGTTCAAAGTTCTAGGGGAGTGATGACCTCAGATGTTAAGTCCCATAGTGCTCTGAACCATTTGAACTCCAGGGTACGTTTGCAACCATGAATATTTTCGCCCTTCCCTGTTGCATTTGCGAATGGCACATGGGAAGAATTAATTGTCGATAAATTTCTGCATGAGCTATAATTTATCAGATTTTATCGTTGTGGTGATTTCACGAGACACTTGCAGGAGGAAATATCAGCTTGCCCGACTCGTCATAGAGTTTATGCCATCGGAATTTCAATAGTGAATCGCTCCGCGCACACAACGCCTAACGTCTCTTTTGTTGCATCTGCCACTGGAGTTTGTTGATAATCACCGGAATGTTCTCGCACTTACTAAATAGTCCCGTGAGAAACGTGTCCTTCACTGAATTTTCTCTTTCCTTGTGTTAATCCTACTTGGTAAGTATGTCCAACAACACTCAAGAATCGATCGAGCACGGGTTTTGTAAGCCAATTCTTTCGTGTATGATTCAACTTTCCTTCAGATTTTTCAAATCCCTCTCAGTCTGGCATCTGCTTTATGTGGACATTCCTTTAAAAGTGCTGGACTGTTTCACTTCTGTATTTTACCGTTGTTACGGTTTCCAATGATTTTTCACTAATAGCGTAACGGAATAGTTCTGGATCTCTTCCCCAGTGACGCGCAGTGTGTTACAGGGTACAATGCAGTTCCTGCACAGAATTTCAAATTTCCACGACGTTCATTCTGTAAACAATCGATAGGTATCTTTAAGTTCGGTTGTATCCTTCATCAAATGCTAATACCGCTAGATTAACAGGTTAGGGATTACGGAGTACAAGCAAACGGTAGGTTGTAGCTTTCGTTGCGGAGGTATAAGAGACGCGCACAGATGGTTCAACCGCAAGAGCTGTGATCGCGAAACAGTCAGCTAGCGCACGAGCTGAGCATCTGAACCCAATGTTGTTTCGCTACCCACCACTAAGTGTGGCAGGTACAGGAAACCAGTTAGTCCCGACAGAAAGAAGAAATTAAGGCAGTGCGGATACGTAAGCTGTGCAGCTGTGATTGGTAAAAGGGCGAGGGCGTTGCTGACGCAAGGCGCGGCGCGGCCGGAGAAAGCGAGACGAGTCGTTGGCTGTGCCGGCACACAGCAGCGGCTTTCGCTGCACCGGCGCGCGCGGCTCAGCCCGGACACCCGGGAGGCCGCGTCTTCGCTGCCTGCCGCTGCACAAGTATTACGTAACGGCGCAGGTCGCGCCGGGTCCCACACGAGATGGGGGTCTACCTGCCTCTATCTAGCGACCTCTTCCACGCAGTACGGCTTCGCAGGGAAACCGTACACGTAGCTGCAGCCATGTCATGAATACGAGGCACCTTCTCTATCACAGGAAGGCAGCATTCGTGCTTTTGGTGAAATGACTAATATTTCTGGCGTTTGGTTAACTTGCAAGAAAAGCATGTCCACCGGATCTGTAGGTTTCGTTAGACAGTTTTAGCTTCAGCGCTGGTGGGGAAAAACTGGTCGTATGTTGTAAAGCTCCCTTAGCGGCCATTCCCATTCGCACGAAGAATCTACGTCAAAATATATATATTAACAAGCCGACAACTTGAAGATTCGGGGTTAGGAAAAGGAATGAGGCGAAAAATGTTGCTGCAAATTTATTCGCCGTTAGTAACAAATTCATATATATATATATATAAAAAATTTGTGGCGAATAAATTCGCAGCAACATTTTTCGCCTCATTCCTTTCCCTAACATTAACCCCGAATCTTCAAGTTGTCGGCTTGCTAATTTTCGTACTTGCTCACGTTAGTGGTAGAGGATGCCGGTTGCCCCCCTCCTCCAAGCTCTTACCCCCGCCCCCCCCCCCCGCCCCCAAGGGGTAGAATTAGTGTATCACAGCTGTCTGCGTCTAGTGCTATTCCACGAAAAAGTGTGCGAACGTCTTCCGACTGTCTGTGAATCGTGTGACTTTGGCGGCGCTTAGAGTACCAACCCACTATTCAACAAGTCGGGTGAGGTAAACCGCCTAAAAACCACATCTAGGCTGGCCGGCACGCCATCCCTCTTTGCTCATTCGCCGGGAAGATACGATCGGGGGCTGGCGCGCCTTCTCGTCTTCACAAGTGGCGTGCTAACGCGCGCGGCCATCCGTGCGAGTATTTCGAAGAAACGTGCGCCCCTATAGTTATTTCACTGCACCGATGTTGCGTGCTCAGGGGGACATTTTTTATCTGCATTTTTCATGAACAACAATGTATTCATATCTACTTATAATAATATGCTTCTCTGGCCGATATGTCGGAAAACTACGGATTCGCTTTACCGCTCCGTTGGAGCTTAGCCGAACAGAAAATGACTGCATCACTAGAAATACTTAAAAAGAATAGGAAAGGTCGATGGCTTGCACTTTCTAATGGCTAAATTGTGCAACATTATCGAATGCCGTAAGACAAATACCCACCGCAACGTCCCACGAATTGTGGATACTGGACGCAACTACTGTAAAAGCATGTTGTACAGAAAAACCAAACAATGTGCAATCTTCGGTAGTTGTAGGCAGCACTAAAAATTCTGTTGCTACCTCAGTCCGCTTAGATCATAACCCACAATACGAATTAAATTTACGAAATGCCTACAGGAAACATTCACTTAGAATCCATGTGGTGCGCAACTAAAACACAAAAGCCGTACTATGGACCGAGAAATAAGAAGACACTGTAACCGGGAAAAGCACGTTGAAATGCGCCTCCGGGAAATATAAACCATTTTCTTCCCCACCTTTATCAGACTAAGACACCTCTGTTTCTAAAATCGTCGATGTCAACACTATGTTGATTTTCAATCTATATTCAACTTTGTTAGATGTGTGAGAAACGATGGCCATTAGGTACCGTCATTCCTTGAATTTTTGCCTTCCGCGCAAAGAATTGCAAATCTCTTAACATGTCTTCCGCTCTTTTTTTCCTGCTGTATCATCACCAACTAAATTGTGCATACGCGCTCTTTAACCTCATAACCATCTCGCCTCCGTCATAAATAAAGTATGCCCATCTTGCCGCTGTCGTATATAAAGTATACCTAAAGGTAAAGAGTAAATAAGGACAACTGTACGAAGAAAAACTGTCACCTTCTCTGTGAGCTGAAGCAGCCTTCTCCGAGCATACCCTTCCAAGAGATTATATCTCCTCATCGTAGACTGGTACAGTAGCATTCATACATTATCGAGGAATTATTGTCGTCGACGTATTACGATACGCGCTCCGTCTTAAAATTATGAAAACGGAGAGTTCGTGCATGTGTCATTTTCTACAGTTAGTTTAGACACAGCCCGATAAGTCAGTCAATGAAATAATACTCCACCGTAACTGCCGATGGCATTGGCGATTACATTTACGTCGTTTTACTCCAGTAGTAGAGCGAATCCCTTTTTAGTAACTTCATTTGCAGATATGTCACTACAACGAAAGATTTCTTAAACAAGTTCTTTGGCAAGCTACCAACAGCACAGCTAGATTAACACAGTAAGTGACGTGTAAACTGTGATCAGGTCAACGGCAATCTGAACTCTATACTCGACACGGAAGGCCTATCAAAACCACGGGCTTTCAGCGGAAAATCTTGGTTCCACATGTTCGTTCATTATGCACCACACCCCACCGCTGCGCGGAAATTTTCGGAGGGCAATGGATCACGCAGTCTTCTTCCGTATCAGCCTGCTTTCGCCCTGAACAATTATCATATAAGATATCCCTAATCGCAAACACTGGGTGGCGCTAAGAGATCATTTACGACATATTAGCGTAACATTTTTATCGGTAAGCGGCCACGCCTCTACGTCTACTGAAAGGCGCGATAAAACGCATAAATCTCTGGTTTATATTTAAATGTCTACTCTTGTACAGCCTGCGTGGCAGGAACAAATAAGTTCAGTCGTTTACACAGAAGTACAAAGAAGTATCAGTAGCAATAACTAACGTATGAGCTCCGTGTATGAACGCTGACTGCGTTCAGTTTGTATTGGTTGTATTATTGTGACACGAATTGTCTAGTGGGTACGACAGCTTATTACATCAGCGTCGATCCCTAATCTCTTGGTATGTCAAAATGCCCACTCTGTGTCAATGTTGACTAGTCACAGTGGCCCAAATGAGCGTAACAGAGTTGAAGTACGGCAGGCAAAGATGTGATTAGCAGTGGTCACGGTTTCTCATACTCAGTCCGTGAAATATCGAACCAGTTCCAGATACCACATTCAACGGTAGTGATGCATGTGGAAGCACCTGTGACTTACACTCACTTACGGAAGTGCACCTGGTAAGTTTCATTAGAGAGTACAACCATACTCAGTTATTGTTATTTTTAGTTTAAACATTTGGAGAACCACAGATTTCCCGAAGATTTATCATGCCTGGTTTTCAGAAATGGGCTACAACGTACAAATCAAGGATCAACAGCCTTTCTTGAAGAGAAATTGATTATACTGGCCCCGGATTGAAGGACAATACAAGGACACAGTATGAAGTTTCGAACAATGTGTGGTAGTCAGCGATGTGTTGGATGGATGAACTCTGCTAATCATGGGAACTTGATCCACAATGAGTTTTGACCAAAGCAGTCTTATAGAATGGACTTGTTTCCCATGGGCTGACATTGGTCTACCAGTTTTAACTCCGCTAATTATAAATGGCAAGGTGTGTACTTGCGAATTTTTTGCTAACCACACAGTACTAGCGATCTAAAACCGAATCATCGCATTTTTTATATAAAAATGTCAATTCATATAAAGGGATGCGTTTTTACGGTCGTTTCCAGGTGTGCAGGCTGATCATTCGAGTGCAGGCGGATCATTCGACAGTCTGCCGTGATATATCGGCCCAGAGAAGTCCGGCCATCTTCAGGTGAGCAGATGCATTCAAAAATTTTAGCTCAAGTTTCCGGTTTCTGGATTCAGTAATCAAAGAATCGATGGGAATACGTGTTGTCGATAATCTTACAAATCATGACAGCGGCTTTCAACCGGATAAAAACTGGAATCCTATAATTAAAATCGGCCAGTCAACGCGGAATCGAGGGGGTCATTCGATACTCCATGATTAGACCATCTCCGATCACCGAGGGCAGAACACACAAATCGACCGTAAAAAGCGAATAAATGAAATACAATTATTATTCTACAACTTTGATCTTAAACCGGCTGAACGTCTCCGACACTTCACTCGTAACGCCCAAGGGGCTAGAGAACAGTTCCCCATACTGTAGAAGTGCTGGAAGAATATTACTGCAGATATCAATCGCAACTCCATTGAAAGTCTATCGGCAATGTCCCAGAACGTGACAAGAGCCATTGGTGCCATACTCAACCGGCAAAGCAGCTCAGCTCGTGAGTTTCCAATGTTTTTTACATGTAATGCAGGGAACTCGACAAGCATTCTACCAAAAAAATGGCTCTGAGCACTATGCGACTTAACTTCTGAGGTCATCAGTCGCCTAGAACTTAGAACTAATTAAACCTAACTAACCTAAGGACATCACACACATCCATGCCCGAGGCAGGATTCGAACCTGCGACCGTAGCAGTCCCGCGGTTCCGGACTGCAGCGCCTAGAACCGCGAGACCACCGCGGCCGGCCATTCTACCAACAGCAAGCATATTACGTATTGTATCGGAGAAGGAATAGCTTGCCCCAGATAATCCCTGTGGCCTAATGAGTTGCTGATGTGAGTGATTGGGTTGTTACAAAACCATACCGTCAGACAATCCCTGGGGCCTAATCAACTGCCGGTGCATTTTATTATATAGTGTGCCCCATAAAAACATTCAGACACATCGGGGACTTGCGGAGGGTGTGTTTAGCAACAAACTGAGGGTAGGAACTCATGTCCAAAGCAGCGTCCAAGTTATGAGGGAAAATACATGACACCAGTCAAACTTTCGGCGGAAATAATGAGTTTGTACATTGCGGACTGCAAGCGGAATTGTCGCGATGTATACAACAGCATTAAGGACGTTAGACAACGGCGAATGCGTTCACGTCAACACTTCAGTGGCCACTAACCGCAATGTCAGCGTACTAACTCACGTTTACTGCCGAAGAGATGGTCTAACGACAGGCTTTGTCGTCTATAGATACGAAGCTGTGTAGCGTTGTTGATGGGCGTTTCTGTTCCACGAGACACCATCTATAGCTCTTTCAAGTTTCTTGGCAGCCCTAAATATATTGTGCGTGTTTAGTGTTCCTCGTGTAAGTGTCTTCTCAGAATTTCAAGAACTGTTACGCCGTGAACAAAATAAGAAACTTCCCAATTCGATAAGTTGTTAACAACAAAGTTCGGAACTGTCTCGCTAAATCTGGAAAGAAATCTAAATTTCCCAAAATAGTGAGCACTGGTTTGCAGCACCTTCCCAAAAACATCGAAAAAACGTTAGAAGTAGTAAGTTACAGTAAAACTGCTTATGGCGCAGTCGTCCCTTTGTGTGGAGATGTTCCTCAAGGTAATCGTCCGGCCACTGCAATTTACTAGTGTCAATGGTATTCGAGTTTTCTACTGTCTCAACATGTTTCATGGTAACATAATTTATTCTAAACACTGTGCGAGCGAAATATCACGTACTATCTAGCACCGAAATGTAGTTTTAACTGACGATTCCATGAAACCAGGAATTAAATACACAAATAAAACTAGGTTGTAAAGTAGAGCCTTTCAAGGCTGCTTAACATCAATAACGGACAATCACAGTGTTAACGAAGTCTATAAAAATATTTGGCGTTTACACAATTTTATCTGTTTCAAAAGACCTAATTACATCAAAGCAATCCACAAGGCAATAACTGTGACATGAACATAAGCTGAAACCATGGTCGCATAGTACCTCATTGGCGTTCAATCTTTGAACAAAACGGCAATTGCATTCTGATATGTACCATGTATACTAACAGGTTGTTCGCTTAAAAGTTTCTGCGTGGGTACATATTAAAAACTGTAACCTCTGTACATACTGTTTCTATCGAAATACCGAGACTACGCAAGACGAGCTGTGTGCCGCACTGAAAGCTCTTTCTGAGAAGGTATTCATGAATTCTTGAGAAGAGGAACACGAAGTTCTATTAACGTCGAGGGCAAGTTGGTCTGCAAAGTTTTCTGCGCGGAACACTGGCTGCGCAAGACTTACGATTCACGCTCGAATAGTCCAACACTTTGGGAAGAAATACACAGCCACTCATTAAGATTAAAATATGGCACCCTCTAAAAACGTTTCTCACTGGTTTTAAACGCTGCTAAGACATGTAGTAAAATATATGCCGTAAGTAGTTGCGGAACACTCGAGGGGCAGCTACTTTTTATTATTCCCAGTGCTTTGGATAATGCCTGTAACAAAGAGAAAGAACCCGAAGGCACCGGATTACGAAGATTGCAGACGAATGGCTTCAGCGCATCACACAGAGCTCATATTTAGTGTTTTTTATTTTTTTAAAATAATAACCGACATGAGAAAGTAAAAGAAGAAAATCTGAGTTTATGGGAGGTGAATAAAGGCTTCGATTTGTTGGCAAGATTCTCGAACAGTGCGGTGCATTTGTAAAGAAAATCGCATAGAAGGCGGTAATGCGATCAGTTCTCGAACACTGGTCCACCGTATGCAGTCCGTACCAAGTAGGCACTAAACTAAATATCGTACGAATTTAGAAACGCTCTGCCAGGATCGTAACGGGTCGATCCAACAAGAAAGTAGAACAGAGGTGATAAGGCATGTTAAACACGAATAGTTGGAAGAAAGGTGGACATCTGGCTTGCGAAACCCTGTCGGGAAAAATTTAGAGAACCTGTATTTGAAAAAGAGAGTGAGACCAGAATGTTGCCACCATTGTATATCTCACGTAGGGATCATGAGAAAATGTCGGTTTTCCCCGGCTCAGTATGCAAATGGAACAGAAGAGAAAATCTCTTAATATTGGTACCAAGTACCCTTTGCTGCGTAACCTTCGCCACTCTCAGTACAGCGACTTGCGAAGTATATTTGTAGAAGTAGAATACTTATATATTTATTTTACGTGTCCACGACACAATACTTACAGTAAAATAAGAATGTCAGTGTCAGTTGCTACTGACGTTCAATAAAAAGCAGACAATAGTAACGATAATGAATACTTAGATTAATATGTACAGCAAGAATTTATAAAATACAGACAAGAATACATATTTAAAAAATAAAAACAAATAAAAAATAAAAAAGCACCAGCGAGATAATTCTCCCAGTATTCTGTGGACAGCGCAGTATTGGCGGTTTTGACTGCCGTTACATTAGCTGCAACAAGATCATTACTCGTACTAGTATCCGGCTGGTTCCTGCAAACTAGCAAGGAAGGAAGATTGCATTTAACGTCCCGTCGACATCGAAGTCATTAGAGACGGAGCATTATCTCGGCTTGTGTCAAGGTTGGGCAACGAAATCGGCCGTGCACTTTCAAAGGAACCATCCCGGTATTTGCCTGGAGCGATTTAGATAAATCACGGAAAACGTAAATCTGGATGGCCGGACGCGGGTTTGAATCGCCGTCCTGTCGAAAACGAGTCCAGTGTGCTAACCATTGCGTCACCTCGCTCGGTTGCAGACTAGCACATGTTGTTGATCCTGCAGGTAAACATATCGGCAAATTTCATCATCTCTGCCGAAGCCCCATTTCCTGAGGTCGGCTTTGCATCGTGACACCGCAGTCCTCAATCTGATCGGCGTATTCCATGTCACGTAAGACAGACGTGGACCTCTGGCTGGTTCCTCTTTGACGTAAGTTCGATGTGCCTCAGGCAATGAATCTCAACGAGTTCCAGGGGGGCCGGCCGCTGTGGTCGAGCGGTTCTAGGCGCTACAGTCTGGAACCGCGCGGCCGCTACGGTCGCAGGTTCGAATACTGCCTCGGGCATGGATGTGTGTGATGTCCTTAGGTTAGTTAGGTTTAAGTAGTTCTAGGTCCTAGGGGACTGATGACCTGAGAAGCCCAGTCCCATAGTACTCACAGCCATTTGAACCATTTTTTTGTTATTTATCGTTGTGCTGGTTCAAATGGCTCTGAGCACTATGGGACTCAACTGCTGAGGTCATTAGTCCCCTAGAACTTAGAACTAGTTAAACCTAACTAACCTAAGGACATCACACACATCCATGCCCGAGGCAGGATTCGAACCTGCGACTGTAGCGGTCTTGCGGTTCCAGACTGCAGCGCCTTTAACCGCACGGCCACTTCGGCCGGCTATCGTTGTGCTAACTTCTTCATTATGAGCAAATGAGTTGTTAGAGAAAGCAGTCAATTCCTAACCAGATTTCCTGATACTATGCTACTGAGCATAGTCACGTAACGTATCAATGAGATTATTGGTTCTAGATAGAGGGTGTTGAAACTGCACATGGGGCAAAGTTGGAAGACCATCCAAAATCTGTATGCTCGCCGAAATCTTAGGAAATAATTTATTGAATATTTACTTCTTCTACCTTAAGGGGGAAGCTAACGAACAGGGGACTTTCTTTGCTTTCATTGTCACTGTGGATGTAACGCAAAAGCTACGCGTAGTAAACCTGGCTTAAAGTATAACAATGCTGGTCGATAAGTTAAACTTTAATTTGAATTCTTGTGGATTATACACCTACAGATATAATTTCAGGACAATTACCCACAGGAAATCTTTCCTCAGATAGTTTTCCATAACGGAGAAGTTTATTTCAAGCTTCCACTATGATTAAAGGTCATTGCCAGTAATTTAGAAATCGAGATATTCCTAAAACTACAGACGCTAGATAATGAATAACAATATTTTAAACTTCACGAATAACTGCGTAAATGTATTAACACTGGCAAACGCAGTACTGTGCAAATTAACACACTACAGTAAATTATGGAGACGAAAGATCTCAGAAACAAGTTTTGACACAACGTTGAAAGAGATCATACATCATGCCTTACACACTCGACTAAATGTAATCGTTGCTGTTTTATCACGAATGTACCTGTCGCTGATTTGCTGATGCGGCATAATCTTCACAAACACCAAGCCTGAGAAACGTATAAAAAGGATTTAAAATAGCGCGAACACAAAATGTGCTTTTCTCGCGATAGCCCAAGGCATCCCTGCGTGCCACAGTGAGCTCTGACAACGCCGCTTGCCTACAATGCTCCGTCGTCAGATCCACGTGCAAATACCAATACCGCCGGCAGGCTGCCGACCGCGAGCCATGGTGCCACTTTCCGTGTGCACATGTCGTTCTTGGATTGAGATAAAACACCGAATGAAGATGATAAAGTCGCGTTATGATATGCGCCGGAAAAAATTCGGTTTGGTAACAGTTATAAATCTGCGGGCACATAAGAACAGAGATGTTCGTGTCGCGTGGCTTATGCTGTATTATGAAAAGATTTAAAATTGCGTTCCGCGCTCTTCCAATGAGCCCCCGAGTGGAAAAGCCTCAAAGCTCCGATTCACCATCGGCTTTCTCCAGTCTGTCGATTGAAAAGAGGGCACTGCCCACGAAAGTCCGTCTCTAGTCCCGATACGGCATGGCTTTTAACTTCTCACTGTTTTGTGATGGCGAAGGAACTCTCACTCTCTCTTTCTCTCTCTCTCATACATCTACACACTCTACACACCGGAAGCTACCTAACGATGTGTGATAGAGCGTACTATCTTTTTCCCCACATCCCCGTTCCATTCCCGAATGGCGCGTGGGCAACTCCCGTACGATACAATTGCGTGGTCTTTCGCGGCCTGGTTCAGTCGACCTAAAAGCTTTCTGAGTATCATACCGCATCATAATGTAAAAAAACTACACCAGAGAAACCAACTCTTCGGCCATTGTAATCTTGGCCTTCTTATGGGTCTGGGTCCGTAACCCTGGTCGAAACGTGCGTTTTTTCAGTGTAGTTTTTTTTACGTTGTGACGCAGTACGATACTCGGAAAACTTTAACGTAAAATTCCGTACGAGATCTAATTGATCAGATTTTTCTCGTTGTTATCTGTTTCTCTCCGTAACTCACAACGCCTCTCTTGTAGCGTTTGCCAGAGGAGTTTTCCGGAAAATCTCCGTCGCATACTCGCACCGCGACGAAACACGCCGTTCTTCGTTACTACAAGGGTGCATCAGAATAGCTGCTTATAATAATTAACCTTTATTAACGGCAGACGGTTTCGATATTTTTCGCCATCATCAAGTTACTGCGAATACAATTTTGGTGAGACTGTATATAAATGTGAATGTCATTTATATTAAAGTGACTAATTTTACTCACGTCTAGAATGATGTGACACCCATATTACGTCGTTAGCGAACTATCTTATGACCGCCAATGTTTTTGGTAAATACATTGAAAATAGTACATCGATTATAATTTGATAGTAATTTGTCAGTTTTACTCTTTTAGAACGCGAAAAAGGATACATCAGAAATAACATATGCAACAACCAAAGAGGCCGGCCGCAGTGGTCTAGCGGTTCTAGGCGCGCAGTCCGGAACCGCGCCACTTGCTGCGGTCGCAGGTTCGAATCCTGCCTTGGGCATGGATGTGTGTGATGTCCTTAGGTTAGTTAGGTTTAAGTAGTTCTAAGTTCTAGGGGACTGATGACCACAGTTGTTAAGTCCCATAGTGCTCAGAGCCATTTGAACCATTTTTGAACAACCAAAGATGATCGTGACAAAATTTAGTTAATAAAATACTATAGCTGTTCATCTGTATAATCTTTGTGAACATTTAACGTCGTAAGAGTACAGCTGTCAAAGCACTGTCAAACCACAACTGATGTATTATTTTCAATATTTTTACGTCATTTACTATGTAATCAAAACATGACAGTTATAAGAAAGTTCACTAACGACGTAATATGAACGTCACAAAATTCTAGACGTGTGCTGAATATAGTCTGTTTAATATAAATGACATTGGCAGTAATACACAGTCTCACCAAAATTGTATTCGCAGGTACGGGACAGTGGCGATAATTGCCAAAACAGTCGGTCATTAATAAAGATTAATTACTATAAGCAGCTATTCAGGTGCATCTTTCTAATAATGGTGTCATTCTCTGGCATATATCATGCTGCTGACCCTAAAGAAGTGAAATGTTTTACGAAGTTCTTCGTTGGATCTTCTCTGTCTCTTTTGTTAAGCCTAACACGTAACGGTTCCAGACTTATGAACAATACGCAATCATCAGGAGACCAAGTTTTTTGCATGCTGCTTCTTTTAATTACTTAATGTTCTCCAATGAATCTCTGCCTGGCATCTCCTTTTCATGCAATTCGTTATATACGGTCGTACCATTTTACATCCCTGCGGATGTTACTCCTAGGTATTCTACGGTATTTACTGTTTCCAACGACTTTTCGCCAATAGTGTAATAGACCATTAGTGTATTTTTTATTTATGGGCAACACGTTACATGTATTTGCGTTCAGGGTCAACTGCGGTTTCTCGCGCCAATCTTCGATCGTCTGTAGGTCTTCTTAATAACTCGTATCAATGTATCTCCTTAAGAAACAGTGGCGTTTTCTCAAGTTTGTCCATATTATATGGATGTAATTTGAGAGCTGCAACTGTATTGTAAGTTTTTTATGAACAAAATATATACTGCAACAGTCACTTGTTACTAACATTTTATTAGTATAACGCGTTGCAGCATGCTGCCATCACGAGGTGAATTTACAGTTACTTTTACATTGTAACTTATATGAAGTGACGTCAGTTTCCTGCGCTGTGTGTGCCAGTGTGAATATGTGCGGAAACACTCCTGTTCAGGAAGATAAATACGCATGTTATACTGCGTACATAGCGTGATTAGTTACTTTGTTAGTGCATTTACTTACATTTTTGTTGGTAACATCGTTGTCTGGCACGCAGAGCACAGTAATAGACACATCACATCCTACCCTGTCATTTGTTTACTTCAATCCAAAGAGTAAATGCACTAACAAAATTACTAATCATGCTTAACACATAATGTACACACTGTTACATATTCATCGTCCTGAAGAGGTGTCTTTTTCGACACAACCTCAATGACACACACAGAGAACGAAACGAACTTCACTTCATATCAATTAAAGGGTAAAAGTAACTATAAATGCTCCTGATGATGGCAGCATGCTGCCCAAATGTGTCGTGCTAATAAGATACTAGTAACAAGCGACTGTTGCAGAATATATTCTTACATAAAAAATCAGAGGTTTATCTTTGGTACTATGTTCACAAGATGGTTTTTAAGGTGCGTTGCGAGAAAGCTGTCGGAGGGAGAGGCGTACTCCGATAACGCATCACGGAAGACTAGCGGAGCTGTCAGCAGCTGGGGCAGGCGCCGCGGCGTCAGAGCATATAACGCTGCCCGCCGGCGCGGAATGTCGAGCTCCCACGGCTGGAGGCGCTGCAGGCAGCCGAGATGCTCGTTCGACAGGCAAGGCGAAGCGTGACGGCGAGTGAGCGAGCAGGCAGGCAACCTGCCGAGATAACAATCCGGGGGCGCGCTGGCGCGTGAAACAGCCAGGCAGCGGCGGCAGCAGCGCGCCCTGGAGGTGCCGATACGGCGAAACGCCCGCGCGTCGCCGCCGCGCGAAACGCGACCGAGCGGCAGGCGGGGCGCCGGCTTAGCCGGATCTGCGCTAAGCCCGCCTCTTCACCGCCTACAAAGGCGGCCGCCTGCCTCTGTTGCGTCCCCTGCTATGACCTACTTATAACAAACTTACAAAATGCTCTCCGTATACACTTACAAGACCCGCAGTGCCTCTGGGCTCTCCAGCCCGGAATCGGATAAACTTACACGACAAAGGAAAAGTAATGACTCGCAGTCAACATCTGTAGAGCTTCCCGGTCAATGCAAACGCACTCAAAAGCCAGTTTCACTCGCTCTGTTTTTAACTTGGCACATTCATAAAGTTCCAACATACATGACCTGCCCCGAAAACCGTGCGCGTTAGCAGGTCTAACGCCGATCAGTTGTAGAATTTTGGAACACGTATTGTGTTCGAGTATAATGACTTTTCTGGAGACTAGAAATCTATTCTGTAGGAATCAGCATGGGTTTCGAAAAAGACGATCGTGTGAAACCCAACTCGCGCTATTCGTCTATGAGACTCAGAGGGCCATAGACATGGGTTCCCAGGTAGATGCCGTGTTTCTTGACTTCCGCAAGGCGTTAGATACAGCTCCCCACAGTCGTTTAATGAACAAAGTAAGAGCATATGGACTATCAGACCAATTGTGTGATTGGATTGAAGAGTTCCTAGATAACAGAACGAAGCATGCCAATCTTAATGGAGAGAAGTCTTCCGAAGTAAGAGTGATTTCAGGTGTGCCGCAGGGAAGTTCAAAATGGTTCAAATGGCACTGAGCACTATGCGACTTAAGTTCTGAGGTCATCAGTCGCCTAGAACTTAGAACTAATTAAACCTAACTAACCTAAGGACACCACACACATCCATGCCCGAGGCAGGATTCGAACCTGCGACCGGAGCGGTCGCTCGGCTCCAGACTGTATCGCCTAGAACCGCACGGCCACAACGGCCGGCCGCAGGGAAGTGTCGTAGGACCTTTGCTATACATAAATGACCTTGTGGATGACATCGGAAGTTCACTGAGGCTTTTTGCGGATGATGCTGTGGTATATCGAGAGGTTGTAACAATGGAAAATTGTACTGAAATGCAGGAGGATCTGCAGCGAATTGACGCATGGTGCAGGGAATGGCAATTGAATCTCAATGTAGACAAGTGTAATGTGCTGCGAATACATAGAAAGAAAGAGCCCTAATCATTTAGCTACAATATAGCAGGTCAGCAACTGGAAGCAGTTAATTCCATAAATTATCTGGGAGTACACATTAGGAGTGATTTAAAATGGAATGATCATATAAAGTTGATTTTCAGTAAAGCAGATGCTAGACTGTGATTCATTGGAAGAATCCCAAGGAAATGCAATCCGAAAACAAAGGAAGTAGGTTACAGTACGCTTGTTCGCCCACTGCTTGAATACTGCTCAGCAGTGTGGGATTCGTACCAGATAGGGTTGATAGAAGAGATAGAGAAGATCCAACGGAGAGCAGCGCGCTTCGTTACAGGATCATTTAGTAATCGCGAAAGCGTTACGGAGATGATAGATAAACTCCAGTGGAAGACTCTGCAGGAGAGACGCTCAGTAGGTCGGTTCGGGCTTTTGTTGAAGTTTCGAGAACATACCTTCACCGAAGAGTCGAGCAGTATATTGCTCCCTCCTACGTATATCTCGCGAAGAGACCATGAGGATAAAATGAGAGAGATTAGAGCCCACACAGAGGCATACAGACGATCCTTCTTTCCACGAACAATACGAGACTGGAATACAAGGGAGAACAGATAGAGGTACTCAAGGTACCCTCCGCCACACACCGTCAGGTGGCTTGCGGAGTATGGATGTAGATGTAGATGTAGAAGCCACGCCCACCTCGGTTCCAAGGCATCCGGTGGATTAACGACGAAGACCTGTGTGCCGGCCACCATGTAAGTGGTTTTCAGGCGGTTTTCCACATCCAACTATGTCAATACTGGGCTAGTACCCAGGTACCGCATCAGTTACACGATTTCGCAAACATTTTGAAAAGGTTCTTACACTTTCACATGAAATAAAACTAGATCGGGGGTCCCCACACTTTTTGTTACTGTGTAGCACTTGTTCCTTTTAGAAGTTTGGGTGTACCACTAAAGAAGCATGTTCACAGGGCTGAGCGACGACTGTCGCTGGTGCTAGCGCGACGTTCAGGTTCCTTCCGTCTGGTTACCTTCCAGTGGCACAGGGAGCCATTGCTGGTGAGCCGGACAGCCGGACGCGGTGCTCTCGCTTTCAGAGATGTGGCGGCGCCACTTTCGCGGCCCGCGCCTTCTCGTCCCGTTACGGTGACTGGGTGCGACTCTCGCCGTCGCTGCCCCGGCCACACGCCCCACAGCAACAGCGACATCTGGGTCCCGATGCTAGCGGCACTCTTGCCACACTACGATCGTACAACGAGATGTCTAATAACCGAGGGACGAGGAGCGCGCTAAGAGGAAAGTGTCCTATGCGCATACGTAACACGAGTAACTAAGTGCTAGCGGCAAACACCAAACAACCGCCGCCTCGTTGGTAATGTGATAGGTGATGCACTGTTGGTAGTTGAGGCCGTAACGACGGCGCCAGATGACTTGCCTACAAACTGTTGCGAGCCGGCCGCGGTGGCCGAGCGGTTCTAGGCTCTTCAGTCTGGAACGCGCGGCTACTACGGTCGCAGGTTCGAATCCTGTTTCGGGCATGGATGTGTGTGCTGTCCTTAGGTTAGTTAGGTTTAAGTAGTTCTAAGTCTAGGGGACTGATGACCGCAGATGTTAACTCCCTTAGTGCTTATAATCATTTTTGAACCAAACTGTTGCGAGTACTCCTCGTACCGCAACCGGCTCTACATTCCGGCCCGTGGCCGGCTCCAAGGCAGCTAACGAATCTGCACAGCAATTATGATGACGCCTCCAGCAACGCCTGTCTTATTGTACCAACACAACAGCAGCGACGACCCGGGGAGCAGCAATAGAGTGGATGAAAAGCTTTGCTAATTGCCATGTGACACCCGATGATCACTACTTTAACGATTCTTATCAACCTATACTTTACAAAAAAATGCCCACATGCACATGCATATGCAGTTCGTGGTTTTTAAATGTATAACTTAGGTGCTCTTGTCAGGCATCGGATGTCTCAGCGCCAGCTTTCTCGACCGACTCCGGGACTACACCGATAAGGTTCTGAGCACTATGGGACTCAACATCTGAGGTCATCAATCCCCTAGAACTTAGAACTAATTAAACCTAGCTAACCTAAGGACATCACACACATCCATGCCTGAAGCAGGATTCGAACCTGTAACCGTAGCAGTCGCGCGGATCCGGACTGCAGCGCCTAGAACCGCTCGGCCACCGCGGCCGGCTACACCGATGAGGATCTGTAATTACGCAGGACAGATTCCCTGTATGGCAAAGCTGGGATACGACGTTTACTTACGCTGACCACCAACGTGGTAATTAGGACAAGCAAAGCTATTCCCTTGGAATAACGTTACTACTTTTCTGTGTTTATGCAAAAATGGTTCAAATGGCTCTAACCACTATGGGACTTAACATCTGAGGTCATCAGTCCCCTAAAACTTACAACTGCTTAAACGTAACTAACCTAAGGAAATCACACAAATCCATGACCGAGGCAGAATTCGAACCTGCGACCGTAGCGGTCGCGCGGTTCCAGACTGAAGCGCCTAGAACCGTTCGGCCACACCGGCCGGCTGTGTTTATGCAGTTAAAGTAGTACACCGAAGTTACTTGTAAATTCCCACACGTTATTGACTTTTACTGCGAGCGGAATAGGCGTTATTCTGAATAGGAATTCGTAACCAGAAAAGTACTGTTTTCTTGATAAGCAAAACGCATAAAATAATGCGTTCGATTACCACGGGTTTTCTGGATGAAACAGCAATAATCGGTCACTGCTACCTTGGTAATTATAAATTTTGCAATCAACTAATGTGGTAATAATGCCCAATGCCAAGGGACAAACGAAACGCTTGGTATCTCTTCTTCTATCGATAGTCCGCATTCTGTACCACTACTGCAACTCCAGTTTATAGTGAAAATCGCTATCACGATACCTAGTCGCTTATAATTTTAATGTTTAACAGCATCTCCGTGAACTGCTGTCACTCTTTGATATGGACACTGCAGACGAGGACAAAACGGATGCGACATTCGTTCCTTGTAACCCAGTGTTCTGTACACACGTCACTCCCGCAGCAACAAGGAAATTTCATCGTATAATAAAAGCAATTTCTCGGAGACCAATCAATATGTATTTTCCAACTCATTCGCATTGCCACCTCCTTCCATGTTTCCACTACGCTTGCTGGCTCTTCACTAATTAAGTTTGGCGTACGACTGATCTGACACTAGAGCTATACCATCCCAGATACTGTGATGAAGTCCATTTGGTCGCAATATGGATATTTCTTCTTTGATAGCATTTATAGCTCCTTAGGTTATCTGATGGAGTAAAAAATGGTTCAAATGGCTCTGAGCACTATGGGACTCAACATCTGAGGTCATCAGTCCCCTAGACTTAGAACTACTTAAACCTAACTAACCTAAGGACATCACACACATCCATGCCCGAGGCAGGATTCGAACCTGCGACCGCAGCCGTCACGCGGTTCTAGACTGACGCGCCTAGAACCGCACGGCCACACCGGCCGGCTCTGATGGAGTATTAAATCAGTGAGGATACACAGAAAGGAACTGGACGCGGGCTTGTTGTATGGTCACTCTTGGTGGTTCTAGTATAGGTAAGATGACAGGAAACTATTTTCTCAACTGGCAGATCAGATTGAGTAATTCTGATTCCAAGTTCAGTTAACCAATGCGTCAACTCCTTCACAGGGATAATTTGCTGAGACTAAGCCATATTATTACGAGGGCAAGTCATCAGACACATCTGTGGAGTGATCAGCGGTCGATGGAATACCGGGTGAAAGTCGTATTCTGGCGGACTGGTAAGTGACAGCCCCTATTTGTCTATGGAGAATGAAGCACTTTCGGAGAAAACAGCAAACTAAGTCATCTCGCATCACACTGTACTTGCACCTTACGTTGTTGTACTGTCAGCATCAACAGTCTCTGAGACCAATGGAACTAAAATTCGCGAGTGGTACAAATTCCGACGCAACGTTATTCCAGAGAGATATTCCTGATCGTCGTAGGTAAAGCGTTCCGTCCTTGGGAGCATAGAAAGACCGCCCATGCTATCGACATTTAGTAATCCTGCGGGTAGCAGTACACATTTGTCTTCTAGGGAACCACTTCATTCTTTAATGTCGCCTTGAATCCAAGCGAGTCATAAGTACCCAAAAGCCCTTAGAGCCTTGAAGTACCGGTCCCATCAACGTATCCCTTACGGAAGGCTTTGAGAGAACCTCTTAGACACGATGTAACGCCAGACATATCTCCCGACATTCGGTGAGTCAGTTAAGTGCTTTCACTCGAAAGCGTAATCAAGAGCTAAAAAGCAAGTATAACAGCATCAAAGTGGTACCAGACGAGGGTAAAAAGTACAGGGTTTCAGAGGGGCGTAGCTCAAGCTCAATCTTCCGTTTTTCAGCACACGTATAATATTTCCTTGTGCGTAGTATAGGCTGTATACATATTTCTTAGTCTTAAGAGGCCGCTAGAACAATGGTCGCAAAAGATCAACGACATAGAAGAGCACAGATCATACGCTTACTTTTATTTTGAATGGTCTGATCCGGTTTGTGTGAACACCATTATGGTTTTTATTTGCAATACTTCCTTGAACTACATCAAGATCGCCGGCCGTTGTGGCCGAGCGGTTCTCTGCGCCACAGTCTGGAACCGCGCGACCGCTACGGTCGCAGGTTCGAATCCTGCCTCGGGCATGTATGTGTGTGATGTCCTTAGGTTAGTTAGATTTAAGTAGTTCTAAGTTCTAGGCGACTGATGAAGTCAGATGTTAAGTCCCATAGTGCTCAGAGTCATTTGAAGCATTTTACACCAAGATCCCCATATCCGTTCCTCACCCAATTCGAGAAACAGCTCATTCTCATACATTTCTCTATTACGTAAGTAGCTGTGCATTGCACGGCAGGTAGTTCTTCATTACTTATTAGTCCGCACTTCCGCCCTTACATTCGCGCATGTGGCGATGGAAAAAGGATCCGAAACGTGTTGCTTGTCTTACTCATCCTTACGACCATTAAAAGAAGTATATCACTGAGACAGGAATAAGATTTTCGAGTCTATAAGAAACTTACCCCTAAAAAGCTACGATTGCTTTTGTACGTAGTTTTAAGAAATTTCCCCTGGCTGCAAAGCGAATTTCCGAATTGACCCGAGTCCTCCATGCTACTTTCTAATTAGAAAACACAACGAAAGACCTGTATTGCTTTCCCAAGCAAAAGAAATAAGCAACGTCACAACAGAATTATCAGAAAACATTGGCGACATATGTCGTATTAATGAAGCCCTCACCTGACTTCTGATCAACTTCCATGAGAATTTCCGTACTGATTATACTGGCACAACTGTTTTTTCGATTCCTCCCATCTTTTCGACCACATCAAGTTGATTAGAAACGCAATATCGAGGTGTTAAATGCAAGCAGTACAGACACGTATACGTACAATCAAAACATGATACTAAATACTACAGGGAATAAAAATAATGACTGGGTGTTGTGTGATGTCCTTAGGTTAGTTAGGTTTAAGTAGTTCTAAGTTCTAGGGGACTGATGACCATAGATGTTAAGTCCCATAGTGCTCAGAGCCATTTGAACCATTTTTGAATAAAAATATCTGTAAATCGCTTTTAATTGTAATCAGGATATATAAAAATTCTCGGATTGAACACAACCATCTATAATTGGATTCGATACAGCTGACTTGATTCTCCTAGAACTTCTTTTTCCTCAATTTTTCTTGTACTTATTCACCAGACACGATAAGTTGGACTCGATCTGGTGGTAACAGAGAGGTCGCAGGAGCCAATCCTGGTCAAACAGTGCAAATTTTTCAGTCTGCCTTTAACGTAGACTTCACCTCTCAACAATGTGAAGATTCGCCAGAAAGACTTGTCGTTGGGATTCCACGTTAAACTGTAGGGGCCCTTTACCCGGTGGAATTACTGGGACGGATTAGGGTCGCTGAACTGGATTGCAATTGCAAGCCTTGCAGCAAACCGTTAAGCACATGAAATTATTATAACCACGATGGAAATCAATAGTGTTTGTCCAATACCATTTCATCGTCACTGAAATTAAATTATCATGTGTCAAGTTTAAAGAACCCTGGTACATCACACTACCATTTTGTAGTACGTGCGTTATTTTTCTATCGCTTGTCCGCTCGATAACAGAATACTACTTCGCAACCCCACGCAGGAACGAGACATGAGCTTATTATCGCAGACTCTGCATTGCTCAAGTCTGTCTAACGAGCACTGGTGCTATCAAGCAACATTAAAGTAATGGCTGGCGGCTGTTTTTTGCTTACGAAGCGGATATGACCAAACATTCCATGAGCATTAGAAAACTAGCTTACGCAACTGATTTCCAAGTTTCCTCGAGCCATTACTCAACAAGCGAAGTAAAACCTCTGATTCTTATATGAATCTTCGTCTGTGCTATCTTTTGCAGTAGTTGGTAAGTGTGTAGCAGATTGCAGCACATGTAGCGACGTAACAATTTTCTAACTCAATAAGTCCGCAGTGTTGTCTGCAGCAATGCAGATTGTCTTGAACTGTGACCTGTCCACGATTAATGTTAACTGCATTCAGGGGCACCGCCTTAAATGCACCACGTCGAGTGTAAAACCATGACTTGGCTCAGCCGAAACAGTGTCTTCGGTGAACACTCATTTTTCACATGAGGAGTATTACTTACACGAAATACGAAGTTTATCACAACCTATTTATGAATTCACAAAGAGGAAACTAAAGAAAATGAAACTCTTGTGCTCTACTTGGCCAAAAGACGTAAGGTTAGTCCAGACGCCCCAGGTTTTCTTAATTTGTACGGTTTGCCACCTTTTGTACAGTAATATTGGGTGTAGAGAACTAGAGAAAGACGTATCGCATGTCTTGGTGGACATGAGGTTAGCAGAAAGGATACCGTGGAATCTGACACACAGCCTGCTCCTCTTGGAAAACAACAGATCCATCAAATTTGAAGACCGCAACGGACGGACAATTGCGGTCTGCAAATTTGGTGGTTCTGTTGTTTTCCAAGAGGAGGAACAACGGTATATTTGCGTCTTCGGTGGATCTGATGTTACGGAGCGGTTCAGAATGCATTCCAGGATCAAAAACTGAGCCAAAAGTAGGAGCTAAGCTTTTACGTTCAATGTTCGCTATTTGGACGAACACTTTCTGATCTCCGGGAATTATACAGGATAAGTACTGGTTCCTCGTCAGCACATCACTGTGATACTGCGATTTTAGAGAGAAAGAGGGAGAGGGGGAGATAGATAGATAGATAGATAGATAGATAGAGAGAGAGAGAGAGAGAGAGAGAGAGAGAGAGAGAGAGAGAGTAGAAGAGCCTGCCACGTGATCGAGCAGAGTCGTGGTAGCAGACCATAGGCTAGGGCATCACAGAGATCTCTGCCACACTCAACAAACGGTAAAAGCGGGATTCAAGTCTGGTCATCTGAAACTGCGTCATGTGACCGACGAGTGGTTCTTCCATTCATGTCCATGACCGCTACTGTTCCCCCTGTAACTCTTCCCATCTATCTGTCGTAAGATCGTGGAAACCGCAAAGTTGTTTTCAAAATACTATTTTTTTTATTTTTATTTAGAGGAATCGTTTCAAAATCTGCTTCGGTAATCTATACTGAAAATTGCCAAAGCTGCATGTTCTAAAAATGAACAGCACTTAAAACACTACAGCAACAATTGTTTTACAATCTTAAACAAGATAGTCACACGTCGTTAACTGTCGTTCTTTGTATCTTCTTTTACTGATTCAACTACAACTACATTTACATATTCGATGTACGTCAGAAACACAAAGACTGTGTCCTGTCAACTGTTATTTACGGTATCACTAGCATTATTATTTTGAGATAGCGCTAGTATAAGCAATTACAAAGCAATAAATACACCAGAATGACTCCGTCTAGGAATAAAACACAAATGTTATCAGTGTTGTCACACACTGCAAAGTCGAGTGTTTTCGCAACAGGTCCAAGAAAACTACGTTCTGATGTCTTAACAGAGAAAATAAACGAACGTGTGAAACGGTGACAAAGAACACATACAAATGAATCGGCAGGAAGATCTCGAAAAAGAACAGCCAATCTGAAATCAACTGTGAGAGAGCTGTAAATAAGGAGAACTGTTGGAACTGGCAGTTTCTCGTATTACTGTCCTTACCCACAATCTTTTTACAACGACCGGAGCAAGTCAGAAACATATCGCATGTCTCGTACGTTCCCACGCCGGTTGGGGAAATCAAGAGCAGTAAGATCGCGCGGTTCATGGAAATGCTACGCCGACATTAGAAAGCACCAAAAGATTTTATCTGCCGGTTTGTATTTCGGAATATATAGGTCAGAATATTAAACACTAAATGGTTTCTTTTTCAACCATTCTTGAATATCGTTTGTAGGACAAATCTGTTCTGTTCTGCAATGCTTTATTTGTTTTTAGTTTAAGGATCAATGTCCGCCCCGATAGATGAGTGGTATTGGTTTCAAATTTTATTTCATAGTTTAGAAGGAACTCTTCTTCTGTTGTTGCTACGGATGTACATTCTAATTTTGTTTGTCGTAACTGAAAGACGCCTTTTTCCATCTATATAAAAAAAAAGGTTGGCAGAGGAAATAATTTACAATTAAAAAAATTAAAAAAAAAACACAAAAATAAAAAGCAAATAAAAACACAAAAAAACAAAAAAAAGATAGCTCGACGGCAAAGGTAATTGGCTGGGAATCGAAGAACCCGGGTTCGAATCTCGAAGAAACCTACCGGGTGTTTTTATTTTCTTTTGTATTTTTCCATAAAAAAAGGAAAGGAAAAAAGAAAATCTTAAAACTATCTAAAAATGAAAAAAAAAAAAGCTGTATTGTCACGAAGGGATCAAATTCCGCGTTAAGGGCGGTCTGAGTTGCATTCCCAGTTCAGAACCAATTTTATCGACACACAGAAGCTCAGATAAAAAAAAAAAAAAGTGGTCAGCGCGGCGGTCTGTCACGTCAAGGGGCCCGGGATCGATTCCCGGCTGGGTTGGAAATTTTCTCCGCCCAGGGACTCCTCCCTCATTATCATTTCGTCATCATCAGTGCAAGGCTACGGTAAACCACCGCTGGAATCACTTCCCTAGACGCTCGTGCTGTGGACCTCTTCCGAGGCTTCCCCCATGACAAGACCTGCCGTAAGGCTGAAAACAAAGTTAAGGATCAATTGCGCTAGTAAGAATTTTCAGCGGTCATCCTTTAAAAACTATTAATCCCATTTCAGGATATAAGCAGGGAAGTTTTCATAACAAGACGACACTATTTTTTTTAATGATACAATTTGTATCGATTGAGTGTGTAGTTCTGTCTTCGTAGGACTGGGAGCGGGTACTGAGCAGCGTAGTTCCTAGTTTTTTTACTACTTTGTGTACGTCAGCAGCTGACTCCTTTGCTTCATTTTGTTAGAAGCGAGGTCCTGCCGCAACGCTGTGGCAGCCTGGAATCGACCACGACCGCGACGACGAGTCGACGACCCCGTGCGGGCGCGTGGCGCACAGCGGCGGCGGCGGCCGAGGCGCCGTGGGCGGCGGCAATTGGCGCTGCGAGCTAACCAGCCTCACTCGCCGGGCCGCCTGCTGCTCTGCCCACACGCGACGCCCATGCGCACCACGTCCACGTATTAACAGCCACTGCCATGCACGTTCTCGAGCCGGAAGTACTCAGCGAACGGGCTGGTCTGTATTAAACTCCCCAACAACTTCGCAAGTGAAAGTCCAGTTACACAAAAGATTGTAGTAGGCGGCAACGAGGCCTGATCTCAAGTTCCATCCACATACACATTCCGCAAGCTACCATACGGTGCATGGCGGAGGGACCCTTGCGCTACTGCTAGTTATTAACTTTTTTTTTAAATCTTTATATCCAAAATCTTAATAATTATACAATTTTAACCCACTACCTTGTATGATTAGTGGGTCCAGATAATGATACAATGATTACAATTGCAGCTAAAGCCTAAGTTATATTTAAGTAACTAATTAGTAAACTAAGCTGCAGGATAATTGTAATGGGCAAAACTAGTTGATTTTAATTTTATAGGGATTACTTAATGAACTTATAGATAACTAGTTACTACTGCCTACAGCGTTACAGATGTGTCAGTCAGAAATAAACCTACTTGTAAAGCCTTGCTCATTGAGATAAACCCAATGAGCGTGCCCCTGACACATGGCAGGCCAAGATGTTAGTCGCTGCAGGTTTCTAGAAACTAAGTAAATCTAAGTCCTACAACTAATTCTATCCTAAAGTTCGGTGCTTGTCCTTGATCGGTAGTGTTGCACCCCACTCTCCCTGGTCCCGAACGCGGCTGATTCCAGACTGTGGAAGTCGGCCTGTCCACGCTCTGGCGGTATGGGAATAGGGTCCCGGACTCAGCAGGTGTTAAGTATCTCTCAAGTTCTTGTTAGTTTAAGTCTCTCAGATATTCCCTAAAAACTTTTTGTGATACCACGTTTGCCAGTTTGTTGATAGTCTGAAAAGTGTCGTGTTGTCTGAGTAAGCTGTATGTGTTATGGTGTGGCAGTTGGCCACGTTAACATTGAACCTACATCATTGAAAAGAGGGCACTCGTAAACAACATGGTCAAGAGTACCCCCCGGAACGCCAGAGTCACACGCGGGTGTAGCCTTCTTCCCAAACCGACATAAATACGTCGAGTAGGGTCCATGACCAGTGAGAAAGTGGAATAGTCCCCGGGTTGGTTCGAAGTACTTCATTCCCATCCGTTCCCTAATGTCCGGAAGAAGATCAAAAGTTCTACGTCCATTTTCTTCAGCTTCCCAGGATTCTTGCCATAACTGGTCTCCTCTTAGTCTGATCTCAACCCTGTTCCCAGCCCTGATGCCTAAAATCTCTTCTGTTTTCTGTATGTTCCCTTTCTTGGCCCAGTACCATGCGGCCTGTTCACGAATTTTGACGTCCAGGGGGCAGAGCCCCGTTATGACTAACAGGGCTCATCCCGGCGTTGTCCTGTATGCCCCCACTGATCTCACTATCATATTCCACTGGACTCTTCTCACTGTCATGGCAGGCACCACCCTCGTGAGTCTGTGTGCCCAGACTTCCGAGCCGTAACTCACTATTGATGTAAATATGCTATTGTGACATAATTTAATGAGATGTGGTGGGAATTGAAATCTTTTATATCCAATGGAAATGAGGTTTTGAGTACTTGAAGGGCTCTCTGAGTTACGGTGTCAGTGTGCTTCCCAAAGGACCACCTTTCATCAATGATGATTCCAAGGTAGCGAATCTCTCGTCGCCGGAGAACTGGTGCGCCCTCAATCCTCACTGTCGGGTTTCGAATTAACTGTCCTTTCAAAAGAAGGTAGGCGGACTTGCCTGGTGAAATTTTCATCTTCGTGCTTTGGCACCAAAGATGCAATATCTCTATAGCTCTTTCTATCTTGGGTTCCATATCTTCTCGGCTACGGCCGCCGACCAGTAGGAGGAGGTCATCTGCGTAGGCTATCACCTCTAGCACTACATCCCTTTGCTGCAATTTGTCCAGTAATGGCTCCATATGGATGTCCCAAACAGGGGACCCAGGACGGAGCCCTGGGGACATCCTTTAGTAATAGATTTTCCACGCTTCCGCTACATGATGATAGCCAGACCTTCCGATCCTTGCAATATCTCCTCAGACACCCATGTAGCGGCCCTGGACACTCGTTATTAACTTTCCTGTTCCACTCGTAAATGGGGCGAGGAAAAAACGATTGTCCACATGCCTCCAAACGAACCCTGATTTCTCTTAATTTCTCTTCGCGGTCATTACGCGAGAAGTACGTTGCGGCCTCACGATCGTTTTGCAGTCTGTAGAAAATCCTGGTTCTCTAAACGTGCTCAACAGTACTCTTCCCTCCAGGAATTCCTACTTGTTCACAAAAAATCTCCGTAACACTAGCATGCTGATCAACCCTACAGGTAACAAATCTAGCACATCTCTGGATTACTTCCATGTCTTCTGTTAATCCGACCAGGTGGGGATCGCATACTCGAGCAGTACTCAAGAATGGGTCGTACAAGTATACTACATACGCGATCTTTTCTACACAAGAGCAACAATAAACCGAAATCGACCACTCCCCTCCCCTAGAACTTATCTTAAGCGTTTTTTCCATTTCACTTCGCTACGCGTCACGCCAAGATATTTAATCAACATGACTGTGTCAAGAAGCAAGTCACTAATACTGTATTCGAACATTACGTGATTGTTTTGCCTACCCATCTGCATTAGCTTACATTTTTATGCATTTAGTCCGCAGCTCGTGGTCGTGCGGTAGCGTTCTCGCTTCCCTCGCCCGGGTTCGATCCCCGGCAGGGTCAGGGATTTTCTCTGCCTCGTGATGACTGGGTGTTGTGTGATGCCCTTAGGTTAGTTAGATTTAAGTAGTTCTAAGTTCTAGGAGACTGATGACCATAGATGTTAAGTCCCATAGTTCTCAGAGCCATTTGAACCATTTTTTAATGCATTTAAAACAAGATGCCATTCATCATAACAAAGAGAAATTCTGTTATTCTGTATCCTCCTACAGCCACTCAAAAAGACGCCACTTTCCTGTACTCTACAGCGTCATCAGCAAACAGTCGCAGACTGATGATCACACTATCCGTCAGAATGTCTACACATACACGAGGATTATTCGGAAAATAAGGAACGATCGGTGGCGAAATGGAAAACACAGTGAAAATCAGATAAAGCTCTGCACAGATGTGTTGGGCAGTGTCTCTAGTGTGTCCGTTGAGAGCGTTACAATGTACTCTTCTCAGTTCCGAGCGCAAAGTGAGCACGTAAAGATGCCTAGAAAATAGCGCCTCTCGCAAAGTGTGGGTGCCTGCCGAGAGACTTCGCCTGCTTTCATGCAACACCACTACGCCGCGACGTCTGATGCGCCTTGTCGCGGTCCGTGTGGCTTCCCACGTCGGAAGTTCGAGCCCTCACTCGGGCATGGGTGTGTGTGTGTGTTGTTCATAGGGTAAGTTAGTTTAGGATAGATCAAGTAGTGTGTAGCCTTAGGGATCGATGACCTCAGCAGTTTCGTCCCATAAGACCTTACCACAAATTTCCAAATGCAACAGCCGGCCGCGGTGGTCTAGCGGTTCTAGGCGCTCAGTCCGGAACCGCGCGACTGCTTCGGTCGCAGGTTCGAATCCTGCCTCGGGCATGGATGTGTGTGATGTCCTTAGGTTAGTTAGGTTTAAGTAGTTCTAAGTTCTAGGGGACTGATGACCACAGATGTTAAGTCCCATAGTGCTCAGAGCCATTTTGAACCAAATGCAACACCACATAACGCAACTCTCATGCATTCCCTCCTCGTTACAGTTCTCGGCTGCACACTGCAGGGCGATGACGACGCTCGCTTTTCGATGGTACGTGGCTTACTCTGATTTTCATCTCTGCTCAAGTAAACCGCTTGGCTATGAAGACAACATTTTGGCACAGACAACGAGCAGCGTAGAAAACTATCGGAAATCACAAGGGACTGCCTTCTATTACGAGGGTATTGGAAAGTTTGTACAACGCTATATCACATGTAGTCCGCATCTCGTGGTCCCGAGTCCGATTCCCGGTGGGATCAGGGATTTTCATCCACCCCGAGATGACTGGGTGTCGTTGTATGGTGTTCATCATTATCACCGTTCATCCCCATTACGGTCGGAGGAAGGCAACGGCAAACAACCTCCAAATGGACCTTGCCTAGTACGTCGGAGCGGGTCTCCCGCATCGTTGCCCTACGCTCTGTCAGGAAGCATGGCACTTCATTTCCATTTTTTCTCCGTGACAGATGTCTTAAGTCGGAGCAGCGATTTTGTAGAGAAGTAGCTGGAAGGGCAGCTAACTGTTGCAAATAAAAACAGTTTTGTTTGTCACTGTGGTTTCCATTTCGCGACCGATCGTTCCTTACTTTCCAAATAGCCCTGTAGAGAGCAAGAGCGATTTTATCACAATTACCTTGGTCACTTGTGACGATACCTTTTTGTCTTCGATGGCCGGCCGAAGTGGCCGTGCGGTTCTAGGCACTGCAGTCTGGAACCGCGAGGCCGCTACGGTCGCAAGTTCGAATCCTGCCTCGGGCATGGATGTGTGTGATGTCCTTAGGTTAGTTATGCTTAAGTAGTTCTAAGTTCTATGGGACTAATGACCTCAGAAGTTGAGTCCCATAGTGCTCAGAGCCTTTTTTTTTTTTTTTTTTGTCTTCGATGAAAACTCACTTGCAGGGCATCTGCGTTCCACTCACATAACTGGGAACCTACTCCGTATGCTTGAACCTTCATTAACGGTCTGCAGTATGGAACAGCGTCAGACCCTTTAGGAAGTCTAGGAATATGGGATCTGTCTGTTGCCATTCACCCACAGTTCCCAGGATAGCGCGCGAGTAAAGTGTACGCTGAGTTTAGAACGAGCGGTTATGTTTTAAATCCGAGTTGACTTATGGAGAGACGCGTGTCTCCATCATGGAAATTTATTGTATTCTAACTCACAATATTTCAAGAAATCCACGGCAAACTGACGGTATAGACACTCTTAAGTTATTCACTCATTCTTCCACTAAAGGCAAGGGAAAGGTTGTCCCCTATATAAAACGTGACCTGTTTGAAAGTTTCGGCTAGATGCTACTTATGGCGGAAGCATATACACAATATCTGAGCAGTCCGCGGACTGTTAAAGGCAAGTGTCTAGTGAGCTTGTCAATCCCACGCGAGTTAACCAATTCGGATGATAATCGGTGCAATACACGTGGCAAATAGCGTACAGGACATTACACAAGAGTTTGGGTTTCCGAGGTCAACAGCGTCCACTTCAATATCGCAAAGACATTATTTCAACGCGCGTTAACCATACAGCACGACGACCGCAAGTGTTCACGTGTTTCATGAACGTCGCCTCTGCAGAGTCATACGAGGACATTGACGTTTTGCTGTGAAGCAGGTAACCGCCGATTTCAATGTAGAGAGCCAGCCATGAAGTGTAATATCCGATGTTCTGTTATACTTTTGAATGAAAAGATCACTTAACGAAAAACTTTATCGCACTGTTAGTTACGCAGGTACAATAATGGCCAAGGCAAGCGTGCTATAACAGAGTCGGCGGAAGACTTTGTAGTCACTGGAATTTTCATCACAGGGTCCATGTGAGGCTGACTGAGATTTAAAAAATAAATGAAGGATGGTCTAACACGTTTTTCCTGTCAGACGTCTTCGTCACCTAATTGCAGGGGTTGGTTGTCCAATCGATGACATAAATAACAAAAAGGGGCAAGGGAAAGCTACAATACATGACAGGCATTCAATTAAGTTTAACATGAGAGTATACTGTAAACCCAAAAGAAACATAAATTAAGGTCGCCCCGTCACACAATTATACTTGTCTACAAACATTTACCAACGACTTGGCGAGCTGCCTTCCTGCTGTAGAGCCATGGCAACACATCGTAAGTCCAACAGAACAACAAAATTGAAAACCAGTACCCAGAGAGAGCGAGATATAATGTCGAGAGTTGAAACTCGAAAATGAAAAATGCAAGCCAGGGGTAACTAGATACGTCAGCATAAACTGGGGCGGCACGTTAAAGCTTACTACACTACTGCTGACGGACTCGTGGTGCCAAAGGCGAGCATCACTGCTGTTACTATAAGTTCCCGCCTATCATGTTATAGTCCGACCCACGAACGATGGCGGTTCGCGCATGTCCAGGCACGGATGAAGACTACATTGTTGACGATTCCAGTTGCTGTACGCGCATGCGCGTGCTTTCCGCTAGAAGTACGTGTATTTTTCATACTATGTCTCTCGCTTGCTTATGCGGAATGTATCATGACAACTCGCAACATATGGAACAAAAGTACACTAAATAACTGGTTACGATCACGCTTGATGCTCGCATTACCTACGGCATTCAGAGCAGAGCGCTCAGAACACTACTGAACTCTCATTGGCTGTCGGAGATGCGCAGAAGAAGCCTAAACTCGGCCGCCATCGTTCGTGACTCCAACTATAGTCGACTGCTAGCTGCTACATACACGCAGCTGCTTCCAAGGAGATGGCGAGACAGTCGTGTTAAAAGATGGCAATAACTTCCATGTTGCAGCTACTCATGGAGAGACACGTCCCACATCTTCAAACGAATGCAGTTCAAATGTGTGTGAAATCTTATGGTACATAACAGCTAATGTCATCAGTTCCTAAGCTTACACACTACTTAACCTAAAGTATCCGAAGGACAAACACACACACCCATGCCCGAGGGAGGACTCGAACCTCCGCCGAGACCAGCCGCACAGCCCAGGATCAAAAACTGAGCCAAAATACGGAGCGAAGCTTTTTCGTTCAATGTTCTCTGGGAATTATACAGGGTATGTACTGGTTCACACAGTGATTTTAGAGAGAGAGGAGAGAAGGAGGGAGGGAGGGAAAGAGAGAGTGAGAGAGAGAGAGAGAGAGAGAGAGAGAGAGAGAGAGAGAGAGAGAGAGAGAGAAAGTAGAAGAGCAATAAGTCCTGTCACGTGATCGAGCAGAATGAGGCAGTCGTGGTAGCAGACCATATGCTAGGGCATCATAGAGATCTCTGCCACACTCAACAAACAGAAGAGCGGGATTCAAGTCTGGTCATCTGAAACTGTGTTAAGTGACCGACAAGTGGTTTTTCCATTTTTGTCCATGACCGTTAGTGTTCCCCCTGTAACTCTTGCCATCTACCTGTCAGATCGCGGAAAGCCTAAAGTTATTTTCGAAATACTAACTTTTTATTTTTATTTAGAGGAATCGTTTCAAAATCAGTTTCGATGATCTATATTGAAAATTGCCAAAGCTGCATGTTCTAAAAGTGAACAGCACATACAACACTACAGCAACAATTGATTTAGAATCTTCAACAAGATATCCACACGTCGTCACTGTCGTTCTTTGTCTCTGCTTTTACTGATCCAAGTAAGGCTACATTTATATATTCGATGTACGTCAGAAACACCCAGAGTGAATCCTGTCAACTGTCATTTACGGTATCACTAGCATTTTTATTTTCAGATAGCGCTAGTATAAGCGATTACAAAGCAATAAGTACATCAGAATGACTCCGTCTAGGAATAGAACACGAATTTTGTTCAAAAATGATCAAATGTGTGTGAAATATTATGGGACTTAACTGCTAAGGTCATCAGTCCCTAAGCTTACACACTACTTAACCTAAATTATGCTAAGGACAAACACACACATCCATGCCCGAGGGAGGACTCAAACCTCCGCCGAGACCAGCCGCACAGTCCAGACTGCAGCGCCTAGACCGCTCGGCTAATCCCGTGAGCGCAGCCAAGTCGGTTCTCCATGCTTTTGTTACTTCGGGCGATACTCCACAGTATACATCCGTGGGTTGAGGTGCTAACGGTTAATATGGCCCCACACCAGCGAAACGGCTTTTGAAGTTAAGGTTACCGGGCCTGTTTGAGCGCCAATTCTGCGAACTCGCGGACAATTGGTATCCTTACGCGACGGCGCGCCCTCCGGCCAGGTTGGGAGGTAATGGCTCCAACTTTAAGGCTGCTATTTGTCGAGGGGCACTAATGGCGCCTCTCGTGACGTCATGAGTGGCACCGCTAGCTGCCAGAGGTTTTATGAACTAAGCAAGTTGTGACGCCACTTTTTAGTAGCACCTCAGTTCTCATCAGGAAATGACGTTGAAAGAAGAACTACTTCTCCTCACTCTTTCATTAAAAAAACAAAGGTCGAATGGATACGAACAGTGAGAGCACAACCAATGTATACTACTCGAGTGACCAAATGTATTACACGCTATTTGACGATGGTTCAAATGGCTCTGAGCACTATGGGACTCAACTGCTGAGGTCATTAGTCCCCTAGAACTTAGAAGTAGTTAAACCTAACTAACCTAAGGACATCACAAACATCCATGCCCGAGGCAGGATTCGAACCTGCGACCGTAGCGGTCTTGCAGTTCCAGACTGCAGCGCCTTTAACCGCACGGCCACTTCGGCCGGCTATTTGACGATCTAAGTGCGGACGACAGTATATTTTCCAGTTATCAATGTCGAAATCTTTTGTTTTATGAGCTGCTTGGATCATAAAAGAAGATATAACTGGAATCGCTACAGAACTAAACAAGTGTTTTCCAGCAGATGAGGGCTATTTCTATACTGAGGTAGTGAAATTAGTGTAAAACTCACCTATAAAACGTTCTTCTGGCCCACAGATTTCTCCTCGAATCGCCTGCATCTCGTGGTCGTGCGGTAGCGTTCTCGTTTCCCACGCCCGGGTTCCCGGGTTCGATTCCCGGCGGGGTCAGGGATTTTCTCTGCCTCGTGATGGCTGGGTGTTGTGTGCTGTCCTTAGGTTAGTTAGGTTTAAGTAGTTCTAAGTTCTAGGGGACTGATGACCATAGATGTTAAGTCCCATAGTGCTCAGAGCCATTTGAACCATTTTTCTCCTCGAATTCGGAATGAAATTATTTACAATGTTGTACCAAGAACCAAATTCCTCTGTTTTATCAGAGTATGCTTTGTTGTAGCATCCCAGACTGCAGATTTCCACTTTCGAAAACTTTACTTTTTTTCCTCACTTATCGGTCTACCGTATTTGGTTCTTTCACATTTATTTACTTATTAAAAAAAATAACTATGTTGTAACGCTTTGGAACAAACAGGATGTTCACTGTATTGTAACAGGTTACTGAAGGACTGCACGTTGCTCGAGTGACGTATCTTATGCGCGCGCAGGTCCATCGGGCGTAAAGTGTCCCGCGGCCTAAAGGCTCCACATACCGCAATGCCCCGTGGCTGTCTTGGGCAACTCCAAGTGGACAGACTGTCGCCGCGTCCATCAGCTAGTGGATCAGTGGCGCCAATAGTTGACGTTGGATAACAGGTTCCCGCCACTGCCCATTAAGACACAAGGCACCGAACCCTCTGGCGCAACTCTTGTCGTTACGAGTGGCGCCACTAGTATCTCTCCACTTATGGCAGCCTAAAAAAAACTCGTCATCTGCATCGATTTAATATTAATTAAATAACGAATGGAAAACATGTTTAGCCCGTAATGAGATGTTCACTCTGCAGCGGAGTGTGCGCTGATATGAAACTTCCTGGCAGATTAAAAATGTGTGCCGGACCGAGATTCGAACTCGGGACCTTTGCCTTTAGCGGGCAAGTGCTCTACCGTCTTAGCTACCTAAGCACGACACACGACCCGCCCTCACAGCTTCAATTCTGCCAGTACCTCGTCTCCTACCTTCCAAACTTTCTTCCTGGAGTGCTAGTTCTGCAAGGTTCGCAGAAGAGTTTTTATGTAGTTTGGAAGGTAGAAGACGAGGTACTGGCAGAATTGAAGCTGTGAGGACGAGTCCTGAGTCGTGCTTGGGTAGCTCAGACGGTAGAGCACTTGCCCGCGAAAAGCAAAGGTCCTGAGTTCCAGTCTCGAAAAAAAATGGTTCAAATGGCTCTGAGCACTATGGGACTTAACTTCTGTGATCATCAGTCCCCTAGAACTTAGAACTACTTAAACCTAACTAACCTAAGGACATCACACACATCCATGCCCGAGGCAGGATTCGAACCTGCGACCGTAGCAGTCCCGCGGTTCCGGACTGCGCGCCTAGAACCACTAGACCACCGCGGCCGGCCGGTTCCAGTCTCGGTCCGACACACAGTTTTGATCTTCCAGGAAGTTTCATGTTTATCCTATAGCAGCCAATAGACCACCACGGCGGTGTGACGTCGGTGGAGTTTGTTGGCAAGAGAAAAATTTTATACTCAAATTGATTGATTTAATTAGTGAGCAATAAATAGTTCCGAGCTCGTTAGCAATATACTTGTCATCTCCTAGGATTTATGAATCTGTAACCGCATTTTCTGTATTTATTTCCCTCTCTTTCCTTCCTGGTACAGGTCTTCGACGCGTGCTTTGTCTGTCCACGGGAACACTATGGTTTACAACTTCCCTAAAGTTGCAGAAAGCTTGACGGAACTGTTCCGCGTGTCTACATCAGCCAATCACGTAACGCGATTTTGTATACGCTTCTATGGTATTCGACTCAATGTTTTCGCAGTTTAATAGACGACTACTGTTTCCGCCTTCGAACGTTCAGGCTTCGCAGTTGAGAGGTGGCAACAGCGCTGGCTTTGTCAAGGATCTTTCGCCGACTCAGTAGGAGTGTAGGCCGGTACAATTAACTTTGCAATCGTAATCGAGGCTGTCAAAAAGGCTTTCGAAGTAAGGGTGTGGACCAGCAGTCCGATGTTATGAGTATGGGGTCGTACTGATCAACGGGCTGGCATCAGATAATTGGGTTCAACAAGAGTCACAGAAAACCGCTGTACTGAGGTGACAGTGCGTCATTATCCAGCCATGCCAAATAGTGGAAATTACCTCGGACTACTGCGTGCAATCTGGGGTTCAGGAAATTTGCGCCATTGGCTGTCACTTCGATACACACCATATAATGACAATGATACTTTTTTTCCATCGGCAGAATGCGAACGAGTTACATCAGATAAAAAAAAAATATTCTCCCGCCCACAATGTTCCCTTTGCACGTGGTGTGTGAGAGTTGTGTCTTAAGTGAGTCAGTTGATGGTGACAGCGATGAATGTGCATATAGTGTGGAGTCAAAGGGTTTCCTGCTGGGCATAACGTTGACGGCTGAAGAGACCAGATCACCGTCAACTATACTACACGCGCTCACTCTACGTGGAGAGTGGAGGGGCTTGGTATTTAACAGCGGCCTTTGTCGCTATATCTGTGATCGGGAATTTTACGTCAACGCCTCTTTTCTCCTAGTCGACCAAATAATTGTGGTGAAAAAATACCAAGATTCAAGTCTGCTAACTCCGAGTCGAATCCTTTCACACAGGCATGCGTTATCAATCTCGGCTACCTGGGTTGGATTAACAGACAACGAATAATGAGTCCAGGAAATTCGCTGCACTCTGTGGTGTTCAGGAAATGTACGGCAGCCACCACCTCTCAAGCCAGTATTGACTATATACTGGTTATGACAGTTCCTTCCATTGCCATAAGTGTAACCGTACTCCCGCTACGAAGGCGGATAAAATGTCCTAGTGGCAACCCAGTGTTTTAAACCTTCAGGAGTCGGGAGTGGTGGGTGGATTTTTGCGCGGTGTGGCCGCGGTGTGGCCGGCGCCCAGCTGCACGGCTCGCCAGGGTGCCCGGCTGCAGGGGCGGCGCGGCGCGGCGCGCCCGAGCGGAAGCTGCCCTCGGCCGGGGGCGGTTTGAGTTGCCAACTCGAGCCATTCATTCGTAACAAGAGCGCAAGCTCGCCAGAGCGTGGCCCCGGCCCCAGGCTCGCGAATCAGTTACGGAACTTGGCCTTGCCGTCGCCCGCCCATAATTGCTGTTAACCTAAGCGCGCGCAGGAGAACCCCACTGCAACGGCTCGAATACCCGTGTTATTCGAAACGTAAATTCTACACGGGCAGGCGTTTGAATAACTTCACCTTCCTTACATACGTGCCACTCGATGAACGACAAGATTCGCTATACATTTCCCGCCCATTTTAACGTCCCTTAGCAGCTACTGACAGCCTTGGGAGACCCAGTCCTGACAAAACTCTACCATCTGACGAGCAAGATGTATGAGACAGGCGAAATACCCTAAGACGACAAGAAGAATATAACAATTCCAATCTCAAAGAAAGAAGGTGTTGACATATGTGAAAATTACTATCAGTTTAATAAGTCACAGTTGCAAAAGACTAACGCGAATTCTTTACAGACGAATGGAAAAACTGGCAGAAGCCGACCTCGGGGAAGATCAGTTTGGATTCCGTAGAAATACTGGAACACGTGAGGCAATACTGACCCTACGACTTATCTTGGAAGCTAGATTAAGGAAAGGCAAACCTACGTTTCTAGCATTTGTAGACTTAGAGAAAGCTTTCGACAATGTTGACTGGAATACTCCCTTTCAAATTCTAAAGGTGGCAGGGAGCGGAAGGCTATTTACAATTTGTACAGAAACCAGATGGCAGTTATAAGAGTCGAGGGACATGAAAGGGAAGCAGTGGTTGGGAAGGGAGTGACACAGGGTTGTAGCCTCTCCCCGATGTTAATTCTATCTGTATATTGAGCAAGCAGTAAAGGAAACAAAAGAAAAATTCGGAGTAGGTATTAAAATCCATGGAGAAGAAATAAAAACTTTGAGGTTCGCCGATGACATTGTAATACTGTCAGAGACCTGAAAGAGCAGTTGAACGGAATGGACAGTGTCTTGAAAGGAGGATATAAGATGAATATCAATAAAAGCAAAACGAGGATAACGGAATGTAGTCTAATTAAGTCGGGTGACGCTGAGGGAATTAGATTAGGAAATGAGACACTTAAAGTAGTAAATGAGTTTTGCTATTTGGGGAGCAAAATAACTGATGGTCGAAGTAGAGAGGATGTAAAATGTAGACTGGCAATGGCAAGGAAAGCGTTTCTGAAGAAGAGAAATTTGTTAACAGCGAGTATAGATTTAAGTATCAGGAAGTCGTTTCTGAAAGTATTTGTATGGAGTGTAGCCATGTATGGAAGTGAAACATGGACGATAAATAGTTTGGACAAGAAGAGAAATGTGGTGCTACAGAAGAATGCTGAAGATTAAATGGGTAGATCACATAACTAATGAGGAGGTATTGAATAGAATTTAGGAGTTTGTGGCACAACTTGACTAGAAGAAGGGATCGGTTGGTAGGACATGTTCTGAGGCATCAAGCGATCACCAATTTAGTATTGGAGGGCAGTGTGGAGGATAAAAATCGTAGAGGGAGACCAAGAGATGAATACACTAAGCAGATTCAGTAGGATGTAGGTTGCAGTAGGTACTGGGAGATGAAGAAGCTTGCACAGGATAGAGGAGCATGGAGAGCTGCATCAAAGATGATGATGATGATGATGTTTGGTTTGTGGGGCGCTCAACTGCGTGGTTATCAGCGCCCGTACAATTATCCAATCTTTGCTCAGTCCAATTTCGCCACTTTCCTGGATGATGATGAAATGATGAGGACAACACAAACACCCAGTCATCTCGAGGCAGGTGAAAATCCCTGACCCCGCCGGGAATCGAACCCGGGACCCCGTGCTCGGGAAGCGAGAACGCTACCGCGAGACCACGAGCGGCGGACTGCATCAAAGGAGTCTCAGGACTGAAGACCACAACAACAGCTACGCATAACTGAGTGGTCAGCTCGGCTTACTACCATGCGAAGCGCTCGGATTCGATTCCTGACCCTGTCGGAGTTTTTCTCCGCTCGGGTACTGAGTGTTGTGCCGCCTTCATCATAATTTCCTTCCCAGCGGCATACAAGCCGCCGAAATGGAGTCGACTAAAAACACTCGCACCAGGCGACCGGTCTAACGAACGTGAGACCCTAGCCAGCCACACGCACTTTTCATTTCATCGCTGAATTAGGGATGTTTCACTTGCGGATGTATGAACCCTTGCCTTCGCGAGCAGTGAGTTATATGTCTTTAACCTTACCTACTTCCAAGGGAAACCCCCCATCGCATCCCCCTCAGCATTAGTGGTAAGACAATGGATAACCCGTCAAAAACGGAACACAGATCAAGCATGAAAAAACGAAGAAGGTGTAGTGAACTGTGAAGAAAAGCAAAATAGACAGTGAACGTCGCAAGAACAAAAAGTGTAATGAAGAGCAGCCTGAAACAGTGACGGCGTCTTGGGTAAGTGGTCATGGTGTTGGATTACCAAGCGGAAGCCGTGCACTGTAGCTCAGCATGTTCGGCCAGAGGGTTTTCTGCACAACTTTATAAACTGTCCGTCCGGTCACTGAAACATCAGTTCTACTCCTGTAGTCTTGGCAGTTCCATACTATACTTTGGTTATAGAATATGTTGTAAGAATACCTCAACGTCGCATGTAAACGTGATGAATAGTGAGAGCAGGCGAGATACCAAATCGACGTCTCACAGAAATGAAAACAACAAATAAACGGGCATGAACTATGTTTCAACAAAGGAATTCAAGAATCAGGGCTTCCAAAACGGAACGCAACTTCAAAAACATTAAAAACGTATGTTTTGACAGAACGCAGAGAAACTCTGTTAGTGTGAAACAGCTGTGTTCATTTGTTGCAGCTTATGTGATGAACTATTATGTTTTCATTATTTCCTTCGGAGTGATCACATTCAAATCCATACAAATACCTATATTGGGCAAGAAAGCATATCTCACTCATTTACGAATCGTACAAATTGGGTGCATCGACACACGTACTGCCACTAATGCCGCGTGTGACACACCAGACAGATTTTCCGATGGAGGATTCCGCTGACTTGTAGCCTTGTCATCAAACGTTTGCGGTTCCCATTCGAAACCCACTTCCTTCCGGCTGCTAATAAAGTACTTGCGCAGAATCAAGTGTCATTATAGGTTCCTACCTAGAAGAAAGAAAAGAAGGAAGGAAGGGAACGAAGGACGGAAAGTGCCACCGCCACTTTTGCCCCAAATTAAAAAAAAAAAAAAAAAAAAACACCACCACTTCGAGCGTTGGCATCTATATAATCTTACTCCCAGCACGACTAACCCAGAGGTATGAAGGGACGAGGAAGGATAGAGGGAAGGAAACCGCAGGCGAGCCATGAAAATTAAACATAATCAGTTTTTTTAATTCGCTTTATTTTTTTTGCACATTTTTTTATACACGAGCGCCTTGAGTAGCGGGTCCTGAATCGTACTCCCAGTACGACTAACCTAGACTTATGAGGGGGCGAGGAAGGAATAAAGGAAGGAAACCGCAGGGGAGCCGTGGATATTAAACATAATTAATTTTTTTAATTCGTTTTATTTTATTTTTGCATATTTTTTATTTTTGTTTTATGTATGAGCGCCTTGAGTAGCGTGTCCTGGGTCGGCCAGAACGGCCAAACGCGTTTTCTCGTTGAGCGGGTGTAGATACCGTTATCGGTTCTGTTCGGTTCGGTTAGGTTCAGATCAGTTTTCAGCTCCTCATGGCTTGGACGCTCCAGCTTCGAGGCGTATTATTAAAAGTGCTCTCTAAGAAATTGGAGAAATATTGCTGATAGCGTGGGTTGCGTGTTAGGATGCAGTTGAGATAATTCCAATATACTAGCACTGACTTATAGCGAAAATTAAAAATATAACGGATCATGTGGCCACCGGTCCAGATCACAGAGTGAGTTTTGCTGGTGGGGAAAAAAGGTCGTCCTCCCCCCTCCCGGAATAAAAGTGTGTGGATGTCGATCTGAGCGGGTGTTTGACGTGTATGAAACGCCAAAATAGGCCGCAAAAGTGGTCAGACATCGGACGCTGGATCACAGTGGAACCGTGCCGGCCGCGGTGGTCTAGCGGTTCTGGCGCTGCATTCCGGAACCGCGGGACTGCTACGGTCGCAGGTTCGAATCCTGCCTCGGGCATGGGTGTGTGTGATGTCCTTAGGTTAGTTAGGTTTAAGTAGTTCTAAGTTCTAGGGGACTTATGACCTAAGATGTTGAGTCCCATAGTGCTCAGAGCCATCACTCACAGTGGAACCGCTGACCGTCTTGTCGGACACTTCATAGTGGGTGCAGAGGGACGAGTCGGCTAGATGGATGCGATGCAGTCCATGTCGGTTAACTTGTTTGCCATTCACTGTGATGTACCACGATGATTCGAGAAAGCGGGAGTGGACCGCTTTTCATATGTGCTGCCACAAATACTGGAGATACTTAATTTCGATGGGGTTGGGCGGGCGTTACTGTTGTAACAATTTGTACACTGGTTTCGTCTGAAGCAAACGTGTCAGTGGTAAAGACTGGTAGACATAAATGAAGTCCAGGAAAAATCGCCGGATGTGATAAAAGGGGGATGGGATGGACGACACCAAAACTGGGCGGGCAAAGATACCGGCGCAAAGTCTTGGAATAGGAATCCGGTGAGGCTCTGCGGGCAACGACGCCAGTGTTTTAGTTGGGAGCTGATGTACAGCGCCGTGACTCTGGTCGGCACATGTATCAGTCCCACATTAACCTCGACGCCATCTCTCTTGCGGGCTGCTCTATATTGCACTGTTATTTGTTGGACGTTCACTGTTTCTATTTTGCTTTTTCTTCGCAATTCTGTACATCTTCTTCCTGTTTTCATGCTTGGTCCGTGTTCAGTTTTTGACGGGCTGCCCACTGGGCCCTCTTACCACAAAATCTGACGGAGTTTCCCTTGTTGGACAAGTGCCGTATGCGGGAGCGTAACGTGGTTCGACACGCTGAAAATAGTGCACGGATATACTCTGTGTCTCGTTAAACATGAACGGGGCACCAGCTTAGTATCGTATTTGCCGAACGAATCACAATCATTAGAATTTCAGGTACTTCGTGACAGTTTTTCAAATTAGTTCTTCTTCAGAAACACATTACTACGGTTACAGAACGAATAATTTCACGACACTGCATGAAAGCTTCTGATTCAAACAACTTCATCGCACCATATTACCTGTAAAATGACGGCGATAATTCTTTGTATCAGTAGGATTCTCTCACAAAACAATTATCTGAGATTCGACACCGTGGCCTGACAATCGATTCAGCAACTTCGGTCAACCCTGTATCTGGAGTTACGAGGGTCATTTCATAAGTTATGGCAACTGTGTTATATCGTGCGAATGTGTGGCATCGCCACAATCGCAGTAAATACATTTGAAAGCCTGCGGCAAACATTAGCGGATTCAACAAACAGATTGCGACCACTTGCGAGGAGGGCCCGGTACCGGCGACCGAAACATTCGCCGGCCGCGGTGGCCGAGCGGTTCTAGGCGCTTCAGTCCGGAACCGCGCGACTGCTACGGTCGCAGGTTCGAATACTGCCTCGGGTATGGATATGTGTGATGTCCTTCGGTTAGTTAGGTTTAAGTAGTTCTAACAAGTAAATTCTAGGGGTCTGATGACCTCAGATGTTAAGTCCCATAGCGCTCAGAGCCATTTCAACAGAAACATTCAGTGTTAGGTTGGCCGTGCCCACCCATACTACTCGCAGACCTCAGTCCACTCGACTTGAACCTCATTCCACAATTGAGGAAACCACCGAATGGGAGGTGCTTTGCAAATAGGACGAGTGCCTTCACGGCATCTCGGCGACAGGTGGCACACACACTGGTGAAAATGCCAATGGCATTTAACACCTTCCCCATCGTTGGCTACGTTATGTGTATCCACTGGGCCACTATTTTGAAGCACTGTAGTCGATTTTGATTCTTTTTTGTTCCATTTGTACTCGTGCACAACGAATGTACACAAAGTTCCAATGTTTATGTTCCATTTCAATCTTTACCGTGACCTCCTGCACTGGAAACATATTCTACGTTGGCATTCAGATACACACCGCCATACCATTCAAAGTGTATAGCTGCCAAGCCTTATGGAATGACCTTCAAAAATGGTTCAAATGGCTCTCAGTACTATGGGACTTAACATCTGAGGTCATCAGTCCCCTAGAACTTAGAACTACTTAAACGTAACTAAGCTAGGGACATCACAAACATCCATGCCCGAGGCAGGATTCGAAACTGCGACCGCAGCAGTCGCGCGGTTCCAGACTGAAGCGCCTAGAACCGCTCGGCCACACCGGCCGGCGCGAATGACCTTCGTACTTCGCAAAAATAGTTAAAGCCTACAATGTGAACTTCTGTCGGAATACTAGAATCACGTTCTGGGAGCCCTCTGATGCCAGAGTTTAGAATCGTCTAAGGTCAGCTACACTGAATTATGTTTTAAAAATTACTGATCGATTTTCTTTTAAACTAGATCTTAGCCCCTTGAATAGTTCTTTTTTTGCTAAATCTGTTTTTCACTTTATTTTTCTCTGTAAAATGGACCTTATCAACGACCCCTTATGTTCTTGCGTGGTGTCCACAGCTACGAGAGACCAGAATGAATTCAATTTGCCGCAAACACGATTTTAATTAGTTACAAATGCCGTTTGGAATGATTCGGGGGAGTGGGACGGAGAAAGATGAACTGACCCCAGTAAAATCCGGCCATCAGACGCGCCAGCCAACCGCGACGACTTTTTCAATTGTTTTCCTACGAGGAGTGGAATGCTCGTTTGATCCTCCAGTTTCACTCGGTAATTACGCCACGGAGACACACAAAGCGACACAACATTAAACAAAATATTCCGCAATAAGCAAGCGTCGGTACGCACCTCTTTGCCCATTATTTCACCCGAAGTAGGCAAGTGCGGTGCGAATGCTGGGCTTCACGTGACCGTACCGCACACTTGACACGCCGCGAAAGGGAACGCCGTACAAAGGGAGAGAAAACGCGACGAGAAAGAGCGAATCTGTGTCCGCACTGCGGGCCTGACACGTGAGGCGGACAGAAGGCCGAAGCACTGCTGGGACGCACGCCACCGCCACGCCGCGCCGCTGCGTGGGAGGGCGGCGTCGCGTGTTGCCCGCCGACCCGGCGGCCGCCCAGTACTCCACATCACGTCACGCCGCCGAGTGCAGCGGTTCTGATATCCTCAGTCGTAGGAAAGTTCTCGCCTTTTATTCAACAAAATTATCTCCTTTCGCATGAATACTCGCTATCTAACCATATGCCTGTGACATTACCCCATTTGCGTAGCGGTCGTCTGGAAATGCTGCTAAATACTAATCAACAACTGCAACTGCCTCTTCGTGTGTATCCCAGTTAAATCTGTGACGCTGACAGAAATTACATTAGCGAAAGCGACATCACTTTCAGCAAAACAGCTGACGATCGAAGAAATGCAGATGAGATGAAATCCGGACTGCAATAGTGATAAAGTTTTTTCTGAACATGGAGTGATCAGAAAGACAGTATAAATTTGAAAACTGAATAAATCACGGAATAATGTAGATAGAGAGGTACAAATTGACACATGCTTGGAATGACATGGGGTTTTATTAGAACCAAAAAAATACAAACGTTCAAAAAATGTCCGACGGATGGCGCTTCATCTGATCAGAATAGCAATAATTAGCATAACAAAGTAGGACAAAGCAAAGATGATGTTCTTTACAGGAAATGCTCGATATGTCCACCATCATTCGTCAACAATAGATGTAGTCGAGGGATAATGTTGTGAACAGCAGTGTAAAGCATGTCCGGAGTTATGGTGAGGCATTGGCGTCGGATGTTGTCTTTCAGCATCCCTAGAGATGTCGGTCGATCACGATACACTTTCGACTTCAGGTAACCCCAAAGCCAATAATCGCACGGACTGAGATCTGCGGTCCTGGAAGGCCAAGCATGACGAAAGTGGCGGCTGAGCACACGATCATCACCAAACGACACGCGCAAGAGATCTTTAACGCGTCTAGCAATATGGGGTTGAGCGCCATCCTGCATAAACATCGTACGTTCCAGCAGGTGTTTATCAGCCAGGCTGGGGATGATGCGATTCTGTAACATACAGGCGTACCTCTCACCCGTCACGGTAGCAGTTTTGCTGTCCAATGCCATCTGTCGGACATTTTGTGAACTTTGGTTTTCTTTCGTTATAATAAAATCCCATGTCATTCTAAGCATGTGTTACAATTTTTACCTCTATATCCACATTATTCCGTGGTTTATTAAGTTTTCAAATTTATACTGACTTTTTGATCACCCTGTATTTTAACGTCGAATGTACATTTAAACGTTATAGTCTTCTGCGAAAGGGCAATAAACAGTACAGACGAAAAGGTAACAGAAGCCGAAGATTAGATCAGTAAATCACGTAACACTCAAGAGGTAGCGTATCAAATCGGGAGAGGGCAGAAATCTATGCTTCACTTCGACTAAACGAAGGGACAATTGATTATATAGTTTATCTCGGCAGGCTTCCGTTTCCCTGAAGATTGCAAATCGTAGGAAGTCAATGTAATTTGTTGCTTCCTGCATGCATAGTGTGACGTTTACATCACATCAAAAATTTATTGCCTTGTGTTAAGGATATACCACACATCGTTTAGTATGAAATTGTATAATGGAACAAAAATTCGTTATTTGAGGTTGTGAATGCATCGCACTTTTTCCAACTAGCAACAACGAAAGTAAACATTGTCTTCAAAATTGGGGAACTAACAGTACTGACCACGGTAAAGATGGAGGCACGGAGCAAAAGCGTGGGCCATACAGCTCAAGAACAGTTGGAAGTTTGCCAGAACCTCACTATGACTTAATAACCGACACAATGAAGCATGTTCAAATTACACTTGTTGAATCAAAAGAGCATCTACACTGAGCAGAATTGATAGCTACTTATAAAAAACTAAACTCCACCCGAAGAGACCAAGAAGGCCCATCGTTACCGACCGGCCGCCGTCTCATCCTCAGACAGTCATCGGGTGCAGATATAGAGGGGCAGGTGGTCAGCACACAGCCGGCCGGTGTGGCCGTGCGGTTAAAGGCGCTTCAGTCTGGAACCGCGTGACCGCTACGGTCGCAGGTTCGAATCCTGCCTCGGGCATGGATGTGTGTGATGTCCTTAGGTTAGTTAGGTTTAATTAGTTCTAAGTTCTAGGCGACTGATGACCTCAGAAGTTAAGTCGCATAGTGCTCAGAGCCGTTTGAACCATTTTTTTGGTCAGCACACCGCTCTTCCGGCCGTATGTCAGTTGACAAGACCGGAGCCGCTACTTCCCGATCAAGTAGCTCCTCAGTTTGCCTCACAGGGGCTGAGTGCACCCCGCTTGCCAACAGCGCTCCGCAGAGTGGATGATCACCCATCCAAGTGCTAGCCCAGCCCGACAGCGCTTAACTCCAGTGATCCGACGGGACCGGTGTGACCACTGCGGCAAGACCGTTGGCCCATAGCTATTTATAGCTTGTATTTTTTAAAAAGAGACTAGCAGGAGTAAAACAAAGTGACACATATTGTACAGGCAGACATCCCACTGTACGACACAGAAATTCGCTCTCGAACAAAGATGTCGGTTGCTACATACGGCAATCACTAGCTGTTCTTTGTGTTAACTGCTGGAATATTTGCCTCTCTAGGGGGGTAGATGGAAGTCACACGGTAGCAAAAGTGGGACTCGAGCAGAATGTTCGACGATCATCCACTGGCTCAAATGGCTCTGAGCACTATGGGACTCAACTGCTGAGGTCATTAGTCCCCTAGAACTTAGAACTAGTTAAACCTAACTAACCTAAGGACATCACAAACATCCATGCCCGAGGCAGGATTCGAACCTGCGACCGTAGCGGTCTTGCGGTTCCAGACTGCAGCGCCTTTAACCGCACGACCACTTCGGCCGGCCAATCATCCACTGGTTAGCACTTCAATAAGATTGCCGACTTGTGGGCTTACACTGTTCCACAGATTTACGACTCCTGTAGGCGGAATGCCGGACTCTTGTAGGAGGAATGCCGGGTCCACCGTCTTCAAAAAATGGTTCAAATGGCTCTGAGAACTATTGGGACTTAATTTCTAAGGTCATCAGTCCCCTAGAACTTAGAACTACTTAAACCTAACTAACCTAAGGACATCACACACATCCATGCCCGAGGAGGATTCGAACCTGCGACCGTAGCGGTCGCGCGGTTCCAGACTGTAGCGCCTAGAACCGCTCGGCCACCCCGGCCGGCCCACTGTCTTCGCATCTTAACACAACGTACGTGAATTTCCACCGGCTGACTGATCTCGACTTCAAAATTCTTATGCTCGAATAACTGGAGATTCTGCATATCGCGGAAGGACACCAGAATAGCGTTTTCGAGAAAGTGATGTTTTGAACTTACTTAACTTGGGCGAGCGAACTTGTCCACGCTACAAGTTTTAAGCTCAAAGCAGTGACAACACGTTTCTTTTCGTGGCGGTATGCGGAACATAAATTGTTCGCCCGCAATGTTACAGTACTTCAGATGCAGCAAACTCAGGCCCGTCTGGGCCGCAGCACAGGTTATGTGTTAGCGACGCACGAGACAACGCATCGAGCAGGTAGCATATGAACAAGACCCGTACACAGAGTCAGATCAGCACTACACAGTGCGGCGACGCTGTGTGGTACAGCCGCGAATATACTTCCAACTGACGAAATAGTTTGTAACAAATACCTCGGTAGGAATGATTAACACATACGTCATTCTCGAACATTTCTCACGAGACCAGATACTTCAATGTATAGTTAAAAAAGCTTTACATAATACATTATTTCACATTCACACCTTCACACACTCACATAATTAAGCACAGTTATAATATAAGGACAGTATTTTGACTGGAGCTCAAACAATCTCCGTCAGCTAGTGATATCTGCCAGATCGCATAGAAACTACATACAATCGGGCATCTAAAGCCATCTGTCCTGCGTGTGACTCATACTGCACGTTTATTCACCGCTTCCTTGTCCGATCTCAACAGGCACGATGTAAGGCGCTGTCTCAACCGCTCTTGAGTTTCTTTTGTTATGCACCTTCTTCATCACTTATATTTGAAAAATATGTGGTAAAACAATTTTGTTAAACAATTCAAATAAGCGAGAATTAAATGTGCAAGTCGACGAAGTGCCAATTAATGTTGAGTGCATGTTAAGTTGGATTAGTATGATCAAAAGTATCCGGACACCCCCCAAGAACATACGTTTTTCATGTTAGGTGCAGCGTGCTTCCAGCTACTGCCAGGTACTCCATATCAGCGACCTCAGTAGTCATTAAACATCGTGAGAGAGCAGAATGGGGCGCTCCGCGGAACTCACAGACTTTGAACGTGGTCAGGTGATTGGGTGTCACTTGTGTCATATGTATGTACGCGAGATTTCCACACTCCTAAACATCCCTAGGTCCACTGTTTCCGATGTGATAGTGAAGTGCAAACGTGAAGGGGCACGTACAGCACAAAAGCGTACAGGTCGACCTCGCCTGTTGACTGACAGAGACCGCCGACGGTTGAAGAGGTCATGATGTGTAATAGGGAGACATCTATCCAGACCATCACACAGGAATTCCAAACTGCATCAGGATCCGCTGCAAGTCCTATGACAGTTGGGCGGGAGGTGAGAAAACTTGGATTTCATGATCGAGAGGCTGTTCATAAGCTACACATCACGCCGGTAAATGCCAAACGACGCCTCGCTTGTTGTAAGGAGCGTAAACATTGGATGATTGAACAGTGGAAAAACGTTGTGTGGAGTGAGGAATCACGGTACACAATGTGGCGATCCGATGGCAGGGTGTGAGTATGGCGAATGCCCGTTGAACATCATCTGCCAGAGTGTGTAGAGTCAACAGTAAAATTCGGAGGCGGTGGTGTTATGGTGTGGTCATGTTTTTCATGGAGGGGCTTGCACCCTTGTTGCTTTGCGTGGCACTATCACAGCACAGGCCTACACTGATGTTTTAAGCACCTTCTTGCTTCCCACTGTAGAAGAGCAATTCGGATATGGCGGTTGCATCTTTCAACGCGATCGGGCACCTGTTCATAATGCGTGGCCTGTGGCGGAGTGGTTACCTGAATCCTACAGAACACCTTTTAGATGTTTTGGAACGGCGACTTCGTGTCAGGCCTCACCGACCGACATCGATACCTCTCCTCAGTACAACACTCCGTGAAGAATGTGCTGCCATTCCCCAAGAATCCTTCTAGCACCTGATTGAACGTATGCCTGCGAGAGTGAAAGCTGTCATCAAGGCTAAGGGTGGGCCAACACCTTATTGAATTCCAGCATTACCGATGGAGGACGCCACGAACTTGTAAGTCTTTTCAGCCAGGCGTGCGGAAATTTTTGACCACATAGTGTATTAACGGCGGGCACGTCCCGTAAGAAGTAAGAAGGGGGGGGGGAGGGGGGAGGAATGTGATATGGAACTAATGAGTGATCCGGCAATGCGGTAGCAGCTGGACTGAAAACTCTGAAAACTGAACAAGTTAGCAATAGTATATGAATCACCTTTAGTCACTAAAATCGATGAGGGGGTCTAGGTACTAGATGACTGATCCGGTGTCCAGATTCTCTAACAGTACATTTCCCGTCAAAATTTCTGAAAAGCACTATTTTCACTACAGCGAGGAAAACCTGCTCTGATACTGCGAGTGCGATCTAGCGAACAGTAACGTCTCACAACCGCATCACCGGAATAATGTAAGAAGGGAAATAGAAATTCGGGGTATTGTATTGTCCTAGTCTGGCTTCAGAAAAGACGTAAGTATTAGAAAAGTAACTATGATTTTAAGATTAATAACGAAATAGGAAACAGAGACGCGGAAAAGTACCAGTTGTCGACCTGGAGAAATACTTCTACAATGTAGGGTAAAATTGGGTAAAGTACAGGCGACTATTCAAACAAGCTTCGGGCTTGCAGCCGGTCGTCGTTCAATACAACTCACAGTATTTCAACTGGGCACCTGCCAGTCATCTTCAGGTGAGCAGTTGCAGACTAATTTATAATACCTACAAAACCAAAAGGGAGAAATAAAAGTGGAATATCACTAAAGACAAGTTCGTGTTACAAATAATATAAGATTAGGTTGTAGCTTAAGGTCGCAGTTGCTGAGCATGAATGTCGAAAGATATGTCAGTCTCCGAACAAGAACAAGAGTACTTCGATAAGGTTCTCAGGCAGTAGTATGATTTTGGTAGGAGGGAGAGAGAGAGAGAGAGGGGTGGGAGAGCGAGAGTGAGGAGAGGGGAGAGAGGAGAGGGGGGAGAGGAAAGAGAGAGAGAGAGAGAGAGAGCAGTGTTATCCGTTTGGGTGCCGGCGAGGAATCAGGAAGCCCGGCGCGGCTGAGGCAGCCGCCAGCAAGGTCACTGACTCCTGCCGGCCCGCCGGCCAGGTGCGCGTCAAGGTCGGCCACGGAGATGGCGCGCGGCCGTGGCTCCAGCAGCAGCGCATCACGGCGCACTGCAAGTGCAGCAGGGGCAACGAGCGCAAGCGTGACACCTCTCTCTCTCTCTCTCTCACGTAGTGCTGCCAGCAGAATAAATGGGACCTATGTTTTACACTATCCGATCAAAAGTATACGGATACTTTCATGTAATGCACAGCTGATCACTTCTACATCTACATCTACATTTATACTCCGCAAGTCACCCAACGGTGTGTGGCGGAGGGCACTTTACGTGCCACTGTCATTACCTCCCTTTCCTATTCCAGTCGCTTATGGTTCGCGGTAAGAACGATTGCCGGAAAGCCTCCGTGCGCGCTCGAATCTCTCTAATTTTACGTTCGTGATCTCCTCGGGAGGTATAAGTAGGTGGAAGCAATATATTCGATACCTCATCCAGAAACGCACCCTCTCGAAACCTGGACAGCAAGCTACACCGCGATGCAGAGCGGCCGGCCGGTGTGGCCGTGCGGTTCTAAGCGCTTCAGTTTGGAACCGTGTGTCCGCTACGGTCGCAGGTTCGAATCCTGCCGTCAGGTTCAAATGGCTCTGAGCACTATGGGACTTAACTTCTAAGGTCATCAGTCCCCTAGAACTTAGAACTACTTAAACCTAACTAACCTAAGGACATCACACACATCCATGCCCGAGGCAGGATTCGAACCTGCGACCGTAGCGGCCACGCGGTTCCAGACTGTAGCGCCTTTAACCGCTTGGCCACACCGGCCGGCGCCGTCAGGTATAGAGCCAGTATTGGAGTACGGAGCAGTTGGAGTTACGGAATGGGAGTGGTTTTCGTCGTTAGTGTGTGGTCCCCCGTGGTCGAGCAGATTCACAGAAGTCGCACATTTCTGTAGGCGGGGAGTGAAGAGCGTCGCCGCTAGATAATGGCTGACTGGAACTGTGGCAAAACGATAGAAGAGTCTGAATGCGACGAATGCCTGGAGGACGTTACCTGCCGTCAGGTATAGAGCCAGCACTGGAGTACGGAGCAGTTGGTGTTACGGAATGGGAGTGCTTTTCGTTGTTAGGGTGCGGTCCCCGTATTACGATTAAGAAAACGCTACAGCTTACAGCGTCGCATACAGCATTCAGTAGAAAACAGTTCGGAGACGATAGTTGTTTGTATCAACATGACGATGCACCTTGTCAAACAGCAGCATCTGTGAGGGGATGGTTTGTGGACAATAATATTCTTGAAATGGACTGACCTGCCCAGAGTCCCGGCCTGACAAAAATGGAACAATTCTGGGGTGACCAGAACGTCGACTTCGCTTTAGATCCCAGCGTCCGACATCACCAGTATCTTCTCTGGTTTCGGCTCTTGAGGAAGGATGGGCTGCCACTGCTCCACATACATTCAGACATTTACTGGAAATGTCAAGAGCACAGCTGAATCCCCCCCCCCCCCCCCCCCGCTAAAGACAAAGCATGGACACACCCAATATTAGTGTTCTGGATACTTCTGATCCGACAACGTATGCTTCGTCGTCAGCACCAAATATTCCAAACGACTTAGTCCTTTAGGTCGAATGGCAGAACGTCATATCACACATTTACATGTTTACCATCTTTTTCCGTATACATACACTGTACAGCTGGAAAAGCGATGAAGATGCAGGTCAAGAGTGCAAGCGTGGCGCAGTTTCATTCGACACATAAATATTGGTTACCATAACCGCGTAACTGAACGGTTATTCCGCAAAGCCAACAGACAGCCTCTATATTCAGCAAAATTCAATTTTTTGTTTTTCTTCTCAAGTTCTATTGCAAATGCCTAGCCCAATACACATCGCTTTAATATCATTCTAACACAGTAAAAAAGTACATAGTTCCACTTCAAAAAAAAAGAACTGTCGGTATCTATAACCTTGGTGAATTTTGTTTCGTGGGCATTAGACCGAGGTCTAAGGTATGTTTCTGTGCCAAACGTCTCGCGCCACTTACTGCTAAAAGAAGAACCAGCATCCGGCTTAAGGGAGGTAGGACGTCAAACGGGCTGACTTGGAGCAGGAGAGGCACTACAGGACATTTTAATTTCCACTGTCTATACTTTTACAAATAAATTTATTAAACTTCCTCAGCATGACCAGGAAGGATTCAGAATTCGCACCCATAGCAGTGAAAGTTCAAAAACGAAACAAAATAATTTTTTCTTATATCTGAAATTTCATCAGTTTTTCACTTATTATTGGCTGCATTTGTTCCTACAGGTACACTTTTCTTCACAACTAGGAGAGATTCTTCGATGAAATTTTCATAGCATACGAATCATAGTTACAGGTGTATGAAACTCTAGAATTTTCCAAATCTATTAAAAACTGTGGTAAAAATTGAGATAATTAACTATAAAATTTGAGTTTTTCTAAACATGAAATTTAAAATGTAACAGCTTATTCATTTTTTCATAGATTAAATAAATTCTAGAGTTTCATACACCTGTAAGTATGGTTGGTATGCTGTGCAAAATTCATGGAAGAGTCTCTCCTACTTATGAAGAAAAGTGTACCTATAGCAACAAATTCTGCCAACACCAACTGAAAAAAATAATGAAATTTCACATGTAAAAATTAAATTATTTTGTCATGTTTGTGAACTTCCACTGCTATGAGTGTGAATCCTGAATCCTTCCTGGTCATGCTGACAAAGTTTTGTAAATTTATTGGTAAAAGTATAGACAGTGGAAATTAAAATGTCCTGTGGTGCCTCTCCTGCTCCAAGGCGGCCCGTTTGACGTCCTACCCACCTTAAAGAACACAAAAGCAACTGTCGTATGGGCAACACGGAAAACTCAGCTTTAGCAGATCATGCACTGGGACCAGGGAACCATCAAGTTTGTACCTGCGACACTATGGTACTATCAAAGGCAAATCATTGCTATTCTAGGATGTACAGTGAGGTCATTGGAATTTAAAAACAATAAATCTTTTACAAAAAGGCGTTATGGTGCAAATCATAACTCCGCGATCTATAGCTGCGATCAGATGATGCCACGATCCGACCGTTGAGTGTTTAGGCTTCATTAGCTTTTTCACTTTCGAAAATTAACTAACTGCATCTATGTAGCCTCTGACTATGTGTCCAGTATTACAAGACGAAACGTTGAGCACATAAATATGCCTTATGTCATAGCCTAAAGCGCACAGAGCAAATGTCATCTGGGACAATAACCAGAAATAACCAGAATGAAGACGGAGGCACGGAGCAATTGTGGGGACCTCCCTGTGACTTACTATACCTGGATCAAAATAACAAAGTCGTTGGCAGTATAGTAAGGGGCAATGTTGGCAGCCTGTAGTTACCAGCACACGGCCGTAGCAGCAACAGCTGTGTAATTTAGGGGTGAATTCTTTCGTACGTTTTCCGTTTATCTTCGGTAGTGAGTTCGCATTGCAGGATAGTAAGAGACGTATCACTTCGCTGCTGCCCGCATCTCGTGGTCGTGCGGTAGCGTTCTCGCTTCCCACGCCCGGGTTCCCGGGTTCGATTCCCGGCGGGGTCAGGGATTTTCTCTGCCTCGTGATGGCTGGGTGTTGTGTGCTGTCCTTAGGTTAGTTAGGTTTAAGTAGTTCTAAGTTCTAGGGGACTTATGACCACAGCAGTTGAGTCCCATAGTGCTCAGAGCCATTTTTTGAACTTCGCTGCTCACTTCCGCTATTAGTCGCAAAAATTATTTCGCGTATTATAAGAAAGTTAGCTCACTGAAACAAAGCAGATGACGAAAATAAATCACAACAGTTACGTTTGCGATCGCAGCTATCGTCCGCATGTGTTCAAATTACAGTGGTTTGAATAGTCAAAACGAGCAATTACAGAGCACAGAAGGAATTTTTTGTATTCCAATTTTTTTTCTTACACGCAGAAGAACAGGAAAAAAAAGATCGAGGTATACATCCCACAGGCGGTGAAGTTAGCCAGCGATAAAAGATATCGATATGCCGTTAAAAACAAGGACATTAGACAGTAAGACCACGTCGGGTTGAAGGAAGGGGCATGAAAAGCTTAGGTGGTTTAAAAGACCCTTGGTTGCGGCAGTCAGTCAGCTCCTGACGATATCACGAACGTCTTCGAAATCGACTTTTAACTCAAACATGATACATATCGAAAAACGAAAAAATGTGGGTTCACCCGCGAAAAGCATCCGAGGTCAGATCTCTTATTGATCTCGCAGCAGCTGTCATACTCCACATTTCAAGTTTTGGATATGGCCTACGCTAGCACAGACCAGGCATTGTAACAACGAAGTGGGCTTTAGCAAATCACAGACGACAGAAGCAATGTACCATGTCAACGCAACTTCCTAGCATTGCAGCGGGGACACTACATGCCCTGCTGGACAGCACTGTACTGTAGTTTGTTGTGCGCTCGCCGCTGCCGCCCCGGTTTTCCATTAGACAAATAAAACCATAAACAAGAGGCCCCGCTGTAGCTTCAGACAAACAAGAGCAGCGAGCCGATGTTTTTACGGCGCATTTCAGCTGTTTGGCAATAAACAGCGGCTGCAATAACAGCTTGAATATTGACGCTCCACTAGGCGCTATGGGCCCGAGCACAGGGCGAGCCTCTTGGGAGACGTGCTGTTCTGGCTGCGGTCCCACACGTCGCGAGAGGCGCTGCCCAGCTAACGGCATGACGGCCAGCTTGCGCGTCGTTTACGCTTGCTTTCCTACATTGAAACATGTCATTGAAATATGTATACTCGGTTCGTTCTGTTAATGAGTATAGTACCATCACGATTTAATCATAAAATTCTAAAATGTTATTGCAGTTATCGTGTTATTTTGAGCGAAAACTAACAAGGATGTCAAATGATTTTCACCTTTTTCTTTTTAATTGGAGCTTATTAGCATGCAGAATTTACAGAACAGGTTGTCGCCACCAGCTGCAGTCATAGCTGTTTTGGCCTCTTTCTTTGAGGTTATACCGCATTAAAGGAAATGGATTTCGGCTACGAAAAACATTAATACGAAATCTACTTAGTCTTCACACAGCTCTAGATTGATAGTTCTCATGAGGTGTTTCATCAACCGTGTATGTCATGATGGGTCCTTTTTAAGGTTGTAATAGACTATTTCCGATCTATACACCCGTCGTCGTGGCCATGTCACTAAGGCAGCCGCGTGCGGCGGCTCTCGACTCGTTGGTATCCGGTTTGAATCTTGATGGCGGAAGAAAATTTCTCCCTTTAGTGCTATTCGAGAGGAATATCCTTAGTGGCAACACCTGGTCTCATTATCTCATCATAAAACAAACACGAGACCACACTATACACATAACCTTTAGAGTCAAACTCAACATAAACTATGCGATCAAAAGTATTCGGACACCCCCAAAAAACACACGTTTTTCATATTAGGTGCATTATGCTGCCACCTACTGCCAGGTACTCCATATCAGCGACCTTAGTAGTCATTAGATGTCGTGAGAGCAGAATGGAGCGCTTCGCGGAACTCGCGTACTTCAAACGTGGTCAGGTGATTGGGTGTTATTTGTGTCATATGTCTGTATGCGAGATTTCCACACTCCTAGGTCCACTGTTTCCGATGTGATAGTGAAGGGACACGTACAGCACAAAAGCGTACAGGCCGACCTCGTCTGTTGACTGACAGAGAGCGCCGACAGTTGAAGAGGGTCGTAATGTGTAATAGGCAGACATATACCCAGACTATCACAATGGAATTCCAAACTGCATCAGGATCCACTGCAATCACTATGACTGTTAGGCGGGAGGTGAGAAAACTTGGATTTCATAGTCGAGCGGCTGCTTATAAGCCGGTAAATGCCAAACAACGCCTCGCTTGGTGTAAAGAACGTAAACATTGGACGATTGAACAGTGGAAAAACGTTGTGTGGAGTGACGAATCACGGTACACAACGTGGCGATCCGTTGGCAGGGTGTGGGTATGACGAACGCCCGGTGAACGTCATCTGCCAGCGTGTGTAGTGCCAACAGTAAAATTCGGAGGCGATGGAGTTATGGTGGGGTCGTATTTTTCATGGAGGGGCTTGTACCCGTTGTTGTTTTGCGTGACACTATCACAGCACAGGCCTATATTGATGATTTAAGTACTTTCTTCCTTCCCACTGTTGAAGAGCAATTCGGGTATGGCGAAAGCATCTTTCAACGCGATCGGGCACCTGTTCATAATGCATGGCTTGTGGCGGAGTGGTTACACGACAATAACATCCCTGTAATGGACTAGGCTGCACAAAGTCCTGAACTGCATCGTATAGAACACCTTTGGGATGTTTTGGAACGCTGACTTCGTGTCAGGCCTCACCAACCGAAATTGACACCTCTCCTCAGTGTAGAATGATCTGCCATTCCCCAAGAAACCTTCCAGCCACCTGATTGGAGAGTAGAAGCTGTCATCAATATCCCTGAGTGTGGGGCGTCGGTGGCTTGAGTCGACTAATGTAGCCCGTTGTGGGGTTGTGTACCACTGTGGGCTGCGGCGGGGACGACGCCTTTCCGTCGTTTCTAGGTCCGCAGTTGCATACAATAAAATTCTCTATGTGCATAAAGGATCTGACGTACAGGGCGGGCAGCAATCCGTGGTAGTTTGTTGATGGTACTGTGGTGGGTCGAATGACTGTACGAGGATACAACATCACTTACACATAATTTCTATCTGTGTGATGAATGGCAGTCTAAAGGCCTTGCCGCAGTGGTAACACCAGTCAGATCACCAAAGTTAAGCGATGTCGAGCTGGGCCACCACTTGGATGGGTGACCATCCGGTCTACCGAGCGCTGTTGGCAAGAGGGGTGCACTCATCCCTTGTGATGGAAACTGAGGAGCTACATGATTGAAAAGTAGCGGTTCCGGTCTCGTAAACTGATGTACAGCCGCGAGAGCAATGTGTTAGTAGCGGCTCCTGTCTCTTGAACTGACATACAGCCGCGAGAGCAGTGTGCTGACCACATACTTCTCCATATCCGCATCCACTGACGCCTGTGGGCTGAGGATGACTCGGCGGCTGGTCGGTACCGTTGGGTCTTCATGGCCTGTTTGGGCGGAGTTTTAGTTTTTACTGACGAATGGCAGCTACATCTAAATGTAGAAAAAATGTAAATTAATGCGGATGAGTAGGAAAGGGAACCAGTAATATTCGGATACAGCATTAGTGGTGTCCTGCTTGATACAGTCACGTCTTTTAAATATCTGAGCGTAGAGTTGCAAAACAATATGAATGGATCGATCAATTGAGAATTGTGGTAGGGAAGGCGAATGGTCGACTTCGGTTTACTGGGAGAATACCGGGAAAGTGTAGTTCACCTGCGAAGGAGGCCGCATATAGGACGCTGCTGGAGCCTATTTTTGGTACTGCACCAGGTCGGACTACAGGAAGACCTCGAAGCAATTCAGAGGCGGTCTGCTGGATTTGTTACTGATAAGTTCCAATAACACGCAAGTGTTACAGACACGTTTCGGTAACTCAAATGGGATTCTCTGGAGGGAAGGCGACATTCATTCGAGGAACAGTACTGAGAAAATTTAGGAAACCGGCATATGAAGTTGATAGCAGAACGATTCTACTACCTTTAACATTGCGCGTAATAACCACGAAGATACGAGAAACTAGGGCTCATACGGAGGCATATTGACAGTCGTTTTTTCCTCCATGTGTTTGCGAGTGGGACAGGGAAGGAAATGACAGGTAGTGGAACGCGCCGGACGGTGGATTGCGGAGTATCTATGCAGACGTACAACAGACTTATACTTCACACTAATGTAAATGGCGCGGATAAATTGTGCCACGATGGCGTGCTGAAAAGCAATGCCTCTGAATTTTTTATATAAAAACTCTTTACAGCTCTTTAAATAAAGCAAACGTTACTAACATTCTGCTGACCGCTGTGGCCGAGCGGTTCTAGGCGCTTCAGTCCCGAACCGCGCGACTGCTACGGTCGCAGGTTCGAATCCTGCCTCGGGCATGGATGTGTGTGTGAAGTCCTTAGGTTAGTTAGGTTTAAGTAGTTCTAAGTTCTAGGGGACTGATGACCTCATATGTTAAGTCCCATAGTGCTCAGAGCCATTTGAACCATTTTTTTATTAACATTCTACGTCTGATTCTTCATGTTTACATATTTATTTCTCAATATATCCTGGCGGTGAATAAATTTCTCTCAACGAGAGACCAGTTAGTCGATACCGTCACTGTACAATGTCTGACTTTATCTCACGTCTGCTCGCACCGCTTCATCATTATCAAAGTGAAGTTCTCGAAGGTGTTCTTTAAATCGAGAAAATCGGCGTCGAATGTTGCAGATGCCGCAGCGCTCGTGTGTGGTCTGGCTGGCACAATCGTGCTGAAGGCGAGGTGCTCCATTTGGGGAGGAACTGAATCCGGAACTCGATTACAGCACACTGCCTCTCACGCATCGACACGGTTACGTTACACATCGCCATGTTATATCCACAATTCGGAGCCCTCTAGTGACATAGGGCTGCAAATATACGTATACATGAAGGATGAATATGTACGATGTTAATAATAACGTTGGTTTTACTTAAAAAGCTTTAAGTATAAAAAATTCGGAGACGTTACTTTTCAGCACGTCCTCGTATTTACAATAAGAGGAACGTTCACCTTTGAGGGTTCTTTGCGCGCGCGCGAGTGCCTCCAAGTAAACAGCGTGTGAGCAGCGGGGTTCGAATAGCGCCCTCGACTCAACTGCGCCCTGCTGAGCCCGCGCCTCCCCCGCCGCGCGCTAAACGAGCTCAGTAAACTCACTATCGACCCCTGAGGACGCGTGTGCACGTGTCCAACAGTTGGCACGCCAGCTGTGCACGTGCAGAAGGGGTGGTTCCCCCCGCCTGGCAACGGCGCACAACACGGATGGCGGGCACCTGCCCGACGTGCAACGGAAAGGCCTCGCCACCGCGTCGAGAGCTGGGCTGTCCGCCAAGGCGGCGGCGTTCTCACATGCGAGTAGGTAGCAAGGTCTGGCATCCCATTCACGCTACATTCCTATTGCTGTCAGTAAGTGCACACGAGCTGCTGTTTGTGTGGGAGCTGGTCGTTAGAACACTGAAGCTTAGCGATACTCTTGGGTTCTATACAGTCTCGTCGATAATTCGGCAAACTGTTAATCTATTTTATTGGGTGTATATATTTGTGCAGCACAACTGGCGAGAGAAGTCTGGCCGAGTACGTTTCTTTCACTTCGGAGAAGATTATAATACGTTACGAAACGTTTCCACAGATTTAAACTTTCTCAGCTCGGCCAGAGAAGATTCGTGACAGTTAAAGTGGGTATAAAGCGCCTGTTTCGCGCGCTGCTACGAGTCTGCAACCATTCACGAAATGCGCTTTTGTTTAAGCTAAAGTGACTTCTGTCGCCCTATTGAGCTTACGCGTTTCGAATGTAATGCTCCGAGCTTACGCGTTTCGAATGTAATGCTCCGATCTTACCCATCTGCTCCTCTCGCGAAGTACTTCGAACCTTCAGTTTGCTAGCACACTAATTCTGTCCCACTTTCCAAGCTCCACGGCAGTTCCCCTGCGAAAGACAAGCTTGGCGCTCGACTGCCGGTCCGGCGCATAGTTTTAAACTGCCGGGAAGAACATCGGTGCCACGAAGCTAAGGACCCGACTAATAGACACATGCTGCATGGTTCCTTTAATTATACTGCTGTAAACGTACTGTCATATCGCTGGATTGGTTGCGGAGTATCTTTGCGGGCAGCCGCGTCTGCCGAGTAGAGCACGGGACACGGAACTGTTATGTTATGTTGTGTTGTGTGTAGCTCTGCATGTGAGAGGCATTGTTAGTATGGAAGTTGAAGTGTTGCTACAAGTGCTATTACAGTAAAGTGATAAAATATGCTAATGATTCAGAGGAAAGTGCGCCAAAAAGTAATTAAAAAATGAGCAGTGCTGCCGATAACGTATCTGTGTATCCTCTCGTTGCTTGTCGTACCGTACAGTATCAATCATCCGCGCTGTGTTCGCTCTCCCAAATGAACTACTGTGAATCAGTAATACTATCTGACACAAAAGAGAGCATTTAAATGCCAGTGTCTTGTAGCGAGCGTGAGAACGTGCGTTCGGTCGTCGCGTTCCGCATCATCAACCGCGCCGCGACGGTTACGCGCACGCTCGTACAATTGAGAACTGTGAACTGTACATTTAACTTTGTGACTAGCGTTAAAATTTATTACTAGTGTCACGGAAGACTGATACCAAAAGAAATCTGTGTATGCGTGGCGAGCCTAAGAACTCTCGTTTGATTATTCGGTTTTCGCATCATCAACAATCATCCGCATCATGTTCGGTTACGCGTACGCTCCTCCAAGTGATTTTGTGGACAGATAATAATCTAGAAGTTGGCATAAAACTTATGACTTAGAATGTAAGCAGTGCAACCTGTGATTTCTCATCGTCTCAGAATACAGTTGTTCATACCAGACGTAGGACAGTGTTGTGTTTTAACATTGTATGGCTCCCCTAAATCCGCTTGCATATTAAGATAGATAATTTCAGGCAAGCCAGCAGCAGTGTGGGGCAGAACAAAACGACCTCCGCGAGAGTATCAGGTACGTGGTGGGACAGGGCGCACGATCAAGAAAAGCAGAAACGAGAAGACAGTTTAATAAGGGTCCCCGCCATCTGTACTCCCGGGCGTGTTACACTGCATACTGCAACACACACACCGAACGATGTAACGCAGTGCCTAGCACACTGGACTCGCAATCGGGAGGACGACGGTTCAAACCCGCACCTGGCCACCCTGATTTAGGTTTTCCGTGATTATCAATCAAATGTTCAAATGTGTGCGAATTTCTAAGGGACCAAACTGCCGAGGTCATCGGACCCTTAATTTACACACTACTTAAACTAACTTAAACATATGCTAAGAACAACACACACACCCATGTCTGAGGGAGGACTCGAACCTCCGACGGGAGGGGCCGCGCAGTCAGTGACATGACGCCTCTAACCGCGCGGCTTCCCTCTATCGCTTCAGGCAAATGCCGGGATAGTTCCTTTGAAAGGGCACTGCCGATTTCCTTCCCCAACCTTCCCTCATCCCACAGGACTGACGACCTCGCTGTTTGATTCCCTACCCCAAATCAACCAATCAACGACATACATACATTATGAACATCTGTTAAATAGGGCATTTGTCCACCTTCGGAACGCAATACAGCAACGAGTCTGTGTGGTGGTTTCATTTGGCAAGTTCCCGGAGGTATATGGCACTTGATGTCTACGCACAGGACACGTAATTCCCTCAGATTATGGGACAGTGGTTTGCTGCTGCGGAGATGAAGCCCAGTAGCATCCCAAATGAGTTCCGTCGGGTTCAGATGGGGCAATTTTAATTGCCAATACATCAACGTGAATTGATTACTAAGCTCCTCAAAGCATTGTAGCACGATTCTGGCCTTGCAACACGGGCAGTTATCCTGCTGCAAGATTCCATCGCATTCGAGGCAAAGCGTGGAGAGGTGCGGGTGGTCTGCAATATTATTCACGTAGTCCACAGTTGTCGTTCTGCCTTCGATTACTACTACAGGTTCGCCGGCCGTTGTGGCCGAGCGGTTCTAGGCGCTTCAGTCCGGAACCGCGCTGCTGCGACGGTCGCAGGTTCGAATCCTGCCTCCGGCATGGATGTGTGTGATATCCTAAATGTCCTAAGGAGACTGTCCCGTAGTGCTTAGAGCCATTTGAACCGTTTGAACTGCCACATGTTCCGTGGAAACCCAGATTAAAGTCCCCCTTTAACATTATACTGCCCACATCTGCCTGCCTACGTCGACCGGTGCATGTTTCGATATGTTCGCCTGTATGGTGACGTACCTCGACACGACTTGTAACGACTGGTATAAAAAATACACGTGACTCACTCAACCAGGCGACATGTCTTCACTGACCCACAGTCCAGACTCAAATGATACAGTGCCTATTGCAGTCGTAATCTCCGATGTCGCTTAGTCAACTTGGCAAAACGTTGACCGCGTTTTGCGGAGCTCGAAGTCAACAATGTGCCCTGAACTTAGTACTCCAAAACACCTGCGCCTGTACCAGCATTTTATGTCGTGAGATGTTTTACAGCCTTCCTCCTTTACAGAGCAGTCAAGCCTTCGACCTCGACATCCAACATCTGGCCGCTTAGTCGTGGTTTCACCGTCCTTCAGCTACTTTCCGAAGACGCTTACGACAGGAGACGCGAACAGTCGACCAGCTTCGTTTGTTTCGAGACGTTCGTTCGCAGGCGCCGGGCCATAAGGTAAGTTATTTATTTTTCTGCGTTTAATTCAATAAAAATTAAGATAAAGCGCTGACGAGAACCACTTTCCTAACCAGTGTTGCATCGGAACTTATAAAGTCATAAATAGAAAGGAGATGTCAAGCACCAAAGGTACCTAAGGCGATCACAAAGCGTGGAGTTCGACGACGTGGAATTGACGAGAAAGTAAACAGGCCGCAAGAGGGAAAAGGGAGAAAGGGGAAGGTGTTACGAGTTTGGTACAGCATCAGGAAGTAGTGTGTTAGGTGTGGTAAGTGAACATGCCCTGAACAACTGTATGAAAAGTGAGGATTGAAATAATACATGAGTCAAAAAGTAATTATGGTAGCATAGGTGTAATATCATACTACTGAGACTTATATAAAGGTATTCCAGAGTATGGTTCACAAACTACAGTTGTTATTCGCTTTTACTGCAATATAAGTTCACCTTTGGTTGTTTTCATTAAAATAAGTTACGTGTGGATCTTATAATAGGTGTAGCACGTTCACGTGTGGAGTTAAGTAATTAACTGAATTCGACATCATTATAGATGTATACATCCTATTTCGTTTCACAGTTGTTAAGATAACCTTGAAAATTATGGTGGGTGACAGCTGTCGGCAACGCGATCAGTAATGTGGCGGAAATTCACGCGACTATTGCAAGGTTAAAAATAACAAAACAATGCGTTCTGTTCATTCACCGTTAAAGCTACTGGAAATGGAACTATCGAAGATGGCTCTGAGCTCTACGGGACTTAACATCGGAGGTCATCAGTCCCCTAGAAGTTAGATCTACTTAAACCTAACTAACCTAAGGGCATCACACACACACCCATGCCCGAGGGAGTATTAGAACCTGCGACCGTAGCGGTCGCGCTGTTCCAGACTGAAGCGCCTAGAACCGCTCGGGCACAGCGGCCGGCAACTATCGACGAGAATGTGCAACACGGAATTTGTGTAAGCAATATTGCCCTCACGAACGACGAAGTGTATCCCGCCGTTAAATACGAGGGTCGGTCAAAAAGTAATGCCTCCCATTTTTTTTCTACTTAAAGAAATTAAGTTAAGTGAAAAATTTGAATTTGGCGCCATTCCTCAAACCTTCTTCTGCAATCCACTGCAGTAGTAACTTTCTGTGTCAACAGGTGGCAGCACAGCAGAAGTTTGTAAGATGGCCGACATCGATGTTCGTTTGAGACAGCGTTGTGTGATTGAATTCTTGAATGCAGAAGGTGAAACGCCCATACGCATTCATGAAAGACTGAAGAAGGTGTATGGTGTTGTGACAGTGGATGTCAGCACTGTTAGACGATGGGTTCGTCGTTGTAAGGAAGCTGAAGGGCAAACACCGTTGACTGACGAAAAGCGGAGCGGCAGGCCGGTGAGTGCAGTGACTCCACACAACATTCAGCAAGTTGATGACATCATTCGTGGTGACCGTCGGGTGACTGCAGATGAAGTGTGTCGCATTATTTCTCTTAGTAAAGGCAGTGTGATCACGATTATTAAACAATTGGGGTACTCAAAAGTTTGTGCACGGTGGGTTCCAAGAATGTTAACCGATCAGAATAAAGAGGCAAGGAAAACAATAGCCTCCCTACACTTGCAGCGCTTCCGTTTGGAGGGAGATGAGTTTCTGAAAAAAATTGTGACCGGGGACGAAACATGGGTGCATTTTTTTGAACCCGAATCAAAGAGGCAGTCAATGGAGTGGCGTCACACAAGCTCGCCGAGGAAGAAAAAATTCAAAACTGTGCGATCGGCAGGGAAAGTTATGGCAACAGTTTTCTGGGATACAGAGGGTGTGATTCTGGTTGATTTTTTGGAGCAGGGATGCACAATAAATTCTGTTCAATACGTCACAACCCTCAACAAACTTAAAGCACGTCTTCAGCGAGTTCGCCCAACAAAATCAATGGCAGATGTTCTTCTTTTGCATGACAATGCAAGACCACACACCAGTCGTCACACCTCTGACGAGATTGTCAAAATTGGATGGGAAGTTTTGCCTCATCCCCCATACAGCCCTGACCTGGCACCATCAGACTTCCATCTGTTCGGGCCACTAAAAGAAGCTCATCGTGGGATTCATTTTGAAGATGAGGAGGCCGTCAAAACATCCGTGCGTCAATGGCTTAGGAAGCAGAGCTGTGATTTTTACCGTGCTGGGATACATGCCCTTGTTCAAAGATGGACCAAAACTGTAGAGATGGGCGGAGATTACATTGAAAAATGACAAAATGATCCTCAATGTTGTGGTTTTCAACCTATGTAATTGCATTTAAATTTCCTGACAATTAAACGTAGAAAAAAAAAAATAGGAGGCATTACTTTTTGACTGACCCTCGTATGTTATCGTTTGTATGCCGCCAACTCTAAAATAATAAAATTAGTCACACAAGTAACACGCGGCGGAAGAGTCACAACTACTTTCGAAGAATACCTTGCTTCTATTACAGAAACAATAGTGAATAAATGACAGACAACAAAAAGAGTTTGCGGAAGATGTGAAAATGACAGATAACAAACAGCAATGTGCTGCAGGTTTTGCCTGGGATTTTTGGAAGGCGCCTCTGGACACGCAGGGCTGCGTCCGCTTACTGAGCTTCCCCAAGCGGAGCAGGCAGCCAACCAGCCAGCCAGCCGGCTGCACTCAGAACATCGTTGCTGGAGCGCAACACCGCACGAGCTCCGGGGAAAGGGGGGGGGGGGGGCGGGCACTTACTGTTAGCAGCGAGCGGCCCCGCTCAGTATAAAGGCGTCTCCAATAAACAATTCTCGTTCCGCTATAAAGGGACAGGTCGGAAAATCTGACTCAACCGGATTTTCTGTGGGGAGTGCGATAGGTGCGCGGAAAGAAAATATGAACACAGGTCCACTGTCTGTTCTTGAAATCTCGACAACACGCTTTTAAGTTACACATACCCATAGGCGTTTGCAACGGGTGGCTATTGCCCACTTTGGAAACCTGGGGGTATAGGCTTAATATTTTATTACAGTTTTCTCGTGCAATTTTAGAAAAGTTTGTCTGCAATCCTACTAAATGGTATATTCAGCATTGCCACGATAGGAAATGTTGTTCTTTTTAAAGAAAGTTTACTGCCGTTTCTCCACTTTGAGAAGTATTAATTTCGCCATTTTCCCCTACTTATTTTTGTCGTTACAGATTTTTAATTTTCAGTGACAATCAAACATTGCTTATGTATTAATAAAAATATTTCTAGTGAATAATTAATTATGGAATTAATCATAAAAGTATTTTCAGATCGTTAAATCAACATGTGGCTATCACATTCATTTTAACTCTTTAAATTCACGAAATGTGGTCTCTCACAACGCGCAAAAATTTTCGAATTCTCCTTACAAGGTAAGTTCTGGTGCAGTGCTTCTACAGTTCCATCTAGCCACATTGTCACCAATCCTACAACGTTTTGCCGTCGGTGGCATTATCGCCTTCTTTGTTTTGTTGCTGACGCGTGTTATTGATACGCGTTGGTGTCTACCAGACCATGCCTCGTAAATTCTGTACGTGCTGTAACTGTTTCCTTCAGTACAGTACAAAATGTGTTTGCAGGTACGTGTCAGTTTTAACGATCCTAAGTTTGACGAAATTATTAGTAGCCGACAGAGGAAGATCTGTGATGTTGATCATGAAATACGAAAAAAAACGACGATTTTGTAATAGCCAGTGGCCACAGTTCTGTTAGCGGAGGGGCATTCCGAGGTAGAACTTCAGGGCTATCGTGATGGGGATCTTTCTGTGACTCCAACAAAAAATTTAAAGTGTTAGTTAAAATCAAAAGTGTCCTGAGTGGTGATTAATAAAAATGTAGATCCCAGCACTCAATGTCAGTTTTGCAGACTTTCTTTTTGTATCTACAGAGAACAATCTTTATGTGCAAGTTTAAACCCTGGTATTTAGTTTTATGTGACAATTTACTTGTTACAGAGATACTATAAAAATGGCTCCGAGCATTATGGGACTTAACATCTGAGGTCATCAGTCCCCAAGTATTTAGAACTACTTAAACCTAACTAACCTAAGGACATCACACACATCCATGCCCGAGGCAGGATTCGAACCTGCGACCGTAGCAGACGCGCGGTTCCGGACTGAAGCGCCTAGAACCGCTCGGCCACCGGGGCCGGCAGAGGTGCTATAATTTTTTAGAATGTAGAATTCAGTTATCCAACATTTCGTTTGTTGTGTACCATTTAAATCGTGGGTGGCAGAAAGTAAAATACTGCAGACTTTATTTAATGCAACAAAATCAACGAGCATTTAAACAACAATTAAATGATTGTAAAAATAGACGCTATATTAAAAATTTCGAATGATTTGCCCCTTGAATTTCTGTTTCAACATAAGAGGTCCGAGAGGCAACATCGCGTAGCGTAGTTTACATTACAGGAAAGTCACGTCGTGCGAGATGCGACGGTGCAACGCAGACGCACTGCAGAAGTGTCCAGAAGTTGGACCATTGCGGAATAAGGGGAGTAGCTCACAATTGGTTCACCTCTTACTTTAGCAACAGGTAGCAAAAGGTCATTATTGACAATGTTGATAGCGGCTGTGGGATCTGAGTGGGGTACTGTCAAGTGGGGGGTGCCCCAGGGATCAGTGTTGGGGCCGCTCCTGTTCCTTATTTATATAAATGATTAGTATTATGGGTAAATCTAAAATATTTCTGTTTGCTGATGACACTAGCTTGGTAGTAAAGGATGTTGTGTGCAACACTGACTCGGTTTCAAATTGTGCAGTACATGACCTCAGTTCATGGCCTGTAGAAAATAAACTAGCGTTAAATCACAGTAAGACTCAGATTTTACAGTTTCTAACACACAATTCAACAAAACCTAACGTTTTAATCTCACAGAAGGGCCATATGATTAGTGAAACTGAACAGTTCAAATTTCTAGGTGTTCAAATAGATAGTAAGCTGTCGTGGAAAGCCCACGTTCAGGATCTTGTTCAAAGACTTAAACTGCCATTTTTACTATTCGAACGGTATCAAAAGTGAGTGATACTTCTACACGTAAATCAGTCTACTTTGCTTATTTTCGCCGGCCGCGGTGGTCTAGCGGTTCTGGCGCTGCAGTCCGGAACCGCGGGACTGCTACGGTCGCAGGTTCGAATCCTGCCTCGGGCATGGGTGTGTGTGATGTTCTTAGGTTAGTTAGGTTTAAGTAGTTCTAAGTTCTAGGGGACTTATGACCTAAGATGTTGAGTCCCATAGTGGTCAGAGCCATTTGAACCATTTTGCTTATTTTCATTCATTTATATCGTATGGTATTATGTTTTGGGGCAACTCTTCCCATTCTAGAAGGATATTTTTGGCCCAGAATCGGGCGGTTCGCGCAATAAGTGGTGTGAGTTCACGAACCTCTTGTCGACCTCTGTTCACGAGTCTGGGTATTTTGACATTGGCGTCTCAATATCTATACTCCTAATTGTCGTTTCTTGTTACCAATATTAGTTTATTCCCAAGAATATGCAGCTTTCACTCGGTTAATACTCGGCAGAAATCAAACCTCCATTTGGATCGGACTTCCTTAACTCTTGTGCAAAAAGGTGTGCAGTATACTGCTGCATCCATTTTCAATAAGCTGCCACTCGAATTCAAAAATCTTAGCAGTAATCCACGCACTTTCAAATCGAAACTGAAGAGTTTCCTCACGGGTCACTCCTTCTATTCTGCCGAGGAGTTCCTTGAAAAATTAAGCTGATTCTTATTGTACTGCTGATAGCGTTTACTTATGGACAGACTTTTTTTCAGGTTCATGAACATTTATTTTTATGTGTTATTACTTTTATGTTGTAAGTTCATGTACTGACACGTTCCATGACCTTCGATTTGCTCCTCAATTTGGTCCTACGGAACTTGACGTGTAAATAAATAAATTAATAAATAAATAAAGACCTAACCCGATTGTACACGACATGGCGCGAATTGTGTTCCGCCGGAAAGAGACTCCAGTGAGGTAACGAGAAACTCGGAGGAACACATAACGCAGTGTTTACTCCTGTGTGTGGGGTGGGAGACGTGTGGAGGGAACAAGCTCCGACTGCTCATCACAGTGTAGGCGGCGCACTAGAATGAACATAGGTTCACAATGATAAGTACGAGTACAATGCTGTATTGCTACGGCGCGCCTTATTGATTCCTAGCCACAAACTTCCACCACTTCCTGCTCTCCCAGAAAGTGTGTAGTTATACTGTATGTACACTACTTCCAAAGCATACTGCATTATCGTCAGTCACAAACACAGCTGGCCGGACTACGCTTAATAACAAAGGTTACTCGGCCTAAGCCTTTTGATCTCATACGGTTGTTTACCGGTTGTGAAAGACCAGATTACGAATGATAACCTGGCAACAGCCCTTTGAGTTTCCGTCACAGAAACGTGGACTGTGGTGAGGAGCTAGTGCGGCCGTAATTGCACGGCTGACGGATGAGTGGTCCTGCTCGCCTGGGAGCAGAACGGGGCCGCTTCGTGTCTCTGGTTACGGCCTTGGCGCGGCGGGCTGTTTAGCACCCCGCCACGGCTCGGGTTCTCACGCCACAAGGAGCCACGGCGAAACCACTGCTGCAGGCACACTGCGCAGCCACGTTTGCCGAACCCGGGATTGCAGAGTGTCCACAAAGAAGGAGAAAGGCGCGAATAAAGCCACTGAAAACAGCCTATTTGTTTACGAACATAAAAAAATGTAGGGACGAAAAGCGAGTAAGGACCACCAAGGACTTGTGCAAAATTAAAACGGTTTTCATGCACAGACATGCAAAAAAGTAATCATACACCGTTTTTCATGTAGAATAGCTTTATTTTTTAGAACGAAAGACCACAACCAGAGATACTATTTAGTAAACTAACAGCATGGGATTCATTTCCTTCCTAATCTGCGTAGATTGAAGGATTAACAAAATTCGCCTTCTTCTGCAAAAAGGAAATAAAAATACTGTACCAGCTGGCTTCACATGGTGGGGTAAAACTATTCATACATACAAAGAAAATCATAATATACATAAATATAGTGACAATGTTAGTACTTTGTAGGCATTCCTCTTCTATGTGTCACTTCCCTTAAGCTCTTTGACACAAATGAACCAGTTTTTTGGTAGTCTCGGATGTAATATTTTGTCATTTTTGTTGTATAACACAGTTTCTGAACAGTCTTACCTCGTATTTCACGTTTTAAGACCATTCTTTCAGGAGTACTCCAAATATTAGACTGAGGTCTGCACTCTGTGCTGGAAGCTTGAGAACATGAGAGTATGGTACAACGACCACAAACGAACAATTTCCGCTGTAAGTTTAGGATCATTATTTTTTTGAAAGTAGTAATCTGTATCTGAACACCACCCATCAACACTTTTTTGCAGATTTTCATTTTTGGTATTTGAATACTGAAATCTATCCATAATCAACAAGAAGTTGCCCAACACCAGACGTAGCCATACATCCCCAAACCGTAATTCCTCCACCAACGTGCTTTACTGTGGGTTCTACATCTACATCTACATCCATACTCCGCAAGCCACCTGACGGTGTGTGGCGGAGGGTACCCTGAGTACCTCTATCGGTTCTCCCTTCTATTCCAGTCTCGTATTGTTCGTGGAAAGAAGGATTGTGTGGGCTCTAATCTCTCTGATTTTATCCTCATGGTCTCTTCGCGAGATATACGTAGGAGGGAGCAATATACTGCTGGACTCTTCGGTGAAGGTATGTTCTCGAAACTTTAACAAAAGCCCGTACCGAGCTACTGAGCGTCTCTCCTGCAGAGTCTTCCACTGGAGTTTATCTATCATCTCCGTAACGCTTTCGCGATTACTAAATGATCCTGTAACGAAGCGCGCTGCTCTCCGTTGGATCTTCTCTATCTCTTCTATCAACCCTATCTGGCACGGATCCCACACCGCTGAGCAGTATTCAAGCAGTGGGCGAACAAGTGTACTGTAACCTACTTCCTTTGTTTTCGGATTGCATTTCCTTAGGATTCTTCCAATGAATCTCAGTCTGGCATCTGCTTTACCGACGATCAACTTTATATGATCATTCCATTTTAAATCACTCCTAATGCGTACTCCCAGATAATTTATGGAATTAACTGCTTCCAGTTGCTGACCTGCTATTTTGTAGCTAAATGATAAGGGATCTATCTTTCTATGTATTCGCAGCACATTACACTTGTCTACATTGAGATTCAGTTGCCATTCCCTGCACCATGCGTCAAGATCCTCCTGCATTTCAGAACAACTTTCCATTGTTACAACCTCTCGATATACCACAGCATCATCCGCAAAAAGCCTCAGTGAACTTCCGATGTCATCCACAAGGTCATTTATGTATATTGTGAATAGCAACGGTCCTACGACACTCCCCTGCGGCACACCTGAAATCACTCTTACTTCGGAAGACTTCTCTCCATTGAGAATGACATGCTGCGTTCTGTTGTCTAGGAACTCCTCAATCCAATCACACAATTGGTGGGATAGTCCATATGCTCTTACTTTGTTCATTAAACGACTGTGGGGAACTGTTGAGTGAGTTTGGGATACAGCTCAGTATCTGGTCGTCTCCACACCAGGATTCTGCCATCTTTTGTATTTACTTTCATCTGTGAACAGTACTTTGTCCCTGAAACTAGAATTCTTGCTTATATGCTCTCGAGCAAATTCACGTCTCAATTCTTTGTTCTTCTTGCTGATGTATGGTTTCCTCTAAGTACCGTACATCCATAACCTGCACTCTAAATCGCTATATTATTGAATTGCACAGTTGCCCGGCTTCCGGCAATAATATCAGCTATTTCCCCTTTTCATGTTGGGAGATAATCATTTGCCTTTCCCCTGCATTTGTATCCTCCCATTTGTGGCCCATTTTGCTGTTGCACGGCACACACCGCTTATCTTAGTCGTTTCTATGTTTATATTTCTAGAGATGGGTGAAACCAGGTAGTGCTGAATTTTTACTTACTTTTTGGAGAAGGCTTATTTAGTTAATCCTTTCAAATGTAGTGATAAAGAAGGAAACCCCATACTCTTGGTCTACCAAATGACTTCTCCAGTTGTGATCTTAAGTTCTAATAAATAAAGTTATTCTACATGGACGAAAGGTATGAATTCTTTTTTTCCATGACTGTGCATTTCCACCCTCGCTACAAAACGGTATGCTACTGTGGACGTAAAACATTCGTGCGCCACGATCACTCGTGATATAACGTATATTTGTCGTAGTAATATTAGGGTAGGTCTTAATAACAACCGAGGGACGAAACTCGACGAGAGATGTATTGAATGAAACGGGAAAAATGAAAACTCCTTCTCAGGAGGTCCTTCTAGTAATTTCGCAAATGACGTTTTTGGCTGGACTGAAATGAGCGCTGACTTATACGTCACTCTGAATTTAGAACATTCTCAAATGTGTGATACGAGACTGAATAAAAACGAGACAAAAGTGAAACCACCCACAGTATAGGAACCAAAAAGTAAATATGCATCCCGAGTGAGGAAAACCCTGCCGACTGAACAACTGGACAAAGAAATAATGTAATTTCCTACAACATTTCTCGCAGGGAAAAACAGCGGTCAAGCTAAAATACTTTTAAATTGATTACAAATATAATAATAACATAATGGAAACAAAACATTTCTTTGCCACGATTACCTGTTTCGATCAGAATGCGACCATTTTCAGACGATTTATAGCATGATGGTAGGCGGTACGTTAACATTAATATAGCCATCTTAATGCTTGGTGAGCCCAGTCAGCATTGCTAGTTTCTTGGCACACTATTTCTATAAAAATAGATTAAAACACTCTTGAACGCAATAAAATATTTATTTGCAGTGGCTCCGGTTTCGATCAGACTGTGACCATCGTCAGGCCACTTATATCATGATGGTAGGCGGTGGCGGCGAACGGAGCGGGTGTTATGACTCCACGAACGCCAACTGTGGTCAGGTTGCGTGACCACGAATGCCAGTTGTAGCCACTACCGCCTTCCATCATGGTATAAGTGATTTGCAACCACTATAATTGACGTTCGTGGAGTCACACGTGCTCCGTTCACCGCCACCGCCTACCATCATGATATAAGTGGTCTGACGATGGTCACAGTCTGAGCGAAACCGGAACCACTGCAAATTAATATTTTATTGCGTTCAAGAGAAATAGTGTGCCAAGACACTAGCAATGTTGACTGAGCTCACCAAGCAATAAGATGGCTATATTAATGTTAACGTACGCGTTGACGGCGGCAAGAAAGAGACTGCAGGCTTTTGAGGTGCAGTACTGGGAGAGAATGCTGAAGAAATCGTGGGCGAAACGGAAGAAGTGCTATGAAGGACGTTACAAGGAAAAAAGTACCGCCGCCAGAAGAAACAGTACGGGCAGCCATTTATTTACTGGGACACTCAAGACTACATTTTGATTAAAATAACTTTATGATTGACGTTTCAGAGAGTCGAGTGGCGGAGGCCGGGCTCCAGCCAGTCGCAACTATTTCTTAGGCTCCACGTGGCTATTGTCGAAGCGGCGCAAGAAGTTTCCTGATAGCTTGAAGCGCTGTTGTCAGCTTTCAGCTGCGAAGCGCTAATGGCCGCAGGCGGAAACAGTAGCAGTCCACTGAGCTGTGACAACAATGAGGCGTCGCCATTCGGACGTTTACAAAATCGCGTTACGGTATTGGTTGATGTACCGGATGATCAAAAAGTCAGTATAAATTTGAAAACTGATTAAATCACGGAATAATGAAGATAGAGAGGTACAAATTGACACACATGCTTGGAATGACATTGGGTTTTATTAGAACCAAAGAAATACAAACGTTCAAAAAATGTCCGATAGATGGCGCTTCATCTGATCAGAATAGCAATAATTAGTGTAACAAAGTAAGACAAAGCAAAGATGATGTTCTTTACAGGAAATCCTCAGTATGTTCACCATCATTCCTCAACAATAGCTGTAGTCGAGGAATAATGTTGTGAACAGCACTGTGAAGCATGTCCGGAGTTATGGTGAGGCATTGGCGTCGGATGTTGTCTTTCAGCATCCCTAGAGATGTCGGTCGATAACGATACACTTGCGACTTCAGGTAACCCCAAAGCCAATAATCGCACGGACTGAGGTCTGGTGTCCTGGGAGGCCAAGCATGACGAAAGTGGCGGCTAAGCACACGATCATCACCAAACGACGCTCGCAAGAGATCTTTCACGCGTCTAGCAATATGGGGTGATTTTTTTTTGTTCTAATAAAGCCCTATGTCATTCCAAGCAAGTGTGTCAATTTTTACCTCTCTATCTACATTATTCCGTGGTTTATTAAGTTTTCAAATTTATACTGACTTTGATCACACGGTACATCCACGAAGCTGCCGCACCCAGCCCACTGCAACTTTCAGGTATCAACCTACGACGATTTAACTAGCTGTATGTTGTTGTGGTCTTAAGTCCAGAGACTGGTTTGATGCAGCTCTCCATGCTACTCTATCCTGTGCAAGCTTCTTCATCTCCCAGTACCTACTGCAGCCTACATCCTTCTGAATCTGCTTAGTGTATTCATCTCTTGGTCTCCCTCTACGGTTTTTACCCTTCACGCTGCCCTCCAATACTAAATTGGTGATCCCTTGATGCCTCAGAACATGTCCTACCAACCGATCCCTTCTTCTAGTTATGGTGTGCCACAAATTTCTCTTCTCCCCAATTCTAATCAATACCTCCTCATTAGTTATGTGATCTACCCATCTAATCTTCAGCATTCTTCTATAGCACCACATTTCGAAAGCTTCTATTCTCTTCTTGGCCAAACTATTTATCGTCTACGAGCGCAATGCAGCGCATTGCCGGGCGAAGCAGACTCCAAGGGCCCGGCTGCGTAGAGTGGCCGCACGGTTTGAGACCCCATGTCACGGACTGCGCGTGTCCTCCCGCCGGAGGTTCGAGTCCTCCCTCGGGCATAGGTGTGGGTGTTGTCCTTGGTGTAAGTTAGTTAACTAGTGTGTAAGCCTAGGGAGCGATGACCTCAGCAGTTTGGTCCCCTAGGAATTCACACACATTTCAACATTCCACGGACCGGAAGGAGCCATACGAGACAGGTCGCACTGGGCTCTCGTATATTTATATATTTTTTATTTTGGTGCACGAGCAATTATCGAATGCATGAGCACGTGGAATGTTGTGTACATAACGCCAACTGCGATCCCCGCCACGGACGTCTTTCGGTCCAAATCCTCATATAACCGTAAAGTACCATCGCTCGCCGGTCTTAAGAGAATGGAAGCACGAGGCCTGTTCAGCACGAGGCTTCTTTACGGTGCTGGACATGCATCGACACTACTGCCCTGCTGGTTGCTGCAGCAGCCATGCGGAAGGCCAGCCAAGGCCGGCACACCAAGCGTGACTGCCCGCTGCTACAGCGGCACACATTCCACACTGTTCGAATCTAAAGCAAAATTACTGATTCTCATTCACCTCACTTCAGGATACGGCGCTCCCATCTCTAAGGCCGGTATTACACTGTCAAATTTCTTTGTCAAAGATATTTGATGGTGTAATAGGGAACTTTGTCAAATGTCGTCCAATATTTGATCAAATCTAGGGCCTCGCTGTAGATTTGATCAAAGAAGTCGCGTGTCTTCTGTTCACTGCAATGTGAAATGTTACCACATGGAGCGCTAGCACCGCTCTGTCGTCTGTAGTGTTTTTATAAACATTGCCGGTAAATACAATTGCTGTGTGCCGACAACTACAAAATTAATAGAGATGTATGAAGCTGATGAAGCGCTTTACAACGCGAGGCACCCTGAATACAAAAATAGATTAAGAAGATTGGAGACCTGACCTGACCTAACCTAACGCTCTCCAGTAGCATGGAATCGGAGTGTTACAGTGAGCCTGTCCTCTGCAGATGTAGCAGTTCTTGAGTGAGTATTGTGCTTTGTGATATGAGGATACACTTCACTGAGCACATACTGTATGCTTATCCATTAAGTAACTGATGTACGACTTGACGTCTTCCACTATAAGCTCACGTAACAAGTTTTGTTGAATGCTTTTATCGTGTCGTCGTAAAACCCACGGCTTCACCCAGGTACGTTTCCTTTTTTTTTCCCCTCTCAGTGCAATTGTGGTACATGCAACTGTTTCGGTTAATAACAAGTTGTTGTTGTCAGCCATCTTGAACTTTGACGAAAAATATGATGACAGTGTAAATACCCCTTCTTTGTCAAATATATTTGACGGAATATTTGATCACATCGTTGATCAAATCTTTGACAAAGAAATTTGATAGTGTAATACCGGCCTAAGTAACGCCTTAGTCTCTTCTTAGGATTCTCCACTTCTCCCATTTTATTGTACGAGTTTGGGCACTTTTTATCCAGTTGCTTCAATCTACAATTCGTATTGCACGGTTCTTCCTCTTCCGTCGTCAGTTTTAGTTCTCGTCAAATGGGCCATTTCCGTTCTCTGTATTCAGCACATGTCATTTTTACCGTTGCCAACCATTAGAAATGTGTAACTGCAGGAGCTTTATTCTATTTTCTTGCCCCTTCTTTCTTTTTAACGTATCACAGCACAGTATTAAACGTTGTAAATTTGGTAAGCAGTATCTCTAGGAGCTATCGTGGCCAATTTCGCAACCCAAGTAACAGAATGACTAAACTTTCTCAAAAAGCGCCCCACGGAATAATAAAATCTTTAGATCCTCTTTTGGTAATTTCAGACCCTTCGTCAGTTTTTATTTCATATGATTCTTAAACATAGTAGATGCAACTAGACATTCTTATTTTACCCCTTTCTTTATTGAAATTGCAGTAGACTTTGTTTTCCAACATTTCTAACAAACTTCGAGACTTCTCATATTTTTACTTACACTGTTAGGATAATCACATCTTCTTATGCAGACAATAAGCATTTTTGAAATAAATATTAAGTTCTAAGCTTGTCCTTCATACAGCACTTTGGTTTTCTCGAATGAGTATTTCTGAAATTCGTTGAGCTTCTTTTTTCGCATTCTTATACGTGGTTTTAATCCAATTATCGCAGTCTACTTTCTTAAAAACAAATAACTTCAGATGTTTTCCATTTATCTGTATTTTATATGTTTGGAATAATTTGTGAAAAAATGTAGTACCCCGCTATGGTACGGTATATCATTTGGCGTTTTCTTCATTCATTGCGAATGGTTTTTTTTCTTCGCTATTTATTAATACACTTCAAGCATGCCGTGTGGCAGTATCTTCGTCTTGCCCCAATTTCTTTCTTCTATTCCATATCTATTGTCGGTTTCTATCTAAGGGAATTATTTTTATATCTCTTCAGTTTCAGTTCTCAGTCATGGTTTGCTTCCTGCTTTTAGTTAAGAGCTTCTGTTCTGTTATTCTTCAAGTAATTTTCCTCGCTGAATCATAACATATAAACATATCATGGCATGTAATAAATATTAGAAGCTGAAAGAAGAGTGCCAGACACCTTAAAACTGAGATATGTCGGCTAAGGGAACAAACGCTGACAAACAGCCAAGTTCGTAGACATTTATTTTGTCGTTACGATGAAAGCTCTGGGAGACTCCCTCTGAAGTAAAATAAACTTACGATTCATGGAAGGCAAAATTACTCATGTGTCATTACTTATAAACTACTGTAGGGGAATGCTCGTTACCCGACAAATACCTGAATCACCTGTTACGTGTGATGGACACAAACCTCTGTAATGGTCTATAGCATATCACTGCTAGAACTAAAACACTCCACATTACATTGATGCTTGTTACCTTAATCTGAATTTTCTGCACCAGGATCAAATCTACCTCGGGGGACCGATACAGGATGCTATGACGGGCAAGTCGTTAAAGTAGCGTTTAAGAAGGCTCAGATATAGTTAGTTACCTTTTCCCCCCCCACATATATCGCTGCTGTAATAAGTTAAACAGCCGTCTGTGTTACCACCAATTCGTGATGCTTCGAAAGGAAACATCATCTGCATTGGTCGGCAAGCAGTTTGTTCATCAATTGTATATTCCGACGCTAGTACCTACCAGTTAAAATAGTCCGAACAGAGACGAGGCGACCTGGCATAATATAATTATAGGGTCCAAATTAAATGGAAAGAAGGCATTTTTCGAGCCCACATTTTACCCCATTTAAATTACTTGGCATTTGACAGCGTGGGTTGTGAACCGACAGTTCCCGCACAGGAACGATAGTATTGTCGGCTCGCACTGTGTTGCCACTTCTGCTGTACAAAGAAGCACTGCGCGTGACAGTTCTCAGGTAACAGACTCTACTGAACGTGAACACTTCGCTTACTTCCAGCCATAATTAAACTTAATTCTAGATATCTGATGCGCTTAGAGACACTACAGATACCTTTACCATATGTAAAATTTAGATTTTTCGCGCGGAATGGCTACTACTTTAAAAAAACTTAACGGAAGGGAGGAGGAGGGCATTTCACAATAACGATTTTTCTTTCCTCCCGGTTGAGATATACTAGCCATATGCAGTAGTTTAACCGCGATTTTTGAAACATCGATTATGTATATGGAATGATATTCATATAATAAACACACTTTGAAACATCAAGTATTTTAAAATATCTGATTTTAGGGCTCGATAAAATTAAATTTCAATGCTAGGCTCAAAACACAGAATTCCCTGATATTTTATTTAATTCCCTGAGGCGTCACTGATTTTTTCCGGTAAAATGTAATCCCTTGATAATTTCGGGTTTTCCTCAAGAAACGCCACCCTATCACGCTCTTTTTGCAGGAGATTCATACTTGCTACGAGTAAAATATTGGGAAAAAAAGGTCTCTTCCTAAAGGTTATTAATAGCAAAAACAATGCGAAACTCAAATCCAGAAATATCTATTGCCGAGCGAGATGTTTTGTTAACGTAAGAAGACAAATATTTCAATGTGTCTAATAGCTTACGCGATATGACGTGATAAGTTTGAAGCTGTTTCCCCATCGTGAAAATTTCACTACGTCGCACCGGTGGGACATAAACGTCAAATACTTTTGACACTGTACCACACAAGCGGCTTGTAGTGAAACTGCGTGCTTATGTTATATCGTCTCAGTTATGAGACTGGATTTGTGATTTCCTGTCAGAGAGGTCACAGTTCGTAGTAGTTCATGGAAAGTCATCGAGTAAAACAGAAGTGATTTCTGGCGTTCCCCAAGGTAGTGTTATAGGTCCTTTGCTGTTCCTTATCTATATAAACGATTTGGGAGACAATTTGAGCAGTCGTCTTCGGTTGTTTGCAGATGACGCTGTAGTTTATCGACCAATAAAGTCATCAGAAGATCAAAACAAATTGCAAAACGATTTAGAAAAGATATCTGAATGGTGAGAAAATTGGCAGTTGACCCTAAATAACGAAAAGTGTGATGTCATCCACATGAGTGCCAAAAGGTATTCGTTAAACTTCGGTTACACGATAAATTAGTGTAATCTAAAAGCCTTAAATTCAACTAAATACCTAGGTATTACAATTACGAACAACTTAAATTGAAAGGAACACATAGCAAATGTTGTGGGGGAAAGCTAACCAAAGACTGCGTTTTATTGGCAGGGCACTTGGAAAATGTAACAGACCTACTAAGGAGACTGCCTACACTGCGCTTGTCCGTCCTACTATAGAATACTGCTGCGCGGTGTGGAATCCTTACCAGATAGGACTGACGGAGTACATCGAAAAAGTTCAAAGAAGGACAGTAAGTTTTGTATTATCACGAAATATGGGAGAGAGAGACACAGAAACTCTTCTGAAATCTAAAAATTTGGTATCAATCTGAAATCCCCTGTCGATAGCACTTATTACTTCGCGAGTATGAAGAGCTAGTTGTGTTTCACAAGAACCATATTTTCTTAATCCGTGCTTTGTGTCAATAAATCTTTTCTTCTAGGTACTTCATAATGCTCGAACACAGAATATGTTCCAAAACTGTACTGAAAATCGACGTTAGTGATATTGGCCTGTAATTCAGCAGTTTACTCCTACTTTCCTTTTTGGGTATTGGTGTGACTTTTCTGGTCTTTAGGTACAGATCTTCCTATGAGAGAGCTGTTGTATATTACTGCTAAATATGGAGCTATAGTGTCAGTATATTCTGAAAGGAACCTGATTGGTATATACAATCTGGACCAGAGGCCTTGCGTTCATTAAGTGATTTAAGTTGCTTTGCTACACCGAGGATATCTACTTCAATGATTCTGATCTTGGCAGTTGTTCTTGATTGGAATTCAGGATTTAAAAGAAGTTGATATACAGTTATACAGTTTTAATTTTGGTACTGTCTGCCCGTGGCTCAAGTAGCCTTATGGAGGCAGCCAAGTTTACTGGCTGTTTGGTCACAGCAAACCAATGCGAAAATGAATATATAAATAAATAAAAAAATAACTGCTAATAATGACAATGACTAAAGTATTGTCACGGTTTAGCAACCATAGGCACAAATTTGGAAATAAATTAGACACTGTCTTGGAGATAAAGTGACTGAATAAAGTGAATGAATTCAATTTTTTAATTTTTTCGATACTATTATTGAGCGTTTCGCAATGGCGTAGCAGGTCTGCCAGCTAGTGATCATCTTCAGACTATCAACTGATAAAAAAAAGAGGTTATGAAGCATCAAACAAATGTACTGAGCAACTGTCTGCGTAATGATAAAAAAATAATAAAATCATATCTAAAGGTATATGCTGAAAGTGATTTCTGTTGCGTTGTCACCATGTTCCTTTCGATATGATTTTATTCTTTTTATCATTACGATTATACGATTATTTTCTGTATTCTCTTTTTACATACTGACAGTGTGATGACAACTGGTTCGTCGAAATCGGTTACAGTACTGTGAAATGTTCATGCGATTGTGTCCAAAAAAATATAAACAATAAAAGAGTAATCAGGAATTACAGTCTTACAGCCAGTAGACTATAAAGAACACCGGTGACAATCCTACCAACTACTAGTGTTTCACAATATTCAAGAGGAATAGTGTTCTTAAATAGGCCACGTCTGATATCTTTAGCTGTCATTTTTCAACTGGGCTCGCACTCCACCCCAAACGGCGCCTAAGGGACGCAGAGCTCGTATAGTTCTTCAACGTTCCGAACTTACTAGTTGCAAAATATAAAATAAGCGTAGACGCTAAACCCGATAGAGTTAAACTAGGCACGTGACTGTTGATTCCCATGGAAATAACAGCTTGCAAATTGGCAAGTGTGACTACTACCAACGGCCTGGGTGGCCGAGCGGTTCTAGGCGCTACAGTCTGGAACCGCGCGACCGCTACGGTCGCAGGTTCGAATCCTGCCTTGGGCATGGGTGTGTGTGATGTCCTTAGGTTAGTTAGGTTCAAGTAGTTCTAAGTTCTGGGGGACTGATAACCTCAGAAGTCCCATAGTGCTCAGAGCCATTTGAACCATTTTGAACCAATACTAAGAACAAAACGAAAATTACTTGTGCAGAAGAGTGCCAACTGCTTCACACCCTCTCTTCCACAGAGTCAGCACCGGAAGACCTGCTTGCAAGACGTTAAAACGGAGCAGTTAGCGGCAGGACGCGTCAGGCACCGGAGCATGGTCAGAGAAAGCGGGACTTGGACTGACGCAGTCGTTCCGCGAACACTACGGGACTGCAAGCCGAGACACCGGGGCAACTTGAGCAATGACGTGTACATCGACTATGTCGCTGGGCACGGATGACTTTTGGCGGAGAAACAAACGGCTATTTCGTGACAGCAGTGCCAACATAAGACCAGATAAAAGAAAGTGACATATTTACATCGTGATGCTCACATTAAGAACTGGATGTATTGCGCACTCCTTTGTACTGTTATCGTTCGATATGCGCTGCCAGCTATTGTCTGTTTATTATGGCTTGGCAGGCACGTGTTCCATAGGGAAACAATTATCAACATAGACTATGCGATCAAAAGTATCCGGACATCCCCAAAACCATACTTTTTCATTTTAGGTTTATTGTGTTGCCACCTATTGCCAGTTACACCATATCAGCGACCTCAGTAGTCATTAGACATCGTGAGAGAGCAGAATGGGGCGCTCCACGGAACTCACAGACTTCGAACGTGGTGAGGTGATTGGGTGTCACTTGTGTTATACGTCTGTACGCGATATTTCCACACTCCTAAACATCCCTAGGTCCACTGTTTCCGATGTGATAGTGAAGTGGAAACGTGAAGGGGCACGTACAGCACAGAAGCGTACAGGCCGACCTCGTCTGTTGACCGGCAGAGATCGCCGTCAGTTGAAGAGGGTAGTAATGTGTAATAGGTAGACATCTATCCAGACCATCAAACAGGAATTACAAACTGCATCAGGATCCCGGCAATGACACTTAGGCGGGAGGTGAGAAAACTTGGATTTCATGTCGAGCGGCTGCTCATAAGCCACACATCACGCCGGTAAACGCCAACGGGGTGGCAACAGGAAGGGCACCCGGCCACCCTTTAGAGACTAAAAACTAGAAATCGTAAAATCCGTCCATTTCCAAACCGAATCTACGCCAATGACGGACAAAGGCAGAAGAAAAGAATAAGGGTACGCGACGGACTTTAGTGGAACGAGCACATAAAACTAATAGCAGGTATCGAAGATGTCAGACAGATGGATTGGAAGAATCCTCCTGAAGTGCAGTCCATCTACGAAGAAGGTAACTTACAAAACTGTCACTTGACCAGTACTTGAGTACTGCTCGTTAATCTGGGACCCGTACCAGATAGCAGTTATAACAAAAGACAGAGAAGACCTAGACAAGAGCTGCGCCTTTCGTCACATTTTCCTTTAGCATGCACGAAAGTGTCACGGAGACAACTCATCCAACTCCAGTGGCAGAAGCTACTGTGCACCATGATGTAATTTACTGTAAAAATTTTGGTGAACGATCGTTGTTAGAAGAGTCAATTGATATATTGCTTCCTCCTTGATTATCTCGGGCAACGGCCTTGCCGCAGTGGTATCAGCTGTTCCCGTCAGATGACCGAAGTTAAGCGCTGTCGGGCTTGGCTAACACCTGGGTAGATGACCGTCCGGTCTGTCGAGCACAGCTGGCGAGCGGGGTGCACTCAACCCTTGCGAGGCAAATTGAGGAGCTACTTTATTGAGAAGTGGCACCGGTCACGATAAATGACAACGGCCCGGAGAGCGATGTGCTGACCACATGCCCCTCCATATCCGCATCCAGTGACGCCTATAGGCTTAGGATGACACCTGTTCGGACGGAGTTTACCTTTTTTTATATCTTGCGAAAAGACCATTAAGCTAAAATTAGTGAGATCCGACCCATATGGAAGCTTAACAACAATCGTTCTACCCGCGGACCATTGGCGACTGGAACAAGAATGGCAGGATACGTGACAGTGGTACACAAGTACACCATAAGGTGGCACGCGGAGATGTACCACGGCCGTACATAGGGAGCAGGTGGGGTAGTTGCCTCCCCCCTTGTATACAGGCGCCGGCCGCGGTGGTCTAGCGGTTCTGGCGCTGCAGTCCGGAACCGCGGGACTGCTACGGTCGCAGGTTCGAATCCTGCCTCGGGCATGGGTGTGTGTGATGTCCTTAGGTTAGTTAGGTTTAAGTAGTTCTAAGTTCTAGGGGACTTATGACCTAAGATGTTGAGTCCCATAGTGCTCAGAGCCATTTGTATACAGGCTGAATTCGAACCCTGCGGCGCCATACAGCCAGACGTACCATTTCGTCAGTTCAGCATTAATTCTGAAGTATCCTGGGTTCTAACTAGTAGCAAGTTTACCTAGAACCACTTGTTAAATCTCAGAACTACCTACATCTACAGCCATACTCCGCAAGCCACCTGACGGTGTGTGGCGGAGGGAACATTGAGTACCTCTATCGGGTCTCCCTTCTATTCCAGTCTCGTATTGTTCGTGGAAAGAATGATTGTCGGTACGCCTCTGTGTGGGCTCTAATCTCTCTGATCTTATCCTCATGGTCTCTTCGCGAGATATACGTAGGAGGGAGCAATATACTGCTTGACTCCTCGGTGAAGGTATGTTCTCGAAACTTCAACAAAAGCCCGTACCGAGCTACTGATCCTCTCTCCTGCAGTCTTCCACTGGAGTTTATCTATCATCTCCGTAACGCTTTCGCGATTACTAAATGATCCTGTAACGTAGCGCGCTGCTCTCCGTTGGATCTTCTCTATCTCTTCTATCAACCCTATCTGGTACGGATCCCACACCGGTGAGCAGTATTCAAGCAGTGGGCGAACAAGCGTACTGTAACCTACTTCCTTTGTTTTCGGATTGCATTTCCTTAGGATTCTTCCAATGAATCTCACTCTGGCATCTGCTTTACCGACGATTAATTTTATACGGTCATTCCATTTTAAATCACTCCTAATGCCTACTCCCAGATAATTTATAGAATTAACAGCTTCCAGTTGCTAACCTGTTATATTGTATCTAAATGATAAAGGATCTTTCGTTTTATGTATTCGCAACACATTGCACTATTTCGTTCATTGCGAAAGCAATATGAGTTTTGACACTTAGATCAGATGCAAATGTCGAATATTTTAAACTATTCATTATAAATTAGCTGTAGAAACATCCAAGTGCTAACGTAAAAAAATTACTAAATATAAAGCTGTTCTGTTAAAAATTTTCATAGCGCTGTATGTCACGAAAACCGTTTCATTGTAGTGTTTCTGCAAAATTTGAAGTAATAATGATAGTAACTTGTCGCCAGTTTAGTTCGTTAAGTCAGTTCCGGGACTCACGCCTGCTTTAGTATCTCACAGCTTCTCTTTTACTTTTACTGAAATCTCGCAAAGAACAGTCCAGAGTGATGTACACAGAATGTATGGCAATACCTGAGATGAATTTTTAGCTGGCAATACACGAGTCACTGCAGGGCGTTTTGTTTGCAACACACTTTAAGACATTACAGGCGTTGCGAAACCAGTTTGGCGAAATAAAATTGTCGGTGATAATTACGTGCATGCTATCACTTACTGCACTAGCTGTTCTTACTGCTTTAGTAACTCAGCAAAATTGGCGTCCTTGCGTGTGCGACTGTAGTTGTGCTTATTTTGGTTTCTTTGCAAAACAAAAACTCTTAATTAACATATGAGAAACCTGCCCTGTAATAAATGTGTGAATATTTACTTGCAGAAGGTTAAAGATCAAGGGAGCGCGGGAACTAATTCTGGCACTCTACCGTTCGAGGAGTAAAAGCACTTACAACTAAATTGCTGTTAATCGCACGCAAATGTTCGAATAAATTAAATCGTTTGCGTAGGTTCACTTATTCCCTTTTTCTACGACTATATTAACACGAGGGACGTACTAAAGATACTTCATTGTCCAACTCTTCGGAGGATCAGAAAGCAGAAGCGCTCTGAACAAAGAAAGCGGAGGATTGCTCACGGTGATGGCGATAAAAATCGGGAGGCTTGCAATATCAGAGAAGAATGCGCACTGATACTAAGAAGCTAACGCTAATCGAACTCGAAAGTGAGAAAATAAATTTAATTTGCATAATAAATTCACCTTTGGCGAAATAATGTTAGCGAAATATTTACTACACTGTTCACTGCTCTCAATCGTCTGATAAAAAAAGGTCAGTTATTAGAAAATAACATAGCATTTATATCGATTTGGTCAGCTTAACAAATTTACACGATAGGGCGCTGGCAAAACAATCCAGGTGATGTATAGATCGAAAAAAATTAAATGCTTGACGGGAGGAAACTAAAGATCACAAGTATTTAGCTCAAGTGCAACGCGAACGGAAATGTGAGGCAAAATGGTCGATTGATGAATAATAATAATAAATTATTATTATTGTAAAAATAACAATAATTCTTTTTCGCCATAACAACTGTATGCAATTTACACGGAGACTACGCAGTTGATGGTATTGCCGCACAACATCCTTCTGGGCACGTACGATAAAATAGTGTGACTCATGCTAGCTGGTGACTCTCCTTGTAATCCCAAGACCATCTCGCACGTGAGACGAGCTCCGCCCAACAACCAGTCCAAGTCGCGTCGGTTTGACGCCAGTTCTTAGCGACGGAGAGTAACGTCAAGCAATTCAGACGATTTCTGAGGATAGGCTTTACGATCGGCAGTTGTTTGTTCCTCATTAAAAACAACGCAGTGGTTTTGTTTGTTCATCCACCTTGTTTCTCCTTTACAATCATACCGCGCGTGGTTGTTCTGTATTAAGACAATGGAACTGTATTCGCAAGTACGTCGGTTCAGTTCCAGCAATCCATATTTAGGTTTGTTGTGATTTCCCTAAATCGATTACGTCAAATGCCAGGATGGTATTTCTATAGCGCACACGGCTAAGTTCGTTTCCTATCCTTACCCAGTTTGGTCTTGCGCGATGTCTCTAATTACCAACAGACATTTTCAGCGTTCAATATAATGTCTCCGATTACTCCCAAAGTACCACCTTTCCTTGTTAATGAATAATCTGATGGGCCCTTCCCCAACACCTGCAGTCGTTATATGGTAAACTGATTCATTAACGTAGAATGGTTGGTTAGTGTATAGGAAGTTTAAACCAAATTTAACTCCGTCCTGACAGGTCTCCGAAGACCTAACGGTACTGACCGACCGCCGTGTCATCCTGGATGCAGATATGGAGGGTCGAATGGTCAGCACAGAGCTCTCCCGGCCATTGTCAGTTTTCGTGACCGGACCCGCTATTCATTAATCAAGTAGCTTCTCAGTTTGCCTCACAAAGGCTGAGTGCACCCCGTTTGTTAACAGCGCTCGGCAGACCGGACGGTCACCCATCCAAGTGCTAGCCAAGCCCTACAGTGCTTAACTCCGATGATTTGATGGGAACCGGTGTTACCAACGTATTGGCAAGTACGTCGGTTCAGTTCCAGCAAGCCATATTAAGGTTTGCTGTGATTTACCACAATAAACTGGCAAGGTCGTTGGCACCAATGAGCTTTGGTGCTTCAGAAATTTATCGATCAGTACATTGTCTGGTGTCCGCCTCTCGTGGTCTCGCGGTAGCGTTCTCGCTTCCCGAGCACGGGGTCCCGGGTTCGATTCCCGGCGGGGTCAGGGATTTTTCCTGCCCCGAGATGACTGGGTGTTGTTGTGTCGTCTTCATCATCATCATTCATCCCCATTACGGTCGGAGGAAGGCAACGGCAAACCACCTCCATTAGGACCTTGCCTAGTAAGGCGGTGCGGGTCTCCCGCATCGTTCCCCTACGCTCTGTAAAGAAGCATGGGACTTCATTTCATTTCACAAATTGTCTGGTAAAGGTGCCGATATCAGATAAAGTACTTAAAATGTTCAATCACATGCAGTTTTGGCACAAATTTAGAATTAATGTGAGGTATGCAAAATGTGGATATTTAAGGCTAATCGTTTCAATAACGCCAGTATTGTTTTGTGAAAGTCTGAAACGTAATACGCTACAAAATGACATTTATTTTACAGTGTATAACACAGCTACATTTCGGTGATGTGTGTTTTACACACTGTTTTCTACAAAAGTTTCAGCAACGAAATAAATCGACTGGTTCTTGCTTTTGCGTATTTCATGGCTTCAAGAGGTTACATTTTTTCTCCTGAACACAACACTTCTTAAGCAAACATGGGCAGAAGAGCATCAATCTCGAATGCGTACTTCTTATACATTTGTGGCACAACTGTACTAAAAAAAAATCTTACTAATAAGAACGCCAAGGCTGGAGGGAAAAGCGTAATGTTAGATTCAAAGGTGGTCCCAGGAAAAAAACTTCAGCCTCACCATAAATATTTACATTATGAAACAATTTATTAAAGCCCTGAAAAAGGGCGGTGACACTCAAGTATATGGCAAGCAAGTTATCACAGCAATCAGAAGCTAAGATTAAAAAAGGGGGCTTTCGTCAGCCCTGAAGTTGGGAAATTTATGAAAGACTAAACACTGAAGACAAAATGAAGTTTAAATATCATCTTGGATATCACTTAAAATAGTTGTCAACAAGTTTCTTGGCGACTCCAAAAACCTTGATTAAGAGAATTAGTAAGAAAAAAGCTGGGCATTTTCAAAGTAGCGGTATCGAATGGCTCAATGAGTATGAAGCTGTACTTTCTAGCCCCCCTTGTCAGCATTTCCTAGAAACTCTACGTACTGTGACTGAGGAAGAGAAAGAAAACGTTCCACCAAATCACTTAAAAAAATGGAACGGAAGTGGGATGTCAGCATGATGGCTGACTACTGCTGGATGCTTGCACGCTGAGTGTCATCAGTTCACAGAAGAAAAAAAGGAAGACATAAGGATTGATGCCTTTGTATTAGACCCGCCGAAATAATACTCTTAGGGTGCCTTATTTTATTGTGTTGTCATGAAATTTTTTGAATTTATGTTTTGTATGAATTTTCTGAATCTTTAAGTAACCACTTTGTGAAGAAACCTTAGTCATAGAGGAAAATCCTTAGCATTTCTGAACCTAGCATATCAAAATAATCTAAAATGATTATGAAAAATTGCGCAGTGTAAATTTGTAGACTAGTGTTATTAGTTATTCCTGACGAGATGTAAGCTAACTAGCGGAATTCCGTGGACCCTGAGTAACAGTGTTCACGAAAGTGTAATCCTATTTATTACTAATACTGTATGAATCCTTGACAATAGCAAATAAACTGTTGTGTATCAGAAGCACCAAAAACAAATATGAAGCAAGTGTAGAATTCTAAAAAACCCAGTTAATTGAGCCAGACACAGATTATTATCGACAAACGTCATAAGACTTAAAATTTCTGTAACGGCTTTGGTGGTCGTACCATCCAATGTTCCGCAGTAACCAGTATCATAAAAACGTGAATCAAAATTAAATCCTCCCCTAGACATATACAGACTCTCCTCAACTCAAATTATTGAGGCTAACAAAGAAGTTACTGGTAAAATGTTTATACTGTGTCGTGATAAAACAGTAAAACATACGTCAATTGCTAAATATGTCTAGAAGTACCGAGATGTCATTTTATTACAGCAAAGTTCGCCAAGACCGAAAACAACATTTTTTACGGCAGTGTCTGTTCACATAGTATCATATTCGTCAATCGGGCAACAGGAAGAAAGAGCGCGTGAAAATGCTTTTAGTGAGAAACTCTTATCAATGCGTTTCACCAAATGATAGTTGGTGACAGCTGTGCGGAGATGGACTCTGCTGAGATTTCTGTGGAGCTCTAGATACTTTTGGCAATTTTTTGCTTTCACATTTGTCGGCTACGCCAACTCACAACCAAAGTGTCACATTCCCAACTCACAACCAAACTGTCACATTCCTATTGAACGTAGACCTAGACCTCGTCTGAAGAAAGGCAAACCAGCATGAAAGTGGTAAAAACAATTTATCATAAAATGTGACTTATCGCGGTTTTTTCAGCACATCTAAAAACTAATTCCTAGTAACACGTGCCGTAAACTACAGCACGCTGTGCTATTTTGCTAGGCTAGCAACAGTTTCTCTGTGTGCCTCTATGTTCCCTGTGGAAAACCGCTTATTCCGGCAAGAGCCTCAGGCTCCGCAGAAATGTCACTCCGCGCTAGTGATCCAAAGCCCCAGATGGATAGTTTTTCCTTTGTTTATGGTTACATATTGCTTAATAGAATTAATTACGAGTGTAAGCAAGAACTGTTATTTAATATCAAGTCACAAACAACTCTGATCATAAACTTATGACTAGTAATATTCCTTTTGTCAGTTTACTCAACACGGAACATGGTTGATATTCAGCCTCACATTGTTTGCTCTCTCAGGAGTACACGCGCCGCCAGACGTGCTTCACCGTGTTGCCGACGTTACTAAATTTCTTGATCTTGCTGTTCGTGAAAACATTTGTCCCATATCAGCTGAAATCTATTTCCTTCACCTTTAAAAGCAATAATTTACATTTCCGTGCAAAATCTAGGTGTTGAAATTTAACTAATCAAATATCTGACAGCTGATAAAAAGGTTTTCGCGGATCTAGCTGCCTAGCTTCCGAAGAAATGGAATTGCCCGCTTAATTATCTAACCATGGACATGCCACTGCTGCGTGGTGTTCAACAAAAGAATAACACAACGGGAAAGATGATTGTTTAGCGTCCCGTCGGCGACCACAACAATAGATCACTATGGTGAAAGACGATCATGGACTTACTGCATTGTCCTAAAACAACTTCCATTGTGACTCTCAGGCAGATAAGGTTTCATTACAACACACACACACACAAACACACACAAATGTCATGAGGGTACTTACCTGCTGCGGCTGTAGCGGAGAATGTGAACAGCAGAAGAAAACTATGCACAGCCAAAGTATGCATTTTGATTAGTTTGTCTGTCCAATTTTTTTGCTGTAAAAGATAATCCTTTATATAGTTGCCGCCTCCGTCCGACGCTGCTTGTCGCTGACAACGAAACATTGTTTTTAATGACACGCACGCAACACAGCTTTAGCGCACATAGTTCTAGAAATTAACGTGAAAACGTGTTGCTTAACTGAGGCTACATGTAGTATAGTCTCATTACTTTATCTCACATTACACACGAATTCTTCTTCACTTTACCACCTGTTGCACACTGCGCTTCATGAGGTTTACCTACTCCAGTTAACAAATACCTCATCAGAAATCAGAATTTCTCATATTGTATTACTCTATGAGGCTAGATCTTCACAAACGGCACAATATAACTAATATTACAGTATCAGACAATCGCTTCCGAAAGAGAGCAGCACTTTCACCGACACAACACCACTCCGCTCCCCGATCTCGCCGCGGAATGTTGCAGCCGTGGTTCTTCGGCTTACCGTAGCTTGAGCACTGCGCATGCGCAGCGGCCAGCCAATCATGGTAGGGGGGCGGGCCGACTACCTTTCCAGTTGATAGGTGCTTGCAGCGTACACGCTTTTCGAACTCCAGACGACTGTTAACAAATGTTGATGTCTAAATATCGCCTGAAGACTTTCGTGATGATGTAGAGGTAATAGATAATCTCTGTTATTTGTTTTGTGCTTAACGGTTTCATTATCTCGTCAGATGTTTTACTCTCCGATACAGCACTTAACTGAAAACACTTGTGTTCTTTAAGTCCCAGGACTGGTTTGATACAGCTCTGTGGGTTCCTCTGTCCTGTGCAAGCCTCTTCGTGTCCGACTAACTCCTGCAACCCACATTCATTTGAATCTTCTTAACGTACTCCTCCCTTGGTTTCCCTTTGCAATTTTTACCCACAACCCCCCCCCCCCTCCCCATCCCTCACCACCCAAACATTTGCCTCCAATACTAAATTGAAGATTCCTTGATATCTCAGAATGTGTCCTATCAACCGATTCCTTCTTTTAGTCAAGCTATACCACAAATTTCTTTTCTCCTGAACTCCATTCAGTACCCCCTCATTAGCTAAGTCGTCTACCTATCTAATCTTCAGTATTCTTCTGCAGCACCACTGTCCTCAAAAGTTGTCTGAATTGCTTGATATCCGGCCGCTGTGGCCGAGCAGTTCTAGGCGCTTTAGTCCGGTACCGCGCTGCTGCTACGGTCGCAGGTTCGAATCCTGCCTCGGGCATGGATGTGTGTGATGTCCTTGGGTTAGTTAGGATTAAGTGGTTCTAAGTCTAAGGGACTGATGACCTCAGATGTTAAGTCCCATAGTGCTTAGAGCCATTTGAACCATTTGAATTGCTTGATGCTACTCTCCGTCGCTAAGCACCTTCTGTAGCACAGTAGCACACGGCCACTTGACAAAAACTGAAGTGTGCTATTAATTCTAAACGCCCAGGAGCTTTGGCGTATGGCATTAATCTGCTGCAGGATAATGTTCGACCACAAGTTGCTAAGCTCGTTTCGAGTACACTGCAGAAGTTTCGCTGGGAAGCCCTTACACATCCTCCATACAGTCCCAATCTCTCCCTATGCGACTTCAAGGCCTGAAGAAAGACATTCATCGCCATCGATTTGCTTCGGACGAAGAGGTCCCCCACGGCCTGGGATCCGCAGGCAATCGTAAACATTTTCCTATGAAGACACTGACCGTCTTGTCTCACAGTATTAAATAGTAACAGTCACGGCCTTTACTTCTGAAATAATAAACAGTTTACTTACTCTTTTCATGCCTCCTTTTCTTCAGACTGCCTAGTATAAATCTTTAGAACCACGCAGTAGTAATATAGGGCTGCGCAACGTGTGCTAATAATTTAGACACATTCATATGATTTGTTAAATTGTGTGAAAAATGCCCAGCAGCACTGTGGTTCGTAGTCCGAGTTATACTGTTTTCCCCCCAGTGACTAGCTGCGTAAGTCAATTTATCGATCGGAGGCAGGCGAGGTCATATCATTCCAAGTAATATCATGCCTACTGAACCACTGCGGAGTTCAAACCAACCTTTGGATTGAAAACTGCTCACTTCTGAATTATTAAATTTCACATTATTTGTAAGTAGACACAGATCTACACTTCGTAAGACACCTTACGGTGTGTGATAGAGGGTGCGTCTGGTACGAATGTCTGATCCCCCCTCCCCGTTCTACTTGCCAACGATGTGTGGGAAGAAGAACTTTCGATAAACGTACACCTGAGCTCTAATTTATTGTATTTTCTCACCGTGGTCTTTTTGCGAGGCATATGTGGGAGGAAGCAATGTTGCCCGACCCTTGTTGGAATGTACACCTCGGAATTTTAACAATGAACCTCTCCATTACACAAGTCGTCTCAATTGTAGCGTTTGCCATTGAAGTTTGTTGAGCATTTCTCTTGCGCTGATTGAATTATTCCAAGACGATGATGCGCGCCGCTCACCGTTGGATCTTCTCTATCCCTTCTACTAATCCAACTTGGTGAGGGCTCCAGGCAGATGAGCAATATGCAAGAAACGGTCGAACTATTACTTTTTTCGTGAGTGAATTACATTTCCTTAAGACTCTTCCATTAAATCTTAGCCAGTCATCTGACGTACCCAGAATTAGTTTTCTGTGACCATTCTGTTTCGGATCACTGTCGCTCCGGACGCTTAATCCTTGTTATTTTACGGTTACTACTGTTTCCAGTGAAGTTTCACCAACTGTATAATAGAACATTGGTGGACCCCTTTGCTTACTAATGGGCATACGTTACATTTATTTACGTTCAGGATCAACTGCCAGTCCTTGCACTAACATAAGTAGAAATAAAGCCAAAATAATGTCTTCATACACAATGTCCCACATAATCTTATTTGCGTACGTAATACATATCATGAAATGATCAAACGAGAAAATTCGAGAAATTAGAGCTACTACAGAAGTTTACCAGAATCCATTCTTCCTACGCGCAATTCGCGAATGAAACCGTGGAGCAGGACTCAGATAGTCGTACCAGAATAACCTCCGCCATAAACCATCATGGGGTTGTGGAGTACTGATGCAGACGTAGACTTATGGATATCTGTTCTGCAGTCGCTTCAGACTTCCCCGTGAAGATTTCGAATATTTTTGTTGCTTTGCCGTGAACAATAATCTAGGAGATTATTTTATACTACTCGCTTGTCTGTGTCGTTAGAATTTCATCCATTTTTTTTCCACACTGGTTGCCCGACTCCGATTCTTATTACTCGAATGCTGAGTATTATTGACTCTTACCCATTATTAGCGGTCGAAAACGTGAGTTTATTGCATCGAAAGCAATATGCGTAAAAATAGCCCGCCTTCAATTGTAAATATGGATATTTTATTGCAGTAGACCATGAACTTCGGGCCCTGTGAGTCCAGAAATATTACATTTGTGTCCAGGGGTGGGCAAGAGTTTTGACTCAGGCGCCACCTTGTGGAAGACAGAGATTAAGATGATAGCATACATAAATATTCTGATTGTCTTTGTGGGCCGCATAAAATTCACTAGCGGGCCGCATGCGGCACGGGGCTCGCGATTTGTCACACTTGCATCAGACAAACACCTGTGGTCCACTTAGCCGTATATTGCTGCATGGGCGGGTGTGGGATTATGAGTTACACGCTTCCTGATTTTAGTATCAGATCTTCTCTCTCCTAAAATTTACAGTGCAATCCTGTCAGTTCGCCCGGTATTTTTTGAATTACGTATCATTTTAATATATACTACCAAAAATACTGTCATTGAGCTGAATGTTGAAATTTTTACAGAAAGTTTAAAATATTTGAATTAGCTACCGTGGAAGTAACAAGAAAATATTGACACCTACGCTCAACTGGTTGGGAAATGGGTAGCAGAACGGATTTGTTTTTCTTTTTTTTTTTGTATTTTATGTTTAGTGTTGGCACGGTTCAGTTAAAATATCGGGAGTAAGAAAGAGCCGTCACCGCGGGAGCAGTGTGCGCAAGACGGCCGGACAATGTCGGATCGTTAACGGAAAGTAGCTTTTTATGACAAAACAGGCGTATTTCGTCTTTCTTGGGGTAACTATCAGCTTTACTATATTACTCATTCCCGTGGTCCGAAAAAGCATGTGTTTTCTGTGTGTTTTCATTCACAAATCCTAGACACTCGAGTATAAACTATATTTATTGTACAATGATTTTGCAGGCACTCCCTTTGCAGATGAGCTGTAGTTGCATGATATCTCACCAATGAACCGACACCTGCCATTCTATTTTCCGGCAGTTAAACACGAATATGATCTTACATTTCACACAATCGCAGACAGCTACTCCCAACTATTAGTACAACGACGCCGGTTCCAGCGTTGGTTCGTTAATCTTTAACGAGTTCTATATTGTGTGCATAAGGTCGTATTTCACAGAGTCAGCTCCAGGTCCCAGCACAAGATCGAAATAAATTTAAATCTGACGATTTATGTATATAGAATAACATGACGCATCAAGTAACACAATGCGCCTATATCATCGTATTCCTGGCATCATACGAAGGACCAATAGGTCCGAGCAAATATGTAAGTGAGTTGGAGGAGGACTCGTAGCATGGTTTAATACTCGTCCTCGGAGGTCCCTGACGCGTATGTCTTGCGAGTGATTCCTGGAGTTCCCTGGGAATGAACGGGGTAAAATCCAATCCGTGAGGTCGAATGAGATGCTGCTTGAACTGAGAAGCAACACTTAAAATTAAATTTTGGCAGTGCAATTAGCTAGAGTACACTACTGGCCATTAAAATTGCTACACCACGAAGATGACGTGCTACAGACACGAAATTTAACCGACAGGAAGAAGATGCTGTGATATGCAAATGATTAGCTTTTCAGAGCATTCACACAAGGTTGGTGCCGGTGGCGACACTTACAACGTGCTGACATGAGGAAAGTTTCCAACCGACTTCTCATACACAAACAGCAGTTGACCGGCGTTGCCTGGTGAAACGTTGTGGTGCCTCATGTAAGGAGGAGAAATGCGTACCATCAAGTATCCGACTTTGATAAAGGTCGGATTGTAGCCTATCGCGACTGCGGTTTATCGTATCGCGACATTGCTGCTCACCTTGGTCGAGATCAAAATGGCTCTGAGCACTATGCGACTCAACTTCTGAGGTCATTAGTCGCCTAGAACTTAGAACTAATTAAACCTAACTAACTTAAGGACATCACACACATCCATGTCCGAGGCAGGTTCGAACCTGCGACCGTAGAAGTCGCGCGGTTCCGGACTGGGCGCCTAGAACCGCTAGACCACCGCGGCCGGCTGGTCGAGATCCAGTGACTGTTAGCAGAATTTGGAATCGGTGGGTTCAGGACGATAATACGGAACGCCGTGCTGGATCCCAACGGCCTCGTATCACTAGCAGTCGAGATGACAGGCATCTTATCAGCATGGCTGTAACGAATCGTGCAGCCACGTCTCGATCCCTGAGTCAACAGATGGGGACGTTTGCAAGACAACAACCATCTGCACGAACAGTTCGACAATTCGACAACGTTTGCAGCAGCATGGATTTTCAGCTCGGAGACCATGGCTGCGGTTACCCTTGACACTGCATCACAGACAGGAGCGCCTGCGATGGTGAACTCAACGACGAACCTGGGTGCATGAATGGTAAAACGTCATTTTTTTCGGATGAATCCAGGTTCTGTTTGCAGCATCACGATGGTCGCATCCGTGTTTGGCGACATCGCGGTGAACGCTCATTGGAAGCGTGTATTCGTAATACTGGCGTATCAACCGGCGTGATGGTATGGGGTGCCATTGGTTACACGTCTCGGTCACCTCTCGTTCGCATTGACGGCACTTTGAACAGTGGACGTTACATTTCAGATGGCTCTACCCTTCATTCGATTCCTGCGAAACCCTACATTTCAGCAGGCTAATGCACGACCGCATGTTGCAGATCCTGTACGGGCCTTTCTGGATACAGAAAATGTTCGACTGCTGCCCTGGCCAGCACATTCTCCAGATCTCTCACCAACTGAAAACGTCTGGTCAGTGGTGGCCGAGCAACTGGCTCGTCATAATACGGCAGTCACTACTCTTGATGAACTGTGGTATCGTGTTGGAGCTGAATGGGCAGCTGTATCTGTACACGCCATCCAAGGTCTGTTTGGCTCAATGCCCAGGCGTATCAATGCTGTTATTACGGCCAGAGGTGGTTGTTCTGGATACTGATTTCTCAGGATCTATGCACCCAAATTGCGTGAAAATGTAATCACATGTCAGTTCTAGTATAATATATTTGTCCAATGAAAACCCGTTTATCATCTGCATTTCTTCTTGGTGTAGGAATTTTAATGGTCAGTAGTGTACTAAACACATCTTGTTTTCTTCACAAAGAAAAATCTGTAATTCCCGTGTAAATATAATGTATGGTCACACATGTAGCGCCAGCAAAAATGTTGTAAACCATGAAAGTCAGGGCGGTGGGGGGAGGAGGAGTCTACTGTTCGCTAGAACCATTACGGGCCAATGGAGGTTAAAGAAAGAAAACACTTTAATTGTTAGAAGCTGAGAGGAGACATGGCTTGCAAATTTAACATGATGACCGATAAAAATAAGGTCTCAGCATCAAAAGAACTGAGGTCAAGCTGGACGTTCCAACGTTATGTCAAAAAAAGAAATCATACCCTTAAATTTTGTGTTCACGTGTAACTTATCATCAGTAGTTTACTCTTGTTAGTTCTTTTTTCTGTTTGAAATGCCTAAGATACCTTATCTCAGATCAGTAGAAATGATTCAGGAGACGTGTTAGATTCATTAACTTGTAATGAATAGATCGATGGCAATTAAATTAATGACAATATAATGACTTTGTGATTTCTCCATCACAGAGCCCACACCTTTTTGTTGTTTTATTTGGTTAGTATATCATATGGGACAGGTGAAATACTATCAGACTTCGAGAAGAGTGTAATAATTCCAATTCAAGAAATGACACGTGCTGGCCAGGGGCGTTTCCAGAGAGGGAGGGGTGGGGTGGGGGTGGGGAGGCAAAAGTGGGACACATGCCCCTCCTGAGAATTCTTTTAGTTTAGGATATGAAAAAGGACATGGAGTTTATGACCTAAATTATCATTAAAATTTCCTAAAAATATAGATAAAATGATGTAAAATTATATACAAATATAATTATTTATGAATAAAAATATTTTGAAAAAAAAATCGGACAAATGTTTTGTGAAATATATCTGAAACAAAGAAATAAAATAGATTAGAGAAACATTTGACGCACCTTATTTTCTGTACATGATCTCGGGCATCATTAAAGGGTGCGTCAAATAATTCCTTAATTATGTTTCTTACAGTTATATAAATCATTTCATAAAACATTTGATCGATTTTTCAATTTTTTATTTATTTATTTTCGAATTTCGTCCTGGAAGCACGCTCTTATTATTGACACCTGCTTTGCTTCCCGAGCGTCTTCCGTCCTTCAAATGTCATAACTATGATGTGAAGGAAACCATTTTAACTGTTACATATCATACGAATATTATTTCTTTTGCGTAAAATAGCTAGGTCTTGAAAAGATTAACGTTCTGACGCCTCGTTTATCTTCCTAGTTTCTGCTATTCTATAAATGTCCTAAATTTAGTACTTGATTCGAAAGAATCCAATTAAAGAATCAAATATCATACCAACGCAACTTTGTTTTAGCAAAATAGATATGCCTTGGAGAGATGAACTTTTTGACACTTCATTTACACAACAGCCACCCGTGAAATATATCAGTTTTCCTCAAATCACTAATTAAGTTGTTCTTAATTGTCCTGATTACTTCCAAGCAAATAAACTATTTTTCGTAAAACTAGACCTGACGTTAGTCAGTTTTATACCTCATTCATCCGTTTCCACTCTTCGTTTGCCTATGAAAATCGGGACAAAATCGGCTTGGTAATTTATGGGGATTCTAGTTTTCGCTCCGCCCATACACTTGATCAAAAAATGAACCTGAGCATTGAAAAAACAATGCAGGGAAAATCAACTGAAATTACAAAAAGGATAATTAATTTTAAACCTCTGTGTTTTCCTTTAACGCATTCTTTGAAGATGTATGAAAATCGTTGTATAACCATAGATTGCAGCCAGAGTACAGAGGTCTCCAGAGTGAGGGATCATCTGCTGTAGGACAAGGCGTGCTTGTAGTGAGAAAATCTTTGTACGCTTACTGAAACAAGTGGTGCCCGCACTTCAATATTTTCCTTTAGTTTCAAAAACGAATCTAAAAAATAGACACACGAATATCAGTATTTCAGAAATGGACATAACATTTGGTACAATGGAATGAAAAATTCCACCTTACGCAAGACACCTTTTTTCTGTTTTGTTTCACCCATACATGTTTCAGCACTTTTGTGCTATCTTCAGTGGGTTTAATTTTCATTTTTCACAGTAAAATTGTTGTTACATATTAACATTTGTGTTGTTTATAACATTATGTCAAAGTTCCATTTATAGCTTAATTGGCGAATGGTGGATGTATGCATTGGTTAACGTACCTTATATGATGTTACTGTCCATTTATTTTGGTAGCCATACTGCAACACAGTATACAATTTGTCATCTGCAAACAGCAAAACGTAATTTATTTTTGTGTTTGTTATGCATTTACGAACGGAAATGAGTCTGTATCACGTTTTTTGTGAGTAACTTACAGTATTGGAATTGCGGTGCGTTCTCCTGCGTATGTTAACTAATGCATACGTCCACTATTCGCCAATTAAGCTATAAATGGAACTTTGACATAATGTTATAAACAACACAAATGTTAAAATGTAACAACAATTTTACACTCAAAAATGAAAATTAAACCCACTATAACACGAAAGTGCTGAAACATGTATGGGTGAAACAAAACAGAAAAAAGTGTCTTGCATAAGGTGGAATTTCTCATCCCATTTTCGTTGCGAGCACGGACATAACAAGAAGAATTGCACCATAAGATGATTATTTGCTACAATATCAACATTTTTGTTTTAATACTCATCCCTGGTACAACATGTTGTTGTTGTTCTGGTCTTCAGTTCCGAGACTGGTTTGATGCAGCTCTCCATGCTACTCTATCCTGTGCAAGCTTCTTCATCTTCCAGTACCTACTGGAACCTACATCCTTCTGAATCTGCTTAGTGTATTCATCCCTTGGTCTCCCTCTACGATTTTTACCCTCCACGCTGCCCTCCAGTACTAAATAGGTGATCCCTTGATGCCTCAGAACATGTCCTACCAACCGATCCCTTCTTCTAATCACGTTGTGCCACAAACTCCTCTTCTCCCCGATCCAATTCAATACCTCCTCGTTAGTTATGTGATCTACCCATCTAATCTTCAGCATTCTTCTGTAGCACCACATTTGGAAAGCTTCTATTCTCTTCTTATCCAAACTATTTTTCGACCACGTTTCACTACCATACATGACTACACCCCATACAAATACTTTCAGAAACGACTTCCTGTCACTTAAATCTATACTCGATGTTAACAAATTCCTCTTCTTCAGAAACGATTTCCTTGCCGTTGCCAGTCTACATTTTATATCCTGTGTACTTCGATCATCATCAGTTATTTTGCTCCCCAAAAAGCAAAACTCCTTTACTACTTTAAGTGTCTCATTTCCTACTCTAATTCCCTCAGCATCACCCGACTTAATTCGACTACATTCCATTATCCTCGTTTTGCTTTTGTTGATGTTCATCTTATATCCTCCTTTCAAGACAAAACAGTAAATGGCACGACAATGACAGTAAGCAGATGAGCCATCAGTTTATTTACAATATGTACAAATACTTTCCTGAGAAGCTACGTTTTTCCTACAGACACTTGCGTTGTTCGTCTTTGACGATATTAAAAGCAATAATTCTTGTGTCACAATAGGACGTTAAAAACCAACATGTAAAAAGTAAAGTAAAATCTTTAAAAAAAACATTTGTATGTTATGTATTACCCGACATGTTGTGTGTCAGTGGGAACACAGTAGTTTCCACATAAATCGATTTGAAAATCGACTTTGAAGCGGGTGGCATTGGCTCAAAAGCACAAACTTGTGTTATCCATGAGAAATTTTTAATAGTAACAAAACAACAAGCTGAGAGAATAGGGCTTACGACGGGATCAATAGAAAAATAACATAAATTGGCGGAAAACGTAATATCTGAGAATGTAGAAACATATTCTAAACAGTTATTATACTGTTAGCTTGTTGATATTTATAATATTGACCAGATACTAAAAGTGCACTGTAGAAACTAAAGAAAAAAAATCTAAATCACAGGTATGGAGGAAATGTTTGGTCCCTACTGACATGAAAACCTGCAGGCATCGCTGTTACACTGGACTCGCATTCGGGAGGACGACGGTTCAAACCCGCGTCTGGCCATCTTGATTTAGGTTTTCCGTGATTTCCCTAAATCACTCCAGGCAAATGCCGGGATGGTTCCTTTGAAAGGGCACGGCCGCCGACTTCCTTCCCCAATCCGATGAGACCGATGACCTCGCTGTCTGGTCTCCCCATACACAACCAAACAACCAACCATCGCTGCAGCATCTGAATTTCTTGCTGTATCCTCCACTGTACAAATAATCCCCTTCCTCTGGCCACCACAAAAAAACATCCCCGTTCGAATGTGTTGTCTGCGGTGGTAGTGCCTAGCCTAACGTGGGAGGAACTAACTTACAGACTATGCAGAGGGATGGATCTATACAAAAAATTATCCGGTAATTGTTATGCAGATGGATCCACCCCAGCCAATGTCCGAACCTTTGCGTTAGTGGATCCATCGTGAAAAATATTACCAGTTGTTGGATCCAGCGTGAACAGTCTTCCTGGGAGCACAACATGCGGATCCATCCTTAACAATATTCTCGGAGTTATTGCAGATGGATCCATCTTTCAGACGCTGCCTAGGATCACATCCAGTGTGGGTCCATTCTGAACATTATCCGGGATTATTAGATCGATGGATCCAACGCATCCACTATACACGTCTCTGTGCGAGTGAACCCGCCCGCTGTAGTGATGCGAGTGGATCCACATCTAATAATATTCTCGGACGTAGCGAAATGTGAATCCAGTATTATTGACATCCTGTTCATAGCGCAGGCGGATCCACCCCGCCGTACGCACATTGGAAACCGCCCCAGGACGCTGCCATCAAAGCCAGCACATTCGGTGTCAGTGGAGTGAGGGGGAGAGGTTGTAGAGGTCCAGCCCGGGAATCGCGCACATGAACTAGCGTAATTACGTTGTCCGCGTTTACAACAGAATAACGACGACCCTTTAACCCCAAACATCGACACATGTACATGTTTTTTATTGACGGATTGTAGATACCCTGGCTGAGTTATGGGACATGTATCAGAGTTGGATGGTATAAACAGAAACAGCAGACCATACATGGTAAGTAATATACTTACGAAAGATCGAGGCAGCAACAGGCGAAACCAGCTTCGTACACAGATCATCTCCCCGTCGCAGCTCCTTACATGCTGGAATGGGAACCAAGTCAACATGTAGAACTGTTTCCAGTATCCATCAACTGCACCACTACATGGGTCTGCCGCACACGTTCTGTGATGCATCGGTGTGAGACATTCAATTGTTTCCACACTTATCCTTCGCATGCTGCACTTGAAGAGTCTCATGTAGCTACGGAACGAGGATTACTATACTTTCAACTATCTAGATTGATTACTTTCATGCTTGTCCCATCTTAAATGCAAGCATGTAGATCTTCAGAAAGAGGGAAATTCGCAGGAACTTTTTAGTAGACATGGATATTACATGTATAAAATCAAACCATATATGGTTATGTTAGCAAAATGTGCATAAACATATCGAAAAAATGTCGAAAAATGACCTAAAAATCGGTAAAAAAATTACGAAATTTGACGGAAAAGACATATACATTGAGGAGAGATACGACAAAATGCGGGGAAATTGAGGGAGAATAAGAGAGTGCTTACATGTCTGCTTAGCACAGTAAAATTTTTGTACGTGGGAACGAGTGTGTGATAGCAAGAGAAATACGAAAAAAAAAATCGAAATGGAAGCACTGGGACGTAGGGAAGCAGTAACGTGATCATGCACAATGATAAGACGCTGAAATAGATTATTTAACGAGGATGACCTCCAAATAGAGAGTAATAAATTTATATATGTCAGATCACAAGCTCAAGTGCGACCACAAAGTTATCTGTAACCGACCACCTCACAGATTTTTATGAAGTGTCTGTGCATGTGACTACGAAAAACTTTTACATCCTCCTTAGGTAAAGAGTATTACCAGATTTGGGGTTCAATGCACAATTACCGAATGGATCGCGTGTCGACCATGTGCAAGACTGACAAAGTGTTTTAAACCCTAACAAACAGTATTTACAATGGGCTTCTCTGTACTCTCTACGAATCACAACCATGTGGTCCTCCTAACAGTTACCTTACAGAACAGTTCCTGCATGGATTTTTAAAAAACATTCTGCAATATGTTTACTGAGTTGGTAGGAACACTTACAAGTTGACTGGTGTCTTGGATGATTTCTTAGAAAGTTTTTCTTGACTTGAGTTAGAACGCTATTTACCTGCAATCGTTAACAGCAAACCTTCCCATACCACAGCCAATAGAGGACTTTCAACGGATTTGTGACAAATCATGTCCACCAAACTGATGGGAAAAAAACCTCTTTCGGCGCACTCCTTTACAAATATGCATGCTAAGCACATCATTTCCCAGTCAATTTTGGACATGAATTGAGTAGCAAGTTTCGTAGCTACTTCGATTCTAAGCCGCTGAGAGGGGTTTATGAGGTACTGCAGACCCTGTGTATACGTATGCTTGACAGTTGTCCTGTTCACAGAGTTAGAGCAGCGTGGTATGTAATTTGACATGTGAAACACTGCTGCTATGCACTTATCTACTTTCTCATAAAATGCATTTTCCGTTGCTGGCGGTCATTTTGTTGGACTGGTGAGAGTATAGATTAATTTCTGAACCATAACTGGATGTGAGTGGGGGCGTCGTACACCTCCGGAAAGCTGCACTGTGCATGTATCAGAGAGAATGTTTGTTTTTCTTTGGAGTAGAATGAAGTAGTGTAATGACCCTAAATTTTACATCGAAGTGAGTGGGATAGAAAACTAACAGGGTGGATATACGTCAGATGTTGGACATATACTTTCTCCATTAGAGTATTAAGTGTTGCATTCCGCATCACTAATGTTTCGGAAAATGCATGGCTTTAACAGTATAGCGTGTTTAAAGGCAGAAACATGTAGCCTTAGGACTGCATGTGTTTATGTTCTACGATCATTTTTCTCTTGCAAATAACTTCTTGGCACTAACTCCAGACAGTAAAGCAATACTTCAGAATTGATAGCACAGTTGATTTACGTAAAATGTTTCAAACTCCATCCGCCTAGAGCCCCATTCATGAATCACACGTTTCTTCTTAACCGTCTGTTATATAACCATAACTGTTTCGTATCTGCTATACACCGATAAGGGGTGCTAACCTCCTCGACAGGCACACATCTTGAGAGATCTTGTGCACTTGGATGAGTGCCGTGGGAAGATTGATGCGGGACAGCCTTCGTTGAAAGGCAGTTACGAACTCAGCTCGCTCTGTTCCTTCACGAGACGTGGAATGCAGCAGGTATAGTATCCTCCTGCTTCTGGTCAGTTACAAATTTAATCGGCGACGGTGTTACAGGGAGGGCTGGTGAAAGACAATGTGGGGAGATCTTTCAATCTCCGACTTTACTCTAGAAATGCGAGAATACTTTGTGACTTCCAGCCACATAGTGGGAGATGGCAAATCATAATAAAATATTACCGAATTTATTAAGTGTTTCAGCTAAGGACTGTAGTTTTTGCACCTCTTCTCTGCGGATGGCCGTTTACTGCACTAAGAAAGCGGCAGCCGCCCAGCGGAGAGGACGCGCAGCAGCGCAGCCAGCAGCAGCAGCAGCAGCAGTTGACTGATAAGCAGTAAATTAATTTAGTCTTTGCTTCTGCAAAGAAGTGATATATACGAGAGAATTATACTGTCTAGACTAGTGGTTAGAAAGTTAATCGTAGTTTTTGATTTTGCGTTGTTGTTGTTTTGGTCTTCAGTCCTGAGACTGGTTTGATGCAGCTCTCCATGCTACTCTATCCTGTGCAAGCTTCTTCACCTCCCAGTACCTACTGCAGCCTACATCCCTCTGAATCTGCTTAGTGTATTCACATCTTGGTCTCCTTCTAAGATTTTTACCCTCCACGCTGCCCTACAATGCTAAATTTGTGATTCCCCTGATGCCTCAGAACATGTCCTACCAACCGATCCCTTCTTCTTGTCAAGTTGTGCCACAAACTCCTCTTCTCCCCAATTCTATTCAACACCTCCTCGTTAGTTATGTGATCTACCCATCTAATCTTCAGCATTCTTCTGTAGCACCACATTTCGAAAGCTTCTATTCTCTTCTTGTCCAAACTATTTACCGTCCATGTTTCACTTCCATACATGGCTACACTCCATACAAATACTTTCAGAAATGACTTCCTGACACTTAAATCTATACTCGATGTTAACAAATTTCTCTTCTTCAGAAACGCTTTCCTTGCCATTGCCAGTCTACATTTTATATCCTCTCTACTTCGACCATCATCAGTTATTTTGTTCCCCAAATAGCAAAACTCCTTTACTACTTTAAGTGTCTCATTCCTAATCTAATTCCCGCAGCATCACCCGACTTAATTCGACTACATTCCATTATCCTCGTTTTGCTTTTGTTGATGTTCATCTTATATCCTCGTTTCAAGACACTGTCCATTCCGTTCAACTGCTCTTCCAAGTCCTTTGCTGTCTCTGACAGAATTACAATGTCATCGGCGAACCTCAAAGTTTTTATTTCTTCTCCATGGATTTTAACCCCTACTCCAAATTTTTCTTTTGTTCACTTTACTGCTATCTCAATACACAGATTGAATAACATCGGCGACATGCTACAACCCTGTGTCACTCCCTTCTCAACCACTGCTTCACTCAACTCTTATAACTGCCATCTGGTTTCTATACAAATTGTAAATAGCCTTTCGCTCCCTGCATTTTACCCCTGCCACCTTTAAAATTTGAAAGAGAGTATTCCAGTCAAAGTTGTCAAAAGCTTTCTCTAAGTCTACAAATGCTAGAAATGTTGGTTTGCCTTTCCTTAATCTATTTTCTAAGGTAAGTCGTAGGGTCAGTATTGCCTCACGTGTTCCAACATTTCTACGAAATCCAAACTGATCTTCCCCGAGGTCGGCTTCTACCAGTTTTTTCCATTCGTCTGTAAAGAATTGGCGTTAGTATTTTGCAGCTGTGACTTATTAAACTGATAGTCGGTAATTTTCACATCTGTCAACACCTGCTTTCTTTGGGATTGGAATTATTATATTCTAATTGAAGTCTGAGGATATTTCGCCTGTCTCATACATCTTGCTCACCAGATGGTAGAGTTTTGTCAGGAATGGCTCTCCCAAGGCCGTCAGTAGTTCCAATGGAATGTTTTCTACTCCCGGGGCCTTGTTTTGACTCAGTATAGACTAGTGGTTAGAAAGTTAATCGTAGTTTTTGTTTTTGCATTAGTCTTGTGAATATCCTTGTGTAGGGCGGCTTCCTAGTGTAAATTTTCCTTTCACCAGAAACTCCTACACTCCACTAAGTTTTAATTTTGTGCTAGTAGACAGAATACAGCTTAGATCAGTGCATTCTAGTTTGAATATTTATCTCGTGCGGTAACTTTTCGGTAAACAGGGTTTCTGATAACATCTGTAAATACATCAACTTCAGTAAAGAAATTTATTTCTGTTTAATAGCTTGCGGCTCAGAGTACAGTGAGAAATCTGCACAGCAATTTGTTGTGTTACTTTATTCCCCTTTGGTATATTTTGTATACATTTCAAACTCAGTAGCGCCATTTGAGACCTTATATCTACACTATGTGATCCAAAATATCCGGACACCTGGCTGAAAATTACTTACAAGTTCGTAGCGCCCTGCATCGCTACTGCTGGGATTCAACATGGTGATGACCCACCCTTACCCTTGATGACAGCTTCCACTCTCGCAGGCGTACGTCCAATCAGGGGCCGGAAGATCTCTTGGGGAACGGCAGCCCATTCTTCACGGAGTGCTGCAGTGAGGATATTGATGTCGGTCAGTGAGGTCTGGCAAGAAGTCGGCGTTCCAAAACAACCCAAAGGTGTTCTATAGGATTCAGGTCAGGACGCTGTGCGGGCTAGTCCAATACAGGGATGTTATTTTCGTGTAACCACTCCGCCACAGGCCGCGTGTTATGAACAGGTGTTCGATCGTGTTGAAAGACGCAATCACCATCCACGAATTGCTCTTCAACAGTGGAAAGCAAGAAGGTGCTTAAAACATCAATGTAGGCGTATGCTGTGATAGTGCCACGTAAAACACCGAGGGGTGCAAGCCCTCTTCATGAAAAACACGACCACACCGTAAAACAACCGCTCGAATTTTATTGTTGGCACTACACACGCTGGCAAATGACGTTCATTGGGCAGTTGCCATAACTACGCCCTGCCATCGGATCGCCGCATTGTGTACCGTGATTCGTCACTCCAGACAATGTTTTTCCACTGTTAAATCGTCCAATGTTTACGCTCCTCCACCAAGCGAGGCGTCGTTTGGCATTTACCGGCGTGATGTGTAGCTTATGAACAGGAAATTCAAGTTTTATCACCTCCCGCCTAACTGTCACAGTACTTACATTGCATACCGATACAGTTAGGAATTCCTGTGTGATGGTCTGGGTAGATGTCTGCTTATTACACATTACGACGCTCTTCAACTTTCGGTGGTCTTCCCTTCACGTTTCCACTTCACTATCACATCGGAAAGAGCGGACCTAGGGACGTGTAGGAGTGTGGAAATTTCGCATAAGGACGTGTGACACAAGTGCCACCCAGTCACCTGATCACATTCGAAGTCCGTGAGTTCCACGGAGCTCCCCATTCTGTTTTCTCACGATGTCTAATGACTACTGAGGTCGCTGATATGGAGTACCTGGCAGCAGGTGGCAGCGAAATGCACCTAATATGAAAAACGTATGTTTTTGGGGGTGTCCGGATACTTTTGATCACATAATTTTATACACAATACGAATGGGTAGGGACTGTGGTTGTTGTGAGCGGACACAAGGAGAGTTAGCTAGAAGCTGCGTTGGCTACCATCGACAAGCTTCTAGTTAATGCTCAAAGTTGCGATGACGTCGAAGCGCCAGTGACGAGTCCTGCGACACCTCTGGTGCCACTGGAATCCCCTCGTGACCCGGACGTCGCTGCGGCTTCTAATACGCAACATCTGACTGGTCCGTCCTCACGCCAGTAGGTGGTACACAGTGGTGGGTTCGCGTGTCACTGGGCGGAAGGCAAAAGAGGGACCAGGCGGTGCGGCTGGCTTCCTACGTCTTAGCAACAGGTACTTGGTGCTACCCAGTGTTAATGATAACTCTGCCTCAGCACGGGATGCTTCTCCTGTTGGGCCAGCGGTCGATTTTCCTGCCCAGTCCAGACAAGTACAGAGGGTGGGTATGCTTGTCATTGGGAGCTCCAATGTTAGGCGGGTAATGGAGTCCTCAGGGAGATAACAGGCAAGGCGGGAAAGAATTCCGGTGTTCATTTGGTATGTTTGCCGGAAGTCCTCATACGTGATGAGGAGGCCCTGTCGGCGGCTAATGAGGGCACTGGTTACAACAGGCTACATGTAGTGGCACGTGTCGGCAAGAATGACGCCTGCCGCTTGGGTTCTGAGGCCATCCTCAGCTTCTTTCGACGACTGGCTGGTTTGGTGAAGGCAATTAGGAACGCACGCGGGGTGCAGGGTAAGCTGTCTGTTTGTAGCTTCGTACCTAGGGTTGATCGTGGTCCTCTGATTTGGAGCAGAGTGGAAGGCCTAAACACCTCCGCTATCGGATGCAGAATTGTAGGGTTCCCGCTAATAGGTCAGGCGTGCACTACACGCAGGAAGCGGTTGCTACGGTAGCGGAGTACGTGTGGCGTGCACAAGGGTCTTTTATAGGTTAGAGAACCCCACCCTTGGGATCAAACACGATTTGTCTTTTAAATCAGCCACAGTGACCTCAAAGAATCTTGGTCTTCGCAGATCAGATGTAGAAAACATTAGTATGATTTTAGTAAACTGCAGGAGTATCCGAGGAAAGATCCCAGAATTAGTATCGCTTGCTGAAGGTTATAATGCACAGACAGTATTGGGAACAGAGAGCTGGTTGAAACCAGACGTCAATGATAATAAAACCCTAAGTTCAGATTGGAATGTTTATTAAAGATAGATTAATCGCCAATGGTGGTGGCGTGTTTATTGCAGTAAAAAATTCGATAAAATCTAAAGAGGTTATCACGGATTCCGAATGTGAATTAATCTGGGTGAAACTATCAGAGAACGGTCAGAAATGGTGATCGGATGCTTTTATAGACCACCTGGGTCAGGATGTATAGTTTAAGAGCGTTTCAGACAGAACTTGCAGAATATCATTAGTAATTTTCCTGATCATTCCGTTGTAATAGGGGGTGACTTCAACTTGCCAGGTATAGATTGGGAGTGTTATGCCACCAAAACTGGTGCCATAGACAGGGATTCGTGTGGCATTGTTGTGGATGTCTTGTCCGAAAATTACCTCTAGCAGATAGTTGGAGAACCAACTCGCGAGGGTAACGTCTTAGACCTCCTGGCAACAAACAGACCTGAACTTATCGAATCAATTAACGCAGAGGAAGGTATCAGTGATCATAAGGCTGCGACAGAACCTATAAGGACGGACCCTACAAGGTATGTTAAGAAAGGTAGGAAGACATATTTGCTCAGCAAGGGTGGCAGGATACAAATCTCAGGATATCTCAGCAGTCAGCATCAAATATTCGGTGATGATTACGAAGATGTGGAGAACAAATGGAAAAAATTCAAAGATATCGTTCAATATGCCCTAGACAAGTATGTTCCGAGTATAGTTTTAAGGGATGGGGAAGATACACCATGGTTTAATAGCCGTATTAGAAAGTATATGAAGATCTTGCAGCTCTCGAAAAATGAAATTACAATGAAATCTAGACCTTTCGCTGCTTACTGGCATTGACAAATATCAACGGGATCTCGTGCTTACATGGCAGACGCTCTGTCTCACTTTATTTTTATCTCATTTTGTTCGTCTTCGTTCTTTGTATCTGCTCGGGGCAGACGTCGCAAGACACCCGTTTCAGTTCGTCGTTGATCCATTAACTCAGTTTTTTTTATTACAGACGGCAGCTAACCCTCTGACCGAACACGCCGAGTTACCGTGCTGGCCACCCACTGAGCCATCGAGGACACAGGTGATAGATACTGCGACTGCAGGGACTTATCTCTGTCACGCTCCCCATGAGGCCCACACTTGCAACTTACTGCCCACACACTGCATTTGTAGTGCCCCTGCCCACTATACTCATTATTCGCGGCAATCAAGCTATCGATTCCCGAAAGAACAGATACCTTCTTCATACAGATAAGGCTTACCGGCCATTGACCTTCTTCTGTGCGGATGCACTCACATTGTCCGAACTCTTCCGGGAATCGGTAGTTTGACTGCCGCGAGTAATGAGTGTAGTGGGCAGGGGCACTACAGATGTAGTGTGTGGGCAGTAAGTTGGAAGTGTGGGCCTCATGGGGAGCGTGCCAGAGATACGTCCCTGCTGTCGCACTATCATCTGTGCTCTCGGTGGCTCAGTCGTACAGAGCGTCTGCCATGTAAGCAGGAGATCCAGGATCGAATCCCGGTCGGAGCACACATTTTCAATTGTCCGCGTTGATATTTGTCAACGCCTGTAAGCAGCTAAAGGTCTGGATTTCATCGTAATTTCATTCATTCAGTATTAGAAAAACGCTACGTAAACAAAGAGCACTTCATTTCACATTCAAGAGAAGTAAAAATCTCGCTGACAAAGAAAAGCCGAACGAAGTGAAAATGAGCGTAAGGAGAGCAATGAGGAAGCGTTCAATGATTTTCAAAGTAAGACATTGTCAAACAACCTGAGTAAAAATCACAAGAGATTTTGGTCGTACGTAAAATCAGTTAATTGGATCAAAATCATCCATTCATTCTCTCAACGACCACACCGTCACCGGAACGAAAGATAACAGAGAGAAGGTCGAAATACCGAATTCGGTTTTCCGAAGTTGTTTCACCCCGGAAGATCGTAACACTATCCCTCTTTTCAATCGTCGTACGAACGTCGAAATGGCAGATATTGAGATAACCGACGAGGAATTGAAAAGCAGCTACAATCGCTTAGTAGTGGAAATGTGGCAGGACCAGATGAGATACCTATAAGATTCTATAAAGATTATGCGAAAGAACTTGCTCCCCTTCTAGCAGTAATTTATCGTAGATCGCTTGAGCAACGAAAGGTACCTAGCGACTGGAAAAAAACGCCGGTCCTTCCCGTTTATAATAAAGCCGTAAGACAGATCCTCACAATTACAGATCTATATTGTTGCGTCAGTCTGTTGTAGAATTATGAAATATGTTTTATGCTCAATAATTATGACGTTTTTGGATAATGAACATCTCCCCTGTAAAAATCAACATGGATTCCGCAAACAGAGATCCTGCGAAACTCAGCTCGCCCTGGTGCTTGTAATGGTCGCCTGGTCGTAGATATTGCTAATTGCTATAATCGCACTATTTCACTCCCATTTACGGAGCTTGTTAGCACTTGATGTTAGGTTGGCGCCATTAAAATGCATTGTGTTGTGGTAATCGCTGCTACTTGCTGGATCGCTGCTGTCTCTCGATGCTGATGCTGGCTCTAAATCTGGTAGTCTAGGGTTAAAAACATGAGGTCCCGTGTTTTTATGTGCTTTTGATGATAAAGAACGAGTGAAACCAACAAATATGTAAACTTCAAATATGTATTACTCTGGTGGCCATCTTAATTCCACTGTCCACCAAAGACCATGACTCAACACAAAGTAGTACTTCCGTTACATGTTCTTTGCATTGTTTATCCACCTCAAACAATAACACACAAACACACTTTACCAAAGTGACATTCCGACTGCCTCTCGACCGTTCTTGCTGCTTGTATTTATAACATTGTCAAAGAACTACTAAAAAGAGATATAGTTTACAAGTCACATGTACATCTGTTATCATAATTTGTGCAGAAAAGTTATTAATTTGCATCGAGTGACATAATTTAATATGTTATTAAAATGACAGACAGATTTGTTGACTTGACAGAATAATTCTTTGTTACAAAAAGGCCGTTTTTTAGAAGTTTGTTAATTGACTTCTCTAATTTGCATAAATAAGTAAATAACATGAGTTATTAAGAATTACATTGGTTTTCGACTAAAATAGGATTGATTTCGTGAATACTGAGTGAAAACGCTCCTAGTGAACAAATAGGTTTCACTGGGTGATTTTTATTTAAGGAGATCCAAAATACCTAAGTTGGCCACTATTTTTCGTACTTCATATTAATTATTTAAGATGAACTTAGTGTTTTTACATGATGACATTTGCTGTATCAGTGATCAAGTGATATTAACTTTTGTGTGGGTCAGTTACTCAGTATAATTTAATGGGTTGACTGTTTATGGAGACATGTTATGCAATCATTGTTAACATACACAATACCTTTGCTATAATCATAAATACTCGTTAAACTGGTTGAATTTGGAGGGTATCGCATACTTCGGTACAGTAAAGCCTTTAATATTTTCCGTTACAATACCCCCCTCGGGTAATATCATTTACAGAACGTTAATGATATTAGCCGACTACGACAAATGTGTCAAATTGTTAAAATTTGGAAAAGTACTACTTTAATAATTTTTTTGTTTAACTATGCATAATGTGCATGTATGCAATGACCGTTACACCGTTTCAAAATGACTTTTTCCTGCAAATATTTTAGTTGTGTTGTTTCAAATGCACTTTGTGTTATGGCTCTCAGTATGACAGCATAAGAAAAATATGAAAGTAAAAAAAAATGTTAATCTTTGCTCCCAGTGAGCCACATGGAAAATGATCAAAAACAGACACAAATATATCACATGCGATTTTAAGATATATAAAAAATATATGTAAATTATTTCAAAGTCAGTTCTCATTGAGTCACAGATTAATCAAGATAATAGAAGGAACATAAATATATTACATAGATGGACAGGTCATATGTCCATAGGAAAATATTGCAACTGTCTGTTCTTTTTGAGCCACATAAAAGAAATGAAAACAAAGAACAGAATTATAAGTATGGACATGATATATAAACACAAACACTAGAGAAGTCACATGTATGAATATAATATGCATTTGAAAAAAAAGAAGAGTTTTTTAAATATTGTCTCCCATTGCGACACATAGTCAAGACACTACAAGAACATATTAATACTAAAATTGGACACTTAAATTGGTCACAACATAACACAAACATCAAACTTGGTGAACATCTGATTAGCTGTAGAAAATTGTACACAAATCTTATGCCTAAGAACACAATAGTAACAAAATGATGGGTCTTGCACAACAATTTTTTCACTGTCTTTTATTTGGTGCAAGTATGTCCCATATTCAACAATACAAAAGGAAATTAATAAATGTTTGTCCCCTTCTTGCCCATTGCAAGTAAAGAAGATGTCTCAAAATTTAATATTCAATAGTGACAATAAAAATATAAAAACATCCTCTCAGAGATCTGGAACTTTTCCAGGGTCTGTAGGATGAGTGGTAGTTGCTATTTGACACACCCAGTAAAAATCTTTGCTGATAACATGCTTTAGGGAAAATGGGTAAGTAACTGTATTCAAACAGGGAAATGTGCTTAATCATGTTCATATGGTTTCAATTCAGTGATGTTTCTTAATCCAAATAACCTTCTTGATCTGGGAAAGATAAGTCTATACGCATTAGGATGTGGGCTTTCTTTTATTTCAAATGGACCAATGTAAATATCAAAAAACTTTTTAAGTTCGGCTGACAATAATTTTGATTTCTCTTGTGTCTTGACGAGTACCAGGTCCCCTGGTTTGAACTGTGTAGCTTTTCCCTTGGCTGCATGTCGCCTTTTTCTCAATTCCCCTTGTTTTTTCATGGTTTCCCGTACACAGTCTTCTCTTTCTTGGGGTGACATAATTTTGCGAGGTGGATACTCTATGTTTTCAGTGAAGAAACTAGCGGGGTATTGGTTGTACATTATTTCGTGTGGGGAAAATCCAGTGGAAGAGTGCTGTAAGCTGTTCATTATTTCTTCAAAACTATTTATGTACTCTAACCAATTAGTGTGGTTCTGGCTACAGTAGGTTCTGCACAGTCTTCCAATCTCTCTCATGTATCTCTCAGCCGGGTTGCTTGATGGGTGGTAAGCAGATATTAAAATGTGTTTAATTCCCGTGTCTTCAATAAAAGTTTTCCAGTATTTAGAGGTGAACTGAGACCCATTGTCTGAAAGTATTGCCTTAGGTTTTCCCACAGTGTTGAAATAATTACTTGTAATTTTTGAAACTATCTGTTTGCTGGTAGCTTTCCTTAAGGGATAAAGCTTTATAAATTTGGAGAAGATGTCTACCATGACATAAATATAACTGTAACCCCCCCTTGTCTTGGGTAACGGTCCATAGATGTCAGTTGCAACGAGATCGAGTTTATTTGTGGGTAATATGTTCTGCATTATTCCCCTGGTGGTTTGGTTAGTCACTTTTACCCTCTGACATCTGTCACATGTTGATAACTTTTTCTTTACTCTTCTGCTAATGTTGTAAAAATAAATGTTCTCCTGTATTTTCTGAATACACTTAGTGGTGCCACAGTGGCCAAAGCTTTCATGTACATAAGTAATGAGCGTATCTATTTGTTGCTCAGGCCAACACAGTTTCCAATAGTCTAAATCCGGTTTAGGTCTTCTGAATAGTATCCCCTTGTGTACTTTATAATATGCTTCTACCTTTTCTCCCCCAGTTTTTCCTATGTAACTTTTGACTAGTTTCCAGTTGTCATCGTGGTTCTGAAACCTCCTGATGTCGTTACAGATTTTTTGTATTTCCTTTTCCTCTTTAATGACCTTTAGATACATAATTTTGAAAATTCTCTCATCCTCCCCACTACTTCCCTCCAAATCACTTCCCAAAGGTAGTCTTGATAAAGCGTCTGCTACCACATTTTGTTTTCCCTGAATGTACCTCACTTCGTAATCAAACTGCTGGAGAAACGTGGCCCATCTGGTGAGTCTGTTATGGTATAACCTGCACTCTTGGAGATAGCTTAAGGCTTTGTGGTCTGTCTGTACTATTACTTTATGTCCCAAGAGGTAATTTCTAAATTTTGTAAAACCCCAATGTATAGCTAGTAATTCCTTTTCTGTCACTGTGTAGTGTTTTTCATGTTTTTGAAGAATTCTGCTGGCAAATGCGATTGTTCGGTGTTCCATTTTTCCATTTACTTCCTTTTCTTGAAATAAATGTACTCCTAACCCTGCATCGCTGCTGTCAGTAGCTAGCCAGAAAGGACTTGACATGTCTGGTCTATGTAGAAGTTGGCTGTTACATAGTTGCGTTTTGATTTTGTTAAAAGCATCTTCACATTCTGGTGTCCAATCCCACACTACATTTTTCTTAAGTAAGTTGTACAAACAAACTGCATTTAATGCTTGATTACTGATGAATTTTCTGTAAAATCCTGTGAAGCCGAAAAATGATTTGAGTTGTTTCTTGTTTCTAGGTGTTGGAAAATTTTCTATGGCTTTTATTTTGTCTTTGTCTGGCAAAATCCCTTGTTCTGTGGTGATGTGTCCCAAAAATTTTAACTCCTCTAGCCCAAATTTACATTTTTCTAATTTTAATGTCATTCCTCCCTTTCTGAGTTTCATAAATACCTCCCTTAATAGTTCAAGGTGTTCTTCCCAAGTTTTCCCAGTGATTAAAATGTCATCTATATAAATGGTTAATTTTGAACTAGTTTCATGACCAAGTACAAAATCTAATGCTCTGATGAATTCCGCAACTGATACATTGAGACCAAATGGTACGACTGTATACTGATAACATTTACCATTATATAAAAAGGCTGTATATTTTCTCGAATCAGGACTAAGTTCAACTTGATGAAAACCAGCGGTGAGATCTAGGCTTGACATATGTTTGACACACTCAAATTTACCTAACAGCTCATCTATACTTTCTGGGTGGTCGTTTTCTCTGATGAGATACTTGTTCAGATGTCTGGAGTCTAATACAATCCTAACGCTATTGTCTCCCTTTTTTACAATGACCAACGGATTGTTGTAGGCACTGCGACTTCTTTCTATAACTTCCCAATTTTCCATTTTTTGTATTTCTTTTTCCACAGCGTCTCTTTTTGCATATGGTATTCCATATGGTTTTATAAAGAAAGGCTCATGAGGTTTTAACTGTAATTTACATTGATAATATTTCACTCTACCAGGTCTATCATCAAACACATCCTGGAATTCCCATAATAACTCTTTTAATTTTTCCTTCTGTGTACTATTTAGGCTTTCAGCTTCCCCCAGTTTTTTCTCTACTAACTTCTCAAACTCGTGACCCTCTACATCTTCCTCTAAGTTCTCATCCAGGTAATAAACATCCTCATTTTCATGATACACTGCTTGAATGTGGTTACAGCTGTCACCACAGTTTAAAATTAACAAATTCACTACACAGCTTTGTTGCGTAACAGGTTCTATAATACACATTTGTTTTGCTGTAAAATTAAACCCAGCATTCACTTTTAATATCCAATCCATACCTAAAATGAAATTTTCATTCAGGTCATCTACTACTAAGCATCCATGTTCAAAATTTAGGTTATCAATTTTAAAAGTAAGTAACACTTGTTTCTTAACTACCTTGCTGGCTCTGCCTGTAGCTCCTTTCACTTTTAATCCAACAACTGGCATCTCAGGAAAATGTTGAGAATTTCTGAGCTTATCTCTAAGTCTAGAAGTGATGGCAGAAACAAGACTTCCTGTGTCTACTAACACTCTTCCTTCCCACTTGTCAATGTTTACTTTAACAAATGGACAACCTAACTCAACATCTTTGTCTATTTCTGCATTTTCAAACAATAGATCATTTTCAATTTCTTTAGTTCCTAAGTCTAATGTCTCTTTCCTACACTTAGACACATCCCTCTCTGTTTGCAAAGCATTGACATTTAAACATAAACCTTTGTTTTCATCTGTTCCTTTTAACACTGTGTTGTCACTTAACAACCTACTGTTTTCACCCCATTTTTTATAAAGTCCACTACGGATTCTTGTCCACCATGTAGGATACAAGATTGCACTTACCTTTGCTAATTCTTTCCAAAAGGCATCTTTGTTTATACAGTTTCCATAGTTGTTCCACAAAACTTCTAAAAACTTTTCCCCTTTCTCTTGAAAACACACATTTACATTCCATCCCTTTATATTTTCTTTAATATTATTATTACCATTCTCATAGATTAGTGTTTCATAGTTCCCAATCGGCAATAGCTTGTCCTCAGATACACATTCCCTAGTCTGCATTTCACTTAAATTAACCTCATTATTACCTATGTTTGTCACATCACTTACCTTTACCACATAATCACTTTTCAATTCTACAAATACTTTTATTTCTTCCTCCACACTCTCATCAATAACATCACTTGATTTAGGATCATTATTTAAATGTCCCTCTATTACTTCTTCCTCCTCCTCCACAACAACCCCATCTTCAGTTTCCCCCCTATGTATCTGAATCTCAGCAATTGAGTCTTTGGCTCCATTAAACACTTCGTCATCCCCCTTCTTATCAAATAAACCCCCCAAAATAGATTCTATTTGTGGTGTGTCTGACTTGTTATTAACACCAGTATCTTTTTCAGCACAACTATGGAACTCTGCAATACCTTCAACTTCTGCACTTTCACTAACTACCTGTGCTTGAACACTGTTTTCATTAACTGTATCACTTTTACTCATAGTATCCCAAAACCTTTTATTAAATTCTAATTTATTCATTCTAACAACATCAGTATTTTCATGGTACTTACTCTTTATATTGTATCTTCTCCTTCTCCAGTTTCGGTTATGTGTTGTCCTGTCATAATATTGTCTAGCCCCAAAACTACGGACATTTAGTGGGACTGTCCACCGTTTCCCGGCTGGTTCCCTCGGTCTGTCTGTTTGTAGTTGTCGTTTTGTTCACTAGTTTCAGCAAACCCCCTTCTATCTTGTTCTCTTCCCCAATACCTATTTCTATCATTCCTGTTATCTCTCCTCCATCCTCCCTCCTGTGTATTGTTTCTGAAATCATTTTCATATCTCCTATCTCCCCTATTTGGAGCATTATTTCCAGAATTTTCAAAGTCTCTCCTCCCATAATACTCTCTATTTACATTCCTGTTCCACCCCCCATACTGGTTGTTGCCAGAGCCAAAACTTTGGTTATTTTCTCTTTCCAAGGCCCTATCTAATCTATCTACAAATTTCAGGAACTCTTCCATTGAATCGTCTGGTCCATGGACCAATTCCCACTGCAGTCTCTCTGGTAACCTTCTTTTTAAAACATCAATTTGTGTCATAATATCAAAAGAGTTATTCAAGTGAGCAAGTTTTTTCAATTGATCTCTGCAAAATTTTTGCATTCCCCCTACTTTCCCTCTATACACTGGTCCATTTAGAAATTCTGACTTTAATCTGGCTTGTATGGATTGTGACCAAAATTTGCAAATAAACTTAGCTTCAAACTCTTCAAAAGTATTCCAAGAATCATTATTCTCATTTGCCCAGGATAGGGCCTCCCCTTCTAGAAACCGTTTTACTAACTTAATTTTTATGTTATCTGACATTCCTACAACAAACATATCCTTACATTGGTGAGTAAAGTCAATAGGGTGCAGATATTCACCAGGAAAGCATTTCACTTGGATGTGCCCATACATTGTATTTTGATTGTAAATCGTTTGTTTGGATATCAATGCGTCCTCCAATTGTGTATATTTAGTGTGTATGTTTTCTACTTTTGTGTCTACATTAGTGGTATACAGGTTGTATTCTTGTTTAAGGTTTTCTGATGTTTTGTCTATTTTCTGATATAATCTTTCAACTTCAGTATCTACTCTGTTGTAGATGACAGCAATGCTGTCTGTGTTCGCTTGTATGTTTTCATTTAAACTTTAAACTTCAACTTGAAATTCTTTTCTGAAGTGTATCAACTGTTCTCTAGTGTCCTTACTGAGGGTAGTTTTAATTTCCTCACACTTCTCATTGAGATGAGTACTTAATAGATCAAAATCCAAACTTAACTTATCCAGTCTATCTGTGTTTTCTTTAAGTTTCAAACTTACTTGTTCACTTGATTGTTTAAAATCCAAACGTACTTGTTCGCTTGATTGTTTAAAATCCAAACTTACTTGTTCACTGGATTGTTTAAGTTGTGAGCTTATTTGAGTTGCAAACCCTGCTAGCCACTCTGTTAAGTTTAATTGTTCACCATCCCCTGGTTCAATTTTTACATTTCCTACGATCCCGTCACTCTCAGGTAGAGACATGTTAACTATTAATTATTTTAAATGACAACAACAACAAAATACCTTGCTTTATGTAGCTATACTGTTCCTGTTGGCTTTCTTCACTTCTGTTCGGTTTTATCGAAGCTGAAGTCTTGATTGATGAATTCCATTGACATAATCCAGACGTTAATCTTCCGAGCGGTGTGATGATGGTTTTTGGTAGTTGCACAAACACAATTTATTTAATTTTGACATATTTTCACTGTTGCAACACTGCACAAATAACCTTTTTTGGAATGCTAAGCACTTACGAAATTTATCGCTGCACTATTATCATCGATGCACTTAAAGATCCCGGACGAGCCCCCACTTTTGTAATGGTCGCCTGGTCGTAGATATTGCTAATTGCTATAATCGCACTATTTCACTCCCATTTACGGAGCTTGTTAGCACTTGATGTTAGGTTGGCGCCATTAAAATGCATTGTGTTGTGGTAATCGCTGCTACTTGCTGGATCGCTGCTGTCTCTCGATGCTGATGCTGGCTCTAAATCTGGTAGTCTAGGGTTAAAAACATGAGGTCCCGTGTTTTTATGTGCTTTTGATGATAAAGAACGAGTGAAACCAACAAATATGTAAACTTCAAATATGTATTACTCTGGTGGCCATCTTAATTCCACTGTCCACCAAAGACCATGACTCAACACAAAGTAGTACTTCCGTTACATGTTCTTTGCATTGTTTATCCACCTCAAACAATAACACACAAACACACTTTACCAAAGTGACATTCCGACTGCCTCTCGACCGTTCTTGCTGCTTGTATTTATAACATTGTCAAAGAACTACTAAAAAGAGATATAGTTTACAAGTCACATGTACATCTGTTATCATAATTTGTGCAGAAAAGTTATTAATTTGCATCGAGTGACATAATTTAATATGTTATTAAAATGACAGACAGATTTGTTGACTTGACAGAATAATTCTTTGTTACAAAAAGGCCGTTTTTTAGAAGTTTGTTAATTGACTTCTCTAATTTGCATAAATAAGTAAATAACATGAATTATTAAGAATTACATTGGTTTTCGACTAAAATAGGATTGATTTCGTGAATACTGAGTGAAAACGCTCCTAGTGAACAAATAGGTTTCACTGGGTGATTTTTATTTAAGGAGATCCAAAATACCTAAGTTGGCCACTATTTTTCGTACTTCATATTAATTATTTAAGATGAACTTAGTGTTTTTACATGATGACATTTGCTGTATCAGTGATCAAGTGATATTAACTTTTGTGTGGGTCAGTTACTAAGTATAATTTAATGGGTTGACTGTTTATGGAGACATGTTATGCAATCATTGTTAACATACACAATACCTTTGCTATAATCATAAATACTCGTTAAACTGGTTGAATTTGGAGGGTATCGCATACTTCGGTACAGTAAAGCCTTTAATATGTTCCGTTACGCTCCATGAGATCCACAGCGCAGTGGACAACGGCGCTCAGGTTGATGCCCCGTTCCTTGATTTCAGAAGGGGTTTTGACACTGTCCCGTATTGCCATTTAATTAAAAAAATACGAGTTTACAGAGTATTGGAGCAGACTTGCGATTGGATTCAAGACTTTCGTGCAGATAGAACTCAGCACATCGCTCTTAACGGAACTAAATCGACAGATGTAAAGGTAATATCCGGAGTACCACATGAAAGTGTGATAGGACCGTCGTTGTTTACAATATATATAAGTGATCTAGTAGGAAGCGTCGCATGCTCTTTAAGGCTATTCGTAGATGATGCAGTTGTTTACACCAAAGTTGCAACGGCAGAAGATAGTAAGAATTTGCAGAACGACCTGCAGAAAATTGATGTTTGGTGGAGGATATGGCAGTCGACCGTGAACGTAAATAAATGTAACATTTTGTGCATACACAGGAGAAGAAATCTACCACTGTACAGCTACACTGTTGATGACAAAAAGCTGAAGACAGCGTCTGTCGTAATATATCCAGGCGTAACTATCCAGAGCGACCATAAGTGGAATGATCACATAAAACAGATAGTGGGAAAAGGAGATACCAGACTCAGATTCATCGGAAGAATGTTAAGGAAATGTAACTCATCCACGAAAGAAGTGGTTTATAAGGCGCTTGTTCGCCCGATTCGTGAGTATTGTTCATCTATCTGGGATCCCTATCAGGTAGGACTGATAGAGGAATAGAGAAGATCTAAAGAATAGCGGCGCGTTTCGTCACGGGATCATTTAGCTGGCGAGAGAGCGTTACGGAGATGCTAAACAAACTCCACTGGCAGACGTTACAAGAGAGGCGTTGTGCATCACGGAGAGATTTACTTTTGAAATTTCGGGGCAGCACTTTTCAGGAGGAGTCGGAAAACATATTACTTCCCCCCACATACGTCTCGCGTATCGAGCACGAGGAGAAAATTAGAGAAATAAGAGCCAATACAGCGGATTACCGACAATCATTCTACCCCCGCACTATTCACGAGTGGAATAGGGTTGGAGGGATCAGCTAGTGGTACCGACAGTACCCTCCGCCATCCACCATTAGGTGGCTTGCGGAGTAAGATGTAGTTGCTGATGCAGATGAAACAGTGATGTAGGCAGTGTAACAGGGTTCACAATGTTATTGTTGTAGTTGTGGTCTTCAGTCCTGAAACTGGTTTGATGCAGCTCTCCATGCTACTCTATCCTGTGCAAGCTTCTTCATCTCCCAGTACTTACTGCAACTTACATACTTCTGAATCTGCTTAGTGTATTCATCTCTTGGTCTCCCTCTACGATTTTTACCCTCCACGCTGCCCTCCAATGCTAAATTTGTGATCCCTTGATGCCTCAGAACATGTCCTACCAACCGGTCCCTTCTTCTTGCCTAGTTGTGCCACAAACTCCTCTTCTCCCCAATTCTATTCAATACCTCCTCATTAGTTATGTGATCTACCAATCTAATCTTCAGCATTCTTCTGTAGCACCACATTTCGAAAGCTTATATTCTCTTCTTGTCCAAACTATTATCCTCGTTTTGCTTTTCTTGATGTTCATCTTATATCCTCCTTTCAAGACACTGTTCATTCCGTTCAACTGCTCTTCCAAGTCCTTTGCTGTCCCTGACAGAATTACAATGTCATCGGCGAACCTCAAAGTTTTTATTTCTTCTCCATGGATTTTAATACCTACTCTTAATTTTTCTTTTGTTTCCTTTACTGCTTGCTCAATATACAGATTGAATAACATCGGGGAGAGGTTACAATCCTGTCTCTCTCCCTTCCCAACCACTGCTTCCCTTCCAAGCCCCTCGACTCTTATAACTGCCATCTGGTTTCTGTACAAATTGTAAATAGCCTTTCGCTCCTTGTATTTTACGCCAGCCACCTTCAGAATTTGAAAGAGAGTGTTCCAGTCAACATTGTCAAACGCTTTCTCTAAGTCTACAAATGCTAGAAACGTAGGTTTGCCTTTCCTTAATCTTTCTTCTAAGATAAATCGTAAGGTCAGTATTGCCTCACGTGTTCCAACATTTCAACGGAATCCAAACTGATCTTCCCCGAGGTCGGCTTCTACTAGTTTTTCCATTCGTCTGTAAAGAATTCGCGTTAGTATTTTGCAGCTGTGGCTTATTAAACTGATAGTTCTGTAACTTTCACATCTGTCAACACCTGCTTTCTTTGGGATTGGAATTATTATATTCTTCTTGAAGTCTGAGGGTATTTCGCCTGTCTCATACATCTTGCTCCTCAGATGGTAGAGTTTTGTCAGGTCTGGCTCTCCCAAGGCCGTCAGTAGTTCTAATGGAACGTTATCTATTCCCGGGGCCTTGTTTCGACTCAGGTCTTTCAGTGCTCTGTCAAACTCTTCACGCAGTATCGTATCTCCCATTTCATCTTCATCTACATCCTCTTCCATTTCCATAATATTGTCCTCAATTACATCGCCTTTGTATAGACCCTCTATATACTCCTTCCACCTTTCTGCTTTCCCTTCTGGTATAGTCAGTTTATCCAGGTCGCATCTCTTTAAATTCCCCCCTTTTTGCAGTTTCTTCAGTTTTAATCTACAGTTCATAACCAATAGATTGTGGTCAGAGTCCACATCTGCCCCTGGAAATGTCTTACAATTTAAAACCTGGTTCCTAAATCTCTGTCTTACCATTATATAATCTATCTGATACCTTCTAGTATCTCCAGGATTCTTCCATATATACAATCTTCTTTTATGATTCCTGAACCAAGTGTTAGCTATGTTTAAGTTATGCTCTGTGCCAAATTCTACAAGACGGCTTCCTCTTTCACTTCTTATCCCCAATACATATTCACCTACTATGTTTCCTTCTCTCCCTTTTCCTACTCTCGAATTCTAGTCACCCATGACTATTAAATTTTCGTCTCTCTTCACTACCTGAATAATTTCTTTTGTATCATCATATATTTCATCAATTTCTTCATCATCTGCCGAGCTAGTTGGCATATAAACTTGTACTACTGTAGTAGTCATGGGTTTCGTATCTATCTTGGCCACAAGAATGCGATCACTATGCTGTTTGTAGTAGCTTATCCGCACTCCTATCTTTTTATTCATTATTAAACCTACTCCTGCATTACCTCTATTTGATTTTGTATTTATAACCCTGTAATCACCTGACCAAAAGTCTTGTTCCTCCTGCCACCGAACTTCACTGATTCCCACTATATCTAACTTTAACCTATCCATTTCACTTTTTAAATTTTCTAACCTACCTGCCCGATTAAGGGATCTGACATTCCACGCTCCGATCCGTAGAACGCCAGTTTTCTTTCTCCTTATAACGATGCCCTCCTGAGTAGTCTCTACCCGGAGATCCGAATGGGGGACTATTTTACCTCCGGAATATTTTACCCAAGAGGACGCCATTATCATTTAACCATACAGTAAAGCTGCATGCCCTCGGGAAAAATTACGGCTGTAGTTTCCCCTTGCTTTCAGCCGTTCGCAGTACCAGCACAGCAAGGCCGTTTTGGTTAGTGTTACAAGGCCAAATCACTCAATTATCCAGACTGTTGCCCGTGCAACTACTGAAAAGGCTGCTGCCCCTCTTCAGGAACCACACGTTTGTCTGGCCTCTCAACAGATACCCCTCCGTTGTGGTTGCACCTACGGTACGGCTATCTGTATCGCTGAGGCACGCAAGCCTCCCCACCAATTGCAAGGTCCATGGTTCATGGGGGGGGGGGGGGGAGGGGGGGGTTCACAATATGACCCTCGTAAAGTAATGGATGGGGTTGTTGGCAATGATACAGAGAACGACGCGATTAGACGTTTTGTTGACGTGACAACTCGTTGAGAGTGGTGGATTGGACCTTGAATAGTTTCGTAGAATGCGTTGAAATTACTGAAAACCTGGTAAAATTACGAAAATTGATGGAAAATACGTACAATTGATGAAAATACGATAAAAAATGTGGAGGGATAAGGATACTTACATGTTCGCCTGGGTGTATGAAAATCATTCTACTCCTACACTAGTGGGTTTGACAACTCACAGTGCGTACTATCTGTGCTCTGTGGGTTTAAGTCCTGCAGAATACCCCCTTGTTCCACCTATGGTTATGCACTGCAAATCATAAAAATGAATGCAGTGCCCAAAGATTTGGAGGGCAGGATGACTACCACTTAGGACACCGAAACAGCGATCATATACCTGGGTGCAATATGTACCACCAATATGGGACATCAGTGGTCTGGGTCTCTCAGAAAAATGAAACATCGGGACATCTGCTATCCCGTCACTGCGGAAGATGAGATTTAATGTAGAGTTAGCTGTTTGGAAATGCTCCACAATACCGCAAACTCTTTCAATTTTCATATGTTGCGATGTCTTCCATGTTTTTGTCAATAAGAAACACTGTTTCTGTATTTTATTTCAACCATTCTGAGTATTGTGGGAGAAGTTTAACTTACAAGAGAGCCAATGGATCGGAACATGTTAATGTCCGTTCAGCACCTGACATAGACCTCGAATTCATAGTAGGAAAATAAAATGTGTGGCTGTTTACACAGCTGCAGTCATACACCCCTTCGACGTGCTACAAGAAAATACAGTGTGTCAAACCGCTTATGAAACGAGGACACAAGCATCCTTTCATTGTGACTGACAGTGTGTGGGATAAGGTATTTTTCCAGTACAGGCGACAAAAATGTACATAGGTCCGTGGAAGCGGTTTCGATCACTGGGCGCCTGCTCCAGTAGACCAATACAAGTATATTTAATGGAATCACTACGTATGGTCGATGTCAACAAGCAGACGGTATTTGTTTCCGATATAACAGAAGAGAGAAACATGGTAAAATCTGATTTAGTTGTCTATAAGGTAACATTAGCGAAATTTTTATAGGTCGTAATTTTATTCTGTTGGATGTTACAAAAATAACAAGGAGAGAGAGAAAGAGAGAGAGGAGAGAGAGAGAGAGAGAGAGAGAGACTGTGCTGTCAACAAAGGCTTCGATACCTTTACACTGTTGTATTTCTAGAGTGATAAACATAGCAATACGATAAAGGAGGTTAGGTTATGTACAGGGAGATATTTATAGACAGTCATTCGATATCGATGAATTTTAGATACTTTGCTTCTGAATTTCTTTGTGCAATCCATGTATACTCTGCATGATTGTGAATTTCCTCCTGTACGTCTGTGTGCTGTTTTTCTCTTTGTGATAGCTCTCTCCCCAGTCAATGAGGGGTGGAAGACTAGACAGCCTTCTAACTAACGGAACAGTGCTATCAGGTGGGATTTTGAGGTAATTAGTAGAGCTCTCTAACTTGGTGGGAAATCTCTAACTCATCGAAATCAGACACCGCAAGCCATCCTATGGTGCGTGGCGGAGAGTACCCTGTACCTTTGCTAGTCATTTCCTTTCGTGTTTCACTCGCAGAGAGAGCTAGGGAGAAAAAGACTGTCTATATGCCTCCGCATGAGCATTAATTTCTTATATCTTATCTTCGTGGGCCATACAGGAGATGTATGTTGGCGGCAGTAGAATCCTTCTTCCTGTCAGCTCCAATTGTCGGTTCTTAATTGTGTTCCTTGAGAAGACTATCGCATTCCCTCTCGGGATTCCTATTTGAGTTCTTGAAGCATCGGCCCACTAATTTGGCGGAGGCCAATAGGAACTAAAGGAAAGCTAGATTGTATTCTAAAGGAAAGCTAGATCTGCAGACTCGTACACGTTTGGAGTGTGCGGTCAGTAGACAGGTATTTTGCTATTACTCACTGGGTCACCCTTTCCGGGCTCAAAATCTCAGAACGTTTCGGTTTGCAGAAAGGATCAGAGGAAGCATATTGTTCGATATCCTGGAATTTATCCCAGCGGTATTTAAGCGCCCAGTCCTTCTGAAAAGGACGGGACAACTTTTGCGAGTATGTAATCACTAACTGCCGTCTGGCACGGGCAGCGTTGGGTTCTCGGCTGGGAGCAGCTCAGCCCTGATGCACGGGTGGAGGTACGCGACCTGGAGGTGGTGGCAGCAGCTGTTCAAATTCGAACCGCTGGCGGTTGCGGGGAGGGGGCAGAGGCGTCACAGAGGTGGAGAGGTTAGTTAGGGAGGGATTAGTTAGGGAGCAGTGTACCAGAATTCTAAAGTGACTTACTTCCAACAGCACGACAATGCAGCCAAGAGACAGAACGCAATTAGATGTCTTCAGCTATTTGACGACGGTTACCACCCATTTTGGTATCGGAGGAAGTGACTACCTAGCCAGGACGGAAGCGTCTGTGATGGTTACCTGGCGAGTGTACCACGTGCATAAGTAGCAAACCGGAATTTCCATGTAGATGGTGCTAGCCGCAAGTGTAGGGCCCGTGAGACCGCGTCTGCAGCGCTATCTGCTTCCTGTAACCGCCGATGACGAATGTCCAAGTTCCATACATCGATACCTGTTTCAAACCCATAAACAATCGAGTTTTGTGCCTACGATTTGCGGACAACATTGGTTTTCTGTTATCATTTGAAGAAAACTGCAAGCAGAATCGCATCGAATGCTTGTCGAAGCTTTCGGCGAACGTGCCCTTGGGAAAACACAGTTTTCGAGTGGTTCAAAAAATTTAAAAGTGGTGAATTTGAAGTGAGAAACGACGAGCGCGGGAAACCACGAAAAACTTCGTAGACAACGAATTGCATCTACATCTACATCTACATTTATACTCCGCAAGCCACCCACGGTGTGTGCCGGAGGGCACTTTACGTACCACTGTCATTACCTCCCTTTTCTGTTCCAGTTGCGTATGGTTCGCGGAAAGAACGACTGCCGGAAAGCCTCCGTGCGCGCTCGAATCTCTCTAATTTTACATTCGTGATCTCCTCCGGAGGTATAAGTAGGGGGAAGCAATATATTCGATACCTCATCCAGAAACGCACCCTCTCGAAACCTCGACAGCAAGCTACACCGCTATGCAGAGCGCCTCTCTTGCAGAGTCTGCCACGAGATTGCTAAACATCTCCGTAACGCTATCACCCTTACCAAATAGCCCTGTGACGAAACGCGCCGCTCTTCTTTGGATCTTCTCTATCTCCTCCATCAACCCGATCTGGTACGGATCCCACACTGATGAGCAATACTCAGATATAGGTCGAAAGAGTGTTTTGTAAGCCACCTCCTTTGTTGATGGACTACATTTTCTAAGGACTCTCCCAATGAATCTCAACCTGGTACCCGCCTTACCAACAATTAATTTTATATGATCATTCCACTTCAAATCGTTCCGTACGCATACTCCCCGATATTTTACAGAAGTAACTGCTACCAGTGTTCGTTCCGCTATCATATAATCCTACAATAAAGGATCCTTCTTTCTATGTATTCGCAATACATTACATTTGTCTATGTTAAGGGTCAGTTGCCACTCCCTGCACCAAGTGCCTATCCGCTGCAGATCTTCCTGCATTACGCTACAATTTTCTAATGCTGCAACTTCTCTGTGTACTACAGCATCATCCGCGAAAAGCCGCATGGAACTTCCGACACTATCTAATAGGTCATCTATATATATTGTGAAAATCAATGGTCCCATAACACTCCCCTGTGGCACGCCAGAAGTTACTCTAACGTCTGTAGACGCCCCTCCATTGAGAACAAAATGCTGTGTTCTGTTTGCTAAAAACTCTTAAATCTAGCCACACACCTCGTCTGATATTCCGTAGGCTCTTACTTTGTTTATCAGGCGACAGTGCGGAACTGTATCGAACGCCTTCCGGAAGTCAAGGAAAATGGCATCTACCTGTGAGCCTGTATCTAATATTTTCTGGGTCACATGAAAAAATAAAGCGAGTTGGGTCTCACACGATCACTGTTTCCGGAATCCATGTTGATTCCTACAGAGTAGATTCTGGGTTTCCAGAAACGACATGATACGCGAGCAAAAAACATGTTCTAAAATTCTACAACAGATCGACGTCAGAGATATAGGTCTATAGCTTTGCGCATCTGCTCGACGACCCTTCTTGAAGACTGGGACTACCTGTGCTCTTTTCCAATCATTTGGAACCTTCCGTTCCTCTAGAAACTTGCGGTACACGGCTGTTAGAAGAGGGGCAAGTTCTTTCGCGTACTCTGTGTAGCGTCGAATTGGTATCCCGTCAGGTCCAGTGGACTTTCCTCTGTTGAGTGATTCCAGTTGTTTTCTATTCCTTGGACACTTATTTCGATGTCAGCCATGTTTTAGTTTGTGCGAGGATTTAGAGAATGAACTGCAGTGCGGTCTTCCTCTATGAAACAGCTTTGGAAAAAGGTGTTTAGTATTTCAGCTTTACGCATGTCATCCTCTGTTTCAATGCCATCATCATCCCGGAGTGTCTGGATATGCTGTTTCGAGCCACTTACTGGTTTAACGTAAGACCAGAACTTCCTAGGATTTTCTGTCAAGTCAGTACATAGAATTTTACTTTCAAATTCACTGAACGCCTCACGCATAGCCCTCCTTACGCTATCTTTGACATCGTTTAGCTTCTGTTTGTCTGAGAGGTTTTGGCTGTGTTTAAACTTGCAGTGAAGCTCTCTTTGCTTTCGCAGTAGTTTCCAACTTTGTTGTTGAACCACGGTGGGTTTTTCCCGTCCCTCACAGTTTTACTCGGCACGTACCTGTCTAAAACGCATTTTACGATTGCCTTGAACTTTTTCCATAATCACTCAACATTGTCAGTGTCGGAACAGAAATTTTCGTCTTGATCTGTTAGGTAGTCTGAAATCTGCCTTCTATTACTCTTGCTAAACAGATAAACCTTCCTCCCTTTTTTTATATTCCTATTTACTTCCATATTCAGGGATGCTGCAACGGCCTTATGATCACTGATTCCCAGTTCTGCGCTTACAGAGTCGAAAAGTTCGGGTCTGTTTGTTATCAGTAGGTCCAAGATGTTATCTCCACGAGTCGGTTCTCTGTTTAATTGCTCGAGGTAATTTTCGGATAGTGCACTCAGTATAATGTCACTCGGTGCTCTGTCCCTACCACCCGTCCTAAACATCTGAGTGTCCCAGTCTATATCTGGTAAATTGAAATCTCCACCTAAGCCTATAACATGCTGAGAAAATTTATGTGAAATGTATTCCAGATTTTATCTCAGTTGTTCTGCCACTAAAGCTGCTGAGTCGGGAGGTCGGTAAAAGGAGCCAATTATTAACCTAGCTCGGTTGTTGAGTGTAGCCTCTACCCATAATAATTCACAGGAACTATCCTTTTCTACTTCACTACAGGATAAACTACTACTAACAACGACAAACACGCCACCACCGGTTGCATGCAATCTATCCTTTCTAAACACCGTATGTGCCTTTGTAAAAGTTTCGGCAGAATTTATCTCTGGCTTCATCCAGCTTTCCGTACCTATAACGATTTCAGCTTCGGTGCTTTCTATCAGCGCTTGAAGTTCCGGTACCTTACCAATGCAGCTTTGACAGTTTACAATTACAATACCGATTGTTGCTTGGTCCCCGCATGTCCTGACTTTGCCCCGCACCCTTTGAGGCTGTTGCCCTTTCTGTACTTGCCCGAGGCCATCTAACCTAAAAAACCGCCAGTCCACGCCACACAACCCCTGCTACCCGTGTAGCCGCCTACTGCGTGTAGTGGACTCCTGACATATCCAGCGGAACCCGAAACCCCACCACCCTATGGCGCAAGTCGAGGAATCTACAGCCCACACGGTCGCAGAACCGTCTCAGCCTCTAATTCAGACCCTCCACTCGGCTCTGTGCCAAAGGTCCGCAGTCAGTCCTGTCGACGATGCTGCAGATGGTGAGCTCTGCTTTCATCCCGCTAGCGAGACTGGCAGTCTCCACCAGATCAGATAGCCGCCGGAAGCCAGAGAGGATTTCCTCCGATCCATAGCGACACACATCATTGGTGCCGACATGAGCGACCACCTGCAGATGGGTGCACCCTGTACCCTTCATGGCATCCGGAAGGACCCTTTCCACATCTGGAATGACTCCCCCCGGTATGCACACGGAGTGCACATTGGTTTCCTTCCCCTCTCTTGCCGCCATATCCCTAAGGGGCCCCATTACGCGTCTGAAGTTGGAGCTCTCAACTACCAGTAAGCCCACCCTCTGCGACCACCTGGATCTTGCAGACTGAGGGGCAACCTCTGGAACAGGACAAGCAGCCATGTCAGGCCGAAGATCAGTATCAGCCGGAGGCAGAGCCTGAAACTGGTTCGTCAGACAAACTGGAGAGGCCTTCCGTTCAGCCCTCCAGAATGTCTTTCGCCTCCCTGCCACACCTCGAGACGACCTCCCACTCTACCACGAGTGAGGGGTCAGCCTCAATGTGGGCAGTATCCCGGGCAGCCACAGCCGTAGTCCGATCGGGGGGATGCGTGGGACGAGCTGGCCGTCCCCGACAAACCCCCATCCGGACCCCCACAGTGATGCCCATTGGCAACAGCCTCAAGCTGTGTGACCGAAGCCAACACTGCCTGAAGCTGGGAGCGAAGGGATGCCAACTCAGCCCGGATCCGAACACAGCAGTCACAGTCCCTATCCATGCTAAAAACTGTTGTGCAAAGATCGTCTGAACTAATCTACAGAGAGCACAAACAATTCGGCACAAAATTTAAACGGTTGTTAAAATACAAGATTGCCTAGTAAATGCAGTAATGCTGCTACTTGCGCACTGCTGACACACTGCTCGGCGGCGGAAGGAGACTACGCGATTTTACACTATTCAGGTACTAAAACGCGATGCCACAACTCTCAAATACTATAATTCGCCCGAAATTTATGAATTAAACAATGCAAGTACCCAAAAACACCCAAAGAAATTAAGAATTAAACTATGTAACAAATAAGTGAGCTAAGAGTATACGACTTGCTGTTGGCAGCTGCTTATGCAACGGCGGCAGGGAGCACACATAAGAAAAAGGGCTTTATTGGGTGATGATGATACTCACACTCAACAGGAACTCACGGAGTAATTGAATGTGACGCAAAATGCCGTTTCTTTTCTTCTGAAATCTACGGGAAAGGTGTAGAAAGTGGGAAAATGGGTTCCACATGGACTGAATGAAAGACAGTAAGCAAATCGAAAGCCCAGTTGTGAAATGCAGCTCGCCAGATACAAAAGAAAGTCGTTTCTCCATCAAATAGTGACAGATGATGAAAAATGGATATATTTTGAGACTCCTAAGGGTCGTAAATCATGGGTGAATCCAGGCAAACCATCCACATCCTCTGCAAGACCAGATCGCTTTGGAAAGAAGACAATGCTGGATTAGAAGGGTGTCATGTATTATGAGCTTCTAAAACCTGGTGTGTCCGCTACCAACAGCAAATGATCGATTTAAATCGAGCATTACGTGAAAAACGACCGGAATATGGAAAAAGACAACACAAAGTCACAGTGCTCCATGATAACGTCCCATCACACATAAGAAAAAGGGCCAGGGAAACGATCGAGGCGATCAGTTGGGAAATACAAGGGCATGCGGCTTATTCCCCAGACTTGGCTCCGTCCGATTATCATCTATTTGCATCACTGGGACACGTTCTCGCTGAACATTCAGTTCGTAGGAAAATGTTCGCTTCAAAAGAAAAACTGATTTTTTGTCATGGCATTTATAGCCTGCCGGAGAGGTAAGAGAAATGTATAAATAGCAATGGATATTACTTTTAAAATATTGTTTATCAGTTTCAAACAATATACCTGTAATTATTGCAACCAAATTCCCGTTTCATACTTCTACACCTGGTAAGCCGACTGTAGGAAAAAAAATGACTCATCACGTAAAGAGACTCTTATAATCAGTGTAATTAATGTATCAATCAATTTGATATCAGTAACGTGCGCCGTACGGATGGAAGCGAGGGAGAGAGTTCCATGGATATGATTTGAGAGTTGGAGTGGTAATTAGGCTTTTTTCGTTTCGGCGAGATCTTTTAATAGAATTTCGATTCCCATCTACATCCGGAGAGATGATGATCGTACTAAAATCACCTATATTACCCAATTTATAAACTAATAAATCGTAGAAAGCTAATATTTACAACTGCTCCGTGCTGTTACCTTGAGAGACTTCGTATGTGATGAGGGACTTGATTGCTTTAAGAGAGCTGGAAAGTGAGGAGGCATCCTGTGACGGCTCATTATCGATTGTTCCCTGCCTTCGGAAGCTGTATGTGACTGAGGCACCACATTCCCATCTGTACGTCGACTCCCTTGTGAAGGAACATCACTGGCCGTACATCGAGGAGGCTGCAGAACGCGCAGGGAGTGTGAAGACCAGGACGACCAGCGGCAGCTACACTTCTCGGGTACTTGCTTTGGTCACTGCCTTAGCATTTCTCACCCGCTGCAATTTTTGGGAAGACGGCGTTCTGTTGAATGAATTCCATTCGTCTTGATGTCCATTGGTTTGTGATTCAGGCGACTCGACGCTGTGTGCGACTGGATATTTAATGCTGCCTCGACAATATGCAACTCGCCTTCGCCTTTTGCGCCTCTCATGCACAGCAGTCGTACTACGAGAGCTGCTGGCTTCGTCTGGTCTTGAAGGCATCCTGAAGGGCTGACTTAATGTGATTACTGATTGAGTCCCCCTTTCTTTATTTGTTTGTATTTCTTTATTGACTGTTTATTTGTGCCTTTCAATGCCTCTATCAAGGTAGTTTTCTGCGTTATTTATTCCATGTGTAGTTTGTGTCACTTAGGTCCAGTTACAGTGGCCGAAGGCAGTTACTTACCTAATGTTATTTATCTTTCTATTGTATTGGTGATTACTTTGAGGGTTGCCCTGTTTTATTTAAATTTTGGTGGCCACCCTTTTTTTAATAAGAGTGTCGTTAATTGAAGTTTAGTCCTTTAGTATACTTTAAACAATTTTGTGATGTAGCTGGGTCAGAGTTTTCTTATGGATGGCTACGTGAAATTCTAATTGAACTCAAATGTTTAATTAGTCATATGAACACCCGAGTCTAAAGTCAATTAAATTTCCTAGTTGTATTTTCTGCTGCTAATTATCTTAGCAGTTGCATTTTTATTTTTTTGTTTGTTTGTGAGGGAATGCATTTAATTCTCCTATATTTAATACATATGCAAATTGTGTTATAGGTTTCCTTGCTTAAAGTGTTGCGTAAGCACCTAATGGGCGTGAGAATCTGTTTAGTTCCAGTTCTGTAGAGGTAAGCTCGTTCCTTCTTGTCTTATTGTAATAACCCCAGCCGGCCGCGGTGGTCTCGCGGTTCTAGGCGCGCAGTCCGGAACCGCGCGACTGCTACGGTCGCAGGTTCGAATCCTGCCTCGGGCATGGATGTGTGTGGTGTCCTTAGGTTAGTTAGGTTTAAGTAGTTCTAAGTTCTAGGGGACTGATGACCACAGCTGTTAAGCCCCATAGTGCTCAGAGCCATTTGAACCATTTTTAATAACCCCAAGAAACAGCTTGGTGGCCTCACAGTTATCGGCTATATTTGTCGCTGAGCCTCTGATTATAATTGTGGCCAGCCAGTTGATTAAAGCTTGAGGCTGTCTTTAATTCTCACGTTCTCTTTCCCTGAATTGAGATATTTGTTAAGAGGGTTAAAAATAAGTTGCTACTCTTTGGTATATTTTTGTAAGGGCTTCATTCGTAGAAGTTAAACCGCGTCTTTGGTGCTCACTTACTTAGTTCCTTCTGTTAACAGCACTAACTTGCCTCGGCTCTCGGTCGACTTCTCTACGCCTCACGAGCGCTGGGACCTGTTGAAGTTACGCGCCACCTTGTTATTTGTTAACTTGTGCCCTGGCGTGGGAGATTGGCCTAAGTACAGTAATTCAGGCGTCTCTTGGAACGAGCAACTTCTCTGTTGTATTTTACGCCCTGTGTTCTTATTCAAAAGTGTACCATCCCCTCACAACATCTTGCTTACTAGAGTTTTAGGGTGGCGAGCACCAACCAGGAGTAAGAGAAACTTTAAGTTACTAAGAGAGAAGGAAATCGGCAACTTCCAGTCTATGGTACTTCACTAAAGGAGTAAATTACTCCAGGAGTAAACGTTTCATTTACTTCCAAAGTAAATTTATTTACTCCATTACTAGTGTAGAGCGCCATTGAAGAATACGCTACTACGTTAGTAACTTAAGGAGGAAATAAGGCCAAAATTCGCTCCTAGGCAGTAGTAGGAGTAAAGAAAGAGAGTAAGATGCGATCTTTGAGTTCTGTGTTTTAAGTGTCGAATTCTGTGGATTACCTGGACTACGAAGAATATATGGAGATGAGAAAGAGGTGAACATCCCAAGAATGAGGGTTGTGATGGAGAGAAGAGACCCATTTGTGTCTACAGCGACAGTGATTTCAAAGAGCGGTTTGGGTTTCGTAAGGAATCTTTTGCGTTGCTGCTCGGTATGCTAGAGCCGTTACTACAGCATAATTCTGACAGGAACCGTACTTTGTCTCCTAGGCTGCAACTTCTTTGTGGACCGCGAGTATTTCGCACAGGGACTTATCAAATCGTAGCAGGGGATCTCATTAATATCCATCGCACTACCGCTGGAAGAGCTTTTAACAGTGTGATAAACAGCTTAATTGCCTTAAAGCCACTGTATGTGTCCATGCCATACAGCCAAGAAAATATATCAAAGTCCAAAAGGGAATTGTATCGAACTGGGGAATTCCCAAATGTCATATTGGCCCTACCATACGTTGTCCTTCTGGAACACAAGCAGAACTATACAGAAATAGCAACAATTTCTTTTCTATCAATACACAAATCATCTGTGATGCCAACACGAAGATTTTGAACTTGGTAAGCCATTGGCCGGGTTCCACGCATGATGCACGCAGTTGGGACAACAGTAGAGTTGCTGCAGAATTTTAAAATGGACAATATGATGGGTTGCTTGTTGGGGATAATGAATGTGCTTTCTCCAAACATTTTATGTCGCCTGTCTTCTGAGCCGGTACAGGAGCCGAACGGCGCTATAATAGAGCCTATATTGCTACCAAATTTGTAATAAGCGAGCGTTCGGTGTTTGGAAGAAACGTTTCCAAATTCTCACTAAAACAATGCGATTTAAACCAAACAAGTGTTGGAATCTTACTGTGGCTGCTGCAGTTCTACACAGCTTTGGAATAGAAATTAGAGATGTCTTTCACCCTGATGCTGTGGAGGTGAATTGCAACGAACAATATGCATTTCAGTCAGAAGCAGACGTCCAGGCCACGCTGTCAGAAAGTCTATTATACTTAATTACTTTAATTAAAATTGTACCTAGTTTGCTAGTAAAGTTAGAAGTTAGTGTAAAGGCTTTTCCTTCTTAAATGAATTAATAAGCCACCGGATTGTCACTGCTGCCTGCCGGCCGAGGTGGCCGAGCGGTTCTAGGCGCTACAGTCTGGAACCGCGCTACCGCTACGGTCGCAGGTTCGAATCCTGCCTCGGGCATGGATGTGCATGATATCCTTAGGTTAGTTAGGTTTAAGTAGTTGTAAGTTCTAGGGGACTGATGACCTCAGATGTTAAGTCCCATAGTGCTCAGAGCCATTTGAACCATTTTGTCACTACTGCAGTGAAAAGTGACTCATTTTATTTACGTGTAATTTTATAGTTATGTTCTTCTTTTTTTCTTTCTTTTTTTGTGCTAGGGGATTAACGTTCTCATTTTATTTGTTAATTGAGTATACAAAGTTATACAATGTTTCGATTATTCCTAAAAAATAACTTCTTTTATAATATTGCAAATTCAGATAAATATTAGAATGTGGTATTAACACAAATTAGTGCCGAAGTTGAAATGATAAACACAAATATTACATCATACAAGAAACAAGAACTTATTAACCATTTGAAAAAATATCAAGGAAATAAAAAATGTTTTACAAATATGAATATTTTCTTATTCATTCACAAAAACCCAAATTTCTCGCGCGCACTGGCTGAAGAACTGGAACGTGAATTTTGCTCTATTACGTTCTTGAACTTATTCATAATTTCCATTTTAAGGTTATGCCCTTCTTCCATGATTTCTCTGTGTCATTCTATTAATAACTTTTTTTGCAGTGTATTCCTCTCGTATTAAACGCATTTTTAAGGAATGGAGCTCCCCTGCTTTTTTTAACAACTCTCGGTTCTTCGCTACAGCCGCATGTTCTCACCCTCTTTTGCCGGGCGCATCTTCTGATAAGCTCCCACCTTAGAATGCAGGCCGAAGTTCATGAATATGGGATGAAGTTCCACCTTCAGCAGTTTCATTGCTACCTTCAGAGCAGTTATCATCATCGAAGTTGCTTGAAAGTATCACATTATCTTCAGATGTGTCATTGTCGTTAACTCCAGCTATCCCCTCGAATACTTGTGGGATCATATCAACAACAATATGGCTTATACATCGTCGATCTTCGTCTCACCTACTCCACCGCCAGTTTGAAATTGTTCTAGATTACATTTAGCTTTCGTTTTCTTTGCTTTCGCTTTCATGTCCTTCCATATTTCTTTAAGCTGTTCTTGTGAACTTTGTGTAAGAGCTTCTGCGTTGTATTCGATGTGTATATTCTCCCAAGCATACTTTTTCCTTTTTAGCATGATGACGTCGTGCTTTTTAGGTTCAATAGTAGTTATGTACTTTTTCATTGTTTCAGCAAACCGCTCTTCTTCATTTTCTGGTATTTTTATTGAACGTTCCTTTGCTACCTCCATGTTCCTGCTAGCTCGTATCTCAAACTGGTGCTTAAATTAATATGTGTCACCAACCAACAATAAACTTTGGTAGGTGTAGATCGCGGGTTTCTTTTTCATAATACTCAGATCTTATCATTAATTAGTACAATAGCATTTAGATTATCCAGTTTTAATAATTAAATTTAATAATCCTTTCTAGCTTCTAAAATTATAGCGATGAACATAAATTACAGAAAAGGTTATGCAATAATGTCTGCCGACAGTTAATGTTTTCCGAGAGGGAACGGAATGCACGTGCCAGCAGTGTGCAGAAATCGCTTACTTCTTTAGTAAAAAGGCATTACTACTTTAGTTGCAATTAAAGAAGTAAATAGAAATTGAGCTCTCCAACAGTTACTAAACGAGTTTATTACTACAGAACTAATTTACTAAAGTAGTCCAGACGAAAGAAGTAAGCGATATTACAAGAGTAATTTATATTAGTTTGATGCTCGCCATCTTTAGATTTAAGTAACTGTACTGTGCCAGCTTTCTCTCAACAATTAGGGATTCAAAGCTTATTTGAAGGTGTTTCTTTTAACTGGCGTTAGCCTGAGCTGCCAGTGTACTGCTTTCACCTTGTATCCTCTCGAAGCACTACAGTGTTATTTATTTACAAAAAAAATTAATAAAAAGGGGGGGGGGGAATATTCTGTTTTAACAATATATTCGCTTCTTCTCTTGGTATAAGGAACTGTTAATGCTACAACGAAATAACTTCTTGGCTTTTATGAAATTGCTGATTGTACTATAGTCGTAGCAGTTTCTGGGATTAGCAACATAGCTTGGTCGAGTGCAGACTGAATGTGGGAATAGACCCCGAGACATCATATTTACCATTTTCTTAATGTTAAATGCTACTGTTCTTTGTCATGTGTATATCTCTGTTATACATTTTTGACACATTTGGACTTTGGTTGTTATTTGTTAAGACGGAGTCTGTTCATTACTGTGTTTAATATTATTTGTTGTGATCTTAATAAATGTAATCAAACAACAAATAACATTACTACTCCGGGTTGCCCTCTCACACTTCCTTATCTTTCCATCCTGTGTAAAGGGCTTATCAGATAGAGCATGTTCTTAGCACTCAGTCATGAGAGAAAAATGAGTTTAATGTTCTAGTCCTTTGATGCAGGGCATGGCAGATATTAAACTGATAAGATCATATTTTTCTACCTGATGAGAGAATACCTAGAGGAAATATAAAAAAATGGTTCAAATGGTTCTGAGCACTATGCGACTTAACTTCTGATGTCATCAGTCACCTAGAACTTAGAACTAATTAAACCTAACTAACCTAAGGACATCACACACATCCATGCCCGAGGCAGGATTCGAACCTGCGACCGTAGCGGTCGCTCGGTTCCAGACTGTAGCGCCTAGAACCGCACGGCCACTCCGGCCGGCGAGGAAATATAGTCTATGCCGTAGTGTTGTACAGGATTTTCACAACAAGTAACGATACTTCAGCGATATGAAAACGTGTGTATGGACAGATTTCTTCCGTTCGAAAATAACTCGTACAAAAGGGAAGAATCTACATTTCGCGTCAGAAATTCAAAACGTATTGACAAAACAACATCCCAGTTTCATATTTTTTAAACTGAGGCGTCTATGTGAGGGATGGAACTGCAGTATCTCCAAGTCGCACTTGCTTGTCTCGCATTGTGCCACGGCGAGCGGTAGGAATGGTCATGAGGGGTCGAGGGACCGGAAGTTGCATCTGAAGGCTGTCTCGAGCAGCAGCTTCCCGGCTGGCCGAATCTTCAAGTACACAATACACGCGGTAGGTAGCGCTGGACTAGATTGGAGATGGCTGATCAGCTTTTGATTTTATTTTTCGTCTAGAGACGAAGTGTCCAAGTAAGATAAAGAACACTACATTCGTAAAAAATATCGTAGGATATATTTCTCATGTTTCTGTTGGCTAGGATAGGACTCGTTAATAGATATATGGGAGTCTCGTTCCCAAATAATTCTGCTACAGGGATCCTGTATATAAGGCAAGCACTGTTCTAGTGTTCTTGCCCTCGCTCCTACCCTCCAACGGTCCCAGCGCCTTCTCCAGAATCACCTTGACCTTTTTGCCGCATGGTGTAACCAGTAGCTCCTGAAAATCAGTCCTTCCAAGACCCAGACAATCATTGTAGGTCGTAACACTCGCTACTTCCGGCTCCTTGGTTCCTCCCTTACCATCTGCGCCCATCGTGTCCGCCCCTCCCCCACCCTCACATACCTTGGCCCAACACTGATCGTCACCTCACCTGGACCCCTCATCTCCGCTCTATCCAATCCAAAGTCCACAACCGCCTCCGACTCCTCAAACGCCTCTCTGGCCGGAAATGGGGGTTGGACCCCTCTACCACCCTCCACACCTATAAATCCTTCATCGGTCCCATCCTCTGTTATGTCAGTCCCGCCTGGATATCCGCCCCCCCCCTACAAATTCTATAAGTCCCTCCAGATCCTCGAGCGCTATGCACTCCGCCTTGCCTTCCGTATATGCCTTCTGTCCCTCATGTGGATCCTCTACGACCTGATTCCTTTTCCCCATCTGCTCCTATTCCTTGAACATATCCACATTCTCTACACCTCGCGCCACTTTCATCCCCCTCATCCCCTGGTTGCTCCTCTCCTCTCCAACCGCCGCCCTCTGCCGCGCCTTCACCGTTGTGTCCCCCCTACCCTCCATCTCTACACCCTTCATCTCCTTTCCCAAGGTGACTTCTGTCGACTCTTCCTCCCGGATGATGCCCTCTCTCCCTCCATTTATCTCTCCTATCAACTCTGATCCTCACCTCCCCCTCCCTTCCTCTGTCCTTTTCCTGGGCACCCTGTTTTTCCCCTGCCTACCCTCTTTCTGCCTCCCTTCTCCCCCCCCATGTCCTTTTGCATTTCCCTCCTCTACCTTTCCCCATGCCCTCTTGCATCTGCCCTGCCCCCCCTTATCAGTCCTCCCCCTCCGTCGGTTCCCTTACCCCCTTCATTTTTCGTCTCCTCTCCTCTTTTTTTCCCCTCATCTGTCCATGTCCCCCCCCCCCCCCATCTACCCTTGGCTGTGGCGTGTCATCTTCATGCTGACTTTTTAGTGCAGTGTTTCCAGTGAGTGTTAAGTGTTGTGCGTGTTTTCTGAAGTGTTATGAACAGACATCATACTGTCGCTGGGTGTGATTTTTATATCTCTTGTGAACAGAAACCAGACTGTCGCTGTGTCTTTTAATTGTCTGCCTATTATTTTACCTGTCTGCTTCCTGTGTATTTTGTTAGCATCGCCAGCCCTTTGTTTTATGTTTTAACTTTCCACAATTTTCTGCCGTTTTACAATTTAAGTCACCGATTTATTGCCTGTTTTTATTGTTTCTTATTTTCTTATGTTTTAAAAATTCTGTAGGCTGAACAGCAGCATACAGCTACTGCCGGCCCACCGCCTCTGGGGGGAATCATAATTCAATAAAGGAAAAAAAGGTTCTAGTGTTATATCTCGAGGGTTGAATCCTGGGCTACCCACAGGGTGTAATCTACGGTTTCGAATCACCTGTTGCCACTGCCTATCGCTGCCTGCCTGTCGCTGCCATGAACTTTCCCATCTCCACTGTCATCAATACCTCCCGCTCCACACTTCCACTGTCACATCCTGGAGTGCTGCCCCTGGCTTCCCCTTCCCCCACTCACCCATTCCCCTGTCTCCTCTCCTGCGTTTATCCCTACATCTGCACCCTTCCCCCAGCCTCAACACCCGCAACAGTTCCCACTCCTGTCCCCACCCTCATTCACACCTCCGCTGCCACCCCTTAAGGGGTCTGCTTCCCCTCTTTCACCCTCCTCCCACCCGTCACTTCATCATCTGTGTCCCCCACCCACATCACGTCATGCCAGGCCATGATCGCCACCAGCTGTATCTCCCAGCACCCCCACCCTCCACTGCGCCTGTGGGATCTGCCACCTGTCACCACCCTCTCCTCCCCATCCCTCTACCCTCCTCCCAGCCTACTCTCTCCAAAAAACTCCAGATGCGTCGTTGCCAACTATGCTCCCGCCACTTCCCACAAAAGTCACCGCCTCCTCCCCCTCCCACTGTCATCTCCATGGACACCACCCCTCCTCCTGACACCCATACCCGAGCCCCCAGCCTCCACACCTTTGTCCTGTCAACCCTGGACCCCAAGTACCTTGATACCCGTATACTCACCATGGAGATACGAAAGTATCTACCTGGTGCTTCCATCTCCCAACCGATTCCTCGCAGCGACTCAGTCCTCATCAAGTCCCTCTCCCCCTCCTTTCATATGGACCTCCTCCATAAGCTCCCGTGCATTATGTTTGGCCCCCACGCCTCCCTGACACCCTTCCTCTCCTCGTCAGCCCCAGCCTCCCCATCGCCCCACCACCTACGAGGTGCATTCAAGTTCTATGGCCTCCGATTTTTTTTCTCCGGACTGGAAAGAGATAGAAATACACTCCTGGAAATGGAAAAAAGAACACATTGACACCGGTGTGTCAGACCCACCATACTTGCTCCGGACACTGCGAGAGGGCTGTACAAGCAATGATCACACGCACGGCACAGCGGACACACCAGGAACCGCGGTGTTGGCCGTCGAATGGCGCTAGCTGTGCAGCATTTGTGCACCGCCGCCGTCAGTGTCAGCCAGTTTGCCGTGGCATACGGAGCTCCATCGCAGTCTTTAACACTGGTAGCATGCCGCGACAGCGTGGACGTGAACCGTATGTGCAGTTGACGGACTTTGAGCGAGGGCGTATAGTGGGCATGCGGGAGGCCGGGTGGACGTACCGCCGAATTGCTCAACACGTGGGGCGTGAGGTCTCCACAGTACTTCGATGTTGTCGCCAGTGGTCGGCGGAAGGTGCACGTGCCCGTCGACCTGGGACCGGACCGCAGCGACGCACGGATGCCCGCCGAGACCGTAGGATCCTACGCAGTGCCGTAGGGGACCGCACCGCCACTTCCCAGCAAATTAGGGACACTGTTGCTCCTGGGGTATCGGCGAGGACCATTCGCAACCGTCTCCATGAAGCTGGGCTACGGTCCCGCACACCGTTAGGCCGTCTTCCGCTCACGCCCCAACATCGTGCAGCCCGCCTCCAGTGGTGTCGCGACAGGCGTGAATGGAGGGACGAATGGAGACGTGTCGTCTTCAGCGATGAGAGTCGCTTCTGCCTTGGTGCCAATGATGGTCGTATGCGTGTTTGGCGCCGTGCAGGTGAGCGCCACAATCAGGACTGCATAATACCGAGGCACACAGGGCCAACACCCGGCATCATGGTGTGGGGAGCGATCTCCTACACTGGCCGTACACCACTGGTGATCGTCGAGGGGACACTGGATAGTGCACAGTACAGCCAAACCGTCATCGAACCCATCGTTCTACCATTCCTAGACCGGCAAGGGAACTTGCTGTTCCAACAGGACAATGCACGTCCGCATGTATCCCGTGCCACCCAACGTGCTCTAGAAGGTGTAAGTCAACTACCCTGGCCAGCAAGATCTCCGGATCTGTCCCCCATTGAGCATGTTTGGGACTGGATGAAGGGTCGTCTCACGCGGTCTGCACGTCCAGCACGAACGCTGGTCCAACTGAGGCGCCAGGTGGAAATGGCATGGCAAGCCGTTCCACAGGACTACATCCAGCATCTCTACGATCGTCTCCGTGGGAGAATAGCAGCCTGCATTGCTGCGAAAGGTGGATATACACTGTACTAGTGCCGACATTGTGCATGCTCTGTTGCCTGTGTCTATGTGCCTGTGGTTCTGTCAGTGTGATCATGTGATGTATCTGACCCCAGGAATGTGTCAATAAAGTTTCCCCTTCCTGGGACAATGAATTCACGGTGTTCTTATTTCAATTTCCAGGAGTGTACATGCATTGTTTTAAAATGAGGCCGCGTTCATTGTCAATACGTCCCAGAGATGGCAGCACCATTTGGTAGTTGGAATTTTATCGCCAGCGGCGAGAATGAGAACTGTTTTAAATACTTAAAATGGCGACGTTTTCCTTACTTGAACAGCGTGCAATCATTCGTTTTCTGAATTTGCGTGGTGTGAAACCAACTGAAATTCATCGACAGTTGAAAAAGATATGTGGTGATGGAGTTATGGATGTGTCGAAAGTGCGTTCGTGGGTGCGACAGTTTAATGAAGGCAGAACATCGTGTGACAACAAACTGAAACAACCTTGGGCTCGTACAAGCCAGTCTGACGACATGATCGAGAAAGTGGAGAGAATTGTTTTGGGGGATCACCGAATGAATGTTGAACAGATCGCCTCCAGAGTTGGCATTTCTGTGGGTTCTGTGCACACAATCCTGCATGACGACCTGAAAATGCGAAAAGTGTCATCCAGGTGGGTGCCACGAATGCTGACGAACGACCACATGGCTGCCCGAGTGGCATGTTGCCAAGCAATGTTGACGCGCAACGACAGCATGAATGGGACTTTCTTTTCGTCGGTTGTGACAATGGATGAGACGTGGATGCCATATTTCAATCCAGAAACAAAGCGCCAGTCAGCTCAATGGAAGCACACAGATTCACCGCCACCAAAAACATTTTGGGTAACCGCCAGTGCTGAAAAAATGATGGTGTCCATGTTCTGGGACAGCGAGGGCGTAATCCTTACCCATTGCGTTCCAAAGGGCACTACGGTAACAGGTGCATCCTACGAAAATGTTTTGAAGAACAAATCCCTTCCTGCATTGCAACAAAAACGTCCGGGAAGGGCTGCGCGTGTGCTGTTTCACCAAGACAACGCACCCGCACATCGAGCTAACGTTATGCAACAGTTTCTTCGTGATAACAACTTTGAAGTGATTCCTCATGCTCCCTACTCACCTGACCTGGCTCCTAGTGACTTTTGGCTTTTTCCAACAATGAAAGACACTCTCCATGGCCGCACATTCACCAGCCGTGCTGCTATTGCCTCAGCGATTTTCCAGTGGTCAAAACAGACTCCTAAAGAAGCCTTCGCCGGTGCCATGGAATCATGGCGTCAGCGTTGTGAAAAATGTGTACGTCTGCAGGGCGATTACGTCGAGAAGTAATGCCAGTTTCATCGATTTTGGGCGAGTAGTTAATTAGAAAAAAAATCGGAGGCCTTAGAACTTGAATGCACCTCGTACAGTGCCATGATCACTGAGCTCAGATCGGTGGTCACGGAAGATGAAGTGTTGGCGGAACTGAACTCTTATCCGGACCTGGAAATCTGCTCTGCCTGCCGGTCCCACCTATCTCATGTGGGTTATTTTTGGAGTCCACCTCCGCCACCCTGTTGAATCCTATAAATCCCCTACCCAATCCTACTGCTGCCAGCACTGCCTCATGTACAACGATCACCTGACCCCCAACTGCAAAAACCCCCCACCTGTCCCCATTGTAAGGCCTCCCACAATCTCAAAAACTGCCCCAACCTCACCACACCTCCTTCCTGTAACACGTACAATTGCCCCATCCCACCTTCTCTCACAACTGTAAATCTAAACCGCCTCCTGCCAATCCTGAGCTTACTGTCCCTGTCAGTCCCATCGATCCCTCTGTCCATCCCAACAATTCACTCCGTCCAGCCCCCATGGCTGAAGACATCATCCAGTTCCTCATCATAGTCCTCCAAAACATTCACCCTTTCCAACATCCTCACACCCTCCCGCTTGCTCTGTCTTTCACCTGAACACTTTCGTCCCTTACTCCCACAACCAAGCCCACTCACCTTCACCTGCCCCGACACCCTACTTTAAGCCTCTTCCCTTCCCACTCTTCATCCCGTCCCTTCCTGTCATGATGTAGCATGAGTGTCACATTCTATTCCAGAACATCCACTCCTTGCACACCAACAAATACCTACTCATGACACCCTCTCCAACCACCAGATCGACACATTCATCCTGAATGAAACCTTTCTCCAGCCCCACCATACACCATCTGCACTTCTCCCTATAACCTCCACCAGACTGATGCTCCTGGTTCTCAAGCACAGGGTGAAGTCACCATCGGCAACCTTAAGCACATCCCCGTCAGGCCACAACAACTCCTCAGTGACTCCAATGAAAACCTTATCCTCAGCATCTTCTTCCCCTCCCTCACAATTACCAGTGCCACCATCTATGTTCTCTCCACTGCTCATTTTGCCTATGACTTCATCTCCCACACTGACCGCACGTTTTCCACCTAAGTGATTGCTGCCGACATCAACATACATAGCCACTCTCCTGCCAGCCTCTGGCGGTGGCATCAGTTCCTCCTCATGACCCAAGGTGACCTTGTTCCCCTTACTCCACACACCCATCCCAAAAGAAACACCATCCCTGATGTTTTCATTGCCTCCGCCATCCTTTTTGGGCTTATCGCCGTCAACATCCTTGACTCCACAGGTAGCGTCCTTCTCATAATAACATCTGCTCATCACCCCCCTCTGGCTCATCACCCTGCACCCCCTCCTAAGTTAGTCCATGACTACCATCATGCCAACTGGGATGCCTACCGGGAATCCATCGCCAAACAGGTTGAAAGCCACCCTCTTACCTATCACCATAATGATGACATCATCCACACCTCGTTCTTCCTTCAGAAGGCCATTACTGATGCCATGGAGGCCAATGTTCCTACTAAAACCATCCATCCCCACCGTCCCACTCTCCCTCCAAGGGTTGTCCTCCTCCTCCACGAATCCCGTCACCTCTATTGCTCCTTCCTGCACACTCATGACAGGGATACACTCCAACACCACCGGAAAATACAGCGACAAATATGGAACCTTATTACAGCAAAGAAACGTCGGGACTGGTGCCACCAACTCCTCCAAGTACTGGTCTGCCTTCCATTGCCATACTGGTTCCCATTTGGCACCCCATTACCCCCTTCTCCATAACGACCGCCCCCTTCCTGATAACCTCAGTAAGGTGAACCACTTTGCCTCTCACCTTTCTGAGGTCTTCTCCATCCCTGATGACCCGCACTTTGAATATTCTCTTTTCCCCACCATCATGGAACGCTCCAACACCTCAGTCACTCCACTTCCTCCTAGTCTCCAGTACTTGGGGCAGCTGTCCCCTCCAACATCAACACTCCCATCACAGCACAAGACATTAAACTTACCCTCCAGCCAAAATGCAACATGGCCCCAGGTCATGACTGTATCATCTACTGCCACCTTCGAAAATACCCCTTCTCCTCCCTGACTGTCCTTGCCAATTTATACGTCATCATCCTCTCTAATGGCCTCTACCCCAACCTGTGAAAGACTTCCCACATCCTCTTATTCCTCAAACCCAACAAACCCCCTTGCATCCCCTTTTCCTATCGCCCCATCTGCCTCACCTCTGTCTTCAGTTATGTCTTCAAATCCATCCTCTCCCATTGTATCCATCAGCACCTTAATCAACACCACCTCCTCCCCCTTATCAAGTGTGGTTTCTGACCCTCCTTCTTCACCGAAGTGCAGCTCCTTAACCTTGTCCACCTTCTCTCTCTCCAGCATAACTCCTATTGCTCCGCCATTTTTGTTTCCCTCGACCTCCAAATGCCTATGACAGCATATGGCATCCTGGTCTCCTCTTTAAACTCCAAACCTATACCCTGCCTATCAATTTTGTCCATTTGGTCGCTTCCTTCCTCTCACACAGTCTTTCCTATGTCACCCTCCATGACACCAATTCCCATATCTTTTATCCCACTGCTGTTGTCCCCCAACACTCCATCCTTTCCCCTCTCCTCTATCTCCTGTACACTGCTGATATGCCCCAGTCACCCCCTCCTGTCCACCTCCCCCAGTATGCTGACAACACTGCCTTTGAGACTCTCTATTCTACCCTTCAGTGGTCCCAACACACTCTCCAAACCCCCTTGACCAGTTAACCACTCGGTGTAACCAGTGGTTCCTTCATATCAACCCCTCCAAAACCCAGGTAATCATCATAGGCTGCACCACCTGCTCCTTTTGTCTCCACGATTTCTATCTCACCATTTATGGTCATCCCATCCAACTCACCCACACCCTGAGATACCTTGGCCCCACCCTTCATCGTCACCTCACCTGGGCCCCTCATCTCCTGACCATACAACAGAAAGTCCATTCCTGCCTCTGCCTCCTGAAACTCATACCTGGCCAGACATGGGGACTGCATCCCTCCACCATCCTCCAAACCTACAAATCCCTCATCTGTCCTATCCTCTTTTATGCCAGCGTTGCCTGGATCTCAACTCCCCCGCCCCCCCCCCCCCCGATTTTATAAGACCCTCTAAATCCTAGAACATCACGCTCTCCACCTTGCCTTCCGCATCCACCTTCCCTCTCCCACATGACTCCTCTATGACCTGATCCCCTTCCCCCACCTTCTCCTTTTCCTCCAACATCTCTGCATCCTTGACACTGTCTGCAGGCTTGATCTCCCCCCCCCCCCCCCCGGTTTCCTCCTTCCTCTCCACCCTCATCTCGCTGCCTCGCCTCTATCGCTGTATCCCTACCCCTCTCCACCTCCACACCCTCCATCTCCTTCATCAGGGCAATTTCCAGCACCTCCCCCTCCCGGATGTTGAACTTCGCCGTGATGTCTACCCTTCCTTCCAGCTGTACCGTGGCCTTGTTCCTTACCCTCCCCAGGGCCCCCTATCCCCTCCCCTCCTCCTCCCAGAGTGGATTTTCCTCCTTCCCCCCTGAGTCCCTACACCCCCTCCTCGACTGCTTCCCTCCCACGTCCTTTCCTCTCTGGTGCGCCCCCCGCCCGTCTACCCCTCTCTCCTCCCATCCCTCCCTTCTTCCCCTCTCGCTCGCCTCCATGCCCCTGGCAGATCCTCTCAGTTTGCTCATCGTCATCAGTGTGCTACGTCAGCGTTGCAGTGTTGTGTTTGGTGCTGTTCTCCCATGCGTCAAGAGCTGTGCTTTTTATTGTGTGCTGGGCTTGTACATAGTGTTACTGTCAGTGATTGTTATGTGGTACACCATCTGTCGATACTTTTATGCTCTGGTCATACTTCGCCTTGTGTTCTTTAATTGTCCCAGTGTGTGGTTTTTTTGTGTGCACTACTTTTACAGTTTTTACCTATATTTTGCAGTCGCGCCCTTTTTGTCTGTTCTCTTCCATACTGTTCCCCCTTTTTATATATATATTTACCACATATTTTCTCCTTTCTGTAATTTTAAATGTCTTCTGTTGTATAATTACTGTCTTTCGGCTGAAGAGCAGCGCATATGCTACTGCCAGCCTGCCCCAGATGGGGTATTGAAATACAATAAAGGAATAAAAAAGTAGTGTTATTACCCATCCTTCTGTTCCTTCCCCTGCTCTTCAATGATAGCTTGCTGTCCTATAATTATCAGCCATCGTTCCCATAGAGGGCTATCTGCTAGACTAACAGCTAAAATATACTCTCTACATCCCGCAGTTATTTAAGAAACTGGATAGAGCTACTGTCTAGTGCTTGATCAAAGGAGTTTGAATTTACCGCCAAAATTCGAATTTACACGAAATTTTGTATTTTTCTTCGAAATTTGAATTTCCCGCCATTTCTTCTGGGAGGAGGAGGGGAGGGGAGGGAAAGAGGGATAGGGATTTCCAAAGGGGAAGGGACCCATATGCCAGCTGGGGGAAACCCATGATGTCATCAGGTGGTGGGGGGTTATTAATTGATTAGTTAATTAATTTGTGGGGAAAGATAGATATTGTCTAGAGGAAAATAAAAGAGGCCTTTGGGGTAAACAGAAGCAGCTGTATGTAGATCAGGAGCTCAGATTGTAAACCAGTCTTAAGCAAAGAAGGGAAAGGTGGAAGGAGTATATATAGGAACCATGCATGGGAGATGAACTTGAAGGCAGTGTTATAGAAAGGGAAGTGAAGTGGATGTAAATGAAGATGGCGTGGGAGAAGAATTTGACAGAGTTCTGAAAGATCGAAGTAGAAACAAGGCCCCAGTGGTAGATGATATTACGCCAGAATTACTGATAGCTCTGGAAGAGCCAGCCAAAACTCTTGCATCTGGTGAGCAATATGTATGAGACAGGCAAAATGCCCTCAGACTTCAAGAAGAACGTAGTAATTCCAATTCCAATGAAAGTAGTTGCTGATATGTATGTAAATTACCGAACTGTCAGTTTAATAAGTCATGTCTGCAAAATATTAACGCGAATTATTTACAGAAGAATGGAAAAACTGGTAGTAGCCGACTTCATAGGTCAGTTTGGATTCCAGAGAAATAAAGGAACATGCAAGGCAATACTGACCCTAAGACTTATCTTAGAAGATAGGCTAACGAAAAACCTACGTTTACATCATTTGCAGACTTAGAGAAAGCTTTTGACAGTGTTGACTGTAATACTTTCTTTGAATTTCTGAAAGTAGAAGAGGTAAAATACAGGGAGCGAAGGGCTATTTAAAACTTGCACAGAAACCAGACGGCAGTTATAAGATTCGAATGGACATGAAAGGGAAGTATTGGTTGAGAAGGGAGTGAGACATAGTTGTCGCCTTTCCCCGATGTTATTCAATCTTTACACTGAACAAGCAGTAATGGAAACAAAAAAGAAATTTGGAGTAGGAATTAAAGTCCAGGGAGAAGAAATGAAAACTTTGAAGTTTGCTGATGACACTGTATTTCTGTCAGATACAGCAAAGGGCTTGGAAGAGCAGTTGAACAGAATGGACAGTTTCTTGAAAGAAGGATATAACGTGAACATTAACAGAAGCAAAACAAGAATAATGGAATATAACGTAATTAAAGGGAATTAGATTAGGAAACGACACACTTAAAGTAGTAGATGAGTTTTGCTATTTGGGCAGCAAAATAACTGATGATGGCAGAAGTAGAAAGGACATAAAGTGTAGACTGGCAATGGCAAGAAAAGAACTTGTTAACATCGAATATAGGTTTAAGTGTTAGAAAGTATTTTCTGAAGATATTTGTCTCGAATGTAGGCATGTATGGAAGTGAAAGATGGACGAGAAACAATTTAGACATAATCAGAATAGAAGCTTTCGAAATGTGGTGAAACAGAGGAATTTTGAAGGTTAGATGGGTCGATCACCTGATTAATGAGGAGGCACTGAACAGAACTGGGGAGACAAAAAATTTGTGGCACAACTTGACCAAAAGAAGGGATGATTTATAGGATACATTCTGAGACGCCAAGGGGTCAGCAATTTAGTATTGGTGGAAAGCATGGGGAGTAAAAATCGTAGGTGGAGGCTGAGAGATGAATACAGTAAGCACATTGAGAAGGATGTAGGTTGCAATAGTTATTCAGAGATGAAGAGTCTTGCACAGGACAGAGTAGCATGGAGAGCTTCATCAAACCAGTCTACAGACAACAATAACAATTAATTTGATGTTAAAAGTGCACTCTTACCCCTACTATTCTACTACTGACAGAGAGTACAACCCCACCTTCAGAAAATATCTAAGTGTGAATAAACATAGGTGAGTTAGAAGATTAAGCCCTTACAGTATTGCACACAATACCTAAAAGTAGAATTATGAACATTCTTGAAGAAAGATAAACTTACAACGACATCAAAAATCACCCCAAAGGCTTGCTTAATGATCAAACTTATTTAAGAAATATAAGTTTTTTAGATAACTTCCAGTCAACTTGATATGCAAATGACACAATCAATTTAAATTGGGAATCAAAATTTCTCTTAATCTTGGTTAATTTTTTTTCAAAATTGCTTTCTTCTCCCCTTTGCTTCTTTTCTGTTTGGTTCGGTCTTTTTATCTCTCTCCTGTGCCCCTTTCCTGTCTGCTTCTGCACTTATCTATCTGCTTCTGCTTTTGTATCTGCCTCCTGTACTTCTTTCCTTAGCGCCACAACCTTTCTAGCATTTGTTGAGTCATAATGGAACGTCTCCCAGTATTCCTATACTTGAACTGCTCTGTGCTACATTTGATTTCATTTCAGAAGCACTGCTACTGCTACGCTGCTCAGTTATTGGCACGTATTCCTGGGATTCAAGCAAAGCAACTGCTGCTACTGCCACCCCCTGTGGAAATTCTGACACAGTTTCCTCTGTTTCTGTTGAGTTCTCCTTTCTGGTGGTCCTTACAGCCTTTTTACATTGCGCTCCACTAGCCCAAACTTTTCTTTATAACTGAAATCTAATACAGTACATGACTTAGCGAACACTAACACACAGGCTGTATCAAAATGAATCAACCGATTTGGCACGTCTATGTTTCTGAAATTAATAAACGTATACAATGAATTTTGTGTTTTGATGAACGGGAAAATAAAAAAAAAATTATACCTTATCATAGGTGTTCAGATGCCCCCCTTGAGATGGACGGCATATGTCAGTGCGGATTCAAGTTGTTCCCATACTGCAGCGAACATGCCTTGATAAGCTTCTGCAGGTGCTGTTATGCGATGTATCAGTTCATTCATTGTTGTTGGTAACGGACGCATAAACAGTCTTTTATAAACCCCCAAAAGTAATAATCACATAGAAGTCAGGTCCGGTGACCTTGGAAGCCAGTAATGTAAGGCTAAATCATTTGGTCCAGTGTGACCGATCCATCGTTCAGTAATCCTTTGGTTTAAAGATTGTCACACTTCCAGATGCCAATGTGACGGTGCACCATCCTGCTGGTAAATGAAGTCGTTTGAACAGTCTCCAACTATGGGAAAAGAAAGTTGTCAAGCATATTAATATATGTGCTTCCTGTAACAGTGTTCTCGCCAAAGAAAAATGGACTCTACACCGTTGAGCTGCACAAAACATACTAAATTCTGTAGAGTCCCTCTCATGTTGTACAACGTCATGTGGTTGTTCCGTAGCCCATATTCTCACATTATGACGGTTCACCTTTCCATTTAAATGGAATGTTCCCTCGTCACGAAACACTAAGCGTGGAAGAAAATTGTCATTCTGCATCTTGCCAAGAACGAAATTACAGAACTCCACACGTTGTATAGTTTCACGTGTAAACGTCGACGCAACACACGCCAGACGAACGTCGGGTCCATGTTGAGCTGTCGAGCTGTACCGTGAACGGATTTCTGCGGACTCTGTGAAAGTGTGGCGAATGCGTTGGACGTCTGTGCCAGGCATTCGAGGACGGCCCGATAATTTTCCTTTACTCAAACAACGTGTTTCTCGGAATTGTTCATGCCATCGTCTAATGCTTTGTACTCTAGGAGGATCCGCACCATACCTAGTACGAAAGTCACGCTGAACGGCTATTACTGACCCGCACTGCGCAAAACGCAGAACATAAAAACGCTTTCTGTTGCCCTGACACCATTTTTATAGAACTGAAGTGAGCACACACTGCTGTTACCTAGCGGGAATCATATAAAACTCGAGAGTTTGCTCTTTCCAGCAGTACGTTATTCGCGCACTTATCTCAAATAACATAATAGTGTAACACCCCACCCGTCACTTAGCTCGTTTTGGCGTGTGTTCACCCCAACTAATTGACTAACAGATTAGCAGAGAGTGCAAAACTGCCGCAATATCGGATAACACAAAAAAGTAATATGACCCTGTGACTCCTGATTGAACTGCGGTGGCAGTGTTGACATTAATTTATTCAGAATTGATCACTTTTAATTAAAAAAGGGTGCACATTGATGTTATATTATGCTATTGAACACCAGGTGCAAATGTTGAACATAAAATTAATTAAGAAAGTGACTTGGGATTTCAACTACTTGATTGAAAACAGATGCAGTCGATTAGCACAAATTTATTTTAATTCCCGACCTTCAATCATCACATTACAAGACTCTCCTATCAGGCAGTGGTAATAAATTGCGTTTGCGTGGAGTAAAGTGCGGTAACTCAAAAGTAAAAAATGGTTCAAATGGCTCTGAGCACTATGGGACTTAACTGCTGTGGTCATCAGTCCCCTAGAACTTAGAACTACTTAAACCTAACTAACCTAAGAACATCACACACATCCATGCCCGAGGCAGGATTCGAACCTGCGACCGTAGCAGTCGCGCGGGTAACTCAAAAGTAATTCCTATCGACTGACCCAGGCATAATGCGAAGTGCGAGAAGAATTCTACAATACACAGCCCATGAAACCCTCGTGGAAACTTTGCCGACGTGATCCAACAAATTAATCAGTGGCCGGAGAGGGCGCCATATCACCGAATACAGCGTGGCGGAGCGGCGTCGTGCAGACGTCAGCCGACCTCGTGGTGCTGCAAGGCTACGCACGTCAATTCACTCCTACCTATCTTGCTCAGTATATAGCTGAATCAAAACTTCCTATCTCCAAGCTCAATCGTTCCATTTGCTAGGTCCTAAACTGCAGAGATGCTCACTCTTTCCCAGGCAAGCTGAGTAAAGAATGCCACGTCCGCACTCTAGGCAAGCTGGGAACGGAAGACCTCTATGGGGCCTTCTCCCAGTCCGCTCTTCACCTCGGTTTCCCCTCCAGCAAAATCACTTATGCCAATTGCAGCGCAAGTCCCGTTAATTATGCGTCGCTTCCCAGTGCCGACCAATGCCTGCTCTGGGAAGTGAACAAATTCCCACAAAATGTCCCTTCCTCTCAACTTCTGTTATTTAGCTCCTCCCAGGCCACTCATCAAGGTTAGCATCTGCACAAACACCAATTTTTTTCCGGAATTCTGACTCCTAGGAGAGTACTTCAAATTCCTCGGTCCTACGTTCCCATCGGAGGCCGGCGTATTTCATTCTGTCACTGTTCACCTGATTTACTTCAGACTCTGCAGACCGTGAATTCAGCGTGAAGTTGCTATAGTCACGAACACGCATATTTTGACCTCTGTTGACCACTCCACCGTAGCTTTGCACGGCTTTCTCGCATGTTTCCCTGAAAACGGGATGACGGACATTTATCAACAGGCGTACAAGTTCTCCGTCTGCTTCCCGGTACACCAGCATGGGGTGGGGGTCACCTACCCATGCTGTCACTCATCTTAAGGCGGCTGGAGGCCGCGCCGCGTTACCGCTTTCTCAGAGCTTGAGCCGCCCTAAGCTGCCTATTGTCGCTTCCCTTCGCCGTTCCCCAGCCGGCCACGGTCAACTCCAAATACTTCCCTGGGGTAAACTAGCGTCCAGTAAATCGACTCGTTTCCGCAAAGTTTTCATGTCGTGTGAATTATTTTAAAACCATCACCCGACATTAATTATTCCAATACTTGCAATACTATACCCTCTGCAAGATGCATTGTGCCTTGTCAGTCATTTTGTTCAGCCCTACTGTTCGCTCAACGTGAGTTAGGTGCTCTTTAATGACTTCATTAAGGGGCATAGTTCTTGCCATCTTACAATAGTTATGATTTTTTTAAAAATTGGATGAATCTTTTTGATACACCCTGTAAATGAAACACAAGTAAAGAACGCAAATGGTACACAAAATTTTCTCACTCGCAAGTCAAAAACATCTTATCACATAACTTAATCAAACACCCCAAAATACAATCACATACCAGAACAAAAACGTCTTAAACAATATACGCTGCACAAATGCCGCTTGATGTTATGCTGCAACTGCTGTTTAAAGTTCAAAGAAATAAAAACGGGACTCAAAGTGTGCTTTACAACTGATTTGCAGTCTAGGATGCGTCTCACTGTGCCGCTTTAACTGCAGGACGTCAGAACATTCCTTGATGACCCTTAAAGCATGCTAGACGAGCGAATGCAATACTCGTTAAACATCGATTAAATAATGTCTGCGTATAAGTAGAATGATCAGAGGATAAAAAGGTACATTTATTTTTATAGGGTTACGCAACCAAGATCAGTTGTAGGACAGTAGTTTGGTTTTGAGATTAAAATCATGCCTGAGTTTAAAAAGTCATTTATTTACTCTAAGATTCGTCACATACCACGTTAAAATGACAGAGAATAAGTTCCCAACGAAACGAACATAAAAGCCTTGTAAAATATGACTGAGAAGTTGTCTCAACACAATTATCACAAAATCACCTGAAGTCTTGAAACACAAAGCTTAGTTTTATCAAGAATGTCCCACTAACACTGTGGTAAGATACCTCATTTACGTGGAATACTGCTTCGGAAAGGCTACAAGCTTTCCTAATATGTGCAGCTCGCAAATACAAAGAAAAACGAATTCAAGACCCATGAAACAAAACAAGTTGCGTAGCTAATCCCATAAATTGTGAGCTGCTCTGAAATAGGGTAGCGGTAATGCGAAACGCGACACTTACTCCAAATTGAGCAAACACGCGCCAGACAGCGGCGATCGCCCCGTCGGTGCAGCAAGCGTGCACCTTACTCTGGCCAGGACCAGAGGTCTGTCTCCCTCCACGATATTATCACCAGTATCCGAAATTATCCTCCGATAAACCTGACTCTCCACTTTTTAGAAAACTCTGTGTGGAAAGAATAGCTCTCCTGCTGCCAATGTGACAACCGAAATGTTGCTTTATTCACATGAGCACAGGTGAACCCTGTAGAAATTTCCCAATTTTGGCTTACAGAGCTCACCTTAATAAGTAAGAGGTTTGTATCGGTTGATAACCACGTTCCACTGATTGGTCGATCCCTTCCTTCCGAGGAGATATGGTGGGTAAGACGCATTTTACTGGATAGCAAAATCTGGACTGTAAGGCTACGAATTTTCTCATGGTGGCTCAGCAGAGCTGCAGTAGCGCAATCTTACATCTGTGTACAGGGTGGTCAGTTTGTCGCGCTTAATGGTATATTAGCAGCATGCAGTGGTTTAGCGGCAGACTGCCTTAAAAGGAGAAAACCACATTCGCCGACGAAGTGCAGAGCAGGGGCTTACTGCAGCCGAGTTCCACAAACTACGGTTGCCAGGGCGCTGCAGTTTATGGAAGTCGGTTGTGGTACGCGCCTGCTCCGCGGTGGGGACCCACGTGTCTTCTTTAGAGACTCTGTGACTGACCTCCTGTGGTCAGGCCAGACCATGGGGTGAACAAAATGGTTCAAATGGCTCTGAGAACTATGCGACTTAACTTCTGAGGTCATCAGTCGCCTAGAACTTAGAACTACTTAAACCTAACTAACCTAAGGACATCACACAAATCCATGCCGGAGGCAGGATTCGAACCTGCGACCGTAGCGGTCGCTCGGCTCCAGACTGTAGCGCCTAGAACCGCACGGCCACTCCGGCCGGCTGGGGTGAACACCTCAGCCCGTTCGTTTCTAACAAGAAAATCTGAAGTCTTCTTCCTGAGTAAGCAAGCCATGTGCTTTCCTCAAAAACAGCAAATAAACTAGCAGAAAAATAAGCAAATACGACACAGCAATACGCGAATGTCACGTCACAGCATGCTTCATTTGCAGCTGCCTTAGGGCATCCCAAGTAAAAATCTACACAAATCATCCAAGATGCTGATCATTTAAAACGGCTAAACATGGCTAGCAGTCAAACGGCACAAATTCATCCTATATTAATCCCTTCTAACTAAAATCTGTGCCTTGAATGAGTGACTAAGTGGAAGACACTACGCCAAGAAACGGAGTAAAGAGATGTGCAACATCTTAGCTCATCTGCGTCTCACAAGAGCCCAGCAACAACTGATCTTCCAACTCACCATCCCCATATAGACTCGTACCGCCTGTGGTTGCGTTAGAAAACAATAAAAAATCTTCCTGAAGGGTCGTCGAGCAGATGCGCAAAACTATAGACCTATATCTCTGACATCGATCTGTTGTAGAATTTTAGAACATGTTTTTTGCTCGCGTATCATCTCATTTCTGGAAACCCAGAATCTACTCTGTAGGAATCAACATGGATTCCGGAAACAGCGATCGTGTGGGACCCAACTCGCTTAATTTGTTCATCAGACCCAGAAAATAACAGATACAGGCTCCCAGATAGATGCCATTTTCCTTGACTTCCGAAAGGCGTTCGATACAGTTCCGCACTGTCGCCTGATAAACAAAGTAAGAGCCTACGGAATGTCAGACCAGCTGTGTGGCTGGATTGAAGAGTTTTTGGCAAACAGAACACAACATGTTGTTATCAATGGAGAGACATCTACAGACGTTAGAGTAACTTCTGGCGTGCCGCAGGGGAGTGTTATGGGACCATTGCTTTTCACAATATATATAAATAACCTAGTGGATAGTGTCGGAAGTTCAATGCGGCTTTTCGCGGATGATGCTGTAGTATACAGAGAAGTTGCAGCATTAGAAAATTGCAGCGAAATGCAGGAAGATCTGCAGCGGATAGGCACTTGGTGCAGGAAGTGGCAACTGACCCTTAATATAGACAAATGTAATGTATTGCGAATACATAGAAAGAAGGATCCTTTATTGTATGATTATATGATAGCGGAACAAACACTGGTAGCAGTTACTTCTGTAAAATATCTGGGAGTATGCGTACGGAGCGATTTGAAGTGGAATGATCATATAAAATTAATTGTTGGTAAGGCGGGTGCCAGGTTGAGATTCATTGGGAGAGTCCTTAGAAAATGTAGTCCATCAACAAAGGCGGTGGCTTTCAAAACACTCGTTCGACCTATACTTGAGTATTGGTCGTCAGTGTGGGATCCGTACCAGGTCGGTTTGACAGAGGAGATAGAAGATCCAAAGAAGAGCGGCGCGTTTCGACACAGGGTTATTTGGTAAGCGCGATAGCGTTACGAAGATGTTTAGCAAACTCAAGTGGCAGACTCTGCAAGAGAGGCGCTCTGCATCGCGGTCCAGGTTTCGAGAGGGTGCGTTTCTGGATGAGCTATCGAATATATTGCTTCCACCTACTTATACCTCCCGAGGAGATCACGAATGTAAAATTAGAGAGATTCGAGCGCGCACGGAGGCTTTCGGCAGTCGTTCTTCCCGCGAACCATACGCGACTGGAACAGGAAAGGGAAGTAATGACAGTGGCACGTAAAGTGCCTTCCGCCACACACCGTTGGGTGGCTTGCGGAGTATAAATGTAGATGTATATGTAGATGTAGAAAGACAGACCTTGTTTTCGTATTTGTACTGAATCTAGAAAACCTTTTTCTAGTACAAAGAACGTACACAATACAAATGCCGACTTGTGGTTCATTCATTTCGTATTACTACCGCAGTACTGGCGGCAAGAAAGAACGCTCCGTGGCTACCTTCACGCCGGGCTTAGCGGGAGACCTGGCGCCTTCTTGGCGTCGGCTTTTGGGTCTATTGGCCCCCACACTGAGGGGCCGCTTCCACCTCAGTTGGCTGTCTCTCCTCACTAAAATGCTTTGCTATTTGCAAAGTGGAGAAGTACGTTAGGGTTTTTCGCCTTGGGGATAAAGCGGTGATTGGAAGTCAAGTTTATAGAGGACGTGGTTCAAATGGCTCTAAGCACTATGGGACTTAACATCTGAGGTCATCAGTCCCCTAGACTTAGAACTACTTAAACTTAACTAACCCAAGGACATCACACACATCTATGCACGAGGCAGGATTCGAACCTGCGACCGTAGCAGCAGCGCGGTTCCGGACTGAAGCGCCTAGAACCGCTCGGTCACAGCGGCCGGCAGAGGACGTGGAGCAAGTAAGGAGGAACTAGACGTTTGCTGAGGTGAAGGCGCTTTATTAGCTGGTACAGGATACATGTGGGACGAGATAGTCGGATGAAGTAAGCAAGGCAGGGTACACAGGATAGACTAGCTTGGAGAACTGCAGCAAACCCAGTATTTGAAGACCACAACTTCTACATCAGTTTTGAGTTACGTTGTTACATAATGTCTTCGTACATTTAATTAAGATTATGTCTGAATTGCGCCTTCGTAAAATCACCTTGGAAAATCTCGATGAATGTTACGTTCTACAATAAATTCATTTTTGCTTGTTTATTTCTCACGATGTAGGCAACTCACTTATTTTTTGTATCTGTCTTTACTCACTTGACTTGGCGTCTACAACTTATCGCCAAATTGCAAGTACTTTCATGTATATCTGAAAGGACAGACACTGTGAACGATTCCACAGTTGTACGAAATGGAGAACTGCTACCAAAGAGTTTGAGTCGGTATTGGGAGCGTGCACGGATATCCGAAATTGTTAAAGGCGACTGCCAGTAATACGTGGGAAATACGGGTTCGTGTCCCGGTCCGGCTGAAATTTTCATATATCATTACTGGGTAGTAAATCAATGCTTAATACTGCTGATGTCGAGGAATCGGTAGTCAGCGAACTACTTTCGAAATTGCAAGTATCACTGAAACGTACCATTCCTTTAGGAAAGAAGCGATCTTCACTCTGTAGTGAGTTTTATAATTAATCAGCAACCAGCCACTCTGTTGCAACTTTCTCGGAGGATCGTTTGCTGTTACACTTCTTTTGTTTGCCGCCATATAACATTGTTTTAAGTCTCAAAATATTACAGCGAACGCGGTGTTGAACATGATCGAAATTCACTCCTTATCCAATCTGACTCGTTAGCAGTAACGGAGCATTGTATTAACATAAGGTTTCGTAGTTTTATAAGAAGACTGAAGTCATGTTATGTCCATTATAATTATCCAGGCTGTTGTGCCGTGGTCGGTTGATGAATTCTGTGTCAGTTCCCAACGTTTCGTCCCCATCTGCGGGAGACATCTTCAAGGGGGTCTGTAGCTCGATGGAAGGTCCAACACACCCACTGGTTCGCTACTGACTGCCGCTAAATTCCGTGTCCGCGCGCTCCCGCGCCGCGGCGTGACGTCACGTGTTTTGAAAACGTCAGTGCAATTGGCCGCTGTCCGTTGCCGTCGATCGCCGTTGCCATCACCCAGTAGTGGAAGGGTGGTACACATCTTCTTTAACACCGGCATCCATATACCGTTTAATTTCACGCCCTCCTCCTTACGATTGAAATTATTAGGGTGTTTAGCGATTTCGATTTCCTCCCTGTAGAGCCTTTCGTAATATCCGCTTGTGGCCGCTAGTACTTGCGTCTCCTCGAAACGAATATGGTGGTTTCCTGGCTGGAAAGCATGCTCCGCAACAGCTGATCGTTCCGCTTCTCCTCTTCTACAATTGCCCTTGTGCTCTTACAGCATCGTCGTTCTGGGAGTGCGGTGTTACGGAAGCTGCACATATCCGTACAGTAGACTGTTTTATCAACAGGGATGTAGTATTTCAGCTGATTACCTACAATATAGAGCTGGCTGCCAGCAAGGCGGTAAGTCCCTTCAAAAATAAAAAATTCCGAAAACCACTCACAGAGGGACAAAAATAGGCGACATGTAATTTCAACGACGGCCTATCAGACATTATGGAAATTACGAAAGTGCTCGACCTTGTGATCGGTCCTCCCTGTTAAAGCACAAAAGCAGACTAAAGGCGTATCGAGCGACCAGAGTACTGCGGTACACTGCAAGATGTGTGAAATGTCCCGGCAATTACGAAAGCAGGGAAGGCACGCAAGGCTATTCAAAGGAGAAACCGGGGTGTTTCAACTACGGCGGAGATCATGTTGCGAGCTGTAATGGCTGTGAGACCTACGAGAGCACTGGTCAAGCACCACGACTGGCACAAGAAATCAGAACAGAAAAACAGAAATCAGCTATGCAGCAACCGTTTCAAACGATACACAACCACCCACACCCACTCTCAAGGAGACGACCAGTGAACTGTGTAGAAACTAGCCTCATCGCCAAACCACTGAAATACACCCCAGGAACAAAAAGAGCCTCAACGGAGATAGATGCGTGACAAACAATCTCACTCAAGTAATTAAATGAAGGACGACAAGTAACGTGAACATTGCGTTTCTCACACCATTCACCGAACTGACGGAGCTTCGAGGATAGAAAAGAACACCGACCTTCAGCAAGTATTCAACACACTAAACGGTATTCTGAAACTACTAAAGGATCTAGTATGTGACATACCATGTCGCATAGTAACCATAGTTCGTACAACAGACGCCACAAGATCAAATGGATTGCCAATGTCTCATATAAGCAGGCTGGAGAATTCTGGGAATTTCTTGCCAGACAACAGGTAGCTGTGTGTCTTGTCACAGAGATTCACTTAATAGCACGACGATAACGTCAGGGCAGCAAATTATTGCTGTTACAGAAATCATCGTCCGACTACAAGAGGTAGAACGTTGATCTACGGAAAGAAATCTTATGGTCTTCAACAAGGCAGAATCACTTTAATTAGCTGCCTACGGATCACAAAGAGGAACCCTGGATCTCGCCGACATTCCGACCCTTGTTGCATTACGCGGCATAATTTTTACTGGCGGAGGTTTCACCGAAAAAAAAAAAAAAAAACGGTAGCGGCCACTGACTTCTGCGCGTTGTGGAAGGTAACAGTGTCATGAACATTGGTCCTCCGTGTTACTCCAACTACGGAGGAAGGCTAAATGTCTTACATACCGCAATCGAATAAACACACTGAAGTGCCAAAGAAACTGGTATAGGTATGCGATATGTAAACAGGCAGAATACGACGCTGCGGTCGGCAACGTGTCTGGCTCAGTTGTTAGATCGGTTACAGCTGCTACAATAGCAAGTTATCAAGATTTAACTTAGTTCGAACGTGGTGTTATAGTCGGCGCACCAGCGTTGGGACACAGCATCTCCGAGGTAGCGATGACGTGAGGATTTTCCCGTACGACCATTTCATGAGTGTACCGTGAATATCAGGAATCCGGTAAAACATCAAATCTCCAACGTCACAGCGGTCGGAAATAGATCCAGCAAGAACGGGACCAACGACGACTGAAGAGAATCGTTGAACGTGAAAGAAGTGAAATCCTTCCGCAAATTGCCGCAGGATTCAGTACTGGGCCATCAACAGGTATCAGCGTGCGAACCATTCAACGAAACATCATCGATATGGGCTTTAGGAGCCGAAGGCCCACTCGTTTCCCATTGATGACTGCAGGACACAAAGCTTCACTCCTCGCCAGGGCCTGTCAACACCGACGTTGGACTGCTGATGACTAGATACATTTTGCCTGGTTGGACGAGTCTCGTTTCAAATTGTATTGAGTGGATGGACGTGCACAGGTATGGAGACAACCTCATGAATCCATGGACCCTTCATATCAGCAGGGGACTGTTCAAGCTGGTAGAGGCTCTGTAATGGTTTGGGGCGTGTGCAGTTGGAGTGATATGGGACCTCTGATACGTCTAGATACGACTCTGACAGGTTGATCCTACAATCACTTAGCTTCTTTAAGAGGGGGTAGAGCCAAAATGCCTGGTTTATTTTTTTAATTTTTTTGTTTTGTTTTTCCCAGCCCCTACCATACAGACTGCCCTGCATGGCAGAAGTATTGTTTGGGAATAGTATCGGACTGCCTTAGCAATCTGATTTGCTGGGTACACTACACATCGGGGGTAAGAAATGGTTTCCAGCCTCAGATCTGTAGGCTGCCTCCCTGACAGGCTTACTGTTGCAGTATCGAGTCGCTTTGCATGGCAGCCTGTATGTCAGGGGCAAAAAACTGTTTTCAAGCCTCCGGCGTGAAGACTGCCCTGTGTGGCAGGCCCCCTGTGGGAGTAGTGGCGGTCTCCATTATTGACCCTCTTTGCAGGGGATACACATGTGAACGGGCATGGCCGGGCGGGAAGGATGAGATGCACAGAGGGAGGGAGAACGAGAGGATGGACAGGGAGTGAAGGAGCACGAGAGGATGGACAGGGAGTGAGGGCAGGAGAGGATGGAAAGGGAGTGAGGGAGCAGGAGAGGGGGGGCGGCAAAGAGGGGAGAGAGAGAGAGGGGGGGGGGGAGAGAGAATGTGGAGGTGGAAAGAGAGGTGGTGGAGGAGCTGGACAGAGAGAGGAAAAGGAGGAAGAGATGGACAGAAAAAGGGAGGAGTGAATGCGCAGGAGACAGGTGGGAGGTGTAATGGTGTAGTGGGCAGTTGGAAAAGGAAGAGGGGTGAGGAGAAGATGGACAGAGATAGGAGGGGACGAAGTGGGGGAGGGGAGGGGGGGGAGAGAGAGAGGTGACACCTGCGTGAGTATCCTGTCTGATAACCTGCATCCATTCACGTCCATTGTGCATTCCGACGGACATGAGCAATTCCAGCAGGACAATGCGACGCTCCACACGCCAGAATTGCTACAGAGTGGCTCCAGGAACACTCTTCTGTGTTTAAACACTTCCACGGGCCACCAAACCCCCCAGACACGAACATTATGCTTATCTGGGATGCCTTGCAATGGGCTGTTCGGAAGAGATCTCCACTCCCTCGTACACTTAGGGATTTATGGACAGCCCCGCAGGATTCATGGCGTCATTTCCCTCCAGCACTACTTCAGACATTAGCCGAGTCCATGTCACATCGCGTTGCCGCACTTCTGCGTGCTCGCAGGGGCCCTACACGATATTAGGAATGTGTACCAGTTTCTTTGGCTCTTCAGTGAAGAACAGACTCAATAGTAAAGTGCATTATACACATTATTAGAGGAATAGCAAAAGTACTATTTTTTCAAAGCGCGAATGTACTTCACATATGGGTGAGAGAACAAGGTTGAAGCTTTCTCGGACCGGTGTTAGGACAAAAATGCTATATTTATTAGAGTTATTCTATTTTAAGTTGATGCACTTTATTTATCAATGAACTGTGATTCTGAAAGATCCGAAAAACCTGTTCGACGGTGACAAAAAAGCTTTCCAACCACAAATTTCTTTAGATTTTGGAATAGGTGGAAGTCGAAGAGCGCTAAATTTGATGAATCAGGTGGATATTCCAAATATTTGCACTTCAGGTCTGCCAGTTTTTTAGCTTACCATAAACAGTTGTGGACAAGTGAACTGCCTTGATCAAAAAGTATTTCTTTCTTTAGAAATCCGAGCCTCTTATCGTAGACCAGTACCCTATTCTGCACTTTTCGTTTTTTTCATCTGTGGATGAAGTTTCATGATGTTCCGTTCAAGAGACACGGTTAATAAAACCAAGGGCACATCTAAAATCAGATACCCATTTCGTAAACACTGAAATGAAAGAGAAGAGTCCGTATTAACACTTATCAACATTCTTATTCTTATAGACCCACAAAAAACTTCACTACACAGTATTAATGTTTATTTAATAGTTCTTTACAAACCGGCTTTTGGCTTCCTGGGCCATCGTCAAATAATTTAGCTCAATTATCCGTCAAATTAAGGTTCATAATGAACCATTAAATAAATGTTATTGTGCAACATTAATACTGTCTATTCAAGTCTTTAATGTGTCTATGTCCCTCCAAGGACCGGAGGAATATTCCATATATATTCTATTAGACCGTTAATCGTTAATAGAAATTCATTAAAATACTTTCATGTCAGCGTGGTGTTCAGTGTTATGCGAGTGAACGAAACATACAGTACGCCCCGAGATGAGTGGGCGTTGTTGTGTCATTTCCACCATCATCGTTCATCCCCATTACGGTCGGAGGTAGGCAAGGGCAAACCACCTCCATTAGGACCTTGCCTAGTACGTCAGTGCGGGTCTCCCGCATCGTTCCCCTACGCTCTGTGAAGAAGCATGGGACTTCATTTCCAATACGCATGTCTTGTTGACCATTGACTAAGGTGGCCCGCTAAATACGCCTTGAGACCGGACATCCTGCGTGACATGTTCATACAGCTGGCTGCATACATGCAAGGCGTATAACTAATGAGCGTTGCTTCTGTCACATAGTGCTTTTTCCTTGTTGATCAAACCAACTTTGTAGGATGTTGGAGCACGGCTAATGCACCAGACTGAGGTAAGAAGCCCTTGTCCGCAAATTACTGGTCCAAAGCTACGAAATCACAAGTGTTGGTTGACAGCACTGTCAGTGGATTAAGAGAATGACGAATCGTTGTTTGTGCGAAGTAAGAACTGATTAGTAAGGTCTGTGGTTGCTAACTACGTCTTCATCTATACTTTGCAAGTTACCTTATGGTGTGCAGCGGAGGGTACTTTGTGTACGACTGTCACTTCTCCCCTTTCCCTGTTCCAGTCTCGAACGGTACGTGGGAAGGAGGAATTTTGGTAAGCCTCTGTGCGAGCTTGGTTCTTTCTAATCTTGCCTTTACAGTCTTTTCGCAAAATGTACATAGGAGGAAGCAACGTGCTGAATGACTCTTCTGGGAAAGTACGCTCTCGGTTTTAAAACAGTAAACCGGAATCGTGAACCTTCTGCTGCTCTACTTCGGATCATCTCTGTCATAAAAGTACATAGGGTGTTCGGAAATTCCCTTTACATACTTCTAGAACTTGTAGAGAGGAGTGAGTATGTAGTACTTTGAATAGAAACCCATGTCAGGGAAAGTACCGTCTCCGTCCTCCAACCATTTGAAAACATATTAGCGCGACCACTTCTACAAGTAGTTTATTAAGGCGTGACCCAATATGTCAGTTGTTTTACAATTCCACTCATTAAGAGCCATAGAAACAAACAGGAAACTTAATCAGTTTTCGCAAACATAACAAACACTCTTCTAATTCGGGTGTGCGGCGTCTCGTTGGAGCACAGCAATCACGGCTGCCGGCGGTTGCGTTATTTAACTGTAGGTGAAAAGTGTATGCGCTAGAGTCTAAAGTTGTAGATAACGTTCTTGATAAAGATGACGAGCAGCTCTTCCGTTACCTTGGGCTTCACAATACGGAAGGATTGGTTCAAATGGCTCTGAGCACTATGGGACTTAACATCTGAGGTTATCAATCCCCTAGAACTTAGAACTGCTTAAACAACTAACCTAAGGACATCACACACATCCATGCCCCAGGCAGGATTCGAACCTGCGACCGTAGCGGTCGCGCGGTTCCAGACTGAAGCACCTAGAACCGCTCGGCCACAACGGCTGGCACGGAAGGATTATGTCGGTGTATTTTGTAAGCGTATACTCAACCGTGTTGCCCTAACACTCACAGGCGTGTGAATGAGGCTCGAACCAAGTCACAAAGGTACGGATAACATCAAATGACATCAGCCTATCCGACGTAAGCGCTCCCCATCATGACTAGCCTGTTGTATGCCCACCTAGCAAAAATGATAAGTTCACGGATATGGGTTCCAGTTCAAAATATTGTCTACTCACTCACCTCTATAAGTCCTAGAAGCTTGTAAAGGGAATTTACGAACACCCTGTATATGAATCTCTCTGGTAAGGGTCCAAGACTAACGAGCAATACTCAAGTGTCGGTTGAATAAAGCTTTGTCGATGGACTACACTTACTGACGATTCTGGCAACGAATCTCAATCTGGCATCTGCCTTACCTGCGATTAGTTTCATGTGGTAATTCTACTTTAAATCGCTCCGTACGCATACCCCTATTAATTAATGTGTGTGACTGCTTCCATTGTTTGTTCTGAAATCGTATAATAATACAATATAGGGCTTTTCTGCCTATTTATGGGTAATATCTTATATTTGTTTTGGTAGATGATCAACTGCTAATCGCTGCACCAAGCGTCGATTCTCTGCAAATTGCAGTACAATTTCCTGGCATTGTGGTTTCTCTATAGACGTTATCTAAAAGGACATTAGCGTATATTATCGACAGTAATAGTCCTATAACACCTCCTTTGGATACGGCCGAAGAAATGTTTACGTCTGAAGATTTCTCGTCGTTAAGAACGACATGTTGTATTCTACTGTAATTAAAAAGCTAGTCTGATACTCCTTGGGCATGTATTTTGTTCATTAGGTAGAAAAACTTCCGGAAGTCAAGAAATATTTTTAAATTTTTTCCTTGTTTTATTTGGTGCCGTTTACAAATGATCTGTCACTTAGCTGCTGAGACAGGTCGTGTTTTCACAGTATTGTACATGCAATACGAAGCGTATCTGATTTCTTTTCATTTCAACAAAGCAGCTTTATAATTGTAAACTTAAAACTAATTACAAAACAAAAGTACTTCAAATTAACAATTCATGTTTTAAGAAGATAAGAAAATAGGAAGATAGGAGAAAATTAGATTATAGAACGCCACCACCGATGCTGTCCAGAGGGAACACCTCAAAAAGCCATTGAGTCTCGCGCTCCTGGGCAGCCAACGCCCGATCTACTACTACTACTCGCCATCCACAGTCGAGGACCTCAGTAATACTATGAGGCTCCCGCACTCAGATGGCGTTATCCTAGCTTAGGGTACTTTGCATAGTAACGTGTGCAGTCCCCTATTTTTACGTTTTTCTTAAGTCTAATATCACTGTCTTATGAACACGTGTTTTCGTGACACTTCAGTCCTTATTGTATGTTTGGTTCCTGCGCCGCTGATCTGCTGCCGCTACTACTGTCATCTACCTGTGGAGTCACTTGTTACCTGTGCTCGTTGCTGCCCGTACTCGCGCCACTGCAACTCTCTAGATATTCTGCCTGCTCAGTTCTTGAGGTCGGTCCATAAGGTCTGATGTCTATGTTAAATCGTCATGTGAGTGTGTTCGTCTTCTTACCTGCGGCCAACGGTCACAGTACAGAAGTAAATGTTCTGGTGCACCTCTCTCTCCACAGGCACAATCTGCTTCGTGACTGAGGTTCCACACAGCAAATGAGTGAGGTATGGCCCATCACTGGTAAGAAATGAACCATTCCCCAGCTGGGATTAACATGTTCCATCCTCAGTCGCTTCCTTTACTTTGGAGGAGACTGCTTATAACCTACAGGCCTTTAGCAGTTGTCCCACTTTCTATATCATAAATTAACTTTTCAGGTTTTGAGCTCTCCTCCCACTAAAAGGTCGCTCACAGTGGCTGGTCTACCCGTTTTCAGCCAATATGTTGCGGCGCAATACTTAACAATTATGCCTTTCGGGTATATCCCGAGCACTACGCACAGTGCCTCCACTGACATGGTGCCGGAGGCTCCCAACAGCTGCAGGAGCACACTTCTCTGTATGCGCTTTACCGCAATGGTATTACTCGTGGTGCAGAATCGATGTGCGCCACAAGTTGGAAGCAAAACATATTATTGATCTAAGAGTGTGCAGTGATATATTCGTATTATAGTGATGGATAATCTATAGTTCACTGTGTTCAACCTGACAAGCTTATACAGTAACTTGCAGGTTTTGATATGTTGAAAGTTTAATTTCTGGTACAGGTACATACCCAAGTGTCTTGCAGATATGTTTATTTCTATGCTGTTTCAATCTACACATATCAAAAAAAGTTTTGCATTACCTCGGTTCCGAGAGTTCCGGAACCTGTACAGAAATGGAAATAGAGATAAACATAAACATCATTTCCACCCTTTTTATTGCTCATGAAAATCACACATTGCATGTTGTACCACCATACAACGAGACCTTCAGAGGTAGTGGTCCAGACTGCTGTACACACCAGTACCTCTAATACCCTGTAGCACGTCCTCTTGCATGGATGCATGGCTGTATTCGTTGTGGCATACTATCCACAAGTTCATCAAGGCACTGTTGGTCCAGATTGTCCCACTACTCAACGGTGATTCGGCGTAGATCCCTCAGAGTCGTTGGTGGGTCACGTCGTCCATAAACAGTCCTTTTCAATCTATCCCAGACATGTCTGATAGGGTTCATGTCTGGAGAACATGTAGGCCATTCTAATCGAGTGATGTCACTATTCTGAAGGAAATCATTCACAAGATGGGGGCGCGAATTGTTGTACTGAAGACGAATGACTCGCCAATATGCTGCCGATATGGTTGCACTATTGGTCAGAGGATGGCATTCACGTATGTACAGCCGTTACGGCGCCTTCCATGACCACCAGCGGCGTATGTCAGCCTCACATAATGCCACCACAAAACAGCAGGTAACTTCCACCTTGCTGCACTCGCTGTGTCTAAGGCATTTGGCCTGACCGGATTGCCTCCAAACACGTCTCCGACGATTGTCTGGTTGAAGTCATATGCGGCACTCATCGGTGAAGAGAACGTGATGCCAATCCTGAGCGGTCCATTCGGTATGTTGTTGGGCCCATCTGTATCGCGCTGCATGGTGTCGTGGTTGCAAAGATGGACCTCGCCATGGACGTCGGGAATGAAGTTGTGCATCATGCAGCCTATTGCGTACAGTTTGAGTCATAACACGACGTCCTGTTGCTGCACGAAAGCATTATTCAAAATGGCGACGTTGCTGTCAGGGTTCCTCAGAGTCATAATCCGTAGGTAGCGGTCATTCACTGCAGTAGTAGCCCTTGGGCGGCCTGAGCAAGTCATCGAGAGTTCCTGTCTCTTGTATCTCCTCCATGTCCGAACAACATCGCTTTGGTTCACTCCGAGATGCCTGGACACTTCCCTTGTTGAGAGCCCTTCCTGGCACAAAATAACAATGCGAACGTGATCTAACCACCGTATTGACCGTCTAGGCATGGTTGAACTATAGACAACACGAGCTGTGTACCTCCTTCCTGGTGGAAACAGTGGAACTGATTGGCTGTCAGAATCCCTCCGTCTAATAGGCGCTTCTCATGCATGGTTGTTTACATCTTTGGGCGGGTTTAATGTCATCTCTGAACAGTCAAAGAGACTGTCTCTGGAGTCAACGTCTATCTTCAGGAGTGCTGGGAACCAGGGTGACACAAAACGTTTTTTGATGTGTGTAGTTTATCTGTAGAATTCCTTTGTAAGTTTCAGTATAATTTAGAGGGTTTCATATCACGCGATGGTGAGTTTGTACTGCACCAGTTGCTCGAAGATTGTAGTACTCCTGACGTTTCGCTTCAAAGTGCAGTTTCGAGTTGGCTGCTGTCACAAGGAAGATGTCGTCAGAATACATGACTTCCCCTTTGTAGTAGTACTCCAACAGGAGTGCTGGGCCATTTTGTTTGTGCCTGTTGCATACATTCAGGGGCAAGCTTAATTTATTTATGACCCCCTCCCCTCACTCAGTTGTTATGCTCACTGATTTATGTCCACCTGGGAGTTTGTTCACGACTCTCTGGAGATAATCCATCCTCCTGAGAAACCCCCACCCCTGCTCTATCCCTCCTACTCATCCACCTGTCTGGGAAATCTCCAACCCTCTGCCTCCCCCTTGCTGATATAAGCACACATATATCAAATTAATTGGATTATTAATTAAATTTATCAATTAATTACCACCTCCCCCTCCTGGGAAATCCCCAGTCCTTCCCTTCACTTCTCCCCCTCACCACCTACAAAAAAAATTGACGGAAAAATCGCTCAGTCTGTGCAAAGATGTTGGTATAGAAGGTGCAAGTATTACCATGTCAAGCAGCTACATGTCCTAATTATGTAATTACAGTCATGCAGATTGGAGGTGATGTCTTGTTGGAAAATTTTTGCGTGTGTGCTCATCTTGACATGCAGGGGACTGACTGAGCTAGTCCACTAGTGCCCAACTCTCCCAGAAAAAATTGGCAGGAAAAACTGCTGAGCTGCTTTACAGGAAGGATCCCATGACAGGAAATTCAATTACATAGCAAAGGTACACTGTTTATTTACAAAATTCAGTTTGCAGGTGTTGAATCTCTCTCTGGAAGAAAAAGCTCATCATTCTCCGGTGTTCTGGAAGACATGGGTGTTGTAAAATACATGGAAAAGAAGTAATTAACTAGATCACTTTTGTCCGATTGCACAAGGAATACCATCACAAAATCAACAACAACATACCTCAACACATGTACTTACACTCTTAAAAATCTTCTGATCAGGTCTTCACAATGACTGCAGTGTAGACGTGCCAGGAGACACAGCCACACTGACCACCTCGCATATCTCTACGTGTGCAGATCAGGAGAGAGACCTACACACAGGGCCGGTCAATGGGTACATAGACTGGAAGTCACACTAATCCCTGAACCAAGCATAGGGTGGTGGCAACTGTTTGATGCTGCTAACTGAGAAGTTTCTGTTGAAACGCATGGGTCCCTCTCCTCCTCTCTCAAGTGGCTGCTTCATGGCCAATGAATATCTGTCATGTGCCATACTAACGCCTCCTTTGCCCTGAAAAAAGTGGTGGATCCTGGTAAACATCCAGCTGTGGATGTCTTGTAAATATTCTTCAGTCAACCAGATACCCTATGTGTGTGGGCAGTTTTTCCTTGCAACCTATTGGTGGAAACTAGGACATGTATTTGGCAGGATTCAATCCTGCAACTGCCCATTTTCATAACACTACTCTTGCCCTTTTCAGATTTATTGTCCCTTGCCTCGTATTAGTGGATACTGGCACAGTTAGGTCATTTGGTAGGAAGTACACTACGTTGTACGTAGGTGAAAATTTCAAATTTCAGCTTAGTTGCATCCTGCATCCTTAAACAATCTGTGGAGGGACTGGACTGGCATGTGTGCTCCCAATGCCATTATAGGAAACAATAAATTTATCAGTCAGGAATTTGATGTTTCAGTGGGAATTTAAAGCACTACACCTGCCTAATATCATCCAAGGCTCTCGTGAGCAAGCATAAGTGCCGCAACATGATGCATGGACTTGATTAATGCCTGAAGTAATGCTGGAAGGAACTGACCCCATGAATCCTGCAGGGCTCTCCATAAATCCGTAAGAGCACGAGGGAGTGGAGATCTCTTCTGAACAGCACGTTGCAAGGCAACTCAGATAAGGTCAATAATGTTCATGTCTGGGGAGTTGGGTGGCCAGCGTAAGCGTTTACAATCAGAAGAGTGTTCCTGGAGCCATTCTGTAGCAATTCTGGACGTGTGGGGTGTCATATTGTCCTGCTGTAATTGCTCAAGTCCGCACAATGGACATGGACGGATGCAGGTGATCAGACAGGATGCTTACATAAGTGTCAGTAGCAGGGCAACAAGGACATGGCCCACATTGCATTGTTGCCAAATTTATTCAAGGTGGTGGGTCCAAGGTGCCAGCGATAGATGTCGCAATGACGTCATGGCGGGAATTTCAAATTATGCCGGGAAAATAGGTCAATTGGGCTACCTCGATTAATCTAACCTTCTCTGCCACTCCCTCCCACACTACCCTCGCCACCCTAAGGAAATGATGGGAAAATTTTGGTGCGAAAATAGGTCAATTGGGCTACCTCCACTAACCCAAGTCATCCAACCACCAACTCTTCCTTGGAATTTGAGGGAAAAGGACTCAGTCTGCGCTGGGCTCCTGGATAGGATGGAAATAAGTCTTTACTTTGCATGCACTGTTCATTTAAACAATTTGAGATGTCATAGGCAGTAGCTCCATCCAGTGTGTTCACCGTGAGGTCTGGAGTCCAGCTGACCTAATACACAGTACCGCCACCACAGGGTGCTGTCGTCCTTCCCGTGACGTAATCCAAGATAGTGGTCTGGGGAAAACTGGCAGGTGTAGGACTCAATCTGTGTCCAGCTGCTGGAGAGACGAAGGAGTGTACTTTCTTTATTTTCAGTAGGAAAAGTTTAGGGATGGATTTCACGTAGTTTATTTATTTATTATGCTGCCAAAAAACTACAAAACGCTCGCCCTAACATGCTTCGGGTCACAATCATAGCCTACAGACCTACAAACTGCTCGTAAATTACCGAAATAATGCAGTATACTAATGTAGAGACATGCAAACAACTCGTAAATTATCAAAATAATACACATAAAACGCTAAGCAAACAAGTTCACTAATTATAAACTTTCGAAATAATACATTGCACAGCCTGCAGACATGTCCACAAAATAATGCAGTACACTGATACACAGACACATTCACTACAGTTAAATCTGTCAAAAACTAATGCACGTATAACACTCTACAGACACGCTCACAACACTTAAACAGCCGAAAATAATGCACTGCACACAACTGCATTGTATCAGTGAAGTGTTCCCTATAGTGGTCCAAAGCGTATACGCCAGGGCGGCGTGCGCACTCTGGTGCAGCCTGCCCCACATGCAAGATGCCTCCCACCATGCACATGTTTACCTAACAACCGTTGCTGGCACGATGATGCATAGTCTTTATACCTGCGGGTCCAGTGAGATGTTTGCCTAGCGACTCACCTGTGCAGGCGCAGCTAAAAGGTTGTCAGTGTTATACTGACGTCACATGTTGTCGATTTTCAAGTTAACTACTGCTACTTGTGTGGTATAGACTTTAATTTTTAAGTACAGTGTAGATTATTGTGAAAGTGAGTTCTGAATCAGTTTTGTAATTTCTTACATGTTCTTAATTAATTTTTCACCTTCTAGTTTTAGTCAAGAAATGAAGGAAAGGGGAGAAGGTTGAGAGGAAGAAATTACCTGACAGTTTTGTTTAGAAGGACAGAATTTTTGGTTAGCTTAACAGAAAAGTTGTGGTGCTTTATTGTATTGCTTTCCAAGTTAATTGAGTAATTCTCCCAGGTTTTACAAAGAGAACTACTATATTATGAGTGCAATATTTGGGAAAGGTTAAAATTTTTTATTTGTGTATATTTATAACATATATTGTTGTAAATCACATGAAATTTTAGTGCCCTTCTGTTTTCATATGGATTTCCCACCGTTTGCACACCTATAGAAAGCATTAACAAATAACCACATTCAGTGTTCAATTAGTTAATTTTAAGATGTCCTCTGCACTATGTGTCTTGCTGAATCAAACAAAAGAAGAGTCAGGGAGAACGAATGTGTAACATAAATGTGTCCGATTGTGTATTGGTGATAAGATACAGCAAGCGTACCATTGGAGTATCACATGCGAATCTCCACTGTTTCTTTACAGTGAAACTGAGTGGCAATGCTCTAGAGTCTGATTGGGAGCTATGGCTACCTATTATTCAATCCAACTCACCTTGTTACTACTGTACATTTGCTAATATCTTCTGATCAAACTTTGTTTCTCGAAGTGCTGCAATTACTGTGGGAAGTTAGAATACAATATCCAGTCTCGAAATAAATACAATACTTCTCACAGACAACATATTGTATATTGTACTCTTGTTTATAGTGACCATGCATTTCAAAATTACTTCATTATTCAGAACATTACAAATACATTGATAAGGATTGCATCCAAAACTGGAGTGTCTTATTTAACGATTCGGATTGAGTAACTAACTAACAAGTCTTCTCTTGTCCCTTGGGCATCATAGGCGTTGATACAGGTGGTCTGCCTCCATGGCTCTCAGCGTATCTCCAAGACAGGGCCCGGCGACACGGAATAAACCAACAAACGTGGTAAGGTACCTATTGTCATTCCGGCTTGCAGATATGTTGCATAATTTCCATAATGCATGCACTTAAATAAAACATACCAAACTGTAGGTTATACTAATTCATTACCAAAATAAACTTTTTATAGTGGAAATCACCATTTGTAGTTTCAGTAAATGCTTGTGCAACACATCAATTCACCAAAGTTATATATTAGACTACAGATTTCTCCCCTTGTGCAAATCATGATGTCACTAAAATGAAACACCAACAAACAATAAACACTCGAAGTTTGAAACCAGTTTAAACCTCCTTAACTAAAGGTATCAATCCACATTTATTACATGTGGAATGTGTCTCAATGAATTATAAACCATTAATCATAGGCTTGAATTTGCATTAACTGCTCTTTAAGTTTCTTAACACCTCAACTAATCAATTGTTCTTTTGCCATGGATATGGAACCTCGGGTAAGCAATATGGACCATTGAACCATTTTAAAATATTTCTTTGTTTTGTCACATGAAGTATTCATTTCTAGGACCTACAATGCAGAAGCCATTTAGTCTAATCATCCAAATTTCATCTAATCATCCACATTTCATCTAATCAGATACATTTCTTCCAGAATTCAGGCTTGTATAGCCCAGCTCATAACCCTTTTGTAAATCACTGGATGTATGGTACACTTCAGGCAAGGATTTTCTTTACCTGGGGACTGAGTGTTTATGTTGTCCTCCTCCTCATCATCATTTGTGACAGTGGCTACACTGGATTGTGTAACAACTTGGACTTTGTACAGGCGCTGATGACTGCGCAGTTGAGTACCCCACAAAGCAAACATCATCATCATTACTGGCAAGTATGTGAATATGGGTTATACTAAACAGATATAAGAAGGTTTGATAAAGAGGGAAGATAGCAAAGGTACTCTAAGAGGAGAAGAGAGAAAGGAAAAGGGAGACTAAGGATGTCAGAACCTAAGAAAGAAAGAAGGTAGATCCCAAAGACTGATACCCATTTCCCCTCCCCATCCCAGGGATCCCGACCTGGGAGGTTCTTCACCTAAGGGGGTGGAGACTGAAGATGTTTGCCAATTTGGTAGAACAAGCTCCAACAGCTTCTCATCACCAGGCCAGGCCGTTGATGACAAGTTGAGAGGGTAGCTACAGGACACAGTAGTCACCTTTTCCTCCATAAACTCCTCATTTAAATTAAACCAGTTCCATTGACTAAATTACCCAAATCTTTCACAGTAAATATGTATAAACCTAACCGTATCTCTTACAGAGATTCGAGAGGAGTATATAAAACTCTACAAAAGTTAAAAGGTAAACTGGGATATTGCCCTGTGTAATTGTTAAAGAGAATGCATCACCTCTTGTTATGAAACCAGTATCCTTGTCAGACATTTTCAGCATTTCTAAAACTGCCAACAAACCAAAAGAAGAATCAGTGTTTTGAACAATTTACAACCCTTTGTTGTTTACAACCCATTGTTGTCAGGCATTCTGTTATCAATTACCCATCTTTCCGATCCTGAAGAATAGCATACAAAGCTCTGAAACTTGCCTCTTTCTTGTGTCATCTTTAAATTAACATGTGGAACAGATTAACTGACTCAGGTAAATTCATGTACTTTGCTGCTTTGGAGATACGTCAAAACAGCACCAACCTATGTACTAACCATCAAGATACACATCTTTCTGCAGAGAGATTATCTTTATACAATCTTTTGATTTTTCACAGGTGTACACTGTCTGAAATAACACATAAATTAACTTCAACTTAATATTGTAACAAGGCAAGCTGTGGTACACCCACAAACTCTTGTTCAAAACTATTTGCACTTTACCACACAACATGAACAGTGCCACCAAAAACATTTTCAAAACTAATTAACTTGGTTTTTACACAGCACACCTGAATCTTGCTGCTACTAGCTTCTTATAGGAATTTGGATTGGTGTGTGTGTGTGTGTGTGTGTGTGTGTGTGTGTGTGTGTGTGTGCGCGCGCGCGCACGCGCCATTGACATTGCTGCTGCTGATTCATGATGGCTCTGTAGACTCTTGGGATTAATACAATCGGAGCCCTGTGTAATCATAATGGAAAATCTTCCGACTCGTGGAGTAGTTAGTTTCTTCTCCATCATAATTGTAGTTGAAGGAGTTAATAATAGTCAGGCTACTCAAACCTTTCATAATTCTTATTTTGCAGTGCTGTTAATTGATTTTACACAGCAGTATAATCTTCTTTCTGTTGGCCTTCATTGCTATGGACAACAGATATCAACTCCACCAAATCTCTGAACCCAAAAATCACCAAATAACTTTTATTTTTACTATTATTTTTGCTATTCTTGTTCTTCAGCAATTTTATTTATTCCCAGTTCTACTTGTTCTAGTTTATCACCAGTTGCCACATGCAATGTTCCACTGCTTCTTTACCATTATATATAAATAAATATGAAGCTTCTTATAAACAGGGTGTGGCGACATAATTTATCCACTGTGCCAAAAACAGCGGGTGAAAGCTGCAGCTGATAGATATTTATCTTTGCCGTAGACAGCTTGGTTATGTGTTGTTTATTCTTGTTAGTTTTTGATCTGTGCTTGGAAAATAAAATGTTTTCTCATCTCATGAAAAAGCTGTTACTTCATAAAATATAAAGGCTCCCATAAGTATATCATATATTTTACTCTTGTTTACACTGACCATGTATTACAAAATTGCTTCATTATACAGAACATCACAAATATGTTGACTGCATCCGAAGTTGAACTGTCTTATTTAACTGATTCCAATTGAATGACTAGATAACAAATTATCTCTTGTCCTTGTGACATCTTCGGCATTTTCACGGCTGCTCTTCCTCCATGGCTTGCGCCATATCTCCAAGTCAGGACCCGACGACACAGAGTAAACTGCCAAACCAGCATGTACCACAAACATGATAAGGTGACTTGTTGTCTCAGCTTACAGATACGCTGCAGCTATTCATTCCATAATGATTATGCACAAATAAAACATACATCCAAACTGCACATTATACTAACGCATTACAGAAATAAACTTTTTGCAGTGGCAAACATCTTGCATTGGTGCAGTAAATGCTTGTGTGACACATCCCTTCACCAAAGTGATATGTTACACTACACAAGAGGACTCAAAAGCAAACAGAAAAAAAACAGATGCTCATGCAGAATAATAATCTCAAAATCAGTATACATATGGACTCTGCATAAACCATTTAGGCTTCTACAAGGGCATGACAGCTGAGTCCAACACAATCCCAATAGGGTTGGAACCAGTTCCTAGCTGAATGAGACATATTTGGATAGTACTTCCATCACAGACTTAATGATAATTCCCAAAACAGAAAGAATATTATATTGTATACTGAAAGAGTAGTTTCTATTTGTCAATATGAGTAGGCAAGGCTTACCCATATGTAGTAGGAAAAATAACAATTTTCTAGCATAAAAAAGTTAAGTGAAAATACACTTTAAGACAAAAAAATTGACTGTAGGAGTGTTAAGTGGTCATACAGGTATTGACAGAAATGTAAAATTGTAAACTCTGGCAGCCAGCAGATGAATGTGTGATGCTGCAGCGCAGATTCATGGCTCGGATGGCAAGGGTAGTTAACAGGGGACATGTCGTTACAAGTGCTTAAAGTTTCTGCAAATTTCATTCCGTATACCTAATTGGACAGTAACCATGCTGTGCACAGTGCGTGTACAGTATACACAGATGTCAGCCTTTGAGAGAGGACATGTAGTTGGGCTCAAAGAAGCTGGTTGGAGTAACTAATGAATTGCCCGACATTTGAATCAGAGCACTGCCACTATTTGATTATGTTGGTAGGAATGGGTGAAATATGGCTGAATACAGTGTCAAGAAGGAAGCGGGTGACCACTCAGAGCCCCAGATTCATCATTATCATTGATCCAATGTGCAACTGGTGCTTCAGTGACAACAAGGACCATTAATAGGTGGGTCACAGAAAGGGCTGGAATCTCATTCACTGGAGTGGAGTTGTTTTCTGTGATGAGCCCTGATGACCAGCAAAGATGATGTCTGGAGATGCCTCAGACAGTGGTGGGATACCAGCTGACTGTCTCCTGCAATACAGCCTCCTGACAACCAGGAGTGATGGCTTGTGGTGCCATTTCATTTCGTCGCAGGACCCATTTGGTTGTCATCCCCAGCACCCTTACAGCATAATGGTGTGATGACAATATTGTATGCCCCGTTTAGTTGTAATTCATGGCAAGCCAGTCTTGGCTTATATTTCAGCAAGATAATGCCTACCTGCACATGGCGAGAGTTTTTACTGCTTGTCTTCACACTTGCCACATGCTACCTTGGCCAGCGGGGCCACTGGATCTCTCGCCAATTGAGAATGCCGGCCAGTGTGACCGAGCAGTTCTAGGTGCTTCCGCTATGGTCGCAGGTTCGAATCCTGCCTCAAGCATGATTGTGTGATGTCCTTAGGTTAATTATGTTTAAGTAGTTCTAAGTTCTATGGGACTGATGACCTCAGATGTTAAGTCCCATAGTGCTCAGAGCCAATTGAGAACGTTTGCAGCATTATGGGCAGGGCCCCTCTGACCAGCCCGGGATTTTGATGACCCAACACATCAATTGGACAGAGCATGGCATGATATCCCTCAAAAAGACATCCAGCAAATATGTCAATCAATGTGAAGCTGAATAACAGCTTGCATAACAGTCAGAGGTGGATCAATACATAGCTGACTTCCTCAATTTGTGAAGCTCTTACTCTTAAAGAGCTTCGTTCTTTCTGTGTGCTATATGAGATAGGAATAGTAGATAACTGTGAAGGTGCTTCGATGAACCCTCTGCCAGGCACTTAAATGTGATTTGCAGAGTATCAATGTAGATGTTAAATACATCATCACATTTTTTCTGAAATTGTAATCATTTCTTCGTCTGTATACGTACATAATTTCTGTCTCATTCAGATAATACCTTTGTCTCTCTACCTGTCTTTCACCTCTTCCCCCCCTCTCTCTATCCATACCCTCCCTCTCTCTGTCCTGTTAGCCATGTTTATTATTGTTGATAACAAAATATTTGTTGGGAACTGAAGTCACTTAAAATAAATATGAAAATCGGTTGGGATCATTATTATATGAGCTATGACAGAAACAGCTCCAGCTGCTGGATCTGTGAGGACAGCAGCTTCAATGACAATATTTTGCAAAGTTTTAATCTGTGTATGAGTAGGATTACAAAGTTTCAGATGATTCAGATTCTGTAGTAGCACTCTGATTGGAAATGCATATTTCCTGTTTCTACATCTACATCTACATCCATACTCCACAAGCCACCTGGCGGTGTGTGACAGAGGGTACCTTGAGTACCTCTATCGGTTCTCCCTTCTATTCCAGTCTCGTATAGTTCGTGGAAAGAAGGACTGTTGGTATGCCTCTGTGTGGGCTCTAATCTCTCTGATTTTATCCTCATGGTCTCTTCGCAAGATATACGTAGGGGGGAGCAATATACTGCTTGAATCCTCGGTGAAGGTATGTTCTCGAAACTTCAACAAAAGCCCGTACCGAGCTACTGAGCATATTTCCCACAGAGTCTTCCACTGGAGTTTATCTATCATCTATGTAATGCTTTCATGATTACTAAATTATCCTGTAATGAAGCACGCTGCTCTCCGTTGGATCTTCTCTATCTCTTCTATCAAACCTATCTGGTACGGATCCCACACTGGTGAGTAGTATTCAAGCAGTGGGTGAACAAATGTACTGTAACCTACTTCCTTTGTTTTTGGATTGCATTTCCTTAGGATTCTTCCAACGAATCTCAGTCTGGCATCTGCTTTACCGACAATCAACTTTATACAATCATTCCATTTTAAATCACTCCTAATGCGTACTTCCAGATAATTTATGGAATTAACTGCTTCCAGTTGCTGACCTGCTATATTGTAGCTAAATGATAAGGGATCCTTCTTTTTATGTATTTGCAGCACATTAAACTTGTCTACATTGAGATTCAATTGCCATTCCCTGCACCATGTGTCAATTCGCTGCAGATCCTCCTGCATTTCAGTACAATTTTCCATTGTTACAACCTCTCGATATACCACAGCATCATCCGCAAAAAGCCTCAGTGAACTTCTGATGTTATCCACAAGGTCATTTATGTATATTGTGAATAGCAACGGTCCTACGACACTCCCCTGCAGCAACCCTGAATTCACTCTTACTTCGGAAGACTTCTCTCCATTGAGAATGACATGCTGCGTTCTGTTATCTAGGAACTGACTTGGCAAGCAAGAAAACAAAACAGCACACTGTTGTGCAATATTTAAATTATATATAAGGAGAAAAAATACATATAAGAGAAACAACTAATTTAATGGTTTACATGCTTTGCTGTTATAGTTGAAACTGCAAGAAAGAAAATGAAACCACACATTTCACAGCACTGCTTTTTGTTCCCACAGTCAGTTTTAACAGAAAACCTATAAATTATCATTAGTTGAATGTTTAATAGTGAACTAAAGCGCTCAAGAACTACGAGATTTTTGCTAAAATTTCCCATTTCTACATTAAATATGTATTTATACATTACATACATTAAAAATATGTAGCCTGTGTCTGTCTGAATGTTCATTAGAGTGTTATGTAAAAATTCAAAGTAAATCAGTCAAGTACTTTTCAAGAAATTTGTTAACAATGTTAAAAAGTGATTTTTCTTTATGTACTGGTATAGATGGCAAGTATCATTAACATTATCAGGTAGTAACCCACCTGGATAGCAGAGCTTTTTATGAGGAGACAAGACAGCCTTGGATTGTACCTGCCTTGCAGCTTGATAATGCAAGCTGGTAAACTGACCAGCCTGGATGTGGTTTTAGTTGGTTTTCTCCATCCATCTAGGTGGAGAGTACTGGGCTGGTACCCACATCCTGCCTCAGATATACACTATGCAACTATTTCCTTCCTGGGGGGGGGGGGGGGGGGTGGGTGGCTCAAGAATGTATCTGATCACCAAATGCCACTAACACGCCAAAACTGATATATAACAATGCCAACCCAATAGAGAAACAAGAAAAGGCAGCAAAAGAATAATAATTATTAATTATAAGGTAGTCCAGATAATTCAGTGGCTGATGAAATTGGAGTTGTTCTGACATTTGTCTACAGAATCATGCAAAATGACCCCAACAGGTGTAATGTGAGTATTTATTATATTGACTGTTAAATGCAAATGCCAGTTTATTGAAACAAATCCCCCTCTTGACTACAAACACAACAATAACATAGAACATTTGTCTTTTGTGGGCAAAAGCTGTATTGCTAGATATGCAGGAATTCCTTGGAAGCTTGGAGAGAGGTACTGTCAGAAGTAAATCTGTGAGGGAGTAGTGTGAATCATACCTGGATAGCCCAGTTAAGTCTTTACTTTGGGAATGTATGCCTCTTTCTCCCAGGTGTGGGTTGAGCTCTATAGTCTTCTGGATTGCCAGACATAAACGACTGTTCTTGGCCTCTTCCTTCATGGTGGTGTTTATTCCAGTGTGTCATTCCTTGCCGAATATCTTGCAACCCACTTTGCACCTGGCTACCTTTCAAACACTTATATAGCAAGTTTAATACATCTTATCTTTCAGCCCCTATGTCCCCATTATTAAATAATGAACCTTTCACAGACAAGAAAATGCTTCAGGCTCCTGAATCAATACTGTGCAGCAGCAAGTCCTTGTCTGATTCACAATCACATGATCCAAAATCTGAATGTTATTCAGGGTCTTCCATCTACTCAGGGTCTTCAACAATATTTGGCTAGAATGTTGTTTCCCTTCACAATGGTGAAACAGTATCATCATCTCAATCCTTAAACCAGGGAGAAACACAATGTCCATTGACAGCTACAACCTATTAGCCTCACCAAAGTGCTGTCTGAACTGCTTGAGAAGATGATGGCCCAATGATTATGCTGGGTTCTCAAATTTGGGACTGTTTTGTCCCTATGTCTGTGTGTTCCAAGGAGGGATGATCACAACTGACCATTTGGTAAGGTTGGAAACAATAATCTCACAGGCATTTTCAAAACACTGACATATTAGTGCAGTCTTTTTACACCTACACAAACATAGGAAATCATTTGGTGCCATAAAATTTTACTTGCCCTTCATGAATGGGGCTTTTGAGGCTCCCTACTGGTCAATATTCATCAATTTTTATCCCATAAGGTGTTTTGGGTTAGAGTTGGTGCACCACTTAAGCCCCCCATGCTGAGTGTTACACTCTTCCTCACCACCGTCAATGTGATAGTGACCTCCATCTTATCACTGCTCACTCCCACGCGTATGATGATGAGTTTTGGATTCAGTGTAGCTCCTAATTTGTAGCCTTGTCTGAATGCCAGCTTCAAGGTGCAATCCAAAGGGCCTCCACTTGGATCCTTTCCCATGGCTTCCAGTTCTCTCTGGCAATGCATTTGTCATAGTAACATGGCCCATCCTAACCCAAAACTGTTGTTCGTTCTGGTCTTGTCCTGATTGACCTATGATTGTCAGGTTTAAAGCTCAGCCGAATCTTTATCTTTGAAATTGTCAGATTCAATCCATTATCATAGGCAGGCCACAAACCCCTTCCAGACTAGCCCCGCAGACTGTCTCCTTGCCCAAAAGATGATTTCCCTCTTCAGTTAGAATGGCACCAGTTCTTAAACTCTTGCTGAATTATGCAATAACCATCCAAGAATTTCCTAATAATCCAGTATACCAAATTATTTTTGCATACAAGAACCACCTCACAAAGTTCTCCCAATTCCTCCCCTCGTGATTGTCACCCAGACCAAGAATTAGGGCCGATATATTTCAAGAACATAAAGTTTCAGCTACACCCATGACCTTTAGGCGCCTGTTCCTTCAATTCTTAAAGAGTATCAGTGTGCTACTGTCATTTATGCTGACAGCTTTGAAAACATGGATAGGATGAGATACTCTTTTACATCTACCACTGTTCAGGAACAGGGTTCATTGCAGGGAAAGGGTGGTGTTTTTACAGCAGAGATTGTAGTTAATAACTGAGCCCTGGATTTTTTTTAAACAGACCTCCTTTGACTGTATTTTAATATTTAGTGAGTCAATGAGCAGTCTGCAGGCTACTGATCAATGTTACTCTTGTCAACAAGTGATATCTGCTACTCATGACTTTCTCTCTGACCTTAGTCATACTACCTCCTCAGTTGTCTTTCTCAGGATCCCAAGTCATGTGGGTACCTCAGGGAATGAACTGACTGACTATTTAGCTAGAGAAGCTATTATTCGCCAAACATTTACTCTGAAAATATCAGGTGCATACTTGTGGGTAAAAATAAGACCTCTATTCACGCGGAGATGGATTGTCATCTGGTGCGTTACTGCCACCCTAATAAATTCTGTACTATCAAGGAGACCACTGCCGCATGGCACTCTTCCTTCTGTTCCTCCCAGAAGGAATCCACTGTTCTATGTCACCTCCACATTGGTTACACCACACTAACCCTTAGTTCTGTTTTATGTAATGAGGCACCCCCACATTGTGGTTGCAGGGCCTTACAGATCATAGCTTGTTTCCTGGTGGAATTCCCCCTCCTTCCAGGTCTTCTGGATTCTTCCTCTAATATTGGTGGACAACTTACAAACAGTTGAGCTGGTTCCTCATGAAAGTTGTTTCTGTTCTCAGATACAACATTTTAAACTAGTTTCAGAGTGGCAGTAGGTTGGTCAGAGGTGGGGCATCTCCCGCCGCATGCTGCGTCTTGGAGACCCTTGACCATACCTATTTTGTCAGCTGCCTTGGTCATCCCTCTTTTAGTGTTGTAATTGCTTTTAACCTGCTTGACACTTGCTAAGGAACAACAGCAACTGCTGCAGAATACCCGACCAATAATAGTAAAAGGAAATGCAGGGAGTGGAAAGTGTCAAATGCAGCAAAGCCTGTGCATGAACACACTTTACACATTCAACAGTGCATGCAATATGGTGTTTGATGAAGGTTATTGCAGAACCGATCAGTGCAGCATTTTGTGTGGTATGGCAATATGTCTGCAAGACATCATTTGAGTGCTTACAATCATCGATGAGCAGATGGACAGCTTGAAGCCGGTCAGTGTGTCACTACTGTGCCCATGGTAAAGGGTATTATGAAGCCCTAGTGGTGAAAAGGAACAGATATCTCATGCCTAGGCAGCTTCCCAAAGATCTTGCAACCGCTATCAGTACATGTCTCTCTGCTGGAGCCATTTCACGAGGATTAAACGAGGCCAGTTTTTTTGCTTGAAAGCTTGTTAAATGCATCCCACTTCAACCAAGCATGTTGAGAAAGAGTTTGTTGGTGTAGGGAACATGTTAGCTGGGGACAGCAATAGTGGTCCCACTTCAGTGTGGCCACCAGTTTGTGTGGAGAGAGAGGGAAACATGTTATGCACCACTGAATGTTCATGAAAGTCATTGTTATGGCTTAGACACTATGGTGTGAGAAAACATTATGCACAGTGGCTGAACACAGCTGCATATCTTTGTGCAAGGTACTATTATGGTACGGTGGTATTCTAGGGAGGTTATTCTGGATCATGACTGTTAAGGGATGCAGTAGGTCCTGACTTTCTGTTTATGGATGACAATACCCACCCACACAGGACCACTAAGGCATGTGAAGTGAAGACATTGAACTTACGGAATGGCTGGCTTACTCCTCAGACATAAACCCTATAGAACATTCCTGGGATGCTCCCTCCTCGAACTGTGCAGTAACTAACAACTGCCTTGAGAGAGAAGTGGGACAGTATTCCCAAGGATTCCTCAAACAGCTTGAATAAATGTGCAAAATATGCATTAGTGCCTGAGGAGGCATATTTCTAATTTAGAGTCCAATATCAACCATTATGTTGGGTGATTGACCTGGGAGAAGCATCAGCGTTATTTATGTCTGAGATCCTGCTTTCCCATGTGGTAAAAGCTGTACCATTTTATATTATAAATATAATGCTCCACCTCTGTTATGTATGTGTTGTGTTTTTGTATTGTCCATCATTGCCTGCAACTATTATTGTCCAACAATGTCTCTGTTACTTAGCAATTGAGGGTTAGCACTCTAATAAACAGTGGGGGCTATTCAGTGGTGCATCCATATGGAGTGCTCATCCCCCCTCTCCCCTTGCGGGGCCACCTGCATTGCCACCCGTGCCACCCCGCCAGCCAGCCCACATGTTATTTGTTCATTTCTTCCATCAGTTGACTTGACTGAATCAAGTTATCGAGTAGTTGTACTTACCTATGTAGCATGCAAGTCCACTTCATCATATTTTATACATTTCTGTCTGGCACATAGATAGCTAATACACTCCTGGAAATTGAAATAAGAACACCGTGAATTCATTGTCCCAGGAAGGGGAAACTTTATTGACACATTCCTGGGGTCAGATACATCACATGACCACACTGACAGAACCACAGGACCATAGACACAGGCAACAGAGCATGCACAATGTCGGCACTAGTACAGTGTATATCCACCTTTCGCAGCAATGCAGGCTGCTATTCTCCCATGGAGACGATCGTAGAGATGCTGGATGTAGTCCTGTGGAACGGCTTGCCATGCCATTTCCACCTGGCGCCTCAGTTGGACCAGCGTTTGTGCTGGACGTGCAGACCGCGTGAGACGACGCTTCATCCAGTCCCAAACATGCTCAATGGGGGACAGATCCGGAGATCTTGCTGGCCAGGGTAGTTGACTTACACCTTCTACAGCACGTTGGGTGGCACGGGATACATGCGGACGTGCATTGTCCTGTTGGAACAGCAAGTTCCCTTGCCGGTCTAGGAATGGTAGAACGATGGGTTTGATGACGGTTTGGATGTACCGTGCACTATTCAGTGTCCCCTCGACGATCACCAGTGGTGTACGGCCAGTGTAGGAGATCGCTCCCCACACCATGATGCCGGGTGTTGGCCCTGTGTGCCTCGGTCGTATGCAGTCCTGATTGTGGCGCTCACCTGCACGGCGCCAAACACGCATACGACCATCATTGGCACCAAGGCAGAAGCGACTCTCATCGCTGAAGACGACACGTCTCCATTCGTCCCTCCATTCACGCCTGTCGCGACACCACTGGAGGCGGGCTGCACGATGTTGGGGCGTGAGCGGAAGACGGCCTAACGGTGTGCGGGACCGTAGCCCAGCTTCATGGAGACGGTTGTGAATGGTCCTCGCCATTACCCCAGGAGCAACAGTGTCCCTAATTTGCTGGGAAGTGGCGGTGCGGTCCCCTACGGCACTGCGTAGGATCCTACGGTCTTGGCGTGCATCCGTGCGTCGCTGCGGTCCGGTCCCAGGTCGACGGGCACGTGCACCTTCCGCCGACCACTGGCGACAACATCGATGTACTGTGGAGACCTCACGCCCCAAGTGTTGAGCAATTCGGCGGTACGTCCACCCGGCCTCCCGCATGCCCACTATACGCCCTCGCTCAAAGTCCGTCAACTGCACATACGGTTCACGTCCACGCTGTCGCGGCATGCTACCAGTGTTAAAGACTGCGATGGAGCTCCGTATGCCACGGCAAACTGGCTGACACTGACGGCGGCGGTGCACAAATGCTGCGCAGCTAGCGCCATTCGACGGCCAACACCGCGGTTCCTGGTGTGTCCGCTGTGCTGTGCGTGTGATCATTGCTTGTACAGCCCTCTCGCAGTGTCCGGAGCAAGTATGGTGGGTCTGACACACCGGTGTCAATGTGTTCTTTTTTCCATTTCCAGGAGTGTACATACCTACGAGAAAAGTCACGGCCATTCTAGTGACCTCGATACGTTATGAAGGAGGATCCACGTAATGGCTTAGCTCTGTTGAACACTCACCCTGACACTGATTGTCCTATTGATGATGTAATTAACCAATTTTCCAGGAAGAACAGGCACATAGACTTCATCATTTAAGGAAGAGAACCACAACTGTAACTTTTTCGTGAGATGGCATTGTGTTGTACATGTGTATAATCAGTTTAAATAAAACTTTCTTTAACTTTGCATGTGACTTGATTATTTTTTTATTACGGTAAAAGTAAAGGTAGCTTAAGATATCTTTAGTGCCTCCTCCTTGAGGTTTTTCTGTATCCACGACTGGGGCTATTCCTCTCTTTAACTCTTTCTCTGTAACAGGCTGTGAGAGTGTGAGGGGGGGGGGAGGGGGACAGCTGTGGATCAGACAGCCTCTGTCACATGGAGAGCTCCAGGAGCACTTGCCTGAGCACACCCACATACTGACCTGATCATATCTCTTACCTTGTTTTGTTATTTTTGGTGTAACTGATGTCTATTACATTTTTTGCTTTCTTTCTTTTACCATTGCGAATCATATGGCTAGGAGGCATTATTAGCTCTGTAACTGTCTTGGGTTGGGGAGGGTTTGGCTGTGGGTTTTTCGTGCCACAGTTGAGCCCTGGGAGACTCCTTGTCTGCTCTGATGTAGGTACTGGCCTGAGTTACAGACTTTTATTTCTCTTCAAGTTCTTGCTTGATGTGATTGGTGGCGGGACTGTAAACAACTAGTGTACTGAGCATAAGTCACACACACACACACACACACACACACACACACACACACACACACACACACATACACACGTAACAACATCGATGCAAATCTGTTTTTGCAGACCATTGCCTCAGTACTAGTCATCCTGTGGAATGAGGTACACTTCCAGCTATTGGGATATTGTTATTAAGAAAGTAGTTGAGATTAAATTAGTAAGTGATTGTATAAGCAGAGTGGAAGCTTTTCCTTAAATTCTGGTTCGAGTCATTTTCTGTCACTGTATAGGTGGGTGGATGCATGCTGTCTTTCTGATGTGCCGTATTATGGTTTGTGGTTGTTGTTGTCCTGTCTACTCTCTCAATGCATTTGTGCCTTGAAAATGAGGGGTGTACACCTGTTGAAATATGTTTGGTTGTCAAAGATGTGACCTGGCTGCATTCCTATAAGTTGTTTGAACATTTTACATGCTGGCAGAAACTCAGGTTCTTTAGTTGTAAGCTAGTACAAATATATTCAGACTTCGTCTCCTGTTATCATGTTGTGTACAAATTTTTCATTTCTGTGGTCTTAATTTTTTTGAGCAATTCCTTTCATCAATCGACACCAGCCTGTTTTTCAGTCGCAGTTGAAATTTGCAGAATCCATCAGGGACAGGTCTCTTTCCTAGTCAAAATGTTCATGCTGTGCCTAAGCATGCGTCTACCTTACAGTAAGTCATTTGCTGATCCTGTATAATCATGTTGTGCCCAGAGTCATTGTTTTTAAGGACCAGTTTTGACCTAACTTCACAAATTTTTATGCGTTCAAAAGCACGACCACACTGTAATATTGCAAACCAGTTGCAGTCTTTTTTGAAGTTGACCGATGACTGAAAGTTGAACTGTGAATTGTTACACACATTTCCAAAAACTGTGAAAAGCTCCCAGTGAAAACCTTCATGTGTCATTGCATTTTTTCTTAATAATGTTTCTTCATAAACTCACTGTAAACAACTGCTCAGTCAGTTTTGAGCTGTCATTGTTTTAATGGCAGATGTCAAATGTTACAACAATTGTGTCATATCTCAACAGCACACTGTAGTGGTGCTTTATAAAAACTTAAAAGGCAGTCCTTTCAGTTAGCTTTTGCTTAGTAGTTTTTACCATCCATATTCCACCTCTCTGGCAATGGCAGCACTACAATTAACACCAAAAAGGGGGCAACTATTGGTAGAAGTGGTAAGGCTTGATTTGAAAAATACTAACAGAAGAATTCAAAATCTTTGTCAGTTGTTTCCTTGTTTGCAAAGATGTTTGATTAATTTTGTAAGTTATTTATCCTGAGTGATGAATGATATGTGCCATCATACTTTTTCTTTGCACTTACTATATTTTTGTAAGTTCATGTGAATGTGCTAATACTTTTTTGTTTGTCAGGATCTGAAAGCAGTTGAAAATGTATATAAGCAGCATGTACCTTTACTTAAAGAAACTTTGGAAGACTTGGTGAAAGGCAAGTTGAAAGAAAGTTATTTTCCATATCTGGGAAAATGGCAGATAAACAAAAGGTATGGGGAAGTTATTGCTGCTCTTTAATTTCTTTATTAAAACAACCATTTCATGTGTGAAGTATTCTAAGGTGGACAGCAAAATATCGATTCCTATAAATGAAGAAAAAAATTGGGAACTTCAAAAGATATCATACGTGATGAACCTTGGAAGCATAAGTTCTCAGGGGTGGAATTCAATTTCAGAAATTATATACAGTAATGCCCTCATTTATGCTCCCCCTTTTACAGAAATCTGGAGCTATGCTATTTGTTGTCTGAGCACCACACACCTGTCTTCCCCCATTCCATGCACACAGTGTTTTGATTGTGATAGGTTTGGTTATGTTTCATGCAGAATTGTTTTATCCAGGGAGCTGACTTGAGTGATAGATTTTATGTCATCCAAACAAAGCATGACTGCTTCAGTTGCATCTGACAAAATTATCTTTGGAATGTAAACTTAATATTATCAAAGGTTTCAATTAAAAAATTAAAATTTTTGATTTGGCAAAGAAATTTGATCTATTGGATTCTATAGTCAGAACAATTATAATCGGGAAACAAAAAATTCTCACAGCTGTATCATTCGCAAATTTCATAATATTATTGCTGAGATTGAAAAAAGTGTTAAAAAAGTGAAAAATTGTTCTGGTGGTCAGAACACAGTGTCCTCTCAAGCTAAGCTGATTTTTGAGAGACTGAAAGAAGCAGGTGCAGAGGCAGCTAAAGATAAAATGTTTAAAACTAGCAACAGTTAGTTTAGCCAACTGAAAAGTCATTGTAATTGGCATAGTGTCGCAGAAGGGGGAATGGTGGTGGCAAGCATTTATAGAGACTGCGTCACTCTATCCAGAGAAACTCAAGGCAATATACGAGAGCCAAACCACATTCATTGCAGATGAAACTGGTCTGTTCTGGAAGAAGATTCTCAACAGAACTATTATCATGCATGAACCTTTCCATGTTTTAAAGCTACCAAAGATTGATTGACAAGAAAATGCAGCTGGTGATTGTAAATTAAAACCCCTTAGGTCATTGCTCATGAAATCCAAGAGCTTTAAAAAATACAACCACAGCTGCATTGACCGTGATTTGGAAATTGAAAGATGAAGTCTGGGTGATGGCTTCCCTTTTTTGAGGACTGGTTTGTTCATCACTTCATACCTGAATTCAAATGTTATTGCCAACTAAAAAAAATTCCCTTTAAAATGGTGCTATTAATCAACAACATACCAGGTCATCTTTCTGTTATTATAATTTTGACCTATGTGTGAAAGTTTTATTTTTGCCACTGAATACAACCAGCTTGGTTCAAGCAATGGAGCAGGAGTCATTAAGACATTTAAATCTCACTAAACAAGTGGATGGTTTGGCTCATCTATATGAAGCTATGAGACAAAACAATGGGCTCAGTGTTAAAGACTTTTGGAAGCATTTCATGTTTTAGATGCTGTTAGAATTATAGTAAAATTTTGGAATGGTGTTTCACAAAAAAACTGGACAAAATTGTCAGTTTTTTTCACCACTCATATCCTGGGGGAATCAGTACAAGATTCTGATCACATGGATACTGATTGTAGAAGTGGTCGATCTTGCCAGACAGTTAAATTTAGATGTGGATGGTGATGACTCAAGAATTGCTGGATTCACACTATCAGGAGCTGTCAATTGATGAGAGCTTATAGAAATGCATGAGCTAGAGCAAAACATTGAACAACCTCATTCTTTAAACCACCTTGAGCTAAAAGGTCAAATCATAGTTGCAAACTTGTCAGAAGGCATCAGTTCAATTGATAAAGGGTTGCAAATTTTAGAAAAAAAAAAATTCCAATGAAATGCACATTTCTGCTACAAAATGGAGAAAAAATTTTATTAGCATGCTATGAGGAAAGTTTGCCTGAGAAGGAAAAAACATTTGATTCGCCAGATGACATTGTTAAGATTTTACACTGAGGTGAGAAAAAGTCATGGGATACCTCCTAATATTGTGTCGGACCCATTTTTGGCTGGTGTACACCAGCAACTCGATGTGGCATGGACTCAACAAGAGGCTGGAAGTCAACTGCATAAATATTGAACCATGCTGCCTCTATAGGCACCCATAATTGCAATAAGTGTTGCCAGTGCAGGATTTTGTGCACAAATTGACCTCTTGATTAAGGTTTGATGGGATTCATGTCAGGTGATCTGGGTGGCCAAATCATTCATTTGAATTGTCAAGAATGTTCTTCAAACCAGTCGTGAACAATTGTAGGCTGGTGACCTGGTGCATAGGATATTTGACTGCTTTCTGGTAACCGTCTTAAATGATTGTCATTTTATGCTCCTAACATGGTCTTTTCCCTCTTGAATTTAACTATTTTTTTTTTATAAAAACACTTCATTCGAGTCATGTGATGCCTGTGACGTCACTGGCTAGCTTGCTGCTTCTACTGTCATAATGCACATTTCTGCTACAAAGACAGTGATGTCTTGTTTTGGAATTTACATTTTGGAAAATGGGTTGCAAATGGTGGATAGTACCATACTGTACAAATACGTCTATAAAAGCTCCTGAAAAGTTGTTTTTAAGTGTTCCAGAGAATGAGAAAATGTGCTTGCACTGTACTGTCAAATTTATGCACAAGTTCACTAACTTACTTAAAAATGTGTTGCACAGTGAAGTTAACATTAACTTACCTCCAAGATATGCTCTCCCACTGTTACAATGAAGGAAAGCATCATTCAACAAAATTAAGCTCCTAGTGAAAATTGCAGCTTTACCCAACTTCCCCTTAGTTATTAAGTAGTTCAGTTGCTAGCGTGGTTAGCTGTTAAATTTTAATTGATGATGTCAATAGACTGCTTTTTTTTAAATCTAACCCGAAAAGACATTTTAACTTATTTGTAAGACGACTCAACAGTCCTCTCATAAGAAAACCAAATCACAGTTATAAAACTTCACCACACCAATCAGAAACGAATATTATTGTGTTTTCCATCCTGTTTACATGTGCTTAGATTTGCAATTGCTATTCACACATGTACATTTAAAAAGATATTTTCTAGTTACACACCCTTTAACTTGATTAGAAACAATGTTTTTATCTTTGTACTGTCCAACTATGATCCTTTTTGTTTAAACTTGTACAGTTTCACTATTACATGCAGATGAAGTACATTTGCTTCAGATGCTAACGTAAGTTTACACTCACAAATATCACAGCCCTTAAGTTTTTGTCACCTGCATGTTGTACATGCTTTATATTTCTCCGTATAATCTCATCGTTATACACCTTGTTATACTGTGGGCATATGGTGATAATCTTCACTATTAGCAATGGTTTCCAAAAAAGTGAATTTTTTGTTGGCAAAACAAATGCATTTATCCTCTGTTGTCCATTTCTCATACTAAGACTAATGTATCACTATATATAATACATCCCACAATCGAAGCAACTGCTACAGTCAGTTCTTGCTAACGTTATTTTCGGTTTTTATGTACAACTTTTAAAAATATGTGACCTTCCAGAATTTGAACGTGTGACCCCTTCATCTGCAGTTGAATGGACTATCCATTGTGCCATCGAATGCCTGATGGATACGGTAGCTCTGCTGAGTGTCTTCTAGAAAGGAAATCAGCACTAAGTTTTGCCAAGAAGAGGTTTATTGTGCTTTGGGTATTAGCTCACAACTGACAGTTGACAATCTAGTTATAATATATGGACCCAGTTTCAAGAGTTCTACAATTTCTTAGATTTGAGCGAGTTTAATGATGATGCAGGGGGCAGGGAAAAAGAATGTCAGTAATACAAGATACTGCTGCTCTAAGTGGATGGAGCATAAATGCATCAACTTTCACAATGGTTCCACTATAGGTGTTCACAAAATTCATTTCTATTGTTGTTTAAAAGTTGTAATTGCATTTTGCATTACTAAATGTCTAAACTGTTTGCAGAAAAGTTACATAAAAACTGCGAACTTCAGCTGACCCTCCTATAACACACTTATAACTTGAACTTGCTCCTAGTCTGTGATGTCTGAAGAGCATCAGCCAATAACAGAGCGTTATCAAACACTTGACCAGATCTTGATATTTAATGATTTTTAAGTTTTAATTACATAAAAATAACAGATATTTTGTGAGAATATTGACCATAAATGCTCTTTAAATGTTATAATCAATCAGAACAACAATAATCTAAACCATATTTTTAACTTAGGAAAATAGTATATTGTCACCTATAAAAATCCCATCATTGTTTGGGAACATGAAGTCCATGAATTGCTGCAAATGGTCTCCAAGTAGCTGAACACAACCATTTCCCGTCAGTGAATGGTTCAGTTGGACCAGGGGACCCAGTCCATTCCAAGTAAACACAGCCTACACCATTATGGAGTCATCACCAGCTTGCGCAATGTGTTGTTGACAGCTTGGGTCCATGGCTTCGCGGTGTCTGCACCACACTTGAACCCTACAATCAACTGAAATCAGGACTCATCTGACCAGGCCATGGTTTTCCACCATCTAGGATCCAATCAATATGGCCATGAGCCCAGGAGATCCAATGCTGGTGATGTTGTGCAGTTAGCAAAGGCACCTGTGTGTCACCAGCTGCCATAGCCTGTTAATGCCAGATTTTGGCGCACTGTCCTAATCGATAATTTGTTGTAAATCCCACAGTGATTTCTGTGGTTAATTCACACAGTGTTGCTGGTTTGTTAGCACAGATAACTCTATGCAAATGTCACTGCTTCAATCATTAAGTGAATTCCGTTGGCCACTGCATTATCTGTGGTGAGAGGTAATACCTGAAATTTTCGATGCACTCTTGGCCAGGGCATATATGCAGGCAAGAAGAAAAAATTCCCGGATTTTTCCCAGCTAAAAGTACACTATATCCCTAGGGAAAGCACTTTTTTTCCATGTTGTATGACAATATACTTTCCTTTGGAGCTGTAAAACTGGTCAGCCATTGTAACAGATATTCAGGCATAGGACACGTGATAAAGTCTGCCAATAGCATCCAGCCATTAGTCATTGTTTTGTTGCATGAACACACAAATTTGAAAAGATAATGGTTTAAATTAATATACGTACAGTGTAGCTAAAAAAAGACTAAGCTTTCATTTATTATATTGGTCACCAAAACTTTTTTGCTGTTTTTTATGAGGATGTGGTTAGACAGGATTCTAAGGGCACAGCTTAAATTGCAGCAGCTGAATATTTCCAACAAGCACTTCAACTTTTTGATAGAAAAGCCAGTTACTTGTGAAACTGCTCAAGAACTCACTTTGCACCTTTGTTGGGCCAATTATGTTCTTGTTGTTGTTGTTGTGGTCATCAGTCCTGAGACTGGTTTGATGCAGCTCTCCATGCTACTCTATCCTGTGCAAGCTTCTTCATCTCCCAGTACCTACCGCAACCTACATCCTTCTGAATCTGCTTAGTGTATTCATCTCTTGCTCTCCCTCTACGAGTTTAACCCTCCACGCTGCCCTCCAATACTAAATTGGTGATCCCTTGATGCCTCAAAACATGTCCTACCAACCGATCCCTTCTTCTAGTCAAGTCGTGCCACAAACTTCTCTTCTCTCCAATCCTATTCAATACTTCCTCATTAGTTATGTGATCTACCCATCTAATCTTCAGCATTCTTCTGTAGCACCACATTTCAATAGCTTGTATTCTCTTTTTGTCCAAACTATTTATCGTCCACAATTAACTTCCATACATGGCTACACTCCATACTTTCAGAAACAACTTCCTGTCACTTAAATCTATACTCGATGTTAACAAATTTCTCTTCTTCAGAAAAGCTTTCTTTGCCATTGCCAGTCTACATTTTATACCCTCTCTACTTCGACCATCATCAGTTATTTTGCTCCCCAAATAGCAAAACTCATTTACTACTTTAAGTGTCTCATTTCCTGATCTAATTCCCACAGCATCACCCGACTTAATTCAACTACATTCCATTTCCTTGTTTTGCTTTTGTTGATGTTCGTCTTATATCCTCCTTTCAAGACACTATCCATTCCGTTCAACTGCTCTTCCAAGTCCTTTGCTGTCTCTGACAGAATTACAATGTCATCGGCGAACCTCAAAGTTTTTATTTCTTCTCCATGGATTTTAATACCTACTCCAAATTTTTCTTTTGTTTCCTTCACTGCTTGCCCTATATACAGATTGAATAACATTGGGGAGAGACTACAACCCTGTCTCACTCCCTTCCCAACCACTGCTTCCTTTTCATACCCCTCGACCCTTATAACTGCCATCTGGTTTCTGTACAATTTGTAAATAGCCTTTCGCTCCCTGTATTTTACCCCTGCGACCTTCAGAATTTGAAAGAGAGTATTCCAGTCAACATTGTCAAAAGCTTTCTATAAGTCTACAAATGCTAGAAACGTAGGTTTACCCTTCCTTAATCTCGCTTCTAAGACAAGTCGTAGGGTCAGTATTGCCTCACGTGTTCCAACATTTCTACGGAATCCAAACTGATCTTTCCCAAGGTCGGCTTCTACTAGTTTTTCCATTTGTCTGTAAAGAATTCACGTTAGTATTTTGCAGCTGTCACTTATTGAACTGATAGTTCGGTAATTTTCACATCTGTCAACACCTGCTTTCTTTGGGATTGGAATTATTATATTCTTCTTGAAGTCTGAGGGTATTTCACCTGTTTCATACATCTTGCTCACCAGATGGTAGAGTTTTGTCAGGACTGGCTCTCCCAATGCTGTCAGTAGTTCTAATGGAATGTTGTCTATTCTGGGGGCCTTGGTTCGACTCAGGTCTTTCAGTGCTCTGTCAAACTCTTCACGCAGTATCATATCTCCCATTTCATCTTCATCTACATCCTCTTCCATTTCCATAATATTGTCCTCAAGTACATCGCCTTTGTATAGACCCTCTATATACTCCTTCCACCTTTCTGCTTTCCCTTCTGGTATAGTCAGTTTATCCAGGTCCCATCTCCTTAAATTCCCACCTTTTTGCAGTTTCTTCAGTTTTAATCTACAGATCATAACCAATAGATTGTGGTCAGAGTCCAAATCTGCTCCTGGAAATGTCTTACAATTTAAAACCTGGTTCCTAAATCTCTGTCTTACCATTATATAATCTATCTGATACCTTTGAGTATCTCCAGGATTCTTCCATGTATACAAGCTTCTTTTATGATTCTTGAACCAAGTGTTAGCTATGATTAAGTTATGCTCTGTGCAAAATTCTACCAGGCGGCTTCCTCTTTCATTTCTTAGCCCCAATCCATATTCACCTACTACATTTCCTTCTCTCCGTTTTCCTACTACCGAATTTCAGTCACTCATTATTATTAAATTTTCGTCACCCTTCACTATCTGAATAATTTCTTTTATTTCATCATACATTTCTTCAATTTCTTCATCATCTGCAGAGCTAGTCGGCATATAAACTTGTACTACTGTAGTAGGCGTGGGCTTCATATCTATCTTTGCCACAATAATGTGTTCACTACGCTGTTTGTAGTAGGTTACCCGCATTCCTATTTTCCTGTTCACTATTAAACCTACTCCTGCATTAACCCTATTTGATTTTGTGTTTATAACCCTGTAGTCACCTGACCAGAAGTCTTGTTCCTCCTGCCACCGAACTTCACTAATTCCCACTATATCTAACTTTAACCTACCCATTTCCCTTTTTAAATTTTCTAACCTACCTGCCCGATTAAGGGATCTTACATTCCACGCTCCGATCCGTAGAACGCCAGTTTTCTTTCTCCTGATAACGACATCCTCTTGAGTAGTCCCCACCCGGAGATCCGAATGGGGGACTATTTTACCTCCGGAATATTTTACCCAAGAGGACGCCATCATCATTTAACTATACAGTAAAGCTGCATGCCCTCGGGAATAAAATTACGGCCGTAGTTTCCCCTTGCTTTCAGCCGTTCGCAGTACCAGCACAGCAAGGCCATGTTGGTTAGTGTTACAAGGCCAGATCAGTCAATCATCCAGACTGTTGCCCTTGCACCTACTGAAAAGGCTGCTGCCCCTCTTCAGGAACCATACGTTTGTCTGGCCTCTCAACAGGTAACCCTCAGTTGTGGTTGCACCTACGGTACGGCTATCTGTATCGCTGAAGCACGCAAGCCTCTCCACCAACGGCAAGGTCCATGGTTCATGAGGGGGGCCAATTATGTTATTGCTATCATTATTGCATTAGTAATCTATGCAAGAACTAAAATACATATGAAAAACTAACCTTGAAACTTGGTCCTTTTTAGTGGGTGTTACCGTTTAAGGTATATCAAACACACATGTGCCAGTATAACTTTAAATTATGGCATAAATGTCTGGTCTTTTGGGTCCAAAATTTTTCTAAGTGGCTGGTTCTCAGTGTTAAATTTTGAATGTGAGTCTAACGCTCCGCGATTTATGAAATTCTCACACGTTTAGATTAGATTAGATTTACTTTCATTCCAATTGATCCGTAGTGAGGAGGTCCTCCAGGATGTGGAACATGTCAGAAAAACTACAATATATGACACATATTTACAACTAAAACAAATAAGCTAATGTACCATTCCACAGGTCCCAAGTGGAATGATTGTCATTTTTTAATGAACACTATATGAAAGAGTCATTTTACAAGTACTGATGCACTGAATTAAAAATTGAAAAGCTTTTTTATTTATTTATAAGGTAATTAACATGTAACACAACTACTATAATACTTAGCTTATTTACAATGAACACATTACTGCACTGAAATTGTGCAGAAGTTATATACATATATATACAAATCAGTTGGTTTTACTGAGAAATTCATCAATGGAGTAGAAGGAGTTGGCCACCAATAAATCCTTTAGGCTTCTCTTAAAGTGAATTTCATTGGTTGTTAAGCTTTTTATGGCTGCTGGCAAGTTATTGAAAATGTGTGTTCCTGAATAATGCACACCTTTTTGTACAAGACTAAGTAACTTTAAATCCTTGTGAAGATTATTCTTATTTCTAGTATTGATTCCATGAATTGAACTGTTGGTTTGATAAAGTGATATACTTTTAATGACAAATTTTATTAAGGAATAAATATATTGGGAAGCAGTAGTTAGTATCCCTAGTTCCCTAAACAGGCTTCTGTAGGATGTTCTTGAGTTCACACCACATATAACTCTTACTGCACATTTTTGTGCCCAGGAAACTTTAGCTTGGCTTGATGAATTACCCCAAAAAATAATCCCATATGACATTATGGAATGAAAGTAAGCATAGTATGCCAGATTTTTCATTTTTATATCCCCTATGTCTGACAAACATAATTCATCATGCATAAAAGGAAATTTACTTTGAAAGCAACACTTCTCTCAAATCCCCATTCGCAATATTTTCCTGTGGCCTGTTAGAAATGTACACAGTTGTCACACTCACCAAAATAAGGCCCATGAGAAAGTGTAAGCAGTTTATTGTTACGAAATATTGCATAGTCTCTGACATATTTTGCTGTCGGCAGATGCTTGTGTGTGCACTGTGTAAATACGACATTTTCTTTACAATTAAAATTTTATTTTGGTGTTATTCTCTCATTTGCTGCAGTATTATTCTGCAGGTAGTGGGCTGAAGTAAATTCCTTCATCAGAGTATCAGTTCTTACCAGTCAAAATTACAGACATTTAACTGAAAACTAACACAATAAAAAATTCCTGGAAGTCTAAAAACTTCCTGGGTTTGTTCCAGAGTGTATCCACCCTGTTGATACTGTGGATCTCAGAATATCTCATTTTCTAATGATTTCGAAATTGAAAGTCCCATGCATCTAGCTCAAAGTACCATTCCATGTTCAAAGCCTGTTAATTCCTGTTGTGTGGCCATAGTCACGTTGGAAACCTTTTTAAATGAATAATCTGAGTAGAAATGACAGCTCCGCCAATGCAGTGCCTATTTGTACCTTGTGGACATGATACAATAGCCATCTGTATGTACAAATTGCAATCCCATGACTTTTGCCACTTCAATATACCTAGCCTTCTACATCACAGTAACTTCAGCTTACATTGTCACAATGCATAATACTGCACTGTAATGTAATATGTTGTATTGCTGAACATTTTTCTTCGAAATTACACTGTTTTCTTTAGCCTTTAGGCTGTGGTCTCAGTTGAACTTAATATGCAAAATTGGATCCTGACTTAAGCGAGTCCCAAGTACATGGTTATTGTTTGGTCCCAGCTATTGCATAGGTCTGTGGTATCACTGTATATGATCTATAACTATATATGGTCATGTAGGTTATACCCCTCCATGTATTACACCCTGGAGCCATTCCTCTGGTAGCCCCTCATTTGTGAGTTACTGATTCAAAAGAAAGGGGAAAAAATATGTGAATTTAGCATGATGATTTAGAACCTTGCAAATAGTAGACCGATGGTGTAACGTAGTGGATATAATATGTTCCTGACATGCAAAACATTGTGGGTTTGAATCCTATCAAATGCTTTGAAAATTTTGTTTCATATCTTTATATTAATGACTTCGATCACTATTTTCATTTAATTAATTAATTGAAATGTAATCTTTGTATTTATAATGCTTTGTCATGCCATCTTAAACATCACTAGTGACACACCTGGCTCCACACAGACAAAGTATCCGTGGCTTGTTAATTTAAGTGGCATATGACAGGAAAATTGTCAGGAGTTACAAATGTTACCTTTTTCATATTTAACTGGCATTTGGAGTGACATTTTGTGGCAGTAGTGCAAGCTGTTAGCTATTGCACCATCCAACTACAGCCAGATCGACACAAGCTACAGCTGTTTCCCAGCCACACAACTGCACCACCAGTCTGGTGGAAGCTACATTTTCTGTGTGACCTTTACCACCATTTTCTTACTCACTCATTAAGAATTACCTACGTCCAAAAAACAGCTATTATTATCAGATTAAAATCTGATACATCTTGCATTGCATCTCATTAGGAAAGTCTGCAGTAACTTGCAATGGCATCTCAGTAGTAGTAGCAGCTTGCATATCCTATTGCTCCAGCCTGAGATAAGCTTATCTATTTGTCTAAATTGTATCAAAATTCCTACAGTAGTTACTGAGATTAGCCTGGACATACAAACAGAAACCACGGTAAGGGACTTAATGGGGTAAACCAGGTTGATGCTAGATTTTGGAAATGATATTCATAATAATGAAGAGGGGCAGCAACCTGTTCAGTAGTTGCAAGGACAATAGTTGGTTGATTGACTGATCTGGCCTTGTAACACTAACCAAAACGGCCTTTGGGTGCTGGTACTGCGAATGGCTGAAAGCAAGGGGAAACTACAGCTGTAATTTTTCCCGAGGGCATGCAGCTTTACTGTATGGTTAAATGATGATGGCATGCTCTTGGGTAAAATATTCCGGAGATAAATAGTCCCCCATTTGGATCTCCAGGTGGGGACTACTCAGGAGGACATCGTTATCAGGAGAAAGGAAACTGGCGGTCTATGGATCGGAGTGTGGAATGTAAGATCCCTTAATCAGGCAGGTAGGTTAGAAAATTTAAAAAGGGAAATGGGTAGGTTAAAGTTAGATATAGTGAGAATTAGTGAAGTTCAGTGGCAGGAGGAACAAGACTTCTGGTCAGGTGAATACAGGGTTATAAATACAAAATCAAATAGGGGTAATGCAGGAGCAGGTATAATAATGACTAAAAAAATACAAGTGCAGGTAAGCTACTGCAAACAGCATAGTGAATGTATTATTGTGGCCAAGATAGATACGAAGTCCACGCCTACCACAGTAGTACAAGTTTATATGCTAACTAGCTCTGCAGATGACGAAGAGATTGATGAAATGCGTGATGAGATACAAGAAATTATTCAGATAGTGAAGGGAGACAAAAATTTAATAGTTATGGGTGACTGGAATTCGTTAGTAGGAAAAGGAAAAGAAGGAAACAAGGTAGGTGAATATGGAATGGGGGTAAGAAATGAAAGAGGAAGCCGCCTGGTAGAATTTTGCACAGAGCATAACTTAATCATAGCTAACACTTGGTTCAAGAATCATAAAAGAAGGTTGTATACATGGAAGAGGCCTAGAGATACTCAAAGGTTTCAGATAGTTTTTATAATGGTAAGACAGAGATTTAGGAACCAGGTTTTAAATTGTAAGACATTTCCAGGGGCAGATGTGGACTCTTACCACAATCTATTGGTTATGAACTGTATATTAAAACTGAAGAAACTGCAAAAAGGTGGGAATTTAAGGAGATTGGATCTGGATACACTGACAGAACCAGATGTAGTACAGAGTTTCAGGGAGAACATTAGGGAACGATTGACAGGAATGGAGGAAAGAAATACAGTAGAAGTAGAAAGGGTAGCTTTGAGGTATGAAATAGTAAAGACAGCAGTGGATGAAGTAGGTAAAAAGATGAAGGCTAGTAGGAATCCTTGGGTAACAGAAGATACATTGAATTTAACTGATGAAAGGAGAAAATATAAAAATGCAGTAAATGAAGCAGGCAAAAAGGAATACAAACGTCTCAAAAATGAGATCGACAGGAAGTGCAAAATTGCTAAGCAGGGATGGCTAGAGGACAAATGTAAGGATGTAGAAGCGAGTATCACTAGGGGTAAGATAGATACTGCCTACAGGAAAATTAAAGAGACCTTTGGAGATAAGAGAACCACTTGCATGAATATCAAGAGCTCAGATGGAAACCCAGTTCTAAGCAAAGAAGGGAAAGCAGAAAGGTGGAAGGAGTATATAGAGGGTCTATACAAGGGCGATGTACTTGAGTACAATATTATGGAAATGGAAGAGGATGTAGATGAAGATGAAATGGGAGATATGATACTGCGTGAAGAGTTTGACAGAGCACTGAAAGACCTGAGACGAAACAAGGCCCCCGGAGTAGACAACATTCCATTGGAACTACTGACGGCCTTGGGAGAGCCAGTCCTGACAAAACTCTACCATCTGGTGAGCAAGATGTATGAAACAGGCGAAATACCCTCAGACTTCAAGAAGAATATAATAATTCCAATCCCAAAGAAAGCAGGTGTTGACAGATGTGAAAATTACCGAACTATCAGTTTAATAAGTGACAGCTGCAAAATACTAACGCGAATTCTTTACAGACGAATGGAAAAACTAGTAGAAGCCGACCTCAGGGAAGATCAGTTTGGATTCCATAGAAATGTTGGAACACGTGAGGCAATACTGACCCTACGACTTATCTTAGAAGTGAGATTAAGGAAGGGTAAACCTACGTTTCTAGCATTTGTAGACTTACAGAAAGCTTTTGACAATGTTGACTGGAATACTCTTTTTCAAATTCTGAAGGTGGCAGGGGAAAAAATACAGGGAGCGAAAGGCTATTTACAATTTGTACAGAAACCAGATGGCAGTTATAAGGGTCGAGGGGTATGAAATGGAAGCAGTGGTTGGGATGGGAGTGAGACAGTGTTGTAGTCTCTCCCCAATGTTATTCAATCTGTATATTTAGCAAGCAGTGAAGGAAATAAAAGAAAAATTTGGAGTAGGTATTAAAATCCATGGAGAAGAAATAAAAACTTTGAGGTTCGCCGATGACATTGTAATTCTGTCAGAGACAGCAAAGGACTTGGAAGAGCAGTTGAACGGAATGGATAGTGTCTTGAAAGGAGGATATAAGACGAACATCAACAAAAGCAAAACAAGGAAACGGAATGTAGTCGAATTAAGTCGGGTGATGCTGCGGGAATTAGATCAGGAAATGAGACACTTAAAGTAGTAAATGAGTTTTGCTATTTGGGGAGCAAAATAACTGATGACGGTCAAAGTAGAGAGGATATAAAGTGTAGACTGGCAATGGCAAGGAGAGCGTTTCTGAAGAAGAGAAATTTGTTAACATCGAGTATAGATTTAAGCGCCAGGAAGTTGTTTCTGAAAGTATGGAGTGTAGCCATGTATGGAAGTTAATTGTGGACGATAAATAGTTTGGACAAAAAGAGAATACAAGCTATTGAAATGTGGTGCTACAGAAGAATGCTGAAGATTAGATGGGTAGATCACATAACTAATGAGGAGGTATTGAACAGAATTAGGGAGAACAGAAATTTGTGGCACACCTTGACTAGAAGAAGGGATCGGTTGGTAGGACATGTTCTGAAGCATCAAGGGATCACCAATTTAGTGTTGGAGGGCAGCATGGTGGGTAAAAATCATAGAGGGAGAGCAAGAGATGCATACACTAAGCAGATTCAGAAGGATGTAGATTGCAGTAGGTACTGGGAGGGGAAGAAGTTTGCACAGGATAGAGTAGCGTGGATAGCTGCATCAAACCAATCTCTGGACTGAAGACCAGAACAATAACAACAACAACAACAACAATTCATTATACCCCACCCCACCCCCTCCCCGCAGTGAACTAACAAATTACAAAATTGATTAGCGACCTTGTTGTACACCCTTAAGAGTGTAGTATGTATTTTTTTAAGTAAAAAAAACTTGCATCCAGAGCACACCACATGACATCAACAAAAGACTGTTGGTGGGAGCTCTGAACGCAGTAATTTTCAACCTAGAGCGAAATTTCGAAAACTGCTTCAAAACTGTTGATATTGTCTAATGTAGTACCTAGTGGCATTAAAAAAGCAATTTTTCACAGAACGGTGGCACTCTACAATAAAAATCCAAGTTTTCAACAAAAAGTTGTTATAAAAAGGTGCACCAAAAATTGAAATTAAAATGTTAGAACGATCCTATGTACTACAGAAGGAAAAAAAACCAACTCACAAGTTACAAAAAGGTATAATGTATATTTCACGATTATAGCTTGAGCCATTTGAAAAATGTTGTTTCGAAAAGACAAGTGTTTGAAGTTTAAACTTGTGTTTTTTAATGTTTAAATTGAACAAACCTTTAATAGGCAATGCCAGCACCATACAGCTGGGTTTTCATTTGCCAGTGTACAAACACTCTCATTTTGATGAAATCAAATCTTTTTTGCACAATTGGGGTCACTTTACTAGCCGTATATATACATTTATTTGTCATTTTCAAGCAGTCAGATATTATTCTGGATGGAAGTATTATTTCATCTAAAAAACAGGTGAAATGACAAGTTAAGCAGATGTGAGATGAGCATGTGCTTTCAGACTGTTTACCATAAACAGATCATGTTATGAAGAAAAATCTTGGTGTGAGAATAGTATTTTAGTTGCTAGTAATGTCCTCTGTGATACTGTCCAAAACTAACAGGATGCTATTCTGTCTGTAACTACTATACTATTATTTGAATTAAAAATAGTCGTGGTTGCAGCTTATTCTTTTATTAAGAACACGTTTCGCCTTTGTGGGGCATCTTTAGATTATTTATAGAGATAACAAAATAAGCAAAATTTAGGATATGCCCTTGCTTGCATGATTCTAAATGTGAGTAATGAACTGTTGCTTACCTGAAATGTTTCCTTTTACAGTATACTAAAAATAATAAAACGGCTTTATGCTAACACATTTAAAAGTAATACACAGTACTGTCGCCATAACTTCACAGCAGGAATGTCATGTGGACCCACAGGAAAGCAATGGGATGAGGCTTGCATACCGTGTCTGCAGAGAACGTACAAAGGTGGCACTCAGAGCAGTTATGCGTCCGTCGGCATATTTAATGCTTACAAAAAAAAATCTCAAACTAGTTGGCTCACTATAATGAAATTAAATGGTTACAATTAATCAGAACAGAGTTGTCCATAAACAAACCTTTAAATTACTCAAGAAGGTAAAATAGTAACATCAGCCATAACTATACAATATTGTAAGGTAACCATCAAAGGTGAGTGTCATCCCAATAACTGGAGATAAAACAAATTCTTAAAACATCAGGTTCTGACTTGACTTTAAAAGTATAATCTCTAGGAATGAATCACTTGGGAGGAATTAATTTATGTAGAAATTTAAAGAAACAGACATCACTGAATCTGAGCGTTTAACAAATGTTTGCCGATTGTACATCTATGCTTAAGGATTTCTAACTCTTTCAATAAATCAAGATTTTTGCCTTTCTGAGCATAGTGTAAGATGCAGAGATCATAAAGTGTAGGTGGCTGATGCCCTGCAGTCTTTAGGTGTTCAGAAAATGTAGAATGCTGCTTTACTTGACCTTTTTGGTTTAGCAAATGGTTGCTAAATCTCATTCTAAACATTCTTACAGGTTCAACAATATAGAATTTATGGCAGAAGTTGCATTCCAATTTGTAAAGCCCAGAGGATGTGTGTACCAATCTTTAGTAGGCCACCCATTATGCATGTAAGACTTCTGAACTTTATTATGTGATGATAAAGCTACACTACATCAAGATGTTTGGATAATTTAGCTGACTGATATGATAATTTCCCCACAAACAGAAGCTTTATGTGTCTTTGTGGTGGTGACAAAAGATTTGATTGTATCGAAATAATAGCTACCAGTTGCATAAAGGAAATTTAATTTCTTTACTGGTTTCAGGCACTTAGTGTCCTTCTTCAGAAGGTTATAACTATCACATTATTTGCGAGTGTCAACAATAAGATACATGCAGCATATTTCTGTGGTCATATGGTTCATAGTGCCTGTACAAAATTTGTATAAATACACCAAACAATAAAGTGTGGACATCATGGCAGAACTCGAAATGTAGAACTGGTGCTTTGGGCTTCATTAACTTCAATTTAGGTATAAGGTCAGGACTGATAATATTACTAAACTTCTCAAGGCACTCTTTAATTTATTCTAAACTTCTCAGGGCACACTTTAATTTCTTTGGCATATCCAGCTATAGGATCAACACTTATTTCTTGAACATTATTTTCATGGAAAAATTTGATAGTTTTTGCAATATAATCCTTCTTATATAAAGCACCAGCTCTATCTATTCAGATAAAGACTCATAAAGAAAACATTTCTCTATGCCCGATTGTTAATAGTATTGGGAACCATGGGGAATGATGTCTTCAAAATTATTCCTGAAGCTTTTACGTAATTCCTTTGTATATAAAGAAAATTGTTGACTATCTAATAGGAATGACCTAATTCAGCTCCTTAAGGACAGAATTTTCCCTTCCAATTGTTACATGTTGTCTCTTTATACCAAAAGTCCTTATACCAACATTCCGTTATATGATGCTAATGCAATCATCAAGAAGAATCTTCTTATGCATGGTCGTCTCATACTGATGAGACTACAGAGTTCGTATCTTTACTTAGACTTCTTACTTTGTGTAACTACTTTACTTTTAACAATCAGGTCTTCAAGCAGAATGTGACAGCTTGGCAATGGGGAACTATTTGGCCGGCTGTCTTGCAGACATTTTTGTGAATTCCTTGGAACAAAAATACTTTAAGGGGATCTCCCAGTTAAATGATAAAATACTTGTTTATCAGCAGTATGTACATGACATCTTTGTATTATTCGATGGTCTGGCATGGATGTTTCCAGGTTAACACCTGAATTTTAATGCTTTACATCCCAACATGTCCTTTATGCATGAAGTTATGAATCATGATGCGCATCTTCATTATTTGGACTGACAGTTCCAGTCTGATAATGAAACTATTCATTTTGATATTTTTAGAAATCCCACAAACAGTAATGCAATTATCCACGCTCATTATGTCACCCGTATCAGCACAAGCAATTTTTTTTTAGATCAATGATTGACTACCTCTGCAACATCCCCCTCAGCTCTGCATCTATAAACAGAGAGCTTTATAACTTGAAGTTTATTGCAGCTACTACTAATGGTTATAACCTATGGATGATAGAGTATATAAAAGAAAATTATTGGGTAACAAGAAAAGTAGGCAATTGAATCTTTTGTGACCACCACAGAGATGTTTGTGGGGATATTATCATATCAATTAGCTACATTATTCAAAAATCTTAACGTCTATGTAGTGTTTTCACTGCATAATAAAGCTCAGAACTCTTATGAGCATAATGGGCAGCCTACTAAAGATTAGTACGTGTCTTTTATTACACTACCTGACTTAACTAGGGCAAATGTCGAAAAGGATTATGAAATTGCAGCTATAAAAATTACTCAGTTCAACCTGGTTATTGCTACAGTTTACCGATCACCGTCCGGGAATTTTGAACTTTTCTTAAACAAAATGGAGTCATTGCTAAATAAAGTAAATAAAATGGATTGTGAATTGATAATCTGTGGTGACTTCAATATTGACTTCCTCACGAATAGTGGAAATAGGGAGACCATTTTGAACCTTGCAACGTCCTACAATTTAAAGGCTGAAGTAAAAGCAGCTACCCGAGTATCAGAAACTTGTCAAACAGCTCTTGATCAGTTTCTAGTAAAGAAGAGTTTACACAACACCTCACTAAAAATTTTCAATGCAGGTTTTAGTGATCATCTTGCTCAAATATTAAGCATAAAAGTACAAGGCAGTATTATTAACAACATGTCTTTTAGAACAGCATATCGAAGCTATAATCAGCATAATGTGAACTACTTCAACAACTTATTACAGAAAGAAAAATGGCTAGGAGTGTACAAAATGAACGATATAAATGAAAAATTCGACACTTTCATTGATACATTAACCCATTTCTTTGAACTTGCATTCCCACTGAAAACATTAACCATACAGGGAAACTCTAGAACAAACAGCTGGATCACAAAGGGAATAAGGGTTTCATGCCAGAAGAAAAGACTACTTCATGAAATATGTAACTCAAAAAATTCCTCACCTGTAGTACGCGCATACTATAAAAAATACTCCAAAATATTAAGAAAAGTAATAAAAGCAGCAAAAATAATGCATAATGATGAAATCATTTATAATTCAGCTAATAAATCAAAAGCTATGTGGAGTGTTATAAAAAAAGAATGCGGAGAATACAGACAACCTTGGAAAAATATAACACTATCACATAAAAATAAAAAAGTAACAAACCCCTTAGAAGTAGCTAACACATTTAACAACTTTTTCACAGGTGTTGCTGAAAATATGTTACAATCAAACTTTAAGAGCATCCAGGCAAATGAATATAAAATAAGTACATGTAGAGGATCAATGTACATCAGTTCTGTTTCACAAGATGAAGTAGCTAAAGCAATAACAGGACTAAAAAATTCCAAATCGGCAGGTATTGATGGTATACCTGCAACAATGTTAAAGAAGAGCGCATCAAACCTAATTGAAGTACTCACACATTTATGCGACTGCTCACTTCAGGCAGGCACTTTCCCTGATGTGTTAAAAACATCAAAAGTTATTCCTGTATATAAAAAAGGGGATAAAGACAATGTAAATAACTACAGACCCATCACAATTTCCTCCTGCATCTCTAAAGTACTGGAAAAAGTTATGTATGAGAAACTTATGAAATTTATAAATAAAAACAGCATCCTATGTAATGAACAACATGGATTCAGAAATAAGAGGTCAACGACAACTGCTGTCTATGAGTGCATCAATTCCATCCTAAACCTGATGGACAAAAAACAGGAAACAATAGGAGTCTTTATTGACTTGTCAAAAGCTTTTGACATGGTGGACCATAAAACTCTGCTATCAAAGCTAGAAAGATATGGTATTCGAGGTCTGTCCAACAAGTGGATCAGTTCCTTCCTGACAAATCGTATGCAGGCAGTGTGCGTCAAGCACACAAATATTGAACTAAAAACTGTATCTAATCACTTATCTGACTATAAACAAATAAAATGTGGTGTACCCCAAGGATCCGTATTGGGACCCCTTCTGTTTCTTCTGTACATAAATGATCTAAGCTTAAATATTGATGCACACAAATCAATCATATTTGCAGATGACACCACGATTCTACTAAAAGGAGACGACGATGAACAGTTACAGCAGACAGTAAACACGGTAACGAAACAACTTAGCAGCTGGGCACAGAGTAATCAGCTTGTAATAAACAGTAAGAAAACCGTTGCTCTAAAATTCCACAATGTTCCTAACAAGGACATGTTTATCCCATCAGTCTCTATCAATGACGAACCAGTTGGTAACAGTACTGAAACCAAATTCTTAGGACTTTGGCTGCAGAGTAACATCAGATGGAATAAGCATATTGAATGTCTCAATGCAGAACTGAGCAAAACATGTTATCTTCTTTGTTCATTAAAATCATGCTGTAGTGAGAAAACAGTATTGAATGCATATCATGCGTACTTTCATTCTCGTCTTAGATATGGGGTCACCTTCTGGGGAAACTCTAAAATAGCTAATAGCACTTTTAAACTACAAAAAAGGGCCATTAGAATCTTGTTTGGGTGCAAGCCTAGAGACTCTTGTAAACCCCTGTTTAAGAAATCTGGTATTCCCCCATTACCGTGTGTATACATTATGGAAACCCTTTTGTTCTTTAAATTAAATGTAATAGGCAAGGACCAGAGGCTACAAAAAAACTGTGATATACATGAGCACTTTACCAGACAAAACAGGAACTTACATATGACTCAAATCAGCACAGCACTGTGCCAAAAAGGTACTTTTCACATGGGAGTTAAGCTTTATAACAAACTTCCTGAAAACATAAAAGCTATCACTGAGGTCAATACATTTGGAAAATCTCTAAAGTCATATTTACAGCATCACTGCTTTTATTCCATTGAAGATTATTTAAATTTATGAAATGTGTTATATAAATACTTGTGTGTAAAGTGTATTATTGTAAGCTTAAATATGTATGCCTTGAAATTACTTTCAGCCTGTATATTTATAACTTGACTTGTCCAATGTCTTATGCATAAGCTGCTATGTAGACAACAGGACCAATAAAATACAATCTACAATCTACAATCAGTCTTCTGTGGTTTGGAATGCAATATCTGCCTTAAATTCTATATTGGTGAAACTGTACGACTGTTTAGAAAGAGATTTAGTGACCATTTGCTAACCCAAAAAGGTCAAGTAAAGCAGCACTCAACATTCACTGAACATGTGAAGACTACAGGGCACCAGTCACCCACACTTGATGATCCCTTCATCTTATATTGTGCTCGGAATGGGAAAAAGCTTGATTTATTGGAAGATTTGGAAATCCTTAAGCAAATGTGTACAGTTGACGAACAATTGTTGAACAGTCAGTTCACTAGCAGGAACCAAGGCTATTATGATTCAGCGAGATCAGTTTTTAAAAATTTTATGTAAACTTGGTTACGCTCTTCTAGTAGGTTCTATTTTGGTTTTGTTAATTCCCTCCAAGCAATTCATTCCTAGACATTAGTTATTTTTGACTAAGTCTCGGTGGGTCCACCTGATTCAATTCTGATTTGATGCATGCTTCAATCTAGCACAGAGCAGTTTAACTAGTTTTACTATGTTGTAAAAGGAACATTTTAAGGTCTGTAACAATCCCTTATTCTCTTATTCCTTAGAATCCTGCAAGCTAGGGCTGTATCCTAATTTTTCTTATTTTGTTATCCTTAAAGATAATCTGATGATACCACATGAAGATGAAATGCATCGTTAAAAAGAGAATAAGTTGCAACCAAGTTTTTATTAAAATGTTCTACATACAGTTTGTGTACTAGATGGCCTAATGGACTGGAAAAAATTTTACCTCCATGCGGTGAATCGCAGTTTTAACATATTTTAACATTTACGTGACAATTTATAGACTTCCAAAGAAACATTTTAAACCAATAAAAAAATTAGGCACAAAAAATTTCTACTCTGGTCTACCCCTCTTAAATTTGTAATATGTTTGTATGGTTCCACAGAAGAAGGGAATGGCATATTTACACCATCATAGTTTAGCTAATTTGGATGAAATATTTGTAAATTATATGTATAGAAACCTTCCTCATTAATCAATGTATCTATTAGTGGAAACTATCAAAATCCCTGCAGTAGTTTCTGGCATTAACCTGAACATACAGACAGAAACTGCAGTGGTGACTTTAATTTGTATATAGATATTAACTTTTTCATTAGCTCTAATATTTTCTTCCTGTCACTCTTCATTTGATTGGAATCCTTGTGGATTTGATTTAATTTTTTTATGTATCAAGCTTGTTTTAATTTTTCCATTTTATCATCCCTCCTTCCATTTAAATCTTCATCTGCATTATTTTGTGCATAATGCAAGAAGAATTCATGTTTTAAATGTTTGTATGACAATTATCATCCAAAAAAAGTGCATCTTGTAACAAAAAAATTATTTTTGACCCTATTGCACAGCCACCTGAAGTAGATTATTTTGACTTTTGGTTTTTTAAATGATAGATTAGCACTTTTAGACATTTAAATATTATGATAGTTAAAGAAAAATAATTTAAATCACAAGGACAAGGATTCCGAATGAAAAAAAAAAAAATGAGTTGACAAAAAAGTTAATACGGCATTTAAAATGACATGACAAACTGTTATAGATAAAAAATTACCTTTAAAATACTTAATTGAATAAAAATATTGATCAGTCATTTCATTAACAATTTGAAAATAAAAAAAAAAATTCAAAGCACCTGATAGGATTCCTTTTGTATGTCAGGAATGCATTTTGACCACTGCACTACACCGTCAGTCCATATAATATTACTATTTGTAAGCCTATAGACTTCCACGCAAAATTTTTTCATCGCTTACTTGCAAATGAGGGCCGATCTGGGTGAATGACCCAGGGTGTGATACCTGGCACCTTAACCTACACTACTGTACACATGGTTTCAAAAAGTCGATTCCCCCTCTGTAGAACTCTTCTCATTAGCTGAAAACACAAATATGATAGATTACAACATTGGAAAGCCCTGGATGCAATAATATGTAGAATGAAGGAAAGGTCACCACTGCAGCTAACTGATGTGTCACTCATGTAAACGCTTAACAGAATGCAGTATTTACACTAACTTTCAAGCTCTTGCTTTTGCTGTAGCAAAAGTCCTTACAGCCACCTAACACCCTAATGCTCAAACCAGCAGCCACAGTGAGATTGACTGTTTATCAGTAATTGCATTAAGCTGGGTAGATGAAGGTAGGGAGAGGGGTAGGAAAGGATGCACGAGGTAAGGAGAGGTAATGGGATGGTGGAATAGTATGAAACAAGTCTTTAGGCAGCTGAATCAGTGGCTGCACAAAAAAATGAAAGAATTTCAGAGGGTAGAGCATGTACAATGGAGAGAGAGAGAGAGAGAGAGAGAGAGAGAGAGAGAGAAGAGGGGGGGGGGGGGGGGCAATACACAATCTGGATGGGGAAGGAGTCGTAATGACAATAGAGAAGGTAAAAGCTAATGTGAGGAAGTAGGAAACAGGTTAGCAGAGGTTTAGTCCAGGACGACTGTGAGAGAGATAAGTCACCCCTGCATAGTCCAGAGAAACTAGTGATAGAAGGTAAGATCCAAGTAGATCATATAATGAGAGCTGTTTAAGTCATTAATTTGGTGGTGGCCATTCGAGAAAGTTGTGGACAAGACAAGTAAACAACTGTGACTTGCACAGCATGTATTACCAGTTTTGATTATGGCAGTGGGCCATGCAAAAACAGAGTGTTGCATGGTGAGCAGCTGAAATATTCATGTTGAGAATTACTAAGAGGGAGAAATGGACTCGTGAAAAGACTCGGGTGGAGCACACACAGTTTAAATATAATGAAATGAGTGGCTGATGGTCCAAGGAAGTTCTTTTCAGGGTTCTTAGAGATAACAAAAGAGATGAACTAGTGGAAGACTGTTAGATGACAGTGGAAAAGCTGCATGCATATAGCTTCAGACTGAAATGCTTGAAAAAATCTATGGAAGGCATTTATCCAGCAAAGGCTGTTAAATGGATGATGTTCTTAGTAAGTGTAGGTTGTCAGTTTGATCCTTTAGTGCCTTCATTGGCAAGTAAATCAGGAATGTGCACTGTAGCCCTCAGCAATCATTGGCCTGAAGATTTCAGATACAGCTTCTGTGTTCATAAATTGTTACAAGCCTATGAGCGACACAGGGATGAATAGTTGACGATGTGTCCAGCTTTGTACTTGTGCTGACCTGCTATATACTGTTGGCACAGTGAGCCCTGTTGCTTTGTTTGTGGTGGTATTTATGTGGAGCTGCTATGGTAAAAGTTTAATGTAAACTGATTTGTGTTTTCAAATTATTGCTGTTTTTGTGATTTTAACCTGATGTGAGGACTATAGTAATTAAATAGTGAGTAGATGTAAAAAATGTTCTGACCTTTATTTGTTCTGAAGAAAAGCATTCAGATGTATAATACTTGGCATCAGGAGCAACTGGAATAGAATGGCCATAAAAACATAATTGCATATCTAAGCTATTGTAACATTAGATGTTACTCTGGTGAAAGAAAGGGAACAATATAAAATAGGAAAGGTGATGAAATCTATAGGTACTGACAGGAAGAAAAAGATGTAAATTTTGAACCAAAAGAAAGGTGGAATCCAGGAAGGAGTTGAAAGTAACAATGGCCTAGCAGCCAAGATTAAAACTTTGTAATACCATTAAGTAAGAGCAGCTATACTCGTATGACATGGTTAAAATGGGGTAAAAAGTTGAAAGAATTCCAGATAGATGAAAAGACAGAAATTTCAAGAAACATTCGCATCAAAATGATGTCAGTTGTAGATCATTAAGAGTTCATTGTTCACTCACGAAAGAATTCTTTATATGTAGGGGAGGGCATTCAGGGATATGGTAAGTGTCAGTGTATAAGCTGTTTGTTAAACACGTGCATTGCATATCTGCTGTTTGCCTCCTGTTGGTAGCTTTCTAACCTTTGAGAAACTTTTTCTAACTGACACCCCGACAAGAAGATGGAAGGAAAAAATTTTATCACCTATAACTTTTTCACTGTTCGTGCAGTAAAATTGTCCCACCAGGTGTGATGTTTTAATTTATTTCTTCTTTACTATTAAGTACATTCACAACAGATTTTGCAGACAGTACCTACATATAGCACTGAACATTCCTGAAAAATTATGTTACTGTATGACACGTGGTTCAGGAGATATGACATAAATACTGAGATGGGTGAAAAACTAGATTTTGATTAAAACAGAGTGCAAATTACCCAGAATACTCTTTCAGTGTTTGATAATGAGATCACTAAGCAATTTCCAAGAAACTTTAAACACAGCTTCAAACCTTTCCTAAATTATGTGTAATCAGAAGTTTGAATCTGTTTTGTACAAGGAAGTTCGATTCTTTATCAAATTAGGGGTTTGCTGGTACGCTAATAAAGGAGTTGTTTGTTGAGAATAAAGTTTAGTTCGAAAATCATTTTCAAATAAGTAGAAGATCAATTCTGCTTTTCTTTTGAGCCACATTTCTGGCTCTTTAGAGAAATCTAATACACATAAATGAGATTCTGTGCCACTTCATGTAAAATTATGTGTAACACTGAGATATATTGCAACTAGAGATACTTTATCATCACTACAGTACATGTATCAGATTGCTAAGAACACTATTTCTAAATTTTTATGTGTAATACCGGATGCTCTACAATATGCCGAGGGTACATCAGAAAGTGAAGTTTTTGTCTCAACAGTTCTGCTTTGTTTTTATTTTTGTAGTTACTTGAAGTTCTGCTGTAAATATAACATTTCATTTGCTGGACTGGTACTTAAACTTGCAACCAAACTTTCCAATACTGTACAGAACAGTCATTACTCAGCTTATGTTCCAATAAGAACACTGTTGTATTTACCTAGGTTTTTAATGAGGGTCAGAAGTAGCTTTAAATCCATAAAGGCACAAATAAATTTGTATTTTCACTCCACTGTAATATTTATGCTCAATAGCTAAATAAATCATTAAACTGAAATAAGAAGTACCTTCACAAAACTGACTGTTATGCAATAATATTAAACTCAGTAAATCCATACTCTTAATGACACTTTCAGAATTCATTTTGTCACATTAAACAATGCTGTATTACATTGTTACAAACCAGTGATTATAAGGAATAGATGCATGCTGCACAGAAACTCCTGTCACATGGCTTAACAACATTATGTCGCTTTACAATTTCTTTACCTCGTTAAAGACTAGCACATTGTTTTCCCACAAAACTAACATATAACGTATACAAACAAATAACTGAAGACCTGTGCTGTTGAACGAAACAAATCAGAATGAGAGCAGATCAACCTAGTGGCTGTTGCTGCAGCTCATAGGTGTTGTTGGAGGAAGCGACTTCAACCCAGAAAGAAAATGAAGAATTGTTTTCGAAATTCAATTTCCATGTTCCAGAAGTTGCTTGACATGTAAACGTGGTGTATGTCAATTCACATACATGGAACAGAATGGGATGGAATGCCAAACATTCCACAATACGATTGTTGTGAGTTTAATGGCAGTTGTTTATGTGTGGCCTGTTAGTGTTTATCTTGGAATCTTCGATTAACATTTTTGATGGTTTTTCTGATGTTTTTGCTAGTACGAGCTGCTGGCATTATTGAAGTTTTGCCATCAGTTACTGTTAGAAGACTGGAGTGGAGCTTGCAGTCAGAGATTATATGTATATACCTGTCTTGTTCCCCCTCATGAAACATGGACCTTGCCGTTGGTGGACAGGCTTGCGTGCCTCAGCGATACAGATAGCCGTACCGTAGGTGCAACCACAATGAAGGGGTATATGTTGAGAGGCCAGACAAACATGTGGTTCCTGAAGAGGGCCAGCAGCCTTTTCAGTAGCTGCAGGGGCAACAGTCTGGATGATAGACTGATCTGGCCTTGTAACACTAACCAAAACGGCCTTGCTGTGCTGGTACTGCGAACGGCTGATAGCAAGGGGAAACTACAGCTGTAATTTTTCCTGAGGGCATGCAGCTTTACTGTATGGTTAAATGATGATGGCGTTCTCTTGGGTAAAATATTCCGGAGGTAAAATAGTCCCCCATTTGGATGTGCGGGCAGGGACTACTCAGGAGGACATTGTTATCGGGAGAGAAAAAAATGGCGTTCTAAGTATCGGAGCATGGAATGTCAGATCCCTTAATCAGGCAGGTAGGTTAGAAAATTTAAAAAGGGAAATGGATAGGTTAAAGTTAGATATAGTGGGAATTAGTGAAGTTCGGTGGCGGGAGGAACAAGACTTCTGGTCAGATGACTACAGGGTTATAAACACAAAATCAAATAGGGGTAATGCAGGAGTAGGTTTAATAGTGAACAGGAAAATAGGAATGCGGGTAACCTACTACAAACAGCATAGTGAACGCATTATTGTGGCAAAGATAGATACGAAGCCCACACCTACTACAGTAGTATAAGTTTATATGCCAACTAGCTCAGCAGATGACGAAGAAATTGAAGAAATGTATGATGAAATAAAAGAAATTATTCAGATAGTGAAGGGTGACGAAAATTTAATAGTAATGGGTGACTGGAATTCGATAGTAGGAAAAGGAAGAGAAGGAAACGTAGTAGGTGAATATGGAATGGGAGTAAGGAATGAAAGAGGAAGTCGCCTAGTAGAATTTTGCACAGAGCATAACTTAATCATAGCTAACACTTGGTTGAAGAATCATGAAAGAAGGTTGTATACGTGGAAGAAGCCTGGAGATACTGGAAGGTTTCAGATAACTTATATAATGATAAGACGGAGATTTAGGAACCAGGTTTTAAATTGTGAGACATTTCCAGGGGCAAATGTGGACTCTTACCACAATCTATTGGTTATGAACTGTAGATTAAAACTGAAGAAACTGCAAGAAGGTGGGAATTTAAGGATAAACTGAAAGAACCAGATGTTATGGAGAGCTTCAGGGAGAGCATTAGGGAATGATTGGTAAGAATGGGGGAAAGAAATACAGCAGAAGAAGAGTGGGTAGCTTTGAGAGATGAAATAGTGAAGGCAGCAGAGGATCAAGTAAGTAAACAGACAAGGGCTTATAGAAGTCCTTAGGTAACAGAAGAGATATTGAATTTAATTGATGAAAGGAGAAAATATAAAAATGCAGTAAATGAAGCAGGCAAAAAGGAATACAAACGTCTCAAAAAATTGGATCGACAGGAAGTGCAAAATGGATAAGCAGGGATGGTTGCAGGACAAATGGAAGGATGTGGAGGAATATCTCACTAGGGGAAAGGTAGATAGCGCCTACAGGAAAATTAAAGAGACCTTTGGAGAAAAGAGAACCACTTGCATGAATATCAAGAGCTCAGATGGAAACCCAGTTCTAAGCAAAGAAGGGGAAGCAGGAAGGTGGAAGGTGTATATAGAGGGTCTATACAGGGGCGATGTTCTTGAGGACAATATTATAGAAATGGAAGAGAATGTAGATGAAGGTGAAATGCGAGATATGATACGGTGTGAAGAGTTTGACAGAACACTGAAAGACCTAAGTCGAAACAAGGCACCTGGGGGTAGACAACATTCCATTAGAACTACTGATAGCCTTGGGAGAGCCAGCCCTGACAAAACTCTACCATCTGGAGAGCAAGATGTATGAGACAGGTGAAATACCCTCAGACTTCAAGAAGAATATAATAATTCCAATCCCAAAGTAAGCTGTTGTTGATAGATGTAAAAATTATCGAACCATCAGTTTAATAAGCCATGGCTGCAAAATACTAACAAGAATTCTTTACAGATGAATGGAAAAACTGTCGAAGCTGACCTTGGGGAAGATCAGTTTGGATTCCATAAAAATGTTGGCACATGTGAGGCAATACTGACATACGACTTATCTTATAAAATAGATTAACAAAAGGCAAACCTACGTTTCTAGTATTTGTAGACTTAGAGAAAGCTTTTGAGATTGTCTTTCAAATTCTGAAGGTGGCAGGGGTAAAATACAGGGAGAGAAAGACTATTTACAATTTGTACAGAAACCAGATGACAGGTATAAGAGTCGAGGGACATGAGAGGGAAGCAGTGGTTGGGAAGGGAGTGAGACAGGGTTGTAGCCTATCCACGACGTTATTCAAATCTGTATTGAGCAGGCAGTAAAGTAAACAAAAGAAAAGTTTGGGGTAGGAATTAAAATCCATGGAGAAGAAATAAAAATTTTGAGGTTTGCCGATGACATTGTAATTCTGTCAGGTGGCATTCTCTACTGTTGTCACAATATTTTTAACTTAGACAGTAGCAACTGTAGGTGAAATCATCTTTACAAAGACTGCTTATGGCGTGTTTTATATGAAGTCCAGTGTTTACAGAAAACTTTATTTTGGTTCTACTTTTAAACAACACATAATTTAAATGGTAATTTTGTGTATTTTCATCTCTCTCTCTCTCTCTGTGTGTTCTCTTCTTGTTGGCTTTTCTTCCTGCTTCCTATTGACTTCTACTTTAGTACCAATATTTTCTTACTTTCCTGAGGCACATATGATAATATTTGTATAGCTGCAATGTATTTTTAATGTACTGTAACATCATGCAACATGTTGCAAAGGACACAAAATCATGTAATAGAGCTCTAATTTTTTCTAATAACTCATTTTTTATTAAGCTTATACAGTTGTAGTACAGAATATCTAGAAATTAACATGCACTTATGCAATGGTGTCTGACTTCATTTAAGTGTGGACTCCAACAAATCTTGACACACAAAGCTTTCATCTTGACAGGTGGAGCCCAGGTGGTAGCAAAGACTTACCTGATCAAGTGATTTGCCAACCAATCACAAAAAGTCCAAAAGCAAACAACTGAAATGCTGCCATGAATCGTGTAACTAAACAGATTCATTTAAGTCACAGCCTGGGAAGGTGTAATATCGCAGTGACCAATCAATAGAACAACCTTAAGTCACTGTGGTGTGACATTTAGATCAAGTTAGTTTTCTGAACAAAGTATTATGTGTGGGTACATCAATCACAATTTGCACATCATGTAACTGCAATTATTGTCAAATATTTTTCTCATTATCAGTGTTCTGGTACTTACTTATGGGCAAATTTTGTTGACATGATCTTCTCATATCAAGTGTCAATCAAACACAACCATCCAGAATTTTAAACTGTCTTCCTCATTTGGAGTTGAAGCTCAAACCTTAAGCCAAATCCTTTTTTGACTTCCAAATTTTATTTCCGTTGAGCAACGTTTATCCAGTCTTGTTAGCCATTCAAAATAAATCAGTTTTATAGGAGGGTAAAACTTTTCAAGTTCTGATTGGTCGCGAAATGGAAACAACAGTGAAAAAAACAATGTTTTACTTGCAATATTTACCTACACTTTCCAGCAAGTCTCTACATTGTCGCCCCTCCTATTTAGAAATTTGACGTAGTGTTGTACCAACTTTCTACATCTATACTTACGTCAACACTGAGCAAGCCACTTGACGATGTGTGGCGGAGGCTGCTTCTCGCACCACTAACCGATATATCCATCCCCGTTTCACTCAGGAATGGCGCTTGGGAAGAACGACTGTCGACAAGCCTCTGTATTGGATCTAATTTCTAGAACTTTCTCGTCTTGGTAATTTCACGAAATGTACGTAGGAGGAAGTAATACGTTGTCCGAATCTTCCCAGAAAGTACTCTCTCGAAATTTCAATAACAAAATTTCTCCGTGATGCACAATGCGTCTCTTGTATGTCTGCCACAGGAGTTTGTTGAGTACAGGGCTATTACAAATGATTGAAGCGATTTCATAAATTCACTGTAGTTCCATTCATTGACATATGGTCACGACACACTACAGACACGTAGAAAAACTCATAAAATTTTGTTCGGCTGAAGCCGCACTTCAGGTTTCTGCCGTCAGAGCACTCGAGAGCGCAGTGAGACAAAATGGCGACAGGAGCCGAGAAAGCGTATGTCGTGCTTGAAATGCACTCACATCAGTCATAACAGTGCAACGACACTTCAGGACGAAGTTCAACAAAGATCCACCAACTGCTAACTCCATTCGGCGATGGTATGCGCAGTTTAAAGCTTCTGGATGCCTCTGTAAGGGGAAATCAACGGGTCGGCCTGCAGTGAGCGAAGAAACGGTTAAACGCGTGCGGGCAAGATTCACGCGTAGCCCGCGGAAAATTGGCTCATGCCACAACTGGAGACCGACAGCGCCGACTTCATCTTTCAACAGGATGGTGCTCCACCGCACTTCCATCATGATGTTCGGCATTTCTTAAACAGGAGATTGGAAAACCGATGGATCGGTCGTGGTGGAGATCATGATCAGCAATTCGTGTCATGGCCTCCACACTCTCCCTACTTAACCCCATGCGATTTCTTTCTGTGGGGTTATGTGAAAGATTCAGTGTTTAAACCTCCTCTACCAGGAAACGTGCCAGAATTGCCAGCTCGCATCAACGATGCTTTCGAACTCATTGATGGGGACATGCTGCGCCGAGTGTGGGAGGAACTTGATTATCGGCTTGATGTCTGCCGAATCACTAAAGGGGCACATATCGAACATTTGTGAATGCCTAAAAAAACTTTGAGTTTTTGTAAGTGTGTGCAAAGCATTTTGAAAGTATCTCAAATAATAAAGTTATTGTAGAGCTGTGAAATCGCTTCAATCATTTGTAATAACCCTGTATATGTGAAACGCTCTCGCGGCGACTGAACGATCCTGTGACGAAACGTGCCGCTCTTCGTTGGATTTTCTTTATTTCTTCAATCAGTCCTCTCTAGTGAGGGTCCCAGATTCATGAACAATGGATGAGTTACATTTCCTTAAGATTCTTCCTACGAACCTCAGCATGGCATTTGCTGTGTCCCACTATCTGTTTTATGTAGTCATTCCTCTTAATGTCGCTCTGGATAGTTACTCCTAGACATTGTACGTTAGATACAGTTTCCAGCAATTTGTCATCGACAGTGTAGATTTGCAGCAGTGGGTTTCTTTTCCTATTATGCACAATTTACTTACGTTCAGGGTCAACTGCCAGAGCCTGCACCATTCATCAATATTCTGTAGGTCACTCTGCAAATCGACTGTTTTTTCTGGCGTTGCTACTTTGTTATGGACAACCGCACAATCTGAAACAGTCTTAAAGAGCTTGCAACGCTTTGTATTAGCTCATTTATATACAATGTAAACATTAATAATTGAGTCTGTAATGAATTTTTCTTTGTTACGTGGCTGTTTCCTAACACGGCTATTAAATCACTTTAGACCTTTCCTGGAAAAATGCTTGTTTAAGGTGTGTTAAACAATCCTTTTGAATTTTTCCATTGTGCTTCACATCTTCATCCTCAACGCTGAGTATTTAATGTTGACTACTCAAATACTCTGCAATTTGTATCCTATCACTTTTGTTAAACAAAAATACCTTCCTCAGTTTCTTAATATTCCTTGTGAAGACTGTGGTCATAGTTGCTATCACAGTCTCATGATCACAGGTATCTTCCCCTACGTTAAGTGACTCGATCAGTTCAGGTCTGTTTGTTGGTAGGAGGTCTAAGAGAGGTCTAGAGCCGGCCGGAGTGGCCGAGCGGTTCTAGGCGCTTCAGTCTGGAACCGCGCGACCGCTACCGTCGCAGGTTCGAAACCTACCTTGGGCATGGATGTGTGTGATGTCCTTAGGTTAGTTAGGTTTAAGTACTTTTAAGTTCTAGGGGACTGATGACCTCAGATGTTAAGTCCCATGGTGCTCAGAGCCATGTGAACCATTTTTTTGAGGTCTAGAACTGCTTGTTTAGCTATCTGCTCAAAGCAGTTTTCTGACAAGACATTCAGAATAATGTCACACGAATCCCTGTCTCTAGCTCCAAAGTTCATGGCATGACTCTCGCAACCCATGCCTGGCAAGGTTAGGGTACCTCCTACTACAACAGCATGATCAGGAAAGTTATAAGCGACATTCTGCAAGTTCTTTCTGAAGCGCTGTATCACTAAATCTCCTGAGTTTTCTAATACCCTTGCGATAGGAGCCAGTCGCCAGTGCTTTCCGCCAAGTCTCTACACTGATCTGCAGCTCATTGTGCCAAAACCCTATCCTCATAGCCCGCTGTTCATAAAGAAATGAAATCAGAGGGAGCCAAGTCCGGTCTATATGGTGGCTGATCAGAGGCTACCCATTGAAAACGCTGCAGGAGCGTCATTGCTGCAGCTGCAGTGTGCGGCCGAGCACTGTCATGAAGAAGGACGTTGCTGTCATGCCTTGCAGTTACGTTATGTGGGCTTTATGAAATCAGGCGGAATTCCTCAGTATGAAGACATCGAAAGACAGCACACACATCACACTTCGTGGGTGATTCTATTGTATTAGGCATCTTTACACGCTCAGTGTGCTTTCGGAACTGAAAAGTGCAACATGAGGCGATCAACAAATGGTTCAAATGGCTCTGAGCACTATGGGACTCAACATCTGAGGTCATCAATCCCCTAGAACTTAGAACTACTTAAACCTAACTAACCTAAGGACATCACACACATCCATGCCCGAAGCAGGATTCGAACCTGCGACTGTAGCGGTCGCGCAGTTCCAGACTCCGGCCGGCTGGCGATCAACAGTCATACTAGAGAAACTGTACAACACATCTGGGCAAAGCTAATCGGATTTTATGTATGATTTTTAGTTTTCTGACCGATCTGACTAAAAAAAAAAAGAACAAAAAAAAGGTCTCGCAAACTACCTTAATCAAAGTATGTGATATCATTTGTGCATCTTATACTGGTGTCTATTTATACGTGCTCGCTTAGCGCGCACTGCTTCACTGATGTGGATTGTATGGCCTGCACAGATTTTTTTTGTTTTCACTTAATCGAATTTTTATGTTGTTCACAAATTGCAAAATCTTCTACACTTTCCATGCAAAATAAAGCCATTGAAGCATGATCTTTTCCGAAAGTACTACTGCCTAAAAAGCGATTCTGGTACCTGAAGTCCAAGGTTTTTGTTCATATGGCTTTTGTGTTCAAGCGGTGGTTTTTCCGTAGAAACTTCATTCCCCAACAAATATTTATTTGTATCTAACCGAGAAGTAAATTACCAATTTTCATAGTTTTAACTCTAAAATTTATTTCATTTGACAAAATATTATCTTAAAAATTTGAATTCCCGATTTTTCCACATTAGTGGTTGAATTTCCAAAAATGCTGAAACACACATTTTTTTAGTTTCTGACTGAGAAACCAAGTACGAATTTTCGTAATTCTAGCTTCAAAATTACCTTAAGTACAACATATATTTCGAAAAGACTTTCGTCTCCTATTGCACCCCCGTAGGAGTGTAATTTTGAACATTCCCTTCTTAAACGATGTCTACAATAGAAATACACACTCTCTCCACATTTCAAGTCTCTCTTTGTAGCAGTTTGTTGGGTTGGGCGAAGATGTGTCAGTGAATCAGTTTCACTCCACCCCCCCCCCCCCCCCCAAAATCCCTTAGGGATAGAATTTCCGTAAACAGTGGAACATAGCTTTAAAAATATTTTCAGAGTGAAATATTTTTACAAAGCACTTTGCGGGTTGAGTGTCCAAAAACAGTGAAAAGTGTATTTTTTAACTTCTAACAGAGAAGCGAAATACAGATTTTGATAGATTTATCTTTAAAAACACTTGTTAGTGAAATATTTCCATAAAAATTTTCATCACCTACTTCATGCCCATAAGGGATCAATTTACATAAACAGTGAGACATACTTTTTTATTTCTAACCAAGAAGCTGAATTCAGATTTACGAAGATTTAGCTTTCAAAATGTTTCCTAGTGAAATATTTCATAAAACACCCCCTTAGGGGTTGAATTTCTAAAAACAATGAAACATGTATTTTTTTATTTCTTACTGAGAAGTCAAATACCAATTTTCATAGATCTAACTTTAAAAATACGTTAGTAATTCTTTAATAGTGATTTATTTTCAGAAAAACGTTCATCCGCTATTTTACTCCCATAAAGGTTAAATTCCAAAAACTGCTGAAACACATTTTTATTTATGTCTGACTGAGAAACCAAATACCGATTTTCGTAAGTCTATCTTCAAAATTGCGTTAATAATGGCATAATAACCCATTGCACTCCCTTAGGGGTGGAATCTGGAAAAATCCCTTCGTAAATGACGCCTACAGAGTAGGCTTGGTCTGGCGATGACGAGTCAGTGAGTGAGTGTGTCAGTCAGTCGGGGCGTTGCCTTAGTATACAGTATTGATGTAGGCATGTGTTTAATTGGGACCTCACAATTTCAGAATTATTAATAGAGCCAGCAGTTAAGTTTGTGTAAAATCTATTGTATGATATGTTGTCTGTTCTTTTCTTACGATAATAATGCCAATTCAGAGCCACCACTGCTTTCCTGGTATGAGCAATCGACCGTTGAATATTTTGATTATTTACAGGATCATGAATTTCATTACTGACAACTGATGCAAAGCTTTTATTAGTCTGAATTTTTCCATGAAATTCAGTTAGGATGTGTGATCGTTATGGATACTTGATAAGTGTACAAAATTTATGCAACCGACATGCTGCCAGATATGATTTTTTTTTATATTTATTACACTTGTAAGAAAGGCAAGTAGGGATCTTCCATTGACAGTTACAAAATAGATCATACAAAACTTGGTACAAAAGGTTTAACGACAAGAAACAAAGAAACATTTGTACATAAAGGTACGATATGAGGTAAAAGTAATTAACTAGAACTGCTAAATACAAAGGAACATCACAAGAACACTGATTTCCTTTACGAAATCAACTACTTTTCTCTTATAATCAAATACCTTAGCTGCTCGTGAAGCAATTTTGTTTTGGGTTTAGCTACGTGTCTCTTCTTACACTCGCATGGCAGTGTTATCTGAACAATTATGACGACATTCGCTATTGATTCATAATGTAGCAAAAGACTCAACTTTTCATAACCATCCTGTCTACAAACATCTCATTCAGGAAGTAGGACACTATAGATGGACCTTTTTCGACTGTGACTATGAGAGTGCAAAATTCCAGTAGACAGTCCCAGAGGCAAAGTCATTATGACTCTTGCACACATTCAATACAGGCTAGACCATGCACCTCAGTAAATGATGTTTTGCAGCACAAGTTTTGTTCTGCATAGTTTGTCATGTCCGTTAAACCAACTTTTTTATCAGCTGATTTGAAGAAAAGGGCGATCTTTGTATGTTAAACAATGCTGCACAAAACGGAATGAGTTTTGTCCAAGAAGAGTTTGAGTAATCGTATAAATTTTTTATTTGATTGCTTCTTAAACCGGAAACATAAGAGAATATACCTTCTCCACTGGAACACCACTAGCTACGGAAGTAGCAGCTGTTAACGCCATGGACAAGTATTTGGAAAAACAGATTGGTAACGGAAAAACTGAGACTCGAGTATATTGTGATTCTCCAGATATTAGGGAGGGGCGAAGTCCTGAACAAAAGTATTATACAGTGATCAGTTGTGCCTGGTATTTATATCTTGCTAAATCAGCAACAGCTTCGATGACGAGCCCATGTCAGATACATGGAGATGTTCATGGGAAGGCCTGGCCATTTGCAAGATTTCATATTCGCAACAAAATCATTTTCAAGAGAGGCCTGAAGCAAACTGATATAATCTGTAACAAATGAACTTATTGTCAACAGAGGTCTCTGTCAGCTGCTTGTGTAAATTGGAGCCCAATCAGCCAAGGACAACATGACCATGAATTCGCTGCAAAGTGTTTGGGTATTTTCAAATGTTCTCTGTCTGAAGTATTCAAGGGACTATCACTGTACAGTGAGAGCCATTCAGTCACTACTGGAAATCTATAAACTGGGTCACTCTCCTACACCATCGTCCTTCAGTGACAGTGGATCTCTATTATATACTAGTATTACAACTACTTCAGAACACTAACGGCAACTGCTTAACTTCTATAAGTAGTATAATAGAGCCTGCTGTCACTATTCGGCGGACAGAAAAGATGCATCGAAGTGCCCTGTATTTGGTCATAAGTAGCGACAGGAAAATTCCGAGAAAACCATAACGCAAAAAATAACGCAAAATCAGTTGTTTTTGGCTACATAATTCGAAATTGTCGACTTATAGAGACATCGTGAAATTTACAATTTTGCCACATAGAAATGTTATAAATCTGAAAGCGTCAGTTTACTAATATTCGAAGTGATAGTTATTGATTGTTAAAACTGCTGAGTTCCGTTTACACTATTAAACTGAGAGTTCATTTGCCGCATAACGGTCTCTGATGTGTGGACGAAAATATCACCGAAATTAGCAAAAATAATATGAAATTTATCAGAAAAACAAAATTTGGTAAAAAACAATATCATATCTGAAAAACACCGAATTTGGTGGAACAAACATAAAAAAATGGAATTTTGCAAAATAAACAAAATTTGGTGAAAATATAATACCAAATTTGGAGCGAATATGACACCAAATTTGGCAAAAAAAAATAACGTCAGGTTTTGCAAAAAAATAAGAGACAATTTGGCACAAAATAACACCGAATTTGGCATAAAAGTAACTTTGAATTTGACATAAAAATTACACCGAAATTAGCAAAAAATGAAACGAGTTTCGCTAAAAACGTCGAATGTGGCAAAAACAACACAGAATTTGATAAAAAGGATAATAAAAACTGCCAAATTTGGCAAAAAATAACACCGAATTTGGCAAGAAATAACACTGGATTTGACTAAAAAATAGCACCCAATGTGGACAAAAAATAGCTCCGAATTCGGCAAAACATACAACACCAAATTTGGCAAAAATATAACCCCGAATTTAGCAAGAATAGCACCGAATTCGGCCAAAAATTAGCACCGAATTTGGCCAAAAATCTAATTTGCAAAATAAACAACTAAACTAGCAAAATAAACAAAACCAAATTTGGCAAAAATATAATAGCGAATTTAGCAAGAAATAACACCGAATTTGGCCAAAACATTGCACCGAATGTGGACAAAAATAACACGAATTTGGCGAAAAACAACAACAAATTTAGCAAAATATAGAACACAGAATTTGGCAAAAATACGGCACCTAATATGTCTTAAATGTTACACAGAATTTTGAAAAAAAGTAACATCGAATTTTGCAAAAACGTAACAACGAATTTGGCACAAAGTAACATCGAATTTGGCATAGAAGTAACATCGAACTTGGCAAAAGATAGCACCGAGTGTGTCTAAAATAACATCATATTAGACAAAAAAATCACTGAATGTGACAAAAATGACGCTGAATTTTGCCAGAAAATAAAACTATTTTTTCTTATCTTTAGTCACAAGAGATTGTGGCTTACTTGTATCAACATTTTAATAATAACATGGAAGTTTGTTGGCATGGCACCCGTACAACTTACAGAATGGCTGCGATTGTCAGCAAATAAAAGCAATGCAGAAGGCAGCCCTCAGATTTCTTCAGCTATAATTAAGTCGGCCTAAGTTGTTTTCTGACAGTTGCAATGAGCTGGGCGCGGAGCTTCGCGCGCCTATCTCAACCGATAGCGTAACGCGATTTTGTAACCATCTCTATGGCAACGACTCAGCGTCGCCACAGCCGTATACCTGGCTATTGTTTTCTCTTGCAGCCGTTGGCTACAGAGCCGCGAGCTGTCAGGGACTTTTCTTATGCCGTCTTGCCTGCAGTCACTGTGTTGGCAATGCAAGAAGCGATTCATCGGGTTGCTGCTCTCGCGTTGTTGGCGTTAGGCTTGCTTCCAAATCGACAGTTAGTTTCTGGAATTTATCGTCCAACGATTCAAGCCGCTTCAGTATTTCAGAAAGGATACGCTGCTTGTCACTGGGCTCTGCAGACGACGCTGTTCGATTTTTCACGATGTTTATCGCATTCTGCACAATGCGTGGCTTAAGTTTATGAGACGAGTCATGAGTTCCCGAAATGCGGATCCCTCCTACCCTGTTCGGCCATACTTCTATGTAGGCATCATTTGCAGGCACTCTGTGAAAAACCCAAAGCGTTTCAAGATGTTCAGCAAGTCTACTATAGCCCCAGTGTTTAAGGAGGCCGTGTGCATTCATGGCCATCCCTTCTGTCTCCCACAAAAATTTCACTTGAATGACTAGTTTCAAAGTGCCTGCCATACTTCTTATTCGTTGCTCATCCGATATGGCGAGTGCGGTGAGTAAATTTAGTAGCACCACAGGCAGTAAGAACAGAAAGAGAATGAACACTATTGCGCCTGTCCAGAAATTCGATCTAAAGGGCAAATCACCAGCATCGTATTCGCCGGTCATCATAATGAACGTTTTGAATATCGCCCTCGTTGGGCTTTCAAAAAAGTTGTTTTCGGCACACTCGCTCGAGTTTTCGTGAGACGGTAGGTTGGCTACACGTTCCGAAATATTTTCTGGAAACTGGATTGAGGAATTTCTATTCGAAATGGGGACGTGAGAAAAGATAATGTAAAAGCTAAAGGCGAATGCGAAGACTACGAAGATGTACGATCCGAGAAGGCGTAAATAATTTGCGGAGACCGTTTTGAACATTTCAAAATTCTTGGAAAACAAATGGTGGCGACCTGTTAGCACGAAGAGGTGTAACCAGGAGGAGAGAACGGAGCCGGTGAGCGCAGCATGGGACCACGAGCCAAGTGAGCCAGATAGAACGAGTCCTGTGAAAATAATGACCAGAAAGGCAACAGCGTTCTCTAGGTTCTTGAAGCACGGCAGTGGGCTGAGAAGATATTGGAGCAGTACTCTGACTGACATAATTACTGCCAATATAATTACAACCACACGCAGAGAAAATTCGGTTACGGTTTCATCGTCACTGTCTCTGTTACTGATATGTACACCAATGAAGGTGTTGATCAAGATGGCAAATATCATAGAGAGGAAGAGATTAAGATACAGAAGCCACTTTGCACGATCATATTTCAGTTTCAAAAAGCTTGAAATAACAGGATGGTGCAGTAAGCTTGTATGCTGTTTCGAATTGATCAGACAGTTTAGGAAGTACATTTCTGAATATTGAGATTGTAGACCTGGTGCCGTTTGCACGCCACGTCGTGTTTTGCCAACTTTACAGGGCCTTCGAAATATCGAACTGAGGTTTGCGGTAGGGGGGGAACACTGCCTGTGACGCACCAAAAGGCGGTAATTGAAAACTACAACGTAATTCCTGTGAGAAGGTAAGCGATTTCCTTTAGTGTAGAGATTTTTATCCAGTATAGCTTCTAGCTGCTCTGCTGAAAACGGATACTTTCCCGTTTTGTTTCTCGCGCATACATCGGCACCGTGCCTCAACAGGATCAGAACGATTTCCAGATCTCCATTCTCGGCAGCAAAATGAAGTGCAGTGTTGTTCTTAGAATCGAATGCATTGACATTGCTGCTTCCTATGCCGTCTGCCTCTAATAAAAGTCGGACCATCTTACAATCGTTTTGTACGCAGGCAAGCATAAGTGGCGTTCTTCCGTTTGCGTCATAACTCATACTCAGGTTCACTCTTTTGAGCAGTGCTTCGGCAACTTCGTAAAGTCCTTTCTCTGCCGCATACTGCAGTAGTGTGTATCCGCAATAGTCTGTACAAGCCAGGTGCCAGGCGTTATTCTGCTCCAGCTCGTCAATCAGTTCTGAAAATTTATTGTTAATGATCATCTCGAAGAGGTTACGCACGTCGTCAGAGTAGTGCGTCTGTCGCCACTCGGGACGTGCACTGTTGGTGTGTTTCAGTATGAGGTCTTTGGCCGCTGCGCACCCAGAGACATGTATAGCTGTTTCGCCCTGCGAGTTGTGCAGCCATGGGGCGACATCTTTGGCGGCCAGAAGTATTCGCAGGCAGTCCAGCTTGTCTCCCGACGTAGCGCATCGAGCTGCCAAGTGCAGTGCGGTGTTTCCGTCTCGATCTCTCATGTTTATTAACGTCTTTTCTTCTGCCCTAGATTTAAACTTACCCGCTCTTTTCCCCACTGGAAAGCTCTGCGGAGGGTGGGAGAGCAGAAGCTCTGCTATCGCAGAGTTGCCTGTTGCAGCAACCACGTGGAGCGCCGTCCTGCGAAAATGGACACAGAAGAATCAGACGTCTGAAGAATACAAAGTGGCAGGTACATCGTCTTCACATAGACTGACGACAAAAAGTAGCAAGACCAAGAAGGAGCTGTGCGACATAAATTAAAGTTGGTAGTCGTGTTTCAAAGTATGAAAGATGATGTCTATTAAGATTCTGAGCCACTCGTATAAGAGTCACGCTAGTAGTGCGACTGTGAGAATTCAAATCAGGTTTGATTTAAATACACGCTGTAACGGTCGAGAACGTTAGTTTGAGACTGCACGTGGTGAGTTGATGTTAATCAATAATGCCTTTAAGGCGACAAGAACGCCATTATAAACACCTCACTGAGTTTGAATGAGGTAGTGTAACAGGGCTATGAGAAGCTGGATGTTCCTTCTGTGATATTTCAGAAAGACTTGGCAGGAATATAGTCACTGTACGCGGTTGCTGGCAGTGGTGGCCAGGAGAACGTACGGTCGCAAGAAGACCGGGCTTTGCACAACCACGTAGCACTACCGAGAGAGAAGACCATCGTATGGGTCTGGTGCTTCACACTGCACCTGCTGCAGCGATATGAGCAGCAGTTGGCACCACCGTGACACAATGAACTATTACAAATCGGTTCATTCAAGGACAGCTTCGAACTAGACGCCCTGTGCATACCACTAACCCGAAACACCATTTGTTTTGTCAGTGGTGTCAGGCGAGAGCTCACTGGAAGGTGGGGTGGAGGTCTGTTTCGTTTTCTGATGAAAGCTGGTTCTGCTTCGGTGCCAATGATGTCGGTTAGAAGGAGGCCAGTTGAGAACCTGCACCCAACCCGTCTGTGTGCTAGACAAACTGGACCTAGACCTGGGATTATGGTCTGGGGTGCGTTTTCGTATAAGAGCTGCAGCACACACGTGGCTATCCCATACACCCTGATTTCAAATTTGTCCATCAGTCAGGTGATTCGACCTCTTGTGCTGCCATTCATGCATAGCGCTGCAAGAGTGTTTTCCAACAGGCTAACGCTCGCCCTCATACCGCTGTTGTATCCCAACGTGCGATTCACAGTGTCCACATTTTGTCTTGGCCTCCTAGATCACCAGATCTGTGTCCAATGGAGCACATATGAGACATCGTCGGACGGCAACTCCAGCATCATCCACGAACAGTATAAACCGTCCCTGTCTTGATCGACCATGTGCAACACGCTTGGAACTCCATCCTGTAAACTGACATCCAGCACCTGTGCAACACAACGCATGCTCTTTTACCTGCTTCCATTCAACATTCTGGCGGTTACACCGGTTATTAATGTACCAGCAATTCATATTTGCAATAGGTTATCTCACGCTTAATTAACCCTTGATCTTGCAATGTTAACCACTTAAATATGTTGCCTAGACGGATGTATTCGCAAAATTTCATTACTCTATGCTATTTTTCCTAACCCTTTGAGAACCAATGTTTTCTGCTTGGAACCACATTTAGATACATGATGAATCACTTAAAACTTGCACCGCAGGTATTGTGGAAATGGTAAGTGTTGCTGAGGTGCAGTTTTTACAGAATGGTGTGTTAGTCAAGGGCTTTTATTGCTAGCCAATAGAGAGATTCTCATAATTCTTGGAAAGTTTACTTTTTGTGTAAACATACATTCTTAAATGGAACAATGCCTATTGACATTAACAAACTAAAAGTAGGTTCAATTATGATGTCAGTGATGTCTGTCGCAGGATTCTAGTGCGAGTCGTTTACGAGATAAAGTACTTCAAAAAGTTCCCAAACCGACACTTGTACGATACTTGTGGTACCACACACCAAAGAACAACAGAAGTGCATACACTAGTTATGTGGATTCCGACCAGTAACGAGACAACTGAACATCACAGGTTGTGTTCAAAATGATCAAAGGCAGCTGTAATACACGCTTCCAGCCTGGTATGGAAGGACTGCCGTACACGTGCTACCATTTCAGTGGGCATGCCCGAGCACGCTGCAGTAATATGTCGTTGCATATCATCGGGTGTTGTTGGTATGTCCTTGTAGGCATCGCCTTTCAGCTTTCCCCACAGAAAAAAGTCTGCCAAGGTCAAGTCCAGGGAATGGGCCAACCAGGATATAGGTCCACTGCGTCCAACCCAAAGATTTGGGGACAATTCCTGCAGACATGCTGTAATACTTTGGGCACTGTGAGCTGGAGAGCCATCATGTTGGTACCCCAGTTTCCTGATAATCTGCAGAGGAACGTCTTATAGCGTCCGTGGATGATGGTCTATTAGGAGGCTGCGATACTTGTGCACATTTAGTGTTCTATCAAAAAGGGGCCTATGAGCTGACGGTTCACTATCCAACACTACACGGTCACACTCCATGGACGCTGACGTTCCACGTGACGAGGCCATTGGGGATTGTCATCAGACCAATAGTGCATGTTTCGCCAGTTTACCTGGCTATGATTGGTAAATGTGGCTTCATCAAACAAATGATTCAAATGGCTCTAAGCACTAAGGGACTTAACATCTGAGGTCATCAGTCCCCTAGATTTAGAACTACTTAAACCTAACTAACCTAAGGACATCACAGACATCCATGCCCGAGGCAGGATTCGAACTTGCCACTGTAGCAGCAGCGCTGTTCCGGACTGAAGCACCTACAACTGCTCGTCCACAGCGGCCGGCTTGTGGCTTCATCACTAAACAAGATACATGATACATCTGGCATATCCTGTCTTAATGCCCACGTACGGACGTTAACACGATTCTCCTAATCGTTTCCATGCAGCTCTTGATGGAGAGAGATGTAATAGGGACGGAGCCTGTGTTGATGCGCAGGACACATGCTTGACTCATGCCACTCCCTCATGTGGTTGCGCGGGTGCTAACGTGCGCATCAACTGCAACAGCAGCAAAAACACTAATTTCCGCTCTCCTGCCGTCATTTGTTTCCTTCTGTTACGTTGTCTAGATGTTAAACTGTCGCTTTTACGTAACAGGTTGAAGAGGTTGATAAATAGTAATTGCTGGGATGGTTGACGTCTGTTGGGGTATCTTGCCGCATACACCGTGCAAGAAGGAACTGCATTCTTCCTACTCTCTGCATACAGCATGAGCACGTCGGCTTTTTCTACATTGGTAAATCCCATCATCCGCTCACGACCTACTGTTGGACTGCCGCACAATAACTGACTAGCAAGTCACGATGCCCTCAAGAAACACTCACGCACACTGTAAGCAAACATAACAATATTATACCTAGCAACTACGCAGGTTGAATGACACAAACAAGTGTCCGTGTTGAGATTTTTCAAAATATGATATCCCGTACATGAATCACACTAGAATTCTGGAACAAACATCACTGCCATTCTAATATACCCTATTTTTAATTTGTTAATGTGAATAGGTACTGTTCCATCTAAAAAAGTGTATGTTTCCAAAAAAAAATGCTTTCTAAGTATTATTACAGCGCAGTAGGTGCCCCTGTCTACCAATCCATTCTGTGAAAAACGCATATGAATAGCACTTTCCATTTCTGCAATTTTTGCGGTACTAGTTTTAGGTGCCTTTCGCATGAAACCACCGATGCTATTGCAAGACAAAGACATCAAGTGGTATAATAAGGTGCATCTAGAATGTACAGCGTTCAAATAAACAGCCGTCATGGAGACTGTGCTATACGTAATTGTAGGAGTTGTGGAATGTGTTTTTTTCCCATAGTGATCATACTGATGACGTAACTGACGCCGGCCGCGGTGGTCATGCGGTTCTAGGCCCTACAGTCCGGAACCGTGCGACTGCTACGGTCGCAGGTTCGAATCCTGCCCCGGGCATGGATGTGTTAGGTTAGTTAAGTTTAAGAAGTTCTAAGTTCTAGGGGACTGATGACCACAGATGTTAAGTCCCATAGTGCTCAGAGCCATTTGAACCATTTTTGAACGTAACTGACAATGGAAGTTAGTAAATCTAAAGTTATTGTAACGTAAATTTGAGTTTGTACCACAGCTATTATGAGTGTTTCGAAATGAAAGCACTGGAGCAGTTTGTACTTTTGATACAATTTTTTAAATTTTAGGCCCATTGTGCTTATTAGTTAGAACTATAATTTATTTTATATATTATGAGTTCGGCAAGTTTCGAGATATGGGACTGTGTCTAGGAAAGTTAGCGAACTCCTTTCAAATACACTCTAAGGGGGGAAAAACGTAGCAATACGAAAGAATTATCCGAATGGGGCAGAAATCGGTAGATGTGATGTATATGTACAGACAAACAAATGATAAGTTTCATAGAGCTTGGGTGATTTATCCAAGAGAAAGAGCTTTCACAAACTGAGCAAGTCAATAACGGATTGTTCCACTTCTGGTTCTTATGCAATCATCCGTTTGACACTGATCGATAGAATTGTTGGATGTCCCCCTGAGGGGTGTCGTGCCAAACTCTGTCCGACTGGCGCGTTAGATCGTCAAAGGTCCGAGCTGCTTGGAGGGCACTGTCCTTATGCTCCAAAGATTCTTAACAGGGAAGAGATCTGGTGACCTTGTTGGCCAAGGTAGGGTTCGGCAAGCACGAAAACAAGCAGTAAAACTTTCGCCGTGTGCGGGCAGACATTATCTTGCTAAAATGTAAGCCCAGGATGGATTGCTATGAAGAGCAACAAACCGGGACGCAGAAAATCGTCGACTTACCGTTATGCTATAAGGATGCCGTGGATGACAACCAAAGGAGATCTGTTATGAAATGGTACGGCAACCAAGACCATCACTCCTGCTTGTCGTACCATATGGCGGGCGACAGACAGTCTGGTATCTCTCCACTGTCTGGGGTAGCTCCAGACACATCTTCGTTGGTCATTGGCGCTCAGTTCGAAGCGGGACGCATCACTAATGACAATTCTTCTCCAGTCAATGAGTTTCCAGGCCGAAAATGCCCCACAACACTGGAAACGAGCTTGTTGGTGTACAGAGATCAATGGTAGTCGGCACAAGAGGCGTCGTGGGCTCAGCATCCTTTCTGTGAGCCGCCTATTATTGGCCCTTGTGGCCGCTGAAGTACCAGCTGCACATCGGAAAGATGATAATGATGACCTGGGTGCTCTGAGTACCTCTCTGACGATTGCTCGGTTCTCACGTTCTGTCGCCACTCTAGGTCGACGCTTCCTCCTTGACGCTGTGTTCGGCCGTGGTTCACCTATTCCAGCCAACATCGTTGAGCAATGACATTTCTTCTATTCAGAAAATGGCTCTGAGCACTATCGGACTTAACTTCTAAGGTCATCAGTCCCCTAGAACTTAGAACTACTTAAACCTAACTAACCTAAGGACATCACACACATCCATGCCCGAGGCAGGATTCGAACCTGCGACCGTAGCGGCCGCGCGGTTCCAGACTGTAGCGCCTTTAACCGCTTGGCCACCGCGGCCGGCTCTATTCAGATTTTTTTTTCTACATCCATACTCCGCAAGCCACCTGACGGTGTGTGGCGGAGGGTACCTTCAGTACCTCTATCGGTTCTCCCTTCTATTCCAGTCTCGTATTGTTCGTGGAAAGAAGGATTGTCGGTATGCCTCTGTGTGGGCTCTAATCTCTCTGATTTTATCCTGATGATCTCTTCGCGAGATATACGTAGGAGGGAGCAATATACTGCTTGACTCTTCGGTGAAGGTATGTTCTCGAAACTTTGACAAAAGCCCGTACCGAGCTACTGAGCGTCTCTCCTGCAGAGTCTTCCACTGGAGTTTATCTATCATCTCCGTAACGCTTTCGCGATTACTAAATGATCCTGTAACGAAGCGCGCTGCTCTCCGTTGGATCTTCTCTATGTCTTGTATCAACCCTATCTGGTACGGATCCCACACTGCTGAGGAGTATTCAAGCAGTAGGCGAACAAGCGTACTGTAACCTACTTCCTTTGTTTTCGGATTGCATTTCCTTAAGATTCTTCCAATGAATCTCAGTCTGGCATCTGCTTTACCGACGATCAACATTATATGATCATTCCATTTTAAATCACTCCTAATGCGTACTCCCAAATAATTTATGGTATTAACTGCTTCCAGTTGCTGACCTGCTATTTTGTAGCTAAATGATAAAGGATCTATCTTTCTGTGTATTCGCAGCACATTACACTTGTCTACATTGAGATTCAATTGCCATTCCCTGCACCATGCGTCAGATGTCGAGCAATTCGCCGATTACACGAATCGGTTTCTCTGAGCCCAACTATACGTCCTCTCTCAAATGCTGACATTTGCGTATATTGTCGACGCGACTGTCTGGGAGGCACAATTTCTTTTCAATTGCGTACACAAAATGAAACTCGCAAAGATCTTATGCCATGGTATCGACATGTTCCCTGTTTACTGTCCTGCCAGCTACGCGAGGAAATGTGCGCTACAACGAACATATTCATCCACAGCTTGCTAAACTTTACGTTTTTCATTTTCGGTCGATACCTGTATGAATATGATTTGTCACCAGTTTGCATAACTCCTAAACTGTGTGTTCCAGTGGTTCCAAAGAGAAACAGAAACTTTAATACAACTGATTGTTTACTTTTTGCCAATTTACTATTGTGTTCCTTGCTTGCTACGATAATAAAGGTCAATTTTGTGAGAAAACTTAAAATTAATTTTTCTATATTGTTGTGACTCAAAGGGTTAAGTATCACCTAAAAAAATTACAAATTTTTTGTCTTTTTGCAGGTACGTACCTGCAGTCCACGTACAAACGGAACTCGTCACACCGCAGTATCGTACAACTCCTCTGGAGGAACCAAAATAACACGCTGAAGACCACTGACAAAGTGGAGTATGGTGCGGCGATTTGATTTCTGTATTTTAAGGGAACAACGCTGCAACATTCTATTCTGAGTTGGTGGAAGTGTATGGCAACCTCTATACACTTGTGATTACGTTGCGCATGCGCTTCCGGTGTGGTAAAACAACTCTGAATGTCGAAGAAAGACGTGCCAGACCATTTGTCCGTGAAAAATCGAAACTGCTAGAGAAATTGAGGCGATGGTGCTCTAAGACCGATCGAGGTGACTGGAAAAAATTAAAATCTGTCATGGATCAGGTTTTCAGATTCAGACAGCTTTCCGTTGTACCGCCTCCGTAGAATTTACTCGTTGCACAACTGTTTTCATGTCTGACGTAATTACTTGCACATTTGTGAGCAGTTATTGTGGAATATTTAACTGTTCAGTGTTTGGTTAAGCTTATGATATTGCGTTGGTATCCTCCGTAAATTCCTTGTGCAGACATATTCAATTATGGTTCTTGTGTTATATTTCGGAAACTGTCAGTCTTGAAATGAATTACTGAATTATTCGTTACTGCGGATTTCATTTAAATTGATGTTAATAGCGAAGCACGATTGGTAGTTCTTGTATCCTCTCTTGTAAAGATTGTAAATTTTCCTTGTTGCCTGGTTGTCTGGTAGTTTGTTCTCTAATCTGCTGCAGATTTGACCTGTTATTTGGCGGTAAACTAGTTCTCTCTCTCTCTCTGGCAAGAGTAATTACCTTAAAATTTATTTAAATTTACTGTAGCCTATTTGTGGGAAAATAAAATAAAAATTACTTTAGCAGTGGGCAAAAACCAGTCCCAGCTCAACCCAGTCCTACCACTCCCTCTAGAAACACACATCTATTAGTTAATTCCGCATTAGATAGAGGTGTCCGACTACTTTTGATCAGATGGTGTTGACCCATGCATGTTCACATATACGGGGCCTAAAAGCTGCACCGAAGCTGTTGCAGAAATGGGAAGTGCTATTGATGTGCGGTTTTCACAGAATGCATTGGTGGTCAGAGGCTTTTATTGCCAGCCAATAAACAGATAGTAATGATGTAAGAAAGTTTATTTTTTTGCGACTTTTTTTAAATGGAACAGTACCTTTTGACATTAACAAATAAAACGTAGGGTATATTAGAATAGCAGTGAAGATTGTTGCAGGATTCTAGTACAAGTGGTTCACGAGATTTATTTTGAAAAGTTCCCAAACCGACACTTGTCTGTGACATTCAACCTTCGTAGTTTCTAGATGCGATGTTGTCATGTTTGTGTACAGTGTGCTTGTGTGCTACTTGAGTGCTTTGCGACTAGCTAGCCAGTTAGTGTGTGACAGTCCAAGCAGTAGGGGAACCGCCAGGGTAGCCGAGAGCGCTAACGCGCTTCTTCCTGGACTGGGGTGAGCGCGCCGGCCCCGGATCGAATCCGCCCGGCGGATTAACGAGGAGGGCCGATGTGCCGGCCAGCCTGGATGTGGTTTTTAGGCGGTTTTCCACATCCCGCTAGGTGAATACCGGGCTGATCCCCATGTTCCGCCTCAGTTACACGGCTCGCTCTATTCCATGGATTACACTTGATACAGACAGTGGGGTCCACTAATTCCATCCCAGGGGGACGAGGTGGTGGCAGGAAGGGCATCTACATCTACATACATACTCCGAAATCCACCATACGGTGCGTGGCGGAGGGTACCTCGTACCACAACTAGCATCTTCTCTCCCTGTTCTACTCCCAAACAGAACAAGGGAAAAATGACTGCCTATATACCTCTGTACGAGTCCTAATCTCTCTTATCTTATCTTTGTGGTCTTTCCGCAAAATGTAAGTTGGCGGCAGTAAAATTGTACTGCAGTCAGCCTCAAATGCTGGTTCTCTAAATTTCCTCAGTAGCGATTCACGAAAAGAACGTCTCTTTTCCTCTAGAGACTCCCACCCGAGTTCCTGAAGCATTTCCGTAACACTCGCATGATGATCAAACCTACCAGTAACAAATCTAGCAGCCCGCCTCTGAATTGCTTCATGTCCTCCCTCAATCCGACCTGATAGGGATCCCAAACGCTTGAGCAGTACTCAAGAATAGGTCGTATTAGTGTTTTATAAGTGGTCTCCTTTACATCCGGCCACCCCTTAAACATTAACATGCAAAATTCGATTAACGATGGCTGATCCTACGTACCTGCAGGACAAGGCTCAAGCGATAGATCGATAGATAGTCCAAGCAGTAGGGGAGTGGTGGAGGGGATTTACCAACGCAGAAAAAGCCGACAAGCTCACCGTGTATGGAGAGTGTAGGAAGAATGCAGTCCGTTCTTGGACGGTGTATGCGGCAAGATCTCCCAATAGACGTCAACCGTGACAGCAATTATTTGTGAACTACTTCAACCAGTTACGTGAAAGTGATCTGTAACATCTAGACAACATAGAAGGAAACAAGTGATGACAGAAGAGGGGGAAATTAATGTTCTTATTGATGTTGTAGTTGATGCGCACGTTAGCTCCTGTGAAACCGCATGACGAAGTGGCATGAATCAGGCAAGTGCCCTGCACATTCTCCGACACATGTTCTATGCCTACCACATGTCTCTTCATCAAGAGCTGCGTGGAAACAATTAGGAGACTCGTGTTAAATTTGCACATGGGCGTTAAGACAGGATACTCAGGATGTATCATGTATCTTGTTTAGTGTTGAAGCCACATTTACCAATCATGGCCAGGTAAGCCGCCGAAACATGCACTATTAGTCTGATGATAATCCCCGTTGTCCTCGTCAGGTGGAACATCAGAGTCCATGGAGTGTAAAAGTGTGTTTTGGGATAGTGAGCCATCAGCTCATAGGCCCGTTTTTCCCAGGCGGAATAATGAATGTGCAAAAGTATCGCAGCCGCCTGACAAATCATCTTCCACGGATGCTAGAACACGTTCCTTTGCAGACTAGCTGGGAATTGTGGTACCAACATGATGGTTGTCCAGCCCATAGTACATGAAGTAGTGCAGCATGTCTTCACGAATTTTTCTCAAATTCTTGGACTGGACGTAAAGGACCTGTATCTTGACCAGCCTATTCCCTGGATTTAACGCTGTAGACTCTTTTCTGTGGAGAAAGCGAAATGAGGCTATCTACAGGGCCATGCCAAGTATACTGCCGCCTGCTCGGACATCTCTGCCGAAATGCTAGCACGCGTGGAGAAGTCATTCCATACCAAACTGGAAGAAAGGATTGCTGCTGATGGTGGTCATTTTGCACAGAACCTGTGATGGTCAGTTGTCTCGTTACTGGTCAGAATCAACACAACCAGTGTACACAATTATGTTACTCTCCAGCATGTGCTACCACAGGTGTGGTATAATTGTTGGTGTGGGAACTTTTCAAAATACGATCTCCAGTGAACGACTCGCACTAGAATCCTGCAACAAACACCTCTAACATTCTAATTTACCCTACTTTTAGTGTGTTATTGTCAACAGGCACTGACCGAGTGAGGTGGCGTAGTGGTTAGCGCTCTAGATTCGCATGTGGGAGCACGACAGTTCAAACCCACGTCCGGCAATCCAGATTCAGGTTTTCCGTGATTTCCCTAAATCGCTCCAGGCAAATACTAGTATGGTTCCTAGCTCACTGGCCCGCGTCTGGCCATCCTGATTTAGGTTTTCCGTGATTTCCCTACATCGCTCCACGCAAATGCCGGGATGGTTCCTTTGAAAGGGCGCGGCCGACTTCCTTCCCCGTCCTTCCCTAATCCGATGAGACCGATGACCTCGCTATCTGGTCTCCTCCCCCAAACAACCCAACCCAACCCAACCTAGGAGGTTCCTTTGAAAGGACACGGTCAATTTCCCTCCCCATCCATGACACAGAGCTGGTGCTCTGTCTCTAATGACCTCGATGTCGACGGGGCGTTAAACCCAATCTTCCTTCCTTCCTTCCAATAGGCACTGTCCTATTAAAGGAAGTGTATTGCTGAAAAACACACTTTGTAAGTATTATTACAATCTGTTGATTGGCTAACAATACGAGCCTCTGACTTCCAGTCCATTCTGTGATATCAGCACATCAATAGCGTTTTCCATTTCCGCAATATTTGCGTTGGAAGCTCACGGAACAGCCTCATTCAAAGGCTCTGCAGCATTAACTGGGGAGCAGCAGCAGACACACTACGGACTTCTGCACTCGCCTTAGTGTACTCTGCAGCCGAGTACTGGGCACCAGCGTGGTTAACCAGCAAGCGTGTAAACAAGGTGGACACCCAGCTCAACGCTGTTATGAGAACCATAACTGGATGCATAAAGACTGTTCACTATATTGGCTTCCAACAATTAGTCATATAGCTCCACCCTCCCTGCGAAGACAGGAAACTCTGATGAAGGAATACACAAAAATAATGAATAACCCCCTACTTCCTATCCATGAAGATGTCCTAACTTTGGAAAGAATACGACTCCACTCCAGAAATCCCCTTTTAAGACTGGCCCAACAACTGTCAGCTGCCAACTTCACCATGGATACTAAATGGCACGAGAGCTGGAGTGATAGTGCCTCCCCCGGCAACCGTGAACTTATCTGTCGATAAGAGAAACCTAAGGGCTTTGAACTTCCACAACTATGGAAAAGCCTAAACAGAATCCGAACAGGACGTGGACTATATGCACACTATCTATACAAGTGGGGAAAGCTTCTCAGCCCTAGCTATGATTGTGGGGCACCTAATCAAATAGTACAGCACATCGCCCAGGACTGTGAATTAAGAGCCTCCCAGGGTAGTCGGGCTGACTTCTTCAACGCCACACCGCCCTGCCCCGAATGGACCGCCAATTTGGACGTCAGATATATGCGTTGGAAGTATTGGTGATTCACCCTTTATACGTGGTGTACAAATTTTCTGAGCAAGATTTATCGATGGTGCCGTGGGGCTGTACGTTCACACCTGCTGTCGAGCAGGTTGGCGGCCGTCGGATCAGCGCCGAACTCGAGCGTGACGGAGGCGAAGCGCAGGGCGAGCTGTGACGCGCCGGCGCCGGCCGCGCCCCTGGGCGGCGGCACCTGCAGGCGGTCGGCGTCCGACCAGGCGTCGCGCTCGCCCTGCGGGGGCGGCAGCTCCCACGCCAGGTCCGGCAGGTCGGCGGCCACTGCCTGGCGCGCCGTGCGCCCGCCCACCACCGCGCTGTCCACGTCCAGGTCGCGGTGCGCGGACCTGCGGCAGAGCAGCCGGAGACAGTGCTGGGCTGTGGCGCCTCTGGTAGGTACCTCCGTGACATTACTCTGCAGGCACAGGCGACAGTCAAGGCGACATCGCCGAAGAACCGTGCTATTGTTAAAATGAGTGAATGACTCAGTAACTTGTCCTGTACCCTGATACGTGGCAGTGAAATTCCATTCAACTTCTGTGACTGGAACTGATCGACAGTCGTACACTACTGGCCACTAAAATCGCTATACCGCGAAGATGACGTGCTACAGACGCGAAATTTAACCGACAGAAAGAAGATGCTGTGATATACAAATGATTAGCTTTTCAGAGCATTCACACAAGGTTGGCGCCGGTGGTGACACCTACAACGTGCTGATATGAGGAAAGTTTCCAACCGATTTCTCATACACAAACAGCAACTGACCGGCGTTGCCTCGTGAAACGTTGTTGTGATGCCGCGTGTAAGGAGGAGAAATGCGTACCATCACGTTTGAGACTTTGATAAAAGTCGGATTGTAGCTTATCGCGATTGCGGTTTATCGTATCGCGACATTGCTGCTCGCGTTTGTCGAAATCCAATGACTGTTAGTAGAATATGGAATCGGTGGGCTCAGGAGTGTAATACGGAACGCCGTGCTGTATCCCAACGGCCTCGTATCACTAGCAGTCGAGATGACAGGCATCTTATCCGCATGGCTGTAACTGAGTCAACAGGTAGGGACGTTTGCAAGACAACAACCATCTGCACGAACAGTTCGACGACGTTTGCAGCAGCATGGACTATCAGCTCGGAGACCGTGGCTGCGGCTACCCTTGACGCTGCATCACAGACAGGAGCGCCTGCGAGGGTGTACTCCACGACGAACCTCGGTGCCCGAATGGCAAAACGTCATTTTTTCTGATGAATCCAGGTTCTGTTTACAGCGTCATGATGGTCGCATCCATGTTGGCGACATCGCGGTGAATGCACATGGGAAGCGTGTATTCGTCATCGCCATATTGGCGTATCACCCGGTGTGATGGTATGCGGTGCCATTGGTCACACGTCTCGGTCACCTCTTGTTCTCATTGACGGCACTTTGAACAGTGGACGTTACATATCAGATGTATTACAACCTGTGGCTCTACCCTATCTTTCTTTCGATCCATGCGAAACCCTACATTTCAGCAGGATAATGCACGACTGCATGTTGCAGGTCCTGTACGGGCGTTTCTGGATAAAGAAAATGTTCGACTGCTGCCCTGGCCAGCACATTCTACAGATCTCTCACCAACTCAAAACGTCTGGTGAATGGTGGCCGAGCAACTGGCTCGTCACAATACACCAGTCACTACTCTTGATGAACTGTGGTATCGTGTTGAAGCTGCATGGGCAGCTGTACCTGTACACGCCATCCAAGCTCTGCTTGACTCAATTCCCAGGCTAATCAAGGCCGTTATTACGGCCAGAGGTGGTTGTTCTGGGTACTGATTTCTCAGGATCTGTGCACCCAAATTGCGTGAAAATGTAATCATATGTCAGTTCTAGTATAATATATTTGTCCAATGAATACCCGTTTATCATCTGCATTTCTTCTTGGTATAGCAATTTTAATGGCCAGTAGTGTATTTTCGTTACGTTTTCAACTTACTGATATACAGGCTGAACATTAATAAAACTGACAAACTGCAGGGTCTCATTCCTGACTAGAATTGGAGGAAAAAAGGTCCTATGAATATGTGTCCGGAAATAAATGGAAATGTCGTGTGACTAGGGCCTCCCGTCGGGTAGACCGTTCGCCGAGTGCAAGTCTTTCGATTTGACGCCACTTCGGTGACTTGGGGATGAAATGATGATGATTAGGACGACACAATACCCAGTCCCTGAGTGGAGAAAATCTCCGACCCACCGGGAATCGACCTCGGACCCTTAGGATTGACATTCTGTCGCGCTCACCACTCAGCAACATCGCCACAGTAGATGGGGCTGACGAATGTCAGTTCCTCTGACGACATGCCGTGTGTTCCTTTTGTGTTGCAGGCGGTGTGACTGACGCAGCGTACTGTAAGCAGCAGAATGGTCCGGTATTCATGTCGGGAACAAGCCGAGATGGTGTTTGTGTACGGCCAAGCAGATAGAAACGATTGAGAGGCAGCACGGCTATTCCAAACCAAGTACGCTCACAGACGCCAACAACATGGAACATTTCAAGCCCTTTTTGTGCGTTTGTGTGATCATGGGTCCTTTCAGACAGACGAAGGTGCAGAGAGGCGGCAGACTGTGCGTACACCAAATCTGGAAGGCCGGGTTCTAGAGGAACAGGTTCCACACGATATTGAGGCTCCATGCAAGTGGCCCGCCAACACGGTGTGAGCTAAAGTACGATTATGTGTATCCTGCATGACAACCGCTACTAGCCCTTTCTTTCTTTCTTTTGCTACCGCCTTTATCCCGCATTGTGCGCAGGGTCGGCAGGGTTAAGTACGGAATTGGCATGCTTAATTTTAAGGGGTGGTCGGGTGCCGTTCCTGCCACCACCCCACACCCCCCGGGACAGAAGTAGTGTATCCCCCAGCTGTCTGCATCCAGTGTAAATCGTGAAATATTGTGAATGTGTCGCAAATGTCTGCGAGTCGTGTAACTGAGGCGGGACGTGGGGACCAGCCCGGTATTCACCTAGTAGGATGTGGAAAACCGCCTAAAAGCCACATCCAGGCTGGCCGGCACACTGGCCGTTGTCGTTAATCCGCCGGGCAGATTCGATCCGGGGCCGGCGCGCCTACCCGAGTCCAGGAAGCAGCGCTCGGCTACCCTGGCGGGTTGACAACCGCTGCTAGCCCTATCACCTCCAATCCCGTGGAGGCCACTTTGACCACTTGTTGTGACTTGGATGCGATGCAACTCTGTACTGTGTCCCGGGACGATTTGTTGTCATTGCACGCACACCGTCCATTTCCGGAGGCATGTTCATAAGACCTTTCCTCTTCCATATGCTGTCAGGAATGCTGCAGTTTTTTTATTATTGTTCACCCTGTGTTTTGAGAAATAGGCTACCAGTTCATAAAACATTTTTTGAAGTTACATGAATTTTAGTTTTGAATGATCAAATTATAGAACACTATTCTAGTCATATCGAAACACAAAAAATATATGTTTAATCGATGGCGCACCATAATTATTTTTACATGAAATGTATGCACACTTGCGAATATGGACAACCATCATGTGTATAATAGAATGACAATAACGAAAAATTGTGCCGGACCGAGACTCGAACCCGGGTTTCCTGCTTATTGTGAGCGATCGCCTGAGCATTAGACTACCCGAACTTGCTTCATGGTCAGACGCAAACTTCCACATGTCGTCAGCCATGTGTCTATAAAGTGCACTCGTACATTCATTATGTATATTCCCTTAAAGGGGGAGCTGTTTTAATTGCAGCTCTAGAAGCATTAAGTTACTTCGGACATTCATGCATGTCTGAAGGAACATTGCATCATACTTTTGAACAATACAGGCACTGCATTATGGCACGAATTATTTCTCTTATTTATTTTTTTATTTATTTATGCATTTATTTTACCTGGCAAGGTTAGGGCCTTCAGGCCCTCTCTTACACCTAACCAGGCATACTCAGATTGAACGAGTTACAGTTTCTACAGAACATTAAGGACATATAACGTGTTATACAGTATTAATGTTAAAGAAAAAAGAAATAGAGATAACAGTAGTACAATGATAATTATAACAATCAAAGAAATAGTTATAACAATCAACAACAATAATAATAATAATAATAATAATAATAATAGTAATGACTATGTATATGAAAGTAAACATATTTTTCTTTTATGAATGTCAGTCCTATTGCTAGTTGGTAATTTTCTCGTTATGTTCTTGCAGCTTGTGAGGTATTCTCATCGAGCAGAGACATAAGACGATAGAGTGGGGTGAAAGAGATATAGAAGAGGTAGATAGGTTAGAGGAAGAGAAATAGAATGGTAAAATTCGAAGCTATGATGGAGAGGAGAAAGAAAGAGATGAGAGGGGCACAACAATGGTAGCTATACCGTCCCTAATATGTAAGTTCCCTCTTGAATGTTGAGTGGTTCTGGATAAGACGCATATCACAGGGGAGCGCGTTCCATAGTCGTATGGCTGAGATGGAGAATGACACGGAGAAAGATTTTGTGTTATGTAAAGGTACAGCCAAGATGCTAGACGTATCCGATCTGGTATTGCGGTTGTGGAATGATGATAGGTGTTTAATGTGAGAAGATAAGTATTGGGGGCACCAGTGGCTAAGAAATCGATGAAGTAAGCACATCGTGTGGAGATCGCGTGCCTTATGTGGGCGTATCCAACCTATCTGGGAGTATGAAGGACTGATATGATCATACAACCGTATATTGCACACGTATCTAACGCAAGCATTCATCACTAGCTCGAGGCATCTCGAATTTTCACTATTTGTGCCGTGTTGAACTACACCACAGTAGTAAAGATTAGGCAAGACTAGTGTTAAGACTAATTTTTGTTTAACATGGGTTGGAAATATTTTTCTAAATTTTTGAATTGCATGGAGGGAGGAGAGCGATTTCCGGCAAGCTGTGACTGTTTGTTCTTCCCAGTTTAGGTGTTCATCCAAGATTATTCCAAGGTCTTTTACTGTTTTTTGGTATGGTAGTTGGGTACCATTGAGGAGTATTTGAGGGACTGTTTCGCGAAAGTACCGGCTGATTAACTTTGGATGAGATATAAGTATGACCTGGGATTTCTTGGGGTTTAGTTTCAGACCTAGGTTCTGTGCCAATCGAGAAACACAGCAAAGCTCTGCGTTCATACTCGCTACTGCGTCAGCAATGTTTTTGGGGCTTGCACTTACGTACAGTTGGATGTCGTCGGCATATAGATGGTAGTTGCAGAAGTGAATCACTGAAGAAATATCATTAATGTACAGTGAGAAGAGTAATGGACCAAGGACGGAGCCTTGGGGAACTCCAGAGCGCACTTTTTTCCATGATGGCTTTTCCGACCCACAAATTACTTGTTGACTTCTGTTTTTGAGGTAGCTGTCGAACCAATGTATTGCGCTGTTTGAGAAATTCATCTGTTTCATTTTAATTAGTAATATATCAAAGTAAATTGTATCAAAAGCCTTTCTAAAGTCAAGCAGTGTTAGGACGGTAGCTTCACGTCTGTCCATAGCATGTTTAATGTCATCAGTTACATTGATTAATGCAGTTGCTGTACTATGGTGCTTTCGAAAGCCTGACTGATATTTGTTATGGATGTTATGAGTTTTGAGGTAATCCGTCAGCTGTTCATGGACGATGTATTCTAGGGCTTTAGATATTGCAGGTAGTATGCTGATCGGCCTGTAGTCACCTGGCGACTTAGGGTTGTCAGTCTTGGGTATAGGTTGAATTTAACTTTGCTTCCACTCAGTAGGATATGTACTACTGACAAGAGACAGGTTGAAGATGTCTGTGATAACTGGAATAATAGTGTCTACGACGTTCTTAATCATGCCAATGCTCACTCCATCATTTCCTACTGCCTCGGAAGAGATTCGCATAATTGCCTTGCGTACTGTGCCGGTAGTGACATGTTTTAGGAAAATCTTGTCTCTCGAGAGACTGATATCTTGGGGCTGGTAATTTGTCGCTGCGTGGCAGTTTACAGCTGTTGAGAAGAAATCGTTAAATTCTTCTGCAGACGCTTGATAAACAGCGTCAGATCTTCGCTTCCCTATACCGAAACTGCGCAGCTTTTTCCACAGTGCAGCAGGTTTTGATATGCCGCATACGACAGAGCGGGCATGTCTGATTTTGGCATTCCTCACGCTTTGCTTGGTTCTGTTTCGGAGTTTCCTATAAGCTTCGTACGCCTCGGGAGTTGGGTAACGCTTGAAGGCCCTATGTGCAGCATCACGTTTATTCATTAACTGGCGTAATGCAGTGGTGAGCCACGGAGCGGGAGCTCTCTTTACCTTGACAGTGCGTTGAGGAGCATGTTTATCATACAGTGCAATAATTTTGCGACATAATTCCCGAATTTTTCCGTCTAAAGTCGGTTCATTGCTTATATCATGCCGAGGGATGTCTGAGCAATCCTTTTGAAGAGCGTCATGGTTAACATTTTTTAGGTTTCTGTAGGTTACCGGGCGAGATTTTTCTTTGCTAGTATGCATTGAGTAATTTAAGAATATCACGTCATGAGCAGAGAGTCCCGGAGCGGAAGTCTGATTGGCGCGAATTATTTTATCTGGTCGCTTTGTTCCTATTTAACGTGAAATTTTGTCGTTATTAATATTTACGTAATTTATTTTAAACATATTTTAAAAAGAAACGACTAATCTTACATGAAAACTCTTTGATGTATAATCTATATACAGATTACCTGTTTATATATGTATGCAGCTCTTCTTGTCGGTTTCTAATGCACAGTAATGTTATTTTTGAACCTGGGCCAGTGTAACATTGAGGATCTTGTAAACGGCTAGATTGTAGCCATCCACTGAAACTAATAATTTATTCGTATCCTGTAGTCTGACTCGTTGCTCATCATTACAGTAAAAATAATCGTTCAAATTATCTACGGAACATATAACTAATTGTCGCACAGATCTGACGCAGTACCTGCATCTGCCATCCATGCTCAGTTCATTTCGAAGCCTAATCTGGCTACAACCGTTGCTTTTGCCAGAGGCGGCAGCTCTATGAAGTGAATTTCACACCTCGCATATCCCCAAATCATCTACAAAAACGAGGGCATTCAATAAGTAATGCAACACCTTTTTTTCTGAAAGAAAGTTGATTTTATCCAGGAGTCAAATAAACTATATTATTTCCCACTCCTTTGGCTACAAAAACCTAATTTTCGACATAATCTCCATTCAATGCGACGGACTTACACCACGTTATTTGGAAGGCTTCTGTGCCCGCATGGTACCACTCTACTGGTCGACATCGGACTAACGTCTTGTTGCATCCCCAACCTCCCCATCATCCACGTACTGCTTCCTGCACAGTGCATACTTCGTTGGGCGAAACAGACGGAAGCCGGAAGGTGTGAGATCCGTGATGTACGGTGGATGAGGAAGAACAGTCCAATCACATTTTGTGAACTCCTCCGGGTGTGCATACTTGTGTGAGGCCCTGCATTGTCGTGGAGAAGGAGAAGTTCGTTTGAATTTTTGTGGCGGCGAACACGCTGAAGTTGTTTCTTCAGTTTCATGAGGATAACAGAACACACTTCAGAGTTGACCGTTGCACCATGAGGGAGGACATTGAATAGAAGTCCCAGAAGACCGTCGCCATGACTTTACCGGCTGAGAGTGTGGTTTCGATGTTTTTCTTCGGAGGAACGGTAATGTGGGTTGCCTTTTTGTTTCCGGTTCGAAGTTATGAATCCATGTTTCACTGCCTGTGACTATGTTCAACAAAAAATTGTCACGATCAGTCACAAGCAATTCAGCACAGAGGGTCCTTCGTTGCTCTTTATGGTCTCCTGTTAGGCGGCGAGGAACCCAATGGTCGCACACCTCTGAGTAGCGCAGCTTGCGGACGAGTGGCAGCACTACTAACAGAGAGGTCGAGTTGAGCATTGACGTGTTTGATTGTGACAGTTCCACACAGTAAATGGAATGACCCCATTAATAAATATAGACTTCGATCAGAAATCGGTAGCTAAGGTAGAACATTCAAATTTTCTAGGTGTATGCATTGATGTGGCGCTGAACTGGAAAAAACACACTGAGGATCTGCTGAAACGTTTGAGTTATGCTATTAGGGTCATTGCAAATTTTGGCGATATACATCTGAGTAAATTAGCTGACCACGCCTATTTTCATTCTCTCCTTTCGTATGGCATCATATTCTGGGGTAACTCATCATTGAGTAAAAGAGTGTTCATTGCACAAAAGCGTATAATCAGAATAATTGCTGGAGCTCATCCAAGATCATCCTGCAGACACTTATTTAAAGAGCTAGAAATCTTCACTGTAGCCTGACAATATATATATTCACTTACGAAATTTGTTATTAACAATCCGAAAGAATTCAAAAGTAATAGGAGTGTACATGGCTACAACACTAGGAGAAAGGATGATCTTCACTACTCAAGGTTAAATCTAACTTTGGCTCTGAAGGGGGTAAATTATGTTGCCACAAAAGTCTTTGGTCACTTACCTAATAGCATCAAAAGTCTGACAGATAGTCATATAGCATTTAAAAGGAAATTAAAAGAATTTCTTAACGGCAACTCCTTCTACTCATTAGATGAATTTTTGGATATAGTAAGTGGGTAATTTCCCAACCCCCACAAAAAAATTAAAAATATTGAGTGTCATGTAATATTTTGCTAATATAATATCTTGTATAGACACCTTTTATTAACCTGACACGTTCCACATCATTACGAAGTGTCGTATTCATGATCTATGGAACAAGTACTAATCTAATCTAATCTAGCCGTCCATCGTTTCGAATGAGAGTGTCCGCCCGATCCAAAATTGCAGGAGTCACAGCTGTGTGCAGCTGGCCGACACGCGGGAGACCGGAGAGGTTTGCGCGACCTTGCTGTGATGATGAGAGACGCCTCGCCCAACGACTCACCGTGCTTTTGTTCACTGCTAGGTCTCCACAGGCATTCTGCAAGCGCATATTAATATTCGCGATGCTTTGGTTTTCCGCTAAAAGAAACTCAATGATAGCTTTCTACTCGAAAAGCACCTCTGATACAGGCGCCATTTCGAAGGCTACTTATAGTGTCGCCACCTGTCGGAACTTCATGACACTACAGCGACTGGAGCAGGAGTGTTCCGCGATGTTCCAAGACAAATTCCACATTTTTTCAATGAAAAAAATGTGTTGCATTACTTATTGAACACCCCTCGTATAGAATGAGATTTTCACTCTGCAGCGGGGTGTGGACTGTTATGAAAATTTCCTGGAAGATTAAATTTGTCTGCCGGACCGAGACTCGAACTCGGCACCTTTGCCTTTCGCGGACAAGTGCTCTACTAACTGAGCTACCCAAGCACGACTCACGGGCCGTCCTCACAGCTTTACTTCCGCCAGTACCTCGTCTCCTACTTTCCAAACTTCACAGAAGCTCTTCTGTGAACGTAGCAGAACTAGCACTTGCCCGCGAAAGGCAAAAGTCCCGAGTTCGAGTCTCGGTCCGGCGTACAGTTTTAATCGGCTAGGAAAGTTTCATAACAGCGCACACTCCGCTGCAGTGTGAAAATCTCATTCTGGAAACATCCCCCAGGCTGTGGCTAAGCCATGTCTCCGCATTATCCTTTCTTTCAGGAGTGCTAGTTCTTCTAGGTCCGCAGAAGAGCTTCTGTGAAGTTTGGAATGTAGGACACGAGGTACTGGCGGAAGTAAAGCTGTGAGGACGGGGCGTAAGTCGTGCTTGGGTAGCTCACTTGGCCCGGCACGGTAGCTCAGCGTGTTTCATCAGAGGGCTGCTGGCCCTCTGTAATAAAAAACTGAGTAAAAGAATCAACGATCAACTTGAACGAATGTCTCGTGACGTCCGCCCAGACCAAACGCAATGAACAATACCGAACACAATGAAAAAAAAAAAAAGAAGTTGGTAGAGGTCTTGCCCGCGAAAGGCAAAGGTCCCGAGTTCGAGTCTCGGTCGGGCACACAGTTTTAATCTACCAGGAAGTTTCATAACAGCGCACACTCTGCTGCAGAGTGAAAATCTCATTCTGAAACATCCCCCAGGCTGTGGCTAAGCCATGTCTCCGCAATATCCTTTCTTTCAGGAGTGAAGAGTGCTAGTTCTGCAAGGTTCGCAGGAGAGTTTCTGTAAAGTTTGGAAGGTAGGAGACGAGATACTGGCAGAAGTAAAGCTGTGGGGACGGGGCGTGAGTCGTGCTTGGGTAGCTCAGTTGGTAGAGCACTTGCCCGCGAAAGGCAAAGGCCCCGAGTTCGAGTCTCGGCCCGGCACACAGTTTTAATCTGCCAGGAAAGTTTCACCCCTCGTATAATCATGTGTTATATCCTACTACACTGTATCCGCCGGCTAAGTGAAATTTCATTATTTGCTACGATTCCTGCAGTTACAGAGCGTGAATGGAAAGCAAACCTGCACTTGTCGACGAGGACGGCGACGGCGCGGCGGCTGCGCTTCTGCGCCGCGAGGTGCAGCGCGGAGAAGCCGAGCGCGTCGCCGCAGTTGACGTCGAGCCGCGGGCAGCGCACGAGCAGCTGCACGCAGCGCTCCAGTGCGTCCGCCACCTCTCCAGGCGCCTGTCCGACCAGCTCCAGCACGGCGCCGTGCAGAGCCGTCCGCCCCCCGGCGTCCATCGCGTTGACGCGCGTCTCCGGGTGCGACAGCAGCGCCGCCAGTGCGCCCGGATTGGCCCACCTGCGTGACACGACGAGCGTCGCTTCAACTGTCCAAAAAAGTGCTCTGCGCACTATGGGACTTAACATCTGAGGTCATCAGTCCAAATACACTCCTGGAAATTGAAATAAGAACACCGTGAATTCATTGTCCCAGGAAGGGGAAACTTTATTGACACATTCCTGGGGTCAGATACATCACATGATCACACTGACAGAACCACAGGCACATAGACACAGGCAACAGAGCATGCACAATGTCGGCACTAGTACAGTGTATATCCACCTTTCGCACCAATGCAGGCTGCTATTCTCCCATGGAGACGATCGTAGAGATGCTGGATGTAGTCCTGTGGAACGGCTTGCCATGCCATTTCCACCTGGCGCCTCAGTTGGACCAGCGTTCGTGCTGGACGTGCAGACCGCGTGAGACGACGCTTCATCCAGTCCCAAACATGCTCAATGGGGGACAGATCCGGAGATCTTGCTGGCCAGGGTAGTTGACTTACACCTTCTAGAGCACGTTGGGTGGCACGGGATACATGCGGACGTGCATTGTCCTGTTGGAACAGCAAGTTTCCTTGCCGGTCTAGGAATGGTAGAACGATGGGTTCGATGACGGTTTGGATGTACCGTGCACTATTCAGTGTCCCCTCGACGATCACCAGTGGTGTACGGCCAGTGTAGGAGATCGCTCCCCACACCATGATGCCGGGTGTTGGCCCTGTGTGCCTCGGTCGTATGCAGTCCTGATTGTAGCGCTCACCTGCACGGCGCCAAACACGCATACGACCATCATTGGCACCAAGGCAGAAGCGACTCTCATCGCTGAAGACGACACGTCTCCATTCGTCCCTCCATTCACGCCTGTCGCGACACCACTGGAGGCGGGCTGCACGATGTTGGGGCGTGAGCGGAAGACGGCCTAACGGTGTGCGGGACCGTAGCCCAGCTTCATGTAGACGGTTGCGAATGGTCCTCGCCGATACCCCAGGAGCAACAGTGTCCCTAATTTGCTGGGAAGTGGCGGTGCGGTCCCCTACGGCACTGCGTAGGATCCTACGGTCTTGGCGTGCATCCATGCGTCGCTGCGGTCCGGTCCCAGGTCGACGGGCACGTGCACCTTCCGCCGACCACTGGCGACAACATCGATGTACTGTGGAGACCTCACGCCCCACGTGTTGAGCAATTCGGCGGTACGTCCACCCGGCCTCCCGCATGCCCACTATACGCCCTCGCTCAAAGTCCGTCAACTGCACATACGGTTCACGTCCACGCTGTCGCGGCATGCTACCAGTGTTAAAGACTGCGATGGAGCTCCGTATGCCACGGCAAACTGGCTGACACTGACGGCGGCGGTGCACAAATGCTGCGCAGCTAGCGCCATTCGACGGCCAACACCGCGGTTCCTGGTGTGTCCGCTGTGCCGTGCGTGTGATCATTGCTTGTACAGCCCTCTCGCAGTGTCCGGAGCAAGTATGGTGGGTCTGACACACCGGTGTCAATGTGTTCTTTTTTCCATTTCCAGGAGTGTATATTATAGTAGAACTGACATGTGATTACATTTTCACGCAATTTGGGTGCATAGATCCTGAGAAATCAGTACCCTGGACAACCACCTCTGGCCGTAATAACGGCCTTGATTAGCCTGGGCATTGAGTCAAGCAGAGCTTGGTTGGCGTGTACAGGTACAACTGCCCATGCAGCTTCAACACGATACCACAGTTCATCAAGAGTAGTGACTGGCGTATTGTGACGAGCCAGTTGCTCGGCAACCATTGACCAGACGTTTTCAGTTGGTGAGAGATCTGGAGAATGTGCTGGCTAGGGCAGCAGTCGAACATTTTCTGTATACAGAAAGGCCCGTACAGGACCTGCAACACGCGGTCGTGCATTATCCTGCTGAAATGTAGGGTTTCGCAGGGATCGAATGAAGGGTAGAGCCACGGGTCGTAACACATCTGAAATGTATGTTCCACTGTTCAAAGTGCCGTCAATGCGGACAAGAGGTGACCGAGACGTGTAACCAAGGGCACCCCATACTAGAGTCCTGCATGACCGAGTAAGCTGGCACAAAATACGAGGTGGGGCGAGCACACCCTAACTGGATAGGCTACCCGCACTAGTTCTTGTGACCGAGCATAGAAGCCGTGACCGAATACGTAGCACATAACTTCAAACACAATACACATGTTATTATCCGTGTGACACTGCAGCCAGTACGGGCTTCTTATTTGTGGCGTGTCTCTCTCTGTAATCATGCAGCGCGAGGAAGCCAGTGTAGTAAGACGTAAGATTGAAACCAATGTTTACACATTAAAGAAACGGGAAGGTCTAAAAAGCCAAGTATGGAGTACATTTCTGTTGGTTGTAGATGAAAACAGTGCGTCTACTGTGTACGTATCGTGCATAAACTACTCCACTTTATTGTTTTCCCAGTCGGGAACCACTCATTTAAAGAAACACAGTTGCAAGAAACCTTACAAAGATCGTTTCTTTGGCCGTCCTTCCGTTATCTTAATATGCTTGAAATAAGTGAAAAGCAGGAAATTCTTAACAATGTGCGACAAATGTGTGCTACGTACGCAGGTACAACATTCAATCATTAACATAATCGGTTTTGTATAGTTAGTGGAATGACGAGTACACGCTTCCAATGTGCGTTCACCGCGATGTCGCCAGACACGGATGCGACCGTCACGATGCTGTAAACAGAACCTGGATTTATCCGAAAAAATGACGTTTTGCCATTCGTGCACCTAGGTTCGTCGTTGAGTACACCATTGCAGGCGCTCCTGTCTGTGATGCAGCGTCAAGGGTAACCGCAGCCACGGTCTCCGAGCTGATAGTCCATGCTGCTGCAAACGTCGTCGAACTGTTCGTGCAGATGGTTGTTGTCTTGCAAACGTCCCCACCTGTTGACTCAGGGATCGAGACGTGGCTGCACGATCCGTTACAGCCGTTGGGATCCAGGACGGCGTTCCGTATTACCCTCCTGAACCCATCGATTCCATATTCTGCTAAGAGTCATTGGATCTCGACCAACGCGAACAGCAATGTCACGATAGGATAAACCGCAATCGCGATAGGTTACAATCCGACCTTTATCAAAGCCGGAAACGTGACGGTACGCATTTCTTCTCCTTACACGAGGCATCACAACAACGTTTCATCAGGCAACGCCGGTCAACTGCTGTTTGTGTATGAGAAATCGGTTGGAAACTTTGCTCATGTCAGCACGTTGTAGGCGTCGCCACCGGCACCAACCTTGCGTGAATGCTGTGAAAAGCTAATCATTTGCATATGACAGCATCTTCATCCTGTTGGTTAAATTTCGCGACTGCTGCACGTCATTTTCGTGGTGTAGCAATTTTAATGGCCAGTAGTGTATTCTCTATCACTATCAACAACAGGCTTCCAACGCTGGGGTAACTTTTCGATTCAGCGACTGTAGAAATGATATTGAGACGAAGAACTCATCGAGACACGTTCGGAGCGCATTTGCCTCAGCAAAGGTAGTTCCTTGAAAACTGTTCCGTAGAGAGCAGAAAAGGTGAAAAATGCGAGGGTGCAAGTTCAAGTGAGTATGTGGGTGCAGAATGACTTCCCAACCCAGCACCTGCATAGTGTTTTTGTGAGTTGCTTTTGTCAGTCTAGCGTAAAGCGGGCGAGCGTTATCGTGGGGTACCATCACTTCACGCAGCCTTCCTGGTTGTTGTTCTTGGACTACGTCTGTAAGACATCTCAGTTGTTGGCAATAAATGTCAGCAGTCATGGTTACACCTCGGGCAAGCAATTCATAGTACACCACACCGTCGCTGTTCCACCTAATGCATAACATTATCTTTTGTCGATGCGTGCAGGTCTTTGAATGGGGAGCTGCAGCTTCGTTTAGTCTCAACCATTTCTTTCTTTCTCTTACGTCAGCTTAAAGAGACCAGTTTTCGTTACCAGTAACGATACAGGACAGGAATATTTGGTGTTGTTCATGGGCCAATTTATGGCGAGAAAACAGAGATGCACATATGCCCACCCGATGATTTTTGTGATTTTTGGACCTTCCCCAATGCGTGCAAACGCATCACGATTGTGGAGTGCTCACAGTTCATCACATATGCCAGTTCCAGAGTACGATGACGTGGATCATTGCGGGTTAATGCGTTTAAACGATCTTCATCAAACCAAGATGATCTTTCTGTATGTAGAGTGTCACTAAGGTCAAAACAATCCTCCTTAAAACGAGAAAACGTTCTTGCCATGCTCTTTCCAATGTCATTATCTCTGCACATGGCGCAAATGTTTCTGCTACCTCCACTGCTGTCATCTCTCTACGGAACTCAAACAGAATAATATGTCGGAAATGTTCCAATTCCTCCACTTGCTACTCCATTTTCCAGCGCTGACAGCTCCACCTACTATCTCCAAATGACAATATGGAACACCAACATGCAAAACAAAAACAGTACGAACTTATCCACCAATCTATATAAGCAGGGCACCTGCAGCTGCTTAAGGCCATGATGAACGAAGACACGGCTGGCAGCTGGTAAAACTTGGTATTTATTGACCACACAACCAGTTTCACGGCTTAGAGCAGCTCATTCCGGTGCAACTCTACATATTTATGAACTGAAATACAACTGTAAACTGTATCGCAAATTTGCGCTATCTATAAGACTCTTTGAAGACTTACACTCACAAAAATTATTACATTAATCTATTACACATCAACCCAACGTTCTCTGTCAAGGTACTGCCGTTGTATGAATACTGTCAGTATTTCGAAAACTAGACGAACGAAGGATAATTGACAAGTTGGTCCATGTAATATTCTTTAACAATATTGCTGGATAGATCGAATCTATATACTGGTCATTCATTGCACGTGCATGTATATATAAGAAAATCAAACATTGCTCATGGTTAAATCCACTTTCGAAGGTGCTGCTCATAACATAGTTAACGGTGGAAATAGTGCAAGACAGTAGTACTAAGCAAGACAACCTAGGCACTCTTATTTAAAATAGAGAATGGGAAACGAAGGGCGTTGTGGTAAGTTATTATGGTAATGCAACGGACAAAGTTGAAAATTTTTGCTGGTCTGGGACTCGGCCCCAGGTTTACTGTTTCTCATGAGGGGTTGCCTTAACCGTTTCGGCCGTCTGGACATGGTCCCTGACCAACTCAAATTTCCAACTGATTGCACGCTGCAGCGCAACGTCCGTCGTTCATTAACGTGCATACACAGGATTAAAAAAAAGGATAGTGGTTGTGCTGATAGATTTTAACTTGGGTGATTGAGTGAATTAGGCTGGGGGTGTTTTTGTTATAATTGGGGGGAGTAGGATGTCCTTAGTTGTGTGTGTGTGTGTGTGTGTGTGTGTGTGTGTGTGTGTGTGTGTGTGTGTGTGTGTGTATTTGGAGACAAAACATGTCCCAACTTCTGTGTGCACGGATAATGCTACTTTACTATGGTATTGTGGTGGGTGATCATGATTGGATATTTTGGCTGGTTATGTGATACTGTTTTTATTGCTAGTCATCTACTACGTGTTTTATTACTTTAAATAACGCTGGTTGCTAATGTTTCTTCGGTCATTTCTTATATGTTTCTTTTCTGCGATTGCCTTTTGAATTTGGAAGTTTTCTTAGTGTTAGGAGATGTTTTTGTTACTAAATCTGTTTATTTCGACCTCTGTTTCTATTGTGATAAGGTGGTGGTTTCCTAGTCAGAGGATGTTCTGCAAATGTTGAATTGCTGGTGCCTCATTTCCATGCTTTTGATGTTCTTTATAACTTATTTTTAAAGTTCTGCTGGTCTGTCATAAGCACAGAACATTACAGCTGTTGCACTGAAGTCTGTAAATGCCAGATTTTTAAACATACGTGAGTGTCATCCTGTTCTGCACTGATTTATTACTTTGGTTAGCTATTTTAACCCTTGCTTATTTATTTTAACCCTTGCTTCTATGTTACCAATTCTATGTGAAGTTTGTTTCTTTATGTGGCTGTGTACCAGCCTGACTGTTCAGTTTCAGTGTTGTGTCCTTGTGTAGTAGTGGTTTTGTTGTTTTGTGTGTTTCTGTTGAGTTTGTGGGTCCGTGGATTTGCGTTGTGTTTTGCTTTACTTGTTTAGCTTTTATTGTGTCTTTCTGGATTTCATTATTTAATTTCGTAACTAAAGATTCATGGTATTCATTGTTTTTTGCTATCTGCGTTATTGTGTCTACCCTGTCATTGTAGCTGTGTTTGTCTAATGTCACTGCAATTGATCTGAAGATCATGTGTCTGACTGCTACCTCTTTTAGAAACTGTGGGTAGTTTGATCACTGATGTAGTATTGTGCCTATTGTGGTGGCTTTTCTGCATAAATTATAAGTGTGTTAGCTATTTTTCATTGTGATAGTGTTAACTATTTTTCTTTGTGATAAATATATCTAGGAAGTTCATTTGCTTTGGTTGTGTTTCTCTAAAGCGAACTTTACAGTTTTGTGTAGTGTGTTTATCTGTGTGTGTAGTTGTTCTATCATCATTTCTGGTTTATCTACCAAGTGTGTATATTCACCAGTATAGTAAATTGTTTTTTGCTGGTACTATTTTCTGAAGCATTCTTTCTTCTATTTTGTTAATGGAGATACTTCCTACGTTTTGTGAAAATGGGATCCCATTGACAATCGTCCTCTTGTAAGTAAAAGAATATTTATTAAATTTAAAGTGGATGTTTTGGTCAGTAATAAAGTGTAGGAGTGTGCTTGTCTCTGAGATGTGTTCTAGTATAAACTGTGAGTTTCAAGGCCCCATTCTGTTATCTTAATTGCTTCTTTGACTGGGATTGTGGAGTACATGTTCTCTACATAAATTGAGATCAAAATAACTGTATCCAAAATATACATATATCTTATGTGGCAAACGTTTTTGCAAGGAAAACCATTTTGTTACAATGGCACTGAAGATGCTTTGAAATAAAGCAAAACATCTATGGTCTAAATGAGACTACTATGACAGCCACAAAAGAAAATATATAACCTGATTTACTTGTGTAACTGTGAACGCAGAAAGAATTCCTAACAGCATTCAAGCATTTTCCAGGGGTTTCTTCCTCTTAAGTACCAAAATATCCACCTCAAGCTACATCAGACGAGTCACTACCTCAGTTTAAATAAATGTTTTAAATCTAATAACCTAGAACCTAAGTACATAGGTAGCCTACCAACTACTGTTTTTGTTGTTGTGGTCCTCACTGAGAAGATTGGTTTGATGCCACTCTCCATGCTTCTCTATCCTGTGCAAGCATTTTCATCTCCAAATAACTACTGCAACCTACATCCTTCAGAATCTGCTTACTGTAGTCACATCTTGCTCTCCCTTTACAATTTTTACCCTCCCCTCCCCCCACGCTTCTCTCTGATACTAAATTGATGATCCCTTGATATCTAGAATGTGTACTATTAACTGATCCCATTTTCTAGTCATGTTGGGCACAAATTTCTTTTCTCTGTCATTATATTCAGCACCTACTCATTAGTTAAATGATCCACCCACCTAATCTTCACCATTATTCTGTTGCACCACATTTCTTATCTAATTTTTTTAGCATCCATGTTTCACTTCCATACATGGCTACACTCAAATATTTCCTAAATTTTGAATCTATATTCGACGTTAAAAATTTCTTTTCGTCAGAAACGCTTTACTTACTCACATATCCTGTCTACTTTGGCCATCATCTGTTATTTTTCCGCCCAATAACAAACTCATCTATTACTTAAGTGTATATTTTCCTAATCTAATTTCAACTTTTTAATTCAGCTACATTCCATTATTCCTCTTTCGCTTTTGTTGATAGTAATCTAATACCCTCCTCTCAAGACACTGTCAGTTCCGTTAAAATGCTCTTTCAAGTCTTTTCCTGAATCTGATAGAATTACAATGTCACTGGCAAACCTCAAAGTCTTCATTTCTTCTCCCTGAACTATAATTCCTATGCCACATTTTTCTTTAGTTTCCTTTATTACTTGCTCAATGTACAGATAGAATAACGCTGGGGATAGGCTACAATCCTTCTCAATCCCTTCTCAACCACTGCTTTCCTTTCATGCTCTCAGCTTTTATAACTGCCGTCTGATACTGAACGAGTTGTAAATAGCTTTTCGTTCCCTGCATTTTACCTCTACTACCATCAGAATTTCAAACAGAGTGTTCCAGTCAACACTGACAAAAGCTTTCTCTAATTCCTACCTACCATTTAGTTAATGGTGAGTATAGCTTGTATGAGCATGCAGTCAAAAGATGTGGATGAACGAGCTTTGTATACACTACTGGCCATTATAATCGCTACACCGCGAAGATGACGTGCTACAGACGCGAAATTTAACCGACAGGAAGAAGATGCTGTGATATGCAAATGATTAGCTTTTCAGAGCATTCACACAAGGTTGGCACCGGTGGCGACACCTACAACGTGGTGACATGAGCAAAGTTTCCGATTTCTCATACACATACAGCAGTTGACCGGCGTTGCCTGGTGAAACGTTGTTGTGATGCCTCGTGTAAGGAGGAGAAATGCGTAACATCTCGTTTCCGACTTTGATAAAGGTCGGATTGCTGCCTATTGCGATTGCGGTTCATCGTGTCGCGACATGGCTGCTCGCGTTGGTCGAGGTCCAATGACTGTTAGCAGAATATAGAATCACTGAGTTCAGGAGGGTCATACGGAATGCCGTGCTGCATCCCAACGGTCTCGTATCACTAGCAGTCGAGATGATAGGCATCTTATCTGCATGGCTGTAACGGATCGTGAAGCTACGACTCGATCCCTGAGTCAACAGATGGGGACGTTTGCAAGACAACAACCATCTGCACGAACAGTTCGACGACGTTTGCAGCAGCATAGACTATCGGCTCGGAGACAATGGCTGCAGTTACCCTTGACGCTGCATCAGAGACAGGAGCGCCTGTGATGGTGTACTCAACGACGAACCTGGGTGCACGAATAGCAAAACGTCATTTTTTCGGGTGAATCCAGGTTCTGTTTACAGTATCATGATGGTCGCATCCGTGTTTGGCGACATCGCAGTGAACGCACATTGGAAGCGTGTTTCGTCATCGCCATACTGGTGTACCACTCGGCGTGACGGTATGGGGTGCCATTGGTCACACGTCTCGGTCATCTCTTGTTCGCATTGATGGCACTTTGAACAGTGGACGTCACATTTCAGATGTGTTACGACCCGTGGCTCTACCCTTCATTCGATCCCTGCGAAACCCTACATTTCAGCAGGATAGTGCATAGCCGCATGTTACAGGTCTTGTACAGGCCTTTCGGGATACAGAAAGTGTTCGACTGCTGCCCTAGCCAGCACATTCTCCAGATCTCTCACCAAATGAAAACGTCTGGTGAATGGTGGCCGAGCAACTGGCTCGTCACAATACGCCAGTCACTACTCTTGATGAACTGTGGTATCGTGTTGAAGCTGCATGGGCAGCTGTACCTGTACACGCCATCCAAGCTCTGTTTGACTCAATACCCAGGCGTATCAAGGCCGTTATTATGGCCAGAAGTGGTTGTTCTGGGTACTGATTTCTCAGGATCTATGCACCCAAATTGCGTGAAAATGTAATCACATATCAGTTCTAGTATAATATATTTGTCCAATGAATACCTGTTTATCATCTGCATTTCTTCTTGGTGTAGCAATTTTAATGGCCAGTAGTGTAGTTTTGGATGACACCAGCCTTGACACATGCAGGTGAGTTTGCAAACCATCAGAGATCACTGTTCGAATAAACGTACTATTGATTATGGTTGTACAGTACTTGAATTAAGGGGATGAATAAAACAGCGAGTTTGTGTAAGTTTTGGACGGCACCACTACTGAACCCTGAGGCACTCACCTGGCAGCAAAGTGTACTGGCTGTGGCACAGGGCTGTCGACGTTGGGCCTGGCGCCGCTGTCGAGCAGCTGCCGCACAAAGCACACTGGTACGTCGGGGTGTCGGCAGGCCAGCTCCAGGCACGTGCAGCCCCCCAGAGCTTCATACTGCTCGTTGGGCCGTACATCGCGACTCTGCAGCAGACTGCAGAAGGCCCCGAAATCCTTCGCGAAGAGCGCCGCCACCAGCGGTGGGAGCCCAGTGCTGTTCTCTTCTCCCAGCCAACCCACTGGCTCCTCTTTCTGGGGACGACTGTGGACAACGATTCACACACACGAAATTAGGCAAAATACAATACTCCTGGGTTAGAATTGGCATCGGAGGCATGCCTTCAACACTGTACAATAGAATGCTCTTTGAAGGACCAGTTCATGCAAAGCACTTATAGCGTCCCCAGTGCTATATTACGAAAAGACTTAAAAAACAGTATTTATAAAGAAGAGACATTTAAAATTTGAATAATAAGTGGACACTAGCCGCTCAGGCGAACATAAATTTTTCTCCGTATTATAATAATTTCTCTGTGTAAGTTTCGAGGGCAAAGAAATATAACAAAATGATCTAAAGAGACGACAAGATACGCTCTTTTGTCAATTTTTTAGTCGTCTTCACTTCTTCTCTTGTCTTGGTTGCGTGTAGATGGACATCTTGCGAGTGCTGGCAAATGTAAGCATATTTGTGCTAATTAAGCAGATAATATATTGATTTAATATTATTGTGCACTTTTAATTTGTAAGAGGTGATCCCGATTTCATGTTCGCCTTCCTTGAATTAACCTGCATTCAAGTAATTTACAGTTCAACAATCGCAGCGGCCGATGGAGCCAACGACACCATTACGTGGCGATATTAACTTATAAAAAAATTAGCGGAAGCGAAAAACTCGCCCGCTATTAACATAATATCCATTTTTCTCCACAGCCGAACGAAGTTGCAGAAATACGTAGCTTTAAGATTCTTATTTTCAGTACCATAGCCGAGAGCCAGAGCCAGGACTCCGACTACAATGCAATGGTTAACGGAGGTAAGAAAAAAAACTCTCGCGGGTGTGTGGGCAACAATTGTAATTAATAACTAAAGATTTTTTGTTTTAAAGTGAACTGACTAACCGAGGAAATTATTATGAAAAGTTTATTGCATTGTTCAACTTATATCCTCATGTTTTAAATTCAGCGAGTCTAACGTTCATTAACGTAACAAATAATTTAAGATTAATATTGTTAAAAAGGAGAACATCACAGAAGCATTTAATCGTAAATCAAAATTGAATGAAATATCATTTTCATTAAGGCCCACCACGTAAGTCGGTAACAATCAAAATAATAATAATAATAATATATTAAATTACGACGGCCGACGGACTCGAGACAGTGTAGACATCCTACCGGTGCTCGACATAGCATTTCAATTTCAGGTTGCAAATATCCCTACTTTTCTGGAACACTGAGGATAGTTGTGACTGTCAGGTGTGGTCGACAAGGTGTTCAGGATTTATCCTGGGTGGTTTCGTCCAATGTGGACGGGGAGTCAGTGTTAGGACTTTGTCAATGGATGACGTGTATCGATTGAGCGAGCCACGATAGTAGTGAGCTGGCAGAAACGATTTCAGAGAACTGTTTTCAGTGTCAAGGACTGTAAAGTAATAAGTGAATTTATTGGTGGCGAGATTTGTGAAAGTTAGCCTAGCGTAAATTGCTATCTCAGTGGTTCAATGGTAAAGGGAAAAACTTCGAGGATGGTTAGCACTACTACGAACAACCATGTAATACACGCCTTCCAACTGATGATAATTAACCATCAAAAAGTTTAGTGAATGAAATAAAACTTCGTGATTGGCACACAATTATATATTTCTTCTCATTACATTTTTATGAAAAGTATTTCGACAAACCACCCAATCTTCATCACGTGAAGCGAACTGTGTTGTTATGTGTAAAGTAATCGGCTCAGCTGAATACCCCAAAGCACACCATTAATCAGTCACACCGAGAAAAATTGAGATATCAGATCAGCAAGGTATTCAGCACTGCGTCTTTGGTGTTTTAAGACGTAGGGAATCGCTACAAGCAGAGTAACATTGTCAACGAGAACTTGAGGCGTTCACAGATAGCGTATTAAGAGAGACCAACAGCCCCTGAAAGGCAAGAACGCTAGTTTAAGTCAAGTATAGTGTCAACAAGTCACGAAGTTTCTTTGCAGTGTTTACTACACTGCACTGTGAAAAGATCCTAATGATAACGTAGGGTTATTCAGCTCTAAAACCAGTGCTACAGTTGAGGCCAACGAGGAGAGAGTTTCCTTTTCACTATATCTGTCAGTAAAAATAATGTAAGGGCTCCGGGCTATAGTGCTCGAGTTAGTGCGTTGACGAAAATTCCAAAACAGACAGACACCAGAAATATTCCGTACAGATTATGGCTTTCAGCAGCTTTAAAACAAGCGCTTTTCAAGAAACAAATGAAGAAAGATATTTACGATATTCCAACGTGAAGCTATAACTAACAGTCCTACGTTACTGAAGTTCAAGGAAATGCAAGTGATCCTGCAGCTTTGGCTCACTGATGTCTGTACTTAATTCAAAAGATATGGCGATCGCAAGATGTGCTGCGAGCTCCGTCTCCCCTGCTGTTGAAGAGAACCAGCAGTTATTACTTGGTGTGCTTTCCAAAACTTGAACTTATGCCATGAAAAGCACAAAAATATCAAGAGAAGACTGAATATCACTAGTAATGGAAGTATTAGAAAATGGAGAGGACGACAGTCACAGTGTGTGATGGATGGCACTTTGCATGCCAAACAGTATGGAGACTGGTGTGAAAGCCTACAGAATGAAGGCGGCCCCATTTCTCGAGTTCACCTCCGTACTTTGGGTGGCACGAAACGAATATATTAATTACGCAACTCGATTTTTCTCAAGATGATAAAGCTTTACGATTGTCCCTCATAGATATTCAACATAGTGTAATTGGCCAGACAATAATTCTGAATGTTAAACTTATGTGCAACTTACAAACTTATACAACTTACATAAAATAAACTTACATACAGTTCTCTAGAAACAGTTCTTGTTTTTAGTAAATAGGTTGCTGTAAAATGACTTTAATGTAAAATATATTTGAATTTACATACAAATATTATCAAACTAAGATTAATCTGTGGTAACGTAGCATTTTAATTTACGATGCTGAAATATGACAGCGTATATAATATTAGTAAGGGTATAAGACAGGGATTTAGTATTTCGCCTCTACTGTTCCATCTATCACATGTATTAAAGAAGCAATGGTGGAAATAAAAAGCAAGTTCAAGAGCGGCATCAACTCAGAGTGAAATTATACCAATGACCAGATCTATTTACGAAATTTCAGTCATCAACTTTCTCTTCCGAATGCGAAAATATTTTGTTGAGCCCAACCTACATAGGTAGGAATGATCATCAAAATAAAATAAGAGAAATCAGAGCTCGAACAGAAAGCTTTGGGTGTTCGTTTTTCCCGCGCGCTGTTCGGGAGTGGAATGGTAGAGAGATGGTATGATTGTGGTTCGATGAACCCTCTGCCAAGCACTTAAATGTGAATTGCAGAGTAGTCATGTAGATGTAGAAACTGATGATATTGGTATATCAGTGAAATTGAGGAAGAATCGCAGGACCTGTTGAATGGAATGAACAGTATAATGTGAGAACACACCGTTGACTGAGAGTAAACCGAAGGAAGATGAAAATAATGAGGAGTATCAAAACTGGGGATCATAAAGTACACGAAGTGAAGGAATCTTGGAAGTAAAATACCACATGAGAGACGAAAAAAAGAGGACATAAAAAGCAGACTAGCAGAGGCAAATAGGGCATTCCTAGACAAAAGAAGTCAATTAGTATCAAACACCGATCTTATCTTGAGGAAGTAATGTTTGAGGATGTATGTCTAGAACACGGGACAGTACTGAAGAGAATCAGGGACCTTGGAAAAAAACTGGAAACGAAAAGAATAGAAGCGCTTGCAGAAATATGATGGAAGTTAGCTGGACCGATAAGACAAGGAATAAGGAGGTTCTCTGCTGATTTGGCGAGGGGAGAAGCGTCTGGAAAACAATGGGAAGAGACAAGATGACATGACATGTGTTAATACGTCAAGGAATAAGCTGCATGTTACTTAAGGGTGCAGTAGAGGTTTGAACTGTAGCGGAAGACAGAGATTGCAATGAAATGTTAAGGACGGTGGATGCAAATGATACTCTGTGATGAAGTGGTTGACACACGAGAGGAATTCATGCTGGACAGCATCAAACCAGTCAGAAAATGATGACTCAGTGTATGTATAGGGAATCCCAAGACGAATGGTCAGACTTCAGGGGCATGGCACGAACGATCATTCGAAGCAAAAAAGTCTAATAAACATTGGTTCCTAAATGCATACCTTAAGAGCTATGAGTACTTGTTCCTCCTGGCTACTGTGAAACACAGCTCTTCTACTGAAGAAGTGCTCATAGCTCTTAAGGTATGCATTTAGGAGCCCATGTCTACTAGGCTTTTTTTGCTTCAATAAATGTTTGTGTCATCCTTCCTATGGCACCCTATATGACATGTATATAATACAAGCTTGCCACACAGGTAACACTGGTTACCGTCAGATCACCAAAGTTAAGTGCTTTCGGTTGGATAGATGACCCTAGGCGTCTGTCGAGCAGAGGAAGAAGCTGACAATGGCCAAAAGAGGAGTGTGCTGACCACATGACCCTCCATATGAGCGTCCAATGACGCCTGTCAACTGAGGATGACATAGCGGTCGGTCGGTACCGTTAGACATTCAGTGCTGTTAGGACAGAATTTAGTTTTATATAGATGGGAATGGTCTTGCAGAGCTGCGGGCTGGTGAACTCGCAAAGTCCACTACACAGACAGTTCAGCGATCCCAGTCTCAGTGTGGTCTCCAGCCAGAAGCTGCACAAGACATGGCCTGAACCTCATGAATAAATGATTAGCGACAAGTATCTTGCCACAGAAAAACGCTGTCCCTGGGTACAAGCTGCCTGTCACCTGATATAATGGCACAGGCCATAGCCTACGGTACAACTAACCTGCCGCTGGCGTTTCGACTTCCAACAGTCCAATGACATATCACAATGTAACGTCAGTTGTCTAACAGCCAAAGTAAGACTGTCCTCAGATTCTAGCAGCTTAATCCCCTGAAGAGGTTCACTGTATAGACAGTCGAAACATGAAGTTTATAATTACTTTAGTGTTTCTAGGCGTACATCTTTGATTCACAGTCAAAACGTCCTTGGTTCCAGGTTCGAAACCCGCCACCGTTTAAATTTTGATTAATAATCAGCATTGGCGGCCGAAGACTTCCGGCATAAGAAGACACCCTCATTCTGCCTACGGCATTGTGAAAGGGGGCGGAGGAGCGGACAGAGGTTCAGGGCACTCTCTTGCCCTTGGGGTGGGAAACTGCCCCTAAATGCGGGAGAATCGATAATGATCAACAGCATGAGGATGCAGAAGGTAATGGAAACTAATTGCATTAAAGACACATAACGCGTATCCACAGGACATGTGGTCTGTAATTGAAAAACTGTCATGATGATCTCTCCATTGGCAAAATCTTCCGGAATAGCCTCCCATTCGGATCTGTGGGAGGGGACTGGCAAGGGGGAGGTGACCATGAGAAAAAGACTGAATAATCAACGAAAGGATTACGTTCTACGAGTCGGGGCGTAGAATGTGAAGCTTGAATGTGGTAGGAAAGCTAGAAAATCTTAAAACGGAAATGGAAAAGCTCAATCTAGATATAGTAGGGGTCAGTAAAGTGAAATGGAAAGAAGACAAGGATTTCTGGTCAGGTGAGTATAGGGTAATATCAACCGCAACGGAAAATGGTATAACGGGAGTAGGATTCGTTATGAATAGGGCAGAGAGTGTGTTACTGTGAACAGTTGAGTGATAGGGTTATTCTTATCAGAATCGACAGCAAAACAACACCGACAACCATACGTCAGGTATACATGCCAATGTCGCAAGCTGAAGATAAAGTATATTAGGATATTGGAACGGTAATAGAGTACGTAAAGGGAGATGAAAGTCGAATAGTCATGGATGACTGGAATGCAGTAGTAGGGGAAGGAGTACAAGAAAGGTTACAGGTGTATGTGGGCTTGCGATAGGGAATGAGAAAGGAGACAGATTTATTGATTTCTGCAATAAATTTCAACTAGTAAGCGAATACTCTGTTCAAGAACCGTAAGAAAAGGAGGTATACTTGGAAAACGCCGGGTGATACGGGAAGATGTCAGTTAGATTACATTATGGCCAGACAGAGATTCCGAAATCAGATTTTGGATTTTAAGGCGTACCCAGGAGCAGATGCAAACTCAGATCACAATATAGTAGTGATGAAGTTAAACAGATTAGTCAGGAAGAATCAATATGCAAAGAAGTGGGATATGGAAGTACAAAGAAATGACGAGATGCGCTTCAAGTTCTCTAAAGCTGTCGACGAAGCAATAAAGAATAGTCCAGTAGGCAGTACAATTAAAGAGTAATGGAAATCGCTAAAAAGGGCAATCACAGAAGCTGGAAAGAAAAAATAAGTACAAAGAAGGTAGCTGTAAAGAAGCAATGGGTAACAGAATAAATACACTCCTGGAAATTGAAATAAGAACACCGTGAATTCATTGTCCCAGGAAGGGGAAACTTTATTGACACATTCCTGGGGTCAGATACATCACATGATCACACTGACAGAACCACAGGCACATAGACACAGGCAACAGGGCATGCACAATGTCGGCACTAGTACAGTGTATATCCACCTTTCGCAGCAATGCAGGCTGCTATTCTCCCATGGAGACGATCGTAGAGATGCTGGATGTAGTCCTGTGGAACGGCTTGCCATGCCATTTCCACCTGGCGCCTCAGTTGGACCAGCGTTCGTGCTGGACGTGCAGACCGCGTGAGACGACGCTTCATCCACTCCCAAACATGCTCAATGGGGGACAGATCCGGAGATCTTGCTGGCCAGGGTAGTTGACATACACCTTCTAGAGCACGTTGGGTGGCACGGGATACATGCGGACGTGCATTGTCCTGTTGGAACAGCAAGTTCCCTTGCCGGTCTAGGAATGTTAGAATGATGGGTTCGATGACGGTTTGGATGTATCGTGCACTAGTCAGTGTCCCCTCGACGAGCACCAGTGGTGTACGGCCAGTGTAGGAGATCGCTCCCCACACCATGATGCCGGGTGTTGGCCCTGTGTGCCTCGGTCGTATGCAGTCCTGATTGTGGCGCTCACCTGCACGGCGCCAAACACGCATACGACCATCATTGGCACCAAGGCAGAAGCGACTCTCATCTCTGAAGACGACACGTCTCCATTCGTCCCTCCATTCACGCCTGTCGCGACACCACTGTAGGCGGGATGCACGATGTTGGGGCGTGAGCGGAAGACGGCCTAACGGTGTGCGGAACCGTAGCCCAGCTTCATGGAGACGGTTGCGAATGGTCCTCGCCGATACCCCAGGAGCAACAGTGTCCCTAATTTGCTGGGAAGTGGCGGTGCGGTCCCCTACGGCACTGCGTAGGATCCTACGGTCTTGGCGTGCATCCGTGCGTCGCAGCGGTCCGGTCCCAGGTCGACGGGCACGTGCACCTTCCGCCGACCACTGGCGACAACATCGATGTACTGTGGAGACCTCACGCCCCACGTGTTGAGCAATTCGGCGGTACGTCCACCCGGCCTCCCGCATGCCCACTATACGCCCTCGCTCAAAGTCCGTCAACTGTACATACGGTTCACGTCCACGCTGTCGCGGCATGCTACCAGTGTTAAAGACTGCGATGGAGCTCCGTATGCCACGGCAAACTGGCTGACACTGACGGCGGCGGTGCACAAATGCTGCGCAGCTAGCGCCATTCGACGGCCAACACCGCGGTTCCTGGTGTGTCCGCTGTGCCGTGCGTGTGATCATTGCTTGTACAGCCCTCTCGCAGTGTCCGGAGCAAGTATGGTGGGTCTGACACACCGGTGTCAATGTGTTCTTTTTTCCATTTCCAGGAGTGTACTTCAGCTGATCGATGAAAGAAGGAAGAACTAGAATGTTCAGAGAAATTCAGGAATACAGAAATACAAGAAGCTGAGGAATGTAATAAATGGGAGGTGCAGGAAACTAAGACTAAGTGACTGCATGAAAAATGTGAAGAAATCAAAAAAGAAATGATTGTCGGAAGGACTGACTCAGCATATAGGAAAGTCAAAACAATCTTCAGTGAAATTAAAAAGCAAGGGTGGTAACATTAATCGTGCGACCGGAATTCCATTGTTAAATGCAGAGGAGAGAGCGGATAGGTGGAAAGAGTGCATTGAAGGTCTCTTTAAAGGGGAGATTTGTCTGATGTGATAGAAGAAGAAACAGGAGTCGATTTAGAAGAGACAGGGGATCCACTGTTAGAATCAGAATTTATGAGAGCTTTGGAGGACTTAAGATCAAATAATGCAGAAGAGATAGATATAATTCTATCAGAATTTCTAAAAGCATTAGGGGAAGTGGAAACCAAACGACTATTCACGTTGATGTGTAGAATGTGTGAGTCTGGCAATATACCGTCTCACTTTCAGAAAAATATCATACACACAATACCGAAGACTGCAAGAGATGAAAAGTGTGAGAATTATAGCACAGTCAGCTTAACAGCTCATGCATCCAAGTTCCTGACAAGAATAATGTACTGAAGAATGTAATAGGAAATTGAGGATGTGTTAGATGACTATCAGTTTGACTTTAGCAAAGGTAAAGGCACCAGAGGGGCCATACTGATGTTGCGTTTGATAATGGAAGCAACACAAAAGGAAAATCAAGACTTGTTCATAGGATCTGTCGACCTAGAAAAAGCGTTCGACAGTGTAAAATGGTGTAAGATGTTAGAAATTCTGAGGATAATAGGGGTAAGGTACAGGGAGAGATGGGTAATATACAGTATGTACAAGAACCAAGAGGGAATAATAATAGTGAACGACAAAGGATGAAATGCTCGGATTAAAAAGGGTGTAAGACAGGGATGTAGTCTTCCACCCATCTGTTCAATCTGTACATCGAAGAAGCAATGATGGAAATAAAAGGAAGGTTCAGGAGTGGAATCAAAAGTGAATGTGAAAGGGTATCAATGATACGATTCGCTGATGATGTTGCTATCCTGAGTGAAAGTGAAGAAGAATTACACGATTTGCTGAATGGAATGGACAATCTAATAGTACAGAATATGGATTGAGAGTAAATCCAAGAAAGACGAAAGTAATGAGAAGCAGCAGAAATGAGAACAGCGAGAAACTGAACATCAGGACTGATGGTCACGAATTACATGAAGTTAGGAATTCTGCTACCTAGGCAACAAAATAACCAATGGCAGTCAGAGAAAGGACATCAAACACACACTAGCTCTAGCAAAATGGGCATTCCTGTCCAAGTATCAAACATAGGCCTTAATTTGAGGAGGAAATTTCTGAGAATATACGTTTGGAGCACAGCATTGTATGGTACTGAAACATGGACTGTGGGAAAACCGGAACAGAAGAGAATCGAAATATTTGAGATTTTGTGCTCCAGGCGGATGTTGAAAATTACACTACTGGCCATTAAAATTGCTACACCGCGAAGATGACGTACTACAGACGCGAAATTTAACCGACAGGAAGAAGATGCTGTGGTATGCGAATGATTAGCTTTTCATAGCATTCACAGAAGGTTGGCGCCGGTGGCGACACCTACAACGTGCTGATATGAGGAAAGTTTCCAACCGATTTCTCATACACAAACAGCAGTTGACCGGCGTTGCCTGGTGAAACGTTGTTGTGATGCCTCGTGTAAGGGGGAGAAATGCGTAACATCTCGTTTCCGACTTTGATAAAGGTCGGATTGCTGCCTATCGCGATTGCGGTTCATCGTATCGCGACATGGCTGCTCGCATTGGTTGAGAACCAATGACTGTTAGCAGGATATGGAATCGGTGGGTTTAGGAGGGTAATACAGAACGCCGTGCTGGATCCCAACGGCCTCGTATCACTAGCAGTCGAGATGACAGGCATCTTATCCGCATGGCTGTAACGGATCGTGCAGCCACGTCTCGATTCCTGAGTCAACAAACAGATGGGGACGTTTGCAAGACAACAACCATCTGCACGAACAGTTCGACGACGTTTGCAGCAGCATGGACTATCAGCTCCGAGACCTTAGCTGCGGTTACCCTTGACACTGCATCACAGACAGGAGTGCCTGCGTTGGTGTACTCAACGACGAACCTGGGTGCACGAATGGCAAAACGTCATTTTTTCGGATGAATCCAGGTTCTGTTTACAGCGTCATGATGGTCGCATCCATGTTTGGCGACATCGCGGTGAACGCACACTGGAAGCGTGTATTCGTCGTCGCCATACTGGCGTATCACCTGGCGTGATGGTATGGGGTGCCACTGGTTACACGTCTCGGTCACCTCTTGTTCACACTGACGGCACTTTGAACAATGGACGTTACATTTCAGATGTGTTACGACCCGTGGCTCTATCCTTCATTCGATCCCTGTGAAACCCTACATTTCAGCAGTATAATGCACGGCCGCATGTTGCAGGTCCTGTACGGGCCTTTGTGGATAGAGAAAATGTTCGACTGCTGCCCTGGCCAGCACATTCTCGAGATTTCTCACCAATTGAAAACGTCTGGTAAATGGTGGCCGAGCAGCTGGCTCGTCACAATACGCTAGTCACTACTCTTGATGAACTGTGGTATCGTGTTGAAGCTGCATGGGCAGCTGTACCTGTACACGCCATCCAAGCTCTGTTTGACTCAATGCCCAGGCGTATCAATGCCGTTATTACAGCCAGAGGAGGTTGTTCTGGGTACTGATTTCTCAGGATCTATGCACCCAAATTGCGTGAAAATGTAATCACATGTCAGTTCTAGTATAATGTCATTGAATACCCGTTTATCATCTGCATTTCTTCTTAGTGCAGCAATTTTAATAGCCAGTAGTGTAGATGGACTGATAAGGCAAGGAACGTGGAGGTTCTGCACAGAATCGGAGAGGAAAGGAATATGTGGGAAACGCTGACAAGGAGAAGGGGCAGGATGATTGGACATCTGTTAAGACATCAGGGAATGACTCCCATGGTTCTAGAGGGAGCTGTAGAGGGCAAAGACTGTCGGTTGCAAGTGCTACTCTGAGATGAAGAGGATGGCACAAGAGAGAAATTCGTGGCGGGGGACTGCATCAAACCAATCAGATGACTGGTGACAAAAAAATAAAAAAATAAAAGAGAGAGAGAGAGAGAGACGACCTGAAACCCAAAAGGATTTTGTTGCCTCTAGCTGTAAATGCCTACGCATCTGCAGACAGACTGTTAAGAGACCTAGACTGAGTGTGTTCCGCAAGTTTGCAGGCGTGGTGCAGCAGGCGTGTGTTGAATGGCTGCTCGATCCAGACGTCTGGGTCGAAGCCCTCCTTGTCGGCGGCGGCGTCCATGATGTGCTCGTAGCGCAGCGGGTCGCGGTCGTCCATGGCGCGCAGCAGCCGCATGTGCACCGTCTGAGCGCCGCCATCAGCGGGTCGCGGCAACCGGCCACACAGCTGCGGCAGCGACGCCAGCACCGCCTGGCGGGCAGTCTGCCTGCCGCCGAAGTAGTTGTCCACCTGCAGGGTCCGCCGCGATCGCCTGAGCAAACACCTCAGAGATAGAAAAGAGAACACGTGGAGGGGCGCGAGCTAGTCAGAGACAGCATTGAGGTAAATAAACAATGGAGGTGGCACTACAGACTTACGCTGTATGTTCTTTTGAAGTAGCGAGGGCGCCAAAACATTACGAGACTACTGCTTAATGAGTGCTTATTGTTCATTATTTCTGTCGAGTGAGCGCAATAACTGTCTTAAATATAAATAATCATAGAGCTTTCATGAAGAACATAGCATCAGGAAGGCAATTTCGAGCGTTTTTCTGTTCTTGATTGAGTATTTTCCCTAGTAATACAACACAGTCAGAGTGATGTCACAGTGAAATGTCACTGCGGTGAACTACGGGGGTATGAATGCGGTGAACCTAATGTTTTGGGCTACTTAAGATGGCGGACATAGGCTTCAAGTTTATGACGTAATGCTACCTCCCCTCTTTTTTTTTACCTCCATGAGACACAGGCATTATGTTGAGGTCTTAGACCAAGGTTGTGCTGGCTGGTTGAACTTCATAACGTCGCAAGGACGTCTGCTTTGGCGGGACCCTGGATAGCTGACTTTTATGAGTGGTAGCCTACAGTTTACAAGACTTTGCTCAAACATGACATCATTTTGACATCACACACTCTATCGAAGACGAAAAGAACTGTCTACCAACTTTCGTGATCGTTCGGTCCACAATACGCGAGGTGATCATGACATTCAAAACTGTAACATTCAATTCAAGTAGAGGGAACTGGAGTTTATACTTTTTCTTTACTGCAGGGCAAGTTAATCTTGAAGTTATGTCGTTTGTAGATATGTAAAGTTCTGCATTCATGTGGCCTAGGCTGTGGATAAGGAAGAAATTAAGCACTTAAGTCCCGAGTTCGAGTCTCGGTCCTGCACACATTTTCAATGTCAGGAAGTTTCATATTAGCGCACACTCCGCTGCAGAGTGAAAATCTCATTCAAGAAATTAAAGTGTTAGCAAGAATTAGATCTGAAATATACTGCAAAAGTTGTATCATTTTTCCTAATACGCTTTCTTTAATCCCAAAAGCGAGACTACTTACTGAGTTTCAACCAAAACAATGCCGAAGCCATCCAGCATTGAATGCAATAACGTATATATTCAACAGTGTTCGTTAATGTGTCCCAGCAAAATAAAATTATTTTTAAAGACTCTGAATACTAGTTTTAGTAGTTGGTCTGAAATTAGAAACGATGGATAGCCATTCCAGCAGACGAATTAACTTGGCAACTCATTTATCGTCCAATGAATAAATGCTGTTTCAAAACATTAAGAACCTCTAGAAAACGCGTTAGTATTGGTAACATTTTTGTAACAAAATTACGAAAAACGCTGTATGTGTGGTTATTTATGTATTTCAGTTGAAGACATTTTTGTTTGGCAAAGAAATGTCCTAAAAGAACTAGCTCGTAAAGCTACTTTTATACTTCACAGATGGCTGACACTAAGTTACCATTTAATTCCTTTTCAGATGTGTGTCACTTTATTCATGAGTGGTAGACTGTTTTACCAGATTATCAACGTGTTTTGGGAATTTATTCGCAGTTACGTCTTCTATGCTTCATTTGTACGTTACTGACAATGACGAGTCACACTTGAGAGAGAGAGAAAGAGAAAGAGAGAGAGAGAGAGAGAGAGAGAGAGAGAGAGAGAGCACACCGTACGCAAGATCGAATATTACAAAAGACACTTACTTCTTTTATCTTAATAACGAAGTTCCAGAACCTTTTGGAATCGAAAATGAGAAAAAAAATTCAGATATAGCAGGACGCGATCCGCTTTCTTAGTTACCCTACAGTTCGTAATTCGACGCTCATAACCACAACACCACGATAAACTAGCAGAATTCAACCCTTTGTACTATAACTTATACCTAATGAAGGCTTTAACAGCCGATACCTCATTATGTGACGTTTAAGTATAACGAATCGTACCAAGAATGACGTGTTTTTATACATCTTCAATGTACCATTGTCTTGAAACGGCATACTTTCATAACACGCAGGTTACAATATGAAATTACGGAATCCAGTAGGTGTTTCCCAAGCACCCAGCATAGAATGTTAAGGAAAGTCGATAGCGGTTGCTGCGGTCTTCAGTAAGTGCGTTTGGCGTCAAAATAAAGTTATCTTTGCACAAAGTCTTGTGAATGTAGGTTATCCCTTTCGGGGCAGACCGGCATGGGATTTGCTGATTGGATAACGCTCACGACGTTGTAAGAAAGGCAGCACGGTCCTGAAGCACAAAACGATAAATTTCTCAGCAGGTCAGGGTATCATGATCCTGCACGGCAGTAGCTATTCCAGCAGACGAACTAAAGCAGCAGCCATTATACTCGTAAGTGCAAGTGGCACTTCCACTGAAATTTTGGAAGCTATTGCTGCCCTTTCTTCTTTTGTACTGCCAAGTCATTCTAGCGATTTACATGAGTTTTGTAGAAAGAAATAAGTTGCCCACCAGTAAAATACTGTATGTGTACACTTAACTGGTACTGTCTAATGACTGTAGCAGCTCTGTCGTGAACACTGAACTAATAATCTAGAGGTCTAGAGTTCAATTCCACACTGATGCTACATTTTGTTCCTTTATCGCTTGTTTCACCGCTAGCAGGGAAGTGGCTCTTAATTTTACTAACTTACCACCAGCCATCAACTTCGTTGCATATTTGACTGGTTAGGTGGGTTAGATCACAATGCAACTGATAATACTGACTTTTCGTATTTGACCAACATAACACAAAGGCTATTTCTCTCATTTCAAATTTAAAAAAAGATAACTACATGTTACATACAATTTATATAAAAGTGAACATTTTGTAGACAGTTTCTGAGTTCTCTGTCCTTCAAAAGTTGTGGATTAGACATATATCCCACACATTTCGTTATTTTTCTGTATGGGAAATTTATATTAGAAAAGGATGTATTTAACCATACATAAATTGACTCAAATCTGCATTTTCCAGACTGTGTCTTGCGAGTGTGTGTGTGTGTGTGTGTGTGTGTGTGTGTGTGTGTGTGTGTGTGTGTGTGTTTTACTGTCTCTGCTAAGAGACGATGTATATCACGCGTTCGTCCGTTAGAACCAGAGGTAATTTCGTTTACGGTTGTAAGTGCTGAACATGGTCCGCTCTTCGTGGTTTAGTGCTGCTGGAGCGGTAGCTGAGCGTATTCGGTCCTGCAATTAAAAAGCTGAGTGAAGTATTCAGCGATGAACATGAGGGGGTATTATGTGACGTCCGCCCAGATCAAATGATGAGAAGAATGACGAACAAAATGAAAAAAAAATACCTGGTTAGCGCTGCCGCCTCTGGACTCTGCGGTCCTGGGTTCGATTCCCAGCCAGATCGGAGATTCTCTCCACTCGGGGACTGGGTGTTTGCTGTTGCTCCCATCATTCCATCTCATTAATGACGCGCAACTCGCCGAAGTGATGTCAAATAGAAAAACTAACACTAGGTGGCTGAACTACTCCATTGCCAACGGCCATTTAGGCCATCCGATCATTTTATTTTTTTCTGAACGTTAACAGCTGGATGTTATTTCGCAGTTACTTGGCTCATTCTATCTCATACGGCACCCCATTATTTTGATGATATTATACACACAGAAGGTTTTGAATTTGATTCACGGTTGTCGTGGTGTTGCCTCTCTACGGTATTGTGTCTGGTTGGCGAAGACCGTCTGCTCCCAAGCTACGAGGAGCAGCAGGTCATATACTGACGTCCGACTACATCACTTTCACTGTGATGATTCTAACAAAATTAGCGATGAACTTTTAAGACTTCAAGAATAGTGGATGACAGTAGACAGTGTAGCTAACACTGTTTCCCAACAACACAAAGGCCATTATGCCAGGCTAGAACACTTGCCAAATTTTCCACATTGTGCACAGTATAATCACAGCAGCGTGAATGTCAATGAAAACGCCAGTGAATTCAACTAGTGCATTGGAAGGTTTGAATGTGAGTGTGTTGTTAGAGAATACGTGTGTGTGTGTGTGTGCAAAGACATTGCAGCACCACACCACACAGAACCCACAATACCACATCAGTCCATTGCCGGCTCAACATCTACACAAATCAAAAAAAGTTTTGCATCACCTCGGTTCCGAGAGTTCCGGAACCTGTATAGAAAATTGGAATAGAGATCAACATAAACATCATTTCCACCCTTTTTATTACTCATGAAAACCACACATTGCATGTTGTAACACCATACAGCAAGACCTTCAGAGGTGGTGGTCCAGATTCCTGTACACACCGGTACCTCTAATACCCAGTAGCACGTCCTCTTGCATTGATGCATGCCTGCAGTCGTCGTGGCATACTATCCACAAATTCATCAAGGCACTGTTGGTCCCGATTGTCCCACTTCTCAACGGTGATTCGGCGTAGATCCCTCAGAGTGGTTGGTGGGTTACGTGGTCCATAAACCGCTCTTTTCAATCTATCCCAGGCATGTTCGATAGGGTTCATGTCTGGAGAACATGCTGGCCACTATAATTGAGCGACGTCGTTATCCTGAAGGAAGTCATTCACAAGATGTGCACGAGAATTGTCGTGCATGAAGACGAGTGCCTCGCCAATATGCTGCCGATATGTTGCACTATCGGTCGGAGGATGCCATTCACATATCGTACAGCCGTTACGGCGCCTTCCATGACCACCAGCGGCGTACGTCGGCCCTACATAATGCCACCACAAAACAGCAGGGAACCTCTACCTTGCTGCACTCGCTGGACAGTGTGTCTAAGGCGTTCAACCTGACCAGGTTATCTCCAAACACGTCCCCTACGTTTGTCTGGTTGCAGGAATATACGACACTCATCAGTGTAGAGAACGTGATGCCAGTCCTGAGCGGTCCATTCGGCATGTTGTTGGGCCCACCTGTAACGCACTGCATGGTGTTGTGGTTGCAAAGATGGACCTCGCCATGGGTGTCGGGAGTGGAGCTGCGCATCATGCAGCTTATTGCACACAGTTTGAGTCGTAACACGACGTCCTGTGGCTACACGAAAAGCATGATTCAACATGGCGGCATTGCTGTCAGGATTCCTGTGAGCCATAATCCGTAGGTAGCGGTCATCCACTGCAGTGGTAACCCTTGGGCGGCCTGAGCGAGGCATGTCATCGACAGTTCCCGTCTCTCTGCATTTCCTCCATGTCCCTTTGGTTCACTCCGAGACGCCTGGACACTTCCCTTGTTGAGAGCCCTTCCTGGCACAAAGTAACAGTGCGAACGCGATCGAGCCGCGGCATTGACCGTCTAGGCATGATTGAACTACAGACAATACGAGCCGTGTACCTCGGTCCTGGTGGAATGACTGGAACTGATCGGCTGTCGGACCCCCTCAGTCTAATAGGCGCTGCTCTTGCATGGTTGTTTACACCTTTGAGCGGGTTTAGCGACATCCCTACAGTCAACGGGACTGTATCTGTGATGCAATATCCTGAGTCATCGTCTATCTTCAGGAGTTCTCAGAAACGGGGTGATGCAAAACGTTTTTGATGTGTATAGTTGGTTAAACGCCTTAGCGGTGGTGAGGAGCAGCAGCATATTTGTGGGAGGTGTACAACACATTAGACACATACAGTGCCATAAGCAGCCCCTATGTCTTTACATGTTAATTTTCTGTCACCAAAATTTAAGCTTGTTACAGCAGAGGTACATTAATTTCTCTGAAACTACTTAATAATCGAAGAATACCGAAACGCCGTTGAATTTTTCTCTTTTAGAACTACAGTACTAACAACAGAAATGAGTAATAGCTCCTTTTTAAAAAGTTAAATTGATACCGAAAACTCCGTAATTAATATAGGTATGGAAAGAAGCTACATACACTCCTGGAAATTGAAATAAGAACACCGTGAATTCATTGTCCCAGGAAGAGGAAACGTTATTGACACATTCCTGGGGTCAGATACATCACATGATCACACTGACAGAACCACAGGCACATAGACACAGGCAACAGAGCATGCACAATGTCGGCACTAGTACAGTGTATATCCACCTTTCGCAGCAATGCAGGCTGCTATTCTCCCATGGAGACGATCGTAGAGATGCTGGATGTAGTCCTGTGGAACGGCTTGCCATGCCATTTCCACCTGGCGCCTCAGTTGGATCAGCGTTCGTGCTGGACGTGCAGACCGCGTGAGACGACGCTTCATCCAATCCCAAACATGCTCAATGGGGGACAGATCCGGAGATCTTGCTGGCCAGGGTAGTTGACTTACACCTTCTAGAGCACGTTGGGTGGCACGGGATACATGCGGACGTGCATTGTCCTGTTGGAACAGCAAGTTCCCTTGCCGGTCTAGGAATGGTAGAACGATGGGTTCGATGACGGTTTGGATGTACCGTGCACTATTCAGTGTCCCCTCGACGATCACCAGTGGCGTACGGCCAGTGTAGGAGATCGCTCCCCACACCATGATGCCGGGTGTTGGCCCTGTGTGCCTCGGTCGTATGCAGTCCTGATTGTGGCGCTCACCTGCACGGCGCCAAACACGCATACGACCATCATTGGCACCAAGGCAGAAGCGACTCTCATCGCTGAAGACGACACGTCTCCATTCGTCCCTCCATTCACGCCTGTCGCGACACCACTGGAGGCGGGCTGCACGATGTTGGGGCGTGAGCGGAAGACGGCCTAACGGTGTGCGGGACCGTAGCCAGCTTCATGGAGACGGTTGCGAATGGTCCTCGCCGATACCCCAGGAGCAACAGTGTCCCTAATTTGCTGGGAAGTGGCGGTGCGGTCCCCTACGGCACTGCGTAGGATCCTACGGTCTTGGCGTGCATCCGTGCGTCGCTGCGGTCCGGTCCCAGGTCGACGGGCACGTGCACCTTCCGCCGACCACTGGCGACAACATCGATGTACTGTGGAGACCTCACGCCCCACGTGTTGAGCAATTCGGCGGTACGTCCACCCGGCCTCCCGCATGCCCACTATACGCCCTCGCTCAAAGTCCGTCAACTGCACATACGGTTCACGTCCACGCTGTCGCGGCATGCTACCAGTGTTAAAGACTGCGATGGAGCTCCGTATGCCACGGCAAACTGGCTGACACTGACGGCGGCGGTGCACAAATGCTGCGCAGCTAGCGCCATTCGACGGCCAACACCGCAGTTCCTGGTGTGTCCGCTGTGCCGTGCGTGTGATCATTGCTTGTACAGCCCTCTCGCAGTGTCCGGAGCAAGTATGGTGGGTCTGACACACCGGTGTCAATGTGTTCTTTTTTCCATTTCCAGGAGTGTATTATTTACTGAGGATTTTCTAAAAATTTATCTCGGTTAAAACATAATTACGCTGTTTTAAACGGTTCTGCACCACGTCGCATTATCCGGTACCGTTTCGCGCGCAACATTTAGCAGTTACTGCTCCAGGTAGTGCAGCGCGCACTGTGTACACTGAGGTGACAAAAGTCATGAGATACGTCGTAATATCGTGTTGGACCTCCGCATAGTGCAGCAGCTCGACGTGGCATGGACAAGTCGCTGAAAGTCCACTGCAGAAATAATGAGCCAGGCTACCTCTGTAGGCGTCCATAGTTGTGGAAGGGCAGCCGGTGCAGGATTTTGTGCGCGTACTGACGTCTGCATTACGCCCCATAAATATTCTACGGGTGGCCAAATCATTCGCTCGAACTGTCCAGAGTGGTCTTCAAACCAATAGCGAACAATTCTGGTCTGGTAGCATGGCACAGTATCATCCATAAAAATTCCGTCGTTGTTTGGGAACTTGAAGTCCACGAACGGCTGCAAATGGTCTCCAAGTAGCCGAACACGACCATTTCCAGTCAATGAGCGTTTCAGTTGGACCAGAGGATCCAGTCCATTGAATGTAAACACAGCCCACACCAGCAATATTAAATTTGACAATAATTTTGTGCAACCGAGGTAGCCATACATACATCTTGTAACTAAAAAACGTACGGTTGCTGGATGTCAGCCAATAAAAATGTTTAAAATTTCAATATTAACTCAGTCTATAACAACCATTAGTTACACATTTTAACTGACTTATGATCATACAGCCAGCCATTCTATACATCTCTTTACAGTACATGTTTTGCAGACAAGTACGTATCAAATTCGCTGCTAGTTGATTTTTGTGTTTAAAATAACACTATTTTAAGAAAAGAAAGACGCGCCAGGAAGGAATCATTTGAATGGGACGGAGATCAGTAGATGTGATGTACATGTACTGAGAGATTAATGATTACGGTTCCAGAAAAAAATGGATGACTTTTTCAAGAGAAACAGCTTCACAAATTCAGCAAGTAAATAACGCGTTGGTCCACCTCTGGCCCTTATGATAGCAGCTATTCGGCTTCACACTGTCCAGCAGGACACAGTTTTAGTCTGACAGAATGATTCGTAACAAATAACTAAGTTGTGCTGTTTGAGACTTTCCCGACGTAATAACTGTTACAGTGGTTCACGGCTGTAGCGTCGGATAATGTTGTGATAGCTGGATATCCTCCTGCTGGATATCCTCCTCGTGCCAAGTTCTGTCCAACTGGCGCGTTAGATGGTCAAAATCCCGAGATAGTTGGAGGACCCAGCCTATAACGCTCATAACGTTATCAGTTGGGGAGAGATCCGGTGATCTATCTGGCCAAGCACGAAGATAAGTAGTAGAAACTCTCGCTTGTGTGCAGGCGGGCGTTATCTTGTTGAAATGTAAGACCTGGATGACTTGCCATGGAGGTCAAAAAAACGGGGCGTAGAATATCGTCGACGTAACACTATGCTGTAACTGTGCCGCGGATGGCACCAAAGTGTTCCTGTTCTGAAAAGAAATAGCACCCTGGACCATCACTCCTAGTTGTCTGGCAGCATGGCGGGCGATAGTTCGGTATCCCACCGCTGTCTGGGACGTCTCCAGACACTTCTTCGCTGATCATCAGGGCTCAAAAAATGGCTCTGAGCACTATGGGACTCAACTGCTGTGGTCATAAGTCCCCTAGAACTTAGAACTACTTAAACCTAACTAACCTAAGGACAGCACACAACACCCAGCCATCACGAGGCAGAGAAAATCCCTGACCCCGCCGGGAATCGAACCCGGGAACCCGGGCGTGGGAAGCGAGAACGCTACCGCACGACCACGAGATGCGGGCTCATCAGGGCTCAGTTCGAAGCAGGACCCACCACTGAAGACAATTATACTCCAGTAAATGAGATTCCAGGCCGAAGACGTGTCTGGATACGTCCCAGGCAGCAGTGGGTTACCAACCTGAGTTGCCATTTCTTTCCATATCAGGAACCCTTTGCTGCCATCCACGGCACCCTAACAGCACAGTGTTACGTCAACAATATTCCAAGCCCTGTTTTGTTGCCCTTCATGGCAAGCCATCCTGGAGTTACATTTCAGCAAGATAATGCCCGTCCACACACGGCAACATTTTCTACTGCTTGTCTTTGTACTTGGTCAGCTAGATCACCGGATCTCTCATAAATTGATGAGCGTTATAGGCTGGGTCCTCCAACTATCTCGGGATTTTGACCATCTAACGCACAATTGGACAGAATTTGGCACGATATCCCTCAGAAGGATATCCAACAACTTTGTCAATCAATGCCAACACGAATTACTGCCTGCATGAGGGCCAGAGGTGGACCAACGCGCTATTGACTGGCTCAATTTATGGAACACTTTTTCCTGAATAATTTATCCAGTTTTTCAGAAACTGTAATCATTCTGTGCATGTACTTAAAATCTACGGATTTCCAACCAATTTGGATAATTCCTTCGTGCTGCGTCATTTTTCGTGTCTTAGAGTGTACCTTATCAGTTAACTCTACATTATAAAATTCAGAGAGTGTGTGGCAGATATATTTCATTTTCATTTTAAGCGAAGGACTGGTACCTGCAGCTGTCGATGATGGCGGCAGCTGCGCGAGGCAGTGCGTAGAGCGCTGCTAGGTGCAGAGCGGTGAAGCCTTCGTCGTCGGCGCGGTTAACGTCGAACAGTGGGCAGTCGACGAGGGCGGCGACGCACGCCTCCAGCCGCGCCGCCAGCTTCTTGTCCGCGGGCGCGTCGCGGAAGCCCAGCACGGCCCAGTGCAGCGCCGTGCGGCCGCACGCCGTCTGCGCGCTCACCCGCGTCTTCTTGCGCGACAGCAGCTCCTGCAGCGCCGCCACGTTGCCGCTCCTGCAGACCACTCCAACTGTCATGGCCGCTGCTGACACGTCAGAAATGTATTCGACTATAATACCACAGTCCAACATGCACAGTCGCGAGATTCACTGGCACGAAATTTGACTCTGTGCGCCACTCGCTAGCGTGTAAATCAGCCGCCATTCACTTCGCGAGTGTAGGTGACATTAATGCTCGGTTGAGTTGTGCTGAGTATGGGGCTCTGTAATCTTGCATATGCTGCAAACTGCGCGAACAGGGGACTGCTGCGTGGTGTACAAACATCAGAACTTAACCTATTCTCGCCGGGGTCATTCCTATTATAGTAATGAATTTTGCGCCTTTGTTTCTTCTTAATTTTGTTGTTTGCTTCGTTTTCGTGATACAAAGGTTGCACAAGAATCTGGTACTTTTCCTATTTGTGTTCTACCAGAAGACAGACGAATATCTGAAAGCAAAAAGATATTTACGTTGTACAATACCTGGAAAAAGAAAAAAATGCTACGCTATACATAAATAAGATGGTAAATAGACAAAAGTTTAGTAATGAAAATTTTTTCAACTGCGGAAAGATCTATAAAATGTATTTCTTTTACAGTTTGTAGTGTTTGTTGTGAACCGGATTTCGGTTTTTATGCCATCTTCAGGAAACTCAACACAATTGTAAGTAGATAGTCCACGCAATGTCACTGAGAGTCTTGAGCTGTCCTTCAGGATGTGTGATTTTTTACGACTGTATATTTATACAAAAACAAAAACATAGTGAAATTTATCAAGAAGTTAAAAGATCTTATATTACCTTATACTCGAAGATTAAAAGTGTAAGAATTTACAGGCAAAAAACAGTACACAAGTAAGTTCTGGCACAGACTGCTATGTTATGTTGACAACATAACTTACGAATGTGAAGAATAATAGAGGAATGTGCCGCGTGGGATTAGCCGAGCGGTCTCAGGCGCTGCAGTCATGGACTGTGTGGCTGTCCTGGCGGAGGTTCGAGTCCTCCCTCGATCATGGGTGTGTGTGTTTCTCCTTAGGATAATTTAGGTTACGTAGTGTGTAAGCTTAGGAACTGATGACCTTAGCAGTTAAGTCCCATAAGATTTCACACACATTTGAACGATAGAGGAATGTGATGAACAGGCAAAGGGACGTTGCTAAAGGGGAGGAATAAGTCAATGGAACTTGGGTAGGGAACAACTGTACTATTTACGACATATGGACACCCTTGCTCTGTCTTGGTAGGATTTCACAGGTAGTTGTCAGCAAACTAAAATCCAAGAAATACACAGCAGGTATTGGTACTAGGAATACTATTGGCCACATTCTTCTCAACACTCCAGACATGAAAGCACCCTTAGAACAGAGTAGAATGTTGTGCAATTTGTGTGGCAAATTATATGAAGGTCAATGACGTAGGGCTATGACTACCAAACTGACTGAAAATGAAGGAAGTTGGAGACTGAATAAGAACGATTCCACCTTTGCTGAACATGCTCTGAATGAATGTCATTCTTATGATATTAAACGTGATGTGCACTAAAGATCCGAAACTAACATTCCCTGAAATTCTGGCTACCAATAAACACCTTCCACAGCATCCTGACTTAATCCTTAGTGATCAAGTACAGTTCCATTATTTACCTCTACTAAAATAGCACAAGCCAGTTCATATTTGTTTTCTCTCCATAAGGTAATATGCTTATTGTAAATATTATAACTGTTTCCCACCCACAGTCCTCTAACAGTTTCCTCCAGTCTGTCCCCACGCCTTCTTTTGCACGTTCATCATCATATTTACCACTTATTTTGACCGTACAACATAGTAGTATATGCGAGAACTCATTTGTATACTGTTTCGATTATAAAGAAATATAATATTTATTTATTGATAGTTTCTTTGCGAATTTCGTTACGGTTGTGTTTTCGTAGAGATATATAGTCGTGAAAGGTCACGTATCTTTGGAAAAAGATGCTTCATTTAACTATAAACTCTCGTTGGTGATATAATTGCGTAGGTTTCCGCGGCGAGAGACAGTTTACATAAAAGTCTGACTATTGTACCACTTCACAATGTAAAAAAAAAAAACTATCTTGTATAGCTTTTTTACATTGTGACGCGGTACGATACTCAGACAAGTTTTACGTCATCTCGCTGATCATGTGAGGACTCCGTGTTTAGTCCTAAGCTGCCTGAGGAAGGCTTAGAAAGCCGAAAGCCGGTTCACAACGAACTATAAAACAAATATTATTGTGGAACATCGATATTGTGTACTTCAGTTTCTGATATGTTTCTGTCCCTCCAAGTACCAGCGAAATCAACAAATATTATAAAGACGTATATATGTACGTGTGTGTGTGTATGTATGTATGTATGTATGTTCAGCATCTCCTCCGAAACCACTGGACCGATGTCAACCAAACATGGTACGCACATCACTTACTGTCTGGATGAACCACCTACCTATCAAAAGGCTGGGCGTGAAAACCACGTGGAGCTCGTGATGCGCGAATACTGAGACTTTATTCATCCATTATTTAAAAATGAGAACACTTGTTGACATGCAGCAAACTTTACCCATAATATCAAACTTTTTCGAAACTGCTTTTCGCTTCCAACCGCCACAAAATGATGAAAGGAAAAAAGTTTGTCGCTTACTACACATTCGCTATTCATGCAGTAAAGCTGCCGCATGAAGCATGATGTTTTAATTTGTTGCTTCTTTATTACTTACTGTATTCTCAATACCTATTTCAGACAGTATTGTCGTACATCACAGTAAGTACCAGAAATATTATATAAGTGTACGAAACATAGTTCAGGAGATATGACTTCATAAACACAGAGATGCGTCAAAAAATGCCGCATCATGCATGACGTTTAAATTTGTTACTTGTTAGCTACTAACTCTATTAGCAACACACTTCGCAGACTATATCCACCTATGACGCTGGATGGATCTACAAAAATATATGATTATGCGACACACAGTTCAGAAGATATTACGTCAGATACTGAGATGGCTCGCAAACTTTTAGTTTCTTACGTCTTTGCTACGAAGTCTATTCGCAATAAATTTCGCATACACTATCCACACACACTGAGGAGACGAAAGTGACAGGATAGCGATATGCACATATACAGATTGCGGTAGCGTCGCGTGCACAAGGTAAAAAAGGGCAGTGAATTGGCGGAGCTCTTATTTATATTCTGGTGACTTACGCGAAAGGGTTTCCGACGTGATTAGCGGCGTTTGTGTAGAGTTGCGAGCGCTAAGAGTCAAGCAACATCGCGTGAATTAACCGAAGAAATCAAAGTGGGACGTATGACGAAAGTATCCGCTAGGATAGTGCGGCGAAATTTTGCATTATGGACTATGGCAGACGGAAGTACGTACCTTTGCTAACAGCACAACATCGGCTGCATCGCATATACTGGAATCATGACAATATCGTTTGGACTCTAGACGACCGTGCCGGCCGCGGTCACCGTGCGGTTCTAGGCACTTCAGTCCGGAACCGTGTGACTGCTACGGTCGCAGGTTCGAATCCTGCCTCGGGCATGGATGTGTGTGATGTCCTTAGTTTAGTTAGATTTAAGTAGTTCTAAGTTCTAGGGGACTGATGACCTCAGATGTTGAGTCCCATAGTGCTCAGAGCCATTTGAACCAATCTAGACGACCGTAAATACGTAGCCGGGTCAGATAAGTCCAGATTTCAGTTGTTGAGAGCTGGTGGTGGGGGTTCCAGTTGGATGCAGACCCCACGAAGCCATGGGCCCAAGTTGTCAACAAGGCACTGTGCAAGCCACTGGTCGCTCCATAATGGTGTGTTTATATGGAATGGATTGGGTCCCATGGTGCAGCTGAACCGATCATTGACCCCAAACAACGATGGAATTTTTATGGATGGCAATGCACTATGTCACCAGGCCAAAACTAGTCGCGACTTGTTTTAAGAAAATTCTGGACGATTCGAACGAATGATTTGGCCACGCGCCCGCATCTCGTGGTCGTGTGGTAGCTTTCTCGCTTCCCACGCCCGGGTTCCCGGGTTCGATTCCCGGCGGGGTAAGGGATTTTCTTTGCCTCGTGGTGGCTGGGTGTTGTGTGCTGTCCTTAGGTTAGTTAGGTTTAAGTAGTTCTAAGTTCTAGGGGACTGATGACCATAGATGTTAAGTCCCATAGTGCTCAGAGCCATTTGAACCATTTTAACCATTTGGCCACGCGGATCGCCCAACATAAATCCCATCGAACATTTACTGGGTCAGTTCATGCAACACTTTTGCAATTATGGACGGTTGCAGAGGCAGTATGACTCAACATTTCTGCAGGGGACTTCCAACGAGTTGTTGAGTCCACGCCACGCCGAGTTGCCGTAGTACACCGGACAAATGAGGTCCAACACTATTTTAGGGAGATACCCCACGACTTTTTGTCACATCAATGTATGTCGCTGAATAACCCATAAAAGTATATCATTGTACAAGACATACGAGGTGGGACCCAAAAATAACCGGAATTTCTTTCTAGAAAGCATATACTTTATTGTTTTCAAATAGAAGTACTCTCCATTAGCATTAATACACTTGCCCAAACGTTCATTCCAGTGTTAGAAGCACATTTTAAATTCGTCCTCTTTGATACCTGCTAGCACTTTCATGACATTGCGGTTTACGTCTTCCACATCCGCAAAAAGTTTCCCTCTCAAGTCTCTTCATCCTCGGGAATAGGAAGAAATTTGAGGGTGCTAAATCCTACGAATAGGGTGCGTGGGTCACGGTAGTCGTCTTCGTTGGGGCCAAAAACTGTCGAACGCTGAGAGCTGTGAGCGCGGGAGCGTTGTCGTGATGCAGGAACCACACGCCAGAATCCCACAAAGCCGGACGTTCTCACGACAAACTTCTGAGAAGCCATTTCATAAACTTCGAATAGAATTATTGGTTTACTGTCTGGTTTTCAGGGACAAATTCAGAGTGTATGATCCCTTTGATGTCAAAAAAACAGATCAACATCGTTTTCACATTCGATTTCACTTGTCGAGCTTTTTTTGGTCGAGGTGAGCCAGGTGACTTCCATTGTGATGACTGTTGTTTACTTTCTGGATCGTACCCATAGCACCATGACTCATCACCTGTAATGATTTTGTTGAAAAAATGTGGATCATCTTTGAACGCGTCCTTCATTTCGAGACAGGCTTGAACGCGACGATCCCTTTGATCTCCGGTAAGAAGCTTCGGCACGAATTTTGCTGCCACTCTTCGCATCCCCAAATCGATGGTCAAGATGCGCTGAATTGAGCTCCAGGACAACCTGGACAAGTTCTCGAGTTGGTCGATTGTCCTGTGTCGATCTTCGCTGATGAGATCACGGATTTTGTCGATGTTGTCTTCGCTTCGAGCAGTTGAAGGACGACCGGAATGGGGCTGATCTTCAACCATCATTTCTCCCTTTTTAAACCGGGAAAACCATTCGTACACTTGCGTTTTACTAAGAGCATGGTCTTTGTAGGCTGTCTGAATCATCGCAACAGTTTCTGCTGCGTTCTTGCCGAGCAAGAAACAAAACTTCACTGCCGCATGTTGTTCGTAAGAACTAGCCATTTCCTCGTGTCACGTTTGCACTGTACGCACACTCAAAGAACTGCCAAAGAACCCACACTTCTCACTGTTGGGTGACGCTGTGTGGCAGAATGACTCAGCAGAGCTCCTACTACAACCCTCTGGCGGCGCAACCTGCTACTACAAGTACACGATGTGCAGCATTACGATTCCGGTTACTTTTGGGTCCCTCCTCGTAGTTCAGGAGATACGACGACGAAATCACTGAGGTGCAGCGCGAAATTTGCTAGAGGTGCAAGTGGAATACGTGTTCAAATACATGCGGTATATGCTGCATAAATGTGAAATGTTTTTGTCGTGTGCATACCTGGTTAAAGATATGTATAAAAAGCTTACCTTAAACCCCTGAAATAATTTCTGCTAAATGTGGTGTACATATTAGCTACAATCTGGAAAGACATACTGTTGGGGTAAGAACCACCAACCTCCTGTTGGAGTGAAGGTGGTAACGTGGTGGGAGAAGAGCGGACGATGAAATCGACAGACACAGAGAGGGGAGAGGAGGAGATGGACGGAGAAAGGAAAGAGTAGGAGATGGACAGAGACAGGGGAGAAAAGAATAGTAGAGAGAGAGGGAGATGAACCAGACAGAGAGGGGGGATTAGAAGACGAACAGAGAGAGAGGGGATTAGGAGATGAACAGAGAGAGGGGCAGAGGAAATGGACAGAGAAAGGGGGGAGGAGGATATGTAAAGAGAGATGGGAAGGAGTAGATGGAATTATGGGGGGAGGAGGAGGTGGAATTAGAGGGGGAGGAGACAGACAGAAGGGGAAGAAGTATAGAGGTGGGAGGAGCAGATGGACATAGGGAGGGGTTGGAGGTGACGGACAGGGGAAGCGGCAGGAGGAGATGGCCAGAGAGTAGGTGTGGAGGGAGTGTGTGAAGGAGATGGAAAGAGAGGGAATGTAGGAGGAGACGGATAGAGAAAGTGGTAGGAGGAGATGGAGCAAATTGAAATAAATACACACGCGGGCCACGCCGGGTACTCAGCTAGTACTCCATAAAGCTAAGTTTTAGTAGGCCCTGCCGGCCGGTGTGGCCGTGCGGTTCTAAGCGCTACAGTATGGAACCGTGCGACCGCTGCAGTTGCAGGTTCGAATCCTGCCTCGGGCATCGATGTGTGTGATGTCCTCTGGTTAGATAGGTTTAAGTAGTTCTAAGTTCTAGGGGACTGATGACTACAGAGTTAAGTCCCATAGTGCTCAGAGCCATTTGAACCATTTTTAGCAGGCCCTACCTTGCGGCGTAGTGCACCGGCTCCGGCCTGGGCTCGTGCACATTGGGAGAGACGTCGCAGAGCAGCCGCTGGGCGAAGGTGGGCGGCAGCTCCCGGTGCCTGCAGGCGACCACGAGGGCGTTGCCGAAGTGCGGGCTGCCGTACAAGTGCGCCGCGTGCGCCGCGCCGCTCGCCAGCAGCTGCTCGAACCTGCCGAAGTCCCCTGCCAGCATCGCAGCCAGCAGCTCTGACTGCGGGTCGCTGGCGCCAGCGGTCTGACGCTGCTGCGAGGGAACGCTCATGGTTGCGGCCGAAGTGCACACCTCGTCGGTAAGCTAGCTGAAGCGATGCTGAAAGACGTAAAGAACAAGCCTCAGACGTCGTTTTCTGGGGAGTATGCTAGCTGACATTTCATTGGCTACTCATCCAACCGCCGCACATATCGAGTGCACACGATCTATAAATAGGTTCACATAAATGGATTTATATGTCTGTTCAAATGTGTGTGAAATCTTATGGGATTTAAGTGCTAACGTCATCAGTCCGTAAGCTTACACACTACTTAACCTAAATTATCCAAAGGACAAACACACACACACCCATGCTCGAGGGAGGAGTCAAACCTTCGCCGGGACCAGCCACACAGTCCATGACTGCAGCGCCCTAGACCACTCGGCTAATCCCTCGCGGCTATATGTGTGTATTAAGCTAATTGCACAAAATGTTAGTTTGTTCCTTAAAAGATTAAAATGGTCGCTTTGTAAAGCTGCAGATGATTAGAAATGGTACCAGGCGGTCGTGTGGTCCTCCACCACTGACGTCGGTCATGACACTGAAATGCTGTGTACGTACTAGTTGGTTGTGTGGCACCAGTGAAGTAAGATGGATCGAAGAGGTGACGTGAAGGAACGCCAGAGAGAAGTTATTGTTACCGACAGAATAATTTCGTGAAAAGGATAGCGCAAAAACACACGAAATTACGGTTTTTTTAGCGAAATAACGCGAAATCGCCGACTTTTACGAGATATCGCGGAATTTGTAATATTGCCATATTAATATTCTGAATCCGTAATTCATAGTTATTGGATGTTAAACTGCATTTTGAGTTCTAATTTCCTCAAGAAATAATCTCAAAATAATAGTTTATTTGTGAGGATGAAAGAATTTGGCCAACTACAACAGCGAGTTTGGCAAAAGTAGGACGCAATTTGGCAAAAAAAAACCACTCTGAATTTGGTAAAAAATAGGATCAAATTTCGCATAAAAATTAATTAGCAGAAAAACTCTGAATCTGGCAACAATTACATTCACTTTGACCAAAAATAACACCGAATTTGACGAAAGAAATACCGAATTTGAGGAAAAGAATAACACCGAATTTGGTGAAAAAATACATCAAATTCGCAAAAAAACACTGAAATTGGCTAAAATAACACCAACTTTGCCAAAATATAATACCGAATTTGGCGAGACAATCCTGGATTTCGCAAACAACAGCGAATATGGCAAAAATAAAATAAAAAAAACGAATTTGGACAAACTCCGAATTTGGAAATACACCGTATCTGGCAAAAAATTACAATGAATTTGGCAACAAAACACCAGCTGTGGCAAAAAAATGACACAATACGTGACAAAGAAAAGAAACAGAATCTGGCAAAAAGTACAGAATTTGGCCAAAAAGAGCAGGTAATTTAGAAAAAATAACAATAAATTTGGCAAAAGATAACACTGACTTTGGCAAAAAATAACATAGACTTTGGCAAAAATAGCATCGGCTTTGTCAAAAAATAACACAGAATTTGGCCACAAAATGAAACGTTTTTTTCCTGTCACTAGCTGTCACACTTAGACAGGCCCATGACCACACTGTGAATGAGGTTGCCCGATTTGTTGGTGTTTATGCGTGGACTCTCCAACGGGTCGATAAAAAATAGTGTACCATTCGCAGCCTTGCAACAAGACCATTGGTCTTATCGGATCCTAACAGACAGGTACCGGAGACGAATGACACGCCTTGTCAAAGACAATCGCTTTTAAATCCGACAAGAACCGCTGCTGTCGGAGAAAAAACATCCATCTCAACCAGTTTACGAGCGAAAACTGCGAGGGAAACTCCATGAAGTGGATATCTGAGATCGAGTGCCTCGCAAAGAACCTCAGCGATATGTAAAGTTGTACGTCTTTAGAGGCTGAAACAGCACACAAACTGGACGGTAACTGACTGTAGACGTGTAACGTGGGCCGACGAGTCGCGATTTTGCATCAAGTGCGTCGAGTGCTCCGATAGCCTAATAAAACGTTTAACCTGCTATGTGTGGAATGTGTAGTTCAGGAAGGAGGTAGTTTTGTGCTCTATTGGCAAATTGTTTTCGTACCGTGTACTGGGACTACTCATTCGAGTTCCCATGAACATAGATCACGACTTTTATTTCAGCGTTATCGGAGACCAATATCCGCGCTTTATCCTACATCTTTCTGATGAGTATATTGTGGAGAATTCCGGCTCCCAAGATAACAGCTTTGTCCAAAAGGCTTGATACATGAGTTCCTAGTTTGAAGAACACTCGCGCACTATATCGCACCTCAAACCGGCTCTCTGAATCACCCAATCTTAATCCCGTAGAGAATGTCTGGATATATTTGGAGCAGTGGGCAAAACGTACCTGCCATCTTCACCATTTGGTAACTCTAATGCTGCGTGTAGTGGCCGCGCGGTTTGAGGCGTCATGTCACGGACTGCGCGGCCCCTCCCGCCGGAGGTTCGAGTTCTCCCTCGGGCATGGGTGTGTGTGTGTTGTTCTTAGCATAAGATAGTTTAAGTCAGTTTAAGTAGTGTGTAAGTAAGTCTAAGGACCGATGACCTAAACAGTTTGGTGCCTTAGGAATTCACACAAATTTGAACATTTTTTTGTAACTCTAATGGATATATTCCATGACAATTGGCTTCAGTTGTATTTGGCGTACCCGAAGAGGCTGTTTGACTCTTTTCTTCATTTGCAGACTCTATTCCCGGCGAAGTGAAGTCATTATTAGGCCAGAGGCGTCATTTGCGATATTAGTGTAATATCTTCTGGAGAGTGATTAATTACTTGTCCAACGTACGTACGCATCCATGTGTGTGCCGCTGTGAACAGTCAGAATGTGATGTTTCCTGTTTTGACGTCAGTAAGCTGTTTGTCGCTTGGCGATGCATGTTGATTTTTTTTTTTTTTGTGAAGTGACTCTTGATGTAAAAGATTAAGAAGGTTTTCCTGGTGAAACGCAATGGCTATTGAGAAGAAAGACCGTGGTAAAGTTGTTTCATCAGAACGGCAGCAGTAGTAGCACTGCATGCTGGGAATATCGCCGACAGAAACAGCTGTGAATAGGCACCATGTCAATAAATGGGCTAAGGAACGTGATCAAGAAGTTTGACAACAGGTGACTTAGATGGTGCAGCAGGGAGAGGGAGCCGGTCTGTTGCCCTGATGAAGTTGCTGTAGCTATAACCGACGGTGTAACACATGCCTCAAATTCTGCAGCCGGTGCTCGAGCTATGTCACTGGAATTCTCTCTCCTCTTAGGAAAGTTCAAAAGATTTTGCGTTGCATTTTTACACTAGTATACCTGCAAGATTCAGAATGTGCACCAAATGAAGCCCTAAGATAGGCTACAACGCCGTTGCTTTGCACTTCGTTTTTTGGGCCCGCATAGAAATGGATGAGAAGTGGCCGGGGAATATTCTTTAGACATATGAGGCACGTTTCACTCTTCACAATGCCGTGAATGCATACAACTGTCACATATTTGATTCTACTCCTACGCTAAATGTTGCATAGGAACATCCACTACACTCAGCTTGTATGACTGCGTGGTGTGTTTCTACAAGCTACTTCATTTTCAATCCGCTTTTATTCGAGGAGTTGACTCCTGCACGTTATAAGGACCACCTTGTGCAACACGGGAGTCCAGCTTTGCAAGAACGGAACTGTGTTCACACCACTATTTTCATGCAAGATGGGGTGACACCACATGTCGTTTTCCAGGTGAAAGAACTGCTTTGAGAAACTTTCGGTAATGACGCATCGTCTCTAGGCAACATCAGGATGTGTGGTGGCCTTCCGTATCTCCCGACCTAAATCTGTATGACCTTTGGTTGTGGGGATATCTAAAAGGCCGTGTCTGTTAGGGATGTATCTGGACTCTTCCTGGTCTGAAGGACAGCATACGACGACATATGACTCTGGTTACAGCGGATATACTGCGAGCAACTGTCGTCCCTGCTGTTTTACGCATGCAGTTTGTTAATGAGTCGAGAGATCATATTTAACATATTTTTAACTTGTGACTATATCCTAATAAACTTGCCAGAAGCACTGTTATCATGAGTTTGATTGTTCCTCCCCTTTTCCTGCACCTGCATCACATTCTGACTGCTTACAACGCCATATTTTCACATGGTGGCATAGAGTGGAACTACTATTTTTTTCAGCATATCCCGCCAGTGCATTAATAAAAAATTACGATGTTTCGGCTTCCTGCGATGTATACGAGGTACGACAATAAAGTAATGAGACTGATGTGAAAAAAATGTTGCTAACCTTCAATGTAGTTCCCTTCTGATTGCACACACTTTTTCAAGCACTTCTGCCATTGATGGTAACATTTCTGGAACTCATCTCCTGTAATATCCTCCAAGACCCTCGTCACAGCTTTTTTGACATCTTGTGTTGTTTGAAAATGGTGTCCCTTGACCGCCGTATTGACTCTTGGAAATAGAAAAAGGTCGCACCGAGCGATATCTAGTGAATAAGGTGTCTGTGGTAGTACTGAAATTTGTTTTGAGGTTAAAAACTGCTGTTCTGACAGTGCAGTATGGGACGACACATTATCATGATGCAGAATCCAATTATAAGCAGTATTGGCACGGACACAAAGACCTCTTTTACGAAGTCTTTCTAAAATTTCTTTGTAGTAGTATTGGTTAACTGTTTGTCCAGGAGGCACCCACTCTTTATGAACAATTGCCTTGGAATCAAAGAAGCACACAAGCGTGCATTTTACTTTTGACTTTGACATCATCTTCAACATTTGTTCTGCCTTCACTAAACATTTTATGCCAACGTTACCGTAAGTTGTCGTCACGTTTTCACCCAATTTAACGCAAAAATAAATGGCATACCATTGCACAATATTATGCTGTTCCATTTCTGTGACGAGAGACACAAACATGTGTTAACTTATTACAGCACAACTCACGACTGAGCAGTTGCATCGATTTGCCGCTTGGACTAGAAGCAGCTTAGAGACCAATGTCAGGTTAGGTTAGGTTAGGTTAGGTTAGGTTTGTGCCTACGCAACCCTGCAGGGTTGCCACATCTTGCAAAGAAAATCAGTCTAATTACTTTATTGTCGCACCTCGTACAACAGTCCCTCCCTCTCCTGCGCCCCGAGCCTGTGTCCATTTCGAGCCGCCACTCGCCTGGAAGACAATCTGTCTGGATACGAACTTTGACCTGATGTAAGAAGAAATGTGATCCATATGAGCAGGAGACACGTTTGCAACCTCGATAATTTGGGGTACACTACAATCATAATTGATGATGTTGTTGTGTCAACAAGGGACACCTAGTGATTATCTTCTGCAGAGCAGCATGTTCAACAATGTGCACTGCTCCAAAACAGGTATCGCTGGACCAGCACAGTACTGCGCCGTCAGATCTGCCACAGATCGCCGCCTATACTGCTTTAAAGATGACCACACCTATTTACCTCCTAGCGCAATGATGACGCATGGGCGGCCGTGCAACAAATTATCGCCTGCTACAGGTTTCATTGTCCTCCAATCACTTCCCACAGATGGTCACGACGGTAACAGGGGAACTGTCACCCAGCTTCTCCGTTTCCAAGACGTTCATTCCCAGGCGCGTGGCCATAACAATCTGCCCTTCGTCAGAGTCACCTATGTCGGTGGATTTCCCCATTTGTGTGTCGTATTCTTGCTAGAACGATGCTTCAATCGCCTCTACTCTGTTTACATTCTTTCCAAGCTCATGGCATCCTTAGAAGGGAGTCTGGTAACAGAAAATGCTTTGCTCGGTGGATCACATGACGTGGCGTCACAGAACTTCCTTCCCAGAGCAAAGATGGTAACATTAGCAGATACTTGGCGGCAACTTTGGAATGGGCCAGACACGATCATGCAGCATGCAGTTACTTTTTACGTGATACTCCGTATTGGCAATCGACATTAATCAATCTGAACTATGTGGTCTTGATTAAAGAATTCAACTCCGTTTGCACTTGAATCATGATTTTCACATTTACCGTCATTTGATCTTGATTTCAAATTCCGGCGATACGTTTCGTCAAGGCCGCAAAATCTGATCTATAGCTATCGACTTTACTCATATGCGAGTTTTGAGAACGTTCCAGTTCACAGTATCAGTTGCGAGTATGCTGTTACAAGTTTCGTAATCATATTGAGATTTTCGCGTTATCTGGTCTGTAACGATCTGTCCTAGAAACTGGAATGAGCCGAAGAATTTTGCGTAATCTCATAACCAGTTCAGTTACGTTCTTACGTGCGTGTATAATACCCTTTTTATACAATTTAAGAGCTAGTTATGCGAGCCTTCAGCTAACATGGTTACCAGTTCAAGTCGCTGAACACCTTGTTGTCCGATTAATGTACGTCATCAGTTGCTGATCATACGGTTTTGTAATTTCTATCATGTCCATGTTCATCAGTACGTTACAAGGAAGTAAAGGCTACTTCTTTGTTATCTTGGCCGCTCTCCATTACCCTTTCTAATTTCCAACGCTCCTATGTCCATTATCGTGTAGTCTTCCTTTCTTTATACGATCGACTTTCAGGTCAAAATTACCTGCTCGTTGTGGGTATGTGTCACGAGTTTGCATGTAAATCAACCGCCAAGTATGTCACGAGTAGGACAGTGACATCAATGATCGGCTGACTACCGAGTGTGGCGTTCTAAAATCTTAAGTATGCTGCAAACTGCGCACGCGCAGTCAAGGGGACTGGGATATCGCCTGCTAACATAGGAAGTTAACCTGTTGTCACCAAGGTCACTCCTATTACAGAAATGTATTTTGTGCTTTTGTGTCTTCTTTATCATTATTCTGTGATTTTCTTTGTTTTCGTCACACATTTCAAAGGTTGCGCGATGGTATTTCGAACAGATAAATGAAGATTTATGAAGTGTTTGTAACAGACGTTTCCCATCCTATCAGCTCTCAGGGGCGTGCAGAATTTAACAGAAGAACTTTGTCAAGATTATCCGCTACTAATTTTGCTTTGTTCGTTATAAACTCCACTGTCATTGCTTGTTCCTACATTCTGTTTCTACAAGGTTGTCAGAGACAGTCTGAAAAGTTTGTGAGGGTGTTGCATGGTACGTTGTGATGAGAAATAACTGTTAAGAAAAAACAATCGGCACGTTGCGACATTTCCCAGTTAATCAGCATTGAAGTTAGCCAATCAGGCCATTGTGCGCGCAAATTCAAACCACCCGCGAGATACAATTACTGTCAGTTATCCTCATAACGTACATGATAGCGCACGAGACTACTTAGCCTTCGGCTTGGTTTGATCCTTACTACTTGTCCATGTCCAATTTTTATATCGCTCTCTTGCTCGGTTATATGAAACCAAACGAAGGACACGTTTGGCGACACCATCTCTGACGGGCCACTTGAATTTGCGCATGTAACGGCCTGAGCTGCAAATTTCAATACTAATTAACTCAGAAGTGGCGCAAAGTATTGAATTTTTTTCTTAGCAATCATTTGTCAGCGCAGCCTACACTGCAACACCATGACCAACTTTTCAGACTATTTCTGACGAGCCTGTATGTTTCGATTTTTTTCGTAAAAAGGATGAACATCAGTTTCATGGTTTAGGTGCTCCATTGCACAGTAGGCAGCTCTCACAATACATGAAATTTTGGCTCTGACGAGTAAACGAAAACGACCACTCACAACTGGCGAGACAACGCAGCAATAAAGCTTCTGGGGCGCTGAAGTAGATTGACTTGCAACGAGTAACCGAATGAGATCAGGAAGTTGCTCGCTTAAAGGGGCTTAATACCATACTTGTCTTTCCTTTCTGCACGCATTTGAGCTAACAGGTAAGTATGTTAGAGCATGAAGAGGCATCCGTTGCAAAGCTGAGACACTGACGAATTCGTTGTGCAACTTTTGTGTCTAAACTACTTATCAGTCCATTGATTCAATATAACATGTCTCAGAATAAATTAGCTTGGAGTTCACACTTATTCATGTTGGTGTGCGTTTACATAAAATAATTGGTTTGGGGAATCATTATACATTATTAACTGGCACACAACACATGCACATGGTAAATACAGTAGTGTAGTGGCTCAGTGGTATCTCAGATATTGGATTAATACATTCTCAAACCAGTGAGGTACCTCAGCGCGCTCGGAAGACTTTGAGAAGACGCCATGCGACGTCCGCACTGAACAGATTTCCACGCAGAAGTAAGACGACGACGACGACGGATCAGATAGAAAAAAAAGTGGTAAAGTGAAAGAATACAGATCCTAAGGTGCTGAGCTCGATCCCCGATTATTCCTATGAGTTTTATCTTCCTGTTTTCACTCCTTTCACCTCTGACAACGCTGGTTAATGCGAAATTTGCAGAGTCGCACCGTGGTTCAGAAACTGCGCTAAACTGTGAGTCCCCCCTATAACTGGCTGAGTAAGACAATTGAAAATCAAAGAAGCACCAATATAAAATTGTGGGTTCAATAAAACGACATCGGCAAGGGCAAGTGAATCACCCTGCATACGACATAAGGTTATAAAATAAAAGGACTAATATTGTCAAGGAGTAAGCAAGCATGTAACAAAATAAACGACCAATTACTGTGAAGCATTAAGCCTTCGGAGTCGAATGCTGCATCTCTGATATCTGTAGACAATTCACTGAGGCCGTGGCCTCCATTTGTGTAAGAGCTGTTATTTTCTTTTGCCAGAAACATGATAAGTGTAATAATAGAGCAACGAACTGTTAAGAAGTTTCACATGAAACTTGGAAGAACTGTTACTAAAACCTATCTTTAACAAAAAGAAGTGTATGGCGAAGATTGCTTATTAGGCACGCGAATTTTTGATCAAGTGTTTCCAAGGTGGCCGAGAACACGTTGAATATGACTCACAATAGGATGCCTTTCAGAAACAAAAACGGATGAAAATATCGAAAAACTAGGTAATCTGAATTGAGCTGACGGTCGGTCGAGTGTTCGATCGATTACTGAAACTGTAAGAATTGACAAAGAATACGTGAGGCAAATTTTTCATAAAAAATTTAACATTAAAAGAGTTTGTGCGAAACCGGTGCCAAAGATTCTCACGATCGAACAAAAAGAAGTTCTTGGAAGTGTGTGTACTGACATTTTGAATAATATTGAAAATGATCCCAATTTATTGGAAAGCGTGATAAAATGTGACGAATCTTGGTTTTTCACTTATGATCCAGAAACTACGCGCCAATCCATTCAATGGAAGCGTCTAACTTCACCAAGAGCGAAATAAGTTCGAATGAACAAATGAAGAATTGTTGATGTTTTTCGATATTCGTGGAACTGTGTATCTTCCCTGGGTTCCTGAAGGTAAACTATTAATCAACATTACTACCTTGATATTCTTGTTCAACTCTATAAGAAAATAAAAACGAAACGACCGAAATTGTGCAAGAACAAGTCATGGGTTCTGCATCAGGACAACACACAAGCTCACACTGTATTGTCTGTTAAGAGGTTCTAGTGAAGTACAGCATCCTAGTGTTAGACCACCCACGTTATTCGACTGACCTAGCAGCAGATGACTTTTATACACTCCTGGAAATTGAAATAAGAACACCGTGAATTCATTGTCCCAGGAAGGGGAAACTTTATTGACACATTCCTGGGGTCAGATACATCACATGATCACACTGACAGAACCACAGGCACATAGACACAGGCAACAGATCATGCACAATGTCGGCACTAGTACAGTGTATATCCACCTTTCGCAGCAATGCAGGCTGCTATTCTCCCATGGAGACGATCGTAGAAATGCTGGATGTAGTCCTGTGGAACGGCTTGCCATGCCATTTCCACCTGGCGCCTCAGTTGGACCAGCGTTCGTGCTGGACGTGCAGACCGCGTGAGACGACGCTTCATCCAGTCCCAAACATGCTCAATGGGGGACAGATCCGGAGATCTTTCTGGCCAGGGTAGTTGACTTACACCTTCTAGAGCACGTTGGGTGGCACGGGATACATGCGGACGTGCATTGTCCTGTTGGAACAGCAAGTTCCCTTGCCGGTCTAGGAATGGTAGAACGATGGGTTCGATGACGGTTTGGATGTACCGTGCACTATTCAGTGTCCCCTCGACGATCACCAGTGGTGTACGGCCAGTGTAGGAGATCGCTCCCCACACCATGATGCCGGGTGTTGGCCCTGTGTGCCTCGGTCGTATGCAGTCCTGATTGTGGCGCTCACCTGCACGGCGCCAAACACGCATACGACCATCATTGGCACCAAGGCAGAAGCGACTCTCATCGCTGAAGACGACACGTCTCCATTCGTCCCTCCATTCACGCCTGTCGCGACACCACTGGAGGCGGGCTGCACGATGTTGGGGCGTGAGCGGAAGATGGCCTAACGGTGTGCGGGACCGTAGCCCAGCTTCATGGAGACGGTTGCGAATGGTCCTCGCCGATACCCCAGGAGCAACAGTGTCCCTAATTTGCTGGGAAGTGGCGGTGCGGTCCCCTACGGCACTGCGTAGGATCTACGGTCTTGGCGTGCATCCGTGCGTCGCTGCGGTCCGGTCCCAGGTCGACGGGCACGTGCACCTTCCGCCGACCACTGGCGACAACATCGATGTACTGTGGAGACCTCACGCCCCACGTGTTGAGCAATTCGGCGGTACGTCCACCCGGCCTCCCGCATGCCCACTATACGCCCTCGCTCAAAGTCCGTCAACTGCACATACGGTTCACGTCCACGCTGTCGCGGCATGCTACCAGTGTTAAAGACTGCGATGGAGCTCCGTATGCCACGGCAAACTGGCTGACACTGACGGCGGCGGTGCACAAATGCTGCGCAGCTAGCGCCATTCGACGGCCAACACCGCGGTTCCTGGTGTGTCCGCTGTGCCGTGCGTGTGATCATTGCTTGTACAGCCCTCTCGCAGTGTCCGGAGAAAGTATGGTGGGTCTGACACACCGGTGTCAATGTGTTCTTTTTTCAATTTCCAGGAGTGTATATTCTCTAAGGTCAAACCTGAATTAAAAGGAACAAGATCTGGGTCTGACAAAGAAATGAAAGAAAATGTGGCATGTGTCATCAAGGAGCTCACACAGGAAGACTTCTAGCTCTGTTTTCGTCAATGGAAGATTCTTATGGAGCATTGTAGGGATAGAGGAAGGGAGTATATTGGAGGGGGGGGGGGGAGACAATGACTAAACATGTGTTTTGGAAATGACAAGTTATACAGAGGTTGTCCTGTAATTTTATAGCCCCATCTTGTGTATGTAAAGCAGAGTGTATCTGTGTATGTCCAGGATTTACTTCCAAACCCCTGGACTAATTGCAACCAATTTGGCATAGGAACAGCAGGCCACTCTAAAATTAGTACTGTTGGTTTTGTAACCTCCTAGATACAATAGGAGCAGAGACACAGGCAAAATGCGTTTTTCACAGCCCCTGCTGTACAGGCTGCCTCACATGATAGGTGTGTTGTCTGGGAACAGTGCCAGACTGCCAAAGCAACATGCTTTGCAGGGCAGCCTACATGTCAGGAGTAAGTAATGGTTTTAAAGGCCCTGACATGGGGGCTGTATTGCACAACAGGCCTGTTGTGTTGGAGAAGTCTCAGCCTGTGTTATCGACCTTGCGGCCAGGATATCAGGGTCAAAGAAACTATTTCCAAGCCCTTATGTGTAGCCTGCCCTGCATGACAGACATGTTGTTGGAGTGGTATCGGCCTGCTTTATTGAACTGTGTTGCAGAGGCTACACATGCCAATGAGCATGGCTAGGGACAGGTTTAGATGGGTAGGGGGGTGGACAGAGCGAGGGGGAAGAGAAAATAGATCGAGAGGGGAGGAGGGAGAGATGCATGACCCAGATGAGAAATGTAGAGGAGTGGAGGCAGAGATGGAGCGAGAGAGAGAGAGAGAGAGAGAGAGAGAAGGGGGGGGGGGGGAAAGAGGATGTGATCAAAGGGGAAGAGGGAAGATATGGTCAGAGAGAAGGGATGGAGGAAATGGAAAAGGGGAGGGGGAGGAGAATATGAAGAGAGAAAGAGTGGGGAGGAGGAAATAGATAGATTGAGGTGGAAGGATCAGATGGATAGACAGAGGGAGGAAGAGGTGGTCACAGACAGGTGAAGGAGAATGTTTGCTCAATATGTGTGTCAAAGGCATACATAGTCGAAGCTGTGGAGAAAAGGCTAATTATAGATAAGTAAATAATTATCACTGATCAAGGACTTACGTTTATGAAAGATTTGTGATTTCAATAGTGTGCATGGAAGAGCTAAAAATCATACCAACTGATATTTGATAGTAAATACCAAAAGCATCTTGAAACTTGACTGTTATCATTCAGTATATTCCCAGTCATTAACAGTACATACTCTTAATGACTTAGCGGACGTGGTCATTATTAAATGTGTCACAAATGGATGTGAGTTTTGCTATTAATTGAACAGTTCGAGTGCCGAAAATTAATTAAATCGTGATAAAAATTTACTGGTGGAGAGCTTCTGTTGGCGCGCTTATAGTACATGTGCTGTACAACACTCATTTCACGAAGAGAATGTGTCAAGAAAGAAGATATTTCCAATTCCATGACTGAACCTACTCCCCCTAATGTTGCAGGCAACAATGCCATATGCCTATTCTTTATTGTAATATTCCCAAAACATAACTAATAATGAAGGTCACAAAAAGAAATACTTTCTGAAACAACTGGCAAAATGTGCAGTTAATTCCCTATGACTATCTATCATGAAGCACTTACGTCAACAGAAATTGGCTAATAAGGCTTTCACGACTGTTTTGCAGCAAAATATGTTCTGTCTGAAATCGTTCAAATAGAGAAGAATTCTTACGCTTCACCACTCCGGTGACGTCTGAATTAGAAAGTGCGTTTAGCTATTTGATAAAGGTGTGGGATGAGTACTTCGCAAGGAGTGGAATCCAGTGCTTGATACCGACAGACTACAGAGACGTCGCCCTCATACTTGGTAGATGGTAATGGGGACAATGACGCTAAGGACGTCTTATCACCGTGCAATCTGCGAGTTTACTCTTTGTCAGTTACGTGCTTTCCCGAGGAACTCTATGGATGATATCGTAAGCTTCAATTTGATGCGACATCTTCACCGAGACCATTGTACTGTATGGATGCAAAAGCGATAGCAGCTTACTTCGGTTCGCAGTGAGGTACACTAGTCCCAGGTGCGTTACAGAATGGACGGTTGCTCCGATGTTGCCCACTCTTGACTCTGAGCCGCAGTACTGAACATGTTCTGTGCACTATCAGCATTGTTGTCATTTGCTCGCAGATAGCGCACCGGATGTAGGAAAGTTTGCTTTGATCATCACGCATCCGACGACTGTTTTTACCAGGAACAGCGTAGGAATATGGTCGGCCAGCATTACCTCAGACACCCACTTCGCAGCTTTCGACTCAGTGAGTGTACAACAGGAAACAGGTGATCATAACGCCACTGCAGCATCACTAATACGGCTGTAAACAGGAATGTAACGAAATGTAAAATGACATGAAACAGATTTCGGAAGATTTGAATGGCCAACATGAAAAATTCATCTCCAGGTCCGAAAATGTAGAGCATTCCTGGAGAAAGTTCGAAGAATATTCAACAATACGACTTAGGCAGGTATGTGCGAGCCAAGTTGTGAGGTATGGGAAAGAACCGCTGTGGTGCGTGAGCCTTGTTATAGAACTGCCACGAAGTAGCTAAAATCTCACAGCCAAACAAAAACTGAGCGAGACCGTAATTAGCGTTAGGGGAGCCATGCGTGAAGCATTCAGCGAATTCGAAAGTAAAATTCTACCTATAGACATGACAGAAAATCCTAAGAAGGTTTGGTCTTATGTTAATCAGTGAACGGATCGACGCCTACTGTACAGGCACTGTGTGACCATAATGACACAGAAACCGTGGATGACAGAGAGAAAATGGATATTCTAAACGTCTTTTTCCCAAACTGCTTCATTGAGGGAGATCATATTGTGGTTCCTCCATTAAATCACCACACGAACGTCAATATGACGAATATCGAAATAAGTTGACCACGAGATAGAAATCGGTCGGCACAGGAAATGCCATTGGACCTAACGGGATAACAATACGATTCCACATAGAGTATCCTCAAGTACTTGCTCCTCATCTCGCAGCAGTGTACCTCATGTCGCTGCGTTCCTAGTAATTGCACACAAACACAGGTAAAAAAAAAATGTTCAAATGTGTGTGAAATCTTATGGGACTTAACTGCTAAGGTCATCAGTCCCTAAGCTTACACACTACTTAACCTAAATTATCCTAAGGACAAACACACACACCCATGCCCGAGGGAGGACTCTAACCTCCGCCGGGACCAGCCGCACAGTCCATGACTGCAGCGCCTCAGAGCGCTCGGATAATCCCGCGCGGCAAACACAGGTCATTCCGCGTTTTCCAGAAGAGTCGTCGAACAGACACACAGAACTAAAGGCCTATACCGCTGACGACGGTGTGTTGTAGATTTTCGAAAATGTTTTATGCATGCGTGTATGTCATTTCTTGAGACCGAAAACCTCCACTGTAGGCTTCAACACGTGTTTCGAAGGCAACGATCGTGTGAAACCCAGCTCATTCTGTTCGCTCACGAGACCCAGAAAGCAGTACGTACAGGAGCCTCGGAGGCTGCAGTGTTTCTTGAGAAGGCATCCGATACTGTACCTCCCTGCCACCTAATGAACAAAGTACGAGCTTACGGAGGATCAGACCAACTGTGTGATTGGATTGAAGAACTTCTAACAAACAGTATACAGCATATTATTCTAAACGGTGAGAGATCTTCAGACGTAAAATTAACTTCCGCGTGCACCTAGGGAGTGTCGGAGGACCATTACCTTTCTCAATATATATAAATGACCTAGCGGATAACGTCGGAAGTACCATGAGACTTTTCAAGGAAGATGCTGTTGTACACAAAGTCTCAATGTCAGAAAATTGTAGCGAACATAGAAAGACTTATAGAGGCTCGACGCTCGATTCAGGGTTTGGCAGTTGATCCCCAACATAAAGAAATAGAACGTATTGCTTATACACAGACAAAGGATCCACTATTATATGATTACACGATTTTAGAACAGTCACTGCAAACAGCTACTTCCATAAAATATTACCATATATTTAGGACATTGCATACGGAGCGACTAAAAGCTAGCCGGCCGTTGTGGCCGAGCGGTTCTGGCGCTTCAGTCCGCAACTGCACTGCTGCTACGGTCGCAGGTTCGAATCCTGCCTCGGGCATGGATAAGTGTGATATCCTTAGGTTAGTTAGATTTAAGTAGTTCTAAGTCTAGGGTACTGATTACCTCAGATGTTATGTTCTGTAAACGGAGGTCCGAAGAATGCTCAAGATATTTCTGCGCTGAAAACTGGCTCTCAGAATTTTGTAAGTAGACTTTCGCGAGGCGCACAGCGTCTTTCTTCCAAAGCCTGCCAGATAAGATTTGTCAATGCTTCTGCTACGCGTCGTCATCATTCTGACAGACATCTGGTCGATGTCCACTGTTAGCCCAATTTTATATGGATCCCACACACTAGAGCAATGTCCTAGTTTGAATGGTGCAAATATTCAATTTCCGACTCATTACTCAAGTAGTCGAAGACTACTACATTTATAATGGCTTGTGTAGTTTAACATTTGTATTACTTAAAAATGAAGTTAGCCAGTATTTACACCAGGCTGACACACTAAGATCTGTCGTCCTTCGCTGTTGTTTTTTTTTCTTCGATTAAACGTCCTCGTAGATAACTGCATTATCTGCGGAAACGCTAAGAGTGCAAATTACTCTGCCTGCTAAGCCACTGTGTAGAGTAGTGGTCTATCACATTGCCGTGGACCAAACAAGACTTTACCTCAGTTTAATAGCAGACTCCCAATCATGGATAGTATGCGCATGCTACCTGCCCAGAAATTTTATGTTCAGTCGAAAACCTAGATGGATATAAATTAAGATCGTGTATTCTTTTGTAGAGATTGGTGTGTTGTTAAATCGATGGATTTCCGAAACTCCAGGAACACCGAATCGGCCTGATTACGTCTGTACATGGATAAAATACGTGAAGAACGTGAGACGTAATCATCATGCTAGACGTTTTCAAAATCCATGCTTTTTATCACATTAATTCATCTTGGTCCAGGTGCGATATCAGATTTCTGAACATTTTGTACAATTTTACTACAAATAGAGGTGAGTTATACAGAATGGAAGTTCTGTGGATTAATTACACTGCCCTTTTGTGTATACGTATCACCAGACAGTGAATTCTATTACTCAAATAAGACAAAAAGCCAAGCAGCACTTACTTTTTTATTAAGAAGTTACTTGTTTCGGGGCACAGACCGCCATAAGACCTATTTTTAAAATCCTAAGGTTCCGTAAATATAAGTGCATGGTACTAATACAAAAATTGACAGAGCACATTTCCACCAGCATAAAGCAATCGCAATACTTGATGTCTTCAGATGAAAGATGCCACTGGAATTATGTGACATTTACCTGTCAGGCATTAATATCCCGCGCAGTGCAACATTTGACTGGTGAAATTGCATGAGTGGAACTAAAAAATTACATGTCCATTAATATTAAGACTTTTCAGGTATATATATCCTGCAAACTGACTCGCTCCACATCATTTCGATAAAAGAATCGTTCACATGATCTATAGACCATGTAAACAAATAAGGGAACACTGCCTTAACGTAGCGCTGTCCGTGCAGGAGAGGGGAGTAAATCCCTAAAAGAAAAAAAAAGGAAAAAAACCAACTATACTTAAGCAGTCCTCGTAAGGCGGCCAGCTGATTTTCTAAGTTACTACTAATACCCAAAACAGCCCAGACCAAGGTCAGATATACAGATGACGAACCCGACGAATAGAAAGGTTAAAATAAATGGATAGTTCACTTAATTAAGGCAGCAACATGGAATGTCAGAAGTTTAGCAAACAAAGAAGAAGAGTTGGCAGAAATTTTAAAAAGGTCAAGGTAGACATAGCTTCCATCACAGAAACAAAGAAAAAGCTACAGGGTAACAAGCATGGAGAAGAATATTTGGTTTTATAGATCGTAACACGAAAACAGGAGAGAGCAATTCCCCAAATCATCCAAAAATAAACAAAAATATATCTATTCAAAATTCACTTCACGCCTTCCTGAGAGACAGTCTCCACTCCTTCCAAATTAATGATATAACTGTAGACCAGATGTGACTTGAATTCAAAGAAGTAGTATCGGCAGCAGTTGAGAGATTTATTCCAAATAAATTAACAAACGACAGGTACACAGGTACACAGAAAGGGTCAGAACAATTTTGCAGAAACAACGAAACAAACATGCCAAATTTAAACAGACGCAAAATCCCCAAGATTGGCGATCTTTTACAGAAGTTCGAAATTTAACGCGGACTTCAATGTGAGATACTTATAACAGTTTCCACAACGAAACTTTGTCTCGAAACCTCGCAGAAAATCCAAAGAGATTCTGGTCGTATGTGAAGTATGTTAGCGTCAATAAATAATCAATGCCTTGTCTGCGCGATAGAAATATACTATCGAAGACTCTGCTTTGGCAGCCAAAGCAGAGTTGCTAAACACAGCCTTCCGAAATGCCTTCACAAAAGAAAACGAAGTAAATATTCCAGAATTCGAATCAAGAACAGCTGCCAACATGAGTAACGTAGAAGTAAATATCCTCGGAGTAGTGAAGCAACTTAAATCACATAATAAAAGCAAGTCTTCTGGTACACACTGTGTACCAGTTAGGTTCCTATCAGAGTATGCTGATGCATTAGCTCCATACTTGACAATCATATACAACCGTTCGCTCGACGAAAGATCTGTAAGCAAAGACTGGGTTGCAGAAGTCACTCCAACATTCAAGAAAGGTAGTAGGAGTAATCAACTAAATTACAGGCCATATCATTAACGTCGATGTGCAGCAGGGTTTTGACCATATATTGTGTTCGAACATTATGAATTACCTCGAAGGAAACGGCTATTGACACACAGTCAACATGGGTTTAGAAAACATCGTTCTTGTGAAACACAACTGGCTCTTTATTCGCATGAAGTGATGAGTGCTATTGACAAGGGATTTCAGATCGATTCCGTATTTCTGGATTTCCGGAAGGCTTTTGACACTGTACCACACAAGCGGCTTGTAGTGAAATTGTGTGCTTATGGAATAGCGTCTCAGTTATATGACTGGATTCGTGATTTCCTGTCAGAGAGGTCACAGTTCGTAGTAACTGACGGAAAGTCATCGAGTAAAACAGAAGTGATTTCTGGCTTTCCCCAAGGTAGTAGTGTTATAGGCCCTTTGCTGTTCCTTATCTATATAAACGACATGGGAGACAATGTGAGCAGCCGTCTTAGGTTGGTAGCAGATGATGATGCCGTTTATCGACTAATAAAGTCATCATAAGATCAAAACAAACTGCAAAACGATTTAGAAAAGATATCTGAATGGTGCGAAAATTGGCAGTTGACCCCAAATAGCGAAAAGTGTGAGGTTATCCACATGAGTGCTAAAAGGAATTCGTTAAACTTCGGTTACACGATAAATCAGTCAAATCTAAAATCCGTAAAGTCAACAAAATACCTAGGAATTACAATTACGAACAACTAAAATTGGAAGGAACACACAGAAATTGTTGTGGGGAAGGCTAACCAAAGACTGCGTTTTATTGGCAGGACACTCAGAAAATGTAGCATATCTACTAAGGAGACTGCCTACACTACGTTTGTCCGTCCTCTTTTAGAATACTGCTACTTTAAGGCTGTTAATGTCAACAGGCATTATGTAAGTCTGCAGGCTTTCGTGGCCGTTGTCACTAAAGTTGAAATCTTCTGGGTTGTTAGGCCGAGTCATATTTCCTCTAAAATAATCGACGTTTCGTCCCCTCTACTGGGATCTTCTTCAGGATCGTCCGGTGTCCACTATTGCTAGGACACTGTCAGAGACTAGTGTCGTGTTCTCTTATAAAGGGGAGTTTTCCCGCATTCGTACTGGATAAGTGGGTGTATTGTTTAAATTCTTGTGGCTTCCATTGGTGGGCCATCGTCATAGGCTAATATTCCTGCACTTACGCAGAAGAAGGGGCGTTATTGGCTAAACTCTTGTGGATACTATTGGTGGCATATCGACATTGGATAGAAAGGCACTATTCCACACTTACGCTGGAGAAGGGTTATTGGTTGAAATTCCTCCTACCGCTATTGGTTGGCCGCCATCATTGGCTGTTTGCGAAACGGGCAGAGCTGGAGAGGGGTAATTTTTACCCAAAATATTTTTGTCCACCGAGGTGACTTGTAGCGCGTCGTTTATGTCGCCCGCACGCCGACGCCGCATATTCACTTCCTTGACGGCGGGGAGCCACGATGCCGGAAGCCAATAACCGTCCTGTCTATTGAAATTACATGCATTCTAGGAAATTTCAATCGCTTCTTGGACCTTTCTTCTACAAATGTTCGATTCCTTGTATTAAAATCGATATCAGAGCCAAAGTTCTCATGATGTTCCGCTACTGCCGATTTTACACTTTGGTTTAGCCACATGTGCTGTTCGCGTTCCTTAATGCGATCTTTAACGGTTCTTCCCGTTTCGCCTATATACACTTTGCCGCAGCCATATGTCACTCGATAGACGCCTGCACTGGAGAGGCAGTCAGATGCATCCGTTTTACGTCGGAAAAAATCTTTTATTTTGATTTGACTGAAGAAAGATGTCTCGATACTATTATTCTTTAGAATTCTGCTTATGCGGTCAGTGACCCCAGAAACGAACGGTAACCTGGTGGATCAAGAAGGCGGTTCCTCGTCATTCTTGTTAGTGTGGTTAATATTCCGCCTAAAAGCCCTATTGATTGAACAACTATTACAGCCATTTGCCTTCAATGTCCTCTTTAAAAACTTCAACTCCGTTTCCAAGTTGTCGTCATCGCCGATACGGGAGGCACATGAAGACAAGAGTGCTCAGCTCTGCTTGCTCCTGGGCTGGGTGGTGGTGCGAAGAGGCATCTAAATACCTGTCTGTGTTAGTCGGCTTTCTATACACTGTGTGACCTAGAGTGTCATCAGATCTTCTGTAAACCAACACATCTAGGAACGGGGGACCGACCTCACGCTCAGCCTCCAAGTTAAATTTAATTTTGGGGTGAATTCTATTTCAGAAATTGTGGAACGCATGAAGTTCTTCTTCGCTGTATGGCCATATAACAAATGTATCGTCCACATAGCGGAGCCAACAAAAAGACTTCATAGGAGCACTACTTAATGCCTGTTGCTCAAAATGTTCCATAAAAATGTCAGTTGCAACTGGGGAAATGGATGGGCCCATACCAAGGAGGTCAGCCTGTTCGTAGAATTCACCATTATATTTAAAATAATACTAAATACTAACGCGAATTCTTTACAGACGAATGGAAAAAATGGTAGAAGCCGACCTCGGGGAAGATCAGTTTGGATTCCGTAGAAATGTTGGAACACGTGAGGCAATACTGACCTTACGACTTATCTTAGAAGAAAGACTAAGAAAAGGCAAACCTACGTTTCTAGCATTTGTAGACTTAGAGAAAGCTTTTGACAATGTTAACTGGAATACTCTCTTTCAAATTCTGAAGGTGGCAGGGGTAAAATGCAGGGAGCGAAAGGCTATTTACAGTTTGTACAGAAACCAGATGGCAGTTATAAGAGTCGAGGGGCATGAAAGGGAAGCAGTGGTTGGGAAAGGAGTAAGACAGGGTTGTAGCCTCTCCCCGATGTTATTCAATCTGTATATTGAGCAAGCAGTAAAGGAAACAAAAGAAAAATTCGGAGTAGGTATTAAAATTCATGGAGAAGAAGTAAAAACTTTGAGGTTCGCGGATGACATTGTAATTCTGTCAGAGACAGCACAGGACTTGGAAGAGCAGTTGAACGGAATGGACAGTGTCTTGAAAGGAGGATATAAGATGAACATCAACAAAAGCAAAACGAGGATAATGGAATGTAGTCAAATTAAGTCGGGTGATGCTGAGGGAATTAGATTGGGAAATGAGAGACTTAAAGTAGTAAAGGAGTTTTGCTATTTAGGGAGTAAAATAACCGATGATGGTAGAAGTAGAGAGGATATAAAATGTAGACTGGCAATGGCAAGGAAAGCGTTTCTCAAGAAGAGGAATTTGTTAACATCGAGTATAGATTTAAGTGTCAGGAAGTCGTTTCTGAAAGTATTTGTATGGAGTGTAGCCATGTATGGAAGTGAAACATGGACGGTAACTAGTTTGGACAAGAAGAGAATAGAAGCTTTCGAAATGTGGTGCTACAGAAGAATGCTGAAGATAAGGTGGGTAGATCACGTAACTAATGAGGAGGTATTGAGTAGGATCGGGGAGAAGAGAGTGTTTGTGGCACAACTTGACCAGAAGAAGGGATCGGTTGGTAGGACATGTTTTGAGGCATCAAGGGATCACAAATTTAGCATTGGAGGGCAGTGTGGAGGGTAAAAATCGTAGAGGGAGACCAAGAGATGAATACACTAAGCAGATTCAGAAGGATGTAGGTTGCAGTAGATACTGGGAGATGAAGAAGCTTGCACAGGATAGAGTAGCATGGAGAGCTGCATCAAACCAGTCTCAGGACTGAAGACCACAACAACAACAACATTTAAAATAACTCGAACGAAGACACAATTCAGTTTAGTAACAGACATCGGGAGCAACTTCCTCCCTTATGATCTCCACTGTATCTGATACTGGATCGTTAGTAAATAACGATGTCACTTCGAAGCTAACAAGAATATCACCTGCAGGTATCTTCAGTGTGCGTAAAATTCCTAAAAAAATGTTTCGCGTTTGTTTTGCCAACTATACGTCTCAATTTACCAGATAAATAATGTGCTAAAAAATAACTCAGCGAGTTAATCCCACTAACGATAAGCCTCAAAGGAACCGATTCTTTATGTACCTTGGGTAGTCCATGCATTCTGGGCGCGACAGGTATTCGAGGTGATTCTTTATAATAGAGCTTGAAAGGTCTCTGTTGGATTCCTTTCATGTTAATTTCTTAAATCTGTTGTCATTTACGGCATAAATTCCTCTTCTAAATTTACTGTGGTGTTGCTGACTATCTGGGAGGAGACTGAGTAGTGGAACGTGTTACTTTTACACATAAACAAGAACGATCTGTCACACTACTACACTTTAAAACACAGTTTATATGTAATTCATGTCACACAGTCTCATACGGAACCTACATCCGCTTTCTTTTATATACTGTATATGACAAGATACTGTCATCCCCCTTCCCTTCTGTGCGAGAGGATGAATGAGCAAATGTATTTCTAGTTGCATGCTTGAGGGTAGCAGACAAGCCTGTCTGCTAGAGAACAGTAGGACCAACGTCGGAACAGGTAGCTACGCTTTCTAAAAGAAAAGAGGTTTCTATCCTTAGTATGGTCCTGTCTGTCCCTTGTCATGTTGGTATAGGAAGCTGCCCCTCTGGCCACTTCCGTTTGTAGTGGGGAACCACCCTCAGGAAGGGACCAAGTCAGTCTGTCCGTGGCGAGCGTCTCAAGTGGTAAGATCTCCGGCTAAGCGCGTGTCTGCTAAGTCCGTAGGACAATGGATTTCCTAAGTTCAGCCTAACTGAAAATTTAATCACCTTTATTTCAGGTTTAGCTCTAAAATATCTAATGTTGTCTTAAATTGCAACGCAGTGTGATTCGAGTGTACAGTTCAGAATATATTCCGGTAGTTGCTTTGTCACTACTTTGTGAGTAAAGTGGAACCACGTGTTGATCAGTAACTCTAACTAAGATCATCAATCTTTAATGCGAATGTGCGTGAGATTATAACGTCTCGTCTTGACAATATTTTTCAATATAGCAACTTTTCTTTATGTTCAACCCACGTGGGGTGTACTTTGTGAGACCAGTACCACGTGCTTATACAATTGTTTGACCCATCAGGTTAATAGTAAGACGATAGTAACCAGTTAGAGGTTTTTCTTTTGTAAATTGCGTGTCGATGTAATTTATTTTAATTATCAAAATTATTTTGGAGTTAGACTCTTTGTGTAAACCAAGTTGACCACGTGAAGCATGTGGTGTAAGCATCAAAGTAGCCCTCAGCTATTCTTTTCGGGAAGATTTCACAGAGAGTTAGTATGAATTTAGTATACCAGTGTGTGGTAATTTCATGACGGACAGGATTGCGCTACGAACGTAACTTCTTTGGGTGAAAATTGAATCGGTTGGTTGTGGTTGATTTCCTCTTGGATATGTTTCAACGTTCTTCGTGTGTTATTTTATGAATGCAGTGTTGTATGTAGTCTCCCAATCTTGGCTCCCTATTTGATGTGTTCCGTAAGATTACAAACTCACATTTTCACAATCCTAAATAAGGCACCAGCTTAGTTATGAATCGAGTTTAATATGCTGAAATTTCAATGATCAATGTTAAAATAAATTTCCAAATATAAACTGATTTATTTCTTTTTATTTAAATTCTCTTTTTTATATACATATCACCGGTTGTCGTATGACTATTAAAAGATTATAATTAATGTTAGTCTGGTTGGGAATTTGGTAAGCTAGACTGGATACCTGGTGGAACAGTTGCGCAATAATGCAAGGTTAACTTCCCCAGACAGCTCACAGCTTTTAAACCGCTTTTATTGGCTATCAGCACCGCTTTCATAGCAAAATTAAGTAACAACGTTACAAGCTGTCCAATATGGAGTCTGACATCAGGTTCACTCCTCCAGCACAAAGGCGGCAAAAATCCCGTTTATAAGATAACGCGACACTAGTCTCTGACAGTGTTCTAGCAATAGTGTACACCGGAAGATTCTGAAGAAGATCTCAGCAAAGGGGTCGAAACGTCGGTTATTTTAGAGGAAATATGACGCGGCCTAACAAACCAGAAGATTTTAACTTCGATAGGTATTGCTCCATTTAAACAGAGTATGTTTGCACAAAAAGTATACTTTCTAAGTGTTAGTACAAGCTGTTGATGGGCTAACAGTACGAGCCCCTGACTACGCATCCAGTCTGCGAAAACCGCACATCAATAGCACTTTTCATTCCGCAATGTCTGCGGTTGAAGTTTTAGGTGATTCACCATGTATATTCATTTCTTAACGGAATTTGTCATTAATAAAAATTTCGCTTTTCTAATCAACATTTCAGATGGCGAAACCTGTGCTGGAAATAAGAACAGTTTTAATAAAGGTGTCAGATCGCTCACTTTGACACAGAAAGATATCCATTATTCAGGACCGTATACTTTCAGTAATTTGACTACAGCCATAAACAGTTTAGCTACTAATCAAGTTCAGTTTAAGAGGAGCCTAATGGATACGTTGGGACCAGCTTCTGCTACTTGACTGATGAATTTCTTAGCGGAAGCAGTTGATGTATGGTACGAGCATTATTAATAACAGATAACGTGAGTGTTTCGTAAAATCTGTGTTCTCCACATTTTCAGTGCAGTAATTTGATCGATGTAAATTAGTATTGTGAACTAATTATATGAATGCGTGGTGTCTGTTCTTTCAGACATGTCCGAAAGAACAGATAGAACGCAAATTCCGCAGCTGTGATACGAGGGTAGTTTGAAAAGATCTCAGAACAGATAGCAAAAAAGTACTTATATCAGTGAAACTTTTCTTATTTTTCAATGTAGTCTTCTTGTAGATTAATGCACTTGGCCCAACGATGTTCCAGTGCCTTGATCCCATCTCGAAATGAGTGTCCTCCAGGCCTGCAAAATAGCTGCCAACTCCGGCTATCAATTCTTCGTTTGAAGTGAATCTTCGTCCACCAAGAAAAATTTTCAGTTTTGGGAAGAGATGGAAGTCTGACGGAGCCATATCAGGTGAATAAGGAGGGTGTGGCAACAATTCGTACCTTAGTTCGTGTAATTTTGCCATTGCGACGGCGCATGTGTGCAGGAGCGGTTCAAGACTCGCAGCTACCATCTTGCAGATAATTTAGTGTGAGAATGGCTGACAAGGGAAGCATCCGCCCAGAGATGGGAGCGCTAATGACGCATTTAGCTATCAGTAACGGTGGCAAGCGACCTTGGTTGGGTGTGGTAGGGGGGGGGGGGGGGGGGGGAACAGCACTGCGCTATTTTTGGGCGTTCAGGAAAACCGTCGCTTCCGAGAACGGCACACGGAAAAAAAGACTATCGCTGCCGTGCTGGTTTTCGTTTTATGGGTACAATTAAGTGGTCTAATGTGCGTGTCGCTCTAAGAGTTTTGTTATGTCTCTTTCTGCTATTTCATATTAAGGAGGCATTTCATCGCTGAAACACAAGTTTCGCGATGGCAACGTGCCACGCGAAGTAGAACTATAGGAAGCAAGAACGATCCTTAGTCGCGGAGGTAGCCGCGCTGTCTTGGGCGCCTTGCCGCGGTTCGCGAGGCTCCCTTGGGAATGGCGTGTGTGTTGCCCTTAGCGTAAGTTTAAGTTACAGTAAGTAGTGTGTAAGGCTAGGGACCGATGACCTCTGCAGTTTGGTCCCATAGAACTTACCACAAATTTCCAAAATTTCCAACGCTCCTCAAGCCACAAGCAGAAAGCAAGACGCATACTGTATTTGTCGTGTTCAGTATAACATCATATTCGGTGGGTTTTATATTGCACACTACACTCTAAGAGTATATGCTATATCTAAGCACCAGCACACTGCCGCGCGGGATTAGCGGAGCGGCCTGAGGCGCTGCAGTCATGGACTGTGCGACTGGTTCCGGCGGAAGTCGGAGTTCTCCCTCGGGCATGGGTGTGTGTGTTTGTCCTCAGGATAATTTAGCTTAAGTAGTGTGTAAGCTTAGGGACTGATGACCTTAGCAGTTAATTCCCATAAGATTTCATACACATTTGAAGATTTTTGAACCAGCACACTGAACGTCTCAAGAAAGAATCGTTATTGGTACCATTTGTTGCAATAAAATGAGGGAATTTCATATGGGTGGTTAAAGAATTTTAGTATGTAGTTACTTTCGCGTTAGTCCGCAGCTCGTGGTCTCGCAGTAGCATTCACGCTTCTCGAGCACGGGGTCCCGGATTCGATTTCCGGCGGGGTCAGGGATTTTCACCTGCCTCGTGATTGCTGGGTGTTGTGTCGTCTTTATGATCATTCATACCCATTACGGTCGGAGAAAGGCAATGGCAAACCACCTCCACTAGGACCTTGCCTAGGACGGCGGAGCGAGTCTCCCGCATCGTTCCCCTACGCTCTGTCAGGGAGTCTGGGACTTCATCATCACTTTCGCGTTATAGCCCGGATGAGCTGTTTTAAGGCAACGACCCATTAAAGATTCATGGAAACGTTGTAACATTACGAGTCAAGATAGCTGTAACGGAAACTGAATAACGTAAAGTTATCATTAAAAACGCACGCCGCGCGATTTAATTGAATTGCGTAAAGTTAGCATTAAAAACGCACGCCGCGCGATTTGTGACGATTTGGTTGGTCATAATAGTAGTAACATGCTTTTGAATACAATTAAAATATAACGGCGATACCTGTTTAGTGTTATTGGAAACAATATGTAGTAAATTAATGAGTAAGGTAGCCGATCCTATAAGAAGAGGTGAAATTGGGCATATTAAGGTGTTTTGCTTTATGTCGACTAAGCCCACGATACGGCGTCTTTTTTTCCGTTTACTCTTAGAAAACAAAAAATAAGTAACGAAGTGCTAATTGTGCGTTGTGAAAAATATAGGGGCGAATTTTAAATAGCTACAGTGTATAATCAGACTAACAAATGGATATTCAGTTACGCGAAATAGCGGACAGCGAAGTGTGGTCATTAAATTGAGTACACCTACAGGTCGGTCAATTCCGGGATAAGTCTATTCGCATCTCACGAGGGACGCGGTATTGAGACCGGTTTTTTTCTTATTATATCACGGAGAGCGGGCTTCAATTTATAAAAAGGAGAAAAGCTGTATCATTATCATTGACTGTTGGTGTTAAGCAACCAAAACTGTTCATCAAAGGGTTTCGGTGAATGAGTGGTGAATGCGAAATGAAACTGTTAACGAAGTTATATTAAATAAAGCAGAAGAGACAAGACAGTTTGGTCGTATCTGTTATTATTCCATCAACCGTAACATTTCTTCTCGTTGTACGAAGCCTTTATAGACGATCGTTATGACAATTTGCTTTGAAGGGATGTCGTTACGAGTTAAGTTTTGGGGACCTGGTCAACAAGGGATAGTTCGTAGATCTTAACTACTGCAGCTATTCTGGAATCAGGTGCCACCGTGACCGTTGTGTGTTGTCAATGGCTTAAGGTCATCATATCTCATGCTCTAAGATCGACGCGCCTTTCCTCTTGGTATAACGGTGTCTCACGGTAACAACGACAACGCCGACGGCGAATGAAGATACGGCAGAAGTGGCGCCACAACGTGCGGCTCGATCGAGGATTGCTGCATCGAGTCGAGTGTCATCCGGATTCACGAACCCTAGAGTTGGAAAATATTGTAGCAGCCAGTGAGTCTGTCCAATGAAAGAGGTATTCTTCAATAATCGCTAAAAGTGAGCGATACTACCAGGTATGATTAAAATAACTGTATAATTATAAAAAAAAGAAATAGAGACTTGTGATTTCGGTAGATAAATATATATAAATACATAGTGAAAATAAGTGTGTGTCTTGGTAGTGAATAATCATGTTAAAACGAACGAAGAGAATACATGATAATGTGCAGTTGAGTAGAGTAATGAGTAGAGAGAGAGAGGAAAGTGAAGAGGATATGGATGATGCATCCCATGGGCTCCATCTGCGACAGGAGACATGTACAGATAATAATACAGTTATTGATTTAGAGCCGTTAGGAGATTCATATACAATGACAAGTAAGGTAAGCAGCGTGGGAGAACATAACGATCTTGAGGTTTCGGAAGTAGATCAGCAAGTTGATCCTCAAAATGGAAATATTAATAAAAAAATGTTTGATATGCTGGTATCAATAAATACTCAAATAGGTGTAATGAATGGAAGACTTGGTTCACTAGAAAAAGATAATAACCAATTAAAAGAGGACAATCAAAAGTTAAACGAAAAATTTGAGGCCAAATTTGGTTCATTAGAAGTTAAAATGGATTCTTTGGAAAGCAAACTGAACACCTTTGATTATAAACTGGAAAATATTAAGAAAGAATTAAAGGCGGACTGGGAGACTCAATTAAATGCGAAATTTGGAGAACTAGATGTAGAGTTTTCTAACACCTTAGAAAGGCAATATAATAATTTAATGGGAAAACTTCATGACGTAGAAAAGAAATATGAGGTAGTTTCGAAGAGTTATGATGGCCTGTCCAATAGGATGGTTAAATGTGAAAGCAGCTGTTTCAATGCTAGCGCACAGATAGAAGAGCTTTCGAAACAAATAGTCGAGTTTGAATCCGATGCTCGTAAGGGGATTGACAAGTATTTAGTAGATCAAACTAAAAGACTTGACGAAGATCTATCTGAATGGATAGAAATAAAAGGAAATGAAATTGTAGACAAGGTTAAGACTACTATTGGATCCCAGCCAAATGAAAATATCAATGAGCACCTAAGTAGAAATGATGAATTAATTAAGCTCTTCACTAGCGAAATTCAGAAAATAAAAGAGAAAATAGTTGATGAGTTACCTAAATGGCAAAAGGAAACCAATCATAAATTGGCGGAGTTAGAACGAAAGTCATCACAAAATTTGTTGACAGAGGGCGAACGTTCGGAGAATAGGTCGAAAAACAACTGAACATGTGAAAATACGAAGTACAATTGTGGTGAAAATTTGCATTGGGAAGTTGTTGATTCGGTTCGTAAAGATGATGATTCTTTTGGTCAGCGAGGATATTTGTCTTCTTTAAAGGTGGAGAACAGCATTTTTAAAAGTAGACAATTCCCAACAGTCTCCACTGAAAAGAACAACCTGCATCCGAAAATCTTTATCAATAATTTCAAAAGAATATTTCGACGTAGCTGGTCAGAACACGACCGACTTCAATTTATAGTATCCAAAATTACCGGAGAAGCCGCATTATGGGCCGCTGAAGTAAGTGAAAGTTGCCATACTTGCGCTGAGTTTGAACAACTTTTTTTGGCCAAATACTGGTCGTCGAGTAAACAAGAGAAATTAAGAAAAGAGGTTTACCAACCTGAGTATTTTAACAGTAAAAGGAGTACTTTAAGGCAATATTTTGAAAAGTACATAAATAAGACACGTTATTGGAGTGATCCAATTTCTCACAAGGAAGTGATCAGAATTTTGAAGGGAAGGTTGCCCATAAAGATACGTGAAAAGTTAATAAGTGTTCCTGACCACGATGTAGAACAGTTCTTGTCGGTGATTGACTCTATAGATATGATTATGGAAGACGCAAGACAAATGAGTGGTAATCAAATATCGACTCACACTCATAGTAATACGAATAATTATAATAATAATAATAATTTAACGTATGATAATAATAATACCGAAAACCAGGTCAAACCCGCATCACCGGAGCGTGGACAATCTTCATCCTATGGTTGCAATAAAAACAATGATTATAATAAATATAGAAGAGATACTTACTGTGCTAGAAGTAAACCTCGATATGGTGACGCGAATGTGCATAGTAGTGATATTAATAAGAGTAACAGGTACCCAAGTGATGATCCCAATTGTATTCGACCTTGGGAAGATAATTCGAAGCATAATGTTCATCGGCAGGATGGAACAAATGCCTCGAGTCCTCATCCAGCACAAAGAATTATACCAATGGGCAAAAGAGCCTCCAATGTGCGACGGGGTGAATACCATAACTCGGATCATACTGTACGGATTGTGGAAGTTCATGAACCCCCACCGATGACTCAACGAGATAGATTAAACTAATACCAGTCACCAAATGCCTTCCTAGGATGACGGGAAAGGAGAAGGAAGGCAGGCATCAATTTGAACTGAGAGTATTAAGGTACAATAATGATCAGGATATAAGCAATGAATTAATTGAAGAAAAACCTGAAGTTTCTAATAAATGTGGACAAATTTTACAGGCAATAATTCCAACAAGTGTAAATAATGTTGATGTTGAAATATTAATTGATACTGGAGCAACTATTAGTGTCATGGCGCTGGACTGTTTAAAACAGATAAGCCGAGAGGTAAACATACCCACTTTTCCTATCACAGGATGTACCGTGTCTGGCGCGTTCAGCGCAAAAATGCAAAAAGTTGTGAAACAGGTACGTGTCGACGTTACAATACGGGGGGCTCAAATAGAAAGTACATTCCTGGTTGTTCCTAAAATGACAGTACCATGTATCTGGGGTTTGGATTTTTTATGTGAGACCGGTGCAATCATTAATTTAGAGAAAGGTGAATGTATATTTAATTCCAATAGTAATGTTTTGACAGCCACCCTGAGAAAGGGCCGAGTAATTCCAAATCAGTTGTGTATGAATCTAATGGTAAAATATGTCAGTATTGATGATGAAAATGTGTATGATATATGCCTTATTGAATGTTCTGAAGAAATGATTGATAAAATGTCATTGCAGGAAAAGGTGTTAGAATCAGAATATTTATCTGTTATCCAAAGGGACGAACTGTACTACTTGTTGGAAGCATATCAGTCGATTTTTAGTAAACGTCCGGGTATAATAAAAGACTTTGAATTCCATATAAAGACGTATGCACATAAACCCTTTTGTCATACTTCCTATTCTATCCCATGGACAAAGAAAGAAGTAGTTAGAAAGGAAATCAATAAAATGTTAGAATGGGGTATTATTGAGCCCTCAGATTCCGAATATTGTAACCCTCTTGTGGCGGTAATTAAACCAAATGGTGAGATCAGATTGGTGTTGGATGCCAGAGAGATCAATAAGATCATTATACCTGTACAAATGCGACCGGAGAACCTAGAAGAGTTAGTACAAAAGTTGTATGTTGCCCGCTTCTTAACTTCTATGGATATGCGTAGTTCATGTTGGCAAACTAGAATATCGAAACAATCTAGAAAATATACTGCATTCATTTTTCTGGGCCGAAGTTACCAGTTTACCGTCATGCCATTTGGGTTGAAAATAAGCGGTGGTGTTTTCATATCGGCATTAGATACCGTACTGTGCAGAGACCTTTTGAATGAAGTTACGTTATATGTGGATGATTTACTAATTGCTTCTGAAACTTGGGAGGAACATTTGGACTTATTAAGAAGAGTTTTTGCGAAATTTTTGGAATACGGAGTTACTGTAAATTTGAGCAAATCCAAGTTTGCTCATAACCAATTGAAATTTCTTGGACATATAATCACTTCTGAAGGGATAAAACCAAATCCTAAAAAGATGGATGCGATTAACAGATGTGCTTATCCAAAAAATAGGACGGAATTAAAGTCATTTATCGGCTTAGTTTCATTTTTTCGACGATTTCTACCCAATCAGTTAGGAAGCCAAGACTGTTTGTTACGGCTGTTAAGAAAAAATGTCATGTGGGAGTGGAATTCCGAATGCACGCTAGCTTTTGATAACATCCGCAATGCTTTGACTAATGCTCCACTGTTACATCATCCGAGACTTGATCAAGATTTTTATATTGCTGCGGATGCTTCTGAAACAGGATTGGGTGCCACTCTTTTCCAGATGGACAATCCAGAAGATATCAGTACCATCAAAATAATTGGGTTTGCCAGCAGAACACTCTCCAGCTGTGAACATGCATATTGTACTACTGAATTGGAAGTACTGGCCGTGGTCTGGTCCCTTAGAAAGTTTCGCTATTTTGTATATGGAAAGAAGATCATTGTATTCTGTGACCACAAAGCTTTATCTTTTATTTTAATAGGAAGGATGTTCCATTCACGTTTAACCCGGTGGGCCTTGCTACTGCAAGAATATGATATTACGCTCAAATACATCAGAGGGAAAGACAACATCATAGCCGATGCTCTTTCAAGACTACCGAAAAGAAAGAATGACGATGAGTGTGAAGAACGGACTATTGACTTTAAAGTCATGAATTTATCAAGGCAATATTGTGAGAGGCAGATTTCACAGCTATATCGAAGTCTTCCACAACTGCAAGAAGATGATAAGTTGTGGAAAGCCATTAGGCATGCTGTTGAAAGCAAAACGCTAAGTCACTCTCAAAAACAGTATCAATTAAAATCCGGAATATTGTATCGAAAGAAGGATGAAGAAGATGTTTGGAAAGTTTGTGTTCCAAATAAATATTTAGAATCACTAGTATGGTACACTCACTTGAATTGGGGTCATTTTGGTGCCGCTAAATGTACAGCCAAAATAGCACAATACTGCTATCATCCAAATTTGGGACGTATAGCTACAAATATTCTTAAGAAGTGCAAAATATGTCAGAAGGCGAAACCCATAAACTATTGTCGGAAGATAGACTTACATCCTATCATCCCACAACAACCTTTAATGTTGGTGTCATGTGATGCCTGTGGACCATGTCCCATGACACATGGACGGTTCAAATATGTATTGGCTTTCTATGATCTCTTTTCAAAATATGTGAAATAATATCCTTTGAAAAATCTCCACGTTCGACCCATGTTATGCAAATTTATCAACAACTATATAACTGAGCTTGGCAAACCTATAATGGTCTTGACAGACAACGCTGCTTATTATACAAGCAAAGTATGGAGTGACACTATGAAAGAACAAGGAATCCAGCACATTTACATCTCAAGATTTTACCCTTGTGGAAATCCGGTTGAGAGAATCTTCCGAGAGTTGAACCGATTTTTACGGACGTACATACCCAAACAACATTATAAATGGATCGATTGGATTTATGAATTTGAGAAAGTGTATAATGACTTACCACACTTATCGACTGGTTATTCACCTAACCAAATAGTATTTGGTGAAAGTATTGTGCCAGAATGGATGAAGAAATTACCTGCGATAGAACAAAAGATTACCAAGAAAGAAGATATGGTGAAGAAGGTCTACGAAAACCTGAAGCATCAAGCACAATTGAGAAAAACCCGTTTTGATAAAAATGTGAAGAAAGTAGTCACATATGATGTAGGGGAAGAAATTTTATTGAGAAATCACCCAAAAGCATCAACCAGGAAAAGACTGAATAAGAAATGGCAATATTTATATACAGGTCCATACAAAATAATGAAAATACCTCATGAAGGGAGCTACCTCCTGGCAGATTGTGATACTGATGTAATTAAAGGCTTGTTCCCTCACATAGACCTGAAGAAGTATTATCAATAATGAGCAAAATATAGATTCAACAAACACTGAATGATACCAAGACTACACTCAGTGGACTAAATAAAAGCACCAGTGGATAAATACGTACTTATACTAACTTACAAAGAAAATTAAAGAATGTACCGACGATTTCCATAAGATACTTTCTTGGTATCAGCAACAATGTCGACGCGGAAATACGATTTATCCTCTCACCGAACAGCGAGGATGGATGATTTAAAAGTGGAATTAAGAGGAACAGAAAAGGACCAAATCCCTCTGGTTAAACAAGTGGTCTAATAAGGGTTTTGGCCTAGGATGCCAATCGTCGAACCCGGCTGTGATCCCTGCCTTGCACAGTCGGTTGAAGAACTGAGGGCATCATCCAAGAAAAAAAATGTGGTGTGAATATGAAGTGATTAGTGTGAAGTGTTTCTAAGACAACCTATAAACAAATGTGGAATTTAGTTAAGGGCATTTTGTCTAGGCCCATTAACTCAACTTAACTATTGTAGAATGTATGTACTGACTTGTTGAGTGAATCTGAGATCTGAGAGTGAGTGTATTCGCCGAAACAAATACCATCTCCTGTCACTGTACAAAAAAAAAAAAAAAAAAAAGCCTGTTCTGTCTGGAACCCTCTTCAAGACATCACAGTCTGGGGGGCCGTGTAACATTACGAGTCAAGATAGCTGTAACGGAAACTGAATAGCGTAAAGTTATCATTAAAAACGCACGCCGCGCGATTTAATTGAATTGCGTAAAGTTATCATTAAAAACGCACGCCGCGCGATTTGTGACGATTTGGTTGGTCATAATAGTAGTAACATGCTTTTGAATACAATTAAAATATAACGGCGTTTGTTGCTAAGGCAGAATATTCAAAATTTCTGGGTGTGTATGTTGATGAGAAATTGAATTGTAAGAAACACATTGATGACCAGTTCAAACGTTTGAGTTCAGCTACATGTGCTATTGGGGTTATTGCAAATTTTGGTGATAAATGTATCGGTAAATTAGCCTACTATGCCAATTTTCATTCACTGCCTTCATATGGCATTATATTTTGGTGTAATTCACCCTTAAGAGGAGAAATATTCATTTAAAATAAGTGTGTGACCAGAATAATAGCTGGATCTCACTGGTGATCATTTTGCGGACATTTATTTGAAGAACTAGGGATACTCACAGTACCTTCACAAAATATGTATACATTTCTCAAATTTGTTAAATACATGTATACACTTATCAAATTTGTTATTAATAACCCATCCCAATTCAGAAATAACAGCACAGCGCACAACTACAACATTAGGAGAAAGGATTGTCTTCACTGGTCTGGGTTACATCCGGCACAGAAAGGGTGTGAATTATGCTGCCTCACGAGTCACTGTTCATTTACAAAAAAGCATTAAAAGTTTGACAGATAAGCATCCAACATTTAAAAACAAATTAAAATAATTGAGACCCCCATCTACTCAGTAGATGAATTTTTAGATATTAAGTAGTAAAAAAAATAATTATATCATGTAAATAAACCTTACGTTAAACTGACACGTTCCACGTTATTACGAAATGTCGTATTTATGCTCTATGGAGGAAGTAGTAATGTAATGTAAACCATCGGTGTAAATAGCCATTCCCCAGCCACGCTTACATCCGCGAGACGGGTTTAAAATAGTCCTTGCTCCGGTACTACTAACCAGGACTAAGCAAGTACATATGCCAGTACATGGAAATGTACATCTGAACTTTTTCGAAACTTTCAACACCGTGAGAAATGACTTCACTGATCACTACCAACTCGCAAAATATATCTGTCCCAGAGGGCACAAAACTCCCCTCGTGCACGCAACGAGAGCTGTCGGCAGACTCCCCTGACTTCGTGAACTCGAAACCTCTTCACAAAATTATTTTAACATCAGACCTTTCTGCCAACAAGGCTCCAGAGCAGAATGTACGCTCTTCAGTTGGCCTTTTCTGACTAACGCTCGTAGTACTTGCTGTAAAGTGCAGCTTTCCAGCAACCGTTAGGCAAGTTTCTTTTCCGAAGTGTGTTAGGAGTCGGCGAACATCTCGTGGCAGTGACTCGCCTTTGAGAACAGCCGGGTGGGGAAGATCACCACGAGTTAGCCGGATTACGAGAACATTGGTCCACTTATCTCTAGACTGCAGAACAGTTCCAGTACCTGGAATACCGGCCCTGACGTTCACAATAGCGACCAGCACTAGCGACGGGCGCAGATCACAAATGAAAGTTGCTAGGCGTAATTAATTACTCTCATGTTAAGCTGTATATCAACACTGCGCTTCGCCTGTGGATCCTCTCTTAATAAATCAAATGCCATATCAAAAGATTTTATCATGTATAACTAGCAAACCCAACAGTTAAAGAAGAATATAATAATTTCAAGCAGTGTGTATATTACCGAACTATCAAGTTAATAAGAAATGGTGCCAAAGTAGTGAAACGAATTATTTACAGAAGAATGGGAAAAAATTCTAGAAACCGACCTCGGGGGAGATCAGTTTGGCTTAGGGAGAAATGTGGTGCACGCGAGCAATACTGACCCAGCGATTTGTCTTGGAAGATAGATTAAGGACAGGCGAACGTACGTTTTGCCATTTGTAGATATGGAGAAATATTTTAGCAATGTTGACAGGGACACACTCTTTAAATTTTTGAACGTAGCAGGGGTAAAACACAGGGAGCAAGGGTTATTTACGACTTTTCCAGAAACTAGGTGGCAATTCTCTCCAGCATCCAGCGAACGTTTTATTAAATAGGATAAATCAAGGTCGTAATTTCTTAGCAGCTAAGGAAAGTAACTGATAGGTACAACTATTTCAGATAACAAAATTTAGAGCTTCTGCATCTACATCTGCATCACCAGTCAGCAGTTCACACTTAAGTTTCTGGCATAGTGTACATAGAATCACTTTCACATTATTTTTCGATCGTTCTTCTCTCGAACAGCTCTTGTAAAAAATGAGCACCTAAATATTTCCGAGAAGATCTGACTTATCTTATTCAAGAAAGGTTGTAGGAGTAAGCCACTTAATTACAGGCACATATCGTTAACGTCGATATGCAGTAGGATTTTGAAACATATATTTTGTTCGAACACTATGAACTACCTCGAAGAAAACGGTCTATTGACACACAGTCAACATGGGTTTAGAAAACATCGTTCTTGTGAAACACATCTAGCTCTTTATACGCATGAAGTGTTGAGTGCTATTGACAAGGGATTTCAGATCGATTCCTTATTTCTGGTTTTTCGGAAGGCTTTTGACACCGTACCACACAAGCGGCTTGTAGTGAAATTGCATGCTTATGGAATATCGTCTCAGTTATGTGACTGAATTTGTGCTTTCCTGTCTGAGAGGTCACAGTTCGTAGTAATTGACGGAAAGTCATCGAGTAAAACAGAAGTGATATCTGGCGTTCCCAAAGGTAGTGTTATAGGCCCTTTGCTGTTCCTTATCTATATAAACGATTTGGCAGACAATCTGAGTAGCTGTCTTCGGTTGTTTGCAGATGACGCTGTCGTTTATCGACTAATGAAGTCATCAGAAGATCAAAACAAACTGCAAAACGATTTAGAAAAGATTCTGAATGGTGCGAAAATAGGCAGTTGACCCTAAATAACGAAAAGTGTGAGGTCATCCACGTGAGTGCTAAAAGGGATTCGTTAAACTTCGGTTACACAATAAATCAGTCAAATCTAAAGGTCGTAAATTCAACTAATTACCTAGGAGTTACAATTACGAGCAACTGAAATTGGAAGGAACACACAGAAAATGTTGTGGGGAAGGCTAATCAAAGACTGCGTTTTATTGGCAGAACACTTAGAAAATGTAACAGATCTACTAAGGAGATTGGCTACATTACGCTTGTCCGTCCTCTTTTAGAATAATGCTGCGCGGTGTGGGATCCTTACCAGATGGGACTGACGGAGTACATCGAAAAAGTGCAAAGAAGGGCAGCACGTTTTGTATTATCGCGAAATATGGGAGAGAGTGTCACAGAAATGGTACAGGATTTGGACTGGACATCATTAAAAGAAAGGCGTTTTTCGTTGCGACGGAATCTTCTCACGAAATTCCAATCACCAACTTTCTCCTCCGAATGATAAAATATTTTGTTGACACCGACCTACACAGTGGAAAAGATCACCACGACAAAATAAGCGAAATCAGAGCTCGTACGGAGAGATATAGGAGTTCGTTCTTTCCGCGCGCTATACGAGATTAGAATAATAGAGAATTGTGAAGGTGATTCGATGAACCTTCTGCCAGGCAATGAAATGTGATTTGCAGAGTATCCATGTAGATGTTGATTGCGATGTCACTTATACATAAGTAAGTGGGAATCAGCAAAAACTTTTGGCATTCGGAGTAGAAAGTTGTTGATTGAAATTTCGTGAAAAGGTCTCGCCACAGCGAAAAACGCCTTTGTTGTTTTGACTGGCGTCCCAACTAATTTGTGATATTCGTAACCCACTCTCCTCTATTTCGCGATCATACAAAATTAGCTGGCCTTGTTTGAATTTTTGCATTGTTCCATCAATCCTATCTGGTAAGCGTCCCATATTCTGAAACAATACTCCAGATGAGGACGGGCAGGCATATTGTCTCTTTGTTGTCTTGGCTCTTCTGTTTTGCCAATAAAGCATTTTTTGGCCAGACTTCCCCACAGCATTTTCTATGTAAAGGTTCCAATTTAAGTTTTTCGTAATTGTAATCCTTAGGAATTTAGTTGAATGAACAACCTTTAATCCTTAAATTTAACTTATACTGTTTGGTACTCATATGAAGGACCTGACATTTTATATTGTTCAGTGTCAAATGCCACTTTTCGCCATGCATATATCTTGTCTAAATCATTTTGGAATTTGCTTTGATATTCGGATGAATTTGCTGGGCGGTAAACATCAGAATCATCTGCAAAAAAAGAGAGCTGCTCAGATTATCTCACAAATCATTTATATGGATGAAGAATAACACAGGGCCTTCACCGCTTTCTTGTAGGGCTCCAGGTTTCACTTCGGGTTCACTAGATGACTTCCCATCCGTTACTACGATCCTTTGTGACTGGAATTCAACGAATCCGGTCGCACAACTAAGACGAAATTCCATAAACACACACTTAATTAGAAGCTGCTTGTCAGGAATCAGCGTCCACGTCGAGACTTTGCCAGACTCCTTGGTATGTGTGGCGGAGGGTACTTTGTGTATCAATGTTACTTACCCCTTTCCCTGTTCCAGTCGCGAATGGTTCGCAGGAAGAACGGTTGTTAGTGAATGTAAATTCAAATCTCTGTAATATTCTCTTCGTGGTCTTTGCGCTAAATCTACAAAATAAACACATCAAAAAAAGTCTTGCATCACTTCGGTTCCGAGAGTTCCGGAACCTGTACAGAAAATTGGAACATAAATCAACATAAACATTATTTCCGCCCTTTTTATTGCTCATGAAAAACGCACGCTGCATGTTGTTCCAACATACAGCGAGACCTTCAGAGGTGGTGGTCCAGATTGCTGCATACCGGTACCTCTAATACCCAGTAGCACGTCCTCTTGCATTGATGCTTGCCTGTATTCGTCGAGGCATACTATATACAAGTTCATCAAGGCACTGTTGGTCCAGATTGTCTCACTCCTCAACGGCGATTCGGTGTAGATCCCTCAGAGTGGTTTGTGGGTCACGTCGTCCATAAACAGCCTTTTTCAATCTATCCCAGGCACGTTCGGTAGGGTTCATGTCTGGAGAACATGCTGGCCACTCTAGTCGAGCGATGTCGTTACCCTGAAGGAAGTCATTCACAAGATGTTCACGATGGGGGCGCGAATTGTCGTCCATGAAGACGAATGACTCGCCAATATGCTGCCGATATGGTTGCAGTATCAGTCAGAGGATGGCAGTCACGTATCGTACAACCGTTACGGCGCCTTCCATTCAAATCTCTGTAATTTTCTCTTCGTGGTCTTTGCGCTAAATCTACAAAATAAACACATCAAAAAAGTCTTGCATCACTTCGGTTCCGAGAGTTCCGGAACCTGTAGAGAAAATTGGAACATAGATCAACATAAACATCATTTCCACCACCAGCGGCGTACGTCGGCCCCAAATAATGCCACCACAAAACAGCAGGGAACCACCACCTTGCTCCACTCGCTGGACAGTGTGTCTAAGGCGTTCAGCCTGACCGGGTTGCTTCCAAACAAGTCTTCGACGATTGTCTGTTTGAAGGCATATGCGACACTCATCGGTGAAGAGAACATGATGCCAGTCCTGAGCGGTCCATTCGGCATGTTGTTGGCCACATCTGTACCGCGTTGCATGGTGTCGTTGTTGCAAAGATGGACCTCGCCATGGACGTAGGGAGTGAAGTTGCGCAGCATGCAGCCTATTGCGCACAGTTTGAGTTGTAACACGACGTCCTGTGGGTGCACGAAAAGCATTTTTGAACATGGTGGCGTTGCTGTCAAGGTTCCTCCGAGCCATAATCCGTAGGTAGCGGTCATCCACTTGGGCGGGCCGAGCGAGGCATGTCATCGACAATTCCCGTCTCTCTGCATTTGCTCCATGTCCGAACAACATCGCTTTGGTTCACTCCGAGACGCCTGGATACTTCCGCTGTTGAGAGCCTTTCCCGGCACAAAGTAACAAGCGGACGCGATCGAACCGCGGTATTCACCGTCTAGGCGTGGTTGAACTACAGATAACACGGGCCGTGCACCTCCTTCCTGGTGAAATAACTGGAACTGATCGGCTATCGGGCCTCCTCCTTCTAATAAGCGCTGCTCATGCATGGTTGTTTACATCTTTGGGAGGGTTTAGTGACATCTCAATCCCGTGGTCTAGGGGTAGCGTCTTCGATTCATAATCAAAACGTCTTCGGTCCCGGGTTCGATCCCCGCCACTGCCTAAATTTTGATAAATAATCAGCATTGGCGCCCGAAGACTTCCGGCATAAGAAGTCAGCCTCATTCTGCCAACGGCCTTGTCAAAGAGGGCGGAGGAGCGGATAGAGGTTCAGGGCACTCTCTTGTCCTAGGGGTGGGAAATCGCCCCTAAAGGCGGAAGAATCAGCAATGATCAACGACATGAGGATGCAGAAGGCAATGGAAACCACTGCATTAAAGACACGTAACGTGTATCCACAGGACATGTGGCCTGTAATTGAAGAAGTGTCATGATGATCTCTCCATTGGCAAAAGATTCCGGAATAGTCTCCCATTCGGATCTCCGGGAGGGGACTGCCAAGGGGGAGGTTACCATGAGAAAAAGATTGAATAATCTACGAAAGAATAACGTTCTACGAGTCGGGGCGTGAATGTCAGAAGCTTGAACGTGGTAGGGAAACTAGAAAATCTGAAAAGGGAAATGCAAAGGCTCAATCTAGATATAGTAGGGGTCAGTGAAGTGAAGTGGAAGGAGGACAAGGATTTCTGGTCAGATGAGTATCGGGTAATATCAACAGTAGCAGAAAATGTTATAACAAGTGTAGGATTCGTTATGAATAGGAAGGTAGGGCAGAGGGTGTGTTACTGTGAACAGTTCAGTGACCAGGTTGTTCTAATCAGAATCGACAGCAGACCAACACCGACAACGATAATTCAGGTATACATGCCGACGTCGCAAGCTGAAGATGAACAGATAGAGAAAGTGTATGAGGATATTGAAAGGGTAATGCAATATGTAAAGGGGGACGAAAATCTAATAGTCATGGGCGACTGGAATGCAGTTGTAGGGGAAGGAGTAGAAGAAAAGGTTACAGGAGAATATGGGCTTGGGACAAGGAATGAAAGAGGAGAAAGACTAATTGAGTTCTGTATCAAGTTTCAGCTAGTAATAGCGAATACCCTGTTCAAGAATCACATGAGGAGGAGGTATACTTGGAAAAGACCGGGAGATACGGGAAGATTTCAATTAGATGACATCATGGTCAGACAGATATTCCGAAATCAGATACTGGACTGTAAGGCGTACCCAGGAGCGGATATAGACTCAGACCACAATATAGTAGTAATGAAGAGTAGGCTGAAGTTCAAGACATTAGTCAGGAAGAATCAATACGCAAAGAAGTGGGATACGGAAGTACTAAGGAATGACGAGATACGTTTGAAGTTCTCTAACGCTATAGATACAGCAATTAGGAATAGAGCAATAGGCAGTACAGTTGAAGAGGAATGGACATCTCTAAAAAGGGCCATCACAGAAGTTGGTAAGGAAAACATAGGTAGAAAGAAGGTAGCTGCGAAGAAACCATGGGTAACAGAAGAAATACTTCAGTTGATTGATGAAAGGAGGAAGTACAAACATGTTCCGGGAAAATCAGGAATACAGAAATACAAGTCGCTGAGGAATGAATTAAATAGGAAGTGCAGGGAAGCTAAGACGAAATGGCTGCAGGAAAAATGTGAAGACATCGAAAAAGATATGATTGTCGGTAGGACAGACTCAGCATACAGGAAAGTCAAAACAACCTTTGGTGACATTAAAAGCAACGGTGGTAACATTAAGAGTGCAACGGGAATTCCACTGTTAAATGCAGAGGAGAGAGCAGATAGGTGGAAAGAATACATTGAAAGCCTCTATGAGGGTGAAGATTTGTCTGATGTGATAGAAGAAGAAACAGGAGTCGATTTAGAAGAGATAGGGGATTCAGTATTAGAATCGGAATTTAAAAGAGCTTTGGAGGACTTACGGTCAAATAAGGCAGAAAGGATAGATAACATTCCATCAGAATTTCTAAAATCATTGGGGGAAGTGGCAACAAAACGACTATTCGCGTTGGTGTGTAGAATATATGAGTCTGGCGATATACCATCTGACTTTCGGAAAAGCATCATCCACACAATTCCGAAGACGGCAAGAGCTGACAAGTGCGAGAATTATTGCACAATCAGCTTAAAAGCTCATGCATCGAAGCTGCTTACAAGAATAATATACAGAAGAATGGAAAAGAAAATTGAGAATGCGCTAGATGACGATCAGTTGGCTTTAGGAAAAGTGAAGGGACGAGACAGGCAATTCTGACGTTACGGCTAATAATGGAAGCAAGGCTAAAGAAAAATCAGACACTTTCATAGGATTTGTCGACCTGGAAAAAGCGTTCGACAATATAAAATGGTGCAAGCTGTTGGAGATTCTGAAAAAAGTAGGGGTAAGCTATACGGAGAGACGGGTCATATACAATATGTACAACAACCAAGAGGGAATAATAAGAGTGGACGATCAAGAACGAAGTGCTCGTATTAAGAAGGGTGTAAGACAAGGCTGTAGCCTTTCGCCCCTACTCTTCAATCTGTACATCGAGGAAGCAATGATGGAAATAAAAGAAAGGTTCAGGAGTGGAATTAAAATACAAGGTGAAAGGATATCAATGATACGATTCGCTGATGACATTGCTATCCTGAGTGAAAGTGAAGAAGAATTAAATGATCTGCTGAACGGAATGAACAGTCTAATGAGTACACAGTATGGTTTGAGAGTAAATCGGAGAAAGACGAAGGTAATGAGAAGTAGTAGAAATGAGAACAGTGAGAAACTTAACATCAGGGTTGATGGTCACGAAGTCAATGAAGTTAAGGAATTCTGCTACCTAGGCAGTAAAATAACCAATGACGGACGGAGCAAGGAGGACATCAAAAGCAGACTCGCTATGGCAAAAAAGGCATTTCTGGCCAAGAGAAGTCTACTAATATCAAATACCGGCCTTAGTTTGAGGAAGAAATTTCTGAGGATGAACGTCTGGAGTACAGGATTGTATGGTAGTGAAACATGGACTGTGGGAAAACCGGAACAGAAGAGAATCGAAGCATTTGAGATGTGGTGCTATAGACGAATGTTGAAAATTAGGTGGACTGATAAGGTAAGGAATGTGGAGGTTTTACGCAGAATCGGAGAGGAAAGGAATATGTGGAAAACACTGATGAGGAGAAGGGACAGGATGATAGGACATCTGCTAAGACATGAGGGAATGACTTCCATGGTACTAGAGGGAGCTGTAGAGGGCAAAAACTGTAGAGGAAGACAGAGATTGGAAAACGTCAAGCAAATAATTGAGGACGTAGGTTGCAAGTGCTACTCTGAGATGAAGAGGTTAGCACAGGAAAGGAATTTGTGGCGGGCCGCATAAAACTAGTCAGTAGACTGATGGAAAAAAAAAGTGACATCTCTGAAAAGTCAAAGGGACTGTGGTTCAAATGGCTCTGAGCACTATGGGACTTAACTGCTGAGGTCATCAGTCCCCTATAACTTAGAACTACTTAAACCTAACTAATCTAAAGACGTAACACACATCCATGCCCGAGGCAGGATTCGAACCTGCGACCATAGCGATCGCGCGGTTCCAGACCGTAGCGCCTAGAGCCGCTCGGCCAACCGGCCGGCCAAAGGGACTGTGTCTGTGATACAATACCCACAGTTAACGTCTATCTACAGGAGTTCTGGGAACTGGGGGGATGCAAAACTTTTTTTGATGTGTGTATTTGATTACACGATCGGTGAACAGTCAGTGGAAGTAGTCTTATCCATTAACTATCTGGGAGTATGGGCACGGAACGATTTAAAATGGAACCACCACACAAAACTAATCATAGGAACGCAAACGCCTTATTGAGATTCAATGGGAGAATCATTAGGAAGTGACGAACACGCACAAAGGAGGTAACTTACAAAATCCTCATTCGACAAATGCTTGAGTATTGCTCATTAGTGTGGAACCCTTACGAGATAGGATTGGCAGAAGAAACAGAAAAGATCCAGAGAAGATAATTGTCTTTCGTCACAGATTAGTTTAATAAGCTGTAAAGGGTCAAAGAAATGCTCGCCGAACACCAGCAGTAGACATTAAAGAAGGGGTGTTCTGCAGCACACTATAGTTTACTGTTTAAATTGCGAGAGTGTACGTTCCTAGAAGGATTAACCAATAAAACTGTATACTGTATCATCCTATGTATATCTCGAGAAAGTTTGTTTTTCCTCATTACGATGGTATCTGCCAACACCGTGCAACGTGGTAGACAGCTGGCAGAGAATGTGCGTGGAGCGAAGGGCACCGGGAGGAGTCTACCGTTCTCCGCTGGCCACCAAACCCAATCGGGAATCTGTGGGACCACCTCAGTAGTGGGGCAACCTATGCGTCAATACACGCTGCATTGTTGTCAAATTTATTCAAGATGGCGGCGATTACGTCATCCAAGATGGCGGCATGTACGCTTGGCAACAGCGCATGACGTCATCCAATATGGCAGCTTTTGGCGGGAAAATAGGCCAATTGTGCTACGTCCACTAAACTAACCTCCAAAAAAATGGCGGGAATTTTGAATTTTGGCGGGAAAATAGCCCAATTGTGCGGTGTCCACTAACCTAAGCCTCCAGAAGAAAAAATGGCGGGAAGTTTGAATTCCAACAGGATAAAGCATGCAAAACTGTACTTATCTTTACTATTATTTATTATCATTTATTAACATTCATTACCATTTATTATTATTTATTATAATTTATTATTATTTATTATTATTGACCTGCCTCCACTAGAAAATTCCCTCCAAATTCAAATTCCAACACGATAATGGCTGCAAAACATTACTTTTGTTTATTATTATTCATTATTATTCATTATCATTTATTAACATTCATTATCATTCAATGTCATTTATTATCATTCATTATCATTTATTATTAGTATGATTATTTATTATTATAGGCCTACCTCCACTAGAAAATTGCGTCAAATTCTAATTCCGACACGATAATGTCTCGAAAACTGAACTTCTATTTATTATTATCATTTATTATTTATTCCAGATGTCCAATTTTCTCGGCGAGAAAGCCATATTCCTTACATCCATATCAAAAATCCGTCACAAGTTCAAATCCCAACACCATAATTGATCACACGTACGAACTTTCTCCGTCACTTATCTTTTTTCACTGGTAGCCTATCATAATCGCGTCAAATAATAAACTGCACTTATAGTAATGTAAGTCACGTTCTTTGATTTTGCAGGGGGGAAGGGACTGAAGACTTTATTTCAAGCAGTACAGTCATCACTTGTTCTCCAACACAGTCAGCACACACATCTTTGATATCACAGTGCAGTCACCACAACGTCCGCACTCCCAATGAATTAGTTCAAATCCTTGCCACCCCCTGGCCAGCGCGCAGAGACACTGCCTATGCCTGTCACGTGAGGCGGCTGGCCACTAGCGCTGGACTGCCGGTACGCTGGGGGCAAGCCCAGCGATCACTCCCACGTCGTAAACATGTTTTCACTGGGCACGCTGGAACTTGCCGAGTTTGATGTCACAGCGGTCCCTTGTAGAGATGGGGGATCCGTTCTTGAACTCATTCATAGAGTTGAATCTTTCAAAGGAGTGAACAATCAGTGATTCAGAAAAAAAGAACGGTAGCTCCAAACGTTTCCCACGGCAGCGAGAGAGAGAGAGAGAGAGAGAGAGACAGAGCATATCAGCAGCGCCTCTGCTGGTCACAACACAGTGCACGCCACACAACACAGCCAGCGCCGGCCTCTGCCCTGCTTCTACCTTGGCTGCCTGCATTGTGCAGTGCCCCATTGGATTTCGTGTTTCACATATGCCGTGCCGTCTCTGTGCATCGTCTGCCGCGTGCAGTGTCTGGCGCAGCTTAACTTCGCATCGCACTCTGTCGGCGATCGTTTCAGTCGCACGTCCTGCCCTCTGGGCAGTTGATGCGAGCAACAGGACAGAGAGCCACCTAGCGGATAACATAGGAACTACTTGCAACAACCTGCTCGCAAGGGAACGGACGATTTGTCTCGGAGCGGGTGAGTTCACCGCTCCCCCCACCCTCGGAACTCGCCCGCTCAACGCTCACCCCACCGTTCTCGACTCTAGCCAGAGCGTTGAGCAAAGCAACTCAGGTGTCACTCTGGTCTCTGCGGTCTTAGCTCACGCAGTAATACAGCTCGCGGCTCGACCTGCTTGACTCAGCGCCTCTGCATCGGAGTTCGTCTCTACTGGATATTGTTCTTCGTAGTAATACCGCTATGTATATTACATTATTATGTTATGTATACATCATTTGTTTTTATTTTATTTTTATTTGTTTAAACTGATCAGATTAGGTTCCTGACGACTCCTCTTACTATAGGATTTTTATTATGGACACTCGAATTTACGCTTTAATTACGAGCGAACCGATACACGTATCGCAAAATGTGATACACCAATATTTTCCTTGTTTTATTCTGTGTAAGGCTATATGCAGCACTTTCGTTTTACAGTCAAATTTATATTTTTTTTTCTTATTCTGGTACGGATTTTGCGATTATAGGCGTCTTCGGAAGGAAACGTTCACTTTAAAAATATATGGCTTGCGATGTATTTGTATGAGGTTAATCAAATTTTAATACATCACAGCCAAATATATTGTTAATGTAAATCTCAAGTTACAACATTTTCCGATCACCCAAAAAACCACGATAGTGCAAAATAAATCAATAATCAAAAACTTTGTCATATCATGGAAATTTCAACAAACAATACAAAATTCTTACTCATTATCTGTGTTACTTCAAAATAGGATCAAATAAGATCAAAATACAGGTATAGTACTGGAATAAACCAAGTTTAAAGGGCAATGTGCCGTCCATATATTTTCTATTGTAAATGAGTGGTGAGTCATGAAAAAGAGCTAATTCATTTCAGTGGGTGAACAGTTCTGATCCGATCTCTGAAAAGAACAGTTTTGCCCATCTCTAGTCCCTTGTCCACTCACCACTTGTATTCGTCGCCTCCACACGTTTCCCGCCAAAATTGTTTGCCTCTGATGTGAATCACACAACAGTCTGCCGTTCCCTGCCTTGGCGCCAAAGTTGTTTTTCTGGGCACGTTCAAACCTGTCGAAGCCGACCGCTCACCGTCCAACACGTGTCCTTGTGTGAGCGAGAACGCAGTGCTACACTTTTGGCGGCAAAGTTTGCTCGACGATGGAATCCGCCATGGCTATATAACAGCACCTTTGGTCCGCACTAGAACGCTCGCTAATTGGCTCTCTCGCACGCGCATAATAACTGACCAATCGCTCTGCCGCCGCCCCGCTTACGTCACACACCCTCGATGCACGCGACGGACATAGTCTTCTGTAAATACCTAAGTACTTAATTCCATTTCGATTTTAATCATTTTAAATATTTCAATTTACAATTTCATATACGTATGCAAAGGTGTTCAACTACCTAATTTCAACTGCTTTTCGATCCCAGACAGCCACCTCTTCCTAGGAACCAGTGTCGAGTTTGAATTGTGCCAGTAAAGAAAGGTCACTTCTGCTTTCTCTACCAACCTAACAAAATTGTTGGAAAGAAAGGGCACTTGCACTAACCTCAACCGCCCGACCGCCACTTCCTCCTAGGAACCAGCGCCAAGTTTGAAATGTGCCAGTAAACAAACCTCACTTGCGCTCCCGCCACCAACCTAAGAAAATTGTTGCAAACGAAGCTCTTCACCACTAAACTAAGCCACCAGCACTCAACCTCTTCCCACATGTTTTGGCTAAAAGGACTCACCCTGCACTAGGCCCGTGGATGGAGGAACACATTTACCTTATTTAGGAATGGCGTGTATCTACCACACCGACATGTTGCACACCATACAGGCCTGCAGAACACTCCTACATAACTCATTTATAATGCTCTAATGCCGGCACTTGCTGTAATAAACTCGCAAAGACGTCGTCACAGTGCAGCTCACAATGATATATCGATATGCCAACAAAGATCAGCTGCGGAGTCATAGATACAACTCGCGCATTATGCACGTCTCTGCCGCCGACCAACGTCTCTGGCGCATTTGCATCTGTGGCCGCATGCGCAGTTGCGCGGTACAACAGTATAAAGGGACGAAGTAAGCACTGGAGCGGCAGTCTTGCGGCTCACTCCGAAGATGGCTGAACGTTTTACAGCCGAAATAATAGCAGAAGAAGGAGATTTCTTGCGGCTGCACACCCGAAACTTAATGGAACGGTATAACTTTTGTTTCTCGTAATGAAATTTTAAGATTGTTTTCAGTACATACTGGGTTAAGTGGATGAAACTGCTAGCTAGAGGCCATCATCGCTTTCTTGTATTTTTGGTGCATCGTCCGCAAATAGGAACACACTTGCTAAATACGGGAATGGAATTGGACAGAAATTCTTTGATATTTGTATGAAGTACCCTCCAGCAGTGTACCGTGGCTTGCGAAATAATCTTGTACGTGGAGACATACACCCACGACCGAAGCGGTAGTGTTAGTAGCATGCGGTTTCCTTCTGTAAAGCACGTACTGGACCACTGTCAAGTGCTTCCTCGTTTCTCTTGCGCCACGCAATCACCACCAATGAGGCCCCGAGGTAGTCCTCGTCGGCTGCTATGAATCAGAGTTCTGCTAAAGCTATGTACGTCACACGTTAGCGCTCATCACCAGACAGCACATCTACATCTACCGTATACTCCGCAAGCCACTTTCCCCCTTTTCCTGTTCCAGTCACGTAGGGTTCATGGGAAGAAAGATTGCCGGCAAGCCACCGTGTGGGTTCGAATCTCTACAATTTTATCTTCATGTCTTTCCCGAAGTGTAGGTTGGAGGAAGCAATATACTGGTTGACTCTTCTGGGAAAATACGCTTTCGGAATTTTGACAGTAAATCATAACGTGATGCAAGACGCCTCTCTTGCAGGTCTGCCACTGGAGTCGGCTAAGCATCTCCGTGACGCTTTCGCGCTTGCTAAATGAACCTGTAACGAAACATGCTGCTCTTCTCTGGATATTCTGTATTTCCTCTCAGTCTTGGTTCAAATGGCTATGAGCACTATGGGACTCAACTACTGTGGTCATAAGTCCCCTAGAACTTAGAACTACTTAAACCTAACTAACCTAAGGACATCACACACATCCACGCCCGAGGCAGGATTCGAACCTGCGACCGTAGCGGTCGTGCGGTTCCAGACTGTAGCGCCTTTAACCGCTCGGCCACTCCGGCCGGCCCTCTCAGTCTTATCTGCTACGGAAACCACATCGTCGAACAATAACCAACTACTGTTCGAACGAGTGTTTTTTTAAGTTAAGTCCTTTCTTGATGGACTACAGTTCCTGAGGATTCTTCCAGTGAATCTCAGTCCCGCATCTGCTTTACTCTCGATTAATTTCATGCGGTCGTTCCATTTCAAACCGTTCCCCACGCATACTCCTAGACATTTTATGGAAGTAAATGCTTCCAGTGATTGTTCTGCAATTTTGTAATAATATACTAAAGGGTTCCTCTGTCTATGTATTCGAAATACGTTACATTTCTTTTCTGGGGGTCAATTTACACTCCCTGCAACAAGCGTCGATTCTCTGCACGTCTTCCTGCATTCCGATACTGTTTTCTAGCATCGCGGCTTCTTTGTATCCAACAGCATTTTCTACTAGGTCATTTACATATATTGCGAAAAATAATGATCCTATAACACTCCTCTGGGGCGCGCCTGAAGTTGCTTTTACGCCTCTCTCCGTTCAGTCGACCGATATGCTTCCCGCATTTCAATATCTTGGCCGTACAGCTGTGTCAAACTATTGTTCTGGTTTATGGGGATCAGTCTGAAACATAGGAATAATAATAAAGTTATCAACTTTGTATCTGGTCTGACGTTGACACAACATCAGATAGAAAGAAGACGTTCGATTTTTACTGTTCAGTTGTATAAAACATTCTCCAACCTGTTACCGCGTCAGTAGTGAGTAAAACCTAGAGCTTTCGACCTTTACCACCGTCGTCTTCGTCTGGGGCAACTGACTGCCAAAACTGTTGCTGCGGTGTCCTTACATAGCCCATAGACAGCTTCGGAGTGGTCGCTAATTACCGTTCTCATCGTACAGTAAACCTCCTGACGAATATCTGTGCCTGTTCTCTGCATCGAGAGCTCGCTTCCATGCACCACTAAGATTTTGTCCGCTGTTGCGGTTCACGTTCTTCTCGCACATCCTTATTTCTAAAGCTTCTTTAATTACAGAATCCCAGTATGTAGGGCCCGTGACAAAGCTTTTATTTCGTCAAACAGTGTTTTGAGTGTGTTTGTGAGGCTGTGCTCAGCAACTGCAGATTTCTCCAGTTCTCGACTTTCAATAAGCCGTTTATGTTCCACACAGCGCCGGAAGCGATGCTTATGGACTGGCCGATGTAACTGTTTGAGCACTTACAAGCGATGTTATAAATCTCATGGATGCTGAAGCCAAGACTGTCCTTAACAGGGCGTAGCCTCTCCTTTATCTTCTGAGGAGGTCGGAAAATAGGACTTATACCTCCCAGGAGCTCTCGATGTAGAGAAGAGGCAGAGATATTCGTCGCAATGTTTACGCTACGACGGGAGCGGTGGCGCCACCTGCGCAGACGTTGACACCATTGCCACAGCACTATGTAATTACCGACCAATCAGAAGCCGTCTACGGGATATGTAAGACCACCACAGCGGCAGTTTTGACAGTCAGTTGCTCCTGACGAAGACGGCGGAGGTAATCGTCGAAAGCTCGAGGTTTTACCCTGAATTGACGCGACAAGAAGTCCGAGAACATCGTTCTACTGTATTGGCGGTGAGGTGACTACCAATTCACATCAGATGAGTAACAAGCAAAAAATTGGCCAAGGTCTTATTGAAGTTATTATCCTGGCATTAGTTTCGTGATTGTTGTTATGGTGAACCCAAAGCAGGACGCATAGATCATGGTTTGAAGACGAACCTTGAACGGAAACCGCAACCTTTTGAAATTATATGTGGTATAACCTATGGAAGGAGAAGAATTCAATTTGGTAGTGACTGACATTATGGAATCCATGCTTTTATCCCGGCAACGAGACGAGCACTACTGAAAAGGAAGGAAGGACGATTGGTGTTTAACGCCCCGTCGACAGTGAAGTCATTAGAGACGGAGCACAAGTCCATATCATGAAAGGATGAGGAAGGAAATAGCAGTTAGCCTAAGCGATTTAGGAAAATCAAGGAAAACCTAATGTTCACGGTAAATGATAACAGCCAAACAGTTCCAGGATAAAGGTTTACTGAAATCCTTGAACACGGTTTCGGTATATCTAAATATACGTATAATAAAATTTTGCAATTTTATTATAAATCTTAATTACGACGAGAAAATTGTTTATAAGCGGCATCTGCTTGTATTCCCGCTACTTAACTACACACGGCGAACAGTCTAAAGCTCCGCTCTATACATGCTCGATGTCTTCTATTGTGACAGCTGGTTTTCATTGCACTATGTTTACCGAAAAAAGATGTGTGCAATTCTGTAAGTGAGCTCCTATCGCTGCACCACTACAGCTGCCGTCATGACTGCATCGGAGGTATTGTTTCGCGTTTTACCACTTTATTTGACTTACCTCCTATGTCATGGATTATTTGTTTCTAAGAGTTGCTTATCAGTTCGTGTTCGCTTGGCTCGAACTGGACGTATGCTTGTTCCACATCATAATATCTCTATAAATGTTCCTCAATCTACGGTTCGAAAAAAATTTGTCAGATATTTTTTACAGCCGTGCATGCTAGGACCCAAACTTATTTGTTGTTTTTCATTTATTCTTTGTAGATAATCTGGCGATGCCCTACAAAGGCGAAGCACTTCATTGAAACAATATTTTCGCAACCAAGACTATTTATTCAAGAATAATCGGTTGTTTGGTATTCATACATTGACATTAATTTCTCTGGTAAGTATGAATACTTCTGTTTTGTTTCCAAGTCGCTAGATTTGAGGTATCGGCGAACAAGTGAGTAATGGTATGAATATTTATCTATGGCCTATAAGGCAGTCGTCTTCAGAGCTCGTTTTTTGTTCAGTTAGCTTTTGTCACTTGTGGATTTACTCTTCTGATATAAACGATAGGAAGTTCAATTCACAGTAACATTTCCTAGTTTGTAAAGTGTTACTGATTATATGCTGTGAAATGCTTGTTATAATGAAGAATGAACATTTCGGATAATATTGTTGCACAGATTATCACGAAAATATTATCCGGTGTGATGACATAAATTATTTCCGTTGACAGTTTACGCTCACTTGACAAATGTCATGTGTATTTCCGTTGACAGTGTACACTGATTTCGCAAATGTCATGGGGTAGGGAACTTAATATTGTGCAGACTGCACTGAGATGCCGTGGAAGCGAGTCTTAAAGTCCGTGACAAGTCCCTGTTAATACTCTGGAAGTAGTTGATACCAAATCGTTTGCAGAGCAGCAGCCAATTCGTGTCTGTTCGTGGGTGCAGATTCCATGGCACGGAACCCGCGTTCCATTACATCGCCGATGTGCTCGATGGGCTTCAAATCTGGCCTCGGGGTGGCCATCTCAGTCTTTGGACTCCCCCTGGAACCTTTCCCGGGCGACATGGGAGCGATGTGGCGGCGCGTTGTCTTCAAACACCGCAGAACCGTTAGGGTGTTGGAAGGCCAAAAATGGTTGGAGATGGTACCCGACTAGCTCAGCATACCGCGGACCGTTCAAAGTCCCTTTCAGAACAACTAGGGACCCGATTTCAAACCAAGAAGATGCACCCCAGACCATAACAGAGACACCATCGCCTTGGACCACACCTTCTTGGCAGGGGGAAGACCATCGATTCATGTGGTCTGCGCCATACACGGCGCCTCCGATCGGCATGGTGGAGTTGAAATCGTGATTCGTCCGGCCAAATCGCGTTACGCCTTAGTTCCAGTGTCCACCCTGATCAGTGGCGACACATGCAAGCGATGTGCCCGTTGACGTTGGGTTAAAGTGGCACCCTACGGAGTGTCCGCTGGGAGAGGTGTCCAGCTCGTCCGGTGTTGAGTTGTGCCGTGATTTGCTGCACTGCCGCCCTTCTGTCACTGTTGACGATCCGTCGCAGATGTCGCCTGTCTCGGCCATCAAAGGTGGCTGGAAGGTTGGTAGTTCGTCTGTTGTGGACTGTGACATCCTCATTCAGCCATTCATGATACACCTTGAACATGGCTGAACGTGTGAATACGAATTCCTGCACCATTGCCGAAATCGAAATTCCCATCCATCGAGCACCGATGACCATACCCCATTCGAACGGCGTCAACTCACGACGACGTTGCAAATGGTTGAAATGGCTCTGAGCACTATGGGACTTAACATCTGAGGTCATCAGTCCCCTAGCACTTAGAACTAGTTAAACCTAACTAACCAAAGGACATCACACACTCCCATGCCCGAGGCAGGATTCGAACCTGCGACCGTAGCAGCAACGCGGTTCGGAACTGAAGCGCCTAGAACAGATCGGCCACCGCGGCCGGCTGACGACGTTGCATGCTGCACAAATCACTTGCACAGCCACTTCTCAGAAGTCTCCTATGCAACTGCAGCTTACACAGGGGGCTTGTAGTGCGCATACAACACGCCTGCTCCCTCTGTGCCTCACTATCCCATGACGTTTGCAAAGCCAGTGTACATGTAGGATGGTTAGCAAAAGTATGTAACATGACGAGAACAGTTTATGCGTGCACTTGACTGTAATAGGCGTGCTATATACTCATTTTTGGTTGCTTTTATAGGCCGGCCGGGGTGGCCGAGCGGTTCTAGGTGCTACAGTCTGGAGCCGCGCGACTGCTACGGTCGCAGGCTCGAATCCTGCCTCGGGCATGGATGTGTGTGATGTCCTTAGGTTAGTTAGGTTTAAGTAGTTCTAAGTTCTAGGGGACTGATGACCTCAGAAGTTAAGTCCCATAGTGCTCAGAGCCATTTGAACCATTTTTTGCTTTTATAGTTAGAGGGACCATACTAACATTAGAGACTACTTCTTTTAGCCCTGTGGAGGTGGCATAGCTTGCTGGTAGATGAGGTTCTGGCTATTCGTGTGATAAACTGCTGGGAAGAAATTGCAGAAGAACACTAAGACGATTCATAATTTGGAAGAGATTCTCACGCAGATGGTGTAGCTACTATTTCTACAATTTCAGCCACCACTAAAGTAACTGGGTAACACAGTGTCAAGTAGACCAGTGGGTGAAACGATCAGTACAAACGCAACAGGTATGGTCTGAAATTACTGCAAATATGGATTAACATGCACGGCGCAAACCAATCATTTGCGGAATAAATTCCTCCTAATGACTAACTTGCTCCAGATTTTTTCAAACAATTTCAGCAGAAATTTTGTGCTCCTGATTCACTGCTACGAATATTTACAACGGACGTAGAAATACAGACAAAAACTAAGGTAGTTTATGGATTACTATTCCCAAAGAGTACAGGGTGACCGAGAAGTCCGTTAACTTTTGAAAATGCACTAATCCACGGAACAATGTTGGTAGGGAGATAAAAATTGACACACATGCCTGAAACCACATGGGATTTTATTGAAATCAAAGGTGAGTGCAAAAACTGACAAACAGATGGTGCTAGATAGCAACATGTCAGTTACGCCGCATGAGAATTGTGTATAAAATGAGGTATAGTGAGAGAGGGAGTCAGATGCGCCAGCAATCGCTGCGTGTTGACATAACCAGAAAACGCGTTGTTAGTGAAGCTTTGCTACCGGAATGGCGAATCCGCTGCTGCAGCTTTACGATCCTATCAAAGGGTATTCGAACGGGTAAGGGTCCCGTGACAAGTGTCACGGTGTCAGTGTGTCACTACGAAGAAAATGATCACGAAGTTCGAAGGCACCGGTTGTTTAGAGGATCGGCTTCGTAGTGGGTGGCCGGACACAAGTGCTACTGCTGCACGAACATTTCAGGAAGGGATGGAGACTTCAGCGGGTTCATCTTTGCATTAAGGTGTCAGCGCCGGCATTCCACGCTCTACTGTTTGGAGAGCACTAATGCGTGCGCTCAAGTGCTATCCGTACGAAATCTCGCCTCGTCATGAACTGTTAAGCCGTCGGCACACGGACCGTGCATCCGAACGTTGAGCGTTGAGCGTGCCGAGTTTCTGACGTCATAGCGTGGAATAGCACGTTCGGGAGTCTTTCCGAACATGCAGAGCAATATCTGACATGTCAGATATTCTGAGCGTGCGTCTGAGCGTTGACCAATGAGATGGCACAACGCCACCTACGTCACACGCACGCCGTCTCCCTTCAGTACAGAGTTGTGAGGCGCCATATTGACATTCATTTCAAGCTTATATGTATATATGCCGTTTCTGAGCATCAGCAAATTCAGAATCATTGGAAAACCGGTTGTTAACTGTGTGATTCGTTCCAATAAAATAACGAGAAACATCATATTAATGGCAAAAGAATTATTGTAACTTGCGTCTTATGAGAGTAGGCTATTTGAAGGCAGTGACACACGGAAGATCCACCCAAAACGCATTGTTCTTGTACAATTTCTTATAATTAAATTTCAATTAGTAACGTATCTACGATAAGGTTATCTGCAACGGGTAACATACTTGGATTACTTGCGAGGTATACCTGTGTGTTGTTGGATTAGTGTAATGAGTAGCGGCACTGTCTTGTATTGATTAGATAGTTGGGGCAGTGGTTCGCGTCTTGACATTCCTGTATTTTATTTCCTAACATTAGCGTTTTTATTAGGTTCTGATACTTTATTATTAGTTTAATATAAGTATATTCTATGATATTTGATGTTATGTAAATATAAGTTCGCCTTTTCTTGAGGGGTGACTTTGTTGGATTGGCTTAATCTACAGGACAGCTTGCGCTACTTGTATAAAGATATTTTGCTCCTTTTTCTTTTACGCTTCGTAATTCACAAGTTGCAAAGATTCTGCTATTGGGTAGGAACAGTGATTAAGTAAGACTGACCTTGGGGTTTTAATAAAATGTGGGAATGATGAAATAATGTTTATCTTATGCGGAGAAGTATTCCAAATTTGTACCGCTCTGTTTGTAGAGGAAGTTTTATATGTCTCTGTCCTTATTGATTGGACATGGTACTTTCCTTTTCGTGGACGATGGAGGAAATGTGCGTTTTAATAGAGCTAACGTGGGAATTTTACGTGCGCCCGTTGGGTAAACAGTGTGATTTACGAACTAGAAACATCGCTCAACTGCCGCTGGAGTGCGTTGCGATCGCGTATACCACGTTGGGGCCCACGTACCGTATGCACAAGTCCCATCATTCCTGAGCGTTCAGCAGCACGTTGAAACTGGCACGCTCAACGTTAACGTTCAACAGCACGGTCCGTGTGCCGACGGCTTTAGCCGCCGATTTTGTGACGTGGAGAGCGTCTGAGGTGTGGGCGCTTCGAAAGATGGTGGAAGATGATGATTAGTTGTCTAACGTGCTGTGAACCGACGAAGCCCGTTTCAGATTCCGAGAGTCTGTCAGCACTCATAAATGCAGAATTTCAGAATTCGGACTACCGAAAATACTACAACTGTCGCGGAAACCCCACTGCATGAGAAAGTCACGGTGTGGTGTCAATGTACCACGTCAATCGTGATCGGATCCCTGAGGAAATGCGGAGTACTGCTTTTCAAGCGAGATAAGCCGATATGTTACAGAATCATATCATCTCCAGCCTGGCTGATACTTGCCGGAAAGTACGACCTTTACGCAGGGTGACGCTCCACCCCACATTGCTACACCCGTGAAAGATCTCTTGCACACATCGTTTGGTGAAGATCTCGTGCTGAGCCGCTACCTCCGTCATGTCTGGCCTCTCAGGTCCCTAGACCTCAGTCCTTGTGATTACTGATTGTGCCGTTAGCTGAAGTCGCAGGCCTACCGTAATCGTAAGCCTACCGCGATCGTTCGACCTCATTATGGATGTTAACAGACAACATCCGACGGCAGTTTCTCATCGTACTTACGGATATGCTGTACAGTGCTAGTGACAACATCGTCCCTCGCGTACAGGTATTGTTAATAAATAACGGGCGACGTGTTGAGCATTTGTTATAAAGAACATCATCTTTGCTGAAAATCAGTTGTTAGGCTAATTCTTGGTTTTGTATCACATGTTTGCCATTTTGTGCACTTTTTTCGGTTTTAATAAAACACCATGTCATTTCAGGCAAGTGTGTCAAATTTTACCTCTCTACTTACATTATTGGTTGCTTGAAGTAAGGAATTTTCAAATGTTAGGACTTTTGGGTCACCCTGTATATGTATATACTACCATGTATTTCATTGTTATAATAGATAAAACGTTTTGTTACTTAAAGGAATTTGTAAATATTAATCAGATATTTATTTACAATAAAAAGCGTTTTCCGCAATGAGCCCCCTACAATGTTCCTTTCATGGGCATGACTCGAGAATATGGCCATATGCGGTATGAAACGGAAGTTGTGACTAGATTGAGGATATGTCGATAGGAAGGATGCAGAATGTTATCTTAGATGGAGAATCATCGATAGAAGTGGATGTCAGTCGTGCTACAGGGAAGCGTTTTAGGATCCTTGTTGTTCATGTTTTATATTAGTGACCTCGTTGATCATTTTAATAGAACCCCAGACTTTTGCAGAAGACGCTATTATCAATAATGACGCTGACAAAAGCTGCACAAATATCAGGGAGAGCTTGATAAAATTTCAGAGTGGTGATAAGGTCGAGAACCTACTTTAAACTTTCAGAAATATACAATATTTCACTTCGAAAACCTCAAAAACACAGTAACATGTGACCACAATATCAGTGAGTCACCATTGGATTCAGCCACCTTATACAGGGTGTTGGAAATTTCTGTTACAAACTTCTAGGACTCGTAGAGGGGAATGAGTACATTATATTTTGAACAGGAACCCATGTCCGGAACGTACTGTTTCCGTTGTACGACAGTTTCAGTTCAGATGTGTAACGCGTCCTCGTCTGCTGAGGGAAAGAGAAAAATCTAGAAGTGCTTGTCCTGGTATGCAGTTGTGTAGACAACATGACGGTCCCCTGATGTCACTTAACATCTGCCTTGCTTCGAGGCCTGTTCAACGCCTGTGCTTCTCCGATACGGTAAACATGGTTCGGTACGCGTTTTCGGAATATACACACATACTCCTTACGAATGGTGAAGCTCGAGGTAACGGAAGAGCGGCTAGTCGGCTGTAACGCGAACGTTTTCCGCAACGTGGCACGCCATCGTACAAACATTTTGGCCAAGTTATGCAGCGGCTTCGAGAAACAGGCACCTCCAACGTGAGGAGCCAGTACTGTGGTGCTCCACGGCAACGTCGCACACCCGAATTAGAAGAAGACGTACTGCGTCGTGTTGGAGAGAACCCGTCAACGAGTGTGCAGTGTGTGTTAGTCATAGTATCGCCTGCAACGTTCTGCGTGAGCAACAACTACATCGGTACCACTTACAAAATGTATACGCTATGGGTTCAAAATGGTTCAAATGGCTCTCAGCACTATGGGACTTAACATCTGAGGTTATCAGTCCCCTAGACTTAGAACTACTTAAACCTAACTAATCTAAGGACATCACACACAGTCATGCCCGAGGCAGGATTCAAAACTGTGACCGTAGCAGTAGCGCGGTTCCAGACTGAAGCGCCTAGTACGGCTCGGCCACAGCACGCTATGGGTCTCGCTGATTACCCGCAATGCGTTGTCTAAGGCACGTAGTTTCTGCACCGCAGCACCGACACACCGCTGTTCCCACGTAAAGTTCTGTTCAGATATGAATAAGTTCGCTCGGGACTGTGTTTTGTACTCGCGGAATAGTCGTGTCTGGACAGACGAAAGCCCTCATGGGACGCATGTTCAGGGATGTCAGCACCGGTTTGGTATCAGCGTGTGGGCAGGTATTCCGTACGGTCATGTAATTGGGCCATACTTCCTTCCACTCAGTCTAACTGGTCCTGCGTTCTTGATCTTCCTAAAAAACGTATCGGACCCGTCCTTGGATGAAAGCTGTGCGACTGAATGTCTGAAATGAAATATGGTTTCAGCATGATAGTGCAGCACCTCACTTCTCACGTGCGGCTCGCAGACATCTCAGCAAATGAGGAAGGATGAATAGGCCGAGGTGGACCAACCGTATGACCGCCGCGGTCGTCCGATTTAACTCCTATGGACTACTTCTTGTGGTGTAGTAAGCAAAGTTTAATTTACCAGACTGCTGTAGAGACAGAGGAAGACCAGCTGGTAGGAGGAGAGTGTGTACCAGAACTAGCTTCGTAGGTACAATGTCTGTAACGACGTTGGTGGTAGCCACACCGAGCCGCCGCTGTAATGCAGCAGTACTGCTCTGTACGTACAGTAAGCTGGCGTCTTTTTTGTTTTGGAATAATGTAAACACGTAATGTCTGAGTGTTAATACAAAGAAATGTTCTTAAGTGATAAATGGATGTTTCTATGTGTTTCCATTCGACTTGTTACCAAATAATTATAGTGTGTCACGCCTAATGTAACTGGAAATTTGTTGTAAGGTCTTATGGGACCAAACTGCTGAGGTCATCGGTCCCTAAGCTTACACACTATTTAATCTAACTTAAGCTAACTTACTCTAAGGACGACACACACATCCATGCCCGAGGGAGAACTCGAATCTCTGACGGGGGGAGCCGAGCGGACCTTGACAAGACGCCCTAGACCGCGCGGACCTTGACAAGACGCCCTAGACCGCACGGCCCTAATGCAATTCCTCAAACTGAAGTGGCCGAGTTAAACATTTGAATTGAAACCATCGTAGAACGGAAGCGATACGTTTCTGGACATGGGTTCCTATTCAAAATATTATGTACTCATTCCCCTATATGTCCTAGAAGTCTGTAATGAGAATCACCGAACATCCTGTGTAAATAGCTGAGTGTAACACCTTCTGGGGGCATGAAATGGAATGACCACGAAGGCTCAGTCGTAAGTAAAGCAAGTGGAAAATTTCGATTAATTGGTGGAACATTGTGAAATTGCAATCAGTACAGAAACGAGTCTGCTAACAAAGCACTTGTGGGACCCATCCTTGATAATTGGCCATTTGTGTCGAATTGATACCAGCTGGACTAACAGGGGATACAAAACATATACAAAGAACGGCAGCACAAACTGTCACAGGTTTGTTTGAACCGCGGGAGAATGCCACTGAAACACTGAAAAATCATAAGTGGCTGACGCTTGAGGATAGACAACAACTGCCCCGCGAAATCCAACTTACAGACATGCAAGGGACAGTTCTGAATCAGGAATCTAGGAATATACTATAGCCCCCTATGTTTCGCTACCGCAGGGACTGCGAATACTTAAGGTTTGACCTTTTATTAGAAACAATATAATGGCAACATGATCAAATTATTCAGATGATTGGACACATTACATGGAACTAAATTCAAGATTACCCCATGCACAAAGGCACCTACGCACTCATTTTTGCCTCGTTCCGCAGGCGAATAGTCAGCGTGACAACATGCAGGGTGTTACAAAAAGGTACGGCCAAACTTTCAGGAAACATTCCGCACACACAAAGAAAGAAAATATGTTATGTGGACATGTGACCGGAAACGCTTACTTTCCATGTTAGAGATCATTTTATTCCTTCTCTTCAAATCACATTAATCATGGAATGGAAACACACAGCAACACAACGTACCAGCGTGACTTCAAACACTTTGTTACATGTTACAGGAAATGTTCCAAATGTCCTCCGTTAACGAGGATACATGCACCCACACTCCGTCGCATGGAATCCCTGATGCGCTGATGCAGCCCTGGAGAATGGCCTATTGTATCACAGCCGTCCACAATACGAGCACGAAGAGTCTCTACATTTGGTACCGGGGTTGCGTAGACAAGAGCTTTCAAATGCCCCCATAAATGAAAGTCAAGAGGGTTGAGGTCAGGAAAGCGTGGAGGCCATGGAATTGGTCCGCCTCTACCAAACCATCGGTCACCGAATCTGTTGTTGAGAAGCGTACGAACACTTCGACTGAAATGTGCAGGAGCTCCATCGTGCATGAACCACATGTTGTGTCGTACTTGTCAAGGCACATGTTCTAGCAGCACAGGTAGAGTATCCCGTATGAAGTCATGATAACGTGCTCCATTGAGCGTAGGTGGAAGAACATGGGGCTCAATCAAGACATCACCAACAATGCCTGCCCAAACGTTCACAGAAAATCTGTGTTGATGACGTGATTGAACAATTGCGTGCGGATTCTCGTCAGCCCACACATGTTGATTGTGAAAATTTACAATTTGATCACATTGGAATGAAGCCTCATCCGTAAAGAGAACATTTGCACTGAAATGACGATTGACACATTGTTGGATGAACCATTCGCAGAAGTGTACCCGTGGAGGCCAATCAGCTGCTGATAGTGCCTGCACACGCTGTACATGGTACGGAAACAACTGGTTCTCCCGTAGCGCTCTCCATACAGTGACGTGGCAACGTTACCTTGTACAGCAGCAACTTCTCTGACGCTGACACTAGGGTTATCGTCAACTGCACGAAGAATTGCCTCGTCCATTGCAGGTGTCCTCGTCGTTCTAGGTCTTCCCCAGTCGCGAGTCATAGGTTGGAATGTTCCGTGCTCTCTAAGACGCCGATCAATTGCTTCGAACGTCTTCCTGTCGGGACACTTTCGTTCTGGAAATCTGCCTCGATACAAACGTACCGCGCAACGGCTATTGCCCCGTGCTAAACCATACATCAAATGGGCATCTGCCAACTCCGCATTTGTAAACATTGCACTGACTGCAAAACCACGTTCGTGATGAACACTAACCTGTTGATGCTACGTACTGATGTGCTTGATGCTAGTACTGTAGAGCAATGAGTCGCATGTCAACACAAGCACCGAAGTCAACGTTACCTTCCTTCAATTGGGCCAACTGGCGGTGAATCGAGGAAGTACAGTACATACTGACGAAACTAAAATGAGCTCTAAAATGGAAATTAAGCGTTTCCGGACACATGTCCACATAACATCTTTTCTTTATTTGTGTGTGAGGAATGTTTCCTGAAAGTTTGGCCGTACCTTTTTGTAACACCCTGTATACGCGGTCCAGCGGCAACTGCACTTCACAGTTGTTTGTAGAGTATGGTTGAAGATGTAGATGGCTCCACCCACTAGAATCCTGTATCATTTTTAGGGGTTCTTCTATTCTCTTGAAGTAACGTGCGAGGACAGCTCCTACGCCAAAGGGCGCACGTAATAAGTTCTGGGCAGACGATAAGACTGTTGTGTCGTAATGAGTGTCGCGTCCGTTGCGCAGCATCCGTTATGAGCTAGGGACGAACACAGTGTGCTGCGGAGCGCAGCTGGTGTACTTACGGCACTGAGGCGACGCCACGCCCGCCACTCGCCGCGTTTCCTGTGTAGCTGGCAGACTGCTGTACGCTGGGACAGCGCTCGCACCGCTGCGACTGATCTGGCAAGTCGCCGTACACAGGCCGCGTTTGGCGCTCCGTGACGTCACGCCAAGGCGGTGGCGGCGGGCACCGGATGCGTGCGCAGCGCTGGTTTGTCTCATCTGCTGTGCGTCTGCTTGCGGCTCGGCGTGCGACTGCTGTTGGACACTTGCGAAACCGCAGCTGCGCAGGGAGCATAAAGCCTGGTTTACACGACGACACTAGGTTGCAAGCAACTGCGCTACCGGCCACTGCGAATGCGCGCCGCGCATTTGCACAACTCATCGGTGAAACTAAACACTTTCGGCGTGTTCCAACTTGGTCGACACTAGTTGCATGGGTTTTTAGGTTATGTGTGTTCGCAGAGTGTAAACAAACTGAAATATGAAGCGGGGTACGGAGAATAATGTTCGCTTTTTGGAGGTCTATGCTTTCCATAGGTGTTTGTGGGATTTCAGTGATGCTGATTGCAAAAATGAGCAACATATTGCTGCTCCTGAGACCATCACGTGCGATCATAACACAGATAGTTTGACAATATCTGAGCTGCAGGGCAAAATTAAGAAAAATACAAGCAAATGTAATTCTAGATGTGCAAATGCTCTCGTCTACAAGACTAAAATCCCATCGTTTGAGTTGGCCGACTTTTATTTTTTTTAAGGGATACTGTTGACAGGAGGGAAGGCTACAGAAATCAAGCAGCTGCATTCTTTATTCAATATTTATCTATTTAAAACGTCGCAGCAGTGCTCCCAATTGTCAAATGTTTAAATTTTGAAATATTGCCACTGAACAGATCGATCTTCAAGAGAGTAGTTTGCAAACGATTCTCTTCTCATTGCGGCTTGCTTCGAATGATTAATGCAGTCAATGTTAATAACTGTTACTGTTAATGTTAATAATTAATGGTGTTAATGAAAAATCGTCATCAGCAACTAAAACCGCAACTTATAGCATGCGGAGTGTTCTCGATTGTAATGCACGCAATGTGATATGTAATTTCAGTTCTGGCATTACAGTTCGTGCATTACAGTATCTTTATTCCTTATCGCATAATTAACTCTATTTAGAAGAAACGTGAACATTTCTGCTGACATTCTAAGAAAATTAAAAGGACTTCTTGGGTCTTGCATTATAAATTATTTCAGAAAGGATACTGAGCAACCGAGCTGACGTCCTTTCTTCATCCAGTCATGAATCGAAACACGTTTCTTATTTTTTTCTTATGCAGTGATTCCACGCAACACTCATGCGACGTGCGGCTGCCAAAACTTTCATTTCAGACACTACTCAGGAACCCACAAAACGACTAAACTGAAGTGTATACTGGTTTCGCCGTGTCTACAGTCAAATATGAAATCATTTGCGTGCAACTCATTCCACGCAACGAGTGACGCAACCAAATGTCGTCGTGTAAACTAGGCTTAAGGCCGTCCTACACGGGACGAGAAAGTGTTTGTGGACGAGCAGCTGGTTGAGTTTTGTGAAGCTACAGTCAACGGCAAAGAACGTGCAAAGCCCTGGCCAGACGGAACGAGGCCTGGTGATAAGCTCTGCGGCCTTGAGCCGCTGCCGCCGGGCCGCATCGTTGAAATGCTCGTTACTGCATCGTGCCGGCCACACAGGGTGCGACCTTCACGCAGCGGCAACCGCCCTGTCGCATCATTCGGCGCCGAGTTGTCACAAGGCGCGAACATAATAGGCCAACAAACGACAGACACTGGATTCGGTCGAACGTTGGTCGCCAATGCATTAGTGTTCAGTCGGTCTGAGACTCCAAGGCCGTCTGCTTCACCCTACAGCAAATTAGTGTTGCTTAGGTTAGTCTGTTTCTTGATTACTTAGTGCTTCCTTGAATTGTCTTACGCAATTAAGTACTTATACACTGCTTGCTTTGGTTGCGGTTACGTAAGAAAGGCGGAGTAGTGGTTTCAGTAATTTCCACTTTTCTGTGTGGCAGTTTAAAGATAGAATTATGTTGGCCTTATAAACTGCAACGGCTGCCAGTGTTGAGATTTATAAAAAAAAAAAAAAAATATTTTCTCTCTCTCTCACTGGATGGTTAATTGGAGGGTTTATTCAAAAAATGGTTCAAATGGCTCTGAGCACTATGGGACTCAACTGCTGTGGTCATAAGTCCCCTAGAACTTAGAACTACTTAAACCTAACTAACCTAAGGACAGCACACAACACCCAGCCATCACGAGGCAGAGAAAATCCCTGACCCCGCCGGGAATCGAACCCGGGAACCCGGGCGTGGGAAGCGAGAACGCTACCGCACGACCACGAGATGCGGGCGGAGGGTTTATTGTCTTATATTAATAATTCATGAAGGTCGGTGGCTCTGCAGTACCGTCACACTTGGCTATGAATTTATTTGGTTTTTCATTTTTTTTAATATGTTGTAGAGTGGGGTTTATTTTGTCTGTGTCATATCAGGCGCTGCCTCAGATGTTGTCGCCGTCCATTGCAGTCAGGAAGCCCCGTGCTCTCAGAAGAATGTCACAGTGGAATCGCACCATAATTGATGCATTTGTATATTGTTAAGAAAGCGCTTTCTCTTTAAATTATACACTGAAGAGCCAAATGAACTGGTACACCTGCCTAATATCGTGTACGGCCCAAGCGAGCACGCAGAAGTGCCGCAAGACGACGTGGCATGGACTCGACTAATGTCTGAAGTAGTGCTGGAGGGAACTGACGCCATGAATGCTGCAGGGCTGTCCATAAATCCGTAAGAATACGCGGGAGTGGAGATCTCTTCTGAACGGCACGTTGCAAGGTATCCCACACATGCTCAATAGTGTTCATGTGTGGGGAGTCTGGTGGCCAGTGGAAGTGTTTGAACTGAGGAGAGTGTTCCTGGAGCCACTCTGTAGCAATTCTGGAGGTGTGGTGTGTTGCATTGTCCTGTTGGAATTGCCCAAGTCCGTCTTCAGTCGTCGTTGGTCCCGTTGTTGTAGGCTCTTTCTCCGGCCGCAGTGATGTCGGAGATTTGATGTTTCACCAGATTCCTGATATTCACAGTACACTCGTGAAACGGTCGTGCGAGAAAATCCCCACTTCATCGCTACCTCGGAGATGCTGTGTCCCATCGCTCGTGCGCCGACTGTAAAACTACGTTCAAACTCACTTAAATCTTGATAACCTGGCATTGTAGCAGCAGTAACCGGTCTAACAACTGCACCAAACACTTGTCGTCTTATGTGCGTTGCCGAGCGTGCGCCATATTCTGCCTGTTTACATATCTCTGTATTTGAATACCCATGCCTATACCAGTTTCTTTGGAGCTTCAGTGTGTTTTGTAAGTCATACTATTTTAGGTTAAGAGAGTAGACTGTCTTGATTCTACTGGACCCATCCACCCAGAGCTTTGATAAATCGACTTGTTGCGTAAAATTTTTTCTCCTCAGTCATTTGGATTGAATTATGTTTTGCTTAAAGTTTCCCTTTTCAGAGTGGTGGTTGAATCTTTGAGAGGTGGATGAATCTTTTGTGCTTATTCTGCTTATGATTCCTGAAATTGTTGTTTTGGACATAAATTCTAAATTTAGTTTTGAAATATCGTTCTGCTTGCGATACCTACCAGATCGCATTAAAATATTGTCAACTTGTTTTGAACTCACGTTGTTATGCACGGTATTCTTTAAAATTGTTATGGGCTGTACGCCGGAAAGTGTGCAGTGCTGTTACTTTTTGGTAAATAAAGAATATTGTTATATTGTGTCCTAAATTGGGTTCAGCCATTCCACTCCAGTGACTCTGTGCCCTGCTGTCGAAGGGCCCATACTGCATCCCAGGTTTGTGCCGTATTTCACAGTTTGTACACTATCACATCTTGGTGACATATTTTGCCGCACTCGTGCACACATTAAATAAAAGAACACTCAAAACAGAGTGTTTTGAAGCACAATATGTTGCCGCAACATGTTTCAGAGCGAAGAAATCACCCGTTTCACTGCCTAAATGAACAGCACGAACTGTTAGTTTTGAAAGTTGTAGGCCTAAATAATGCTACGCAGCAAATTACTTTTAAAAACATCATAGACATATTATATAGCATTAACAAACAAAAATAAAAAAAATATTGTCTCTGAGTAGATTCTGTCCCACGTTATTATGAAACTATGAATACAAGACCAGCGCTCTACTGACTGCACCAGACCAACTTCGCAACAAGCTCCACTATAAATTTATATTGACATTGTCGGAGCAGTTGAGAATACTGTCACGATGGATACGCACTGTAGATGAATGTCAGCGATGCGTAATGAAGAGAATTGCCAGAAAGTGGTCTCGGGACGAAATTGTCCATTTGTGCAAGGAAAGACCAAAGTTGTGAAATGTACAGTTTCTGAACTACAGGAACTGAGCCAAAAAGCAAAGTTTCTTGAGCGAAGTGGCTGCAGTTTTTAACAAAAAAGTGTGTGAAATCTTATGGGACTTAACTGCTAAGGTCATCAGTCCCAAAGCTTACACACTACTTAACCTAAATTATCCTAAGAACACCCATGCCCGAGGAGGACTCGAACCTCCGCCGGGACCAACCGCACAGTCCATGACTGCAGCGCCCGAGACCGCTCGGCTAATCCCGCGCGGCGCAGTTTTTAACACTTCCACAAAAGAAACATACCAGAATATCCACTATTGAAGAACTCAAGCAAATTAGTTTTATAACACAGACTAATCAAAATGGAGAAACAAGTGAAGTTATCTTTCAAAGTTGAAAGGTCTCTGTTGGATTCCTTTCATGTTAATTTCTTAAATCTGTTGTCATTTACGGCATAAATTCCTCTTCTAAATTTACTGTGGTGTTGCTGACTATCTGGGAGGAGACTGAGTAGTGGAACGTGTTACTTTTACACATAAACAAGAACGATCTGTCACAATACTACACTTTAAAACACAGTTTATATGTAATTCATGTCACACAGTCTCATACGGAACCTACATCCGCTTTCTTTTATATACTGTATATGATAAGATACTGTCATCCGCCTTCCCTTCTGTGTGAGAGGATGAATGAGCAAATGTATTTCTAGTTGCATGCTTGAGGGTAGCAGACAAGCCTGTCTGCTAGAGAACAGTAGGACCAACGTCGGAACAGGTAGCTACGCTTTCTAAAAGCAAAGAGGTTTCTATCCTTAGTATGGTCCTGTCCGTCTCTTGTCATGTTGGTATAGGAAGCTGCCCCTCTGGCCACTTCCGTTTGTATTTGTGAGCCACCCTCAGAAAGGGGCCAAGTACAGTCTGTCCGTGGCGAGCGTCTGAAGTGGTAAGATCTCCGGCTAAGCGCGTTTCTGCTAAGTCCGTAGGACAATGGACTTCCTAAGTTCAGCCTAACTGAAAATTTAATCACCTTTATTTCAGGTTTAGCTCTAAAATATCTAATGTTATCTTAAATTGCAACGCAGTGTATTTCGAGTGTGAAGTTCAGAACATTTTCCAGTAGTTGCTTTGTCACTACTTTGTGAGTAAAGTGGAACCACGTGTTGATCAGTAACTCTAACTAAGATCATCAATCTTAAATGCGAGTGTGCGTGAGATTATAACATCTTGTCTTGACAATATTTTTCAATATAGCAACTTTTCTTTATGTTCAACCCACGTGGGGTGTACTTTGTGAGACCACTACCACGTGCTTATATAATTGTTTGACCCATCAGGTTAATAGTAAGACGTTAGTAACCAGTTCGAGGTTTTTCTTTTTTAAATTGCTTTTCGATCTAATTTATTTTAATTATCAAAATTATTGTGGAGTTACACGTTTTGTGTAAACCAAGTTGACCACGTGAAGCATGTGGTGTAATCATCAAAGTAGCCCTCAGCTATTCTTTTTGGGAAGATTTCACAGAGAGTTAGTATGAATTTAGTATACCAGTGTGTGGTAATTACATGACAGGCAGGATTGTGCTACGAACGTAATTTCTTTGGGTGAAAATTGAATCGGTTGGTTGTGGTTAATTTCCTCTTGCATATGTTTCAACGTTCTTCGTGTGTTATTTTATGAATGCAGTGTTGTATGCAGTCTCCCAATTTTGGCTCCATATTTGATGTGTTCCGTAAGATTACAATCTCACATTTTCACAATCCTAAATAAGGCACCAGCTTAGTTACGACTCAAGTTTAATATGCTGAAATTTCAATGATCAATGTTAAAATAAATTTCCAAATATAAACTGATTTATTTCTTTTTATTTAAATTCTCTCTCTTTTATATATATATATATATATATATATATATATATATATAATCACCGGTTGTCGTATGACTATTAAAAGATTATAATTAATGTTAGTCTGGTTGGGAATTTGCTAAGCTAGACTGGATACCTGGTGAAACAGTTGCGCAGTAATGCAAGGTTAACTTCCCCAGACAGCTCACAGCTTTTAAACCGCTTTTATTATCTAGCAGCACCGCTTACACCACAAAATAAAGCAACAAATAAAGTAATCGTTTTGGAAGTTGGGAAATTGCCGTTTAGCTTCAAATAATACCGCTGCATCTATAATTTTATGTGACGTGATGTTAATTGATTACAATATTGTATTGGGTGTTGAAGAACAGATCTTCAGGAATTTCCTTAAGTCAATACAAGTGCAAACGTTCAAATTAATGTGTATCCGGAAGTACTTCATTTATCAGATGCCCATCCAATTTGGCTTTTGAACGCCCTTGGGTATCAAGATGAAATTGTTGTTATGTTATTTAATTCTAATTGTCGGCTTTTCCATCACAGTCTCTACAATGAGATTCTCGCATGCTAAAAATCATCCCGTCGCCTAATCCGGCGTTTACGTTTTTTGTTTGCCACTAAAAATAATGAAGGGCAGTTGCCGCCCAACGCTCGTCAATCGCAACCTCTTCCTTCACACATAGAACTATGACATTAAAATCACGCAGAGAGTGATCTCTCAGCTCTCACACACACTCTTACCCAGCTGTGTGTAAACGTTTCCAACATCGTGCTCTCGCAAGACTCTCAGACATTACAGGAAGTACTCGTAAGGAACTGTCGGTCTATCGCCCCAAAATAGTGTAAATTATTTTGCGAGTACTATCCAAGATTAGCAGACTGTTTGAGAACAAAAACTCACTTGTATCTCAGTCCTAAGGAAATGTCGATCGACGAAGAGGTTGGCTGTGTCATTCGTTGGCACAGCAGCCGCTGCGGCCAGTCGCTCTTGCCTGTGTGGCGTCGCTTACTGCCGAAGCCATCGTCTGCGGCGTGAAACCGCACCGCCAGGCCGCGTTCTGTCTGGCCACTCCTTAAGGGGTGATTCAGGTCGAAAAATATCGATTTTCGGTTTTCATCATATTTTGATAGATTAAGATTTTTTTGAAGTACTCTGAAAAGGATTTGGCTGAAAAAATTTTTTTTTCGAGCATTTAAACAGCTTTTTCCTACCACGTGTGTTTATGTGCCACATCCAATTTTCTGTCACCCACATTTCTGCGTATGTTTTAGATCTTTATATCCCCTACATTGCACGTTAGGGATTTTTTTTAAAGCCCGAGTGTGTTGGCTATCCTTGGAATGCAACAGTCGGTATTCTTTTGTTTCTGCTGTTTGTAAACAACACGCTTTCAAACACGCGGTTAGTTTTGTTCAGGTGTGATTGAAAAGTTGCAGATATATTACAGGCAGGCAATTAGGAGAAATAAAGAAATTCTGGAGGCAATGAAGCGAGATGTTTGGGCCATATCCTTCCATAAGTCCTCTACTGATGATAAGCCATGTCATGGATTGTGTCCATCAGGAGAAAATTCGTGGTGAAAATACAACAGGGCTCAGGCAACTGGAGAATCTTATTCTCACCAGCATTCTCTTCCTGCTGCTGTTATTACAGCAATTAAACCTATTTTCAGAGACATGGCTCATCCTGACCTTTTATGGAAATGTCTGCATGGGCAGACACAGAAGACAAATAAATGTTTCAACAGCATAATTTGGAACTGCCTTCCTCAAACTGTATTTGTAGCCATGCATACAATGAAACTAGGAGTTCATGATGCTGTTATTACAGTCAATTGTGGTAATATTAGAAACTGTTGGCTACTGAAAAAGCTGGGAATTAATCCTGGTGAAAATATGATCACTGGGCTGCAACATTGCGATAAAATGAGGATAGCCGATGCAGGCAGGTCTGCATCTAATACGGCCAAGAAACATCCAGGAAGGTGAAAAAGAAGCTGGAAGACCTGCTAGAGGCCAAAGAAGGGCCATCATATGCAGCAAGACAGTTTTAATTAATTGTAAGTAACAAATTTCAAAAGTTTTTTCTTTAAAGTCAATTTTCCGCAAACTAAAATTTTCAGTACATATGCCCCATTATATCAGTAACTATCATAGATAAATGAATGAAATTTTCAGAGACTCTGCATAACATAAAAAGCCACCCAGAGGTACTACATTCATTAGTATTCCCCCATTAAGAAGTTGATAAAAATATTTTCTGCAGAAAAAACTTAATATTTTCTGTTAATAAATTTAAAAAAGTATTTCTTAAAAACTATAAAATAGATAAAGTAGATTTTAGTTCAGTTGACTATATTAGGATCATGTAACATACAGTAAAATTATTAAGGTCCTGCATCAAATAGTTTTTTTCAGAAATGTGTCAAGTACTTGCCTAAATTAACATGGGTTAGATAGGCAGGGTGTGGTCCCCTTAAACACGTTAGATTTTTGCTTCGCGAAGAGAAATACGACCAGTGGAATGCAAGAGCGCGTCCTACATCATGAGTAGAACTTGCGAGGCTCCATAACGGATTTCTCCGTTTTCAGTTGAAGCCTTTATTTAGCAGGTTTTATACACTGCAGAAAAAAAATGGTACGTCTGGAAAGATGACGACTATTTTGATTCTATGCGGCAAATGCCACCTGGAGGATAGCAGATGTACTGATTATCGTTTCAACATCGCCGTCAACAGATAAGCGATAGCGCATGCTCACAGTTAGAAGGGCTCATTGTAATGCAGAGGTGTGAACCAAGCAGGCAACCGTACTACGAGACACACTCATGCTTCCTACAGCCAAACCAGCGAATTTGCTAGGGGTCGCACTGTGGCCTGCCGAGTGGTGGGATGGTTCTTTCGGAGAACTGTAACACAAGTTGGAGGTGTTGCGTCAGTTATGTGACGATGCTGGTATCGGTGATCACGTGAACATTCTCACACCCACAGACGAGGTTCTGGACGTTCACGCAGCACAAACGCCCTCCAGAATAGTCGTATTGTAAGGACATCGTACAGCTACCACAGCACAGACTGAGGGCTTGTGAGCCCACACATGTCAACACAAACTGTTACGAACTGGTTTCTATCAGTGAGACTACGGGCACACACACATCTAGCCCTTATTCCACTCACGCCACAGCGTCGACGTGCACGGTTCGACTGGTGGCGTCAGAGGATAACTTGGAGGATGCAGTGGGTCGCCATAGTCTTCAGCAACGAAAGTAGATTCTGCTTGCACGCAAGTGACAGTCTTTCGCGCGGTACGACGTAGACCTGGTGAGCGCTGTCCCGGAGCGTGCATTTGTCCAGGACACACTGGACTCGTTCCTGGTCTTATGGTATGCGGCGCTATTAGCAACATGGGACTGGAACATAGCCCAGGTCATAGCAATCTATACAAAGGGTAGAAAATCGGATGCACACAATTACATCGAATTGTTGTAGAATCGTGGAACATATTTTGTGTTCATACATAATGACGTTTCTAGACGCTGAGAAGCTCATCTGCAGAAACCATCACGGTTATAGGAAACAGCTGTCTTGCGAGTCACAGCTGGCCCTCTTTGTGCATGATATACAACAGGCACTAGATACCGGCTCCCATGTTGATGCCGTATTTCTCGACTTTCGAAAGGCGTTCGACTCAGTTCCGCATTGTCGCTTGCTCCAAAAAGTGCGCGCTTACGGTCTATTCGATGACACATTCGGTTGGATAGAAAGTTTTCTAACAGACAGGGAGCAGTGTGTCGTCCTGAACGGGGTGACTTCAACAAAAACAAGGGTTACTTCAGGTGTGCCTCAGGGCAGAGTAATAGGTCCGCTGCTTTTTACGATTTACGTAAACGATTTAGTTGATGGTATTGACAGCGGAATTAGACCGTTTGCCGATGATGCTGTAGTCTACAGGAAAGTAGTATCACAAGAAAGTTGTGAACTAATCAACGAGGATTTGCAGAAAATAAGTGCGTGGTGTAATGACTGGCTGTTATCTCTCAATATTAGTAAGTGTAACCTACTCCGTACAACAAGGCGAAAATCCCCATTAATGTATAAGTACAAAATAAATGCCCAGTCTTTGGAAGCGGTAACATCTGTCAAGTATCTAGGTGTGACTATTCGAAATGATCTCAAATGGAATGATCAGATTACACAAGTAACGGGTAAGGCGAACTCTAGATTGCGGTTAATTGGTAGAATCCTGAAGCGATGCAGTCCTTCAACAAAGGAAATAGCTTACAATGCGTTAGTCCGTCGACTAGTATTGTTCGTCTGTATGGGATCCTAACCAGTTGGGTCTGATTCAAGAGATTGAAAAGGTCCAAAGAAGCACGGCAAGATTCGTGACTGGTACACTTAGCCATTGTGAGAGCATTACAAATCTCATAGAAAGTTTGAAGTGGGACACACTTGCAGATAGACGGCGCGCTAAACGGAAGGGGCTGCTCACTAAATTCCGAAATCCGATCTTCACCGAGGATGTAGAGCATATATTATTACCACCAAATTTCAAATCGCGCAATAATCACCATTCAAAGATAAGGGAAATCAGAGCTCGTACTGAGGCATTCAGACAGGCGTTTTTCTCTCGCGCGATCCGTGAGTGGAACAGAGGGGGGGGGGGGGGGGGGGGGATATGACTTTGGCGCGAATTGTGCCCTCCGCCACACACCACTTTGCGGCTAGCGGAGTGTATATGTAAATGTAGAACTCTCGTTCTCCTTTGGTGTTTCTGGACGGGACGCTAATCAGTGCTAGGTAGGTGCAGAACGTTTTTAGATCCATTCTTTTGCCGTTCTTGCAACAGGAAAGTGATGCGTTCTTCCAACAGGACAATGCTCGCCCACACACTGCCCGTAAAACTCAACGTCTTCTGCAAGACGTGCAAGAACGTCTCTTGTCAGTACAATCTCCGGACTTATGTCCAATCGAGCATGTGTGGGATTTGATGGGACGAAAAGTGACTGGTGCGACTCAGCAACTAACAACTTTAACAGAACTACAGTAGGGGGACAACCTTCGCGTCACACCACTCTCCATTGTTGCCAAAATTATTCAAGATGGCGGCGATAACGTCATCCAAGATGGTGGCATGTAGACTTGGCAACATCGCATGACGTCATCCAAGATGACGGCTTTTGGCGGGAAAATAGGTCAATTGTGCTATGTCCACTAACCTAACCTCAAGAAAAAATGGTGGGAAGTTTGAATTCCAACTGGATAATGCATGCAAAGACCGTACTTGTCTTTATTATTATTATTGATTATCATTCATTAACATTCATTATCATTTATTAACATTCATTATGAGTCATTGTCATTGATTATCATTCATTGTCATTCATTATCATTTATTATCATTTAATATCATTTATTATTATAGGCCTACCTCCACTAGAAAATTGCGCCAAATTCAAATTCCAACACGATATTCTCTCGAAAACTGTACTTCTACGTATTATTATCATATATTATTAATTCCAGATGTCCGATTTCCTCGGTGAGAAAGCCATTCTCCTTACATCCATAACAAAAATCTATAACAAGTTCAAATCCTCAACACCATAATTGATCACATGTACGAGCTTTCTCCGTCAATTATCTGTTTTTTTTTTTTTTTTTCACTGGTAACCTATCACAATCGCGTCAAATAATAAATTGCACTTATAGTAACGTAATTCACGTCCTTTGATTTTGCAGGGGGGGAAGGGACTGAAGACTTTATTTCAAGCAGTACGGTCATCACTTGTTCTCCAACACAGTCAGCACACACATCTTTGATTCATATCACCTACATGCCGAACATGACTATCCAAGCCAGGCCACGAGATTCGTGTCACCTTCCTAACTCACAAGGGGAAGGCCTCAGTCACGGCCAACCGATTCGGCTCAAATTTGGCAGGTCGCTTGTGTACAACCAAAAATGAAGGAATCTAAGGTATTTTGGGTCAACACCCTCGCGTTTTTGAGAAAATCACCCCAAAGACTATGACGAGCAATCGACTCAAAATTGGAGGGATCGATAGATAATTGTAAATAGAGCATTTTTCCTCATCAGGTATGGGGTCCGCAAACGCATACTTTTTCAGAAATCGAGGTAAGAAACTTTTACAACTGCCGCTTCTGTAACTACATGGTAAACACTTTTCGCCGACAGCACCAATAGCGCAACGGCCAAAGTAACTGGCTGGGAATGGGAGACCCCGGGTTCGAATCTCGAAGAAACATACCGAATGTTACTCTTTTCGTTTGTATTTTTCCCTATCTCAATTGATAGGGATAGGAGGGTTAATAAGGTAAGTAAATCAATAAGGAATTATAATAATAAGGTAGGCAAATAAATTTCTCAAATCTTTTGGGATAGTAAACAACTGAAATGTTACTCCAGGTCACTTTACAAGGGCTCTTCCAGTCACTGTTACGTGTCCTTACTTTTCTTCAAACAACTGCATGGATGGTACTTGTCATATAAACATTCGAAACAAATATACTCACGGCACCAAGAACATCTAATGATTGCATTCTTTCGACAGGTACACTGTTCCTTCTGAAGAGTGGGCGAAAAACACACTTGGTTTACATTTAAAAATATGTCTTTTTTGGGAATTAATTTTGAAGCGTACCACGCATACGATACCATTGTCTGAAAAATCGATGCTGAAAGTTGGTTATGAATTATGCTGTAAATAGTTATTGCATCCTTGCGGTTGTGCAATTCCCGCTGGGTTTCCAGAAGCACACTGCAATTCTGAAGCCTATAAATAGAGTTTTTAACTTGGCGATAGAAATAAACATCACACGTCTAGCACACAGGTGTGCAGTTTGGCGGTATTACGTTTGCTGTGCACGTCGGCTGACCCTCGCCATCTATACACATTGTGTCAAATATTGTAGTATCAATTTGTCCACTCCAGAAATCCAATATTAGACAAAACTTGTTATCAGAAGAGTATGGTTTTAAAACAGTCTCAAGAAATGTTCTGTAAATCGCAGTTGTCAGTTTCCCGGATTTGAAGCACGTAATGTAAACATTTTTCAACGAGTCGGTTAAACGATTGACCTCTTCTATAAACCGAGGAGCAAATGTAACATTCGTTTCTTGTAAACACAGGAAAACCTTAGGCAAAACTTTTCCAGAGGCTGTAATGGCATATTGCGCCGTGTACGAATGTGTTAGTTTGTTTTTACTACCAACTGCGACAAGGGTTCGTTATTCTCCCTTATGCGATAACGTGCGTCGAATGTTCCCCCGATACTCGCATCCTGTTTGATCGGTGTTGATCACGTAATCACGATTAAAACTGGTCATCAGTGACGCCGTTTGCGTGCTGAAAAGAGCCGTCACTTTCTGTATATCCTCCATATTTTGTACCTCCTTATGAGAGACGTATTTAGTGACGTGCGGTAACTTCCCGCTTGCCATCGTCTTTGACAGGCTCCCAACTATATATTACAGTGCTAGTCGAAGGGTGCACGTGCTCCATTATTGCTACAAAAAAACTACATACAGTACTCGTCATATGTTACTTACGGAAGAACACTGTATTCATTCACAATACGTATTTCATTCGGCGCATTAACGATGGAAAAATCACTATATGAATCCACGAAAACCGCGGCAGCCTAATGACGGAAATCAACTCTTTCCGATTGACTTCTATAAGACTCGTGCTGGACACCTTCACTCTTCCAGGTTCACAACTATGATATGACGAAGAGGTAACCGGGACAACATAATTCTCCCCGCGTGCATTCTGTCCCGTGCCTCGCTGTAAACAAGCGTCGCGCGGTTGGCTATTTGTGATCCCTCGTGAGGAATTCGCAGCACTCTTACTCGGAGTTGCTTTCATGTGACAAGGCTTAAAATTGTAAAACTTTAATAACTCACGGCGTTTGGGAAAGTAGTCTGCCTGTCTTATTATTATCATTCCTTATTAATTTACTTACCTTATTAACCCTCCTATCCCTATCAGTTGAGGTAGGGAAAAAATACAAACGAAAAGAATAACATCTACTAGGTTTCTTCTAGATTCGAACCCGGGTTTCCGACTCCCAGCCAGTTACCTTGGCCATTACGCTATCGGTGCTGTCGGCGAAAAGTGTTTACCATGTGGTTACAGAAGCGGCAGTTGTAAAAGTTTCTTACCTCGATTTCTGGAAAAGTTTGCGTTTGCGAACCCCATACCTGATGATGAAAAATGCTCTATTTACAATTATCTATCGATCCCTCCAATTTTGAGTCGACTGCTCCTCATAACCTTTAGGGATGATTATCTCAAAATTGCGGGGGTGTTGACCCAAAATATATTAGATTCCTTCGTTTTAGGTTGTACACAAGCGACCTGCCAAATCTGAGCCGAATCGGTTGGCCTTCCCCGTGTCAGTGCGGTACAACACACATGTTAAGGCCGCATTCCATTGCTCGCCGGCCTATATGCGACACATTTCCACCTTCACGTCTGTTGTCAGAATAGCCGAGAGCGAGTTCACACACACACACACACACACACACACACACACACACACCGTCCGCACACATCTCAGCGCTTCTCTCCCCTCTCAATCTAAAACGATCATTTGAAAATTAAAAAAAAAAAAAAATAAGAGCCCAGTCAACCTCTCCGAAATTGTATAGTGCCCCCAAAAATAGTTAACGCTCGCTTTCGTGTTTTCTAAGCTTATTTGCAAATTCAAATTCTTACTCTAACAGAACTTGTTCACCAAAATAATACTGAATGCGCTCCCCACCTCCTACCATTCCAGCTCTCAACATACGCAAATGTTCTCAACCCTCCTATATCCCAGCACAACCGATTAATCATTCTTATTCCTTCTTATCGAATTTACTGGTCTAATTTCCTAAGCACCTGTTATCGAAGTACCATCCTGCTTTTCTATCTGATGCTTCCTGTGCTTACTTTTACAGAGATCGCTAAATTACCTCCACAGCCCCCCTCAATCAACACACACACACACACACACACACACACACACACACACACACACTGTCATCCTCTCTACTCATCCCATAACATAAGCATTAGTAAATTTACAATCCATTATATACAAACCCTACACAATGTAAACCACATTAACTTTACAATACCCACTACATGCCCCAATTCTCTCAGTTCCTAAGGAGGCACTGTGAACCTGCTCTTTCTTTCTACACACGCCACACACAGCGGTAATCAGCCCTTCTGCGTCAATGGACGGAAGTGCCTCTCAGAAGCGTTCCACAAATTCAGCGATAGCTCCCCCTCAACACAAATGCGTTACTCTCTCTTCTTCTTCCTTGCCTGCTCGCTTTTTTTCTACAAACTTATCCAGACTCATAGACTACAAGAACACACCAATTTTTTTTCTAAGTACAGCATCCTTTAAACCACTCAATAACTAGAAACAAACAGACAAAAAATTATATTCGCACTCTCGAATACCGAAGTCGTTGATCTCATTATACTTATACAGTTAAATCTTACGATCGCAATCTCATTTGATTGGCATTCCACAATGAGCTAAGTATCGGAAATACACTCTCTTGACCGCTGTTACTCTGCAAATATCTCTACCGTCCTTACGACTTCCTCTCTACTCGTCACAAAACATAATCAATATTAATTTTACAGTGCAGTATATACAAACGCTACACAATGTAAACCACATTAACTTCACAATACAGTATATACACATTTGACACAAAACAGTGCACTTAACCAGTATATCTCTACAGCATGCGAAAAAAATATCCTATCCCTACAGCGTCTATATACAGCAATGTTCCCCAGTCCTACGAAAGCACCGTCAACCTGTTGTCTCTACAGACCCGACACTCAGAGCTAATCTTCCCTCTTACATCAGCGGACCTAAGTCACCCTCAGAACTCTTTTTTACAAATTCGGTATCGTCCTCTCCTCAGCACAAACGCCTTACTGTCTCTCCTTCCTTATCTGTTCGCTTTTCTTCAAACATCCTCAGACTCATAGACTGCAAGAACACATGTACTTTCTCCATAATATTACACCATTTTGGCTGTACTTCTCAATATCATGCACTAGGCTACACCCTACCGATCACTACTTCATCATAATTCCCAAGATATAGACTTCAAATTAATTCTCTACAAACGCCGAACTTTATCTATGTGCAGCATGCTGTAAATCACTGACTAACTAGAAACAAACACACGCAAAATGATATTTCCACTCTCGAATACCGGTCTCAGTCATGTAACATTTTCGAGATCTTGGCTATAATTTACACGTCAACTAAGGTCTGTCCCAGGTCTAGAGAACAGACAAGCATGTATCCAACACACCACAATCGATCTTTACTCAGCTAAATAAAGGAAGCAAATGTGCAGAAGTAGTCAACAGAACAATCTACATCCCATCTAATAACACTCCAACCCAAATCAATCATCTTCTCAAATTCTGACTTGATCACCAAAGCCGCTCAACGCATAATATTACTTCGCTATTCGGTCGTCTAGAGGACATCAAAGTTCGCTCTTACAGATCCATACACCCCAACAGGTCTCTGCATTCAGACAGCTGCTCCAGTTATTTACTATCATTTATGATCATTTATTATTATTTATTATGATTTATTATTTATTATTATTTATATCATGTCACCTAACAAAAATGGCTCCAAGTTCAACTGTGTTTAGCTCCTATGACAACCACCAGAGCGCTCTGTCGTCACGTCAATTGATTACGCAATTACCATTATTCAAGACGGCTGCACCCAGTGTGAAACGTGTCACCTTTCCTGAACCTGCATGCTACATTAAAATTCCAACTTAGCTTTAGTCACACCTTACACATCGTTCAACTGATCCCATTTCCAGATCTTTGCGCATCTGATATATGCAATTTAAGTCGGAGAAAGACATATCAGTTACCTTCTGCAGCCTGTCTACAAGCCGAATGACCTCAGTTACTGCAACAGGACCTTGTCTTGACCATTCGCCTGAAATTCAAGCGCCGCCGGCGGCATGTCAAAGCCACATATCTGTCCATCTAAACAGCCGTCCAGTAAGCCCCAGGACCAGCATGCCGTAGTGAGCTCTCTCTCTATACCTGCTCTCCAGCTATTGTCTAACGACATACACTGCACAGACAGATTCCTGAATAGCGCAGATCTCTATCCTCCCCTGCATCTCCAACTCGACATGTAAACAGTGTCTCCCCCAGCCAGCGAACCCGTCGTCATTCATGTTGCGCCGACAATTCTGTCAAAACTCACTTTCTAAGCAAAGATGAGTATTCATTTAGAACAAATAGACAAACATAACTCCAAGCAGAAGTCATACATATGATTAAAAAGAAAATAAAATGACGTCAATTTAGATTATCCGACATTTATTTACATGTCCTAATGATACAGCCGTAGATGAGTCGTGTCATCCACTCGCTCACTCCTTCTACACACGCTTTCACAGAACTTGTTCTACTTATATGCCACCCACCCTGTTGTAATAATTTTGAACAAGCATTTACGGCCCCACATACAACCCAGCTCAATAGAACATAATAATTCCTTTTTCCACAGACAGCCATATTCAGTGAACACTTAAACGTACTAAATTCCGCATACATGTAATCAAATAGGCAAATACTTTTACCGACATACACACCCCTCTCACTGAGGATAGGGCATTTAATATTATATACTTAAACACAAACCAATGATAACCATATTCCGACGCGCACCTTGTCCTCGTAATAAAGCACACTGGCCAATCATGTGACAGCATGTTTTCCTAATTTCAATGTCATAGCTAAACCATACCTCCTCTACTTTGCAAGTATCATTGCGAGCATTGACAGATGACTGCTCGGCCGGCCGCGGTGGCCAAGCGGTTAAAGGCGCTACAGTCTGGAACCGCGCCGCCGTTACGGTCGCAGGTTCGAATCCTGCCTCGGGCATGGATGTGTGTGATGTCCTTAGGTTAGTTAGGTTTAAGTAGTTCTAAGTTCTAGGGGACTGATGACCATAGCTGTTAAGTCCCATAGTGCTCAGAGCCATTTGAACCATTTTTTTTAGATGACTGCTCAGTATGTCCATTCACACTTAATTCTCGAACAGATAAAAACGACCAAAGTATACCAGACAACGATATACGTATTTGTAAGACCTCGCGCATAGTACTCGATCAATCTCTCTGCCTATGGCGGTCACAGAGCAATCTCGCCCTCTTACGTTAAAAGACCATCCTCACTTCGACATTGACCACTCAACCCCGCAACGTCGCTACCCAATTAATCCTCAACCGAGCAGAGGAATATAGCTACACTTCACCTCTCTTGTCTGAATAGAGCTTTCCTAGACCTAACCCCTCCAAGTGCACCACATTTCTCGAGATGTACCCAAGTATTGGAGCTTAACACACCGGACCAAGACTCGAACTCGGGACCTTTGCCTTTCGCGGGCAAGTGCTCTACCAACTGAGCTACCCAAGCACGACTCACGCTCCGTACTCACAGCTTTACTTCTGCTAGTACCTCGCCTCCTACCTTCCAAACTTTACAGAAGCTCTCCTGCGAACCTTGCAGAACTAGCACTCCTGAAAGAAAGGATATTGCGGAGACATGGCTTAGCCACAGCCTGGAGGATGTTTCCAGAATGAGATTTTCACTCTGCAGCGGAGTGTGCGTTGACATGAAACTTCCTGGCAGATTAAAACTGTGTGCCGGACCGAGACTCGAACTCGGGACCTTTGCCTTTCACGGGCAAGTGCTCGACCAACTGAGCTACCCAAGCACAACTCACGCTCCGTCCTCACAGCTTTACTTCTGCCAGTACCTCGCCTCCTACCTTCCAAACTTTACAGAAGCTCTCCTGCGAACCTTCTGTAAAGTACGGTCTTTGCATGCATTATCCTGTTGGAATTCAAACTTCCCGCCATTTTTTCTTGAGGTTAGGTTAGTGGGCGTAGCACAATTGGGTATTTTCCCACCAAAATTCAAACTTCCCGCCATTTTTTCTGAAGGTTAGGTTAGTGGACGTAGCACAATTGACCTATTTTCCCGCCAAAAGCCGCCATCTTGGATGACGTCATGCGATGTTGCCAAGTCTACATGCCGCCATCTTGGATGACGTCATCGCCGCCATCTTGATGAATAAATTTGGCAACAATGGAGAGTGGGGTGACGCGAAGATTGTCCCCCTACTAACTACGTGAACAGATCGAGCAGTAGTGGCATAACGTATCCCAGGACAATATTCGCCATTTGTACGATCTTGTGAATGACAGTCAGCGCCTGTATTCCCGCCCATGGAGGCTACACCATGCACTAATATGGATGTTTCAGCATGGGTCGATACATGGTACCTCAGAACCGCTTGTGCTATTGATCTGCATTTATAATCATTTCATGTCCCACATACGCACTGTTGCAACAATAAATCTCTAATAGGAGGTACCAAATTTTTTTCGGCAGTGTATTATAACTTACGTTCTATGAATATATGCTGTTTCAGAGCAGTAGGCCATTAAAGATCTCCCGAAAAGGCGCTGTTATTGGTACGATTTCTTGTAATAAAAAGACGGGAAACGTCATATTAGCGATTAAAGAATTGCGCGTTATGAAAGTATGCCGTGTCAAGGCAACGGCACATTGAATACTTATCAAAAATGCGTTCCGCTTGGTACGATTTGGTCTATACTTCACTCACGGTGTTCGCAGCTCTTCGTTGCATGCTGCTGTTGGAAATTCGTAGCGTTGATCGTAGCCAATCAGACGATAGTATACGGTAGGCAATAAAAAAAATGATCGCATGGGATTTTTAGCCGGTAGACCCCACCTAGCGTTTTCCGGCTGCCTGTAGCAAGTCTTCTTACTTGACGCCATTTTGGACTTTATGAGAACTACACAACACTCAGCTACAGGCGGATAAAATCTCCGACCCTTCCGGGAATCGATCGCTCAGTCTTATAATTTTTATAATTTTTATTATCACAGACATTTAGCTTTTTCTATTTAATACGTCACGATTTCCGAGGTTTTGTTTAGGTTGACACCAACAGCGCTTCACTCACAGCAGTGAATTTCATAATTTTGGTTTTCACAAAGATTTGGCTGTTTTTTTTTTTTTTTTTTTTTTTTTTGTGCGAATATGTCACGGTTCTGAGTTCTGAGGTGTAGTTAGGTAGGATATTGCTGCGAGTGGAACAAAATATTAGCTAAATATATTGCTGCGAATGACACAAAACATCAGCTTCAGTTACGGAGCAAAGAAAACTACGAATGGAAATCTCATTAGTTACCTAAATCTGACACGTGATTCGTTCTGTTGACTTCCCATCACTCATCACGTGAACCGTTACTAACAACAGTAAGGAAAGGAAAATCCACAGGCACCATAAGTGCACATTTCCGTGATTCGTTATAATTAAATGTCAGTTAATAACATATCGGCCATTAAAGCTTCTGAGACATTGTGCGATAAAAGACATTGTTAATTGGCACGAAAGTTAAGTACAGTGTAGTTGATAAAAATGCATAGTTATGAAGTCAAATGTACTTGGTTCATGACCTGCTATATCCAAACTTTTTTTGTTCACCTTCACATATTCTAAATTGTTTTGGGACTTTTTCTTTAATTGCAAAGAAGTATGTTCTGTAATATTCGAGATTACATAAATATGAGAGGACTCTCTCTCACAGGAGGGACTGTTCGATTTTGTGAACGTGTCAGGGAACATGCACTAACGAATTGCTGGATTATTTTCTGTGTCACTGCCTGATTCGATCGCAGTTCAGTATTTATTTATTCACCCAAAAATGATCTGCTTGCCCAACTTTCAGTAGTATATTTTGCATTTTCTTCTTCCAAGTCTTATCTTCACATGTTATAAACGTTCTGCTACTGACTGGAAGCCATGATCTAGTAAGAATGACCTTGGAGGGTGTTTACTAATTTTTGAGAATGATCAAATAATTTTTATTTTATGTGGACGATTTGTAAATTTGTATGTCACTATTTGTAAAGGGACTTTTATATGATGATGTCCTTACTGATTGGGCATGGGAGTTTCCTTAATAGAGTATAATATTTTCATTGATTCTGAAGTTTTTATTTATGTATACTACAGATGGAACGACGTGACTAGCATATCGACAGGGGAGGATATGTGCGTTTTAACAATGCAAACTTAGGAATTTTACATATAGAGATTTCCGTAAGCAAACAGTGTCCTTCGCAAGACAGATTCAGCTGACAACTGCCGCTGGAGAGCGCTGCAGTCACAAATCATGACCAGGAGAATGTTCCATGTGATGCATCAGTTCGTTTCTCTGCATGTACCATTCGAGATGTAAACTACATCTGTTGTGCTTAACCCAGTCTTGGCTAAAGTTGACTGTATCGGAGTTACTGTGTGACTTCGCTTGTTAAAATCAATCACTGTACCGTCAGTGTTTGTGTGGCGAGCCTCTTCGTCTCCCTCAGAGGCGCATTTGATTTGTTAGGAAGTCTTTAGTCTGGAATAACCAGACCAGGATAATTTGTTTCGGGCTATACTCGCGACATTATCATCACCACGACGGGACGTCGAAGCAACCAGCTATCGCCTCTGGTACGCCAGATTGTGTCCTTGCACTTAAGAAGACAGCTTGGTAATGTATGTCTGCAGCATCGGCAGATTAGGGAATTTTGCTATGTGATAATCAAAGCTCAGCAGAGCGCGCCTGTTACCGTCTTTTCTATCGTGGTTCTGTCTTGGGTGTTCATTGTCTGAGTTCTCACTACTGTAGCAGCAATTAATGTTGGGTTGGCTGGGTGTTTCTCTTTCATCTCTCTACGTTAATGAAACTTTTCTTTATAAATTAATTTCTATCAAATAAAATTATTGCAGGTGCCAAACTCTTCTCTACTCCACTTGCAGCGTCGATTACAGTCAGTTCGAGTTTCTTCTTAATCCATGTGCAACAGCAAAAGTCGGAGTTAGAAAAGGGGGGGGGGGGGGAGAGGCTTAGAGCATCATTTCCACGTGAAGGTTCTAGAAGAATTTAGTGTTGAATACACTGCTAGCCTCGGCACCTCGCAATCACATTAGGCAACGTGTAGAGTGGAGTCGCCAACATGCTACCTGGACGGTCGAACAATGGACCAACGTTCTTTTCACGGATGAAACCTAATTTAGTCTGGAGAGTGATTCTCGGTGTGTTCGCATCTGGAGGGCACGTGGAACACGATCTCGGGACCCAGACATTCTGAATGAAACCGGTATTGAGAAGGATCCCTAATGGTATGGGCAGGGTTTATGTTTACCACTCGAACACCTCTTCATGACATTGTGCTGGTAAATCTGCAAGGTTTAAGTGCTATCAGGTATCGTGACGAGATCTTGAGGCCTCATTTGCGGTTATTGCGAGGTGCTGTGGGCCCAGACTTCGTACTGATGGACGATAATACTCGGCCTTATAGAGCACGGATGGTTCATGTCTTCTTAGAAACGGAAGATATTGCGCGCATGGCGTGGCCTGCTCGTTCTCCCGATTTGAATTCCGTAAAGCATGTCTGGGATGCACTGGAAGATGGCTTGCATCACATCAACATCCACCAACAATTCTCCAAGAGTGCGACAGCTCTCAGGAAGAATGGGCGTTATTGGCTCAATTTGAGGCTGATGACATCATTCACAACATGCCCCCTCATTGTCAGGCCTGTATTGCTGACAGACTCGGCCGCACCCCATACTGACCACATTAACTAGTTGTCGGAATGTGTGTGAAAATCAGGTAAGTTGGAAAAAACGAAGAACATTTTTCTCTACCGTTATGCATATTGCAGTTGTTTACGTTCTGAGTTCTTTGCGTTGTCTCTACTTTACTATCGCCTGTTTATACTGTTTTGTGGCAAAATAAAAGCAACATTGCGAAATATCCGTTTGTTGCTTTGATTTTGGACACCAGTATATGTTGTTTGACGTTAAATAGCGTTATATAAACTGAATCTATGGTTAGACGCTCGACCCATGTCGGGATACCGATTCATCAATAATAACTGCACTTAAGCGACGTCTTCGAGAGTTGATCAAAGAAAGCGCTGGATTCCATGCTTTGATCAGGCTGAAACCGCTATCTCTGTTAATTTAATCCTTTGCTAAACGAATTTCCACTGCTGCCTTCATCTATTGAAGAGACGACGTTGTCAGTCCATGAGAGATGCACGAAACACGGAAGGTACTCACTACTCTTGGAGCCAAATAACGAGACTGTGACAGAAAACTACATCTATAAGGTGGTTATAACTAAACTTTTGCTACGTGAGAGGGCCCCATGAAAAACTAGTGGTCGTAGGATAACGAAACTGTGTGATAACATTTGTAAGAAAAAATGGAGGAGAAATAACGAATGAACCACTGAAAGAAACACAGTGTAATTTCCACATGAAAGGGTAAAATTTGTTAACTGCGCACCAGTTTTACAGTGAAAGCTATCCTTATAACTGACAATGCTCCCAGTCATCCTTCAGATGTTTCTCTAAAGTCCGATGGTATACAAGCACTCTTTCTCCCACCCAATATGACAGCCATAATTCAGCCCATGGACCAGGGAATTTTGGAATCAGTTAAACGTCGTTATCGATATTCACTTCTCGTCTCCTTGCTGAACGAAAGTGAAAACGACTCTATCGAGACTATGATGAATGCGTCGAAAGCAATTAATATACTTGCTGTCTTATATAGGCGTTGCCAATCGCAGCGCCTTATTCTGCCTGTTTACATATCTCAGTATTTGAATACGAATGCCTATACCGGTTTCTTTGGCGCTTCAGTGTACATCGAAACACGTGATTGTGTATCACGGATGTGACACGCTGGCTGGTGAGGCAGTCATTTAACTATAGGCATTTATCGTTGCGGCGAGATCTTTTCACAGAATTTCCATTTCCAACTTTATCCTGCGGATGTGAAATTATTTTGTTGACTCCCATCTGCATAGACGGAAGTGACGATAGTAATGAAATAAGAGAAATCAGAGTTGTCACAGAAAGATCTAGGTGTTCGTTTTTCCTGCGTGCTGTTCGAGAACAAAACGGCCGAGAAATACGAAAATGGTTCTGTGAGCCCTCTGCCAAGCAGTAAAAATGTGAACTGCAGTCTACTGATGTAGATCTAAGTGTAGGATTTGGTAAGGGCCGCACACTGATGAAGATTACTCAAGAATCAGTAGAACAAGTGTTTTATAGCCCACTTATTACGTGGACCAACTACATTTCCTTAACAGCCTTTCTATGAACCTGAGGCTCGCATCAGCTTTTCCTACAATTTGTTTTATATGGTCATTCCACTTAAAATCGATCCATGCCCCAACCCCCCCTCCCCTACAGTACACCTTTTGCAATATGCTGATGACACCGTATTCCTCGCCCTCGCTCCTACCCTCCAACGGTCCCAACGCCTTCTCCAGAATCATCTTGACCTTTTTGCTGCATGGTGTAACCAGTGGCTCCTGAAACTCAACCCTTCCAAGACCCAGGCAATCATCGTAGGTCATACCACTCGCTCCTTCCGGCTCCTGAATTTCTCCCTTACTGTCTGCGCCCGTCCCGTCCGCCTCACCCCCACCCTCACCTACCTTGGCCTCACCATTGACCGTCACCTCACCTGGATCCCTCATCTCCGCTCCATCCAATCCAAAGCCTACAACCGCCTCTGACTCCTCAAACTCCTCTCTGGCCAGACATGGGGGTTGCACCCCTCTACCATCCTCCACGCCTACAAATCCTTAATCCGTCCCATCCTCTGTTATGCAAGTCCTGCCTGGATATCTGCCCTCCCCAAATTCTATAAGTCCCTCCAGATCATGCACTCTGCCTCGCCTTCCATATACGCCTCCCGTCCCCCACGCGGATCCTCTATGATCTCATTCCTTTCCCCATCTGCTCCTATTCCTTGAACATATCCGCATCCTCTACACCTCCCGCCGTCTTGAACCCCCTCACCCCCTGGTTGCTCCTCTCCTCTCCCATCCCCGGCCCCTGCCACGTCTTCACCGTTGTGTCCCCCCTACCCTCCATCTTTACACCCTACATCTCCTTTCCCAAGGTGGCTTCCATCAACTCCCCCTCCTGGATGATGCCCTCTCTCCCTCCATTTATCCCTCCTATCAACTCTGATCCTCACTCCCCCTCCTTTCCTCTGTCCTTTCCCTGGGCTCCCTCTTCCCCCCTTCCGTCCTGTTTTCTCCCCACTAAACCTTTCCCTACCTTCCTTCTCCGCCCCCCCCCCCCGAGTCCTTTTGTTTTCCCCTCCTCTGCCCACGCCACTCCCTGTCGCGTCTGCCCAGAGCCCCCCACCCCTCTTATGGGTCCTCATCCTCCATCAGCTCGTTTCCCGGCTCCCCCCCCCTTCGCTTTTACTCTCCTTTCCCCCCTTTTTTATTTTCCCATCATCTGTCCAGTTTCCCCCCACCTGCTCTCGGCTGTGGTATGTCACATTTGCCAATTTTTTAGTGCAGTGTTCCAGTGACTGTTCAGTGTTGTTCGTGTTTCTTGTGTTGCGAACAGAAACCATGCTGTCGCTAGGTGTGAATTTTATGTCTTTTGCGAACAGAAACCAGACTGTCGCCGTGTTTTTTAATTGTCTGTCTATTGTTTTACCTGTCTGCTTCGCAAGTATTTTATTAGCGTCATCGTCCCTCTGTTCTTTGTTTTAAGTTCCACGATTTCTTTTCGCCATGTTACTCTTTAAGTCTCCGATTTTATCGCCTGTTTTTATTATTTATTCTCTTCATCTTTCTAACAAAGTCTGTAGGCTGAAGAGCGGCATACTAAGCTGCTGCCAGCCCGCCCCCTTTGGGGGGAATTGAAATTTAATAAAGGAAAAAAAAGTCGATCCAGATGGTTGCTCCAACGTATTTTACCATAGTTACTGTGGTTGTGCAGTAGAGGATTTATTTTCCTGTATAAGCGCGTTATGTTGCTTTTATTTACGTTCAGCGCCATCTGCCAGAGCTTGCACCATTAATCAATCCTTTGCAGGCCTTCTTACAGTTCGTCACTGTCTTTTGACGTTTCTACCTTCTTACAGACAACCGCATCATTTGCAAACAGTTTCATGGAACTGCTGACGTCAGCCACTAAATAACGTAGACACATTGTAAACAGTAACGATCCTACAGTATGTTCGTGAGGTACCCCCGAAATATCTTTACATCTGTCGATTTTGTTCTCTTAAGAGCAACGTGTTGAGTTCTGTCTGCAAAGTAGTCTTGAATCGCAAACCTGGTCTCATACTCGGTAAACTAGTTTTTTTTTCACTAAGCGGCAGGGTGAGACTGTGTCAAATGTCTTCTTGAAGTCAATGAACACGGCACCAAACTGAGCGCCGCTGTCCACAGCGCTGTGAATCCAGTGAACGAACAGAGCGAGCTGAGTATGGTTCAAATGGTTCAAATGGCTCTGAGCACTATGGGACTTAACATCTGTGGTCATCAGTCCCCTAGAACTTAGAACTACTTAAACCTAATTAACCTAAGGACATCACACACATCCATGCCCGAGGCAGGATTCGAACCTGCGACCATAGGAGTCGCGCGGTTCCGGACTGAGTGCCTAGAACCGTGAGACCACCGCGGCTGGCTGAGCTGAGTATCACAAGATCTCTATTTGCGGAACGCGTGTCGATTTTTTATAGAGGAGATTTGCGATATCCAAAAACGTCATGATATGTTAGCATAAAACATGTTCCATAATTCTCCAACAGATTGAAGTCAATTTATTACTAATCCATTTCCCTGATCGCGATTAATTATTAAGGTCGCAGTTGGATCTCTAACATGAAATTATATGAATTTAGACATGTTGCAGGATTTTTCCGAAAAACTATCCTGTAAAACTGACTGTTTTGCTGAGGATCCTGGTTCGAGTCTCAGTAGTGCCAGGAATATTTCCTTGGTTTCAGGATAGAATACTCTGCATTCTGCCTTGTGACAGCAATGGAGGAGCTGCTTGAGAGAGAAGTAGCGGCTCCAAGATCAAGAAGGCCAACAACAAGGTGTAGCGCAGTGTGGTGACCCCACGCCTCTCCATACTGCTCCATCAGACGTCACTGTGGGCTCATCAGGGACAGGACGTGGAGCAGTAGGCCATTAAAGATCTCCCGAAAAGGCGGACAACATAGGCCGCTTGTTTCGCAGAATGCTCAATTGCCAACTGTAATCGGAAAATTACGTTGAAGTCGAAACTTCAGCAACTTCGCCAAACGGGCATTATTAAACGAGAGTATATTAGACAGCCAACGGAAGGCAGCCTGGCCAGAGCAACAAGAGCTCAGTCTTGTAACCTACTCCGACCAAAAGGCGAGAGCCGACTCTACCAAGAGCACCCATACAAGCCGAACACAGAAAATTTCCGCCCCCACCACCGTGGCCGTGGTTAAATGTGCCAATCAGCAACTCGAAAACCGGTGGAAAATTACACTCTATTGCCGAAGCACTACTATTCCACCAATGGAGATACTTGGCGCCAATTTCTGCGCCGATTTTGCTAGATCACGGAGCTATCCCCTGATCAAGCCAATCACAGTTACGATTTTGCAGAAAACGTGGGAATTTGCCCGCCAAGACTGCCTGGGAACACAAGTCATTCCCACGCCTCACTCGTGGCGTTTTCACTAAGTTTCTGTGAAGTAACGGAATCTCTAACCCCAGCCGCTCCTTCAGGCCCCTGTGGGCGTGTCGTCCCTGGTCTTATGACAATGTCGGTGTCTGGACAGCATCCACTCAGCTCCCCACACCCGTCGGCATAACCCTTTCGAGATCAGCAAAATCCGCCTGTCACCGGACTACTCGGGTGACGAGAGACGTTGCGAGGGAAGTCCGTGTGTGAAGGAATAGCAACTTTTCACCGCATGTGATTAGAGAGGAAAATATTCATATCTTCTGAGTTCTCAATACTAGCCTTGTAATGACCATACTCGGCTATACTTCCCCAAATCGAATTACTCAGAGTAAGATATAAATATGAGAGGGGGCAAGTCACTGTGTGCATTGTAAAGGCATGCCATTTCTCATGATGATGTGTCAGAGGTGCACATACAGCAGATCTCTGACAATAATGACCACTCTGCTGAAGCCTTCTGCACACCGTTTGCCTCAATACAACACGTCCAGTGGATGCTGCGAGGTCGGACGCCAGTTGGCGTGCGCTACTATGGTGGTACCGTTGTGTCCCTACAGCCAAGTAAAGGTCCTCTCTTTTGAAGTCACACGTGGTCGGCCACGCCCTGGTCTTCCGGATACAGTTTCGGTCTCTATAAACTGTCGCCACATCCGAGAAACAACAGAACGATTCACACTAAGCCATCGGGCCACATCAGTTTGCGACTGCCCTGCTTCCGTTCTTTCTATCACAGAGAGTCTGGTAGGCATCTTCTCTGTGCCATACTGAACCGTCTGTGACACTGCATACAGCGATTGTGGATGTGGGACTATCCTGCAAACACTACCTCGTTTCATAGGTGTCCTGACTTCATCGTTGGCATGGTTGTCCGTTGACCGGAATGCAATCTTCCGTGCAGAACGAGCTCGTACGGACATCTGGTTGAATTACACAGGACGGTGAAACAGCGGCTTATTGCTTTAATTTTGGGCACCAGTGCATCTGACTTTTGTGTATTCTGTGACAGCAAGCACAGTGATATGGTTCTCATGTTTAAAATAACTGCTGCAGCTTCAGTCTCTCAGCTGTCTCTGAATATGGCCAGAAGGTGTACTGCCGAAATATCAGTTCAAGGAACGGAGTTTCTGTGGATGCACGCCAGTAATTTAGTGGATTGGTGTAGACACTGTTTCGAAACAAGTTTATAAGACGAATATCAACACAACTAAAATAAGGGTATTACGCTGTATTCGAATTAAATCCGGTGACGCTGAGGGAATTAGATCGGGAAATGAGAAATTAACTGCACTTCATGATTTTTGCTTTTTGAGAAGAAAGACAACTGATGATGACTCAAGTAGGGAGGATATAAAATAATGATTTTCAATAGTAAGAATAGTTCTTTTGAAATACAGAATTTTGCCACATCATATACCAGGTTAGTGTAAGCACTGCAAAGTATTTTCCGAAAGTATTTTGTGGATTGGATGGAGGTAAAACGTGGGCGATAGGCAGCACAAATGAGAGGAGAATAAAAGCTTTTCAAATGTTGTGCTACAAATAATGCTCGAGTTAGGTGGGCAGCCCGAGTAACCAATGAAGAGGCACTGCATTGATCTGGGGGAAAACGAGCTTCAAGATACAATTCGATTAAAATAAGCTGATACGACACATCATGGGGCATCAAAGAACAGTTAATTTGGCGATGAGGGGTCTATTTGGGGGGGGAGGGGGGGAGGAACGATGGATGGCGGGGTAGTCGAGAATTGTAGAGGTATACCAAGAGCTGAGTGCACTAAACAGATTCAGATGGATATAGGTTGCAGTGGCTAGGCAGTGATTGAGACGTTTGTACAACATACACTAGGGTGGACAGCTGCAACAGTCCAGTCTTCGGACTTGTGGCCGCAACACGAGCACTCACACTCAAACAGATAAGACACTTATGAGGGGTTTCTGACCTAGGTCGATGAAAAAATGGATTTCTCACTTAATCTTCATCGCTGAAGTGTACAGAAACGGACTTTTGGATTGTGAAAGTATTTTAGAAGTTATAGCGAATGGAACAGAACTGTCCGTCGACTGAAATGTATGCACCTGTAGGCGCTCGATGATTTAATTCAAGGATCGTTGAGGATTTGCTCAAAAAAATGTACCGGAGCCAATACTCAACATGACAACGAGAGCTTCAACGCGTGTATTTGGAAGACCATGAACGTGTTAGGAATCGCCACAGGGACGAAGAGCAAAAGCTTCGCGGAGTCATCTGACCTTAAACGCGTGGCTGCCGCGGAGCAGAAGTTAGAAGATCCAGGATTGAAAAAATACAGCACCAAATTCAGAATCAGAGCTTTTTTGACGAAGAGAAAGGATGCCTCTATAAGATCCTCGGATCGCACATTAATCCTAAGTTTTGAAACAATATTTTTTTTTAACTCCAAACTTGAAACAATTTTCCTCGAAACATTTTTCAGACGGCGAATCACTCTAGAGCCTCGACAGATTAACTGGTTTATTTATTTTTTAATGAAAGATTAACGGGTCTTAACGAGAGCTTTTTACATTCGGATTGTAAATATTTGCCAAGAAATTGACACGGTTTTCAAACAGCTGCCATTTCTTTCGAGGGTCTTTTCAAACCCCTATCGTGGTGGCTCCCAAAACCATTCCAATATAAGAATTTCCTATTTCTATGGATCTCAGAATCGGCCACGAGTCTGTACAATGCTTCGCGCAAACCAGGGCGTGCCGTAAGGCGCTTACTTTGACAAGTGTTGCAGCCGCCATTTTTAATTCATTGTGAAGTAAAATAACTTTTTTTCATACACGACTTTATGTTTAATTAAGTGGTAAAACTGCCAAATTAATGAAAGCAATCCTTACACGAAAAAAATTCTAAACGTCACCCACTTTTCGTGCCTATCGGCCAGAACCTACCCTTCACTATATTTCTTACTAATAACCGCAGATGATGATCACATGTCTCTTAAGAATGACATCCATCTGAAATTGTGTAAATTAACATTTATTTGTTTGTGTCTTAAGAATGGGAACACGACTAGCGTTTCCCCAGAGGCGCGCGCAAAACAATCAAAATACCACACTCAGACTCGTCAGTGTATCTGTTTAGCGGTCGGTAATGTTGTGCGCATATTCTTGCCAGCAGTATTTCCCTCCCTATTGCGCAGTCTAACGCTCCCATGCTAAGCTGTACAAGCAGCAAATAAAATACGGAGTTACTACGCCCTTGGAATACTTGTAAATTGAGCATAGTAATCAGTAATAACAACCCTACGACGGCGGCAAGAATTTCTCGTTACGTGTTTACACACACAGAAATAAACATTATTTTTTTCAGAAAGATAGACCTAACAATCCTTAATTGTGTAACAAACAAACTAAGAGTTAAAAGTGAACAACTGTTGCCGGCCTGAGTGGCCGTGCGGTTCTAGGCGCTACAGTCTGGAGCCGAGCGACCGCTACGGTCGCAGCTTCGAATCCTGCCTCGGGCGTGGATGTGTGTGATGTCCTTAGGTTAGTTAGGTTTAATTAGTTCTAAGTTCTAGGCGACTGATGACCTCAGAAGTTAAGTCGCATAGTGCTCAGAGCCATTTGAACCATTTTGAACAATTGTTACACAAGGTAGCCGAAGCGTTGCACGGTAGAGGAGACTGCCACGACAAACAAACATTCTTGGAGGTAACAGCTATGCAGTTGTTAAATACCGACAAGAAATGAGAAACAAGTTTTGGAAAAAGAAAGTCCAAAGTACAGTAACGTATGGAAATAAAATACCGAGTTTGGAGGTAAAGAGGAAACTGGAAGCTATCGAAATACTATGCTACACAGATACGTTAAGGAGTAAGAGGACTAGTAAAGTAGGAAATTAAGAGGCCTTGTAGGTACATGGGGGAAGAAGGAGGTGTGAGGCAAACATCCGCGATAACACGAAAAAAGTTAGTGCGACATGTGCTACACCAGCAGGAATAGTCGTGACGTCGCGTGGGCCATAGAGCGTTTTTTGTGCTTACCTCCGTTTCTGTTTAAACGAGAACACTGGAAGACATTCACCACTGCCTGTGTGGTCTCGTAACAGGTGGTAAGCACTGAAGGTATCCGCATAGGATCGTACTAGCAGAACTGACACGACCATTGTCTCTGAAGAAACAGTATGAATAAGATACGTTTAATGTCATCTAGTGATTAAATATGGAAAAAAGTGAGATTTATAGCCGCGAGGAATTAATATGTGTCTGAGAAGGGGGCCATTTAGATACTGCTATTGTGCTTAGGGCAGTTGATAGCAACTGTTCCGTTTGGCGGTGCGCTACGCCTGTATGTAAATACGGCCAGAGAGGAAGTGAAAACATACACTTCGCACCGAGATATCAATCTGTTTGCGTCAGTCAAACGCCTGCGTGCATAATATCTCGGATGACGTCAGAGCTGGGCAGACTTGAGTGTGTTTTCCGTAAAAGTAGGGAGGACTGTACACCGTCCTGGATTGCTTAGATTTCACGGAAGTAACTGTTTGTGTGCCGCCCGCAATGTTGACAAAACCCTGAGGCGAGCAACTGACTTTTGGTAATTAGAAGTCAGGGCGACAGACCATTTTGCTTGGAACTTCCCGTAGAGGTCGCCGCTGAACTGTTAATGGTGCTGTTTCCGACAGGGATATTATTATTAGTAGTACGGATATTATTATGCTTTGTGCTTGTGGACTTTTATAGAATATATCAATCAGTTACAAATCAAAACTTTTATTTATAGTCAAGTAATGTGCACATGCAGACTGGAAATTATGATATGTTCCCAGACCTTTCTGCCTGACCGCAATAATTGTTTTCAGGCTCTGGTAAACAGCGAAGGTGGGTGTAAAGCACGCAAGTGTCTTTTCTTAACTATATAGCGAAACACCTCCACCCCCACACAGTTACCGTCGATGTAGGTACTATTAAATAGTAAGAAGTACTGAAACAGCGAGTTCTTTGGATATTTCTGTCCATCAGAATCCCTAATAGTTACATCAATAACGTTTTAAGTATCTGTCAAAAGGATTTCTATATTGGAAGTAGATGTATAGATATGAGTGTGTGTATGGAAAGAGAGAGAGAGAGAGAGAGAGAGAGAGAGAGAGAGAGAGAGAGAGAGGGGACGAACGTCGTACATTGTGGCTTTGGTGACATATTCTTACAGTCTCCGTGTTAAACTAGGTGATTCATATTCTGCTAATTTTCCGCACTGTAATGTGTGAAAAACATTTGAAATTCACATTATGATGGATACATAGTTTTGTAATCTCGCTGCAGTTCATTGAGGACATGACTAGACCCGTTTCAGATTTAATACATATCTTTCTATTTTCTCCTATCAATCTTGATCAATTATCATCATCAATCAGTTATCAAGACATATATAAACTGAAGTCTCCTTGTTCCGATACTGACCCGGTTTTCGTAGTCTGTTCCTCAGCAGCACCACTCTCGACCACGGTGAAGCAGTAGTTCTAAATGAGTGTCGGATGATGTTTGCTCAAAAATGTACACGACACCGCCATTTAGACTGCGTTAACACAAACGTTTATTCCTCACTAAATTTGATTGTTAGGAACAGTGTCCAGTTTGGAAATATATTAGCGCACTGGACCAGATCAGCACCTACTGTACCTAAATGTCACTGTCCGGTGGCGAAGATAAATACCTATTTCAATGTGTTACAAAAGAAAACTCACAGTCGCGCGAAAATGTCACAATTCGCCATCAATATTGCCTGCAAAAGCTTACCAAAGAAGAATACAATTCTGTAATTCAGTTAATCCAGTCCATAATGAGTATCACCATTTTCAACAATCGTCCGTTTCGATGACAATGATTTTCTACACAACTTGTTAATGAAAACATTGTTCAGTTAAAAGTTCCTTAATTTGAGGTAGGGCAGTCAATTGAAAGTCTTTAAACATTAATGCTAATGAGTCTCGTCGTTATAGGTGTGCGTATTTTCGCATACAGAACGTGCATGACTGGGGCTTGAGCGAACGACGAGAGTGCAACCGACGTTTTGTGACGGACAGATTTTGGCCCTCCTTTAGGTGTTCCTGTGACAATGTTTCACAAAGTCAGTACCTCGTAAGGGGCAACAAAGAAACTGCATACATTTTCTTTTCTTTAATTGCCATCAGTTATCTCGTAATTTATGTGTACTAACATGCAATATGAAACTGTTATGTAAACTGATGTTTTTATTTTGAGTTACAATATTATTCGCACGGTACTTGTGTGTATTGCCTAAGTGTTTCTGAAAGCTTAGGCCCAGTTGAAAAAAAATATATCTGTGTAAAAGTTTTGACGAGCGGAAAGGAGACAACTGATGAGCAGTTGTCAAGCTGGGGAAGCGGGGAAGCGGGAAGTCGGGAGTGTGGAGCAATTTTGAGAAAAAATTTTTGATTGTGTAAAGAAGAGTTGATTTAAAAGTATGGCAATAAGGAATAGTTTGGAGAACACTATTTTACAGTGATATACACTTTGCAGCCAACCAAGATAAATTTTTGTCGTGTATAAGACGAGTTCGAGACTGTGATCTTAGTTGTTTCTCCTTACTGACGGGTGGAAATTTGACTAAGCTAATTCTGTGCAACGGATTGTCGTTTACTTTTTAGAAAACTACGCCTTTAGTGTGAAGACCAAGCTTCCACTATTCCACTTTTGAGTGGAGTAATAAACTGGTGGCTGTATATCGGAAATGGTGGATGGAGAAGTTTTGCGACGTGACAAATGGAGTCAGACAAGGTTGTACACTGTCACCGTAGCTCTACAACATCTATGCAGAGTATGTTATCAGGTGAGCACAGGATGACTGGGATCGTGGAATTTCAATTGGCGGGAGGAAAATCAACGCTCTACGCTTTGCACATGATACTACTCTCATTGCAGGAAGTGAGGAGGAACTTAGAGATTTCGTCTCCAGAGTGAAAACTATTAGTTTAAGTATCGGTCTAGAGATAAATATGAACGAAAGCCAAACTAATGGTCATTAATCATTAAGGTTTATATCAAATTCAACTTACAGGATGCTTAAAGGATTCGGAGGTAGTGAATGATTAAAGTACGTTGATCAGCCAGAACATTGTGACCACCGACCTAGTGTCGATATAAACCAGTACAGGCGATAGCAGCGTCACCTGGCGAGGAATGACTACTAGCCAGGGACAGGCACGGTGCATATACACTCCTGGAAATGGAAAAAAGAACACATTGACACCGGTGTGTCAGACCCACCATACTTGCTCCGGACACTGCGAGAGGGCTGTACAAGCAATGATCACACGCACGGCACAGCGGACACACCAGGAACCGCGGTGTTGGCCGTCGAATGGCGCTAGCTGCGCAGCATTTGTGCACCGCCGCCGTCAGTGTCAGCCAGTTTGCCGTGGCATACGGAGCTCCATCGCAGTCTTTAACACTGGTAGCATGCCGCGACAGCGTGGACGTGAACCGTATGTGCAGTTGACGGACTTTGAGCGAGGGCGTATAGTGGGCATGCGGGAGGCCGGGTGGACGTACCGCCGAATTGCTCAACACGTGGGGCGTGAGGTCTCCACAGTACATCGATGTTGTCGCCAGTGGTCGGCGGAAGGTGCACGTGCCCGTCGACCTGGGACCGGACCGCAGCGACGCACGGATGCTCGCCAAGACCGTAGGATCCTACGCAGTGCCGTAGGGGACCGCACCGCCACTTCCCAGCAAATTAGGGACACTGTTTCTCCTGGGGTATCGGCGAGGACCATTCGCAACCGTCTCCATGAAGCTGGGCTACGGTCCCGCACACCGTTAGGCCGTCTTCCGCTCACGCCCCAACATCGTGCAGCCCGCCTCCAGTGGTGTCGCGACAGGCGTGAATGGAGGGACGAATGGAGACGTGTCGTCTTCAGCGATGAGAGTCGCTTCTGCCTTGGTGCCAATGATGGTCGTATGCGTGTTTGGCGCCGTGCAGGTGAGCGCCACAATCAGGACTGCATACGACCGAGGCACACAGGGCCAACACCCGGCATCATGGTGTGGGGAGCGATCTCCTACACTGGCCGTACACCACTGGTGATCGTCGAGGGGACACTGAATAGTCCACGGTACATCCAAACCGTCATCGAACCCATCGTTCTACCATTCCTAGACCGGCAAGGGAACTTGCTGTTCCAACAGGACAATGCACGTCCGCATGTATCCCGTGCCACCCAACGTGCTCTAGAAGGTGTAAGTCAACTACCCTGGCCAGCAAGATCTCCGGATCTGTCCCCCATTGAGCATGTCTGGGACTGGATGAAGCGTCGTCTCACGCGGTCTGCACGTCCAGCACGAACGCTGGTCCAACTGAGGCGCCAGGTGGAAATGGCATGGCAAGCCGTTCCACAGGACTACATCCAGCATCTCTACGATCGTCTCCATGGGAGAATAGCAGCCTGCATTGCTGCGAAAGGTGGATATACACTGTACTAGTGCCGACATTGTGCATGCTCTGTTGCCTGTGTCTATGTGCCTGTGGTTCTGTCAGTGTGATCATGTGATGTATCTGACCCCAGGAATGTGTCAATAAAGTTTCCCCTTCCTGGGACAATGAATTCACGGTGTTCTTATTTCATTTTCCAGGAGTGTAGTATCAGTGAAGGTGCTGTCCGTGTATAGTATGGGGAAGGCGCGTGATATGAGTTTGAGTGGGAGCAGACTGTCATGGTCCGGATTTTCTGCACGAGCATTTCAGAAACTGCATGACTTGTCGGGTGTTAGAGGACTCCTGCGATGAGCATCTTCAGCATGTGGCGAAACCAAGAAGAAACAACCAAGTGGGGTTGGGCGGCCAACCTTCAATGCGGACGTCAGACGTCGTAACTGGGCAGACTGGTAAAACAGGACAGGCGGCGAACTGTGACAGAACTAACATTAGACTTTAATCCTGGGCAGAGTACAAGTGTGTAAAAACACAGTTTGCACCGAACACTCCTAACGATGGGTCTAGCAGGCCCGGGTGGCCGAGCGGTTCTAGCCGCTACAGTCTGGAACCGAGCGACCGCTACGGTCGCAGGTACGAATCCTGCCTCGGGCATGGATGTGTGTGATGTCCTTAGGTTAGTTAAGTTTAAGTAGTTCTAAGTTCTAGGGGACTGATGATCTCAGAAGTTAAGTCCCATAGTGCTCAGAGCCATTTTGATGGGTCTCCGAATGCGACAACCCATGCATATGCCAATGATAACTCCACGACATCGGCGACTGAAATGGGCACGTGACCATCGGCATCGGACGTTGGCGCAGTGGCGGAGCGTTGCATGTTTTGATGAATCCCGATACTTCTTCATCATGCCGATGGGAGGGCACGAACCCATCATCTTCCAGGGAAACAGCTCCTTGACATCTGTACTGCGGAATGGAAGCAAGCTGGTGGGGGCTTCATATGCTCTGGGGAACATTCACGTGGGCATCCTTGGGTCCACTGGAGTTCGTACGTGGCAACATGATGCCCGAGGTGTATCGTAAATTAATTGCAGACCACGTACACCCCTTCAAGAAGATCAAGACAGAGTGGCTCGAGAAATACAGTGGCGCGTTCTAATTGATGTGTCGGCCCACATCTCGCCAGATCTGTACCTGATCAAACACATCTGGGAGTGACTGAACGTGGCGTCAGAGTTCAACGCCCTCGCCCTGAAATTTACAGGAATTAGGTGACTCGTGTGTGTAGATGGAGTACCAACTCCGTCCAGCGATGTACCAAGCCCTCATTGCTTCCATGCCACGACGCATCGCCGCCGTTATCCATGCCAAAAGTGGACACACCGGCTATTAGGTAGATGGTCATAATATTCTGGGTGATAAGCGTGTATCTAGGATCTCTGATAAGTGACACAGGAAAGTGTGATAAAGAAATAAAACAAAGAATGGCTGAGCCGCAGTGCTTAAATTCACGAACAAGGGGACTCTCCATACTGTAAATCGCGGATTTTTATGCGCTTCAAATATGTTGTAGAGACACTTACCCTGGGTACCTGGCTATCCAGTTTTTTTAGCGGCGGGCCTTGGTTTTTGAGAAAATCGATTTCGAAGTTCATTGCGCGCTTTGTATACCCGTAACATTACATATATTCCGAGCAAGTCACCGTAGCGCAGCGGTCAAGGTCCACGGCTACTGCGCTGGAGATACCGTGTTCGTATCCTTCTATCATATGTTTTTTTCTATGTATGCCTGAACAGTCCGGAAAATTTGGTCTTAACGTTCAAAAAGGAGTAGACGAATTAACTGGGAAATACAGAAATGTAGTCGTGTCCTGCACGAAATCCGGGAAGTTCACGAAACTGATGTGCGAAGAATTTTTGCGTTCTCTAATTCTTCGTGGGACAGAAATTTCTGTACATTATTGATTCGTGGGGAGGGCATACCGATTCAACTTTATACGATCATCTATTCACTAATGAAAGGAAAGCGAGCACCTGCACCCTAAAAGTGGTCCCACCAAAGTGCACTCCTTATTGCCAGTCTTGCGATGTTTATTTTTACCGACAGGTGAAAATCTTCACGAAAATTATTCAGAATGCTCCCGACTTGATGAAAGACAATAGAGAGGTCGCTTCTAGGGAAGATTCGATAAAATTACATTCGCTAATCCTACAGTGGAGCAATAAACTGGTGGCTGTATATCGGAAATGGTGGACGGAGGGTGGTGAATACTCGGAGTTTTGCGACGTGACAAATGGAGTCAGACAAGGTTGTACACTGTCACCCTAGCTCCACAACATCTGTGCAGATCAGGGGAGCACAGGATGACTGGGGTGGTGGAATTTCAACTGGCGAGAGGAAAATCAACGCTCTACGCTTTGCACGTGATACTACGCTCATTGCAGGAAGTGAGGAGGAACTTAGAGATTTGGTCTCGAGAGTGAAAATTCTGAAAGCATGATTAGATACGCATTGTTCGCACCGAAATTAGCGGATGGAAGAGAAATCTTTTTGATTGCAAAAGAATTGTGTTTCCCGGTATCGCTCATGAAGAAACTGTGCGCCTGCAAGACGGTTGCTTTCATAAAATGTGCGAGGTGCTGCGAAAATTTGTGCTTAGATTGTTTCTATGATAAGTATCATCCACAACATTGTTCTGGCACATCAAGCAATGTGAACGATGAAAAATAAGATTTTGTAATATTGTATGGCATAAAAAATTAATAACTGAATATATCTCTATAATTTCGCACATCTTACACTTTGTTGATATTCTTTGAAATAAAATTGAAAAATTCGAACATTGTAAGTAGGCTGTTTAGGTATTTTCTGTTGGTAACGCCACGTAGCGCTCTGTATGAAAATCACTGACTTTGCTGTGTGCAGTCTGTGGCTGGTTGGCATTGTTTAAATATTCTCTAATGTAGTGTTGGGCAGTTGGATGTGAACAGCGCGTAGCGTTGCGCAGCTGGAGATGAGTCGCCAGCAGTGGTGGATGTGGGGAGTGAGATGGCGGAGTTTTGAGAGCGGATGATCTGGACGTGTGTCCATCAGAGAGAGTAAATTTGTGAGACTGGATGTCATGAACTGATATATAATGACTTTTGAACACTATTAAGGTAAATACATTGTCTGTTCTCTATCAAAATCATGCCTATCAGTAGTAGTGACTTCAGTAGTTAGAATCTTTTATTTAGCTGGCAGTACTGGCGCTCGCTGTTTTGCAGTAGTTCGAATAACGAAGATTTTTGTGAGGTAAGTGATTCATGAAAGGTATAGGTTATTGTTAGTGAGGGCCATTCTTTTCTAGAGATTATTGAAAGTCAGACTGTGTTGCGCTAAAAATATTGTGTGTCAGTTTAGTGTCGATCAGAATAAGTAAGGAGCGAAATGTCTGAGTACGTTCAGTTCTGCTCAGCTGTTTAAAAATCAAATAACGTAAGGGGTTTATCAGCACAGTAATTCATTACTTTTTTCTAAGGGGACGTTTCCTATGTCCCCTTAGCCGAGGATATCTCACTGGAATCTTCTGATTTTTTCTTGTAGTTTGTGTAATTAGTGTAGCTATTGTTTATTGTTAGCGCGTAATTATAGAGAGAATTTCCTTTGTAGTTGTAGTTTTTCATTGTTGTGCAGTAAAACAGTTGTGGCTTGCATGTATATTTGCACCAAGTATTTCGCAGCTGCGCTTGCAATTAACGAGATATTATTTTCAGTGCTATGTTAATGTGTTTTCTTATTTTACTCTTCAAATTGTTCATTTCTGTGTTATCGTGTGAAATACGTGATAATTATGGCGTGTGAAAAACGTAACGCTAGGCCCCAAAGTAAATTGAGAAATGAAAGTGACGACGATTGTAGCTTATCAGCATCACCGTGTAATGAATTAACAGATATTCAACGTAGTAATTTGGTAATTGTGCATAGGGAAATGGAGCAGGCGGCAAATAAAGGTGTAAACAGTGAAACAATTAGTGAACAGGGAAGCATTATCGATCGATCGGTCGGCAACAGCTCGCCTTAGGAATCCGAAATGACATGACACAATCTTGCAAATACTGTAGATTCAGGTTTTGAGTCCTCACCGTTTTCTCAAATAAGCCAAGACACATTTTCTGCTTTTCAAAATGTGAATTTTGCCGGTGCAAAAGCACTGAGGAACATGTTTCAGACACCAGTGCATTGTTCTTACAATTAGTGCAACAAATGGGACAAAAGCTTCAAAACTTAGACACAATGGAACAACACCAGAGACAGACAGAGTAACAGGACGCAATGGAACAAAATCAAAAACAGTCACAGCAACAGCTTCAAAAGTTAGACACCACGCTTGAACAAACACGTGATGGTTTAACTGCTGAGTTACTTAAAATCGAATCGAAATGTCAAAAAGTATGTAATGACGTAAAAACACAAATTTGTGAGCATTTCCAACCTATTTTTTCACGTCATGAAAATGCATTACAGAATCACGCAGCCATAAAGGAACTGCAAAGTATTGTTCATGAAAATCACGACACCTTGCAAGCTAAAATTGACTCAGTTGCATCTACCGATTCGGTTACACAACTTGCAAAAACTCAGGAAAACTTAAAGGACACAGTAGATACGATTTCAACACAAATGGACACTCTGAAACTTGGTTAAGAAAAACATACTGAGGAAATAAGTTCACTATCGGAGAAAGTAGCCGAACTTTTGGATCAGTTCACTAACTTATCTACAAAGGTAGATGATGATCTGGATGACACAAGACCCGTAGCCTTCACTGACACAGAAGAGTATGAACAAATTAGAAAATTCAAACAAAATCAAAATCAAATCAATACACAGTACAAAAGAGAAATCCGAGGAGTACAAGATCAGTTGGTACAAGTAATACAAGAATTACATATTTCAGAGGACACTCGCGCTCCAATACGGGAAGAGGGACATAGAAATACGGAACAGCCACAAAATAATAACAAAGGGCACTTCGGAAATTATGAAAGAAATTGGCAAGGTACACCGAATTTTGAGATGGATCCGCCGAAAAGAAGTAACAATGACCGATATGCGACTCGCTGACATGATGATTTTGACTATAAGCTGTTCATTACTACACGTAAATTCAAAACATTTAAGAATTCTGGAAACGACATTCATCCACAAGCATGGCTTCATCAATTCTCTCACTGTTTTCCTCCCAACTGGTCATTAGAGCACAGATTAGAATTTATGTGTGGCTATTTAGAGAATGAACCAGCTGTAAGAATGCGATCGGTCATTCACTATTGTCACAGTGAAGGAGAATTTTACCGTGCCTTCCTCTCAGCATCTTGGTCTCAAGCTACACAAGGCTGCGTAAAACATAGCATCATAATGATGAAACATTTCGAACAATCTGAATGTTCCAGTCTTGTGAAATATTTTGAAGACATGTTGCACAAGAATCAGTACCTGTCAAACCCATACAGCCCCCCAGAACTCATCCGCATTTGCTTAATCAAATTGCCTGAACATTTAAGGCATATTATTTTTGCAGGACGTTGCAAAGACGACATTGAAGCTTTTCAGGGACTCTTACAAGAATTGGAAATTGATATTGACAATCGCGGGACGCGAAAACAGGAACACAACAATTACAGGTCACATCTGTCACAATTCCGCAATGAAAGAAATAATAACTGGACACGACAAGGCTATTCTTTCAGCGCAAATCGTGACCAAAACAGACACCACCCGTATGACAACCGTTGGCAGAATAATAGTTACAGAGAAAGATCGCATTTCCGTAGTAGTGAATATGACAGAGATAACCATAGAACACACAATATGGGAACCATTAAGGGAGACAGAATAACTTCAGACGCAACAGTTCAGCGCGCGGTTACGATTCAGGGAGAAATTCTCCACCATGTAACCGACAAGAAAGAAACTATGGAATCTACTGACATGACGACAGACGATATAATAGTAACGACAGACCTGAATTTCATCGGAACTGGCGGGATTCAAACAGAGCAGGGCACTCTCGGCAAGGTGAATTTGTAGAAGTTAGGTCGCCTAATTCTAACAGCGGCACACGCCAACAAAGAGACAGACAATGACTCGCACAGCAGGCAGCCACATGCGCCGGCTGGCTCAGAGAGAAATAACATAGATGCTAACCTTGAGAAAAATTTTAGCATTCCTTACCAACTTATAGAACATGAATTTGCTTTGAAATTGAAACTCTGTGCACTAGAAAGGGCAAAAGATAGCACCACATTTCACATGTAAAACCATTTATTGAGAGATAATCTGCTTTTTAGCTTAGTCTTTGCTATAAAATTTTTCACGTCACATTACTAGTACACTTTGACACACTTAGAAACTGTTAACATGCAACAATGTTTTGAAGTTAACTATCCAGTCTAGAACCAGGGAACATATTTAGACAGTAATTACGAATGCATTGTTATAGTGAACAGATGACACAATGTTATTGTGTGTGTACATTCTTGCCTGTTAGTTGCACGATTACGTAACGACTATAAGGCTCACATACTTAGAACATATACCAATACTGCTAATGAGATTTTAATGCAACATTTTGATTTACTTGAAAATACATTCTGGATTTAAAGTACTTTCTGAGAGATACCAAATGACACAATGGTTAGTTTATTTGACTGTTACATGATATATCACGACGCTACTAATGTGTGACACAGTTTACATTGTTGCTTTTACGGTGTATCTGTTTTATATCTGCTCAGTTTTTCTGAATTCTTCTGGAAAGTAAAACATGTTTTAGTAGTAACTTTTGTGGTATAGCTACAATGAGACAGCCTTTTCCGTAGCACAACAATACATTACAGTACAGTACTTTCTTCATCACAGCAATAAGCGTAATAACTACGATATCTATACGCAAAGCATTTCACTTTTATTTATGATGAGGTGAGTACATTGACTTCTGCAGAACTTTGCTTACGGAGGACGATAACTACGACTCTTCCACAGAATTATCTTACAGCAAGACGCACATTTAGCGCTACAGGACACGCATTTGACATTTGACTGATTAATTTTGTACTTAAAACATTTATTTTTAAAGATTTTTGAATTACAAAGATATAAAGATTTTCCGTGATACATTTCATTCCATTGCTGTAATCTGTAACACCTGAGGGTATAATTACTTTAATCCTCAGGGGGGTACACACTTACTTTGTGTACCATATGTCTGGCAAGCACAAGGAGCCCTAGCTAATATGGTATTTGCTTATACAACTTTACACATCGGTACAATATGTCTCTAACACATAAATTACACAGCTATCTGATCATTTAACTGAGAGAGACAAACATTTTTTTTCTACATCAGTGACAGATGTTTACGTAATTACACAGTTGGATAACTTCACACTTATGAAATTGTATTTTGTCTGTACTTTGTGAACTGATCATATTTTTTTTAGAACCATTGTGATACTATGATAGCTTTGAACGATGTATTTGGTATGGGATCATGATTTTTAAAGTACGTTTGAGGTAGATGACACTACTGAAATGAGCAGAGAATTTTTTTTTAGGTTTTGAAATTATTGCAGAAAGGTACGACGTTTTTGAGATTTGACTCAGGTGTTATGATATTATTACGATGACGATGTGTATTATACTGTTGAGGTATGTTTATGATCAATAAGCTGATTCTATATGAGGAATTTGATTATGCTAAGTATTTATTATGACGAAATATTGAAGAAGTGTCGACGAATATGTATAAGTGTAATAAAGTAAGGAATAATGAGTAGTGGTTAGGGACTCTGATTTGTGAAAGAGGATGTTGGAAACCAAGAATCGTACTTTAAGAGTTATGAAATGTATGTAAATGCGTGAATGTATCATAATGCCAGCATAAATTTTTCGGACACTGTTATATTCATAGGATGTTGTTTCTACACATTTGTAACGCAAATTCTCGACCTGTGAAATTTCTTCTATGAGACTGTCAATGTAGCGCAAACTGCTGTCGTAAATATTTCGTTAAGAAAGCTAAGTGACCTTGACGTAATGCGTTGTAGGCGCAGTCGCCTGGAGAAAAAGCCATTAGGGGGAAAAAAAGGCCATTAACCTCACTATTGACATTCCTTTGTAGAAAGCATCGCAAATACAACACGCTCATACTTGAAACATATGATTATAGTTTTGAGCTCATACTTTCTGATATTTACTGAAATGCTTAACGAAATGATGAGAAATATTTTATGTCTGTACACCTGATTATGACTACTGTCTTTCTAGTTGAGAGATTTTTTTACTACCTTATGAAATGCCATATGGCTAGTGAATGATGTTTCATGCTTTGCTTTGTATATATATTTGCCTATTTTGTTCAATATCTAGTTTCTAACTGCACTATAGCATTGGTTAAAATAAAAATTAATAGATGTACTAATGTAAATATTTTCTGTCTACAGATCCATTAAACAATAATTTTATGATCTACTTTCTTTAAAAAAGAAATCAAATAGACATTTCCCTTCACAGGAATTGCATAAATAATTTTCTAACGCTTTGGTAACTTGTCTGCTAGAGTAAGTTATCGTGATGCATCACTCTAGTGTTAAGATGTGACATAGGTATTAGACATGGCCATCTTTACTGTAATATTTTTTCTGCTTGAGCTTTGTCATATTTAGGTATAAGTTATTGCATTTGCTGCTGCTGTTTGCCAGGCATAGTGCTACACTGAATTTCACTTTGTATTACTCTGTTAAGCAAGTTTTACTACTGATTTATTTTTCTTGTTGCTGCACATTGGCTCATATTAGTTGTAATGTTGCATTTGCTTTGCTAATTTAGATTTACTTCTGCTTGCTTTGCCTATTTGCATTTTTTTGTCATTGCTGTTTGTGTTAATTGTTTTGTGCTGCTGCATTGTCTCGTCCCTTAGTTTATGCATCTGAGCTCAGTAGATTTAAGTTAGCTTAAGAGGGGGTATACTATATAAGAAACTAACTATGAAGATTAGGGCAAGAATGCATTGAGAAGTTATATGAAAAAGATTTGGGCAAAAATGAGTATTGTACAATGAGAAATATTTATTTTGAAAGAGGATACGAACAAAACAGTTGGGTTTAGGGACAACAGGGTTAGATAGGATTTTTTTTTGCAGGAAAGATCTATGGAATGAAGTTTTGGGTTGGACTGCATTGCCAAATGTTACACTGAAAACGAACCCTCTCCTTTAAAAAAAATGGCTCTGAGCACTATGCGACTTAACTTCTGAGGTCATCAGTCGCCTAGAACTTAGAACTAATTAAACCTAACTAACTTAAGGACATCACACACATCCATGCCCGAGGCAGGATTCGAACCTGCGACCGTAGCGGTCGCTCGGCTCCAGACTGTAGCGCCTAGAACCGCATGGCCACCCCTCTCCTTTCCTTTTGTGTTATTCCACTAGGTGTTTGTGTATCCTTGCGTATTTGTGTTCTTCCTGTCTTTATATGTTTATCTGATAATAGATATGTTGTAGAATCTTTCTAATACTATGTTATTTACTTTGTTAAGATGTTTAGACATTAATTCTGCTCTGTTACAATGCTCATATACGAAATTAATGTTTCGAAAACTATTCTCATTATTTTATTTATTTACTTATGTCATAATTCCTGTAACACTGATGTATATGTTTATTTCTATTCTTTTGTAAAGCCTGTACTACTACAAATGTTATCTGTATTGTTATGTTCTTTAATGATGTATTTTGTACCTTTGTAATTGTATTCTTATGTTGTAAATTTATAATTGTATAGACACCAGTTCTTCAAATTAAGTTTCATTACACTGCACACGTTTTTGTTGGTCATAGTACACGCATAATATGCGAGAAAAAAAAGGGGACTGTTAGCATTTGCACGTGTGTTGATAATTCAGCAAGGGACTGGTGAACAGCATTGCTGGTTCGAAGGTCAATTCCAAAAACTTTGTGAGTGCACAAGTGGTGGTTTATGGACTTGCTATATAGTCCACAAGGCTCTTCGATGGTGATTGTGCACCTGCACAGTCGCAACAGCACAGTCGCAACAGATGGCTGCTCGCCTTCTCTACAAGGACTGCAGTGGTTCAAAATGGCTCGGAGCACTATGGGACTTAACTTCTGAGGTCATCAGTCCCCTAGAACTTAGAACTACTTAAACCTAACTAACCGAAGGACATCACACACTTCCATGCCTGAGGTAGGATTCGATCCCGCGACCATAGCAGTCGCGCGGTTCCAGACTGTAGCGCCTAGAAGACTGCAGTGGGTCTGCACCTTTGATGACCCACCAATACCATTATTTCTACAAGGACTGCAGTGGGTCTGCACCTCTGGTGGCCCACCAATACCATAATCTCTACCAGGACTACAGTGGGTCTGCTCTGTGATGACCTACCTACCAATATTCTTCAACTTCGACTGACTCTGCTGTGTGTTTGCTCTGTTGTGGACCATTACCTGTCTGCATGTCAAGAGTCAGCACTGTCTTTCCGTTGGAAGGACAAGACTACTTCAAGACTGCATGGAAATCCACTACTTCCCTGTGCATTTTCTTTTACTGTTCAGACTTTGAGAAAAACACTGCAATTTTACTGTGATGAACGATCAGGACTGTCTTTATGGACTGTGAGAAAATCTTTGCTTTTGACCAACAGTGCATCAATAAGTGTGTGCATTTGATATCTTTGTTATTGTAATTATTAAAAAATTTTTCAAATCATTATTGCCACTGCCCAATACAATTTGTAAAATTTTTTGTGGGGAGCATGGGGGGTATGCAAGTAGTCTGTTTAGGTTTTTATGTTGGTAACGCCACGTAGCGCTCTGTATGAAAATCACTGACTGTGCTGTGTGCAGTCTGTGGCTGGTTGGCATTGTTGAAATATTCTCTATTGTAGTGTTGGGCAGTTGGATGTGAACAGCGCGTAGCGTTGCACAGTTGGAGATGAGCCGCCAGCAGTGGTGGATGTGGGGAGAGAGATGGCGGAGTTTTGAGAGCGGATGATCTGGACGTGTGTCCATCAGAGAGAGTAAATTTGTAAGACTGGATATCGTGAACTGATATATAATGACTTTTGAACACTATTAAGGTAAATAAATTGTCTGTTCTCTATCAAAATCATGCCTATCCGTAGTTAGTGACTTCAGTAGTTAGAATCTTTTATTTAGCTGGCAGTACTGGCGCTCGCTGTTTTGCAGTAGTTCGAATAACGAAGATTTTTGTGAGGTAAGTGATTCATGAAAGGTATAGGTTATTGTTAGTGAGGGCCATTCTTTTGTAGGGATTATTGAAAGTCAGACTGCGTTGCGCTAAAAATATTGTGTGTCAGTTTAGTGTCGATCAGATTAAGTAAAGAGCGAAATGTCTGAGTACGTTCAGTTCTGCTCAGCTGCTTAAAAATCAAATAACGTAAGGGGTTTATCAGCACAGTAATTCATTACTTTTTCTAAGGGGACGTTTCAACAAGGTACCTCCACCGCGGTAGAAGTGAACCTTTCCCGTTGCGCTACGCTGACTTGCTCGGAGTACACCTAATGTTACGGGTATACAAATCGCGCAATGAACTTCAAAATCGATTTTCTCAAAAGCCAAGGCCCGTCGCGAAATAGGCAGATATTCAGAATAAGTGCCTCTACAACATATTTGAAGCGCATCAAAATCCGTGATTTACAGTAAGGAGGGTCCCCTTGTAAGATATGGTTGCGACTTAACTTCCTTGAGCTAATGTACGACTCTATTCGCTACAACTTTGCTCGTGGATGTCTCAGGATCGAGCCATGCACAGTCTGCTTTACGCCCTGATATGTCAGTGACCAGTCAGTCCACTACACTGGCGATCATGCAGTCAAACGGTTGAGGACAGACGCGTAATGCGAGTTAGAGGTTATTATTAAACATAAAAGATTAGGGAAGTTACATTAATAACGTACTCCACACTCCCGATTTGTATTTTATGTAACTGTTTTATTCAGCAAGATATGCTTCCCAATGAATGCTGATTCTTAATGAAATAAAATGTCTGTCCCGCTTGAAATTTAACTAGCAGCATGCGAGTAATGGTAATCTCCATTCAATATGCTCAAATTACTAAGCGCGTTTCTTCTAACCCGACACTCAGACGTGTAAACTAATATCCGCAAATAACGAAGTACAGTCTCATGCTCCGGCAGCTGAAGCACAAGTCTCTGTTCAGAATCTGTCCCCAGCTCCACTCCCGACAGCGAAAAACACAGGTCTCCATTGGTCAAACTGAATATCCACTCGCACATCAGAAAACCAAAATCAGTTCTCTGTTTTCAAGAGTCGTGAATAGTCTTTTTCCTTGCAGTTTCCAGAAGCTCCCAAGAGCATATCTCCCACCCCAACGTCCACAAACATCACCAGACTTTAGCCGATGGGATCTCAAGTACCTTCCCACCACATAACGCACTTCTTTCAACACTTTGAGGTATCGTGTACAGTTGAAATGGAATGAATCTGATATACTAATAACTAGATGTTGCGTCATTTATAAGTATATGTGTGGAGCACTTTCTGGTATGACACGTTTTCAACATAAGCGCTTATCATCACAGCATATTTAATAATAATGTAATCTGCGCTGTTACTCGTGATAATGGCTACCCTGTCAGATAGCCTTGTTTGTTATTACAGTGTGTAAACCTGTATAGTGTACACGTATATGTCGTAATCACAGTTGGTGCTTGTGTACATAGCACTGCCTTTCTTGGCCTCACATATAATCCTTAAGCTTACTGCATCAACATTACTTTTCACATTCTAAGTTATTAAAGCGTTCGTTCTGTTCAGAGTTTTGGTATTTCCAAACAACACTTAGCTTCAAACATCTGCAACTGTTAGAGGCCTTCTCGGCTTTTACCTGTTAAGTGCCTACCATGTAAGGCTACACGCTCACTCCTGCTAATCCCTCCGTTGCCCGTAGTCCCTCATCATGCCCATCTCGGCGGAACCCACCACAGTTTGCCCAGCCTCCTTTTGTGCATATACTGTTGTAACTGCGACCAGGACGGTCGCGGGGTAGGAAAGACGGAAGGCGCGGCGGGACCCGCGGAGAGGCCCGCGAACAACAACACAACGGAAGAGGACGGACACGACCAACGTAGGAACGAATACAAGACCGAACAACTGTGTCACAAGGAAACAAACTCGTACACGAACCAGGAAGTAAGCAGTCTAGCGCAAAGCGAGGTGTAACCCGACGTAAGCGAGATTAGACTGACTGGCTGAGCGAGTGGCCGGCGTTTAAGCACGCTATCGGGGGCGCCGCTATTGGCCGCCGGGACCACGTGTTCCACTGTGGCGCCCCCACACTAAAAGCGGGCCAGGAGGCGCGCCGCCACAGATTAAGGCGCGATGGTGCAGAGACTTCTATGGGTCTTCGACGTCCATGACGTCTGGCGCGGATTCAAATTCCGCGGTGTGCGGTACCAGATCCCTCCCCCCTGAAACTTGCACGTAGGGGCGGAAACGCCCCGGACAGTGCTGGGGTGGGCGGCAGTGGGAAGAGCAACTGGGGGTATCAACCGCTAGTGGCGGGGAGGAAGGGACGCCCGAGGTATCCATGACAGCCGATCCAGAGTCCAGGGCGGGGGAGGGAGCCGCCGATCCACCCGGAGGCGGGCCGGCGGCAGGCCCGCGGGGAGACGGCAACCGGGGGTTGGAATGGTGACTTGAGGACCACTTCCGTACCTGAAGGAGGTAGGGAAAGAGGCGGCGGCACGAGTCCCGTGGCAGCACGAGGGCAGAGCTGATTATGATGGCGGCACTCCAGCCCTTTCGACATCTGCACCAACGTAACACTCCGCCCATGGGCCGCGACGACCATGGCGGGTGTCCAACCCACCTTGCGCCCGTACTCGCGGGCCCACACGGCTGTGCCAGGGGCATACCACTGCGAGAGCCGGGAATGGGGGACGGGAGGAGGACGGCAGCAGCAAATGGAGCAGGGTCCGCGGCTGTCGCCCGTGAAGGAGCTCTGCCGGACTGCGACCGTCAATTGGCGTAGTGCGATAGGTGCTTAAAAACAGGGCGAGGGCCGACGTAGTTGGAGATGTGTCGACCGCCTTAGTCAACTGGTGTTTAAAAGTGCGGACAAGCCTCTCCGCCGCGCCATTGGACGAAGGGTGGAAAGGGGGGGCTACGGATATGCTTGATACCGTTGGCCTGACAGAAGTCGTGGAAGGAGGATGTTGTGAATTGGGACCATTATCAGAGACCAACGTGTGGGGCAGGCCCTCAATGGCGAGAACCTGGGCCAGGGCCGTGAGCATAGTCTCCGTGGTGGTGGATGCCATTCGGGCAACATATGCATATTTGGAATAGGCATCAACAATGAGTAACCACATGGACCCCAAAAATGGGTCCGCAAAATCGACATGGATGCGATTCCAGGGCCAGCGAGGCACAGGGCAGGGTACAAACGACTGAGGGGGGCTTGCCTGGTGATACGCACAGACAGTACAGCCACAGACCAGGCGCTCAATATAGCCATCGATGCCAGGCCAATACACATGCCGTCGAGCCAAAACTTTCATACGGGACATACCCCAGTGCCTGCGGTGTAACAAACTGAGCACCCGAAACCGCAATTACGGAGGGTTGACCACCCGGTGGGCATCTGACTCCATGGCGAACAGAAGGACATCATCGACCACAGAGAGCCTGTGGGACAGGTGGTGCCAGGCGCTGAAATCGGACTGCATCCGATGAGTAACATAGGATGGCCACCCGTGGACTACGTAGTTGAGAACTTGCCGCAAGGCAGGGTCACAGCAGGTAGCCGCAGCAATGTCAGCAGCCATAAGAGGAAGACCATCCAGCGCATCCTGGCAGGCAGAATCAATGTCAAAGCAGAGTACCTCCTGTTGGTCAAAGGCAGGATTGGGGCCCACTGGGAGATGTGACAAAGTGTCTGCATTAGCATGGTGGGTGGTGGGCTTATACTGGATGGTGTAAGCATAATTACGGAAAAACAATGCCCAGTGCTGGAGACGTTGAGCCATCCTCTCAGGAAGGTGAGAGTGGAGTCCGAATAGTGTAACCAAGGGTTTATCGTCCATCAGGAGGGTGAACTTTGCCCCAAAGAGATAGGAATGAAATTTTTGGATGGCGAACACGATCGCCAGGGCCTCCTTCTCAATTTGGGAGTAGTTCCATTGCGCAGGGGTCAACGTCTTAGAGGCATAAGCGATGGGCTGTTCAGAGCCATCGGCATCCCAGTGCGCGAGGACGGCCCCAATGCCATATGCCGACGCCTCAGCTGCCACAACCAAGGGGCGGTCCGGAAAAAAAATAGAGATGGGGCCCCTCCACGCCCGCACCAACGTGGTGACCAAACCAAAAGTTCTACTGTCACCTCCGTAAACATGTTAGTTATCTAGTGGGTGGATCACAGGATGCTGGGCTGTGATGTTGTCCGTGCGTCTGGGTAAGGCTACGCATTAACACGGTCCATCAGGTGATAGATAGTGGACGAAACGCGAGTGAGGGTAGCGATTTGAAGAGCAGAGGGGAAAAAAGTGCCATGGCTCGTGCTGTGGGAAAAAAAACCTCTGCGACAGTGGGATGGGTAGTAAGAGCAGTAGTGGCTTACTAGCTGCGATAGTTCATGCAAGGTTGGATTTGTTAGTATAGGTATCATGCATCATTACCGTGACAGGCGATGGCGATGTGTCCCAGTTGCTGCGGCTGCTACTTTCCTGGAACAATCAATATCGTTATACAGTAGTGGGAGATCGGCCATAGATCATCTCACTGTGTGGGGGATGTGTGGAGCTTGTTTGCATGCAGTGTACGGTACGGCTTCCCTGTATGGTGCCAGTTATTCGGCAGTGTATTTCAGCTGGATATCCAATAAATGCGTCTGATTAACAGGGGCTCGCCTGTGCCGTTATGTTTGCGTAAGCTTGGCCATAGATGTTATGTCCTTGCAAGTATGTCTTTTGGTCTTTTATGTTTCCATCTATGGTTGTGGTCGTAGTTCCCCAGATTCAGAATAAACGGGTTCTGTGAATGTCTGGAGTTTCTGTATAGTCTTGTGGTGAGTTTGTGGATTACCTCCGTGAGAGTCTCAAGTCGGTATTCCCGGTGAAGGTCCGCGATGCGTGTGTATCGTGGAGCATTGCTTATGATTTTGAGTACCTTGTTTTGTATGAGCTGCAGACGGCGCAGGCGTGTAGGCGCAGCGTATCCCCAGACGGGAGCTGCGTACATCATCAGGGGTCGGATAAGTGTCATGTACATGGACTTCGACACCCTTCTGTTCAGTGTGCTACGCCTGTTGAGCATAGGATAAAGCTGTTTGAGCCTCGCGCTAGCTCGGTTGGTCATGTGTTGTATGTGGTCCCCCCAGAGTAATTTCCGGTCCAGCCAGACACCGAGGTATTTGACTTTCTCGCGGAAACGTATTGGGCGTGCATGTAGAGTTATTGGTCTGCAGTAGCGGTGTTTGCGCAGTTGCTTCGGTCTTCTCGTGAACAGAACGGCTTCGCACTTGTCGACGTTTACTCTAACACGCCATTTCTCCAACCAAGGCTCAGCCACTCTGAGTGCAGTCTGTAGGCGTGACGTAATATTTGATGGTTTCCAATCTTGCGCAAGGATGGCTGTGTCATCCGCGTAGATTGCCATCATTGTGTTGTGTGTGGTTGGGAGATCGTTTATGTAGAGGTTAAACAGTAGGGGCCCTAGGATGCTTCCCTGGGGTACTCCCGCGTGTATACCATGTCGTGTTGACTGTTTTCCCTGCACGTCAGTGTTGAAACTCCTGTCTGTGAGGTATGAGTGTATTAGACGCAGCAGCCCGTCGGGGAATCCCGCGTCGCTGAGTTTGCGGATGAGGCCGTTGTGCCATAGACGGTCGAAAGCCTTTTCGATGTCCAGGAACACTGCCCCTGTAGCTTTGTTTATGTTGAAGCCATGTGTTATGTGTTCAACGACCCGTGGGAGTTGTTGTGTTGTGGAGTGGTGATTTCTGAAGCCGAATTGCTCCGGTCTCAGGATGTCATTTGTTATGCAGTGCCTAGTGATGCGTTTGAGAATCACCTTCTCAACAATCTTACTGAGCGAGCTCAGAAGGCTGATGGGTCGGTAATTTTGTGGGAGGCTGTGGTCTTTCCCCGGCTTCCTGAACATCAGGACCTTGGCCGTCTTCCAAAAGGTGGGGAAGTGTTGGTGTGTTAGTATGGCATTCGTTATGTGTGTTAGGTATTCAGTTGCTTTATCCGTGAACTCCTGGAGGACACGGTTTTGAATGCCATCATGACCAGGGGCTTTCCTAGCAGCGGAATGCATTATGGCCCAGGAGACTTCGGCTGTGCTAGCATGTCGAATGTCGTCGCGCGATGGTTGGGCTAGAATGCGTGTAACCTCTTGGTCAGTAGCAAGTGTGAACGCTGGATCTGATGGTACCAGGTTCGGTGTCAATGACGCTGCGAGTGTTCGGGCCATTAGTTCTGCTTTCTCTTCCGCTGAGTATGCAGGTCCGTCGGGCCCTTGAAGTGTTGGCGTGTATATTTTCTCCCTGGTGAAGTGTCGGGCTAGTTGCCACACGCCAGGTCGTGTGGTGTCCAGCTCTTCGAGTGTGTGGTTCCACTGTTGTGTTCTGTGTGTTTGTATTTTATCGTGTATGATGCCCTGTAGTCTGTTAATGTGCCGTTTGAAGTACAGACGCCTGGTGCGCTGCCATTGTCTCATGAGGCGATTCCTCATCGAGATTAGGCACAGGATTTCCTGGGGCAGGGCCGCACTACGTTGTTGTGAGGTGCGATCAGGTATGGTGCCTGCCATTGCGTCCTGGACGGCGTTAGTGAGGGTTTCTACTGCCTCGTCGATTTGTGCTGTTTCATTAATTTCGTGTATAGGTGGGATGTGGCTATCGAGCGTTTGCTTGAACCTTGTCCAATCCGCACGCCCGTAGTCCAGCATCTTACGTTGTTCCATGTGCTGCAGTGTTTCCTCAATGTATAGTATTACAGGTTGGTGGTTTGAGGGCAGATCGTTTTCAACGGAAACGTTGAGTGTCGATGTAATGCCCTTGATGAGGGCCATGTCTATCACGTCTGGCCTGTGTCCCCTCTGATAGGGAATGTGCGTCGGTTCAGTCGGCGCTAGTATGATGTAGTTTCTGCCAAGTGAATGTTCGTACAGTTTTTTGCCGTTGGGATTTCGTATGCGTGAATTCCATTCTGGGTGTTTTGCGTTCAGATCTCCAGCGACTATTACTCGCGGTGAAATGTTGAGTAGTGTGCTGATATCGCGTGTTGAAATGCCTACAGGGCTGTTGTATACCGATATCAGTGTGGTGTAGGCTCCGTTGAACTTGACTCTGACGGCCGTAGCCTCGATTTTTTCCAGTTCAGGGAGCTCTATGTTTGTGTGCTCAATGTCTTTGTGTATGACGATTGCAGTTCCACCTGCCACGGCGCCGCCCGGTCGGTCGGTACGATAGACACAGTAGCCAGGAAAGTTTAATTGTTTGTGCGGTTTGAGTTTAGTCTCGCTCAGTAGCGCGACAAGGATTCCCTTGCGCTCCATGAACGCGGCAAATTCTGCCCTTTTGTTGTGGATCGAGTCTGCATTCCAGAACAGGATCCGTGATAGTGTGTGCGGGTTTGCGTTATGGGCCGGGTGTGGCGTATTATTCATGTAAGAGTGTGAAAGAGTGTTGTGATGGCAGTGTGTATGACAGCCCAGTATTGCCCGGGTTCGGCGCTCATGAGCTGGGTGATAAGTGTAGTGACGGCCATCAGCACCTTGGTAAGGATTTCAATGGTCGTGTGTCGGGGGAATAGTGTTTCCAGTATTCCCCCAGATGATGTGTTGGTGTTAGGTGTGGCAGCCTGAGGTGCTGTTGTGGTGTTAGCGGCCGCTTGTGCAGGTATTGGTGTGTTGTTTGGGGCGGCATTTGTGTTTCGTGGTAGAGGTTGTGGCGCCTGAGTTACTTCTGTGGTGAGGGGGATGGTAGTGTGAGTTACAGTCTCGGTGTCTTGTTGACTGTTTTCCTGTGTGTTGCTGTTCTGTTGTTGCTGCGTGGCCTGTTGTGGTGATTTCGTGTTCCCCGCCCTGTGTTTGCGTGGGGCGGTCCGGAGAGAAGGGAGTAAGGCAAGGGATGGACTTCAGCATCGCCTTTAAACAGAGAAAAGCCTGGTCACAGGCAGGAGTTTAAACAAAAGGTACCCCCTTGCGACGCAAGTGATTGAGGGGTTGAGCAACGGAGGCAGCATGGGGCAAGAACTTTAAGTAATAAGTAACCTTGCCCAAAAACACCTGGTGTTCCAATAAGTTCTTGGGATGAGGAAGGGCCTCAATGGCCGCGACATTACGACCCGAAGGGCGAATGTCATTTTTGCTAAGCCAGTGGCCCAAGTATTCCACTTCCGGTTGACAGCGTAGACCAGCAGACTGTAGAGTGTGAAATAAGGCAAAGGTTCCTGGCGGGAACGCCTGGTGACTAAGATGTCATCCAGATAATTCACACATGCAGGGATAGGCTGGGTAAGCTGCTCCAGTAATCGCTGGAAAATGGCCAGCGCCGAAGAGACACCAAAGGAAGGCTCTTGTACTTACACAATCCGAAAGGCGTGTTGATAACCATGATGTTCCGAGGTTTGGCATCCAAGGGCAACTGGTGGTATGCCTCAACCAGATCGATCTTGGAAAAATACTCTCCCCCAGCAAGCTTGGCAAGAAGGTCTTCCTGTTGGGGAATGGGGTAAGTGTCAACAAGGAACTGAGCATTGACGGTAGCGCCAAAGTCCCCACACAGCCAAAGGGACCCATTGGGTTTCCATATGACCACCAATGGTGTCGCCCATGTACTATAGGTGACAGGTTCCAGCACGCCAGTGGCCTGGAGCCGATCAAGTTCTTGCTTGACCACTGGCCGTAAGGCCACCGGAAGGGGCCGGGCCCGGAATAAGTGAGGCTGTGCATCTGGCCAGAGGGTGATGTGTGCCTGAAATCTGGAAGCACATCCGAGGTCCAGTGCAAACAACGACGCAAAAGCGGAGCACATATCGTCCAAGTCCTGAAAGGGAGCACCCATGGAAACGACCATAACTTCGTCGGAAATTGAAAATCCAAACAGATGAAACGCATCCAGGCGAAAATTATTCGAAGCCGACGGATGGTCGACGACAAAGAGGGTAAGGAGCCGCGGAACATGCTTGTATGTCGCCTGGACGACGAACTGTCCACAAAGGGGAATAAAACCATCTCCGTAGGCGACCAAACGGCGAGAGGGAGGCGACAACGCAGGGGAGCCCAGCCGTGTGTATGTCGCCATATTAATCAGGGAGACGGTGGCCCCAGTGTCGACCTGAAAACTGACATCCTCTGTGAAAATGCGGAGCGTGAGGAAAAGCTTCCGCGCTGACTGGTCATCCTGTGGGACGACCGCTGTAGAGCATGGACGGTATCTTGAGGCCCAGGAGGGGCAGGACCGGATCGAGTCGAGCGACTACGACAGACCAATTGGATGTGGCCCTCCTTGTTACACAGCGTGCACGTTTTTCCAGCGGTGGGGACAACCAGCCCACGAATGGGCAGTAAAGCACTGTGGGCAAGACGGAAGTGGGCCGCGCGACCGGCGACGAGGGGCGATCGAAGGCGCCGATGCCATAGAGACGTCGGAAAACGAAGAGTCCCGCCGGCGCTGGCCCCTGTCGGCCGGGTCACGTCGACGTCGCGACGGCGGAACTCGCCGGAACGCCGCGATCGGTGCCACCTGCGGTCGCGCCATAAGACGCTCGTTAGCCGCTTGAGCAATTTCAAAGGAGTGGGCAATGTGGAGATTGTCTTCCAAGGAGGGATTGTCGAGTTTCAATGCCGCAGTACGGACCTCAGGGTCGGGAGCCAGCTGAACCAGCACATCCCAGATCAGGGAGTCCGCATACGAAGCCTTACACTGCTGATTGGTGCACGTAAAATCGCATCGATGGCTGAGACCCTGCAAGTCCGTGACCCAGGAACGATACGATTGACCAACCTGTTTATGGTACTGGTGGAACTCCAGCCGAGAGGCGACTATGTGTTAGCGTTGGGAATAATGGTTTGTCAGCAAAAGGCAGATCTCCTGGAAAGAGAGAGCCACAGGATCAGACAACAGTGCCAAATTGCGGAGAAGTAAGAACGTGTCTGGAGAGGCCCAAGACAAAAACAACGATCGCTGCAAGGAGTCGTCCGTGACTAGAAAAGCCGTGAAATGCTGTTTCAGCCTATGTAAATAGGAGACGTGGATGAGACGTGGATGCCATTTTTCAATCCAGAAACAAAGCGCCAGTCAGATCAATGGAAGCACCGCCACCAAAAAAATTTCGGGTAACCGCCAGTGCTGAAAATCCCAGTCCTCGTTAGTGTCATTAAAGGGTGGAAACGACGGCGGACGCGAGACAGCATCGGACACCCGACGACCTTGAAGCTGGTGCGGTAACGCGTCCAGGGCATCGACTTTGTCCGTTAGCAACTGCAGCGACTTTTGTGAGAGGTCTAACTGGAGCTGCTGCTGCTGCTGCATGAGCTGCTGCTTTTGCTCCAACAGACAGACCAACTTCGCCTCCATACCAAGAACGACCACCGTTTACCTCGTCGCCAAAATGTTGTAACTGCGACCAGGATGGTCGCGGGGTAGCAAAGACGGGAGGCACGACGGGACCCGCGGAGAGGCCCGCGAACAACAACACAACGGAAGAGGACGGACACGACCAACGTAGGAACGAATACAACAAGACCGAACAACTGTGTCACAAGGAAACAAACTCGTACACGAAACAGGAAGTAAGCAGTCAAGCGCAAAGCGAGGTGTAACCCGACGTAAGCGAGATTAGACTGACTGGCTGAGCGAGTGGCCGGCATTTAAGTACGCTATCGGGGGCGCCGCTATTGGCCGCTAGGACCACGTGTTCCACTGTGGTGCTCCCACTCTAAAAGCGGGCAAGGAGGCGCCACAGCTTAAGGCGCGATGGTGCAGAGACGTCTATGAGTCTTCGACGTCCATGACGTCTGGCGCGGATTCAAATTCCGCGATATGCGGTACCAGATATACGAGGTGCATAAAAGTTCTAAGGCCGCCGATTTTTTTCTAATTAACTACTCACCAGAAATCGATGAAACTGGCGTTACTTCTCGACGTAATCGCCCTGCAGACGTACACATTTTTCACAACGCTGACGCCATGATTCCATGGCAGCAGCGAAGGCTTCTTTAGGAGTCTGTTTTGACCACTGGAAAATCGCTGAGGCAATAGCAGCATGGCTGGTGAATGTGCGGCCACGGAGAGTGTCTTTCATTGTTGGAAAAAGCCAAAAGTCACTAGGAGCCAGGTCAGGTGAGTAGGGAGCATGAGGAATCACTTCAATGTTGTTATCACGAAGAAACTGTTGCGTAACGTTAGCTCGATGTGCGGGTGCGTTGTCTTGGTGAAACAACACACGTGCAGCCCTTCCCGGACGTTTTTGTTGCAGTGCAGGAAGGAATTTGTTCTTCAAAACATTTTCATAGGATGCACCTGTTACCGCAGTGCCCTTTGGAACGCAATGGGTAAGGATTACGCACTCGCTGTCCCAGAACATGGACACCATCATTTTTTCAGCACTGGCGGTTACCCGAAATTTTTTTGGTGGCGATGCTTCCATTGAGGTGACTGGCGCTTTGTTTCTGGATTGAAAAATGGCATCCACATCTCATCCATTGTCACAACCGACGAAAAGAAAGTCCCATTCATGCTGTCGTTGCGCGTCAACATTGCTTGGCAACATGCCACACGGGCAGCCATGTGGTCGTTCGTCAGCATTCGTGGCACCAACCTGGATGACACTTCTCGCATTTTCAGGTCGTCATGCAGGATTGTGTGCACAGAACCCACAGAAATGCCAACTCTGGAGGCGATCTGTTCAACAGTCATTCGGTGATCCCCCAAAACAATTCTCTCCACTTTCTCGATCATGTTGCCAGACCGGCTTGTGTGAGCCCGAGGTTGTTTCGGTTTGTTGTCACACGATGTTCTGCCTTCATTAAACTGTCGCACCCACGAACGCACTTTCGACACATCCATAACTCCATCACCACATGTCTCCTTCAACTGTCGATGAATTTCAATTGGTTTCACACCACGCAAATTCACAAAACGAATGATTGCACACTGTTCAAGTAAGGAAAACGTCGCCATTTTAAGTATTTAAAACAGTTCTCATTCTCGCTGCTGGCGGTAAAATTTCATCTGCCGTACAGTGCTGCCATCTCTGGGACATATTGACAATGAATGTGGCCTCATTTTAAAACAATGCCCATGTTTCTATCTATTTCCAGTCCGGAGAAAAAAAAACGGAGGCCTTAGAACTTGAATGCACCTCGTACAGCACAATGAACAGTTTTCTATAATAATTCCCTGTTGGACACTTTATGGAAAGGGGATCATCCCTGGCGTTTTTCAACAGCTTAAACTAATTGTTATGCTCCTCCTGACAGATCGCCTGTTACCGACCACACTTCTGAATGTTCCCGCAGCAGCAAAACATTACCTGGCATCTCCAACTTTAACAAATAACTCTCAATGGTAGCCTGAAGCTTCCTCTCCAGCCTTGTCACGTTACATGGCAGAACCAGGAAATTTAAAAAACAATGAAGATGCGGCTGATGGAATCTTCGGTGTTTCCTGTGTTCTGGGTACGGCTGTGAGACCTGGACCGTGAAGGCTAGTGACAAGAGCTGAACTGACGCATTCGAGACGTGGTGTTGGCAGAATATATTGCGTTTGCCATAGACAGAAAGAAGAATGAATCCTTCCATCAAAGAGGAATTTAGCATCACAAGAACTTTATCTTCCCATGTCAGCCGAAGATACTTCCAGTTCTTTGGGCCCAGTTTGAGAAGAAAAGAGGATAATTTAGAAAAAACAATCCTGCAAGGCAAATTCGAAGGAAGAATATGTGGGAGACTAGCCAGCAGATGGTTGCATCAAGCAAAGAAGATTACAAGTCTACCTCTTCATATTATGTTAAGAAGCGCTGAAGATTGCTGTGGATGGAGACAGCTAGTCGAATCTTAAATTATTTAAGAAATGAATGAAGAAATTAGGTCGAGTTAACTGACCAATGATGATGATGATGATGATGATGACATTGAAACGTCCCCTTAGAACAATTTATACACGACTTTGCTTAAACTGACACACAATGTTTTTAGTGCAACGCAATCTGACTATCAAAGATCCCTGCAAAAGAATGGCCCTGAGTAACATTAAACTATACCTTTCAGAAATCACTTACCTCACAAAAATCTTCATTACTCGAACTACTGCAATACAGTGAGCGCCACTACTGCCAGCTAAATAAAAGATTCAAACTACGGAAGGCACTAACTACTGATAGGGATAGTTAGCAAATGAAAGATTTTAATAGAGAACAAACAATGTGTTTACCTTAATATCATCACAAGTCATAATATATGTAATTTCAAATCTCCGCCATCTCTCTCCTCACATCCACCACTGCTGGCGGCTCACCTCTAACTGTGCAACGCTACGCGCTGTTCACATCCAGCTGCCGCTGCCCAACGCTACAATGGCAGACAACAATGCAAAACTAGCCACAGACTGCACAAAGCACAGCCAGTGATTTTCATACAGAGCGCTATGTAACGTTGCCAATAAGAAAACATAAACAGCCTACTTACATAAAGAAAACATAAACAGCCTACTTACATAGCCCCCATGCTCCCCACAAAAAGTTTTACAAAATGTGTTGGGCACTGGCCAATACAGATTTGAAAAAACTTTTCATAATTACAGTAAGAAAGATATCAAATGCACACACTTATTAATACAATGTTGGTCAACAGCTAAAATTTTCTCACAGTCCATAAAGACAGTCCTGATCATTCATCAGAGTAAAACTGCCGTTTCTTTTCTCAAAGTCTGAGCAGTAAAAGACAATGCACACGGAAGTAGTGGATTTTCATGCAGTCTTGAAGAAGTAGTGTTGTCCTTCCAGCTGAAAGACAGTGCTGACTCTTGACATGCTGACAGGTAATGGGCCACAACAGAGCAAACCCACAGCAGAGTCATTCGAAGTTGATGAATATTGGTAGGTAGGTCATCACAGAGCAGACCCACTGTAGTCCTGGTAGAGATTGTGGTATTGGTGGGCCATCAGAGATGGAGACCCATTGCAGTCCTTGTAGAAATAATGGTATTGGTGAGTCAGCAAAGGTGTAGACCCACTGTAGTCCTTGTAGAAATAATGGTATTGGTGAGTCATCAAAGATGCAGACCCACTGTAGTCCATGTAGAGACGACCAGCAGCCATCTGTTGCGACTGTGCAGGTGCACAATCACCTTTGAAGAGTCTTGTGGAGAATATAGCAAGTCCATAAACCACCACTTGTGCACTCACAAAGTTTTTGGAATTGTCCTTAGAAACAGCAATGCTGTTATCCAGTCCCTTGCTGAATTATTAACACTCGTGCAAACACTAACAGTCCCTACTTCTCACATATTGTCCATATACTATGACCAACAGAAAAGTGTGCAGTCAAATGAATGCTTACAAGTTACTTAATTTGATGAACTGGTGCCAATTACAATTTTAGAACATAAGAATACAATTACAAAGGTACAAAATACATCATTAAAGAACATAACAATACAGACAACATTTTTAGTACAGGCTTTACAACAGAATCGAAATATACATATACATCAGTGTTACAGGAATTATGGCATGAGTAAATACATAAAAGATCAGAAGAACTTTTGAAACATCACCTTCACATGTGAGCAACAAAACAGAATAAATAATGTCTAAACATCTTTACAAAGTAAATAACATAGTATTAGTGCAAATTATATTTGAGGATAACAGTATTCCTCATTATAGTGAATGTAGCTTAGTATTAGAAGAAGAAAAAAATCTATGAAACTACACAGAGTCAGGAAGAAAACAAATACACAAGGGTACACAAACATATAGAGGGATGACACAAAAGGAAAGGACAGGGTTTGTTTTACTGCAGTATTTTGCATGGAGATCTCCCTTCGTTCATCATTATTCCCAAATGTCCTATCTAAGCCTGTTTTCTGTATTCTGTTCACATCCTCTGTCAAAAATAGTTTTTCTCCACTGTACAGTATCCTTTTTTTTGCCAAACCATTTTCTGATAGCTTCTCAATGCATTTCTTATAAATTCATCATAGTTAGTTTCTGATAGTCTACTCCTCTTAAGCTAACTTAAGTCTACTGAGCTCAGATGCTAAACTAAGGGACGAGGCAATGCAGCAGCACATAACAAATTAACACAAACAGCAATGCAAAAAAATGGAAAATTGCAAAGCAAGCTACAGTAAATCTAAATTACCAAGCAATGCAACATTACAACTAATATGATCCAATGTGCAGTAACAAGAAAAATAAGTCAGTAGTAAAACTAGCTTAACAGAGTAACACAATTTAAAATTCAGTAGCACTATGCCTGGCAAACAGCAGCAGCAAATATAAAAAATATAAAAAATATAAAACTTATATCTATACATGACAAAGCTCAAACAGAAAAAATATTACAGTAAAAATTGCCATGTTTAATACCTATGTCACATCTTAACACTAGAGTGATGCATCACGAGAACTTACACTAGCAGATAAGTTACACATCGTAAAGAAAATATTTATGCCATTCCTGTGAAGGGAAATGTCTATTTATGTGCCCTCGTTTTCTTGGAAGTAGATCATAAATTTCTTATTGACTGGATCTGTAGGCATAAAATAACTATATTAGTACATATATTAAATATTATTTTAACCAATGCTGCAGTGCAGCTAGAAACTTGATATTAAACAAAATGTGTAAATAAATACATAAATATGGCATTTTTCTCAACTAGCAAGACAATAGCCGTGAAATGTTTCTCATCATTTCATTAGGCATTTCAGTAAATATCATAAATTACGAGCTCCACAGTATGCTTTCAACAAGGAAATGTCAATAGCGAGGACAATGGCCTCCCCTTTCTTTTTTTCTACCTGTGCTTCTGACGAGGCACTCACACTAATGGCTTGTTCTCCAGGCGTCTGACACACCTGGGTGCCCACGACGCATTATGTGCAGGTGGTCACTTAACTTTCTTACGGAAATATTTACGACAGCAGTTTCCGCTACAGTGACAGTCTCATATAAAAATATTTCACAGGTCAAGAATTTGCGTTGCAAATGTGTAGAAACAAAATCTTATGAATATAACAATGTCCAAAAAATTTTCGCCGGCATTGTGATACATTCACGCATTTACACACATTTCATAACTCTTAAAGTACGATTCTTGGTTTCCAACATCCTTTTTCACAAGTCAAGAGTCCCTAACTTCTATTCATTATTCATATACATATAAACACGTAATCACATTCCTCATATATGGTAGCATCATGTGATTGACATAAACATACCTCAACAGCATAATACACATCGTCGTCGTAAAAATAACATCATAACACCTCAGTCAAATCTAAAAAAAAGTTGTAGCTTTCTGCAATAATTTCAAACCATAAAAAATATTCTCTGCTCATTTCAATAGTGTCATCTGCCTCAAACGTACTTTAAAAATCATGATCTCATACCAAATACATCATTCAAAGCTCTCATAGTATCACAATGGTTCCGAAAAAATATGAAGAGTTCACACAGTACAGACAAAATACAATTTCATAAGTGTGAAGTTATCCAACGGTGTAATTACGTAAACATGTGTCACTGACGTAGTAAAAAACATGTTTATCTCTCAGTTAAATGATCAGATAGCTGTATAATTTATGTATTAGAGAAATATGGTACCGATGTGTAAAGTTGTATAAGCAAATACCATATTAGCTAGGGCTCCTTGTGCTTGCCAAACACATGGTACACAAAGTAAGCATGTACCCCCCTGAGAATTAATGTAATTATACCCTCAGGTGTTACAGATTACAAGAATGGAATGAAATGTATTACGGAAAACCTTTGTATCATTGTACTTCAAATATCTTTAAAAATAGATGTTTTAAGCACAAAATTAATCACTCAAATACGTGTACTCTAGCGCTAAACTGTGCGTCTTGTTGTAAGATAATCTCTGTGGAAGTGTCGTAGTTATCGTCCTCCGAAAGCTAAGTTCTGCAGAAGTCAATGTACTTACCTCATGATAAACAAAAGTGAAATGCTTTGCGTATAGATATCTTACTTATTACGCTTATTGCCGTGATGAAGAAAGTACTGTGCAGTAACGTATTGTTGTGCTACAGAAAAGGCTGTCTCCTTGTAGCTATACCACAAAAGTTACTACTAAAACATGTTTTGCTTTCCAGAAGAATTCAGAAAAACCGTGCAGATATGAAACAGATACTGCGCAAAAGCAACAATGTAAATTGTGTCACACATTAGTAACGTCGTGATATAATCGTGTAGCTGTCACATAAACTAACCACTGTGTCGTCTGGTATCTCTCAGAAAGTACTTTAAATCCGGAATGTATTTTCAAGTAAACCATAATGTTGCAATAGAATCCCATTAGCAGTACTGGTAAATGTTCTAAGTATGTGAGCCTTATAGTCGTTACGTAATCGTGCAACTAACAAGCAAGAATGTACACACACAATAACACTGTGTCGTCTGTTCGCAATAACAATGCAGTCGTAATTTTTGTTTAAATAAGTTCTCTTGGTTCTTGAGTGGATATTGAACTTCAAAACATTGTTGCATGTTAACAGTTTCTCAGTGTGACAAATTGTACAAGTAGCATGAAGTGAAAATTGCAAAGACTAAGTTACAAAGCAGATTATCTGTCAATAAATGGTTTTACATGTGAAATGTGGTGTAAACCTTTACTCTTCCTAGTACGCAGAGTTTCAACTTCAACGCAATTATCATGTGGTATACGTCGGATTCTGTAAGGTCCATTGTAAACTAGAAAGAATTTGTGACTCAAGTGTTTCTTCTTATGTGACAATGAATGAGCTTTAATGAGAACTTTCTGACCAATATATAATTTCTTTGCATTTGCTTTACCGTGTAGTTTTCTCCTTTTGTCTGCTGCAGATTTTATATTTTTAAGAGCCAAATCAATTATGTCTTTGTGTCGAAGTTTACGTGTATTCGGGAAAGGTACAAGCTCTCTGATTCTGTTCGGAGGTTCTACATTCTTCAGTACAAGAGTAGGTGGTAAAGCAGTGGAATCATGAGGCATTTCATTCAGCACATTTTGAAATAAGTGTAAATATCTGTCCCAATGCTGATGCTTTCTGTGACAATAAAGTCTGCAAAGCTTATTGATTTCTTTCATAATCCGTTCAGACGGGTTACAGTGTGGTGAATACAATGAAATAACAACAGGTTTGATTTTATGATTCCGAAGCATGCGTGACCAAACAGCAGATCTGAATTGCGGTCCGTTATCTGAAATGACTTTAGCAACGTGGCCAACTTCACGTAAGAAATTTTTAACAAAGGCGTTGGATACAGACCGTCCAGTGGCTTTACGTAACGGAGTGAAAGAAACAAATTTTGAAGTAAGTTCAACAGCGACTAGAACGTACGAAAATCCATTCGATGTTCTGACAAGGGGTCCCAAGAGATCAACAGCAGCAAATTCTTTTAATTTAGAAGGAATAATAGGAAACAACGGAGCACGATGTGAGATAGTAGATGGTTTCGCTTTTGACAAAGTTTACAAATAGACAAGACTCTTCGAATTCGCTTTTCCATATTGTTAAAATAACAAGTCGTTCGAAGAATATGATAACATTTTCGTGGGCCAAAATGTGCGTAGCTGAAATGAATGTACCAAATGAGCTTATTAACAAAATCGTCTGGAATGCAAAGTACTCATAGCTTGTCATCAACAGTGCAGCGTTTGAAGAGTATGTTGTTTCTAACCAGGTAATAATGCCGAATCTGAGTGTGTCTCTTTTCATGCCATTTACTTTTGATGTCTTTCCAAATCGGATCTTTATCTTGTTCATGAGCAATGTCCTTTAAAGATGTGGTGATGAAGTTTTCAAAGGCGACTTTCTGAATGTAAAGAATACTGAAATTTTTCTCGAGGTTGCCTTCTGTGTTACTTTTCTCAAGCCCAGCCGGTGCGCGTGACAGTGCGTCCGCAACAATGTTCTCCTTGCCGGGAATGTAGACTATTGTGAAGCGGAATTCTTGCAGAAACAATGCCCAACGTTTTAACCTGTCATGATTTAATTTTGAAGACATAAGAAATTGTAATGCACGATGATCACTGTATACTTTTACGTGCTTACCAGAAAGAAAGAAACGGAATTTGTTAAATGCCCAAACGATAGCTAAAGCTTCTAATTCCGTAACGGAATAATTTTTTTCAGACTTTGTTAGCACTCGGCTAGCAAAAGCAATAGTTTTCTGAACAGTAATGTCATCTTCTATGGCTTCTTGAAATAAGTGGGCACCAAGACCGACTTTAGAAGAATCCGTGCTAAGGCAGAAATCTTGTGACAGATTTGGATGAGCTAGTATTGGCGCGTGAAGTAATGCTTCTTTCAAAGAATTGCATTCCAACTGTGCTTGTTCGTCCCAGTTCCAAATAGTATTTTCTCGAGTGAGAGAACAAAGTTTTGGTGTAACTAGAATTTGCATATTCAGAAAACGACGGTAAAAATTTACGAGACCTAGAAAACTGCGGACTTGTCTTTTTGTGGATGGAACTGGAATGGCTCTGATTGCTTCTAACTTTTCAGGATCTGGCTGAATGCCTTCAGAAGAAATAATATGTCCCAAAAACTTCACCTTTGACCTACCGAATTCAGACTTTTCCAAGTTAACTGTAATTCCAGATTCTGCAAAAATACGTAACAAACTGTTGAGGATGCGGTTATGTTGTTCCCATGAAGCTTCTGCTATTAGAATATCGTCCACATATAAGGTGATGTGACGTTTTAAGAACTCAGGTAGTATAGAATTTAACCCACGAATGAATGCTGCCGAAGAAATGTTCAAACCAAAAGGAAGTTTCCGAAACTGATAACAAACGCCGAAACAAAGGAAAGCTGTGTATTTTCTGCATTCTGGATGAAGTTCGATCTGATAAAAGCTGGATCTGAGATCAATGGAAGACAACACTTTTACACCATTAAAATTTTGAAGAAGTTCTTACATCGTCTGCGGCCTGTCTGTTTCAGGAATAATGATAGTATTGATTTGTCTCGAATCTAAGACAAGCCTGATCGATCCATTTTTCTTCTCAACAACATGTAACGGATTGTTGTATGAGCTTACTGCAGGCTAAATAATGCCCTCGTCAAGCATAGATCGTATTTCTGTTCTAACAAGGTCCCTATAATGTGCTGGAATTACGTATGGTCTAACACAAAATTTAGTATGCTCACGAACACGAAATTGGTATTGAAATCCCTTGATTGTTCCTGTTTTGTGAGTAAAAACTGTGGAATGTGCTTGTAAAATCTCAAAAAGGTCCTGCCTATCAGTGTCATTACAATTCTCAATTGTTTGAATTTTATTCTGAATTAACTCATTAATTTCAAATATGCCGTCGATATCATCCCTGTCAGTACTTGCAGAGTGATTGTTAGTGTCTAGTTCCGTAGAAAATTCCGAACTGTTGTCTAACAGAAGGTAAAGCCGATTAATTTCCTCATCATGGTTTGAGAGCCAGTCTTCAAATTTCAAAGCTATTGACTTACCTTCTTTCTCTAAACTTATTTCAGCATCGTGGAAGCTTAAAATTGCTTTGTATTCATTCAAAAAGTCTACTCCCAGTATAATTTCCGTCGACAATAATGGATCAATAAGAAAGTTCATAGAAAAGCTGTGGCTTTGGCAAAAGAATTCTAAATTGGTTTGTTGGCGTACATCTACACTTTTTCCAAAGATTGCACCTTGTAATTTAATCTTACGTAACGGAAGTGTGGGACAATCGTTCGATTTGTTGCATTTGCTAAAAGCTGTTTCACTAATTACTGAAATGGGACTGCCAGAGTCAAGTACTGCCGTAAATTTTACGTCATTTACTGTAATGTGAATCACAGGATGTGCAATGTTGTTATATTTTACGTCGTGTTCCTGGAGTAAGATGTCTCTAATGTCTTCCATTCTTACGTAATTACTAGCTACGGCACCTGTGTCGTCAGTTTCATAAGTACGTTTTGTGGCTGCCAGCGGTGTGAGTCATTGCCTATTGTCTCTTTGTTGTCGCACGTCGTTATTGGGATTTGGAGACCTAACTTCTACAAATTCACCGTGACGAGAATCCCGCCAGTTCTGATGCAGTTCAGGTCTGTCGTTACGATCATATCGTCTGTCGTCATGTCGGTAGATTCCATAGTTTCTTTCTTGTCGGTCACGTGGTGGAGAATTTCTCCCTGAGTCGTAACTGCGCGCTGGACCTTTGTGTCTAAAGTTATTCTGTCTCCCTTGATAATAATTATTTTGGTTCCCATATTGTCTGTTTCTCTGATTGTCTCTGTGATAGTCATTACCGCGGAAAGGTGATGTTTCCCTGTAACTATTACATAATTTCCGAAGTGCCCTTTGTTATTATTTTGTGGCTGTTCCGTATTTCTATGTCCCTCTTCCCGTATTGGAGCGCGAGTGTCCTCTGAAATATGTAATTCTTGTATTACTTGTACCAACTGATCTTGTACTCCTCGGATTTCTCTTTTGTACTGTGTATTGATTTGATTTTGATTTTGTTTGAATTTTCTAATTTGTTCATACTCTTCTGTGTCAGTGAAGGCTACGGGTCTTGTGTCATTCAGATCATCATCTACCTTTGTAGATAAGTTAGTGACCTGACCCGAAAGTTCGGCTACTTTCTCCGATAGTGTACTTATTTCCTCCATGTGTCTTTCTGAACCAATTTGCAGGGTATCTACTGTGTCCTTTAAATTCTCCTGAGTTTTTGCAAGTTGCGTAACCAAATTGGTAGATGCAACTGAGTAAATTTTAGCTTGCAAGGTCTCATGATTTTCATGAACAATAGTTTGCAGTTCTTTTATGGCTGCTTCGTGATTCTGTAATGCATTTTCATGATGGGAAAAAATAGGTTGGAAATGCTCACAAATTTGTGTTTTTACGTCATTACAGATTTTTTGACATTTCGATTCGATGTTATGTAACTCAGTAGTTAAATCTTCACGTGTTTGTTCAAGTGTGGTGTCTAACTTTTGAAGATTTTGTTCCATTGTGTCTAACTTTTTAAGATTTTGTTCCACTGTGTCTAACTTTTTAAGATTTTGTTCCACTGTGTCTAACTGTTGCTGTGTTTGTCTCTGGTATTGTTCCATTGTGTCTAACTTTTGAAGCTTTTGCTGTGTTTGTCTCTGATTTTGTTCCATTTGTTGCATTAATTGTAATAACAATGCATTAGTGTCTGGAATCTGTTCCTCTACGCTTTTCGGCAGTGCATTTGCACCAGCAACATTCACATTTTGACAAGCAGAAAATGTGTCTTGACTCATTTGAGAAAACGGTGAGGACCCAAAACCTAAGTCTACAGTATTTGCAATATTGTGTTCTGTCATTTCGGATTCCTGAGGGGAGCTGTTGCCGACCGATTGATCGATAATGCTTCCCTGTTGACTAATTGTTTCACTGTCTACATCATTGTTTGCAGCCCGCTCCATTTCCCTATGTACAATTACCAAATTACTACTTTCAACATTAGTTAATTCATTACTCGGTGGCGCTAACACACTGCTTTCGTCTTCACTGTCATTTCTCAGTTTCCTTTGGAGCATAGTATTACGTTTTTCACACGCCATTATTGTCACAATATTTCACACGACACCACAAAAAAAACACAATTTGAAGAGCAAAAATAAGAGAACACTTTAACATAGAACTGAAAATAATATCTAGTTAATTGCAAGTGCAGCTGCGAAGTACTTGGTGCAAATCTACATGCATGCCTCAACTGTTTTACTGTGCAACAATGAAAAACCACAACTACCAAGGAAATTCTCTCTATAATTACGCGCTAGCAATAAACAAAAGCTACACTAAATACATAAACTACAAGAAAAAATCAGAAGATTCCAGTGAGGTATCCTAGGCTAAGGGTCAACATATGAAACGTCCCCTTAGAACAATTTATATACGACTTTGCTTAAACTGACACACAATGTTTTTAGCGCAACGCAATCTGACTATCAAAGATCCCTGCAAAAGAATGGCCCTGGGTAACATTAAACTATACCTTTCAGAAATCACTTACCTCACAAAAATCTTCATTACTCGAACTACTGCAATACAGCGAGCGCCACTACTGCCAGCTAAATAAAAGATTCAAACTACGGAAGGCACTAACTACTGATAGGGATAGTTAGCAAATCAAAGATTTTAATAGAGAACAAACAATGTATTTACCTTAATATCATCACAAGTCATAATATATGTAATTTCAAAACTCCGCCATCTCTCTCCTCACATCCACCACTGCTGGCGGCTCACCTCTAACTGTGCAACGCTACGCGCTGTTCACATCCAGCTGCCGCTGCCCAACGCTACAATGGCAGACAACAATGCAAAACTAGCCACAGACTGCACAAAGCACAGCCAGTGATTTTCATACAGAGCGCTATGTAACGTTGCCAATAAGAAAACATAAACAGCCTACTTACATAAAGAAAACATAAACAGCCTACTTACAACATATTTGGGAACTCAATTAAGCTTAAGGATTGTTTAAGTGCAATGTCTTTCTTTTAGTTTTTTATTTTATTTTATTTATTTTATTTTTTGTCGGCTCCTAACTCGATACGATCCAGTCCCACATATATCCTGAAAGCAGTTGAACTCTAATTATTTTGTGTTTTCTGCCAATAATCGATGTGATGAGGCAGCCGTAAAATTATATTTCATGATTGGTCATTATTTTAATAATTATAAAAACTGTTACCGCCATCACGCAGCAGATCAGCGGTCTTCGAGAATAGTAGATCGTCGGATCCAGAGTACATCCTTCACGGCAGTGATGGCACAGGTTAGATGGCCGAATACAACCACAAACAAAGCAAACAAACATAGTCCAAACAGGCCTTGGAAGCTCAATGGTACCAACCGGCCTCCGTGTCATCCTCAACCCTTAGGCGTCACTGCATGCAGATACAGAGGGGCATGTGTTCAGACCAACACTCTCCCGGCAATTGTCAGTTATCGTGACCGGTGCCGCCACTTTGCAGTCAAGTAGCTCTTCAAATGGCCTCACAAAAGCTGAGTGCACCCCGCTTGCCAGACCTGGACGGTGACCAATCCAAGAGCTAGAAAAGCCCAACAGCGCTAAATTTCGGTGATCTGACAGGGAAAATATGCAAGCTTTTGAGTTGTATTACTACATGCCAGTTACTTCAGCTGTCAAAAGTTTTACCGGTTGAAGCGCTGCTAGTGTTCCAAACGACTGGTGTGTAATGACAGAAGAATGGAATGACATAAACGGAGAACTTGATATTTTAATGGTATTACTTCTGTATTTTCCAGTCACTAAACGTGGCAGTGACTTCTCTAGTACGAAAACAAAAATGTAATTACAGTAATATTCCGTCTCCTGTTTATGTCAACATTGATAATGAAATCTCACTGTAGTGTAACCGAAAATAGTTTAAGAAAAGAAATAAATTGTGATACTGCAAGAAGAATTTAACAGACCACTGAAAGGCCTAACACGGGGACTGGGACTACTCTTCATCACCGATTCGTCCTTATTTATATGATGGATAATTAGAGCGACAAGAGTGGGAAGTCCAGATGGCTGAACATTTAGAATAATAACATTTTTGGCACTGATCTGGGGAGACATGAGCCATTGAAGCTAGCATAGTTCCCAGACAATGGAAAGAGTACAGAACAGTAATCTGGAAGTTCAAAATTGGTTCAAATGGCTCTGAGCACTATGGGACTTAACATCTTAGGTCATCAGTCCCCTAGAACTTAGAACTACTTAAATCTAACTAACCTAAGGACATCACACACATTCATGCCCGAGGCAGGATTCGAACCTGCGACCGTAGCAGTCCCGCGGTTCCGGACTGCAGCGCCTATAACCGCACGGCCACCGCGGCCGGCTGGAAGTCGTGAGATCGAGTTCCTACGCGGAAACATTTTCTTTTTCAATTTTTACATTACTTACACCTCATATAAACCGAAATAATGCTAATCGTATTTTATTTACCAATATTTTAATAAGCAGCATGAAAATGGAAGGCAAGGGAAAAGTTGGAATCGCAAATAACTTCTCAGGGAGGGACTGTACAGCTTATATGAGAACTTCATATATAAAATTAGATACTTTCATTATTAACAGGTTATGATTCACACATGCTGAGGCGATATTAGTAGTAGCACATAGTTCGTTTTGGGATGTTTTGTTAGTACTGGTTGCCCACATCAGGAGCAAGTATACATTCAGTGGCAAATCTATTGTCCATTTTCACTGACTTGTCCTCAACCTATAGTTCTGCTTAGAAGATTATGACCCCCTGGCGATAATCAGTCCTTTGGATTGACAAGTCCTTATCCTGTTGTTCGATTAAGTGGTTTTTCATGTCACCCCTACCCCTCCCACACTCTCAGAAACCTGGCACCACTTCTCATATCAAATTAATTAACTAATTAATTACATTGCTTTGAAAAATTGGCGGGAAATAGCTCAGTTGTACCATTTTCGGTATTCACGAGCTACTTCAGATTTTTCGAATACCCCACCCTTGCACTGTATCAAATTGATGGACTAATTAATTAATTTATTTATTAAATCTATATCCTTCAGTTTCCCTCACCCCCCTCCCTGTTCTGGAAATACTGATTGATTGATGGCATTGTACAGAATACTGCTTATTTAAACAATGTAAGTGATATGAGGTGGTGTACTGAAGATTGTTTATTTAAAGAATTAGTCAGGAAATCGATTGCAGTGTGTGGAATATTTAAACAACTGGGCCACTTTTTTCAGCCCGATCGCGTAGGGAAACACGTAATTACGCCTTCACAGATCGCTTAACCATACCTGAAAAACTCTCTCGCCGCTCGCCACCCGTGCAGGCTGCCCCGGCCGCGCATCCTGGGGCCCGCAACACCTGTCGGCTGCCCCGCCGTGCAGGCCCGTGCAGCAGGGCGCTCTGGCTTATGCACGGAGCACTTGGAACCACCGGCGTCCGTGACGGCCACTATGATTAGCAGCGAACCAAGCCCTCCCCGAACAAAAATACATTTCCTGTCGGTGTCTATTTCCATCTCAAGTGTTCTGTATGCGTGGACCAACCTGTCGGATACCGGCGCATGCGAGTAATGGACTACCTGCAACATTATCTCGCCCCATCGGTCAGAGACAAGCTGCAGCTGGACTAGGGATTTATCGTTCCATGCATAGGCTGCCACTAACATCGAAATACAAACGTCTGCATTCGGAGTGATGTTGTGACCAGAAAGCATGGACTGCTGATGAATGACGTCGTATTTGATGAATTGCGATTCTGCTCTATCCCAGATGATAATCGTTGGCAAATATGGTGGTGACTTGGGGTGACGTCCCACTCTTCCAGTGCTTTGGAGCGGCATAGCGGTGTTACTCTCTGGTTTAGGGAACCATTGGGTATGACTTCAGGTCGCACCTGGTAGTGATATAGACACAACTATATGACTCGGATATCCTAAGTCCTCATGTGTTTTCTCTCATGTGTCAGTACGGTGTTGTCATTTTTCAGCAGCACAATGCTCGTACACACATGGCACATGTCTTAGAAACTGTCTGCGTGATGTTTCGGAGCTGACCTCCGATTCGATTCAAGACTTTGTTACAGACAGGAGTCAACGCATCACTCTTAACGGAACTAAATCGACAGATGTAAAGGTAACCCCTCAAGCCGGAGACCGAGAACGTATTCGCGCGCTGCGAATATCCGCACTGGCGGCATTCCGACCACGTACTCGCCAGTTGCAGTCTCGTAGGTAAAACTGTATTGCTCTGCCATCTGCTGACGACAGCCGATACTAGTTCGTCAGCTAACTACAGACATATCTGTGCTGCTCTGCTTCAAAGATCTTTGTCATGAAGTGAGGCAGTCGGGAGAAATAACGTGTTGTATCTCACAGTCCGAGCGACACTCTCGAATGCAAAACGATGCAGCCAAACACTTCGCGTCATCTTACTTCAGAGCAAATTCTCGCAATTCTCAATGAACCGACGAATAGTTTAGTCAGTATAAATGACAGCGGGAGTGATCTAGTTGTTGACGATGAAAGTGATTTTGACTGTTTGGAAGAAACACCCCAAAGAAGTGGAGAACAAACAGCGGATTGTGACGATGACATCGAACAAGTTGCACCAGTGAAATGCGCACAGAATGAAGAAGACTGGAAATGGCAAGAAGTTGACAGTTCTTATGTCTCTTTGAAAACACCATTCGTTGGTAAATGTGGACCTGTGATACAGGTAAATTCTGCAGCTGAATCGTTCAAGCTGTATTTCAAGGAAACTATCGTAGAAACCGTCGTATGTGAAACTAACCGTTATGCTGCAGATTATGTACAAAAACAGACTGTTCTACAACCTCGTTCCAGGCTACGTAACTGGGTAGATACTGACAAAGATGAGCTTTATGTGTTTTTCGCACTGCAGATGTTGACGGGAATTATTCAGAAGCCATCCATAAAGTCGTATTTCAGCAAGCATCCGTTTTTGAACACGCCGACTTTTTACCAGAGTATGGAACAAGACAGGTTAGAGCTACTTTGCAGATTCCTTCTCTTTGTAAACAATAAAGAACTGAATACATTTGAAGGCAATAAGAGATTGTTCAAGTTGGGTTCCGTCATTAAGCACTTGAATGATACATTTAAGAAATACACTCCTGAAAATTGAAATAAGAACACCGTGAATTCATTGTCCCAGGAAGGGGAAACTTTATTGACACATTCCTGGGGTCAGATACATCACATGATCACACTGACAGAACCACAGGCACATAGACACAGGCAACAGAGCATGCACAATGTCGGCACTAGTACAGTGTATATCCACCTTTCGCAGCAATGCAGACTGCTATTCTCCCATGGAGACGATCGTAGAGATGCTGGATGTAGTCCTGTGGAACGGCTTGCCATGCCATTTCCACCTGGCGCCTCAGTTGGACCAGCGTTCGTGCTGGACGTGCAGACCGCGTGAGACGATGCTTCATCCAGTCCCAAACATGCTCAATGGGGGACAGATCCGGAGATCTTGCTGGCCAGGGTAGTTGACTTACACCTTCTAGAGCACGTTGGGTGGCACGGGATACATGCGGACGTGCATTGTCCTGTTGGAACAGCAAGTTCCCTTGCCGGTCTAGGAATGGTAGAACGATGGGTTCGATGACGGTTTGGATGTACTGTGCACTATTCAGTGTCCCCTCGACGATCACCAGTGGTGTACGGCCAGTGTAGGAGATCGCTCCCCACACCATGATGCCGGGTGTTGGCCCTGTGTGCCTCGGTCGTATGCAGTCCTGATTGTGGCGCTCACCTGCACGGCGCCAAACACGCATACGACCATCATTGGCACCAAGGCAGAAGCGACTCTCATCGCTGAAGACGACACGTCTCCATTCGTCCCTCCATTCACGACTGTCGCGACACCACTGGAGGCGGGCTGCACGATGTTGGGGCGTGAGCGGAAGACGGCCTAACGGTGTGCGGGACCGTAGCCCAGCTTCATGGAGACGGTTGCGAATGGTCCTCGCCGATACCCCAGGAGCAACAGTGTCCCTAATTTGCTGGGAAGTGGCGGTGCGGTCCCCTACGGCACTGCGTAGGATCCTACGGTCTTGGCGTGCATCCGTGCGTCGCTGCGGTCCGGTCCCAGGTCGACGGGCACGTGCACCTTCCGCCGACCACTGGCGACAACATCGATGTACTGTGGAGACCTCACGCCCCACGTGTTGAGCAATTCGGCGGTACGTCCACCCGGCCTCCCGCATGCCCACTATACGTCCACGCTGTCGCGGCATGCTGCCAGTGTTAAAGACTGCGATGGAGCTCCGTATACCACGGCAAACTGGCTGACACTGACGGTGGTGGTGCACAAATGCTGCGCAGCTAACGCCATTCGATGGCCAACACCGCGGTTCCTGGTGTGTCCGCTGTGCCGTGCGTGTGATCATTGCTTGTACAGCCCTCTCGCAGTGTCCGGAGCAAGTATGGTGGGTCTGACACACCGGTGTCAATGTGTTCTTTTTTCCATTTCCAGGAGTGTACATACAACATGGGAGAAAACATTTCTGTTGATAAATCTCTAACGTTATGGAAAGGAAGGTTGGCATTAAAAATGTATCTGCTTCTAAAATCAGCGAAGTTTGGCATAAAGTCCTATGAGATCTGCGAACCTTCCACATCTTATTTGTGGCAATTTATTATTTATGCAGGAAGATCCACAGAAATAGAAACGCAATTTCTTTCTGCAGATACCCTGAAAACCAGCCAGATTGTAGTGAAGCTTGTTGAGCCTCTTTTCAACTTAGGCCATACGCTCTGGATGGACAATTATTATAATAGCGTCCTTTTGTGCCACTTCCTGAAGGAACACATTTCCTGTCGGTGTCTATTGCCATCTCAAGTGGTTTGTATGCCTGAACCAACCTGTCGGATACCAGCGCATGCGAGAATGGGCTACTGGCAACATTATCTCGCCCCATCGGTCAGAGACAAGCTGCAGCCGGACTAGGGATTTATCGTTCCATGCATATCGCAATACAAACGTCTGCATTTGGAGTGATGTCGTGACCAGAAAGCACGGACTGCTGATGAATGACATCGTATTATGTTCAGTGATAAATTGCGATTCTGCTCTATCCCAGATGATAATCGTTGGCAAATATGGTGTTGACTTGGGGTGACGTCCCACTCTTCCAGTGCTTTGGAGAGGCATAGCGGTGTTACTCATTGGTTTAGGGAACGATTGGGTATGACTTCAGGTCGCACCTGGTAGTGATATAGAGAACTCTGACGACACAACTATATGACTCGGATATCCTAAGTCCTCATGTGTTTTCTCTCATGCGTCAGTACCGTGGTGCCATTTTTCAGCAGCACAATGCTCGTACACACACATGGCACGTGTCTTATTAACTGTCTGCGTAATGTTTCGGAGCAGACCGATTCGATTCAAGAATTTGTTACAGACAGAAGTCAACATATCACTCTCAACGGAACTAAATCGACAGATGTAAAGGTAATGTCCAGAGTACCACAGGGAAGTGTGATAGGAACGTTGCTGTTTACAATATACACTCCTGGAAATGGAAAAAAGAACACATTGACACCGGTGTGTCAGACCCACCATACTTGCTCCGGACACTGCGAGAGGGCTGTACAAGCAATGATCACACGCACGGCACAGCGGACACACCAGGAACCGCGGTGTTGGCCGTCGAATGGCGCTAGCTGCGCAGCATTTGTGCACCGCCGCCGTCAGTGTCAGCCAGTTTGCCGTGGCATACGGAGCTCCATCGCAGTCTTTAACACTGGTAGCATGCCGCGACAGCGTGGACGTGAACCGTATGTGCAGTTGACGGACTTTGAGCGAGGTCGTATAGTGGGCATGCGGGAGGCCGGGTGGACGTACCGCCGAATTGCTCAACACGTGGGGCGTGAGGTCTCCACAGTACATCGATGTTGTCGCCAGTGGTCGGCGGAAGGTGCACGTGCCCGTCGACCTGGGACCGGACCGCAGCGACGCACGGATGCACGCCAAGACCGTAGGATCCTACGCAGTGCCGTAGGGGACCGCACCGCCACTTCCCAGCAAATTAGGGACACTGTTGCTCCTGGGGTATCGGCGAGGACCATTCGCAACCGTCTCCATGAAGCTGGGCTACGGTCCCGCACACCGTTAGGCCGTCTTCCGCTCACGCCCCAACATCGTGCAGCCCGCCTCCAGTGGTGTCGCGACAGGCGTGAATGGAGGGACGAATGGAGACGTGTCGTCTTCAGCGATGAGAGTCGCTTCTGCCTTGGTGCCAATGATGGTCGTATGCGTGGTTGGCGCCGTGCAGGTGAGCGCCACAATCAGGACTGCATACGACCGAGGCACACAGGACCAACACCCGGCATCATGGTGTGGGGAGCGATCTCCTACACTGGCCGTACACCACTGGTGATCGTCGAGGGGACACTGAATAGTGCACGGTACATCCAAACCGTCATCGAACCCATCGTTCTACCATTCCTAGACCGGCAAGGGAACTTGCTGTTCCAACAGGACAATGCACGTCCGCATGTATCCCGTGCCACCCAACGTGCTCTAGAAGGTGTAAGTCAACTACCCTGGCCAGCAAGATCTCCGGATCTGTCCCCCATTGAGCATGTTTGGGACTGGATGAAGCGTCGTCTCACGCGGTCTGCACGTCCAGCACGAACGCTGGTCCAACTGAGGCGCCAGGTGGAAATGGCATGGCAAGCCGTTCCACAGGACTACATCCAGCATCTCTACGATCGTCTCCATGGGAGAATAGCAGCCTGCATTGCTGCGAAAGGTGGATATACACTGTACTAGTGCCGACATTGTGCATGCTCTGTTGCCTGTGTCTATGTGCCTGTGGTTCTGTCAGTGTGTTCATGTAATGTATCTGACCCCAGGAATGTGTCAATAAAGTTTCCCCTTCCTGGGACAATGAATTCACGGTGTTCTTATTTCAATTTCCAGGAGTGTATGTAAATTATCTAGTAGAAAGCGTCGGATGCTCTTTAAGGCTATTCGCAGATGATGCAGTTGTTTATAACAAAGTAGAAACGCCAGAGGACAGTAAGAATTTGCAGAACAACCTGCAGAGAATTTACGAATGGTGCAGACCCTGGCAGTTGAGCCCGATCGTATATGAATGTAACATACTTCTCATAGACAGGAAAAGAAATCCACTACGTACAGCTACACTATTGATGACAAACAGCTGGAGGCAGCGTGTGCCATAAAATATCTAGGAGTTACTATCCAGAGCGACCTTAAGTGGAATGACCATATAAAACAGATAGTGGGTTAAGTAGGCACCAGACTCAGATTCATCGGAAGAATCTTAAGGAAATGTAACTCATCCACGAAACAAGTGGCTTATAAGGCGCTTGTTAGCCCGATTCTTGAGTATTGTTAACCTATCTGGGATCCCTATCAGGACAGAGGAGAGAGGAGATCCAACGAAGAGCGGCGCGTTTCGTCACGGAATCGTTTAGCTGGCGAGAGAGTGTTTCAGAGACGCTAAACAGACTGCACTGGCAAACGTTACAAGAGAGGCGTTGTGCATCACGGAGAGATTTACTATTGAAATTTCGGGACAGCACGTTTCAGGAGGAGTCAGACAACACATTACTTCCCCCCTCATACATATCGTGTATTGACTACGAGGAAAAAATTCGAGAAATTAGAGCCAATACAGTGGCTTGCCGACAACCATTCTTCCCACGCACTAGTCACGAGTGGAACATGGTTGGAGGGATCAGATAGTGGTACCGAAAGTACCCTCCGCCACACACCACTAGGTGGCTTGTGGAGTATAACGTAGTTGTAGATGTTGAGGTACCCCTGTTACCAACAAGATCTCCAGATCTGCCCCCAAACTGAGGATGTGTGAGACCAGCCTGGACGACAACTCACACACAAAGCCAGTATGCAGGATATTAAGAACTGCTACAACAGTTGTGGGCCAGCTTGCCTCAGGAGAGGATACAACAGGTTTATGACTGCTTTCTCAACCGAAGCAGTGCACGCACCCTGGCCGGAGGGGGAGCAACGTTATACTGATAAGTGGGATCATACTGCCAAGTCCTTTGTAAATCTGACCCGATTTTGCAATCACCTCCCCCTCGACCCGTTTAGTTCCATTCCATTTCCATCTTCCCTTGCAGTTGCTTCACTTTTGTTGTTAGGCACAAACAACTCCAGAAAGAATAGTTAAACTAACTCTTGACAAGCCGAGAAACATGAAAAAATATTTACTGTTTCGATGAGTGGGACTATGTATCCAAATAAAACACTTCCAGAGATTAGTTTAGATTAGATTCAGTTTTCGTTCCACAGACCCAGAAAATAAAATGATTCTCGTTGGTGTGGAACATCTCAGAAAGTATGACATAAAAACATAAAGCATTTGAATATAATACTTACTACCTCGATCATTTGTCAGGAGATTGTCGAAATAGGTGAATACAATGCGGTAAACTGGAACAGCTAACATTTACAGAATTAGCACGCCGTCAGGATGAAACATTGATATGCACTATTAATAAATTTGTCGTACACAAAATACCTAATCTTGACTGTTGTGACCAAGTACTGTCAAAACTGAAATCTAACAGACATTTTTACTTAAGCTTGCTTAACAGTTTCTGTTAAGATATTCATGTATAGGATAGAAGCTGCCTATCAAAAAGTCTTTCAAACTTTGTTTAAACCGTGCTTTATCTGAAACCAAGTTTTTAATGGTTTCTGGCATTTTATTGAAAATGTGTGTTCCCGAATATTGGATCCCTTTTTGGACAAAGGTAAGTGTTTTTAGGTCTTTATGTAGATTGTTCTTATTACTAGTATTGATACTAAGTATTCAGCTATTGGCTGGAAATAGAAGTATATTACTTGCAACAAATTTCATTAAGGAATAATGTTTGTTCAAGAGCCTAGCCATAAATGCCAACGTTTTTACACCAGAAGAGAGAATTTATTGGTCGAATTTTTTGTTAAACACGGAGGAAAGGTTATTTGGTTTGACATCATATAACCTCAGAAGACTTGTCTTTCGACAGGCAAAGAATCTGTGTAAAAAAAACACATATTTTCACAATCAAACCAAATAGCTGGAAAAGACTGGTCGATTGTATTTAAAGACAGAGTCCACAAGTGCGGTACTAGCGACAAACTGAATGTGAATAACTTCTTTCGTTTATTAACTCGAGTTGCTGATACACACAAATTTACCCCTGACAGAATTTTTCATTTTGATGAGTATGGAGTAATCGTAGTACAAAAACAAAGACTAGAAAATCCTGCTCCTAAAAGGCAGGAAACAAGTTGAGGCGTTATCATGTGCTGAAAGAGGTAACACTAACAAAAAAAAATGTTTCAATGCTTCCAGGTAACATCAAACCAAAACATCAAAAAGTCAGTATAAATTTGAAAACTGAATAAATCACGGAATAATGTAGATAGAGAGGTACAAATTGATACACATGCTTGGAATGACATGGGGTCATACAAAAGTTCACAAAATGTCCGACAGATGGCGCTTCATCTGATCAGAATAGCAATAATTAGTATAACAAAGTAAGACAAAACAAAGAAGATGTTCTTTACAGGAAATGCTCAATATGTCCACCATCATTCCTCAACAATAGCTGTAGTCGAGGAATAATGTTGTGAACAGTACCGTAAAGCATGTCCGGAGTTATGGTGAGGCATTGGCGTCGGATGTTGTCTTTCAGCATCCCTAGAGATGTCGGTCGATCACGATACACTTGCGACTTCAGGTAACCCCAATGCCAATAATCGCACGGACTGAGGTGTGGGGACCTGGGAGGCCAAGCATGACGAAAGTGGTGGCTGAGCACACGATCATCACCAAACGACGCGTGCAGGAGATCTTTCACACGTCTAGAAATTTTTTTTTTTGGTTCCAATAAAACCCCATGTCATTCCAAGCACGTGTGTCAATTTTTACCTCTCTATCTACATTATTCCGTGGTTTATCAAGTTTTCAAATTTATACTGACTTTTTGATCACCCGGTACATCCTCTACTTAGTTTTTCGAGAATTCAAGCTAACGATGACTGTTCTCCTGGAAACTGGGTGGCCTATCACCCAAGTGGTTTTACGCAATCCGGTACTCTTTTGTCAGTGATTTAAACAATTTGTCAATGATTTAAACAATTTGGTAATTGGAGCCGAGCAACTAGAGAGGCCAGTTCTCCTCCTTGCTGATGGGAATTTTATGTACACTAAAAATATGGTGTTATCAACTTCGCAAAGGAAAATGATGTAGTACTGCTATGCAACCTACTCCATTGGCCTCACCGCTTACGGGCTCTAGATGAAGACTTTGAGTGTGTTTTAAGCCTGGGATCTTTCACGCTGTGTAAGGTCAAATCCAGGCTGTGTTGTCTCTATATTTCAAATATATAAAGGCTACACAGAAGGCTTTTGTAAAAGCAGTAACTATGTCCACAATGATTTATGGATTTCGCAAGATTGGCATTTGACCTGTCAACCAAAGAGTTTCCAGTGACCATGATTATATTGTATTTAAGACTACAGACAATCCACTAGCTGTCACAGATAATGAACCCTCTACCTCTGGAACTACGAAGATCCACCATTTTTCTGCTGCTGTCAATTTGTCTCAGCCACTTCAGTCCGGAACCGCACTACTGCTGCAAACGCAGCTTCGAATCCTGCCTAGGGCATGGATGTGTGTGATGCCCTTAGGTTAGTTAGGTTTAAGTTCTAGGGGACTGATGACCACAGATGTTAAGTCCCATAGTGCTTAGAGCTACTGATGTGCCGTTGCCCGTGTCCCGCCCCGTGGAGGCGGACCAAGTACAGTGTTAGGCAGTTTTAGTCAACAACTGAGCAGCATTTAATAATTAGCAAAGAAAAAGAAAATTAGATTAGCATGTGGAGCTTTGATGTTCATTACTATGTGGATTTTCCCTTGTTCTTGATCTTGAGTTACTGACGTGACGGCTAAGAGACCAACTGCAGTGTTACAGTCCGCTTTTTTTATACAAGCAGCGGGCCTATTTGGCAAGCAGCAAGTGAAAAAAAAGTGCTTAGAGTCATTTGAACCATTTTTTTGTCCCAGCCTGCTGCTGCCTTCTGCTCTGTTTAGCCTGCTGACGAAACTAGTATGACTTCCCCAGCTATTGTCTCCAACATTCTCCTGGCTGATGCTGGAGATAAAATACTTCAGCCCACTACTCCGATCGAGAATCTCCAGCACATTTATATACAAACTAAAATAGTGTTACTACCTACTTCTAACGGAACTTGGGATAATTTGTAAGGAGCCATGAAGTAACACTGCGTCAAGCTGCCACTGGGCAGTAACCATAGTGTGACATCGTATGGACCACAGAAACATGTACGCAAAAGGATGTGTGAGATGGGCAAGCTGTACTCAGTAGAAAACTGCACGGCACTGTGGTAATAGCTGGAGTGGGCCGCACACTTTCACCGCAGCAGGGAAACACTTTTGTTATGAGCTATGTGATTGGATGTGGGTTTCAGTGGAACAAACGTGCACTGGAGCCATGCAAATAGAGGATTTTGAGGTAGAGGCATTTGGAGTGCAGGGCACGACCACGATGCCATGGCCATTGGCAGACTATGAGACGAACTAACATTGCCAGCTGCAGCCATGGGTTCGAGACTGGGTTGGGCCAGCCGCCATCTGCACTGTGTCTTCTTGTCGGACTTGGTACCATAGCGCCGCTGACCTGCCATCTGCGCCTACCACCATCTGACTCCTCCCAGGGGGGCAGCTGGTCAGGTCCCATGCAAGGCAATCTTCTTGACCTTCACGGTGGACATCATTGAACCTGAGCTCCCGAAGTGCAGGCGTCCGCCACTGCAGAATGCCGTCACCGCACAGCACAGAGTCCCACTGATGTCGAGGGCATGGCCCCTTGTCAGGTCATGGGCTGTCACTCTGCCTGATGTCAGCATCGGGGCGAGGGGGGGGGGGGGGGGAAGCGCTGATGCTGTTCCTTCTTGTCAGGACAGAAGCAGAAGCCAGTGCCTGTGAGCTTTTGGCGGACTGGGTCACTGGAGTGGAGCGTGTCTGCCTCCAATTGCAAACAACGTGACGTGGGTGGACATCTCTCAATTTAAAGGGAATTCTATGGATGAATGGCACACACAGTGTAATATACGAGGGCATTCTGCTCTTATGCTGCATTTTGGTCACGTGGCTAGTCAATGTAGGAAGTCCAGGTGGCTCAAGATTAGACAGAGGAAGTGAACAGGGTAGCGTTACTAGCTGACACGCATAGTGTTCATTTTATTTTCAAGTTATTTATGAATCGTAAATATGAGTAAGAGAGAGCAATGGGGAAATCAGAGACACAAGGGTCAGTGGAGAGGCATCTATGCAATCGTTAATTAAACAGGTAACGGATTTAAGAGGAGAAAATATGTTTGTAATTAATAAATTAGCAGAGAAGGATGAAGAATTAGGATTGTTGAAGCACAGAATCTGGGAGTTTATTCAGCTGTTGCAAAACCTTGTTTCTCCCTTTTCCGGCATGTCGTCTGAGGAGACGGAGGAGGAGGAGGAGGAGAAGAAGAAGGAGACTAACGTCCCGTCGACACCGAGGTCGTTAGAGAGGAGCGCAAGCTTGAAATAGAGAAGGATGGAGAAGGAAAGCAGCAGTGCCCTTTCAAAGAAACCATCCCAGCATTTGCCTCAAGCAATTTTTGAAATCACGGAAAATCGAAATCAGGATAGCCAGACGCGGGTTTGGACCGTCGTCCTCCAGAATCCAGTGTGGTAATAGGTCGTCTGAGAACGTGTTATCATTTGTAGAGAATATTGTGTCATCCTTCAGAATAGGTGGTTGGTCGGACAAACATTTGTTACAGATAGCAAGATCCCGCCTATCGGGGGAAGCAAAGCTATTCACACTTGGGCTATACAGAGGCACTGAACAAAGCAAAAACTTTGAACAATTCAGGCAGAAATTGGTACAAAGATCCAGGAAGCAAAAGAGAGCGCGATTTTTCCGTGAAAAATTGAGGGTATTTCTAGGAGACCATGGAGAATTTTGCGGATAGAATTAGAAAGCTTAATGTACATACATATGAGTTAACATGTAGCGAGGAGGTAAATAAGAAGCCGAGCAATGCGCACTTGTGTCTTGAGGGAATTCGCACCAGAGACCACGTTATAAGTTGCTTGGGGTAAGGGACAATGATACATCACCACTAGGGTCGGTAATGACGAATTTGCAGTTAGAGACAACCAAGTTTCGGCAGTGTGCGGAATTGATTTCTCATGTAAACTACGGCTAAAACATGGTCCTGGGGTTAGGGTTTCTGCATCAACGTCATGCCTTAATTCACCTTCAACGACATATGGTAGAACTTATTGGGAAAACATTCCGGTAAATGGGAAGTTGTCGTCAATCTTGATCTGTCACAAAGAGTGTCCTTTGTACAAGGCAATCCAGTCAAACCATGAACTATAACATTAAGACTTAATTCACATGACTGTGTGTCAAGTGGCACTGGGAAGTCGCTATGGGTGAATGTGGAGCCTGACTTACCAGAAGTATGTCACGTATATTGGAACTGTTGGAAGATAGGGTGATATATTAGATGCAGTAAGTTGTTTGGTAAGGTGAAGCATCGTATGCATACAGGACAAGGATGGAGGTAAGGTAGTACCCATCGATGTGGATAACTTTTGGTGGAATGGAGGTTAAGCTGTTAAAGGGAAAATTAGTGGCAATGTTACAAATTCCGGAGGATGGGGATTGCTGCACAAAAGGCGTAGGTTATAAGAGGGCACAAAATGCTGCTAAGATTGAATTTCGTAAAAAGGTAGAGCATTAAAAGAAGTACCTAGGGCACAAATGGAACAGTTATCGTTAGAGTTTCAGGACATGTTTTCTTCTGAGAGGGCAATTGCCTGCAATACCCGTGATGCAACACAAGATTCCGACAGAGAATGAAGTACCAGAGACTAATAGTCTTTGCAGCTGATTTTGGAGGAGTTTATCAATCAACAGTTGACAGACAGCATAACAGAAGAGAGTAATAGCCCTGACGGGGAGGAGGGGCAGGAATTATAATTGTGCTGAAGAAGTCTGTAGACGATATAAGAAAATATTGATACTGTTCAAAAAAATGGTTCAAATGGCTCTGAGCACTATGGGACTTAACATCTGAGGTCATCAGTCCCCTAGAACTTAGAACTACTTAAACCTAACTAACCTAAGGACATCACACACATCCATGCCCGAGGCAGGATTCGAACCTGCGACCGTAGCAGTCGCGCGGTTCCGGACTTCGCGCCCAGAACCGCTAGACCACCGCGGCCGGCCAGATACTGTTGTGATTAACACTATTTGAATAGTAAGACTATGCGTACCCAATTCCGGACATCATGATAACATTGATAACTTTGGACAGTGTCAGTATTTCTCAACAATGGAGCGTCAGTTAGAAGTTGCTACAGAGGATAGAGTGAAGACTACGTTTTTGTCACCTTGGGGAAATTACCAGTACAGATGAATGTCATTTGGTTTAAAGAATGTACCAGGTACACCCCAGTGTTTTTTCGGCAGGGTGCTGAAAGGATTGAAGCCTCACAAATGTATAGTGTATATAGATAACATGTGATATGCAGGACTGAGGGAGGTGTTCAAGAGGTTATGAGCTGCATGCCTAACACTGACGATGTAAAAATGTCACTTTGCATTGCAAGAAGTAAATTACTTGGGTCACATAACTAGTGAATTTGATGTGATGACTGACCAAAGACTGAAATAGGTTGTGTGAGATTTTCTAGTACCACAAATGAGCAAGGAGTTACACTCTTTTCTGGTCCTCATGAATTATTATGGAAAGTACATGGGAGAATTGGCAGAAGTAGTGGGGCAACAAGGAGGCCAATGCGTTTTGTTAGTGCAGGTTGCCTACATCATGGGCAGGTATGCACTCAGGGGCAAACCTATTGTTTTCCTTTGATTGACAGGCACTTAACCTATTGTTCTCCTTTGATTAACAGGTCCTTAACCTATTGTTCTGTGTTTTCCATGTCACCGCACTTAACCTATTGCTCCCCCATCCCTTCCCACTCCCCTCCCCCTCATGAAACCCCCCACCACTCACTGCTACAGGTACACTCTCAGGTCTGAGTTAACCTATTGTTCTGTTAAGTGCTTTTCCATGTCCCTCCCATTTCCTATTGATTGACAGGCACTTTACCTATTGTCCACCCCCCCCACCCCCTCCACCACCCCCAACCCCCTTCCCCCTCACTGCTACAGGTACACTTTCAGGTCTGAGTTAGTGGAACAGGTCCCCCTCTCACTCTTATCAATTTGATTGTCTACTTAATTAAATTGATCAAATAATTAACCTCTCTGGTGGGAAACTGCCACACACCCCCTGCTATGGCCCCCTGGAGGGAAGTTCAAATTCCATCAGGACAGTGCAACCTCTACTAACCTAGGAAAATGGCGGGAAGATAGGTAACTTGGGCTACCTCCACTAACCTAAGTCTTCCGACTGCCACTTCTTCCTAGGGATTGGTGCGAAGTTTGAATTTTGGAGGGAAGATAGGTGAATTCGACTATCTCTACTAACCTAAGAAAATGGCGGGAAAGAAAGGGCATTTGGCCTACCTCCACTAACCTAAGTCACCTGACCACCACATCTTCCTAGGGATTGGTGGGGGAAGAGGTCGACCTGTGCTGGACATAAGTCTTTATTTTGCATGCACCAGCCTTTACTTAAACAATTTGATGCAGTACAGCCACCCAGTGTAGTTGCCATGGGCTCTGGACTCCAACTGACTTAGTACACAGTACTGACACCAGAGGGCGCTTTCATCCGTGACGTAATCCAAGACGGTGGCCATGACGTCAGCTGATGATGCAAGCAGTGTTATCCAAGATGGTGGGAAACAGTGTGTTCCCCATGAGGTCAGGGTCTAGTACACAGTACCACCACCAGAGCGCCCTGTCGTCCATTCCATGATGTTATCCAAGATGGCGGTCTGGTGGTGGTGACAAAGGGTCCCATAACATGAAACTGGATGATATAGTGTTTATTTATAAAAAATCAGTTTGTGGGGGTTGGATTTCTCGTGCTCATCATTCTCAGCTGTTTGGAAACATGTAGGTCTTGTAAGAAGTAATTACATGGAGAAAACATTTTACATAACGTAATGTTTGGCACTATACTCCTGGTGCCTTAACCTAATGTTTGGCCCTTTGTCAGCACTCAGACTGTTATTCTGTTAAGTGGTTCTCCATGTCATCCCCAATTCAAAAACTATTCTACCGCCTCTGATACCAAATTAAGATTAGTTATGACCTCCCACCATTTGCTGGTACACTTTTCGAATTCCACATGCTTTTGAACGACATTTCTGGCGCATTCTTCTTTGTCACACACACACTTAAACTTTCATTCTGCATTTTACATAAAAATTATGCAAATTAACATAAAGTTCTGTACATAACCTGTTGCTCTGCTCCATGTGACCCACACACACGCACTGCCCCCCCCCCCTCAACTATTGTACCACTAACACCACATTCACATAAAAAATTTATGCAAATTAATTAAATCGATATTTTTCATATGTATGGGGTAGTTTTTCTTAATCTGCAGCATCCTATTTGTCGGTGAAATCAATAAATACAAACAAAAGGTCGCTAATAAAAAACACATCCCGCCTCTCTCAATGTTCTCAATGTTACTCTGATGTCACATAGCTATGTAAGATGAGAACCGAGTCGACCTCTCGGAAATAGTTAATGCTCGCTTTCTTGATGTCTCAGCTTGCATCCACGGAAATTCTTGTCCTAACAGAACCTGCTTACGAAAATAGCGCGGAATAAACCCGAATGCTTTCTTCCTTGCCGTCCCAACATGGCACCCTGTCCATCACGTGTTACCCTTCCTGCTTTCAACATACACAAACGTTTTCACCACTAAAAGCCTGTGCACGCTCGAGAAAATACCATTAATCATAAAAGCATTCTTGTTGTTTGGAAGGAGAGCACTCTCTAAGCACACATGGGGGGGGGGGTGATTCTGAACAATTACACAAACAGAATTCGAAGAACAGTCATACAGAAGAGAAGAAAATGGCTGGAATTTTCGGTATCCTAAAGCTACAGGTCTGGTGATGTCCTAACGCCACAGTGACGGGTGAGTGATGGCATACCTGCCAGAGATGGATGGTCTGCTTCATCCTGCCTTTGAACACTCGCTTTCTCAGAACTTTCCATTACATACACTGCCCCCCCCCCCATCTTGTTCTAATCAGTCTGTATATGCTCCTACATCTCGGCACAAAATATGTCTTGTGAGTGAATAGAGCATTATGATTCTCTTTTGTACAGATCACCATATTGCACCAGCACTTAAACTCTGCAATGTGCCCTACATATTGTCAAATATGAAAAGACTGTTACTCAATTCCATTGCTCTCCCACTGAGGACAGGAGCTTGAATATTAGAGCGTGAAATTAATCTCCAACCCAGCAATATATCACCATGTACCGAATCGAAGTAGTAAACATACAAAATCGCTCCTTTTACATCACTCACACGTATACCAGAAACACAGACAGCATCATATATGCTTCTCTCAGCACCAGCACTACATATCCAACTCTGATGTCGGCAGTCATCCACCCCCGGTGGGTGACCAGAGTGCCCTCAGCAGACGGAAGTCACTCTCAGAACTGTTCTACAAATTCGGGCTTGTTCCCCCCTGGCACAAACGCATTACTGTTTCTGGTCTGGACATGCTTCCCTGCCTGCTTGCTTTTCTACAACCATCTGTATCTAGTTTGGAGACGCACCACAATGCACACATTTCCACCAAATGGTCGAAACACGGTCCTATTGCACTAACTCAGGTCGTTCTGTTTCTACATGGGTTGCAGAAGGTGCTGGATATGGCTTTCTCCGACTTATGCTCAGTTCTGACTTAAATTGGAATGATCACATGTGCAAAGCTGCAGAAATGAGAGCAGTTGCAGGATGCGTAGGGACTGACTAAAACCATGTTGGAATTTTACTGTAGCAGATAGGTTCGAGAAAGGTGACACGTTTCGAGATATGTGAGTGCCAGAAATATGATATGGCATCGAAACAGAATGTGTTACAAATACTGGAGAAATATCTAGTGGCGTTGGCGCGAGGGGGTTGCAAATGCCTGTTTCATACCATGCTCCTTACCCGAACCACTTTCAAAATTCAATAATTTTATTATGAGGCTGCATCATGGGCTATATGTAACCACACTGCTGGTGTGGTAATACACACTCCTATGATCACTGTCTCGTTATTTGTCCCGAACAACCAATTCATTCAGAGGTAATGCCATACCTTGATTTATAAAGCCAGTATAGCTTTTAACATGGATGCTTGTGTGCACCTGTAGAAAGAAGACTGCTTGTGACAGTAACATACAGTAGTTGTTGTGATCTGGTTTTTTAGCATCTGGTCTATTACGTCTCTCTTTCTAAGACACGGTGTAGCACTTGCAAGAAAAACGTATGAGACATGTCCACCCATCGCTGATGTTTTCTCAGTATTATTTTGTATCGCCTGGAATCATTTATTGGTCAAGTACTCTAGTTATTAGTAGTAGGGGATGTGTGATAGGTTCACTTTGAGCATCAGGCTTATAAAGTATGTGTTTGTGTTCCCATATGTGCAAAGGAGATGACCGTGGAATACTGTGATAGCAGAGGGAAGAGTATCTAAAGTGATAATGATGATACAGATATTTCTGTTTCCAGAGCCACTGCCCTCAGCAGGTTCTATTTCTGATACTTTGCTCATTGTTGAACGTCATTCAATTGAGACCACAATCCTAACATTTAGCTGTAAGTGTTGTTGTTGCTGTTGTGGTCTTCAGTCCTGAGGCTGGTTTGATGCAGCTCTCCATGCTACTCTATCCTGTGCAAGCTTCTTCATCTCCCAGTACCTACTGCAACCTACATCCTTCTGAATCTGCTTAGTGTATTCATCTCTTGGTCTCCTTCTACGATTTTTACCCTCCACGCTGCCCTCCAATACTAAATTGGTGATCCCTTTATAAAGGCACATTTGCATGCCGAGCGTGAGTTTCCGCGGAAACGCGAAATATTAATTAAATAAATAATCAGTGACAAATAAATAAAGCCTATGGCATACAACTGCAGCGCTGTGTCGCTGATAAAACAAAAGCACAATTACGTTACTCTTATGTTTAATTAAGAAGAAACAGAGAGCTCTGGTTGAAGTGGTGCGAGAAGCACGTATTTTAATTTATTGTCTGGCACACCGCCATATTTCATGTTAGAGAAGAATACTGCGAGTTGCAACCAGACTAGGCACTCGATTCTGTAAAGAATTTATATTTATAATAGTAAGTAGGATTATGAACTGTAGGCTTATTCATTGAATATATCTGATTTAACTAACTGTGTAACTTTTTTATGTTTAGTAGACAGACACCTCTGTACGACGTATTGACATGGCTGGCAAATTATTCTAATATTGAGATTTAGATTTGAGTCCGCACCTACCGCAGCAGTCTTTGGAAACGATTTATTTACGAAGTCCGATTATTTCAGTTTTATTTCACGGTCAACTACGAGTAACATTGCCTTTACGAAAAAGCCATTGTCAAGCGTCTGATACCGAATAATTAAACGTCCACGTTCCAGATAAGCAAATATCAATTACAATTACAAACACCATCATACAGATAGAATAATTAATATATTATTATTTTTAATTTATTTTATACCTTGATGCCTCAGAACATGTCCTACCAACCGGTCCCTTCTTCTGGTCAAGTTGTGCCACAAACTTCTCTTCTCCCCAATCCCATTCAATACTTCCTCATTAGTTATGTGATCTACCCATCTAATCTTCAGCATTCTTCTGTAGCACCACATTTCGAAAGCTTCAATTCTCTTCTTGTCCAAACTATTTATCGTCCATGTTTCACTTCCATACATGGCTACACTCCATACAAATACTTTCAGAAATGATTTCCTGACATTTAAATCTATACTCGATGTTAACAAATTTCTCTTCTTCAGAAACGCTTTCCTTCCCATTGCCAGTCTACATTTTATATCCTCTCTACTTCGACCATCATCAGTTATTTTGCTCCCCAAATAGCGCAACTCCTTTACTACTTTAAGTGTCTCATTTCCTAATCTAATTCCCTCGGCATCACCCGACTTAATTCGACTACATTCCGTTATCCTCGTTTTGCTTTTGTTGATGTTCATCTTATATCCTCCTTTCAAGACACTGTCCATTCCATTCAACTGCTCTTCCAAGTCCTTTGCTGTCCCTGACAGAATTACAATGTCATCGGCGAATCTCAAAGTTTTTATTTCTTCTCCATGGATTTTAATACCTACTCCGAATTTTTCTTTTGTTTCCTTTACTGCTTGCTTAATATACAGATTGAATAACATCGGGGAGAGGCTACAACCCTGTCTTACTTCCTTCCCAACCACTGCTTCCCTTTCATGTCCCTCGACTCTTATAACTGCCATCTGATTTCTGTACAAATTGTAAATAGCCTTTCGCTCCCTGTATTTTACCCCTGCCACATTTAGAATTTGAAAGAGAGTATTCCAGTCAACATTGTCAAAAGCTTTCTCTAAGTCTACAAATGCTAGAAACGTAGGTTTGCCTTTCCTTAATCTTTCTTCTAAGATAAGTCGTAAGGTCAGTATTGCGTCACGTGTTCCAGTGTTTCTACGGAATCCAAACTGATCTTCCCTGAGGTCGGCTTCTACTAGTTTTTCCATTCATCTGTAAAGAATTCGTGTTAGTATTTTGCTGCTGTGGCTTATTAAACTGATAGTTCGGTAATTTTCACATCTGTCAACACCTGCTTTCTTTGGGATTGGAATTATTATATTCTTCTTGAAGTCTGAGGGTATTTCGCCTGTTTCATACATCTTGCTCACCAGATGGTAGAGTTTTGACAGGACTGGCTCTCCTAAGGCCGTCAGTAGTTCCAATGGAATGTTGTCTACTCTGGCGGCCTTGTTCCGACTCAGGTCTTTCAGTGCTCTGTCAAACTCTTCACGCAGTATCACATCTCCCATTTCATCTTCATCTACATTCTCTCCCATTTCCATAATATCGTCCTCAAGTACATCACCCTTGTATAGACCCTCTATATACTCCTTCCACCTTTCTGCTTTCCCTTCTTTGCTTAGAACTGGGTTTCCATCAGAGCTCTTGATGTTCATACAAGTGGTTCTCTTATCTCCAAAGGACTCTTTAATTTTCCTGTAGGCAGTATCTATCTTACCCCTAGTGAGATAAGCTTCTACATCCTTACATTTGTCCTCTAGCCATGCCTGCTTAGCCATTTTGCACTTCCTGTCAATCTCATTTTTGAGACGTTTGTATTCCTTTTTGCCTGCTTCATTTGCTGCATTTTTATATTTTCTCCTTTCATCAATTAAATTCAATATTTCTTCTGTTACCCAAGGATTTCTACTAGCCCTCGTCTTTTTACCTACTTGATCCTCTGCTGCCTTCACTACTTCATCCCTCAAAGCTACCCATTCTTCTTCTACTGTATTTCTTTCCCCCATTCCTGTCAATTGTTCCCTTATGCTCTCCCTGAAACTCTGTACAACCTCTGGTTCTTTCAGTTTATCCAAGTCCCATCTCCTTAAATTCCCACCTTTTTGCAGTTTCTTCAGTTTTAATCTACAGGTCATAACCAATAGATTGTGGTCAGAGTCCACATCTTCCCCTAGAAATGTCTTACAATTTAAAACCTGGTTCCTAAATCTCTGTCTTACCATTATATAATCTATCTGATACCTTTTAGTTTCTCCAGGGTTCTTCCATGTATACAACCTTCTTTCATGATTCTTGAACCAAGTGTTAGCTATGATTATGTTGTGCTCTGTGCAAAATTCTACCAGGCGGCTTCCTCTTTTATTTCTTAGCCCCAATCCATATTCACCTACTACGTTTCCTTCTCTCCCTTTTCCTACACTCGAATTCCAGTCACCAATGACTATTAAATTTTCGCCTCCCTTCACTATCTGAATAATTTCTTTTATTTCATCATACATTTCTTCAATTTCTTCGTCATATGCAGAGCTAGTTAGCATATAAACTTGAACTACTGTAGTAGGTGTGGGCTTCGCATCTATCTTGGCCACAACAATGCGTTCGCTGTGCTGTTTGTAGTAGCTTACCTGCATTCCTATTTTCCTATTTATTATTAAACCTACTCCTGCATTACCCCTATTTGATTTTGTGTTTATAACCCTGTAGTCACCTGACCAGAAGTCTTGTTCCTCTTGCCACCGAACTTCACTAATTCCCACTATATCTAACTTTAACCTATCCATTTCCCTTTTTAAATTTTCTAACCTACCTGCCCGATTAAGGGATCTGACATTCCACGCTCCGATCCGCAGAACGCCAGTTTTCTTTCTCCTGATAATGACATCCTCTTGAGTAGTCCCTGCCCGGAGATCAGAATGGGGGACTATTTTACCTCCGGAATATTTTACCCAAGAGGACGCCATCATCATTTAATCATACAGTAAAGCTGCATGCCCTTGGGAAAAATTACGGCTGCAGTTTCCCCTTGCTTTCAGCTGTTCGCAGTACCAGCACAGCAAGGCCGTTTTGGCTATTGTTACAAGGCCTGATCAGTCAATAATCCAGACTATTGCCCCTGCAACTACTGAAAAGGCTGCTGCCCCTCTTCAGGAACCACACGTTTGTCTGTCCTCTCAACAGATACCCCTCCGTTGTGGTTGTACCTACGGTACGGCTATCTGTATCGCTGAGGCACGCAAGCCTCCCCACCAACGGCAAGGTCCATGTACAGGCATAAAATATGTATGAGGATCGTTTCTTAGGATGATCATACTGCCTATGAGTGCTGTGTAGGTGACCTGTGTGTAAATGATTCATGTTTCCCATTAACGGTAGGAGCTGTCAGGCTGGAGAGGCCTGTTGGAGTGTAGGAATGTAGATGAATTAACCGTGTTGTCCTCTAGACGACTGAATAGCAGACTAATACTTAGTACCTGTTGAATAGCTTTCGTGATCACGTGGAAATCTGAGATGACTGAATATGGAGGTGTGTTGCACTGGACTGTTGTTCCCTCCCATGTAAATTGTTTGGTTGACTGCTTCTGCATATTTAGCGCCTTCATTTAGTTGAGAGAAGATCGATTGTGGTGTGTGTATCTAGCATGTGGAAGACACCTTTGTCGGTTCTCTAGACATGAGAAACACCTTAGTTCACCTTGTAAATTATAGGGACGATTTGGAATCTGGTACATCACCGACATCAGTATTCGTGAGTGGAAATATCAGTTTTCTCTATTTGTTTTTCGAGTTTCCGAGTAAACGTCTCTGCACATGGGACAAGATTCTACTTAGTGGTTTACAGCATGGCCCACCTAGATAAATTTTTGGGTTTCCAGAGAAATAATTTCCAGTCTATATCAGGGAATTATGTTGTGTGAGTGATCAGTAGGATACTGCTGTATGTGAACCATGTGAAAATATATTTGTTCTTGTAACCCCAGAGTCTGGAGATGGGGGTAGAAAAGCAAGCAAGCAGGGAAGCATGTCCAGACCAGAAACAGTAACGCATTTGTGCCAGGGGAGGGGGAGGGGACGAGCCCCAATTTGTAGAACAGTTCTGAGAGTGACTTCCATCTGCTGAGGGCACTCTGGTCACCCGCTGGGGGTGGATAACTGCCGACCTCATGGGATATCTAGTGCTGGTGCTGCAAAGAATGTATATGATGCTGTCTGTCTTCGTGGTATATGTATGAATGATCTAAAAGGGGCGATTTTGTACGTTTATAACATCGATACGGTACATGGTGGTATATTGCTGGGTTGGAGATTGGTTTCACGCTTTAATATTCAAGCTCTGGTCTTCAGCGGGAGAGCATTGGAATTGAGTAAGAATCTTTCCGCATTTGACTATATGTAGGGCACATTGGAGAGTTTAAGTGCCGGTGCAATATGATGATCTGTACAAAAGACAATCATAATGCTCTATCCATTCACAAGACATCCTTTGTGCTGGGACGTAAGAGCATGTACACACTGATTCGAACAAGATTGGGGGGGGGGGGGGGCAAGGTATGTACCGAAAGTCTGAGAAAGTAAGTGTTCAAAGACAGGATGTAGCAGACTACCCATCTCTGGTGGGGATGCTGTCACTCATCCACCACTGTGGAATTAGGACATTTCCAGACCTGTAGCTGCAGGATACCGAAAATTCCGGCCATTTTCTTCTCTTCTCTATGACAGTTCTTCGAATTCTGTTTGCATAATTGTTCAGAATCACCCCCCCCCCCCCCCCATGTGTGCTTAGAGAGTGCTCTCATTCCAAACAACAAGAATGCTTTTATGCTTAATGGTGTTTTCACGAGCGTGCACAGGCTTTTAGCGGTGAGAACGTTTATATATGTTGAAAGCAGGAAGGGTAACACGTGATGGACGGGGTGCCACATTGGGACTGTGAGGAAGAAAGCATTCGGCGTTATTCCACGCTATCTTCGTAAACAAGTTCTGTTAGGGCAAGAATTTCCATGCATACAAGCTGAGACATCAAGAAAGCGAGCATTAACTATTTCTGGGACACTATACAATTTCCGAGACGTCGACTTGGTTTTCATCTTGCATAGCTACGTGACATCAGAATAACATTGAGACTCCTTTAGATGATGAGTCGCCACACGGACGTTTCGCTGAGGCAGGTACACATGGCTGGACACATCTCATATGTTCTGTTAGGATCACTAGGGAGAAAGCAACTTGTGCTAGTCTGGAACAGATTTCTATAGCGCGGTCTGTGATATCAGTATCCATATGTATAGCGTCAGCAACGGTAAACACACGTGCTGCCCGGAGGTGTTTCGCATAGGGGATTGGTGTGAGCGTGCCTTAGAGTTCTGTGGCGAGGTGGACAGGGGTGTGTGCTTTACTTCACGTGATCAGCGAGGACGTGACAGTGGAGGAGGAGATGCTGCAGAATTGGGTCGCTGCGAGCAGCCTGGTTGCTGCTGTCCTAACCCACTAGCCCGAGGGAGGGTGGTCCATGGACGCCAGAGCGAAGCTATGGCGGCCGCAGCCAGAGTGGGGTTAGGGGTCGGGTGTCGAGTGGTGGGATGTGTTTTTTATTAGCCATCTTTTGTTTGTATTCCATCGATTTCACCGACCAGTAGGATGCTGGGAATTAAAAAAACTACCCCATACATGTGAAAAATATCGATTTAATTATTTTGCATAAATTTATTATATCAACGTAGTGTTAGCTGTACAATACTTATGTCCAGCACAGGTCGAGTACTCCCCCACCATTTGCTAGGAAGATGTGGCAGTTGGGTGTCTTAGGTTAGTGGAGATAACGCAAGTGACCTATCTTCCCTCCATTTTCCTAGGTTAGTAGAGGTTTCACTGTTCTGATGGAATTTGAACTTCCTGCCAGAGGGCTGTGGCAGGGGGGGGGCATGGCACTTTCCCACCAGACAGGTTAATTAACTGATCAATTTAATTAAGTAGTCAATCAAATTGATAAGAGTGAGAGGGGGCCTATTCCAATAACTGTAGTAGAGAGGGGGGGAGGGGTTGGGGGAGAGGGTGTGGGGGACAATTGGTTACATGCCTGTCAATCAAAAGGAAATGGGGGTGACATGGAAAACCACTTAACAGAACAACAGGTTAAGGACCTGTCAATCAAAGGAAAACAATAGGGTAAGTACCTGTCAATTAAAAGAGAAAATAGGTTTGCCCCAGAGTGTATACCTGCCCCTGATGTAGGCAACCTGCACTAACAAAATGCACTGGCATCCTTGTTGCCCCACTACTGGCGGATATAGCATTAGGGCTTAAGCAATTATTAAAGAAAGATATCGATTTCATATGTCTGATGAGTGTCAGTGAGTGTTCATCGAATTAAAGGAGGTACTAACGTCGTTTCCAGTGCTGGTGCTCTCAGATTTTCGTAAGACGTTTATATTATCTTGTGATGTGCCAAAACTTTCTCTTAGATGCGTTTTGAGCCAGGAGAAATTATTCTGTGATAGAGAGACAGGTGCTTAGCCTGGTGTGCACGCTACTTTGAAGTGGTTGCTATGTTTGAAGGAATCATCTAGTAGACTAAAAAGGCAGTTAATAAAGCTCAGTGAATTTGAATATGAAGTAATACACAAACTAGGGAAGAAACACGGAAACGCAGATCCACTAAGCAGGAAAACAGGAAAACAGCAGTGGTACAAGACCTAGGTCAAGAACTTGCTGAATGGCAATCAGCACAGAATGCTGATGGGAAGTGTTAGCAGTATAGGAAGAAGCAGTGGTTTAGCGTGTGTGATGGATTATTGTGTAGGGAGACATTAGGACCATGAATAGTTGTACCAGGAAAGCTGAGGGAATAAATACTAAGAGATATGCACGATCACTTTCTATCTCGACATCGAGGGTGCAGGACGACGTATCGGAGTGTAGTGTAGAAACTCAATGGAGAGGACGGAAAAATGAGGTCAATTAGTGTGTCAGGAATTGTGCACAGTATTCGAATTTCTACCGGAAATAGATACTATTGCAGAAGTTGCCAGAAACGATGGAAACTTTGAGTGTTATTGGGGTGGATGTTAGGATTGTTCAATCGAACGCCAGCAGGAAATCTTTTGTGTTAAACATCACAGATCATTCTTCTTGTTATATCGAGATGATGCATCTGCCAGATCAGCAGGCAGTCACAGTTGTGCAAGAGTTGATGAGTAGATGGGTACTGAAATTTGGAGTGCCAAAAGCAATAATAAGGAACTTCATATCAAACTTGGTAAAAGAATTTTGTCAAATGTTGAAGGTGAAGAAATTAAGAACTTTTTCACCTTATTCTCAATCCAATGAAAGGACGGTTCGAGTTCACTGGATAATTTGGAGGACGATTAGTTATTACGTGAACTCCATAGAAAAGATACAAATCCTTCCCCAGTGTTAAATGGTTCAAATGGCTCTGAGCACTATGGGACTCAACTGCTGTGGTCATTAGTCCACTAGAACTTAGAACTACTTAAACCTAACTAACCTAAGGACATCACACACATCCATGCCCGAGGCAGGATTCGAATCTGCGACCGTAGCGGTCGTGCGGTTCCAGACCGTAGCGCCTTTAACCGCTCGGCCACTCCGGCCGGCTCCCAAGTGTTAGAGAAAGAGTAAAAAGACCCATATAAATTACAAAATGCTACAAACTTAAAAGTGACACAATTTTTTTCTGTTCTGACGACACATTAGTACGTCTAGCTTAATATTCTAGATTATCTGGCCCTTTAACGGTAGGGGTTTCATAGATAAGTGATTGTGGAAAAGTTAAAGTTTTATCCATTTTCATTGGTCTCGATTCTTACGACCGCCCTTGTATTCCTTGTTACCAGGATCTTTTCTATCAACAGCAACATTCAACACCATATCCACACCTTTATTCTTCATGCAAGGATGACAGGTTCAAACAGTTTCAGCGCCATGGACAGCCTCCCTTCCAAGTGTTTCTGTCTCCATGTGCATTTGAACTCACACCCAATTATTATTTTTCGGGAACGCCAATCGTTTTAAACCAAACTTTAAAATAAACTCAATTAGTTCGCTTCCCAACGCAATACAACATTTTAAAGTTGCCTACAAACACCCACATTCACAGCTTTAATACTTTAAGCATACACAACATGCTGCCCTTTTCCCAGAACGTCCTTTTGAAACATTCTACTCCATAACCCTCCAATGGTGCCAATGGTCCTCTTATAATTCCTTACTGCAGAACATAAGAATATTTACGATCTCGCACAAACTTCTGAATTGCCTAAATAGTGGGTATATACTTCCATAATGAATAAACTTCTGAGGTTTTGCAACATACTAATTATGGCAGACAATTCTGAAACTACTTGGATTGTTATTACTCTTATTCACAAATGAGTGGTTTTAAGTCTTGAACACTGCACAGAAATGTACATACCTTTAATCTTCCTGGCCTATGGTCAGTTAATATGGTTGTTTTTAGGTGCAATGTCTTAGTCATTAAGAATGGCCCCTCATACAAATGATGAACCTTACTTACAACTTTTTCGTTTTTTTCGCTCTTGTTGTATTTCTTAACTAAAAGTAAATCCCCTACCTATACTATGCGGGTGTACTTTACTCCCACCTCTTTCTCGTTCTCTCAGCCTTTCCCATTAGCAAATTATTCACATCATTGCCCAGTAACTCCAGTGCACCAACATCCCACTTCGTCATTTGACGAACTTCAGGAGTGATGCTCCTTCTATTCGCTCTCGTACTACTTCTACTGGTGAAACCTCTGTCACTGAATGTGACAGCTCATTTAATACCTTTTCAAATTCTATCACCATGTCTGTCCACTTAGACTATATATCTGCACAAGTCCGACAAAGCCTGCCCAGTTCACCCATGATCTGTTCTACCACATTACTTTGATGATGAAATTTAGAAACTAAGGTATGGCTCACACCTTCCCATACCAAAAATTCTTTAAACTGTTTGGGTATCCGACAGCAAATTTTTCAGTTTACCCACATGTTTTAAATCTACTTCTACATCTTCATGGATACTGTGCAAATCACACTTAAGTGCCTGCAGAGGGTTCATCAAACCACTTTCGCAACAATTCTCTATTATTCCACTCTCAAACAGCGTGCGGAAAAATCGAACACTTATATCTTTACTTGCGAGCTCTGATTTCCCTTATTTCAGTGTGATGATAGTTTCTTCCTACGTACGTCGGCATTAACAAAATATCTTCGCACTCGGAGGACAAAGTTGGTGATTGAAATTTTGTAAGAGCTCGCCGCAACGAGAAACGCCTTCGTTTTAATGATGTCCACCCCATCCTGTATCATGTCCCTGATGCTCTCTCCCCTATTTCTCGATAATACAAAATGTGCTGCTATTCTTTGAACTTTCTCGATGTACTCCATTAATCCCATCTGGTACGGATCCCACACCACGCTGTAGTACGCCAAAAGAAGTTGGATAAATGTAGTGTAGGCAGTCTCTTTAGTAGATCTGTTGTGTCTTCTAAGTTTTCTGTCAATAAATCGTAGTCTTTGGTTCGCCTTCATCACAATATTTTCTATATGTTCTTTCCAGTTTAAGTTGTTCATGACAGGAATTCCTAGATATGTGGTTGAATTTACGACCTTTAGATTTGATTGATTTGTCTTGTAACCGAAGTTTAACGGATTTCTTTTAGCACTCATATGGATGAGCTCACGCTTTTCATTATTATTTAGGGTCGATTACCAATTTTCGCACCAAACAGATACGTTTTGTAAATCGTTTTACAATTTATTTCGATCTTCTGATGACTTTGCTAGATGATATTGACAGTATCGTTTGCCAGCAACCTAAGATGGCTGCTCAGATTGTCTCCTAAATCATGTATATAGATAAGAAACAGGAGAGGTCTTAAACACTACGTTGTGGAACGCCAGAAATCACTTCTGTTTTACTCGACGACTTTCCGTCAACTACTATGAGCTGTAACCTCTCTGACAGGAAAACACAAATCCAACTACACAACTGAGACGCTATTCCATAAGCACGCAATTTGATTACAAGCCACTTGTGTGGTACATTGTTAAGAACCCTCTGGATATCCTTTGTCAATAGCACTCAACAGTTCGCGTTCACGTTTTCTAAATCCTTGTGACTGTGTGTCAATAGACCGTGTTATTCGGTGTAATTCATAATGTTCGGACACAATATAGGCCTATGTTCCAAAATCCTGTTGCACATCGACGTTAACGATATAGAACCTATAATTTAGTGGATCACTTCTATTGTCTTTCTTGAATATAAGGGTGACCTGAGCAACTTTCTAGTCTTTGGGTACAGATCTTTCTTCGAGCGAGCAGTTGTAAATAATTGCTAAGTTTGGAGCTATTACATCAGTACACTCTGAAAGGAACCTAATTAGTATACAATTTGGACTGGAAGACTTGCTTTTATTAAGTGATTTAAGTTGCTTCACTACTCCGAGATTGTTTATTTCTAAGTTTCTCATGTTGGCAGCTGTTCTTGATTCGAATTCTGGAATATTTACTTCGTCTTCTTTTGTGAAGGGATCTCGGGAGGCTGCGTTTAGTAACTGCGCTTCAGCAGCACTGTCATCGATAGTATTTCCATTGCTATCGCGGAGAGAAAGCTTTGATTGGCGGTAGTATCTTTTCTGCTAGGTTTCGAGACAAATTATCGTTGTGGAAACTATTATACGCTTCACGCATTGAAGACCGCGTTAAATTTCTAGCTCCTGTGAAAGATCTTCAGTCTTAGAGAGTCTGGGTTCACTTAAATTTGTTATGCTTTTTTCCCTGTTTCTACAACAGTGTCCTGGCTCGTTTTGTGTACGAAGGGGGACAGGGGAATCAGCTCCGTCGTTTGTTAATTTCCTTGGCATAAATCTCTAAACTGCTGTTGATACAATTTCTTTGAATTCAGGCCACATCTGGTCCACACTTAATTGTTAATGTGGAAGCAGTGCAGACTGTCTCTCAGGAAGTCGTCAGGCGAATTTTTATCTGCCTTTTTTGAGAAGGTATATCTCCCGTATATTTTTAGAGAATTTGGGGGTTACGGTATTCAGTCTCGTTACGACAACCCTGTGTTCACTAATTTCTGTATCTGTTTTGATGCTCAGGATTATTTGTTGCTAAGAGGTAGAGTGTGTTTTCACAACCGTTTACTATTTCAGTGGGCTCATTAACTAATTGCTCGAAATAATTTTCAGAGAATGCTTCTACCACAATTACGGATGATGTTTCAGTAGTACATCAAGATTTAAAAACGTATTTTGACCAACATAGCGAGGGAAATTGAAGTCACCACAAACTATAATTGTATGAGCCGGTTCCTTTTTTGAAATCAGACTCAAGTTTTCCTTGAACCTTTCAGCAATTGTATCATCCGAGTTGGAAGGCCGGTAAAAGGATCCAGTTACTATTTTATTCTGGTTGCCAGGAATGATCTCTACGCATACTGGCTACAGGAACTATCTACTTAAATTTCGCTACAAGATAAACTACTACTAACAGCAACAGGAACGCCACCGCCAACTGTATTTAGTCTATCCTTCCTGAACACCGTTAAGTCCCTCGCAAAAATTTCGGCTCAACTCATTTTCTCATTTAGCCAGCTTTCAATGCCTATAACCATTTGAGAATCAGTGCTTCCTATTAGCTCTTGGAGCTATGGTACTTTCCCAACACAGCTACGACATTTTACAACTGTTATATCGACGGTTCCTAGATCTACATTCTTCCTGCTTTCGACCTGCACCCTTTGAGACTGAAGCCGTTTCTGTGTTTCCCCTAGACTAGGGTGTCCATTTCATTTTCATTGAAAAAGGGGACATTTAAAATAAATTAGAGAAAAACCTAGGACAATGAAGAGAAAAAAAACGGGACATAAATATTGTATCTTGGATATTCGGGAATCCAGCCGGATGTTCGCGTCGTTCTCGCACGATATTTCAACAGCGTGCCTCGCTGTCTTCTTCAGGTGCTACCAGTCTCAGGTAGCACCTGAAGAAGGCAGAGAGGCACGCTGTTGAAATATCGTGCGAGAACGACGCGAACATCCGGCTGGATTCCCGAATATCCAAGATGTCAACAGATCGCCGGGAAAGCATGAAGAATTACATAAATATTGTATAGACTAATTTAATACACATACAAGTTTACCTTTAAAACGTGCACTCAGATGACCTCAAAGAACTTTTTACAATTATTCTGCCACACTATCACCGTACTGTTCACATTTATGTACTTTATCAAGAAATGCATATTCATCTGAAATTGTATCATAACAGTCAGTACACGATACGCCATTAAAGTGTGTTTTGACAATGAGCTAGGCCCTCACTGTTTCAACTTTCATTCTGGTTTTTTCATCTGACCACAAAGAGTTCACTAACGAAAACACGCGTTCCACAGCAGCATTTGACCCAGGAATTGCCAGACAAAACTCCAGCAAATGAATCATGTTTTTCATGTTAATGTTTTTACTTTTGAAATAAGCAAATATTTTAGACCATGTTGCACTAACACTTTCTTTGTCTCCTTCTTCACTTTTTATGAAGTTCTGTGCACATGAAAATTCATCAAACAGTTCATCTTCATCAACAGGAAAATTTGGTACAATACTTTTAACAAAAACACAACAGTCCTGAATATCCTTTACTGTAGCTGCTCCTTTTCAGTATTAACCCAGTCAAATGCTTTAAAAGGCGTGAGAAATGGTAAACACCATTCTTTAATATACTCAATGCATGAGTCATGGAAGATGTCAGCATAAACATGAAATTGTTCTACAGCAATTTCACCCTCTTCTTCCATCTTTCTTAGAGTCTCGTGCACAAAGGATGTGGGAAATCTTTCAGATTTTCTACATTGCAATTTGCCCAATTATTTGATTATTTCTTGATAAACTTCCACTATTGTGATTTCTTGTTTCTCAATACATTTAATTGTTGTGGAGAATGGTTTTAGCTGGCTAGCAAGAAAATGTAGAAGAACAATAGACACAAGGTTATCAAAGAATTGTTTGAGGATAACAGGACACTTATCAAGGGAAATGAAATATGTGTTCAAAGCAGGAAATATCTCTACAATTCTTTCCAATACTGGTAGCAGAGATAGCCATCTTGTCTTGCTGTGCCCAAGTACAGTTTTGTATACAGTTTCAGTAAACTTACAGAATTACTTCAGAGATTCAACCTTACTGTATATATGTGGAAATGCTGGTAGATTTTGTTTACAATTAATTGGCAGTCGATGGGTAGGCAATCTGAACCAGTTTGTAAGGAATTGTGCACCACATGTGCGGGACAGCCAATACCTACTATATTATTCACTGTGTTCTGTTGCAGTTTATAGAACAAATTGTTTTTTTTTCCTTTCCTCTGCTTGCCACCAAAATTGGTGTTATTGTTGTCTGCAGAAACTACAATCACCTCTCCCTCAAGATCATATTTCTTTAAAGCCTCCAGCACATAATTCTGAAGTAAATCTGAAGTTTCTCCAGCTAAATTAAGCAATTCGAGCACTTTCACCGTGATGCCATTTTCAGGGTGAAAATACATGATAAGGAGAGGAACCAACTTCAAATCCAGATGATTCTATGTATCAATCATTACAGAAATGAATCGAGCACTTTTCAGTTCATTTAAAACCTGCTGAGCTGCATATGGTGCAATAACATTTGAAATGATTGCATTACATTTTGTGTGTCCACATGTGAATTTAGGATTGAAAAGTTTTTTAACTACTGCTGTAGTACAGTCCATTGACTTAAAGCTGTGGTTATGCATTGCACTGTGGTATGCAAACGTAGCTTCTTGTGCTGCCAACTGCCTGTCCATTTCTGCTACTGATTTTGTTTACATAGTAGTCACTCACGCATTTGTTTGCTCTTTTCGTTTGATCACTCATGCGATGTTTCTCAGCTTTAATGTGATTCCCAATGTCAGACCTTACACCATGATCAATAGCAAATTTTGATCTGCACAACGTACATTCTTCAGTTTCTCCACTACCAGTAATAAAAGGAAACCTGCTTTTTGTATTGCTGTTAAAATTACACTTACGTTTTGGCATAATGAAACAGTGATTGCACAGTGCAAAACATTAACAGTGAGGTGATAAAAGCCAGAGAGCAAGTATTAGTGGTGTAGAGTATCTCTAAACCGAAAGGACGGATTCAGTGGATCGATTTAGAAGAGAAGAATCTTCGTTGCTATTCGTAACCTATAGTGCGTTTAAAATTACTTGCGATTGTTGACAGTTCGGTACATGTTTGGGGTATGCTGGAAGTCATCACACGCTTCCTAGCGTAAATAATTGAGCAGTTAATAGCAAGTCAAACAACCAGTAGCGTAAAATACTCTAGCCAAGTGGAATCTTTAAAAAACGGGACATTTGAGCGTCCCCCAAAAAACTTTCAGGACAACGGGACATTTTGGTAAAAAACGGGATTGTCCCGGGAAAAACGGGACGAATGGACACCCTACCCTAGACACACTAACCTAAAAAGCAGCCCAGTCCATGCCACACAGCCCCTGCTCCCCGTGTAGCCGCCTCCTGTGTGTAATACTCTCCTGACCTATTTAAGATTTTACGATATCTTAATTTCATTATAACATGAGTTGTAGTCTTCCTTAATGGGTGTAATTTTGCTAGTTTGGCCCAGCATTCCAAAAATATACACATCATTCCTCCTTGTCCGCTAGTCAGAAGACCATAGAAGTCCACAGCTGATAAATCGCACAAATTACGTGGAATGATGGGATAGAATGTAGTGTGCACACCAATAGTTTGTACCGTAACTTTCTGACACATCTCACAGGCTCTCAGGATCATATTCTTGAAGTAATCAAATTTGTCGATGTGTTGGCTGTAAGGCCTGCCATTTATGCAAAACACTGTTTTTTCAAAGTTCCCAAAACGGTGTTTTGCATAACTGGCAGATCTTACATCCAACAATTTTAACAGCAAACACGGAAAATAGAAGAGCTGCGAATACAAATGATGAATATTTGCTCATGTGCGTGATACACATTATAGGCCAGAAAAGGCATATCCTGTATATGCATACCAAGCAATTAAATTAATGCTGTTTTGTGGGATTCATAATAACCATCTCTGAGAGTTGTGTTTCCTATGACATAAAAGTCGTTTATACAATTTCCAGTTGTCAGTAGTATCAGTATGAGTTTATTGCAAGGTATTAATTTGCAAATTCAAGTGAATATCTTTTTTCACTTTCTACAAAAAAATCTTTGTCTTTCTCATATGTATTTACCTTCAGAAAATAATCAGTAAACTTGCCCACTTCCTTTACAGTTTGGTCTGAATGAAGACCACTGGACAGCAGTGATATTGCACCGTGTATCATCTTCCCCCTATACATATTTAATAGTAAAGCGGAGTGGCCAGCATGTTACCCCACTGTGTTGAAGTTTGCTCTTTATCCCTTTCGTGGTTGTTGGGGCATATACGTCCCATTAACTTCGGACATCATTTTTAACACCGCAAGAAGAGTTGCATACGTGTGCATAGTGCTGCCATCTATTGGCAGTAGAGTTGGGCAACACGATTATTTTTCCCGATTCGATTCCTACGATTCAATCTCACATTGCGAATCGATTCCTACGATTCGTTCACGATTCTTTCACGATTCATTCAAGTCTGCGATGGCACGATTCTTACGGAATGCAAAAAGTTCTACATCTTACTGAGAGATGGCAGGACATGTCTGAAATTGTCAATGGGGTTAGAATCGAACTCTGTCATGATAAGATATGCTAGAAATAGTTTATTTATGAGTAAACATGCATATGACGTTACAAGTGTGATTCTCGATTTATATGTGTAATGCCTTAATTGATGAAAGGTCACGTTTGATTTGATTGCATCTAGAGATGGGTCGAACTCGTTCATTCCTGTGAACTACTTCATTCATTTCACTCTTTGCGTGAAGCGTTCAAATGAAGTAGTTCATTCATGAAGTACGGAAGCCTGGCGAAGTTGGCCAGTTCGCCGCTCAGCTGCTCAGCGCTCGCTTCGCTACGCCTCGCTCGTACAATAAAGCTTCGTAGTACTTCATAATAATACCAACAGATGGCCGAATTATGCAGTAACGTGCACGCAACGTTTTGCGCTCTTATAGCGTTTGAGTTAAACAGAGCATGGTCGAAGGGGACAAAGGAAAGATAAACAGAGAAGCCTGTCACATATAAAGAAAGTATTACATTTAATTTTGCTCGACATTTTCTCATGAAGCGCCAAATGAAACATTATTTGTTGTATTCATGGACTGAAAACTAGGACTACCAATGAAATGTAGTCCAATTTTATGTTCCTTTTAAAATTTAGTCCAAAATAGAATGAGTATGTTTACCACTGTCATAAAGTCTATTACCTACGTTAAGTAATTATTCAGAAGTTTTCCTGTAGATTTTATTTTTGTTGAGAATAATAACCCTCCAGATTCAAAACATAAACTGTCACCTGTAGTCACTGGTACGATTTCAGGTAAAACCCCTCTTTCAGTGTTATTAACTAACAGCCAGCCTCTTCGTTTGTATCTTTAATATTCATTTGTCTGCAAGCGCTGCCAACGGTAGGTTACCCGTAGACGCGCCGAAGTTGTGGGAGAGGGAGAGGGGAAGAGAGTGAGTGAACTAGAAAAAAGTGTGGAGTGTGCTATCTGTGAAGAGTTTGAAGTACCAGTTCATTGAAAATGAGTGGTTAGTTCACACTTCACTGGAATGAAGCGTTCATTTGAACGACTCATTCACGAGCTCCCCATCACTAATTGCATCTATTGTTTTATTTCAGTATGCCAGGAAAGATGAGTCGATTTGTGCGAAATGTGGAGCAAAATTACGTCGTATGCCAGTTTGGTTGTGTGGCTTGAACGTATCTAACTACAGACGTCTGTTTTATAGTAACAAAATCTAGCAGTGAGGCAGACGTGGTTTGGCTCATATTATCCTATGCTTTTCTGTGCTAAGATGTCTTTCCAAGTCCACATCACCCTTGTAATTCATAACGCAGCTGACAGCCCTCCCACACAGCAAATTTAGCTTGACTTTCATTTCTTCTAAATACAAAGCATAGGTATTTTGCTTTTAATTTGTCTGAGAACTTGCCGCTGTCACTACTATTTACGTGAGAAGACAACATACTTCTCAACAGTAGGATTCAATCGTATACAGCGACATTACTTCACTAAAATTTAATATGAATCTGAACACGGTAACATTCGAAAACTCGAACTTGAAATTATTAATTAAAAAGCTTTTGTTTAAAGACGGTATTACACGGCGATCCGCCAAGAAAGGTATTGGTTAGAGAACCTATATTATCTCTATTTAGGCTCTGTAATATTGATCTAGTGCGACAGCCATTTATTGGCAGCACTGGTGGAATTACCAAATTAGCAAATTAGCAGTGAAGTAATGTCGCTGTATACAATTGTATCCTACACTTTAAAATTATGTCGTCTTCTCACATAAATAGTAGTGGTAGAAGCAAGTTCTCAGACAAATTAAAAGCAAAATACCTATGCTTTGTATTTCGACGAAACAAAAGTTAAGCTAAATTTTCAATGTGTGAGGGCTGACAGCTGCTTTATTATGAAATATAAGGTGCTGTGGAACTGAGAAGAGCACAGAAAAACGTAGGATGATACGAATCCGCGCATGTGCACTGGGGGAGAGTGTGGCACTATGAACCACGGGGCACAATGAATCAGGTAGCATAATTTCAGTATAAGGTGGTAAATTATTTTTTCCTCTGTGCATATGTTGTCAGTACTGCTCTACTGACATCCATTTGTTTTCTGCAGGATCTGGTTCCCGCCATTAGTGATGTACTGTGATATGTTAGTTTTGCGACAGTGAAGTAATTTTTGGAGACGTAGATAGATTGAATTTTGTTCAATCCTATGTCACCAAATTTTAGAGAAAGTAAGTCATTGTAACAATATCAATACTGTATTTTAATTATATAGATCTTCAAATATTAACAATGTTCATAAATAACCTCACATGAGCTTTGTTTGAAATATGTACTGTTGGGGCACATTGAACCAAGCTCTCCTGGGGCACAATGAGCCATGGTTCATTGTGTCCCAGGGTGGTCCATTGTGCCCCAGGAATCTTTTAATTGTCCAATACAAGCACTCAGTACTGTTGACAAACTGCCTATTGGCTTCTGTCTCGGGTTCTTCGGCCGACGTTCATCTAATGATTTTTCTGACGTTTCGCCAGCACGAGTGGCTGGCATTGTCAAAACTTCACCCTCCATTGCCGGTGGTGAACTGGAGCCGAGCTCGCGGCCGCAGACTGTATGTACCTGGCGTGCCAACGTCCGAGGGCTTCTCCGCGATCATTTCCGGTGCGGTTCTCCTCTTACTACCTGCGACGGTCGTTCGCTGCAGTACGGGAAGCCAGGATCCCTTTGCCTTAAGGCTTTCCTCTTTCTTGTTGAAACTGTTCGCGTGTTTTTGTATTTCTGCAGCTTCTCTGAACAAGCGCCTGTGATAGTGCTTCTCTACAGCCAGAACTTCCGTGTCGGCGAATTTTATTACGTGGTCGGTCTCATTCAGTGCGTGCTCTGCCACGGCCGATTTCTCCACCTGCCCCAACCTGCAATGTCGCTTATACTCTTCGATCCTGGTGTTAATTGATCGTCCAGTCATTCCGACATAAACTTTTCCGCATGTGCATGGTATGCGGTATATTCCTGACATTGCAAGTGAGTCTCTTTTCTCCTTCACCGATCTAAGACAGTCTTTGATCTTCCTTGTCGGCTTGAAAATCGTCTTTACGCCATGTTTGCGCAATATACGGCCGATTCTGTCCGTCACTCTGGAAATGTATGGCAGAAAGGCCGTACCCGACATTTATTTTCCTGGTTCCTTACTTCGCCGAGTGTTTGGCTCTGTTACACTTCTAATATAATTTGTGGAATACCCATTGCTCCTCAGAACAGTTTCCAGCTGTTGTATTTCTCGTTTGAGGTGTTGCAGCTCACATAGTCGTCCTGCTCTCGTTACGAGCGTACTAATCATGCCTCTTTTCTAGCTCGGGTGGTGATTTGACAGTTTGTGCAGGTATCGGTCTGTGTGTGTCGGTTTTCGATACACGCTGTGTCCCAGGTTTGCGCCGTCCATTGTGACCAGCACATCTAGAAATGGCAGTTTCTTGTCCTTTTCTACTTCCATGGTAAATGTTATGTTGGGATGGAGGCTGTTCAAGTGTCTTAGTAAGTCACCGAGCTGTTCTTCACCATGGCTCCACACCACGAAAGTATCATCGACGTACCTGTACCACACCTTAGGTTTGTAAGTCACCAAGTCCAGTGCCTGTGCTTCGAATTGTTCCATGAAGAAGTTGGCCACCACTGGACTAAGAGGACGACCCATGGCGACGCCTTCCAGTTGTTCGTAGAAATCGCCATTCCACGTGAAATAGCTCGTGGTGAGACATGCATCGAAGAGCTTTTTGATGTCTTGTGGGAAAATGGAACCGATGTGCTCCAGAGTGTCACTTTCGTAAATAACGAAAGAACATCAAAGCTCACCAGGATGTCGTTTGGTGCAAGTTTCAGTTTCTTCAGCTTCTCAGTGAAATGTCCTGAGTCCTTTATGTATGTGTCGGTCTTCCCCACGTGTGGCTGGAGCAGAGAGGCCAAGTGTTTTGCCAGTTTATACGTCGGTGAGCCAGGAGCGTTAACGATCGGTCTCAGTGGAATGTTGTTCTTATGGATCTTGGGTAAACCATACAGCCAAGGTGGTAGGGCTTCTGTGTTGCGCAGGTTTCTCTGTATGTCCGCCGGCAGAGAAGACGCCTTGATTAATCGATTCGTGTTCCGTGTGATACGCTGCGTCGGATCTGCGCTGAGTTTTCGGTACGTTGTCGGATCTAATAGGTCTAGGATCTTTTGCTCATAATCTTCGGTCTTCATTACGACGGTCGCATTCCCGTTATCGGCAGGCAGTACCAATATACTCTTGTCGGCGTTGAGATTCTTAATGGCTTGTACCTCTTCTTTCTTCAGGTTGCAAGCTGGTGGTTTTGCTCGGCGCAGTATCCTGGCTGTTTCAGTGCGTATTTCCTCTGCCCTTTCACAAGGAAGGGTCCGAATGGCTGCTTCGGTGTTGGCAACGATGTCCTCCATAGGTATATTTCTCGGGATGATAGCGAAATTCCCTCCTTTTTGAAGAACAGACACTTCCTCTTCGGTCAGTTGCCGTTCAGTGAGGTTGACCACAGTGTGTGACATGTCGGGAATCGCCTTGTCGGTCTGCTTCCGGCATCTTTCAAACTTTTTCTTCTGTCGCTCGGTGCAGCGCTCGAGTTCGTTCTGCATGCTCCTGTGAGTGATGCTGTCGATCTTATCCTAGTCGTCTCGATACATTCTGCTACTTAGTTGATAGCAAATGTCCAGAAGTTCCTGATTCGTTCTTGCCAAGTCTCACCGTGTTGTATGAATTCACTCACGAAGAAAAGCTCGTTCCATTCTGTCGTAGATACGATGTGCTTGGGCGGTGGTGAATAGGCGCTTACATCTCAAGAACTTCGGTGTAGCGCATTCATCTCGGCACCGTGACAGAAAGGCGAGAGGGGACATCAATCGCGCTTTGTTCTTCCGTCGTTGGTCAAGGCGTCGGTACAATCTGCAAATCTCCTCCCCGTAGAGGCGTAATACAAAATTGTTAAGGCTTTCGTGGCCACTTGTTGACAAACTGCCTATTGGCTTCTGTCTCCGGTTCATCGGCCGACGTTCATCTAATGATTTTTCTGAAGTAAGGAACCAGGAAAAGAAATGTCGGGTACGGCCTTTCTGCCATACATTCCCAGAGTGACGGACAGAATCGGCCGTATATTGCGCAAACATGGCGTAAAGACGATTTTCAAACCGACAAGGAAGATCAAAGAGTGTCTTAGATCGGCGAAGGAGAAAAGAGACTCACTTGCAATGTCGGGAATATACCGCATACCATGCACATGCGGAAAAGTTTATGTCGGAATGACTGGACTATCAATTAACACCATGGTCAAAAAGCATAAGCGACATTGCAGGTTGGGGCAGGTTGAGAAATCGGCCGTGGCAGAGCACGCACTGAATGAGACCGACCACGTAATAAAATTCGCCGACACGTAAGTTCTGGCTGTAGAGAAGCACTATCACACGCGCTTGTTCAGAGAAGCTGTAGAAATACAAAAACACGCGAACAGTTTCAACAAGAGAGAGGAAAGCCTTAAGGTAAAGGGATCCTGGCTTCCCGTACTGCAGCGAACGACCGTCGCAGGTAGCAAGAGGAGAACCGCACCGGAAATGACCGCGGAGAAGCCCTCGGACGTTGGCGCGCCAGGTACATATAGTCTGCGGCCGCGAGCTCGGCTCCAGTTCACCACCGGCAATGGAGGGTGAAGTTTTGACAATGCCAGCCACTCGTGCTGGCGAAACGTCAGAAAAATCATTAGATGAACGTCGGCCGAAGAACCCGAGACAGAAGCCAATAGGCAGTTTGTCAACAAGTGGCCACGAAATCCTTAACAATTTTGTACTCTGGACTGTGTTTCCTTAGCATGGGTAAAAACATACGTGTAGGTTTTTAAGGCTTTTAAATTACAGACGTTCAGCAGTCCTGTTTTATATTATCAGGTTTGAGGATGGTTCCTTCATACCACAGGAAGACAGACAGAGGTACAACTGACCAAAATGGTACTGAAACAGAGGATGACAGACTAAAGGCCGAAATACTAAATGTCTTTTTCCAAAGTTGTTTCACAGAGGAATATTGCACTGTAGTTCCTTCTCTAGATTGTCGCACAGATGACAAAATAGTAGATATCGAAATAGACGACAGAGGGATAGAGAAACAATTAAAATCGCTCAAAAGAGGAAAGGCCTCTGGACCTGATGGGATACCAGTTCAATTTTACACAGAGTACGCGAAGGAACTTGCCCCCCTTCTTGCAGCGGTGTACCATAGGTCTCTAGAAGAGCGTAGCGTTCCAAAGGATTGGAAAAGGGCACAGGTCATCCCCGTTTTCAAGAAGGGACGTCGAACAGATGTGCAGAACTATAGACCTATATCTCTAACGTCGATCAGTTGTAGAATTTTGGAACACGTATTGTGTTCGAGTATAATGACTTTTCTGGAGACTAGAAATCTACTCTGTAGGAATCAGCATGGGTTTCGAAAAAGACGGTCATGTGAAACCCAGCTCGCGCTATTCGTCCACGAGACTCAGAGGGCCATAGACACGGGTTCACAGGTAGATGCCGTGTTTCTTGACTTCCGCAAGGCGTTCGATACAGTTCCCCACAGTCGTTTAATGAACAAAGTAAGAGCATATGGACTATCAGACCAATTGTGTGATTGGATTGAGGAGTTCCTAGATAACAGGACGCAGCATGTCATTCTCAATGGAGAGAAGTCTTCCGAAGTAAGAGTGATTTCAGGTGTGCCGCAGGGGAGTGTCATAGGACCGTTGCTATTCACAATATACATAAATGACCTGGTGGATGACATCGGAAGTTCACTGAGGCTTTTTGCAGATGATGCTGTGGTGTATCGAGACGTTGTAACAATGGAAAATTGTACTGAAATGCAGGAGGATCTGCAGCGAATTGACGCATGGTGCAGGGAATGGCAATTGAATCTCAATGTAGACAAGTGTAATGTGCTGCGAATACACAGAAAGATAGATCCTTTATCATTTAGCTACAAAATAGCAGGTCAGCAACTGGAAGCAGTTAATACCATAAATTATCTGGGAGTACGCATTAGGAGTGATTTAAAATGGAATGATCATATAATGTTGATCGTCGGTAAAGCAGATGCCAGACTGAGATTCATTGGAAGAATCCTAAGGAAATGCAATCCGAAAACAAAGGAAGTAGGTTACAGTACGCTTGTTCGCCCACTGCTTGAATACTGCTCAGCAGTGTGGGATCCGTACCAGATAGGGTTGATAGAAGATATAGAGAAGATCCAACGGAGAGCAGCGCGCTTCGTTACAGGATCATTTAGTAATCGCGAAAGCGTTACGGAGATGATAGATAAACTCCAGTGGAAGACTCTGCAGGAGAGACGCTCAGTAGCTCGGTACGTGCTTTTGTCAAAGTTTCGAGAACATACCTTCACCGAAGAGTCAAGCAGTATATTGCTCCCTCCTACGTATATCTCGCGAAGAGACCATGAGGATAAAATCAGAGAGATTAGAGCCCACACAGAGGCATACCGACAATCCTTATTTCCACGAACAATACGAGACTGGAATAGAAAGGAGAACCGATAGAGGTACTCAAGGTACCCTCCGCCACACACCGTCAGGTGGCTTGCGGAGTATGGATGTAGATGTAGATGTAGATGTTATGCAAGAAGCTGTACAGGATGTTCATAATAAGGGCATGGCAGTTCGCCAAGCAGCTAAATCTCATTCAATACCTTACCTTACTCTTCGACGATATGTTCAAAACATTAAATGAGGTTCCAGTGAAAGATTGACACCAAACTATGACAATCGTAAGGTATTTTCTGTGGAGCAGGAGAAAGAACTAGTGGAGTATTTGTAGCATTCTTCTAATATATGCTTTGGTGTAGACACTAAAATATGCAGGCGTTTAGCAAGTAAGCTGGCCTTGAAAAGTGGTCTGAAATGTCCTGAGAACTGGACAGAGGGAATGGCTGGTGTAGACTGGTACTATGGGTTCATGAAACGAAATCCAAGTTTAAGTATGCGAGCCCCATAGGGCTGCAGCTTATCCAGAACAACGTCCTTTAATCGGTATACCGTTCCGAATTTCTTCAAAAACTTGAAAGACCTTTACCGGAGATACTCTACTTTCGCTGATGGTACTAGGGTTTTCAGTCTGGATGAAACCAGTATCTCATCTATACCAGATAAGCTTCCAAAGGTAGTGGCACAAAAGGGAAGTAAACAGATTTCTCGAGCTACTAGTGGAGAACATGGTGTCCTAGTGACAATCTGTTGCATAATCAGTGTCGGTGGTACTTTCCTGCCCCCTGCAATGATATTTCCTTGAGTAAATTTTAAACAATATATCATATGTAATGCATCAACAGGCACCCTGGGGTTAGCAACAAAGACTGGCTGGATGAATAGCGCACTTTTTGTGGATGTCATGAAACGTTTCATCCACAAATCCAGTAGTAGCCAAGACAATCCTGCGCTTCTAATTTTAGACAATCATGAAAGCCATCTGTCAATTGAGGTAATAGATGTAGCAAAAGCCAATAGGGTGGTTATGCTAACTATACCCCCACATACCTCAAACAAACTGCAGCCTCGAGATGTAGCAGTGTTCTCTTCATTCAAGGGAATTTATTACTCAGCATTAAATTCAAAACTCCTACACAGGAAAGGCACTCCTCTCACTATTTATGATGTAGCTAATGTGTCAGAATTGCTCATGACAGATCAATGACACCCACTAACATCTGTTCGGCTTTCAAGAAATGTGATATATTTCCATTTGATTAAGACAATAATTCGAGGATATCCAAAAGCAGAGAACAGAAAGAAGAGCAATAAACGTAAGAGAGGATGAAGTTTAATTGCAACTGATACACTGGAGAAAGATTTGTTGCAAGCCAAAAAACATCCCAATAAAAAGGTCAACCGGAAGCTTTATGAGCAGGAATCAGACGACGACATTAGTGAGGCGCATTATGAAGAGAGCGATGCCAACGTGGCTGTGTCTGGTGCATCTGAGTACAACGTTGAAGACTTGGACAAAACAGCTAGCAACATGCTTTACATGCTCCCACGACCTGCTACTGATGGTGTGGCAAAGAGACAAAAATTATATTTCAAATTTGGAATTAGCTACGAGCCCATTGATGTTCGGTAATTCCAAAATAAGTTACATGATTGTGTGCCTACAGATTTCATTATATAATTCACATGTGGAATATATGTAAACATTATGCTTAAAGTACATTTACACTTACTTTGTATGTTAAATAGGTTCTTTCAATGAACCTGTTTAAAGCGGTACCCCACATTTGGGGCACAATGAACCAGTTACCAAATTTTCTTCAAAGGCATGCAGCTAAAAAAAAACAATTAATGATATCAATCATATAAGGCCATTTGATACTTGAATGATTAAACTGTAACATCTGTAAATCACAACTCTGTAATAAAATTATTGGACGAGTAACACGGAGAAATATTTTTTATGGTTCAATGTGCCCCACTCTCCCCTATATAGGGATAACTCGCGCATGCGCACAAGGGGGTACTACAATCTCTCCCCTATATAAGGATAACTCGCGCATGTGCACAAGGTGGTACTACAATCAGCCTTCTGCTTATTTGTTTATGGTTTATTGTTGCTATTAACCTCTGTGACCAGATCCCAACTTCAAGTTTTTATATTGAACATTTTGTCCATTCATCAAATTTTCATAAATACAGCAACTAAACAATTTTTTTTTCCAGCAGACTTTCTTTACTCGAGCTATTTTCGAAAGAGATTCTTTGTACTTTGATTGCTTCGTATTCTAGAAATAGAATGGATCAAACAAGCATTAATCGTCTTAATTCAGGCATATTGCGAGGAAAGGTGTTTGTATTCCTCTCACGATCCACTGTATCGTGATAAGATACGCCACCAATCGTTTATTTCTGAGTAATCATGCATATGACTATACAAGTGTCATTTTCGATTTGTATGGGTAATGTCTTAAAATTGACGAAAGGTCATGTTTGATTTGATTGCATATTTTGCTTTATTTTAGTACGCCAGGAAAGAGAAACTGACAGAAGTCGGTGAGATGGTCCGATCACGAAATGAATGAATAAACTGTGTGGACTTAACTTCTTCATTGATAGTATGATATGAGCCACATTACGTCTGCCTTCGTTCCTTCTTCCCAGTCATGGTTTAACCCAACAACGTCTGGCTTTTCGTCGTCGTCATCCTGCCCTAATCTTAAGGGTTACAGGCCAGCAGCTCGAATAACAATGCGTCCTCTATGGGCGAAATGCTGTATAAATGTAAATTCAGATAAATATATGCTTGTGAAACTTAAGTGCCACAAAATAAAACGAATAGTTGAGACCATAAGTCAGAACACTAATACTGTAGCATAATTCAATGATAGCTATATGAGAAAACAATTACTCAATAAAAAATGACAATAAAAAAATATCACGACTACTTACTAAATATGAACTTTAAGCTCTCAGAAAATTTAATTAAAATGAACGGCTTCACAAGAAATCAGATGGTTCCCTGAGAGTTTCGCATGGTATTGTCATCTAGCGTAAATGCACGTTTTCGCGTGAGGACTATCACCCGTGCATCGTCTGATCGGGCAGCGTGAACCAGTCTGCAGTTCCCGATGTTTTCGTTTAGGGAGCTGATGCGTAGGTGAACGCGATAGGCGTATCGTGTAATACGGCCTTAAGAGCTTGAACGAGACAGTGCTAGACATATTACAAAATCTCAAATAGTGATATCTTAACCTCGACTATGAATGTATGATTTATCCAGTCACACCATTGGTAGAGAATCTTGTGAAAAACATACAGCCAAGAGTTTGCAATCTATACCTCAGTTCAATTACGCTATACTTAACTTCGTTACATGATTAAATACATCTTTGTTTCCACAAACCAGGATATTTCTAAACAATAAAAACTCCGCCGAACATTAAAAAAGGAACAAAAAAGTCGAACATGTCCGGAAAAATCCGGACGGTTGGTAACCGTGTAAACGCGTAATGATTTAAAGGCAAGGTGTTACAACTTTACTGAGTTCATAACAATCGACATTTATTCTAGGGTTGGATCAAATAAATTATACATTATTTTAAAAGTGTTGCAAATATTTGTAAACTACTGTAAACATACTATAATTCGTTGAAAAAGATAATGATTGCCTAAAGACTGAGAGAATATAAGTTACATGTTCTTCATTTTTCTTCATTTGTTGACTCTCCCGAAAAGGGCAGAAAACAGGAATGTTTATATACTTTCATCTCTTGAGTTACTTGCGTCGTCGTAAACAGAAGTGATTGTCGTCTTCTTTGTATATGTGCATGTTAAAGTGTTAGTGTTTGTCACTAAAATGGATTGTTATAAGCGAAAAAAAAGTGTTATCTGTTAATATTTTCTAGAAATTAACCCTGGTCGTGCTAAATGCGAAATATGTTCTAGTATTTATTCCTTCAAAGCTGGAACGACTTCCAATTTGGCAAGACACTTGGTTATTGAAGACAAAGTGGAGAGTGTTACTGAAGTAAGAACATCATTATTTTCAACGTCTGCCATAGTGCCCTCAACATCGTATTCTATACCCTCCACATCGACCCAAGAACCGATTCAGCCACCAACAAAAAAACAGAGAACAGGACAGACCACAATTAGTGATTTCGTCACGAGACCCATACCAGTGTCGAAGGTCAAAATTGTGGACGGAATTGTTCTGAAATTAATTGTGAAGCAGTTTCACCCATTCAGAATAGCTGACCAGCCATAATTTAGAGAACTGATACACAATCTAAATCCAAATTATGTATTACCTTCGAGAAAGACTCTCTCGAACGCACTGTTGGATTCAACGTACAATAATACTATGAAAGAGAAAGTGAAAGCAAACATGTCTCAAGCTATTGCGTGTTGTGTTCAAATGGCTCTGAGCACTATGGGACTTAACTGCTGTGGTCCTCAGTCCCCTAGAACATACAACTACTTAAACCTAATGACATCACACACATCCATGCCTGAGGCAGGATTCGTACCTGCGACCGTAGCGGTCGCGCGGCTCCAGAATGAAGCGCCTAGAACCGCTCGGCCACATCGGCCGGCCGTGTTGTGTTACTACAGACAGTTGGACTTCGGATGCTGGCGAAAATTATGTCGGAAAAACTGTGCACTATTTAAATGAAACCCCTAAATTATGCAGCGCGTTACTTGAATTGTTTTGCGTTCAATGAAAAACACACTGCCGAAAATATCTCCCACGAAATAAGGAGGGTTTGTCAAGAGTGGGAAATTGACAATAAAATTGTCGCAATTGTGAGTGACAATGCCGCTAATATGATTTCAGCTGCGAGATATTTGCAGTGGCAAAGTATTCCATGTTTCGCTCACACCCTAAATCTGGTTGTGCAAAATCCAAAAGCTGAAATAAAAGAGCTGCAAACAAAAGTAAAAACAGCAGTGGAATATTTTAAACGAAGTCCCCATGCACTTACAAAATTAAAGGAAGTACAAAAACAAATGGGTCTTCCAGAGCAGACTGTGAAACAAGACGTTCAAACAAGGTGGAATTCAATCCTGACAATGTTTGAAAGTGTAATGAAGAGCAGGGATGCTGTTGTTGCAACTTTAGCAATAATGAATCATGCAATAGTAATTACTAAGGAAGACTCTGAAATGCTCGAAGAAATGTGCAAAATTTTAAAGCCTTTTTTACATATCACTGAGGATGTGAGTTCTGAGAAACAAGTAACTATATCTAAACTAATTCTATTTTCTAGGTGCTTGAGAAAACATTTTGAGAAATACGATACTGCCAACAAACCTAGACAGGTATTATCCATTATTAGAAAAATCAAGGACGAACTTGACAGACGTTTCAAAGATATTAAAGATAGAGCTATGTTGGCCGAAGCTACCTTGCTTGATCCCAGTTTTAAAAAGCAAACATTTCTGTCAACAAATTCGTACAACAAAGCAAAATAGTCTGTTATACAAAAAGCTGCAGTATTAAGAACATCCAGCGATGATGAGGCAAAACAACCTGAAGAACAGCAACAATCAGCAGACATGGAGGAAGATTTATTTTGGGAAGGTTTTGACTCCAGTGTTCAACGCTCTTCGAGTCAAACTATTACACCCATGACGTCTACAATAATACAATTCGACAAGTATATCGAAATTCAGCCTTTAGGAAGAAAGACAGACCCTTTTAGATGATGGAGAGAACATAAGATGTACTACCTGAGACTGTACCAGCTCATGTTAAGACGCTTGTGTGTGGTGGGAAGCTCAGTTCCTTGTGAGCGTGTTTTTTCAAGGGCTGGAAATACTCTCACAGACTTACAACGACGTCTAACATCGAGGAAATTAAGAAAGATAATGTTTTTGGCAGGGGTAAAATATAGGGAGCGAAAGGCTATTTACAATTTGTACAGAAACCAGATGGCAGTTATAAGAGTCGAGGGACATGAAAGGGAAGCAGTTGTTGGGAAGGGAGTAAGACAGGGTTGTAGCCTCTCCCCGATGTTATTCAATCTGTATATTGAGCAAGCAGTAAAGGAAACAAAAGAAAAATTCGGAGTAGGTATTAAAATCCATGGAGAAGAAATAAAAACTTTGAGATTCGCCGATGACATTGTAATTCTGTCAGAGACAGCAAAGGACTTGGAAGAGCAGTTGCATGGAATGGATAGTGTCTTGAAAGGAAGATATAAGATGAACATCAACAAAAGCAAAACGAGGATAATGGAATGTAGTCGAATTAAGTCGGGTGATGCTGAGGGAATTAGATTAGGAAATGAGACACTTAAAGTAGTAAAGGAGTTTTGCTATTTGGGGAGTAAAATAACTGATGATGGTCGAAGTAGAGAGGATATAAAATGTAGACTGTCAATGGCAAGGAAAGCGTTTCTGAAGAAGAGAAATTTGTTAACATCGAGTATAGATTTAAGTGTCAGGAAGTCATTTCTGAAAGTATTTGTATGGAGTGTAGCCATGTATGGAAGTGAAACATGGACGGTAAACAGTTTGGACAAGAAGAGAATAGAAGCTTTCGAAATGTGGTGCTACAGAAGAATGCTGAAGATTAGATGGGTAGATCACATAACTAATGAGGAAGTATTGAATAGGATTGGGGAGAAGAGAGTGTTTGTAGCACAACTTGACCAGAAGAAGGGATCGGCTGGTAGGACATGTTCTGAGGCATCAAGGGATCACCAATTTAGTATTGGAGGGCAGTGTGGAGTGTAAAAATCGTAGGGGGAGACCAAGAGATGAATACACTAAGCAGATTCAGAAGGATGTAGGTTGCAGTAGGTACTGGGAGATGAAGAAGCTTGCACAGGATAGAGTAGCATGGAGAGCTGCATCAAACCAGTCTCAGGACTGAAGACCACAGCAACAACAACAATGTTTTTGAACTATAGTTTATAATCTGTGTGTGTGTGTGTGTGTGTGTGTGTGTGTGTGTGTAGAACTTTTTCGCGAACTGAGCCTGAACGGTATATGTTTGTGACAATACTTGCTTTGAACTGTGTTTAGACAAGAAACTTTGATACAGTTATGCAAGTAATCAGTAATCTAATGCTGTAATGTGCATTTTACTCTTGTTATCACCATAATGTGTGGAAGACCGAGCTTAGCTCCGTTTCATTTTGTAAAATCGTGTTTTTTGGGAGAAGCTACTTATTCAAATAAAGTTGAAAGGAAACAGTCAACTAAATATAAATTTTCATTTCCGAGATACCAGCGATCAGAGGAAACCATGTCTAACCTAAAACATATCTAGGATGATTGTTACAATTGGTTGTACGGTAAGGCCAACGTGTTCATATTCGGATAATGTTATACCGCCATCACACAAAATTTTGATACACCTCTACTGTAACATCCAATAGTAACAAAGATTTACGAAATTGCGATATAAAATACTTATTGTGTAAAATCGAGTTTTTCCAGGAAACACACCAATATAGATAAACTTAAAAATCAAAATCTGTATCTAGATATAAAATTTTGTCCAAGCTATTAAAGCCGTTCCCAAGAAAAACGAAATTCGCGTTTTCATTTAAAAAATTCTTTTGTGTGCTGTAAGGAAAGACACCTATACACAGATAAACATAAAAACCAAAACCTGAACTACATTCAATACGTACAAAGAAAGTTTTACGAGAGGGCGTTATAAAAACATATGAAATAGCGTTTTTATAATATAAAATTGCGTTTCTACGAATGGAACTATGTAGGATATATATATTGTAAAACTGACGTTTTACGAAAGAATGGAACTATGTAGGTGAACTCAAAAAGCAAAAACCAGTCTAAATACAAAATTTCATCCAAATCGTTAGGGCCGTTTTCGAGATACACGAAATATAATACATAATCCAAGTGCTATTGTTCGTGTGTTCTGCATTGCATCTGCAACAAACAAGAGGTACGTATTTATTCATCATACTTGGATTTCTTGATTTTAATCGTGTGTATTGGGAGCTGTGTACTCGCTGTATATCGTTTCTGTCATCACTAGTTCGTGTATTACTCGCGCAAACTAAGCTGACGTCGGCGCGGTGGCTCATGGCAGCGATAGTAAATGGGAAATGCCGATCAGCCAGCGCCAAGTGTCAGCTTGGCTTTCATGAGTAATATTACGGCCCACGGACTTAGTTTGTTCGTTCCGAGGTTCCTTTGTTCACATGCAATGCATACTCCACTTGACTGCCATCTTGCGGTCGTAATCATTCGGCATGATTCGGAAGTTGCCTTCGAAGCATAGCGCCCTATAATCGTTGAAACTTGGAATCGTCACGACTTGGAAACACGCAGTCGTTGTTTCGATTCTTTTGAACGACGATTCGTCCATATCACAATTCGATTCTTACGCTTCTTTATTTGTTTCCTGTGTCTCGAAACGATTTTCCTTGTTTACTTGCTACTAAATATGTCGGAAGTAACTATTTTTTTCTATTTTATATTGCTTAGATATTTACAAACAATTACTTTGCCTTCAAAAACTCATTTTACTTCTCAAGTTTTTTCAGTGTGTTTATAGTTAGTGGAATGCATGTGTCCCAGTGACAATTGTGTGGCCCTATAGTGACTTTGTCCTTGTTATTGCTGTCTTCAGTCCAAAGACTGGTCTGATGCAGCTCTTCATGCTACTCTATCCTGTGCAAGCCTCTTCATCTCCGAGTAACTACTGCAACCTACATTCTTCTGAATCTGCTTACTTAGCGTCGCTGCCTCTGGATCACGGGGTCCCGGGTTCGATTCCCGACCCGAACTTGTAAGGGCGCTGATGACCGCGCAGTTGAGCGCCCCACAAACCAAACAAACATGTGTCTATTGTATTCATCTCTTTCCTCCTTCAATGATTTTTACCCATCACCTAAACTGAGTTATCTTTTGATGCCTCAGAATGCGTCCTACCAACCACTCCCTTCTTCTAGTAAGGTTGTGTCACCATTTTCTCTTCTCCCCAATTGTATTCAGTATCTCGTCACTAGTTACGTGATCTACCCATCTAACTTTCAGCATTCTTCTGTAGCACAACATTTCAAAAGCTTCTATTCTCTTCTTGCCGAAACTGCTTATCGTCCATATTTCATTTCCATACATAGCTACACTCCGTACAAATATTTTCAGAAAAGACTTGCTGACACTTAAATCTTATGTTAACAAAATCTCTTTTTTAGAAACGCATTTGTTACCATTGCCAGTCTACATTTTATATCCTCCCTACTTCGACCTTCATCAGTCGTTTTGCTTCCCAGCTAGCAAAAATCATCTACTACTTTAAGTATCTCATTTCCTAATCTAATTCCCTCAGCATCATCTGATTTAATTAGACTACATTCTATTATCCTTGTTTCACTTTTGCCGATGTTAATTTATATCCTCCCTTCAAGACACTGTCCATTCTGTTCAGCTGCTCTTCCAAGTCCTTTGCTGTCTCTGACAGAATTACAATGTCATCAGCAAACCTCAAGGTCTTTATTTCATCTTCCTAGACTTTTATTTCCTACTCCAAATTTTTCTTTTGTTTCCTTTACTGCTTCCTAAATATACAATTTGAATAACATCGGGGTAAATAGCATTTCACTGAGGTATTTTACCCCTGCCACCTTTAGAATTTGAACAAGAGTATTCCAGTCAACATCATCAAAAGCTTTCTCTAAGTCTACATATGCTATAAACATAGGTTTATCTCTCATCTAGGAGAAGTCCTAGGGTCAGTATTGCCTCACATGATCCTACATTTCTCCAGAATCCAAACTGATCTTACCCGAGCCTACCAGCTTTCCCATTCTTCTGTAAAGGATTCAGGTTAGTATTTTGCAGCTGTGATTAATTAAACTGGTAGGTCGGTAATTTTCATGCTTGTCAGCACCTGCTTTGTTTGGAATTGTAATTACTATATTCTTCTTGAAGTCTGTGGGTATTTCACTTGTCTCGTATATCTTGCTCACCGTGTGGAAGAGTTTTGTCATGGCTCGCACTCCCAAGGCTATCAGTAGCTCTAACGGAATGTTGTCTACTCGCAGGGCCTTGTTTTGACTTAATACTTTCAGTGCTCTGTCAAATTCTTCATGGAGTATCATATGTCTCTTCCATCTTCATCTTCATTTATGTCGTCTTCCATTTCCATAATGTTGCCCTGAAGTACATCTTCCTTGTATAGATCCTCTATATACTCCTTCCATCTTTCTGCTTTTCCTTCTTTGCATAGTCCTATGGTTTTCTATCCAAGCCCTTGATATTCATGCAGGTGGTCCTCTTTTCTCCAAAGGCCTTTAATTTTCCTGTGTGCACCATCTGTCTTTCCACTGGTGATATATGCTTCTACATCCTTACATTTGTCCTCTAGCCATTCCTGTGTAGTCATTTTGCACTTCCTGTCAATCTCATGTTTTAGACGTTTGTATTCCCTTTCACCTACCTCATTTATTGCATTTTTATATTTTATCCTTTTATCAATTAAATTTAATATCTCTTGTGTTACTCATGGATTTCTACTAGCCCTCATCTTTTTACCTTCTTGTACCTCTTTGCCTTCACTATTTCATCTCTCAAAGCTACCCATTCTTCTACCTTATTCCATTCCCTGTTCTTATCAGTTGTTCCCTACTCCTGCTGATATACTCTACAACCTCCGATTCTTTCCGTTTATCCAGGTCCCATCTTCTTAAATTCCCACCTTTTTGCAGTTTCTTCAATTTCAATCTGCAGTTGTGATCAGAGTCCAATCTGCCCCTGGAAATGTCTTACAATTTAAAACCTGGTTCCAAAATTTGTCTTAATATTATATAATCAATCTAAAACCTTCTGGTGTCTCTTCCAGGTACAAAAATTTTTTTCATGATTCTTAAACCAGTTGTTAGCTATGATTAAATTGTGCTCTGTGCAAAATTTTACCAGATGGATTCCCCTTTCATTCCTTTCCCCCAGCCCACGTTCACCTACTATTTTTCCTCTCTTTCTTTGCATACTATCAAATTCCAGTCCCCAACGACTATTAAATTTTCATCTCCTTTAACTATCTGAATAATTTCTTTTATCTCATCTTACATTTCCTCAACCTCCTCCTCATCTGCGAAGCCAGTTGGCATATAAACTTATACTACTATGGTGGGTTTGGGTTGCATGTCTACCTTGTCTAAAATAATGCATTGATTATGCTTTTCATAGCACCTTGCCCGTGTTCCTATTTTGTTATTCATTATTTTGTATGTATAGCCCTGTATTCACCTGACCAGAAGTCCTGTTTCTCCTGCCACTGGACTTCACTAATTCCCACACCTAACTTTAACCTATCTATTTCCCTTTTTAAATTTTCTAACCTACCTGCACGATTAAGGGATCTGACATTCCACAGTTCCCATCTGTAGAATGCCAGTTTTGTTTCTCCTGATAACGACATCCTCCTGAGTAGTCCCTGTCTGGAGATCCAAATGGGGGGGGGGGGGGGGGGGACTATTTTACCTCCGGAATATTTTACCCAAGAGGATGCCATCAATATGTGACCATACAGTAGAGCTGTATGTCCTTAGGAAAAGCACAGGTGTACCGTATTTACTCGAATCTAAGCCGCACTTTTTTCCGGTTTTTGTAATCCAAAAAACCGCCTGCGGCTTAGAATCGAGTGCAAAGTAAGTGGATGTTCTGGAAAATGTTGGTAGGTGCCGCCACAACTAACTTCTGCTGTCGAATATATGTAGCGCTTCACAGTCATGCTTTGCAGGCACAAAGATAAATACTGGCGCCTAACCCTCTGCGTCGGTAAATAAATAAAAAAAAAAAAAAAAAAAAGGTGGAAGACGAGCTTTTTTCTCCGACTCGAGTTTCGACCACTGCATTTTCATACATTATCCGATGAAGTAAATACAAATTCCGTATTGTGCATCTTCGAATGTAGCAGCATTTCAATGTACTACGAAAATCCGACTGGCAAGACTGTTTGGGATGTTTGTCAATATGGCCAACTCTACGTTCTGAATTTTTTCCTACCTGTGAGAAGAGATGGATCCTTACAGGAACGTTTATGAATTGTGAATTGCATGCTGTATTCTCTTCATCATAGGAATAATACAAATATAAACATTTTGCCATGTATTATTTCGTGTTTGCTGCTAACTCATTTAAATCCTGTCTGCCTAATAAACTACAAAACTAGAGTGAGACAACAGCAAACGTGGAAAAATATAGATATCATCCCATGTTTATATTCGTATTATTCTTATGCCTAATAGTGATACAGTCAGAAATGAAGCACGGCAATTGACTAGATTTTTAAATCTAAGATGACTCTAATTTCAGTGCAGAATGTAATGTACTAAAGAGGCGTCTGCAAAGATTTTCAAACGGAGAAAAATTTTTGCTAAACTCTCGTTCAGAACATCTGTCATACGCTGTCTATTATTTGGTTCTTGTTGATCATTATCAAAGAAAGCAGGAGTGTAGGTAACAGCAAATAGCAGTTTCTTGCCATTGTTTCGCTAATGAGACGATTCCCCTCTCTCTCTCTCTTTTTTTTTTTTTTAATTGTAAGCGGCAGTAGCGTCCACAAAAGCAAGGCATGCCGCGAGCGCGACAGGTCGTAAACACTCATTATCAGAATGCGACAAACAATGCATGACACAGTACAGTAATGCATTTTCAGCTTAGTGTGACATAAACACCTATAACAAAGAGAACGGCACTTATCAGAACAAAGAAAAATAAACAATCAATTCAAACCAGAAGAAGTACGCGAAAAAGGAAGGGTACTCGTATAAATAGGGACGGAGCACCTGACGCATAGCAATGGCTACCTGGTAAAGCTTAACTGCTAAGCTTACGACTCGAACCAAACTACTGTAGCTGTATCGTCATTCATTAGACCTAAATTGTTTCTCATATTGCAATGGACCAACTTTGTTTCGATTTGGAGGTGCGGCCTAAAACTTTTCTCTCCCCTTGAATTTCGAGTCTCAAATTTTAGGTGCGGCTTAGATTCGGGAAATTTTTTTTCCTTGATTTCGAATCTCATTTTTCGTGCGGCTTAGATTCGAGTGCGGCTTAGATTCGAGTAAATACGGTAGTTTCCTCTTGCTTTCGGCTGGTCCCAGTACAGCACAGCAAGGCCATTTTGGTTAATGTTATAAGGCCAGATCAGTCAATCATCCAGACCCTTGCTTCTGCATCTACTGAAAAGGCTGCTGCCCCCTCTTCAGGAACCACATGTTTCTCTGGCCTCTCAACAGATACACCTTGTAGTTTCATGTATCACTGAGGCAAGCAAGCCTCCCTGACAGCAGGGTGCATAGTTCATGCAGGGAGGATGGTACCTTTATGTTGCAATATTGTAGTACTCTTACTTCAAAGAAATAAATTCTGTAAATTTTTGTGCTAATAAAAGCAGAGCATGTGGTTTACAACAATTACCTATAAATTTCATTACAGAAGCTGCGAGACAGCGAAAGCCTGGATTTTTTGTTTTCATTACCAGACATTTAATTTGTAATCATTTGTCTACTCCAAGCACCTCACTAGAAACGTTTTATAGAACAAAATTGGTACAATGATGTATTCCATCCCAATTTGTTGATAGATGAAAACATCAGTGTTGTGAGTGAAACTGAAGTGAATTATGAACAAAATGATGAAACTGCTGAATCTATTGATTCTGACTGGGATGATGAAGTAACACTTTGTGAAGGACTAAATTTACCTTCAGCACTTGAATCAAAACGAACAACAAACTTCAGTTTGACAGACTATGAATTTGTGTATTTTGACAAATTATTTGACGATTCTATGATGCAGCAAATCTGCTTTCACATAAATCTGTATGCACAACAGAAGAATAGTGCACAGTGGAAAGAGTTCACAGTTCTGGAATTAACAGTTTCTCCAGGGTATGATAATAATATTGGGCATTCATCAGTTACCCAAAGCAGTCAGTTACTGGAGCTCTGATCCGTATCTAAATGTAAATGCAATATCCAATGTTATGTCACTTACTATACGAAAATAATAGAGAACCTTCACTGCAATGGTAATTTGCTTCAGCCAGCAAGAAATGTTTCACGTTATGTCAAGTTGCATAAAATCAGATCACTTACATCAGCACAAATGGAAACTGCTTGAAAGTCTATCACCCTTCTCCTTCACTGGCTGTTGAGTCAGTGGTAGCATTCAAAAGTAGAGCAAGTCTTAAAAACAGTACATGCCCATAAAATCCGTAAAAAGAGGTTAGAAAATTTGGTGCCTAGCTGATCCAGACACAGGTTTCATTTCAAATTCTTAAATTTACACAGGCAAACCTGATACCAGTGGAAGGGAATTCAAAGACTGCCAGATGTGCAAAAGAGTTGTGTTGGAATTGTGTAAACCTTTTTTCCATTCCAGTGGAATTATTGCTTTACACAATTTCTTTATAACATGTGGATTAAGGGAAGTATTGAGAAAAAAGGGCTTTATAGGTGCAGTATTGTCAGAGTAAACAGGAAAGGACAACCTGAAATTTTGTCAAGTAAATTACCTTATCTAACACACAGAGAATTCACGTTTGCTATCAAATCTGGTACTGTGTATCTGCTGTTAAGCGGCAAGATAGCAAATCAGTCTGTCTCCTTACCACTGCACATAATTTGAAATATGTTGTATTCATCAGAAGAAAACTAAAGGGGGGATTAACAATTAGCATTTCATGTCCTGAAGAAGTATATGTTTATAACAGTACTATGGGTAGATTGGATTGTTTTCACTAGTTAAGAGAAAGATACATGACTGGCATGCGATCGGTGAAATGGTGGCACTGACTATTTTAGTTTTGTTGACTTAGCCATTGTCATCTCTTATATATTATTTAAACTCTCAAGATGAAAAACAGACCAGATGTTTTTTCGAATGAGCTTATTATCATCCAGAGTGAAGAAACGTCTATTGCCTGCTGTCTGTTTCAACACAAGAAGTGTCACTCCCATGGCAGAGGAAGTCAAGCTTGTGAATGTCGGAAGTCACATTCCAAAGGAACTTAAGACCTGGTGGTGTAGGTTTTGCAGCACAAAAGAATTTGAAAAAGAACAAAAAATTTTTATTCTTCCCGCAATGTATGATTTGCTTCTTGCTTTCACAAATTTCATGCAAAGTACCTAATCTTCACTAACTTGCAAAATGTACTTTTATTGAAAATAATAATGAATTCAACATGAACATGTAATGGGAAATGACAAATTTATCACTGCATTGAATAATGTTAAATACTGGAGCAAGTGAGCCTTGCTGGTAAGTGTTTTATTAAGTTGTAGCGATTTCATTCCGAGGAGAATCAGTCCCAGAAATGATCAGTGGAACATGCGTTTCCCACTTTTTTTTTGTTTTTGTAAATATGGTGATAAGAATTTTTGAGTAACATATTTATAATCCTGACCTGAACCACACTCTGTAATAGCTGAGGTAACTTAAATTCTAAAAAATGAGTAAAAACCACAGGTGTTAATAGAAATGTCAATACACTGTGGTCTGTACTTGTTACTGTCTTGTGTCCTGCTAGTAGGTATTTAAATTTCTTGGACGGTCACGCTACTGAAATTTCCTTTCCTGTAATACTATAATTTCTTTCATGTTGCACGAGTATTCTACAAGTAAAAGCTATTGGTCTTCTCTGTAATGTGTGATCAGTCACATACTCCTTAAATATGTGACAGCCCAACCCATAATGCAACACATCCACCACCATATGAAAAACATAGCAACATTTGAGTGAACCAGCAGTTGGCACGCTGCCAGTGTTATCATTTTTGAAAATTCTTCATGGCAATTTTGAAACCATCTCCATACTGAGTTCTGTTTTGATAACTTCATACGACTTGGTGCATTAAGCACTGAATTGTCAAGTGATTTTCTGTGGAATTCCACCATCCTGAAAAATGATTGAGTGTTTCTGGGTACAGTTGTATCACCCCCAATTTGTGTCAATCAGGCTTAATGCCCAAAGTATTTACAATAAGTCCCAAGAACTTAACCTCATTTCTCCCAAACTGCAATTTTATGATGGCATCTTGGGAACCTAATCCCACGAAAAATTAATCCAGAGTTGACAGGTGTTCTTTCCATGTTGTGAATATTACCACTATATTGATGACATAACAACACTTCACTTTATAACTCATTGCCTATTGCCTTATCCAGAGCTCTTATAAACATAGACATATGTTTAGGCTAAATGGTAGCACTTGGAACTGATAACTTTCCTCCAAACAGGAATGCCACATACTTCCATGAATATACAAGTAAGGCAATCTGCCAGTAACCTCCATGGGGTCCAGTGTGCAAATATGCTTTACTCCTTCAAATTTTTGCAGCAGCTCCTCTATTATAGGGGGCTTATTCCCCTCTGGCTCTATTATTTTATTTATAGTTCATGCATCAAACACTATATGTTCATTACCATCTGTTTTTTAACAACTAATGTATTATTGTAACAGCTATCAGACATTTCTATAATGTTCCACAGTAACATTCTTTCATTTTCTTTCTGTACTAATAGTTTCATTGATACTGGTATGGAGTAGGTTCTGACATAAAATTTGTTGTGAGATTCAATCTTCAACCTACAAACTAAATCTTTAATAAAACGTGGGTGAGCTTTAAACATCTTTACATGGCTATATAATATAAAAATCATATCCTTTTCATCGGTACTTAGATTATTTGATTTGATAATGTTGTCAATTATATCTGTTTCATTCACTTGTTCCACATCTGCCTCTCGTGCCTGTCATCCTTTTCTCGTGTAGCTTCTGTAATCAAAGGGAGTCCTAATGTGGCTGAGTTGTTTTGCTCATGCATGACAGGCAAGTTCTCTTGCTGTTCATATGTGAATGTCGCTGTCCCATTCTGGAAGTTAAATGATACACTATTGTCCAACAACCAATCTGTGCCTAAGATCATTGGTGCATTTAAACCTTCCACTACAAATATTGCTTGTCGAAACACATAAGTGTATAACATAAATTTAAAAAAAAAAATTCTGCATATACTGTGTTGCCTTTATTCCTGTGACTGGTAACCAAGGGAAAGCATCAAACTATTTATTTTCCTGCAACAAGTAGTATTCTACCACTAATATATCACTTCAAAAATCTAAAATAACTTACAGCTATGTTACTTACAATGAATATCAATTTCGCTTTCACATATTCTCTGGTTCACAGGCTGTGTTCATGTAGGAAGACACCTGTTAAATTCTGGCCGTAGTCATATCTCATTAAGCTACAAGAGAATTCATTTTGTATTGCTTCAGAGCACCGAGCCTCTCCCCAAAAGCTTATTGGTTTTCCCTCTCCATTGTAGTAATGCTATCAAATATGTTATTACGTTAATTTCTGTTGGTCCCATTTACGTATCTATTCCCTGAAAGATTATTATAATGTCCGTTTTGTACCCTGTTTCCTCCATATATAGCATCCTCCCTAGTGAGGCAAGACCCTCTGTCAATGTTTATTATTATTAGTGCTGCCTCTGTGTCATCTTTCCACTGTATGTACTGGGTATAGATATTCCAGTAAGTTTTTCACTTTCCCCAATCCTTTCCTAACAATTTGTCCCTCACACAACACAGCAATCTGCTAATGATAAGCTTCCAGTAAATGTTACCCAAGGATTTCTACTAGCCCTAATCTTTTTACATGCTTAATCCTCTGCTGTGTTCGCTATTTCATCTCTTCACCTGCAGAGCTGGTTGGCATATAAACTTGTACTAATGTGTAGGCATGGGCTTCATGTATCTTGGCTACAACAATGTGTTCACTATGCTGTTCGTAGTATCTTACCTGTGTTCCTTTTTTAAGATTATTTTTAAACCTACTCCTGCATAATCCCTATTTGATTTTGTATTCATAACCCTATACTCAACTGACCAGAAGTAATGTTACTCCTGCAACAAGACTTAACAATTCGCACCATATCTAATTTTAACCTATACATTACCCTTTTTAAATTCTCTAACCTACCTGCCCGATTAAGGGATCTGACATTCCAAAGTTCCGATCCGTAGAACACCCGTTTTGTTTCTCGTAATAACGACATCCTCTCGAGTGGTCCCTGCCTGATGATATAAATGGGTGACCGTTTTACATCTGATATATTTTACCCAAGAGGATGCCATCAGCATTTAACCATAGAGTAGAGCTGCATGCCCTTAGGAAAAATTACAGGTGTAGTTTCCCCTTGCTTTCAGCAGTTGGTCCCAATACCAGTACAGCAACACCGTTTTGGTTGATGTTACAAGGCTAGATCAGTCATCCAGACTGTTGTCCCTGCATCTACTGAAAAGGCTACTGCCCCTCTTCAGGAACCACGTTTGTCTAGCCTCTCAATAGATACCCATCCATTATGGTTGCATGTATAGTATGGCTATCTGTATTCCTGAGGCATGCAAGCCTCCCCCCCTCCCCCCATGCCAAGGTCCATGGTTCAGTGGGGGGGATTAATGAGATGTATAGATACAAATGTCTTAATTTGGGAACAATACAATGGCCCACATAAAACACAGCATGATCATGGAAGAGTCAAGGCGGTCAGTTTTGAAACAGTTGTTTCACTTAAATAATATAGTTACACAAAAGGGTGAAAAGTTCACCCAAGTTGAAAATATATTGACGCAAATTTTCATCAGACTCACAAATTTAGAAGACATGGTTTAATGAATTCACTACCCAATCTAATGGTAGAATAGATACACTGGAAACAAGATTGAACATGGGCTTTGATCATGTTTGCAAAACAGACAGAGATAGTAGAAACTAAACAAGATAATACCTTGGAGCACTCACATGTTATCAAAGCAGAAAATGACGACTGAAGAATTCAGACGTTAGAATTAGAACTGGCAGATGCTAAAACAGTGTTACTTATATCAACAAAAATATTGTTTTGTCAGTAATAATTAACACATTGGAACTAAGGTTACAAAAACTTGAATGAAGTATGGCTGTATAATGTTTAGCAGAACATACTAAACTACCAAATTAGTAGACAACAAACATACATCTTCAATGATAATGTGTGCATTGTGAGGAACACCAACACCTCACACCAGGGAAAGTTTTAATACAGACACAAACGCAGTGGTACTAAAGAGGCAGAAGACCTATAATTAAAAGAACATGATAGTACTAGTAAGTGAAGATTTTACCACAACACTAAGCAAAGAAGTAAATCAGAAATTTCCCAAGTTCTCACCTTCAGGTGATATTCACCTAGTTTTATTTGTAAAGTCATTTAAGGGCATGTTACCTGATTCATGGTCAGATTCCAATAACATACAATTTATGATGAGCCACATTATGGCCCACATGTCATAGTGGTGTATACGAGGTGCATTCAAGTTCTAAGGCCTCCGATTTTTTTTCTCCGGACTGGAAAGAGATAGAAACATGCGCATTGTTTTAAAATGAGGCCGCGTTCATTGTCAATACGTCCCAGAGATGGCAGCACCGTACGGCAGATGGAATTTTACCGCCAGCGGCGAGAATGACAACTGTTTTAAATACTTAAAATGGCGACGTTTTCCTTACGTGAACAGCGTGCAATCATTCGTTTTCTGAACTTGCGTGGTGCGAAACCAATTAAAATTCATCGACAGTTGAAGGAGACATGTGGTGATGGAGTTATGGATGTGTCAAAAGTGCGTTCGTGGGTGCGACAGTTTAATGAAGGCAGAACATCGTGTGACAACAAACCGAAACAACCTCGGGCTCGCGTAAGCCGGTCTGACGACATGATCGAGAAAGTGGAGAGAATTGTTTTGGGGGATCGCTGAAAGACTGTTGAACAGATCGCCTCCAGAGTTGGCATTTCTGTGGGTTCTGTGCACACAATCCTGCATGACGACCTGAAAATACGAAAAGTGTCATCCAGGTGGGTGCCACGAATGCTGACGGACGACCACGTGGCTGCCCGTGTGGCATGTTGCCAAGCAATGTTGACACGCAACGACAGCATGAATGGAACTTTCTTTTCGTCGGTTGTGACAATGGATGAGACGTGGATGCCATTTTTCAATCCAGAAACAAAGCGCCAGTCAGCTCAATGGATGCACACAGATTCACCGCCACCAAAAAAATTTCGGGTAACGCCAGAGCTGAAAAAATGATGGTGTCCATGTTCTGGGACAGCGAGGGTGTAATCCTTACCCATTGCGTTCCAAAGGGCACTACGGTAACAGGTGCATCCTACAAAAATGTTTTTAAGAACAAATTCCTTCCTGCACTGCAACAAAAACGCCCGGGAAGGGCTGCGCGTGTGCTGTTTCACCAAGACAACGCACCCGCACATCGAGCTAATGTTACTCAACAGTTTCTTCGTGATAACAACTTTGAAGTGATTCCTCATGCTCCCTACTCACCTGACCTGGCTCCTAGTGACTTTTGGCTTTTTCCAACAATGAAAGACACTACTTCTGGTCACCCTTCCGGGATGTAAGGTCGTGGTCCATGAAAACCGGAAGATATGTCATCCGGTCGTGAAAGCCTTCATACAATGAAAGACACTCTCCGTGGCCGCACATTCACCAGCCGGGCTGCTATTGCCTCAGCGATTTTCCAGTGGTCAAAACAGACTCCTAAAGAAGCCTTCGCCGCTGCCATGGAATCATGGCATCAACGTTGTGACAAATAAATGTGTACGTCTGCAGGGCGATTACGTCGAGAAGTAACGCCAGTTTCATTGATTTCGGGTGAGTAGTTAATTAGAAAAAAAATCGGAGGCCTTAACTTGAATGCACCTCGTATTACAGCTAGAAGAATTCACGATTTATACAAAGATGTCGAATCAGCATTTAAATCTTAATTATTGGAGTCAGGGAGCCCAAAAGAAACAGAGATTAATACTATCAGGATCAAAACCTTACAACTGTTCGTGGAACAGATGAGATTTTGGGGAGTGACACCTCACCTCAACAAAGCACAATATCTAGATGAGAAACAAAGATTGGAGGAGCAGTTGAACAGAATGGACAGTGTCTTGAAATGAGGAAGTAAGATGAACATCAACAAAAGCAAAACAAGGAAATAGAATGTAGTTGAATTAAATCAGATGATGTGATGGCATTAGATTAGGAAACGAGATACAAAGTAGTAGATGAGTTTTGCTATTTGGGCAGCAAAATAACTGATTATGGTCGAAATAGAGAGGATACAGAATGTAGACTGGCAATCGCAAGGAAAGCGATTCTGAAGAAGAGAAATTTGTTAACATCGAGTATAGATTTAAGTGACAGGAAGTCGTTTCTGAAAGTATTTGTACAGAAAGGGGCCATGTAGGAAGTGAAGCATGGGCGATAAACAGTTTAGACAAGAAGAGAATAGCTTTCGAAATGAGGTGCTACAGAAGAATGCTGATTATTATATGGGTAGATCACATAACTAATGAGATGGTACTAATTGGGGAGAAGAGGAATTTGTGGCACAACTTGACTAGAAGAAGGGATCAGTTGGTAGGACACGTTCTGAGGCATCAAGGGATCACCAACTTAGTATTGGAGGGCAGCATGTAGCATAAAAATCGTAGAGGGACACCAAGAGATGAATAACCTAAGCAGATTTAAAAGGATGTAGGTTGCAACAATTACTCAGAGATGAAGCGGTTTGCACAGGATAATAGCATCAAGCCAGTCTTTGGACTGAAGACCCAACACCACCACCACAATGCAGTTGTAGTGAACTATTCCACTGTAAGTTGTAATGGCGGAATGGGTGTGTGTATATTTGCTGTTTGGACCTGACTGTAATTTACTGTATATAACAGCACTTGTCACAATAGAACATATGAATGTCAAAGTGACCTGATCGTAATGAACTATATCAGCAGAAATTGTCATAATAAAATACTTCACTATAATCTCTGTTTTCACACAGTCAGACCACTGCACTTTGAAAAGAAGAAAAAATCTGAACCCACCAAGTTACAGTGTTTTGCATCTCATCATAGACAGCTATAATACTGCTTGTCGTTGGGCATTATGTCTACTGTTGGTGTAGTGTGTGCTGCCTGGCAGCCTCGTTGACAGCTGCTGACCTGTGTTCTGAACAACACATAAGGCTGCTCAGTTTTGGTGTAGGCAAAATTTTTGCTCATCACTGGATAACTAGACTGAAACTGTCATTGGAACCACTCTGAACATGTATTACTTGTAGTTCAAATTCTGTCTTCTCTTTTGATATATTGACCCTGATTGTACAATGTATTCTCTTAATTCCGTGGCTGTTTAACTGCTTAGCAACTCAAGTCCATTCATGTTGCTATAAACATTTATTGATGAACAGATTTCAATATTTAAAAAAAATCAGCTTAGAAGCTTATATTATTAAAATTTGTTATATTTCACTTTTTGTACCTTTGGCTGTAGTTTCTAAATGTTTCTGTGTTATACAGTTGTTTGTCTTTGACATTGAGTAGTAACGTCAGTACTGCCAGTTCACATGCCCAGGTTTGTCATTGATAAATTATCTTGTCACTGGTCTTCAGCATCGTAAAGTTGGCAAACCCCTGACTCATTGATAATTCTTCTTATGCCTGTAGAAGAATTCAACTTCTACAAAAACCAGGGCTCATTAACTCTGATTTATAAGAAGGCTTTTATCATGCCTTTAATTACAAAATGTGATCAGATATTAATCAACTTGGTACATCTTGTTGTTAACACTCTTCTGAAGAAAAAACAAAGAGTATGAATAAATCTGTATTTACTTTATTATAATAAGCATATGGTCGTCAGTAATCTTTCACAGCATAGTTCGCTGAGATTTATTGCTGCTTCCAATTACTTAGCAATGCACAATGCCAAGTGCATCTTTAATGTAATGTTCTTTGGACGACATGGAGCTCACAACAAACAAGAATTGCTCCTTAATAAACCCTTTTACATAATAATTAAACTTTAACTAAGTTCTGGATGATTGCTTTGGCTAACAAACATATCTTCTGCTAATAAAGATTGTTAATTTACATTCAAAATTTCTAAAAGATTTCATCCACAATATCATTTATTTCCAAAAAGCTTGGACTACAAAACATCTGCAGAAATCTTGTGCTCTCCCAACCTCCAATGCACTCCCTGAATGATTTAACTTTTTGTCTTTTTACCCCACGGTCTCAACACATCGATGTTTAACTATGTGTCAGTCTATTGTCATTATAACCCTTCTTGATTCCACATCTTCAGGCCTGTTGCCACCCCCTTCCCTCCCACACGCACCCCCCTTAACTAAAAATATTTACAATTAGCTTCAGCATAGTATTTCCACATTGTCCGCTTCCCTCTGCCTGGTTCAACTTCTCAATTTAACTGCTATAGATGATGCACTGCATTTAATATATATATGTTGAGACTGCTATTTGTAATTTACTAATGAAGCTGTTATCAATTTTTGAGGTAAGTCCTCTTGCAATCACAGTACTGGATTTTGTTCTGAGATGATTTTCCTGAATCAAGTCTAACAGTATCACAGGCATATTTAAAAATGGTACAAATTTATTGTCTGAAGTATTATTCATGCACTACACTCGTGGTAACAGAGGAAGGCCAGAAATATTCTTTTACTGGCATGTGTTCTTTTCCATTGGTATACTTCTATTATTTTGTACACAATGTATTTCCCTGTTCTAACTCCCCACTTTTCTGTCCAGCTATCATGTATCTGGTAAGTAAGTTGCTTCAGGTTCTGAGACTACTACACCTTTTTTATATTACCCCCCCCCCTCCAACATAAATTGATATATTTTAATTTCATGATTTAGAGTACCGTTTATAATTTTTTTTCGCCATCGGTTGAGAGCTCACTTTAACACCAATCACTCTACTGTTGCGTCAGCTTAATATGTCATCAAAGGAGGAAAATGACATGTGAAAGTGATACATGAGAGGGAGAGAAGAGAGACCCTCTGGTTAACTAGGAGACCAGCAAGAACTTACAGCATTTGTAAACAGTATATTTGCGAAGAAGGTAACTGATGAATTAATATTTTTTTTTAGATAACCTATGTTATTTCTTGACAATGTGTAACAATTTCGCTCCAGTTTCAACAGATCAAGTTTTATATCTGTCTAGAGAAAGTACGTTGATTTCATTACTAAACACCATGGCACCTAAGGGAAGCAACAAAACAATGTATCTCCCAATGATGTAAGCGTGCATTTAAATCTTCGTTCCAAATTATTTTTCACTTTCTTTTAAATCAGATAAATCTTTAAATTAAATGCATTGAAATGAATTGAGAACCGCAGTAATTTATGGGAACAAATTTATTGACACAAGTCACAGGTCATTAAAAAAAGAAACCCAATATCTTCCCTCCAAGATGTTTTCTCCTCGCTTCTTCATGATCCATTATTCCTCCACTAGTAGTTAGTACCACATACCTGAAAAAGGAACAGTTATTTAGAAGTACATTTTTGTCTAGTAACTATAAAGTAACGACACTAGTAACTATAAAGTAACAACACTGTGCAGACAGTCTAATCCAACTCAGCCAAAATAACTATTGACTGTACAAGCAAACATCACCAATTTGTTAACAGATACATCTACAAAAACTATCTGCAATTACTGTATAACAGAGGGGGAATGCACCAAACTATTGTTTGTTTTTGATGTCCACGCATAAAATTGTATCTTTGGAGAGAGACTGCAGTCAGTTATGTATTACTTGTTAGTTTAAGTCATTAACTTGCCACTAGAGCATTGGTAACATGTCAACTGCTATTCTGACAACACTTGTTCAATCCCATTGTGGACTACTTGTGTGCACTGGACATGCGGTGTCTACTATTGGCATGACTCAGCATTCCAGTTGTTTCAAGTCCATCAATTGCTATGCATTAACTGAACACTGCAAGCACACTGACACTGGATTGGTACAATGGCAACTAGCAACCCTGACTAGATGAACTCGTTCCAAAGAATAAACGTATTAACACGAGCTGAGCCTAACATGGAACATGTTTCTGGGTGGCATTACACCACAGGCAGTGAATTAGACGTGTTAAAACTAACTGGATAAAATAATGTGATGGGCCAGCGGAAATAGGGCAACAATTTTAATTATCCTTCCAAGGGTTGACCAAACAGCACTGGGTCAACCATCAATGCATGCAGGCAAGTTGTGCAGTTAGTGTACAAGATGGTAATAAGTCAAGTTAATAACAGAATAATCAACACAAAACTCCACCAAAGTGATCAAAGTGACAACAAAGATATCTTAAATTAGTTTTATACATCGAATAAATTGTAACACTAGCCTTTTACCCACAGCTACATCCATGTACTTTTACAGCACTTGTTCTGTACTCATCACTGACTACGACCACCTCCTTTTTCCTCTATCTCGCTTCACATCCCAACCTGTCTCACTATTCATTTCTTCTCTCCCCCCCCCCCCCCTCTCTGCTGAGACGTGCCCATCTGTGCACTTTTTTCAACCTACACATTTGTCCTGTGAGTAAATAACCATAACTAATCTCTTGAAGTCTGCATATTCACACAGAGGAATAAAATTGCTCAGTCAAAGAGTTCGAAAATTTACACCAGTGCCTTGCTAAGAATCTCAGAGGGCAATGTAGAAACATAAATTGTAATACAACTACTTTTCCTACACCAGGGTCTTTTAACATGTTATGTTACAACTGTCAGATGGGTACAGGACTATAAATTTAAAAAACAAATAGGGGCAATGCAGGAGTAGGTCTGATACTGAATAAGACAACAGGAATGCGGGTAAGCGACTATGAATAGCATAATGAACACATTATTATAGCCAAGGTAGACAGGATGCCAACACCCCACAAAGTTTATATGCCAACACCCCACAAAGTTTATATGCCAACTAGCTCTGCAGATGGTGAATAGATTGAAGAAAGGTCTGATGAGGTAATAAAAGACATTACTCAGATAGTTAGGGACAGGAATATTTAATTGTGATAGGGGACTGGAATTCAAAGTAAGAAAAGGTAGAGAAGGAAAAATAGTAAGTAAATATGGACTGGGGGATAGGAATGAAAGCAGAAGCTACCTGACAGAATTTTGCACCGAGCATAATTTTATCATCACTACTACTTGGTTAAAGAATCACAAAATCAGGTTGTATATGTGGAAGAGATCTAGAAACACCAGAAGTACAAATTAATTACATAATGGTAAGACAATTTCAGAACTGGATTTTAAACTGTAAATAATTTCCAGGGGCAGATGTGGACATTGACTACCATTTTTTGGTTACAAACTGTTACTTAAAACTGAAGAAACTGCAAAATTTTAGAAAATTAAGGGGATGGGGCCTGGATAAGTAGAAAGAACCACAGGTTTTTGAGAGTTTCAAAAATAGCAAGAGGCAATAACTGACTGAAATGGAGGGGGAAAGGAATGCAGTAGAAAATGAAGGGTAGCTTTGAGAGATGATCTCATTAATACTTGTCCCACACAGCATGAATACGAGACTTTGTAGTGTTACGGAATGCGTCAGTTTAATGAAAGATTTCTTTATATGCCATATTTCAAACTTTAGTTGCAAGATTATTAATTTATACCTAAAAATTCATCAACTGAGTAGAAGTTGTTATTCAGAAATTCTTTTATTTTATTTTTAAATGTTCATTGGCTAACCATCAAACTTTGGATGCTATTTGATAAGTGACCAAAGATTTGTGACAGCATAGTTCACCCCTTGCTGTGCCTAAGTTAGATTTAACCCAAAGTAGTGAAGATCAGCTTTTCTCTTAGTGTTTTAGCTATGTACATTTCTACTGCTTTTGAAGTAGGATGGGTTATTAATAACAAATTTCATAAGCAAATATTATATATTATTCAAAGCTTGTGTGAATATCCCCAGTTCCTTATATAAATGTCTTCAAGATGATCTTGGCTGGGTTCTATCCATTATTCTGATAACATACTTTTGTGCAATGAATACTTTTTTCCTTGACGATGAACTACCCAAACTATGATGCCATATGAAAATAGTGAACGAAAGTAGACATAGTAAGCTAATTTACTGACATGTTTGATCACCAAAATTTGCAATAACCATAAAGCAGACTTCTGTTCAAATCCTACATTTGTTAATGGCGTTGTGCCATTTACTATACAGAACTGTATATACTGTTATCAAAATTTAATGAGTCATTTGCAGAGAACCACTTAATAATTTTCTGAGACATCATTTAAAATTTCCTCAGCTAATTCTTTTTTTTGTGTGTGATTACTGTACTTGTATCACCAGCAAAAAGAACTAGCTTTGCATCTTCATGACTATAGAGTGGCATATATTAAGAGCAATAAGGGACCCAAGAATTTTAGAAAAAGCCGTCAGAAGTGAGACTGGGTGGTAGTTGTCGGCATCAGAACTAACCCCCCCCCCCCCCCCCCCATGCAATAGCATATTTCAATTCATCAGAAAAAATGCCCAGTTTCAGTGAGCTATTATGTATGTGACTGAGAATCCTCCTTATCTGTTGGGAACAAGTTAGTACTTTGCTGGTGATGCCACCAATTCCAAGGAAGATTTACTTTACTTTACTAAAGCGGGCTTCACAGCTGCTCCACACATTTTCCACAAATAACCACACACCGTTTACATTTCCACAGCAAAGTCTCAGTGTAGGCATAGTTCCATACAAACATCATTTTAAGTGTTGCAGCAGTGATCTGTAATTGAAAAACGGCAACAACCATACCAGCTGTCACCCAACACTGAACAGAGTTTAGGGTAAACTGAAAGACAAGTCTTGTTTTTAGTTGAAGGCAATAGATGCAGCGAGAATTTTACACACATTGGACTCAAATGGGCACTTCGCGTTCCCTATTTTGACATCATGCATCAAAGGAGTTATGTGGTATCAGCAGTGCAAGTTTCAGCGCATTCTGCACACCTTCCATATTTTAAAACATCTGTTAACCTAGTATTTAGTTTAAGTACACGAAGGAAAAACTTTGAACCTTATTCCTGCAGTATTGTGAATAATCATTGGCTGAGGACCTCTGAACCATGAACCCTAAAGATATATTTCCTGCTGAATGTTTATGAACTTCAACACAGGATTCACCACCTCTATAATTATCATAGTAACAGTGTGGTCATTGTGATGTTATAGAATAACTATGAAAGATGAAATGCAGAGACTGATACCACAGAAAGGCATTGAGTCATAGAAAGACAATGGAAAGATTGCTAAACAAATTCTCTGCCCAGTTTTCGACTACCTCTCCTCCTGCCCTGACGTGGAATACATCCTACCCATTATCCTCCTCGCCCCTCACATAGTGGTATTCCATTGCCCACCAAACATACACAAATCTCTTTTTGTCCCTACTCCATGCATGCTCCCAACTCCTCGCACTCCATGGTCCACATCCCTGCAGTAGATCTAGATGCAAAACATGTTGCATACATCCCACCACCACGACCACCACCAGTCTGGTCACAGGCATCTATTATCCCATCAAAGGCAAAGCTACCTATGAAAGCAGCCATGCTATCTACTAACTAAACTGCAGCCACTGTGCTGCTTTCTATGTGGGCACGACAACCACAACCACATGAATGGATACTGACAAACTGTGGCCAAGTCAGGTAGACTGCCAGTAGCTGGACAGGTTACCAAACTTTATGTGCTCCACTTCAATGGCTGCTTCACAGCCTGCACTATCTGGATCCTTCCTACCGACACCAGCTTTTCTGAATTTTGCAGGTGGGAACTCTCCCTACAACATATCATTCATTCTTTAACAACCCTGGCCTCAACCTTTAAACAGTCCCTGTCCTCCCCCTATACGCACTCCCACTAACACTATGCACACCTATTCAACTAATGCACCTATTCGCTTTTCCTTTTCTCCACAATTCTCCTCAACCTTTCCCACTCCGCCAGTGCAGCCTTTCGACTCTGCATCTAGCGGCACTATATCGCCCCATCACATCCTTGCTCACTACCACAACATATATCTCCATCCCTTGCCTCAACATCCCCTGCTGCCTCCTCAGCTGCACCACCCACCCTGGATTGTTGCTCTCATCAGACAAATGTGCAGCTCACAGTTGGACCACACAGCTATAGAAAATGCCTGTTTTCTGCTTCTGAAGGATCTATTTATGTCCAAAAGCAAAAAGTTTAGCAGTCTCTTGATTGTGGCTGTCTGCATCTTAATATCTCTTCTATGTGGTGAGTAGAAAGCTATCCTTTTCACATTGTTAGTCCATCATGGACATTTCACTGTTTAAACTTATACCACTGTTAGTCACCTTGTGCATCTTCTTCTGTCATCCAAAAGCGAGATATTGTACGGATCAGAAACTTTAACATGAGGGTTTGTACTCCTAACCTTTTCCACCATTACTGAATTTCACAGAATCTATAAGCCACTACCTTTAACCAAACAACCTAATAAGCATTTGAATTAAGCCTCAGACCATTCCACATAACCAACATCTTTTAAAAAGAAAAATCATCCACATACAAATCAAATATCTGTACAACCATTCATTACACCATCTCACCAAAACACTCACAATACATTGGAGAGCTCAATACTATCGAAACTGCTTGAACAATCTTGTGACATTTGACATGGGATAGCAAGTGATTGTAAGCAAGTAAAGGATTGCCACAAGGACAAGCTATAGCTCTTAGTGAAACTTGAAAGTTTTGTGAAACGCAGGTGAAAATGATGATAAATCCTACAACCTTACAAACTTGAACTGTATTTGAACTTGAAATCTGCCAGGAAGTTTCATATCAGCGCACACTCCGCTGCAGAGTGAAAATCTCATTCTGTATTTGAACTTGTTTACAGTAATAGTTTTCACAGTATTTATGGATACTGTATAAACATTTGCCAATATTTTTAAAAGTAAAGCTGTCATAGGCAAAAGCATTGCCCTCCAAAAATATTACTTGGCTGTGAACCCAACACAATGTTTTATCTATCAGAGACTAATTACCAAGTGAGTTGCGAATGAGCATTTTGGTCCCTGTTCACATATTGGAATAACATGTACGAAAGTTAGGCCTATCAGTTTTTAATCATCTCTGGAACAACATGGTAACATGTTGATGAAATAAGGAAGAAAAGTATCCTGGAATTGAATGCCTAATAAGTGAAAAATCACGTTAAACTGACTGACTGTGGAAACAAATAACAGCAACAAGACCTGCTGAGGGGATAATATCAACAGATACCACCAGATTACATCTTGTCATGATTGGCTATTAATTTCTGAGCAACTTTACTTATGACCTGCACTCCAACAATATGCTGCACGCGTTACAGACTTTTTTAAATGATCGAAACCCCTAATATGTTAAATACGGAAGCGTCCGATCCCACCCATCTGCTTTGACCCATGACGTCACAAATATGGTGGAAACGACCATAAACCATGATTCCAATATGGTGCATATAAAGTCGTTACATACACATTATAAAGACAAAAATACATCAAAAAACAAACACACACACGTTCCACAAAAAGCGTAACGACAGTAACGGGATAAGCGCAGAAAATTTGGGGTTTTTGGGTGGGGACAAACTAAATATAAACAAATTTACACACCTACCCCCATACAAAAACTCGCAAAACAACGAAAAAACCAACAACACAAAACTCCCCAAATTCCACTAAACACAATATCATCTGGAATCAGACACTTTCCTTGACCTATATAGCTCAACAGCAGCTCCCGATCCCATAAATTGGGATCGAACACTTCCATTGACCAATATAGCTCAACAGCAGCTACCGATGCCATAAATTTGACCTATATAGCTCAAAAACACCTCCTGATACCAATACCAACAGAAACAACCACACATTGCAATAAAACACTTCACTCGACCCCAACACACACACTAAAAACAAAAAAATAAAAACTTCCCACAAAAATGTTCCAGCACCACAAACAAGGGTGGGCGCCGCCGCCGCCGCCCACACACACACACACACACACACACACACACACACACACACACACACCACTGAAAAAATACTCAACCAAAAGAAAGACCTGACCCACCCACACCTCACCCCCCACCAACCAACACAAGCTCCCCCTCACCCCAAAATAAAAAACCCATAGACAAAAACCAAATGCAACATAAAAAATTCTCAATCACACACTACAACTCAACAAAATAGATCCTCCACAACTAAAACACAAACCAACACCCCCCCCCCCCCTCACACACACACACACACACACACACACACACACACACACACACACACACACACAAAATAAACCATCCACCCCACCCTCAGAACACACTTCACAGCAAAAAGAAAACCAATCAAGCACACTCCTCTCACTCACACCAGTCTCATGCGCACAAAAACTGTATGGTGATCTATAACAAAAATAATAAGTCATCAGTACAATTTCTCGCATGTCCAACCTAGACTTCTCGAACCAAGAACACACCGTATGGAACGTCAAATGTCATCCTTTCGACAGCGCCACATGTAACCGTCCCTGGTCCGAGACGCTGGAACTTTAGCCAGCTTTATTTCTTGCCCACAAATAGAGCACTTCACGATCTTGGCAATCAACCCAAACCCTGTAAAAACTTTATCAGCTCCAAAGCGGTGTTTACCACAAAAAAGTTCTGCAGATGCGCGCTATTAATTTTATCCTCCACACACATTCCTGAACAAACACAACCGATGAATTTACTCAAATTACCAGACGACCAACAGCGAACAACACTAAATTAACCTTCACACAAAACCACTAAATTGTTAACTCACTGAAACGAATTCCACTACAAACACAGCGAACACTAACAACTCTGTATAATAAGCAAGACAAACGGAGCCCATTACACCACACAAACGAAGGCCCTAAACATACCACCAGAGGGCACAACAAACCACAACATGACGACATCTACAAACACGCCACACTCACAAACCAAACTCCGTGCCATCATCATGACGTCACACACCACAACACCCTTATGTCGCGGGTCAAAGCTGACGGGTGGAATCGGATGCTTCTGTCGACCCTAATGCAATGACGCATAGCATGAGCAGAAATCAGTACATATGGTGGCTATTGAAAAATCAATATTTCTAGAGCTATGATGTAAACTGGTGGAACAGTTCGATTAACGCTGACGAACAGCAGTACTTAACTGACTCACCAGCCATGGCAAATCACTTCATTGAGGCCAGAGATGCAGTTTTACTTATTTTTGCCTCTCATAGCTATTGGTCACAAGGCTCATATGCAAATAAATACAGACGAGTCATGAGAACTACCACCTTATACATTTAATGCCAAGTAAGATAAACTAATTATTCATGACAGGCAAAACCCTGTATAATTTATCAAGGCTATTCGTAAAAAGAAAGCAAACAAACTATAGACATGCTACACTTTTTTGAATGAAATTTACACTCTACAGCGGAGTGTACGCTGATATGAAACTTCCTGGCAGATTAAAACTGTGTGCCGGACCGAGACTTGAACTCGGGACCTTTGCCTTTCACAGGCAAGTGCTCTATGAACTGAGCTTCTGTGAAGTGTGGAAAGTAGGAGACAAGGTACTGGCAGACGTAAAGCTGTGAGGACAGGGCGTGAATTGTCCTTGGGTATCTCAGTTGGTAGAGCACTTGCCCTCGAAAGGGAAAGGTCCCGCGTTCGAGTCTCGGTCCAGCACACAGTTTTAATCTGCCAGGAAGTTTCATGGTACACTTTACCTATGTCTTAAGTTATGGCCACTGAGGCATAAACGAGGACTGGGCCACAACAATACAACTGGGAGCAAATCCGACAAACATTAATAAAGCCATATTTCACAGTTTATAGGTATTCACAACATGCATCAAACTATGTAGAGACTTGCCATTTTCTAATATAGGTTTATCAAATTTTCCGGGCAGTTTTAGTTTCTAAAGCAAGAAGTGTGTTACATAGGAGAAAGTATGCCAAAAATTAATATGAACTTAGGCAAGAGGGCATGTAGCCTAACAAAGAAGTCTCTTCCAAAACCTTTTCTCAACATCCACATTCATTGTCTTTGCCAACTCTGAACAAGACTGTCACTTTCCCCACCTATCTTACACTTCAGGCTACAATAGAGCATCACCACAGTAGAGAGTTTGGAGGGAGGGTCAATTGCCACACTCTTGCTAACTTATCTACGTGGAGTAACACCCGAGATCCAGGAGAGGTTGGAAGGTTAAATTTCTGTCATGAGCTGCCATACTTATAGGTACTTCACTCAAAATCATGCTACACAAACACAAACCAACAAGTACATCAAGTAATTATGTGGTACATAAAATTTCAAACAGGCATGAGGGAGACGCCCTGTGTGCCTTGATCTACTGGGTGTGTGACTGACCACGTTATAATTTACCTAAAGCGAGGAGTCCACATATGTTCAGTTTACCTTCACAAATGATGGCTTACAAAAAAAAAAAAAAAAAAAAATCAGCTACTAATTTTTAGTGTTGGAAGTTCATTTTCCTACACTCATTGGTGCCTCAAACTAAAAAACTACTAAAAACCTGAACTTACCCGAACTGTCGCGATGGAAGCAGATTATTCGTCCACTTCTCAATATCATTTATTGGTACGTCAAACCTAGGCGATATGACACCACATTTATTTAATCTTCCAGTAAGATTTACTACAATCTTCCCAGCGCGATGGTCATCCACTATTTCAAATTCTCCAATGTAACCTACAAGGTAAGTTTCGAATGAACATTTGATATGCATCACTTCATTAACCAGTTAACTAAATCAAGAGTCCTTAATTCACTGCTTACCATGCTTCATCATGACAGTCAAGAACTTCACTATGACTTTGGAGCAAGGCCTGATTAAGACCTGCCTTTTACCTCTCTTCTCAGCATTATTGATTGACTTGAGAGCATCACTCAAAACATTCATACGCACCATTGCTGAAAATTTAAATGTATAAATAAATTAACATTTAGTAAACTTAGAATTATTATCTCTAACCTCTGTTACACACTGTAAACACAAGCTGCAGCACAAAGTATTGACACCGTTGAGATTACAAACGTAGAATATTATGATATTACTATTCAGATCTTCCCGCGAAACAATGTACATATACCACTAATATCACAAAAATATACAATTAACATCTCCTGAGTGATTACCTCCGATATAAACTTCACCATTCAACGTGTTTCACACGCACTTTCGCTACATACACAGGAAAAAGGAAGTTCTAGACTCTAGATACCAAAGACACAACACTTTTCGATAGTCAAAGATAACAATTATTTAGCTGGAGAGTAATCGATGTAAAGTTCTAACAGACCATATAATTAATTTGGAACCCTGTTAATTCTGATTCACAGTGGCCGTCACGACACGTAACATCAAAATATTCCAAAATGGATTTCAAATGACGACATCCATACTGGCACTCAACGAAACGTCGCGTCACCGCAAGCTTTCCCACGAAGTAAGCTTCGGCTTCATCGTCTGCTTACATCGATAATTAACTTATATTCGGCACTCTCACTCCTGTTATATCTTACTTTTGTATCCTGTTAATCTTCGTTTTGTAGTTGTGCTTTCTTTTCATGTCAGATTCCAAATGTTCTGTGATGACTCGAATACCTTTCTGTGCTGTGTATCAGTCAGCACTGGATTTAGTACACTCAGATTTGTGCAGTAAATATACCAGACTTTGATTTAATTAGTAGCATTTGCAGGAAAACTTATAAATGTGGAGGTGTATGCATCTATGTTAGAAGTAATGTTAAATCTAAGGAGGTAAAAAACTTAGCAAGGTGAAGTGCGCAGAAAAAGATTTTGAATGTTGTATTTGTGAACTGACAGACTGTCAAGCTATCATTGTTTGCGTCTATAGGTCCCCATCAGGTGTCTTTACCCAATTCTTATATTATATAGATTGTCTTTTAAATGAATTTAGAGGCAGGTCAAATACACAATAGTTCTTGGTGACTTTAACATTAATTTTAACAAAAGTAATAAGAACAAGATACAATTATTAAATCTGTTTAACAGATACAACATGCAACCTACAGTGTATGAAATTACCAGATATGGGGATGGGTCTGAAACAACACTTGATCAGATATTTACCAACAAACAAAGCTGTGAGTACAATGTTGAAGTAACAGATACAGGATTTACTGACCATATGACTTTGAAAATGATGATAAGGAATGAGAACAATAAGAAATACACAGTCACTGAAAAATATGTACAAAGTGGACTTATTAAGGCAAACAAAATAAGGCTATTTAATAGTATGCTAAAAAGGGTGCAGTGGGACATAAAACAAACTGATGATGCAGACAAAAAGTATCACAGTTTTCTCACTGATTATAAATATTGCCACGATGTAGCATTTCCGTTAAAAAGAATGAAAGTCAGTGAGAAGACGAACACATGGGTAACACAAGAGATTAAAAAATCAGCAACCACCCTTAGAAACCTAAGCAAACAGGCAAAAATAAATACAACAATAAAACCATACTATAGGAAATATAGAAGGGCCTATAGGAAAGTTTTACAGGCAGCAAAAAGGCTCAGCTATGATTCATACATTAATAAGGGAAGCAATAAATCAAATCGATTTGGAAGGTTATAAACAATAGCATAGGATACTGTAAAACTAAGACCCATAACTTCAAAGTTAAAAGTGAGGGCAAAGTGATAGAAGATACTCAACAGGTAGCCAATATATTCAATGAACATTATGTGAACATAGCACTGAACCTAATTAAAAGTCTGTATAATTCAAACAACAAAATCATAAAAGTACCAACTTGTGAAAAGACAATGTTTCTGTACCCAGCAACAGAATGTGAAGTTACAAATGCTATTAATAAACTAAAAAATAAAATGACTTGTGGTATACACGGAATTCCAGACAAGGTAATCAAACATAGTTCTATCAGTATAGATACTCACCTAACTAATATTATTAATACTTCTTTCAGGGCAGGGGTCTTCCCATCAAAACTAAAACTCTCCCTAATAAAGCCAATTCACAAAAAGAATAGTACAGCTGATATAAATAATTATAGGCCTTTGTCATTATTGTTAGGTTTCTTTAAAGTAACTGAAAGAGTAATGTATGAAAGACTAGCTGACTTCCTGGATAAAAATAAAATACTGACTAATGCTCAAAATGGGTTTTGAAAGAACAGATCCAGAGAAACGGCAGTTTTCCAATTCATGAAAATGGTTCTAAATGCCTTGGACAAGAACGAATTAAGCTGTGGGATTTTCTTAGATTTATGTAAAGTGTTTGATTTAATCAGTCATGACTTATTGCTTATGAAATTAGAATTTTATGGGGTCCGAGGACTTTCCTTCAAATGGTTCAAGTCCTATCTCTCTGACATACAACAGAAAGTACAAATATGTCATGATGGCAATGAGTATCTTTCAGATTAAAAAAACTAGCTATGGAGTGACCCAAGGTTCCGTGTTAGGCCCTCTGTTGTTCTTGGTGTACATCAATAATTTGACAAACCATCTGACAGTTGCAGAAACGGTGATATATGCTGATGACACTAGCATTTTTATAAACAGATACACTCAGGATAATCTGCAGCAGAATGTCCTTAGGACAATAATTGAGACAAGAAAATGGTTTAGCAATAAAGCTTTGATCATAGATAAAGATAAAACGGTATTGAGAATTTCAGTAATATTCAAAGTAAAGCTAGAAGAAGAGTAAAAGCGGAGTTAGAGAACTATGTTATTGCACAAGCTCCATACACAAAACTCCTCAGTATATGGTGGATGAGTACTTGAGATGGGAAAAGCATCTAGAAGTTTTGAGCAAAAAATTAAGTAAATGTTGCCATGTGCTAAGAATGCTTTGGGAATGTTGCAGCACTGAATCATTTGTGTGTGCCTATTATGCTTACATGAACAGTTTGCTCAGATATGGTGAAATCGTCTGGGGAAATATAGGTATGCCAAAACAACATTTCAAACTTCAAAAAAGGGCTATTATAATAATGAAAGGGGTTCCCTTCCTAAAAACTCACTAGGAATTTTCAATATTAAATAATCAGGTTCATAACCATGAAACAAGGAACAGGGATGATTTTCACAGAGACTCCCACAAAGGAGCACTCTACCATAAAAGTGTAAACTACCAGCCCGAAATACTTTTTAGTGCATGGCCTTCTACAATAAAGACAATTAAAGAATTTCATAAAATGTTTACTAACACATAGTTTTTATAACATTGAAGAATATCTGAACATGGAAAAGGAATGTTATTTATATATACTAATATAAAATATTTGTATTTATTATCCAAGTTTTTGAAACAAATTAAAGATAAGAAACTATATTGTAATTGACTACATCCATACAATGTATACTGTTAACGGATGAATAAAGAGAAGCAGAAGCAGTAGCAAGAGTGTCCTACGAGATCTGATATCTAGAGATGAAAAAGAATTACGTTTTACAATAACACAAAAGAACTGACACTCACACTGTATACAAATAACAAATTATTTTATGAAGACTTTTTCATTAAATAGCATTTAAAGTGAAAAAGGCAGCTCTAATGAAAAAGACACAGCATGACATTACAAGTTATGTAAGGAAAAAATACGTAATGGGTGAGGTAAACAGGGCCTATTTATTCCCTAATAAATATTGTTTGATATGTTTGTATGTGTATTTTGTACAGCAAATAACTGTCCATGTTTTGAAATGGTGTTTCATTCTCACCAATTTACCACAAATAAATTGGTCAAGAACATACATTATGAAGCTTGCTTTGGCTCTTGATAAACTTTATCATTCTTAATGCCTCAATTCCGATCCAATATTCCAACTTACTGTATCACGAATGACATCTCATAATCTCGATTTTATCGTTCAGTGCTGGGCTACGCTAACTGATATGATGTGTAGATGACGGACAGAGTGAATACACCTGACATAACAGTGACGTTTATTTATTCATACATTCTTTGTAGCTGAGAGTATAGGATGTGTCATACAATTTTACATATGCAATAAATGTACAATAAAAAAATAAGATTATATTTTATAGACACAGATTAGGTTATTAGATATTTTCTGTGACAATATAACAAATATTTAATTTGATGTTTATTACTGACTCATACTGCATATACTGTTCTCTGTAAGATTCACTCTTAAACGTTTCTCAAATAAAGTTGATTCTTTACTTCCTTAATTCAGTTATGTAGCTTGTTAAAAAAACACCTTTTGCCTGCTTCATCAGGAGCACTCAGTGTCAGTTTGGGATTTCACTGTTTTGTGTAACAATTTTCTTTTCCTTTTATTGTATCGTCATATATGTCTTTATTTGGGAAGTGTTTATCACTTAGTCTCACTGCCATAATATGTCTGCCCCTGGTAGCTGAGTGGTCAGCATGAAGAAATGTCATACCTAACACCCCAGGTTCGATTCCCGGGTGGGTCGGAGATCTTCTCCACTCAGGGACTTGGGGTTGTGTTGTCCTTATCATCATCATTTCATCTCCATCGACACACAAGTCACTCACGTGGCGTCAACTCGAAAGACTTGCCCAGGCGAACGGTCTACTCGGCAGGAGGCCCTAGCCACATGGCTTTTTCATTTTCACTACCATAATATTAAATATTCTTTAAGCAGATATCTAGTGCACATCCACATATATGAATTGAGTAGGACAAATGTGGAATGGAAGCTGGTGCTACGTTGTCCTGAAAACTTTGTTATCCACACAGTTTGCCATTTTGTGCATGAGGAAAATCTGTATGGATATCTTTCTACACAGTTCACTCTCCCAGTTCAAATGCGTATCTATTATAGTTCCTAAAAATTTTGTGATATTACATACATTCCATTGTGTTTGGTTTGGATCACTGCATACATTGTTTCAGATTGATTTGTGAAAATATTGTTTTGTACTAGATATTTATTTGCGGCTTCAGTATTTATTTCCTTGTCAAGCTCTTCCTTTGTTTCAGTTACACATGAAACTGTAGTGTCACTGGTATAAAATATAAGTCAATGTTTTACATATTCTGAGAAATCATTTACTTAGGACCAACTGTACAATCTCAGGATAAATTCAAGGCTAGCTAACCAAGGACTGGCTAACCACTGGTTAACTTGTCATGCACATTGTATGTTGCGATTTTAATTCTCAGTTAGTTATTCCTGGAATAGTGTTCATGTCCAGTTAAGTTGGCAACAACTGAAGAGCACTCTGGGTATTTTCACGTATGTCACTTTATACTTATTTAGTCGTCTTCTGCAGAAACAGCATGTCAAACGAGAGTGATAAGCGTTCCAGGTCACAAAACGTTTCGCTTAGGGATACTCGGAAGCTCGTAGATGCTGTATGAATTCAAGAGTACAGCAGAAAATATAAGAACTGCTGCAGTTCAATGAAAATATTAGTGCATAACATTTAACTAAATTAGTAGCTACATGTATAACAAACTAGACTGAATTTACTCAAATGATCAGGTAATGGTTATTTGACAAGTAAGAGATCTTTGTAGACTTACAAATGAAGAATAGGAAAAAATATGCAACAGTTTCCATTCACGAACAACTTCACATAGATCAACAGAGCATCTACAACAGATGTACAGTTATTATTAGTTTTAAAAGAAAACTCGTAAATATTACGTACAGATTGGTTACGCCCCATATGCAGAATGTAAGTTCCAAAATGTGTACAGTGAGATACACTGTTGTCATCAGAAGGACATAGTCAGTTGAATTCAGATGCAACATTTCTACATGATAGTATTCCATCAAATGTAACTGTATGTCAGAAGATGAATTGCAAGTGAGCACATACTACAGAAGCAACTGTGATATGCAGTCTGCTTTGTGAAATAGTTGGTGCTTTCAGTCTCTCCAACAAATTGTTACAACACAGACATCAGAATTGACTGAAAATTATGAGAGGAGTTACTGGCTAGTTTGCTGTTTTATTTACATTTTACAAAGATTAATTCATTACAGCAGCAGTGCCTTTGCTGATCAATAAACACTATTTGTGCATCCACTTTTGCAGTTCTTGGGCACATACAAATTCTGTTTCTATAATCTGGTGATTGTGAATTATATTGAGTATATACATATAATAAGATGCCAGCATTTACAACAAGCAACCAATATTTTTTATATATAATCTTGGGGTAGAAATGTACCAATGGCACTTATCAAACTGGATCCTGTTGTGGAAAATCACACTAAATATTTGAGGAACGGTACCTATTTCATACATAAATTTGGTTTGTGCAATCGTCTCAAGTAGCTATGTGTAATCTGGGAGAGGGAGGGGAAGAAACAAAAAGTGTGACGTCTTCACCGTGCTCTACCTTCTTTTCTTGTCATCTCAGCTTAGAACCATTAGTTTTGTTTCCAGAATAAAACTACTTGTTCTCAACTGTAAAAGAATGAGCAGAGTTGCAGATGGTGTTGTTTCAAAAGTAGCTTGACAAGGACCAGAGACAGGAGGAAGAACTGTACTGTTTACAAAAGGATCATTAAGCCCAAGAATCAGAAGATAAAAATTAAAACAAATGATTACAGAGTAAAAATATGTTAATCAATATACATTGTTTATTTTCTTTTCTTTTAATAACATCAGAGAACTGAAATAATTAAAAAACTGTCTCTTGTGCATGGCATCCACTGTCATACACATCCTTTTAATAATTGTGGTGTCTGTCCCCTCGCAAATACCAATGAAGTCTCAAATGGATGGAAAGAAATCTCCAGAGGCAAGATATTTGTGTGTATGTTGTTACTGGTTCATTGGTGGACCAGAGTCATTTCTGAAAGAAAGAAAAGAATGACATGAGACAATTCATGAGAATTTTGAATACACTATTTGCCAGCCACAGCTTTCAATGTTATGATTATGTAGATTCAATAATTAAAGATGCCTGTTAGCTGAATGTCAACTACCTATGTTCTTATAAGACAGAGATGATTGCTTTATAATAAATGTGGATGTGGCTTGTGCATAATATAAAATAACCAAGACATCCATCAGCTATCAGCTACAGGTTTCTTTAAAAAAAACTGACTTTTCTATTACTTTTACTATGTTAAACTTAGCTTGAGTAAGCACAAATAATTTACACATTTATGGGAATAATGCTAGGTGGTGGACAATTTTGTTACTCTGAAGCATTCACTAGAAGATGGAAAGTTATTGTCCCAATGAGAGATATGAGTGAACAGTATTTTCTGCCATGATTTGGCTGAGTGAACTAGGGACATCAGTGTACTAGCAAATTTCTTGTTACAGTAAACAATCATAATAAGCCATCAATTTCAGAAAAATGGTCCTTCACACAAGTACAATATAAGATATTTCAATTTAAGCTAAAATTTGACATAAAGGAGAACACTAAAATTAACTTGATATTCAAGGAAAGTCATGAAACATAGCATTCTATGCACTCCTTCCACATGCTACAACTATGTAGATTCAGTAACTAGATTCCGGTTCTGCTCTTATAACATACAAATATAGCTACTATTTTATGATAAATATGGGTGGGCTTATGTGGATAATACTAATATTTTGTTAAAGAAAAATAGCCAACGTCCTCTTCATCTTACTGCATTAAACTTAGCCCGAGTACAAACAGTCTCTTGTCTGGCTTCAGTGAATACTATAGGTGGGAGACAATGTTCTTTCCCTCAAATATTAATGGGCATGTGATTATAATACTTTCACTAAAAGACAGAAAGTTGTTCTGACACTGCTGTGGTATTAACAAAAATGGGCATTCCTAATAGAAAATAGAATGGAACAATATCTGCTCTAGCTGAAACTGGGACACTACTGTTTTATCAAAACGTTTTGCAACACAAAAAATCGATGTTTCATCAAAAACAGAAAAAAGCTGTTAATACAAATAGTACACATAAATCGTGTGGTTTTCGATTTGGTTAAGTTTATTATGACACTCTCTGCTAAATAAAACGAAACAGTCCTTTTCGCTTCTGCAGCAATTGTAAGACATGCCGGATAGACAAAACTAATTTTTACAAGTCGTCATTTTAATGTGTCTGATTTACGTAAATAACGTGATGGAATTCACAAGGTACTGAAATCGAATAAATATTACTACAAATAAACAGGATTATGTAAGAAAACTGGGAAATAGTCTCACTTGTCCGTCATATGCTCCAGGTTGACAAGATAAGGTACAGCTTCCGCTGATAAGCTACATCTGGATATAAATTTGGAATCAGCTTTGTCTCTCTTTCTTGTCCTTCCTCATTCTCATGAACAGTTCAGCAAAAATCTCAACACCGCTGTTTATATGCTACTATCTCTGCCATCTTGAAAAGTTATTCCTTGGCTAAGCTAGCTAGCCAGACAGAAATAACCGGCTAAGTTACCTCAAGTTTATTCTCCAGTGAGGCGCTACTCTGGGTGCGTACAACGCGTTTCTCGCGTTATTCCAAGAATAGAACTTAACCGGCTGATAACTGGAGATTGTACAACTGGCCTGTGGAGAATAAAAACTACTGGCCTGAACACAGAGCCTTTTGGCACACCATGTCTGACATTATGTAACCCAGATCTCCGATTAACTGTATTTCCTCCACTATTACGCTGAATTCTGTGTACTATTCCGTATTCATTATGTATCACTTGACTGTGTCATAGCATTTTCCTCAATCCCATGCTGATAGAGCTTTTCCATTAACCTGGAATGGTTTATATAGTCAAATGCGGTAGATATGTCTATGAAAATCCCGTAAATCTTTTGTTACCTGTCAAGTGAATATGTACTGCTAAATCTATTGATGTCATTATTGTTGAATTCCTTCTTTGAAGCTATGTTGTGATAACTGTAGTATTTTAAATTGAATTATTATTATTATTTCCTATATTTTAGCAAAAGTGGAGATCAGTGATATTGGCTTGTAATTTCCGAATTCACCTCTGTTTCCATCCTTATATACTGTTTCACTTTACTTGCCTTTAGCGAATCTGGAAATATATAAGGTGCGTCTGACAAATTCGGTAAATGATTTCAGAAAATAAAAGAAACAGCATCTACAAACAAAATACCTTTACTGGCCTTCAAAGTAACCACCATTAGGTACAAGTTACGTCTGGTATCGATTGTAAGGCTGTTGGGAACCGTCAGCAAATACATTTTGTGGATTCACTCGAAGCACCGTGGTCATTCCTTGTTGCCTATCCGCTTCATTACAGGAGTTGGCATGGTGAGCATTGCTTCCCCACCTGTCAAAACATGTTGGCTATTAAAAAATCCAAGATTAAGACGATGTTGATCGCATTTTTCGACAACAAGGACATGATCCATCACGAATTTCTACCCAAAGGAGACAGGGGAGGAGATGAAGACCATGCCACTGACTGTCACTTGGTGACCATATGATATTGGTAGCACCAGATCTCATCTCCTGTAACAATACTGTTATCCAACAACGTGTGAATACCGTGCTTTGAGCGATTCCACAAGATATGTTTGCTGACAATTCCCAATATCCTTACAATTGATGTCAGCAGTAAGTTGTAGCTATTAGTGATTACTTTGAAGGCCAGGTAGGGTATTTTGTTTGTAGCATTTGTTTCCTTTATTTTCTGAGACCATTCACCCAACTTTTCAGACGCACCTTGCACTCTCCTCTATAGCAGCACTCGGCACATGTGTTAAAATTTTTAGTATACTTTCACTAATTCCTTTATGTGGTGTCCTGTCATACTGAGCAAGATAAAATTTGGCTTTTAGTTTCATTATTATGTTTCAATATTCTACATCAGTCGCTGCAACAAATACAATGGTATGGTATATACATGGGATTTTTGGCACTGTACTTTCTTTGTCTGTTTCTGATACAATTGCGTAGTATCAAAGAAGTTTGCTGTTTCTAGAGGATATACATAACCTGCCATCTTTCAGTTGGCAGATGTCCACAGTCAATATTGTTTCTTTTCCTCTCTTTTCATTTATGAAGGGTCGTATATCTTTTTAGTAATTCTGTTCTTTATCTACAGCTGTCTTATAGAATGAATCGTTTGTTTCTCTGGTGAGACTACAGTGCACTTTCTGTTTTGTTTTGTACAAAGTAGCATATGCCTCAGTGTTCTTTTTCTTGTAAAGGTTATTACACATTTTCAATTTATTTCTTGCATTGAGTACTTCTCCAAACACCCAGTTTTTCTTTTTTTTGCTGTTTGCTGACAGGACATGTAAGATTATAATAATAATTAAATAAAGATAAAAACTGGTTCCAATTAGTATTTGCATCATTGTCTGCGTCATTGTTTCCTATTTTCTGCTATTAACATATTTTTAATTGAATTAGTTTGTTGAGTTTATCTGATTTCATTGCTCCCATATCTTCTGGTCAGTTCCAGCAACCATTAAACAAGTGTCTGTCATGAACGCAAAAGGGTCAGCTAGGTCAGTTTATTACCAGGGTGTCACAGTAGAATGAAGAACTATTTGTTATTATGTAATTAATAGCAGTGTCATTGGGCTTAATTACTGTGTTGAGGTGGTCTATTGTTATCTTTAGGTTGAAACTATTCAACTAGTTCAGTAAGGGCTTAGTGTTTGCTGTTTTTTTTCCTGGCATCAATCTTCAAATATCGAATAATTATTAAATAAGTATATTTTTAAAGGCTTTGGACTGTATCTTCCAGCTGTTCAAAGAACGTCCTTGTCTCACTGTTTGGTGATCGGTATAGATTCAATATGCAGCATAACTTCACTGCAATTTTTATTTCCACTGCTTCAAGACCCTCTTCTCTAGCTTATTTTGTGGTATTTTGGACGGCTTTAATTGATTTCAAGCTAGAGAAAAATTCCAACCACACGACCTTTATGCAATGATGTGCAAAAACTGATTACATTTGCATAATTTTTTTTGGAGTTGCATATCTCTACTTGATTTTCTTTCAGTCCATTTTCGCAACATTACCTCTAATCTACTTGCTCTATTGTTATGCACTATATATTCTGGTAAAACATTTTTTGACTTTAATTTGAAAGAGTCCACTTTCTGTGACATGCTAAGCATTTCACTTTCTCTGTGTGCTTTAGTTACACTGCATGAATTTTTTTTTCAGGTTTTGGCACTAAAACTGGCCCATCCCTTTGTATTGCGTTTAAATTACTGATAGTATCTTCGCCATGGTAACTGAGATGAGTATTTTCGCTTATGTATTTTCCTGAGGTCTTTCTGTGCTTATATAATGCCACAAAAATTCTCACTTAATGTAGCAGACTAACTAGGTTCCAGACCACTACCCTCTGCTGCGTGGTCACTGCTGCTGATGGCTCCAGTGTTCTTTGTCTTAGTTGTTGGTTCCTGCTGAGGCTGATGAGTCTCCTGTGTTTACTTCGGATAACTGAACATCCTATTTGCTCTTCTGCGCAGGGTAGAGGGACATATGATAAAAAGTTTGCAGGCCAGTTTCTTGTATTTTGAAGCATTTTCAGTAGTCTGAGGTAATGTTTTGGTATCGGTGCAGTGGGATAGAATGATCATAGTTTATAAACTCGCAAGTTTCTGACTTATGGAAGATTTTTCCTTTCCATTTAAGTGTATGCAATATGTTGCATAAAATGTTCACTGTCCACATCATCCATTGCACATAAATATTCGTTGGTAATTTGCTTTCCTTATTTTTCCATTAGCACAAGAAAAACAAGCAAGTTCGTATGTATCAGGAATGCCCATAACAATTCCTTCATGCTTGTGTAGACCACACAGTGTCTCATGAAAATAATGAACACCTTTTTCAACGTTTGTAATCCTGTCGTCTGCAGTACGTATAATATTATGGTATATTGATAATTTTTATTTTGGGACCACCCAAAATCAAAACATAAGTTCAAAGCGAGTGTTCAGTTCCTAGTGCTGTGAAGCCTGAAAATAAAATTTCAAATGACAGTTATAAGAAGCAGAATAGCGATAACAGGGGAACAAAAAGCGCAACATCCACGAAATCTGCTACTGAAGATGCCTTGCAAACAATAAAGGCGAAATGTGTACCAGTATGGCACAAAAATTGTTACCGTCAGTTGTAATTAGATGGTCCAAAATTAAAATTATCAGCATATCGTAATGACTCGCTTTATTGAGTTCGTTTTGGTAGATATCATTTGATCCTTCTACTAATAAAATGAAATGCGAATGTGGCTCGTTGATGGGACAATTCTTTCTATTTTGTCCATGGAGGGTCCTAGTTTCGTGTAACTCGTCGTCTTAACATTTTGTCCATACAATAACGTTTCATCACCTTTTCTACCATAGCTGTCTGTGTATATTATTATGTCAAAACTATTTTGCATCGTTTTGTTTGAGGATATTTTTGCACCTTTTCCGGGGTTCTCGATGTACTGGCCTACCATCATCTCTCTGTTATCTTTTTATGTATTACTTGTTTCACATTTCTATCAGTTTGTACAAATAATTTTTTCTTTCCATTTGAATTCTTTTCTATTTCTGTTTGTAAATGTGATGCACATTTTGGTTTTGATATCTTTACATATTCTTAAATTTTACCTTCTATCTTCTCTATAGGTTTCAAGTTTACATTTTTTAACTCAGCTCTCCTTTCTGTTTTGTCCTGTAGGGTGAACATATAGACATTTTTTAATCTCTCTACTACTGCATATAAATATCGGTTCTTCTTCACCATCATATATTTGTCTTTCAGACCCTTTATCTCATCAAGTAACTGTGAAACAAGTTCAAGTATGTAAGCTTTTAGACTTAATTCTTCTTCATAACAATTTCGACACAGCCAGATTTTTGCCTTGGGCTAGCACCAGCAGAACTGTAATGTTGTAGGCCTACCGATTTGCAGTCGATACACATCACACCTTTTGCGACTTGTTTTCTGCAGTAGAAGTTGCTGTAGTTTATTATTTGTTTCACTGTTTTGGCTAATAACAATAGAATTGGATCATTCCACATGCTATCTCTTTACTGTAATTAACCATTGTCAAACAAGTTTGAATACCTATATTTTGCATCATTACAACTAAAGGAACTACACTTTTTAACAAGCTGATTGCTTGGAATTGGTGCATAGTTCTCACTTAATTTCACAAACTTAACACACATTCACCAGATTTTCACGTTAAGTGTTTGCACTTAGCATCTATACTCCTGGAAATGGAAAAAAGAACACATTGACACCGGTGTGTCAGACCCACCATACTTGCTCCGGACACTGCGAGAGGGCTGTACAAGCAATGATCACACGCACGGCACAGCGGACACACCAGGAACCGCGGTGTTGGCCGTCGAATGGCGCTAGCTGCGCAGCATTTGTGCACCGCCGCCGTCAGTGTCAGCCAGTTTGCCGTGGCATACGGAGCTCCATCGCAGTCTTTAACACTGGTAGCATGCCGCGACAGTGTGGACGTGAACCGTATGTGCAGTTGACGGACTTTGAGCGAGGGCGTATAGTGGGCATGCGGGAGGCCGGGTGGACGTACCGCAGGATCCTACGCAGTGCCGTAGGGGACCGCACCACCACTTCCCAGCAAATTAGGGACACTGTTGCTCCTGGAGTATCGGCGAGGACCATTCGCAACCGTCTCCATGAAGCTGGGCTATGGTCCCGCACACCGTTAGGCCGTCTTCCGCTCACGCCCCAACATCGTGCAGCCCGCCTCCAGTGGTGTCGCGACAGGCGTGAATGGAGGGACGAATGGAGACGTGTCGTCTTCAGCGGTGAGAGTCGCTTCTGCCTTGGTGCCAATGATGGTCGTTTGCGTGTTTGGCGCCGTGCAGGTGAGCGCCACAATCAGGACTGCATACGACCGAGGCACACAGGGCCAACACCCGGCATCATGGTGTGGGGAGCGATCTCCTACACTGGCCGTACACCACTGGTGATCGTCGAGGGGACACTGAATAGTGCACGGTACATCCAAACCGTCATCGAACCCATCGTTCTACCATTCCTAGACCGGCAAGGGAACTTGCTGTTCCAACAGGACAATGCACGTCCGCATGTATCCTGTGCCACCCAACGTGCTCTAGAAGGTGTAAGTCAACTACCCTGGCCAGCAAGATCTCCGGATCTGTCCCCCATTGAGCATGTTTGGGACTGGATGAAGCGTCGTCTCACGCGGTCTGCACGTCCAGCACGAACGCTGGTCCAACTGAGGCGCCAGGTGGAAACGGCATGGCAAGCCGTTCCACAGGACTACATCCAGCATCTCTACGATCGTCTCCATGGGAGAATAGCAGCCTGCATTGCTGCGAAAGGTGGATATACACTGTACTAGTGCCGACATTGTGCATGCTCTGTTGCCTGTGTCTATGTGCCTGTGGTTCTGTCAGTGTGATCATGTGATGTATCTGACCCCAGGAATGTGTCAATAAAGTTTCCCCTTCCTGGGACAATGAATTCACGGTGTTCTTATTTCAATTTCCAGGAGTGTAGATTTGTTCCACTATGTTTCACTGTTTCAACTTTCCTTCCTTCCACTATTCTTGTGACACACAATGCACTCAAGAATATGTAAATAATCCATTTTCTGTATATTACACATATTTTTCACTGTTACGTTTGTATTTGAAGACATGGTGCACTCACCATTGTAGTGACTGACACTGCAGTGGCTACAAATGTTACGAAATGCATGACATGTATTTGCAGTTGCGAGTATGGTCAATCATCAGCTGTATAATGGAATGATGACAATGAAGAGTTGTTATGGACTGGGACTCGAACGTGCATTTCCCGCTTATTGCAAGTGGTCGCCGCACCATTAGGCCATACAAGCATGTTTCACAGTCAGACTTAAACTTCCAGATATTGTCAGTCATGTTTCTACCACCTGTACTTGTTCAACTATTATGTTTATTCCGAGACAGGCGAAACATTTAAATTGAATGTTGCATGCCTTTGTCGACAGATAATATGATGTTGCAGTACCTGTGTTGTTCTGAAGTATGGTGAAATATTGCTTCAAACATGCACACATGCCCAAAAGACAGCACTGTGGCAACAATAGACATTAAAAAGCATAAAATATATTCACAGTTGCGAATATAGACAACCATCACTGTATAACGGAATGAAGGTAATGAAAATTTGTGCTGGCTGTAGTTGCTGGAGTGCCTGTTCCGTCACACATCCATGCATATCTGAAGGACTGTTGCATCATACTTCAGAACAACATAAGCACTTCAATGCCATACTTACCTGCTGACATTGGGAAAGTGACATTCAATTTAAATGTCTCACTGTCCAGGAATGTACATAATGGATGTTTGACTAGCGACTGTAATCACATGGTTGACAACATATGAAAGCTTGAATCTGGCCATGAGTTGTGCTTGAATAGCCTAATGGTAAGACAACCATTCAGAATATGAGGGAAATCTGAGTTCGAGTCCTGGTCTGGCACAAATTTTCATTGTCATCATTCCATTATGCAGCTGATGGTTGTCCATATTCACAACTGCAAATACATTTCATGTATATGAGAAGAAAGACCACTTGAATTGGATTCATATACAAAGTGGAATATTTCATTTAGTTGTGAAGCATGTGATGTTACTTTAGCTAATAAGTAGAAATAATATGCAAAGTTTAAATAGCTCATTGTATCATAATTTGTGTATTTTAGTTTTTAGTTTTCTGCTGGGAGGAAGCTGTGCACTCGATGGCAAATTGCCTTGAAGTTTGTGCTGACAAATTACTTAGCCATTCTTTTCACATCTGTATATAGTTTTTATGTTGTGACACTGCATTTCGTTATTCAAATGTAACAGGCAAGTATTCTTACTGATTTGACTGTGGTAGAATGAGCACAGGAAGAATAGAGTTTTTTAAAGAACTTTATGGTGCCTTGTGGGGTTTCATTTGTGATCTCTAAAACAAATTTTTACTTGCTCGCAATCGATTTGTATAGTCATAGAAACCATAACATAGAAAAGGAAAAGAGGTTTTACTGTGCGTAGCGAAAAACCGACTACTTAAATGTATAACAAAGGCTGCGGCTTCTGGATAGCAGTATAGCAATTAACTGCGAAGACTATAGAAGGAATTAAGTAACTTTCTGTCAGGCATAAAACAATATATAAATGTGTCAACAGAAGAAACAGATTTGAGTAGACCAATATTTAATTATAACTACACGGGAATTGTATGTTCTCCAGCAAATAAAAATGAACTGCCTTACATCACTCTTCTTATAAATTAATTTTACTTTTTCTGAAGATGAGCTGTGTACTCCACAACAAATTACTATTTTTCGTTTATAATGGCAGTATTAGCCTCTTTCTGTGGTTCTACATAATGTTTTAAGCAATATGTAAAGGTAATAATGCATTTATTACTTAAGTACATATGTTAATTATACATTATGCTATGTATTCAGTCCTTGAAGGAATAAACAGATCACTCATAACAGGATAAAAAAACATGTAAAATCCAGTAAGATATCACATGACTTATTCACTTGTAAGTAATCTACAAATTATGTTTCCATTTTTTTGCTACAGTGTATATGCAACAAGTACACACAGACACAACAAGCCATACTTCTTTCGCACTACGCTCGCAATTGGTGAATCATAGGGCTGGGCAAATGATACATGTGTTCGAACAGGCTCGAGATTTCCCAATACACCAATGTATTCGATACAGCATCGAGTTTGTTTGAACAATCATATGCTATTTGACATTCGTGGCGTCTGTGCAAGGGATAAGCAAGAAACTACCAACTAGCCACAACAATAAGCTCCACACAAATTTGACAATTTTGTGAAATAGTGCAAGCAATAGTATTAAATTCTACCGATACACAAACGCCTATTGTTTTTGAACTTATTTACAGCATCAGTTCTCATACAGCACTGGTAGTAAGGATATATAGACATTTATGGTGAATTTTAAGTAAAGGTAACAGATAAAGACGTAAATTTCATCCTCCAAAAGTGCTGCTTGACTTAACCCAGGACATTTCATTCGTTTATGAGGGGTGGTAATGATTTGCCAAGTAGGCTGTAAATGAGCAATTCAATTCCTGTTCACATATTAGAATAGCAGATAAAATTTAACCAGACTTTAATCAGTTTGAAAACAAGATGATAACTTTTAGATAAAGCAGTCAAGACAATTAATCAAGAATTAAATGTTGAACACATGAAATGTACCATAATATAGCGACTGTAATTTTTATCTTGGGAATAAATTACAGCGGGTTGATTCATCTTGGAGATAGCACCATCAAACCTCACTAGATCGTGGGATGAGCGAAAGATCGGAAATTAGAATCATGATTGCCATCTCTTATTTATTTCATATCTGCCGTTTTTATTCGTATCCTGCACCCTACAAGATATGTCAGTCATTGTTTCAGTTATTTCCATTGTTAAAATCCATAGTGTATTAATATGCCAAGACAGGCCATTGTGATAGTACCAACAAAGGTCACTAGATCGCAGGCTGATCAAACAATCAGCAGAACCCGAGATTTCACGAATTGTGACGTAAACTATTGGAACAGTTTGAGTCATGTTCGAACATAGCCCTAGAATCAGACACGTTTCTAAAACAATCAGGGATGCACACAAACACATTCCCAGCTCCTGTGATTCGACCAAAAAACTCGATAGCAGTTGACAAGCGTACAGTGCGGGATGTGCGCTCATTTCCTGGACTAAAATATATACATTCCATTCCAAGGTTAAGTCTCAACCGTGCAGTCAATCAATGAGAACAAAGTCACCATCAACCACTGAAAACATTCATCATGAATTGACTGGAAAATATTATAATTTCTGATGTTTGCAAAACAATTGTGTGCCAGTAAATGATTGATGAACGAAAGAAATATTCGCCACAAAATGGCTGGGAGCTGCAAAAGCCGCAAACAGTACAAGTTTGGCAAGGTTTGTATGGTGCATCCTTTTATCCCCACAAAGCCATGATTCACCTCGGCATTTAATATTTCATGGTCGTTAATGTTGTAATGTATAGTTCATTGAATTTGTGAATATGAAGTCTATGGCAGCTTAGACACTGTGCACCAGTGAAATACGGAATGAACATTCATACTCCACAAACCTAAGATTGGCCATGAAATTTTGTATTTTCTGTATCTAGGCCTAATTTGATTTTGTACTGTGGAAATAATTAAAGCCTTGGATATAGAGTAGTTGCAGTGTAGTGTTCTATTATTGCTCATACTGAAATGTTTAATTTGATCCCTGTTTGTGGCTTTGTTGAATATTATAAAAAGCAGCTAGTGATAAAAAATGTCATGGATTGCTACTTAGTTCATTACAATTGTCGTGAAATGTGTATTGTTAATGCTAGAAATTACCAGGTATTTAGATAAGTAGTTACAATGTATTAGTTAACAAAATGTCAATCATAGTACAACCATCATTTGATTTGATTTGACTTATTGGTCCATCTGTAAGTATTTTCCATGCAAGTGGTTTGTCATTTTACATAGTTACATAATAAGTCCTACATTTTTAATGTGTTACTAGATAGTAAGATACTATCAGTAATTTAAATGCAATACAAAGGGATGGGCCAGTTTGCACATTCAGTAACCATTAAATATAAATTCGTCATGCAGAATCAAAAAAAGGAGGAACAGTACGTGTAACACAGTACACATTGTAATATCAATAATTTCCGCCTCACAAACATTAATATATGCTCAATAGTAAACTGACGAACCATTGCATAACAGCGACAGAATCTATTATTCTTTATCTTTGCCATTCTTGCGCGGTGCCTGTAAATGTCTATGTACATGTATCGATTAATGATATAAGAAAGAATTCTATTTTTTCAAGACAAATGAGGCATTAGGCGCCTCACCTTTTACTGTTTGTATTCCATGAAAGGCGGACGTGGACTTGCTGCGTTCTGCAACGGTATTTTATATTTTATGTGAAAATATTGAGTGAATATGCTAATTGTTATTTTTCCAATCAGAGAACATGTAGTTTCTTGTAATTGATCACGAACAGACATCATCAAGAGGACATTTTGACTGTTATGTATAAAGTACCACAATGGTCATCTATTGTAATTTAATTATGAAAAGGTACGTAGTATTAAAAAAACGTGTGTTAAAGATAAGTGTGCTTATTTTAGTGAATTAACCTTGATGATTTCCATCTCCTTATTTACTTGAATGATAATTATTTTTTGTTAGTTCATCAACAGAAATTACGATCATGCTGATGGGCCGAACGCAGCATGAGGCAGAAGGAACATTATCGTTTTCCTATTATTTCTGAATCAACTCTTTTTTTAATCGTGTAGTGTTGTATTTCTTTTAAAGTCTGTAAATCTTCTGGTCCCTTAGTGTTGTTCCAGGTATGACTACATTGCGACTATAAAAATTGCATAGAAATGATAATGTTTCTTCCAAACGATCTCAAATATATCAATATGCTGCTCTTATTCAGGTATTTAATGCTCAATGTATGTTATTATAATAGTGTACTCAATCCTTGATTTGGCTGCCAAGCAGCCCACCACAATATTCACTTTTTCGACATTAAAAAAAAATTTAAAATAACAATTCTTTTTCTTTTCGTCCCCCAAGAGCAATGCTACAACATAATGAGAAACCATTTTAAGAAATATGAATGAGGTACACTTGATGCATGTTATTAATTAACTATAAGTGCATTACGAAAATAAAACCCAATAGTATGATACCACATTTTTGGAATAACTCAAGTAATATAGCAGTCATATCATACAGCAGCTTTAGTAGATTAGATAATTTTTTTAACATATTTTTAATTCTTCTATACTATGGAAGGCATTTTGTTAAGGGTCGCGTTTTTTTTTTTTTTTGTATTACTGAAGACATTCAATGATAATTTGTGTGTTGTAGGTGGCAACATATTAAATAATTGTGTACCTGCGTAAGTGTAACTGTTTTGGGTTTCCACTTGTGCAATAACTGGGATGTCGATCATCTGCCTTTAATGTGTGTCATATTTCTGTATAGACTCTCATAGTTTATGGCTGTCTTGATTTTCCTTGATCTGCACCAAGCAGATGAGAAGAAATAGTGATGCAAGTGCCAGTGTTCTGAGCTCTTTAAAGTATTCTCTGCATGATACATCGCTCCTTACTGTAGCAACGCACCTAATGGTCTTTTTCTGTCAAATAAAAATTCTTTTTGCTCCACAGTTGTTGCCTCATAACAGCACTGCATATGTGAGGTGGCTGTGAAAAAGACACACAATTTCTAAGTTGGGTTAGCAGATAGATCACTTGGGCTAAATTTTACATACATAGATAGTGTGTTTCCCAAGGTAATTTTGGATAAAGACGAATGCCAAAGAGTGTAGCTGTCGTCGTTGCCTAGACTGAAAAGAATATTTAGTGTTTTAGAATGGTTAATTTGTAAGTTATCTGTTCTGAACCATTTGCTGGATATTCTGAGTTCTTCTGCACTTTTCAGATTTTGTGTGTCCAAGGCACAATCAGCTGTGACAAAGATGCCGTTGTCTACACGTAGTATGGACTTATAAGGTACCATACTGGACAATTTCTATATAAATTATGGAAAGTGTGAGTCCAAACATGGAAACTTGTGGGAGCCCTCGTGTTACACGCAGTGTGTCTGATTTCTTTTTGTTAAAATATAAAATTTGTCTTCTCCCACTCAGATAAGATGCAATCAGAGATAGAAATTCGCCTTCCCTCCATCTTAGCATGTAGCTCCGAAAATCATGTGATTCAAGCAATGCATGTTCTTGAAGGTTACGCACTGTCTACCAGCTGCTGGCCATTATTGGAGAGGAACTGTTGAGTGTGACACAATAAAACGCGTTTTCAGTGCCTTGAGTAAATTTTATCAACTCTCATAAATTTGTGATAAGGGCAATGGGACACTGTAAACATAAGTCTACCATAATAATCTAACTATGTAAAACTCTCAGTTTTATGACACCGTTATCAATGTTTTTATTATTTGCATAGATTGTGCCCAAAGTACGAATTTAACAGAAAAGTGTGGTAGGGGACACAAGTAACACTGCTGCTGGGGACGAAAGTAACACTGCTACTTTCGTCTGTCACTGAGAATATAGTATTAGAGACACTGATCCCCTGTTTTTCTAATTAGCATAAATAAATTACATATAATACTTTTAGGAGACATTGTTACAATGGTTTAGTCAACAAGTTCGTTATTCATTTAGTTATTTTATCACAGGAAATTATGCCATGAACGTGAGTTACGACGGCTATAAAAGAGCTCACTCCTACATCTGTGTATCAAATTGCGCAGATGATGTTAGAAATCATAAAATAAGTGTTATAGCAACAGCAAAGAAACAAAGTAAGTGCCCTGTGATTTTGCATCGGTACATTAAGAAGAAATAGAAGTGTGTGAGAGATGGCAGCACACTGATGCCTTATGTCGGACACAGAAGCGTAAAACGAGTGTTCTCTGATGAAGAAGATAAAATAATAACTGAATATCGTGGTTCAAATGGCTCTGAGCACTATGGGACTTAACTTCTGAGGTCATCAGTCCCCTAGAACTTAGAACTACTTAAACCTAACTAACCTAAGGACATCACACACATCCATGCCCGAGGTGGGATTCGAACCTGCGACCGTAGCAGCAGTGCAGTTCCAGACTGTAGCGCCTAGAACCGCTCGGCCACCCTGGCCGGCAGCTGAATATGTTATTAGGATTTTGTCCTAAGGATATACATAAATTAGCTCACGAATTGACAACAATAAACAAAATACCAATTCCATCAACATGGGTGGCTAACCAAGCTGTTGGTCCCAACTGGTTTTTAGCATTCACGAAGAGGAATCCGCTATTGTCTATTGGGTCGCCTAAGCCATAAGTCTCGTCCGAGCAACGAATTTTAATCCAACAAATGGTGATGGCTTTTTTGACAACCAGACTAAAGTAATGCAGAGATATAAGTTTGAGTCCATGGACATCTGGAATATGGATGAGACAGGTATGACCACTTTCCAGAAGCCAAACCGTATTGTCGCTAAAAGGGGAATAAAGCACGTAGGAGCCATAAATGCAGCAGGAACGGGCACCCTTGTCACAGTTGCTATTGCTATCAAGCTCAGGGAAGCAGCACTCCCCATTTATTTGTATTCTCTCGCTTAAGGTATCATGATAATTTTGTTTGAGATAGTCCTATTGGTTGTATTGGAGTGGGAAATGCGAGTGGTGTTATTGCACCATTTTGCAAAATTTTCTAAACCAACTCCTCAGCACAATTGTTTGCTGCTTCTTGACAGTCACAAATCTCATATATACATCACAAGCCAGAAGTTTTGCAAAAGCAAGGAGATTGTTATGTTGCCATTCCCACTGTATGAACAGGATGCAGCCTCTAGACCATTCAGTTTATGGCCCAATTTGAAAAAAAAAGGTGGTCAATGCTTTTATCGAGAGATGGATCACGAATCATCCAGGAAAAAGCATGTCAATTTACGACATCCCTTCAATTGTAAGGGTTCCACTTCCTGTAACTTCCAGAAACATTGCAGCAGGCTTTCACTGCACAGGCATAGTACCATTCAGTAGGAGTGTGTTCTGTGAAACCGATTTTACCCCATCTGCCATCACTGCCACAAGCTTCTGATCATAAAAGCAAACCATGTACTTGGCAGAGACATTAGCGATTTTCAGCGGACAATCAGAAGCTGTGAGCATATCTAATGATGATCCAGCAGCAAGACGAGAGGAATTACTTCCAGGTGTCACAGCCTGTGATGCGGGGCCTAGTGGTTTACAGTCATCTCTTTCAGTTCACCTAACCTTTTCACCTGAAGCTATTCGTCAATTCCTAAAAGCAGGTACGAGACAAAACACAAGAAAATGGAGGAGGAGGAAAAAGTCTTCAATTTTGATCGATGCTCCAGAGAAATTGCCTTTAGAAGAAGAGCCAAGAGCCAATTCACAGATGAAGAAAGTGAAGAAGACGCTAAATTTAAAAAGCAGCAGGCCAAGAGCACAACAGCAGAAAAACCTAAAGAAATGTCATCAGAAGATGAAGATAGCTACTGCCTTGTATGTCTGGAACCTTACCGCCACAGTCGTCCCAAAGAGAAGTGGATTCAGTGTTGAGAATATAAGGTTTGGTCTCATGTTGCTTGTGCCAAAGGGGAGGATATGTATGTGTGTCACAACTGCGAATATGAGTAGGACGTTAAGATATGCATTACTCTTCTGTTTTATTGATTCAGGAACATTTAATCATAATCCATGGATTCATTCAGTACTATTAACAATTATTTCAGTTAATTTGAAAATTGCAACTAAAGTTTTGTTTTTCCACTGTTTATTGGTGTTTTTTTAATGTTTTTTAATAGCAGTTTACTTTAAGTTACTCTATAAATCATTTACGTGACAAATTGAAGTTTTACTTATTATGTTACTTTTGTACCCTACCAGTGTTACTATCGTCCCCAGTGAGAGGGACAAAATTATATGTAATTTTAGGGAAACCAAATTTAATTGTGAAAGGAAAGCCCCACAGAACACACATGATAATTCATTTTGATTCATACATTTACAGGGAGCTAATAAAATAATACAATATGCAAAATGTTGCTTTTGTCCCCATGCAGATAAGATGTAATGAAAGAATATAACTTAGCATTTAAGACTATAACAGTATAACTTTTTTAATAGACTTGAACAAATATGGCATTGACAGAATGTTTGGATTCGGACACAGACAAGGTGAAAGAAACAATATTTTCCACTGCTTTCACAGTTGGTAACCAAAGTCTGAATCCATACTGAGAATCATGAAGGTCGTTGCTGGCAGATAGATGCTTATGGATTTGAAATTGCATGCAGTGCTCTGCTGCTTCTGATAGAATGGGTATTAGAGAAATTGGTCAGTAATTACTTGGACATGAATTATCTCCTTTTCTGAGTAGTCATTTTTAAACCTGATTGTAAGCGACAACTACCAAACATCCAGTTTACAAGTACACTGAGTGGGTATGCTATTATCTCTGTTTCTTCTTCAGTTACAAAATTAGATAAAACATAAATGTCTTCTGCTTTTGAGCTGGTTAAGTTTGCAACTGTGAGATAGAAAGAGAGAGAGGGGGGGGGAGGGAGGGAGAGAGGGAGAGAGAGAGAGAGAGAGAGAGAGAGAGAGAGAGAGAGAGAGAGAGAGAGCGAGAGAGAGAGAGAGAGAGAGAGGAAAGTACATATAAAAAACAAATAGGAAACGAGTGAAAACATAATTATTAAATTATCATTACTTGAACATACGTGCTACCTATTCATTACTGAAAGGAATTTCACAAATTTCTAAACCAAATAAATGAACATCTAATATTTGTCCAGTACAAAACTGAATTGTTCATTGGAAGCATGACATCTGCAACACTTGAACATTTTTTATGATGATGTCATTTGGATATATTAGATACAAAACAAACAAAATAAAAATGGTATAGTGTACACATCACACATGCCTACTTTACTTTACATCCCATATCCCTTGTGTGTTGAATCATTTTACATATGCAACTGTCAGTCTATTTTTCTCCTTTGTCCTCTGTGCTTGTATTAAGGAGAACAACCTCTCAACACCACCGTTATGAGCTGACACTTCAAAGAAAAATGTGCAATTTTAATTAATTCACTAAACTGTTTAGCACTACTAAATGGCTCAATGTATTTGCATAATTTCTTCTGGCTTGGTTCAGATTTTTTATCATAAGTGGCGATGATTTCTATTTAAATTTGAAAACTAATCAAAACACTGTTCATAATAAATTTCAACATTTTTAACAAATGAAGGTTTGATAGATTCTTTCAGATAAGTCCATGATGATGTAAGTCAATAACTGAAGTAAAAAGCATATAAATTGTTGATGATGTGTGATGAAAATAAAACTCAAAAGATCCTTATTCTCAAACCTAAAAAAACAGAGATTTGCAAATAAATGTAAAATTTTATGTGGGCACTACATTAAATGTCGAAAACGCATACATGTCTGCGTAAATGCAGATGAATGTTAACTTCTGATGTAGCAACACATTTACAAAGATTTGATGTGCCGCTATGGGCAACAATGGAGTTACGTATGTAGTTTTGTGTTGCCTTGCTGAAGTTGTGGGACGTTTCAGTAGCAGTAGCTATTATTTGTACACCCAGTTATTGCATTTCAGTCTTGTGTATTCCTCTTGATGTTTTATAAATCTGATCAATAACAGAACCTCTACCCTTGGCTATAGTGTGGAAAACAAGAAGTGTCTGTAAGGGACAGTTGAGAAATGTAAGAGTTCAGATTAGTGAGTTTTGCTGCTTTAGGCCTAGCCCTGTTCTGCAGTTGTAACTAAGTGAAGGCAGCAGTCACAAGGCAATGACTGTATTAATTATTTGTCACGAAGTATGATCAGTAGGCCTATAATCCCTGTTCCACAATCTGTGCCATTCTGCTACAGATAAATTTATCTGTGCTGTGTCATGTTATCTTCTTTAGAACAGTCTGAATCTCGTGAAGTGCGTGGGTCACTGTCTTTTATGGATTACACCCTCAGTCATCTACTTTACGGCTAGCTGTAAGGAATGAAAAAGAAAAATTAATTTCGCAGTACTTAGTGCACAGACAATTTAGGTCAATGATTCTTCGTTGCCTTCTTGCAGCCTTTGATCCTGTTCCTGCTTTTGGCACACAAAACAGATAACTTCATATTTCAGTCTAGGTGTGCATGTGTAAATCTCGCCTAGAACCTACATACTACAAACTTGAGAAATCAGATATTTTTTTAGTGGTGTACCACGAATCAGTTATCCACAGACGAGTAATTGCCTGGCTTCAGTTTTTGTTTTTGTCGTCAGGTTCCTGTAATTTGTAATTGGTTGCACATTTAAGTAACAGACGAGGAACTAACAAACGTCATACATGGGTGGAAGAATAATGATGCGTTGGTGGCAATTGCGGGTAGAGGAAACACGGGTATAATGGCTGCTTTCAAATACTTGAATTTACAGTATTTTCTGTTGGGACTGAGGCACCACTTGATAGCAGATTCACATGTAGGGCAAAACTCCCCATGGGATCAAACCTGATGGAGATTCATATGTGTTAGAAACTGTGTGCAGTTGGAAGTGTTCATGCAATCGTAGGCTATCACTTCTTTGCCATTACATTTGGTTGGTTCTACATAGCTCCGCTGTAAAGATGATGTAATGTACAGTTGTTATGTCAGTTTAAATGGAAAGCTTGCTAATCACAGGTCACCAATTATATCAAAAGTTAGAAATTGATGAGACACAGTTTGTCAGTGGCTGAGGATCTTGCAATTTAAACATTGCCATAGAAGCAACAATGAACCTCTAGCAGATGCCAAAACCCTGATGTGTGTTGTTTTAGGCCATAAAGAATGCACTCATGCCATATTTGATGTTTGTTCTTTTGAAAATACTCTGCCACTTAAATGAAAGTTTTAACAGATTTCAGTGTGCAGTTTTGACATGTCTCTGTTGTGGGCACATTAGCTGGTGGCAATTTGTGTGGACATAATCTATCCTCATTATGTAGCTCTAATTGCAAAAGAAATATTGTAATGCTGTCTCACCTAATCCTGATGTCATGGTTAGCTGTAAACATGGTTGGCAGAGAATGCATTGTTGAGATTTTCAGACCTTATCTTCCATAAGAAAAAGCATGTAGGTTATAAAATTTTCGCTGGAAATTACTGTATACTTCAACTCACAAAGTCTGAGAAGGCTTTTTAAGGTTTTCCTTATACTGGAAAACAATTTTATATAAGTGTGTTGGTCAAATTTTGTAGCAGTATAGGCTAAGTAAAATTCCTTCTGATGCAGATAACAAACTGGTAAGTAATGCAGGTACTGTGCATGAAAAACGCCAGCAATGAATAGCGTGAATAGATGGAAGTGTCAGAATAATGTTCAGTTTCATAAATTTATATTCCCATTAAAAGTGCTTGTTAGTCCTTTCTACAATAACAAAGGCCACTATGTGCTACTCCTCACAAAATACACCTGAAATTGTGTGGGCTGACAATCGCAAAGTATATGAACAACCACAGTAATTGTATAGGTGTTAAGAAGGCCTTCACATGATAATGCAAAATGTGCCTTGTGTAGGTACACGTTGAAAGACCCCCTCCCCCAGATATGATAAAGTTAAAATTTATTGAAAACAATAAAACAGCGATAATGACAGAAGCAAGGACCAACCGTAAGCATTGGAAAAGACGTTAATTATGAATGTACGGTAAGGCACAGGCAAATGAACAGAAAACATCATTCATTTTTCTTTGTACATGATTTTGTTTCACTCTCTCATATGTAGAAGGATTGTTAAGATGTATTGCTCGAAGTATGATGTGCTACAAGTGTTTTGTATTATATGTGATTCTAAAGAAGAGAAGACTTAAGAACAGTATTTTTATTGAAGTGAAGAGGAGCCAAGTTGGGAGGATTACCTTCAGCTTGAGAGGCACCGGTGTCCTTGGAGTCGGCTGCCTCCATCTACAATTGACATGTAAGAGAGGAAGTCCAAGGTCCTATTTCATAAGATGAACATAAGTACAAGAGCTTTCAGAAGACAACAAATATATATAGTGATGGACATACACACACAGAAAAAAAGAAGTGACACAAGGTAAAGTGAATGAAGAATAGCATTTACTAATAATGCAATTGTACTATCCTTTAATTATATATTTTTCATTATTATCATAATACAGTCGCCAGAGGATCAAAATAAAAAATAGTAAGTATTTTGTTCTCAGGAGTAAGCCTGCCATAGGGAAGTTACAGAAGTATAATAGGTGAAAAAAGGGATGCAATTCAGCTATGATGAAGCACACTAAATAAATTATTTACACAACATTCTCTCTCTCTCTCTCTCTCTCTCTCTCTCTCTCTCTCTCTCTCTCTATGTCCCACTCTCTCTCTCTCAGAGTCTGTGTGTGTGTGTGTGTGTGTGTGTGTGTGTGTGTGTGAGAGAGAGAGAGAGAGAGAGAGAGAGAGAGAGAGAGAGAGAGAGACAGAGAGAGAGGAAGGTGAATGATTTTTCCAGGAGAATAAAGTATGGGGAAATGTCTTGTATATCCAATTTATTCTACTATATTGTACAGAGTTGTATTCATCTTATCCCAACAGTATCTTCTTGTGTACATAATGTGTTAGAAATTCCTTTCGATGTTTCAGAGTTTGGTTTACACATTGCTCTTTTCACATCTGCTTTCCTAATGGTGCCATACCCCTCAACTGAGTGTGTTTCCAAATAGGAAGTGGTATATTGATGAAGCTGACCGAAATAACTCCAAGTGCTCCAGATGATGCCTACCTGCATATCCGTTAAGTCCTCTGACTCTTGATGATCAAAATCTCGTAGAATATCTGTAAACTGATTTATAGGAATTATACAAGTGATATACACTACACCATTTCCAAGTAACATGATTTTTTTCCCACATTTATTACCACTGAAAAATATTATAATGAGCAAATTTGATTGCACATCAAAATGTTTCTATACAAATAGACAGTCTCACTCTCTTATGACACAGTATTAAAGTGGCAAATACAACTACTGTCTGAAGTTACAGTCGTTTTTAGACATAATATTTCCAGTACACAGTTTGTCAAACAGTTACATGTTTTGTGTACAAACGCTTACTGCTGTTTAAAAGAGTCAGCAGTTCCAAATGTTCCTAACTAGATACTTCATGCAAAATATTTGATGAATCACAGTCCCCAATTCAAGTATTGTATTGTATTCAGCTGGTGAGTAAATAGAGGTAGATGCTAACTTCCTTACACGCATTTCCCTGAACTCACCTCTAACTTTTTTATATGGGTATATGTATACTCAACACCAATAGTTTTGCTTTTCGAGTGGATGTGTGCATCTTTCATAAACTTGATCTATAATGAAACAATTATATGGCATCACTAATGTTTTATTAGGACTTGATGGCATTGTTAGATTTATATTTGAGTATAGTGTAAACCATGAAGACTGATAAGCACCATTTACTTATTAGAAGTGAATCACTCTTCGCTGCAAAAATTTTCTTTGGGTACATATTACCAGTGGAACATTAGTCTCTATGTTTACTACAACACTCAAATCAACGATTGCCAAGGTACCTCCCTTGATTTTTACCTGTAGGATGATTATTCCTCTATATCTGAATGAAGCTGGTTGGTTGGTTGATTGATTTGGGGGAGGGTGTCAAATAGTGAGGTCATAGGTCCCATCGAAATAGGGAAGGAAGTTGACTGTGCCCTTTGAAGTGATTTAGGGAAATCACAGAAAACCAAAATCAGGACCGCCAGGTGTGGGTTTGAACCATCGACCTCTTGAATGCAAGTTCAATGTGCTGATCACTGTGCCATCATGCTCAGTGAACGAACTAAGAATGTGCATAACATTTATTTAGCACAAACAGAACAATTGATCAACAGTTTGAAATCTACTTTATCAAAAACAAAAAAATGATTTTCACACTCTTTGCAATACTTATGACATTTATTGTACCAATAACTGAACACGCAACAATTACATTATAATACATAATTTTAACAAGAAGACCGCTAATACATGGACTCTGTCCAAAACTGGCAACCTTTTATTTCAATTTTTCTTAAATACAACAACTATTTTATTTGTACACAAGACACTGCCTCGCTTCTACCAATTGCACTGTTACAACATGGAACATAAAATAGTCTCCAGTGTTCTTAAAAAACATAATAATATTTCATAGTATTACTTAAGTGATCATAATGGAGTGACTTGGTTCCTGAGTTTGAAATAGAAAGTCAACACTAGGATATACAATACATAATATGGTTCCAAATACATTGAATTAATACAAATTTTATACAAGTTTTTTTTAAGAGTGTCGGGAATTTCTTTTGATTTGGCTTCTGTTGGAATGAGCGACAAACCTTTGCACTGCTTTGCCCTGGCAGTTGGTCACTGGTCATTGGGAAAATGTTGCCTTTAGAAAACCAACGACAATACCACACCTGGCACCTCTCTTTCATCTGATTTATAATGCAATGTCTTGAGGACATCTTGAGGTCGATAACTACAATAGGTTGACAATTACAGCAGGTTGGTAACAGCAGTGGGTCAGCAAGAGCAACAAATCATTGACAGCATTGAGTTGGCAATAGGAACATGCCTCTCCATACTCTCCAGGATCTTGTGATGGTGATCATGTTGCACATACAACAAATTGCACAACATATATTAGTTTCATGTTACTACAAACAACAGGGTCCTGGAAGCACTCACAGACCCATAGATTCATGCTACACCAGCCTGAAAAATTAAGGACAAAAGTATCTTTTGCATGATATAGAACTGCCAAGTAACATAGCTTGATGAAACTATACATAGAAATAACGACTTGAATATAGTGTAGAAGGTAACGAAGAAATACACTATGTCAAACAGAGATGACGTTTTCATTGAAAAACAATAATTACCCTGAAGTTACCATGATTTATGATGGGCACCTGGACATTACAAAAGGCAGGATGTGGTACTTAATAGGGTATGTGATCACCAAGGATGTCAATGCATGCTCTGCAACATGCTCCCATGTTGGTCTTAAGGTCGGTGAGGAGTTCTTGTGGTAGGTTGTTCCATTCCTCCACCAGTGCAGTTGACAAAAGCTGGATGGTATTGGTGCACGTGGCCATGTTGCAATGCATCTCATCTCAGTATGAGGACAAGGCCATTTCTGGTACATTTCGTCAGTGCGGGTTGCCTTCATCTAGGAGTAAGTATGCACTCAAGGGCAAACCTATTGTTCTCCATTGACTGACAAGTTCTTAACCTACTGTTCTGCTTAGGGGATGAAGACCCCTGAGGATAATCCATCCTTTTGATTGACAGGTTATGATCCCCTGGGGATAATCCTTCATTTTGAATGACTGGTCCTTAACCTCTTGTTCCCCCACCGCTCCGCCTTCTCCTCAGCCCTTTCCACCTCCTCCTCCCTCAGGGAACTCCCCTCTCTGATACAAGCACACTTTTGATATCCATTTGATTGACTTTTTAATTAAATCGATCAATTAATTAAATCCATATTCTAGGAGACCCTCGAACCCTCCCCATACCGGAAATTGGCGGGAAAAAGACTTAATTGATCGGTCATTTGGGAAATCGATTCAGTGTATGGAATATAGTTTGAACAATTTCGAGAATGTGTGGAATATTATTTTTTAAACAATTTATAGGATTCAAGGTGTTGCATGGAATATCGTTTATTTATCTATTGAAGGAATTTGTCAGGCTGTCGATTGCAGTGTATGGAATATTGTTTAAACAGTTTAGACAATTTGTGGAATATTGTTTATTTAAACACTTTATGGGATACAAGGCAGTGTTTGGAATATAATTTATTTATTTAGTTAAAGAATTTGTTGGACAATTGACTGCACTGTATGGAATACTGTTTATTTAAACAATTTACAAGATACAAGATGGAGTATGGAATATAGTTTATTTAAAGAATTTGTCAGGAAATCGATCACAGTTAAAGAATTTGTTGGATAACAGACTGCACTGTATGGAATACTGTTTATTTAAACAATTTACAAGACACAAGATGGAGTATGGAATATAGTTTATTTAAAGAATTTGTCAGGAAATCGATCACAGTATGGAATATTTTAAACAACTGCACCAGTTTTTTATTCTGATGGCACTTGGAAATGATAGAAGGTGTAGTTTATATTTGCTCCCAGAGTCAGGGATGTTAAGGCTCTTTTTATTTATTTCCCTCACTTTTCGAAGCACACTGGTGTCTAAGCATAGATAGGTTCAAATGGCTCTGAACACTATGCGACTTAACTTCTGAGGTCATCAGTCACCTAGAACTTAGAACTAATTAAACCTAACTAACCTAAGGACATCACACACATCCATGCACGAGGCAGGATTCGAACCTGCGACCGTAGCGGTCGCTTGATTCCAGTCTGTAGCGCTAAGCATAGATAGGATAATGACAAAAATTACAAATCTAAAAGTTCATGACATATATCGAAACTCACTATCACTTTCCGCAGATGGATAAATTACTAGACTCTCAGTGGCAAATTTTATACAGATCGATAAACATGTAGTGTCATTGCACTGACGGTTGAACCCTGCAAAAGTGGTCTACAGATCATGACTGGAATGAATTGTGTTATTGTAGACGCCGTTAGGGGTCTCCCATGCGTGTCTCTATCGTCAGGGTACCGTATCAAAGGTCAAAACCACCTAATGTCCTAATTACAGATCATGTTACTAAATACCACACCACCATATATAGGCCTCTGGCTGGGGTGGCCGAGCGGTTCTAGGCGCTTCAGTCTGGAACCGTGCGACCGCTACGGTCGCAGGTTCGAATCCAGCATCGGGCATGGATGTCCTTAGGTTAGTTAGGTTTAAGTAGTTCTAAGTTCTAGGCGATTGATGACCTCAGATGTTAAGTCCCACAGTGCTCAGAGCCATTTGAACCATATAGGCCTCCTTTGATCTCGCGGTCCCCAAACAAAGCATCAAGTGGTGCCATCTTTTGATCAGGAAATCCCAACTTGCTTCTTGTCTCTGATTTCCTCAACAGTCCACTCCATGACTGTCTGTGTGAACCAACATCGCGAAACATGCAGACGGAGGTTTGTCTCTCTCCTCAGAATAGTGTTTCCATTGGCTAATTCTGGAGACAAAAGGAGGGCTGACACAATTTCGAATTAAAAATAGAGTCAAATAAGCCATTTGCACTGTCCTCTCAAATTAATTGTTTAACAATTTACAGCAGTCAAATAGGTCACTTAAACACTCACCTCCACCTTACGATGATCCTTCTTCACAATGAAACATATTTTCAACGTTTGAATATCATGCACAAACATTATACAAATCAAGTAATGAAATTTCCACCACAAATAGATCGTAACGCTAAATATATCCAAGGTCTTGAATGTACCAAAGTTTGAGAGCACTAACACCCCACTCCACCACAGTGAACCACTAAACATATCTGATGGAAAAATAATTCTACCGATCACACAATCTAGCGATCGCGAGGCGCGCATCATTTGCCGTCTACAGCGTAGCACCTGTCTGCACCGTCTGGGAGAGGGACCCACACGTGAACGTATACGTGCCCGCAGTACAGCTATCGGAAACAATAAATTGATCAATAGGGAATCTGGCGTCGTGATTGGCTTTTTAAAAGTACTATGGGATTCCTAAATCGGTTCTCTGCAATACTTTGGGAAGGAGGGCGGAAGGTGCGTGATACAATAGAGACAACGGCAAATTCTACTGCAAGACAGAGTCCATTGCGATGTATTGAGAAGCACTAAACATGACTTACTTAAACCACGATCCAATCGGTAGTAATAAGCTGTTCATGGCTAAATGTCAGAAACCGCTCTCAACTGGGTATCTGACGTCGCAATTGCTTTTTTTAAAGCACTATTTAACCCCTAAGCTGCTTCTCTCTGCTACATTCGGAAGACGAAGAAGCAGGAAGGCCTACTGCATGATAGGGTTAGAGACAAGAGCAAATACCACTGCAAGACAGAGTCATCGCCAGTGTACTGAGAAGGACTAAACACGACACACTGAAACCACGATCCAGTCCATACTGACAAGTAGCCACGGCTACATATCAGAGGTCTCTATCAATCAGGAATCTGGCGTTGCGATTGGGTTTTTAAAGCACTTTAGAATTCCCAAAGTGGTTCTCTCTGCTACATTCGGAAGGAAAAAAGCCCTATCGCATGATAGGATACAGACGACAGCAAATACCACTATGAGACAGAGTCCACTGCTTTGTATTGAGAAGCACTAAACATGACACACTTAAACCACGACCCAGTCCATAGCAGCCTGCTGGTGTGGCCGAGGGGTTCTAGACGCTTCAGTCTGGAACCGCGCGACCACTACGGTCGCAGGTTCGAATCCTGCCTCGGGCATGGATGTGTGTGATGTCGTTAGGTTAGTTAGGTTTAAGTTGTTCTAAGTTCTAGGGGACTGATGACCTCAGATGTTAAGTCTCATAGCGCTCAGAGCCATTTGAACTAGTCCGTAGCAGTAGTTGCCATGGGTAGATGTTGGAGATCGCTGAAGCATTCGCACATCCCGTGCACTCACCTCCCAGACGTCCACATTCAGCGCACCAAACCCCTCAGACGGTGTCAGCGCCGACGTAAACAGACATTGAAAATTTCCGATGTGGCCTCAGCCGCAATCGTGGACGCGTGTGTACGCCACAGTGCACACCCCGGCCATGGAGGGCATCCGGGGATGATTGGAATGGTATGAAATCGGATGTCGTCAATATGTCCAGCGCAAACGTCCTACATTTTGAATCTTCTCTCATGCAACACATACACTTATGCTTCTGCCACGTTCAGCCAGCTCACTGGTCACTGAGCCAGTCCTCAATGCCGCAGGCAAGATCAGTCAGGTAGCCGCATTCTTTGTACCCATCAAAGGCTGAGCTAATCTGTTACTTACGGTTACCGACTCCTCATGACCGCCCTTGCAGGCAGCTGTGGTGCACTGCGAAACAAGCATCAGCAGCAGCTTGGACGTATGCAGTAGTTCTGAACAATTCCAGCCCGACATACACCTACCAGTTTAAAAAACCTACCTCACCCAATCCAAGGCAAAGATCTTGTTGACCATACGCCTCGAAATCCTCACGCGAAGTGTAGATTCCTCCCGTTCATACGAGCTATTTTCGAAAATAGAATAAATCGGACAATACACGCGTTTTCACATCACTAAAATACCGTTACTTATTGTGAAATCTTGTACAGGTATATGGCATGGGTTCTATTCCCTCTAAGCATACTTTCATCGGGTAGAAAAATATTTTCCGTATCTGTCACGTCATGCATCACGGGACTAGTCTAGTAAACTCATTCTCGGCTCATGACAGAGAGTTAAGATCTGCACCTGTCGCACGACGTCTCCTCACTTTCGAGTTCTCTCTTAAGCTAACCAGATGTCCCGCCACAACCGAAGTCTCTTATGGCAACAGCATAGAGAAGTTGTAAACATAAGTTTTATACTACATATCACATACATTCTGTTACACTTCTGATTTTATCACGACGGTTGTGTCTCCATGTATAGGTGGACAATTGAAATATTGTTAAAAGATATCGCCACAACGAAAAACAACATCAAGTGAAAAATCATATCCGTGGTGATCTTGCAATCGCCTACACCCACCATGCGGCATGTCACTGATATCAAATTGATAGGCTAATTAATGAAATTCATCAAGAGAGTGACTTTATATGGTGAGTAATTTTTCTTTTTCAGTAGTCGGATTAGACTCACTAGGTAGTTCAAATGGGAAACCCTGGAGGGAGGAACACTGTTGGGCACCGACATTTAAAGCTGATCACAGCAGGATTTCACCACCGGCAACATACATTACGCATAAGGACCGCGCTATTAAAAACACGATCACAACGACTATTTTACCGTCACCCTGCATAAAAATTCTGTCTTGATTCTACAGGCCCACACAAAAGTCGCTGATAGTGTAACGGTTTCTGGTAGAAATGCTGTCAGCGATTTCGAATCTAGTCTCTCCATTCAACCACATACATGCTTTGGGTCTTTTAATGACTACAGCCACTGGTGAATAATATTCATACTCTCCTATCTCGAAATGAGTCACCTTTTTCGAACCTATCTGCTACAGGAAAACTCCAACGTCGTTTTAGACTATCCTTCTGCATCTTGTAACTGTTCTTCAGTCTCTGCCCCACCATCCCTGCAGCTTCATGCATGTGATCGTCCCAATTTAGGACGGAACTAGGGCAAAAGTCGGAGAGCTCTGTATCTACCACCTTCTGTAACCCATGTAGAAACTGGTTGAGCTGAGTTGATGCAACAGGATCATCTTTTGACCACTCGGTGGAAATGAGAGCATGTTATCATAGCTCCACCAACTGTGCACAATGTGCAAGATCAGCGCCAAACGAAGCTTTCTCCTGCAATATGAGGTAGTACAAAAGACAGTTTTGTAGTAGTACAAGCAGTTAGTGTAACTGGGAGAAGAGTGGGGATTTTGCTACTGCACTGCAATGCGTCTCCAAACTACATACAGGCACGGCAGTCCAAAGCACATCTGAATCACACAAATCTGAAGACTGTAAATTCAAGTAAATACTTAGAGATTACAATTACGAATAACCTAAATTGGAATGATCACATAGATAATGTTGTGGGTAGAGTAGACCAAAGACTGCAGTTCATTGGCAGAACACTTAGAAGGTGCAACAAGTCTACTAAAGCGACTGCTTGCTTGCTGCTCTATTCTGGTGTATTGCTGTGCGGTGAGGGATCTGCATCGGGTGGGACTGATGGATGACATCTAAATCGTTCAAAGAAGGGCAGCTCGTTTTATATTATTGCGAAATAGGGGAGATAGTGCCACAGACATGATACATGAATTGGAGTGGCAATCATTAAAACAAAGGCGTTTTTCATTGCGACAGGATCTTTTCATGAAAATTCAATCACTGGTTTTCTCCTCTGATTGTGAAAACTTTCTGTTGGTACCCATCTATACAGGGAGAAATGATCATTACGATAAAATAAGAGAAATCACAGCTCACACAGAAAAAATTAAGTGCTTATTTTCCCAGACGTAGTTCGAGGGTGGAACGGTAGGCTAGACAGCTCGAAGGTGATTCATTGTCCCCTCTGCCAGGCACTTTATTGTGAATAGCAGAGTAATCATGTAGACGTAGTTGTAGATGTAGAGTCTCTCAGGGTCCATTCACATCAATCCTCCAAACATTCTATCACGTACCACCCAACAGAGAATAAATAACTAGAAACTATAAAAGCTCCAATAACTTCGTCTGATAGAGAACTCGACACATATATATGGTAGATCTTAGCTCTCTAACATGAGCCGAGAATGAGTTTAATATTCTCGTCCTGTGATGCATGACGTGACAGACACGGAAAATATTTTTCTACCTGATGAAAGAATACTTAGAGGGAATAGAACCCATGCCATAGTCCTGTACAAGATTTTCACCATAAGTAACGATACTTTGGTGATGTAAAAACGTGTGTATTGTCCAATTTCCTCTATTTTCGAAAATTACTTATATAAACGGGAGGAATCTACACTTCGCGTGAGAAATTTGAGGCGTATGGTCAACAACATCTTTGCCTTGGATTGGGTGAAGTAGGTTTCTTAAACTGGTGGGTGTAGGTCGGGCTGGAATTGTTCAGAACTACTGCATACGTCCAAGCTGCTGCTGCTTGTTTCGCAGTGCACCACAGCTCCCTGCAAGGGCGGCCATGAGGAGTCGGCAACCGGAAGTAACAGATTAGCTCAGCCTTTGATAGGTACAAAGAATGCAGCTACCTGTCTGATCTTGCCTGCGGCAGTGAGGACTGGCTAAGTGACCATTGAGCTGGCTGAACGTGGCAGAAGTAGAAGTGTATGTGTTGCATGAGAGAAGATTCAAAATGTTGGACATTTGCGCTGGACATATTGATAACATCCGATTTCATACCATTCCAATCATCCCCGGATGCCCTCCATGGCTGGGGGTGGTGCACTGTGGCGTACACACGCGTCCACAATTGCGGCTGCGGCCGCGGCGGAAATTTTCAGTGACTTTACGTCGGCGCTGGCAGCGTTTGAACGGTTCAGTGCGCTGAATGTGGACGTCTGGGAGGTGAGTGCACGGGATGTGCGAATGCACAGTAGGTTAAAGACCTGTCAATCAAAATGAACGATTATCCCCAAGGGTCTTCATTCTCTTAACAGAACACTAAGTTAAGGAACTGTCAATCAGAGGAGAGGAATAGGTTTGCCCTTGAGTGCATACTTACCACTGAATGTAGGCAACCTGCACTACTGTAATGCACCAAAAACGGCCTTGTTCCCCTACTCATCTCCCCACTATGCTGGATAGGATTGAAATCAGGAGAACAGCAGGTCAGACCATTCACTGAATATCTTCACGTTCCAAGAGCTCCTCCATTGCATTATCATCCATAAAAATTAATTCATAGCCGAATATGCTCCTGAAAAACCAAACATTGGATGAAGTACAGTGTCACAATGACGTTGGTCGGTGACTGTACTGTGTTCAAAGATTTGAAGGCAGTATGTCCTCGCAACATTGTACTTCCATACATTGTAACAAATAGACCACCAAAACTATCACGTAAGGCAACATTGTTTGGATGCATTTCGTGCTCGCAACATGAGGCCACTCATAATGCACCCAGGAACATTGTGAAACACGATCATTTTGATGGACTAGGTGTTATAGTGTGGAGAGACATAATGTTGCATGGGTGTGCTGCCTGCAAATCTTTGATCACAGTACACTTACAGGTTAGCATCATTGTGACTCTGCACTCATTCCTGATATTTGGTTTTTCAGGACTACATTCAGACGAGACTTTATTTTTACAGATAACAATTCGTGACTGCATGAAACATCACAGCTGGAGCTGCACTTATAACATGAGGATATTCAGCGAATGGACTGGCCTGCCCATTCCTGTGCCTTAATTCCCATCTAGCATGGGTGGGTGTGTTGGGGAGGGGGGTGGGAGGGAGATGTAGTGCAGCACATCTACATGCTCTAGCAACCATCCTGCAATTGTCAACTGTGCTTGTGAATGGAAAGAAGAACTACATACTAAATTTGTGGCCAGCATTGGAGGACATTACATTGCCATTCACGGTGACCAAAGAGCCATATCCTGCCTTTTGTAATGTCCAGAATTGTGCTTGCAACTCTAAATATATAAATATCAATTATGATAAATTAATGGTCACTTAACAATTTTGTAAAATTTCTTTCTTAACACGAAAACAAATTTAATCCTGAATTAAAATCAATGTAATCCCACCTCACAACTGGGCAAAGACTTTATACCATAATGAGAACACAAGTTTGATTCTTCAACCATTCCTGAATCAAGATTTTGTGTGTGGAGGGGAGCGAGGGGGGAGGGTGGCAATGCACTGTCAATACCACACAGACTCTTAAAGGGGGAAAATTTACAGCAGCGAAGATTGTAAGCAATGAAATAAGCTAAATACAAGGAACAAACAATTGCTGGTGTTTTACAACACTCTTCTTGCCTTTCTTTTATTCTATAAAATATGAGTAGAGCGTGATAGTGCCCTACCCCATCCCATGGAACACTGGCCGAAGTGACAGACTTATCTGTAGCGTACCCTGTGATCTAAGTGAGGTTGATATATGGCAATCTGTTTACGAGTCCGTGAATGCCATCTAAGTAAAACACTGATTTATTGGATAGCACAATATTGAAGTTTCCGACCGCAAAGGTACGAACCATTACAACAAAACACACTGTAAATATGTTTTCTTACCTGCCATTTTCTTCCGTGCAAATTTTCCAAATGGGATCTTAAACCCTGCCATTACGAGTAAGTGTAAGCTTCACACTCTTTGCGTGACACCTTAAGAAAGAAATAGGATATGTGGTAAGAATTTTCATAAAGCAAAGCAACTAATAAATTATTAACAAAGGAATGGGAACATGGTAAGCATGTTCTTAAAGAAACTATTACATTATTTGTACAACAGTAATGTATCACAAAAAATCCTGTTGGAAGAACATCTGCAGCTGAGCATTATATCAGAGGTTGAAAATACCGCTTCAGTTGTAAATTTGTTTTATTTTCACACGACCGGTTTTGGTCTGTTATAAGCCCATCTTCAGGTGTCGTAGCTGTGGTGTGGCCCCCCATCGCGGTGGTGGACGTGTACTAGGCTGGGTGTGCTACCTACAAGCGCACAACAGGGACTTATAACAGCCCGAAATCGGTCGTGAGAAAATAAAAGACATTTACAACTGAAGCGGTATTTTCAACCTCTGGTATAATGCTCAGCTGCGGATGTTCTTCCAACAGGATTTTTTGTAATACATTACTGTTATACAAACAGCTCAACATTATATTATGTTGAATACTTTCCTTACTTGTCCTTTTGTACGCTTGTGTGTTTTCATGTGTTTTGAGAGACACACAAATCTGACATTGTTCTTTCTCTATTTTGCTATCCCTGTGGCAAACGTACGTTTCGATAAATTGTGACTGTGGACAAAAATCTTCCCGCAAACACTGCAGAACACTGCAATTATGATCTGTATTTAAACCATCTGAACCAAAATGATCTACAAAGTACGCCACTCGTATCGGAATGTTTTAATTAGCTGATTGTAATTTCTGTCGTCATTGGCTGACTGCGAAATGGAGCAAATATCTTTGGAACAGAATGTATTACGAATATGTATTTAGGTCGGGGAAATAAGAATTCATCAACGCTTGGGGCCAACAAGATGTCACGTGCTCCGACGTACACACCATGGCCTGTCTTTCTCGAGGGCCTCGGCAGCACGTGGTGACTTCACTAATGAGTGATTCTCTGTGTTACCAATTGGAGGGTAGTTACCCAATTTTCGGGTAAAACCTTGGTTGGTGAGTATTTTAGAGAGAAATATGAATTGGCGGGTATTTTACTGGTAATTTACTAATTTTGACACCAAACATTTTTGTTTATGTTCAAATCGTTCTTTAACTTTTTTAAATGTGAGTACAGACGCGGTACGAGAATATCAGAATTGTGACACCTGTTATATTTTGCAATGAGCCTGGGAATTCCCCACTTTCTCTGCTCTTGCTTCCGCTGTTTGTTTGAACTGATATGTGTCATAACTCGTAGGCCTACTAGTCAGGTTGTTGTTCTTGTGGTAGTAGTATCTCAATTTGTACCAGACTACTAGATTGAATGATCTTGAACAGTTATGAAGCTGTAGTGCTTTTATTTCTCTAAAATGGATAAATGATTGGGCAAAGCAAGTGCAGACAATCTGCATGCTCTTCCTGACTTTCCTGTCTCACCTAATTTACCTGACACTCCTAATTTTCGAAGTGAGATTACTGAAAAGGACTATAATGCTACCTCTACTTCGACATCGTGTTTGAATGGGAAATCAAAGAAATTGAAAATAAATAGAGTTTGTGGTTACTGGTTAAGCTTGTCTGAGTGTACTGCTTGGTTGCAGAACAGTAACAAACGAATGGATGGACATGATTTAGCGTATTGCGATATGTGTGATAGTGTTGTAACAGGCATAAATCTGAAATTTTGAGACACACAAAGTCTCCCAAACATATTGATGAAATGAAAACTGTTGGAACTACTTCTAATAAATCTTCAGTGTTACATAGCAATGCCGATGACGTAAGAAGAGCAGAAATAAAATTAACAGCACTTGCTGCTGCCAATAATTTACCATTCAGTACCTTGTACACTTTGATTCCTGTTTGTAAAAATGTGTTACTGATTCAACATTATCTCAGAAGATTGTTCTACAGCAGATGTATTCACAAGTGTTATTAAGACTGTGTTAGGGTAGTCACTTTCAGAGTCCTTGCATGAAGAACTGAGACATTCAGCAAAGTTTTTTTCACTGATCATGGATGAAGCTACTGATCTAACTGTTACTAAACAATGTGCATTAACAGGCGTGTATTTTGCATGGATTCAGGCCAGATTAAAACTAGTTTCTTTGATGTGTTTGAAGTTTAATTGGGCGCTGCTGACACCTTGTACCAGGTAATGATAGATTCTTCAAAATCAGAAGCATTAATCTAGATAATCTCGTTGGTTTTAGCTCATACACAACAAATGTTATGGTTGGAGAGCATCATTCATGTTTTTCGAGCCTAAAAAGAGACTTCCCACTTATAGCATATATTAGATGCTCACGTCATATGACTCATCTTTGGGCTTCAAAGGCATGCTTAAAACTTCCAAGAGGTGCCGAGGATCTGCTGAGAAACGCCAGTTCTCAATTCAGTTAAGTTCTCATTTCAGTAGAAGTTTTGGTATCAGAGAGACATATAAAGAACTCCAAGTGTTTTTTCGTACTGAAATACACAATAGTTTATGTCCTTGCACAACTCAATGGTCGTCTATCAAATCATGTGTGGATAGTACTGGAACAGTATAAACGCCCTTAATGCCTATCTTCGAAATCTTGGCATGGAAGATCCATCTTCAGCTACAGAATTTATGCTTTCAGCTACGGATGACGCATTTAATTTGGCATATTTGGAATTTAGGTCGTATCCTCTGTCTTCCCTTTTACAACGCCTTGGTGCAACGAATGTTTCGTATCCTTAAACACTTAAAAACGGCTCATAGGGACAGAGTGAAAACTGAAACAGGAGTATTGATGGCTACAAAAAAACAGAAGGTGGAGGATATGGTTCTTTCGAGCTGACAAGAGACATGATGAGAAGCAATGTATGGCATCGCTCAGGGGAAGTAACCTTTCTGCAATTATTTTTGAAATGGAGGGTAGTTGAAGTAAACTGGTAATTTGATGATCCTGGATAGGTAATTTAATTGATATGCATTGGTAACAGTGGTGATTCTGGACAACACGGGAGTGTGCGTAATACTTCCCAGTTTACAACAGTGGTGTTTTGGTCAGACGAAAATGGCTACACATCAAATTTCTTGGCTTCACAGTTGTGATGTAAGGGCCTCTCCACTTATTTTATAGTTCCATGAATGTAGTGTTTGTGGCCAATAAAAAATATAGGCGGGTATTATTAATGTGTTGTCAGCAAGATGGATTTATAGCCAACGATCCTATTCAAGGCAGATTTGTTGACCTATTGAGAGCATTGTTCGATGTTAGGTGAAAGAGTGCTGTTTTTTGGAGAAAATATCTGAACATTCTGTTGCTGACATTGGAATAAAGTGCTACTTTCTATGTGAATAATTGCAATGAATGTTTGTCTCGGTTAGGTAATGTACAAATATTTTAGTGGAAACTTGCTTTCTTTCTTAAATGAAAGAGCTTCTAATGTTTTCACAATGTGTTATTTTATTTTGTGTGCGATTAATTAATGTATAACGCAAAATTTTATTCGCCATTTCGTTAGTAAAATAATTACTACTTCATTAACACAACTCTGTAGCCTACTGTATTTAATAGCATGTTTGAAATTGAAATTCTCATTTTACAAACATTCTGAGAGAGAGTAGGTATTACAGTGCCTCAATGATTGTCTACATCTACATTTAGTAATATTTGTTTTACTATTCCAGGACCCTACACTGTTGTAGTGGAGCTAAACGTAAAAACTACTATAAATCACAATATGAAAAATGATGTGAGATCGTCGGGTACGACTCTGCTTAGTGTCAGTGGGGGAACTAAGCATTTTTGGTAGCACATGAAAATGTTGCCATGTGTCTGGGAGGGGTACCATTTGATCCTGGGATTCGACTTTCTTGTTAAACATAACACAAAAATCAACCTTGCGCAGTGTACAGCTGAATTTGGTGGAACATTGCTTCCTCTAGGCGCAACAGTGCAAGTGTTACAATGTCACAAGATTTACCAGTCATGAAGGTGATCCCAAATAAACTGTGGACACAGGCACTAAAGACCAGTTTACATGATTAAGTAACGCAAGGAACAGCGAAGTTGATCTGGGTTAATATAGATACGGACTTACCCAAGGGTTTAGTACATAATTACTTTTTGATTGTTATAATTATCATTGTAGTACTTTTATAATCTCTAATTTTTTTCTGTAACATTAATACTGTATAACATGCTATATGTCCTTAATGTTCTGTAGAAACTGAAATTTGTTGAACCTGAGTATGCCTGGTTAGGTGTAAGAGAGGGCCTGAAGGCCCTAATCTTGCCAGGTAAAATAAATGCATAAATAAATAAAAATAAATATTGTAGAGCTACTGGAAATTAATGAAAAATTTGATAAGTCACACTGTCTGTATGTAGAAGTATAGTACGCATTAGTGGCATGGATGGAGACTTTATGGCTCCAGTCAATCGCCATAATTTTGGCATGGACGAAGTAATTTTTGATTGCTAATTTGGATGTTTTAGAGGAAGACAACACAGACAGGTCAAGTGAGGGCCTCTGCCACAACCAAAACATCAACACACCTGCAGTACGTGAAAAAGTAAAACATTTACACAGAATGACAGGAAATTGATGGAAACCTTGTTACTGTAGTTCACAGATTTATTTAATCTGAGTGGTCCAATTCCAGTAAAACCAGTCATGCAGCACAGGACACCAACTGGGAATAATGCTCCAGTGTACAAGAAACCATGCAGAACTCCGAAATATACGCAAAGGATAATGGAAGGTTATAAAAGACTCATATTTACGCCTGTGACTGTATCACTTTCTTTTTTTTACGATTGCAGTTTCGGTCTTAGGCCATTCACAAGTGCAGCTGAAAAATATGGAATGTTTATAAATTATTTAACAAAATCGTTGTGTATCTTGATATTCGGCCGATTATACAGAATGAAAAATGTAATTGCGTAAGCATGTTACTTACATGTTTGTGGCTTTAAGCCATGTCAACTTAAAATGAGCTGACACATTTATATGTCGTTATCATTACTAGCACGCTACCACTCAGATAAGCAGGCAGACCTTTCCCACTAGGGCCCATCTTCTTCAATCTGTACATTAACGACTTCCCAGCAACACAAAACACGACGTTAGCCATCTACGCGGATGACACAGCCGTCCTTGCGCAAGACTGGAAACCGTAGAACATTAATTCACGAATACAGACGGCACTCAGATCTGCCGATCCTAGGTTGGAACGATGGTGTATTAAAGTAAACGCCGACAAGTGCAAAGCGGTTCTGTTTACACGAAGACCGAAACTACTGCGCAAATATCAACACAGTAGACAGATAAAACTACATACACGCTGTAACGGAACATATTAAAGGCTTTACTGTACTGAAGTATGCGATACCCTCCAAATTCAACCAGTTTAACGAGTATTTATGATTATAGCAAAGGTATTGTGTATGTTAACAATGGTTGCATAACATGTCTCCATAAACAGTCAACCCATTAAATTATACTGAATAACTGACCCACACAAAAGTTAATATCACTTGATCACTGGTACAGCAAATGTCATCATGTAAAAACACTAAGTTTATCTTAAATAATTAATATGAAGTACGAAAATTGGTGGCCAACTTAGGTATTTTGGATCTCCTTAAATAAAATTCACCCAGTGAAACCTATTTGTTCACTAGGAGCGTTTTCACTCAATATTCACGTAATCAATCCTATTTTAGACGAAAACCAATGTAATTCTTAATAATTCATGTTACTTACTTATTTATGCAAATTAGAGAAGTCAATTGACAAACTTCTAAAAAACGGCCTTTTTGTAACAAAGAATTATTCTGTCAAGTCAACAAATCTGTCTGTCATTTTAATAACATGTTATGTCACTCGATGCAAATTAATAACTTTTCTGCACAAATTATGATAACAGATGTACATGTGACTTATAAACTATATCTCTTTTTAGTAGTTCTTTGACAATGTTATAAATACAAGCAGCAAGGAGGGTCGGGAGGCAGTCGGAATGTCACTTTGGTAAAGTGTGTTTGTGTGTTATTGTTTGAGGTGGATAAACACTGCAAAGAACATGTAACGGAAGTACTACTTTGTGTTGTGTCATGGTCTTTGGTGGACAGTGGAATTAAGATGGCCAACAGAGTAATAAATATTTGAAGTTTACATATTTGTTGGTTTCGCTCGTTCTTTATCATCAAAAGCACATAAAAAACACGGGACCTCAGGTTTTTAACCCTAGACAACCAGATTTAGAGCCAGCATCAGCATTGAGACACAGCAGCGATCCATCAAGCAGCAGTGATTACTACAATGCATTTTAATGGCGCCAACCTAACATCAAGTGCTAACAAGCTCCGTAAATGGGAGTGAAATAGTGCGATTATAGCAATTAGCAATATCTACGACCAGGCGACCATTACAAAAGTGGGGGCTCAGCCGGGATCTTTAAGTGCATCGATGATAATAGTGCAGCGATAAATTTCGTAAGTGCTTAGCATTCCAAAAAAGTTTATTTGTGCAGTGTGTCAACAGTGAAAATATGTCAAAAATAAATAAATAAATAAAGTGTGTTTGTGCGACTACCAAAAACCATCATCACACCGCTCGGAAGATTAATGTCTGGATTATGTCAATGGAATTCATCAATCAAGACTTCAGCTTCGATAAAACCGAATGTAAGTGAAGATAGCCAACAAGAACACCGATCACGACATCATAGCATAGCTACATAAAGCAAGGTATTTTGTTGTTGTCATTTAAAATAATTAATAGTTAACATGTCTCTACCTGAGAGTGATGAGATCGTAGGAAATGTAAAAATTGAACCAGGGGATGGTGAACAATTAAACTTAACAGAGTGGCTAGCAGGGTTTGCAACTCAAATAAGCTCACAACTTAAACAATCCAGTGAACAAGTAAGTTTGGATTTTAAACAATCAAGTGAACAAGTACGTTTGGATTTTAAACAATCAAGTGAACAAGTAAGTTTGAAACTTAAAGAAAACACAGATAGACTGGATAAGTTAAGTTTGAATTTTGATCTATTAAATACTCATCTCAATGAGAAGTGTGAGGAAATTAAAACTACCCTCAGTAAGGACACTAGAGAACAGTTGATACACTTCAGAAAAGAATTTAAAGTTGAAGTTGAAAGTTTAAATGAAAACATACAAGCTAACACAGACAGCATTGCTGTCATCTACAACAGAGTAGATACTGAAGTTGAAAGATTAGATCAGAGAATAGACAAAACATCAGAAAACCTTAAACATGAATACAACCTGTATACCACTAATGTAGATACAAAAGTAGAAAATATACACACTAAATATACACAATTGGAAGATGCATTGATGTCAAAACAAATGTTTTACAATCAAAATACAATGTATGGGCACATCCAAGTGAAATGCTTTCCTGGTGAAAATCTGCACCCTATTGACTTTATTCACCAATGTAAGGATATGTTTGTTGTAGGAATGTCAGATAACATAAAAATTAAGTTAGTAAAACGGTTTCTAGAAGGGGAGGCCCTATCCTGGGCAAATGAGAATAATGATTCTTGGAATACTTTTGAAGAGTTTGAAGCTAAATTTATTTGCAAATTTTGGTCACAATCCATACAAGGCAGATTAAAGTCAGAATTTCTAAATGGACCAGTGTATAGAGGGAAAGTAGGGGGAATGCAAAAATTTTGCAGAGATCAATTGAAAAAACTTGCTCACTTGAATAACTCTTTTGATATTATGACACAAATTGATGTTTTAAAAAGAAGGTTACCACAGAGACTGCAGTGGGAATTGGCCCATGGACCAGACGATTGAATGGAAGAGTTCCTGAAATTTGTAGACAGATTAGATAGGGCCTTGGAAAGAGAAAATAACCAAAGTTTTGGCTCTGGCAACAACCAGTATGGGGGGTGGAACAGGAATGTAAATAGAGATTATTATGGGAGGAGAGACTTTGAAAATTCTGGAAATAATGTTCCAAATAGGGGAGATAGGAGATATGAAAATGATTTCAGAAACAATACACAGGAGGGAGGATGGAGGAGAGATAACAGGAATGATAGAAATAGGTATTGGGGAAGAGAACAAGATAGAAGGGGGTTTGTTGAAACTAGTGAACAAAACGACAACTACAAACGGACAGACCGAGGGAACCAGCCGGGAAACGGTGGACAGTCCCACTAGATGTCCGTAGTTTTGGGGCTAGACAATATTATGACAGGACAACACATAACCGAAACTGGAGAAGGAGAAGATACAATGTAAAGAGTAAGTACCATGAAAATACTGATGTTGTTAGAATGAATAAATTAGAATTTAATAAAAGGTTTTGGGATACTAAGAGTAAAAGTGATACAGTTAATAAAAACAGTGTTCAAGCACAGGTAGTTAGTGAAAGTGCAGAAGTTGAAGGTATTGCAGAGTTCCATAGTTGGGCTGAAAAAGATACTGGTGTTAATAACAAGTCAGACACACCACAAATAGAATCTATTTTGGGGGGTTTATTTGATAAGAAGAGGGATGACGAAGTGTTTAATGGAGCCAAAGACTCAATCAATTGCTGAGATTCAGATACATAGGGGGGAAACTGAAGATGGGATTGTTGTGGAGGAGGAGGAAGAAGTAATAGAGGGACATTTACATAATGATCCTAAATCAAGTGATGTTATTGATGAGAGTGTGGAGGAAGAAATAAAAGTATTTGTAGAATTGAAAAGTGATTATGTGGGAAAGGTAAGTGATGTGACAAACATGGGTAATAATGAGGTTTATTTAAGTGAAATGCAAACTAGGGAATGTGTATCTGAGGACAAGCTATTGCCGATTGGGAACTTTGAAACACTAATCTATGAGAATGGTAATAATAATAATATTAAAGAAAATATAAAGGGATGGAATGTAAATCTGTGTTTTCAAGAAAAAGGGGAAAAGTTTTTAGAAGTTTTGTGGAACAACTATGGAAACTGTATAAACAAAGATGCCTTTTGGAAAGAATTAGCGAAGGTAAGTACAACCTTGTATCCTACATAGTGGACAAGAATCCTTAATGGACTTTATAAAAAATGGGGTGAAAACAGTAGGTTGTTAAGTGACAACACAGTATTAAAAGGATCAGATGAAAACAAAGGTTTATGTTTAAATGTCAATGCTTTGCAAACAGAGAGGGATGTGTCTAAGTGTAGGAAAGAGACATTAGACTTAGGAACTAAAGAAATTGAAAATGATCTATTGTTTGAAAATACAGAAATAGACAAAGATGTTGAGTTAGGTTGTCCATATGTTAAAGTAAACATTGACAAGTGGGAAGGAAGTGTGTTAGTAGACACAGGAAAGTCCTGTTTTTGCCATCACGTCTAGACTTAGAGATAAGCTCAGAAATTCTCAACATTTTCCTGAGATGCCAGTTGTTGGATTAAAAGTGAAAGGAGCTACAGGCAGAGCCAGCAAGGTAGTTAAGAAACAAGTGCTACTTACTTTTAAAATTGATAACCTAAATTTTGAACATGGATGCTTAGTAGTAGATGACCTGAATGAAAATTTCATTGTAGGTATGGATTGGATATTAAAAGTGAATGCTGGGTTTAATTATTTTACAGCAAAACAAATGTGTATTATAGAACCTGTTACGCAACAAAGCTGTGTAGTGAATTTGTTAATTTTAAACTGTGGTGACAGCTGTAACCACATTAAATCAGTGTATCATGAAAATGAGGATGTTTATTACCTGGATGAGAACTTAGAGGAAGATGCAGAGGGTCAAGAGTTTGAGAAGTTAGTAGAGAAAAAACTGGGGGAAGCTGAAAGCCTAAATAGTACACAGAAGAAAAAATTAAAAGAGTTATTATGGGAATTCCAGGATGTGTTTGATGATAGACCTGGTAGAGTGAAATATTATCAATGTAAATTACAGTTAAAACCTCATGAGCCTTTCTTTATAAAACCATATGGAATACCATTTGCAAAAAGAGACGCTGTGGAAAAAGAAATATAAAAAATGGAAAATTGGGAAGTTATAGAAAGAAGTCGCAGTGCCTACAACAATCCGTTGGTCATTGTAAAAAAAGGGAGACAATAGCGTTAGGATTGTATTAGACTCCAGACATCTGAACAAGTATCTCATCAGAGAAAACGACCACCCAGAAAGTATAGATGAGCTGTTAGGTAAATTTGAGTGTGTCAAACATATGTCAAGCCTAGATCTCACCGCTAGTTTTCATCAAGTTGAACTTAGTCCTGATTCGAGAAAACATACAGCCTTTTTATATAATGGTAAATGTTATCAGTATACAGTCGTACCATTTGGTCTCAATGTATCAGTTGCGGAATTCATCAGAGTATTAGATTTTGTACTTGGTCATGAAACTAGTTCAAAATTAACCATTTATGTAGATGACATTTTAATCACTGGGAAAACTTGGGAAGAACACCTTGAACTATTAAGGGAGGTATTTATGAAACTCAGAAAGGGAGGAATGACATTTAAATTAGAAAAATGTAAATTTGGGCTAGAGGAGTTAAAATTTTTGGGACACATCATCACAGAACAAGGGATTTTGCCAGACAAAGACAAAATAAAAGCCATAGAAAATTTTCCAACACCTAGAAACAAGAAACAACTCAAATCATTTTTCGGCTTCACAGGATTTTACAGAAAATTCATCAGTAATCAAGCATTAAATGCAGTTTGTTTGTACAACTTACTTAAGAAAAACGTAGTGTGGGATTGGACACCAGAATGTGAAGATGCTTTTAACAAAATCAAAACGCAACTATGTAACAGCCAACTTCTACATAGACCAGACATGTCAAGTCCTTTCTGGCTAGCTACTGACAGCAGCGATGCAGGGTTAGGAGTACATTTATTTCAAGAAAAGGAAGTAAATGGAAAAATGGAACACCGAACAATCGCATTTGCCAGCAGAATTCTTCAAAAACATGAAAAACACTACACAGTGACAGAAAAGGAATTACTAGCTATACATTGGGGTTTTACAAAATTTAGAAATTACCTCTTGGGACATAAGTAATAGTACAGACAGACCACAAAGCATTAAGCTATCTCCAAGAGTGCAGGTTATACCATAACAGACTCACCAGATGGGCCATGTTTCTCCAGCAGTTTGATTATGAAGTGAGGTACATTCAGGGAAAACAAAATGTGGTAGCAGACGCTTTATCAAGACTACCTTTGGGAAGTGATTTGGAGGGAAGTAGTGGGGAGGATGAGAGAATTTTCAAAATTATGTATCTAAAGGGCATTAAAGAGGAAAAGGAAATACAAAAAATCTGTAACGACATTAGGAGGTTTCAGAACCACGATGACAACTGGAAACTAGTCAAAAGTTACATAGGAAAAACTGGGGGAGAAAAGGTAGAAGCATATTATAAAGTACACAAGGGGATACTATTCAGAAGACCATAACCGGATTTAGACTATTGGAAACTGTGTTGGCCTGAGCAACAAATAGATATGCTCATTACGTATGTACATGAAAGCTTTGGCCACTGTGGCACCACTAAGTGTATTCAGAAAATACAGGAGAACATTTATTTTTACAATTAGCAGAAGAGTAAAGAAAAAGTTATCAACATGTGACAGATGTCAGAGGGTAAAAGTGACTAACCAAACCACCAGGGGAATAATGCAGAACATATTACCCACAAATAAACTCGATCTCATTGCAACTGACATCTATGGACCAATACCCAAGACAAGGGGGGGCTACAGTTATATTTATGTCATGGTAGACATCTTCTCCAAATTTATAAAGCTTTACCCCTTAAGGAAAGCTACCAGCAAACAGACAGTTTCAAAAATTACAAGTAATTATTTCAACACTGTGGGAAAACCTAAGGCAATACTTTCAGACAATGGATCTCAGTTCACCTCTAAATACTGGAAAACTTTTATTGAAGACACGGGAATTAAACACATTTTAATATCTGCTTACCACCCGTCAAGCAACCCGGCTGAGAGATACATGAGAGAGATTGGAAGACTGTGCAGAACCTACTGTAGCCAGAACCACACTAATTGGTTAGAGTACATAAATAGTTTTGAAGAAATAATGAACAGCTTACAGCACTCTTCCACTGGATTTTCCCCACACGAAATAATGTACAACCAATACCCCACTAGTTTCTTCACTGAAAACATAGAGTATCCACCTTGCAAAATTATGTCACCCCAAGAAAGAGAAGACTGTGTACGGGAAACCATGAAAAAACAAGGGGAGTTGAGAAAAAGGCGACATGCAGCCAAGGGAAAAGCTACACAGTTCAAACCAGGGGACCTTGTACTCGTCAAGACACAAGAGAAATCAAAATTATTGTCAGCCGAACTTAAAAAGTTTTTTGATATTTACATTGGTCCATTTGAAATAAAAGAAAGCCCACATCCTAATGCGTATAGACTTATCTTTCCCAGATCAAGAAGGTTATTTGGATTAAGAAACATCACTGAATTGAAACCATATAAACATGATTAAGCACATTTCCCTGTTTGAATACAGTTACTTACCCATTTCCCATAAAGCATGTTATCAGCAAAGTTTTTACTGGGTGTGTCAAATAGCAACTACCACTCATCCTACAGACCCTGGAAAAGTTCCAGATCTCTGAGAGAATGTTTTTATATTTTTTATTGTCACTATTGAATATTAAATTTTGAGACATCTTCTTTACTTGCAACGGGCAAGAAGGTGACAAACATTTATTACTTTCCTTTTGTATTGTTGAATATGGGACATACTTGCACCAAATAAAAGACAATGTAAAAATTATTGTGCAAGACCCATCATTTTGTTACTATTGTGTTCTTAGGCATAAGATTTGTGTACAATTTTCTACAGCTAATCAGATGTTCACCAAGTTTGATGTTTGTGTTATGTTGTGACCAATTTAAGTGTCCAATTTTAGTATTAATATGTTCTTGTACTGTCTTGACTATGTGTCGCAATGGGAGACAATATTTAAAAAACTCTTCCTTTTTTTTCAAATGCATACTATATTCATACATGTGACTTCTCTAGTGTTTGTGTTTATATATCATGTCCATACTTATAATTATGTTCTTTGTTTTCATTTCTTTTATGTGGCTCAAAAAGAGCAGACAGTTGCAATATTTTCGTATGGACATATGACCTGTCCATCTATGTAATATATTTATGTTCCTTCTATTATCTTGATTAATCTGTGACTCAATGAGAACTGACTTTGAAATAATTTACATATATTTTTTATTATCTTAAAATCGCATGTGAAATATTTGTGTCTGTTTTTGATCATTTTCCATGTGGCTCACTGGGTGCAAAGATTAACATTTTTTTTTTTACTTTCATATATTACTAAATATTTTTATTATGCTATCATACTGAGAGCCATAACACAAAGTGCATTTGAAACAACACAACTAAAATATTTGCAGGAAAAAGTCATTTTGAAACGGTGTAACGGACCTTGTATACATACACATTATGCATAGTAAAACAAAAAAAATTATTAACATTCTGTAAATGATATTACCCGAGGGGGGTATTGTAACGGAACATATTAAAGGCTTTACTGTACCGAAGTATGCGATACCCTCCAAATTCAACCAGTTTAACGAGTATTTATGATTATAGCAAAGGTATTGTGTATGTTAACAATGATTGCATAACATGTCTCCATAAACAGTCAACCCATTAAATTATACTGAATAACTGACCCACACAAAAGTTAATATCACTTGATCACTGATACAGTAAATGTCATCATGTAAAACCACCAAGTTTATCTTAAATAATTAATATGAAGTACGAAAATTGGTGGCCAACTTAGGTATTTTGGATCTCTTTAAATAAAATTCACCCAGTGAAACCTGTTTGTTCACTGGGAGCGTTTTCACTCAGTATTCACGTAATCAATCCAATTTACACGAAAACCAATGTAATTCTTAATAATTCATGTTACTTATTTATTTATGCAAATTAGAGAAGTCAATTGACAAACTTCTAAAAAACGGCCTTTTTGTAACAAAGAATTATTCTGTCAAGTCAACAAATCTGTCTGTCATTTTAATAACATGTTATGTCACTCGATGCAAATTAATAACTTTTCTGCACAAATTATGATAACAGATGTACATGTGACTTATAAACTATATCTCTTTTTAGTAGTTCTTTGACAATATTATAAATACAAGCAGCAAGGAGGGTCAGGAGGCAGTCGGAATGTCACTTTGGTAAAGTGTGTTTGTGTGTTATTGTTTGAGGTGGATAAACACTGCAAAGAACATGTAACGGAAGTACTACTTTGTGTTGAGTCATGGTCTTTGGTGGACAGTGGAATTAAGATGGCCAACAGAGTAATAAATATTTGAAGTTTACATATTTGTTGGTTTCGCTCGTTCTTTATCATCAAAAGCACATAAAAAACATGGTACCTCAGGTTTTTAACCCTAGACAACCAGATTTAGAGCCAGCATCAACATCGAGACACAGCAGCGATCCAGCAAGCAGCAGTGATTACTACAACGCATTTTAATGGCGCCAACCTAACATCAAGTGCTAACAAGCGCCGTAAATGGGAGTGAAATAGTGTGATTATAGCAATTAGCAATATCTACGACCAGGCGACCATTACAACGCCCAATACGTTTCCGACAGAAAGTCAGATATCTCGGTGTCTGGCTGGACCGGAAACTTACATGGGGGGACCACATCGAATACGTTGCCAACAGAGCGCACTTGAGCCTCAAACAACTCTACCTAATGCCCAACAGGGAAAGCACACTGAATAGGAGGGTGTCGAGGTCCATATACATGACACTGATTAGACCTCTGATGAAGTACGCAGCTCCCGTCTGGGGATATGCAGCTCCTACACGACTGCGCCGCCTGCAGATCATACAGAACAAAGTGCTACAAATCATTAGCAACGCTCCGCACTACACAGGCACCGTGGATCTTCACAACGAATACCGCCTTGAAACCCTCAAGGAAGTATTCAAAAAACATGCCACACGACTATACAGGAACTTGAGACACTCGAACAATCCTTTCATCCTTACTCTGGGAAACTATGATCACAACCATAGGTGGAAGCATAAGCGGCCAAAGACACTACTAGCTAGGGCATAACCACCTATGACAAGCTAACATACAGCAAAAAGCGACAAACGTCGGCAAGCCCCTGCGCATCAGCAACGTTGACTGGAAATACCAGCTGCTATTAAGGCTTACCAACAGGCTACAGCAGGGAAACCGACGAGCTCGCCCACTGACGCACAAACAAATCGCCGACATCACCCTACACTGTGTATCTGATATATGACCTATTGGACACAAAACGATGATAAACCTAACTGTTGCAGGTTGCTGACGCTGACCGAGAGTTCTACACCGTCACCTAGTAGCAGCCGCCGACCAACAGCACTGCACAATGACGAAGGTATCGACATGCATGATATCCACTACTAACAAAGCCCACCCTTGCATGACCTATCGCAGGCAGCAGGACATCCACTACTGCTCTTACCACCCGATCTGACTATCGCAGAGGTTTTTCCCCATTGGCTCTTGCCTTGGCACTTGTTTTCCTCCGCCCTTCAAAGCGCTACTCTTCGTTCGACTTTCGTCCCAATCTATCTACATTGCAGTACCCACATCCTCTAACATCCCACTTTAGTGAAAGCTAACCCTTATGCAGAGACAGCAGTAGACCTTTTGAGTTGGCCATCAAGCCGGTGTGGGCGTGGAGGGACTCCGCCTCTTTTTTAAAAACATAAACAAATAAAAAATGTATTAACTTAGCATAACCAAAATCACAGAGGTGGTCAAATGCCACACACAACCTCAAGCACTTTCCAAATCACCAGCACGCTTCCATAGAACCAGCCTCATTCAATTAAAACACAGCTGGCATGGCATTTCGCCAACGTTACATAACTTGTAAGCACATGAATTGATCGTCTACATAGCATACAAAAACGACGTACAATATTTTAAATTTAAAAATTTTGTATTTTTCGATGATATTAACGATATTCTATACAATGGACACAGAAAATACTTATTACATTGTCATGTCATTTTATAGACATATACCATTCCTTCCAACTGTAACCTGGCCTTGTTCCCCTCCCCCCCCTCCAGGGACCCCTTTTTCTTGCCCCGCCTTCCCCACCCCCACCCCCTGAGTCCCCACGCCCCATTCTCAACTCTTTCCCTCCCACGTCCTCCCCCCCCCCCCCCCGGCCTTCTTCGGTGTGCCCCCCACCTGTCTCCCCCATCTCCTCCCCTTCCACCCTCCCTCCCTCCGCCCTCATCTCCATGCACCAGGCAGATCCTCTGTTTGCTAATCATCATCAGTGTGCTACGTCAGTCTTGTGTTTGGTGCTGTTCTCCTGTGCGTCGACAGCTGTCATCTTAATTGTGTGCTGGACTTGTACATAGTGTTACTTTCAGTGATTGTTATGTGCCATGCCATCCTCTGATACCTTCATGCTCCGGTCATGTTTCGCCTTGTATTCTTTAATTGTCCCAGTGTGTGGTTATTTTGCATGTGCTAATTTTTTATGGTTTTTACCTCCATTTTACAGTACCCCCTTTTTGTCTATTATCTTCATAATGTTCCCCTTTTTTTCATTTCTCTGTACACCGTATTTTCTCCTTTGTTATTTTTAATTTCTTCTATTGTGTGATTTATATCTTTCAGCTGAAGAGCAGCGCATATGCTGCTGACAGCCCACCCAGATGGGGAATTGAAATACAATAAAGAAAAGAAAAAAAAGACATATAAAATCGCTCCGCTATCTTTCTCTCTCTTGACCCCATGTATGGTATTCTGGTCTCCTCTTCAAGCTCCAAACCTTCGCCTTTCCTATCAATTACATCCATCAGATCGCCTCCTTCCTCTCTCATCGCCCTACCTATGTTACCGTCCACAACACCGATTCCTATACTTTCTACCCCTCCGCCGGTGTGCTCCAAGGTTTCGTCCTCTCCCCTCTCCTCTACCTTCTCTATACGGCGGACATGCCTTCGCCCCAACCCCCCATCCACCTCCTTCAATATGCTGATGACACCACCTTCCTTGCCCTCGCCCCCAACCTTCAACGCTACCAACACCTTCTCCAATCCCATCTTGACCTGTTCACTGTTTGGTGCAACCAGTGGCTGCTCAAGGACAATCCTTCCAAAACCCAGGCAATTATCACAGGCAACACCATCCCTTCCTTCTGTCTCCTGGATTTTTACATCACCATCTATGGCTGTCCCATTGCCCTCACCCCCACCCTCAAGTACCTTGGTGTCACCCTTGACCGCCACCTTTCCTAGACTCCCCATCTCTGGACAGTCCAAGCCAAGGCACACACTCATCCCCGCCTCCTCAAAGTCCTCTCCAGTCGAACGTGGGGTTTGGACCCGTCCACTATCCTCCACACCTCTAAGTCCCTCATCCGCCCCATCCCTTGTTATGCCCACCCTGCCTAGACATCCACCCCTCCCACCTACTATAAGTCCTTTCAAATCCTTGAACGCCATGTGCTCTACCTCACCTATCGCATCCGTCTCCAATCCCCCATGCAGATCCTTTCCCACCCCACCCCTCTGCCGCACCTGTACCCTTGCATCCCAACTACTCTCCATCTTCACACCCTCCATACCCTTGCCCAAGGTGGCTTCCGCCAACTCCCCCTTCCTGATGATGTCTTTGTTCCCTCCATACAACCCTCCTATCAGATCTAATCCTCCCCTTCTCTTCCTTCCCCCTTTTCCTCCAGGGCTCCTTCCTCACCTTCCTCTCTCTCTGCACCCTCCTCTCTCCCAGTTTCCCACTCCCTCCCCTTCCTCCCTCACTGAGCTTCCACACCCGCCCTACCCTCTCCCCTCCCCTCACCCTCCCTTTCTCCCACTGGCTTCCTCCCCCCCTGCCTGTCCCCTCCCCCTCCCCCAGTGACTATCCCCCCCCCTTTTGTGTTCAGTGTTATTAGCACCGAAGATCATCGCCAGTGTTTTGTGCAACAGTGTTTTTCATCGTTACTGTCATCAGCGTTCTCTTCGGTGTGCTCTTCCATTTGGTGGACAACTGAGTGCTTTCATTTGTATGCTCTGTCGACCTTACTTGCGTATGTGTCATGTGCCTCCCACCGAACGCCTCCGTCACATTCTTATGTATACCACCTGTTTCTAACATTCATGTCTATCTGTATTTATGTCTTCCTGTACGAATTCTGTTATTCTATTGGCCAAAGAGCAGCGTCTGTAAGCAGCTGCCAGCCCCCCCCCCTCCCCACCCTTTGTATCAAAGAGATTTACAATAAAGGAAAAAAAGACATATAAAATCTCCCTCCTCAACCCTTGTAGGGACTTCGTCCTCATTTCTTCTCCTAGCCCCACCCTCCACACAGACATCCTTTCCAAGATCCCAATTATGGACCTTGCGCCTCCCTCAGCCTTGCTCCTTCCCCTTCTTCCTCCCGCCAACCTCAACCCCAACACTGCCCACCGACCCTCACCACTGTGATCATTTGGTTTAGCATGGTGATTACGGAGGAGGAGGTGTTGGCAGAGCTCCGAGCGCATCCTTACCTCGAGATCTGTGCCGCCCACCCCATCTGCAACCCTACCAGCCCCACTTGCCTCATGTGGGTGTTTTCCAAGCACGCCCCCTCCATAGACCTTCTCCTCAAAGAGGGCGCCCTACTCTTCAACAAGAGGTATCACGTCGACCCTTCCCATTCCCCTCCCCAGTCCGTTCGCTGCCAGAGATGCCTGCAATACAACGTGCACCACACCTCCAAGTGTGGTGAGGCTCCCGTTTGCCCCCATTGCAAACACACACACTTCCACCGGCAGTATCCTAACCTGGAATCCCCCCCCCCCGCCCCATCCTGCAACGCCTGTAGCCGTGTAGCCTTCCCCACCCTACCTACATGCAAAAATGCAAGGCCCGATCGCTCCTCCCCCCCCCCCCCAACTCTCCTGAATTCACAGTCCCTACCTGTCCAATAGGTGATCCCACCCCTCCAGGAAACACTCTTCACCCCCTCCCCTCAGCTGCAAACGTCATAAAGATTTGTTAACATTGTCCTTCGAAACATCCACCCCTTACAATGCCTCCATACCCTCCAACAGATCGCCTTAGCTGCCTGTTCCGTGTTCCACCTCAATACCTCCGCCACCTGCTCCCATAACCAGGCCCACTTTACCTTTTCCCATATCGACACCCTAGTTTTAACCCCACCATGGTGCAATAGCACCGTATCTTGTTTAACAACGTCTGCTCCCTTCCTACCAACAAGAATCTCCTCACGCACACCCTCACAACCCACCATGTGGATGCCTTCCTCCTTAATGAAACCTTTCTCCAACCCACACATATCATCAGCACGTCTCCCTACCTCCCCCACCGTTCCAACAATCCCCACCTGATAGTGCATGGCGGGATAGCCATTGGCCACCTTCACCAGATCCCTATTCGGCTCCAATCCCTCCTTCCTGATCCCACTGAACACCTAATCCTTAGTCTCTTCTTCCCCAGCCTTAACATTACCTGAGCCACTATATATGTCTGTGCCAATGCCCCCATTCCGTTTGACTTCCTTTCCCACATTGACCACACCTTCTCCTCCTATGTGATTGCTGCTGACTTTAACATCCATAGTTGTACCGTCGCCCAGCTACGGCGATGGCATCAGTTCCTTACCTCACTACAAGGCGATTTCCTCCCCTACCACAACATGCCCTCCCCTGAATCCAATACCACTCCCGATGTAGTCCTGGCCTTCTCCAACCTCCTTGGACACATTACGGTGGACATCCTAGACCCCATCGGTAGTGACCATCTCCCTGTCCTCCTTACCGTGTCAGATGAATGTAACCCTTGTCTCACTCCCCGCAACAACCCTCCCCTGAAATATGTCCGTAACTGCTCCCACGCTGACTGGAATGCCTACCAGGTCACCCTGAATACCCAGGTCGAAAGCCACCCTCTCACCTATCACCACCCCAATGACATCACCCATGTCATCTCCTTTCTCCAGCAGACCTTGTCAGAGGCCGTTGAGGCACATGTTCCCACTACCGCCATTTATCCGCACCGTCGCACCATCCCCCACAACCATCCTTCTCCTGCGAGAATCCCATCGTCTCTACCGTGCTTTCCTCCACACATGAGACTGGGACACACTCCAATGCCACCGGCAACTCCGGAGACACATTCGGAATTTGCTTGTGGCCAAAAAACGCTGGGACTGGCACCAGACCTGCACCCACCTAAATGCTACCCTCCCTATAAACTCATCTAAGCACTGGTCTGCCTTCCACCGCCTTACTGGATCTAAACCCTCCCCACAGTATCCTCTCCTCCATGATGACCAATCTTTTCCCGACAACCTGAGTAAAGCAAACTATTTCGCTACCTACGTCTCCAATATCCTTACTATCACTGATGATCCCCTGTTTGATTACTCCCTCTTCCCTGATGTCCGCGATTGGACTGAACCCTCTGCCCCCCCCCCCCACTCGCTCCTAGATTCTAGTACTTGGACAACATCCCACACACAGATCTCAACACCCCATGCACCACTCACAGACATCATAGCCACACTTCACACTAAACGCAACACCACTCCCAGTCGCGACCGTGTCACCTAACTCTATCTCTGTGAGGCTCCCATTTCCTTCCTTACCAGACTTTATAATGTGGTCCTCTCTACTGGTTTCTACCCCAACCTGTGGAAAACCTCCCAGATCCTGATGTTCTCCAAGCCCGGCAAACCTCCTTCTGACGTTTGCTCCTACCGTCCTATCAGCCTCACCTCGGTCTTCAGCAAGGTCTTGGAGTCCATCCTCATCCGATGCATACACCAACACCTCCACCTGCGCTGCCTCTTACTCCATACCCATTGTGGCTTCCAACCCTCCTTCTATGCTGATGACCTTCTCCTGCATCTCACCCAGCTCCTCTCTGACCAAATAAATTCCTGTCGATCTGCCATCTTCGTCTCCCTCAACCTAGAATGTGCCTACAACAGTGTATGGCATTCCGGTCTCCTCTTCAAGCTGCAAACCTTTGCCCTTCCTATCAATTACGTCCATCTGATCACCTCCTTCCTCTCTCATTGCCCTTCCTATGTTACCGTCCACAACACCGATTCCTATACTTTCTACCCCTCTGCCGGTGTGCCCCAAGGTTTCGTCCACTCCCCTCTTCTCTGCCTTCTCTATACGGTTGACATGCCATCACCCCAACCCCCCAGCCACTTCCTTCAATATGCTGATGACACTGCCTTCCTTGCCCTCGCTCCCCCCCCCCCCCCCTCCAACACTCCCAACGCCTTCTCCAATCCCAACTTGACCAGTTGACTGCTTGGTGCAACTAGTGGCTGCTCAAGGTCAATCCTTCCAAAACCGAGGCAATCATCTTAGGCAACACCACCCCTTCTTCTGTCTCCTGGATTTTTACCTCACCATATATGGCCATCCCGTCGCCCTAACCCCTACCCTCAAGTACCTTGGCATCACCATCGGCCACTGCCTTTCCTGGACCCCCCATCTCTGGACAGTCCAAGCCAAGGCATGTACCCAACTCCGCCTCCTGTCTGGCCGGCACATGGGGTGTGGACCCCTCCACCATCCTCCACACTTATAAATCCCTCATCCACCCCATCCTTTGTTATGCCCACCCTGCCTGGATTTCCGCCCCTCCCACCTACTACAAGTTACTCCAAATCCTAAAACGCCATGTGCTCTGCCTCGCCTATCACATCTGTCTCCCATCCCCCACGAGTATCCTATACGACTTGATTCCCTTTCTGGCCCCCTCCCCAGGCTTCCACACCTCACCTTACCCTCTCCCTTCTTTTCTCTCACTGGCTTCTTCCCCTCTCCTCCATCCCCCCCCCCCCCACTGCCTGTCTCCTACACCCAGTGGAAGCCCCCCTCCCATCTCATCAAATGTGTTCAGTGTTTTCTTTGTTTCTGTGCATTAGTGTTATCTTCAGTGTGCTCCTTTGTTCGAGTGTAAAACTGATTACCTTCGTTTGTGCGCACTGGGACCTTGTTTCTGAAACCAGTGCCTTCCAACGAATGCCTTCATCACTATTCTTGTGTGTCTCTTCTGTTTTCAACATTCATGTATTTCTGTTTCTATGTCTCCAGGTTTGCTATATGTTGTTTTCTGTTGGCTGAAGAGCGTCATCTGTACGCCGCTGCCACTCACCATTGTATAAAGGAAAAATACAACAAAGAAAACAAAAGACATATAAATGTGTCAGCGCATTTTAAGTTGACATGGCTTAAAGCCACAAAAATGTAAGTAACATGCTTACACAATTGCATTTTTCATTCTGTATAATCAGCCGAATATCAAGATACACAGTGATTTTGTTAAATAATTTATAAACTTTCTGTATTTTTCAGCTGCACTTGATAATGGCCTAAGGCCAAAATTGCATTCGTGAAATAAAGAAAGTGTTACAGTCACTGGCATAAATATGATGTCATTTATAAAGTTCTACATGGCTGTGAATCCCAGGTATAAAACGATAATGGAAGGATTCAGTGATCAACGGCTAGCACATTGTGTTATTGAAAATAGCGACAATACACATCATTTTGGTCCCAAAGAAGTCACCAGATGGCACTAGGAAATACAGATAATGTGGTGACTACCAAAATGTTAATGCATGAACCATCATTGATGCAAATTTCATGCCAAACATGATGGGGCTCTGGACAACTTAGTCAGTGTAAATATTTCTCCAGCATGGATTTGAAGAGTGAGTATCACCAGCTGGAGGTAGCACTGGGACATTGGCCCAAGCCAGCTGTTACTGTCCTCTTAGGTCATTTTCAATACAATTGAATGCCATTTGGACTCAAGAATGCACCAACCTCTTTTCGAAGATTATTGGTTGGGGTACTTACAGGACTGAAGCTGAGACAAAGTATGATTTTTCAAAGAACATGCATGATGGCTGAAGGAAATGTTCAAAAGACTGAAGACAGCACAACTAACACTAAGCACTAATAAATGTCATTTTGCAGCAAAAGAGATAGCTTATCTCACGCATATGACTAATCAGGAAGGTGTGAGAACAAATCCATGCTTAATCTCAGCAGTTCTGATCTTCTTGCCACTGTAGACAGCTAAATAATTGCAGTATTTTTAGGATCTCTGTAATTATTATCATAAATTTGTAAAGAACTTTGCTGACATTGCCAAACCTTCGAAAAGTTTGTTACAGAAACGAGTTAAATTTGAGTGGTGTACCAAATGTCAAACAGTGTTTCATAATGTTCCTTCTTTAGGGCCAGCAACATGATATATATCTGATAATGTCATTATTATTAGAACAGATACACCAAATAGCTGCTTATAATAAATAATCTTTGTTCATGACAGACTGTATCGCCATTGTCAAGTATGTCTAGATTGATGGGACATCCATATTATGTCATCAGTGAACTGTCTTATAACTGTCACTGTTTTAAGAAGATGGTAAATGATGTAAATATGCTGAAAATAAAATGTTAATTACGGAGAAGACTATCTGTTAGCAGGCTAAGGTTGGGCACAAAGCAACTGACCTACAGATCGCTGAAAAATTTTGGTGGAGAACAGGAAACAAGAAGTCAAATAATATGTCTGAAACTGTGTACCATGTGCACAATGGGCTGTTCCATTAAAAAGGCTATCAGAAGCATCTCGACCATTTCAAATGATAGGGATGGATATTTTAAGCACACTTAACATGACACCAGCAAGAAATAAGTACATATTGACCAAACAGACCATTTCTCATGGTTTATGCCAATGATTGCAATCCTTGAATAACAAGCAATATAGTTTCCTAAGCAATGGTGAACCAATAGTTGCTCACATTTGGCATTCTGGATACTCTAATCAAAGATCAGGGCACTAATTTTACGTCAGATCCGAGGAACCAATTGTGTTGACTGCTCCATATTTGAAATTTGCGCACAAGCACCTTTCACCCCCAAACCAATGGGAGTTGAGTGCACAGTGTGGTGTCACCGCCAGACACCACACTTGCTAGGTGGTAGTTTAAATCGGCCGCGGTCCATTAGTACATGTCGGACCCGCGTGTCGCCACTGTCAGTACTTGCAGACCTAGCGCCACCACATGGCAGGTCTAGAAAGACGGACTAGCACTCGCCCCAGTTGTACGACGACTTTGCTAGCAACTACACTGACGAAGCATCGCTCATTAGCCGAGCAGATAGTTAGAATAGCCTTCAGCTAAGTCCATGGCTACGACCTAGCAAGGCGTCATTAGCCTTACAGTGATTGTAATTAACCGTATCTGGAGATAGTCTCACTTGTATCGTCAAGAGCGATGTACCACAAGGATGAATTAAAGTTAAGTATTCAAGGAGCTGCATACTTTTGCTTATAGCATTAATTAAGTATCCTGTTCCAGAACTCACGCCAGCCGGCGTGTGTGTACGCGTGCCTTTCAGCTACCTCCGAGTGGCGTGGCTGTCTTGCTACGCCACAACACACAGTTTCAAAGGTGTTGAGCTTTCATATCAGTAGTAATCATGACAATTGGGAAGTATACCTAAATTATTTGGCTGCTCCATACAATTTTAAAATACACAAGGTCACTGGTCTTTAGCTGTACGAGGTAATAAGTGGAAGAAAAATGCCTTCACCTTTCAAAGTGATGAAATTGAAACTTCATAACACTGAATCAGTGAAAAAAAATTGTGGAAAGGTTGTGAGATGTTTGGCAAGATGTGAAACGCACTAATATGAAAGCTTTAGAATGCCAGGAGCAGATAGGACAACACATGAGGAAGCTGCTGCAATATAGGATTGGCCAGTGAGTATTTGCAACAAATCCATACAAGCCCAGGGCAAAGAAAAAAAAAAGAAAAAGAAAAAAAAAGAAAAGAAATTCTGACTCAGTGTCACGGACTGCACCAAGTGGTGAAAATGACATCACTTGTCAATGTTAAGATACAAGTGACAACAAAACTTTGATTATTCATGTAAGCCACATTATGCAATCTAAGAAGTTATGGATGTCTTGTTGCAAACACCCTCACCATGCACAGTGAAGAATACAAAATGTAGGAAAGTATAGAAGGAAAAGATAACTTGTGAACTGATTGTGCCCAGTAAGCCTGACACACTTCAGCCATATTGACAGATAGGCTAAGAGGTTACTGTTTTATTATATTTTATTGTTGTTTTTATCTAGATTACTGGGGCATATTGAAATTTTTTGTTCTATTTATAGTTTTTGTGTACTTTTCATTCTTTGTTTGTAACTTATATTGAGGAAGAGATTCAACATTTCTTGTGTATGTGAAGGTTCTGTAGTGTTGTCTGAGTGCCCTCGTCTTTCACAGGAGGAAGGGGAAGTGATAAAGATTCCTTTCCCTCAGGTGGCATAATGGAATGAGGGTCCAGGAGGAATGTTGTATTTCTACTGATACTGCATGTCACCAGGAGAGTGGCAACTGCATTACATATCCAACCTCTAGTATGGAGTACTGTTCTCCAGGTAACTGGACGTCCTACTGACAAACTGTCAGTTGGTACTTGGCTTGACTTTCAATGCGTGGGAAAATAGGAAGTGCATAAATTGCAGGATGTATTTGTGGAGTTGTATCAAGAGGTGCAGAAAGAAGGAGTACAATTGAAGTACAAGGGGAATGACAAGGTTTACAATTCTCATATGCAAAACTAAGGGCACAGCTGATCCAAGTGTGGACCTGGCACCAAGAAGCCAAGTACATAAGAAGAGGTGTCAGTTTGATGCTAGTGTGAAGCTGTTGAAAATGGTGTTTGCTACGGATGACAACAACAGCATCAAGAATTTGAACAGCACGATAGAGCAGATACAAGTAGTAGTGGATGCTACGGTAGAATGGCATACCTCCCAACTGTCAAACATGGAGCAACATGTGCTGAATAATACCAGGATAGTATTAGAATTAACTGCTTAACCAGTGCAAAGTACACAAAATATGATAAGAACTTTAAACAGAGACTTGAAATCAGTGCATATTTAAATTGAGCTGGACGGAAGAAAGGCTGGGGCCAGGTTGTTTTGAGCATTAACACACAGTCTGAATGATGCAAGGATGGGAGTAACTACATTACAATTGGCAGTACACCACATCATCTATGGACAACTAAGTTCTACATACACTCCTGGAAATTGAAATAAGAACACCGTGAATTCATTGTCCCAGGAAGGGGAAACTTTATTGACACATTCCTGGGGTCAGATACATCACATGATCACACTGACAGAACCACAGGCACATAGACACAGGCAACAGAGCATGCACAATGTCGGCACTAGTACAGTGTATATCCACCTTTCGCAGCAATGCAGGCTGCTATTCTCCCATGGAGACGATCGTAGAGATGCTGGATGTAGGCCTGTGGAACGGCTTGCCATGCCATTTCCACCTGGCGCCTCAGATGGACCAGCGTTCGTGCTGGACGTGCAGACCGCGTGAGACGACGCTTCATCCAGTCCCAAACATGCTCAATGGGGGACAGATCCGGAGATCTTGCTGGCCAGGGTAGTTGACTTACACCTTCTAGAGCACATTGGGTGGCACGGGACACATGCGGACGTGCATTGTCCTGTTGGAACAGCAAGTTCCCTTGCCGGTCTAGGAATGGTAGAACGATGGGTTCGATGACGGTTTGGATGTACCGTGCACTATTCAGTGTCCCCTCGACGATCACCAGTGGTGTACGGCCAGTGTAGGAGATCGCTCCCCACACCATGATGCTGGATGTTGGCCCTGTGTGCCTCGGTCGTATGCAGTCCTGATTGTGGCGCTCACCTGCACGGCGCCAAACACACATACGACCATCATTGGCACCAAGGCAGAAGCGACTCTCATCGCTGAAGACGACACATCTCCATTCGTCCCTCCATTCACGCCTGTCGCGACACCACTGGAGGCGGGCTGCACGATGTTGGGGCATGAGCGGAAGACGGCCTAACGGTGTGTGGGACCGTAGCCCAGCTTCATGGAGACGGTTGCGAATGGTCCTCGCCGATACCCCAGGAGCAACAGTGTCCCTAATTTGCTGGGAAGTGGCGGTGCGGTCCCCTACGGCACTGCGTAGGATCCTACGGTGTTGGCGTGCATCCGTGCGTCGCTGGGGTCCGGTCCCAGGTCGACGGGCACGTGCACCTTCCGCCGACCACTGGCGACAACATTGATGTACTGTGGAGACCTCACGCCCCACGTGTTGAGCAATTCGGCGGTATGTCCACCCGGCCTCCCGCATGCCCACTATACGCCCTCGCTCAAAGTCCGTCAACTGCACATACGGTTCACGTCCACGCTGTCGCGGCATGCTACCAGTGTTAAAGACTGCGATGGAGCTCCGTATGCCACGGCAAACTGGCTGACACTGACGGCAGCGGTGCACAAATGCTGCGCAGCTAGCGCCATTCGACGGCCAACACCGCGGTTCCTGGTGTGTCCGCTGTGCCGTGCGTGTGATCATTGCTTGTACAGCCCTCTCGCAGTGTCTGGAGCAAGTATGGTGGGTCTGACACACCGGTGTCAATGTGTTCTTTTTTCCATTTCCAGGAGTGTAGTTGTCACCACAGTGATTGTTAACCAGAATATGCAAAGTGGGAAAGGAATTCACACTAGAGTTAGGGCACATAGTGGAACCAACCAAATTAAGTATGGCACTATTGTACCACATGTCCACAGTTGAAATGAGTACTGATGGTGCAAGGCCACATTTGTTAATTTAATTCCCAGTAGCAGGCATGAATGTGAGGTATGAGTGATTTACATTACACCCCTATCCAATGAAGTGGGAAATGGCAGAGAAATGGATACAGCTACAAACCAAGGAAGTGCTAATAATTTTGGATCAAAGGGACCATTACATTCTGACATTGTTGAATGACCTATAGGGATGTCAGAGGAAAAACGCAGGGTAGTTATAAATTAGTTATACACAAAAATAACTTTTAAGGGGAGATACCAGTGAACTTTCAACCTGGTCCTAAAAAAATCATAGGGGCCTGAAAGTTTGTTTTGTAACATGTCTAGGTATGCAGAATTAGGTGGGCAAAGCCAATTTGCTAAACAAAACTTTTTTCATATTTCTCAATTTCTGAGTTAAAAAAAAAATTATTTTTTCAAACCCATACATGAAGTTCTTGGTTATCACGGAATGCATTCACAAAAAAAGTCTGAGCCAAAAATGCTTAAGAATTTAGCATAAAATAGAATTACTATGACATTATACAATGTTTGGTTCATATGAAGGAAAAGATAAATAAAATACAACTTGATACATTTGCAAATTGTATTCTTTATTTTCAATTTACAGATTACACACATGCCCACTGCATATGTGAGATTACCAAGCAATTATATCAAAACATCTCGAGATCGTAGGTTACACTATCGCTTTTGAATAAGGCTTCTTCTCTTGGATGTTTTACAAAATCAATCTTTCGATTAACTTCTTTGCATTTTTTAAAATTTTTCACTTTTACATACTCTGATAGAAGCTGTTCCTTTTACCCTCCTTGCATAAACATACATCTCTTTGGGACACCTTTTCCATATTATGCTGTGTAAACTCTCATTAGAATTTTGTGTTAGACATCAAGCACACTGTGTTAATAGAGGCAGTATTTTATCAAAACAAAGTTGGTTTATAGGTGTTTTTGCATTAGAAGCAGAAGATCCAGGCTCAATTTCTTTTGCCAATGCTGACTCATAAAATCACCATGATGGCTCTCCTTTGGGGCAGTGATAATGAGGAGGATTTTTGTCAGTAGAAGAGCAGTGATATAGTGACGCATATATTGCATCTTTCATATTCTGTAAATAATAAATTTGTTGACACTATTGTAGCTGTAAAGTGTCAATCATATCAAAAAGTATGTTTGTACATACTTTTATATGACCTTTATTTCTGTATATTGCTTTTTTGTAATATTCTGCACATATTTCCTTATTGTACTGTCCTTCATTTCTTCACAACCCTTGCCACCCAACGTAATTCTTCTGCTTCGTTCTTCTTCCACAATTTGCATTACATCTGTGTACATCCTGCAAAAAATATGAGTTGTAAATGTATCCTATCCGAATTTTGTGATAAATATTGAAAATAAAACAGTCATGAAGTAGATATGTGTACACGTCTATGTATACACAAGAGATTTTGTGTAGACATACTGACATACACTATCTTTTTGCAACATAATTCACACATTCTTCCTTGTGTATTTCATGATTATCTCCACAAACATTCATGAGGGGACATGACTGAAAGTTTTTGAACTATCATACACTTCTGGAAATGGAAAAAAGAACACATTGACACCGGTGTGTCAGACCCACCATACTTGCTCCGGACACTGCGAGAGGGCTGTACAAGCAATGATCACACGCACGGCACAGCGGACACACCAGGAACCGCGGTGTTGGCCGTCGAATGGCGCTAGCTGCGCAGCATTTGTGCACCGCCGCCGTCAGTGTCAGCCAGTTTGCCGTGGCATACGGAGCTCCATCGCAGTCTTTAACACTGGTAGCATGCCGCGACAGCGTGGACGTGAACCGTATGTGCAGTTGACGGACTTTGAGCGAGGGCGTATAGTGGGCATGCGGGAGGCCGGGTGGACGTACCGCCGAATTGCTCAACACGTGGGGCGTGAGGTCTCCACAGTACATCGATGTTGTCGCCAGTGGTCGGCGGAAGGTGCACGTGCCCGTTGACCTGGGACCGGACCGCAGCGACGCACGGATGCACGCCATGACCGTAGGATCCTACGCAGTGCCGTAGGGGACCGCACCGCCACTTCCCAGCAAATTAGGGACACTGTTGCTCCTGGGGTATCGGCGAGGACCATTCGCAACCATCTCCATGAAGCTGGGCTACGGTCCCGCACACCGTTAGGCCGTCTTCCGCTCACGCCCCAACATCGTGCAGCCCGCCTCCAGTGGTGTCGCGACAGGCGTGAATGGAAGGACGAATGGAGACGTGTCGTCTTCAGCGATGAGAGTCGCTTCTGCCTTGGTGCCAATTATGGTCGTATGCGTGTTTGGCACCGTGCAGGTGAGCGCCACAATCAGGACTGCATACGACCAAGGCACACAGGGCCAACGCCCGGCATCATGGTGTGGGGAGCGATCTCCTACACTGGCCGTACACCACTGGTGATCGTCGAGGGGACACTGAATAGTGCACGGTACATCCAAACCGTCATCGAACCCATCGTTCTACCATTCCTAGACCGGAAAGGGAACTTGCTGTTCCAACAGGACAATGCACGTCCGCATGTATCCCGTGCCACCCAACGTGCTCTAGAAGGTGTAAGTCAACTACCCTGGCCAGCAAGATCTCCAGATCTGTCCCCCATTGAGCATGTTTGGGACTGGATGAAGCGTCGTCTCACGCGGTCTGCACGTCCAGCACGAACGCTGGTCCAACTGAGGCGCCAGGTGGAAATGGCATGGCAAGCCGTTCCACAGGACTACATCCAGCATCTCTATGATCGTCTCCATGGGAGAATAGCAGCCTGCATTGCTGCGAAAGGTGGATATACACTGTACTAGTGCCGACATTGTGCATGCTCTGTTGCCTGTGTCTATGTGCCTGTGGTTCTGTCAGTGTGATCATGTGATGTATCTGACCCCAGGAATGTGTCAATAAAGTTTCCCCTTCCTGGGACAATGAATTCACGGTGTTCTTATTTCAATTTCCAGGAGTGTATAAAGTGTTTTGGTGTTTCAAAATCAATAGCTATCGAATAGTTTCCATATGTTTTCAGCAATCGTAGGTTCCACTGAACCAGAGGGTCCCAAACGATTCATGGAACATTGACTGGCATTCCCTTCCAACCAAAAATGAAATTCCAATGAATCTTCACCTGCCTGAGTTGCTGTAGCCACACAAGTTTGACAAAACTTGCAATATCAAACTCAATAATGAATCCTGTGACCAAATCAATACCCTGCCAAAATCAACTTCTGATCAGAAACCTCTGGTTGGCCACAAACCATCGTGATTCGCACCTAAATCCATTTTGTCATCTGCACTTCGCAGTATTTTATCATTTTGACAATGTTATCATCACTAAGCTCACAATCAGAATCCACAGGCGAATTATGCTCACAATCAATATCAATAAGCTAATTTTGGTATGCAATCATACATTTTCCTCAAGGTCACTTGAAAAGCTCATTCTCAAAATCCAGTTTTGATTTTTCATCACACTCACTTTCAATAAACTCATGATCACTGTTCAGTTCAAACTTCTTATGCATAATTTTTACTGTTACCCAACATTCATAAAAAAATGGCTTTCACTGATTCATCAACAGCAGTTTCTAAACATTGCACATACTGCTGACAAGTATCACAAGAGGAAGATTGCATGTTCATAATCATTGCAAAATCTGTAGTGCTCAAATATCCTCTTCCTGCAAACATAAGAGCCAAGCGCAGATGATATTTACATTAAAACAAGCTCTGCTTGAACAGGGTGTATCAAAAAGAATCATCCAATTTTAGAAAATCATAACTTTTATGGTATTTGACATATGTGTGTGAACAACACATTTTTGGAAAGAGCAGACCCTCAAGTTTTACATGGTTATGTATGTGTCCACTTCAGTTCTAGTAAACATGGTGTTGGGACAAGAGAAAGTGTTTTGTGTTCTATGTTCTACACAGTAAGTGTGTCAGTAACAATGGTTCAGTGTAACTTTCGTACTAGGTATGGCATGAATCCTCCGACAGCACAGAGCATTAGATGATGGCATGAACAACTCTGAGAAACAGTTTGTTTGTGTAAATTACTGGGACGTCCCCGAGTGTCTGACACATAAGTCGAATGCATCTGCCATAGATTCACAAGGAGTCTGCAGAAATCCGTTCGCCATGCAGCTCAACAGTTCAACATGCCCCTGATGTCCATATGCATGTGTTGCGTAGATGTTTACATGTGGAACCATACAAAGTTCAGCTACTATAAGCTCTTCATGAAGGTGAAAACAACAATGTGTGGAGTTCTGTAATTTTGTTCTTGACAAGATGGAGAATGGCAGTTTTTTTCCATGCTTAGTGTTTAGTGATGAGGCACTATTCCATTTAAATGGAAAGGTGAACCATCATAATGTAACAATATGGGGTATGGAACAAGCACCTGAAGTTGTACAACATGAGAGGAACTCTCCTAAATTTTAAGTGTTTTGTGCAGTTTCATAGGAAAAGATGTATAGTCCAACTTTCTTTGCTGAGAGCACTGTTACAGGAAGCACATATCTCGATATGCTTGAGAACTTTCTTTTCCTGCAGTTGGTGACTGATTCAAATTACTTAATTTGCCAGCAGGATGGGTCATTGCCATACTGGCATCTTGAAGTGCAGGAATGTTTGAATCAAAGAATTCCTGAACGGTGGATCGGTCGCACTGGACCAAATGATTCAGCTTACATTACTGGTCTCCAAGGTCACCAGACCTGACTGTATATGATTATTTCTTGTGGTGGTTTATAAACTAAACTGAAGTACCAAAGAAACTGGTATAGGCATGTGTATTCAAATACACAGATATTTAAACAGGCAAAATACAGTACTGCTGTCGGCAGCACCTCTGTAAGACAACAAGTGTCTGGCGCAGTTGTTAGATCAGTTACTGCTGCTACAATGGCATGTTATCAAAATTTAAGTGAGTCTGAAGGTGGTGTTATAGTTGGCACACAAATGATGGGACACAGGATCTCTGAGGTAGTGATGAAGTGGGGATTTTCCCGTATAACCATTTCACTAGAGTACCGTGAATATCAGGAATCCGGAAAAACATCAAATCTCTGACATGACTACAGTGGGAAAAAGATCCTCCAGGAAGAGAACCAACAATGACTTGAGAGAATTATTCAACATGACAGAAGTGCAACCCCTCTGCAAATTGATGCAGATTTCAGGGCTCGGCCATTAACAAGTGTCAGTGTGCGAAAAATTCAACGAAACATCATCAACATGGACTTTCGGAGCTTTACACCTCGCCTTGGCCTGTCAACACCGACATTGGACTATTGATGACTGGAAACATGTTACCTGGTCAGACGAGACTCGTTGAAAATTGTATTGAGCAGATGGATGTGTACGGGTATGGGGACAACCTCATGAATCCATGGACCCTGCATGTCAGCAGGGGACTGTTCAAGCTCATGAAGGCTCTGTAATAGTGTGAGGCATGTGCAGCTGAAGTGATATGGGACCCCTGATATGTCTAGATACAACTCTGACAGGTGACATGTACGTAAGCATCCTGTCTGATCACCTGCATCCATTCATGTCCATTGTTCATTCTGATGGGCTTGGGCAATTCCAGCAGGACAATGTGACACCTCACACATCCAGAATTGCTACAGATGGCTCCAGGAACACTCTTCTAAGTTTAAACACATCCGCTAGCCACTAAACTCCCCAGATGTGACCATTATTGAGCATATCCGGGATGCCTTGCAACGTGCTGTTCAGAAGAGGTCTCCGCCTCCTCGTATTCTTACGGATTAATAGACAGCCCTGCAGGATTCATGGTATTCCCTCCAGCACTACTTCAAACATTAGTCGAGTCCACGCTACATTAGTCAGGTCCACGCTACATCAAGTTGCGGCACTTCTGCATGCTCATGGGGGCCCTACACAATATTAGGCAGGTGTATCAGTTTCTTTGGCTCTTCAGCGTAAAAGACTTTGCTTATGTACCAGCAACAATGAATGAACTGAGAAATCGACTGTGGAAGCTCTAACTCAAGATATGCTCACTGCAGTGTGGGAACAGTTTGAATACCACACTGACGTATGTCGTGCATCTCAGGGGGAGGGAGGGCGGGGGGGAGGGCACATATTGAAAACCTATGATGAAAAGGAATGAAAAAAAAACCTTTTTAAGTTTCCTGTTCATAAAAAAAAATTCACTGTATATGTTTATTAGTTTCAGAAATATGGAGATGCCTAATCAGATGATTCTTTTTTACACACCCGTATTTTGCTTGAAACACTGTCTCAGCGTATATGTGATTTAGAAGATTCATTTCCAGTCAATTTGCAACAAGGACATTTTAGTGTGATTCTATGCAAAAACCCTCCACATGTTGGATCTAACTGAAAATTCAATGTACATTGGTCACAATCAATGCACTTCGTTTTGGATAATAATGATAACAGTGAAAAATCAAGTAGAACATACTCAGAGTAATCTGCCTCTTCTTCAGTGTGTTTTTTCATTGCTAGGACTAGCAACATTGTTTTCCTGAACGTTATTGCTACCAATACTGTCAAATTTCACTTGTACATGTGCTTTTCTCATACGATATATTTTCATAGACACTTTTACTACTGTCACTGACACTTTTGTTTCCTTTGCTTTTCACATTTTCCATCTCTTCTTCACTATCTCACTACAATTTACTGAGTGTCTCTTATGTTGAGGTACATTTGATACTACTAGTTACTCATATTCCATCATATCAAAGAATGTGTAAGGAAACAACGAACTAGTGCATGTAAACACTCACCGTCCAACACGGAAAGTGCATTCTTGTCTCCACTGCATCCGCAAGGGCAGATCGTTGGTCGCGGGTATAGCTGGTCCTGCAGTATAAAAGTGGGTCTTTACTGACTGCCAGCTGCCAGTGCTGTCATCAATTGCCTGGTTTCCATGTCACGTTAGAGTTGGTAGATGGCAGGGGACGTTGACTGCTAGAGTGCATGTATGTATTGTGACATGAATAAAGCTGTGTAAAGTAACTGGTCTGTGTTTGAGCATTAATCACCTGCTCACTCTAAGTATCTCATCCCTGCCACCACCCATCCTGGACCAGAAACCTTTATAAATATTTACTTTCCTGTTCACAACTGAGTCTGCCACGAACATAAATGTCTGGAAATTGCAAAAGAATGTGAATTATAGTTACACTGATTTCAGCTGTATTTATAGATTATTCCTACAAAATCGATGTTTCAATTAAATTTATGTACTGTCTGCATCTATCTAGTGATAGAAAACTAACTACACTTACCAACAACTCTACGTATGGGTTGCAAAAATAATGAGTTTTTCAAAATTCAAAACTCCAAAAGTATGAAAAAAATTCTGCTTGACAAATTTGATTTACCCAATTAATTCAGCATGCCAAGATATACTACGGAACAAATTTTGAGCCCCCTACGATTTTTTTACGATCTTGTTGGAATTTCACCAGTATCTACCCATACTTGTGAAAAGGTTAGTAACTTACAGAAATGTTTGATACAGCACTGAATGCAGTATATCTTGGAGTTTTATTCACAAATATTTTGTAACATGATAAATGTCTCATCTGTAATAAGTTTCCTGCCAAATTCTTTCAGGCATGTCTTGATGTAAGGTAGCAACTGCTTGTGTTCTCCATTGTCAGGACTCATCGGAATTTCCCAGAAGCAAAGGACCAAACATTCTGTCTTTAATGTAACCCCATACACAGAATTCCAGTGAGGTTAAATCAAGTGATGTGGTGGGCAGGATATTGTTCCACCATGTCCAATCCAAGTCGGCACATTCCTATGGAGGAATGCGGCAACTTCACGATGATAGTGTGGTGGTAAGTCATCATGCTGGAAAACAAATTCTATACCTATTTTCTGTTTTAATTGAGGCATTAGATAATGTTCAAGCATGTCCGGGTACAATATACCAGTTACAGTTGACTTGGCAACAAAAGAAATGACTGTAAATCTCGTTACAGCTTACAGTGCAAGGAAGTGCTAATAGTTTTGGAGCAAAGGGGGAGCTACATTCTGATACTGTTGAATGACCTATAGGGTACATGTTCAATTACATGATGCAGTTTCTGCTCACCCCATATCCAGACATTATGCTGAATCACTTTAGCACAGGTATGGAAGGTGGCTTCATCACTGAACACAATTTCACTAAGAAAATCACCTTCAGTATGCATTTTGCTAAACATTTCTACCCAAAACACAACTCATTTTTCTTTCTCACTTTTTCTTAAAGCTTGCAACAGTTCCAATTAGCAGGGTTTCAATAACAGGCATTTTCATAATTTCTGCCACACTGTAACACTAGGCATATTCAATTCTAAGCTGGCACAACTCGTTGATTCACCTGAAATACGAATGTAAGACTGCTGAACTTGATCAATGGCTGAATCAAAGACTGCTGGCCGACACCGACAATGTGCCCTATGTGATATGCAGAAAGTTTTGGTGAAAAGAAGTTTGACTTTGAGGAGATGGATTGCGATATTTAGACCTGAATTGTCTCTGAACTGTAATAGCAGATTTGGACTCACTCTGCAACATTATGTGACTCCATGATGACTGTTGGAATAATTCATATGCACATGCCAAATAGTGGCAACATGGGAATTAGATGTACTGCATTCAGTGCTGTATCAAACATTCCTGTAAGTTATTCACCCATTTCACAATTAAAGTAACATTTGTATACCTAATTTATAAACACCCTGTATTACAATCTGCCTGAGTAGGATGATACAGATTGGCATACAGACAAGCAAGGAACAGCTATTTTTATGACAAACTGAAATGAGGGAATGTCGAATGGAAGTCTTAATGCTGCCTCCTCATTTCCAGAGGGTAGGTAACCACTCAGTCTACACAGTTTTTTTGCCAGAAATAGTAATTGCAAATTGTTATGAACACAGAAAACCAAAGGGCATGACTAGAGCAGAATTTTGGAATACTAATAAATTGTACGGCTTGTGACATAGCAGGCTGACATTTCATCTACCAGCTACCGTCATTGGTACAACCACATTAAAGCGGACACTATCTATGTTGTACTGACCCAAGACGCCACTAGAGATGCTGCCTATCCAAAAATTAACTTTCCAACACAACACCCTAAACCCGGACATTCTATGCTCACTCAATTAACTGGTAATAACACAGAAATTGAGAATTACAGCAGAGCATATGCTGCAAGACATACAGCCACTGGCACAGCAGAAAAGAGCATCCAAAAGGTGAAGTTACGAATAGTCTGAAGCCACCAGGAAAGCTGGACAAACAGAAAATTAATACCCATGATGTCATTGCTACCTCCACAGCAGCTGGGCACATCTGGAGTGCCAGCATAAATACTGTTCTTTCGTTAATCAATTATCTCAGTTGCATAAGTCTTGTGGAGGGGAAGACTATGTCAATCAACCCTCTGCACACCTAGTCAGCTGCGATCATCGATGGAGCCATAAGTCTTGCTGGGCTGGGGACCACGAGTCCTGGGCACACGTCTACAACATCAATGAGAGCACTTCGGAGATCAACTCTCGGAGCTGCTGTTCATCATCATCCAGTGTGGGCTGCACCGGCTATGACATTGGGGTCCACCTACTGGCCAGGACAGTAACAGCTGTCACACGAGCTGTCCACTATGCAGCCTACTATGCCAAATGGACATGTGCCTGCTACTGCTGACAGGGTCCACATGCCAGCAGCCTGAATGAGCCTCCAGTGTACAGAGAAGACAATTCTGTGCCTCTAAATAATAAATATGACACTATGAATAATTTTTTCTTTGCACTCTCAAGTGTAAACAGATCATCACCGTACCATTTGACCCAATTCTTATGACTTTAGGGTTCTTGGACTGGATCTTTATAACTGTGAAATCTGGCAACTGGAAATACTGCAATAAACTTATCACATTCCAAAGAGCACTATTTCTAATTTTTTTTTTTTTCAAAAAGTAAGGTTTATGCTGAAACTTTCTGGCAGATTCAAACTGTGCACTGGACCGAGATTCAAACTTTTGACCTTTGCCTTTCACAGGCAACTGCTTTACCGACTGAGGTACCCAAGCACGACTCAAGACCCATCCTCACAGCCTTACTTCCAACAGTACCTCATCCCCTACCATCCAAACTTCACAGAAGTTCTCCTGCAAAACTTGCAATACTAGCACTCCTGGAAGGAAGGATATTGCAAACACATGGCTTAGCCACAGCTGAGGGGATGTCTCCAGAATGAAATTTTCACTCTGCAGTGGAGTGTGCACTGATATGAAACTTCCTGGTAGAATAAAACTGTGTGCCGGACCAAGACTCAAGCTTGGGGCCTTTGCCTTTCACAGGCAAGTACTCTACTGAAGTAAGGCTGTGAGGACAGGAGGTCATGAGTTGTGTTTGGGTAGTTTAGTTGATAGAACATTCACCCACTAAAGCCAAAGGCTCAGAGTTTGAGTCTCAGTCCAGCACACAGTTTCAACCTGCAGGAAGTTTCATACCAGTGCAGAGTGAAAATTTCATTATGGAAGTTTTATGATATCAACAGTACTATGCCATCTACAATACACTGAACATACACTGAAAATAATATTTCTGTCTCAATAGTTCTGCTTTGTTTTTAGCAGTAGAGTTGGTCAGGATTCTGATAGGTCACAGGTGCTGTAAATGTTTCCCTTACCCATTTAGTACTTAATTTTGTAAATAATCTTTGTACTCAAAGTGATACAATACCACAGAGAGGCAACACCATGACCAAAGTAAAGAAAATCCTCCACCATGTCAATGTTTACCAGTTGCAGCCAGAACTAAAATTACTCCTGATAATGAAGGATGAACATTTGATGATCTTTCAACAATGACTGTAAAACATAAATATAAATACAGCAGTCCCAGAGCTCTACTCTGTAACATTCAGAATATGAAGTCATGCTCTGGAAAATACAATTTAGGACTAGTCTTTGTGTTGTTTAATACATCTTTCACTACAGATAAGACACATTCAATACATAAAAATTCCAAAATCAGGTGGATATGTGTAACCTACAAATTTTGGAGAACTGAGCTGAGAGAAAACGTCCTGGAAAAGGCTTGCTTTTATATAAATTGTATGTAGCATATGGTTAAATTTGTATTTAAAATAAGTGACTCCCCACCCAGACACGCACGCCCCCCCCCCCCCCCCCCCCCCCACCCCATGAACCATGGACCTTGCCGTTGGCAGGGAGGCTTGCGTGCCTCAGCAATACAGATAGCCATATCGTATGTGCAACCACAATGGAGGGTTTCTGTTGAGAGGCCAGACAAACGTGTGGTTCACGGAGAGGGGCAGCAGCCTGTTCAGTAGTTGCAGGGGCAACAGTCTGGATGATTGACTGATCTGACCTTATACCACTAACCAAAACAGGCTTGCTGTGCTGGTACTGTGAATGGCTGAAAGCAAGGGGAAACTACAGCCGTAATTTTTCCCGCGGGCATGCAGCTTTACTGTATGGTTAAATGATGATGGCGTCATCTTGGGTAAAATATTCCAGAGACAAAATAGTCCCCCATTTGGATCTCTGGGCAGGTAGTACTCAGGAGGACGTTGTTATCAGGAGAACGAAAACTGGTGTTCTACAGATCGGAGTGTGGAATGTCAGATCCCTTAATTGGGCAGGTAGGTTAGAAAATTTAAAAAGAGAAATGGACAGGTTAAAGTTAGATATAGTGGGAATTAGTGAAGTTCGATGGCAGGAGGAACAAGACTTTTGGTCAGGTGAATGCAGGGTTATAAATACAAAATCAAATATGGGTAATGCAGGAGAAGAGTGTGGGTAAGCTATTACAAACAGCATAGTGAATGCATTATTGTGGCCAAGATACACATGAAGCCCACGCCTACTAAAGTAGTACAAGTTTATATGTCAACTAGCTCTGCAGATGATGAAGAAATTGATGAAATGAATAAGGTAGTGAAGGGAGACGAAAATTTAATAGTCATGGGTGACTGAAGGTTGAGAGTAGGAAAAGGGAGAGAAAGAAATATAGTAAGTGAATATGGATAGAGGGTAAGAAATGAAAGAGGAAGCCATCTGGTAGAATTCTGCACAGAGCATAACTTAATCATAGCTAACACTTGGTTCAAGAATCATAAAAGAAGGCTGTATACATGGAAGAATCCTGGAGATACTAGAAGGTATTAAATGGATTATGTAAAGGTAAGACAGAGATTTAGGAACCAGGTTTTAAATTGTAAGACATTTCCAGGGGCAGATGTGGACTCTGACCACAATCTATTGGTTATGAACTGTAGATTAAAACTGAAGAAATTGCAAAAAGGTGGGAATTTAAGGAGATGGGACCTGGATAAACTGACTAAACCAGAGGTTGTACAGAGTTTCAGGGAGAGCATAAGAGAACAATTGACAGGAATGGGGGAAAGAAATACAGTAGAAGAATGGGTAGCTCTGAGGAATGAAGTAGTGAAGGCAGCAGAGGATCAAGTAGGTAAAAAGACGAGGGCTAGTGGAAATCCTTGGGTAACAAAAGAAATATTGAATTTAATTGATGAAAGGAGAAAATATAAAAATGCAATAAATGAACCAGGCAAAAAGGAATACAAATGTCTCAAAAATTAGATCGACAGGAAGTGCAAAATGGCTAAGCAGGGTTGGCTAGAGGACAAATGTAAGGATGTAGAGGCTTATCTCAGTAGGGGTAAGACGGATACTGCCTACAGGAAAATTAAAGAGACCTTTGGAGAAAAGAGAGCCATTTGTATGAATATCAAGAGCTCAGATGGAATCCCAGTTCTATGCAAAGAAGAGAAAGCAGAAAGGTGGAAGGAGTATATAGAGGGTCTATACAAGGGCAATGTACTTGAGGACAATATTATGGAAATGGAAGATGAAGAGGATGTAGATGCAGATGAAATGGGAGATACAATACTGCGTGAAGAGTTTGACAGAGCACTGAAAGACCTGAGTCGAAAGAAGGCCCCGGGAGTAGACAACATTCCATTAGAACTACTGACAGCCTTGGGAGAGCCAGTCCTGACAAAACCCTACCATCTGGTGAGCAAGATCTATGAGACAGGCGGAATACCTTCAGACTTCAAGAAGAATGTAATAATTCCAACCCCAAAGAAAGAAGGTGTTGACAGAAGTGAAAATTACCAAACTATCACTTTAATAAGTCACAGCTGCAAAATACTCACGCAAATTCTTTACAGACAAATGGAAAAACTGGTAGAAGCCGACCTCTGGGAAGATCAGTTTGGGTTCTGTAGAAATGTTGGAACACGTGAGGCAATACTGACTCTACGACTTATCTTAGAAGAAAGATTAAGGAAAGGCAAACCTACATTTCTAGCATTTGTAGACTTAGAGAAAGCTTTTGACAATGTTGACTGGAATACTCTCTTTCAAATTCTAAAGGAGGCAGGGGTAAAATACAGGGACCGAAGGGCTATTTACAAATTGTACAGAAACCAGATGGCAGTTATAAGAGTCAAGGGGCATGAAAGGGAAGCAGTGGTTGCGAAGGGAGTGAGACAGGGTTGTAGCCTCTCCCCGATATTATTCAATCTGTATATTGCGCAAGCAGTAAAGGAAACAAAAGAAAAATTCAGAGTAGGTAGTAAAATCCATGGAGAAGAAATAAAAACTTTGAGGTTTGCTGATGACATTGTAATTCTGTCAGAGACAGCAAAGGTCTTGGAAGAGCAGTTGAACGGAATGGACAGTGTCTTGAAAGGAGGATATAAGATGAACATCAATAAAAGCAAAACGAGAATAATGGAATGTAGTCAAATTAAATCAGGTGATGCTGAGGAAATTAGATTAGGAAATGAGACACTTAAAGTAGTAAAGGAGTTTTGCTATTTGGGGAGCAAAATAACTGGTGATGGTCAAAGTAGAGAAGATATAAAATGTAGACTGGCAAAGGCAAGGAAAGAGTTTCTGAAGAAGAGAAATTTGTTAATATCAAGTATAGATTTAAGTGTCAGGAAGTTGTTTCTGAAAGGAAAGTATTTGTGTGGAGTGTAGCCATGTATGGAAGTGAAACATGGACGATAAATAGTTTGGACAAGAAGAGAATAGAAGCTTTCGAAATGTGGTGCTACAGAAGAATGCTGAAGATTAGATGGGTAGATCACATAACTAATGAGGAGGTATTGAATAGAATTGGGGAGAAGAGGCGTTTGTGGCACAACTTGACAAGAAGAAGGGACCGGTTGGTAGGACATGTTCTGAGGCATCAAGGGATCGCAAATTTAGCATTGGAGGGCAGCGTGGAGGGTAAAAATTGTTGAGGGAGACCAAGAGATGAATACACTAAGCAGATTCAGAAGGATGTAGGTTGCAGTAAGTACTGGGAGATGAAGAAGCTTGCACAGGATAGAGTAGCTGCATCAAACCAGTCTCAGGACTGAAGACCACAACAACAACAACAACAACAACATAAGTGAAATAAACTGTGTGTTACATGGATAAAATATGTAAATTCTGACCTACAGATCAGGTACATTATAAACTAACCCATCCAGCCAGTTGAAAATACAACAAAGTTGTTGTTGATCTAGCTAAACTATATTTGACATGAATTATTTTATCAGTTGTTCATCATAGAATCCAAACTTTGTAAAATGACTACCAATGTAAAATGTGCCAAGAGTGTTTAATTATGCATTTTTTTACTTTGCATGCAGTGGGCTCCTACTGTAATTTCAGGTTTTAATTAAAACTAGTAACTATCTGTTCACATGACATTATTGGCCCACCTATCTATAATTTTTATTTTCTACTGTGAAAATTTAAAATTTCCAGGGAGCAACTGTCAGAAACTGACTAATCCACTTAGTTTATGATACTCATTCCAACCAGCAACTACGTTTTCAGTCACAACAAAAACTTATGATCTTATGCAACTGATATTTTGGAAATGTTTACAAGGTATGATGCAAACCTTTGTCAGGCTTCTCTAGCATCACAAAATTCTTGGAATATCACACAGCTCAAGTTATGTGCCATAGAGAACTGGGATGAAACAAGCTTTATTACACATGTAAACTAATTCGCCAATGTACAGAAAACACAGCACAGTTACAGAACATTGTAAAAATGTACATAAATCTCCAACCAGTTTTCAAGATATGTGTGTACATGTATGCTCTGAGCACACAGCAGGCACGATTCTGAAAAGAAATTCAGCAATTGTTCATCTTAGAAAACAATGCATGAAAACTCTTGTTTCCAAAACAACTGCAGAAAGACTTCCCAACACAAGGTGGCTAATAGTATGGCATGTCACCGCAGGGAGCTGAATAACATCCCACAGCCTGTATTAGTATTTTCTACATCTTGGTTGTAGTACTGTGCAGAGCAGTCATTACTCAGTGCTGCACCAACAAGAACATTGTTGTATTTGTATAGGATTTTTAGGATCAAGAGTAGCTTTAAATTTCTGAAGTCACAATTAAATTTCCATTTCAACACAATACCCACACTCAATGACTAAAGCAAATAATTACCGTCATGAAACTGAAATAAAAAATACCTTTACAATATTGACTTTTCCGGAGTAATATGTACCTCAGCAAGTTCTCACTCTCAGTTACATGATTTTATAATCAGTTATCACTTCAAATGATGGTGTGTTACTTTATTACAAATAAGAGATTGTACGGAATTGATAAATGATAGATTGAGGTCCCTATCATATGGTTTAAAAATATTTTGCTACTTTACAAAGTTTTCATTTACTTAGTTGAAGATGAAACCCATTATTTTTGCATGATGCCAAATTTTCATATGCATAAACAAATGATTCAAGATCTGTGCATCCAAACGAACCAGAGCAGAACAAAAGCAGATGCACTTACGTCAAAGGACATGGTGGGGGAAGCAACATCATGCAAGAAAGATAAATGCCTTGTAACTTTCGTAACTTATTTGTACATTTGCATGACAGTGAGCAAGTAAGGTGTTTCTACATATCCTTATGTCTGTGGAAACCTGGCTTTAGCTGACATGGCCACACAGACAGCTTCGATCAAAAATCTTCAATAGAAGTTAGTGTGTGGTCTTAGCCTGAGAGAAGCTTACAGGAACTGTTAGCAAAATAAGATGACTCACCATGAATATGAAACTTGATAGCACTCAAAATGAAGAACTTTGGAGATGCCACATTAGATTTTGTAGCATTTACTGTGTTTGTATTATAAGTTGCATGTATAACAGTACGTCATTTCATGGCAGTGGCTCATGGACGATTTATCACAAAAACACCACTGTTGGTATGATCTGTTATAGTTAAATTTAAGTTAGTGACGTATCAGTGGTAAAAGCCTTCAGAAGATCCTAAGATGAATTAACTGTTGCTGAGAGTTGCTTTATTCACCATGGATTTGTTGTTAGAAATATGGAGTTACTGACTCAACGAAAATATATTCACGTCTTGTTTATGTTAATTTTCTTTTTCAACTTGACATCTGTAATGAATTCTGGGACATTCTTATTAATGTAATACAAGTATGTTATGCAACATTTGATGTTATTTACATATAAGAGTGTGTGTTCTCTCAGGGTGACTTTCCTCGTTTTGTGATTTCTGTCTGATTAAAAAACTTAAGATGAAATTGCTGTGAGTGAAACAAGCAGCAATAACATTCATCTTCTTGCTTATCACAAACATTTGGCTGTTATTATCAAATACGTTGCAATTTCTGAGTGTGTGGTGAGGCAAGAACCTAAGAGGACAGCTTAAATTGCTGTGAGTGAAGTGAGCAGCAGTGAGATTTACATTCTTCATTGTCGCAAATGAGCTGTTCTTTATGTAAATATGTCACAATTTCTGCGGGTCCACTCACATATGGGAGGAGCTGGTGTCACTCACAGTTTTGTGGTGGCAGTAAGTGACACTTATGAGTATGCCAGGAATGAAACGAATGTCTCCCACCTAATTTTGATCAAAGTTTGCCATATTGTATTCTTGTTTGATTCACTTTGCCTGTTTCTAACCTGTGAAATGATATTAGGATTATTAGTATGTGGCTAATGTAGTGTTCTGCTTCAGAGTAGTAATAACTTCCTAGTTTCAGACTTCATTTCTTCACTTGGATGTTCAAGAAAGTTTCATGTGGGTTTGTCTTTACAGCATGAGTAGTCAGTAACTTAGTGAGAGAAGTTGCAGGGCGAGTGGCAGTGCTGGAGATAAATGCCAACCGTTCAATAATTTTCACTGTAGATAAAATCATTTGTCCTTATCCAAGAAAATTAAACATCCACAACCAATCTCCCCTTGCAAATATTATCTTGAACAAGTTCCTAGAGATTCTTGATTTACGAAAATCCTTAATGTCCCTTAGTGGTTAATTAAAAGTTAGGCAAAAATCACACAATTACTGCAGTGTGCGCCAGGATTGACTCTGTCCAAAATATAGACTGTACCAACCACAAACATGTTAATACCTGTAACGTTAAATCATGATCTCTGTTCTGGCACTTATTTTCTTGGGTTGTTAGTTTCACAGTAACATGCTCTGTTTCTGACTGGTGTATAATAGTGAATGAAGTGTAGAATTCTTAGCCATAGTGTCAGTACATTATTCTACAAATCTCTGATTACCGAGGATTCCCACACTGGTGAGCCCACGCCCCATCCAGCTATCACACACCATACCTGGTGAACTAAATCAGTTTTTCTCGCACAACTGTTGGCAACAACTCCTAGATCTTTGTCAATGATCATCACACCAAACCACACTTTTTGGTGGATTCGGGATCCGGAATCAGTATGGTTCCGAACACCACTTTTCTCCTCTCATGTCCTCGACATTGCACCTACACTCAAATTGACAAATGGATATATCATTGCAACTTATGGAACCATCACCTGCAACACTGACTTTGACAGTGGCCGAAACTTCATGTGGACAATCCCACACACCAATGTGAATGACCTATGTTTGATTCCAATTTTCTACACCACTTCTATCTGTGCCTGAATTTATGGGAAGGGGTACTACTAGTCTACAGATCAAATGGTATCACCATCAGTAGCACGATCGGACAACCAACAACATCACATGAGGACCTCTAACTTTCATCAGTATGCAGGCTCCAACTGCTATGCTCCTCCACCAAGAATCAACTGACAGCAACCAATAAAACGTACATCAATAACAGGAAAGAACACCTTACTTTACAACAGGAAAATTCATCCTTTCAGAGGTTACTGCACAAGTGACAAAACCATTTAGCAGATGCAAAACTGCAACTTAGGTTTCTTCAAGGTTCACCTATCGCCACTGAGGAGCAACTACTGCCACAGGGCATATAACCTGTGGACATATGGTGGAGGACTGTGGTACCGGAGTGCAGAAATTCGCTGCCAGTTCTTGTGATGACAACAAATAAAGCAACCTTTATGAGTTACTGACCACGGTATTACTCACCTTAGACTCCATTGATGCCAATGGTGACATACATCACACCATTGCTGCAAAGAAACAGTGGACGCCATTCAGCATTGCACTGATCTGTTCGAGACTTTGACAATGTTGCCTCCCACCATCAGCTAACACCTCCCTTCTGTTGCCACTATGCACTGACAGGTTAGTGCTTGTGAAACAAGTGACTATGATAACCAGTTTTGCCCCCCTCCCCCCTTTCCAGGTACTACTCAACTTCCACCTTGCCACAGCATTATGGGCAACACACAGGATCGAAACAGAGGGATCTCCTATCTCTCACAATGCACGCCGCCTCTCCCCTGACAAATTACAAATCATCAAAGCTGCAATAGATGAGTTGCTTAACAATGACATTATGCATCCTTCAAACAGCCCTTGAGCTTCACCAACACATTTGGCCCACAAAGAAGATGGTACATTCCAAATATGCAAATATGCAGGAACTATAGGGCATGCCGACACTCAGATGATACCTGATTGTTATTCAGTACCTAATATTCAGGACTTTGTGCACTCATTATTGGGCACAACAACTTTCAGCAACAAAGATTGCTGAAAAGCATAATTGCAAATACCAAAGGCAACTGAAGTCATTGCTAAAACTGCATTATCAACCCCTTCTCATTATCTGAATATCAGGTCATGCCATTCAGATTAAAAATTGCAGCTCGAATGCAGCAGAGATTCATTGACTCAGTCCTATTTAAACTCTCATTTTTTCCCATTTCTGGACAACATACTGATCTTTTCCCCTACGCCCGAAGAGCAAGATGATCACATCTGACAGGTTTTCCATACCTTATAACATCTAGACATTGTTGCAAATACTGAGAAAGTCATGTCAGCAGAGCACAACATTTGTTGGGTTGCGGATATTTGGGGAAGGAGACCAGACAGCGAGGTCATCGGTCTCATCAGATTAGGGAACGATGGGGAAGGAAGTCGGCCGTGCCCTTTCAAAGGAAGCATCCCGGTATTTGCCTGGAGCGATTTAGGGAAATCACGGAAACCCTAAATCACGATGGCCGGACGTGGGATTGAACCGTCATCCTCCCGAATGCGAGTCCAGTGTGTAACCACTGCTTCACCTCGCTCGGTATAACATTTGTAGGACATTCCATTTTGTCAGTAGGGGTCAGGCCAATGGAAGAGAGGACAAAATTTGTGCAGCTCACTCCCAAGCCCACTACCTAAGGAGCTACACAGATCCCTAAGAATGATCAATATCTACTGGTTTCACATCCTGATGGCAGCTGAAATTCAAGCACTTCTCACCAGCACCCTTTCCAATAACAATATGAAAGGAAATCGAACTGTTTCACAGTTGGAAGAAACGTCCCAAGGTTTCATATCCATCAAACAATCATTACAGAGGGCTGTGACCATGGCTTACTTTCACCAATGGCCCACTTGTCAGTTGTTGTTGACGCTAGTGACAACGCCACAACGAATGGTGTACACCAGTCCTTACATTTTTCTTACATAAATTGAAAGGAGCCGAAATGTTGTGGTCAGTATACGACTACGAACTACTTGTGCTTTACAAGACAGTAAAATACAAATGCGTGCTGAAACGTTATGCCTAAAATTTTTTATGTAAAAAGTCCTTAAGGCTTTTACAATAAAACAAATGTTGTTCACATTGTACATTTTTATAATTCACGTCCACATATTTGCAGCCCTTTGCTGGTACAGGTCTCTGAACTGTAGCATGTAACTTGGGGGTGTGTAACATCATGTGCATGAGAAACAGATTGCTATAATCAAGTTTTGAATTCGAAGAGTTTGTCCACATACGAAACAGCTCTCCTTCAGCATAATTAGACCTTCACGGACTTTACTTTGATAGTGATGAAGCAGTGCAAGCACACTGGTCTCTCACTACGAAAAAGAGATCTTTGTTGTGAGGCTGACTATGTTGAGAAATTCATATGCAGACATGACGGATAAAGACGCAGAATGTTAATCAAATTTGTTTTCTTTAAAAAGATTTAAGAGTTTTCACATTGAATATTCGGAGGCATTACTTTTCAGCATGCTCTCATATTTCAAGGAAGGACACTGAGGGTTACCCTCTGATACTTTTCACTGACCACTACTCCTTGATACACTCCATTTGTAACCATATTCAGGATATATAAGGGACATTCAAATGAAACCTGGTCACTAGTGTAAAGTAACAGTGATGATTTTATTAACTTTAAAATGTAGTTATACACAGTACATATATTCAAAAATAATCACCAAAACTGTTGGCACATTTATCCCAATGTGACACTAGCCAGACAATTCCATCCTTGAAGAAGCTAGTAGGCTGCTGTCGGATCCAGGCCTGGACCCAGTCACACACTTCGTCATCCATTGTGAACCGATGTCCGCAAATATTTTGTTTTAGAGATCCAAACACATGAAAGTTTGGGACTGTATGGTGGATGTTCCAGCATTTCCCACCGAAACTGTTGCAATGTCATCTTCACCTCTTTGGTTGTGTGTGGACGGGCATTATCATGCGGAGTATAATGCCACTGGGCAACATGCCTCGGGATTTCAACTCAATGGCTCGTCTAAGGTTCTGCAAAGTGGCTTGATAACGCTGGGCATTGATGGTGGTTCCCTGTTCCAGGAACTCGACAAGCAATGGGCTCTTGTGGTCAAAAAAGAACATCATGACCTTACCAGAACTGGTATGCATGTCCTTTGATTTCTTTGGAGGTGGTGAAGTTGCATGTTTCCACCGCTTGCTCCAATGCTTGCTTTCCGGTTCTAAATGGCGACACCATGTTTCGTCACCTGTGACAATACGCGACAGAAAGCCATATTCCTCCTCATGATAATGTTGCGGGTGACTCAAAGGCAGCACCATTCACATATTGCGCTGTTCGGTGGTCAGTTTGTGGGGAACCCACTGCTCACAGATTTTTCGAAAGTTCAGGTGTTGATGCATTATGGTGTGGGCAGTGCCTGTGCTAATACCCAGTAACTGATGGCTCTTGTCCACGGTGATTCTGCAGTTGTCCAAGACTAAAGCATTCACTTCCACAACCATTTCCAGTATGATAACATGATGAGTCTGTCCTGGACGAGCATCGTCTTTCAGTGATTCGCATCTCTCAAGGAATCGCCATTCCACAGTACTTGAATGACTCAGACTGTACTCACCATATACAGCCTTCATCCATCGATACATTTCATGGTCTCCAACTCCCTCTGCTGCCAAAAATCGAATCACTCCTCACTGTTCCTGCTTACTCGCCTGCATGTTCGGTAGTGGACAATAACTTGTGTTACCACCTTCTCTTCACCATGAAACCACACTGGCACTATGCAACATCAAACAGAGTGCACGCAACAGTCTCTCTACCAATAGATGGCGCCACCATGCCTGCAGTTACATGGTGGCACCTTACGTGTAAGGCAAAGGTAGACGCACTGACCAGATTACATTTGAATGAACCTCATATCATCTCACCACTTCCGACACTGACTTTATCGCACAGTTCTCAACAGGCATACAACACATGAATGGGGTGAAAATGTGGTGGCGAATTACATATCCTGCATCCATGCCATCAGTACATTATCAACTATGAGAATCTGGTAAACATACAAGAACAAGATGATCATTAACGTGAACTTGTAGATGACCCCAAAACAGGCATATGGCTTGAACAAAGAAGAAAACCAAACTCTGAAGTTAAAGAGTGGTGTGACACATCACAAGGCAGACTGTGCCTACTGATGCTTACCACCCTTAGGAAACCAATTCTTGACAGCCTTCACATCTTTCACACCCCGTGGTTCATCCCACCATGAGGCTCATTACAGAATATTTTGTTTGCTCACGGCCGAAGCAGACTGCAGGAAATGGGTGTGTGCCTGTGTTCCTTGGCAGCATACCAATACTGTATGGCATGCATTCCCCCCAAAAGTCACTTTCACTGAAGTGAAAGGTCAGTTCCAGCTTGTTCACCTGGACTGAGAGGGGGCTTTACCAGAGTCCAAAGGTTAAAAATACATTATATCAACCACTGACTGCACAACCTTTCGGGTAGAAGCCCTCTCTCTACAGGATATTATAGCTAAAACAATGGCATCAACTTTCATGAACACCTGGATTTCCCATTTTGGTTGCCCCTTATCTATAACAACTGAACAGGAGTGGCAATTCGAAACCCTTCTTTTTGCTGAATTGTGCACATTATGCAATGTGCAACAATTTCACACAATGGCCTACCACCCACAGGACAATGCATTAGTAGAAAGATGGCAGTTGATGTCGAAGGCTGCTTTAATGTGCTATGACACCCAATGGACAGATTGCTTTACCCTAGGTCCACCAAGGTACACAGGCTGCTTAAAAAGATGGCCTGAAGTCATCACTAGTGGAGATGCTGTACAGTGAATGCCTCCAACTCCCAGCAGACTTTCTCTCACCTTCCTCACCATTGGCGCCTCAGAACTACCATCTCACGCTTATGGTTTACGATCAATTTTTGTCCACAAGAGGCTAAGCAATTGCCCCCAAGTCATGATAAATGACTACACAGCCTGCGCACACTCCATCTACAATATGCTGGGCTGCAAAAAGTACTCCGATGGGGGGAACAAACAGTCTCAATTCTAGTGAAAGACAAGCCTACAACAGTATCTCTACACCAGCTCAAACCTGTATGGATGTTAACAGCATAGGATGACAATAATCTTCCCCATCCCCAGCCCTTCTGATGTGGACCTCCAAGCCAATATTACAACTTTGACGAAAGGACTGGAGATGCATCCACATGCCTCAAACATCCCTAATGATGACCCTTCTCACTCCCACTGTGGCAGACCCCTCCACACTCCATCATTTCTAGAAGACTATCTGTTGGCTACATGGTGCTCCGCCACTGACAGGAGAGGGGTCTCTGTGGTGTCATCGATTGACAGGGTAGACTCTTACAACATGTCAAGTGTAGCAACCACAAATGTGTTTTTATCTGTAAGCTTAAATCATGATCTATGTTCTGGCATTTTTCACTTGCTTCTCAAGTTGTGTATAAAATTCTCTGTATCTGATTGGAGTATAATAGTGACAGTGGCTGAATATGATAATATGACCAGATCCAAGAAATGATCCAATTTCAGTATAGTGATGATATAAAACATCATGTTATATTCTCTTTTGTAGCAACATCAATCTTGTGGACCACGTATTTCATGCTTTGCTAATGATTATGTCACGAGTTGTTATTTTTTCATAGTGTGTACAATGGTATCAGTTAATTTACGATGTACATTGCACAACAAATGACTTTTTTTTACTGAGTGATAATCACAGATACCATCAAGGAGGAGACTTTTCACAGATGTGGGCTGAGCCAGGATGTACAGAATCATAGACAGTACAAATCTAATAACAATTAGTATTTGCCTGATTATGCTATCAAAAAAGGTATTAATAATACTCCACCGATGTTCGAATATTTATAAACAAACATTTTAATCAGCAGAAAACATTGCTTTAAAAAATGTTGCTGTTCAGTTTTCATGTGTCAAAGGATATGTTACATTTATGAGACTATATTAATAGAAGAGGCTACTATGTACTGAAAGTGAATATAACTTGCATTTATAATGGTAGAATCCAATTAGTTTATAGGAGTGTTAATGACAATATATTTATTAATTATCTGAATTTTGAGGTTTTCTTCCATTTTCTTTGTGCAAGTATTCAGTGCTTTTATATACTAACTTCATTAATTTTCTACTCTTTAGAGAAAACCTCAGTTTGACTGTATGTAAGTTCTCCAATCATACTGTAATCATCGGTTGAAACTAATCATCCAATGATCTATTGGGAAAATTACACTTTTGTTAGTGGTGGGTGTGATGACATCCTGTGGAACATTATAGTTTGGAACCTCACTAATGATGGAAATGTATTGTGTCTAATGGCAACAAATAGACATGACCCCTTTGAGGATGTCCATATCGAAACTGGTATCAGTGAGCATGACACAGTTGTGGCAAACATGATTACCAAAGTACAACTAAAGAACGCAAATCAGTAGTGTCATATTTCAATGAGGAACTTGAAACTTTCAGCACAGGACAGGAGCATGTAGAGGAACTATGGTTCAAGTTTAAAAGAACAGTTGACCATGCACTGGATATGTATGTACCCAATAGAACAGTTCATAATGGGCGGGACCTCCGTGGTATACAGTCCTTGTAAGGAACTTCTAAAGAAACAGAGACTGCTGCATAACTGGTGTAAAACAAACAAACAGCACAGGACTATAGACAGAGATATGCTGAATAAAAACCATTTGGGTGTCATGATAATAGTATGTGAAGCCTTCAATAACAACCATAGCAGAATATTGTCAAACGGTCTATGACAAAACGCAAAGAAACTGTGGTCGAATGTAAAAGCTGTTAGTGGCATCAAAGTTAGAGTCCAGTTCCTACCAAATGAGGCACGAATTGAAATTGGGGGTAGCTAAGCAAAAGCTGGTATGCTTAACTGTTTTCAAATGTTCCTTTACAAAGGAAAACCAAGGAGAATTGGCACAATTTAATCCTTGTACAACTGAAAAGATGAATGAAGTAAATATTGTCAGTGGTATTGAGAAACAGCTGAAATTGTTAAATTCAACAAAGCTCCAGAACCAATGGAATCTCTATTAGATTCTATACTGAATTTGTGGTTGAGTTAGCCCCTCTTCTAACTATAATCTATCATAAATCCCTTGAAAAAAACATTCCCAGTAGTTGGAAGAAAGGAAATGTCACACTGTCTACAAGACGGATAGCGGAAGTGATAAATAAAATGAACCTCCAATACATTTGACATAAATTTGTTGTACACTCTTAGAACATATTCTGAGCTCAAACATAATGAGGTATCTTGAACAGAATGACCTCCTCCATGCCAACCAGCACAGATCCTGAAAACATCGATCATCTGAAACCCATCTCGCACTCTTTTCACATGACATACTGAAAGCTTTGGATCAAAGCAGTCACACTGATGTAGTATTTCCTTTTTTCAAAAGAGCATTTGACTCAATACCATACCTATGTTTACTGTAAAAAGTTTGATCATATGGGATATCAAATGAAATTTTTGACTGGATTTAGGACTTTTTGATAGGGAGGACACAGCATGCTATCTTGGATGGCGAGTCATCATCAGATGTAGAAGTAACTTCAGGTGTGACCCAGAAGTGTGTTGGGACCCCAGCTGCTCATGTTGTATATTAATGACCTTGTAGACAGTATTAATAGCAACCTCAGACTTTCTCAGATGATGCAGTTATCTATGAAGAAGTACTGTCTGAAGAAAGCTGGATAAATATTCAGTCAGATATCGGTAAGATTTCAAAGTGATACAAAGGTTGGCATCTTGCTTTCAATATGGGAAGTGTAAAATTATGCACTTCACAGAATGAAAAAACATAGCATCTTGTGACTATATCAGTCAGTCACTGTTGGAATCGGCTAACTCATATCCAGGTGTAACACGTGTAGGGATATGAAATGGAATGATTACACATGCTCAGTTGCGGGTAAAGCAAGTGGTAGACTTTAGTTTATTGGTAGAAGACTGGAGAAGTGTAATCAGTCTACAAAGGAGATTGCTTACAAATCAATCATCCAACCCATTCTAGAATATTGCTCAAGTGTGTGGGACCTGTACCAAATAGAACTAATAGGGGATACTGAATGTATACAGAAAAGGTAAGCACAAATGGCTACAGATTTTTTTGATCCATGAGATGGTGTCAGACAGATGCTGAAGAAAATGAACTGGCAGACTCTTGAAGACAGACACAAACTATCCAAAGAAAGACCCAAGTTTAAAAGATGATTCTAGGAATCTAGTACAAGTTTAGAATAATTACAGCATGCACAGAGGCATTCAATCATTCTTACCATGCTCCAGATGTGAATGGAACACGAAGAAACCATAACAACTGGAACAATGGGATGTATCCTCTGGCATGCACTTAATGGTGGTTTGCAGAGGAGAGATGTATACGTCTTTATCAGACTATGGGGCAATTCTTCACCATAAAGAGTTTTGATGTCTCCTATCACACATTTTCCATTACTTGTTGTTTTATGACTTACACTACACTTTTTACTATCCTGAAATAACTTCTAATATTCTTACAACTAGTACCAATTTTTTTTTGAAAGCTTTATTTTTAAATTTTTGTCCTATTATCTATTCTAATTTCCAAAAGTTCTATACTGCTAGTTTCACATACTTGTATTTATCCTCATCCATTGACATAATTTTATAAGGCATTCACACCTTTTTATGTCCTTATCGTCCTTATAAGGGCCATCAAGTTTTAATTATTTACTTCTTTGTTAATATTTCACTCCTCTTTTACTGAACTAGCTTAATTCTTTTACTTAATGCAATGATTGAGGTCTCAGAATATTTCGACCTCATTCATGCACCACTGATATTCATATGAGCCTCCTTTTTATTTATTCCTCGAATTTCTGCATGCTGTCCACTACTCTTATGCATGAGCGACCCCCCCCCCCCCCCCCCCCCCTGCTCCCCACTCACTCAATACGTGGAGCAGCAAGGAGACATAGAAAAGAATGGTAATTGACTTAACTTTCGGGTGTTGTTTTTCTGACAGCTAAAACATGCATTCTCAGATATTTCCAATAGTTTTTCTCCAGCTTGTTTGCTCTTCACAGATCTCTGGTGAACAGTGACAAATTTTCAATTAGATATTTATATTCTGTCCATACCTTCCACTGATTCATGAATTCCTCAAATATTCTCTCTGTTTCATGTTCAGCATGTGATGTACTACATATTGTTCCACTGCCAACTTGACATGCTTCAAAAACCCTCCCAGTAGCCACATCATTACTTGCATGTTTTCAACTTCATATGAGTTTACAGACTTTGCTACCCTCTATGACCACTTGTAGTGTTGTCCTTTGGGCAAGTGGTTACAATACGTGAATTGGAAAAATTAAAAAAATAACTAAAATAACAACAAATGAATTTTGGAATTACTGACAGAAGAAAGGAATGAGACTGTGGGGCAGAGAATTTCTAGTGGCAACACATGGGATGTTACGAAGGGGTATGGAGAATGGAGAGAGGGGTGAGGGGGTAAAATAAACTCTGTTGAATCTGATTAAGCCTTAATTTATTTTTAAAAATAATCATATTGTGATAAATGAACACACAGGTACAGTTCAGGCAAATCTGTATATTACTTTGTTTAGACTTCATTCAACAGATTTACCTGGATAAATGAAACCACCCAGCAATGTTAATGACAATGCCAAATTCCCCTTCAAAAACCATCACAAACACAGACATATTTAAAGACATTAGAGATGTGACTAAAGTACGTTTGTTTTTGAGGGAACAAAGCAGAGCTGAAAATTTTTTTAAAGTAGAGCCTGAGATTATACATATAAATCTCAGTCAATAGAAATTAAAACTGGAATAAATGCATTAAGTGAAACAGACTGTGGCCTTTTTTTTCTTACTAGTAAAAACATGCATGACACTCAAGAATACATTTCAAAAGATCAAGGCTGTAACAATTACAGTGGAAATCATATAAAAGAAAGACATTTAAATGCATAGAACACCAAAAAACTTAAAAAAAAAGCAATGATTTACTTGAATCACACAACACATTAATGAAGAAGACAAAATTACATAAACAAGTAAACAATATCCTGTATTTATACGTTTTAGGAAGTATAAATAAGCAGCACAACAAATTGGAGAGTATACAAAGTAATAAATATGACAGCAGCATCACAGTCAACAACAATACTGATAACACCATGATCATGTTGATGAATGGCAGAAGGTAAGTAGAGCTCTTACACTGACAGGCCACAAACTGCATGACAATACTGTGAGAAGCAGTGTTTCTCACAATATTACAAATCTAACTGTTAATAAGGTCCATCATTGCAGTGAGAAAAATACTTACAATGTTCCTACAGGCTAATTAGATGTAAGTTACTAATTTTTAAGCAACAAATTATTACTTTCAAGACTGGCACTGCTTCTCATAGGCTGAAAGTCATTTTCACTTATGCTCTGTTATTTTCTATGATTCCTTCCTTCTCTAACTTTAAAAGGAATGAAATGCATTCACTTACGTTTGCCACTGTTAAAAATGTCTGTCTTTGATGCAAGTGCATTCAGATAGTATTCATCTTATTTTCACAGCTCTTCCTGCATACATTTAACTGATTGTCATTATCACAAATACTACTGTAGGACACGAATTTTCTAGTAATATTGAATGTGTCAATGGCTCTATTCCTTATTGTGACAATTATCAGGATATGAATTTACACTGGATTAAATAAAAGTAAAAACAGAAGAATGCTTCTCTGGAGGCCTTTTCAAATTTCCCAAACAAATTTTTCTGGGCTGTGTGTAGTGTTTAACAGCAGGAAGTTCAGTGAAAAATAGTCATGTGTACATAAATATTACATGAACTGGCATTCTGGGACAGCAACTGCAAACAAAAATGAGAAAACCCCAAAATTCACTTGCAGATATCTGATGAACAGACACATGTAAAAGATCAGAAAATCACACTAGCTTTCGTGTTTGTTTCTAGTCTAAGTAGTCCACCCCCCCCCCCCCCCCCCTCTCTCTCTCTCTCTCTCTCTCACACACACACACACACACACACACACACACACACATACACACGCACAGTGTACTACTTCTTAGACAAGCAGAAACACTGAATTTTCAAAAGCTAATTCGAGTTTCTGATTTGGTTGCATGTGCCTATGTAAAATCCACTGATCATCTGTACATGAGTGTTTGGCTTTCCTTAACTATGAGTGTTGTAAACAGTATGTAAAATAGGATTTCAGCAGTAATAGCACCTTGAAATATCAAGGGGTGCATATTAATAAGCCATGATTCAGTGTAATCTACAAGTAGTAAAAGCAAAGCTGTAATAAACTCTAAGGTTGTTCTGAATGCTACAGTGTTTTATTAGGCATAGTCCTATTTGCCTGTCACAGCTCTCTTTCAAATTGGTTAACCTATCCAGTATAAGTGTCCTACAACTATCATAAAATCTGTACCACAGCATGATTTTTTTCACATAAACAAATCGCTGTCTCAGAAGTCAAGTTATGTAAAAAAGTAAAAAAGTCTAGAAAGAACTGAGGTTTGAAAAACAGATCTCATTTTGTACAATGACAAATACCAGGTCAGCCAACACAAAGAGTAAATAACTAATACAATAGTTATTGATGTTAACAATAATTATATATTGTTAACAAATCATGTACAACCAGCTCTTGGTCTGGTGCAAGCAACCCAATACAAAGGCAAAACAAAGAGGCTTAGAATGTTACATTCAGATATATATTTCTCAGTAAATACTTGTACTTGTCTACTTTGCACCCAGTCTGCATTACAGTTTCCAGGCCAAATTTGTAACAAACTCAAAGAAGTTGATTGAGTGAAATCCCCACGGAGCTGTTTTAACCCAAGGTGATCATAATGTAAGTAGTGTTAAACATAGTTTAATTAGTGCTTACATATGATGAACCTGTGGTATCTAGTAGTGCTTGGCAATGGAAATACTTTTCAGCATGAAAGAAATTAAGAACAGAATATTCTATAAGTGATGGCAAGGCATAGTGTGGCTTTTGTGTTCTGCCTGCCAAACAAAATTCCTAAATTTTTTGACTGCAGGAGGCAATGTGATAGCATATCCTACAATTACTATATAAAAAATACTTGACACAACAGTGAATAAACAGTTACATTAGTAATCCACATCATACAGTTACAAAGACAAACAAAATTATGCACCACAAAGGACTTATCTGAATTGGATGAAAATCAGTAGGACTGATGTACATGTACAGACAAACAAATGATTGTAATTCAGAAAAATTGCACGACTTATTCAAGAGAAAGAGGGTCACAAACTCAGTAAGTCAGTAGCGCATTGATCAACCTCTGGCCCTTATGCAAGCATCTATTTGCCTTGGCACTGATTTATAAAGAGTTATATAGGTTCAATGGTCTTGTTGGTGGGCCCTTCCCATGATACTCCAAATGTTCTCAACTGGGGAGATATTCAGAAACCTTGCTAGCCAAGGTAGGGTTTGGCAAGCACAAAGACAAGCAGTAGAAACTCTCGCCGTGCGTGAGCAGGCATTACTTTGCTGGAATTTAAGCTCTGGGTGGCTTGTCGTGAAGGGCAACAAAACACGATGTAGAAAATCAACAACGTACCACAGTGGTGTACGGATGCTGCAGATAGCAACCAAAGGGATCCTGCTACGAAATGAAATAGCCCCCCCCCACACCATCACTCCTGACTGTTGCACTGTATGGCTGGTATTCCACTGCTGTCCAGGGTGTCTCCAGACATGTCTTCAGCCTGGAATCTCCTTGACTGGAATAAAATTGTCTTCAGTGATGAGTTGCACTTTGAACAGAGCCCCGATAACCAGCAAAGGCATGCCTGGAGACACCCTGGACAGTGGTGGAACACCAACCTTACTGTTGTCCGCCATACAGCCCAACAATCTGGGGTGGTATTTCTTTTCATGTCAAGACTCCTTTAGTCTGTCATCAGCAGAAACCTTACAGCACAGCGGTATGTTGACAACATTCTATGCCTCTATGGTTGCCCTTCATTGCAAGTCATCCTGGGCTCACATACCAGCAAGATAATGCCCGCCCATCTGTGGCAAGGGTTTCTACAATTTATCTACGTGCTCATCAAAACCTACCCAGATCAGCAACGTTGCCGACACTCTACCCAACTGAAAACATTTGGAACATTATGGATATGGTCTCTAACCATTTCAGGATTCTGATGATTGAATGTGCCAATTGGGCAGAATTTGGCAGGAGGACATCCAACAACTGTATCAATCCAGAATGAGATTTTCACTCTGCAGCGGATTGTGTGCTGATATGAAACTTCCTGGTAGATTAAAACTGTGCGCCCGAATTCGAGTCTCGGTCGGGCACACAGTTTTTATCTGCCAGGAAGTTTCAACTGTATCAATCAATACCAAGCTGAATAACTCCTAGCATAAGGGCCAGAGATGGACCACCGCATAACTGACTTACTCAATTTGTGAAGCTTTTTCTCTTGAACAAATCACCCAATTTTTCTGATATTGTGATCATTTGTTTGCCTGTAAATATGTATACCATCTACTGATTTTTGTCCCATTTCGATAATTCCTCCACCTTGTCTCTCTCTTTTTGCATTAGAGTGTACTTATTCCACCATCCAAACACACAACAGGAATACAATGATTAATCACTTTCACTGAGAATTAAAGTGCAGAATTATATAACTACCCAACAATGTCATCATTTAGAGTTACCCAACAATATTATTAGATGGTATGAATTATCTGTTCCTTTTCAACACCACCTTTGATATCTACATTCCATAAGTTTATGCATAACCTGTAAAATTTGCATATTTTAATTGAGAGGGAAGCACTATATGTTTTCCCCTATGACTGTAACGAATAATAAGTACTGTGTCAAAAGGAAAATTTCATTCAGAAAAATATGATGATTACAGAGACATATTGGCCAGCCAAGCTATCTCTTTATATGAGGGCTATTCAGAAAGTAGGGAATGTTTCCATCTAACATGCTAGGCGCACGCTGATTGCATATATTTTGGTATGTGCGTGAACAGCAGCTCAGTCAGCATCCATCCGTGACAACGGGCACATCTCTGCACGTCTGGTTCTTTTTATATTCGAATTTGAAAAGTACGCTGCTATTGAAAATCCCACCACTTGTGAGGTGCTGTCTGTGTTATGGTTTTTGTTGGCAAAAAACCTAAAACCTATAGAAATTTATCGTGAACTGTGCGAAGTGTATGGAAACAATGTAATGAACAAAAGTTCCATCTGGAAATGGTGCATTCAGTTTTAAAATGGCCAAACCAACGTTCATGATGAAGAGAAGAGTGGACGCCCGAGCATTGTGACTGATGAAATGATTAGTGAAAACCCTCGCTGCACAATAACGGAGCTTTCGCTTTCTTTTCCACAAGTTTGTTGTCTGAAATTGTCACTAAAAACTAGGCTACCACAAATTTTGTACATGACGGGTGCCCAAAATGCTAACAGAGCACCATAAAGAACAGCAAATGGGGGCAATGTTAACATTTCTGGAGGCCTACCACATACGTGGTGATTCATTACAGGACTTAATTGTAACAGGTGATGAGACTTGGGTGAAACACGTCAATTGCGAGACAAAATTACAGTCCATGGAGGGGGGGGGGGGGGGGGGGGGGGGCACCCAAGGCCCCCTAAAAACCAAGAAAATGTTTGCAAATCTTGTTGGCAAGGAAATTGACGGCGACAGTGTTTTGGGATAGGCGAGGTGTGCTTCTTAATTGATTTTCTCGAATGTGGAGCAACCATAAATTTTGCCCGGTACTGTCAAACTTTGCACAGCCTTAGAAAAGCATTTCAGAACAAATGCTGAGGAACTTCCAAAATCTTGTTTTTGCATGACAATGCCCGACCTCACATGGCAAACCACACTAAAGAACTCCTTAATTCATTCAAATGGGAAATTTTCCCTCAACTGCCCTACAGCCCCAATCTTGCACCAACCGACTTCCATTTATTTCCCAAGATGAAGAACTGGCTTGCAACGCAGCACTCTGACGATGACGTGGCACTCCAGGTGGGCGTGACTCAATGGCTGCTCAGGCAGCAGAATTTTACGAAGAACGTCTTTCAAAACTTGTCCGCCACTATGATAAGGGCCTCAATGTGTTCGGTGACTATATGGAAAAGTAGTATGTCAGTTGCTCTTTCAGATGTATAGAATAAAATGTATTTCTTGTACTTAGTTTTTTTACCGTATTTACTCGAATTTAAGTCGCACTTTTTTTCCGGTTTTTGTAATCCAAAAAACCGGCTGCGGCTTAGAATCGAGTGCAAAGTAAGTGGAAATTCTGAAAAATATTGGTAGGTGCCGCCACAACTAACTTCTGCATCAAATATATGTAGCGCTACACAGGCACGCTTTGCAGGCACAAATCTCTGCGTCAGTATATAAATTAAAAAAAATAAAAAACGGTGGAAGACGAGCTTTTTTTCTCCGCCCCGAGTTGCGACCATTGCATTTTCATACATTATCCAATGAAATAAATACAAATTCCGTATTGTTCATCTTTGAATGTAGCAGCATTTCAATGTACTACGAAAATCCGACTGGCAAGACTGTTTGGGATGTTTGTCAATATGGCCAACTCTACGTTCTGAATTTTTTCCTACCTGTGAGAAGAGATGGTTGCTAATAAGAATTTCCGTGAATTGTGAATCACATGCAGTATTCTCTTCACCATATGAATAATACGAATATAAACATTTTGCCACGTATTCTTTCGTGTTTGCTGCTATCTCATTTAAATCCGGTCTGCCTAATAAACTACGAAACTAGAGTGGACAACAGCAAACGCGAAAGAATATACATATCATGTCATGAAACTCGTATTATTCTTATGCCTAATAGTGATACAGTCAGAAAAGAAGCACGGCAATTGACTAGATTTTAAATCTAAGATGACTCTAATTTCTGTGCAGAAAGTAATGTATTAAAGAGGCGTCTGCAAAGATTTTCAAACAGTGAAAAATTTTCGCTAAGCTCTCGTTCAGAACATCTTCTATCATACGCAGTCTATTATTTGGTTCTTGTTGATCATTATCAAAGAAGGTAGCAGTGTAAGTAACAACAAATAACAATCTCTTGCCGTTGTTTCCCTAATGAGACGATTCCGTTCTCTCTCTCTCTCTCTCTCTCTCCTTTTTATTGCAAACGGCTGTAGCATGCGCAAAAGCAAGCCATGCCGCGAGCGGCGACAGGCCGTAAACACTCATTATCAGAATGCGACAAACAATGCATGACACAGTACAGTAATGCATTTTCAGCTTCAAGTGACGTAAACACCTATAACAAAGAGAACGGCACTTATCAGATCAAAGAAAAATAAGCAATCAATTCAAACCAGACGAAGCACGTGAAAAAGGAACGGTACCCGTATAAATACGGATGGAGCGCCTGACGCAAAGCAATGGCTACCTGGTAAAGCTTAACTGCTAAGCTTACGACTCGAACCAAACTACTATAGCTGTATCGTCATTCATTCGGCCTAAATTGTGTCTCATATTACAATGGACCAGCTTTGTTTCAATTTGGAGGTGCGGCCTTGAATTTCGAGTCTCAAATTTCAGGTGCGGCTTAGATTCGGGAAACTTTTTTTCCTTGATTTCGTGTCTCATTTTTCAGGTGCAGCTTAGATTCAAGTGCGGCTTAGATTTGAGTAAATACGGTAAATGTCAAAACGTTCCCTACTTTCTGAATAGCCCTTGTAATAACCAAACTAACTGTTTTACAAGAGCATTGTTGTGTCATTAAAACAGGTAATAACACATTGTGGAGCAGATGCCATGTCAAATGCTACAAAAACAAGGAAGAGGAAAGTTGGAGTCACACACCAGACAAGCCGATGCCTGCGATATTGAAACTTAGCCACTACTTCAAATGTGGAAGTCCCTCTTTCTATCAAAATTGAAATTAAGAAGGCAGAAGGTCCTGCACAAAGTTTACTCCCCCATAACCACTTCAACTCTTACTGATAAGTACATAGAAAAAAGAAACATGTTGAAAAGACAAAGGAAAGGAAAGGAGAAGGATGAGGGGAAGGGAAGAGAGAAAAACAGTTTGTGTGTTAATCCCATTCACATGACCAAAAAGTCAATAAGAGTACAAATACAATAGTGATTATGAGTTATTTCCTTGTTGACTGGCTACTCAGTGATCTGATGCTCGTGATATGAGCACTCTGTCAAGTACATGAGAATGTCCCCCCAAACACAAAACAATAATGTCATTACGCATTTAAGTGATAAAACTTGGCAGTTCTAAGATATGTATCTAAAAAACACCTTTGTTATCCGATATGTTGCTTATTCTAACCATTTATCCCCATCTCAAAATGCCATTCATCCCTGATAAGAACAGAAAGTAATATTTCATCCTCAATGAATTCAGCAATGTAATGATTAATGTCACCAAATCATTGTCATTTCTGTTTCCTAAATGCCTACTTCTCACTGATTACACCATAACAACACACATGGGTTTGTAAGCAATTTTATTATCTGCTTTCACTGCACTACTACACAAGTAACTTTTATAATTTTTTTTCTTCCCAAACTGTAGCAACCAATTACCTCAAAATAGGGAAATAGTTTTCGAAGAATATGGAGACATACATGGATTCACTACATGGATACCATATGTGACAGATTTTTACCATTACTTACGCATATCCCTTTGTTATTAACTATGCTTTCCTCATAAACAAAAATCTTAGAACCAATGCTCATGCAGTCTTCACCATAACTGCGCAGTACATTAACTTTTACATTGCAAACATACTATAAATGCCAGTTGTGTTAACAGACACTTATCTTCACGTGTAAACTGACCCTTGAAATAACAACCCCTAGCTCATAGATAAACATCTGTCAGTTGCACAGGTTTGTAAATCACTAGATTATGTTGCCAGTATTGTTAACAATAACACTTAGAATTGATATTTGTTATAATACTCCACACTGGATGAACATGTTTATTCACTAGCACCATTGTAACTAAAATGCATAATTAACCTGAAAGAGCTGCAGTATCTTTTATGCTGCTAGACAAGAACGAATTGAAAGTCAGTCAGTCTCGCCTCTTGCCACAAGTTCATATTTTCTTAACCACTATATATAAAATAATTTACTCATAAAAATTTAACAACAAATTATGAACATAATTTTGTAGACTGAAACCACTAGATATATGCAAATAATTTAAACAATAAATTATAAATAAATATAACCTACACAACATTCTCATTAAGTGACTAGTATGGGAAAAACAGTATTACTTTTGTTGTTACATTCAATACTACACCGAACACAAATTAACCACATATTAAGTACAACTGCTGTAGATGTGCCTGTCCCTCATAAATACCAGAAAACTGTGACTTGAGCATAATAATTAAAATATGAGTCCTATGACTTACAAAACCTATATTCTGAGCATTAATTGTGTACTATACTATCATCAGCAAGGGTAAAGCTTTACTGGGTTAATTTAGCACCTATTGTTTTACAAATCTCCGATGCACATATACATATCATACATTGAGAAATAAAATGTTTAAAGAAGGATTTAAGTGTATGCTTAAGTTTCAATTCCAAGCAAGGTATACTTATACTCCTTTTTAGAGCTCAAGGTACAGTGTGTAATGCAGTGGTATATGCATAAAATTATGAAATACAGAAAAAACTAAACTAGTTTTTCAGTGTCTGGTTTGATTTAAAAACTATCTTACAAAACTGTAAGACTACACATGAATGCAAACACAAGTAATAGTGGCTAGTGAACTTTTCACTCGTGTTACATTTATCATTTAGTTACCTATACTGAATGTACACAGTATGTCAAGTCCATGTGCTTCAGAGGGGTCATCTGTCCTATTGTGTGAATAATGAAAATCTCTAGAATTTTGTTGTTTTACCACATATACAAAAAAGTATACAGCACTCATATTACCATCAGTACATTAAATAAACAAACAAAACCTCAAATAAGAAAAGTTATACTCAGAAAAACAACTGCTGTGGTGTAACTAGCAAAAGAACTACACAGAAAAAATTGTCTTTCACATTTTGAGAAAATGAGCTCTCTTCTCTGAAAGACACAAACCAGATGACATCAAATGCTGTTATTGGATAGAAAGGCCACGGAATAAAGAAAGGACAGTAAAAAGTGAACCAGCATCCAATGTAACTAAGGCAGGGACAAAGTTTTCCTTTCTGCTGCTAATTATTACTCTCATCCACATATTATTCTGTATACCACAACAGATTTTATGACACCAGTCTCAGGTTACATTATTTCTGAGGTTCATATCTACTTTCCAGTGTTTTTGTTAGTTGTACTACAACTGTTGTAATTTCAGTGAGTATTTTTCTCATCCACTTTGACTCGTTCTGTAGCTAGATTCTTCATTTATAATACTCATTTACAGACACTGCAGCATCCACTTATAACTGAAAATGACTCTTACCTTTTTAGCAATAAACAACACAATATGCCTTGAAAACAGTATTCAGTCACTTAAAGTGAATGAGCACTTACTTGTTTGATAGCTACTTTCTAAAAGTCCAAAAAACCATATTCACAATGATGATAAACTGACATGTTTGTCATACACACATGCCATAAATTATTTACTCATGAAAATGTTAATGATTTTAATAAAATACAGACAGCATGTTAATAATATTGATGACTTCTGATATTTGTATTAAATATGTACAAAAACTAAAAATCAATTGCAGCAGCCAGACAATCTTTACACCAAATTTACAGGTGCAATAATTATGAGCTTTGTACTCTTGAAAGGTAGTTTTTTCTTCCCCTTTGCATATTTGGCCCAGCATATTTATAATATGAATGTACAAAAATATATGCACAGTATAAATTACTGTTAAATAATGATTATAGAAAATTTATTGCACAAAGAGAATTTTCTCCATTATTGTATCTGCAACTGGAAGACTATCTTCGTTCAGCTTTGAGAACTTTAACGACAAGCAGTCCCACAGCAGTAGCTGCAGCAATACCAAGTCCCGCCTTCCACCAAACGGCTGAATCACCGTTGAATATATTCAAATGTTTCAAATGCCTGCAAGGTCATTAACAGGTGTTAGTGGTATGCTCCAGAAATAACAATTAATTACAGTTATTGTTGTTACAGGTATATTAAGTAACATTCAGTAATCTTGAATATTTTGTAAAGTCATTGAGGAAATATACATTGCATTAACTCAGTTACTACAATTAATGTGTGATGAAGTTGTCATAATACAAGAAACATAATGCTATTTGAGGATCAATCTGCTTGGTTAATTTTCTGCTCCAATAATAATAAATAGTAATGCAAGTACCATTTGAAATTTACACTAACATGGCAAAAAAATCGGATACTTTTAGCAGACTGAGTAGTAAAGTTATCTTATAAATAATTACAGGTTGCTTATGTAGATTTTTGCTTTCAGTTATTTCAGAAAAACCGATTGTTAGCTCAAAGTGAAATGATTAATCTTGACATTCATGCTATGACAGAGTGCCATGTTAAAAATAAAGTTTGGCACCCAAAGAAACTTTTAGCTCAAACAGTATTAAATAACAAAGCAGCTGATTTCCTACAGGCGATTCTGTTTGGAAATAAGAGATTGTAAGACAGGAAAAGGCGAAGACTATACAATGCACTGAGTTAATGAAAATACCAAAATTCCAAGAATAAAAGCAGGAACTGTTCTGTGCTGACCATATACATAAATTCATATTTGTGTGTGTGTGTGTGTGTGTGTGTGTGTAAAAACTGTTTAAGCAACAAAATTTGCTACATATTGGTCATTATTGTAATCTGTAGTATGTTTCAAAAAGGGGGAGGGGCAATTAGACCTCAAAAAGTTGTCAATACAAATGAGAGTCGACTCTTCAGTGCATGTTACGAAAAAAGATGTGAAAACATTTTAATAATGTAGGAAAAGACAGACTGCTACTTACCATAAAGAAGACTCGTTAAGTTGCAGACAGACGCAAATAAAACACACTTACATAAAGCTTCCGGCCACAGCCTTCACCAGCAAAAGACACACACACACCATTCATACACATAACAAAGCACACATGACTGGTAACTCCAGCACCTCAAGCTGGTGTGTGTGTGTGTGTGTGTGTGGGGGGGGGGGGGGGGGGAGGGGGGGAGGGTGCGTGTCAAAAATGTTGAACAACAGAATTTGCTACTTGCTGATCTTGTGACCGTCTGCAAATTAACATGTGTTCTTTATAGTATGAAGCAATCTGTCTTGTTCTACATTGCTGATATTCCTACCTGGAGTTTCCATTGTTAGAAAACAGTTTAAGACATTCTTGCATAGCAGAACTGTTGGTTGGATTGTCTAGCACTAACTAAAAGAATGCAGGTAATTGATTATCTTTGGTAATCTACTTTTTTCCTTCTTATGAGGAACATGTTATCTTATAACTATTATTTCATGGGCAAGAAACAGTTTAAACATTAGAATGACTGTAAATGTTTTTGAACACATTGAACGTATCTCCGAATCACAACACATTCAACAAATATTTTTTAAATGTAAATTCAATTGAGAAAACTATAAAATTAAAATGAAAAACAGAATGGCTCATCAGTACTTAACTTCAGGAGGATTAGGTCTAGAAGCAACTGGCTTTGGAAACTGTTAGTTACTTCCTTCAAGCAATGAGGTATCAGCCAGAGAAGGTTACAAAGTAGGGGCAGATTACTAAGATTCCTGATTGAGAGATGACTACTCCCCTCAGCAGCAACTTCCCTAAATAGCACAGGTGAGAAACAGCTTCTACCCTACCCTCTGTCTGTGCAGTCCGCTTGACCTAGCTTGTGGTAGCCTCATCATTGGCAATGTCCTCCCTCTCCGAACTCATGTCTCCTCCCCACTCCCTTGCTCTAACCCTTTCATATTTTCATTTTCTACCTCATTCCTTACCTCCTCTCCTATAAAGAGATTGTAGCCCCCTCCTTCTTCCCTTATGTTCATAACCCCCAGTTTTTGTGATTGTTACCCTGATTCATCAGTACCAGAGAAAGTAATATGTATTTCCCTCTGTTGCCCACAAAAGTTCACTACCCACTCCATGAACAGTTACCTCCTAAGCCTTTCTGCTCCTTCAAGCCCTCCTCCCCTTAAATCCAGAGGAAAAACAGCTAGATAGAAAAAGAAATAATTTAAATAAGCCAGTGAATGATTATCAGAGAAAGATAAAACTTACACAAAAAACGTAAACTCACTCACAAGTCCAATGTCACACACAGTTATAAGCATTTCTATTACAAAATTCAATCTGCATAGATTTCATATCCATCTCCAGATACAATATGAGCTTCTCAGGAACCAACAACTGGCATGATATGTTCTACATTTCGAATATCTAAGAGTTAGGAGTTAGAACTTGACATAGTCTTTGGGTACACACTGCATAGAACCATTTTTTTACAGTGCAAATTTCCCTTGGTGAACATGAAACTATTTACTACATGGTCAACATATAACACTGTTTCAGTTATCTATCATAATTTTCCTACAATCTTACAGAAAAAGCACCACCACATTTACTGCATCGGTCTCAACAAAAATGTTTTCTACATTTTCTACAGGAAAGATAGATGATAGCCGGCTGGAAGTATACTGGCACAGATTAAATGTTAATTATTCCTCTCCTATTAGTACTATTACTACTGCTGCCTGCTGCATATTTACAATTTTCATATAGGTTCAGTATTTTCTACTGACCAACAATAGTACTACACTTTGTGTTTTGAACAAAACATTCATCTTAATGCCATTACATTGGTTTGCCTTAATTGTAGAAGACTTACATTGGAAAGGAAAGTTTCCAGCAGAAGGATGAACTATGGCAGGAAGAACAACAGAGCAAAATTTTCTCAGGTCACTCTTTTAGTTGGTAATATGATTAACGTGTTCTTTCTGGGAAAGGAAGGACCAGAATCTAACTGCAGAATAGATAAATACTGGAAGCAGAAAAACTGAAAGCTCACCATATAGTTGAGAGGTTGAGTGGTTGGCAGGCACATGAGCAACAAGACAGAAAACTTTGCTAAGCTTTTGGATGATGTCTTTCTTTAGCCAATTAGCACAAATACATCTGCCTTGTTAAATTTTCCTGCCTGATTACAATGTACCAGCAGAGGTGTATGCATATTCTGTTCTATACTAGGAATGGGCAAGAGTGGCGGCTGAGAGGAGTATGTCAGTTCTCCCACCAATCGTCTTCCCTCCGTTTCTAAGTGCCAATGAGAAGCCTTTGGCCTACTCCGGCTTGGTCTGCGATTTGAAGCACATAATGTTGCCACAGAGCCATTTCCACCATGAGTGCATCCAGGTAGCATTGTAAGAAGCAATGGCTACCAAATGCATACCTACCATTGACAAGAGTTTGTGGGAAACAATGCACTTTATGCTTGCAGTTGCTGGCACGGCAGGTTGCCACCCACAATCCAACATTTGTTTATGTGTGTGCTGAATGGAAGTGTACATTTGTGAAGAGGACATTGATTTGCATAAGGAAATATTGTGTTTGTGAGTTAAGATGACTGATTTTCAAGACAGTAAGAGTGAAACAAGGTATACAAATTTCTTCATGACCTTAAAGACAAAGGCAGAAGAGATCAAATCTTATTGGCACCACTGATTGCAGCAGCACAGGCGTAGGGTATACCCCTACAAATCATATTGCGAACAATTACAGAAGCATGGGCAACGGACACCTGTGGCCAGGAAATCAAGTTTCAGTTTCTGAGAAAAGGTATTAGTGGAAGAAGAACTGTCACTGATTTGCACGATTTCTAAACATATATTGTTCATTTTGCTGTATTAGAATTTTATGATCATGGCAAGTATTGTATAAGGCGAAAGGTAGCAGATGCTTTAAATGACAAGATTGATTGCTTGCACAGGTGCCTGCCACTCTAGTGAAATTCTGAAACATTCGGGATTTAGGTAAAGAAAATTCAATGATGGAAGGCACATTCAGATGGAGAGATCCAATACTGAAGCAGATAGGGCTAATATTGTGAGAAACACAGACATCAGGAAAGAAAATCACCATTGGCCTATTACTTATCTTGATGAGACCTGGCTCACTCAAAATCATTCCAGATAGCACATCTTGCAAGATTCAAATGGCATTGACTAGTTAAAAGTATTGACTGGTAAAGGAAACAGACTTAATCTCTGTCATGTGGGATGGATGAATATGACTTTATCAAAAGCAGAAAGCTAATATTCACATATCACAAATCCAGTGATTATCATAAAGAAATGAACAGTGATTTATCTAAACACTAGTTTTTAGATTTATTACCTAGTTTAGAAGAGGGCTGTGTGATCGTCAAGGATAATGTCAGTTACCATTCAAGAAAAAAAAGAGAAAATTTCTAATTCAACTACAGAGAAGGAATAAATAGCACAGTGGCGAAAGCGGGAAGAAAGTATTTCAATTTCAGACCACTATACAAAAGCGGAAATGTTGGAGAAATTCAGGCACCACCAACACCTGGACCATGTGCTTGCAAGTCTGCCCCCTTACCACTGCTAATATAACCCCACAGACCACAGCTAATACAATCCAACAGAAAATGTTTAAGCCCTACTGAAAGAAAAGGCCACATCCACAAATTTCCATCCAGAATTAATGTTGTGCAGAATTTACTTGAGGAAGTAACTGATGATGAGATAGCGGAAGACTGGATTAAGTTTGTTCGCAAGGATGAAATTCCACAAGGAAACATCTTTCTGGAGGAAGGCATCCGAGGAAAGTTCATTGAAAGCTTTGTCACTGCTCCAAATGACTCCTCGGATAGTGAGTCTCCAGAATAGGGCAATCAAAGAGCAATGAATTGCATTAAATGTTGTGTTTGTTGTTGCTTTACCTCACCAAAGTTGTGAATGCTGTTCCCTCTCTCCACTCCCTTTTCATGTAACTTTCTCCCCCCCCCCCCCCCCCCACTCCAAAAATTATCAATACAAGGCAGATTAATTGCCTAGCATACACTGCCTACTAGTATGTTCATCAGTTTTACTTGCGGGGAGCAGAAGACACATGTTTTCAGCTTTGCACCAAGGTTAAAACTAAAATGCAAAGTTAATGAGTGCTTAAATGTTTAAATTATCAAAATGGAAATAGCTTTATAATTTAACACATTTGTGGAAATAATGTACTTGGCTCCTACCTTCTAAAACACATGAAAATCCATTAATATGAAGAGGCTGCTGTTTCACTACAGTATTTTCAAAACATAGTAGATGAATACTGACTGGGGGAAAGAAACGAAAGATGAAGCCACCTGCTAGAACTTTGCACAGAGCATAATTTTATCATTGAAATATCACTGAAAATTAAATAGGCCTTTGGAGAAAAGAGAACCACTTGTATGAATACCAAGAGCTCAGCTTGGTTCAAGAATCATGAAAGAGGGCTATACATGTGGAAGAGACCTGGAGACACCAGAAGGTTTCAGATTTATTATAATGGTATGAGATTTCATAACCAGATTTTAAATTATAAGATATTTCCAGTGACAGGTGTGAACTGACCACAATTTACTGGTTGTGAACTGTAGATTAAAACTGAAGAAATTGCAAAAAAGGTAGGAAATTAAGGAGATGGGACTGGATAAACTGAAAGAACCGGAGGTTGTTTAGTGTTTCAGAGGTAGAATTAGGGAATGATTGACAAGAACAGGGAAAAGGAAAACATCAGGTGAGGAATGGGTAGCTTTGACGGATGAAATAGTGAAGGCAGCAGAGGACTGAGTAGGTAAAAAGATGAGGACTCACAGAAATCCTTGGGTAACACAAGAGATGCTGAATTTAACTGATGGCAGGAGAAAATATAAAAATGCAGTAAGAAAAAGGGATTACAAAGTCTACAAAATGAGATTGACAGGAAGAGCAAAATGGCTACACAGGAGTGGTTAGAGGACAAATATAAGAATGTAGAGGCATATATCACTAGGGGGATGATAGATACTGCCTACAGGAAAATTAAATAGGCCTTTGGAGAAAAGAGAACTACTTGTATGAACATCAAGAGCTCAGATGGAAAAACGGTCTTAAGCGAAGAAGGGGAAGCTGAAAGGTGGAAGAAGTATATAGAGGGTCTATACAAGGGAGGTGAACTTGAAGGCAATATTAACAGAAATGGAAGATGACACAGATGAAGATGATACATGATACGGTGAGAAGAATTTGACAGAGCACTCCAAGACCTAAGTCGAAACAAGGCCACAGGAGTAGACAACATTCCTTAGAGCTACTGATAGCCTTGGAACAGCCGGCCATGACAATCTGCTGAGCAAGTTGTATGAGACAGGCAAAATACTCTCAGAATTCAAGAAGAATATAATAATTCCAATTCCAAAGAAACTAGGTGCTGACAGGAGTGAATACTACAGAAACATCAGTTTAATAAGTCGTGGTTGCGAAATACTAACACAAATTCTTTACAAAAGAATGGAAGAACTGGTGGAAGCCATCTCGGAGAAGATCAGTAGGGATTCTGGAGAAATGTAGGAACACATGAGGCAATACTGGCCCTAGGACTACTTTTCGAAGACAGATTAAGGAAAGGCAAACTTATGTTTACATAATTTGTAGACATAGAGAAAGCTTTGAGAAGGTTGACTGGAATACTCTCTTTGAACTTCTGAAGGTAGCATGAAGTAAAGTACATGGAGTGAAAGGATATTTACAACCTGTACACAAACTATATAGTAGTTATAAGGGTCAAGGGGGGTATGAAAGTAATGCAGTGGTTGAGAAGGGAGTGAAACAGGATTGCAACCTATCCCCAATAAGATGAACATCGACAAAAGCAAACTGAGGATAATGGAATGTCATTGAATTAAATCAGGTGATGCTGAGGGAATTAGATTAGGAAACGAGACATTTAAAGTAGTGGATGAGTTTTACTATCTGAGCAGCAAAAAACTGACATTCCCAAAGTAGAGAGGACACGAAATGCAGACTAGCAATGGCAAGAAAAGCATTTCTGATGAAAAGAAATTTGTTGATATTGAGTAAAGATTTAAGCATCAGGAAGTCTTTTCTGAAAGTAGCTGTAGTAGCCATATACGGAAATGAAACATGGGCAATACACAATTTAGACTTGAAGAGAATAGAAGCTTTTGAATGTGGTGCTACAGAAGAATGCTGAGAATTAGATATGTAGATCACATAACTACTGTAATGAGAAGGAACTGAATAGAAATGGTGTGCAAAGAAGTTTATAACACACCCTGACTAGAAGAAGAGATTGGTTGATAGCACACGTTGTTGTTGTTGTTGTTGTTTTGTGGGAAGAGACCAAACTGCGAGGTCATCGGTCTCGTTGGATCAGGGAAGGAAGTCAGCTGTGCCCTTTCAAAGGAACCATCCCGGCTTTTGCCTGGAGCGATTTAGGGAAATCATGGAAAACCTAAATCAGGATGGCCGGACGCGGGATGATAGCACACATTCTGAGACATCATGGGTCAGGAGTTTAGTCCTAAAGGGAAATGTGGAGTGTAAAATTTTAAAAGGAGACCAAGAGATGAATACAGTAAGCAGATTCAGAAGGATGTAGGTTGCAGTAGTAACCTGAAGAGGAAGAGGCTTGCACAGGATACGGTAGCATGGAGAACTGCATCAAAACAGTCTTTGGACTGAAGAACACAATACCAATACAATAACACGATTTTGCTGCCATAATAAATTATTTAAAACAAGCCACTGCCCCTTCTGATTCTAAAAATCGTAATGGGCTGTGTGTTAATTTCAGGAATCTTGTCACTTTCAAGTGAGACCCACATAATGTATGAAGCATAGAGACAGCATTGTCCGATGGCATATACATTGCTGTGACTGGCTTGATGTGTACAGGCTGAAGGCTTCCAAATGGTCGTAACTGAGGTGTGCTGCTAGAACATGAATGGGGTAGTGTGAAGAAATTGTCTAGGGGGTACCTTCTACACTTACCCCTCTAGCCACCACTTTAGCTGCTCCCTACTATAGTTAGCTCTGAAGGAGGACATTTTCCAAAAGCTTAAAATGACTCGGTTTTGTTTATATGTCTACTGACCAATGGATGCTTCAGCTACATGGTGAATATGTTATCTTGAAAAAGTTAACTTTTTGAGAAATGTGGCTGTAATACAACTATAAGATTTTGATGTTCAAAGTTAGTTTTATCACCGTAACAAAAAATGTATCTTATTGTGCTTTTGACATGTACACACTGTTGGCTATCTAATGCCCATGTTCATCAAACTAACATTACACCTATCTCTTACATTATAACTGAGTAATCAGTATTTTAAAAAAATCATACAAGTATTTACATTACACAATGGACCTTAGATTCGTTATTCATTTTTCAATGTACAAATCCCTTATCTTTTCACAATGTAACACAAAATTCTGGTTAGATAGTTCACACCTATAAACCTTACAACAGAATTCCATGTTGGAATTTATTGTGCATAATTTTACTTCTCTTTTTGAGTTTCAAATTAATTTCCTCGTTCTAGCTAAGATGCATTTTCCTGTGCCCATTACTTTATGCAGCACCTGTAACGTAACATCCTTATTACTTAACATCTTTGAAACTAGTGTTTTTGTTATGTCAGTTGGTCCACATTTTATGTAAATGTTGATTGCGTGTGCTGCCATAGAACATAATGGTCACAAAGTGCAGGTGCAAAAATGGAGTAAATTTAAAACGCATGAAGGCCAAATTAGTCACACAGAGGCATACAATGTGCAAGTTTTCACCACACTTCACATTATATTAACTTTAAAATAATTTCACGAATGTCTCTGTGAAGCTAAAAAACTTCTAAGATTACCAATTGTGAACAAAAAATTTGCTGTTTATCTTTGTGCACAAAACCAGTACTGAGTACAAAACAAGGCCCCAGCAGGAAAGCAAGGATACCTGGAATACATCATCAAAACCAGTAACAGTTTGTTTTAAATAAACTTTTTAAACCACACTTGTGGCTGGTCCTTGGTTATATCAAAACCTTACAAAAATATGTGGTACGTTATTACCTTTATTTCTTCCAAAGGACATATTCCACCTACGACTTCCCCTTATCATTTTCACAAAAGAGTTAAAATCTGTCCTACTACAGTGATATTGGTGCTCTACATCCTAAAATCATTTAAGAAGAATGCTAGTATAATCCCTTACAGTGGATGCAAGCTGTATTCTTGCTCTCCTTATCTAACTGAGGTCCATCTCTTGTGACCTCTGTAGGTTGTATGTTAAATTCTAACGTCTTCATCCTCTTTCTATTACATTCATATGAAATCTGGGTTCATATCTTCCTAGAAAGATTAACAGCAGTTTTTTTTTTCTTTTTTGAGGATAAGCTGAAGAGTATTCAAATTTCTGGTAGCTATGAGAAATCTGACAGACAAATTTGCTAAAGGGCTATAGGTGACATAACACTGAACTACAAACACTAAAATCAAAGCAGAACTCATTGCAAATGGAAGCATTTACTCTGTATAACTTTCTAAGTTCAAATACATATTAAAGCAATAAGCATTTAACAAAGATGCAAGATAAATTTATATGAAGAGAGAAGGAAAAATGTTAATTTTTCTCTGAGCAGTGGCCAATACTGCACATTTCTATTATATTTACAGACAAGCAACACATGCTTGTTGTGTCTTCATATTCTACAAAATTAGAGATTTAATTATTATGCATGCAACACAAGCAGAGGAGAGCATGCCATGTTACTTCTCAAATTCATTAGTAAATGCTGAGATACGTAAAATGTTGTGCACAAAAATTCAAATATAAAATTATAACCTGAAGTATTGATTGAACCATTCACTGGGTTGTGATCGCAATAAAAGAACATGAACCAAGCGACGTAGGTTGCTGAAAAATTTAATAAATATAGCAACAGAAATTAAAGAAATGAAAACAATGAGAAAATATAACAAAGATTTACGCTGGTGGAACAACACAGCCAAACAAACCTTGTCTTGTAGAATAATATCCAAGCTGCCTGAAATCGACTGAAAGAGACATTAAATATTAGAAATAATACTGTTAGAGTGGTTCAATATAATTTACTCCAACAAAAGAAATTTAAAAATTCCATATATTCATCAAAATATGACAAAAATGTAAACAGACATTAACAATCTGTACAGTGGGATACTTTTATGATGCACAGCACACTGCTTATGACATATGGAATGAAACTAAATGAAATACATGAATTATGTTTTTAAAGACACTTTCTTTAACTCTGAATACTAACAGTTCACAAAATGGGCTGTATCTGGATGAAATATAGCTTTCATTACTGTGTAGTTTCTGGTGCAAAGCAATTTTAAAACGCATGTCAGGAATACATATCAACAAAATACTATTTAAGTATAAAACAGATGGATAAAGAACTTATGTCTGTTATGCAGGTGTGGATCCAGCATGGACTCCATGAGGAGTCCAGCGAAAAATTTTTCAAATAATCTAAAGCTCTTGTACATCATTACCTGATTAAACTGTTAATGGCGCTTTTCATTAACAATACCAGATTTAGGACATTTAGTACTGTTGGAGAAATTTTTAGTAATAAAACTATTAATCTGAGAAATAGTAATTCTTCAGGATTTGAATAAAAGACTGTTGAATAAAAACATCAGAAATTTCTTCTGCCTAAATTCTAGAAGAATGGCAATCAAAAGATTGTCTTACTGATTAATGTGATGCGTTCCTTTTTTACTTTTGGCAAATCTCTTAGTTGTTATTAAGCTTTAATATCTCTGTGAATGTAGAGCACAGCTAAGCTAAGCCAAGCTGTGGCCCATACTTGACCCTATAGAAGTATTTTGCCTACAGGGAGAAGAAAATGACACCTCAGCTGAAGCATTGCTATGTGGTAGCATCAATAACAAATGATGGAATCACATACAAGCTGGTAGACATCTCTGCTGCAGGACTGCAGCATATCAACAGGTAGTGACAGAAACTTCTCAATGGGGTGACCATTCATCCAGTCAATCCATTTCTGTTGCCACATGATGGCTTCAGGATTATCAAACACTGTTGTTGCCCATAATTACTAGGATATTGGAAAAGGTTGATGAGAGCCCCATACTGTTGTAGTATAGCTCCTCTTCTGACAACAGAATGGTTACATCTGAGGCAGGGTTTTGAATGTTCTACAGTTACAAAATTGCATATGGAAATATCTACACAATGTCATCCAGCACATTGTCAGGTATGTATAAAGGTATTCCAAAATATTCTGAATCCAAAGTAGCCACATGGTTAGACATCTGGGTCCGATGACTACAAAGATGTCCTGCAGTGACTACAGCCCTGTGACAAGAAGCCTTCCTTTTAGGTTTGTGAATTGATGAACAGCTTCATCAAACTACCCCACCTGTGTGCATACGAAGACTTCAGAGAAGCACGTAACTTTGAGAGCAGTGGAGTTCGAGGTTTTTGGTGTTTGCCAAAAAGAGGCTGCTGCTGCAGCTTTGATTGTGCCAATGACATTTCTCAATTGTGGTACCTTGTTTGAAGAAGATAACAAATGTTCAACTTGCATTAGAACATGAGGTTCGCAATGCATACAGGACCTCGAACTGGATTTCCTTGAGGGGACATTCATTAATTACATGAGGGGTTTCCTTTAAAATGTTGACTTCCCCTTGGTGAGATTTGGATGGACATGATTACCCCCCCCCCCCCCCCTCCAACACTTGTCGGGTAAAAATACATAAAACTGAATTCTTTTTTATTTTTTACACATGATTAAAACTAAAAATCAGGCCAATCTTGAGTAACATTCTGACGAACAGATGCACATAGACAGATGGACAAAAAGGCTCAATGAAAATATTATTAATAATTTTGACAGCTCCTTTAAAAACTGACCCTTTACTGGTATGTTATAGACATTAAATGTCCTTGAAAATTAAGTTACTTTGCGGATAAAGAGAACATTGTCTGTACCTTCCTTTGAACCTTACGATTACACAGCTTTTTCAATTTCTTGATTTATATGGTCACTACAAGAATTCTTGTCAGTGAACATCAGCTTAACTACCCTCCACAAAATAAACTTTTTGCCTGCATGTGGGTTTCGACTTGTCAGCCTGTCACTTAATGTGGTTTGTAGGCAGCCGTAATCTGCCTAAAGAAACATTGGGCTTGTTCCCCAGCTCTCCTTCAGTTACACAACACACAGAAATTAAAATGCTTCTACACAATAACCAGAAATGTCACTAATCACAGGGATACACACCTATATTCCCTGAGAAGAAGGGAGGTGAGGATAGTGGGGTCCAGAAATGCAAGTGGCCAACTAGTGTACTAACAATACTCAAAACGTATAAAAAATAATGAGCCGACCTCATAAAAAAAGGGGGAAATGCTAGAGAGAATGAAAGACACAGAAGGAGACACTGTGACAGTGTTTCCCTCAGAAAAATAAATAAATCAATAAATAAAAAGATTGTGAAAAGCTCTTGGAGGTCAAAACCACTGTTCTGCAAGTTGAATATGACATACAGGCAGAAATTACATGAGACACACATGTGAAAAATGAGAAAATAAGACTTTCCCACTATTGTTGCCCACCGTGTGACGTCACAGGTTATGAACAATGACAGCACTGGCCATCCCAATGCTGAACGATTCTATTCTACTTAACTTTACCAAGGAAGCCCTGATGTGAAGCAGTACTTGGACTTTCCAGAGTCCATAACAAACCACATTCCTTTGTGTGACAATAGCTCTGTGAAATTTTAGATCACATTACATTTTCCCCAGGCATCAAGACCAGGCAACATATATTGTAGCAAGTTATAATGTCCAGTTTTACTGCCACTGAAAAATTGTTGCAGAAACCATCTCATCCTTTCTCCAAGTCACTTTAGCCAGTCATAATGAATCTGCTTTTTATTCTTGCTCTTGAGTAAAATCTCTCAAGGTAGTGGTGTAAAATCATTGCCAAATTTACCTTAACCCATTTCTCACCAACAATGGCTGAGTTCCACTAACACTATAACAAATTTTCCTGCTGGCGACTCAAGTACTTGGTACTTCATTGTAGCCCAGCCCCAGTTAGCCGAACACTTTTTTCATGTAGTCTTCCCCCTCCATCTTTCACTCATTGTCTTGGTTTAAACAGCTCATCAACTCAGGGTTGCATTCAAATAGGTTGAACTGCTCAAAGTCGATGAGTTGTGAAATCCTGGGTTTTACCAGCACTGGTCTCTGTGCTGCTGTGGTGAAGTGAGGGTAGACGAATGACTCCTTGTCCTCCTGCTTGGTCTAGATCCACCTATTGCTTCTTCTAATTAAATGTTGGAAATAACATATCATAGTTCTTATGGGTTACCCTATCCAATGGCATAGATTGACTGTGTTTGAAAATGGTGTAATGCTGAAACTGCAACAGTGCATAACAAAATATAGACAACCATGGCAGAAATGAAAATGATATCTTTTAAACAATATATAGAGGTTTTTTTTATGCAAGATGTTCTGCAGCCTTCATGCAGTTAATAATACCCGTCCTTTTTTCCCCCTAAGGTAAGTCTTTCCGCTCCCGGGACTGGAATGACTCCTTACCCTCTCCCTTAAAACCCACATCCTTTCGTCCTTACCTCTCCTTCCCTCTTTCCTGATGAGGCAACAGTTTGTTGCGAAAGCTTGAATTTTGTGTGTATGTTTGTGTTCGTTTGTGTGTCCGTCGACCTGCCAGCACTTTCATTTGGTAAGTCACATCATCTTTGTTTTTAGGTGTGTGTGTGTGTATATATATATATATATATATATATATATATATATATATATATATATATATATATATATATCTAAAAACAAAGATGATGTGACTTACCAAATGAAAGTGCTGGCAGGTCGACAGACACACAAACGAACACAAACATACACACAAAATTCAAGCTTTCGCAACAAACTGTTGCCTCATCAGGAAAGAAGGAAGGAGAGGGAAAGACGAAAGGATGTGGGTTTTAAGGGAGAGGGTAAGGAGTCATTCCAGTCCCGGAAGCGGAAAGACTTACCTTAGGGGGAAAAAAGGACGGGTATACACTCGCACACACACACATATCCATCCACACATATACAGACACAAGCAGACATATTTAAAGACAAAGAGTTTGGGCAGAGATGCCAGTCGAGGCAGAAGTGCAGAGGCAAAGATGTTGATGAATGACAGGTGAGGTATGAGTGGCGGAAATTTGAAATTAGCGGAGATTGAGGCCTGGTGGATAACGGGAAGAGAGGATATATTGAAGGGCAAGTTCCCATCTCCGGAGTTCGGATAGGTTGGTGTTAGTAGGAAGTATCCAGATAACCCGGACGGTGTAACACTGCGCCAAGATGTGCTGGTCGTGCACCAAGGCATGTTTAGCCACAGGGTGATCCTCATTACCAACAAACACTGTCTGCCTGTGTCCATTCATGCGAATGGACAGTTTGTTGCTGGTCATTCCCACATAGAATGCATCACAGTGTAGGCAGGTCAGTTGGTAGATCACGTGGGTGCTTTCACACGTGGCTCTGCCTTTGATTGTGTACACCTTCCGGGTTACAGGACTGGAGTAGGTGGTGGTGGGAGGGTGCATGGGACAGGTTTTACACCGGGGGCGGTTACAAGGGTAGGAGCCAGAGGGTAGGGAAGGTGGTTTGGGGATTTCATAGGGATGAACTAAGAGGTTCATCCCTATGAAATCCCCAAACCACCTTCCCTACCCTCTGGCTCCTACCCTTGTAACCGCCCCCGGTGTAAAACCTGTCCCATGCACCCTCCCACCACCACCTACTCCAGTCCTGTAACCCGGAAGGTGTACACAATCAAAGGCAGAGCCACGTGTGAAAGCACCCACGTGATCTACCAACTGACCTGCCTACACTGTGATGCATTCTATGTGGGAATGACCAGCAACAAACTGTCCATTCGCATGAATGGACACAGGCAGACAGTGTTTGTTGGTAATGAGGATCACCCTGTGGCTAAACATGCCTTGGTGCACGACCAGCACATCTTGGCGCAGTGTTACACCGTCCGGGTTATCTGGATACTTCCTACTAACACCAACCTATCCGAACTCCGGAGATGGGAACTTGCTCTTCAATATATCCTCTCTTCCCGTTATCCACCAGGCCTCAATCTCCGCTAATTTCAAATTTCCGCCACTCATACCTCACCTGTCATTCATCAACATCTTTGCCTCTGCACTTCTGCCTCGACTGGCATCTCTGCCCAAACTCTTTGTCTTTAAATATGTCTGCTTGTGTCTGTATATGTGTGGATGGATATGTGTGTGTGTGCGAGTGTATACCCGTCCTTTTTTCCCCCTAAGGTAAGTCTTTCCGCTTCCGGGACTGGAATGACTCCTTACCCTCTCCCTTAAAACCCACATCCTTTCGTCTTTCCCTCTCCTTCCTTCTTTCCTGATGAGGCAACAGTTTGTTGCGAAAGCTTGAATTTTGTGTGTATGTTTGTGTTCGTTTGTGTGTCTGTCGACCTGCCAGCACTTTCATTTGGTAAGTCACATCATCTTTGTTTTTAGATATATTTTTCCTTCGTGGAATGTTTCCTTCTATTATATATATATATATATATATATATATATAATAGAGGGATATATATATGCTCATCATTAGTGTAACGGTATTTCATTTTTATCTACAGAAATTCTGTGCAGGCATAAGAATAAAATACAAGACTGCAGACAATGAATGTGCAGTTTGATAGCAGTCTAGAAAAATAAAAATATAAAAAACAGGCAGCCTTTCCCTTGCCTATATACACAAATAATGTCATTTATCAGTTTACAGAGGCTGTGAACCCATTCCTCAAGACGTTAATGAAGTACAATGTACAATGCGTCGCAAAAAACAGTGTAAAGTAAAAAGAATGAAGACTGCTCGGACAGAGCTAATGTACTAAAAAAGAATAATAATAATAATAATAATTTTTACTGTGAGGAGAATCTGCAATGCCAAGTCATCTCTAGATGGTGGTTATAATTAATATAAGCTATCCTGATGCATAAAATAGGACATTCTTTTTCTGCTGCCTGTTCTGAGTAATTTGAATTTTATCAAAAATTCCATTGTCCTATTTTCCTTCCATGTAATTTTCTCCAAACTACTAAAGAAAAGATGATGACTTTTCAGTAAGCATAGGGATTTTGACAGAAATTGCCGGGGGGTACATATGTTAGGCCAAATCTGTTGGGTTGGATCAGTACTGGTGTTGTATTTATTTTCCTTTTAAAACTTCAAAAGAATTTTTGGGTGAAACTGGACTGTAATCATTGGTCAGTGAGTCTCTATTTTCATATGAAAGACTATCCTCTTCACTGAATACGTCATCATTACGTAACATTCTCACTACAGATGTTCTGGTGTATTACTTTATGTTAATCATCTGCAGGTGTCACAGGAAGAAGGCCATTGCAGTGGCATGAATTCAAACTGTTAACAACAAACAGTTCACATCTACAGCATAATTAAACTGGTGTAATAGCCACACAATGATAATGCCAAAGATTCAATAAATAATGCTGCTAACTCTGACAATCTCAAATAGCAAAGTGTTGAGGCTGTCAAAGAACATACAGTTTTAACATATATTTCACATACTTCTAATACGCTCACATTATTTATGTTCTGTGGGTTAAGTGTTAACAGAGCAAGACTTAATCCTACACATTTGCCTCTTGTGGGCAATGCTCTAGCAAATGATCCATTGTAACTGACCTCACAGGCTGACTCCAATTTTCAGTTTGGTAATACGTACCTCTCCCCTTTTCGTTCTTTCATGATGCCTGTGGAAGCTGAGGTTTTCAGTTTATATAACATATTTCTTCTTCTTCTTCTTCTTCTTCTTCTTCTTCTTCTTCTCTTATAGAATTTAAATAGAAACATTTCATCAGTCTCTTCAATCAGACTTTGAAACTGGCATTAATTTATTTCTTCGGGCTTTATAGTTCTTTTCCACTAGTTTTCAGATGCTTGTGTTCTTATTTATTTTTCCACAGTTCTCTTGCATTTAAATTTTTGCTTTATTTAGTGCCACAATTCTTAGCCACAATTCAATATCACTCATTCAAAAATATTACATGGCAACATCAAAAACAGGGTGAAACAACAACAATATGCACTGGATACAGGCTGCACACCAAACAGACTGTGGTGGTTGGGCCTTAGCGACCGGAGACAGTAGCCATGTGTGCTGCTGCTGTCGTTGTTGTTGTTGTGTGAAACTTATACTTCAGAGGAAGAACTTTGTCTGAAAGCTTAGATATTTCTAGTATTCTTTTGATTGTGCCTGTAAGTGACTCAACACCCCCTCTGTATAGTGAGCAGCAACCTATCATTTCTGTACTGTTGCTATTCCATCCTGGACTTTCCACTGTCTGAATTTGGCTACACAGGATGACTGAGCTAAGCTGTTCACATCAAGTATTCCTGGAACCATTCAAGGTATCGTAATTTTGTTTTAACTCAGAAAAAATGTGAGAGAACTTTAAGCAAATGACATATACTATCTTTTTGTAGATATATTAATTACAGAGAAATTAATATCAATTTCACTTTTCCAAATGGGACTATAGTAATTTTTACTGCTAATAGCACCCATCTAATTTAATATTGCTGCCTCATATGATATCATATCCAAATAAGGAAATTGGATATGTAGGAAACAATGTGTCGCACCACCCCAATGCCGGTATAAAACAGGCACAAACTGTCTTCCACAAAGCAAGACAAATGATATATGCTAGTCCTTTAAGAACAATGCAGAAGGAATACAAAGAGAATAGCTGGGTTGTATATACGAATGTATCCTGACAGACGGTGTCCAACAAGAATGACAATTCAGAACAAACACAAAAAATTGTTATTGGAAGGACACTGGAATACTACACAGTAGTTAAGAAGCAGGCCTATTATGAGCACAGTAAGTGAACTAGATGTTCTGGGCAACTGTTTTTCATAATCCACATGTTGCAAGTGCCTCTGGAATAAATCAGCCCAGCATTGCTCGCATTTTGCACACAAACAGCTTCCATCTCTATCATGTGTCACTTCACTAGTAGCAAGTGGATCTGCAGGAGGACACATCGAATTTTGTCACTAGGTTCTTCTTTCAAAGAAATCTCTTCACCAATCACACCTTTACAAATAATGGAAAATGAATGAAAGAAATATGCATTACTGGGCTGCTGAGAATTCGCACTGGATGAGACAAGTTGAACGTCAGACGCAGTGTAGTGTGAGCATGTGGTAAGGGATTGTTGGAGAATATGTGATTGGTCCTTATTTCATTGAAGAAACTTTAATGGATAAAGGATATATACCATTTCTTAGCAAATTACTACCAGCTCTTAGAGGACACACCACTTTAAATGGCCCAATGGACGCCCCACTTACTACTAACCTGTGGCTATGAGGGTGCTCACTAAACTCTTTCCTTGTTGCTGTATACAATGTGAAAGCATTGTAAGTTGGCTAGCATGTTTGCCTCATTTGACGCCAGTTGACATTTTTTTCATGGGGCGAACTCAAAGACTAAGCCTAAGCACAAGTTCCTATGAGCCGAGAAAACTTTTAAAAATTCATTGTTGCAACATGTGTAGTGATATTGAAGGAGTCTCTTCAGTCTGTCCAGAAGTCCTTGCACCAGTGACTGCAAATATGTATTGCTGTGCTGATTTATTCCAGAGGCACTTGCATTTTCTCTGGAGCCAACAAGTGGATTATAAATATAAACAGCTGCCAGAATGTCTACTTCACTTGTTGTGTACATTACAGACTTGTTTCTTACCTACTGTTTGTATTTCAAACACTTTGATAACATAAATGCAATTTTAAGTGAATATTTATGACCACATTCTTTGGCAATTCATTTCTACAGCTCACAAGATTTTGCAATGTGGGTACGCAAAGGGTTGGCACAAGTTTCCCCAAGTGAAATTCCCTGATATTTCCCTGATTTCCAGACAAGTTTTAGCATTTTTACCTGACAAATTTTGAGATCTCAAGTGTGGGTAAAGACTTAGATTGAAAAAAAAAATGTAGGGACTTCTGTATTTCTAAATCTGTGAGCAAAAATCTTAAGTACTAACAGAAACGTCTTTTGTAATGGAGTGGTTTTAGATGGAGAAAGCAAACCAAATGGTACATGTGTTTCATTAAGACCACTGATGTTAGTTTATTTCTATAAAACGAAACACATTTGGTGACAAAAATACGCATTTCCTTGGAGTCACAAGACATATTTTAAATACCTACACCGATTTCAGAAATAATCTCAGAAAAAAGTAGGCCTCTTGAAAGAAGTGTGTAAGGCGGGGAAGAGTTGTGTAACCCAACACTATACATGACCGCCAATAAAATGTTGGTTATTACTCAGTGTGTTATGTCTATTATTTTAGGGGTATTGTGTGTCCGCCTGCTTAGCTGAGTGGTAATATGTTTGCTTAACACGCAGCGGGCCTGGGTTCCCAGCCAGGTTGTAGATTTCTCCGCTCGTGAACTGGGTGTTGTGTTGTTCTCACCATCATCATTTCATGATCACTGACTTGCAAGTTGCCCAATGTGGCATCACCTGAATGAAGACTTGCAACCCGGTGGCCAAACTTCCCTGGACTGGGCCTTCCGGCCATCAATGCCTCACAATCATTCCATTTTACAGGTATTGGGTGATTTTTCTTTCGAGAAATATGTAAGTACATTATGTACAAACCAAAAGCGTGTGCCACAATTTTCTTCTGCTTATCATCCATACTTTCTAATATATGAACTACTATCAATTTGCCCAAATGTACTAGAATAAATAAAATGTCTATCAAACACCGCACTGTACAGTGTACTTGCGGTAAGACAGTCGCAATTCCTGAAATTCATCACCCACGGCCTCTGGCTTCCTGAGCGGCACTAAAGGTCTGGGTCCATTGATAAACCATGAAATCCAGGGCATTATGCCACACACGAACAGACCCAGCCTGTGGGGAGATCGATGAGGCTAGATCCGGAGAGCAGAGCCTGTACATTAGCAGGAAACAATGGACTTTAGATTGACAGGCCTGATCTGTAAGAGATACACACAGAAATGGCCTGCGGTTTTTGCCCATAGTTGAAGTCCACTCATGTGGCCAGCTATTCAAGTGTCACAAACAACATGTTGATAAAATGAGACCGCGGTGATCAATCCATGCAACAGATAACTTGCGCGAATACACTGAGAATCAATACTAATGAGGATAGGTAACAACTCACCATGATGATGATCACTGAGCCACAGACAGGCACATAGGTAAGACAATCACACTATCACAACTAAATTTGCAGCCAGAGCCTTTGTCAGAAAATGAGAGCACACACAGTTTCACATAATCACTCACACACATATCATGCACACATGACTTCTGTCTCCGGCCGCTGCATCACCAGTCTCTGAGAATCAGATTCAGACAAACCACTCTTCATACCTTCCTGCCTCTTGTTGGCAGCTGCTAGGTTAGCAGCAAGAAATGGTGGAAGCACTGACTGCAAGCTGAGTGGAATAGTAGGAAGGGGAGAATTGGTAAGAATGAGGGACTAGGGAAGCAGCACACGTACTCGGCTGCACCCACCCAGCAACAATGCATTACATCTCAGCAAATGAACCATTTCATCTACTGAGACAAAAATGAGATTTTTCCAGTGTTTTCTTCAAATTTCCCTGGTATTTCCCTGACACATTTGAAATTTCCTGATATTTCCCGATTTCCGGAACTTGTGTCAATCCTGGTGTATCTTAACATTACATTCATGACACATAGTTATTATTTAATAATTTTTGTACCTCAAATCCCCCTTTCAAAGATGCACTGAATATTTTTAACTTGAACCTTTTTTCCAAGATTCTTTCCTCTTAAAGAGCAGAACTGTTATTGCAGTTAACAGGTAAATCACCCTTAGGTACCACATCATTCAGTTTCCAGTTGATGTGCTGGTTCAATGACACACAGCCACGCCTGAGCGTCCCATCAGCTGGACACAATAAGTTTCGTACAACACGAACTTTCACGTAAGACAGCTATTGGTTTCATGTTCAAAACACACAAATCCTAAGTTCTTAATATTGTAATTACTCCAAAGCTACTAATCGGATTTTGAAGAGTGAAATGACACTGAAATTCTCTCTTTTAGTAAGGGCTTTTTCACAATTCAATAGGGTTTCACAATTCAATTGGGAGAAACCAGAATTATGATCTTTTAAATGATCAGGAAAAGTCTGAGGTGAACAGCTCATGAGAATTACAATCTCTTAAATGATCAGGAAATATCTGAGGTGAAGAGCTTAGATGAATCACCATGAAGTTCTAGATTTTACAACTTGTTTTGATCCTGCCTGTATAAAACAGATCCTTCATGTCCTTAATACAAAACTGCCTACTGTTCGAACAACCTCATGGCTATGACTTTGATAATACACTGCATGACAAAAAAGTGAAGCACCAGAAGAAGTGGTTCGATGTCACAGTAACTTCATATTTGTAAGCACCATCAGCAGATATGCAAACGAAAAATTGCAATTCTCTGCAACAGGTAGAGTGGCCACCAGATTGTATTACTGTCATTCCTGTTTAGCATCATTAACAGGCCTGTCAGCATATATGTAACGGATGTGAACAGCATCAGATGATGTGTGATCACTGTGAAGAACACGGAGACACCAAGTACTTGTGTAGTACAGTGTTATCGACACCCAACAAGATTTGAAAAGGACCTAACTGTAGGTCTCCATTTGGCCATCTGATCGAATTATGCAATATCCAGATTTGTTGGGCTTTTGGATGTAATAGTGGTCCGATGTTGGATTGCACGAGAAGAAAGCAAGCAAACTCATCGTCAAGCTTCCGGTCAAACATGTCTGAGCACTGCAAGGGTGGGATACCATATTGTGCACCAAGCATATTGTATCTCCTTCACATTTCCACCTGCCATCCAAGAACAAGTAATGGACTCCCTGCAACATTCTGTGTCATCCTACATTATTGGTTGAAGACCATCAGCAGCTAGACAAGAGAATTACTGCCCCACGCATAGGCCGTCATTAACACCATAACACAAACGGCAGAGTTTGAAACGGTATAGTGGCCGGGAAGCATGGATTGCTGATGAATGATACTGCACTGAATTCAGCAAAGAATCACAGTTCTGTACTATCCCGAATGATCTTAGTTGGCAAGTAAAGCAGCAACTTGGGGAGAGGTCCCATTCTATCTATATTTTGGAGAGGCACAACAGTGTTATGCCTGGTGTCACAGTGTGCGGCAGCATCACGTATGACTTCAGGTCATCGCTATTAGTGATTGAGAGAACTCCGGTGTCACAATGAGACAACATGGATATTATGTATCCTCTTGTGTTCCTCTGATGTCACATGTGACAGTATCATGCTGCTATTTTTCAACAGGGCGATGCTTGGCCAAGCATGGAACATGTCTTTATGAATTGTCTGCATGATGTTCAGGTATTCACGTGGCCAGCAAGACTCCCAGCTCTCTTCTTGTTAGAACTTGTGGGGATCAACTCTGATGTCAACTCAATCCCAGTGCCAGTATCCAGGACCAGTTACCACAGCTGTGGGCCAGCTTACCTCAGAAGAGGATACAATGGCTTTATGACACTTCTCCCAACCAAAGGAAGTGATCCAGACAAGAGGAGGTGCAACATCATACGACAAGTGGACTGGTATGTTACTATTACACGATTTTGTTGTCACTGAAACACCATCACATACCCACTCATCCCAAGAAGTTTCATTTGTTTTCTCCTCCCTTTTTGAATGCTTCACTGTTTTGCTGGGCAGTGTATCTGGTAAGAGATCAGAGCTGCAAAATACCATATTTTCATCATTTACCAGAAGTTTTTAGCATCTAAAGTGTAAGATTTATTCCAGAAAGAGATCATGGCAAAACCCGTCTTTATTATGCATTTTCATACACGGGTATACGAGGTCCGCCCAAAAAATTCCAAACTTTGTCCAAAAACTTTCTCTACACTTACCTTTTACTTATTGTGCATGGTATCCTTCGTAATACTCTCCTCCACAATTGATACACAGCTCATAATGCCATTTCTGCTTCTGGAAGCAGTCTTGGTATGCCTCTTGATAGATTGTGTGAAGTGCCATCTGTGAATTTTCTTTTATCTCATCTATGATTGCAAATCTATGCCCTTTCAACAAGGTTTTCAACTTTGGAAATAAGAATAAGTCTGCAATGGCCAGGTCAGGAGAGTATGGAGGATGAGGCAGCGTAGTGCATAGTGATTTCGTATTTTTGAGTGATATCACACACCAACAGGGATGAATGTGTGAGTGCATTATGTTGCAAGAGCCATGAATTATCTTGCCACATTTCAGGCCTTTGTCTTCTAACATTTTCTTGCAGGCATCACCAACACATCCCAATAGTACCATCGATTAATGGTTTGTCCCTGTGACTAGAATTCATGATTAATTAATCCTTCAAAGTCACAGAAAACAATCAGCATAGCTCTGGCATTTGACCTGATGAACTTTCTTTGGTCTTGGAGAACCTTTTCTGACCCATTGTGAAGATTGAACCTTAGTCTCTACACCATAACTGTAGACGCATGTCTCATCACCAGTAATGATTCCCTTAAGCTACATCTAGTTCTCATCTATGTGATCCAAAATCTCTTCACAGATTGGGAGATGAAGGTTTTTCTTGTCTTGATCCACAAGGCGTGGGACGAACCTAGTGGCAATACAAAGCATTCCAAGATGCTGTGACAAGATTTCATGACATGATCCAACTGAAATGTTACATTCTTATGCTATCTCTCAGTCAGTCTGTCTTCGATTGACATGCACAATTTTGTTGAAACTCCTGACACAAGCATCGTGGGTAGATTTCAAAGGGCGCCCTGAACAAGGATCACCACCAAATTCCGTGTGGCCATTTTTAAACTGCGTGAACCATTCGTAACACCAAGTATGGCTTAAGCACTCATCAACATAGGCTTCCTGCATCATTTGGTGTGTCTCTGTACAGGTTTTCTTGAGTTTCACGCAAAATTTAATGCACACACTTTGCTCCTCTAACTCTGCCATCTCGAAATTCAAAAACTGTGCAACACAACATTCTACTCAATGTAGCAGTGAACAATAGCTAACAGACATACAACAACAAAACTCCTGGCAGTTATACATTAAACACTGGCATATGAAGGTATGGCAACCAATTTTGCTCCAGTACACCACTGGCATTGAACTACGAATGTTCTGGAATTTTTTGAACAGACCTCATATGTCCATTATGAGGTCTAAGACAGCCTCTGGTAAGTTTGAGAAGTATAAACACTGGCATATGAAGGTATGGCAACCAATTTTGCTCCAGTACACCACTGGCATTGAACTACGAATGTTCTGGAATTTTTTGAACAGACCTCATATGTCCATTATGAGGTCTAAGACAGCCTCTGGTAAGTTTGAGAAGTATGAAGAGGTACAGGCTGCTTGTAGTTTTAAGTCACACCATGAGGCATGCTGAAAGAGCTCTGTTTTGTCCCTTAAGGCATTGGTCTAGTTTGAAATTCTAACCTGGTATACAGTTTGAAGCTGCCAGAATCTGTAGAACAAATGACTGTGAGTGTAAGTATGCTGATATATGCCTAAAATTATGAGGAAAAATCACATAAAATGTACATTAGATTGACTGCATGACACGCAAGCATAACTGCTCGAGCACACTACCCTGATAGCTGTGTTCTGTATCCTAGTTCTTCCTGTCATACTTCACTGTTTTCTAGAGCTTCATAGTCCTCAGCTAATGACCTTTCCTGAGCACCTATTTTCTATGCAGTGTAATTTGCTGCAGAAGTAGTTCCTGTATCTGTCTTTTTCTCTCTTTCACACCCCAATCCTCACTTCTTCTTTCATGTTTTACACAAAGAAAGGTACCTGCATAACAGTTCCTTACATTCTCATGCGATTCTTAGTTTTTCTGATGCAAATTTAACAGGCACTTGGTCTAGATACAGGATTTACTGTAAAAATTACACTACACTGTCAATGGAAAGGTACTCATTTTGTCTGACCCTAGAATCCACAACCACTTTAAATTACGTGACATGGCCTAATAGAGCAATCTTCCAAACTACATACAGTTAACAAGATGTTCTCGGGCCTCCATCTGCACGGATGTGTCGAAATTCTGCTACATTTCAAAGAGTGGCACTTTCATCATATTTGCTAGAAGATGGAAATCCCAGAATTCGTAAGCAGTATACACTTTGGAAGTCTACATTCACATACATAAAATGCTACTACATTAAGGCTATCAAAGCCAAGTGACAAGGTTTGCTAAGATTGAGGTTCAAATATCCATTAATGGTATTGTTTGCCATATATATTCAATAAATGTCTATTTTGAAACCAGATAAATGTCATTTAATGACACTGCGAAATATTGTAATTTTCTTATCTACCAGTAACCAAACACATAATTCTTTAAAGAATGAAACTCTCATGAATAAAACAGCCACAAATGTCTGACTACTTTAAAAATAAATTAATGTGTCAAGTATATGACATTAAGCATGTAAAACATTTACAGCTGAAGGTACAAATTCCTAATTTTTCATGCCTCTCGAAGTTTATGACTTTGCAATATCTCCAGAATGGTGTGTTTTGCAAGATATACTTCTGCAGAGACACACAACAGTATATGCAAATATACATAGTGGTAAAAAAATAATAAATTTAAACTTCATGCCTGTTGCCTATGTTCCACAGCATGAATAGAAAAACGTGGTAGGCGATACACTTTTTTCCTTTAATTATTGTGTGGCCAAAACGGCCTTGCTGTGCTGGTACTGCGAACGGCTGAAAGCAAGGGGAAACTACGGCCGTAATTTTTCCCGAGGGCATGCATCTTTACTGTATGATTAAATGATGATGGCATCCTCTTGGGTAAAATATTCTGGAGGTAAAATAGTCCCCCATTCGGATCTCCGGGCGGGGACTACTCAAGAGGACGTCGTTATCAGGAGAAAGAAAACTGGCATTCTACGGATCGGAGCGTGGAATGTCAGATCCCTTAATCGGGCAGGTAGGTTAGGAAATTTAAAAACGGAAATGGATAGGTTAAAGTTAGATATAGTGGGAATTAGTGAAGTTCGGTGGCAGGAGGAACAAGACTTCTGGTCAGGTGACTACAGGGTTATAAACACAAAATCAAATAGGGGTAATGCAGGAGTAGGTTTAATAATGAATAGGAAAATAGGAACGCGGGTAAGCTACTACAAACAGCATAGTGAACACATTATTGTGGCCAAGATAGATACGAAGCCCACACCTACTACAGTAGTACAAGTTTATATGCCAACTAGCTCTGCAGATGACAAAGAAATTGAAGAAATGTATGATGAAATAAAAGAAATTATTCAGGAAGTGAAGGGAGACGAAAATTTAATAGTCATGGGTGACTGGAATTCGAGTGTAGGAAAAGGGAGAGACGGAAACATAGGAGGTGAATATGGATTGGGGCTAAGAAATGAAAGAGGAAGCCGCCTGGTAGAATTTTGCACAGAGCACAACTTAATCATGGCTAACATTTGGTTTAACAATCATGATAGAAGGTTGTATACATGGAAGAACCCTGGAGATACTAAAAGGTATCAGATAGATTATATAATGGTAAGACAGAGATTTAGGAACCAGGTTCTAAATTGTAAGACATTTCCAGGGGCAGATGTGGACTCTGACCACAATCTATTGGTTATGACCTGTAGATTAAAACTGAAGAAACTGCAAAAAGGTGGGAATTTAAGGAGATGGGACCTGGATAAACTGAAAGAACCAGAGGTAGTACAGAGTTTCAGGGAGAGCATAAGGGAACAATTGACAGGAATGGGGGAAAGAAATACAGTAGAAGAAGAATGGGTAGCTTTGAGGGATGAAGTAGTGAAGGCAGCAGAGGACCAAGTAGGTAAAAAGACGAGGGCTAGTAGAAATTCTCGGGTAACAGAAGAAATATTGAATTTAATTGATGAAAGGAGAAAATATAAAAATGCAGTAAATGAAGCAGGCAAAAAGGAATACAAACGTCTCAAAAATGAGATTGACAGGAAATGCAAAATGGCTAAGCAGGGATGGCTAGAGGACAAATGTAAGGATGTAGAGGCTTATCTCACTAGGGGTAAGATAGATACTGCCTACAGGAAAATTAAAGAGACTTTTGGAGATAAGAGAACCACTTGTATAAACATCAAGAGCTCAGATGGAAACCCAGTTCTAAGCAAAGAAGGGAAAGCAGAAAGGTGGAAGGAGTATATAGAGGGTCTATACAAGGGCGATGTACTTGAGGACAATATTATGGAAATGGAAGAGGATGTAGATGAAGATCAAATGGGAGATACGATACTGCGTGAAGAGTTTGACAGAGCACTGAAAGACCTAAGTCGAAACAAGGCCCCCGGAGTAGACAACATTCCACTGGAACTACTGACGGCCTTGGGAGAGCCAGTTTTGACAAAACTCTACCATCTGGTGAGCAAGATGTATGAAACAGGCGAAATACCCTCAGACTTCAAGAAAAATATAATAATTCTAATCCCAAAAAAAGCAGGTGTTGACAGATGTGAAAATTACCGAACAATCAGTTTAATAAGCCACAGTTGCAAAATACTAACACGAATTCTTTATAGACAAATGGAAAAACTAGTAGAAGGCGATCTCGGGGAAGATCAGTTTGGATTCCGTAGAAATACTGGAACACGTGAAGCAATACTGACCTTACGACTTATCTTAGAAGAAAGATTAAGGAAAGACAAACCTACGTTTCTAGCATTTGTAGACTTAGAGAAAGCTTTTGACAATGTTGACTGGAATACTCTCTTTCAAATTCTAAAGGTGGCAGGGGTAAAATACAGGGAGCGAAAGGCTATTTACAATTTGTACAGAAACCAGATGGCAGTTATAAGAGTCGAGGGACATGAAAGGGAAGCAGTGGTTGGGAAGGGAGTAAGACAGGGTTGTAGCCTCTCCCCGATGTTATTCAATCTGTATATCGAGCAAGCAGTAAAGGAAACAAAAGAAAAATTCGGAGTAGGTATTAAAATCCATGGAGAAGAAATAAAAACTTTGAGGTTCGCTGATGACATTGTAATTCTGTCAGAGACAGCAAAGGACTTGGAAGAGCAGTTGAATGGAATGGACAGTGTCTTGAAAGGAGGATATAAGATGAACATCAACAAAAGCAAAACAAGGATAATGGAATGTAGTCGAATTAAGTCGAGTGATGCTGAGGGAATTAGATTAGGAAATGAGACACTTAAAGTAGTAAAGGAGTTTTGCTAGTTGGGGAGCAAAATAACTGATGATGGTCGATGGAGAGAGGATATAAAAGGTAGACTGGCAATGGCAAGGAAAGCGTTTCTGAAGAAGAGAAATTTGTTAACATCGAGTATAGATTTAAGTGTCAGGAAGTCATTTCTGAAAGTATTTGTATGGAGTGTAGCCATGTATGGAAGTGAAACATGGACGGTAAACAGTTTGGACAAGAAGAGAATAGAAGCTTTCGAAATGTGGTGCTACAGAAGAATGCTGAAGATTAGATGGGTAGATCACATAACTAATGAGGAAGTACTGAATAGGATTGGGGAGAAGAGAGTGTTTGTAGCACAACTTGACCAGAAGAAGGGATCGGTTGGTAGGACATGTTCTGAGGCATCAAGGGATCACCAATTTAGTATTGGAGGGCAGCGTGGAGGGTAAAAATCGTAGGGGGAGACCAAGAGATGAATACACTAAGCAGATTCAGAAGGATGTAGGTTGCAGTAGGTACTGGGAGATGAAGAAGCTTGCACAGGATAGAGTAGCATGGAGAGCTGCATCAAACCAGTCTCAGGACTGAAGACCACAACAACAACAATTGTGTGGTGAGTCTCAGTAAGAAAGAGTTTCAAAAAAAGATTGAAACTGCCTTATATTTGTTGGAATTCACTGACTCCTCTCATTCTCAAATACTGGCTGAAATTACGGGCAGTTAGAACGGAAAAAAAATTTTTTTTTTCAAATTTTCGGATTTTTATTTGATTATAAAATTTGTAATTTCCCAAATAAAATGATATATATATATCGCTTATAAACTCAAATGGGAAGTACTTTATTTTATTTTTTAAAATATAATCTACACCGGTTGGAAATGTTACAACTTTTACGTGCATTACTTCACGATCTAATAAAATCTGTAATTTTTTGTATAGAATGCTGCAGATTGATGTGTTATTAAAGTTAAATTACAGGTTTGTAGTGGTAGCACTGTCAAAAACAGTATCATGTCATTTCATAGTATGAACATGCGTTGTATGTCGAAGTGCTAACATTTTTCTGTGGAAAGTAACAAATAGATTGGTAAATCTCTCAAAAAGTAAAGTATGACGCCAAAACGAAGCATTTTTACGAAACATGAGTTTCATGGTAATAGATTTGTGAATAAAGGAAACATCGTGTTCAACATCTGGTGTGTGAAGTTACAGGCAGTGAAATACAGGCAAACTCCTCAGTATCTAGAGAAACACCCATTAGTGCTTCGAAGATTAAAATAAAACATTGTGATAAACAGTTTTCTCAAAACAAAAGTGATGTAAATGGTAAGTTAGGTTATATTCTGATAGATTTACACATCCTAAAAAGGGTGTTAGGTGAATGTGTGTGTTGTAAAATATGTGGATGGCCTATTAGTTTACATGAAGACATTGAGGTATCAAATGAACTAGCCAGGAAACTTATCATTAATTGTGCCAGTTGTAAATATACTCATTCATTTCGGAATTCTGATAAGTGTAAAGATAATTATTTTGAAGTAAATGTTAGGCGGTTTTATGGATTGAGAGCTATTGCCAAAGCACACACTGCAGCAGAAACGATGTGTACTGTGATGAATATACCATGCCCACCTTATAAAATCGACAAGTACGTAGGATTTATTGGAGCTGCTGTGGAATCTGTTGCAGGTGAGTCAATGAAGGGTGCTGCAAACGAAGCTGTTGAAATAAATGATAGTATGACTGACATACCAGTAGCTTTTGATGACACCTGGCAGAAGTGTGGCTACAGTTCTAAGAATTCTGTTCCTACAGTAACCGGTGTGGATACTGGAAAGGTATTAGAGTTCCAGATTTTAACCAAACATTGTTATAAGTGTCAATTGGGGAAAAGAAGAAGGGTGGTACGGAAGCCTCTGCAGCTATTGAAATTTTTAGTCGATCTGTGAACGAAAGGGGAGTGTGTTACACTAAGCTCTTAGGTGATGGAGACCCAAAAGCACATAACAGAGTAGTAGCCACTCAGCCTTATGGTGAGAAGACTATCACAAATCTGGAATGTGTTGGTCGTGTCCAGAAGAGGATGGGCACCAGGTCGAGGAAGTTGAAACAAAGTTTGAGAGACAAGAAAGTTTCTGATGGTGAAGCCATAAGAGGCAGGCTGACAGACAAAATGACTGATGAACTACAGCAATATTTTGTGTGGCCATTAGAAATAACACTGAGGATTTGTTGAAAATGAAGCAGGCAGTATGGGCTACATTCTTCCACAGATTGGCAACTGATGAAGAACCAGTAAACCATTTTTGCCCTCCTGGACCTGATTCATGGTGCAATTACCACAATGGTCAGTATTCAAAGAGTTCATACAGCCATAAACATTCCATCCCAGCAGCAGTCATGGATATAATAAAATTTATTTACAGAGACCTGGCAAATACCAAATTACTGAAGAAGTGTCTGCATGGTCAGACTCAAAATCCCAATGAGTCGTTCAATAAATGTTTTTGTTGATATAAAGACACTCAAGTGGGGGGCGTCAGTGATGATGTTATTGCTAGGGTGAAAGTGCTACAGCATATGGGAATTAATCCTGGAGCAAACTGCATCACAGAACTTGAACGGATGGACAACATTTGCATTGATAAAGCAGAGTACACAGCACAGTTGGCCACTAAGGAGTCCAGAAAAAAGGAAAGAAGAAAAAACTTGGAAAAAGATCACGAGGATGATATACAGTATGGTGAAGGGTTCTTCCGAGTGACTAAAAATAAAAAATTAAGCATACATTAAGTGGGTTACAGTCTTTTGAAACTTTAGAAGACGTTCCTGAAAATTTACATTTTCTGTTGTATTTTTCCCTAAATCTCACAAACTACTTCGAGGAGAGTATTCAAATTTTCATAATGTTATGAACAATTAAAATGATAACGTACAAAAAAGTACACAAAATTTTAACCATGTAATGAAAAAGTTGTATTTCTCAAAGCTGTGGATGAAATGCAATTATTGTAGTTCAGTAGACTCAGAACATACAGTTTAATGTCCTGTAAAAGTTTCATGCCAATGGCTACAGTGGTTCCTGAAATACAGGGAAGCCAAGTCACTAAATTTAACATTGTCGGAATAGGGCATTTCATTAATCCGGCTAATTTGAACATGATGAGTTATGTATGCTACCTTAAGACACATACACACTTTCTGACTTAAATACTTTACCTATTGTATTAAACTTTTACTTTAAGATTATACCTCTAAATGAGTATATTATGAGAGCCTTTACCATTTTATATTTGGTCAGTAATTATATGAAATCTTGAACATGAAATTTTTGATGTCCCTGTAGGCTGTTAGACAGACACCCTGAAACTGCCTCTTTTAACTATTTAGCAATATAGGTATGTCTCACTTCCTTTTGAAGCAAGATATAGAAGTCCTAAGATTTTAGGGGTGGGGGACGAACTTCCTACACTGTTTTGAACAGTTCCTATAAAGCTGATCACAACTGACATCAATGAATCTTATAAATTCATCTAACTATTAAAATTCACACAAATCAGTGCCCACATTTTTCTGTTGTTCTCTTCTCAACTTCAATTTTTGTTCAAGTCCCAGTTACACTGCTTATGATTTGGATCAATGTTCATATTTCAAAAATGTGTCTTCTTATGTGAATAAAAATTCAAAATTTAAATAAAGCAAAGCCACTGAATTTTGATTTTCTCACAATCAATAATGTCACAAGTGGTACCATACTCCAGAATCATTCTGTGGCAGTGTTCTATCAACAAATCATGTGCAAACTACAGATATTATGCTTCCTTACTTCTAAGTATTTGGTTCTATATTGCGAATATATTTTCTAATTTTGATGAGCTCAATTTTGGAAGCTAGGCGCAATTTTACATGTACAATAAAATGTGTGTAAAACTTACGGAAATGCAGCCATTGTTGCCAGTTTAACATAGATGTCTCGTTTGATTTTCTTTGATGCTGTGAATGGATGGGGAGGCGGTAATTTATATCGACTGCAGAAGCTGGAGGGCTGTAGTAAATAATCTTGATGTACCTCCTCCAAATCACTTTTGTTAGCAACTATCAGAACTGGGATCTTTGTATCGATGAAATATTTCTGAATAACAAAATATCAAACCATGAGCCACGTTAAATTTTCCTTCAAAATGTTACAGTTGTATTTTACATTCTGGTAACTTACCAAAAATAATCGGGCAATGTATTCGAAGGACTTTGGATCACTGACATCATAAACAAGGCAGGCTACATCACATTGTACTTCTGATGGTGTTAATGGTTCAGAAACATTCCGCACATCAATATCACGCAGCATTAAGTACTTCTCTTGCCCATATACCTGCACAGTGTTTATTGTGCATTGTGGATTATCAAGCAACCCTGTCTCAGTAACTGTCTGTAAATAAAGATGTAGTCAGATAGATCTAAATTAAATGTCACTAAACATTTAAAATATAATCTACTATTTTCTTACCTCAACTGTTTGTCCTATAAAGCTTCGGCAAAACATCGATTTCCCTGATCCTTTGGGACCGATTACATGACACTGGTACACATTCCGTCCAGATTGCTTCTTCAGTAGATCTAGACGTTTCTCTCTTGTAACTGAAAACAAGAGAAAGAGAGGAGAGCTTAAATGCTGCAATACATAATTATAATTTCATGCGCAATACTTGCAAGAGGGGAGCTGCATCGGAATACATTACTATAACCACTTTTGGAATATACACATCTCTCTCTCTGTCTGTAAGTGACAGAGCAATGTTCTGAACTTTTCTCAAATATATGATTTTATAATGTTCATATGTTGATGTGACCAAGCTGAACAAGAATTTTTTTTTCACTGAATAGATTCGGAAGAAGTAATGATGGGCAGCAAGTCTGGTATTATTAGGCATTCATGGGATGTCATTTGAAATTGTTTCTCAAAGGGAAAGTGTGCATTATGTAACCATACTCTAATGAACTATATGTGCTGAGGTGTCATCCTGTTGAAATAAGACGTTATGCAACTGAATTTCCAACAAAAGAGCTATGTGAATAGAAATACCTGTAATATGAACACCATAAACAAATATTTCACACATTGCTCTAAAAAAGGATAGGTTGCCACTCACCATAAAGATGACTTCTTGAGTTGCAAAGAGACACAACAAAAAGACTGTTACACATTGAGCTTTTGGCCAAAGCCTTCTTCAGAACGGAAACACACAAGCAACCATGCCCCCACACATATGACCTTTATCTTCGGCTGTTTGGGCCAGAAAGCAGCAGTCCAGAGTGACGCAGGGAAGGGAGAGGCAAAGCAGAGTACAAGTGGGTGCAAAGAAGAGAAAGCTGCCTGGTGGAGCTAGACAGTGGCAGGATTAGACTGCCAGGTGCAGTGTCGGGAGGCTGGGGAAAAATGTGAGGAGCAGGGAAGGGGAAAAGACTGGTGGGTTTGCTGCCAATGAGTGGTGCAAAATGAGGGTGAGAGGACTTGAACTGGGAGGAGACGGTGCGACAAATGGGGCAGAAATTGCTGGGTGGAGGGTACGGGGACAATGTGTTATGTAGGTTGCAGCTGGGATTATTTTGGAACTGGAGAATGTGTTCAACGATACATCTCGTCTGTGCAGGTCAGAAAACCTGGTGGTGAAGGGGAGGATCCAGATGGCCTGAGTTGTGGAGCAGCCACTAAAATCAAAGGCACAACAAAAACATATGGCTGATGCATGTCATTATTCCATTCTGGATTTCCCATTGTTTGATTTAACCATTGAAATCAAGTGTGTTATGTTCAGCTGGATGTTACACTATCGGGTGGTCCATTTCACTCTTGGCCACAGTGATCGTGGTGGCCATTCACCTTGGTGAACAGTTGCTTATGTTGTGGCGTTGCAAGACAGCCACGCCACTCGGAAGTAGCCGAAATGCACGCGTTACACACGCCAGCTGGCGTGAGGTCTGAAACAGGATACTTAATGAATGCTATAAAAAAAAGTACGTAGCTGCGGTACTACTTAACTTTAATCCATCACTGTGGTACATTGCTCTTGATAATACAAGTGAGGCTCTCTCCAGAAATGGTTAATGGCGCCTTGCTAGGTTGTAGCCATGGACTTAGCTGAAGGCTATTCTACCTGTCTCTCGGCAAATGAGAGAAAGGCTTCGTCAGCGTAGTCGCTAGCAAAGTCGTCGTACAACTGGGGCGAGTGCTAGTACGTCTCTCTAGACCTGCCGTGTGGTGGCGCTCGGTCTGCAATTACTGACAGTGGCGACACGCGGGTCCGACATGTACTAGTGGACCGCGGCCGATTTAAAGCTACCACCTAGCAAGTGTGGTGTCTGGCGGTGACACCACAGCTTAGTGGTCATGCAAATATATGAAGCTGTGCAATGATTGCAACAGAGCTGGTATATGACATGGCTACTTTTACCAATGGGTTGCTTTTCACAGGTGTGCCTGGGACATATGTGACAGCAACCATGTCATATACCAGTTTTGCTGCAATCACTGCACAGTTTCCTAGCCTCCCAAAGCACCAAAACCTTGGTCTGGTTCCAGTTCACGGACAATATATTCATAATCTGAACTCAGGGCCAAGACATCATATCCTCATTCCTTCACCAACCTCAACACATTCTCTCCCAGCCATTTCACCTATCCTCCGCAACTCAGTATGCCACCTACCTGGATGTTGACTTCCAGATGGTAGTCTGGTTGTATGACTACCAGATGGCTCTAAACACAACGGTGTCCATATTTAACCCACCAACTGTACCTGCTTTTTGATAGCTGCCATCCCTTTCATGTACAAAAATCCCTTTTATTCAGTCTGGCCAAACTGAGGTGGTGTACCTGCAGTGACAAGAACCGCCTTGCCCAGTATATACAAGGTTTCACAAAGGCCTCCACAGACAGGCAATACCCCCCCCCCCCCCCCCCCCCGCCACCTAGTCCTCAAACAGATTTCCCATACCATATCCCTACAAAATCCCAAGCCTCGACCACCCTCAAAAATCAAATACAAAAGAGCGCCTGCTTTGCCACCTAATACCACCCCTCCTAAGGCGGTGGTCCATTGTCTACCCAACCTCCGTAACCACCTAGTCCATCCCTATGTCACTCCCAATCTCATCATCTTGCCACGGGAATCATATCCTTGTGGAATATCCAGGTGCAAGACCTGCCCAATCCACTCACCCAACAATTCCTATTCCAGTCCTGTGACAGGCTTATCTTACACCACCAGAGGATGGGCTACCCGTGAAAGCAGCCATGTCATATACCAGCTATGCTGCAAACAATGCACAGCTTTTTATACTGGTTTTGACTACAAATGTTCTTGTGAAACAAAACTAGCTCTTTATTCACATGAAGTGTTGAGTGCTATTGAGAAGGGATTTCAGATTGATTCTGTATTTCTGGATTTCTGACTTGTAGAAAAATTGCATGCTTATGGAATATTGTCTCAGTTATGTGGCTGAATTTGTGATTTCCTTACAGAGAGGTCACAGTTCGTAGTAACTGATGGAGAGTCATCGAGTAAAACAGAAGTGATTTCTGGCATTCCTCAAGGTAGTGTTATAGTCCCTTTGCTGTTCCTTGTCTATATAAACAATTTGGGAGACAATCTAAGCACCCGTCTTAGGTTTTTTGCAGTAACACTGTCATTTATCAACTAATAAAGTCATCAGAAGATCAGAACAAATTGCAAAATGACTTAGAAAAGATATCTGAATGCTGCAAAAATTGGCAGTTGACCCTAAATAGCAAAAAGTGTGGGGTCATCCACGTGAGTGCTAGAAGAAATTCCTTAAACTTTGGTTACACGATAACTCAGTCTAATCTAAAAGCCGTGAATTCAACTGAATACCTAGGTATTACAATTATGAACAACTTAAATTGGAAGGAACACACAGAAAATGTTGTGGGGAAGACTAACCAAAGACTGTGTTTTATTGGCAGGACACTTAGAAAATGTAACAGCTCTACTAAGGAGACTGCCTACACTACATTTTTCTGTTATCTTTTTGGTTCAAATGGCTCTGAGCACTATGCGACTCAACTTCTGAGGTCAATAGTCGCCTAGAACTTAGAACTATTTAAACCTAACTAACCTAAGGACATCACACACATCAATGCCCGAGGCAGGATTCGAACCTGCGACGGTAGCGGTTGCTCGGCTCCAGACTGTTGTTATCTTTTAGAATACTGCTTTGCAGTGTGGGATCCTTACCAGACAGGACTGGTGGAGTACATCGAAAAAGTTCAAAGAAGGGCAGCACATTTTCTATTATAGCGAAATATGGGAGAGTGTGTCACAGAAATGATACAGGATTTGGGGTGGACATCATTAAAAGGAAGGCGTTTTTCGTTGCGATAGAATCTTCTCACAAAATTACAATCACCAACGAAAATATTTTGTTGACACTGACCTACATAGGGGGAACGATCACCACAATAAAATAAGGGTAATCAGAGCTCGTACGGAAAGATATAGATGTTCGTGCTTTCTGCGCGCTATACAAGATTGGAATAATAGAGAATTGTGAAGGTGGTTCAATGAACCCTCTGCCAGGCACTTAAATGTGAATTGCAGAGTGTCCATGTAGAACATGCAGCTGAACATAGTATGCTTGATTTCAATCACTGTTTCGCAACCCAGATCACCTGGCTCCTCCCTTCCACCACCAGCTTTTCTGAACTGTGCAGATGTGGAGCATCCTTACAACACACTTTCCACTTTCAAAATTATCCCAGACTCAATTTATGGTAACCTATTGTCCCCACATTCTCCACCCAACAGTTTCTGCCCCCTCTGTCCTATCACCTCTTCCCAATTCAAGTCCCCTCACCCTCTTTGTGCAGCACTCTCTGCCAATGCACCCACCAGTCTTTTCCCCTTCTCTGCTCTTCTCCTTTTCCACTCTCCACTTTGCCTCCCCCTCTTCCCCCCCCCCCCCCCCCCCCCCCCCCACGCAGCTCCCAATGTTGCACCTGGCAGTCTTGTCCCACAACCATCTAGTCTATTTCTTTATGCTCTGCCACACAGTGCTTACTTCTCTCCCCCTACCCATACCCTGCTATTCCTCCCCTTTCCCCACCCCATACCAGATTGTTGCTGCCATTCAACGCAGTTCATTCTGACAGCTGGAAATAATAGTTATGTGTGCGTAATGTGTGCTTGCTTGTCTGTTTCCTTTCTTTCTGAAGAAGGCTTTGGCCTAAGGCTCCTGTGTAATGGCCTTTTTGTTGTGCCTGACTGCAACTCAATGTGTCATCTTTACAGTGACTAGCAATCTACCCTTTTCCTGTACTTTCCATTGCTTGACACATTATTCTAGCACTGTCTCCAGCCCAATATTGGAAGTTTTGTTCATTAACATGACTATTAAGGAAGAAGAAGAAAATGGAAAATTGGTTTCATTTACAAAGATAACAACTGTTTCGAATAATGTGATATAATGTTTCACAAAACTGTACATGTTCTTGTTCAATTCACTTAATTCTTAAATGATTTTACAATTAAGTAGGAAAGAGACTAAACTGTCATGCAAACATGGAAGGAAAATAACAACATTAGGTTAGACAATACTCAGAGTACGCTGGACTCTACTGTCCATGTTAGTCGGTTTATGTTCTCACACCTATAATGTGTACTTGTGGGTCATTTACTATTGATGAACTTTCTAAATATAGTTTTATCCATTACCCAACATCTTTGTGAGAAAGACTTCTCCATCTTCCTAGTATCTCCGAACACACGAAAGACAACACCAACAGAAATAGCTTTGATAAACTCCTCTAAGCATAATACTTCTTGCTGCACAAATCATTTGTCCATGGTTAGTAACTTTCAATATTATAATGTATATAGAAATGAGCTGTAATTTCTGCTAACTTAATCCACTGATTCACAATACTAACTCTTAAATGGATAAAAATTAAATTTCTTATTACCCTAAAACAAAGCAAAAACTACAGTTCTTTCACAGATTTTTCTGAAAAGTGCAATTTAGCATTTGATTATTTTAGACTGCACAGAGGGAAAATATTTTAACACAAGCAATGAAGAAAAACAGGTACAAAGTATGTAGCGAGTTTTGATTAAAATATCTATCCTCTACAGGACTTACAGTACGTGCACAAATGCAGGTTAATGACATATGGATAATGACCTATGGGAGTCTGGGTCTGGCTGTGAAGTGTGCACAGCCAGCTGAAACGGTTATGGTAAGTGCTAGAAACGGTTATGGTAAGTGCTAGTGACAAGCACGAAATCTGGGTTCGAGTGCCAGCTTGGCACAAATTTTCAATGTCTTCATTCCATTGCACAGTTGGAGGTTATCCATGGAAAAAAGTGAAGTACATAGCACCATGTAGAACGCAAATCTCGAAACTCTAACAAGTTAAAGCTTGGCTGTATGTGAGACTCAATTATCACCCTTTTGAATCTTAAACGTGTGTCTGGACCTACTATCAAGTCAAAGTCTCAATGTATGTGAGAATTATTTACCAAAAACATTATTCACCATGCACCCTCTCTCCCTTCCTTAATTGCAAATGTATGCAAATATTTTGCAGCTGACTGAACACAAACAACTGGATAAGCCACTTACTATGAAGCAAAATAAAACTTCTTCCTAGTATGTTAGCAGTGCCATGTAGAAACTGAAAGACTGTAGCATACTTATGTCACCATGACTTTAAATAGTGATAATCAACAGCTGTCTTCTTGTGTCTATATTAAATGTAGACAGTTTCACAGCCATCCCGTCAGTCCAAAAAGTTTCAAGACTGGCTTAATAAAAATTTGAGAAACATTAAGACGATACTTTTAGTGCTTCAAATACACTCCTGGAAATTGAAATAAGAACACCGTGAATTCATTGTCCCAGGAAGGGGAAACTTTATTGACACATTCCTGGGGTCAGATACATCACATGATCACACTGACAGAACCACAGGCACATAGACACAGGCAACAGAGCATGCACAATGTCGGCACTAGTACACTGTATATCCACCTTTCGCAGCAATGCAGGCTGCTATTCTCCCATGGAGACGATCGTAGAGATGCTGGATGTAGTCCTGTGGAACGGCTTGCCATGCCATTTCCACCTGGCGCCTCAGTTGGACCAGCGTTCGTGCTGGACTGCAGACCGCGTGAGACGACGCTTCATCCAGTCCCAAACATGCTCAATGGGGGACAGATCCGGAGATCTTGCTGGCCAGGGTAGTTGACTTACACCTTCTAGAGCACGTTGGGTGGCACGGGATACATGCGGACGTGCATTGTCCTGTTGGAACAGCAAGTTCCCTTGCCGGTCTAGGAATGGTAGAACGATGGGTTCGATGACGGTTTGGATGTACCGTGCACTATTCAGTGTCCCCTCGATGATCACCAGTGGTGTACGGCCAGTGTAGGAGATCGCTCACCACACCATGATGCCGGGTGTTGGCCCTGTGTGCCTCGGTCGTATGCAGTCCTGATTGTGGCGCTCACCTGCACGGCGCCAAACACGCATACGACCATCATTGGCACCAAGGCAGAAGCGACTCTCATCGCTGAAGACGACACGTCTCCATTCGTCCTTCCATTCACGCCTGTCGCGACACCACTGGAGGCGGGCTGCACGATGTTGGGGCGTGAGCGGAAGACGGCCTAACGGTGTGCGGGACCGTAGCCCAGCTTCATGGAGACGGTAGCGAATGGTCCTCGCCGATACCCCAGGAGCAACAGTGTCCCTAATTTGCTGGGAAGTGGCGGTGCGGTCCCCTACGGCACTGCGTAGGATCCTACGGTCTTGGCGTGCATCCGTGCGTCGCTGCGGTCCGGTCCCAGGTCGACGGGCACGTGCACCTTCCGCCGACCACTGGTGACAACATCGATGTACTGTGGAGACCTCACGCCCCACGTGTTGAGCAATTCGGCGGTATGTCCACCCGGCCTCCCGCATGCCCACTATACGCCCTCGCTCAAAGTCCGTCAACTGCACATACGGTTCACGTCCACGCTGTCGCGGCATGCTACCAGTGTTAAAGACTGCGATGGAGCTCCGTATGCCACGGCAAACTGGCTGACACTGATGGCGGCGGTGCACAAATGCTGCGCAGCTAGCGCCATTCGACGGCCAACACCGTGGTTCCTGGTGTGTCCGCTGTGCCATGCGTGTGATCATTGCTTGTACAGCCCTCTCGCAGTGTCCGGAGCAAGTATGGTGGGTCTGACACACCGGTGTCAATGTGTTCTTTTTTCCATTTCCAGGAGTGTATATCACACAGTGTAGCACAGTCTCACAAATTTAGCATTGGAGGGCAGTGTGGAGGGTAAAAATCGTAGAGGGAGACCAAGAGATGAATACACTAAGCAGATTCAGAAGGATGTAGGTTGCAGTAAGTACTGGGAGATGAAGGAGCTTGCACAGGATAGATTAACATGGAGAGCTGCATCAAACCAGTCTCAGGACTGAAGACCACAACAACAACAACATTGTTTTTAATATTATTAATATGGTTATAAATTGATTACTGGAAAAAAATCAGGTAGAAATCAAGTATTCATTGCTTGATTTGTTCTGTTTCTTTTCAATTATCGGGCAAATAATAGCATCTATATATATGAAAATCTAGCTTACTAAATCCCATTAAGAACATTTCATAGTTAGATCACCTGGTACAAAACCTTTACTTAATGCAAATTGTATCTTGTATTACACCAAAAATGAAAGATTTCTTTTTACATATACTTAAATCTTTCATACACCAGCACACACTTCCTGTAGCTCATGTGAGTTTTTTTGTTAGAGTGATTTCTCACCTCATTTGTTAAGCTGAGAAGCATACTCTTGCAAATAACATTAATGGCACCTATCATTGTATTGGACAAATATTTGATGCGCCCTATCTTCACATTGCTATGTACTTGTTAGAATGTCAGTTACCCTTTCTCTCTCTCTCTCTCTCTCTCTCTCTCTCTCTCTCTGTCTCTCCTCCCCCCTTTTTTTCTCCCTCTATTCAGTTGACATTACCAAAAACTGTGTCTTGACTATTACAATCACAAATGTTTGACTGTCCAAAAAAATTAATAATAGTAAAAAAATCATTGCCTATGTTGATATACCTCATATGTGTCACCCGAAATCATCTCTCAACTTTACCTGCGAAAACAGGTTGTATTTATCACAATGTGATATGAACAAAGGAAGAGTTTCTCTGATAGAAACATGTAAATATGGAAAGAGGGAAGATAAAACTTGTACTTCTCTTGGAGAAAAGTGAAAAAGAAAACATAGATAGGAATGAGTGTTTTAGTATCAAAGAAAGAAAGAAAGAAGATAGTTCTCCAAACATAGAATCTCCTACCACCTCATCCCGCCCACCATGAGTTTCCTTTTGTGATGAGTACTTCACTGTGATGCCATGTAGACCAAAGAGTGGTCAACGTGCCCTACAGTACAGACTTGTCATGGATTCACTTGTACAGGACCCAAAAATTGACCCTGAAATTCTTCTGTGGATGACCAGTAGAGACTGGGTAATCACATGTCAACTGTCAGTATCAACCAATCTTTGAATGCTTGCTCACAGTATTTGACCACTCAAATGTATGTACCCGATTATAAATAGCTCTGAATCTAATGGGTTACAATACATATTTCAACACCTTATACGGCCAAACCTCCCCTATAAGAGATTCATAAAACTCTACATTATTCATAAAAGGAAAGGAAAAGATAGAAAATCCCTCATACAAAATATGCAACATTACTTCATGTTCTAAACTAGAGCTTATAATCATTATTTAATAAACTATACACTTTGTGTTCCAAATAACACGTTCCCCTGTTACTTTTATTACATATGATAGGACAGTAAGAAAGGGACATAAATCATAAACAATAAGATAGCTGAAGAGGAAGAAACTGCTTCATGGTAAGGCAAATACACTGAAGAACCAAAGAAACTGGTACCCCTGCCTAATATTGTGTATGACTCCCACAAGCATGCAGAAGTGCCGCAACATGATGTGGCACAGACTTGACTAATGTCTGAAGCAGTGCTGATGGGAATTGACACCATGAATCCTGCAGTGCTGTCCATAAATCCATAAGAATACAAGGAGGTGGAAATCTCTTCTTAACAGCACATTGCAAGGCATCCAGATATTCTTAATGATGTTCATGTCTGGAGAGTCTGGTGGCCAGCAGAAGTATTTAAACTCAGAACAGCATTCCTGGAGCCAATCTGCAGCAATTCTGGTTGTATGGAGCATTGCACTGTCCTGCTGGAATTATCCAAGTCTGTCAAAATGCACAACGGACATGAATGGATGCAGGTGATCAGACAGGATGCTTGCATATGTGTCGCCAGTCACAGTGGTATCTAGACGTATCAGGGGTTCCATATCACTCCAACTGCACACTTAATTTCTTTTCTTACGCGGTCACACGGGTTCAATTGCGGATAGTATTTCAAAATAGGTACATGTTTTACACTTTCCTTTTATCTAATCTTCAGAACAAAATTCCATCAATAATGATTCATAAATCCTGTTCCTTTGGAAACATTCTTGCAATGCTGCAATTTAACACGAAAGTAATCACCTGTGTCCCCCCCCCCCTTGCTTCATTCTTAAAATTACCTCATTAACGGTGTAACTTAAGGTTAAGAAAATGCAAAAATAACACCAGGTTCCTCACTACACTTCATTTATACAGAAAGGTTGTCTCAACAGACATCAGGGATGAGATTTTGATAAACCTTTATGTAATTTGACACACCTAATATGTGAATCAAAAATCACTACCAGAAATATTGTCCTGAACACTTTGTTGTAGATTTTGTAAATAGCATAAGAAAAAAAATTGCAATGTAAAAACATAATACTAATTTTTATAAAGAAAGTAATGTAATAAATATATACTTTATAACAAATGCTACACAAAGCGAAAAATGAGCAAAGAAAATCTCTGCCTCCACAAAACTCTTTCGAGACAACAGCAGACACACTCTTTGGTTTGTTTATATTTTGTAAAGTACGTGGGAGTCGCCATCCATGGAAAAGTGTTTCATTTAATATTTAACGATACTGGAAAGCATACATTACATTTTCCAGAGCAGTACTTGCCACAAAAATAAAAACAGTGATTAATACAATCACATTAATCTTACAATCTTAATATTCTTCCCACATACAGTGCTCACTTTTTCGTCTCTATATTTGCCACAGATGCACAACCCCCACAATACTCCAAACTAAATTGTATCATATGTTGATGAATCGCCAGGCGACATGAAACCGGTCATGAATGAATAAAAATTGAAGAAAAAATGGCGATTGGTTACAGTAATTCCTGAAACTTTTATGTAATTTATTTCTATTTGAAATTCTAGTAAAAATAAAGCCTGACTCATTAAATGGTTATGTGATGGTCTACTTTCCATTAAAAATGCCAGTGCTTTATCTTGGATCCCAAAATTAACATTTGAAATTTTTTTATACTCCGAACAATAGCTAGTAGTTCTTTTTCTGCTGTGTAATTTAATTCTTGATTATTGAGGCTTCTACTTGCGAAAGCAATGGTTTTGTGTTCACCAATTTCCAGATCCCATTTCCCTGACACAATTGTGATGCATCTGTGGCTAACTTGAATGGTTCATGTATTACACGATGATTAAGTATCGGCACTTTCAAGAGTGCTTCTTTTATATTTTTAAACTCTGCCGTCCCTTCATCCCATTTCCATCCAGCTTTCTTTATTAATAATGATAATAATCTAGGATCATTCTTTATTTGACCTTGAACATATCAATGAGATAATATGGCCAATCCCAGGAACGAGTGGAACTGTTTTACATTTTGAGGTTCTGGACAACCCTTTCTGGTTCTTATCCAATCAGGATCAGGTTTAATATCATTAACCCTGTCCGGATGTCCAAAGAACTTCAGTTCCTCCCTGCCAAAATGAGTTTTTGCTATCTTAATGGTAATACCCTTTTCATAAAACTTGTGTACAGTTTTTGTTAATGAAGTACAATGTTCCTATCATGTTTTAGGTACTAATAAGCTGTCATCTACATACATAATCAATTTCTATAGTAACTCTTTCCCCAAAGCATCTTATGCACGAATAAACACTGCAACAAAAATATTCAAGCCAAAGGATAACCCCCTGAACTGATTTGACTTTCCATCAAACAAGAAAGCTGTGTATAGCTTTGAACTTTCAGTGATTTTACTTGCTAGTATCCAGCTATTAAATCCATTGAACTGAAATATCTGCTTATTGAAATTTAGCAAGCAAATCATTGATGCATTGAAGTCTTCTCTTCAGTTTCTATATGTTTGAAGTCTCCATGTCTTATCTTAGATGCACATGTGCCTCACCTGTGGCTTTCTTAACAACTAATAACTGATTGCTATAGACACTTACACTATGTTCAGCTTCTTGGTTTTAATCACATTGTCTATCACAGCATAAAAATGATGTATATGCCCTGGGCAGAGTCAGGGATATAAAAGAAGAGAACTAGCTTTCTGATTTACCTGGCAGCTACAAAGATATTTAAATCAAGATATCTTGAAGTATTTGAACTTTCTTGTAGTACTCATAACATGTAATATAATGCACATGTCAACTAAAGGAACATGACACATTATGTTACGTCATATAATGTGACGCATGTCATCATGACATACAACACAGCATTTACCATGTCCTTGAAATATTTGAACTTTCTTGTAGTACTCACAACATGTAATATAATGCATATGTCAAGTAAAGGAACATGACACATTATGTCACGTCATATAATGTGACGCATGCCATCATGACATACAACACAGCATTTACCATGTCATGCAATATGACACAATGTGTCATTAAAGTTTAGAATGCATGCATCTTCACTCTGGGATACTTCAACTGTAGGTGCATCCCACTCTCTGGAAGCACATAAATAATTCTTGTCTATCTGTGCTTACAGCCCTCACCATACACATAACAGTGGGTAGGTTTGGGGAAGAAATGATGGTCCCCTTGAGAGAGAGGGGGGGGGGGGGGGGGAGGTCAACCCACTCCCACTAAGTAATCAAAAAATTGTTTTTGCATCACCCCAAGGAAAAAATCTACCCTCAAAAATTTCTCAATGTGTATTTGCAGCTATAAGAGCTCACTGCACTGGAAAGTAGGGTTAACTCATAAAACAGCACAAAAATATCAAAATGTTTTGATTTATATGTCTCTGATGCTGCCAGACAAGTCAAAAAGTTAGTTCCCTTCTTTTACATCCCTAACTCTGTTCAGGACAAATTTGCTTTTTTTGTGCTATGATAGGGTTTTTCATTCTGTTCCGAACTTTTACTCCAATATAATTTTGACATTAGACTGCAATAGCTTCACAACCTATGTAGATTTTTGTTGACTTGGGTGATGACTGATACAGTATGGTATTTTTTATTGTCTTCTGAATCATGTGGGTTATATCATGGCAATGGTTAAAGCTATCACAAAACAACAGGATGTCCATTCATTACCTATACTTGCCTACCTCCTATAAAATCTGAACTGATTTGCAAAGGCTTGACGCACAGGAGTGGCACTCATAAAAAAGCTCACCAAAAACATGTTTTCTGAATGTAAAATTCAAAAGAAGGTAGATTTTTGAAAGTGAGTTTTCAATTTTATCATAAGAATGCATTTTTTATTTACTTGATTCACTTTAAACCATTTCCGCACATTCAATGCACATAAGAATGAAATTTATGTGCTAACTAAAGCTCAAATTTAAACTATTATATCCTGGCAATGGATAAAGATTATTGGATAAAAAAACAAAAAATAAAAATAAAACACAAAATCGTTTTGACTATATTGAATTATCTACCTTCACATAAAGTTTGAACCAATTCATAAATGTTGAAAGCATAGAAGGGGCATGTTTCAAAAACTTCCCAGAGGCCTGTTTTTCACATGTAAAGTGATTAGTGTTATTATTATCATTTATTCTTGATACCACCAGTTAATATTGTGTATTATTAGGGAAGCTCGGAAAGTAAAGGCCAATTCACATTGGCTGTCATGGCACCATCACGTTGTGGTGTATTCACTCTCCATTACATAACAGTACATCAAGTCAATTCGTGTCTCTTGATCTCAACTCGCAGCATAACACATTAAGTTATCCAAGCTTGTCATAATTTGCTGGACCTTGTGGTTGTCTGTCAGGTTCTCAGGCACCCAGCGAGCACCAACTTTATTTAATAATTTATAAATTTTAGAGCGTAGCAATCAGTCATTTTTTTTTTTTAATATGTTTGATTTGGCAAATCCAGATTTCGGTTAGTTAGTGCCTAGCCATTGTCAATGAACTACTTTTTTTCTAGTCTCGGTACATATCAGTTCCCTGTTGTTCGAGCATCATTCACAGTTCTTTGAAATTTCAACGAGTCATGAACAGTACTGTACACTGTACCCTGCACCACGGGACTGCTCAGATAAGGTGCGCAGTTGAATTGAATTGAATTTTATTTGATCCTGTAAGATTACACTGTGTACAGTAAATGTACGTGTAATATAGGACATGTCAAAGTATTAACATTCTTTATCACTTATTTTTCTACACCTTTAGCTTACATGTTTACATCACTGATAATGAGTAACAATGTATACAAATTTAATGGCATAAGTATTCTGCAACACTGTAAAACTCTTTTTCAATGAGATAGCCTTTAAGTTTCTTTGGAAAGTCATTATGAAGTACACTATCTTGCAGGTTTTTGGGCAGACTTCTTAGTAGTCTGATACCAGAGTACTGGGGTCCTTTTTCTAGCATTGCCAGTCGGTGGGGTATGCTCCGTACTTCATTCTTCTTTCTTGTATTGTGGGTGTGTACACTAGCATTTGTAATCCAGTCCTCACTACCTTTTGTGATGTACATTATTGTTTTGTATATATAAAACGATGAAAAAGTTAAGATACCTAAATTCTTGAAACAGTTTCTGCATGTTTCAGAGGTCTTTCTTCTTAAAATGGCCCTAATTGCTTTTTTTTTGTAATGTGAACACTCATTTTGTCTCTTGTTTGTTCGAGTTTCCCCACACAGTCACTCCATACTGTAAGTATGGTTCGAAAAGTCCATGATACACTGTACACAGAAGGTTCTTGTCTGAATACTGTGATAGCTGCATCATTAAGAATATGACAGAGCTCAGTTTCTTACAGACATTATTAATATGTTTTTTCCATTTCAGGTCATTATCCACAAGAATACCTAAGAATCTAGCAGATTCTACTTCTTACAGCCTTGTTCCATCAACCTCTAAATCCATGTCTACAGCCTTTTCCTTGTTTTAAAACACTGCATACATAGTCTTTTTTAGATTTATAACCAGTTCATTTTCCAACAGCCATTGAGCTGTGACATTTGCAGATATGTATGCTCTTCTCTCAAGCTGTTCCATATTTTGGTCACTATTTAGTATTGTCATGTCATCAGCATACAATATTTTCTTTTCGTCCTCCTCATCACCTATATCATTAACAAATACATTAAATAACAATGGCCCCATTACCGAACCCTGCGGCACTCCATATTTGATGGATTTGGTTTCTGATTGGTACGAGTTTCCTAATGATACATACTGCTTGCGGTTGCACAAGTATGATTTTATCCATTCACCTGGTTGCCCCCGAATGCCATAGTTGCTTAATTTTTGTATCAGCATTTCGTGGTCAATGGTGTCAAATGCCTGGTTGTTTAAACTTGCTGCCTCAATGGCTCTGACAATCTGCGGGGTTGCAATGAAAGAATGCATGCCACATGGAGACATTGCTATGGTTCATAATCATCCCACACACACGCCACACGTCCCTGTGAATTTCACCCAGTTTATGCCCTTTGGCCCACAAATATCGACCTACACTTCACTGCTCTCCACAAGCTGAGGACAGTAACATGCACCATGTTTGTTTTGTAGTTCAGGCTTCTCTTGATAGAGTTGCACATGAAAACAAAAATACCCTCAGTAGCGCATACTTCAAATTATATCATCGTGAAATTTCAACATTCCAGCTGCAATAACAGGGGGGAAAAATTATAGTCCATTACTTTCCAATCCTTCCTCATAATTCTTTTTCTCCCTTGTAAATTATTTTAGTTATTACCTCTGTTACATACGACATAAATTCTTGGCAAAAAGTTTATTTTCTGAATTTGTATTTCCCCTATTATCTCCTTGAACATCTGCATTACATTCTTTATTTAAAGTGTGTAATCCTTTCATGCAGGTCAATAAATAGTCAACAGTCATCCTTCTTCTGCACCAGATTTCCTTTCTTGCATAATGTATTAAAATCTTCTGTCGGACTGTTTAAATATTTAGATCTAGGTAAATTCCATATATTTCGTGTAACTACCCCATGAGCTATTAGAATATTTAAGATCTAAAAATGGTAGCATTAGTTTCTCTTGCATAATAGTTGACCAATATTTCATTTTAAATTTTTCTTGGAAATGTCCCAATACGTGAATTCCTCTCAATAGCCTGTTCCCCATTCTGCGGCATCTCCTACCAGACAACTAAGTACAAAATCTATTTTCTTTCAATCCTATCATTTCTTTGTTAATGGCTGGAAAATCCCCTTAGAAAATAAGTAGGATGCATCTTCAACTTTTGTAATCCTGTCTTCCTTACTGTATATTGTTAATTTTTACTTGTTGACCATTTAACTACAGCTGAACGAAACACAATTTTTGTGCCACATGTGTTTCCTCTTTATTCTCTGCAAGGCATCTTCAGTGGCCTGGAATATGTACATTTTGTTACTATTTGGTTTACATTTTGGAACAATGTATATATAGGTTATAACAGTTCTGGTGAGTTTTTTTTAACATAGTATAGCAATATTTTAATTTGAGTTTTTGTTTTCCACACTTCACAGCACTAGGAACTGAACACTTACTTTGATGCTACATTTTGGTTTGTGCTGCCGACTGTCGGATGTCATTGCCGAAGATTGAACATTAATGTCAACTTTCAAGTGTAATTTTTTTGAAATATCGGTGGTCTGATTGTGTATGCATGTATATGTATGTGAACGTGAAATGATGTGTGTGTGTGTGTGTGTGTGTGTGTGTGTGAAAGAGAGAGAGAGAGAGAGAGAGAGAGAGAGAGAGAGAGAGAGAGAGGGGGGGGGGGGGAGAGGGGGGGGGTTGTATGTATTTGTTTTAAAGTGGCTGCATGTTTGAGAGGGATAATTTTTTATCTTATTATTATTTCTTTTATTAAGTGTAGTAGGGAGTCTGTACCGATGTGTGCTTGCTCATTTATCACATGTTTGTTTTGAGCAATGGCTTTCTGGATATGAAAATTTTCTTGCATTTGTATAACTATTTGTCATGTTTGTTTATTCTCATTATTTTCATTTCTTGTTCCCTGCTTGTAGGATGATGTATATGGTGTTAAAAGTGTTTTGAAAATGTGGAATGGTTTGTTTCATAGTTCCAACACCTGATGTGTTCTTTGTACCATGTTTTAAAATTCCTGCATGTCATGCCTATGTATGACACATCACAATTTTGACAGTTTGTATGTTCCTGATCCCTGGAATTTATCCCTATTGGTTGTTGGTTGGCTTCAGTTTGATTGGAAAGTTTGCACAGTTTCATATACTATTTGGAAGCCCTGTTTCTTTAGTATTTTTGCACCCTTCATGTTAATTTATGTGTGTAAGTTCATCTGCTTCTTTTCTATGTGATGTTATCATTGCGTGTCTGTTTTGAGTGTGTTCATGAGTTTGAACCTTGTGAGTTATCTTGTATTCTGAAAATGTCTTGTTTGTTTTGTTTTTGCGATTTTATTTTCTGACCGAGTCTGTGTACTACATGTATGTCAGACCCATTGTTCCTAGCTATTTGTCTGACTGTACTCATTTCCTTTACATAGTTTCTCTTGTTGAGTGGGATCCCATTTAATCTATATAACAAATGTCTTAACACAGCAAGCTTCTGGTTATAGGGATGATTAGAGAAGGAATGTATTACTGTGTCTATGGCTGTTGGTTTTCTGAAGATCTGTATCAATACATGATTTATATCTATCATTAGTGGTTATCTTTTCAAATATTTGATTTTCTAGATGACCGATAAAAATGTTTGTTAATGTTCCTGATATTGTGGATCCCATGGGCAGTCCATCACTTTGCAGATAGTATTCATTCTCAAACTGGAAGTAGTTTTGTTCAGTTGCCAGCCTGAGTAAATTTGATATTTCTGTTATTGCTTCTGTAGTGAGGTTGTTGTGGGATGTGAGATTTGGTCTATGATTTCTATTGTTTCTGTGACATGGATGGAGGTACACATTGGTCTATGATTTCTATTGTTTCTGTGACATGGATGGAGGTACACATGTTTTCTATGTCGAATGAAATCAGTGATGCTGGGTGTGGTACATGTATGTTCTGGATGTGTTCTATTAGGTTTCCAGTGTTTACCACTGTTCTGTTGTTTTCTGTTTTATAGTGTTTTGTGATTAACTTTTGCAGATGTTTGGCTATGTGGTATGTTAGGGCTTTCCTCAAGTTAATAATGGGCATCATAGGTGTACATCTTTATGTATCTTTAGTTGGCTGCTTGTAGGTGTTCATGTGTTAGTAGTATTTCTGTTTATCTGTATGTGCATGTTCAATGTTTTTCAGTGTTCATTTCAGGTTCGCTTGAAATCGTGCAGTTGGACCTGACATCAGTTTCTGTATGGTCTTGGCATTTACGTATTCTTTGAACATAGCTGCTAAGGTTCAGTGACCGTGTCAGAATTATATTGTAACAAATAAGCCCCTTGGTCACAAATATTAAGTCAAAATTTTTACTTAATATTTGTGACCGAGGGCTTATTTGTTACAATATTTACGTATTCCTTGGTTTTTGTGGTGTAGTGTTCTTTGTCCATAAGTACTGTTAAATTTCTCTCGTCTGCTCTTGTTATTATAATGTTATTGTCTATTGTTTTAACGTTTTCATAGTGGCTGTTTCTGTTTGGTTGTTCCTATTATGTGTCTTATATCTTTGTTTTATTACCTTTTTTACTAATTCTCTTGTCCGTCTTACGTTTATTTCACAATTATTTTGTTGTTCTTCACGTGTGAGGACTTGTTCTGTTTCTACTATGAGATTTTCCATGTACTGGTTGTTTAATTTGCTGTTGGTGCAATGTTTCCAACCCTTTTCCCAAGTTATATTAATGTAAAAGTTAAAAACAGTTCTACAGTTGCACAATCAACTACAGAATGATACTGGTTACTAAATGAAATTAAGATGCTATATTCGAAACAATATTACCTAAACATGACACACTACAAAATTCACCTACAATTAGCACAGAGCATAGGAAACCCCGCAGTTCTCACGAAAATGATAGAAAAAAATTAACACAACACATACACAGCAGTGAAACATTTAGAACACAAGCATAAACAGAAAATAATAAAACATTAAAAAAGACAAAAAGTACATTTACATTTGAAACGTGAAATCATGAGAACACCAATACACATTCCACCCACATTCATTAACCAGACAGAGAAGAACTACATGAAAAAGAAAAAAAAATGCTCTTGGAAAGTGTTGGAAGTGGCATTCCACATTTGCAGAACACTTAAAACACCATAGCCATCATCCTACAAACATGGAACAAGATATGAAAATAATGAGAATAAACAACCACGACAAATATTTTACACAAATGCAAGAAAACTTCCACATCCAGAAAGCCACTGCTGAAAACAAACATGTAATAAATGAGGAAACACAGATCGATACAGACTCCCTACCACACTTAATAAAAGAAATTACAAGATAAAAATTATCCCTCTGACACATGCAGCGAAATTAAAACAAATACATACTTTACTCTGTCTCTCACCCTCCTGCCTTTGGTCATGCACGCACGCACGCGCGCACACGCACACACACACACACACACACACACACACACACACACACACACACACACACACACACACACACACACACACAGACAGATCACAGATATCTCAAAAAAAATTACGCTTGAAGGCTGGCAACAACATACAGCAGTCGAAGACACAAACCAAACCACAACACCAAAACAAGCATTCACAGTTCTTAGTACTGCAACGAGTGGAAAACAAAAACTCAAATGGCAATTATAAGAAGAAGAACAACACCAAAACCGGAACTAAAATACAACATGTACAAAGAACTAAAATACAACATGTAGAAAATCATCCAAGGAACCTGTAAGTAGAATTTAAACTATTACTATGCCATAAACAAACCAACCACCAAAACTGTTTATAATCTATATATACATTGTTCCAGAATGTAAACCAAACAGCAAAAAGTGTACATATTCCAGGCCACTGAAGATGCCATACACAGAACAAAGGTGAAATGCATATGCCACGAAAATTGTGTTTCATTCAGTTGTAGTTACATGGTCAACAAGCAAAAATTAACAATATACTATAATGAGTAGGATGCACTTCCCCATCAGGCTTGAGCTTAGGAAACTGTTTCGCCATGTTCATGCCTGTTCCTAATTGGAAGTGTTCTAACCAACCACTTGCTGTCCCCGTATTACTTGTATCTAACTTTTCTGCTGCTTGTGAATTTCCTCTTAGCTAACTATTGTGTGGTCCATGGAATTAAGTGCAGCACTAGCTGATTCTACCTTTCCTTGTACTTTTACTTCAACAATTTCCTTTAATCTTTATTCCCAATGAGTCAAAGCATTTTGATCGTTAGTGATGTTATCAGTTTTCTCTTCTGTTCTAATGCATTTACTCGGCCCTGTGTTTCTGCGATTTGATTGTGTGTATCTTCTAATTCTTGAGTGACTACTCCCACCAGTATTTCTTGCATTACCGTCTACTTCTTTGAATATTTTAATCATTTCCTTTCTAATTATTTCACAATAGTTATTTATTTCCAACTGTAAATCCTTAGGCAATTTTGCTGAAGTAGCTTCCAGACCAGAAATCTTGTTGACTTTTGTGGATACCTCTTTTAATGTCTGTCCCTGGGTACAGATGCTACTTTTTAATTCTTTCCCTTTGGTTTACAGACTGTTAAACCTTTCCTCTACCTTCTTTAACATTTCTGACATATTGTTATTCAGGCTGCATGTATGATCTAATTAGCAATAATTCCACTCAACAGCATTTCTCTATCAGTAAAAACGTATTAACAGCATCACAGTATGACATTTTGGCAAAATGTTACAAAATGACTCACTACACAACCAGTGATGTCTTGATGAGACACTGTGTAGCCGATGCATAGTCAGCTAACTACCTGCAGCAAGCAACGCGTAATGGCACTGCCATTGTACAATCTGACAGCTGCCAATCGTGTCGGAAATGGCAGTTGTACTTATAGGCTCAAGAACAGCAAACAGAAATCTTACATTTCATCACCATAACATTTCTTCCGAGTTACACGCTGAGAGGTTACTCAACTACGTAAATAATCTTGGTTGGTGACCAGTTTAGTACGGTAAACTGATTTTCTTTATGTCCAAAGTTCCGGTAATTCACACATATATGGTTTTCATTAAATCATAAAATAACTTCTTCTTGAGTATAGCAATTATATTAGACAACACTACAGCGTGTGTTCGCCTATATCTTCTTCATTGTTTTTCTCAGCTGCTGTATGTAGCAGTGCACATTTTTCTGCTATTTCATTAAATTTCTACTTATTTTCTGTTGAAGCGCTCTTATTTTAGCACCTCTCATCCTCGTCCTTCACTTAGGGTGCAAATGAATTGTTTTAATAGAGGGTTCTTCTGGCAGAGCTGTTCATAATAAAAGTTACCTTCTTATATCCTGACAGTCAGCTTTATGTATTTTCTTGATGCTGTAGTCCTGCTAAGTGGAGCCACAAATTTTGACCACTTAACTTTGTCTCCATCTGCAGATACTTTCTAGCAACTCAATATGAAATCACATAACCATGACTTCTAGAACTCTGCCGTATTTCACTATTTTCATAACTCATTACAACACAGAGTGAACAGATCAATTATTACAATAAGCTCATAGCTAGGCTCTACATGATACTTCATCGTATGATACATAGTTGGTGAGACAGTAAGTCAGTCTGATATTATTTTAACAAGCTTGTTCTGTTCTGGTGCAAAACCATTATCATCCAGACCACCTCTTCTCTGGAGTTCACAGCACCTCAAGCTGTGGTGGCAAAGTGTAAACAACTTCTGACAAAGCAAGGTGTGATAATTTTACTTCCCCCGTTTTGCCATCTGCCTCCTTAAATTCGTTTTTTCACTAATTACCACTAACATACATGAATATAATCTGCGTTTTCATAAAAGATAAAGATTGGCCCTCAGTTTTAAAGAATATAACACCAGATCTAATTTTCTGCTTAGTTTTATGTATGTAATTGATTTTATAATGTATTTTGACTATTCCCAGTTAGTATCTTTTGTTATAGGGTGAAATCAGTAATTGTTTCGCAATGTAAATTCTATTGTTGACTTATAATCAAATATAAATTCTGTACTAATTACAAACATTTGGAGGAACAACTAATTCTATTCTTAAATGATCTATTTGGCTCCGTTCAAAAACATGTTAGCAAAGCCAGCCCTTAATTAATTTCAAAGTAATTAACAGTTTTGTCATAGTATTGTTTGTGTAACTATATATGTTAATTTCACGATTTAAACAAATAATTTGGCTTAGCCCTTGAAGTAGAAGAAACTGTTAAAAAGAAACAATTTTTCAATGTATTCGGTTAATTTAATGAGTTTAAATTCAAGCAATGTGTAGTTTCAGTACCTACTACTGTGAGGATATAAAAGGGCCCGATTTTTGGTCCCGAGACAGTCAGTCCATGGAAAATATTTCGAGTAGATTTCTCAACCATGTTCTAGTTCTGGGTGGAGATTTTAATTTGCCAGATATAGAATGGGAGACTTAAAAGTTTATAACGGGTGGCAGGAACAAAGAATCCAGTGAAATTTTTTTAAGTGCATTACCTGAAAACTACCTTGAGCAGTTAAACAGAAAACTGACTTGTGGCGATAACATATTAGACCTTCTGGTGACAAACAGACCCGAACTATTTGAAACAGTTAACGCAGAACAGGGAATCAGCGATCATAAAGTGGCTACTGCATCGATGATTTCAGCCGTAAATAGAAATATTAAAAAAGGTAGGAAGATTTTTCTGTTTAGCAAAAGTGACAAAAAGCAGATTTCAGAGTACTTGATGGCTCAACACAAAAGTTTTGTCTCAAGTACAGATAGTGTTGAGGATCAGTGGACAAAGTTCAAAACCATCGTACAATATGCATTAGATGAGTATGCGCCAAGCAAGATTGTAAGAGATGGAAAATAGCCATCTTGGTACAACAACCAAGTTAGAAAACTGCTGCGGAAGCAAAGGGAACTTCACAGCAAAACATAAACATAGCCAAAGCCTTGCAGACAAACAAAAATTACGTGAAGCAAAATGTAGTGTGAGGAGGGCTATGCAAGAGGCGTTCAATGAATTTGAAAGTAAAGTTCTATGTACTGACTTGGCAAAAAATCCTAAGAAATTTTGGTCTTATGTCAAAGCGGTAGGTGGATCAAAACAAAATGTCCAGACACACTGTGACCAAAATGGTACTGAAACAGAGGATGAGAGTTTAAAGGCTGAAATACTAAATGTCTTTTTCCAAAGCTGTTTCACAGAGGAAGACTGCACTGTAGTTCCTTCTTAAGATTGTCGCACAGATGACAAAATGGTAGATATCAAAATAGACGACAGAGGGATAGAAAAACAACTAAAATCGCTCAAAAGAGGAAAGGCTGCTGGACCTGATACGATACCAGTTCGATTTTACACAGAGTACGTGAAGGAACTTGCCCCCCCTTCTTGCAGCGGTGTACTGTAGGTCTCTAGAAGGGCGCAGCGTTCCAAAGGACTGGAAAAGGGCACAGGTCATCCCCGTTTCCAAGAAGGGACGTCAAACAGATGTGTAGAACTATAGTCCTATATCTCTAATGTCGGTCAGTTGTAGAAATTTGGAACACGTATTATGTTCGAGTATAATGACTTTTCTGGAGACTAGAAATCTACTCTGTAGGAATCTGCACGTTTCGAAAAAGACGATCGTGTGAAACCCAGCTCGCGCTATTCATCCATAAGACTCAGAGGGCCATAGACACGGGTTCCCAGGTAGATGCTGTGTTTCTTGACTTCCGCAAGACATTCGATACAGTTCCCCACAGTCATTTAATGAACAAAGTAAGAGCATATGGACTATCAGACCAATTGTGTGATTGGATTGAAGAGCTCCTGGATAACAGAATCCAGTATGTCATTCTCAATGGAGAGAAGTCTTCCGAAGTAAGAGTGATTTCAGGTGTGCCAGCAGGGGAGTGTCGTAGGACTGTTGCTATTCACAATATACATAAATGACCTTGTGGATAACATCGGAAGTTCACTGAGGCTTTTTGCGGATGATGCTGTAGTATATCGAGAGGTTGTAACAATGGAAAATTGTACTGAAATGCAGGAGGATCTGCAAAGAATTGATGCATGGTGCAGGGAGTGGCAATTGAATCTCAATGTAGACAAGTGTAATGTGCTGCGAATGCACAGAAAGAAAGATCCTTTATCATTTAGCTACAATATAGCAGATCAGCAACTGGAAGCAGTTAATTCCATAAATTATCTGGGAGTAGGCATTAGGAGTGATTTAAAATGGAATGATCATATTAAGTTGATTGTCGGCAAAGCAGATGCCAGACTGAGATTAATTGGAAGAATCCTAAGGAAATGCAATCCGAAAACAAAAGAAGTAGGTTACAGTAAACTTGTTCACCCACTGCTTGAATATTGCTCACCAATGCGGGATCCGTACCAGATAGGGTTGATAGAAGAGACAGAGAAGATCCAACGGAGAGCAGCGTGCTTCGTTACAGAATCATTTAGTAATTGCGAAAGCGTTACGGAGATGATAGATAAACTCCAGGCGAAGACCCTGCAAGAGAGACGCTCAGTAACTCAGTACGGGCTTTTGTTGAAGTTTCGAGAACATACCTTCACCGAGGAGTCAAGCAGTATATTGTCCCCTCCTACGTATATCTCGCGAAGAGACCATGAGGATAAAATCAGAGAGATTAGAGCTCACGCAGAGGCATACCGACAATCTTTCTTTCCACAAACAATACGAGACTGGAATAGAAGAGAGAACTGATAGAGGTACTCAAAGTACCCTCCACCTCACACCGTCAGGTGGCTTGCGGAGTATGGATGTAGATGTAGATGTAGTGATTTCTTGAATTGTGATGATAAAGTGGAAAGGGTGAAGCCCTCAGTGGAAGATCTTAGGAGGAATTTTGATAACAATAATCAACTTGAGAGAGAATTTCAGGTTAATAGGATGAACAGGACTAATTATAGTAGAAATTCAAGGAATGGTTGGGTGGAGGATTGCCAGAATGGGCACGGAAATGCTAGGAGAAATTCAAGTAAAAGAAAGGGAGGAAATGACTTTAATTCTGGATCAAACCATTTAAACTAGCTAATGCTCCAGTTTTGGCTTGCACTCGAGAAGGTAGTGATGAAGAACCACTTTTATATAAATGTGCTGTAATCACAGGTAAGGGTAATGTAAATGATGGTAGTAAGACGAGTGTAATTTCTAATTCTAGTGAGATATTGAATGGTGGTGTGGGTAGCAATGTTTATCCCATAAAAGGAGAGGAGGGACTTGCTACAATAAAATTAAGTGATGAAACAGAGTGTGTAGACGTTGCTCAGGATGGCCAAAGTGCCAAAATGGATAGTAGATTTTTAAAGGAACATAAGGAATTCAGGTGTTTTCCTTTGTGGTCTAATACTGGAGACAAGGATCAACCAATTAGCAAAGTATTTGAAGACAGTGAAAGTGACAGTGGGTCTGATTCTGACAGTAGTTGTAATGATGATAGCAGTTACAAATCCAATAGTGATGAGGGCGAGGTATTTGAATTCATAATTGATAATGATGGCCAAGTGGTAAGTAAAGGAAGAAAAAAGGAGAATAATATTAGGCCTAGTGAAGAGTTAAGAGTTTGAGAGTGGTAATGAGGAAGAGGACCATGCTATCTGTCATTTGACTGTGTCTGATAATCATTTTGATAAGCAGGATGACAGTTTTTCCAGGGAAATGATTAATGAGGATTTGTTGTGTGAAGAAGATCATATGGTAAGTAAAAGGAAGTGTGGCACCCTGTAACAACAGCAAGTGTACAAAGTATACATGTTAAGTGTTTATTGGACAGTGTTGATTTGAATGGCATTTCACAGGCATTTTTTGGATCTATTAAGAATACAGATGGTATAGTAGTGATGCATGTCTCTGGAATAAAAATTGTTGGAGCTACTGTTAAGCTATCAAAGAGTGTGAAACAAGAGGTAATATTAACCGTGAAATTGGCAGGACAGCTGTTGGAGTGCAATTTCTTGGTGATCCAAAATCTCAGCATTGGTGTAATATTTGGGACTAATTCCTTGTGCAATTAGCAAGTAGGGGGTTCAACATTCAGTGTTGGATTCATTATGTGACGAAAATGCTTACCCCAGCTGTCTGTCTCATTTTTCATGTTTCCTGAGGCAGTCAAACTCTTCTCCTATCCTACCTGTAATTTGTAAGTGAATCAGAATTATTATACAGTAGGATGCTTTAGTATAGGAATATTTTAGAAAAGGTTTCTCCAGTGTTCCTATGCGTATATACGTTTTATGTCGTGTTAGTGATAAGTAATGTAATCATAAGAGGATGGAAGAAAGTAAATTTGTACCGTGGTTAAAGAATTTTTGTCAGACAAAGAGGTAAGGTAAACTGAAAATGAAAGGTGTCAGCATATGTGGAGGATAATTAACATCTGAAGTAATCAGCTCATGGGTGCAGCAGCAGTAGCAATGTGCAGTAACAATAATCTTGAATACTAGATCTTAATATTAATTGTGGTATAATAGAAGTATTTGTGTTCAATGCCATCAGTATATTGAGGTAACTATCTGTGTCATGGTACAGCCATTTCTAATATTAAGGACTTACAACTTCAAACATAGTTGCCTGGAGTAATGTGTGGAAAGAATATGCAAGATTTTTATGTACATCGCCCTTCAGGCTAGATTGCCAACCAAGTAATAGTTTTTCTAAGTGATTATTTTGTGGTCAGTAATGAGAGTTAAGTTTGGCTCAGCCTAAGGATCTGTTACTGTGGAGTGTTTCTCTGTAGAATCAATTTTGCATTATATAAGCAGAGCAGGTGTTCATTTATTAGATAATGAAACAATAATGAAATAATAAAATAATGAGTAATGTTAGGGTCTTAATGATTAGGGAACCTGTCTCTGCAGTAGGAATATTTTTTGAGAATGCACTCCACTGGCTAACAAGGTATGAAATGTAAGTGAAATAATGGTGCTGACAGACGTGATTAATGCAAAAGATAAAGGTATACAAACAAATGTGGTGTAAATGTATTGATGATCTAATTGTGAACTAGGCAACATTGGGTACTGTTTATATTGTGCAATTCATGATACTGCAACTGGATTGAGAGATCAATAGAAAGAGCAATATTTGCAAGTCATATAATGCTGCATCATTGGATCAATAGGTTATCTAAAAACTTATGTTTGTGTTCTGAGGAATTATGAGCTTAAAGTGGTAATACTGGGATGAAGAAAAGTATTTTTGCTGATTAACTGATAACTGTGGTGCTAGAGTGATTTGAATATTCTGACAGGTCAACTGTTTGGTAACATTTTGTGATTTTGTGAGGATTTAAGTTTCTGGTTGAATGAGAATAGTGCTCAGAGGTGAGTACAGAAATAGGGCAATGATTTGGTACAACTTCCATCCCCTTAATCTTGATTTGAATAGTGATTAAGTTATTTGATGGTGACTCTTTTCTTTTTTCATAACCTAATGATGCTATGCTACTGCAAATCTTGAGTTTTTGCTATTTTGCAAATGGGAAAGAAAAGTCTTTCAAGTTTAACCAGTTTCAGACAGTTATGATTTAGAGTAATGTTTTGTAGTGTAATGTGCACTTGATTTAAAATTTTTTTTAGTCCACATCTTTAACTATATTCAATTTTAGTGCTAATTATTGTAATGTTATGAGAACTGTGTAATTTATCTATTTACAAAGTAATGACTGTCATTTGCCATTAACATTAAACTTTTTTTTTCCCCTACACTTAAGTAAGTAAAAGTAAATGTACCAAATTAGCGTATTTCGTATAATTTTTTCATGTACTGTGGTGGAGGAGAACCACCTCCAAGGAACCTGATAGCAGTGCATTGCCTAACTGACACTTAAATGTGTATATGGAGGGTTGTGACAAGTGAAAGTAAACAACTGAGAAATGCAAATGTGCACCTGTAGGCTACATCATTTACTGTCGACAGTACTGCATTTCCAGCCCCAATTTTTTTAAGACAGTACGTCGACACCGAGGACAACAAAGAAATAAAGAAGGCAAACCACCACAAACTTCCCTATTGCAAGTACAACCACTCGTTCCTCATCACGTCCCGTTAATACACTGTGCTCACCTTTCTTCCTTCATATCTGCAGTATGTTACTTGAGAGATACTAAAATATGTTTTCAGCTCCCACAAACGTCTTTTTCCAGCCTAAGAGGATAACAGTGGAAAATGTTATTCCATAAAATCTCACATTTCACTACATAGAGAGTCAAGGTGTGTTGGACAAACTTTGCACACCACTTTTCTCTTCTTCAAAACGTTCTGGAGAATGTCTGGAACACTTTACTTCTAGATGTTGCTCCACTGCAAATTGCAACACAAGAGTGATGACATCCACTACTTAACATTGCCTGCTCACTACTGACTGGTCAAATGCACTTCTGTTGTGTACAGTTGTTAGTTGGAGCTGTCATCACAGTTACTGCACTGGCACTGCTTATAAAATAAAATAAAATAATCTTGGAACTTTTTGGATGGACAGTGTATACCACTATGTCCCTCCCCCATGTACATGTTATACTTGTGTTAGCGGAATTTCTTAAGATCTGAGGAATCAACTGTATCTAGAAATGCTGGGAAGTTAGTACGAGGGCAGTTTAATAAGTAATGCAACACATTTTTTTTCTGAAACAGGGGCTGTTTTATTCAGCATTGAAATACACCGGGTTATTCCCCAATCTTTTAGCTACACAACACTATTTTTCAACGTAATCTCCATTCAATGCTACGGCCTTACGCCACCTTGAAATGAGGACCTGTATGCCTGCACGGTACCATTCCACTGGTCGATGTCGGAGCCAACGTCGTACTGCATCAATAACTTCTTCATCATCCGCGTAGTGCCTCCCACGGATTGCGTCCTTCATTGGGCCAAACATATGGAAATCCGGCGGTGCGAGATCGGGGCTGTAGGGTGCGTGAGGAAGAACAGTCCACTGAAGTTTTGTGAGCTCCTCTCGGGTGCGAAGACTTGTGTGAGGTCTTGCGTTGTCATGAAGAAGGAGAAGTGCCTACGAACACGCTGAAGTCGTTTCTTCAATTTCTGAAGAGTAGCACAATACACTTCAGAGTTGATCGTTTGACCATGGGGAAGGACATCGAACGAGTGTGTTCGCACGCTCCGCCATTGCAGGAGTCACAGATGTGCACGGCCAGCCTGCACGCGGGAGATCAGACAGTCTTGCTTGACCTTGCGGCGATGATGACACACGCTTTGCCCAACGACTCACCGTGCTTTTGTCCACTGCCAGATCACCGTAGACATTCTGCAAGCGCCTATGAATATCTGAGATGCCCTGGTTTTCCGCCAAAAGAAACTCGATCACTGCCCATTGTTTGCAACGCACATTCGTTACAGACGCCATTTTGACAGCTCCGTACAGCGCTGCCACCTGTCGGAAGTCAATGAAACTATACGAGACGAAGCGGGAATGTTTGAAAATATTCCACAAGAAATTTCCGGTTTTTTCAACCAAAATTGGCCGAGAAAAAAAATGCGTTGCATTACTTATTGAACTGCCCTCGTACATCAACCCACAATTTATTATTTTGCAGGTACAATCAATTCTCTGGGCCTGACAAGGTGTTCCTACTCGATAGGAAAGGTAAGCCCCATCTTTACATGGTGTACACCCTGCAGGCATCCTTTAACACTTTTGTCAGCAATCTTGTTTTACATGTATTGCAATAAAGCCATGTATCCAACTCAATAAGATATTCTTGTCTGACATTGGCTTTGTATCACTGGCCAAAATTAAGGTACTCCATCAAAGAAGCAAAAATATCAAGACTTAATGTCCCATCAAGGATGATGTCAGCAGAGATGGCCCACAGTCTTTGATCAGACAAGACTGGGAGCACCCAATCTGCTATGGCTTTTTCATGAAAATCACACATACTACTCAAGAGGTTTAAGAAAACTATGAAATAACTTAACCTGAGTGGCCAGACAGCAATATGAAGCTCACTTCTCCAAAATTTGGTTCTAATGACTTTATCACTGCCTCTCAATGTTTGGTGAGATACTCTCTGGATCCCCCCAAATAAATATTTGATTCCTGGTTGGAAACACAAGATCCTCTCTTACAGTCTCCTGCTGATATAAGATCTGGCTCTTCCTGAGCCAAGATACTGAAACAGTAGTACACTGCCCTCATGAAGGAAGGTTGCTGCTTTGTGTCTCATTAACATCAAGATATTAGAAAACAAAGGCTAGTATATGAGTGTTTAAGGTACAGTAGACTTTACGATCATCGGGGGGGGGGGGGGGGGGGGCGCAATAATTAAGCTCAGACTAGACAAGGACTAGGCACAAAATCGATCATGTGCATTTCGAGGAATGATTCTGGTGTTGCCTCAAAAACTTACACCTTTCTCTTAATTACTGCACCATCCCTCAATTAGCGGTAAATGGCACTGAACTTCCTTCACAACAATCTCTAATACTACAGTAGTTACTGTGAAACAACTGATTGTTTGCATGAACTCTTGGCATAACTCTCTCTTGTTTTATTTAATTAATATTTGATCTTTTATTCTAGTGTAGTTTTCAAAGCAGGTATTTGCACTGGAAGCCACCCTTGATATCTGGCCCATCCTAACTGTAAAGTGACAGTTCTAAATCCATGCGATATATTGCCTTCTAACATGGCCAAAACACTTAGGAATGAATGCTTTGGTTTGATGAATCACATTAGTAATCTGATCTGCTGTGCTCTGAATGCTGTGAAAGTTAAAGGCAGGGAGTTGGCTTTACAGTACCCAATTAGCCACACTGAATGCCCACATACGCAACTTGCTTTTGAAGGAAGATTAAGGTTTACAGTCCCCTTCAAGTCGATGTCATCAGAGATAGAAAACAGCCTCAGAGTAGGGAAGGAAGTTGGCCATGTCCTTTCAAAGACACCATCCTGGCATTTGTTTTAAGGCATTTAGGGCAGACATGGAAAAACTAACTCTGGATATGAATCCAGTATCTTACCACTGTGCCACCACACTTGGTAGTTTGCTTTAGAGTGTGCTCTTCTTCAGGTGATTATATTTTAGGAAGTGATTACTGTAATGGCATTCATTACCATCTTGCCACTGAGCATTGTCTGAAAAGAAAGGAAGATTAGAAAGTATTGTCCCATGGACACTGTTCTTTATAGATACAGAACAAGCTCAGAGTGGAGAGACTGACACAGGAAACTGAAGACAGTCTTCTCAATAGATCCAACTGTGCAGTACAGAAAGTATAACCTATATGATCAAATTACAATTTGAAATGTATTTGCTAAGAGCAATGCTTGATACAGCAATCATGGGGAGAGGCCAACAGCTAATGCCACTATGTACCACTTGCTCCTTGTTCAAAAGACAAATGTTCTGCTTGAGGCAGTTATCCCAAGGTAAGTCTCCATGCCTGCTTTCACACTCCCACCAGATCAATCCTTTCCGCAAAATTTTTTATCTTATATTAATATACCTTTTTTTCTACTTCATGGTATCTAACCTTTTACAACAGTGGTTGTGCTACATAGGACTATTACTTCCTATTATGAGCTTGACATTCTTCTTGCCTTCACAGTGAGGTGGTGAACAATTAACTAACCTGCAACTCTGCCACACGATTCACCTCCTTTCACTTTTACCATTTCTTGAAGCATTACTACAGCTGTTCTTGAGTAAAAATATCTTTTGATTAGCAGCAAAAACTAATCTTGTTGCATAGTAATACCTAAATAACTGTCTATGTTCTCAAATATTGTAACAACAATGACAATTTGAATCAAGTTGTAATTAAATACCACATCAAAGTGAAACATTTATGACAGATGCACATATAAATAACTGCTATTGCAAAAAAACTACTGAACTGCAGTCCCTCCCAGTAGAGAGCTAATGCTATTCCAATCTAAAGCCAATCTGTTACCTCCAAGTGACTTTTCTTTCTACGATGCCCACTTGCCACAACTGTGACACTACAGCGTGTTAGTGTGCAATGGTAGAAATCTCAATGAGTACAACAGAGCGCGCGCGCGCACACACACACACACACACACACACACACACACACACACACACACACACACCGACCCCCAAACAAACTCATGTTGACAAAAAATGGCAGGAGAAAAGAGATAACACCTTCTTTGGTGTGATGTCAAGTGTTGGACTGCTGTTCAAATCACTCGCCAATATTTTATAAAGTTTTAAAGATTATTTGTGTAAAAATTTGATTTAAAAGTAACTTGTTAGTGAATTTTCATTCATCTCAATCTTTGTCTCTGTGTTGTTGATTTGAGTGGTCTGTTATTTGTGAGTGTCCTTATGTTATTCATCCAAGTCACAGCAGTGTGTTTACATTTCTCAGCGTGTAGTTGCAGCTGTAGCAGTTGTAAGGCTAAGTATTGACAAAGTTGTTTGTGCACTGTATACGAATATTAAATTTAGCAGTTTTCAATTGTTCATCCAAACATTAGCAGTGTGTTTACATTTCGCAGAGTGCAGTTGCAGCTGTAGAGATTCTTAAGTTCTGACAAAGTTGTTTGTGCACTATTATTCAGTTATTAAATTTAATAGCTTCCAATGGTGCCTCATGCTGTTTTTTTTTGTGAAATAACAGTTTAAAAAACTTTCAGAAACTCTCGCCAACTGAGTTTATAGGGTTGTTTGTGCGCTGAAGTCATTTATTGAATTTAGTATGACAGTTTTCAGCTGATGTTTCTTATTGTTTGTAGTGAAATATTTCGGTAAAACTTTCGTTCACTGTATCTAATTTTGTTGTGTTCCAGTGGCCACTTGGATTTTGATTTTAGATAAGAAATTGTGTGAAGTTTTTGTGGTATTGGTATTAATTGTGGTTTAGTAGGATTAATAAAAGTAGTTGCTTTCTTAGTAGAGAGTGAAATTCAAGATCAGTATTATTCGTTCTTTAAATAGTTCTACCATTGTAACTGAACTTAGGTAATGTAGACTGTTAGTGTTTTCAGTAGTTGTTAATATTTTACCATGAGTCAGAAGTGCGGGCTCTGTCGTAAGTTTGAGAGTAATGGGTTATGGTGTGAGATTTGTTCAAAGTATTTTCATGGGGGGCAGTGCAGTGGGGAAGCCAGTGGGTATTCTAACAGGATCCTCTCCTGGAAATGCAGAATTTGTAGCAGAAATAAGATGATAGAGGAGCAGGAGGGTAAGATCTGTGTCCTTCTGGTGCAGTTACAGAAAGCAAAGGAGGAACTAGGTAGGATGAGGAGAGTGAAGGGTGCTCGGGAATGGGAACTGGCGTTGTTAAGACGGCAGCTAGGAGGAGGAGATATTCAGACAATTGTACTTTGTGTACAACCAATAGATTTGACCAACTGTCAGAACTTAGTGGAGAGGAGCCTCCTATAACTGTAGGTGTAGGAAACATGCAACAGTCCTCGGCAGTTAGGAAGCCTAAATCAGTTACAATTTCTAACAGAAAGACGAAGGTTCTGTTGTTAGGTAGCTCGCATGGCATGGGCGTGGACCAGCAGTTGCAGGAAGTGTTGGGGAGTGAGTACCAGGTCACCAGCATGGTGAAGCCTAGTGCAGGGTTGACTCCGGTGACTAACAACATAGGGGAGTTATGTAGGGTGAGCTGGTACAGATAGCTACTCAAACTGGAGGCACTATTGTGCACTTCATGCAACTGTTTCAGGGTCATGATCAGCCTCATCTTAATGCTGCTGTTAGGTGTGTTAACAGAGGGCTGGAGAAGGCACTGATGGCGGAGGCCATGGCTCACACTGCAGTGGTGCCAGTTGAGTCTGTCAACAGATCGGGTTTCACTAGGCATGGCCTGGACCACAATAGATATGGAAAGGGGAGGCTGGCAAAGCTTATAGGCGACAGTGTAGCAGGTGGTGGTGGTATCACTCGTGGGAAAATTCCTGTACAGTACAACCCCTCTTTTATGTTCCCAGAGTTAATGTTTTCCCACTGTTTACAACATTTTTTATTGCTCCTGTCAAATTTCCTATGTTTACAATGTTAATTCACACCCAATTTGCGTCAACATACTTTTAATTTTTCTGTAGTTTACGCTTTATCAAAAAGTGTTTGTGGAAAAAAATTGATGTAAAATGATGCTGGAATGATGCTGGCCATCAAGTAGTGTTTACAAACATTATGTGGTTAAGTTTCTTGACACTAGGGTGCTATACTTAGCAGATTTAAACTGGTAAACATATAAAAGTAGGAGCAATTCATGCTGAATCTCCTGCCGCTGCCAAACTTTACTCTGCATGGTGGCCGACAGGAGTAACTACATTCTCTACAGCGCATGCACAGTTTTGTGATTGTCGTAATCATTGTCACACCTCTGTTGAACCATATTTAGTTTTTTTTGTCTTTTGGCTGCTTGTAGCTCTAGTTGACACCTTTATTCAGTCTGCATTGCTCAAATGTTTTTGGTTTAAACACTACACGAATTATGTATACTCTCATGCTGAGAAAAAAGTGTTTCAAGGATGTATTCCCATTGTTAAGTGCAATATTTATGTATACATTTTTGTCATGTTACAAAAAAACCAACACGAGTGATAGTTTGCGTGTGTGTTGTTTTCTTCATAATTGAAGAAGCACAGTACTGGATAACTTCAAAAAGACTACTACAGTTCAAGAGCTGCAGAACAACACATATGCAAACACAACACAAAATACGTATGTAAATATTTGCACCTGATATCAAGAAAAAAATTCTCAAAATGCACTATGCTAAGCATGAAAAAATATATAACTGAAGCAGCGTTTCATTATTTAAATAAAGAATGCTGCAGACGTTCCAAAAACACCAATAATGACTCTGACTTCACAGCATTTCTGCTCCAGCTAGAGATGGTTCTTGGTTCACTTTATAGGAAGTACCAAAAATTAGTTATATGTGGTGACTTCCATTTTAATTTTGTACATGGCTGTGCTAGAAAAAGGATATTGGAAGGGCACCTAAATTCATATTATCTGATGCAGATTGAGTTGTTTTCCAACCAGAGTGCAGCAGAACAGTAGCACAACCATAGACAATATTTTTATTCATTGTTCATTATTAGATTGTCATTCTGTTAGTAAAAGGGTGAATGGCCTTTCAGACCATGATGCAGAAATTTTAATGCTAAAAAGTTTTAGTACTCACACAAATGTTATATATAATTACAAAATATGTAGAAAAGCTAATCCAATGGCAATAGAGTATTTTTGAGACCTTGTTGAGAAACAAGAGGGGCAGGATGTTTATAGTGCCAATAACATAGATGACAAATATAATGCTTTCCTTGCACATTTCTCATGCTCTTTGAAAGCTGCTTTCTATTAGAATGTTCTAAACAGGGTACTAGCAATAAAAGGCAGCCTGGGAAGCTGATTAATGGGATAAGGATATCATGTAGAACAAAGTGGAAATTATATCAATATGTTATAAATAGTCACAATCGAGTTACAGTAGCCCATTACAAACAGTATTGTAAGGTGCTTAAAAATGTCATTAGGAAGGCAAAAAGTATGTGGTATGCAAATAGAACAGCTAATTCAGAGGATAAAGTTAAAATCATATGGCCAGTTGTGACGGAAGTGTCTGGTTAGTATCACAAGGTCAACGATATAAAGTCATTTCAAAATAAAAATATTTCTGTTACTGTGTTACTGGTAAGTCAGATATATGTACAGCATTTAACAATCACTTTCTGAGCATTGCTGGTGAATTAAATAAAAACTTAGTTTCTAAATGTTATATGTGGTGACTTCAATATTAATTCTGTATGTGACTGTGCTAGAAAAAGGATATTGGAAGAGCACCTAAAATCATATTATCTGATGCAGATTGTGTTTTTTCCAACCAGAGTGCAGCGGAAAATGCCTTTCTGAGACTGAAGTCGGAAATACTCCTCTGCGATAGTGATAAGCGGGTGACTGAGTCAATAATTAAATCACTGAAGACTAGGAACTCTCACAGACATGATGGAGTACCTAGTAGAATATTAAAGTACTGTGCTGCACATGTTAGCCCTGTACTTAGCTATATTCCTTTAAGAATGATCAGTTTTCTGAACGGTTAAAGTACTCAATAGTAAAGCCTCCTTATAAAAAGGGACAAAGGGATAATGTAGACAATTTTAGACCTATTTCTAGGCCATCAGTATTTGCTAAAGTTACTGAAAGAGCTGTGTATGTAAGAATAACTGATCATTTTCTTTCACATCATTTACTATCAAATGTACAATTCTGTTTTAGTAGTAGTTTAACAACTGAAAATGCTATATTCTCTTTTTCTCTGCGAGGTACTGGATGGATTAAACAAAAGGTTTTGAACGCTAAACATCTTTTTTATTTAAATAAGGCATCTGATTGTGTTGATCACAAAATATTGCTCTAGAAGTTAGACCATTATAGAATACAGTGAGTAGCTCGCAACTGGTTCACCTCTTACCTTAACAACAGACAGCAAAAGGTCATTATCCACAGTGTTGAGAATGACTGTGATATGATGTGGGGTCTGAGTAGAACATAGACAATTGTGGAACGCTGCAGGTATCAGTGGTGGAGCGACTCTTGTTCCTTATTTATATAACTTATACGCCCTCTAGTATCACAGGTGATTCTAAAACATTTCTGTTTGCTGATGGCACTAGCTTGGTAGTAAAGGATGTAGTGTGTGGCATTGGCACTGTTTCAAACAGCGCAGTTCATGACATAAGTTCATGGCTTGTAGAAAATGAATTAACACTAAATCATGGTAAGACTCAGTTTTTACATTTTATAACACACAATTCAACAAAACCCAAAGTTTTAATTTCACAGAAAGGGCATATGATTACTGAAACTGAATGATTCAAATTTCTTGGTGTTCAGATGGATAGTAAACTGTCATGGAAAGGCCCTGTTCAGGATCATGTTCAAAGACTTAATGCTGCCATTTTTACTATTCAAATGGTGTCTGAAGTAAACGACAGTTCGATATGAAAAGTAGTTTACTTTGCTTATTTTTGTTCACTTATGACATATGGTGTTATATTTTGGGTAACTCTTGCCATTCTCAAAGGATATTTTTCACAGAAATGGATGGTTCTTGCAATAAGTAGCGTTAAGTTCATGAACCTCTTGTCAACCCCTGTTCATTAACCTGGGTATTCTGACATGGGCTCTTAATATATATATTCTTTACTGTCATTTCTTGTTAACAATATCAGCATATTCCCAAGAATTAGCAATTTTCACTCGGTTAATACTAAGCAGAAATCCAATCTGCATTTGGATTACACTTTCTTGACTCTTGTGCAGAATCCATTTTCAATAAGCTACCGCAAGAATTCAAAAAAAACTTAACAGTAATCCATGCACTTTCAAATCAAAGCTGAAGAGTTTCCTCATAGGTCACTCTTTCTATGTTGAAGAGTTCCTTGAAAAATTAAGCTGATTCTTGTGTTATATTGTTGACTGCATTTACACAAACTTATGGCTTGTACTTTTTTGGGTTCATAAACATTTTGGTTTATCTGTTATCACTTGTGTTGTAATTTCATGTACTGACACATTTCATGACCTTGGAGATTTGTTCCTCAATTTGGTTCTACAAAACTAGACGAGTAAAATAATAATAATAAATACATTTCCCCAGTACACATAAATATATTGCTTACCTATTACAGCAGACAGCTGGCTTTCATTTTCAATAATGTTGTATCCAAGATAAGCCAAGTACTCAAATGTTTTTTGCACATCAAGCAATGTGATCAGAGTCCACTGACACATGTAACCTTGTAAGGTAATCCAACCCTGTAAGAAAATTCGAAATTGTTAACTGTGATGTAGAATCACATTAACTTAGTTTATTGTCAGGAAATGTACTACTGATGACCATCGAAAGGAAACTTCACTTAAATGTGAATAGAAAGAAGCTTGTCTACCCAGTGGCAGTGACTACCACAAACTAAGTGACTAAGAATGCTACCTTCAGGTGCCACAGACTTCTTCATCAGCCAAAGGAAGGAAAGGGTTTGAGAAAACAAGAACAAACATGGATTAAGAGACAATGTCATCTGGGCTCTGTGGTTAAAAAAGACAGCAGAAAAAGTAGCTCAACAACAGCTGATTATTTTCTATCTATACTTCATAAAAACATATGGCTGGAGATTGTGAGGAGATTTTGCAGCAGTTTAAGAAAGTAAACAAACCAAAAATGACAAAAGCCAATGCTCCAACTGAAATTTGAAATTAACGATTATAGACAGTATAGATTGCTACTCACCATAAAGACGACACATTAAGTTGCAGACAGGTATGATGAAAAGACTGTTACATACAAAGATTTTGGCCAAAGCCTTCATTCACATAAGCAAGCACACCGCAGACACACGATTCCTATCTCTGGCTGCTCTGGCCAGAGATAGCAGTTTTTGTTTTTCTTTTCTGATGAAGGCTTTGTCCACCTTTGTGCAGTCATCTTTACGGTGAGAGCAATCTATCCTTTGCAGAATTGTTGATTTCCCAACCTGAACTTTCGACTATTTGAAATAGACTTATAAATTGACACACATTTATGATGATATATGCCATTACAGTAAATTTCTTGGAGAAATATAAATTAAGAAACATGAAGGTTCGGTAATGGCACTAAATTAAGAATAAAGTATATGCGATAAGTCTTCAAAACTATTGCCAACAAGGATATAATAAACATGTTAATGTTTCTTAAGTGTTAATGTTACATACTAAGTACACAAGATTATCATCATATAGTCCTTTCAGATAGATATTAGGCCTGTTATAGTAGAAGTAGGCTGTAGGCTGCTCCATCTGTTCTTCTCGTCACCTTTTAAGTGTGACAATATTGATCACTTACTGCTATGGTTGCAACACAGTAAACAAAGGTCATGTTTGTGGCACTTACCTCGTGAGTGGGACAGTTTTTACAATGTAAGTCCATTGCATATTGAAAGGGAATATGATGCATAGCTGCAGCCATAAGTTTGAAATGTTTGACATCCTTTATATACATACATATATATGAATACACAGGATAAATAAATACACTGTTGTCAAAAATTAATGTGACAAACCGTGATTTCCCCATACTGTGTATAATTCATAATAGACTCATGCGAATTGTCAACAGATATTCATATGCTTGTGTTCCGACGTAAGATGGCATTCCAGTTAATGGACAACCATGCCGACAATGAAGTCAGGGCATCTATCAAAGAGGGGTAGTGTTTGCCAGGTAGTCCCACATCCACAATCACTGCATACACAGTCACAGACAGTGCAGTATGGTATAGAGAGGAAGCCTACCAGACTCTTTACAGTGGAGGGCCATGTGAAGAATGGAATGGAAACTGATGTAGTCCAATGTTGAATCGCTCTTATTTCTCAGATGTGGCAACAGTTTAGAGAGACCAAAACTGTATCCCTAAGACCAAGGCAGGGCCCACTACATGTGAAATTGTAAAGGGAAGACCATTTTTGGCTGTAAGGGCACGATGGTACCGCCTTAGTACTGCACGGCAACTGGAATCTGACCTCACAGCATCCACTGGACATGTTTTATAAGAGGCAAACAGTACAAAAGTCTTCAGCAGAGTCGCCTTTATTGCCAGAGACCTGCTACATGTGTACTTCTGACGTGTCTTCACATAAGAGAACTTGTACAGTGGAGTCGTCAACATGCTGCCTGGATATCCTACAATGGGCCAATGTTCTTTTTACAGATGACTCCCAATTTGGTCTGAAGAATGATTCTCGATGGATTTGCATCTGGAGCTGCCAGGTATCGTGCCGAGATCTTGGGATCTCATGTTCAGTTGTTGTGAGGTGTTGTGGGTCCTGTCTTCACACTGACGGATGATAATGCTCGACCTCATAGAGCACGGGTGATTGATGTTTACTTGGAAACGGAAGAAATTGTATGCATGAGGTGGCCTGCTCACTCTCCTGATCTGCCTGATCTGAATCCCATAGAACATGTTGGGGACGCATTAGAGAAGTGGGTTGTATCACATAAGCATCCACCAACCACCCTCCAAGACTTGAGAGCAGCTCTACAGGAAGAATGGGTGTCATTGCTTCACCATGAGATTTGTGGAATCATTCACAGCATACCCCGTCACTGTCAGGCCTGTGTTGCTACCACAGATGGTCACACGGATACTGAGCACATTAATCAGTTGTTGGAATGTGGGTGCAAATCTGTTAAATTGGAACAAATGAAGAGCAGTTTTGTCTAGCTTTATGCATATTGCAGCTGTTTATGTTCTGTATTCTTTACATTATTTCTACTTATTACCACTTGTTTGTACTGTTTGTGGCAAAATAAATGCAACATTGCAAAATTTCCATTTGTTGCTTTCATTTTGGACACCAGTGTAGTAAGCCTGACAGCAACACATACAATGTCATAACTTTGATTGTTATTAAACATATACTTTTTTCAAAAGTTACAAAGAAAAAGTAACACAGAGCTATAGCTAATTGTGTAAGCTTTTTTTTTCTTATGATAATACTTGCTTTACTGTCAATGGACAAAGGATTAACAATAAAGAGGGAAAAGTGATATTATTTCTATGGCTGAAAAAAGAGAAAAAAGTAATAATTTTATAGCACTGACCTGAGAATTTGTTACAACAGTGTTGCACACGTCATTGCCCCAAAGGGGAACAGGACACGCTGAGAAGAGACTTTCAGATTCTTTGGGTGAAAGGGCTCCATCTTTGTCCTTGTCATGATGATTGAATAATGTAGAAAGAAACTGTTGACCCTTGTGACTCAGTTCCGTAGTACAGCCACTGTGTACTCGAAGACTGATAAAATAAAACTGAAAGTATAAGCTTTAGCATACAACAGTTCTAGCTGATAAAAACTTTTCATTCACTTGACAATCAAACATTAAGTAATCACACAACAAATGAAATTTGAAACAGCAACTCCAAACAAGTAAATGAAGTAATTTAAATTCCAACTATTCCAAAAACTTATCTGGAGCTCTCCTGAAAGAGCTCTCTTTCAACTTTTATACACTGCTGACCTCTCTCAAACCATGACACATCTGTGTCATATGACATATGCCAATATGTATGAATGAGTTTACTGTTAAGAAACACTTGTGTTTTAGACTTCTGTGAGCAGTTGTAAAGACACTGTGAAAGAAGATTATTTGAGATTTAAAGCAACTTCACGTTTGACACACAAACGTTTGAGCTTCTGTCTAAAAATGCACCTCTGATACTGCCATTGGCTCCAATAGTTATGCAAAATAGGCTTTACCAAAGATGAATATTCAAGGTTTGAATATAAAAAATAAAAATTTCAAATAGTAGCAACAACATTTCCAGATGTATATTCAGGGCAGTCAAAGATAATGGCTGTCTGCTGTGCTGCCTCAGCCCATAACAAAGGAATTAAATTGTTATAAATCACTTGGGTATATCTACTGTGGAGAGGATTAGTGAAATTTCCCAAGAAACCTCTGCAACAGACAACAGTATTTACGCAATGGGGACTGATGTCAGGAACAATTTATAGTGAGAGTTCGAGGTAAAGTCAGTATTTAAGAGTGCAGTTTTTCAAGTGTCGTTCAGGTACTTCTTAGGGTGATGCAGCTTACACTTATCGGTCACTCTTGAGCCATAAATGCGATTGTAATGAAGCCTAAGAATTAGATTTTCTTAACTGAAGTTTATGCAAACACACTGAAGTGAAAAATTAGTGAAAACTGTTATTCAGTTGAAAGGGGAAATTAAAATCATTACACGCTGTTGAATATGAATTGAGGGAACTCAAACATAGAATAAATGTTACCTCAGTAGTCTCCATCTGAGCTGTGCTACAAGAAACTGCGATGCTGATTTCTGAAATGACTGCCCTTGAAGATCTCTTGTTTAATTTTGTGGAGGGTCTCAAGTTTCAATGTTTAATGTAATTTGTTGTTCATTTTCAATACACTTATTTTCATGATATCTTGTAATCATTAATTACATAAGATGTTGAGTCGCAGATAGGCACAACAAAATGACAGTCACAAATATAGCAGTCAGCCAGTAAGGGCTCCGTCAAAATTAGATGACAAACACACACATACATACTCACACAAATGCAACTCACACACACATGACTGCACTCTCAGAGGAGGAGGCTGGGGAAGGGGAGGGGAGGGGTAGTAGGGTGGGGGTGGCAGACAGTGATGTGCTGTTGGGGAGCATGCAGGGACGAGATAGAAAGAGGGTAGGGCCGCTATGTGCAGCTGAGAGGTTGGATGGAGGGCAGCGGAAGGAGGGGGGGGGGGGGGGGGAGATAGCGGAAAAGGGGAGAAGTAAAAAGACTGGGTGCAATGGAGGATGTGGGCTGTATCGTGCTGGAAAGGGAACAGAGAAGGGGCCGGTTGGGAGAGGACAGTCACTAACGAAGGTTGAGGCCATAACAGTTACAGGAACGTAGGATATATTGCAGGGAAAGTTCCCACCTGCGCAATTCAGAAAAGCTGGTGTTGGTGGGAAGGATCCATATGGCACGGGCTGTGTAGCAATCACTGAAATGAAGGATGTCATGTTTGGCAGCGTGCTCAGCAACAGTGTGGTCCACTTGATTGTTGGCACTACTTACAAGCCACACTGTATCAACCATCTCAGCCGTATGGAACAGACGGCTACACAACCCCTGCTCCCAACCCCTTACCTCATGGTTCATACCCTTCAACAGACCCAGATGCAAGACTTGTCCTATACATCCTCCCACCACCATCTACTCTAGTCCAGTCACAAACATCACCTATCCCATCAAAGGCAGGGCTACCTGTGAAACCAGTCATGTGATCAACAAGCTAAGCTGCAACCACTGTGCTGCATTCTATGTAGGCATGACAACCAACAAGCTGTCTGTCCACATGAATGGCCACCGACAAATTGTGGCCAAGAAACAAGTGGACCACCCTGTTGCTGAGCACGCTGCCAAACATGACATCCTTCATTCCGGTGATTGTTTCACTGTGTATACCATTTGGATCCTTCCCACCAACACTAGCTTTTCTGAATTGCTCAGGTGGGAACTTTCTTGCAATATATCCTACGTTCCCATAACCCTCCTGGCCTCAACCTGCATTAGTCACTGTCCTCTCCCATCCAGCCTCTTCTGTGTTCCCTTTCCAGCACTAAACAGCGCACATCCTCCATCGCACCCAGTCTTTATACTTTTTTCCTTCTCCGCTGTCCACCCCTGATTTCCTGGACATACAGAACATGGACATACGATGCAGCCCTTCAAGATGGAGGCATGGCTTATTCCCCACACAGCTCTGCTCCCCCGGGACAGTCCAAGTTCTCGTTTGTTTATGGTCATGGTTGTCTGCCACAACATACTGTCCACATAATATTCTTATTATTGTTTGCATAGCTCATTACATGTGAGAGATTTTCTGTCATATTTGATTAACTATAAGCAAGGTGTAGAAAATTTATCTGGAAGTAGCTGCTCATAAACTCCCTGGGCCAGACTTTTATGAATATATCCCATTGAGTGAAAATATGCCTGCACTCATAAAACTACATTATGGTAAACTACAACAACTGTTGGTACTCCGGTTGCGACAACAGTTTTAAGCTAGCAACAATTTACAGTGTTATAAGGCATCATGTCTCACATGCTTATAAAAGTGAACATAAGCAACGAACATTAATAACTCACACACACATGACTGCACTCTCAGAGGAGGAGGCTGGGTGACAAGTGACATGTCTATGTGACTTTAATGTCTCTTACCATCTTCCTTATATCAAAGTGATTATGAGAGGGAGGGGGAGGGGGAGACGCAGGGTGAAGGGGAGGGGGAGACATTGGGGGAGGGGAAAGGGCAGAGAGGGAGGGGGAGAGGTGGGGTGTCGAGGGGGCTAGATGTTTTGGGTGCTGATTCAAAAGGGAAAAGTAGAGCTGCTCAAGGGGGAGGAAAGGGGAAAAGACATAGAAAATGTGATCAACTTACGGTGGATGCAGGAATTCTTGCGCTATTTGAAGATTATCATTATATCCAAATTTGCGTAGCACAGTCCAAGTTGTTTCATTTCTTCCCCTCTGAATAAAGAGGCAATGAAGAAACAGAAAACCTAAAAGAGCGATAGAATTTTTTTATACAAAATGTATTCAAGGACATCAACATATACTTAGCACATGAAATAGATATTTTTAATGAGTATCTGCATATCACATAAATGGAATTTCATTTATCGTAAGTAGACCTTACATATCACAAATTTACCATTTTTTGTGATTGCATTTCCTGAAACTCCATTTGATAAATTGCGTCTTAAGACAGATTTTACATCTTCTAATGCCTGTGGCTGCAATGGGGCATTGAAACACCGTTTTTGGAAAAAATTCAGTTCCTCATCATTTAGTAACTCGTCATTGTCCACGTCACAGATCTGTGATTGAAGAACTAAGCATTAAAAAATGAAAGCAACAAATTAACAGAAAGCTACATGATTGATTTTATGTAATGTTAAACCCAATTATTTGAAATATGTACCTTAAAAATTCTTGTTAGTGCTCCCTTACATTCTTCTGTGAGCTGCAAAGAAAAGATACACAATTAAATACAGTTTATACCATTACAAATAGCTTCTCTTGGTGACAGTGCATCCTCCAGTTTCGAGAAGACTTACAAATATTAACTGTACAGATGTTTGTTGCAAATTATGTACATATGAGAATATACTGTTGGACACATTTTACATAATGTTAATTGAATAGTAGCCAATGTTCAATCCACGACAAAGTGCCCCAATGGCAAAACTGAATGGAATGCATCTCAGTCTACAGTGAAATTTAATTTTTAGATTTCTGAAAACCAACGGAGTGAGCAACTGGGACTTTCATCTCAAATTAGTTAAGTCCTTACAAAGGATAGTAACTTCTTACAAAAGACACAGACGAAACTTACTTTCTTTTTTTAAAAAAAAGGAATGAATTGTTTTAAGCAAATACTAGCAACTGAATTAATGTTAAGACACCTGCATCATAAGACATTAGTATGGGTTACATTGTTATTAAATATTGATAGATAATCACCCTTACGATAAATGGACTCTTGGCAAGAAAAATTATAGAGGTTTATAAATTCATTTGCAGATGCTATTTGTTGGGGGTCATCATCTGTAAAGACTGGTTTGATGCAGCTCTCTGTGTTACTCTATCCTGTGCAAGCCTCTTCACCTCGGACGGCAACCTCCATCCTTATGAATCTGCTTACTGTATTCATCTCTTGGTCTCCCTCTATGATTTTTATCCTCCCCCTCCCCCTACACTGCCACTTCCCCCCAACACTTAATTGGTGATACCTTGATGTTTCAGAATGTGTCCTACCAACAGAATCCTTCTTCTGGTCAGGTTGTGTCACAATTTCTTTTCTCCCCAATTCTATTCAGTACCTCCACTTTAGTTAGGTGATTTGCATTCTTCTGTAGCACAACATGTCAAAAGCTTCTATTATTTTCTTGTCTAAACTGTTTATCCTCCATGTTTCACTTCCATACATGGCTAAATTCCACACAAATACTTTCAGAAAAGACTTCGTAACACTTACATTTATATTTAGTGTTAACAAATTTTTCTTCTTCAGAAATGCTTTCCTTTCCATTGCCAGTCTACACTTTATATCCTCTCTGTATCAACAGTTATTTTGCTTCCCAAATAACAAAAATCATCAACTACATTAAGTGTCTCATTTCCTGATCTAACAACAGCATCACCTAATTTAATGTGACTACATTCCATTATCCTTGTTTTGCCTTTGTTAATGTTTATCTTATATCCTCCTTTCAAGATACTGTCCAACTGCTCTTCCAAGTCCTTTGCTGTCTCTGACAGAATAGGGTATTTTCACCATTTTGCGGAAATCATCTTAATTGGTCAGTTATGTTGTTTTGTGGTTATGACATGTTTTTGTGCCTCATGAATTTCAGTATTTAAAACAAAATGGAAATGATATTCAAATAATTTGAAAACTTGCTAAAATGCTCCATTTGAGTCATGTGAAGCCTGTGACATCACTGGTTTGGATCCTGCCTGTAGTATCGTAAAGGACATTCACAGTGATATCTTGTTATTCTGGAATTCACGTTTCACATAAAGGGTTACAAATGGTGAGTAGTATGACACTGTACAAATACAGCTATCAAAACTACAGAAAATTTGTTTTTCACTGTTCCAAAGAATGAAAGGATGTGTAAAATGTTGTTGTAACTTTTGCTCGTAAATATCCAAATGAGATAGTGGTCTCTTTATGTATTTATTTCTGTGAGGATCATTTTGATGTAAGTAAACACTCTGTATGACCATGCTGTTGCTTTTAGCATTAATAGGTAGCTTGTTGGACTCGCAAGGCCGAACCTCATCCAGAACGAGGTTCCATCTCCCCGCCCCCTTTTCATACTGCTGTCTTCTTTACATTTACTTTCCTTTCCTCACAATACAGTTATTTCAGAGATTTAATTTCTATAGCATATTACACTCTAATAAATATTTTTATTTGTTAGCTTCATTTTACACTTAATCAGTTTAAGATAAATCACAAGGATGATAAGAAACCATTTCATACCTGATGTAGCTCTCATTCTGAAGCATCTGAGAAACCCTTTAACAATTTCTGAGCACATTATTCTTCCCAAACGAGTTATTAAAGATAGTTGCCACTATTTTTTATTGTATAGCCTTTCACGTGTTTCCATGGAAAGACTTTACAGCATGGTCCAAGCAAATAATCTAGTTCCAGATTTCCTCAGTTTTTATAAAATTCTGTGAGTTATTGTTATGTCACACTACTTCTATACCAGTCACCATGAAATGAAGTTTTTATGCTTCTTATTTCTGGAACATCCGAGTTGTTTTTGAAGAACGAAGGGATCATAAGTGCATCAACTTTCAGAAGGTTTCCACAATAAGCCTTCAAAAAATTCCTTTCTATTATTACTTAGAAGGTGTACATGCATTTTCCATCATTAAATAGCTAAACCGTTAGCACAAAAAGTACGAAAAACACTCATAACTTATGCTAACTCTCCTAAAAAACTAGTTTAACACAGGAAAATAGCCTGCTACAGTGTCTTCTTCCTGAACTTTAATTGCTACACCAAATTTTTCTTTGGTTTCCTTTGCTGTTTGCTCAACGTATAGATTGAACAACATTGAAGATACGCTACAATCCTGTCTCACTCCCCTCACAACTACAGCTTCCCTTCCGTGCCCCTTGATCCTTGTTAACTGCCATCTGGTTTCTGTACAAGTTGTACATAGCCATTTGCTCTCTGTATTTTATCCTGTTACCTTCAGAATTTCAAAGGGAATATTTCAGTCCAGACTGCCAAAAGCTTTCTCCAAGTCTATAAATGCTGTGAATGTAGGCTTGTCTTTCCTTAACCTATCTTCTAAAACAAGTCTTAGGATCACTATTGCCTTGTGTGTTCCTACATTTCTCTGGAGTCCAAAATGATTTTCCCCAAAATTGGCTCCTACCAGTTTCCCATTCTTCTGTAAAGGATTTGTGTTAGGATTTTACAAACATGGCTTATTACACTGGTAGTTCAGTAATATTCACATCTGTCAGTACCTTCTTTCTTTGGAATTGTAATTACTATATTCTTGAAGTCAGGATATTTCGCTTGTCTCATACAACTTGCACACCAGATAAAGAGTTTTGCCATGGCTGGCTCTACCAAGGCTATCAGTAGTTCTGACTGAATGACTGAATGTCACTGACTCCCAGGGAATTGTTTTGACTTAGGTCTTTAACTGCTCTACCAAATTCTTCTCGCAGTATCATCTCCCCCCTCTGATACTCATCTATGCTCTCTTTCATTTCTATGACACTGCCTTCAAGTTCATCTCCCTTGTATAAACTCTCTATATACTCCTTCCGCCTTTCAGCTTTCCCTTCTTTGCTTAGGAGTGATTATCCATCTGAGCTCTTTAATATTCAAACAGCTGCTTCTCTTTTCTCCAAAGGTCTCTTTAATTTTCCTGTAGGCAGTATCTATCTTACCCCTAGTGAGATAAGCCTCTACATTCTTACATTTGTCCTCTAGTCATCCCTCTTTAGCGATTTTGCACTTCCTGTCGATCTCATTTTTGAGATGTTTGTATTCCCTTTCTCCTGTTTCATTTGCTGCATTTTTATATTTTCTCCTTTCATCAACTGAATTCAATATCTGTTATCCATGGATAACCTTGTCCTTTTACCTATCTGATCCTCTGATGCATTCACTATTTTCTCTTTCCAAATTACCAAACTTGTCTTTATCGCATCCCTTTCCACTGTTCAATCAATACCTAATGCTCCCTCTCAAACTCTCCTTAGGTTAGGTTAGGTTCGGTTAGAATAACCTGCCTTTCCTACCTTTTTGCAATTTCCTCAGTTTTAATATACAGTTCATAAACAATAAATTATGGTCTGCACCCACATCTGCCCTTGGAAATGTCTTAAAATTTAGAATCTGGTCTTACCATTTTATAAACAATCTGAAACTTTCTGGTGTCTCCAGGTCTCTTCAACATATATAACCTTCTTTTGTGATTCTTAAGCCAAGTGTTATCGATGATTAAATTATGCTTTGTGCAGAACTCTATCAGGCAGCTTCCTTTTTATTTCATTTCCTCTATCATATGCAGATAAAGCAGCTTACATACAGAGTATATTGGTCTTTAGCTTGGAAACATTATGGATTTATCCAAACATTTACAAGTAAATGCCACTCATAGGAGTCATACAAATTTTCTATCACCTGCCTGTGAAAAGTCAGTTGTACTCTGTGTTTAGCTAGTAGCTTGCATTTTACTTGCTTGTAAGAGTTTAATCACTGTGAATGGTGAACTACAAGGCACCATTGCTAATTTTTTTCTCCCATATTCATCGTCTGTAGTTTGTATTCTATGTAAAGAAGCTTGTAATGTCTGAAGCACCTGTTTTGTAGCCCAATACATTGCCAAAACTGTCCACTGAACCTTTCTGATTGTATATAGGTTACTACTTTCTTTTGTATTGTTGTATTTGGTGAGATGAGGATGTGGACTGTGTCCATTATGTGAGGATTTTGAGGTTGACTGATCACTGGCATCGACTAGAAAAGGCTTTTGTTAGACATGGTTCACATGCTTCAGCTTGCTGTCCTGCAAAGTGGCAGCACTGTGACAAAGGCTGTTGTACACCGAGGTGATAAAAATCATGGGATAGCAAAAAGCACATATACAGATGGTGGTCGAATCGAGCACACAAGGTGCATTGGCGGAGCTGTCATTTGTACTTGGATGATTCATGTTAAAAGGTTCCCGACATGATTATAGCCACAGGCTTTGAATGCAGAAAGGCAGCTGGAGCTACATACATGGGACAATCCTTTTCAGAAATCTTTACGGAATTCAATACTCTAAGATCCACAGTGTCAAGAGTGCACTGAGAATACCACATTTCAGGCATTACCTCCCACCACAGACAACATAGGTGCCAAAGACATTTATTTAACAACCAAGAGCAGCAGTGTTTGTGTAGAGTTGTCAGTGCCAAAAGACAAGCAACACTGCATGAAATAACTGTAGAAATCAATGTGAGAATACCATGAACTTATCTATTATGACAGCACAGTGAAAACTAGTGTTAATGAGCTATGGCAGCAAACAACCGACACAAGTGCCTTCCCTAACAGCATGATGTTGCCTGCAGCGCCTCTCCTGGGCTCGTGAGAATATCAGTTGAACCCTAAACAACTGGAGAACTGTGGCCTGGTCAGATGAGTCCTGATTTCAGTTGGTGCTGATGCTAGACTTCGAGTGCTGTGCAGAACCGACGAAGCTACGGACTCAAGTTGTCGACAAGGCACTGGGCAAGCTGGTGGTGGCTCCACAATGGTGTGGGCTGTATTTACATGGAGTGAAACCTATCACTGACTGGAAATGGTTATGTTCAACTACTCGGAGACAATTTGCAGCCATTCATATTCCAAAACGATGACAATGCGCCATGTCATTGGATCACAACTATTCACAACTGTTTTGAAGAATGTTCTGGACAATTCAAGTAAATGATTTGACTAGCCATGCCGCCTGACATGAATCCCATTGAACATTTATGGGACATAATAGAGAAGTGTCAGATTGAGCACAAAATCCTGCACTAGCTACACTTTTGCAATTTTGGACACCTATAGCAGCAGCATGGCTCAGTATTTCTGCACAGTATTTCAACGACTTGTCAAGTCCATGCCACATCAAGTTGCTGCACTACGCCATGCAAGAGGGGGTCTGACAGAATACAAAGAGGTATCCCATGACTTTTTGTCACTTCACTGTACACTTGAAGCCTCTGGCGTTAACTTAGTACTTGACATGACAGTGTTTTCCACAGTACCTGGCCTGTCCAGTTCATCCTCACCGAAGGGCGAATGGTGAACTATATCAAGTTTATAATCTCAGGGTGCACAGCAAATATGGATACTAGTCCCATAGATACCTAATTATATCTTAATAACAGACATGAGATGCTACCCATTGCTGGAAGTTTTTCTCACTAGCATGGTTCACCATCTCAAAATTCCGCAAACAGCTGGAAGATCAGAAAACAAAGCCACTGTGCACACAGAATATTTGTCGGGGAGCTTAGGACAGAGATATGGACAATGCTTTGTTAGCTGTTGCTGAAAAGACTGGGTGAAACCACTTGTTAATAATGGTACAAATGACACATGCTACCTAAGTTGAGTGCTTAGACAGACATGGACAATTCTGCAGCTACCCTGGTGTGTACCTTGCTTGTACTCCATTTACAGGATGATGGCTGCTGTTGTATTGTGGAATGGGGCACATGGGAGCATGGTAATTAAAGCATATACATGATTGTAATGTAATCATTATAGATTAATTCAATGGAAATTGTAGTAGTAAAAAAAGAGGGGTAATATATTCTAGAGAAAGATAGTGCAGTAAAGAACTATAAAATGGATATCCAAAGGAATTGTTTCGATGAGTTCAGATAATTATGATTAGAAGGCTTGGGTGGTGGGGGGAGAGGGAAAAGAGAGGTTATAGTGAGACAAGAATTTCAAAAGAAATTTTAAAAGTTCCTGAACAGCTTAGAGACTTAAGGTCATCTCCCAAAATAAAGAAATAAATAGCAAGTCCTCAGACAAACCCTGAACAATATGGCAAACACTTTATATAGGATGAGTTCACCTCACCATAGTAGCTGCAAGAAAGAACTAAGTCACAGCCAGAAAGTCAGCTACAATAATTGCAACTTATCAACCCCCTCTTCCCCCCAAGGATGCACGATCCTGTACCTTGAAAGCAAGCTGATGGAACCAAGGCTGATGACACATTATGTCACTATGTTTCTATTACAGGCATTTTCTACATCTGCATCTACATAGGTACTTCACAAGAATTTCATTAATTAACAACAGTAGATTCATTCAAACACAGGTTTGCACCACAAACGGTTAATAGTGTCTGTTTAAGAACAATGTTCACAATTTCCTTTCAATAGTAATTTCATATTCTCATTCATTCACAAATTTGCACTGTAAGATGACTAAATCTGATGTAGCTTTATTTTTTAAATGATCAAGAATGAGCTCAATGGCAACATTTTTCTTTTTGAATGATCAGAAAATTTTGATGATTGCTGGTGTGTCAAAGTACTGCACTGCATGGAACCAAGAATTCCATCTCTTGATTATTGGATTGGGAAAAAGTTTTTCTGGCAGCTGAAGATATTCCTCTTGATGAAACTGAAGGTAGGTGCTCTTCATTTTGTGAGTGCAGAAATGCCATTTTCACCCTACTGACAATAAAACTTAGCTCCTGTAATTCTTTCGTGAAGATGTTACCAATTAAGTTCATTTTGTGCATCGAGTGTTTGAAATGTATTAAACAGATTTCCATTCAATATATGAAGGGCATCATAAGAAGATCCCATGTACACAGCAGAGTCTGAAACTAAAGCCACAACATTTTCATATTTAAAATTGTTGTAGTCTTTTAGGGTGCTTACTATGGCCTGAGCAAAAGTACTTCTGTTAGGAACATCTAAAAAGTTACAGGGAGCCAGATACAGTTTCTGTTATGATGTTACAGTCATTGTCCGAAATAAAACTGCAATTACACACCTACCATTTTCGTCACGAGTTTCATTGGTAATAATCACAATAGGAACGCCCTTCAGAGCATATTTGATTTCTTCTTTAATTTCGTCACTACACTGTCTGATATACTCTCGATGAAATCTATCTCAATTCAGCACCAGATATGTATTTATTAAAAAATAAACTAACTTCAACATCGCCTAGTTTAGTCAATGGGATGATTGCCTTCAAACACATTTTAACTACAAGGTGTACAACTTTGCTTCTGCTGTTTTTTTCCCCAACATTTGAGGCTATAATGAAACAAATTGGTTATACATGTATCATTCAAAGTATTTTCCATCGCTGGCCACTACTTTCTCTCATCCTTCAGGCAATGTACGCATCCTGCATCGAAAAAATTGTTCATCTTTCGAAGTGATCCCCGAACCAATCCAATTTGTGACCTCTTCGTGAGATCAGAAGTGTTGGTCAGCCAGGCAATGCGTGATTGATCTAAACAGGTGATAGTCAGAGGGAGCAATGTCTGGAGAACATGGTGGGTGGGGTAGAACTTCCCATTTTAACGTTTCCAAGTATGTTTTGACCTCTTTAGCAATGTGAGGTCGAGGATTGTCGTGCTGCAAAAAGACTTTAGCGTGCCTCTCGCTGTATTGCGGCCATTTATCTTTTAATGCTCTGCTCAGACGCATTAATTGTGTTCGATAACAAGCACCTGTGATTGTTTCACTTGGTTTTAACACCTCATAATACACGACGCCAAGCTGGTCCCACCAAATGCAGAGCGTGATCTTGGAGCTGTGAATATTCGATTTGGCCGTCAACGCGGAAGCATGGCCGGGATATCCCCATGATTTTTTGCATTTAGAGTCATCGTAATGAACCAATGCGATGCAGAAATCCCTTCCGTTTTTGCCTCTGAAGCAACTGTTCACAAACACACAAATGCCGTTCAATGTCTCTTGGTTTCAGCTCACACGGGACGCAAGTTCCTTCTTTCTGAATCATGCCCATAGCCTTGAGACATTTTGAAATGGCTTGCTGTGTCACTCCCACTAAGCATGCCAATTCTTCTTGAGTTTGACACAAGTCTTCACTCAGCAATATCTCCAATTCTGCATCTTCGGAAACATTCTCTCTTCCACCACTATGTCGGCCTACGAAGTTAAAATCACTGTTCTTGAAGAGTTGAAACCACTCACAACACGTTCTTTCACTAATAGCATCCTTAGCATATGTACTTGAGAGCATTTGATGAGACTAAGCCGCTGTTTTCTTCATATTAAAACAAAACAGTAACGTCTACCGTAAATGATGAGAATTAGGTTCGTAAACTGACATTTTCAATTAAGAACAACTTTATGATGCAGCGCAAATATACTTATGTTTGAATGAGGTTATGCTGACCGAGGTCCAAGCTAACTGCCCGACATCTGCGATCTGTTTCTTTCGACTGCTACTTACCATTGTCGCCACTTATAGGCAAACGGCAGAAACAAAGTTGTATACCTTGTATATTGTGGCTCATAGATTCATTCTTCAATTTTTTTTTTTTTTTTTTCCCATCATCTAGCAGCTCACCAATAGCAGCTTGCCTTTTAAATGAAGTTCCTGCAGCCAAAGAAGACACTCTTTTTGCCTTGTGACTAGCACTTTTAATGTGTTTTTCTAATTTGTCCTTCCTCCTCTCAGCTGGGTTTCAAATAAATAAAAAACAGCCAAACCAAACTTGTGAACTAAAACTTGGCATCCCGCTATCAGGGAGTGTGTGGATGAGAGAGAGCAGAGAGAATTTGCTATGGGGAGTGGTGGAATGTGGGGGTAAGAAGCAGGTAACACAAACCTGTGTTTTGAGTTTCCATGAGCTCTTGATAACTGGCTTCCTTTTCCAAACTGAAGCAGAAGGTAACCCCACAGTGGGCCAACATCCGCAACATCACTCATTTTCAAACACACACACACACACACACACACACACACACACACACACACACACACACACACAAAGAAGAAGAAGAAGAAGAAGAAGAGTGCTGCAAAACACAGGCAGTGACATCACAGCTCAGTGACAAAACCAGATGACAATGCAGTCAGCACCAGCTAACAGTACACTGCACACTTGACAGCCAACATCTACTTATCACTATGGCACAAAGTTGCCGATTGCTATCTATCACAACTGGGGAGTCCCCACGCCAAGCTATAATCCCCAAGAAGTTTGTTTGCTGCTTTCCTCGCCAATATTTCCTTGTTTTGTGCAAGGAGCTATATTTACGAGGGTGAGTCAAATGAAAACCTTAAATATTTTTTTAAATATTATTTACTGTGCATAAGTGGTACAAATCTGTATCACTTTTCAACATAATCTCCCCCACACTCATTGCAAGTCCTCCAGCACTTACAAAGTGCATAAATTCCTTTAGAAAAAAATTCTTTTGGTAGCTTGCACAACTACTCATGCACCGTATGGCGTACCTCTTCATCAGAACACTTTCCTCCCATTGCGTCCAAACATGTGGAAATCACTGGGGGCAAGATCTGGTGAGTATGGTGGATGAGGAAACACTCAAAATGCAGGTCTGTGATTGCTGCAACTGCTATATGGGCAGTGTGGGGCCTTGCATTGTCATGTTGCAAAAGGACACCTGCTGACAGCAATGCCACTTTGATTTGATTGTAGGCCGCAGATGATTTGATTTTTTTAGATCTGGTGACAGTTATCCCTCTAGGCATGTAATGCTCCAAAATGACGCCTTTTCGCCTTAAAAGAGAGTCAGCATAACCTTCCCTGCTGATGGTTCTGTTCAAAACTTCTTTGGTTTTGGTGATGAGGAATGGCGCCATTCCTGGCTTGCTCTCTGTTTCCGGTTGGTGGAAGTGAACCCAGGTTTCGTCCCCAGTGACGAATCTTGCAAGTAAGCCATCACCTTCTCATTCAAAGTGCTGAAGAAGTTCTTCACAAGCATCAACAAGTCGTTCTCTCATTTCAGGAGTCAGCTGCCGTGGCACCCATCTTGCAGACACTTTGTGAAACAGGAGCACATCATGCACAATGTGGTGTGCTGACCCATGACTAATCTGTAAACATGCTGTAATGTCATTAAGTGTCACTCAGCAGTTTTCCTTCACTATGGCTTCAACTGCTGCAATGCTCTGTGGAGTCACAGCTCATTGTGCCTGAACTGGACGAGGAGCATCTTCCACTGAAGCCACACCATTTGCGAACTTCCTATTCCATTCGTAGACTTACTGCTGTGACAAACATGCATAACCGTACTAAACCTTCATTCGTTTATGAATTTCAATAGGCTTCACACCTTCACTATGCAAAAACCGAACAACAGAACGCTGTTCTTCCCTGGTACAAGTGAGGCAGCCACCTTTATAGTGATACTGCGACGGTATGTGTGCATCTGCACTATGCTGCCAACTGCAGGCCATTCTGCACGCTGTCTGTAACACGCTTACCAACTTACAGGATAATGGCGCGAAATTTCGATGTGCTATTACAAATTTAAAGTTTTCATTTGACTCACCCTCATATATGGGTAGGGAACAAAGCGAATAAAATTTAAGAAAAAAATCTGATAAGAATCAAATTCAAAAAGTTTACATTACTATATTTTCACATCCAACAAAGCAAGAAAATGTACTCTTCGAAATCATCCAGTAAAGTTTTGTAAGCTGCAGATGGTGATTTTCTTATGTATCTTAACTTTGATGCTTGTTTCTTGCCTCACTTTTATTTGTTCATTATTCTATCCAGGTATAAATAAAACATCCTTGATTTAGTGTTCACTTTTCAATGATGTATCTTGTTTTATCTACTTATAATAACTCTATAGTGCATAAATGTGTGTGTTCTACAGGTTAGCAGTAAGTCATATCTTGCACATATATAGGTATGCAACAAGTGTTTGTTTATGATTGTAATTTTCACTCTTTTGTATCTTCATGTACTGATATTACATACAGTCGTAGGTATATTATAAACAGTACAAGTCTAGTACCTGTATATTCAACTTTTAGCAATTTCACTGAAATTATTAATTTTATTAAATTTAACTGAAATATGTTGTTTTCACATTTTATTGCACTTTGAAGTTGACTGAGATGTGCATTATACTCAGGTAGTGTTGGAGTGACATTTTTTTTCACTTTCAAAACATTTTGCATTTGCAGCACGTGAATTTCACATAACTCTAGTTATCACCTTACAAGGTTGTATTTGGTTGCAAAATGCCATAGTCATTTGATACGATTCAACCAAAGGTGTGAAGAGAAGGTGAACACGTTAAGCTATTTGCAAAAACTCTAAAGGAAGTCCGGCAAAAGGTAAAACTGTTCAACAAGAAAGCACAAAAACGTCAAGAGCGTCTGAAATTAAGTATGAGGAATTTATCACAGTATTGGACAGGTCAGTGGAATTACTTGCAAACCCCTACACTCTGAAACCTAAGACAAAGTTTTTGATGAAGTTTCAGGGTACTGATGAAGTGATTTAGGTAAAGTTGCCTGTAAATGTAAAACTGCAATTACCAGGATGAACTTCTGTAGTTCATATCAGTAGAATTAAATACTTTTTCAAAGGGCTACAAATTTCTTTCCACAAGCACCAGCACAAACGCCATGTACTGGAATGACAAAGCAAAAGGGTAAAGAAATAGCACAGAATAGGCCATATGAGTTGAGACCAAGGAATACATAGTCAGAGATGGAGGAATACATGAGTACTAGTAGGATTTTTGCTTTATTTTCATTGATTCATGTAGTGTACTTAAGAAAATAGGTACTTTTTGTTGTATTCCTGCCTTTTTTTAAGGAGGGGATTTCCTCTAGGTGATGGCGAGGATCATGTCTAGACGGAGTTCAGTGTATGTTATGATTTTGGCCATCTTCACAGCAGAACAAAGTGTCAGCCAACCTTTTCAGAATGGGTTTTTGTTTGCGCAGCAGTCGATGTAGTCGTCACGAATCGCAGATGGTCGTTGAGACTAACCTTCGACATCTGGAGCTAAGGAAAGAAGTGAGAAGTTTGCAAGATATGTTCTTAGAAGTGCTAAAGGAAGCAAAGTGGGGCTATACAATACAGAATATATGGAGTGAGCATTATGAACTTAAGTTTTCCTATGATAAGCCGAGAAAACAGCTGCAGCAAGTAACAGGTACAATCCCATATTCTCTATGATGGAGCAAGAGAAGATAGCTGAGTGTGGGTGGTAAGCTACTAAAAACTGTGTTTGACACAGAAAATAATGATGATCTCAGATCTGAATAGTACAATACGTCAAGCGCAAGAAGTAGCAAGAGATACAGAAACAATAGTGGACCAGCATACAATCCAAATTATAGGTATGGAGCAGAGATTGTTAAATATAAGTAAAATGATTCGTAAAATAACAACTGAATTACAGAAGTACGCTAATGATACAACAGTTATCATGATTAAGAATTTATTTATAATACAGACTCATCCAAAAACATTTGGCAACAAAGTATGGAGAGAAAATTAGTGAACAGTTTAAAGTAGTGCTAGAATAGAATCAGGAGGAATTCAAAAGTTGTCCACCATGCTACGCATAAACAATGAAGCACTATGCCGTTAACACCAAAACGGTTTCCTCAAGAATTACTGCAAGCAGAAAAGCAATTTCCTGCAGGTCTGCAGCACGTTATTTCCATAAACAAGAGGATTTTACTATCATGTTTCCATAGTTAAAAGTTTACCCTGATAAAGAACACATATATATTAATGTACAGTTGCCAGTGACTAGCTTTAAGCCACAATTTGAATGTTATATGATACATGCATATTTAATTGGATGGAGTCTTATTGACAGAGGAATTAAATTCTCAGTTAATGAAGTATTAGTTGCATCTAAACAACAGGAAATGCACATATTTCTGTCAGGAGATGTCTGCAATCATATTAACGAAATTATTACTATTTCTCTTGCATGAGTAATTCAAATGGGTAAATGATCAAGTTAAGTACACTATTTTTGGGGGAATATGAATACACCAGAGTGTAAGAAGGAAGTCATGTAGCCACGAACACATTTTCAGTTGGTCGGAAATCATCATATTTATTAGTAGGTACAAGCCACAAATGATAATAATGAACTGTTACAAAAACAAGACTTTTACATGAATGGCAAGAGTAGAATTGCAGCTTAGTGGTATATTAATCAAAAGAACAGAATGTAATAAAGCAGGAGTAAGCCTTCATCTACCACCAACAATCACAGGTACTACAGTAATTCTTAGTGTACAACTAGCACTGTATTGTCCAGAAAATTCCTTCAGCGTATTACCTATTTAGAATATTTCCTTTCTAAATTATAGAGTAGATGCTACGGTTCTAAAGGTCATAATAAATTAACTGATGCAGAAAATGGGCAAATTGTTCTGATCAAATGTTAAGACATGGTCAGGATCATCATCATCATGAATGAAATCAGAACACGATTACCATTTGTGTACCAGCCACTATCATACACACAGTACTAGCAGCCATTTGTGTAGTTTATCCTTTCCTAAGACATAAAATAATGCAAGCAGAGGACCACATGAGATCCCTATGTAATGACAGGGTGTCTACGTGGACAAGGAAAAAAAATTCCCGGATTTTTCCCGGATTTCCCGGTTAAAAACACTTTCTCCCAGATGACAGTATATTTTCCCCTATCACTCCCTTGAATGGTTATGGTTTTGTACACGGGCGTACAATTTCCCGGCACTTTAGAAAACGAAACTCAGAGAAAAAGACACGTTTTGGAAATATCTTTGATGTACAGCAACATGTACGCTGCGTATTTTCGTATTACGAAAACATACATTAGAAAATCCACCAAACACCGCATGTTACTTTCCGAACCATTGAAACCGAGATTTCGATGCGCTTTTGTAAGCCGTTCGTAACTCATGTCACGTGATCTCGCCAGGTGATGACACGTGATGTAGTCAGCTAATAGCAACATCAGTGTTAAGTAGCACGCCAAACAGGGAAAGTTAATAGTTTAAGTTAATATACATAGTGTTGTTACAAGAAAAGCAAAGCTTTCACATAAAATATTGGTCTCAATCTGCAAGAGAAGCTAAGCTTTCGCATATACTGTTGATCTTTTTTGCGCGTGTTACACTTTAAGAGATATCATACAAATGTGCCTGTAAAATTTTTAATGATGACATAAATGTCTGATCTTCAGGGTTCGAGGGTTCGAAATGCTTCTAAATGGCTCGTCATCAGACACCTGATTTATAATGAGAGTCAAACGCTTTGTGATTTAATAAATTCACGGTCCATTCTTGTACGTAGTTCAACTTACGTAAAAGGATATTTACTTTGAAAGTAACGCTTTTCAAACCACCAATCGTAATATTTTCCCGCGACCTGTTACAAATAGGTTCGTTTCAGCAGTTGCCAGAGAGCTCAGGTAACAGGCGACACCGCGCTTGGGTAGATATCATGACGTAGGAAGCCCTATGTACATATGTGTAAAAGATCATCAATGCAAGATGATACTGCAAGAGCATCGGAATTTCGTGAACCATATTAAAATGTGCACATTTAAAGTGCATACTTAAAGGCACACTCGTATGACCAGATTCCCAATGAAGTACCGTAGACCCCGACCTGATATTAAGCTTTTAAGTGTGGTTTTCAGGATGTAAATTTTCTTGGAGCACCAGTACTGTATTATATCATGTTTGGTTCTTTCTTATGGCATAATGCCATACGTGCTAGAAAATGAAAACATGCACTTGAAATGCAGCGAACAGTTGAAACTACCCAGTACTGTGGAATTAAACATTTCGTTTCAGATACATTGACTGCCTCTGCGGAAAAGATTAGCAAAAGTCAAATTTCTTTAGCAAACAGACAAAAATAACTTCATTGTTCCGCAAGGCGATTAATGCTTGACTGTCAGAAAGGTGGAAATAAAATAAAATCTGAAAAAAATGGTTCAAATGGCTCTGAGCACTATGGGACTTAACTTCTTAGGCCATCAGTCCCCTAGAACTTAGAACTAATTAAACCTAACTAACCTAAGGACATCACACACATCCATGCCCGAGGCAGGATTCGAACCTGCGACCGTAGCGGTCGCTCGGCTCCAGACTGTAGCGCCTAGAACCGCACGGCCACTCCGACCGGCAATAAAATCTGAAACTAATGACATATTTCAGCCTTTAGTAATTATGTGAATGTGTTATAATTCACTTGATAGCTCCCGGCCACGGATATCCATTTTGTTTTCATTTGACGTGAGAGTAAACGAAGGGGGAACAGCAAAATCACTGAACGTAAACACGGGTCACGTGGAGACTACCCACTACAGCTCAGATTGCTCTGTGCATCAGCCCCAGATCTACGACATTTGCGAACCGGGTCAATACTAAAAAAAAAAACGAATTTTCAAAATATGTTCATCTTGTAGCGCACATCTTTCTGAAAAGTCTGAAACATAAAACGTATGTATTCGAGGAAATGTAAGACATACACTCCTGGAAATGGAAAAAAGAACACATTGACACCGGTATGTCAGACCCATCATACTTGCTCCGGACACTGCGAGAGGGCTGTACAAGCAATGATCACACGCACGGCACAGCGGACACACCAGGAACCGCGGTGTTGGCCGTCGAATGGCGCTAGCTGCGCAGCATTTGTGCACCGCCGCCGTCAGTGTCAGCCAGTTTGCCATGGCATACGGAGCTCCATCGCAGACGTGAACCGTATGTGCAGTTGACGGACTTTGAGCGAGGGCGTATAGTGGGCATGCGCGAGGCCGGGTGGACGTACCGCCGAATTGCTCAACACGTGGGGCGTGAGGTCTCCACAGTACATCGATGTTGTCGCCAGTGGTCGGCGGAAGGTGCACGTGCCCGTCGACCTGGGACCGGACCGAAGCGACGCACGGATGCACGCCAAGACCGTAGGATCCTACGCAGTGCCGTAGGGGACCGCACCGCCACTTCCCAGCAAATTAGGGACACTGTTGCTCCTGGGGTATCGGCGAGGACCATTCGCAACCGTCTCCATGAAGCTGGGCTACGGTCCCGCACACCGTTAGGCCGTCTTCCGCTCACGCCCCAACATCGTGCAGCCCGCCTCCAGTGGTGTCGCGACAGGCGTGAATGGAGGGACGAATGGAGACGTGTCGTCTTCAGCGATGAGAGTCGCTTCTGCCTTGGTGCCAATGATGGTCGTATGCGTGTTTGGCGCCGTGCAGGTGAGCACCACACTCAGGACTGCATACGACCGAGGCACACAGGGCCAACACCCGGCATCATGGTGTGGGGAGCGATCTCCTACACTGGCCGTACACCACTGGTGATCGTCGAGGGGACACTGAATAGTGCACGGTACATCCAAACCGTCATCGAACCCATCGTTCTACCATTCCTAGACCGGCAAGGGAACTTGCTGTTCCAACAGGACAATGCACGTCCGCATGTATCCCGTGCCACCCAACGTGCTCTAGAAGGTGTAAGTCAACTACCCTGGCCAGCAAGATCTCCGGATCTGTCCCCCATTGAGCATGTTTGGGACTGGATGAAGCGTCGTCTCACGCGGTCTGCACGACCAGCACGAACGCTGGTCCAACTGAGGCGCCAGGTGGAAATGGCATGGCAAGCCGTTCCACAGGACTACATCCAGCATCTCTACGATCGTCTCCATGGGAGAATAGCAGCCTGCATTGCTGCGAAAGGTGGATATACAGTGTACTAGTGCCGACATTGTGCATGCTCTGTTGCCTGTGTCTATGTGCCTGTGGTTCTGTCAGTGTGATCATGTGATGTATCTGACCCCAGGAATGTGTCAATAAAGTTTCCCCTTCCTGGGACAATGAATTCACGGTGTTCTTATTTCAATTTCCAGGAGTGTATTATTTGGTCTTAAGTATGCCCAAGTGCAGTTCCATGCCTCTTCATAAAGCACTTTTCTACTGCACGTCCAAACTATATTCAGGAGAGTGGAAATTGAAATGTCCTGTGGTGCCTCTCCTGCTCCCAGTCGGCCGGTTTGGCAGCCTGCCTCTCTTAAATCTCGCAATTAATAGCGGATGGCATTATTTGTAATCGAGAGAACAAGAACTCTTCGGAAAATCTGAACTCTTCATTGCCCATTAGTTAATAACTTGCTGTTTTGCGTGTCATAAAATTAAATATAGGATATATAAAACCAGTACTGACAAGAGATAAGCAAGAAATTACACATTTCTTCAAACCTTAGCTCCTAGCATTTGTTTCTCTCTAATCTTGCTACAGCTTTACATGGCGTGTTTTTCTTTCTGTGAAAGAATCTTTTACCTCATCAAAGTTTGTCAAAAGCTTTGCTACATGGAAAATCGAAATGTAGTTATCTAATAATGAAAAAGCTGTTAATACAAATAATACCCAAGACTGGTGTGGTTTCTCGATCTGATTACGTCTATTTTGTCACTGTCTGCTAGATAAAACAAAATAGGCCTTTCTAATATGGCAGCAATTTTGTAACACACCAAACAAACGAGACTGCTTTGGCACAAATGGTCATTTTTATAACATGACAGAATATAATCCAATAAGTATCAATATCAAATGCCTATTAGGCCTACTACAAGCAAAAAGGTTTATGTTAGGAAATATTTTCACGTTTCATTCATATGCACCAGCTTCTCTAGCATGACATCGAAAACTAGCATTACGAAATTTTTATATAAATTTGGAAACGTCTTATTCTTCCATAATTTGTGTGATGTCCTCGTTTCTTCTCAGTCCTCGTTCTAACAAACAATCCTGTCATCACCAATTCTGTAGCTATTGCTGCCACTGTCAAAATCTGTTCGCCGATTAACTTCACTAACCCTGCCAGAATCACTGGTTTAGTTCTCCCGCAATTATTTTCCGGTTATTCGTTGTTACGTGTTCGTACAACACGTTTTCCGCGTTACTTCCATAATAGAACTTAAGCGGCTGGTAGCCGGGGACTGTACTACTGGTCCTTACTAGTGTAGCGATCTGGCCAAACATTTTCTGTCAAAACTTCATTTTCTTGGACACACCGAGAAGATAATGCATAATCTTTCTCACCTGTTATTCCTGTCAGTCGTTTATTTCCATTCTGATAGTATGAATCTATGGATTTCGCTAGTAATTATAACAACGCTGATCATTCCCACACCCAATCAGCCACATAATCAGACAGCGATTGCCATTCATCCATTCGGCTTTACTCCACTCAGCTCGTATAGCCCCGTCTCCTTTTGTCTGTGGAAAGTTTATTTCTAGATGCGACGAGGATTCTCCTGACAGACATCACGTACACTATGCATGCATTCAAAAGTCAGCTTATGATTCATTCAGAAATCAACTTAAAATGTGTTCAAATACCAACAGAGAAGCGTTTCAAAATCATATGACTAATTGATAGGCAAATGTGCGCTGGATGCTAGGTGCTTTATGAAACAATCTTTTTTTCCCCTCAGGAATTAGGCGCCCCCTTTTCCCGGAAGTATCTAGCTGCTTGCTGCGACTGCTTGCACAGCCAACAGCCACATTCCTGTTGACAGAAGCGGGAGAATCTACTACTCAAACGTGACTCTACTGCGCATGCGCATGAGCCCGCGCGTTAACTGCTAAAACGAATCAAATGTAAACAGTTGCGACTTCACGCTCATTAGAGGCAATTTGTTGTTATGAAGCACTGCATAGTCTTCCTAAAGCCTTTGACACATTTTCAATCGGCAGACGCTTGCATGAGCACTTGTGTCGTCGCTGTATATGGCGCATTTCCTTTGCAATTTAAGTTATTTTCGTTTTTTTCTCTCGTTTATGTTTTATTGTTGAAGTGTTATTCTGCAGTAGCGGGATACAGTAATATCCTTTGTTAGTGTGTCGGTTCTTACTAGTCAAAATTACAGAAATTTAACTGAAAACTAAAACAGTGAAAAATTCCCGGAATTCTAAAAATATCCCGGGTTTTTCCCGGTTTTCTCCCGGATGAAAAAAATCCCGGGTTTTTCCTGGATCTCCCGGTTGTCCCGGGTCGTAGACACCCTGAATGAGTTGTACCAGAGGGAGAAACAGAAATAGTGACACAGAATTTTGTAAGCAGAGTAAGTTTTCCTTACTACAGGTTAAGATTTTTTTCATTTTTGATTTTCCTAAACTTCAGGACGAATTTTTTTTAGAGGAGAGGGATATGTTGTATGTCAATCTTGTGCAAGACAGCAAACAGTTAAAATCTTCAAAGTCCCAGAGCGAAGGGCGGTGTCGACATGAAGCAGGCATGAAAAATAACATTTCACCATTGAGAGAGGGTCAGGGTAAAAAACAACCTGCTGCTTCTGGCAAATCAGGCAGCAGACCTTGGCAGAAATGTAATATGGCAAGGCAGATAGACAGTATCACATCACCTTTATAAAGGATCACACCACCTTTATTATGCAATGAAAGAATGACTATTGCTAATGCAACAATGCATACCAAGAGCTTTTATGACCAGGCCTGTACCATAACAAACCTGTTTAACAAGCAAGGCAGAGTGAAAATCGTTGACACTACCATAATAGCAAGACCTATGCAGTCACGACAACAAGTGATGTCGTGTAAACATTAGCCACTACTTTACTCCATAAATACCCTAGCATTTTAGCTCGTAAGGAAGTCAGTCAGATGGATTGATGGTGTACATGACACTCACACTTGACTCCCTGATTACAGGGAAGTGACGTATGGGACAAGTCTTGTGTAGATTTCCTGCACACTAATGAGCAACAACAGGTGCTACTGAGTGAGATGGCTACCTCGCCATAATCACCTGTTGCTGAGTTCAGCAGCACAGCCTGCTGCTGTTGCAGATAGGGGGACCCAGGGATCTCCCTTTTGTCCCAGGTCAGGACACCAACCTTTCTGATACTTTGGCAAACTGACCACCGCCTGCCTGAGCAGCAGGCCAAGACTATCATACTACATGGCTACACAGCAACAGTTTTCACAGTTCAACTGATAAAGAAGGGCAACAGTGAGCAGGAGGGGACGGAGCACCTCCCAAATCCATTGTGTTAAGTAAAATCCAACACATGTGCCACCTTCACTTACTGCAGCGGTGCAGCCAGCACTGGAGCCACCTGAGTGGCAAACCACCACAGCAGTGGCTGGCCAGGAACAACAAGTGTGGCACGAGCTACCTCGAGTGGGCTCAAGGTCGTTTACAACATCACTCTCCGATGGGCATCGATGGCTGATGTCAACAGCGAGTCAAGGCACTGCTTATAACTTACTGGAACAAACAACTAACTCTGTATCTTCTTTCACTGTGCCTAGGGTGATAACAGGTCTCAGTATAAAAAAGTTGGCATTTAGCTTAGGAAAAAAAAAAAACTTACAGGAAAATCGTTTTCAAAATTTTATTAAAGAATAAATACTAGTACAAGACATATATGCATTAAAATTCACCAACATCATATGTTTTCCCTTCCTGCTCCTGTAAGGCTTCTTCTTCTTCTTCTTCTTCTTCTTCGACAAATTTCAAGACCAAGGTAGCCTTTTTACTGAACTTTTCCTTATCTAGGCAGCATCTTGAGAACTGCTTGATTCATTGTTTACCTCAAAATAAGCAAATCGTCTTCTGAGAGGGTGATGAAGGTGTTTTGGGACTACTGCTTTCTCCAATCTTCAAAAATGTCATTCTGAACTAAGACACAGTCCTTATAAGACCCAAAATTATGTTTTTCCCAGTTGTTTTTTTGACACTTGGACCAAATGACACTGTGATAACTATCATTTGCACTTTGTGTCTTGATATCTGTGCATCCTGCCAGTAGTACATCAGAGGCAAGTCTCTGATAGACAGGTACTATCTTGATCACTTTGTTTTGAAAATAACAGAAGTTTTAAGTTGGAGCCTGCTCTTAATGGACTATTATAAATTTGATGTTATTTTTTTTATTTCGTGTGACGTGAGAAAGTGCTGCAGCCGACTGGGGTTTTACTGCCATGTAATAGAGACAGACCACTTTTTTGCCTGCCATGCAGGTCAATGATGTTGAGCGGACAGCTCCATGATGCCTCACAGACACTTCCTATAAGATGCACTTTTATCTTCGAAAAATTACCTCCAAAGTCAGGTGCGTTTTATACTTGACATTGATATAAAATGTCCAGTGTTCGATTTAAAATGCCCACCCAACTTAAAAATGGCCTTATATTCAATCCCACGGGAGACCTACCTATGTCTGGCAACACTGGATTCAATTGGCAGCAGCAGTACATTAATGCAACAAACATGAGTTATGGGGATTCATAAGCTTGCTAACACTGTCTCCCTCTTGCCATGCCGTCATAAACCCAGAACACTGTCTAGCCTATCATGCATCATTGCAGTCTACGGTGCCAGTGAACTCGAATTTAAAGTGATTTATGTTATTGGTCACAGTACAATATTTTTGTTAGTAGCTACTTTCGTAATTAAAAAAAAAAAAAAAAAAGACATATTCATATGTTGTGGGCTATAAATTGAAAGTAATGGCATATGCACAAGAACATAAAACAGTGCAGCTGAGCGGCATTTCGATCCTCCACCAACAGAAAAAGCCATTCACGATTGGTGAGCTGGTAAAGAAGAGCTGAAAAAAATAGAGGACTGAAAACAAAATGGCCAAAACTAGAAGATCATAAATTGAAATGGATTTAAGGACACTGTCAAAATGGCACTGGAATCAATAAAAAACTGATTCAAATACATGCTCGTAAGCTAACACTACAGTGGAACTTTAACAGACTATAAGGGTGGAGTTGGTTGGTGCTATAGGTTTACAAAGCACCATGGACTTAGCATGCACACCAAAATAAAAAAATCCCAGAAAATGCCACAAGTGTATGAAGAGAAAATATTATCTCTCCAATGCTTTATTATTCAACATCGAAAGAAAACCTGTGTGGAACTAAGCCTAATAGCAAATATGGAAGAAACTCCTCTGACATTTGATGTGCAGGGTAACAGAACTGTTGCCATGAAAGGTGCTAAAACTGTAACTAAAAAAACAAGTGGATTACACTGTTGTCCTTTCATGTCCTTACGGTACTAAATATAATCCAATATCATTTTCAAGTGCAAACAATGCCAAAACCTTCTAAAATACTACCAAGTTGTTCACATACATGACAAAGGTTAGATGGACAAGGCTGGTATGAAATTACGGATTAACAGAGTGTGGGAAAGAAGAAAAGATGCTTTACTGAAGAAGAGTTCTCTTCTTGTCGTAGATTAGTTCAGCAGTGATCTGAAAAAGTCTGTGAAAGGGAAACAGACAGGGAAATACAGAGCTTGCTTATATGCTTATATATGAAGAGGACAATGATGATGACAAAGAGAAAGAGAAGGAAGAAGAAGCAGAAGAAGAAAAGTTCATATGATGATTTTCGAGAATTTTAAAGGTCAGTTCGGCCTTATAGACAAAAAATCAGCCTTGCTTTGCAATGTAATAATGAAAATGACAATTTTTTTTAAGGGATTGGTACTATGCCTTGTCTTTTTACCTGTATGAACCTCTGCTTCCTTGCCTGTTTCATCTCTCAATGCTACCCATTCATCTTCTATTGCATTCTTTTCCCGTTTGTCTAATGTTTTTCCCTCCTGTTTCAGTCCCATGTTGCCTAGTGCTCCCAAAACTCCAAACAACTTGAGGTTCCTTCAGTTTATCCGGGTTGCATATCCTTCACTTCCTGCCTGTTTGCAATTTCCTTTGTTTTAATCGACAGTTCATAACCAATATATTATAATCAAGAGTCCACATCTGTCCATGGAAATGACTTGCAGTTTAAAATCTAGCTTCACAATCTTGTTCTTACCATTATGTAATCAAACTGAAAACTTGCAGTGTCCTCATGTTTCTTCCACATATACAATCTCCTTTCACAATTTTTAAATGAACTGTTAGTGATGATTAAACTATGCTCTGTGCAAAATACTACCAGGGAGGCTCTCTCTTTTTCCCTTTCCTCAGTCCATGTTCTCCTACCATTTTTCCTCCTCTTCCCTTTTCTACTAGTGAATTCCAGTCTCTTATAACAAATTTCAAATAATTTTCCTTTTTAAATTCTCTAACCTACCTTCCCTACAACCCATACAATGTTAGTTTTGTTTTCATGTTCCTGACATTGCCTCTCAGCAGTTCTCATCCGGATATTCAAATGGGAGACTATTTTGGCTCTGGAGTATTTTACACAAGAGGATGCCATCATCGTTTAACTATACAGTAGAGCTGCATGCCCTCCAGAAAAATAACAGCTCTAGTTTCCCGTTCAGCTGTTCATAGTACCAGCATAGCAAGTCAAAGTTCACTAATGTTACAAGACCAGATCAGACTGATGCCACTGCAACTACTGAAAAGGCAGTGAATCTGAAAATATTACTTGAAGGGAAGAAAAATAAATAACAAAATGGTCACCTCAATAAGGGAGGATTTTGAAAAGTTTCAAGAAGACCTACATTACTAAAGGGATAAAAAAATCTGGAAAGTCACTGGACCAACTGTATAGCTACGGTGTAGTACTGTTTGAGAGATAAAACCAGCATTTCAAAAGTGAAGATAAAAATAAAATTACACTTACCCGAACTTGTAAAACTACCTCATACTCTTTGTTGCTCAGTTATCCATCTCAACATACTATTCCTTTATTACAATGTGTTACTGTGTAATGATCACTTTTTCCCTCTCTCTTGCCCTCATTGCAATCTACAAAAGCCTATTTTTATTTCAGCTTGTACTTCTCTATTACTGAATCATGTTCCTTCCCTGACACTGTAATAATCTTCATGCATTTCTCTCTTACTATCAACTTCAGTGTTCATCTTTCCCTCTCATGTCACTCACAAAGTTGTGACTCCAAATTCATTTTCTTATTCTACCAATATTCCTTAGTGTATGTGTGTGTGTGTGTGTGTGTGTGTGTGTGTGTGTGTGTGTGTGTGTGTGTGTGGGCGCGCACATGCGTGTGTAAAATACTGACTCTTACACAGTAGGATGTTAATACCAAGTTCTCAACTACGTGCTCTATCACTCACATCTTGACGCTCCACAGTGTAAAGTGGAGCAGTTGGATGAAGGACGGCCTTCTGTGCATAGTAAAACATCTCCGAGATATTCTTCAGGGTCTTCGCCGAGCACTAAAACAAGTTAGAGAAGAAACATAGCTAAATAAAAAGCATACCTAGATTCACATTGCTGTTATGGTGACTTACGTACTGTACACATTTATTCATAGTTCAAACATCTGTGAAGCCTACAAATATGAACACTTATTATTCTATTAGCATCATCAGTTACATTTATTACCACGCTAATGATAATTGTATGGAAGAACAAACTGCTTGCATTTTACAAGTCATGGTTTATTTATAATTTCCACATGATTACTGCTGTCTGCCTCTGCGGCTAGAGGGGCACCATGTCTGGTTATCATTTGAAGAATGCGGGTCCAATCCTCAGTATTACCAAGGAACAGCCCACGAAGGGATAAGTTTATTGTTCTGTAACTAACTACATGAAGATGAACACCAGTTTTTGAATATCTATCCACAGCGGTCATTTTGCATACTGCACAATAAAAACAATTAACTGCTTATATTCAGCTGAAAAAAAAAAAAAAAAAAAAGAAAAAAAGAAAATACAACCTAAAATCAGTCCAAATGTCAGGAACAGGCACCTGATATATACCACACCCCCTCCTACGCACCCCCCCCCCCCCTTTACACTTCGAAAAACTGGTCACAACAGACGGAATAATAGAATGAAGGGGGAAGGAGAAGGCCTGTGTCATTATGATTTATGCCTATAACAAGTCATAGCTAGTCCCCAATACACTCAATAAATTTGTATAATTGCACTTAGCTTGGTTCCATTCTTAAGACATATGCAAATGCACGTGACAGTATAAGGTTATCAATGCACTTCATGTCTTAAGTACTGGAGATGTTATACATTCGGTCATTTATTGAGCATTGCAAGTGTAACACAAGAATATGGGATTATTCTACTTGCTCTTATACTACTCCAGAGATTAATATTACCACTTTTCCATTTCTTAACTATTTTCATTAGTAATGCTTAGTACACAAAATTAACAATTCTTATTCAAGCAGTATTTCAATAGATTTTATTAGTCACAATATAGTTTACCAATAGCTGATGACAATAGTATATTTAGTTCATGTGGAAACATTTTCATAAATTTTGACAACACAGTCCATGGAGAGCATGTACGATCGCGGTATGACGAAAAATCCGAGCAGCTGCTGGCACCAGCCATAGCAGGCCAAAAAATTCTATAGATGATTTGTGGATAAGCCAAAACTGATTAATAAAGAATATTTTTGCAAACTCGAATGTTCATTTTTAAAAATGGAAACATTTTATTTAAAAAGAACATTCATAATTTATGATACCTGTAAACCATTTGCACATCAAAATTCTACCCTGCTAAAACTTGTTGGTTTTAAGATTAATACTTTCGAGGCAGCAGAGTCTCACAGTCTTTACTACTAACTCTATTTGCATTAAATTTTCTAGACAGTAGACATTTACTACTGAATGTACCTGAAAAATTATCAGTATACAACACATAGTTCTGCAGATATGACATCTACAGTTATGAGCCAGAGCCCACATGAGATTCGGGCCCATCCCAAAATTGTTAACACAGCTTATTTGAAAGCCCTCATTATCTGCTTTTAGAAAAACATTCTACTTTTTCTGGAAACTGAATACTTCAAAAGCTATCAGTATTCAAAATTTTTGTGTTCCAGAATGTTCCAATCTTAAAATGAATTCTTTCCAGATCCAGTGTTATAACACGAACTCCAATTCTTTTGTTTTCAAAAGTATACACTTTTGCTAAAGTAATATGTTAGTTTATCAATTATTCCAAGCAAAAAATTTCCACTTTCTCGAAGATTCTTAACAGACGTTGGGAACCTCCATACACATCAGAGCTTACCATCCATAAAGTAGTATCTACTATTTTATCATGTTCTAATTATAGTATACAATTTCTGACTGATAAAATTTCAGGGTGTATACGTGAACAAGGAAAAAAAAATCCCGGATTTTCCGGTTAAAAATACACTTTATCCCGGATGAAAATACACTTTTTCCGTGTTAAGTAACAGTATACTTTTCCTTGGAACTGTAAAACTTACCAATCCTTTCAATGGTTGTGGTTTTAGACAGCAGCGTAGAATTTCCCACCACTTTAGAAAACGAAACTCGGGGAAATAACACGTTTTGGAAAGATGTCTGATGCGCAGCAACATGTACACTGCACATTTTCGTATTACAAAAGTATAAATTCGAATTCCATCAAACACTGTATGTTACTTTCCGAAGGATTGAAATCAAGATTGCGATGCGCTTTTGTAAGCTAGTCGTAGCTCATATCAAGCGATCTCGCCAACCGATGACAGCGGATATTCAGAGCATGGGACACGTGATATAGTCAGACAATAGCAACATCACTGTTAAGCAGCACAAACACACAAATAGGAAAAGTTAATGGTTTAAATCACTATACATAGTGTTGCTACAAGAAAAGAAAAGCTTTCACGTATAATATTGGTATCTAAGATTAATAAGCTGCAAGAGAAGCTAAGCTTTCACACATAATGTTGATCTTTTTTTGTGCGTGTTACACTTTAAGATACATCACACAAATGTGGCAGTAAAATTTTTAACAGCGTCATAAATGTCTGATCTTCTGAGCTGGAAAATATTCTAAATGGTCATCCTCAAAGCTTTGATTTTTGAATGAGAGTCAAACACTCTGTGATTTAAGAAACTTATCAGACAGTCATGCACAGAGTTCATCTTGTGTAAAAGGAAATTTACTTTACTTGACAATAACGCTTTTCAAACAACCATAGAAATAGATTAGTTTCAGCAGTTGCACCAGATGACAGATGTCGCCGCGTTTGCACAGCTACGATGACGCAGGAAGCCCGTACGTTTTTATGTGTAAAACATTGGAAGATCTTACACTGTGTCATAAAAGAAACAAGACAGAGGATACTCCAAGAGCAAGGGAATTTTGTGAACCATACTAAAATGCATAATTCGGCTTAAAGTGTACATTCGTATGTCCAGATTCAGATGTAAATTTTCTTGGAGTACCAGTACTGTATTATCTCAAGTTTGGTCCTTCTTTATGGCATAATACCATATGTGCTAGAAGATGAAAATGTGAACTTGAAATGCAGCAAACAGGTGAAACTAGCAAATAGTGTGGAATTAAACACATTGTTTCAAATAAAGTGGCCTCAGCAGAAAAAAATTACTAAAAATCAAATTTCTTTAACAAACCGACAAAAATAAATTCATTGTTCTGCAAGGCGATTAACGCTTGACTGTCACACGGGTCACGTGGAGACTACCACCTCCCCACTACAACTCAGACTGCTCTGTGCAGCAGGCCCGGAGCTACGATATTTCTGAACCGGGACAATATTAGATAGTGGCGCTCCCCCTCCCTCGAGCATTTGAGGTAGGACGCCAAAAATTTAAAAAATCAACTTTTCAAAAATATCTTCATTTTGTAGCGCACATCTTTCTGAAGAGTCTGATACATAAAACATATATGTTCGAGGGAACATAAGACATGTTATTTGGTCTTAAAGTGTGCCGAAGTGCAGTGCCACGCCTCTTCACACAGCAGTCTTCCATTGCACGTCTCTGTATTTTGCTCTATGGAATTCAAACTTCTAGTATTTTGTAATGGGTGCCATCATACTATATTAAGGCTGGTGGAAATTAAAACGTCCTGTGGTGCCTCTCCTGCTCCCAGATGGTCGGTTTGACATCCTGCCCCTCTTAAAAAAATTTCTCAATTAATACTGGATGGGATTATTTGTAACCGGCAGAACAAGAACTCTTCAGAAAATTTGCAGTCTTTACTGCCTATTAGCTAATAACGTGCTGCTTTTGTGTGGCATAAAATTAAATATATGATACATAAAACGAGTAAAGACGAGAGACAAGCAAGACAGTACACATTTCTTCAGTCCTAAGTCTTAGTTTTTTTTTTCTCTCTCGCTAATCTTGCCACAGCTTTATATGGCGTACTTTCCTTTCTGGGAAAGAATCTATTACCTCATCAAAGTTCGCCAATGTTTTGCTACATGAAAAAACTAAATATCATTGTCTAAAACTAGAAAAGCTGTTAATACAAATAGAATCCAAGACTGGTGTGGTTTCTATATCTGATTATGTATATTTTGTCACTGCTAGATAAAAGGAAATAGGCCTGCCTAATATTGCAGCAGTTGTTACACACACCAAATAAACGAGACTGTTTTGGCACAAATGTTCATTTTTATAACACGACAGAATATAATTCATGAAGTACCAATACCAAATTCCTATTAGGCTAACTACAAGCAAAAAGTTTTATGTTAGAAAATAGTTTCACATTTCATTCATACTCTCTAGGTTCTGAAGCATGAGATCGAAAAGCAGTAGTACGAAATTTTTATATAAATTTGCAATAGTCATATTCTTCCGTAATTTGTGAGAGTCCCTGTTTCTTCTCATTCCTCATTTCAATAAACAATCTTGTCATCACTAATTCTGTAACCAGTGTCTACTTTTATTCTGTGGTTAACTTCACTAACCCAGCCACAATCGCCGGTTTAGTTATCCCGCATTCATTCTCTGGTTAGACGTTATTACGTGTTCGTATAACGCTTTTTCCGCGCTACTTCCAGAATAGAACTTTAGCAGCTGCTAGACATGGATTGTTCAACTGCCCTTAGTAGTGTGGCGGTCTGGCCAAAACTTTTCTGTCAAAATTTCATTTTCTTGGATACACGGAGAAGACAATACGTAATCTTTGTTGCCTGTTATTCCTCTTAGTCGTTTATTTCCACTCTGGTAGTCTGAATCTATGGAATTCGCTTGTAATTATAACAACGCTGATGATTTGCGAACCCAGTCAAGCACATAAACAGTGATTGTCATTCACCCTTTCGGCTTTATTCGCTCAGCTCGTATAGACCCGTCCTCTTTTGTCTGCATGAAAGTTTATTTCTAGATGTGACGGGGATTCCCCTGGCAGACACATCACGTACACTATGCACACATTCAAAAATCAACTTACGATTCATTAAGAAATCAACTTAGAATTTGACCAAAAATGTTCAAAAACCAAGAGGGATGCGTTCAAAATCATATGAGTAATCAATAGACCAACATGCGCTGGATGCTTGGCACTTTCTAAAACAAGGTCTTTTCCTTAATAATATGAATTTGGAGCAAGTCTTTCCGCTCCCGGGATTGGAATGACTCTTTACCCTCTCCCTTAAAACCCACATCCTTTCGTCTTTCCCTCTCCTTCCCTCTTTCCTGATGAAGCAACCTTGGGTTGCGAAAGCTTGAAATGTGTGTGTGTGTTTGTGTGTTTTTTGTCTCTATCAACATACCAACGCTTTTGTTTGGTAAGTTACAGAATCTTTGTTTTTAGATATATTTTTCCCACGTGGAATGTTTCCCTCTATTATATTCATACATATAGTCATTCTCACTTATTTTTATGTTAATATTTATTTATTTGTTCAGCATTTAAAAGGCAAATATTAAAAAAAGAGATTAAAACATAAAAGGACACACATTCAGCATTGCATAATATAAAACTTTACTCACTAATACTTATTTTTTAACACTCCAATGCTGGTGCTGGATAGCACAGACCCACTAGGTAGTGTTTCCGTACCTAGGTCTCACCACCTGCGGTGTTATTTACCCCATCTCATCCATCCCCCTGACTTGGGCATTCACAACAGGCAATAGTTGTTTACTTCCGCAAGAGCAACAACTCAGCTACAGAGGAGCGACGGATCGCACAGATACCATGCCAGCATCCCCGTAAGTATTCTTGATTCATCAAATTTTCCTCAATGTAATGTCTTCTTGTGTTTTACATTCAAGCATTCTGTATGTGAAGTGTAAATTATTATTGTGCACTTATATAATAGAAACTGGTGCAGTATCTCTTCGATCCAGAGCCAGCATTTACATTCTAGTCTTCCTCATTCCTTTACAATGGTTCTGACTACTCTTTTTATTTTGATTTTGTCTTGCAACTGTAGAATATTAACATTGTTTACAGGTCAGTTGTTTGTCTGGATATGGGCTCAAACGAAATTCGGGATACACGCAATCCAGAAGTTACACATTTTCAACAATTTTTTTTTTTTTATGACAGCGATGACGAGGGCGAAGATGCTGCACCCAGGGTTCCCACTCTCAATATGGGAGATGAAGAGATTGATACTGATGCCTCAGAAAGCATAGAAGAAAGAGACAACTCAGAGACCAAACAGACTGACACAGACGTAAGTTCAGGTGAGGAATATGGTGACATGTATCATTGTTATAGGAAGAGAGGAAAAAAAATAATTGAATCATTCGATTGCAAAAAACACCATATAAAAACCACAGGAAAAACCAAAAACACAATATTCTCCACTTAAGGGTTCCTGGTGTCACTGGGTAAGCAAAAAAATATTGAAGAATTCCAAAAACATAGGAATCCTTATTTGACCAGGAAATGCCGGAAATGACTTAAGTACACAAACTGATACATTGAAATTATCCAAAGCAATTACCAGCAAGAACGAAACACTCACCCAATGGACATAGCCAAGATAAAAGCCTTAATTGGACTTCTAAACATAGCTGGAATGCACAAGGCGGGAAGGAAAAGTCTTTAAGATTTGTGGGATTCCAAAGGGTTCGGAATAGAGATATTTTGATTGACCATGAGCAAGTACAGGTTTCATTTTCTGTTACAAGCTCTGTGAATTGATGATAGACAATCACTTAGAGAACGCAGAGTAGTGGACCACCTGGCGCCAATTTGAGACTCATTTTACAAGTTTGTGAAGAGCTGCCAATCTTGTTACATTGTAGGCCTAAACATCACCACTGACAAGAAACTCGAGGCCTTCAGAGGATATTGCTCTTTTATCCAATAGATACTGTCTAAGCCGGCAAAATATGGAATAATAATTTTTGATACAGTTGATCCCAAACTGTTTTACACCAGCAGCATGGAGATCTATGCTGGCAGACAGCCAGATGGCCCTTTTCAGGTTAGTAATAAAAGCAGTGATGCGGTCAAACATGTGGTGGCCCCTCTCACTAATTCAAGATGCAATGTCTGTGCTCACAACTGGTTCAGCGATGTAAATCTGCTCCGTGATTTGTCAGAGAAGCACTGGCTGACAGATGTTGGAACCCTGAGAAAAAAATAAATGGCAGATCCCGAAAGAAATGAAGGATGTGAAAACCAGGGCTGCTAATTCTAGCATATTTGCTTTCAGAAAAGAAGGTATGATCGTTTCTTACGTCCCACAAAATAAAAATAACACAAAAATGCATTATGATGGTGAAATGGACTAAACACAGGAGATAAAAGAAAACCTATTATAATAACTTATTATAACAAACACAAAATTGCAGTTGATATGGTTGACAAATTGTGCTCTGCCTACAACGTTCAGAGGGGTACATGACGATGGCCCATGGTCATATTTTATTCAATATTAAATGTTGCTGGTATAAATTCCCAAATAATTTATATGGGAAATGGCAACGAAAGTCTCCGCCAACGGCTGTTCCTTCGTCAGCTCGGATGGGAACTATTGGAAGATCAACTGGCAAAACAAAGCCCGCTTTCCACTCTACCTCAGACCCTGGCTACACTCTTTATTGAAATTCTGCTGCAAAATCGTCAACCTTTAGGTCTTTTTGGTGAGAGAGGCGACAATGCTGACACCAATCAAGGAAGAAGGAAGTGTTGCAAACCCTGCCTCACAACTAGTACAAGATGACTGATGAAATACTCGTGTAAATCGTGCGACAATATCTGTGTCTTCAACACTGTGATTTTGTTTGCCGTGAAGGACATGAATTGGGTGCTCCTCCAGAAGAAACATGAAAACGTCTCTTATTTGTTATCCACTGACTGGTCAAGTCCACACTCTCACTGAGGGTCGTTCGAGAGGCCCCACTGTTGTCATCATCCACCTACATCTTCTGACATTTGTCCTCACACAATTTGGGGTATTCCATACTCTTCTCGAAAGTTTAAAGTTTTCTATTGATATATCTGGATCATCAATGAGGCTTCTATTCTTGACTTTGCCTCCACTCCAAGATCTTTCCCTTTCCTCTCCACCTGTTTACCATAGGGGTGGCTTTAATTTAGGCTGTTTCTTTGTGTCAGGTCCTGGTTCACAGGAATATTTGTGTTTGACAGTATTTTGCTATTCTCTCTGAATAGTAACTGATTTCTTCCGATTTCAGGTAACGCTATATTAGTTAATACGGATAGCTAATCACTATATAGTATGTGCTGCTGCAGTGATTGTACCTGCACATCAGTTGCACTTTCTCATTAAAACAATCGATCAAACATCTGTGAATGTATAGTATTACACCGTTCAAAGGAAATATGGTATCAGTTTTGCATTTTCTTTACTTTAGTGTGATTACTTAAAGTGCAGTTTTACATACTGATTGTTCCCATACCAAATATGCTTTTGCTGTTTCTGATTAGGGATACCACTACACATCGATGTATTACAAAATTCCATGTGACTCAAGATATGCTGACAAATTGGAGCACATGATGTACATTCTAAGAAGAAGAAGAAGAAGAAGAAGAAGAAGAAAGAAAGAAAGAAGGAAAGAAAGGGAATTATCCGAATGGGACATAAATCAGAAAAAATGATGTACAAGTACAGACAAAAAACAATCATGATTACAGAAAAATTGGATGATTTATTCAAGAGAAAGAGCTTCACAAATTGAGCATATCAATAATGTGTTGGTCCACCTCTGGCCCTTATGCAAGCAGTTATTTGGCTTGGCACTGATTGACAGAGTGAAATACTGTCCCACAATATACCCCGACAACCAGGAGTGATGATGTCCCTTGGTGTCACTTCATTTTGTAGTGAGATTCCTTTGGTTGTCATCCACAGGACCCTTACATCACAGCAGTACATCAACAATATTCTATGCCTCGTTTTGTTGCCCTTCATGGCAAGCCATTCTGACCTTACATTTCAGCAAGATAACATCCACCTGCACATGGCGAGAGTTTCAACTACTCGCCTTAAAGGTGCTTGCCAAACCCTTCCTTGGCCAGCATGGTCACCAGATCGCTCCCCAGCTGAATATATTCGAAACATTAAGGGTATGGTCCTCCAACCAGCTCGGAATTTTGACAATCCAATGTGCCAATTGGACAGAATTTGGCACGATATCCCCAAGGAGGGCAAGCAACAACTCTGTCAATAAATGCCAAGCCAAAGAACTGCTTGCATAAGGGCCAGAAGTGGACCAACGTGTTACCGACTTGCTCAATTTGTGAAGCTCTTTTGAAAAAATCATCCAATTTTTCTGAAACTGTAACCATGTATTTGTCTGTGCATGGATATCACATCTATCAATTTTTGCCCGTTTCGATAATTCCTTCATGGTGCATCTATTTTTTTTCTTTTTTTTTGTCGTATCGTGTATTTTTGTGTGATGCAGATAACTGAGGCATTCGTTTTGTTAATTCTTGTTTTCTGGAAGCTGCTAACAGCTTTTATGATTATTCTTACAACAAGGTTGTCTGACACTGTCAATGGGGGTTAAAATTAGTTAACTGAAAATGAAATGAAATCCTAGATGAAAAAATAAGTCTGAAGCAGGGAAATGACTTCATCATGTACTCAGGAGAAGGAATGAAGGGGATGGAAATTGGCCATGTCTTCGTGGTATAACCAATCTGGTATTTGCTTAAACAATTTCGAGAAACTAAAGAATACCAAATCAGGCTGGCCAGATGGAAATTTGAATGTCATCCTCCCAAATGTGAATCCCATGTTTTATCCACTGCAGCTCCTCATTCAGTTCATCTGTCATACAGAAGCTTATTATACGATTAGCTGAGAAACATGGCATTGCCCAGGTATTTATTTATAGCTGAGCCCAAAACTTCATACGCTCGGAATTTAATTCTGACTTTATCAATATTCTTTGTACAAAACATTTGAAGTAGTATAATTGGGTACACAAATGAAGTGCTTGTTTTCTTCATTAACACAGGAATGAGCCAAGTAGAAATGGCTGTGCAAAAAGCAACAAACTAAGGTCCACGCCCGTAACACACAGCGTCTGGCCTTGTGCCCTGTTTATCGTCAAGGCATAACATAACCTCACTGGGAATTGTACACAATTAAGCGAAATCGTAAACTGTTACAAATAAGTGGGATTTGGAGCACAAAAACTCATTTGTCTGCACTACTTTCCATCAAAATTTCTGCTTCCATGATATTTTCAAGCCTCTGTGAGTGAAGTGTTCTGAGGAGCAAGATAATGTGGCACAATTACGGAAGCAGTTTCCAAAGGGCAAATTAAGACCTGAAGTTCTTGAGCCACAGCAAGTTTTGCCTCACGATCTTCTTCAGATTCTTGAGACTGCATAGTCCTCAGTCTTTTAGCTCTTCTGGTGTATTAAGGAAGACTCTACCATTTTCCACACATTTTTATTCATAAACAAAAACGAAATTAAAATGTAATCATTAGGCACCCAAATCACAAAGCAAACTTAATATATTCGTTTTTCCTAGAAAATAATATAGATAAAACCTACTGAAAGAAGCAAAGCAAGTTCATTAAGTTTTTAATCTTCTTCTTTTCTTCTTCTTTTGCTACTGCCTGTGTCCCGCATCATGCGCAGGGTTGGCAGGGTTAAGTATGGATGTGGTATGGTTAATTATAAGGGGTGACCAGATGCCCTTCCTGCCGCCACCCCATACCCCCCGGGTCGGAATGAGTGTACCCAACCTGTCTGCGTCTAGTGTAAATAATCATGAAATAGTGCAAATGTGTTACAAATGCCTGCAAGTCATGTAACTTTGAGGCGGGATGTGGGGACCAGCCTGGGATTCACCTGGGGGATTTGGAAAACTGCCTAAAAACCACATCCAAGATGGCCAGCACACCGGCCCTCAGTGTTAATCCGCTGGACAGATTCGATCCTGGGCCGACGCGCCTACCCGAGTTCAGCAAGCAGTGCATTAGTGCTCATCAAGTTCTTAATACACAAAGCACACTCAGTTAGTCCATATATCCTAGACAAGTAAATAGCTTTTAGTTTTTATTCGTAAATATTATGGCACATAATTCTGCACCAACATAAACTTCCAAAAATACATCTGTCACTGAGTGGGGAAAAAAAAGAAAAAGGAAAAACCAATGGCACCATATTTCAGTTCTTTGGTGTACTATGAAACACACAGCACCTCCTATTGGTTCTCTGGTACACTACACCTTCACGATTAAACATGCAAACCACTAAACTGAGCAGACCATTTCAGACAAAAACTTTAAATCACGATACCTGTTTTTCCAAGATCCCATTTTGATGAAACAGAGCCTATACGTTGCCTATGAAAACTCATCTAATAATTTTGGAGATCTGAGGGTTCAAACAGATGGATATGATGATTATATTATTGGTATACATAGCAGCAGACCTAAACAGGTTTTATTATACGATGAAAGTTGATCTAAATGTATGCAATGCTTTGATTTAAACCTAGATAGTTTAATACAAAAAGATTTGTTAAAAATAAAATCTGAGAGCAAAACATTAAAGCTTCTTAATCCATAGTGTGGTCATTGTGTAATTCCCTTTATTAAGTCACAGTCAAGTTTCCCCTTAATTGAAATCGTGACACAAATTTAAGATTTTATTTTCATTTGTATTTGAATAATAGAAGTATAATTAAAAAGGCACTCACCTCAACACAGCTTTCAATTTCTGGGAATTCATCCATAACACCGATACTACTCTGGAAAAAGAGACAGTAAGAACTAATTAAGAAAAATACATGAGCGGAACAACATCAACTCAGCTGAGGCACATGACATACCGTATTTACTCGAATCTAAGCCGCACTCGAATCTAAGCCGCACCTGAAAAATGAGACTCGAAATAAAGGAAAAAAAAATTCCCGAATCTAAGCCGCACCTGAAATTTGAGACTCTAAATTCAAGGGGAGAGAAAAGTTTTAGGCCGCACCTCCAAATCGATACAAAGCTGGTTCATTGTAATATGAGACACAATTTAGGTCGAATGAATGACGATACAGCTACAGTAGTTTGGTTCAAGTCGTAACCTTAGCAGTTAAGCTTTACCACATAGCCATTGCTATGCGTCAGGCGCTCCATCCGTATTTATACGGGTACCCTTCCTTTTTCACGTGCTTCGTCTGGTTTGAATCAATTGCTTATTTTGCTTTGATCTGATAAGTGCCGTTTTCTTTGTTATAGGTGTTTGCGTCACTCTTAAGCTGAAAATGCATTACTGCACTGTGTCATGCATTGTTTGTCGCATTCTGATAGTGCGTGTTTACGGCCTGTTGCGGCTCGCGGCATGGCTTGCTTTTGTGCGCGCTACCGCCGCGTACAATTAAAAAAAAAAAAAATTAAAAGAGAGAGAGAGGGGGGAATCGTCTCATTAGCGAAACAATGACAAGAGACGTTACTTACACTGCTGCTTTCTTTGATAATGATCAACAAGAATCAAATAATAGACTGCGTATGATAGAACATGTTCTGAACGAGAGTTAGGCGAAAATTTTCTCCGTTTGAAAATCTTTGCGGCCGCTTCTTTATTACATCAAATTCTGCACAGAAATTAGAGTCATCTTAGATTTAAAAATCTAGTCACTTGCCGTGCTTCATTTCTGACTGTATCACTATTAGGCATAAGAATAATACGAATATAAACATGACACGATACTTATATTCTTGCGCGTTTGCTGTTGTCTCACTCTAGTTTCGTAGTTTATTAGGCAGACAGGATTTAAATGATATAGCAACAAACACGAAAGAATACATGGCAAAATGTTTATATTCGTATTATTCTTATGGTGAAGAGAATACTGTATGTGATTCAAATTTCATCAGGTTCAGATTAGCAACCATCTCTTCTCACAGATAGGAAAAAATTCAGAACGTAGAGTTGGCCATATTGACAAACATCCCAGTCAGTGTTGCCAGTCAGATTTTCGTAGTACACTGAAATTGTGCTACATTCGAAGATGAACAATACGGAATTTGTATTTACTTCGTTGGATAATGTATGAAAATGCAGTGGTCGAAACTCGCGGCGGAGAAAAAAAGCTCGTTTTCCACTTTTTTTTAAAAAAATTATTTACTGACGCAGAGGTTTTGGCGCCAGCATTTATCTTTGTGCCTACAAAGCATGCCCGCATAGCGCTACATATATTTGACGGCAGAAGTTAGTTGTGGTGGCACGTACCTACATTTTTCATAACTTCCGCTTGCTTTGCACTCGATTCTAAGCCGCAGGCGGTTTTTTGGATTACGAAAACCGAAAAAAAAGTGCGGCTTAGATTCGAGTAAATACGGTAGTCATTATATGAATTATACACACACATTTTGCAATGTCACAGTAAATGAACTGTACAACTAGTATTAAAACAATTTTAACTTCTATTCCCCCATACTTTCTGGCAGAGTATGCTAGAAATGAAGAGGATTTCATTTGTTTTGTTGTATCAGATAAAAGTAGATTAGGGCTACTGAGTGAGGCTGAATAAGGTAAACAGGGCAACAGACAAGAGCAATAGGTCATCTTGACCGCCAGTCCCAGTTGTTAGTACAATGAAAAGTGGCAGATGAAGTAAGTTGCTCTACTAGCAGATTTTTAATGCCCCTGTTTCTATTGCTACATGGGATAATGTGTAATTTTCCTTTTTGCCGATTTAGTGTGCCGTACAACACTGAACTACACCAAGAAATTAAGTTTGCAGTGGCATTATGCTATAAAACATGGAACAGAAAATGACTGTATTTATGGTGAGGCATTTTTGACCTAAAAACACACCTGTCAAACAAAATACGTTATTTCATCAGGTTGTCTTCCATTCAGAAAGTTATTGCACTCAGTGACTGTTATTGACTTGTAAATTATAGATTGCAGCGATCAGTCATTCTTTTTAATTTTTTTTTTTTTAATTTTATTGTGCGGATCTAGATTTTGGCTAAAAGCTAGCCATTCTCTATGTACTATGATTTTCACTCAATGCATGTAATTCCCTGTTGGTCAGGCTTCATCCACAGTTCACTGAATACTCAGTCAGTCAGTATTCAATGAACTGTGGATGAAGCCCGACCAACAGGGAATTACATGCACTGAGCAAAAATAATAGTGGATTGATAATGGCTAGCTTCTAGCCGAAATCTAGACCTGTACAATAAAATTTAAAAAGGACGACTGATCGCTGCAATCTATAATTTACAAATACATTATTTCATTTACCCGTGTGGAGTTGCTAGTCTCCCATCGGGCACCTCCCCAGGTGGAGGATTGGGAATGTTCACCAGATATGGTGGACAATGGGGAAATAAAATACCCGGGGCAGACCAAAACTAGCAAAGCAATAACTGTTGCCTTGCAGTTGGGAGTTGGGTCTCCAAAGGCTAAAGGAAGAAAACCCTGATTAAAACTCACCTATCCCCCAGTAGGGGTTGGATGCAGGGTTGACACTGCTCTGTAAAAAACAATTGTGGAGAAACTTCTACAAAATAAAGTCGGACAGATGAAGGAAGACAGGCCTGGCACGGAAGAGGACAAAGAGGATGGAATACAAGTAAATGAAGGAGGGAAAATAAGGAAGAAGAGAAATATAAGGCGTAGATCAGATCTATATATTGCTACTTGGAATGTGAGATCCCTATATCGACCAGGAGCACTGAAAGTAATGCTGGATCAAATAATGAATCTGAAGCAAGATATAATAGCACTACAAGAAATCAGGTTGACAGGGAGTGAAGTTTTAGAGAAGAAAGAGGCGATTATATTCTATAGCTGCAGCGAAAGAAATCAAGAGCTGGGGACAGGATTTGTTGTACACCATCAATTAAAGCATTTGGTAATAGTGTTTACACCCATTAGTCCAAGATTGGCCATTAATTATGGAGTAGTTAAAGAATTTCTCCTTTATCCTGAGTGTTGACTCAGGATAATGTGGAAATTCTTTAACTACTCCATAATTAATGCCCATGCTCCAACAGAAGAAGAAGAAGAAGAAGAAGAAGAAGAAGAAGAGAAAGAAGTATTCCATGAATCTTTGGAAAGAGTATATGATGAGTACCCAGGGAATAATATTAAAATAATAGTGAGAGACCTAAATGCTCAGGTGGGGAAAGAACAGATTTATAGACCAATAATTGGCCCCCACAGCAAACACGCAACAAGTAATGAGAACGGAACAAGGCTTATGCTGTTCACAGCATCTAGAAATATGGTAATAGGATCAACACTGTTCCCACGTAAAGAAATACATAAGGGAACATGGAACTTACCGGATGGAAACACAGTAAACCAGATCAACCATGTGTTGATAGATTTGAGACACAAATCGGACCTATTGGACGTAAGGAATCTCAGAGGCCCAAACATAGATACAGATCATTTTCTGGTATGGGCACGGGTGAGGGCCATGGTATCTAACACACCAAAAGGAGACAGACTCAGGGCACAGAAATATAATATAACAACTTTAGAATCAGTGGAAGTTAGAGAACAGTATCAGGAGAAGATAACTCTGATTCTGGAAAACGCTGGAGAATATAACAATATCGAGGATCAGTGGGAAGCTATAAAAAAGATGGTGGAGACATCGGCGAGAGAGATACTTGGAACTGCGACAAGATAAGTAAGACCATCATGGTTTGATACTGAATGTGAAATAGTAACTGAAGAAAAGAACAAAGCATATAGAAGGACACTGTGATCACACTGTACGAGGAGGTTAGTAGAAGAATACAAAGAAAAACGGAGGATTGAAAAGAGGACTCACCAAAGAAAAAAGAGAGAATGGATGAAAGCAAGTGTCCAAGAAATGAAGCTCATGAGAAACAAAAGTGAAATAAGAAAATTCTATAGAGAGGTGAATGCGGCACAGAAGCCTTTTGGTAGTAAAGCAAGATTAATAAAAGATGAGGCAGGGAATATAATAAGTGAAGAGAAGGGAATATGCAAAAGATGGCACAGGTATTTTGATTGTCTCCTCAACCCTAGAATAACTATACCAGAGAATCCAACTGATACGAATGGTGAAGAGGACCCAGACAACAACACTACCCTATCAAATATAGAAGAAGTGAAAACTGCCATGAAGAAATTGAAAAACACCAAGGCGGCAGGGACAGATGGTATTTCAGCAGAATTGTTTAAGCAAGGAGGCAGAGAACTGGAACGAAGCCTTCTGAAAATGGTCACCGGAATATGGGAAGAGGAGAAAATGCCCCAACAATGGAAAGATGGTGTCATATGTCCCATATATAAGAAAGGAGATAAGATGGAGAGTGGCAATTAGAGAGGGATCATACTACTTAATTTGGGATTTAAAATATTCTCTAATATACTATTCGACAGAATACTCCCGATCATACAGAGGAAGACGGGGCCATACCAATGCGGATTCCTTCCTGGAAAGTCAACTATAGATCAAATATTCACCTTAAGATAAATCCTGGAAAAACAAACGAATATGGGGTTGGCACGCATCACCTCTTTATAGTCATGATAGCATAAATAGAGAGCAGTTATATCAAGCTCTAGATGAACTGGGAATCTCGAGAAAGTTGGTAAGGCTGGTGAGAATGACAATGAGCGAAACACAAGGTAGTGTAAGAATAGGAGGAATGATGTCCAACACATTGAGTATTAAAAACGGAGTGTGGCAAGGGGATGCATTGGCATGTCTTCTCTTTAATGCTGCCCTGGAAAAGGTGATGAGAAATGCAAACCTTCTGAATACAGGAACGATCTTTTATAAATCAGTGCAGATACTGGCCTATGCAGATGACAGATATAATAGCAAGAACCCAAAAAGCAATGGAAGAGACATTTATAGCTCTTGAACAGTCTAGTAGGAACATGGGGTTAATTATTAATGAGCAAAAAACAAAATGTATGGCAGCTGGAACAGCACACAGAGACATTATTCCAAATTCAATAACAATGGGCAATTATACGTTTGAGAGAGTTGAACATTTCAAGTACCTGGGCTCGACAGTTATTCATTGGAATGATACTTCCTATGAAATTAAGCAGAGATAAATACGAGCCAATATAGCCTATTTTACCCATGATAGCTTTCATTACCGACTGGAATCTTTATGAGTACAACAGAGTGGTGTTTGGGTTTTCCATAAGTGCCACAGTCCTATCTAGAATTTTAGGTAATGTGTTTCCTGGGTTAAAATTTATATGTATTTATCATTGCTTTGATGACCTAGTGATCTTTAGTGAGAATATCAAACAACATCCTGAGCATATTAGGGAGGTTGAAGAGTGTCTAAGGAAGGCTGGGTTCACTGTTTAGCTGGCCAAAGTCAAGTTTGCCCAACCTGAAATTTCCATTTTAGGACACCTAGTTTCCAGCTAGAGGGTAGAGTCAGATAAAAGCTGTACAGAAGCCATTCACTCGTTTCTTCCTCCAAAGGATACAAAAGGAGTAGCACGTTATATTGGGATGCTAAATTATCTTTAGGAAATGCATACCTAATATTACCCAGTTAGTGGTTCCCTTAAATGGTCTTAGGAAGAAAGGGAGAAAATTTGAGTGGGTCCCATCCCAAGAAGCTGCAAGTGAGGTGTTAGAAAGCCACTTTATTGAACGCTCCAGTATTGGTAATGCCTGGTTTTAACAAGGAGTTCATGGTGCCGACTGATGCTTTAAGGTCAGGTGTCGCTTCACGTGCTCTCTCCCTGCTAGAAACGAAGTACTCCACATATGAGTTGGAGGCACTGGCAGTGTTATCTGCATTTGAATAATTAGAATTTATCTCTAACACCGTCCATTCATGTTGGAAATGAATAACCAGGCCCTTAGCTGGATGTTGGCATGCCCAAGGCGTATTGGGTGCATCGCTGGATGGGCAGTGAGAATTTTGGCGTTCCTGTTCCAAGTAAGGCACATACGAGGCACGGAGAATATCGTTGTGGACAGAGAGCAGAGTGTTCGGAGATGAGCAAGATCGGTTCCCGGTTGAGAAAGTAGGTGAATCAGATGAATCTGATCATATAATTTGTCTGATCTTAAGTGGTGTACACTTCTCTTTAAAGAAAAAGGGAAATCGATTAAGCTACACTGTCTGAGAGGGAACATTCTGTGTGACACGGTACGACAGAGCAGACATAAAATTGTCTTGCCCAAGAATTTGGTAGCTCTGGTTTTTCAGTACTTTGTGAAAGCATGGTGGGCGGTCATCTCAGTGTTTTCAAGACCAGAAAGAAGATTAAGGAGCATTTTATTTGGAAGTCCATGTACAAAGAGATAAGGGCCTTGGTGGCAAGTTGTAAGACATGCACCATTAACAAACCAGCATTGAATACCCCCTAAGGGTTCCTGGCATCTGATTTAATAAATTGGCCTATAGAGAGGATGCACGGAGACTATGTGGGGGACATTCCCGTGGTCGTGAGATGGGAACCGCTATATGTTTGTAAGCGTAGGCGCGTTTTTGTAATTTTTTTGATTCATCCCGATGCATGGCACGACATCCCAGATTACTATTGGATGCCTTTAGTCAATATTTGGCACCTTTGGGCTATGCAGTATACAAGTTACGGATAATGCTCCTAACTTTACTTCAGTGGCCTTCCACAATTTTTGTTTAGAGGCTGGAATCAGTCATATTACTAGAACGGTATACTACCCCAATCCCTCATTTGCTGAGAGAGTAAACCAAAATTTGCAGATGGCCCTTATCGTCTTCCATAATGCAGACAATAACTAGTGGGACAGCTCACTGCCCTGATTGGCGTATACTTTTAATACAGCTGCACATAAGGCTCACAAGCAAACTCCAATGGCCCTGGTGTTCACGCTCAAACCCAATTCTCCCTTATCTAATTTGTGGGTGTTGGATGACCTACTGTGGGAGAAAGCCGATGCTGCGCAAATACAGGTGAATTGGAAATGTGGCAAGAGAAATCTTAAGGTAGCACATAAGAGGTTAGAGTGCCGCTACCATGTTGGAAGATGGCTAATGTCATTAAGGCCAGGTGACAAGATTTGGGTTAAAAACTTTGCAGCAGTGAGTTGGGAAGAGGTGCGATAGGCGATAGGGCGATGGGAAAACTCTTACCCAGATTTGTGGATTTTTGAGCCGTGTCCGAACACCTGGCTCTGAAACACTGGTCATCTTGCTCATTAAAAACCCTAAGACCAAGTGAATTTTTAGGGTCCATATTTCTCAGATTAAACTTTTCCATGAGGATGGTGTCCCCAGTAATAGCTAGTCTGTTTAATGTCACTCACTGCGAAGTTTTTTAATAAACTTTTTCATCTTATGTCCTTGTTTGTGAAATGACTTTCAAGAGCCTTAATAGTATGGCAGTACAGTGCCGTGGCCACGTGACTAATGCCTGCCAGTGTACGTGTTTCAGTATTCTGCACCCTAAGAGGGGGGGGGGGGGGTTGCAGTTGGATTCCAGCACCAATGGCCACCCCTTTGAATTCCTGCTGAGTGGTGCCTCCGGCAGCCGCAATGATTGAGAGGGTGCTCCCGGGATCAGTCATGTCTGTGCTGCTGGAGTGTGTAGACAGAAACTTCTGGAGTGGGATGACAAACACTTCCACTGCAACAGACAGTGGATGAATTTTGGCTGCAGTCTTTGCCTTGGTGATTTGTTGGACTAGTCGGGGCACATGGTTGGTCATCCAGAGTTTCCAAGCCATTATTGGATCGGGTGGGTATGAAGAATTTCATTGGAACTGCTGTTCACTGCCATTTGCCTATTTGTGGACTGAGTGATGTTAAACAGCCACATAAAAAAAAGGTGATGTTGGTCGAGATGGCCATTTGCAACTGTTAGCCTATGTGGAATCACATGGTTGTTACAGCTTGTAAAAGTGCATTTACTGCTCACACAATTGAGCGACTTCATTGTAGTAAAATACATTATGTTGAGTACTCTGTATCTTGTTATTCATTTGATTGTTTTGAAAAAGGTGTCGTTCGCATTTTGGAAGGAGGGCTGTATATTGATAATGTTAATGTGTGAGCTATCAGTTCGGAGTAATATTAGACTTGTCTATTGTGTAAGGATTACCTGTGGTCGTTGGGTATTATTATTCCAGAATTATTTATTCTGGAATGCAGGACGGTGAACTCAGTGCGTAAATTTTAATCTTTCTTGTAAATTGCTGGTGAGATCCCTGCTCAATGCTCTTAAAAGCTGTACTAAAAATAAATAAATAAATAAATAAATAAATTGTGTGGCAAAATTATTTTATCGATTCTCTTCTAAGGCTAAATGGGGGTTCAGCTCGTGAGTTTTCTGTTAAAATATTTGTGTCCAATAAAAACATGAAACTTTCTTCTCTAGAATGTCATTATGTATGTTTGTAAACCCCAGCACCACCACTCAATTGCTATGTCACAATGTGGAAGTTATTTCTCATGCTCCACATTTATAACGAGAACATCCATTTTCAGTTCAACATCTGGGAATTTATTCAGGTCTGGGCCCAAGTTGTCTCTGCCACTGAGGTGTTTGGTGACCTATGGGGACACTTCTAGTCCCTCTCTGTGGGCAGTTCTTGTTCACGGCAGCCTTCAATCTTGTTACGCAGCTCATTCCATTATTTGTTGTCGACCTTAAATTTTTGGCCTTGATGTCTATACACCTTTTGAGTTTCCTATCTCCAATAAAATTAAGATTGTATCCACCACAGTCCTTTTCCAGAAACTGGACAATATTTGCTTGACATCTGCATTTCTATTTAAGCTGGATCCAAGGTGTGCCTCAGATATGCAGGTGCACCTCACCCTTCAGCCAGACACCACATTTCATTTTTATCATGCCAGACCCATTCAAGTGGTGTGGCGTTGAAGCAAGTGTTTAATTGTATCCCGGCTGCTTGAGTTACTGAGCCCGTGAAAACTAGTGTATGGGTCGTCCCACTTGTCATAATCGGGAAGACTGATGATTCTCTTCAATTATGTGGTGATTTCAAGGCTCCCATCAATGCTCAATCACCGGTCAAAACTTGTTTTATTCCCCAGACAGAAGACCTCCAGACTAAACTTGCTGATGAGGAATGCTACTCAATGGTTGCCCTAGCCGCTGCTTACTTTCAGTTGCCCTTAAATGAGGAATCTCAGAACATTTTTGTCATTCACACACTTTTTGGATTATACAAGTATGACGACTCTCATTTGGCACTACTTTGGCCCTACAATTTTCTAATGGTATCTGGAACAACAGAGACAGCAGATTCCACATTGTAGGAATTATCTGGATGATCTCAACATTATGGGAACCTGTGCACCCTCTTTACAACTGTGCAGTACATCTGTCTGCATTGCCATGTGGAGAAGTGTCAATTTTTTTCAACCAGAAGTGGAATATTTGGGGTACTGACCCTCCACAGACAGAATCAGGCCGACTGACTGGAATGTTGCCGCCATCAGTTCCCTTTCCCATCCAATGAACTTACTCAAACTGCTGGTGTTCTTGGGAAAAGTCAACTATTGCTCTAGTTCCTACCCCAAGCAGCCCACAGTGTGCAGTGCCTCAGTCTCTTGCATAGAAAGCTAGTGTAACTGGACCACTGCCTATGACCAGGGTTTTACCCAACTAAAAACCAGGCCGAATTCTGCCCTTTGCATCACTTGCCTCGTGCCTTTCTTTCCCAAACATGTGTTGGTTGTGGCAGCTGACCCCTATGCCTATGACACAGGAGTGGTTCTCGTGCACAATAATGAGCATGGCTCCAAACAGCTAACTGTATATGCATCCAAGATGCTACACCTGCACAGTGCAACTACTCACAGATTGAAAATGAGGCACTGACAATAGTGTTTAATGTTAAAAATTTCTTGTCTACTTTTTTAGGGCAAAGTTCTCATTAAGGATAACTAGCTCTTGGTTACTAAATAAGACCCCCAATCCAGCCTTCCGAAGCGAATGGCTCAATGCCTGCAGTGCTGGGCATAATTCTTGACCCCATTTAATAATACCATCTAGTTTAAGCCCATGGCACAACATTCTAAAGCTGATGCCTTGTCGTGCCTATCCTGATTTCGACCAACAGGAGGTCCTCTGCTTCCACATTGATACTGCATGACAACAAACATTTGACAGTTTCCCTATTATGGCCACATGTTGCCCATGCCACACGCCGTGACCCCACCCTGCAGCAAGTCCTCTGGTACGTGACCCATGGCTGGCCGATCTACCATCTCACCCAATGGTTGGCAACCAGGATCAATACCTGGAAACACATTTCTCACTGGCTCTCGGTTGTCGATGAAACCATTCTCTTGGATACTAGGACTGACATGCAGTGCATAATAATTCCCTGAGCTTATTGCACCAGGGATACTGGGGATGTCCTGCATGAAGGTATCGGCTCATCAATGTGTGTATTGTCTGGGTATCAATAGCAACATCGAGAGAATTGTCTGTGACTGCACGGTGTGTGTCGGCACCCCCAAATCATTTTCTCCCTGGCCTGCAGCCCGTCGTTCTTGGGATTGCTCGATGTGGTTGCTCGTCATAGATGCCTACTCATATGTGGTATGCATGGTGTTCACCACGACCAACACCACCATCAATACTTTGGCCCATGTTTTGACTGTCAAAGGGTTATCTCATACTATGGTCTCTGATACTGGGCCCCAATTCACAGAATCTGATTTCAAAGAGTTCTCTGTGGCCAATGACATAAAACATTCTCAGCCCTCTGTTCCATTCTCCCTCTGCTAAAGAGGAAGGATTTGTTCGGACCTTTAAGTAACAAACAAAGAAGGCTATTGAATCCTCTGAGCCTACTTTGTTGTTCACCCTGTTTTTGAGCACCTACCACACAATGCTCAATGGCAGTCGTAGTCCCGCTGAGCAGTAAAAAACCGAAAATGGAAACCAGCAGCAATGGGAACGAAAGTCATAAAATTGGAGAAACTAAAAGCAGAAGGAAGGCTTAAAAATCCACTACAGAAAGGGATTGGTTGTCCCCAAAAAAAGCTTCAAATGACTGACGTCATTTCACTGGCACTAATAAACTCGAGAACGCGATCGTCTGAGCGCGTGTCATCTGCTAAAATCGACGATATATCAGGCGACAGCTGTAGACGGAAGCGTAACAGATTAAAATAGAGGCACTCAATTAAAAGGTGTCTTACCGTCCACAGCTGAGAGCAGTGGGGACAGAGTGGGGGAGGATCGCCGCTTAAAAGATGTCGATGGCTAAAAAGACAGTGCCCTATCCGGAGTCTAGTTAAAATTACCTCCTCCCGACGACGCGTTCAGGAGGAAGAGGTCCAAGCACAAGGAAGAGCTTTCACGTCCCGCAATTTAGTATGGGGAAGTGTCGACCAATGTGCGTGCCATAAAAGAACAACACGACGACATAAAACGCTCCGTAGATCGGTGAAGGGAATCCATTGAATAGCTGGCCGAAGAAGAGAGACTGCAGCCTTGGCCGCTATATCGGCCGCCTCATTTCCACAGATACCAACGTGTCCTGGGAGCCAGAGGTACGCCACCGAGACGCCCCCCAGGTGGAGCAAGCGCAGACAGTCCTGAATCTGGTGGACCAGAGGGTGCACAGGGTAAAGAGCTTGGAGACTGAGGAGAGAGCTGAGAGAATCTGAGCAGATAACGTACTGTATCCGCTGATAGCGGCGGATGTAGTGGACAGCCTGGAGAACAGCGTAAAGCTCCGCAGTATAAACCGAACACTGGTTGGGAAGCCGAAAGTGATTTGGGGTGTCGCCAACAATATAGGCACTCCCTACACCTAACGATGTTTTCGAGCCATCGGTGTAAATAAATGTGGCTTCCTTCATTTGTGCACATAGAGCAGCAAATGCCCGACGATAAACGAGTGAAGGGGTACCGTCCTTGGGAAATCGACAAACGTCACGGAGCAGGCAGATCCGGGGACAGAGCCAAGGCAGTGCTGTACCCCAAGTTGTCAAGAAGGTTTTAGGAAAGCGGAAGGAAAGAGAATGGAGCAGTTGACGGAAGCGGACTCCTGGTGGTAGTAGGGAGGAGGGGCGGCCTGCATACCCTACATCAAAGGAGGCGTCGAAAAAAAATGTCATGGGCTGGATTAGCAGGCATGGAAGACAGATGGCTAGCATAACAACTCAGAAGGACTGCTCGCCGATTGGACAGCGGAGGTTCAGCAGTCTCAGCATAAAGGCTTTCCACAGGGCTGGTGTAAAAAGCTCCAGACACTAAACGTAATCCACGGTGGTGGATAGAGTCGAGACGCCGAAGAATAGACGGCCGAGCAGTGGAGTAGACTATGCTTCCATAGTCCAATTTCGAGCGCACTAAGGCACAATAAGAGGCGGAGAAGGACCACTCGGTCCGCTCCCCAGGAGGTACCATTCAGGACACAGAGGGTGTTGAGGGATCGCAGACAGCGAGCTGAAAGATAGGAAACGTGGGAGGACAGCACAGTTTTCTGTCAAACATAAAACCCAAGAATTTAGCGACGTCTGAAAACGGAAGGTTGACAGGTCCTAGATGTAAGGAGGGTGGAAGAAACTCCTTACGTCGCCAAAAATTAACACAAACGGTCTTACTGGGAGAAAAACGGAAGCCGGTTTCGATGCTCCAAGAGTGGAGGCGATCGAGACATCCTTGAAGACGTCGTTCAAGAAGGCTGGTCCGTTGAGAGCTGTAGTAGATCGCAAAATCGTCCACAAAGAGGGAGCCTGAGACATCAGGAAGAAGACAATCCATAATTGGATTTATGGCAATGGCAAACAGTACAACACTCAGTACGGAGCCCTGGGGTACCCCGTTTTCTTGGGAGAAAGTACGGGAGAGAGTAGTGTTCACCCGCACTCTAAATGTGCGCTCAGTCATAAATTCGCGAAGAAAAAGGGGCAGCTGACCTCGAAAGCCCCAAGAGAACAGTGTGCGGAGGATGCCTGTCCTCCAACAGGTATCGTATGCTCTCTCCAGATCAAAAAATATTGCTACTGTTTGGCGTTTCCGGAGAAAATTGTTCACGATATAAGTGGAGAGAGCAACAAGATGGTCAACTGCAGAACGATGCTTTCGGAATCCGCATTGGGCAGGTGTTAAAAGACTGCGGGATTCCAGCCACCAAGCTAAACGGTAATTCACCATACGCTCCAAAACCTTACAGACACTACTCGTGAGAGAAATGGGGCAATAGCTAGAGGGGAGATGTTTGTCCTTTCCAGGTTTCGGAACAGGAACGATGATAGCTTCCCGCCGTCATCTGGGAAAAGTACTGTTGGTCCAAATTCGATTATAAAGGTGAAGGAGGTAACGCACACTATGGGTTGATAAATGCAGCAACATTTGGACGTGGATACCATCTGGTCCTGGGGCGGAGGAGCGAGAAGAAGAGAGTGCATGTTGGAGGTCACGCATGGAGAAAACAGTTTTGTAGCTTTCGCGATTTTGAGAGGAGAAAGCAAGATGTCGCACTTCCGCTGCACTTTTCTTCGGGAGAAACGCTGGCGGGTAATTTGAAGAGCTCGAAATCTCAGCAAAGTGCTGACCCAATGAGTTAGAAATTGCGACGGGGTCCACTAATGTATCATGCGCGACAGTGAGCCCAGAGACCGGGGAGAAACTAGGCGCGCCTGAAAACCGTTGAAGCCAACTCCAAACTTCCGAGGAGGGAGTGAAGGTGTGAAATGAGCTAATAAAGAATTTCCAGCTTGCCTTCTTGCTATCGCGGATGACATGACGGCATCGCGCACGGGACTGCTTATAGCGGATACATTTGGCCGAAGTAGGATGGTGGCGGAAAACGCGAAGAGCACGTCGCCACTCACGTATTGCGTCACGGCATGCCTCGTTCCACCAAGGAACTGGGGGGCGCCGGGGCAATTCGGGAGTGCGTGGTATTGAACGTTCTGCAGCTGTAAGAATAACGTCGGTAATACATGTGACCTCATCGTCGACGCTGGGAAAGTGACGGTCATCAAATGTCGCTAGAGACGAAAAAAGCGTCCAATCGGCTTCGGCAAACGTCCAGCGTCGCGGGCGCATATATGGCAGTTGACGCTGCAGTCTACGGACACATGGAAAGTGGTCACTCGAGTGTGTATCATCAAGGGCGAACCATTCGAAGCGCCGAGCTAGTGGAACAGTACCGAACGCAAGGTCCAAATGAGAGAAATTTGTCATGGAGGCAGACAAAAATGTAGGGACCCCAGTGTTGAGGCAAACTAGATCCGCTTGGTGGAAGACGTCGAACAATAGTGAGCCATGTGGACAAGGATGTGGAGATCCCCAAAGCGGGTGGTGGGCATTGAAGTCCCCAACCAGCAAATAGGGGGGGGTGGAAGCTGACCAAGAAGATGAAGGAGATCAGCTCGTGCCATTGGTGTGGACGATGGAATGTATACAGTACAAAGAGAGAATGTGTATCCAGAAAGGGAAAGACGGACGGCGACAGCTTGGAAGGAAGTGTTTAAGTGGATTGGGTGATAATGGAAAGTATCATGGAGAAGAATCATGAGTCCTCCATGGGCTGGAATGCCTTCAACAGAGGGGAGATCATATCGGATGGACTGAAAATGAGGGAGAACAAAGTGGTCATGGGGACGCAGCTTTGTTTCCTTAAGACAGAAGATGACCAGCGAGTAGGATCGTAAGAGGATCGACAATTCATCCCGAATGGCTCGAATGCTGCGGATATTCCAGTGGATAATGGACATAGGGTGAACAGAAAATGGAGGAATGTGACCAAGGGTGCCGTCAACTCAACGACTGCTCAGAGCTTGCGACTGACAGCATGGAATGGCATTCAGCTGAAGGCAGAAGATCCTGATCCATAGGTTGTTCAGGAGCAGCTCCTGCCACCAGCGATCGGCCAGTTGATCGGCCGCCAGCAGTGCGCCTCGGCGACACAGAAGACGGCCGAGGGCGATTTCCGCCAGGTGGTGCTGTAGATGGGACACGCCTTGGCGGAGAAGGAGATGAACTGGGTTTCTTTGTAGCCTTCTTGGAAATATGGTGCTTAGATGAAGGAGGAACCGATGGTTGTGAAGTTGGTGTACGTAAAAAATCTTCACGAGTATGTTCTTTTTTCGAAGTCTTGGTGTCTAACTTTTGGGCTCGAGATTTAGCAGAACCCGATGAAGGGTGAGCCATAGAGTGGGCAGGCGAAAGTGGTGAGGTTGAATGGGCGATCTTTGCGCTGGCCGATCTGACGATCGTGGCACTAAAGGTGAGGTCGCAAGTCTGCGTGGCCGCCTCCTTTGTTGGCCGAGGAGAAGCAAGGACAGTGCTGTATTTTCCTGTCTGAGGCACGGTGGGTTGTCGACTGGCGAATAATTTTCGAGCAGCAAAGGTCGACACCTTTTCCTTCACTCTGATTTCCAGGATGAGCTTTTCGTCCTTAAAAATGGGGCAATCTCGAGAGGAAGCAGCTTGGTCACTCATACAGTTGATGCAGCGAGGGGATGGAGGTGGACAAGCACCCTCATGGGCATCCTTGCCACACGTAACACATTTGGCCGGACTGGAACAGGACTGGCTGGTGTGATTGAACCGCTGACACCGATAGCAACGCGTAGGGTTTGGGACGTAAGGGCGAACGGAAATTATCTCATAGCCTGCTTTGATTTTCGATGGGAGTTGAACTTTGTCAAATGTCAAGAAGACAGTGCGGGTTGGAATGATGTTCGTGTCAACCCTTTTCATAACCCTATGAACAGCCGTTACGCCCTGGTCAGACAGGTAGTGCTGAACTACTTCGTCAGACAATCCATCGAGGGAGCATGTATAAACGACTCCATGCGAGGTATTTAAAGTGCGGTGCGCTTCAACCGGGACAGGGAAGGTGTGGAGCAGTGAAGTACGCAGCAATTTTTGTGCCTGGAGGGCACTGACTGTTTCTAACAACAAAGTGCCATTCCGTAATCTGGAACAAGACTTTACAGGACCTGCAATTGCATCGACACCTTTCTGAATAATGGAAGGGTTGACCGTGGAGAAGTCGTGACCTTCGTCAGACCAAGAAACAACAAGGAACTGTGGCAATGATGGAAGAACTGTCTGTGGCTGAGACTCAGCGAACTTACGCTTGTGAGCAGACATAGTGGAAGGTGAGGACACCATTGCGGAAGCATCCCCCATGATTACCGGCGTCTCCGATGGCGCGCTCCTCCCTTGTGGGGGCCCTCTCTGAGGGCACTCCCGCCTAAGGTGATTGTTCACACCTCAGGTCACACCTCCCAACAAACGGACGGAGGGACCAATTGGCACTTTCGGAAGGTATCAGCTCGGGTAATCACCCCTCCCTGGGCCTGGCCGTTACCAGGGGGTACGTACGTGTCCTACCTGTCTACCCGGGGCGGGGAATTACGCGTTACCCCGTCACTGGCTACGCACAAAAATGCGTGGGTCGGCCTTCAGACACGCACAGGGAGGAAGAAAGAGAAAGGGAAAAACAAAGAAAGGGAAAAACAAAGAAAGGGAAAGGAAAGAGGAGAGGTCTCAAACGCCGAAGCGGAGAAAAGGGTAGAGAGAAGAGGTAAGGAAAAGAGAAGGACAAAGGAAGGATGAAGACATACAAGCAGAGAAGGCGAAGAATGCGTTACATTTACGAGCGTCCATCTCCGGACGTAGGCATAAACCATACTCCCAGAGGGGGAGAAAGGAAAGGAAAGAGCCAGTGGTGAGGGGAGGAGGGGCGAAGATGGGGGAAAGGGAAGGATGCGGAAAAGGAAGGTATGCAGCCCGGAAAGGAAGGAGGACCACATTAGCTCGGGGTCCCGTGCTCGCTACACACATATCCACAAGAGTTGTGGACCCCCTGGGGGGGGGGGGGGGGGGGGCACCTTAGTGTTACACACCTGGTGCAGCCATGTGGGACTCTCTCCCAGGGACTCCTAAGGGAGTACTGTGATTTGGATGCCAGTGATGATAGTAGAGACCCAGATGTGACAGTTTATGTCTGTTAAAACACAGAAAGGGCTCGAGTGCCACCACCACAACCAGCTCCAGTCCTGAGTACAGGCGGCACACCCGCTGTCACCCTTCCCCCTCTGCTTTTCAGAAACCATGAAATCCAAGGGTTGGCACCACTGGCAACTGCCAATGACTCCCCATGGACATGTCAGCACTACCTTTTGCACCCACAAGAATCAGCGGAACCATCCGGCGATGTCACTACAGACACAGCGAACCACCCTCCATTCCCTTAAGTGGCAGTCAAAGGGGCTGAGTCTTCACCAAACCTCATACCTACTTCGTGCCCCTTATGCACAGTCTAGGTTGTTTCCACCTGTGTGGATTTGTTTCAGTGGGAGGGGAAAATTTGGCACCGGGCGCTGCAGAAGTTGAATACCTGTCTGCGGAGACTGACTTAGATAGCTTTTAGGTGACACCATGGCTACACTGCGCTGTGCTTGCATTGCAAGAGCTTCACGAGTATGGTGGCCAATGGCTTTTCATGCGGCCGGTATATAGGTACAGCACACAGCTGGTCAGTTTAGTGCTCATGCTTGATACTTCTGGATCTATCCTTTCTGTGCTAGGCTGTTTAATTGCCACCTTGCTGGTTATCCAGTTACTCTCTTTGGCTGCATCTCAGATTTATCTCTCTGCTGCTCTTGGCCTTCTTGTTATCGTTGTGATGATGGCTTCATGTAGCACTTCATTGTCATCCTTATCTTGGTCTGTCGTCTTGTCTGCAGCCTGTCTGTCATATTTTGTTCACCTACCATTAGTTTGAGTGGTAACATTAGGTGTGCAATAGGAATTCCTCTGTTAAATTCAGAGGCGAGAGCAGATAGGTGGAAAGATTACATTGAAAGCCCCTTATGAGGGGGAGGTCTTGTCTGGTGATGTGACAGAAGAAGATAGGAGTCAACAGGGAGGAGATAGGGGGCCAGTACTTGAGTCAGAATTTAGAAGAGCTTTGGAAGACTTAATATTAAATAAGGCATAACAAATAGATAACATTTCATCAAAATTTCTAAAATCTTTGTGGGAAAGTGGCAAGAAAATGACTATTCATATTGGTGTGCACAATGTATGAGACTGGTGATATATCATTCAACTTTCTGAAAAACATCATTCACACAATACCAAAGAGTTCAAGAGCCAACAAATGCAACAATTATCACATAATTAGCTTAACAGCTCAAGCATCCAAGTTGCCGATAAGAATAGTATACAGAAGAATGGAAAAGACAATGAAGGATATGTTAGATGACGATTAGTTTGTCTTTAGGAAAAGTAAAAGCACCAGAGAGGTAGTACTGATGATGTAGTTGATAACAGAAGCAACACTTGAAGAAAAATCAAAGCATGTCCAAAGGATTTGTCAACCTGGAAAATGCATTTGGCAAACGGTGCAAGATGTTCAAAATTCTGAGCTATAAGCAAAGATGAATAATATACAATACGAATAAGAACCAAGAGAGAACATAAGACTAGATGACCAAGAACAAAGTCCTCTTATTAAAAAGGGTGTAAGAAAGGATTTAGTCTTCTGCCACTACTGTTCAATTTATTCATCAAAGAAGTCATGATGGAAATAGAAGAAGGGTTGAAGAGTGGAATTAAAATTCAAGGTGAAAGGATATCAATGATAAGATTCACTGATGACATTGCCATCATTCGTGAAAGTGAAGAAGAATTACACGATATGTTGAATGGGTTGAATGGTCTAATGAGTAGAGAATATGGATTGAGAGTAAATCAAAGAAAGATGAAAGTAATGAGAAAAAGCAGAAATAAGACCAATGAGCAGTGAGAAACCATACATCAGGAATAGTGATCACAAAGTAGATGAAGTTAGGAATTCTGCTACACAGGCAGTGAAATAATTCATAATGGACAGAGGAAGAAGGGCATAAAAAGCATAGTAGCACTGGCAAAAAAGCACTCCTGGCCAAGACAAGTCTACTGGTATAAAACACAGGCTTTAGTTTGAGGAAGAAATTTCTGAGAATGTGCTTTCAGAGCACAGTATTGCAGTGATACATGGACTGTGGGAGAAGTGGAACAGAAGAGAATTGAAGATTTGGACATGTGGTGCTACAGAAGAATGCTGAACTATGTGGACTGATAAGGTAACGAATAAGGAGGTTCTCTGCAGAATTGGCAAGGAAAAAAATATATGGAAAACACTGACAAAAAGAAGGGAGAGGACATCTGCTAAGACATCAGGGAATAACCTCCATGGTGCTAGAGAAAGTTGTAGAGGGTAAAAACTGTAGAAGAAGACAGAGAATGGAATATATTCAGTAAATAATTGAGGACATAGTTTGTAAGTGTTACTCTAAGATGAAGAGGTTGGCACGGGATAGGAATTTGTGGCAGGCTGCATCAAAACTGTCAGAAGAATGATGAATAACAAAATAAATGAAAAGAGGGTTACTCTTCTGAATGCAGCTCTCCCATCTGGCAGCTTCCTCCGTTTCTCCATTTCTTCCAGAATTCTGACATGCGCACCAATATCCAGCTACCTGCAGAAATAGCAACACCGATGTTTAACACAGCAATCTGTAATAGTCTTTATAGATTGCCATAGAAGGAATGGATATTCTGTCCCTGAGATTAGGTCAACACTGTCAAGGGAACTGAGATATGATGCCTTTCAACCAAACCAGGAGGGTCAACACACAGCACAGTTTCCATTCTGTAATGCAACAATTAGTGAAATAGGCAGAGCCCTAAACAGACAAGGAATCAGAGCAGTCTTCTGGCCATACAGGAAAAGTGATGTTGCAACCTGCTTAAGATAATCTGACCTGAGTGTACCATGGATTTTTGTCACCTATGCAGACAAATGGCAAATGCTGTATTGAACACCACCACCTAAAGTACACAAATTTTAAATAAATAATCAGTAAAGACCAAAAGCAGCCATATGAATAAAACACAAGATTTTGGCTCATGCTTTGAACTACTGGGACTATGATCATGGAACTAGAGGACATTAGATAATGTAATAACAGCTTCAACAGAGACACTGGCTATTCACTTAGCAATGCATGGAAGTGTGTACTTGACAAAGAAAGATCACAAAGGAAAGCTTAAGTAGGTTACTGTCTGAAATGTGTAGCGGCACTCCAAGAAACATTGGACAGCAAGCAGGAATGTAATCTATGGACGCAGAGGGTGCCACCTTGGCATGTGCCATATCCATGATGTCACTGTAACATAATCTAGCCAATCAGATACCACTGGTTAGGTGTAAAAGTAGGTACCTTACCAGTTTTGTGACAATCAGACTTAGCTCATGATGAGGATGATGATAATGACAGCTCGAGATTTTATCCAGACTTGCCTATGGCAAGTTAACCGAGAACTTTTCATTTATGGTCTCCATCGCAAAAGACTTCGTATCAAAGGTAAATAACAAACAGAAGACCAATCAAAATGCCTTTCTTCAAAATTTCTGTGAATAGCTACACAACTATGTTCTAAATACTCACTTTGTAAAATTGTTTTCACATAACACACAGTACTGTTTTGGACATGTGAAATACATGGAAACAGAACCAGTATGTATTTTTCACATTACTTTCATAATGACTGATGAGTGCACTATTTGTTCTTGATCATGGACACTGTTTCCGCATCAAGAATGAAAATCACTTGATTAATATCAGATACATCCAAATATTCTTATATATATTGAATTTATACCAGTTTCTAATAACCAGGATTTCAATGAATTATGATCATCTTCAGAACAGCCAGTATCGATGAAAAGTTTAAAAAATATATTTTTTTAAATATCATTTTACTAACACAAACTGAGCTGAAGCTGATCATAACTGATCAAGACTATAACAAAATAAAAAAAAAAAAAAGCTTTGCAATTAGAGAATTATACAAATGCTACAAAATCAAACAGTGGTCCACTACACCCTTCAATGTGATAATCTCAAATAATATTAAAAAATTAATTCTGCAAATTTCTTAAGTAAACAACTTACTTCAATAGTGGAATAGTCTACCAAATCAACTTTGTTTCCAACAAGAACCACAGGGCAGCGACGATCCGGATTACATTCTCTTATGAGTGGTAGCCAATATGTAGTTATTTTCTCAAATGATATTTCATCCTCCACGGAATACACAATACATATGACATGGGCGCGTTGAATTTCATCAGTTAACATTTCTTCTGACTGTTCAGCAGCTGGAAAGTAAAAAGGAAATTTAATATAATGCTGATGCAAGGATAATACTAGCATTGAGTAGCACACTGTTACTTCGAAAAGACTTGATTTAGAGCCAGAGCATTGGGTTAAAGTTTCTCATCAGAGAGTTAACAAACAAGCCAGGCTCTTGGGCTGCTATGAACATCTGTTATGTGGTTTGTCAGCCCACATTTGAATAATCTTTCCTAACCTTCCAAACTGCCTAAAATGTCCCCACTATCTTTCATGCCCTCCCCTCCTCAGCCAACATTCTTTCAAATATATAGGGAGAGATGGGAGGTGGAAGGTTAAGTTAATTGCAAGTACAAGCGTACTACAGTACAACAACTGCAGTCTGGTCTCAGGAACCAGAGACTGTGGTCATGCATGTGTGAGTTGTATTTGCGTGAGTGTGTATGCGTATGATGTCTATTTCCGATGAAGGCCCTGCTGGCCAAAAGCTCATTTTCTGAAAGTCTTTTTGTTGTGCCTATCTGCGAGTCAGCATCTCAGCTATATAGTGAGTAGCAACTATCCTTTTCATAATATTGATACATTCCATCCTGGAGTTTCCATTGTTTAATACAATAGTACAATTTTATATGCCTATTAGACCCAAGATGATGAACTTAGTTGTAATGGGTGGACTGAAATGCAATAGTAGAAAACTGGGGAGAAGGAAAAAACTGTGGGAGAACATAAACTGTGGAAAAGGAATCAAAGGGGATGCCACCTGGTACAATTTTGCACAAAGCACAATTTAATCATTCCTAAAACTTGATTTAATGACCATTTAACATTAGTGTTTGTGGAATGGACATGAAGACAATGGAAGAGTTCAGAAAAATGACATAATAATTAGAAATAGATTCAGAAACAACATTTTAAACTCAGAAACACTGCCAGGAGCTGATGCTGACCACAATTTATTGGTTACAATCTGTAGATTAAAGTCGAATAAATTGGGAAGGTAAGAAATTAAGGAGATTAATCTGGATAAACTGAAAACTGATTGACTGAAACAGGAAAAGGAATCCAAGAGAAAACAAATGGGTAGCTTTGAGAGATGAAATAGTGAAGGCAGCACAGGATTCAATCACCAAGGCCAAGTAGAAACCCCTGAATAGCATACAAGATATTAAATTTAAATGATGAAAAGAGAAAATATAAAAATGCCTCAAGTGAGGCAGGCAAATGGGATTACAGACATCTAAAAATTAGACTGACAGGAAGCGCAACAATGCAAAGTAGGTATGGTTAGGGGACAAATGCA